>NC_140663.1:66922819-69322819 GCF_054131305.1 Coturnix japonica
TATCATTTAGCCTTGGACAAATTGCTTCATCCAAAGATGAAGCAATGGGCAATTGGTCGACACATCAGTTAGCCTGTCTGTGAAGATGACTATAAGATACAAGCCAGATGTGGGTATTAGATTTAAATTTACAAAACACATAACTAAATACATACTAATAATTTTGGCATGTGTAACTAAACTGAATATGTTTGAGTTATTCAGCCAGTCTCAGTCAGTGAAGTGACTCTACACAGCTGTTCAGGAGTGCATAGTAGCACTCATCAATATCTGAAGACAGGACATAGATGTATTTCATCCAACTGCTGAAAATCAAATGAGCTATTCTTTGTTCTAGAGATATACACATTCACTGATGTGGGGCAGGAAATCTTTTTTATCATCATCGCTCTCCTCATCCAATTAATAAATAAATAAATTTAAAAATAAGTTTAAAATTAACAACCAATTCTTCAGATATGATTTTTAAAGCCCTCTCCCCATGTCCATTCCCAGTATTAAACAATTTCAAATTTGTAGCTCAAGCCTCTAGGTCCTGCAAAAAATACATTTGTCTGAAAGAAAAGCACAGAAGACTGAATTTACCCCCATAAAAATTACTTTGCATTTCTTAATCTGTGTAAGTAGAGCTAGAGTACATCTAAGCCTCCATCTGCTTAAAGACACCCTTATGCCATGATTTCATTTCTACAAATAATAGCTCTATAACAATATAGTTTGCTAACTTTTTGGCTTTTCTTTTTTTTTTCCAACATTATTTTCACTTCCTGAATAAATTAGAGAGGAAGATGAGCAATTTCATATGAGAAATACAATAATGATGCCACAGTGTTATTAAACGTAAGTTGTAAAGAACTTAAGTATTTGAGTGCTAAAAATAATAACTTCAGTAGATGGCACTATTCCCTCTGTGTCCATTCTAAATCAATACACTTACGTGGTCCTCTGGGGCTCAGGACTTCTAAAGCAGAGCCTGATGTTTGTGACTGTTGAAAGTCATTCATTGCTCCTCCCAGCAGTGAAAAGCACGGTCTCTTACATTCTGGTCACAAGACAAAAACACAACCTACCTTCCTTCTATCTTTAAATGGATGAGGTGTTTTTGCTTGGTTGATTGGCTTTGTTTTAGAGGGGATTCCTGACTTTCTGCCCTCAAATAGGTATTTGTTCATATACTTATGTGGTGCTATTTTAGTAGCTGCTCTGTTCTAGTGCAGAAATGCTGTGAAATGATGAATCAAGTGTCTCCCTAGTACAAAGACTGGACAGTTTTTCATCTCTAGCTTGTAAAAGGCACTGTTTAATTCAGTGCTGTGGTAATTAGCAAAAAACTAAAAAAGTTCAGGAAAGGCTCATTCTGGCTGAGAAATAAAAAATGTTATCTTAGAATTATACAGCATGGTAGCCTCAAGGTTTCTGCAACAGTGCACAGATACTCATCCTTTAACAAAATACCATCAACTGCAATTTTGTCACTTCATTTTTAAACAATATGAATTAATAGATGGTTTTAATAATTAGTTACATGTGGCTTCACTTTACACTACAATGTAACAGTGGATTCATTTTGTTGGATAACTGTTTCTTTTTCTTTCTTTTTCCTTAAATAGCATATGCATTTTGCTTGGGTAAGCTTCTCTCTTACTTCTAGGGTAACAAGTGAATGCAACTCTATGGAAAGATTTGTAGAGAAGTTCTGTATTCACTGAGCACATTTTAAAGGAGAATCCTCAAAATCAGATGTCTGTGTAGCATGGCTGCAGTTTTAAAACATCTTTGTGGCACTTTGTGGTAGTTGTGCTAGCCACAAATAGCATTTGGAATAGATAGGTCTCCTATAAAGCAGTTATAGAGGCAGGATATTGCTTAGTAAGTGGCCAGAGAGTCTCTTAAAATTAGAGAATTCCCGGCTGAAGCAATCCAGCCAGGAAGGATCATGTGCATAAATCTCAGACTACAGGTTTTAACTCAAATCCCATTTGCTTTTCAGTCCCTGTCATTCATCTGGAATGCAAATTTAATGCTAATTTTGTATGTTGGGACAACATCAGAGGGCAGTTATTAGAAGTCAACAGTATCAAAGCAAATTTTCTGTAAATTCCAATTTGCCTTTGCCAAGTACCGTTAGGGTCATCTTCTATCCTTAATATTCTACCTGTGAACATTCCTGGGTATTCACCACATAAGACTAAGAATAGTTCAACCATTTAAGGGCCTAAGCTTACACATGGAGTCTGTGTGTGTAAAGGATTGCTGTCCAGGATCACTGTTAAAACATTTTAGCAGTCCAAGTTTATCAATAATAGAGGTAATAAAATAACATTATCCAATTTCAGCTTTCTTACCTTTGTAAAATGTCATTTCTTTGCCAAAGTAGGGGCCAGTTTCTGTGCACATGGAAACAAAAGACTCCCTAGTTTCTAGCTATTAGGGTTGATGATTATACTTAACCATAAATAAAATATTTGTGTTTTTTCTTAATCTATCAGCATATATATGTTCAGTTAGTGAATGAGTATGCAGCACAATATGGTACAACTAAAGAATGCAATAAAACTAAAAATTAATTCAACCAAAACAAAAAACAGAAAAAACCCACAAAAACAAACAAACAACAACAAAAAAAAATACCCTGCATCTGCAGATGGAGCTTAGAAATCTGTTTCTACATCCAAGATTCTAGTAACATGCTCATATGTTCTTTAAGGTACTAATTTAATCAAGGAGTTTTCTGCCATATATATGTGGATTCATGTCAGAAAGCGCTTGAAGATTTTATGTCTGTCTGCATTATTGCCTGTGCTGTGTCTTTTCATTTGCCACCATGTAGTTTCTGTCCCGTTTTCCAGTAGATGACAATTTGCCATATGCTGGTGGTGACACTGAAGCATTTTCCTCCTTTCTCCTTTGTCACTTCAGTTTGTGAAATCCAATCATTTAAAAAACATGAGATGTAAAAAAAATGATTACACTTAAAGGAGGCCAGACTGGATAAAGCAAAGGCTTTCCACAAAGTCTTCTGTCTGCATAGTTCATACTGGAAACTTCACAGCACTCATAAGAGCTTTCTTTATGCTTGTTTTGAAGAAAACATGATTCATACACCGACGACATAGTTCAGGAGCAGTGATTCCAAAAATTTCCAGTATGTATGACATTGAAGCCTGATTATCTGCATGGCTGTAGATAAGTACCATTTTCTAACTAAGTATTAACATAAGTATCTAAGTACCACAAGGCAGTGTTTCTCAGCTAAGATCTATGGCTTCGTATATTACTTCTAAGGTGGCCATAGAAACCAGTAGTGAATAATATGTAGTCAGGAAGCTTAACTTCTTCACTTAGAAGTTCACATACATATTAAAAATAAATAATTAAATTAAATTAAATTAAAATACTAAGTAGTTGTCCATATGCTGGCAAAGTTTGAAAATCCTTACCCAGGAAAAGACATTAGTGATCGAAGAGAGACAGATTGTGAGAGACTCAGTGATGAAGAGAGCACGGGTATGTCTCTTGGCAGGCTGACATATAGTGCAAGTGGTTTTAAATAAGCAAGTCCAAATATAAGATGCTTTCCTAGGAACAGTAACATTGTCATTTGCGTAGGCTCACTGGTGCTGCTAAAAAGGACTATGCCTTGGGCAGGTTCTGCTATGGCTAAACCTCTTCTGTTGTGAATGAAAACCAATTTCAAACTTGCTGTTTATAACATCAAATGAATAAAGAAAAGGAGACAAATTGTTTCCTTTAGCATTATGCACTAAAACTAACCAGAAAAAGAAAGAAAACTTAAAATAAACTTGTTGAACTATTTTAATGATGTGTTATTAACATTTTATTCCTACTGTTTCATGAAAAAGTATGAAGAATCAAAGTCCAGCTATTAAAAATCACGTCCTGAATTGAAAAAAAATAAAAAATAAAAGAAAAAAATTATATATATCTTACCATTTCTTTTGAACTCAGCAAATTTTAAGTTTTTATTTGAGTGAGAATAGTGTTTTTCATATGACAAGTGGCACAGCTAAATTTTTCCAGTAGAGTGTATTTCCACAGTATTTCCACAGTGAAAAAGCTCCCTGGTCCTTTCCCAGTGCATTCAGTATGGATCTTCAGCAAAGCTTAGATCTAAGTTAGTAAGGGACACATGCTGAGAGCAGTTCAGGCTCTACAGAACAGGAGTCATTCTGCTGTCTCTTCTCACTAAAAATGAGACGAGCAAGCTACCTAATTGCTTTAAGCTACACAGCATTGGGATATACTCAAAGTCCTTAAATTAACACCCTCAACAACTTCTCATGTGGGAAGCTCACGGTGACATGAAATGATTCTTAAAACACGTCCATCATTCTCTGGGACTGCTCTAAATGATCAAAAATGCTTTTAGAGGCTTCTTCTGGCTCCCTAGCCTGAGGGCTGCCCTATCAGCAGTATCAAAAGATCAAACATGAGGCCTAACCAATCTACTCCCTGCCTAAGTCCCTGTGTATATCAGTGCTCACCATTTCCACCAAAGCTGAGTGAGTGAGTGAGTGAGTGAGTGAGTGAGTGAGTGAGTGGAGCAGGATTCAGAAATTTCAGCACAAGACAGCCATCCTAACATATACACATGTTTGAAAGAAAAAGAAACAAGCATAACTTCTACAGTAGTGTTCATATTTGAGATCAGCTAATAGGAACATTGATAGCCAGTACTTCTGTTCCTGTGAGAAGACTGTTTTATCATAATCTCCTTAGGGGCTAAAAGTAAGATCATCCTAAGAGCAGAGAGCTTGTTTCCAGGATTCTGTTGATCTTGATATTCAGTGTAGAGAAAGGACACTATTTTGCTCTCTTCAGCATGGTATGAGGTAAATGAAAAGAAAGTTTTTGTAGTGGATCTAATAGAAATCTCTTTAAGGTTGGATGCTCACCACTGCTAGCACAGCAGGCCTAAATGCCAGGGGCTGAGGCTTTCACTAGAATGGAGTTTTTCAGAAGAACTGCCTGGCTTTGCTTGCAGGTAGAAGACCTAGTCATGGAGTCAAACTGTACAACATGGAAAAGTTAGAAGAAACGTGCAGTGACTGACTGGTTGCACCAATGTCCTGCCTGTCTTGACAGGGACTTTGTGGCTGTCTCCCTGTTTTCATGCCTAAGGTTGTCTGGACCAATGTATAAATGAGTTTCTTCCTCTCTATCGTAAGACACTTGCAGTCCCTCTCCTTCACCCACCTTTCACCAGGAAAGCGTGTGATCAAAGGAAGTGGCCAGTGAGGTGAGTCTGTGGCAGGACAGGGCAGCATTCATGAGAGATGACAGTTTCTGTGATAGGCTCTGCCACAGGGGTGACCCAATGCAGGGACTGTTCACAACATGATACCTCAGCAGCTGCTTTGGTTGTGGCAGTGGGCTGTCAGTGCTTATGGTTTTATGGCACTTTCATCACCATCTGTCACTCCTTTAATGGCAGGGTATGCACATCTTGCCACCTTCCTCCTGCTCCCCCACACACAATACGTTAAGTTGCTTAGACAGATGGTGGTGAGTAAGCTCTGCTCTATGTCTTCTTCTTTTGGGCTCATCTTGAGAGACTGCAGGGGATGATGGCCATATAGGGTGTCTCTGGTAGCCCAGAGTAGGATATAAGAGTAGAAGATATAGGATTATTATACTAACATTGGAACTCCAGTCTGCCCCAACTATGTCTTTATGGATGTTTCTGTCATCCCAATGTAGGCAGGCTGTTGGGTAATCACAGATATTTGGCCCTGTTTTCTGAAAGAAAATTAGTCAAAATGTTAGTATTTACTTGTAACTGAAAAAGCATAGAACACAGACATACACATTTTTAAATAAAATTGTTTATGTACATACAGACACACCCCCAAGGATTAATATCATTTCCTTGCCAAGGAACATATGTTATTTCAGCTTGAATACATTTTAATTGCAAAATCCTGTATGTTCTTTTCATTCCTTCAAAACAAGAGAAATCTCCAAGAGTGCTGTAGCCACCATAATCCCCATGGCTGTCTTCCATTGCTAATCTGTGTCTGTGCCATAAACACACGTGGTTTGAAAGTAAAGATTTCTCAAGCCTTGGAGAAGCACTCCCAGAAAAAAAAAAGATCTGGTTTTCCACGCATTAACTTTAAACTCTTGGATTTTTTAATGACTGCAATCTTAATGCTGTGCATTATACTGTTATCTGTGTTACCTAAGGGGGCTAGAGGGAGAGTTTGTGGCTGAAAGTAAACTTGACTGTAGCAATTTTCTTCTTCTTATGTGTTCCCCTGATTGGTCACTTGATTATAGTGAATCCCAAAAGGCTCATGGATTAAAAACAAAGGCTGGTTTGTAAGTGAACTTGCTGTTGATGGATTAGGGCAGTGTGCCGGCTGTAACCAGATCCACAATACAAGTTCATTCATTTGGAGTGCAGCTCTTGACTCGCATTACACTCTCTCTGACTTGGCTCTTTACCATCCAGCCAGTGAAACTTTACACCTCTACAATTTTATCACAGCCTCAGTTCACCAACAATGTGTGTCATGCTGTGAAAAATATAACTATAAATCAACTTCCTACATATGGTAGGGTGGTAACCTTGCCAAAGACCCTGTTCTAGAGGTTGTCGCTAAACAGATTTATGTGTGTGTGTGTGATGCATATACACATATGACAATCAAAGGCTACCACAACAGAGTGCTCTTATTCTCTCAGATGACATTTCACAGTACGAGCCAAAATAGTTCATTTTGTAGAACAGCGCAATGTATGTGAAATTAATATCAATAGATGTCTCTTAGATTTTCACTCTAAAGCCAAACACATTTGAAGATTTTTATATCATTAGTTGGAAAGCAAAGAAAAGCAGGCCCACATTTCTGTGTTACACAGAAGAGAACTTTCACCCCTGCTTTTTTTTTTATCTCCCACACTCTCTTTGGCTCACGTGCCACTCTGAACATTCCAAATCCTTGGAGAGCATGATCTTTAAGAGCTGTCATTACACTTCTCAATTTTGACAGAAGATAAGGAAGAGAACAACTGGTTTTAATCATGACAGATTCCAAGTCCTACAAATCTTTCCAGAAGTTACTCCCAGGAGCTGATATTTTCTGAAGTCTCTTCTGTTTTCAGGGCATTTGTGCACATTCACACAATCCAGAGATCCTCACCTACAGATCTTTTCACTTGCCAAACACTGTCCATTGTAGACAGGAAGACTAAACCACGATGTACTTGTGCAAAGTATGCACTGCCACCTATTCCTTCTATGGAAGAGAGCCAGGACTAGGAATGCAATAGCTTAGAAATGTGAAGCCCCAAAGAAAGCTAATCAAGCCAAAACCGTGCTGTGAAATTGGGAATTCTGCCTGAGGAAGAAAATCTCCTGCAAGGCCCATTTCTTGTCAGCCTTCCTGCTGATGATTTGCAAAAAATCTAGTCCTCATCTCTTGTCCAGAACTGGGTTGCATCAGAAATTTTACAGATAAATACTTTTCCTGGTGATACCTCTAGGAGCTAAAGTTATAGCAAAAGAAAACCAAGGTAAAGAAAGATCAGTTTACTTAGAAAACCAGGAATCTGTGGCAGAATGAGTTATGAAAATAGCTTTATACAAATTTGGCTTTGCTGTGCTACAAGAGCTTGACTCATAAGGTGAAAGTATACTGTGATACTGTTCTTCCCCAGGGAGATGACTCACACCAGATAGGTGTTTAGCCATGCAAGAAAAAAACAACAAAATTCAGGGAAACTCTCAAATTCTGTAGTGACTTTTTACTCTAGTGCTGCTCAGTTTCCTATTTTGTTATACTCTGGTTCTGTCTTGGAAAAAACATGGCAGACCAGGTGCTATATCTGAAATCATCACATGGCTGTCCCTGTTCCTTCTGTGCCTTAATTATCTGAAACTATGAAGTACTTTATTCCCCAGTCCTCTATAATTTTTATCAGACATGGAAGCAAGACACAAAAAAATATCATAACAATAGCTTTTAAAATATTTTTAGTAAACAACAGGCTCTTCTGTGTTTCATTACCCTTTCTATATAATAAGAGATTTTTACATTATCCGTTGCTGAAGTTTGTCAGAATTCTGTGGAAAACCATTCTCCTGGCTTCATCATCAATGAATCTGACAGCTGGGAGCCTGACTGGTGGAAAATGTGTTCACATTTTTAAATTAAAAACTGATACTCTTTTTACGTTTTCACATTAATACCAAACAAACAAACAAACAGCAACAACAAAAAACTTGTCCAACTACAGACACCACTGAACGTCTTTTTTAAACAGATAAAAATCGTGTTGGGACAGCAGTGTGAGACAATTTCTTGTGATGCCTTATGGCTGGACTTGTCTGGAATTAAAGATTTACTTGTGTTTTCTCCATAATGAAAAAAAGGACCTGCTGGAGTAAGGACATAAGGAATGAAATATGATTCTCTTTTTTGTCTTGATAGGGCAATGATGGAAGAGCATCGTGGAGGAGAGAATCTTCCTTCTCTGTGTTTTTAGCTTAGTTTTAGGTAACACAAATTAAACAACATAGAATTCTAGTATCATAGAGTCACAGAATCATAGAATGGCTTCGTTTGGAAGGGACCTCAAGGTTCACCAAGTTTCAACCCCCATGCCTCAGTCAGGGTTGCCAACTCTAGATCAGATACTAGAACAGGCTGCCATTCCATCCAACCTGTCTTTAAACACCTCCAAGCACAGGGCATCTCCAGCCTCTCCAGCCAGCCTGTTCCAGCACCTCGCTGCTCTCTCAGTAAAAAACTTCCCCCTGGCATCTAATTTAAATTTCCCCTCTTTTAATCTAAAACTATTCCCTCTTGTTCTATCACTATCTACCCTTGTAAAAAATTGATTTCCCTCATGTTTATAAACTTTATTTAAAATATTGGTAGGCCACAATGAGGTCTCATGACAGCCTACTCTTTTCTGGGCTGAACAAGCCCAGTTCCTTCAGCCTGTCTTCATAGGAGAGGTGCTCCAGCCCTTGTGTCATCTTCATGGCCCTCCTCTTGACCCTCTCCAAGATTTCATTACCTGGCTTAGAAGTTTTTCTTAGTTTCTCAAGCATTCACATTGGAGCCAGTTTTAACATTACAGCGATCTGCAGTATTTAGGCTAGTCTGAGCTGAGAAATGAAGAGTAATCACAGGTAATAAGAACAAGGGGAACATAGAAAGCATAACGTATACTGGGAGTATTTGACAATGAATGGAAAAACCATCTATGCTTTTCAGTTGTCACATTAAGCCTGTGAAAAATTAATGGTCTAGATTTGCCTTTTTGAAATAAAGTAGCCACAACCTCACTCTAAATCCTGTTGAACCAGCATCTGCAGGACAGTTTGAAAACCACCCTCACAGCAGGTCTTCCTGTTGTTATTTCCAGCAGTAGGATTCAACTGAGTAACTGCAGACCAAAGCAGGATTCATTGAATTCAGGGGAAGACTTTCCCAAGTCTTTGGTGGACTCCGGTTGGTGGACAGTGTCATTTTCAGAGATGGTACAGATTAGACTGCAGATGAGTGTTACCTATATCTCTTTACCTCCTGTTCTACAGACAAATAGAGGCTAGGTGTCAATAGAATGAGGTTCACTAGAGCCATGTTCATTGCTGAGACAGGGAGATGCACTGTCAACAAGTACTACCTGAGCTGGCTAATCTCTTTTGATAGCTCTGCTTTTGGGATTTTGCATTTTCATACACTTTCCAGTACACAATTTACAACAAGCACTTTCTGAGACCAATTCAAGAACAGAGTTGAGAAGACAAAAAGAATTTCAGGTTTTAAATCTTGTGCTTTCTGTAAAGTAGATTCTGTATTTGAAAAGTCATAAAGTTGCTGGTGTAAGTGCACAACTGCCAGCTGCTTCAAATAAACCATTGCATGAAATTACACCATTTGAGTAACTGTTGTTTACAGAGTTGGAAAACAAAGATGATCAAGTTTTTATATGAAATCAAACAGTCAACATATTGGGCATGCCTATGTTCACGAGAATTCTGCTGGTGCAAGAAAACAACCATGCCTGGTATTGAATTCTTTGGAATTAGGTAGCAGAAATATTTATACAATATCAATTTCATTTTCCCTTAAAAAAAATAAAAATAAAAATAAATAAACCACTCGTGTTTGTGATTTAGGTTAATCACTGTTTTCAATTCTGCCTAAGGAATGCACCACAGCTTATCTCCTCAGAGTACTTGAAGATCTCATTCTGTTTATCTTTCTCTTGCTTGGTAAGTTTTGAGCATTAATTAGTTTTAGATATATTTTTTCTATTTCTTCCATGATTTTAACCACATATTTGTAATTATTGTTGTATATTTATTGCTTGGCTCCAATTAATTACTGTCTGAGTATTATACCCATTGCAATGTGTTTTAAAACTGTGGCTTTGGCTGATACAGTTTGAAAGACCTTATTTTTCTGCATGTTTATATTTGTGCTAGCTCTGCTCTTTGTAGAAAGGAGGCTGGCAGATAGCACAAAAAAAAAACACCTCATCTTCTGTCAAGTCAGGACACTTTTTCTGTATTTCTTTAATTTACAGACTTCAAAACTTTCCTGAGATTGCAGATCCTTTCATTATTTGAAGAATCTGAGAATACTGTTGATATCTTCACCTTGTAATAAATTCTGCTTTGATTTCACTGGGGCCAGGATTTCATCAGGACTTTACTTTTTGTCCCAGTTTCTATGAATGTATTGGGTAAGTAGAGAACATTACAAACAAACAAACACTAGCTCATCTGCAAAAAATGGCAATTCATCTAATTAGATCCTGTTTAGATTCCAACAGAGGCAACAGAGCTATGCTTTCCTTTCAGATTGAGGAAATGAAAGAGGTACCAATTCAAGACTTCTCCCCAAATACGATTTTGTTTAGAAACCTAAAGAAAACCTGAAGTAATTCCACTCATTACTCAATGAAGAAATGTTGAAGTCTTACGTATTTTATCCAGTTCATTACTCCATACAACCATATGCTTGTTGCTGTGATATATATCATATAGCATTAAAAGTGATCTTCAAGTTTCTTCTGTATCTCAGAAGGTAATGGTATGTACCCTTGGAGTCTTCTTTTGCTCTGTCTATAAAATTATGAAGCACAGTAGTGTGTAGCTGAATAGCAATGGAGAATTCATACATAGTTGTGGAGGAGAGAGCTGTGTGAGTTGAAAGCTTACTTTTCATCCCTTCCATCTCAGTATTTCTGTACTGTGTTTTTCCCTGTCTTGACTACAGAAGCATGATATTTAACAGAAGCTTTGAGCTTGTGTTTACCCATTCTTCCTGAGTTCAACTTAGCTGAGCCTGATGAAGAGCTGCCATATTTGAATATATGTAATGTATATATATAAATATCAAATTATATACTTATATACATATATATATTACTAGTACCTTCTTGAACAAACAGTTAGCTCCAAGTCACCATTAAGTCTTTTTAAAACACCAAGCACTTGATATTACACATTCTAAACAAATGTTCATGTTTAAAAAAATCCAGATATTTTAAATGAATAGGTAAGAAGACCAGTGAGTTTCTTATTCCTGTGCAAGTCATCATTATTATTTAAGCTGCTCCAGCTGTGGAGTGCCATAATGTTGTTTATAAATCTACACACGCACAAGTACCTACAACATCAAAATTAAGTGCCATAATATTTTTCATTCTGTTATTAAAAATTAAAAAGTAAGGAAAACATATGTGGGATTCACCACAGAAACAAAGTTTTGTAATACCATTTAAGATGTCTTATCTGGTCTCTAGCTTCTGTTCCAGAAGAGTAATAATCATAGATTTGAGATCTGTCACATCTAGCAAGATAACAGATCTCAGGTACTGATGGAGTCTAGTATGTCCCTAGAAAGGTGGTTTTAAGCACTTTTATCATTGTATTTTGTGAGGCAGAGAAAGTTGATTTTTTCTTCCATGAGGTGAAAATTGTACAGTAATTTTCATATTACTTAGTAATTGCCATACAGAAAGAAACCTTACAAAATAGCATATTGGAGTATAACAGATCTGTGAGATCAAGCTTTCATCATCCTATTAATGGTTTTCTAAGACCTCAGGAATCAAAATTTTCCCAGTCTGTATCCATGTCTACTGCACCCCATTCAGCACACGTACAGTTTTTTGCTTTTTAAAGTTCCAGGCTTCACAGCCTTCCTGCAACAAAACAGGGGTCATGATTGTAAATGGATAAAATTCCCAAACTCAAGGGGAAAATGGTCTGTTGGTGACAGAACCATTCTTACATTCACAGGTGCTTGCAGGGTACATTATATTACTATAAGGAAAATTGCTATGAGCTGTTACTTTTAAAAACAAATTAAATATATATATATATTAAAAGTAAATAAGAACGTGCACAGAATGAAGATAAAGAGAATATGGAAGGTAGAAAATTATTTTTAAACTGTATTGCCAGTTTATCCAGGTATAGCTAAAGTAATGATGTGAAAACAATAAATGATCTTTTCCCAGCTTACAAATCAGACTGGAATGGGTGAGGCCAGGTTCTTATCTACACAAGAAAACACGATTGTGCCAGCAGCTGGGTTGATGAAACTGTGCCAGATATCAACTAACTGAAAGTATCTGTATTTGTAAAATATAATCAATGCAGGCTCATTCTGGTGCTATTTAGTCCCTGTTCCAGGGAGCTGATAGATCTCACTGCTGCTGCAAACTAGTCAGGTTTAGAAATGTTGCTAAAGAGGTTCTGGGAGGTCCTCCTAGACAAATTCCACGCTTCACATCATGTTCTTCATTAAGCACAGACAAAAGCAGCCATGGTGAAACTGCTTACAAAATGCTCTTGGCTTGCATGCTATAACATGGCTCTCTAAGCATGGCCTGTTGTCTCACATCACTTCATTTTCCACATTTCAATCCATAACATGTTAGCAAAAGCTATAGGAATCAGTTAACAGCCTGCAGGGTGGTCTATGTAAGGAAGACCTTTGATAATTCCAAGGTCTTATTGACTGCTGTTTTACTTCTTAAGGACAAAAAAAAAAAAAAAAGAAAAAAAAAAAAAAAAAAGAAGCCAAAAAGAAGCCACAGAATTTGATCTTTATAAACACGCACAGGCAAGATTTTACAAGCATTCCCTTTATAGATGAAATCATATTGGCAAATCTCTGTCTATGGCTGTATCTCTACTATTAGTGTAAGATCAAAAAAATTCAGTCATTGGATTAATCCTTCTCACACCTTTCATGACCCCAAGGTCTGTTGCAATGCTCCTGTAATTGCACAACTCTAATTACATAGGTGCTGGTGATATCCATATGATTGGAGATGAGCTGTGCTTTTTTCAGGACCCTTTGAGCACAGAATAGTCCTGAAGTAAGGACATTAATTTAATTAAGGACTCTGTTTTGGACTCAGCTTTCAACTTTGCCACAGAACTCTTGCCACAGAACTTTCGCGTGACATTAAGCGAGTCATCAAGGCAGGTTCTCCTCAGTAAAATATGACTAATGAAAACCTCCTTACACTAGTGGAAGGATAAACACTTTCACTGTTGAGAGCCCTTTCAAAATATCCTGATAAAAGCCAGGTGCAATTACAAGGATGCACATACTGGTGTCTCTTGCAGTTGTTTGATAGTCTCCTTTCTAAGGTTACTGAAACCTTTCCAGATTTCTGGCTAGTTTCAAACTAATACTTTAAAAAAGAAAATGAAATATATAAATACATATATATATATATATATACAAAGTAGTCCCCTCTACTCAATCCACAAAACCATTTATTTTCTCTCAAGTGTGGAATTCACAATATTTCAAGTCTGAATTTCTGAAACAATCAGCGTACTTGGATCATCTCTTTGTATGTGGCACCAATCCTTCACTTCCCTCTCACCAAATGGGAGAAAATTGAGTTCTTAAGCTTAAATTGAATCCTTAAGTTTAAATGTTTATTTTAAATATAGCTTTTTTAAAAAAAATATACTATGACCCTCTGTGAACTCCATCTTGATCCAAGTCCATGTGAGGTCTTGACCTACAGCTGGAAGTCACTGGCCTAAATCTAAGACGTTAGTTGGGCTTCTTCCCAGTGATGACTTGACAGAGATTCACTTCTGTAGCTGTGATGCACTCTTGGAGACGATGTCCTGAGCTGACATTCATGGGATTTTTGGCTTCATCCAACTCAGAAATCTTGCCCCATGGAGTTTAAGGAGGAACAAAGAGCACAGAGCTTAAAAAGGAGGCCTCAGTTTAAGCTCTTGGCATTGATTCCTGTGCTCTCAAGTTGTTTTCTTCTTCATTTAATTTTTATCATGAGATAAGGAATTTTTTTTAACATTACAGTCATTTTGCATTGATTAGACGTAGCAACCTAGCAAGAAAAAAAAAAAAAACAACCAAAAAACTAGATAAATATCAGAAATAAATTTAAATAGAAGGGATGATGGTAATAGGACATAATATTTAGAAGAGGGCTGTGTGTATTTTGGATGTTTTCTGACCAAGAGATCCGCAAAGCTGGCAGCAACAGAGACAAATTGAATCAAGAGCAGTAGAATGCAGCAGGAGTGATCAGCAGATGGGAGAATGAAGGGTGGATAGTGACAGAAAAGGAAAGCAGTGGAGAATACAAAAAAAAGAACCAGATGGAGCAGAAGCACTGAAGAACATATTAACATTGCTGTTAAAGAAGGGAAGAGATATAGGAAGGAAATCATTGGGGACCTGTGGCTCAAGAGAAGGGAAGGCAGTGGCAGTTGATGTACTTTTGCTTAAGAGTAAGAAAACTAATACAGAGCTGACAGAAGTTCCTTTCTTGTCCCCTCACCAAGCTGCTGGGTCTCAAGCCTGCATATCCTAAATTGAGGGTGACTGACCTCTAAAACATGGGTACGTCAGGTCAGCTTGTGTTTTCATTCACAGACTAGAAATTGTTGCTGTATGCAGGAACTCAACAAGACCTGGAGGTGGCTGGTATGTCTCTAACAGCAAACTATTTGGTACTACAAAGCCATTTCTTGCCCTTCTGATAGGTAAGAGAATCTCAGGTTTGTTGGCATCAAAATCAATGAAATGATAACTGCTGCTTCTCCCAAGTCAAACTCCTTAAGTATCACAGTTCATAGCCCCTTAACTGTCTTGGTCTTGCTTCTTGCAACTCAAAAACTGAAAATTCTGGAGCATCTCCCCTGTGAGGAGAGACTTAGGGAACTGGGTCTGTTTAACCTTGAAAAAAGAAGGCTGAGAGGGGACTTGATCCAGGTTTATAAATACCTGAGGTGTGGGAGCCATAGTGGTGAGGCTGGTCTCTTTTCAGTAGTGCGTGGGGATAGGACTAGGGGTAATGGGATGAAAGTACAGCATAGGAAGTTCCGCACAAATGTGCAGAAGAACTTTACAGTGAGGGTGATGAAGCACTGGAACAGGCTGCCCGGGGGGGTGGTGGA
This sequence comes from Coturnix japonica, assembly GCF_054131305.1. Taxonomy (NCBI): domain Eukaryota; kingdom Metazoa; phylum Chordata; class Aves; order Galliformes; family Phasianidae; genus Coturnix; species Coturnix japonica. The sequence goes on from NC_140663.1 coordinate 66,938,271, forward strand.
GTCTCCTTCTCTGGAGATATTCAAGACCCGCCTGGACACCTACCTGTGCAACGTGGTATACAGAGCCTGCTTTGGCAGGGGGGTTGAACTTGATCTCTAGAGGTCCCTTCCAAGCCCTACAATTCTGTGATTCTGTGAAAATCTTTGACCTAGTGGTTACAAAGACAGAACTGTGCCATTGATTCCCATGAAGCATATTATGTTATCTTTTCAGAACCTTTTCCTGGCATTGTGTCTTCTCTATATTATTATTTCCTGAAAATGCGTGCTTGAAGCCAAGGACAAATTTTCTTAGATTCCCAGACTAATCTGGGCTCTTTGTATGTCCAGAATCTTTAGCAAGTCCTTTTCCAGAAGAGCAGGTGACGAGATGCTCTGGCTAATATTCCTTTTCAAGGAAACCTGACTGGCCCCAGATGATGAAGAGCAGACAGGCTATGGCCCAGGATTCTTAAATATCATTGTTCTCTCCCTGTGGCATAAAAAAGCCTTACTTCATTTTTCTCACTGCTTGACAGCATTGTTTGGATAAAGGTTGCCAATGATCTTTGTTCTGCAGGGCTCTCTTGACTTCTGAACTACAGATATGTTCTGCCTAAGCTTAATTTTGGCAGATACCTCACATAATCCAAGACACCCTGCCCTCCTTAAAGAAGACCCTCGTGCTTCTTGCCCCTTTTTGTCCCTCACCCATTGCTTCCTGTTTGGTTATTTTCTAAGAATTTTCCATTCACCAACATCTGCCCTCAAAGAGACATTTGGAGAAGGAGTTACTTTAAACTTTAATCAACTTCCTTAGCAAATCTATTACTTGTTCCAAGTTCAATTGTTAAATCTGAAAACTTTTCATATATTCTATCATAAAGGAAATGAAAAAATGAAATCCGCATATGTTTGCATATTGTAAGAGTATCAGGCAGAGGGAATTCAATAAGAAGTCTAATGTCCTTTTTGAGGTGGATGTATATGGTAAATCATGTTTTATAGTTGAATGAGGATCAGACAAGACATAACTAATATGTCAGATTTTGACTGAAAGCCAACTTTATTACAAGTATGACATTTTAATCAACTTCTTGTCCATACTGATGGTCTCTTGAGGAAACAGACCAGATAGTTTTGTCTTTCTGTCTCACCTACTCCTGTAGGTGGGGGGGGGAGAAAAAAAAGGAAGCATTAAATGATCTGGAAGGAAGATTTCTAAATTAGACAAATTTTGTTGAAATATAAAGAAATAATTAAATTGGATGTTGAGGAGGAAATACAAACATTATGTAAGTGATTGGATTTCCTCCTATATACTATGACTTTCATATACTGTACAGTAAATAATCTATTCAACCAACTTCCCCTTATTGCTTGCTTGCTGTAAAACACTTGATATGAATGGTCTGCTCGTGATTCATTAAGTCTTCTGAAAAAGTAAGGATTGATTAAAATGCTTTAGCTCTGCTTTGTTAACCTCATTAGTACTCAGCAAATGGCAATGAGCTGAGAAAGAACAGAGCTCATTTTGCCCCAGTGGCAAGGGCATTGTCTTTGGACCATTTATTACAGATGTCAGACTACTAAGTACTTAATCACCATGTTACTAATACTCTATTTTTTAGTGTCTGAATCAACTGAATACTGGACGTGCAAAAATTTCACATGTGAAAGTACTTAATATAATCAGGTAATACATTAGTGAGGTACTGCTCAGCTGTTAGTCTGTTGGAATGTTAGGAGGTGCCAAGAAAAACATTGCAAGATCAAAAAAAAAAAGAAAAAAAAAAAGGTAGGAGGGAGAAAGGTGAGATGGTGATTCCAAGTTTCTTCAGAATTGACCAGTATGGGACTACCTCTCTAGTTAGAAATGCTTGATTTTTCTCCTTGGAATTACACTGTGCTGCCTTTTGTCATTGGTGGGATATGTACTATGTGATACTGATAGGAGGAAGAGACATTAGTATAAATAATATACAATACAAAAAACATGCATAAAAGGTAAATACTTTCCAAAGAGATTACTGACTTCAATATTAAGAAATAACTGAGAGATTTCACTGTTGTTATAAAGAGGCCCTGGAATGATTGAGGTTGCCATGTAATATTAGGGAAAGTCTTCTGAATAATTCAGAATCATAGAATCATTTAGTTAGAAAGGACCCTTAAAGGCCATCTCCCCTGTAATCAAGAGACATCAGGTTGCTCAGAGCCTGGTCCAGCATGACCTTGAATGTCTCAAGAGATGGGGCTTCCACCTCCTTTCTTGGCTTTCAGTTCCAGTGTTTCACTACAATTATTGCAGAATACATTTTCTTTAAATTCAGTCTAAATCTCTCTTCTTTTATTTTGAAGCCATTTTCCCTTGTCCTATCTCAACAGACCTTGTGAAAGAGTCTGTAGTCTTCCATCTTAGAGCCTCCCTTCAGATACTGAAAGACTGAAAGACCTGTCCTCCCCAGAGCCTTCTATTCTCCAGGCTGAACAGCCCCAACTTGATTTCTTGGATCATTTTTGTGTCTCCCCTTGACACACTCTAAGAGGTCCATGTCTTTCCTGTACTGAGAACTCCACATTGGGAAGCAGTAACAAAGTGGCAGGATCACCTACCCCAACCTGATGGCCACATTTATATTGACACCGGGGTAAGTAGATTTCCTCAAAGAAACAATTTCATATTCAGACAATGAGTTTTCATCCAAGTATTGTAGGGGTAGCTAATATAAAGATGTTAACAAAGATGATAGTAAATATTCAAAGGTTATTAGCAAAGGAAAACTCACCAATGTCAATGTCTTGACCAAAAAGCTGAGGCAGCCTCCACTGGGGAGCAATCTCTAAGAGGAGCTACCTCAGTGGTGGTCAGCCCTTAAATGAGGTCCTAGAGGAGGTGGAGTCAAGCTCCACCCCTTCCAGGAGCACAGCTAGATTACTCTCACCTGTGCTCCCGCAGCTGACCCAACACTTGCCTCAGCTGATTAATCAGAGGTTCAAGCTGTGATTTCCCATACAGCTGTTTTTCAAAAGGATGTGAGATGAACTGTGTGCTTCAAATTCAGAGGCAGAGGGCATAGGTCTTAGGAACCAAGGCCCTTCCCAGAGTTCAAGGAGAAAGAAGGATGCCCCTACAGAGACATTTTGATCAGAAACATAAACTGAATGCTCTAAATCATTACCTGAATAAACCAGTTTGTTTCCTATATGACTACATAGGAAGAAGCCAGACTGTTAAAGTGAGTGCATGAAATAGTGCAGTGGGAAGCTATGATCATGTTGCAGTATTCTTAATAGGTCTACAGCTTCAGGTCACCAGTAACTCAATGATCATAGAATCATAGAAGCATAGAATCACAGAATGGTCTGGGTTAGAAAGGACCTTTAAGATCATCTAGTTCCAACACCCCACTATAGGCAGGGATACCTCCCACTAGACCAGGTAGCTCAAAGCTCCATCCAGCCTGGCCTTCAATGCCTCCAGGGATGGGGCATTCACAGCCTCCTTGGGCAACCTGTTCCAATGTCTCACCATCCTCACAGTAAATAATTTCTTCCTAACATCTAGTCTACATATACCCTCTTCCAGTTTGAAACCATTTCCCTCCATCCTGTCTCTACACGCCCTTTTAAAAATTCCCTCCCCATCTTTCCTGTAGGCCCCCTTCAGGTACTCAAAGGCTGCTATAAGGTCACCCCAGAGCCTTCTCTTCTCTAGGATGAAGTGCCCCAGATCTCTCAGCCTGTCCTCATAGGAAAGGTGCTCCAGCCATCTGACCATCTTTACAGCCCTCCTCTGGATCCACTGCAACAGCTCAATGTCTTTCTAGTGATGATGCCCCACCTCATCACATTATGTATCCTCAAACGGATGTGATGTTTTATAACTTCTATCCTGAATGGTAAGCCAGTGAATCTTTAAAAGGTACCCAAGAGGGGACTGGTCTGTGCAATGGAAAGTCTTTCACCTTGCTCCTTGAATGAAGCAATCACATTATCTCAGTAGCATACTTACACAGGGCCTAAAAAGTTTTATTTTACTTAATAGCTTTTACTGTAAAAAATAATAATAATAACAAAATAGGATGAAAAGGAGACCTTCCTCTGTGTGTGAGTGAATTTTTGTACCTGTGCCCACATCTACATGTAATTACACAGCATCAAGGCAAATAGCTACTTCTTTTCTATATTTCATTGCTAATTAATGATTGAGAACAGGATAATCTAAAAAAGGAATTTAATATTGTTGAAGATACTTAATTGTGATTTCTAAACCCCTCAACTGTGATTTTCAGACAGAGGGTAAAAACTGTATGGGATAAATTAATTTAAGAGCTAAAGAACTTATGTGGTGGTTCGCTTACTAATAACAAAGATGGCTTTTACACTCCACTCTGGTTTTGTAGGGCTCATGAATTTAAATTTAGTTTTCGTGGTCTTGCAAAAGTGTAAAGTGATAAACTCAAAACTTGCTAACTGTCATGTTAAGGACAGTCATTTTTAGGTAGTTAGAATGCCCGTGCACAAGATGTATAGAATCATAGAATCATAGAATTACTCAGGTTGGAAAAGACCTCAAAGATTATCAAGTCCAACCGCAGCCTAACCCTAGTACCTAACTCTAACAACCCTCTGCTAAATCAGATCTCTGAGCACCACATCCAAAGGGCTCTTAAAGACATCCAGGATGGTGACTCAACCACCTCCCTGGGGAGCCTATTCCAGTTTTTAACTACCCTTTTTGTAAATAAGTGTTTCCTAATGTCCAACCTAAACTTACCTTGGCGCAACTTGAGGCCATTTCCTCTCATCCTGTCACCTGTTACCAGTGAGAAGAGACTTGCCCCACTCTCGCTGTAAGCACCTTTCAGGTACTGGAAGAGAGCAATAAGGTCTCCCCTCAGCCTCCTTTTTCCCAGACTAAACAGCGGTTTAGTCTGGGGAAATATATAATAACAGTTGCTATGACTTACGCTAATTAGATGTTTTACTGCTTCTGCAAACTTGCATATGAGTGGTTCTGCATCAGCCTGTGACTCTGCCAGGAGGGGAAGATGGCAGCTTCAGGCAAAGGCAGATAGAAGAAACAATGACTGGATGCCTGTCCTTTTTATTTATTTATTTATTTATTTCCAGTTCCTATCACCATCTGTTACTGATAAGTACTCTGTTTTTGAAGGAGAGTTGGTACAGTAAGTGAGCCAGCCCACCAACATAGCCAGTAAAGGAAAAAGACAAAAACAGGTTAGAAGAATGGGAAATGCAAGGCTTTTTATATCTGATAGTAAACACTTTCATCCTTCCCTGCTGCTTGAATAATGCATCCTAATTTGACATGACTATACTGGTCACCAAGTTCATGCTAGGGTTATATAATCACAATCTGATCATTTTTCTTAAGTGTTGCTCAGCAAAGAGTCCTTTTATGTGGATAAAGGAAAGCAGCTATTCTTTTCCTTGTGATTTTTGGCTTAGGTGGATAGAAGTGTCAGCCAAGAACAAAAATACCTTTATAATCTTCATTATTTTCCCCTGTAACACTTGTGAGTTGTACTATTATTTCTTCATTGTTCTTCTATCAGCTGAAACAGAACTTGATGTTTAATAGCGTATGGCTTTGGTTCAAGTTTATTGAAGCATTCTTCAGAAAATGAGTGTGGTCTTCAGATTGTCCCTGACCACGCGTGAGTAACTTCAGACTTTTTGTGAGTTCTCTTTACATGGAAGCGTTAAAAGTTGGAACTCAGCCGCATCTCATTGTTCCACCTCTATGTTATATGACTTCTGTGACTGGCAAGGTTTAGAATTTCAGGGGGAAATGAAACTGTCTGCAAATGGTGTGCAAAAAAAAAAAAAAAAAAAAAAAAACCAAAAAAAAAAAACCCTAAACTTCAGTTATAGTTTTACTGATAAATTTAGGATCACTGCCTGCCAGTTACACACTTAATCTTCCTCTCCCTGCTCCCAGGTCATCTCTGTGGAAAAAGAAAAGTCTTGTACGAATCTTTAAAGGCATAAGTGTTGGAGGAGAGGGTTATGGTATTATGGGATTTTATTCCTTTGTAGAGTAATTCATTCTCAATATTGTGTTAGATTTGCTGTGTTTACAGAATGTGGTCACTCCTGTGGCAAGGCAGGAGCTTTCAGCTAATCAGAAAGCTCTTTCCAGTCCTTTGTTTAACCTTCCTAGCACTTTGATACTAGAAAGACAGCCCTTGTCAGATACCTTAAAATGAATTAAGGTAGTAGCACAGACACTGCACTTCAAATTGCAATTGCAACCTTATCGGTATTTAAGTGTGTCTCATTCTGCATCTGAAGGGAGACTTTAAAAGTAAGTAATGTTGCAGCAAATAGCTTGAGTGGGTCAATTTGTGACCATTTTCTTTGTGAAGGGAATTGCATTGGTAGAAGTGAGCTATTCTAGATATTAGGAAATTTAGACATTCACTATTTTGAAGTTAAAAAAAAAAAAAAAGAGCCAACAAATACTTCTCAGAATAATGAAGTCAAGCTGCCATTTCCACTGATCATGAAGAGTGTCCAGAAAGATAAATTCAAGTAAACATTTGGCTTCTGGATGAGTGAGGCTACAGGAGAAGGGTCCCAAGCATACTGTTTTCAACTGTGGTGAAAAATTATTTGTGCTGTGGGTGCTTCTCATTTTAGTGCCAGAGAAAGCTTCTATTTAGTGGCAAATCTTGCCTCTCCCTCTTTCTTTAAAGTGTACTAACTTTCTGCACATAACCATCCAAAGAACAAAAACATCATTATGAGTATTTTACACATGGGTTTAGTGGTTTCAATAATGAATGACTGTTTTCTGAATGTCACTTTAGCAAAAGACATAGGTGTGTGGTACCCACATACAGGTAGCATTGTTGATACCAACATACAGCATCATGGTTCTTTATGACTGGATCTTATACTTACTTTGTACATAAATACTTGCTACAATAGAATCTGATAATTCTCATTGTATACTCGCTTGATGGTGACTTTTTGGATTTTAAATTTTGTAACCAGCAGCAATGCACTGAGTAGATACAATTCTTCTGACAGCAGTGTTATTATCTGAACATCATTTCCTTTCCTGCAGAACAGAGAAAGTATGAGTAGCACAGGGAGGGCTCTTGTTCTTCTGCCTAAGATTGGACGTGGCTGGAAAAAAAAAAAAAAAAAAAAGAAAGAAAGAAAGAAAAAAGAAAAAAAAAAGGCTGTTTTATATCTGTGTGCTAGGCAGATGGTTTGCTAACAAAAAGAAAACCCAACACGAAGAAGTTATAGTGGTCTTTGCAGAGTATGATTTTGTGCAATTGAGCTTCACAACACATGCACAATCAATCCATCCCTTCTAGAATATATTGGCTTTACTCTACAAATGGAGGGATAAAAGGAGTAAGTTCTGGAAAACTGAAACCTGTTGTAGCACTAATGTCATCTGTCAGGGATGGGTTTGGCAGGAATATTTGAGAATGTTAGTGGAGTGATTGAATACTAGGTCAATGCATTATATAAGAAAAACACATTATAAGGAAATTAGTAATTTTTTATTTAGTGCTGGCTTTAGGTGATACAAAATAAAGATAGAGTAGTTTGTGTAATAGGGGTTGTAAATAGATACCTCTGCACTGAAGCCCTGTGAACTTTTACACTAAATAAGGTATGATTCCTAGGGGGGGGGAAAAAAAGTGTGTGATCATGTAATTAAACACTATATCATAATTAATACCCGTAAAGAATCTGAACTAAGGCCATGGTTAGCAATAGTTCTGGCACTACTGAGTGTTTGGATGTCTGACTTTGTGTCCTTAAGCTTTTCAGGGCTGGTTTGCGTTTTTAGTGTAATAAGTGCTTAAAACTCATGGTCCAGTGATCTTAGCCTGATTGGTAGAAAAGAGGACTGGGATTAATGTTCTATATGACTTTTGAAAGGTTTGGGATACATGGTATTTTCAGGTCAATTTACTACATATTCATAAATGGATACATTGTAAAATGACCAAAAATGTTTTAATCTTCAGTGAGACTAAAACCAGAGAGTAGCTTAAAGCCTTAAGTAAGAGTTTGGTTAACTCTTTTATAGTATTAAAGTTCCTAGCATCTGAAAACATCTGACCTTTTATACTGCCTGTTTTCTTTAAATGTGTGGTCGGGAACAAGACTGGAAGAGAAAGTCATGCTGCCTGTGGAACACAGAATGGCTACTTAGCATCCAAATATGTAATTAGGGAGCTTGTCATGCTTTTTTAATAAGTTGTAGTCATTACTAAATTGCCAGTCTCATACCCCTCTGATGATTCAGAGTCTTTAAACTTGACTGGACTGGCCTAATTCCATGCAGAGCAGATGCTTTTTTGTCTCACTTCATTCTTTCCCTTTTGTTGGGAGCTTCAGCTGCAAAGAGGGAAAAAAAAAATGCTAGCTGCAAATAAAAGGCTCCTCTTCTGTGCCAAAACCAGACTCGGAGATCTCCCTCGTCTCCCTTTCTCTGGCTTGAGAGTAAGAGTTCTGATGCCATTTCACCCCTCTCCCCTAGGGAAAACTGAGATAAATCATAGATCCTGCACTAATACCTTTGGAATTGTGTTTAGAATTTTACTGCATGGACTCTAAGGAAAAATAATGCACATTAATAAGAAAGACGAAAATGGATTAAAGTGCACTAAATATGACCTGTGTTATCCCATGTAGATGTTGTCACTCAAAATTACACTGATTTTAATTTCATCAAAATTAATTGACCTCTAGTGTAAATTCAGGAAAATCAAATAAAAACATGTTGCCTTTGTGTTAAATATTTATAATTCAGTAATCAAATTTCAATCAATTTCTTAATTTAAGCAAACAAGTATTTTATTAATTTGATTACAAAGTAATTACAAATGAACTTTTAAATTAAGTTGGTCACGTGGCATAAGGTTTTACTTTTAAATTGAATTAGTTATATGGCATAATTTGTTGAACCAGAAAGTCACCAGGCCGTTGCCCACAAACCCCTACATTTCTGAAATTATCCACAGTGTTTTAAAATGCTCTGAGCAGAATCTTCTGAAACCCTCATATTCATTTTGCATTGAATTCAGTTTCCAGTCTACAGTAAGAATAGGGAATTACAGTGTTTTTTCCTTGTTTGTTTCTGAACCATATATGCATGCATATACGCATGCTATGCAAGCTGTGTCTAAGCTTACCAGCTATCTCCCCCAGATACATTTTTTGTTTCTCACTGGATTCTCACAAGCAGATGAAATGGTTCATAAAAGTTTGCAAAGATTTAAGATAGATAAAGAAGTGATTCACTCATCATTTTTTCTGTTTTTCTTTTCTTTCTTTTCTTTTTTTTTTTCCTGCAGTCACATATACATTTGAACTGAGAAAGACAGCAGTACAGTGCTTTGAATTAATGGTAATCCCAAAACCTATGGTCATCCTCTCCAGATGTTCTAGTTGGATTAACAGAAGAAATAATGTTACTGTATCATTTTTTAATTTACTTCTGCAAATTTATACCCTGCCTCCTCCTGAAAGCACAGCTAAATCAGGGATAAATGTAGTCATGAGATAAGGGGAAAATAGTTAGCTGTCATTCTGAAGACAATTGTAAGAACTATCTGCCAAAGTGTATATTTTGAAACTACAGAAGTTAGGAATCCACATATACGTAATGGAAATTTGCATTTTTGCTTCTGATAATTTCAGTATTTCAAGGCAATGATTTTGAGACATATATGAAAGAAAAAAACACAAAAATATTATTGAAATAAAGCAGAAATCAGCAAACACTGTTATCATAGAATCTTACAGAATCATAGAATGGCCTGCGTTGAAAGGGACCTTAAAGATCATCTAGTTTCAAACCCCTGCTGTGGACAGCATTGCCAACCACCAGATCAGGCTGCCCAGAGCCACATCCAGCCTGGCCTTGAATGCCTCCAGGGATGGGGCATCCACAACTTCCTTGGGCAACCTGTTCCAGTGAGTCACCACCTTCTGAGTGAGAAACTTCGTCCTAAAATCTAAACTAAACCTCTCCTGTCTCAGTTTAAAACCATTCTCCCTTGTCCTATCACTATCCACCCATGTAAACAGTTCTTCCCCCTCCCTTCAAGTACGGTCTTCAAGTACTTCAAGACCCATGGGGAACACCACTTGTGAATGGCCTCCACCCAGACAGAGCCATTGGTCACAATCCTTTGTCTGTGGCCAGCCAACCAGTTCTTAATCCATCAAACAGTCCATCCTTCAAATCCATGCCTCTCCAACTTAGGGATAAGGATGTAATGAGGGACCGTGTCAAAGGCTTTGCAAAAGTCCAGGTAGATGACATCCATTGCCCTTCCCCTGTCACTCCATCATTGAAGGCTACCAGATTGGTCAGGCAAGATCTGTCCTTGGTGGATGTCTTGGATACCTCTTCATCTTGTACATGCCTTAACGCGGTAACCAGGAGGATCTTCTCCATAATCTTCCCAGGCACAAAGGTGAAGATCACTGGCCTGTAGTTCTGCAGGGTATCCTTTCTCCCTTTCTTAAAAATGGGAGTAATGTTTCCCTTTTTCCAGTCACAAGTGATTTCACCCAGCAGCCATGATTTTTCAAATATGATGGAGAGTGGCTCAGCAACCACATTAGCCATCTTTCTCAGAACCCTGGGAGTACAGAACCCTATTAGTACAGCATCACATGACATTGTGCTGGAGACCTAGATAAGCTTTAAAAACAACCAACCTCTAGAAATTAGAGTTTCTACTGATTAGCCATTGTATGTATATCCTACAGTGCTCATTTTCAGATGTACATGCTCTTCAGCCAGCCTTAAGGTGCATTTGAAGATCTAGGCTGGACTGCATTCCCAATGTTACATATCTCATAAATTAAAATATGCTTTCAGGGCTTGTTACTTCTAGATTAGAACAGAGCTTGCCTTCGATATTTGCAGCAGAGTAGGAGTGTACTGAGAGCACAGGAGAAGGTAAGAGAGTTATTAAGTGTTCTGGGTTTTAGATTTTCAGGTCCTAAAGGAGAAGAAAAATAACTTCCAACTGCCAGAGTGATGAAGAAATGATTTAGTGGGATGTTAATTTATCTAATAGTGCATACAGACATTTATTACATATGTCAAACAGATGAATTACCACTATAGCATTATCTGATCATCCTAGCTATCATATTCAAGGGATGAGTATGGTCTTGTAGGTTAGTTAGGGCTGCCAAAGATGCAGTTAAGCTGGAGGTCACTACACAGGCATAAATGAGAAAATATACTTTTCTGATACTTAGAACTTCTGGCAAAAGGATAGCTTTCCTTTGCGATCTTAAAGGACATGCTCCCTTTTCTTCAACAAAAGCCTTTTTAGGGGGAATTAACCCAAGAACCACTGATTCCTCAAAGAAATTCTAGAGATTCTGCTGACAGAAGGCAATACACTTGCTGAAATGAATGTGTTACAATCCCTCCTTACTCTGGAGAGAAACCTACTAAAACCTAAGATGGATATACTCTCACATTAGATATGATTTGATTTTCTTTCCTGCCTTTTCTTGGGCTACAAAATATTTGTTCATCCAGTAAAAATCATGTAAATCCTTAAGATTCTTCCAGCTATGTTATTCTCTGCAACAGTTTACATAGATTTTCATGTTCTCTCTGTTTCAAGCCTGTCCCAAACCACTGTTCACAAGCCCTGCAGCTCCATCTGTATTAGCATGAGGAGCTTTCAGTGCACACAGTCTGCACTGCAGACAATTGTTTGTAGTCCTGAAGCAACTCTAGACCGGACAGCTGACATAAATCCCAACTGTCTAACACAGGCCCAGATGTTTGGCTTCAGCCACTGGGTTTCTCCATCAGGCAGATTAACTGGTATATTCATTGTATTTAATATTTTCTTCCCTGTGTAAGCCACTCAGGCATGCAAATTTCTAGAAAGCGAAAGAATAAGAGAAGAATGAAAAAATTCCATATTTCCATAATTTCTTTCCTTCCCATATAATTTATCAAGTTACTTCATCTTGCTATGAGCAACATGTACTGCAAATTCAGAAATGACCTAGACTAAGGACCAAGCACTTTCACTTGTCCTACACCATGTTCAATTTCTGTCCTGTTAAATATGAGAACAGATTCTGGTGAGTCTATGGTGGGTTGACCCGCACCATATGATTGACTCTCATTGAGTGTATCAGAAGTCTTCTGAAGATATTGTCCCCATTTTGCTGGCACAATTGGCACTTGAGTGCACTAGTCATGCTTTCTTCTCTTCTTCTTTTTTCTCTGTGAAGTGCCTTCTTCCTAAAATAATATAACATTCATAAGTATAACATTCTTGTGGAGAAGCTTGATGCCCGTGGTCTGGATGGGTGTATGCTCTGCTGGGTGAAAAACTGTCTAGATGTCCTAGCCCAAAGAGTTGTTGTCAATGGAGTTGAATCCAGATTGTGGCTGGTCATGAGCAGCAGCCCTCGGGGCTCAGTGCTGGGGCTGCTTCTGTTTGACATCTTCATTGATGATCTCGATGAGGGGGTTGAGTGCACCCTCAGTAATTTTGTAGACAAGACCAAGTTGGGAGAGAGCATTGATCTGCCTGAGGGAAGAAAGGCAATAGAGAGGAACCTGAGTAGACTGGATGAATTGGCCAAAGCTAACAGCATGAGTTTCTGTAGGGCCAAGTGTCAGGCCCTGCATTTTGGTCACAACAACTCCAGGCAGCCCTACAGGCTTGGGGAGGTGTGGCTGCAAAGCTGCCTGGTGGAAAGGCACTTCAGTGTGCTGATGGACAGTCAGCTGAATATGAGCCAGCAGTGTACCCAGGTGGACAAGAAGGCCAGTGGTATCTGGGCTTGTATCAGGAATGGTGTGGTGAGCAGGACTAGGGAAGTCATCCTGCCCCTGTACTTGGCATTGATGAGGCCTCACCTCAAGTACTGTGTTCAGTTTTGGGCACCTCAGGGCAAAAAGGACATGGAGGTACTGGAGCAGGTCCAGAGAAGGGCAACGAGGCTTGTGAAGGACTTGGAAAATTAGCCCTATGAGGAGAGGCTAAGGGAGCTAGGGTTGTTTAGTTTGGGGTAAAGGAGTCTAAGGGGAGACATTATTGCTCTCTTCCAGTATCTGAAAGGTGCTTACAGTGAGAGTGGGGCAAGTCTCTTCTCACTGGTGACAAGTGACAAGATGGGTGGAAATGGCCTCAAGTTGCACCAAGGTAAGTTTAGGTTGGTCATTTGGAAATGCTTCTTTACAGAAAGGGTAGTTAAGCACTGGAATAGGCTCCCCAGGGAGGTGGTTGAGTCACCATCCTGGATGTGTTTAAGAGCCGATTGGGTGTAGTGTTCAGAGATATGATTTAGCAGAGGGTTGTTAGAGTCAGGGTACTATGGTTAGGCTGCAGTTGGACTTGATAATCTTTGAGGTCTTTTCCAACCTGAGTAATTCTATGATTCTATTATTCCATAATGAGCAAACACTAATTTTTTGCTTTATTTCAAAGGTAGACAAGGGACAGTTCAGAATGCCTCATATTTAGAAATAAAAAAGTCCAGACAAATGATATAAAACTTTTCTTAATTGGACCAGAGCAACAGATAAACTCAGTGCTTCTAGATAGTTTCCTTGACTCATTTTTCAGAACAGTGTTAAATTTTACCTGAATAAAGAGACAAACTTGAAACTTTTACTAAGAACATCTATTGATGTCACAGCTTTACTAATACTTCATTGACCCATATCAGCTGGAGTTTAGTTTCTGTTGCTCAAAACAGGTATTACTAGAAAAAGCACAAGAAGAATCAATAAAGTTTTTCCTGTTTCTAGTAACAAATCCTTCTGAAGAACAAGACTTTATTCTAATTCTTTTGTTTGATGATAACTCACAACCCTTTTGAAAAAGATTGCTTTTGCAGTAACTCAAGTGGAGACCATCATCTGGGCAGCCCTATTTCCAGTAACCACTTCCTTTCTGGTCCAAGTGATCACTGATAACTATCAAATGGTGGGTGTAGAACATCCTGCCTCATACCCTACTCAGGCTTTTATGGTGACTTTGTATTTTCAAATCCAAGAATAATGTGGGCACCATATGGCCAATCTGCCAGTACAAACATGAGATTGTTGGAGAGCAAATGTGAAAAGTGCAGTTCAAGTACTACAAAACATGTTCTAGTCTATAAATCCTGCATCACTGGCTGATCAAGTTGTTTCATTATGTCCAGACTGGGCTATTATTGCATAATGATAGCTTCTTGGAAGTTGCTTATGAGTCAGATATACACACACCTGCTGATTTACTCCTGCAAGATCTCAGAGCACTATTTGCTAAAGAAAAAATCTATCTTTTCATGTGGACACATGCTTTTCTCTTAACTCTGAATTTCTGCAGCAAAAGGCAGTAGTGCTTTAGTTAAAGACAAGTGAAATGAACTGAAGCTTGGGATACTAAGAGCTATATCTTAAGTCCAGTAACTTTCAAGGAAAGGTACTTTTGTCTTAAGGTTATGTTTTTATGGCTCATTTTTCATTTGAATTGGGTGATTTGGGAAAATCTGGAGTTTTTCTGGAGGAAGAGTTTAAAGATTCAGGAACATTCAGTAGAATAATTTCACAGCATGCTTTTCAGGTTGTCTTGAATCATTTTTATCTTCCTCCATGTTACAGAAGTGTCACTGGCAAATGCGTTTAGTTCTTACAGATATGTGATTATTAGAAAACTGACTGCACATGCGCTGATCACACAGTTAGTGAAGAAGTAACTGCTGTAGTTACTGTAAAAGTAAGAAAAGTTTTAGGTACTAGATTTCAGTTTCCTGAGCAGATGAACTCTGCTTTGTCCTGCAAAGTTAAGGATGAAAAGCAGTAACAGGTCTCTCAAAAATCAAATATTATTTTACACTTCTTAGAAGCTATGGGACTGACTTTATATTTCCTGTTCTTCAGGACTTTTTTATATAGATATACTTTTTTATACCAATCACATGTTGCTGACCAGAGAAATATTCTGGTGGCTCCTGACTAGAAGCCTTGTACCTCCTCCAGAACACAATTAATACAAAAAAGTTTATCCTCAACAATTATATTTTCTCTTACCTTGCATCAGTGAGATGCAGTGTCATCCAACCAATCCATGTCAAAATGTAAACTTCAGTCTCCTCTAAATGTCATATTGGCAACTGCATTATGAATAGAGAAGCCCACATAGAAATGTATTTGATTATGTAACTCACCTAAACCTTTCCACAGACTGAGAAAAGCTACTTTCTGTCATGTATTTGTCTGGTATATATTTGTCTATTAAATTAATGCCCAGACATATTAAAATGAAGTTGACATGTCATGTAAAATTAGTGTGATTGAACGTAAGACACGCTATTGTCTCTCCTGGCTTATCTCTCTTAAAGAGATTTCAGATATAATGGATAACTGAATGAGGAAAATCCAGTGATGGAGTCTGTGGGCTGAATAGTGGAGTTCTGCTACTCTGGCAGTTTACAGTAATTCAGTAGTGTTTATGATGATAAGAAAGCAATTTGGTGAAAGTGAGGTAAAACAGCTAATACAGAGCAAGATAAAATTGCAGTTAATTCAACCATCAGGAAACTGACCATTGAAAAATGGTCCTGTTATGTCATTTTGAGGCAGACCAGGTTGTGAATTTACTCAATCAACTCCTTGTTTAAGTTTGAATGCTAAAAAGACCATTTGTCAGACTGTCACTCAAACAAACTTTATGCAATAGATACAAAGCAACCATAGTACATAGCTGTGGTGTAGCAAGACACAGAGGCCCTTGCCAGTAACATTTTTCTTATACTGTTTGTATTTCATCAGCCTTTCCAAAAGATAAAGATGTGATGGTGGGAAACAAAATCCAGTAGTCCAGTGGTGTTTATCAACTGGTTAGAGACAGAATTGTAAAAGAAGTCAAACTGAAAGTGAGTAAAGGCAATAAACAGAATGATAGATGTACTGGCACCTATTTGCATGTTGTTTCAAGTTGTTGACAGGCTGGGATGTAGCTTGTGCATACACAAATGTGCTTTTGCCCTCACATTTTTGCCAGGAATTCTCTCTGTAAGCAGCATTGTAACTCTGGTGCCTATGTCCAGAAAAAAATAAGCTCAGCAGAATGCTGTGCACCAGAATACTGTTTACAAGCCTTATTATTTCTCCAGGTATATAGTTAGGAAATAGAGAATATTCATCTGAAATCTTCTAGCAGAATCAGCAATTAAAGGCATGCTTCTGTTTTAGATGACAAATTGAATAGGAGGCACATAAAAAACCAGTCCTTTAAAAGCAATAAATCTTAAAGGATAAATCATAATTCTTTTCTACAAATAGCCACTCTAAAAGCACCAAAACTACCACATGAATGTTCACTAGTGTGAATCGTGATTCTGAATTGGCACTGAGAAGTGATCACTATGAACAGTAAGGCTCTACATACAGATGTCCACAGGTGACAAAACAGATTCCCATCTCCTTTTCCCACCAGTCACAAATTGAAACCAACAAAGAAACAGCTCTATTACTTGAACTAGATATCTGGTGTCCAAAAACATCAGAAAACAAGGAAATGTGATGCCAGATAATTTCTCCAGTAGGGAAAAGATGGACAGCTAAAGTCTGAGCTGTAAGCCTTTCAAGTTTTTGTAATTTAAATTAAATGACTATGAAGCCAATTTAGGTGATATTAGTACTAGTGCAGGGGCTAACCTAAGTGATCTGTAGATTGAGATGAATTTTTCCGTTACTCCATAAGCACACTCAGATTGTTAAGTATTTGCTACTTGGTGTCCCGTATTGTTCAACATGAGAAGCTGGGTCAGATGATAGGTAAAGATGGTTCCTTTTCACGTTTTTAACAATGTATGCCCTTACATACACATTCCTACAAAGCTACTCAGCAGCAAGCTTTCCATTTAAACTTCCTCTCTGATTCTCAAAACCTTCTAGTTTTGCATTTGCTGACTATATTGAGGGTTGTAGGAGTGGGGACAGTTGTTGTTACTGTGAAGTCTCAGAAATGAATGAAACACAGTTGAAAAAGCCATCTCAAAGATGTCATAATCCAAGTACCAGAAATATGAAATCAGCATTTTAAATTTTGATTAAGAAGACCAGTTTAGGATGATCTGATGAGAATGGTTGATGGAAAACAAAACTGCAGGCCAAGGTTACTTCTAAAATCCCAGCTCTGACATTAGCTGTGCAGTGGAAAGTCATAGCACATTACAGTTGGATTCAGCTTCCTAAACATTTGATTTCTAAATCTCCAAGCTAAATTTGTACAGGGAGCTTCTTCTACAGTATTAAAACACAGATGTAAGGCTAGGCAAAATGAAATGCTCCTTGGGAGAGCTATTACTCCCCAGTGCTTTGGAAAGGAGCCTTACTGACATGAAGGAAATGGCTTCACCATTCACTTTGGATTCAGAACTGAATTACCAGTCATACCAGCTGCTAACAATACAACTGGAAATGGTCTGTAAAATTTAGCACAAGCTTTCACTGACAGATTAAAGTTCTTCAGATGCATGTGATTATTCCTGATGGCATTTAACCTGGCAGAAACCCTACCGTAAATGAAAATCACTGGTATTCAAAGTAGAAAGTAAGATTGTTGCTTTCTGTCTTTTAATCAATATGTGCTGATTGTTCAGGCAGCCTCTCCAAATAAGTAAGTCTCCAGTGCAGGAGAAAGTGGCATCTTCTCTGATGGGATAGGAAACTCAGCAGCATGCTAATCTGGAGAGCACGCTGGTCCAGGCTGCAGAGCAGAGAAATGACTATTACTAGCACCAGGTAGTTATCCCTTCTGCACAGGAATTCTTCAGTCTCTTCAGGACAGATCAGGCTGGTTTAGTTCCCTCCTCCATGAAACTGCAACAAATTGCAGCTGGGCAGTGGTTTGTGGTTGGGGCAGGTTGCTATGTCTGGCAAATCAGAAAGGGAGGAGAGGGGCCTTTTCTGTTTGGCAGCACAAGTGCGGAGAGCTGTTAACCAAGTGTCATGCTTGGTGCAGGGGCTTTGGCAGGCCTGATGCAGAAGCAAGCTGTCTGTTAGACTTGAACTGGTATAAAAATGTCATCGCTTTGCCTCACAAACACAAGCATACAAAATTGTTTTCGCTTACTTCCAGAAGATTTAAAAATGGAAGAGGAAAAGCTAAACCTGCCTGTCATCAGTATACTAGGTCTTACTTCCTGCTCCAGTATCTCCACCTCTCATCTGTGTATTTAATTCACAGGGGTTCTCTGACAACTAGTTTATTACTGTTCACTAAGTGTTTACATGATTAAATGCACTCTGTATGAGATAGGTATCTTGACTTGGTCTGGCTTGGTTATGCAAGATTAGCCAATCTGTGTCCTTCTGTAAAGAAAAAAAACTCCTTGATTTTAGAAATTACTTGTGGCAAATAAAATATATTTGTAAAACTCTTCTAGAGTAATGTGGAATGTGTAAACCCTCCACGTTCTCTGTTCTCTTATTCCTGACACATCAAAGCAGAAGCCACAGGGAGACATCTGTCCCTAGTTAATGTCATGGCTATGGAGGTAGAACCTCCTCTTCTGTTTGGGCCAGTGTGGTCAGCCCTTTGATGGATGTGTTCACCCTTCATCCAGTTTGATCACCCTGTGCAGCCCCTTGTTCAGATTTGCTTGTGAACAAGAATGTCCTGACCTGAGATCCTTTTTAATACAGCAGGGATCCGTGATATAAACCATCAAAGGAAACCTTTGATCTTTTCACTATCTCTTAGTCATCTGCTGCACAATGCAAATAATAATGAAAACAAAGCTAAAGAGCAGAGCAGCTACATTAAAGAATCAGGCTTGTTGCTGGCAATGAAGCTAATCACTGAGGATTTATCCTATCCTTAGTCTGAAAAGGAAAGAGGGGGGAGGGAAGAGAAAAAAATAAAAAGAGAAGCAGAAAAAAAAAGCTGTGCTCAGCAGTGAAGTCTCTATACTAAACAGATCATCCAGGAACGCTAGTTTTATGTCATAGAAGTTTATGATATACAGACATGCAAACACTCTTTACAGTAGAATTTAACATGTAATCCTGAATGCAGTGTTGTTTACTTTTTTCATTTTAGGCTAATTTCTACAGAAATATGTAAGAACTTCAGAATTCTATTATCACTCAGTTCTGAAGCAATAAAGTTAGTACTGGCATCTTCTCTGCATTCTCTCTATTACTGTTTTTGTCACTTCACCACTCTATAATAGGTACTTCGGATAGAAAGTATGTTGGTCAGAAACTGAATGTCTCCTTGGGAAAACAATACCTGAAAACAACGCAAAACAAAACAAAACATAACAAACAAACAAACTGGAATCCTTTCATTGTACTGTCATTTGATTTTGTAACATTTTCATCCATAAAACCTACAAAAAACTCATATGAATTGGAGCCTGAGGAAGCATGTGCATCCATAAGCACACTTGTCTATGTATACGCGTTCTTTTCTATCTTCATGTACTTTTGTGAACGTACTGAAGGAATCTTTCAAGTCCTGATTCCAAGAATATGTTCTTTTGCCTATGTTCATCCTATACATTATTATGTAACTTAGGTGAAATTGTGGTCAGACAAAAAGCCTTGATATTGTAAATTCTTTTTTTCCTAAGCAGTCTAGAAACATTGGCAATTGTCCACTTTGTGTCTGTTATCAGTAACTCAGAGCCCTGCTCAAACTGTCAAACTGTCTCTGAGGCTTGAAATGTTATACAACTTCCACAGCCTCTTCCTAGTGCCAAAATGTGGCACTAAGATAGCCAGACTGAGACAGTGGACTGAATAAATATCTGATAGCTGCTGGACAAAATGATCTCCATCACTTCTGTGATGGTCTAAGTGAAATCAAGTATTTGAATATGCTTGAGACGAAGGATTTCAGATGTAAAGAGGCCAAATTAATTCTAATTTAATTAATTAATTCCAAATATTGACCTTAGTGGGAAGCAATGATGATGCTCCAAGGGAGGTTTAAGTTGGATATCAGTAGCACTCTTTACAGAAAGGGTGTTTAAGCACTGTATTAGGCTCCCCAGGGAGGTGGTTGAGTCACCATCCTGGATGTGTTCAAAAACCATCTGGATGTGGTGCTCAGGGACATGAATTAGCAGAGAGCTGTTAGTTAGGGTAGTATGGTTAGGTTGTGTTTGGACTTGATGACCTTCAAGGTCTTTTCCAACTTGAGCAATTCTATGAGTCTATGATTCTGTGCTGTCAAATTTACACACAGCTTCAGGATTTTTTTGATCTTAGAATTCAGGAAAAATCTTCACTTTTCTAAATATTAAAGCTAATTTAAGAATAAAGTATCTTAAGGAGAGAAAACTTTGGGATAATTTGAAGTTGGAAAGCTCCAAGGGTGAACTGTGACGTGGGACCACAAGCACAGTAATACAAAGAAACTTTCAAACAAGCTGTGATGAAGATGCTATCAGTTTCTGTAATGGAAAAAGAAAACACCTTTGGAGGAGGAAAATTTACCGTACATCATAAGAAAAAGCCCAAAATGCCTTTTTTTTTTTTTTCCTTGATTAGAAATTAAAAACAACATCCAATAAGAGAGGCAATGAACAATGTGAAATATTTAGCCAAGATGAGAGTAGCAACAGAGAGGTACCCCAGAAAGGATGTCAAGCCAGTAGGTAAGCAGATTGATCAAAAGTCCAACGTGGACTTTTACAAAGTGAATCTGGAGCCATAATGCCCCTGCAAACTGTCTGCATGTTACCAAATAAAATTTCTTCTAAAAAAAGCCCTTTCCACTGGAAAATGTGTTATCAGCGCTCATCTGACAAATGTTGCCAGGGATTTCAGGGAATTCAAGATGTTTTGCAAGGGAATTCCAAACCAATCAATGTGAAATGTATTATGTTTTGTTGTCTATGTTGAGCTCTGCTTGAGATCCTTTGTTGTTGTTGCTTGTTTTCTTCTGCAGGCTAGAGTTTAAAAAAAAAAAAAAAAAAAAAAAAAAAAGATCAGTTGTGGCTAAAAGGAGGCAAAAGTGCTTTCTGGAGCGCACAGGCAGCAGTAACAATCATTGAAACAAAGTACAATGAGCAATCAAATTTTTGTTTCTTATATTGCCAATGCTTAGTCCAGGTGCCTCCAGTACTTATCCTAAGACCTTTGTGATAAACATAACCCATGTAGCCAGTTCTCCCTCAGTGTGCCTCTAAAAGAGCTGCTAAGCTATTGAGCATCCTTCTTTTAAAATATAGAGGATCCCTAAAGAATGAAAACAGAAGAATATGCAGGAGAAAAAAATATATACAGGTCTCTATCACAGTCAGGGAAGAGAGTACTAGTGAGGAAGGCAAACAGATTTATTAGTAAAAAAGCAACTTTAAACCTTTGAAATTAAGATTTTTTCTTATTCTCTAAAGACAAACAATGAGCACTACTACTATTTCCATTCTGTTTTAGTTTAGAAAGATTTGACACAGCAGAAAAATAATGGGTGCAGCAGATAGATAGTAAGAACTAATACTTGCTGTAGTGTAACTAAATATTGCTGCACTACAGGAGAACAAATTATCCCTTTTACCTGCTAAGTAGGTATTAACAAGCAAGCCCAGACTAGCCCTCTGTGTTAGAAACCATAATGGAATAAGATAGTCTGGTAGTTACCATCTCAAAATGGCATTCACTTTAAAAAAATGTTGTTTTAATAGAATCCTAAAATGGCTTAAGATAGAAGGGACCTTAAAGATCATCTGGTTCCAACTCTGTGCCCTGGGCAGGGCTGCCCAGGCTCCCAACCCAACATGGCCTTTGACACCTTCAGGGACGGAGAATTCACAGCTTCTCTAGGTAGCCTGTGCCAGTGCTCACAATCATCTTCCTAATATCCTCTTTTAGGTGAATGCCATTAGCCCTGTCTTATCACTACATGCTCTTGTAAAAAGCTCCTCCTCATCTTTTCTGCAGGCCATCTTTATGTACTGGAATGCCACAATGAGATCTCCCCAGAGCCATCTCTTCTTCAGACTAAACAAGTCCACCTACCTCAGCTTTTCCTCATAGAAGAGGTGCTCAGGCTCTCTGACCATACCTGTGGGCTTCTCTGGACCTGTTCCAATAGGTCCAAGTACTTCTTATGCTGAGGTCCCAGAGGTGAACACAGTTCATTTTTAGATGCTAAGGGGAACACTGTTTAAAAGGAAGCCCAAGAATAACTCTTGTGTTTGCTATGTTTGACAATAAGGTCTTGTTAGAAAGGACATGAACAATTTTCCTTCAATAGCTGGGTGAATTTGGGCAGACACTGAAAGTTGTAGGTCTGCCCTAAAAATTAACTTTTAATTTTCTTGCCTCTTGTTCCTTTCGTTTTGAATATAGGTAGTAGATTATTTATTATTTTTTTTGCTGTTTCCTCTTACTTCTTTTGTGTCACACTGCTTTAATTTCTCTATGTATTTTTAGCAAACCACCACATTGTATAAGATTAAAGGAAAATCCCATTTTTGCAGCACTTTTTTTCTAAGTTAATGTTTCAGTTGTGATACAACACAAAAATAACCCCTGTTCCAGGGGGCTTCCAGTGTGAGACTTAAAGAAAATACAGCTACTTACTAAACAGACTCAAAATCCTCCACAGAAATAAAACACTGGTTTTCTGAAATAATATATAGGATCTTTCAACACGAAGAATCTAAAATCTTCAACTGACCATGTATCCTGCAGGAATAATCATATCATTTCAGAAGAAAATAAAACAGCCACGTTTTGTCAAATATAAGACATTTCACACGCTATCAATTTTATGGATATAAATACCTACGGGCATGCACAAACTCTGTGATCACCAGTGGGAAATTGCCAAATGAGGACAGATTCATTAAACATAAAAACTGACAGACACCCAAACCCATAAATTAAAATTTTAAGCCTTGAACATTTACGTTACTGCATATAACTTAAATACGTTTGGAGACACTTTTATGCAGCCTAGTTAAAACTGAATGGAAATCCCTGCTAATGTACATGGTTCCTACTTAGCCGAGTTTGCTCTGATAAAATCAGTCTTAAAGGAGTTGTATGCCTTTCTGCATCTCATTGAAGCTGAAAGAAGTTGGTGATAAACTGGATGGTTTGTTTAGGTTAGCTTGACTGCTGGTAAACCTTTGTGATCTGCAAGCATAAAGAGTGGGTTCTCCATAGATATTCTCAGTAGCAGTGACTAATCTTTTGAACTAGTTGCTGTCACCAGATGAAATCATCAGCATACTTCTGCAGCTCCTATTTGAGCAGCAAGTCTCTATTTACAGTTTTAAGAAGCTGCCTGCATTTCAGCAACAAGATACAACTAAGTTTGAAGTTCAAAGAGCATGGCAAGACTGAGCTTCCTTTTCTCATCCTGCTCACCAAGTTACACCTACCCACAGCAGCTACCAGGAAATGTCTTTGTGCACTGGACACAGCTCAGAGAATAGTTTGAAGCATGAGTTGTTTAATTTGCCATTTAAGGAAATGTTCTGTAGATTGGTCTATAATCTTAGTTGTGTTAGGGGGCTAAAGATGAAGAGCAGTAAAGGACTGTTATATTCCTGTAGTGAGAGAGATGTTCATTCCCTTCACCTGAGCTAAAGGCTTATCCATCAAGTGCTTTTATCCATCAAGTGCTGTTTTATCCAGCTCCAGATTTCTTACTCATGCACTTGTAGTCTTTTTCTCTTCTAAGTCAGGGAACTAGCAAAACTGACAGACTCATTAATTTTGTCAATTTTTTTTTTCTTAGATTTTAAATTACAGAAAAAATACACATTTTTTGGTTGTTTTGCTGTTGTTATCAGCCTTTTTGCTTTTGTTGTTGTTTAATTGTTTGTTGATAAACATATGTACATATACTCGTTATTGAAGACAAATGTTTGGTTCTGGCTAAAATGTTCTAGTGAGCTAATGCTCCAGGAATAAATATATATATACATATATTTAAAATCTAGACTCCATAACAGTGAAATATTGTGTCCAATATTCTTCATGGTATTCCATGTATTCAGAATGAAAATGACATGTTTCACAACCAGGCAACCCCTTGTTTTAAGGTATCTACCCTGCGTTCAGACAGGAGGTGGAGGAGCTGGATACAGCGTCAGTGTTAAGTAATGCTGGACAGCAGCACAACCAAGTCACATGTTCTGGAAGATTTTGTGCCATGATGTTGGCATTTATGTCAGGACTAATTCCAAGTGCCTTCAAGTTTTTCTTTGCAGTCCTGATAAGCTCAAATATTAACTGAGCAAGTGCTAGGAAGTAATAATATTTAGAAGATGTGAATGGTCTGAGCAATGCAGTGATGAATCGTGCTCTTTTGCTCGAAGGAGTCACAGAAGAAAATGACAGTTATAAAGTAAGCAATTTGCAGTAATTATGTTTCTCATCTTGATTTCCTCTTCAGAGATAATGAGGTAGATGGCAAAGAATGAGTAATTGTAAAACACATCCCCAAGTAGCAAATAGCAACAAAAATTCTCTGTTGGTTGTGTCAGAGATCCTGTAGGGAGTGCTGGCGGTGGGTGATTTTGTGAAGGAATTACAATTAAGTGAATTAAGACCGCGTTTCTTAGCATTAGCTCTGTTTGAAGTTCAAACAAAAGATAAAAGTCCCTTTAAAAATAACAGAAGCAGTTACTTTTCTTCTCATGTTTTATTGTGTTTTATTAAATTGATAATCCTCATATACGCCCCATTTGCCCTGCAGCTATGATTCATACGTTTGTATATGCATCAGTGATAGATACAGGCCCTCAGAACTGACCACAAAAATTAAAACAGGAAGGCAGATGGCAGTCTTTTATTCCATCTATATTTCACTTAAACAGCTACTCTTATCAGAACTGCTGCTTTGGGAATCAGTGGTCCTTATTTGTTCTTTGTAAACTAGAGGAACACAGGCTGCTCTTTTGTGAAAGTTCTGGTAGCTGACACATATACAATACTAATCTATATGTAAGAAAACTGGTAAGAAAATTACTGAGAAACACTTAAAACATATTAACTGAATTTAACAGAAATACTTTGCCTAAAACCAGGCAAATTTAGGGCTTTGATTTTACTTTCTCTTAGCTATTGTAAGGGAAAGCATTTGTGAAGTCACTCTGATTTACAGAGTAAAGAACTGAATCTTTTTTCCATGAATTAGTAAAGTCTCAAATTAAACAAAGCTGGCAGAAAAGAAAGAGGCACTTAGGTATTTCTCACCAGTCTGGTAGCTTGTTACTAAAATAAAAGGAAAAAAGAAGAAAAAAGAAAGGCTGTCAAGCTGGGCACTGTCACAGAGGATTTGTGGAGTTAATTTACCTATTTTGCACGCATGTATTTTAATAAGATTTAATGAGCTGCTGAAAAGAGCTGTTTTGTTTTGTTTTTTTGGTTTTGTTTTTTTTTTTTCTTTCTTCAGCTAATGGCAGCAAGATGAAAACAAGCAGCTTTATAGAATGATGTTAACTGGCACTTTAGATGTAAGTAGAGCTCCTGTGAATCTGTGTTGGCAGCACCTGGAAGAAGCAGGTGAGAATTCCACTGAGATAATGGCAAGCCAGGGGCAAAGCAAAATAATAGGGTCTTATTTGCAAGATCTGGATACAGCATCAATCCTTCCTCTGTCAAGACATCTTTTAAAATCAGGGGAAGTTTTGGCTGTACTGAAAAGTAAAATATAAACTACTTTAAAAAATCTGGTACTAGTACAACATCTATAGTATTTCAAATGCAGAAAAATTTTCCAGAACTGTGTATTTTTTCATTTTTTGTAACAGAATTTCAAATTGCAACTTTAACAAGTGAGGACCATGTAAGACAACCACAAGAAGCATTATTGTTCCATGGCAAAGGGAGCCCAATAGACTCGGGTGCTGGATAGTGAGATTTTCAGGATCATATCTATTGTCTTCAACATAAAGATCAAGAGGAAAAAAAAAAAAAAAAAAAAAGCAGATGCCTAAGGAAAATGTCCCAGTCTATCTCTGAAATATTTGCATGTTTCCTCCACCAGTAACAGTGGGGAATGTACACCACTGTCCACTGAGGGTGGAATTTTGGCCTCTTCCTTGCAAACTAAAACCAGCATAAAGGAAGAAACTGCTTTGATTTCATATGTTCCTTCTTAGATTTGCTTTGCAGTGTGCTGGAATACAAAGGCTCTGCTCTTCTGTTTTGGCTGAGCTCCTCAGAGAGCAGCATCTAAAGCGAATGATAGCAGCTGCGTTTTTCAGTCCTGTGCTTTAAGTCATCCATCCTGATACCAGCTGCAACACTAAGTGCCTGGAAGATATGTGGGAGATAAGAAAGTCTTTTGCCTCTGTCCTGCAGTTTGTTCTCGTTAATTTGGGCAAGGAAATGTGACCTGGAGATATCCAGTGTGTGATGCAGACACAAAGATGTATTCAGGAGAAAATGGTTTGATTTGTGAAGGCCCAAAGATGTTTTGTACCATGCAATATTTGCATCAGTGTTCTTAGTGAATTTCTAAATGATAATCTGGGAGGGACTGCAAGTGTTCCAGAGGACAGGAGTAAAATTAGAATCGATCTTCATAAATTAGAGAAATGAACTGGAAAAATAGCATGCACTTCAACAAATGCTAGTAACTACTTTTAGAAAGCAGCAGTCAGCTGCAGACATGAGGAATGGGATGCATTAAAAAGAATGCAATTTGCAGATGAATTGTTGCAAGGGGCATACTGGATCCAGGCTGAAAAGAAGTCAGCAATATTGTGGCTTTCACTTCTTCACTACATTTCTCTTAGCCTTCTAAATCCTTAGGTCACAATGTGATTGTTATTCTGATACTGTAGTTTGAAGGACTGGAGAAAGCTGAGAAAAGGAACAGAAATAATCAATGATCTTAAATAAATGGCCTACAAAAAAAGATGGACTCATCTAGAATAATTTTGCCTGAAAGGAATCTTAGCATCATAGAATGGCTAACATTGGAAGGACTTTAAAGATCATTGACCAGGCTGCCTAGGGCTCCATCCAAACTGGCTTTTAATGCCTTCAGGTATGGAGCATCCACAACTTCTCTGGGACGCCTGTCCCAGTGCTTCATATCCCTGTGAGTGAAGAACTTTTTCAAATACCTAACTTAGGCCATCTCCCTCAACCTTTATTCATACAAGGCCAACTCCCTCAACCTTTATTCATAAGAGAGGCGCTACAGCCTTCTGATCATCTCTATTGCCCTCCTCTGCACCCACTCCAACAGCTCCACACCTTTCTTGTACTTGGGGCCCCAGGCCTGGACACAGTAATCCAGAGGAGGCCTCAGTGTTATCATCAATGAATGAAAGCAGTCTCCTGGATTGCTTGCAGCTCTTCATGCTGTTTTCCCAGCAGATATCCAGTTGATTGAAAACCCCCATCAGGATGAGAACCTGTGATCATAAGACCTCTTATTACTGAAGAAAAAGGGCTTTGTCAATAGGTTCCCCTTGATCAGGCAGCCTGTAGTAGTCCTCAACCACTAGAAATTCTTTATTCATTTAGTCACTGATTTTAACTCACAAGTTTTCAACCTGTTCATGTCTGTTTCTCACAGGCAGCTCTTCACAGTCTATACCCTTCTTAGCATAAGGGTAATTCCCCCACTCTTCCTACCTTGCCTATCCCTTCTAAAAACCTTGCAGCCCTCCACCACACCTCAGCAGGGTTATTGGACTAAGTAATCTCCAGAGTCTCTTTCAATCCCTATGATTCTGTGATTCTGTGATAAAAGACATTCGAAAGGATTTCTGTTTTCTATTTACATGCTAGTTAAGATAAAATGGAGCAAGTAATGTGCAGCTTAAATAGAGTTCACTTTCTAACAACAGAGAAAATGAAGCCTTGCACTAGATTACCCGGAGGGCTGTAGAGATCCTTAAGGATAGACAATAAATATTTACCAGGGAGAACAGAGATGTGGCTGACCTGCCTTGTGACATTCTAGGTCCCTGTTTCTGCTGCACAGTGGTTCACCAACCACTACCAGCAGCCTGGAGAGGCTGTTATGTGGCACAGTGAAGTTCCAGCACTCACCTAGCACTTTAAGGGCTGATAGGGATTTATTTGGCAGGCAGCCTGTAGCTTATCAGTGCTACCAAAAATTGACAGGAGTCAGCCTAAGATGCCAGTAACACAACCAATAATTCAGATGGATGCGTCAGTAGAGTGAGGTTCCAGTCCCAGATGTTGGGCATGGTGTTGTTCTGCCTTATCTTCTTATTTGGGTTTTCTCTCTCTGAATTCCAATCAATAAGAAAAATGAGTATTTCATGTTAAAAAAACAGTACCAGAGAAAAGAACTAATTAACTGTATTGATAAAAGTTTTTCTGTGACACGTGAAAATACATTAGAAATAATGTTGTTCTTGATGAACTTCATCCAAACTCATTCAGACATACTGTCAAAATGTGAAAGGGAAACGTGAATAGCAAGAATAGTCACTTGAGGTAATGATGGAAAAAAAAGAACATAAGAAGGATTTTTGCCTTAAAGCTATCCCACAGTGTTTAACTCCATTCTCCAGAAAGCTGCTGACAGCACCATAGCCAGGGCGGGCCAGTAGCCTCCCAGAGTTATGAAACAGGAGTGGTGTGATTTGTTCTGCAGAGGGTGGAGTAAGAATGAGGGCAAGGCTTGAGGTGTGGTTTTGAAATGGTGCACTTAAGGTCATGGACTGACTGGCTCCGGGCTGGTTATTGCCCTTATGACTGAAGACGTGCCTCTTAGTAGTATACACTGCCTTTAGAGATGTCACAGAGTAAAAACAGCCTATGTCAAGAATGATGTAAGCTATCCCCTGGCCCCTGCAGAGGGGTCAGCATCTTGGTCTCAGAATATAATTCTCTATCGAGGTTACAGAATGAAAACTTCTCTGTAACCAAAAGATGAAGAGCAGAAATGTGTTTTTAGAAGAAAGAAGAGGGTTATGTAAAGAGGGTTAAGAACACCTGTGTAAGCATGACTGTCTGTTTGGATATTCCTCTTTATTTAGCAACCAATAAAGTTAGGCCATGCACAACATTTCCATGCTGGAAGTCTCCTTGTAAAGCTGGGCAGTCTGCCCTCTGACATCTGCACCTCCTTCTTGCCTCATCCTGTGAAGTCAGGCTTCAAGGCATAATAAGCAGTCAGTTCCTTGGAAGGCCTGCAGGACCAAGGGAAGCGTATCACTATTCTGTGGCATCCCCTGTGGGGTGCAAACCTGCTGCTGTCACACACATGCCCTGGGGAACCAAAATGACTTCAAGAACCAACAGAAAGAACTGCTAAAAGACAGGCAGACAGATAGATAGATAGATAGATAGATAGATAGATAGATAGATAGATAGATAGATAGACAGATAAAATATAGTGTTCAAAATAAGCCACCATCATCTCTATTACCTTGAGCAGAGACTATGTCTTCGCAGTGGAATCGTATACTCCATTTCATTTTCCCAAAGGCTCATCTCTGGCTCCTGTATAGTTTGGTACCATTTTCTTCTACAGTTTGACAAGCCCCGTAAGTATAGAGGAGTGATTGCAACCATAAGACTAATTTCATATTCTTCACTATTGAATGGGTTCCCCCCCCCCCATTTCAGTTCTATTGTACATTGTAAAGTAATTTGAGTAAGTTGGTGATGTCTTCTGATTGCAGTGGGTTAGAATATCTGCTTCTCGTGTCAGTCTGACGGAGTAACATAACAAACCTAGTTTCTGGAAGTTCATTCACTTTAAGTTGTTTGTTTGCACATGCACGTATACAGGCACACTAAAATCTCATTTGAACTTCTGGACTAGAGTTTATCCTGCTTGTTTCAGGAAAAAGGTGACAACTTGCAGAAAAACATTCTGAGCAGATAAAGTGAGCTGGAGTAATATCTTCAAACTTGGATGAGATCTGTCTGCTCTAGGGTTAGGGTTCTCAGTCTGCTTGTAGATACAGTGTCTCTATGAAGCATATGGTGTTTAAAACAAAGTTGGCCATCCCAGGAGAAATAAAACTGTCATTGGAAAAAAAAAAAAGATAATTTTTAATACTTATTATTTGGTTTTAAGGGACTTGATGCACCTGCTTATTATGTAGCAGAATTTCCCTTCTGCCTGTTCGATAGCAAGCAAGGCCATATTTGCATGCCTGGCTCCTGCTGCATGCATGTGGGTGCACAAAGCCACAGAACTATAGCTTGTACCTGTGCCACACGGTGCTACAGTTCGTTCTCCTCCCCAGGGCCTGGTGCCAGGGGTGTGTAGCTGCTCTGCCTGCCTGCCTGGCCTCTTCTGCCTCATGATGGGATCAGGCAGGTTCCCAGGCACACAGCACTACAGTCATCCTCACTCAGCAGAGCTACTGTGAAGCTGTAGGAGCTCAGCTACACCCAACAGAAAGTGAAGCTCACCAGAGGGTCCAGAAAGTAAACTGCAGACTGTTTTCTCGACTTCTTACAGCACCAAGCAGTTTTTCACTAAAGACATACCCCAGGCTCAGTGGAAAACTCTGACTGTAAAAGCAAGTATCATAATCTGCAAATTGTTGTAGACTGTCCTTTGGCTATGCCACATCTTTTATTTCCATTTGAACTTCCTCTGTCCCTAAAATCCATCTCCATCTCCTACAGTGTCACCCTTTTGAGCACATTAAAAAACAAAAACTCCAAACCTGAAACACAGTGTTGCTCCTAAGGAAAGCAGCAATTGAACTGTGACTGATCGAAGGGAAGCAGAATCCAGGGAGTATGGGTTTCTTTTCAGTTTCATTTGACATTCACATACACTGGCACATAATGCTTCCCCCAAAACATACCTTCATAGAAAACACGAGTCAGCATTTCTGTAAGTTAGGGAAGAGCTTAGCTTAATGTACATAACAGTTTTCTACTCATTGCTGGCTCTGGATAGCATAGTGTTTCAAAAAGCACATCGTACTATTTGCTTGTCCTTTAAAGAGTATTATTCACGTGAAAGACCAAAGAACACTTAATTAATAACAATAATTGACTAATGAATACAAATGAATAACATATGATGCAATAAATTGATTTAATTACTGTTGCAGTTAAATACAATGTCAGCACCTTTTTATGGAACATAACCAACCCACAAAAGTTTTGAAATCACAAACTCCAGGCCAAGATTTTTTACACTCACTGCTTATTTCAGATGCTACTTTTTTGGAGGACAAAAGCAGAAGATGAAGTAATACAGAGCATTCTTTTGCAGAACAAGGTGCTCTGGGCTAAGTCAGCTATCCTGAATTTTGCATTCGAAATTGAAGGATGGCCTATTCACCTTTGGGAATCCCAGACATATGTTGAAGCAGGTGCTCAGCCTATTGGACTGTGAGTGTAGGCTTTTTTTAAACAGACGTAGACATGTTGAGAGTCTGCTTTATATTTGTAAGACACATTCACCCCATTTTAGGCAGCTGCAAAGAATGAGTGCCTGTGTTTGGTAGGCTAAACTCTGCCTGTGGTTAATTCATGCCTCAGAGCTCAAAGCTCTTAAAGTGCTGGGTGGATCGCTGTGGTTTTTCAAAATTAAGGTGTTTCATTCCCCATAGTTTCTCCTTTGTGTGTCATCATTTTCAAAGCTTTTACAGCAGACTTAAATTTAGATTCCTTGTGGCTTTTTTGGGGCACCACCTTTACCCTATGTGGTCCAATTTTGTGCTTCCTGTCTTGAAAAGACAGTGCCAAGACAGATAGGGAGCTTCTCAATGAGGTAAGTAGGGATGGGCTAAATAGCATCACATATCATTCATTTTCCAATTTCAAGGCAAGATGTATGCTTAGGTATCTAACTTCATTCTGAAAGATGGGCCATAGTTAAGTGAAGGCAGATGTATTTCATGGTCCTTGCACTAATTTCATGGTGAGGGGGAGTAGTCATGGATGTATGGGTGTGCGTGCATAGCAAGATAGATAGATCTATGTATGACATACCAATTATTTCCTTGGAACTTTAATTTCACTGTCTTCCATGTAATCATATTTACAGGCCATCAACATTTTCCAAGATGGTTACCTAAATTTAGCTTTCTAATTTTCTGTCAACGTTGCTAAATGAATAAGATCAGAGCTTTTAAAATGACAGTTTTAACTGCTGCCTGCTCAGCCTTTCAAGAAGGAAAACAGCTTATACAAGAAGACAACGATGAGCATTTTATTCATGAATATGGATTTTAAAATCTGGGCTTTTTCTGTTGTGAAGAATAATATCTGGCTTTTAGATATTACATTATACGTAATACATTTCTTTGCAGCTCTAGCTCTGAAAATATGTCTCCTTGAAAAAGTTTAAGGAGAGAACTTTTTTGTTAACCAGTAAATCACTTTTAAAGCATAATGATCACAGGTGTTTTCACAGTGTGGAACAGTTTCCACCTGAACTGCATAATACTCTTTATAAATGTATTGCACACAATGAAGACCTTGTCAGTAAGTTTTTGGTTGTTGGTTTGGTTTTTTTTTTCACATATCTTTTCTGGTATTTGCCACACTAAAAATGCCAGGGATCTCCTGCATAATCAGCATATTTTATTCCAGAGGCCTGTCTCTGGAAGACCAAGATGGGCACCATAATGTCTCATTACAGATGTGGGAATTTAGAGCTCTGTAAGTTTTGGAGCTTAAAAGATTTCTAAAATAAGCAAAGGAAAAACAGTGATTAAAAATGTTCTGTCTTCTACATTCTTACCTTATTTTGTCTTAAGCCCAGTGTTTTTTCAGTTATCGTGCAGGACAGGACAGTCACAACACCATTGTAAATATGTAGATGTGGTATGTCCATACAGCACTCTTACAGTTGAAAGCAAGCAAAGTGATTTTTGTTATTGCTACTTTTGTAGAGTGACGCTTTGTCTCTTAGTCATACAAAACTAAGGAAGGGGGGTTATTCACACTTAATGTTTTGTCCGCAGTACAAATTAATTAAATTAAAAACAGAAGGAAGGTGCACTGTATTTTCTTTCCAGATATAATTATGTTGTTGACTTTAATTCAGTTCTGGAAAGTCCATTATTAATAAAAATCTACCATGAATACGAAGCAGACGTTCTTATCTGATACAACTGTAACCTGTAAAGAGAGGATCCACTGAAGTTGTAAATGAGGTAAAAAGAATAAAATGCATAGCAGAAAAGCTTGTGGTTCAGTCTTTTGGGATCTGAACTACTATACAAATGTGAAATTTTAGGCTCATGATGATTAGATCATGTTATTCTTCTCTCTAGATCTCTCCTTTGGATTGCTCTTGTATTCTGTAGCAAGTCGCTTTTTAATGGCTTCTTTTGCTCTGGAAAAATTCCTATCCAAACTCTGACAGGAAAAAAAAAAAAAAAGAAAAGTCAACCTTCTTGGCATTGAGAAGAAGATATTTTATAATAAAAATTGCTTCTGAACAAAATTAATAAATTTTTAAGAGCTCCACAGTTGTCAGCCAATGTAATTAAAATACTGTGATCCCCTATTATCAAACAGAAAATGAAGTTTAAAGATGTGCAAGGAAATAAAAAAATATTGTATGTAGCTTTTAAAAGTGATCAGATTTTGGGGGCACAACTGCTTCTAGTCATCCACCTCAAGATTTCTTATAG
The DNA here is from genome assembly GCF_054131305.1 of Coturnix japonica. Taxonomy (NCBI): domain Eukaryota; kingdom Metazoa; phylum Chordata; class Aves; order Galliformes; family Phasianidae; genus Coturnix; species Coturnix japonica. The sequence continues at coordinate 66,971,832 of NC_140663.1, forward strand.
ACATCTAATTTTCAGCACCTGACAGCTCTATTCAAATGACCAAATGCAATACAGATTTATTTGTTTTTAGCTAAACACACAGAAGTCTAAGACACTTTCAAAGTTGTAAAGCTCTGACCATAATTTCCAGCACCATCTGAGGTACAGTGTTTTTGTGCTTTACCTGCCTGCATAAGGCCTTTGAAGAAAGTGGCATGATCTTCTTTGTGCTTTATATAGTCCCTTGGACAATTTTAGTTAATTAACAAACATGCAAACAAAAAAATAAATTCCATGAAAAACATGCAGAATATTTGAGACCCTAAATATCTTTTTAATGGGGTATTTCTTTTAGAAGAGCCTGTCTTAAAATACATGTGTCAGCTGTAAAATAAGAAAACGAAGTCCAGATTTGGATTCATTTTGTGGCTCTGATCCATTGTCTTTTCATTACAGCTTCTTCCCTCCCAAGCTGTCTCTTTCATGAGAAAGTGATGGGGCAACCTGGAGGATTGTAGAATAACAAAGTCTGATGGGTGACTGAGAGACAGAGAAAAGAATAAACAGACTCGAATGTCAGGTTCTGCAAAAAAAAGCACCTGGAACAAATGTATTTTTTCTATTATTGTATGCTGAATTGGTTCACCTGAAGTATTGCTTGGAATTTAATAGTGGCTTTTCCTGATGAACAAGTTTGAAATTAGCTTAATCACAACCAAGTGATACTTTGCTAATTTTAAGAAGGCATATAATTATTTATTATTAAATTATTGACCTTTTCCTTTTCTTTTCTTTTCTTTTTTTTTCTTTTTTTTTTTTTTTTCTTTTTTTTTTTTTAGTTTAGAAAAGAAAAAGCTTGTGAGCCAGATGTTACTTCTCAGATTACAACAGCCTGCTTGGGCTGCATGTACAAAGCAAGAATAGGCCTTTTGCAGAACCAGGAGCTATATCTAACACATAGCATCTGTATTGTTATTTTGTATAGAGTAGTAAGCTCAGTCTGAGGCTTGCCATGGTTTTACACTACCATGCTTAATGGCTGCAGGAGTGATAGAGAGAGGGATCTCAAAGAAAGTTCTCTCTGAGAAAATCCTGCTTGAAGCTGCAACAATGGGGAGACGCTTACACTTTGATATCATAATATAGATCAGCACCTGACATTTCTGCAAGCTTGGGCTGCAGTTTCTGCGTAGAGGTTTCCACTGAGTACTACAATAGATTACTTACTGGAAACATCCTGCTTGGGTCAGTGAAGATGGGGCTACTTTTCTGTGACTCAACATAAATGTTACAGAGCTGTCTAATGTTAAAAAGTTACAGCTTGGAAGAATGAAAAACACTAACAAGGGAGGAAAAAAGTCCAATGGAGCATCTACAAACAAGCCAAACTACTTCTGTTTATTCATCACTCTTCCATCACTGCACCTACAAAATGCCTGTGAGGAGAAAAATATTCTGGATACAAATTTACTAATATTCATATAAGAAACCACTGTTCCAAGCACTCAACAACCATAAATTGAACTGCCTTAGTGTATGATCTCTGATTATCTTTTAAACCACAGCCACACTTTCAAAAGTTACACAACAGCTAGAATCTGCTCATTGACAGTGTTTGTAAAACGCTCAGCATTCATGAAGGTGCTTATACTGGAGTTATACTGTCCTGAAAAATTCAATAATTAACATGGGTTCTTGATGGTGGCCGTGAAATTGCAGCTGGTGCTGCTTCAGAAAGTCGGCATCTAGTGCTGTGACAACAGGTAGCTTTTAAATTCAGAAACAGCTTTCCCAGGCCAAACATCTTTATGAACACTCCTTTTATCTTGTCAGTGCTTGTCAGCATGCTACACTGTTTATGAAGCACAAGATAACATCAACCCTACAAATATATTTTGTTTGTAGGAGTGTTTTTTTTTCATGAATACATTTGCATACACAACCTGGCTAAAAAATCAAGCTGCGTACAACTAACTAAACTAAACTGTTAAAGCAACAGTATTATTCCACAATACAGAGAGGGACACTAGCTTTGTATCTATAAGTTCTTCAGTTCTGAGGATCATAAGCTGTTTTTTGTTTTAAATAAGAGACATCCTTAAGTGGGAAAGAATCATCCAGACTTTAAAAATACAGGCCTGGCTTAATTAACACGGATTGACTAGAAAAAAATAATGACAATGGAAGTGGTAGAGTTCTTGTCACCTCTAAATAAAAAAATGTAGAATTAGGAGCCTACCTACAGAAAGTTAATTTTAGGGGAAAAAAGATTTTGTTTAAATTTTTGCAGATAAATGATGATCTCCTTGAAGATGTTAGAAGTCATTAGATGCAACTGCTTAACTCATCAGAAAGGAGGTTATCTTGTAAGACTAGGAAATAATGCCAATTTTTACTGTTTTCTTAGTTATGAGCTAGGTTAACTGTGCTCCAGAACATGGGAATCCCAGGAAAATTCCTGATAAATAAATGTTGTCTTTGTCTTACATGCACACCTGTCCAGAGCCTCTCTTCCATATAGTTGTCCAACCACCTTTTGAACCTCTGCTAACTTTTAGTATGCCAAGTGACTTGTAGCAGTGAGTCCTCACACAGTAAACCTATGTGCCACCTGGAATGCTGCTTCTTAGCAGCAATTTCATGACCCTTGCTCTCTCATGCTGTTAGGGAATGGACAATCCTTCTCTAAGGCAGCAGGCTGAAGAAGTACTGATCACAGACCCACCAATTCTTTCTCAACAGACCAGCCGCCATCACATTTCATAAAAGGAGAAATCCACCAGAAGTGATTTATGATTGTACTCCTAAATGACTCCTGGTAAGTGTTTGAGGTGCTGTCCATGAGGAGGCGTGTGTGTCCTGTCAGAAGCACCCGGGCAATTGAAATTCTGGGCAATTTTGAGTGCCCTCTTAATACCAGAATTCTCTCCATTCATGCAGGCAGTACTTTGGAACAAGGAACCACGCTCAGAGAAGAACAGCTATTCTTCATCAATCTGTCAAGCTAAAGCCAAATATGATCTGCACAAGCACATTGCTCCCACACATACTGCTAATAGAGAATTTTTATACCTAACTTCCTTTGTGGATCTGGACATTAATCTTTTTACAATTTTATTATTGGCAGTGTACGTACTTTGAACAGAAATCTTTGTCATTCTTCTGTGCAGACATGATTTTACTGTGCTGTTGTCTGCTGGAGTACTATAGTATCTAACCTTTCCTAAAAAGGAAATTAAACAACATATCTTTAAATGTGATGTCATCCTGAGATCTACATCCTAAAATTTTATAAGGGCAAAGTCTGCCTCAAAAGTTTTTGCTTCTCTTTTGCTGTGGTTCACCACATAGTTGTCTGAGCACAAGAAAGAGTGTGAAACCAAGTGGGACTCAGCTCAGCTCACCACGTCAAGTAAACTGCATCAGCAGTGGGACTGTGTGTTTGTCCCAGTTTGAATTCCTTTCTTTTAAACATAGATATGTAGAAGAGTATAAAGTTTAAAAAAAAAAAAAAAAAAAAAAAAAAAAAGAAGAAGAAGAAAAAAAAAGTTGCCCTTGCCCTTTACAGCAATGGTCACACTTTCCAGTTTTTAGTGGAAATATTTATCTTGGAATTACAGCAGGCTTTTTTTATTGCAGCCACATGCAGTGGCTCTCTGTCATTTTGTACTGACCAGCATTTTCAAGCTTTCCTGAGCTTTTTCCAAATGGAGGATACATAGGTTTTTCCAAAACCTGTTATCATTAGTTCATAAGTGCATGACCCATTACACTTCTTTTATCCTAATAGTCGGTGCAGTTCTTCGTGTGTGACAGTTTAATCCTTTGCTGTACTGGCAATGTCCCAAATTCTCATTTAAAAAAGTTTGATTAATGCATTCCTGTGAGTTCCTATTATTGTGCCAAAACTATTCATGAAAATAGTTGAAGAGATCAGTCTAAAAGCTGATCCTTTCATGAGTGCACAAGAATGTTTTTGCTTCCACCTCCGATGTGGCAATCCCCATTGTGTGTTTGTCACAAAGGCGCATCTTTCTCGTGACCCCAGCCCTGACACAACCTTCTTGCATAACTCCTGAGATTGGCTGCAGCTTCGCATACTTGTGAGCCAGGCTGACAAATTCAGCTGTGACTGTCACAGCATATTACTCCCATAGCCCCATCAGAAAGAAACCTAAGCAGACAGAGGATGGATTACCAGTCAGAATGAGGCTGCAGGTAGGCCAGATAGCAATACAATTTTTTCTCTACTGGTCATCTGATAAAAAAAGCAGTATCTTCAAGTGAGAAACTCTGCAAAACCTTCGTCAGTCAGAGCCGACTGTTCATAGGCCTTGGAAAACCCCACAGAATAGGTGTCAGCTTCTGTCTCCAGCAGACTCCAGCTTAACCGTCTTCCTCTGAGTGTGTGCTTATCCATGGCTTTTTGGCTGTTCTCTCTCTCCTTCACCACAATCTACCTAAGCAGCTTGCCTTTCAGGTGGTTCCTTTTATCCATACTCTGGCAATACACTGCTGAAACTTAATGTCAGTGTTGTCATTATCCCTGCAAAAGTTTTCTATTAGGTAACATGCTACTCCTTTCTGAAGGTTTGTCCCATGCCAAGTAAAAGAAGATTCAAATATATCCATACTTCCTGTCTCTCAGCCCAAGACAAGACCTTAACACATTCCAATACTTAATACATCACACTGAAAAACAGCAAATGTGCAAATGTGAAAAATATTTCTATGTTCTTTACACTGTCAAAATCTGTTCTGTTTCTCCTCCTGGCTTTTGTACTGCAGTCATGGCCTGAACATTTACTGAAAACTATGGCAAAGTTTTTGCCCTATTTTATGTTAGACCTACTTAATTTTTAAGCACAGAATTTTTATGCTCATTCTAATTTTTCTCTTTTCTAATCATATGGCTGAGGAGCCCTTTGTCATTTGTTGTCAACACAGCTGAATTTTCTGAAATAAGTGATTGCAAACTTCTCACAATAGCCCAATAATTCTCCAGTTTTTCTTGGACAGATCTTTTCCAAAGATGGAACCTTTTCTCAATATTTTTTTAGGATCACTGATTATTTATGATATCTTGTTTTGAGATAGTGAACTGTGCAGTCCTTCTCCAAATAGCAGTCTGAGACATGTTCCAAATAAGTTTGTGTGCACTGATTTAAAGATAGTCTAAGCTTCCTCCATGTTGAAATTCTAGAAATTCTCAGAACAGTTTTTGTCACTAATTGTTTCCTTAAGTCTATGGAGATTTCTCCTTTATCTGTAGTTTCATTTTGTTTCTTCTGATAACCTTATGGTGAGTTGAATCATGAGACTTCAAGCTAAGGTTACTTCTCTTAGCAGCTTGTCTGTCATTTCCCCAAGTACTCACCAAAACAAAATTTCTGCTGGTTTCACAGGAGTCGCCCTGTAATAAAATAGTCAGGTAGTTCTGCTGGAAACACCTGGTACCTTACACTGGTAGAATTTATTCTCCGACATATTTTTTGAAAGTATTTCAAAATAGCAGTAAACTCTGAAGTTTGTACTTCTGTTGCATACAGCTTTATTCATACCAAAGTGTGACTCCAGACTGTAATCCAGATTTTTTTCACATTTTAATTTGAAATAATAGTGAGCAGAAAAATAGTCATAGGGTGTTTTGTTGCTGATGGTGGCAGTGTTGGTTGCTTTGGTTATTTTTCTTTTGTTGCTGTCAGTTTTTTTTTTTGTTTTGCTTTGTTTTCCTGATTATCTATGTTAGCTCTCTTAATGTATACGGTTACCCATTACTTCCATCATTACATATGTAGTTTCGGAATAGCAAGTATTTCCAGCAGCTGTGTTTTAGTCATAATGCCTATTCTAGCCATTATTGCACCAGGTTCATGTTATTCATGCAAGCTTGTGAAGTGGGCCCATGATAACCTAAAGATATTCAAGAAGGCCAAGCTCAGGGTGTTACACTTGTGTCAGGGAATCTAGGAGAAGAACTCATTGAGAGCAGCCCGGTCAAGAAGGATTTTAAGGGTCATGTTTGATGAAAAGCCAAATGTGAGCCAGCACTTGCAGACTGGAAAATCAGCTGCAACAAAAGGTGGATGGCCAGCTGGGCAAGGGAGTTGACTGTCCCTCTCCATTCTGCTATCATGAGGCCCCATCCACAGTACTGCATTCAGTTCTGGGACCCCCTGCACAAGTAAAATGTGGAGCTTCGGAGGAGGATCACAAAGATCAGAGGGCTTGAGTATCTCTGCTACAAAGAAAGACTGAGAGAGCTGGACTAGTTTAGATTGGAGAAGAGAAGGTTCCAGACAGACCTCAGTGTTGCCTTCTAGTAATTAAAGGGATCTTCTAAAACAGGAGGTAAATTGACCTTTTACACAAGCAGTTAGTGATAGGACATGGAGGAATGATTTAAACCATGGGTGTCCAAACTTCTGGCTTGCCTGGACCATGCTGAGTGAACTTCTTATATATATATGTATATATATTCATGAAAAGGTTAAAAAAAAAATAAAAATGAAAAGGCATCAAAAACTTAAAGCTAGTGAAATATTTGACCTTGTTTTTGTGGAACCAGTTCATCAGTGTCAGGCTTGGTGAAAGTGAGTTCTCAAGAGATAATTGTTGTTAGAAATAATTAATAATTTTACTATATTCTGGTTATAGGAGAAGTACAGTGTTGATAACACATTGATGTTTATTGTTGCTGCTAAGCGGTATAGTACGGAGCCAAGGCCATTCTCAATGAAGGGCCCAAGGAGCTGAGAGAGAACAGAATAATTAGGATTGCTGACTTCAGCTGATGAAAGAGAAATTCCATAACTTATGACATCAAGCAGAAGGAGTTTTGAAGGGACTGGGAGTTTATCTCTCTCTTCCACTGCTTGGGGGGATGAGCTGGGCATCAGTCAAGGGATGGTGAGCAATTGCTTGGGAAGCACTTGTTATGTACATATATATATATGTTTATATATATATAAATGTCATAATTATTATCCATTTCCTTCCTACCTTAGTAATTAATTTTATCTCAACCCATGAATTCTACTTTGAGGGTTTTTTTTCAATTCTCTCCCTCATCCCACTGGGAAGAAGGGAGTGAGCAAACAAATGTGGTGCTGAACCATCTGCAGGCTAAACAACAATACCTACATAGCATGCACTCAAGCTGTGTGCAATTGATGTATGAAAAAATACAACTAAAAATCATTTAGTTATGTATCAAGTTACAATCTCCTGAGGCCATATTATTACATGTCCAGGGCCAAGTGTGGCCTGTGGGCCATGGATAGGACACACCTGGTTTAAACTAAAAGAGCAAAGATTTTTTATTAGATACTAGGAGGAAATTTTTTACTAAGAGGGTAGTTTGTTGCTGGAACAAATTGTCCAGGGAAGCTCTGGATACCTCATCCCTGGGAATGTTCCTGGCCAGACTTGGCAGCCCGATCTAGTGGGTGACAACACTGCCCATGGCAGGGGGGTTGGAACTAGATGATCTTCAAGGTTCCTCCCAGCTCAAGCCATCCTATGATTCTATGATGTCCTGAAACAGATTTCTTCATTTCAATATATGTCCTGACCTTTCTGTACAAAACTAATTTCTGCTTCCAGTTGGCCATATCTACCACTAACAATCATCTGCCCAGATGCTCTTCTCATCCCTACATTCTTCCCACAAATTTTCTCTTGTTCTTTCAAGTACTATAATGCCATTCTTTATCAAGTGTGCTCCGTGAACTAGGACTAGGCATGAAGATCATGTGCAACTAATCCAATTCTTTCTATTTGATGTAAAATAGCAAGTTTTTCTCTTACATTGTCAGATTGTCAGTGCTGCATTGCTGTCCTGTAATTTCCTGTAGAAAAGCATTTTGGAAAAGGGATTTTGTTTCTCATATAGCCCCAAGAGTAGACCATTCAGACATGTGTTTGTCTTTGCTGAGGTTAAATAGGGAGGTAGGTAGTAATGTACTTGAACAAACAGTATTTATTATTTAAAGCAAACTACTCTGAAAGGAATTATATTTCGATAAAATCCTTTCATTTGTTTGTAAACAAGCTGTTTAGATTATCTTACAAATCCCACAATGGCTGCTGATTCTGTAGAAAGGATTATACAGTTTGTTTTGGGAAAAGTCCATTGCTTCACTGGACTGATCTTCATTAATCAGAGGTATGGACAGCAGTACAAGCTGCCACATGTGCACAACAGTTACTTTACCGCTGCAAGTTCACACCTGAATCTGGCTTATAGGAACAGGCTTATCCAGCTTAACTCTCAGTGTATTGTTGGACACATTTCAATGCTCATCCTGGGAGAATATCAAATAGTCTTGGAAGCTACAGGAATGGAGCTAGATAAATATTTATAATAATTTTTAAACGAAATTATGCTGCTAGTTGGTTAACTCCTTTTGATTTGTCATTACTATGTGCCCTTAATACATTAATAAAAGGTTTTAATAGATCATATCATTGGTAAAATGGTAACAAGTTCAAATAGAACACTCTGTAAGTCTTAGTGTCATATCTCTTTGTCCTATCCTTTCCTGGAGACTTAAGATTTTTGTTTCTTACTTTAATTTTTAGGTCTTCTGGCAGCAACTGTTGATGAAAGTTGATGAAATATATCAAACATAAAAATTTGTTTTAACAAACAGACAACACACAGATAAGCAAATAAAAAGAAAAACCAACAACAACAACTTAGCAGCTGACCAGTCCAAAAAAAAAAAAAAAACAAAAACAAAAAACCAAACCTTGTGGGTTTTTTTTGTTCTGTTAAACAGAAATTTGTATTTCTGCAATTCTGGAATTGTAAATTCTAAATTTCTAGATTGTAAAGTGTTTCAGCAGCACACATCAGTTGTGGCTACAGAGATATATTGGTAAATTTCGGATTATAATAGCAAAGCACATAACAGGCTATTTGGGGCTTTCAGCCCCAGAACCAACCAGGAGGGGATAAACGTGGCTGTGCTGGCCCAATGTGAAATCATAGTCAACAATACAGAGTAATGAGCTGGGCAGCCATGCAAACACAGGGCTACTGCTGCAGGAGCTGAAACTGTTGAATGCCTAAGGGATAAACAATCACAAGTCTTTCTCTGTAACCAACTACTTTATCTTGTTGCTTCTGACCCACACGTTATGGAACCACATTTTTATTTACTGCATGGAGGCTGAGACTCATATATTTGCAGAAGAGCTTTCCTAAAACAAAGTATACCAGAGGAGAGATCAGAAGAGAAATCAGTCTAACTACTATCAGGCACCTGCTCCCACTGTGTTCAGCTAGCCAAGTAATGAATTAAATAAATAAATAAATAAAAAATAAACAAAACAAAACCCTCTTACATAATTCAGATTGTATTAATTTTTAACTTTGTGCTTATAATGCCAAGAAAGCCTCAGAGAAAAAAGGAAGAAGCATTTCTACAGCCTGTGTATTTATTCTAAATAAAGAGCTGATTTGGAGATAATAAGTCTTTTCCTCATAGTTGAGTTCTGTCTAAAAATATCAGAACAAGGAGGCACTCAATGAAATGGAAAAGTGATGTATTCAAAACTGATAAAAGGAAATACCTTCTCATATGGCGTTTAATTAAACTACAGGCCACAGGAAGGTACTGAGGCAAGAACTTAGTACTGTTCAAAGAAAGGATTAGTGTATGTATATACAGCTAATCATCATTTCTGTGGACAGAACTAAAAGGCTAAAGGAACAGAAAACCAAGGGTACAGCTGTCTCCTGTGGGGTTTCTGGGGCTGTACTCCGAAAAATTGGATGCTGACTCAGGACACAAATGGACCCAAGGCAACAGGAGCTGTGCAAGTCAGTCTAGGTCTGTGAAATGGACCTTGCAGGGAAAACTGAAATGTACACTCTGTGCAGGCATAGAAGAAGGCGGGATCAAGGCTGGCTGAGTTTGTGATTAGAGAAGTACAATTAAGAAAGAAGTAGCATCCTTTCTAAAGTCTAAGTTTGATTTAGAAATTCTTTTTTTGTTTCAACACCCAAAAGTGACAAAGGTGATTTGTCTAGAGACAAAAGCACAGAGAAGAGACAGGAATATGATTGCCTTCCTGAGCCATGAGACACGACAGCAGCAAGGAAGGATAGCCAGAGGTCTGCAAGCAGTCACCTGCTCAGCTGCTAGGTGTTTCACTGATCTGGATGCTGATTAAAAGTTCATCTCCTTTTTCTTCCTATTCTTCTATTTTCCCCTCTCCCAGCCCTCACATATAGTTTTATTACTTTCTTGGGCTTGATCTTGCAAATTCTGTTACTACATGTAACATTCTCCTGAGTTTAATAGTTTAGTTTAATGGGCTGCAGAGCTGGAGGTGGGATCCGGTGCTTGACTGCCCATAGTCAGCCACAGAGCTCTCCAAGAATGCCTGCATGTTGCTAACTGAGGCCCAACAGCTATGAGGAGGGGGCTGCAGGGGCCTTGTTATTCCTTCTCCACACTTGGTTTCTCCATCCTGTTCCCCATGTGCCGATGCTTCTTTTTCCAACCCACTCCCAACACTGGAGAAAGTTCTGTTTTCTCCAATGCCTCAGTCCTACAACCCAGCCCAGGCCACTCCATTGCTCTCTGCTCATTTACCTGTTGCTCAGAGAAGCATTGTCAACGTGTCTGCTTTTCTCTGCTAAAAGATCCCAAAAGAGTCTGCTGATCATTCTACAGACAGGAGTCACTGGGAGCTTTCTCACTGTTGGTATGAGTGAACATTTTCTGCCCCTGCACTACTTCTGACGGGAGAGGAGGGTAAGAGTATACAGTGCTGTACAGTGCTGGAAGCCACTTGACATGAACTGGGATGTAGACGTACTGCTCTGAAGTCAAGTGGGTAGCTTAAATGGAGGGGAAAAGAAAAACAGGAAAGAAAAAAAAAAAAGTTAACACAACAGAAGAGCTCAGAACTAGAGCATGAGGGGTTTTTATTATTATTATTATTTTATAGGCCTAAATTACTCCATGTCACAGCTACAGGATAGAAAGCCACGAGTTTTCCTTTCTTCCTTTTTAGCTTAGTTTAGTTTAGTTTAGTTTAGTTTTTCAATCTTGCTTGAGTATTGCAGCCAATAGCTGCCAATTAACTTCTTTTACTGCTCCCATCATTTGCTGGCACTTAAACAGAAGGATATTTAATTTTGCTGAAATGTGAATGGCAATTTAGTAGGAACAAAAAGTCAAAGTGAAGCAGAGGCTTTTCAGCCTCTGGCACATCAGAAATCCTTAATTTATTGAGTGAAGGGGTCTTGGTATTCAACTGTCAAACTCATACAATGACTATTCTGTTAATTTCTTAAGCAAACAAGCACTAAGGGCAATTTGCAGGACTGTGAAACATGCAGGTAGGTTGACATGCTTGCTGCATATATGCAGCTTTCTTAATGCTGTGCTGTGCACCAGAGAGTTTCTGAGTTTTTTATGTGAAAGGAGTGCCTTGAAATTCTCTTCTACCAATAGCTTTTAAGGTGTGATCTTTAGTCTACTGAAGTCAGTAGAGAGGCTCCCGATTTCAGCCTCCTCTGAACCAGTTCTACTTCCAGTATCAAAAGTACATTTTAAATGATGTCATCCCTTGCAATAAAAATATCAGTGCATTATATGGGGTGAGCTCAACTCAACCTATGACTAATCTCAGATATTAGGCATCTTTAAACAAAAATATCCGCATGTACAGTCATGCTTCTTGGACTCGATGTATCCTATGAAAATAATAGTTTTGAAAAATCTTCATGAGCATTCATTAAGAAAGATTCTCGTGTTAAGGCAAGGTACACTTGCCACAGCCAAGAAAGGGGGCAGGAGGGAGACAAATAAGTGAGAAGAAGATACAGAAATAGGAGAAATCTTACAAAAATTAATCAGAAAAGAAGTATTTTTCAGTTCCAAATGTAGCTTTCTATAAATCTGTATTAACATTTTAAAACACTAGTGTAGTGTTCAAGTAGAAAAAAAAATACCTTAAATGGCATGAAATCCATAGATTTGTAGAATCACCAAGGTAGGAAAAGACCTCCAGGAGCTTCTAGTCTGACCACCTTGCTACCAAAAATATTTCCTCAATAAATTACGTCCCTTAGTAGAACATATAAACATCTCTTGAACACCCTCAGGGACAGTGACACAATCACCTCTCTGGGCAGCCTGTTCCAGTGCCTGGCCCCTCTCCCAGAGATGAATTTTTCCTAATATCCAATCTGAATGTCACCTAGAATGACTTGAGGCCATTCCCTCTAGTCCTATCACTAGTTATGCAGGAGAAGAGGCTGTCCCCCATCCCTCTGTAGTGTCCTTTCAGGTAGTTGTAGAAAGCAATAAGGTCTCCCTTGAGTCTCCTCTCCCAGTTTCCTCAGCTTCTTCCTGTAAGACTTAGGCTCCAGACCCTTGGCCTGCTTTGTTGCCCTTTTATGGACACACTCCGGGGCCACTATGTCTTTCTTTAGTAAGGGGCCCAGTACTAAACACAGAACTTGAGGTACAGCCTCACACCAGCTGAGAACAGGGGTATGATCACCTCCCTGCTCCTGCTGGCAACACTGTTTCTAATACAAGCCAGGATGCCAGTGGCCTACTTGGCTGCCTGAGCCATGAGACACGACAGCAGCAAGGTGCACTGTTGTCTCACATTTAGCCAAGCAGTGACCAACACCCCCAGGGCCATTTCTTCCACACAGTCTTGCAGCAACTTTGCCCCAAGCCTGTCATGTTGCCTGGGGTTGTTGTGGTCAAAGTTTAGGACCCAGAACTTGGTGTTGTTGAACTTCCCCCCATTGTCCTCAGCCTAGTGATTTAGCCTGTTCAGATCCCTCTGAAAGGTTTTCCTACCCCCAGGCAGTTCAACAGTTCCTCCCAGCTTGGTATCATCTGCAAACTTACTGAGGGTACACTTATCCCCTCATCCAGATCATCAGTAAAGATATTAAATATGACTAGTCCCAATACCTACCCCTGGAGAACATCAGTCAAATCTGGTTACCAGTCTCTGGGCCCAGCTCTCCATCCACTTCTTTACCCAGAAAAGAGTGTATCTGAGCAAGCCATGGTCCACCACATTCTATAGGATAATACTGTGAGAGACACTGTCAAAGGCTTTGCAGAAGACTAGGCAGACTGCATCAAAAGCCTTTCCCTCATCCACCAGGCAGGTCACTCAATCATAGGAGATCAGGTTGGTCAAGCAGGACCTGTCTTTCATGAGCCCATGCTGGCTGGGCCTGATCCCCCGATTGTCCTACATGTGCTGTGTGATCTTACTCAATATTAAGGTTATGGTCTGTTGCATAACCTTCTTTGCCACTGAGGTCATGCTTATGGGCCTGTACTTCCCTGGATCCTCCTTATAACCCTTCTTGTATATGAGGTCACAGTGGCAAGCCTTCAGTCCTCTGGGATCTCTTTGGTTGACCAGGAGCACTGTTAGACGGTGGAAAACAGCTTGGCAATCAGCTCTGCTAGCTCCTTCTCAGTGGGTAGGTCCCATCCAATCCCATGGATTCGTGGCAGTCCAGGTGGAGTCTCTGTTTCCACCTGAATTGTGGGGGGGTTATTCTTCTCCCCACCCCATACATCCAGATCAGTGGTAGAGTACTCCAAGGATAATTGGTCTTTCTTTCAGAGGTAGATAGGCTCTAAATAAGGCTCTGAGAACCTCAGCCTTAACCTTGTCCTCAGTGTTCATGTTCTCTGGTGCATTTAGTAACAGATGGAGATTCTCCTTAGCCCTCCACCCACTGCTGATATATTCGCAAACAAATTTTTTTTTCTCTTTTACTCCAGTGGCCAGATTGAACTCAAGCTTTTGCCCTTCTAATTTTCTCCCTCCATATCCTAACAGTTTCTTTGTTCTCTGCCTGTGTTACCCATCCCTTCTTCCAACTGTGATAGGCTCTTTTCCCTGGAGCCTCAGAAAAAGACCTCTGTTAATCCACACAAGTTTTCTTTCCTGCTCACTCATTGTATGGCATGGTGACTGAGACTTTATTCTTGAGGAGCTACTAGCCTTCCTTTACCCTTCAGGACCAGCTCCCATGGGATTCTCTCTACCAGCATCCTGAATAGTTCAAAGTCCACCCTCTGGAAGTCCAAGGTAGCAGTCTTGCTGACCTCCCTCCTGACTTCACCAAGAATCGAGAACTCTACCATTTCATACTCACTCTGCCCAGGACAGCTCTCAGTCTCTACATCTCTCACCAGTTCTTCTTTGTTTGTGAACAGCATATCTAGTGAGGCACCTCCCCCAATAGGATCTCTTACCAGCTGCGTCAGGAAGGTGTCTTCTATAAACTCTAGAAACCTCCTAGACTGCTTCGTCTGCATTGTATTGTATTTCCAGTATATTTTGGGGAAGTTGAAGTCTCTCATGAGAATGAAGGCTGGTGATCACATTACTTCTGCCAGGTACTTGTGGAACGCCTCATGTGCCTCTTCATCTTGGTTAGGAAGTCTATAACAGAACCCCACCAGGACGTCAGCCTTCTTGGCCCTTCCCCATGATCATTACCGATAGAGACTCAACCTTATCATTCCCAGCCCCAAGCTCAGCAACATCAAAATACTCTCTAACATAGAGAGCCACACCACTGCCCCTCCTTCCTTTCTTATGCCTTTCAAAGAGCTTATAGCCATTCACTTCAGCACTCAGATATTTTAGTTAGAAGAATTATCTGTGTGATTACATATAAACATTCTTTTTCTGTGCTTGTTTTTTTTGGTTTTTTTTTCCAGTTTTTACTAAGCAAAACACAATAACTCTGCTATTGTGGCCAACTGAAGCCAAGTCTGGGAGGGCTGTGGGTAATTTGAGTTGTCTTTGTGTGCCTTTTGCAAGCAATGGCTGCATATGCATGCCCCCAGTCTATGGGGAAAGCAATGAATAAGGTTAGTCTTCAGGATGTAACAGTTTTAAAATGTCTTCTTTAATCCTAAAACATGAAGCCAGATTAAATTTGCCACATTTACTGTGCCATACTTTATTGCCAAATGTTGTGTCTTATCCAAGCTAATAGAGGATCTAAGTAAAAATGTGAAATAAAGCTTTTGAAAATTCTGCAGAATTATTCAGTGGGAATGGTATAAACAGGCCTGTGACCTTTGTTGCACCTTTCTAAAATCTTAAGGCTTTTTGAAACAGCTGTTTTCCCTGAGGAATCCATTAACATCTTCCCCGTGCTTTAGAGACAATACTCACAATGCTATACATCACCATAACTGGTCTCAGTGTCAGGGCTTGGTGTTACCATGCTTCATGGTGCCTCTCATTTACAACTGCTTTTTCCCATGTGCAGCAGTTTGGCAATGCTACAGCTTAAGTGTACTGATGTGGAAGAGTCATCTAGGCACCTAAATGTGGATGTAATATATGGCGGTACCAGGCACTCATGTTTGCCAGACAGAAATGATGGCTGTTCTCCAGGAGACAAGGAATTGCACTTAATCTCTGGGAAGAGACCTGCTGGAAGTCTTCTTCATGTTTAACACCAGAGAATGTTTCCACACGTTAGTTAGATGTAGGATACTACAGCTCCTAGCATCTCAATGTTTTCTTCTTTAAACACCCATCACTTCGATCAACAAGGAGACCTCACCTTGCCTATGTCATGGTAAAATGCTTTACCATGCGTTGAGCTCTCAATTATTTCCCACAGTGACAGCTTTAGGTGTAATATACAGATCATTTGGAGCTACCTGTGTACACAGCCATAAAGTTTTGCTGCTGTTTGTAACAAGTGGAAATTTAAACTTCTGCAGCAGTGCTACCAGTCCTTCAGCCAAGCTTCCAGAGACTTCATTACTTGCTGGAATTTGACCCTTCCTCTGCAATTCTTCCATATATTTTTTTTTTCTCTCCAAACAAGTAGCCAAGCAAGACAGTGCTTAGGTCTTGAAGTGGGTCCCTGGCACAGAAACCTAAGCAGTGAGGAGAGCTGCACGCAGCTCCTCTCAAGGCCCTCCAAGCATTCCCAGATGGATGGAGGGCTGACACAGAGCAACAAGAGACTGAATCCAGGAGGGTTTCCCTGCCACCCTAAAAGCCATGGTTTTCAGTCATGACTATTCAGTTTCTTAAAGAGTGGCAACTATCCATGAGGCTTAATTGTGAGGGATTATATTATTTGCTTTGGGATTTAATCCGTGTCAAAACAAATAGACCTGTCCTCCAAATCTGGACTAGTAGAACTCTAAAACTTCCTAATGGTCTGGCAAGGTGTTTGTTAACAGGAGGCTGAGATTTACAGCATGCATTCCTGTTTTCCTCTGTATTCTTTGATGAACCCAAGGACTCAAATGTGGAAGCTTAGGGGAATAAGATTTGCAACAAGCAAATCCCAGTCTGCCTTCAAATGTCCCTTGCTGTACTTTGAAGCATCCAGAAGTTCATGCTAAACATTGAGATCCTCTTGGGCATTTTTAGGGTCCATCCAGAGTGTATTGATCTTTGATAAGAGTCTAATTGGATAGTATTTAGAGAAAAATGGCCTTAGCAGCATTCTTACTGAATTTTCCTGAGAACTAGCTAATTCACATTTAATTCAGAAGTTCCAGCTTCTATATAAAGCACACTTTCTCTTACTGATTTCTTTATTTAAGTAGAAATCATTTCAGCTCCACTCAATTTAGTGGAGCTTCACTGGCTTACCACAGCTGAAAACTTGGCTTGCTGGCCTCTGACTTGTACATATTAAGCTAAATTTCCTCTTTCCTTTCCACTTCTACACTTTTCCCCTCTAGACAGTTTTTCCAACAGTTTGTTTCTTTCTCTGCTTTCTTGGATTTTTGTTTTGTTTTGTTTTTAAATCTTCAACATTTCCTTGTTTTCCCTTCCAATCTCTCCCCCAGTTCACTTAATGTTTTCCTTTCTCCGTTCTTTTTGGAGGGTCACCAAAGGCTCTGGTGCATAAAGGAATATCAAGAAACAGTTAGGTGCAGAAAGGGCTGTGTGAATTACACAGTATGTGCAGGAGATACCATAACACAAGAAAATTTGTGTTTACAGTTATATCCAGAATACTGCAAATTCTTCAGTTTATGCCAATATTTTCTTATGTGTTTTTTTTTCCTCTCTTTTTCTTTTTTTTTTTTTTTTTTAATAAGAGCTTTTTTCCTTGCATGTTGGTATTCACAAGTGTATATTTTTCCTGAATTTAGTGCAACAAAACAGAAATATGCTAGGTAGACAAATACACTCACCTTGTGCAAAAGCAAAGCTACAGTCTGAATCTGCACATACATAAGCATGTGTGTGATTTTACTTGCTTGAGAAATGCCTGTGAAATCAGTAAGATTAGCTGTACAAGAAAAGTCACACCACGCTGTTTGGAGCACTTGGCCTTCTCCTATGGAAATGAAAGAATACACTTCGAAGGAAAATGGCTGTAGAAAGTTTTGACCTGTGAAAGAAAGAAAGAAAGAAAGAAAGAAAGAAAGAAAGAAAGAAAGAAAGAAAGAAAGAAAGAAAGAAAGAAAGAAAGAAAGAAAGAAAGAAAGAAAGAAAGAAAGAAAGAAAGAAAGAAAGAAAGAAAGAAAGAAAGAAAGAAAGAAAGAAAGAAAGAAAGAAAGAAAGAAAGAAAGAAAGAAAGAAAGAAAGAAAGAAAGAAAGAAAGAAAGAAAGAAAGAAAGAAGGAAAGAAGGAAAGAAGGAAAGAAGGAAAGAAGGAAAGAAGGAAAGAAGGAAAGAAGGAAAGAAGGAAAGAAATCTCACCCAGTAATTCCAGGGAAGACTTTGTGTGTTTTCTCTCTAACATTTTTACAAGTGTTGAAGAAACAGGAATCTTAACCCCACCAAACACCACTTTAATCTTTTTACATCCTTGCATTGCTTGTTTCTTGTCCTATTCCTGGTTTTGTAAAAACTGATTTTTCACTTTGTGTATACACCTGTATCTGTCGTAGTCCTTTTCTCTGTTTAGATGCAATGCAAGTGAGCTTAAAGGCTGTAATGGCAATATTAAAAACACTCTAGCAAGAAATGAAATCATACTTGTTCATAGTGATGCACTTTAAAGAAGGCATATCAAGGTTTTAAACCCTAAAGCTCTTTAAAAGACTTCTGAGACAACAGTGCTGTGTTCTGGGCAATTGCATTATTCAGAGGCAACAAATGATGCTTTTGCTCCAGTGGAATAAAACTAACAAAACATAACTATTATCTTTCCCCATTCTGATAGGAAGTTGATTACATACATATATGGTCTTTGTCAACTGTTTCCTACTCAGAAAAGTCAGGGCTCAAGATAGCTTTAGCATCATGGGCTGCTTGTTCCAAGGGTTGGCTTGCCCCACATTTTGGCTTCTTGTCTTGAACTGACATTTCACTCATCACTTAGTGTCACATGCCATTCTCAGTGCCATTATAAACCTTTATAAAAATCATTTCTAACATTAGCCAAACAAGGCCATCTTTTGCTTGCTTTTTTTCCTTGTTCTGACACTTTTCATCACCTTCCTGTTTCATACAACAGTGAAAGCCTGAAAGAGGGAGAAAAGAGAACGGTGATTTTGAGATAACATTATGAGGCATATTTTCTGTATTCCTGCTGCTATTTCATCTTGACACATCCAGAGCTTAAGATATAGTTTTCTCCAGATTAGGTTGAAGATATTTCTAATTGCCTTTTTGCTGCCAATCTTGATTTTCTTACTTGGTTGGCTTTATTTTGGGGACTCTTCCTTCCTTCTTCACATCAGGCTTGGGTATGCATCAGGCTTGGCTGCCAGTATCAGTTGGATTTCTCTCAACTCATTTTCTCTGAGACTGCAGATATCTTTTCATCTCTAATTTTTTATATCCATGGCATGTACTTTAATCCCACATGTAGTTAAAGAGTTGCAGCCTTACTTTTGTCTTTGAGCTTAATATACTATTATCTGGGTGAAACTTAATGAACTACACAAGGGGTAGATGATCTAGTTATCTCTCCTGGCCTCCAACTTTATGCAACTTGCCTAGCTGATATTCTGTAATAAATCAGAAGGAAGAAATGAAAGACCATAGTGTCTCCTGTACACACACACCTGCTGATCATAAAAAATAGAGAAAGAGAGGCTGGGTGATGAAAGGATACTGCCCCTTTTACATATGAGTTACAAGTTCAAATCCACCCTTGAATGACTGAAAGTTTTTGCTGATTGGAGCCTTTGTGAAATGTTTTTATTGGCCTCTGCCAGTTTCTCAGTAAGCATAAAAAATCCTCAGTAATCTAATAGCTCGCGTGAACTGGCATGGATTCTCAGTTTTAGAAGTTTTATTCATATCAGTGTAGGGGTACATTGGCTGACTTGTAATTTTTCATTTTGTCATTGGCTGTTTGGGGAGTTAAGAACGGCATTTGCCTTTCAGAAATGCCAGCTTCCCAGAAGCCAGAAATTCTTACTAAAGCAGACTGGGACACGCTGTTACACAGAGAACATAATAAACACAGAAAATCTAAAGCAAGGGATACACTACAGCACCTTGTCGTGTTAAGTTCAAGTTCATAATTTGTTCTGATCTGCATACATTCAACTTGGACCACAGAAAATAATTTCATGGACATTCTTTCTGGGGAAGGGGTAGCGTGAAAGGTAGGGGTAGAGATGGGGGAGGAGAGGAGGAAGATAAGAGGAGAGGAACAAGAGAAAAAGGAAAGGGAGGGGAGGGGAGGGGAGGGGAGGGGAGGGGAGGGGAGGGGAGGGGAGGGGAGGGGAGGGGAGGGGAGGGGAGGGGAGGGGAGGGGAGGGGAGGGGAGGGGAGGGGAGGGGAGGGGAGGGGAAGGGAGGGGAGGGGGAGGGGAGGGGGAGGGGAGGGGGAGGGGGAGGGGGAGGGGGAGGGGGAGGGGGATGGGGAGCTTTTAGCTTGCTTAATTTCACACACATTCAAACAGGTTATATGTATGGCATAATAAATAGTTCAGCCCTGGCACACCACTGTTGTGCATATTTGGTCCACAGGTGTTCAGTTTTATGTTGGCTCACCAACCAGCTGCATCCAAAATCTGCCTATTGTCCTTGAGCAGAGCTGGTGGGGGCAGGGAGCATGAGCATGCTGAATGAGTGTCCCCCAGTGGCTGTTGCCCCAAGAAGAGTAATTCTGCCATTAATCCTTCCCAACAGAACTGTGCCAAATCTCCCGACCCTGCAGCAGCACTGGTTAAGATAAAGTTCTGCATGGACTATACCCAGCTCAGCTAAAAGGTGAATACCTCATGCACTCACTGCACAGCACCTGTGACAAGGCCCTCACTGCCCCACTGATTTTTTATGGGAGCACGAATCTCATTGACCAGGAGTTGAACTCCAGTAAAATAACTTAAAAGCCTTCTTTGTGACTATTGCAGTGAATTAAATTTTCTTTTTTTTCCTTGCTTAGACGAATAGGTCCAAAACAGGAAAACAAACTCTTTCCTCTCTTCCTTATCCCATGTAAAAACACACAAAAGAGGGCACTGAAATAGATGACTGCCTTCTGCGTCAGTTTAATGGGCTTGTACTTGAGAAGAGCATATTGTGATGGGCACTGAACATATGCATTGGAAAGAGCTCCTAAAGTCTGGGCATAAACTTGAGACTTGCAGAAACAGTTTAAAAAAATTGGTATTTCTAGTAGACAGAAGTTCTATAGTCATCCCTAATACTTCTAGGCGGAAGACTCATGTCAGTTTTTTCTTTAAGAAAGCTGTGATTTCATTTACAAAGACGGGAACTTTCAGCTTCCTGGTTGACATCATTGAACAACAACAACAACAAATTATTAAGAGGTGTTAAGAATGAACAATTCTTCATAATTTAAGAATGAATAATTCATCATTATCATAACTGATTCAGTAAGGGAGTTTTGCATGAAGACTATGCTTTTTGTCAGCTCTGAAAAGTCCATCAGAGCTCAACCATATTAATTTCTTCACATCCTTTAATTTGAAGTTAGAGGGCGTCACTAAAGTGCATGTAACCTAGAGATGTGATTTCAGCATCTGAGCTAACTTTAAGCTAAATTTGTGCACTTGTTTCAAGGCTAGTACCTCCTACATAAACATTTAGTCTCCCTGAATCATGAGCTGCTGCTGCTCCACTTGCAGCAGAGAGTGGAACAGCCTTGGGGTAGTACAGTATGGTTAGAACCAAGCTTGCCCATCCTCTCCTAAGGAAATCCAAATTCAGAGGAGCTTACAGAAATCTAGCTCTGGCATTTTGGTCTTTCCACAGCTCTTTTTGCAATTTGTTTCCCAAGTTTGCCATGTAGCAAGTAATTGTAATGAGCTAATCAAAGACTGGACAGAATTGCCTCACTCATCTGGGTGCCAGATCCAGGTCCAAAAGCTTGAATGAGTGATTGGTTTGTGCAGCTTTAAGCACAGTATATAGCATAACAACAGAGCAAAGAAGGGCAAAGGAAACTGCACTATCCTATATCATCCCAAAGCTTTCACTAGCCATAGTTAACAGGATATTACGTCAGTGTACATATTAAATGCTTGGCTTACATTGGCACTTTCAAAGAGAAAAACTGCCAAAACACTTTCAAGAATTTGGCCTTGAGAAAAGGCCAACATTAAGTCAGTTGGCAGAGTCAGGAGATGTATCCATGCCTCCTGAGTCTCGGGGTAAAGGCTTAGTCACAAAGCTGCTCTTCTGCACAAGGTCTGGTGGCAGTACACAGCTCTGATTTTTGACAGATGGTAAATGCACTCAGAAATAGAGTTTTGGAGAAATTAGAACAGTTTACGAACTCAGTTAAATTCAGGACTCCATCACAGCAGATACAGTGAGGGAGGGTATTGAAAATATATTAAAAAAACAAAACAAAACAAAACAATTTTGCACTTTAAAAACAGAAAATCATTGGTTATACAAAGTTTAAATGCTTTGTATCATCAAACCTAATATAAAATTTTCTTTTACTCCAAGATTGCCTTTAAACAATTCAAGCCACATTTTGTTAAAAATAAAGGGGAAAAAAAACCTTAGATAATCTCCAAAGCAAGATGACACCACTGCAATTAATCCATAAGAACATTTTAAAGTTTACCCATTTCATTATAAAATGCAGAAAAAATAAATACCTCGTCAATTGTGCTCTCCACCTCAGATCACTTCCTGTGTTATATCTGTAGATTTTGCTGGGATTTTTTCAAGGCCCCCACCCCCTCTCTGGCACCACTAACCTCATAAATCTAGACCTCACTCATCACTCTGTTGGCTGAAGCACCCTATCAGCTCTCCTGTGCTGACATTCAGTTTATTCAGCTATGTATTTAAAGCAGAGCAAGCTGCCAGTTTGCTGCCACTCCAGTCTGGAGTTCTGTGAAGAGACCTACAGAGATGGACCGAATCAACACCTTAGAGGTGCTGCAGGGCAGCAGGCTTAGCTGATGATGTTGATGATGTTTCAGGTGAGGCTGCCTGTGGAAAAGAAAAAAAAAAAATAAAGAGAGAGAGAAGAAGAAAGAGAGGAAGAGAGGAAGGGAGGAAGGGAGGAAGGGAGGGAGGGAGGGAGGGAGGGAGGGAGGGAGGGAGGGAGGGAGGGAGGGAAGGAGGGAGGGAGGGAGGAAGGGAGGGAGGGAGCAAAGGAGGGAGGGAGGGAGGGAGCAAAGGAGGGAGGGAAGGAGGGAGGGAAGGAGGGAGGGAGGGAGGGAGCAAAGGAGGGAGCGAAGGAGGGAGGGAAGGAGGGAGGGAGGGAGGGAGGGAGGGAGGGAGGGAGGGAGGGAGGGAGGAAGGAAGGAAGGAAGGAAGGAAGGAAGGAAGGAAGGAAGGAAGGAAGGAAGGAAGGAAGGAAGGAAGGAAGGAAGGAAGGAAGGAAGGAAGGAAGGAAGGAAGGAAGGAAGGAAGGAAGGAAGGAAGGAAGGAAGGAAGGAAGGAAGGAAGGAAGGAAGGAAGGAAGGAAGGAAGGAAGGAAGGAAGGAAGGAAGGAAGGAAGGAAGGAAGGAAGGAAGGAAGGAAGGAAGGAAGGAAGGAAGGAAGGAAGGAAGGAAGGAAGGAAGGAAGGAAGGAAGGAAGGAAGGAAGGAAGGAAGGAAGGAAGGAAGGAAGGAAGGAAGGAAGGAAGGAAGGAAGGAAGGAAGGAAGGAAGGAAGGAAGGAAGGAAGGAAGGAAGGAAGGAAGGAAGGAAGAAAAAACTAAGCAAGCAAGCAAGAGAGAAATTTGGATCACAACAGAGTAAACTCAAACTGGAAACACTGTACAAAATTAATTCCTTGAAATTAAAGAAAGAGAAAAAAAAAAAAGAAAGAGAAAAAATGGTGTAGGGAGAAGTTCACTGTTGGAAGCGGTATACAAGACAAGTCAGCCATGGTCATAATGGCCATGCACACATCATACTGCTTGATGATTACTGGACATAAAAGGTGTTTCCCACTGGCAGACACTGGGCCCAGCAGTGTTCGACTGAAGGGCAAAGTCCATGCTTCACAGGGCAGGGAGGTTTTGAGAGGAAAAGCTGCTGCAAAGCTAAACCGTACCAGGAAGATTTGAGAGGACCTCTCTTCAGCAGAGGTGGAAAATGATGGTTTTTGATCAGTGAGAATGTGAGACAGCAGAAGAGAAGCCCATGCTGCCTCCACGCAGTTTTGCAGTAAGATTTTGTGTAGAACCCTCACACATGAGTGAATGGAAAAGCTGTCGCTGAAAAACCATTGGCTATTGACTCTTAAGAGTTTTTGGACCGTGTTATTGTATGTAAAGCTGCTGTTATAATTTTAAACATCATGAGATATTGGCTTGAAAATAAAAAGCATCCCTTAAGAAATATTAATAAAAATCTATGTGTATGGATTGTGAAAGTAATCTTTCAGCTGCAAGCTGAAATTTCCCAAATGAACCAGTCCTCTAAAAATTGCACTACTTTCTACCATATCCTACCATAAAAATTAAGATCACAGTTCTGTATGAGCTGCTTATTAGTGTTTTCTCTGCCTTGCTGCATCCATCAGAGTAGGTATTTAGGTGTAAAAATAACAATAGCAACAGTAGCAATCATATTCTTTCTGGGTCATTGCTTATCTATGCAAGTGTTACCCGTTTTAAGAGAAAAAATCCCCCTTTTAAACATGTATTTCTTTTGCTTTTGGTTCAGAAGTTTCTTTGTGGCAGGAGTGCATCCAGTCTTAGCTCCTGCAGCTGGCACTTACAGATCTGCCCTGCTGGCAGGCAGTGTTCAGAAAGAAAGGTAGCCTACATGTAGGAAAGTTGTTTTCCTGTGGCTGTTGCAGGGAAAGTGCTCCAAAGGTCCCAGTGAGGAATGCTGGTGACAAGATGGAGGCTGTGGGGAAGCAGTGCAGGGAATGAAATATCAAGACTGTGTGTATCCTAGTGCCCCCTGTTACAAAGCCAGCAAACAGCTGTCTTGTGTCACAAATGGATCTTTCAAGCTGTTTGGCTTCCTTCCCAGATAATTTGAAGAGTTTCAGGAAAAAGCGGAGCCAACTCTGACACAAACAGCAAGGCACAAAACCTTTTGTTAGCTACTAGTGAACCTAGTTGAGTTACAGCTTTTACAGAAATTTGGTCATGAATTTGGTTATCTGCAGTAGAGAAGATAGCAAGTCCAGCATGGATTTGCTTCCCTTGTCTATAGAGAGACAGAGAGGTCTTTCGAGCAGCAACAACCACCTGTGATTCCATCCCTGCCTACAGTGTTTCTACATGTTGTAAGCTTGTGAGTTGTGCTGAAGAGCATTTTTCATGACATTTAATTCAGCTGTGACATATCTGGAGCATACTGAGTTGCAAGTGTGAAGGCTTCAGGAATGCCTAGAATGTAGTTTTCAAAATATGTGATGCAACACTCTAATACATAATCATGGAACAGCTAAGGTTGGTGGGACCTCTGGACCCATCTGGCTCAACCCCTGCTGAAGCAGAGCTACACAGAGCAAGGAGCCCAGGCCCATGTTCAGTCAGCTTCTGAGGTTCTCCACAACCTCTGCAGGCAAACTGTGCCAGCACTCTGTCACCTGCACTGTACAGAAGCTCTTCCTGGTGTTTGGAAGGAACCTCCCATGTACAAGTTTGTGCCCATTGCCTCTGGTCCCTGCAGTGAGCATGCTTGAACAGAGCCTTGCTCATCCTTCACGTAACTGTCCACATCAATGAAATCTTCCTGTGAGCCTCCTCACATCCAGGATGCACAGCTCCAGTTTTTCCATCCTTTCCTTACAGATGAGATGCCCCGGTCCCTTAATTATCCATTTTTTGTTAATTCACGGTTGTAGAGGTGTTTTAATGAGGGTCTCCATGCTTAAAACATGTCAGCCGTTGTGTGAATCAGCTATACCTACCACAAGAAGAACAACAGATTGAAAGAGAATAGCTGGGAGGGTCAGCACGTTCTTCATCTACCTAAAGTTAAGAGTTGAAATACTCACACAGCTGTGATTTTTCTTATATCCTGCCATGGCTAAGTGTAATCCCACCCATGTGCATCTGTGTACAATAGCTTCCCTTCCCATTGTGTCTTCTGTACCAGGATGGTTGTTGGCCTATGTGGTAATTCAGTCAATCTAGTATGTGGTCTGTATAGATATGCCCAGGGTTAATAGCCCTATGTCCTTACAGCTCCTGAGTCCCACAACATGCTTTTTCTTTTCACTTGTAGCACTTCCTTTCCGATGGCAGAAAACCCACTTGTCACCTGTCTTTTGATACTGCATCTCTCACACAGAATTTGGAAGCCTGACTGCTCTTTTGGTTCTCTTCTTGGAGTAGCTGCGGCTGAGACAGACACAAAACCCCAGGGTGGCAGAAACTTTGCCATGTTGCACTTCTTTGCCAAGCTATCAAATTGCTGTTGTAGACATTGGCACCAATGCTTGCCAGAGGCTCTTGAATGGTTGTCACAGAATGAGGATGCCCCTCAAGATCATCAGATTTGTGATCCAAAAAGCCAAGCCATATAAAATGTATCAGTTTCTTTGCTGTAGATGTACTTGCCAGCAGTGAGTGCACAGACTCCTTCCTCTCCCAGCAGGTCTGCAAGCACAGCCCAAACTTAGCATTATCTCTCTCCTTTGGCAAACATTTCCAGTTTGTATGCTTGAGGGTCACAGGAAGTGTGAAGCAACTTGTAATTGGTGATTGTGATTTTTCAGTGCAAAGTAGAGAATATCCCTATGAAAATTTCTGTTGAAGTCTGGTTGCCTTGAAGAATCCACTCCCAAATGTCCTTTGATTCACCAAGTATAAAGAATACATACAAGTTTTGGAAATAATGCTTTAGTTTTTTTATGGTAATGTTAACTTCCAGCTATCAGCATCATTAACTACAGAATGGAAAAGCTACTAGTTTTCAGTGTTATCAATTAAAATTTAGAAAGAAACTTATGTTTATTGAGAAAACCTGCCAAAAGGGTCTTCTCTCTAGAGACTACTGAAGTACTTAAAGTACAGCTGTAAGTTATTCTCACTTGGTCCGACAAGTGAAATAATCACGGACCATAAATACCTTTGCTTTGATGCTTCTTGTCAAGCTTTGATAGATCTTTGGGCTATTTACATGTTCATGAACAAAGACTGGCAAATTAAAGACCAGCGCATCACCCAGCCTGGAAACAAACTGGTCTTTATATGACTACAGTGTGAAGACCCTTTTTGGTTGAAGGAAGGCTGCAAGGTAGGATGTCCTCCTTTGAGACTATTAGAAACCCTAGCAAACTGCATAGATTAAGATAAGAATATTCTGCTCTTGGAAACCAGTTTTGCATTTTCTATGAATTTTCTCTTTCTGCAGGTAATGTTTTTTATTTTGTTCCTGCATATGATGTGGAGAGGGAGAGTTAATTCCATGCACCAGCATTCCCTGACAGCTAGAAAGAAAACAGCAAGTGCAGTGGCCATCCACAGGAGTTTTCAAGAAACAGATGACTGTAAATGATGTCTGAAAGGCAGATATCAAGAATGGCTGAATACAAATCAATATCACTGAATATAAGGGAAGTTAAAAAAAATGATTCTTTTGGTATCATGATTCTTTTGGTATCATGATTTATTCATTAACCCCAAATTCAAGACATACTCAAGGCTCAGCAGCAGACTTAGAAACAGAACTTGAGAGGCAAAAGCTAGGATTTGTATTATTTCCCAAACTTCAGATGCTGGCTTTGATCCTTCCTCACCAGCCTCCCAAATCTTCAAATGTAGAATACAGATTCAAGCACATTTCTTTTATCCGGCCTAAATGAACGTAGCTGAAACATACCCAAGTGGAGTGCAAAGTCCTTTACTATCACAGAGATAGGGTAGCATTTAGCTTTTAAAGAGAAGCATGTGTACAAAATAGAAAGCTCCAGGTTAATTGTATCACCTCAAGAAGCCCAAGTTGAGAGTCTGTCCTTTCCCTGTCTTTCATCCCTTCTGTATCTTATCTGCATGGGACTGTAAGGATGAAGTCTGTCCAGCACAGCGTCCCCATGTGCTCTAACACTTGGACTTCATATTTAAAAGGGAAGAGTGTCCTTAATTTTGAATTATACTGTCTAATGTCTTCTGAAAATATGCATCACCTGTAATACTTTCTTCATTCAGTGAGCCCTTGGCAGGATTTTTGCACCTTCATTCCACTCTGACTTGGTGTTCTGTGAAACACATTAAAACTCAAAGGCTTCTGAAGAGTCTTTCTTCAAGTTAACATTTTTTAAAAATATTTAAATAAAGGAACACTTACACACTTCGACAAGTCATAAAATAAGAGTGTAGAAGCAGGATTCTGGGTGTTGTATTTGCGCTACTACAGAAGCTGGACACTATTACTGAATTTTTAGATCTACAAAGAACTGTTTTTATAGATGGAGGCAAGGAGGCATTTCTGAGTAGTAGTAGTTGTTGTGTTTTTTTATTTCACTGTGTATGGTGTCCTCAGGTGCACAGTCCTGAAGGTCCTTATTTGGAAACAGTAAACAGAAAAGGCAAGAAATAATGCAGGCTCTGTGTTCATTTCACAGATTATTTCCAAATATTGTCATGGCTGCTTGGTAGCAATATTGTTTGATGCTGTGTATCCACTATTCTAACAACTGAATGAATTTTCTCTGAAGAAATTGCTACTTTTATGGCTTTAGTTTTATCAACAGTATTTCTTATCCAAGTTGATATGTTAGCATAAAATACCATTTGTCATTATTTGGCACCTATTAATAGATACACAGAGAAGTTCATATAGTACATATGTATACTATCTACCATTACAGTCAAATATACACCTGTGTACTTGTGTGTATGTGTACACATTAAGCATATACGCACTGATATAAAAAAGAAAAAAAAAAAAAAAACAAACTTAAAATAGGACTCAGGCTGGCAAGAATTAATTTCATGGTTGATCAAGTTTGACTTAACTCATGCTTGAAGTGTAGTATCCACTGCATTTTCATGAAGGTAATCTGTAACACTGGATCATCCTCTCCCAGAAAATAAACATCTGTATAGAAGTTCTGCTTCAGGGTGTCTCACACAACACAAGTTCAGTATAGTTTTGTTCAGTAATCTCACCAAGTGATACCTGTGCCTGGATAACAAAAGTTTTACCAGGTGTTATAAAGAATTTACATTTTTCTTTCTCTAAAGTATCCTCATTCTGGGCAGTCCCTAAAACCTTTTTGTTTTGTTTTGTTTTTTTTCTTTTCAGTGCAGTGCTAATAGTCTCTGAAATCCTGATAGTTTGGTTTGTATAACAGGGCACTTTGCAGTTTAACTTAAGTGCAGATTGAAAAGAAATGTAATCAGATTCAGCATCGCTTTTTTAATTGGTTTCTTGGGCATTTCTCACACAAATCTGGGAGGTGATGCTGTCTGACAGATGTAGAATAGGAAGAATCCTCTTCCTTTTGGATAACTGAATTATCCAGTGAAGAGATCAGTCAATTAAATTTTAGGAACGGAGCCATAATGTTATGAACCATAAAGTTCATAAGGTTCAGAAATATGAGAGTGCCTTTTCTTCCACCTTTGCTTTAACAGCTCTCATCAGTTATTCCTTCTCCCTGTGTAGGTAATAATTGGATATTCCTGGTGTTTGAACTTACTTACAAAACAAAAACCAGTTAAGGCTGTGGACAAACAACTTCTTCCAACAACTGTTCCAATCTGAAGAGATTAATGCCTCTGACTAATTTTCATCATTCCCGTCGCCCTAAATCTTGTCCCATCACTGTATGTGGCTATGCTGCTCAGATGAACACTTTCCAGCTAGCTGAAGGCTGAGAAAGATACACGCTGTAGTGGGGAAGTAATGAAGAGTTAGGGAAATGCAAAATGTAATACTCTTCTTCCAAAAGAAGATGAGTTGCCACAGTATACCTGAGTCTTTTGTTCTTTTCTTCCACTAAGTAGCTTCCAGTTTCTTTGGTCTGACAGAAAACAGTTGAGCAGTGGATGCCAACATTTTCACTGGCCTGCTAGAAAGAATTAAAACTTCTAGTATAAATGCTTTCAAGTAATCAGTTGATGGACTAGGCAAGCTGGCATAAGAGATTTAAGATGGTATTATAACTGAGAACTGGGCAATTGAGAAGGCCTGAAGGGACTAAAAGGTCGTGCTCCTGGAACTGGCTTTGCCATTGGTTGTAAACTGGGTTTTGCATGCCATGTTCTTGTGTAAGAAGGGCTGGTGCCTGACCCATGCAATTTACCATTTAGCAGTTGTCTTAAGTAGTTTATGCTGATCAGCCTGTTTTATACCTTAGCTTCAGTATAGGAGGCCAATTCTGTGCTTGTTCAAGGGTCTCCTCCCTTAAAAAAACACTATTAAAAATAAATAAAAAAGTTTTGCAGTGCACTCAGACCTATATCCAAATATTTGTGCACTCAGACCAAATATCCAAATATTTGTTCTTTGAATGCATTCTCATGAGCCAGAAATGAACTTCCCCAAATACATGACTAATAGCAGTCCATGTGGGTGTGGATTTGCTGTGGTCAGGCACATGCACGCCCACAAGCTCACACATTCGTACAAGCACACAAGCCTGGTAATTGTTTGCATATTTAGTTGTAGAATTGTTGGCATTTGGATGTTCTGCTAATTTTTTTTACTGCAAATACATTTGGGTCAGATTAACAGAGGCAGCCAAGGAGCCATATCAGTTTCTCAGCCCTACGACATCTGGTTTTACATTTACTTGGTGCAGAAATGAAACAGATTTGCAGGCTTCTGTTTAGTGAACATCCAACATAAAACGGTATTACCAGCAGTCCTACAGATAACCGAACAGGGACACCTTACGTCAAGAGACAGATGGGTTACTAGAGCGATCTCAGAGAAGTTGCAGAGCGCTGGGGAGTTAATCCAGAGAGCAGCTCTTGCTTGTTAGCCCCTCATTTTCATGGGTATTAAGTTTGCTTTAAAAACATGTTCTCTATTCATATTGCAAAATGAGTAATTTGTGAAATGGCTAAAATTTTCAGTCATTTGCAAAATGACTGTTTCAGACTGTCATGTTGTAAAATTACTGCTTCATTAATTTCTGGAAAAAATGGCATAATTTTTCTACATACGTATTTCTGCTGAACCATACAGTCACTTATATCAGTCATTTCACAAAATGAACACAAATCTCAATTTATAACTGAAATATATTATGTGACCTTTTGAACTCTTAGGAGGGGTACTAGGTAGTAATTATGGACACTTCAACAGCACAGTTCAGAATACTGCAGTTGCTGGAAAACATAATTTTTTATCTGAATTCTCATCCAAAAGCATAAGCAATACTTCCCTTTTTGTATTTAGTGTACAGCAACTTCCTGGAACAAGCACCCCATTAGAATACCTTGTGGTGTTGTACAGCTTGGAAACCTGGGGACACTGGAAAGGGAAGTTAAGCCCTGCACGAATGTATCCAATGATCCCAGTGCCCCCATTTGTCTTAGACCCAATCTTATTCTTCAGAGAAGAGAAAGCTGTTACCCTACCTACAAACTCAATGGCATGGCCTCTCATAGGTAGTTCTGATGCTCCTAGCAGCACTAGAATGTAATGCCAAGTCTCAAAAGAAGACTGTCTGCAATCCTAACCATTTGATAAATGTTCATAGCCTGCTAGATGTAATGTGGTTGTGCCTATGATAGCAACCATAATAACTAGCAATTATTCTGCTCTGCATGAGTTTTCAGCACAATGTTGGAGTTACAGTGTTTTTTTCTTCTGTGGGTTTTGCCCCCAAAGAAGTAAAGTTGTCTAAAGGTGTATATATGTGTCAGTTTGAGAAAAGGAAAATCCTAATCTTTAAAGAACAGTGTAAATGTATTTCAAATTGCTTCATCTTTTGAGATTCAAATTACCCTTGAGGTTACCTTACAAACTTGGGTCAAAGTTGACTGCAGTCCTGATGGACATTCTTTTCCCTTTCATCTCTCAAAGTAAGGGTCTCACAGTGACTCAGTAGTGTTGAGGGTGTTGGAGTCCCCTTCTTTTACCCCACAACACAACCCTCCCACACCAGTCATAGGTAGATGAACATTGCTCTCTGCATTTCTTCAGGCACATAAGGACAGTTTTTCAGACACAGAATGAAATTATTTGTGCTGGATTACTGGCTCTGGATGGCCCTTCCTAAGAACTATCTAACATGCCTTTGTCCAGTAGATACTTGGTGCTGTACTGAACACTTGAAGGTGGTGGCATGTGGCATCTGTCCATCAACTCTAGTGGGATTTTGATCAGGATAGGTTAAAATAATAATGTCAAAGTCTGGAAATGTGCATTAATATCCATTGTTGTGCAAATATTTCCATATAGAACATGCTTCAGACATGTCACCTCTCATCTGCAGTTATCTCAGTAGGCAGTTTCACACCTTGCCACATAAATGCATGGAGTCACATGACTCACAAGATGTTAAACAGTAATTGTTCGCATTTTTACTTTTAATTGCTTTCAAAAGTTTTTTTTAAAAAAAAAACAAAAACAAAAACAATTGTGCATTGAATTTTCCCTTAGTTTGGAAGAATTCACCTTTTGCTTTTTCAACAACCACGTAGGCATTGAAATAGAGCCATCCACAAGCCATACAAAAATAGATATATACATATATAACTCCTCTTCTCCCCACAAAAAGCAGGAAGGAAATAGGAAAAAAACAGTATTCTATTTTTGCAGTTGAAAGGAGACACATTAGGCTCTCTGTGGCAGTAGAAGGACCATTAGTTGAGATTATCTATCTCATCTTATATTTTTCCTCCTTTTTACAAGATCTGTTCCTATTGAAAAAAAAAAAAAAAAAACAGGAAAATTTTCTTTTAAATTTCTTTAGCTCTGTATCTGTCAGTGTTGTCCCACTGTGACTATTAAGACTGTAACAGAGATAGTGAAATGAGAGAAGACTGAAGAGAGAAAGATGCCATATGTTATTTGGGTAGAGTAGCTTATTGCCTTACAACACTTAAAATGCATTATGATGGGCTTTTCCCTGATGTTATTTAAAGAAGAAACAGCATCATCAGAGACAAGCTTTTGCCAACATGCACTGTCTAAACCATTAAAAAGTCACATGATTTTATTTCCATTTAACACGTTTTTTCAAAGCAATATATATAGATCATATATATATATATATATATATAGATATATATATATATATATAGATCATGCTAAGTTCATATCAGGCAAATGTGTAAACCTAGCACTTGGCATAGTAGCCTGTACTTTGAGTGAACCACATGCCATAGGTGTGTTCAAGTGAAAATATTGTGTTGATTTTGGACACTTTATCCTTATATTGATGCATTTTGGCCTGTGTGGGCTGGAAGAGAAAGCAATGATCTGAATAGCCAAGCATGAATCTCAGTTAAAACATTTACACAGCTGAGACCAGGAATCTCTCCTGTGCATAGAAACTGTGAAATGCTTCCTAATGTATCACTGCCTGAATGAGCAGCATGAGGGAAGACTGGTTTAGCAAATTGCATTTAGAAAGAATGGAGAGACATCACTGGAGCTCTGTATTTTTTCTTCCTCCCTTTGTTGAAATTGTCATCTATAAAAGGACAACAAAAAATGATAATAAAACATTGTGAATAAAGCATTAAGTTTTGAATATAATGATAGAATGGCTTTTGTAATAAATATTTTGTCCACTTTCTTCTTGACAGAAGAGTTCATATGTGTGTATATTTATACACACGTACCTATGTGTGTACATATGTACATGTATTCATAGACACGCACATACTGTGATGATAAGTATTAGATCAGTGCACTTCAAACTATCCCCTAGAAATGAGTCTACAGGAAGACAGAACCTCTCAGGTAGACATCTCCTGGGCCTCATACAGCATTTGGTAAACTGACATGTTTTGGCAAAGTGAAATGGCAACCCAAATGCTCACACAAATACTGGGGCCATGCATTTTTTCTGCATTGCCCTCAGAGAGGCTGCAGGAAGTATTAGGACAGCTCTTTACTCTCAGTTGGTGTGGATTCTGTGGAAATAAAGGCATCTGTAAACTTTTAAGACTTTAATTTTGTGGAAGGCCAACACTCTTTACAGAGAAAAAGATTCCCAGAGATAAAAGAAGTCATCACCAGCTTCCAGCTGGGCATAAAGCTATTGGCCACAACTCTTTGTCTGCAATTATTTCCTATCCACTTAATAGTCCACCCCTGTGACCCATATCTGTCCAATTTAGAGATAAGGATGTGGTGCAGGACCATTGTGAAGACCTTGCAGAAGTCCAGGTAGACAACATCAGTTGCTCTTCCTTAGTTTGCCAGTTCTGCCACTCTATCATAGAAGGCCACCAGATTGGTGACTGGATTGGTATTTGAAAATTCAGCCTTTTTTCTCTCTTACAGTGTTTTATCCCTAACAAAATACTAAGTTCTGAGATAACACCAATTCAAAGTGCCAGCTACGAAGTCATTAGTACAACTTAATAAAATGAATATGAAGATCCTGCACCCAGGTACCTAAGAAGCCCAGCCTTTCTTAGTTTGTGAGCTTCCATAGCAGAGCTGTTAGAAGCCAAACAAAATGTTACCTTAAATACACTTTGTATCAGGGCAATTTACTGCCCTTGCATCTGTGCAGTTTTGTTCAATGTACTGCATTGTTTGAGATATTTACCTGCAAAGAGGTACTTTGCAGACTTTCTTTCATTAATATAAGTTTTAAGTAAGATAGACATAAAAAAGAGAGAAAAAAGAGAGATGAAAGAAAGAAAGAAAGAAAGAAAGAAAGAAAGAAAGAAAGAAAGAAAGAAAGAAAGAAAGAAAGAAAGAAAGAAAGAAAGAAAGAGAGAGAGAGAGAGAGAAAGAGAGAAAGAGAGAAAGAGAAAAAGAGAGAAAGAAAGAAGAAAAAGAAATGATTGCTACTCAAGCTTCTTCCTCTACTGGAAAATGGAAAGAAGGAAAGAAGAAAAGTAGACCTACTGGGAAAAAGTCATGCTGCTTCACAAGCTATTGAGCGTCTTCAAAATACAGTCTGTTAAGAGATTTGCTTTATAGAACCAGTCAAGGAAATTAGAAGTGTGTTAAAATACACTGTGTGATTCCTTAAATTCAAACAGAATATAAGTGTGTCTTGGTTTAGGATTTTCTGCAAACAAAAATGACCTCTAAGATCATCTATTCCAACTACCCACCAAGCAGCAATACTGCCCACTAAAAATGTCCCTAGGTACCACGCCTCAAACAACTCCAGAGACAGTGACTGCACCACTTCCTGGGCAATCTGTTCCATTTTGTTACAATGCATAAATCTTCTCATTCTTAAACTGTCATAACTCTTCTCAAAATACTGTGCATAAGAACTTAGATACTTCTCTGTTTTCAAAATTTAATGTAATAGTGTGTTATTTTTCTTGCAAATTCAAAAATCATATTCACACTTCATACCATGAAGGGTAAGTTCTGAATGTGCATCAGGTCTTATAGTCTACATAATAAATCCCAGCATCTGTACAATAAGTAAAGATAAATGTACACAGCAAGAAAGTGATCGTTACTGTATTTTGATTTTACTATACATGAAATGAGCTCAAGGTGTGCTTGGGATACAGTGATAAAATATTGCTATAGAATTTCAGAAGACAAATCCATGAAATACCTGCAGCCAACTCTGATATTTCTCAGATTCTTCCTGTTTGCAGTAGACTTTGTGTTAGCGCAGGGTTCATAGTACATATGGCTGTTACCTTCCTCTGTTTGGCAAATTTCCGCCTACCTGGGAAGCTCCTGTTATGGAAGAAATAGTCATGGCTGATGAGTCAGCTCTTCTGCTCTTGTGGCTGGTGGGATCAAAGGAGCAGAACTGCTGCAGGAAGTTCGCACACTGCGAATGACACAACACAATGCAAAGGATCCTCTCCTTAATATAGTGAGCCACTAAAAATACATGAGTGTGATAACAACTCCAGCAAGTAGCTGGCATACACAAATCTAAAAATATGGGTCCTATTCTCTTGTGAGAGGATACCAACAACGTCAGTGGGACCCCACTTATAGATAGTAGGAAGTCTAAAGGAGTTACTCACTTCCTGCATGAATCCATATCTCTTTGAAATCCACAGCCATTCCTTTAGATCATAACATTTTATTTACCAGTCTGTGACATTCAACTTGTTTATAGTTAACCATTCTCATTTAACTCATGCTTTTCCATAAGAGAAATCATTGGAGAGTGATTTAAGTTTCTATTAAAGTAAATGTAAAAGCTTAGGACTCTATGGGAGCAAAGCCCTAGAACCCTTCTAGTTTCTCACCAGTAGACCATTTTCTCTACGCACTTCTATTATTTAATTTAGGTTCAGGACTGTTTTTCACTGTGATTTCTTTGCATAGAGATGTTTTGAGATTTTTTTCTTTGTTTGCTTGTTTAAAAAGTATCAAGAGGTTGGTCCTGAAACAGCTGAATGCTAAAGGAGTTTGGATTTGATCTAAATTTTTGTTGTCCAAAACCACCTTTCATCTTCATTCTTACCAAATTCTCAATCATGTATAAAATATGACCACACTTGTTTCAGTATGTGTATTGCCTCTTATATTTCCCATGTTCAACATGTGAATTTGCTTTCTATATTAAAAGCACTACACCAGAAGCTGGAAAATGTAATCACAAAACATATATCCCGTATTTGCATGTCAGTAGAATTTAGAAACTGTAGAACATTTTCACAGTGACACTGCTGTCATTCAGAAATAAATACTCAGTCTTTGCTTTACTCTAAGGAAGCATTAATGTACAGAGATCATTCTGTTGAGTTCAGCAGAGTCATTTCTGGCTATCACCAAGAAGCAACATGACACAGTTAGGATGTAATGAAACCACAAGAAGCCACTAAGTTAATGGTACATCATTTCATTAGGAAAAGAATTCCCCTTATAAATTACTTGCATGGTCTTAATGTCCTAATGTATTTCTTCAACTCTCTGTCCAGGTTATCTTTCATCACACATAGCTGCACAACCTAAAGTTTGAGGGATATTATTTATTTTCATTAACATTGACTCCGTTTCTGACCAGTAATATTTTTCAAGCAATTATGGCTGAATTAAGTTTAGGTTACAGTGTTGTATCAGGAGTCAATATGTCATTTATTGTCATGACAGCAGCAACAGCCCCTAAAACATAATTCTTTTCTTACACCACATCTCTATGTTTACTATTACTATTGGGATATTGTACATATCAGGAAGTAGAATTTGCCTTGGTTTATTTACATATAGCTGGAACATTATGTTTCAGTTACACTTCGGCAAATCTGCTCAGTGTTTTCTATTTGACTGAAATGATAAACAGTGAGTAGCAACGCACTAGGATGTGTACATTGCTGACAAAATTCTGGGTAGTAATGAACGAAGCTTTGTTTCCAGTGCTTTTACTTCTCTCTCTCTCTCTCTTTTTTAATGGAATATTGAAATAAATGGTTTCTAAAAGAATTTGAGAGCTAGTCTCCCCATGTGGATGTGACTCAGCTAACTTACATTGAAATAAATTCCACAAATACCAGATCTGCTACTCAACAGCTTGTAATATGTCTGTGTCCTTCATCAGAGTGACTGCATGCTCAATTAAAACATGAAATTAAAACTGGTCAAAACAGAGAAAGTATTATATGTCACCATAACCACTGAGGGCAGGTAAACTCATTAAGACATGGCTATCATTAGGAGGCAGGAAAGAAAAGACAGTGGAACACACTGATATGTCAATGTGGTAATAAAATTATACTGGCCTTGGTAGACTACGTAAGTGTTTGCTTATTTGAAGTACATTCAGATGCTGTCACAGGTCTTTGTGTTTTGCTCTTACACAGCACTTCTATAACCTAGCAAACCTTCAAACAAAATTCAGATTACGTCTCTCCACTGTTCTGTAGCAATATTAGATTCATTTTTGTTTTAATTCTTATTTCTGAAAATTATTTGATGTGTGTCTTCTTGATCAGTTCCATTATGAGCAAAGCAGGGTGTGTATAAATACATAAACCTGTTTGTTACAGGATATTGAAAATATCTTTTTTTACTGCATCTAGTCAATGGTTTGGCTTACAGTTTAGAGAATAAAAACAGGGATAAGCACTGGATCAGTCATAAAATGGTGTGGAAGGAGTGGGTTTCCCATTATTTGAATTCTTGATTCAATCAATTTCTAAGTTCCAAACAGTAAAAATAGATAGATAGCTAAAGCCATGATCATTCTTTTAAAACATTTAGTTTGAAAAGTTTTACCTCCATATTTTATTTATAATTTATATCTTACAATCCTTTTAACAGTCACCCAAAGTTTGAATTTGGAAATGTCAAGTATGTGTATTACTATTTTCATATGGTGATTTCTATCTTCATCTCACATGGACACTTACTTTCTTGAAGAAACCATCAATATCTCTGAGTTCAAAGGATGTTATTTTTATCTGTTCATTCCTGGGAACATAACCTCGGATTACAGATAAAGGAAGTGTCTTGGATTTATCAGTATTCCATATCATGACATCATGTGGCAAGCTGTTTAGCTAGGAAGATATCAAGATGATTTCTTCTATGTCTTATTGGGGTTTCAATCAAAATTAATATACTTCACGACTCTGGATGAAATGGGAAAAAAAAAAAAATCCTATAAAGAAAAGACACGAGAGACTTAGATTGTGTTCTAACTTTCTTTAGCAGCTACCCTCAGGCACAGATTTAGAGAAATGAGGAACAGGAGCTGAGACCTTCATCCACATCAAACACTGTGTGTATTCCAGAATCACATGTACAGATCTGAGAAAGACACAACTTTCAACTTCATTATGCTCCATGTAGGACCCCCAAATAGACAAATCCTTGTGTTTCAGGCTTGTTCTGACATGGCTCTTGTATGGGAAATCACAGCTTGAATCTCTGATTCAGGTATTGGGTCAGCTGTGGAAGCACAGGTGAGAGTAATTTAGCTGTGCTCCCGGAAGGCGTGGAGCTTGACTCCACCTCCTCTAAGACCTTATTTAAGGGCTGACCACCACTAAGGCAGCATCTCTTGGAGACTGCTCTCCAGTGGAGACTGCCCCAGCTTTCCAGCCCAGGCATTAATGTTGGTGAGTTTTCCTTTGCAAATAACCTTTTGAATATTTGCCATCATCTTTGTTAGCATCTTTATATTAGCCACCCTTACAGTTCCCTTTTACATTATTTAGACATTATCTAAATTCACAGTGCAGGTGACTGAGCACTGACACAGATGGCCCAGAGAGGTCACCTGGATGTGAGCTTGGGTAGCCTGGTCTTGGTGGCTCTGCTGAAGCAGGTGTTGGACCAGATGAACCAAAGACTCCATTCTGTGATTCAGATCATGGATGTCCAGAGTCTCTGAGAAATTTGTCCCTTCCCCTGATTTTGTTTCCAGCCAAAGAAACTGTTGAGTGCTGTCTCCAATTTTCTAGATGTGCTATCCAAGCAGTTGTAATACCTAATCCTTCTGGTTCTGCCATCTTAACCATCAGACCACTGACAGCATCCCCAGATTCACCAAGAGCTTAAAAAGTATTTGTGAAAGCTTGACTACAACTTGTGAGTCTGATCCCCATCAATTTCAGCAGATAGAAGAAATAGAGAAGACTCAGAGAACAGCAAGGATGAGCAAAAGTGTGTGCTGGTTCACCTCATGAGCAGCGTGGGCTAGGAGCCCTTCACATTGAAAATACATAATTGAGGTAAGGCATGGTAGAAGTTCTAAATTACTAAACGGAAGCAGAGAGATGAGATAAACATTAGTCACTAAGTGTTACACAAATAACAGGGTGCAAAACAATCATTAGCATTTTGGGGGGGGGGAACTCTGTGTTTTATTAGGCATCATACAGTAACTTCCATGGGTCAGTGATGAGAATGGTACTCTAATAGGTTCAAAAGACACTGGACAAACTCATGCCAGAGAGCTGTATTAGTAGGACATGACTGACCATACTGAACTTCCAATTCAGGAAGTCACTGAAAAGCTGAATACTCAAAATGAGAGGTTAAACAAGGAAATTCATCATGTCACACATCCTCAGTTTTCTATTCTCCCCTAAACATCTGCTGATGACTGCTGCTGCAGATGTACTAGGTGGCCATTTATTTCTGTACTGCAGCCCTCCTTTCTCTGTGGTACATCTTCTATCTTCAAAAGGATCATCTTTAAATTTTATCTCATGCTAGAAAAGAGTATGAAACAACTAAGAGTGTGAAAGGCCTGTGACTCATTATTCTTAAAATCAGAATGAAGTCTGCACAGATCTGAGTAAATTAAGACACGTTTGTTAGTAAGACAGCTGCTTTTTCCTCATTGTTTTTTAGAGTTCCTTGTGTATTAAAACAAGCACCCTCTCAAGACTTTTGTTCACTTTGGGTTCATGTGATATGGTCTCCATCTGAGTCCTGCAATGGAATTCTTCTAGCTCTATCATGATCCTCTCCTAAAGGTACAACCCTTTTCCACTTCCAACTACTTCTATTTCTGAAGGCACTCTTGGAGTTCGCATACTGCTTTGAATACTTGGCCTCTTTGCAACCATCTTGGGATGAATCCACTTTCTCAAGCCCTTACTCCCCACAGAGAATTTTCAGTAGAAATAGCTCTAACTAGGGTGCAATTTTTCCTTCCTATCTCCTGGGCTTGGCACAAACTAAACACAGAAAATTATTAACATAGATTATATTCCTAGGAAGAGTCACCAGCAGCACTGACTGCTCCCTTAACCAGTGTCAGCTTAGATCCTAGTAAATGTCATTGTAATGCTTAAAAGCAGTTCTGAAAAAGAAACTAAAATTTAAGCCAAATCCCCTCTCCCCCCCCACCCCCCCAAACTTTAAAACAGAACTATTCTAATACAAATCTGAAGCTTGCCCCGTTTGCAGCAATGACATGTAATATTTGGGTCTGAGCAGTTGGACCTGATCCAAACCCTATATATGTAATAGCCTTTAAACTCACTTCAGAGGAAGGGAAGCCTCTACATTTGGTTACTTTGTGAAGACTGATTTCTCCTTCCACCTACTAAAATGGGACTCTGGGCTAAAGGTGCAGCAGTTGTTGTCCATGCCTGTCGTTCTTCAGGAAGGATCATGGATATGTGACATCAGCATTATTTTTGCAAGGATCTCTCCCAGGATCCAGTCCTTAGTGTCAGGACAACCTGTGTTTACCAGGAGGGACCATGGGTGCAAGGCAGGAACTTCAAGAACCATGGGGCACACAGGGCAGAGAGGTGACATTGCACCCATGGTGCTGGCACCAATCCTCCCCATGTGAGGCAGAGCATGTGTGATAACAGCAGGTCCCCTCATGAGATGCCTCACCACATGATCTGATGTCCAAGAAGATTTGCCCTCCCTATTCTCCCCATCTACTCCTGATCAGATTGACCTTCTGGGGCCAGAAGAGACTCCCAGGGATTTTTGGGTGCCTGCAATGTAATTAACAGTAGAATGTGAGTAGCTGTGTCTCAGGGCTAGCATGTATTTGTGAAAGTCAGACCGAAGATACAGCCACCTGCCTATGGGACAAAGACATCATGAACAAAATACCTTGTGAATGAGTAAACAAGCTTGGTAGCTACTTGCTCCAGACATAAACACACAAGAGGCACCTGGTTCATACATGTGATCAAGGAGTTGTTGCACGGGTATAAAATGTTGTAAGCACCTGTACTTTTTTCTGCACCAGCAACAGAGTCTGTGACTCTCCTGCCACAACTGCCCCTCCAGGGCTAGCCTCACTCCTGGCTTGAGCATGGAGAAAAGAACAAACTGAGGCAGGAAATGGACTTCCAGAACATGAAAAAAAGATTTGCTTGCTTATCTCCTTGTATTCTAATGTAATTTGAGTTAAACAAAAGATAACTATGGGCTTTTTTATCTTAATTATTATATACAGACAATATATATCAAAGATGACAGTACATGATTAAACAGAACTCTTATTAGTTTGCAAATTCTTAATGTAATTCCAGAAACTGGACATAATTTCAGTAGTATTTTTTTTCCTACACACCTGTTCTGAGGACACTTTAGTTCAGACTCATGTACCATAATGGGATAAGAAAACATACACAGATAATATTTATCCATTATTTATATGCTATATCTGTCTGTTCTGAACTTCATTACTGTATTTCTTAGCTGGATGTTTTGGAACTTATCTGACTAAAAATAGTTCTATTTTAAACACACAGTGAAATTACAGCTCAGTGCAAAGCACATGGGAATCCATCTGCAAGTCTCTGTCTATTATGTGGACTTAATCTCTCAAACATTTTGTAGAGAAGCTAACAACGAAATACTGTGATATTCATTAAATGTGTTTTTTAGCAGGAGAACAGTTCCTGCCTTGTCAGTCTGTTTTGTTCTAAAACATTTCATTTACTGATACTGAGATCATAGTCTTCCAAGTATTTGTTCTGGGAAAGATAGAGCTTAATTTCAGCTAGAG
Organism: Coturnix japonica; assembly: GCF_054131305.1. Taxonomy (NCBI): domain Eukaryota; kingdom Metazoa; phylum Chordata; class Aves; order Galliformes; family Phasianidae; genus Coturnix; species Coturnix japonica. The sequence goes on from NC_140663.1 coordinate 67,013,672, forward strand.
TGGAGGAAGATAGGTAGTGAGAAGTAGAGAAAAGTGGAAAAAAGCTGCCTATTCTATTAGTGAGGAAGTTCATATTGATCGGAGAAGACTTGCAATTGAAAACTAAATTCTGCCAGTTCTAGAAATATTCCCTTGTAATCATATACCAACCTAGTAACCAATCCAGACCAATTTAACCCCAAATTTACTTGCAGACTATTTCCTTAGACAAGTTAGACAAGTTCCCACTTTTCAATATTTCTCTTTTTAAGTATTATTTCCACTAAAAGGACTAAAACACATCTGATTTTTTTTTCTGGTTACATATGCCTGATGGCATTAAACATTTTGATAATGCTTCTTCGATACTCATGGCAGACAGTCCCATCCTCTAGGCTGTAACTCCTTTCGATTTCCTGTGATATTTTTCTGTAATGATCAGGCCCTGTGGTGTTGGCTCATCAGTTGCAATGTATTCAGATAAGAAATAATTAGAATTGATGAAAAGTAGGGAATTATTTAATTGCACAGATGGCTGACATAGCAAATAAAAGTTCAGGTGTATATGTAAGAACTGCTGCTTAAAAAAAAAAAAAAAGAAAAGAAGAGAAGAGAAAAAATAAAGAAAAATGGAGGAGAGGAGAATTGAAGAGAGGATGAAGACAGGGCAGGGAAGGTCAGGAAAGCAGGAATTAAAAAAAAGGAAGGAGATGAAACAGGAGGGAGGAGAAGGGAGAAAAGGGGAGAGAAGGCAAGGTGAGGAAGTCTCAGTAAAAGATTCAAGGAGGAATTTAAATGGTTAACTCACATGAATACTGAGATACTACACATTTTCAGTTCAGCAACAGTTTCAAGGTTATTGTAAGTATGGAAAAAGTTGCTGAGTGAAAGTACCTTCTCCGTATTTTAAGGAACTGAGTTCTCAAGGACTATTTGTCCACATAGGAAGCCCTAAAAATTTAGCAGAGCTTTAAGATGAGCTCCCTATACCTGGACATTTGTGTCCCAACATGCACCTGAAGACAGCCCTCATAATATCAGGTAGATATCACATGGGATGAAGGAGATGTTGGGAGACCACTTTAGCAGTGGTTCACAGATAATGGACTATTATGATAGTCAGAGCTAATAGCCTGATGATCCAAAACTGGACCATGGAACTCTCTTAAAAAATTATGTACTATCTTGAACTAAAAGTTCAATGAGGTAGGAGCAGCATGGTATGCCAGAATTTTATAGAATGCCATTAACACATCCAAGTAGCTGAAGTCCACTGCTTTGTGAAGAACGTCTCCTGACTGAAAGTCTAGGCATAACTACTGGGAATAAGTAAACCTCATCCCAACACAAACTTTGCATCTCTGAGGCTTGAGCATTTTCTCAAAAAAATATAATTTTGAATAGCTTCTAAACTGAGGTCAAAGACCTAGATGGGAGGGAATCTGCCCAGGGAATATCAGTAAGTAAGCATAATGAAGCCAGATGACATAACATACAGCTTTATTTTGCTATAGCAATTTTATGCGGCATCAGAAAATTGTTCTGACTTTTGCAATAAAATGTTTTTTGTCCAAATGCTGGACAAAATTATCCAGCCTCTGAGGCAATTTTAAGGTGGATTTTAGCCACCAAAGCTTCCAGTGTTTCTTTAGAGCATTTTCATTTTCTGAACAGCATAAAAGATGTGACTTACTGATTGTTAAACCTATTTCATAATTTCAATAACCTCATGGGGACTGATTAAATTTAAAATACTTTTGCCTGTTTTAAAGGAAATCTAATCATGTTTTTAAGTCAGCCTTGGAACACATGATTCTTTATTAACCTAATAAGCCTCCATTATCCCATTCCCAAAGTACTATTCAAGCCTTGCACTTAGTGTGAAATACTGTGCACTGGTTAATTAGAGTATATTATCTTGCATGAAAATGCTGAATCTTATTCTGCAGAGTCAGTACTTGGAGAATTTGTTAACACACTGCATGTACCCAGACTGGTTCTTATCTGAGCCCTGGCATGTGTTAGCAGTGCAATTACCCACTTGCAATTGCTGCCTGCTACTTGGCAAAGGGGACTGCTGAACAGAGGGTTATTTCACTAAAGATAGAAAGTGACTCATTTTGATTACTCAGTCATGTCCTCTCCTACTTATGCATGCACAATGGGAAAGTCTGATGGTACCAGAGAAAAGAGAATCAGCATGTGTTCGAGTCATTCACCATTTAGATGTAGCAAAACCAAAAATCCAACAATTATAACAAGGGGGAGTAATAAGACATTTTGCCTTTGCACATCTAGAAGGCAAATGGGAATTTAAAGGGAAGTGACAAGTTAAAAGTGTCAAGAAGTAAAAATGTTAATAACTCAATTTCATTTTTGCTACCACAGTTGCATCAGCTTGGCTTTTTGGTCTTTCATGAATGAATGTTTTCATTCAAATAACGTTGCTTTAAATTAGAGTAATGCATTTTATATTAAAAATGTTTTTTATAAAATATAGTCTTCCTAATCTAGCCTAGCAAGCCTGACTAGACAGTGCATGTCAGTTAATATTTGTTTAGTTTTATGGTGACTTGGTAACCCCAGTTCCACATTTAGCCCAAACCGAGGGAGGTCTTGCAAGCCTCATAAGCTTTCAGAACTAGGCCTTACACACAATTGTTCTAGTACCACTACAACAATTCTCATGAGAGAGCTCACAAGCTGTGTCCCATTTTCTACTTAAAATTATATTATCAAATTCAAAATTTTACAGCACTAAAAAGGGTATCCCTAAAAGGAAAGGATGAACTGTCTACCTCCACAGCAATCTTTTGTCATTGATTCATTAAAACATTATTATGCATTTTCAGTGTTCATTACTCTAGTGATGTGCTCTTAATCTAAGGCAACTTTATTTCAAAAACTGGAGAACTGTTTCCACTAGATGTTTCATTTCATCCCCATAATGTTTAGACTAAAGGTGTCAGTCACTTGAAATGTATGCATATTTGTGGTCATAAATCTGACAGACTTTCTGATAATGGCACATTACTGTAGCGAGAACATTTTTAGGGAACATAAAGATGATGCATATTGTGCTTTCCTACCACACAGCACACACAACAGACAACTTAATCTGTAAAAGAATAATTAATCTCTGTACCATGCATGATTTTAAAATAAAGCCAATTTTTCAGCTCTTCTGACATCAGTAGTAGTACATTAAGCAAAACAAATGCAGTTTCAAAACCATAAAGTAAAACCATTGACATTTCTGAATTGAAATGTTTTCTTAAAAACATCAACCCTGAGTTACCAGGAATGCCCCCTCACATAATGACTGCACCACTGATGCATTCTGACCTTTCATCAATTCACTGTGGCTATCCTGAAACCTTGTAAAGTTCATGACTCCACACTTTTGAGAACTCTTTCCCCACGGTTGAGTCCTAGCTCCCTAGTCATATTGTGAGTTTTTTTATTCCTCCTTCTTGGGGCGGGGGGGGCGGGGGGAGAAGGGAAAGGGGGAAAGAAAAAGAAGAAGAAGAAAGAAAAAGGAAAAGTGTGAAAACTGTTTTTCTTCTTATCTCTTAGAAGTATTTCCAGTATCGAATTTAGAGAGGCAATAGTGATGAGCAGATGGCAGCAGGCCCCCTGGCAGCTTAGCTGACACAACAAGCGTACATGGGCTGGAAAGATTTGGAAAGACAGACAAACTCAAGAGTAGTAAGAAGTCTTCTCTTAGGAAATGAAAATTGTTGACCAATAAATTATCTGCACTGTTGTAATTTTCATTAAACAAAGCTTTTAATCACCGTTTCAATTTTATATATATACATATTTCATACCTTAGCTAAAAGCTAGTTTTCATTGGAAGAAGGTAACATCTTTTTTGAAAATGAGAATATTAAAACATTATCTCAGTACAGAGAATGCATCAATTTCTGCCCGGGTATATATATTCAAACATTTCAGAATGAAAATAACACCAGTAATTCTAACTTTTTTTCCACAAAATGATTTCCCCATTTTTCAGCCATCTGTAATTATAACAATAACTTGCAGGTGTTTCCTGTTAAAATGGTAACAACTGTGTCTAGGGACAATAAAACTCTTGGGTTAGGCCCATTTATCATATTTAAATTATAACTTTATGTTGCATCCCATTTACAAGGTAATAATTATATACGGGACTGAACAAACTCTTCTGGTGCCAATCCAGTCTGTTGTGTTACATAGCACTAGCAGGACCAGAGCACAGGGTTGAAAATTTTGGTAGATATGGTAATGAGTAGTAAAAGTTGATTCTCCTCTCTTCACTAAAAATAAATAAATAAGATAAAATAAGACACAAAGGAGTTACTGTTTTGCCTAAGCTAAGAAATGGACTTCGAAAAACTAAACTGCCCCCACAGTGAGCAACCAAATGATCTTAAAGCCTTCCCTGATGCTAGATTGACCCCTCAGTGAAAACACACCTATCTGAATTCTTTAAGGAGGATGTCAGCAGGAGGTGCAAATACCCACACTCATGCAGGTTTTGTCTTTCCTGTTCTCCCTCCTGTCTTCAAACCTTCCAACCAAACTCTTCCAGAATTTGCTTCCGTGCTGGTTAGGGAAGTGGCAAGATATTGGTGTAAAAGCTTCTTACATTCCGCCTTGCTTTGTGCTGCGGTTGGAATTTTAAAATGTGCCCTTTCTTTTTTCTCTCCTGAGTTAAAAGCTAGGAGGTTTAGAAAAAGAACACTGGAGAAGGAAGCTATTGAGTTTGCAAGGCCCCTGCTAGACAATTGCACAACAATGGGATTTTTTTAATGCAAAGCTCTCCACCTTGCCTCAATATCTTACACTGATGCTGGCCCAAGTTTCCTGCTCTATCCACAGTGCCAGCTCCCTTTGGCCTGCGCTTTCCACCTCAATTGCTTAACAGTCCACAGAACCTCGTGCAGAGGGACAACAGTAATTCCTTTGTCAAGGTCAAGACTTTGGGGGTTGGGGAAGGAATTTGGCTTGTCCTGCGTACATAGGAAAGTAACAACTTGAGCATGAAGCACACTCTGTGCCATTTACAGGGGAAAAAAAAAAAAAAAGATACTAATATTCAAAAAACCTAGTAAAATAAACTCAGAAACGACCAGTGCATTAGCTTGCATTGTAGCCTTGCTTCAGTGTTTTACTGTTATTTTTTAAGAGAAAAATAAGGCCCAAACTTTTTTTTTCCCAACATACTGCACAGTATGAGTAATTCAAGAAGAGAATAAAGGCCAGCATTGTATAGCACACTTTCTCATGCGCACACAAACCTCCTTCCAGCTTACTGAAGGAATCAAAGGGTAGAGGGAGTGTCTCCAGTGTTTCATGTAAATGACATCTTTTTTTCTCCAGTTTTAATGCCACCATAAACTCAGTGTGATGAAGCACTGATGAATAATGAGCCCATGACACATCGCACTTTCAGAACGGCTCATACACTTGGCATACGTCAGGCCCCATTTGTGTCAATTTTTTTTTCCCTCACTCAGGCATGGATTTGTAAACACTTTTACCAGAACTAAGAAACTGAGTCTTTTTTTTTTTTTTTGCTTCTCAGAGATGATGCATCAAATGCCCACACAACTAACACTAGTTCACTAGTTGTCCTCTATCTGAGCACTAGTGATCACTCACAGAGGTCACTGCTGTGCCTGGGCAGCTGAGGCTTTATTCATTGTAGCTGATTCATCCATTGTCTTTATCTTACCATGCCATACATCTACATGTCATTTTCACTGAAGCAATATCCTGATGGTGCTGAGGACATAAACTGAGATGCCTCTGTAGAAATACAGTTTCTTATTTATCAGATGACTTAGAGAAAGTTGGATTTCTAACTAGTGTTGTATTAAGAGTGCCCTTTTAGTATTAGTATAGTATTCTCCTGTTTTTCTTTTGAGTAGCTGAATCTGTAACTTCTGGATTTATAACTTCTAGGACAAAAACTTCCATGACGAAACTGCTTAGGAAAGAAGCAGTAGACAGTTCACAAGTCACTACATGCTGCCTGAGGGGACAGGGAGCTACAGTGCCATAAACAGAACTAAAACTCAGGTTACAGATCTGCTACAACAGACACATTTTCATCTACTCTTTCCAGGACAACTTGAGCATCAAGGTCTGTGCTTCTGTGTGATCTCAGCTCTTACCAGTCAAAGGGACAATCACAGAGGATTTCTTGGCACAGACCTATAGAGTCCTCCATCTTAATGACTAGTCCAGCCATTTCACTTCTTTAAAATGTCTGATTGCACATAAAGCTATGTTTCTGGTTTAGCCTCCTCAGGATTTGCGTTGACGATTCAGATCTTAGCAGGTGGGGACATCCCACATGGAGGAGAGGCAGAAGAAAACAGTGCAACCACAGCTATAGAATAGGGAAGATGTTTTCCCATGAAAGGAGGAGGCTGGACACAGTTAGCAATTTTCATGTTTGGCAAAATAGTCCATTATGTAGATCAAAAGGCCTGTTTTCTTAATCTTCCATGTAAGAGTACCAGCAACATAAAGACTTGCACTATAAAGATCATCTGCAGTGTCTAGCCCGCTGTACAAAGTTTTCTTTCATTTCTAATTTGCCTTTTTCACTTTGCCTACATTGAGATGAAGCAAGTTTTTTAACCTTTTTTTTTTCTAAAAAGTGTTTGTAAATTCTCAAATATGAAAAAAAAACTTTCCCTGACTCCCCAAAAGTGTCCTCAAATTCTATAATTTAGACTTAAGAAGCATCATAAGGGAAGAGGACATAAGGAAAATATTTCAGTCTTCATTGCTTTGAAAAAAAAAAAAATGGAAACATCAGTTTAAAAATCATCCAACATTTTCCCCACTGTTAGGAAGAATTCTGTAATGCTTTCTACAAGGCTGTTTAGACTGAAAGATGTGTCACCAAATATTCAAGCTCTCAAGAAAATTGTGAAGAAACCTGGATATTGCTGACAAACCATGGATGCTTCCTTCTTTTACAAAGTTATCACTGACCCAAATTTAGTACCACAGATGACACTCATACAAATGAGCGGTATTTCTGAATTACATGTTTCTTTCCCTGCTTGACAGTCTCTCCATGGGTAAGATAAGCCCCAGTCACTCTGCTCCACTTGAGTTTTTGGGTTATATGCTCTTCTGACACCAGAATGAATCAGTACACTTTATTTCCTAAAAATGCCATTGGGTTCTTTTACCTTGTTATGAAACCAGCAATATTCTGTTTCATAACAAGACTCCAGAAGATAACTGAGCCAATTTATGATGCTGATAGAAATGAATTCCTCTGGGAATGATTTTTTTCTGGCACAAATAATATTTCCTATGAGCCTTTTCAAGCAAATAATTTATATTTTACAATTTAAAGCTGTATATGAGGCTCATTAGTTCCATCTAGAAAAAGATAAAGCTAAAAGCATGCTGATAAACTGCTTCTAATCTCTCTGTACCAATCTCCTTCAGCCCCATACAAATCTTCTGGTCAATGATAAATTTGGCAGCTCTGTTTTCAGTATTGGCTCAAACTCAGCTAATATGAATGCTCTTTTTAAACCACAAACAAGAACAACTCCTCCTTTGCAAAATACACGGCCACTGCTCACTCCAGGCTGCAAGTGTTTAGCCTGTAAAAGGGTTAAATCCCACTTTTGCACAATCACACTGACTGCTCCCATTTTATTTGCCTCCTTGATATTATGTCAGACACATGCCCACGCTAAAACTACAATACAGTCAGTGTCTGGATCTCTGACAAAGATTAGGCTTTCATCCCTATTATTTGCATTCCACCTAGATATTTTTTTTAAATGACTTTTAACAGAGAAAAATAACGGTCATAGTTTGGGAGTAATGGTAATGGAGTCACCATTAAGTAGCTTTTTGAAGGGTCTTTAGGATCCAGATGACTTGTGGAATGAACTCCACAACCACTAAGTAGCTGTAGAGCAGATACATTTTATTCAGCCAGCCGGGTGCAGGAGGTATAACTCCTTCCTAGTCTGCACATGGAAAGCAGGTAAATATCCCTATTTATAGAGGGAATACATGCATATTCATGGTACCAGGAGTGGTACCATCAATCTAACGATCTAACAGATTAGCCCTTTATTCACAGGTTCTGTCTGTTGCTCTGCAGGTATCTACCTGTCTTCAAAAACATGTCCAGTGACTGACATGGGAAATTCAATACTATCTACAGAAAATAATGAGGAAAATTCTACATCCACCCCAGAAGCTGTGACTGAATTCTTTCTGAGGAGCAGCAATAAGGTGAAAGAAATACTCTTTTGATCACATAGGCCAGAAAACTTGAGGTTTTGGCTTAACATGTTTACAGGACAATGAAAACCTCCAATGTCACCTGCAAAGCTCTGTAAGAAGAGTTATCTATATTCACTCTGGACCTTAAGTTTTCTTTGGATCTGAATCCAGAATAGAGCGGTTACTTCTCCCTCCACACCTCCACCTCCCCCCTCTTTTGTTAGTTAGTTTGCACAGAGCTTCTTTCTGAACCCTCTTCAACTATAGGAGAACGTTTGGAGAGATTCACATCTCCTCCTGGGCTCCAACCTGGCAGCATGACTTGTCTTAAACAGATTAAATGAGGGGAAACAAGGAAATTTCATGTGAGATGTGCCAGTGCTAGGGATAACAATAACAGGTTTTACATCTCCAAGAGTCTTTTTCTTTATCATCCCCTACTGGTCAGCATTTTGTAGGTATATTTTCTTAAAGTATTGTCTATTAAAAGTCACTATTTGTCAGTGGCTGTAGCAGTATTACACACAAGTAATTTTTCTTATACTGGCATTTTGGCAAGAAAACACATCAGCTGATAGATAAAGGATCACTATGTAGGGGTGATAGAAGTAGCCTTAGAATTTGCCATTAGACTGTTGGTTTGTGGTGTAAACTTAACTTTTTCATAGAGGATTAGGCAACTCACATATATAGTGAAATTGTCATTGTAATTTCCAGAAAGATTTGAAGATGAATTATTAACTGTCTGATCCAAAGTCTGCTGTGACCAGTAAGGGCCCTAAATAATCAAGAACAATAATGATACAAAGAGTACTTTCAACCAATATATTATCCTTTTTTTTCTCCATAAAACTGTTTAATCAAGTTTCATTTATGCTTCACAGCATACAAACAAATATACCATGAAGCATTTGTCTCTCTTTTCAAAAGCAGTTTAACAGAATAACATCAAATCATCAGCATCAATCAATCCATTAATTTCAAGAGAGTTATGTAAGGAATTAATTCTGCACTCAAAACCTCAGTAATCTGAGACTGCAGAACAGTGCCCTGTTACTGACTCACAGCTGCAGAGGGAGGGACTAACTTTATGACTGGCAAAGTAGAAGAGAGTGAGTTTCAGCTGTTGTCTGGAATTGCTGAAGGTCTTGGAGCCAAGTCAGAGCTACTGCTACAGCCTGTGCAGGCAAATCTACAAATTCTAAAGTCTCATCATGTGTTTGAACATCCCTGGTGCAGTATGTGTATACGGTAAAGTAACTGCATAAGTTCCATGTGCTTACATCTCTCTAGGAAATACCAGAGATAGGGGAGTCCTGCCCTCAACCCTATCCAAAACTGCTCTTTTTTAGCTCCTTTGGAAAGCCTAACAAATAATTGGCTTTTGGCTGATGCCCTGGAGCACAAACTCAAGCTAATAAAAATTGGAGCCAGCACAGATAATGTACAATTGTAACTAGTTTTTAGGTAATGGTCTTCCAGGCTCTCAGTCTCATGAACAGGCTTTGAATTACGCTTTTCAGTTTTAGATAAAAGTGAACCAACAGTCCTGAAGCATTAGCAAACTAGTTGGAATTAATGGGCACTTTGATGTCATCATTTCTCTTTAACTTGGAAACCATTTGTCAGGCTGCAAAATCATTTCTCCCTCCCGACACTTTTCTCCATTCTGGTTTGTGCCTGGCTGGATAGGTGCACCACGCTTTGATCATATTGCATTTCCTTGACTTTTTAGCTCATGAGTACTCTGTAGAACATCAACCTCCACACTCTAATGTTGAGTACGCTGTGATGTATCTGTAAACAGAATGAAGACAAAATACCTCTTCTGCTTCTAATGGAACCAAGCAGTTGTTCTGCCTATAAATCTATATAGATCTTATAAATACATGCTAATAGCCAATGTTGAAATTGCCCTGTAGTGGAGTCAGAATGCATCACACTAATCTCCTTGGACATACTGAAAGCTGGACATACAGACTGGACTAGAAGACAAACACTTCACTCATCTGTATTACTGCTCTGATAGTAAGCTCATGGGTGCCCCTGGTGCACTCCTACCAGTAGTCTCTTGGTGAAAACCTCAGCACCCATAAGAGCACAATCCAAGTTCTTATGGGTGCTGCAGCTTAAAAAAGCTTTAAAAAAAAGCTGCAGAAAAAAATATGAATGTTAAGAAGAATATCTAATGGAATTTAGAGGCTCAAATGTAGGAAAGGTAAAATCAGCGTGGCTTCATTCCTCTCACCAGCACCATTTCTCCTCCCCACTCTTTATGATTATTTACTAATTTGCATCACCTAGGGGAGAATTTTGGACAACAGTCAGTGACCCCTGAAGGGGATTAATTCCTGGGGGTGTTTTATCAGATTTCAGCCTGGTTCTCCATTCCTCTCCCCCACCCCCCTTCCTTTTTTTCCCCCCAATATTTGGGGAAAAAAAAAAAAAAAAAAAAAAAAAAAAAAAGGTGTTTTGGCTGGATTTACAACACACAAAGCCCTACAGATTTGGAGGGGGAAAAAAAAAGTCTCAGGTGGTACTTAAGGAATTCCTCATTTCTAAACCTCAGTGGATTAAGGTTTCTGCACTAATGATCTGCGTGAGCGCTTTTGTGCAGAATTCTGAATAACTTTATTGATTACACTGTGTGTAGTACAAATCTCTGGATCCTTATTTTTCTTTTCTGAAAAAAAAAAAAAAAAAAAAAAAAAGCCTCAATAAATACGTACAGTACCAGAATGGATTAGAGCATTAGCCCTTGCCTTTGCGGACTTACTTGAAATCCAGACAGGATTTCAAAGAAGAGAGCTTTAGCAGACAGGATCATGCTTCTCAACAGAAAAAGAAATTCCAATGCAGGGAAAAACAAATCAAATCCCACACCTTTAGAACAGTCATAGATATTTGATAGTTGCTGAGACGCAAAGATGGCTACAGAAATATCACAACCAGTCAATACTATACTGAGATGCTTCGACAGAGATGACTCAGAACTGGGATAGCATTCATAAAGTTGAGAACAGAAGAACTTTACTAAAGCTGAGCGACTCCAGCTGCCATAACGGAAGTTACAGGTGAAAAATGAAGTTATTTGGCAGAATAGTTGGACCTGACTGAAACAGCAGCACAGTGCCCATAATTTTGTCTTTTCTCTGACAGCCTCCTCAACTATTTTCTTCCTCACATCTCCCAACACTAGGTTCTTTCACACAAGTGAATAAATGAGAATGAGAGTTCAAGTTTTAGTTTAAAGTAACATGCAGGACCCAGACCTCACTCTGTTTTTAGAAAGAAAACAGGATTTTTGTCTAAAACCAGACTGTCTCCACCCTGCCTTTCTACCCTCCCTTGTCTTTTCCACCTGTTTATATATTTTCACAGTGGGATAAAACATTCATTCCCTCCAAACCAGGGCTCAGCTGTTAGGAATGGAAAATAATACCAAAGTTTGCAGAGTATTTTTAGCCCAGAGAAAATAAAGCAGTTGCAAATACCATACACCCACCAGCTCCTCCGGCTCATAGAGATTTGTGCCCAGAAAGTAAGGAAACCGCATGACCAGTCTGAACCCATTGATTTGTTATTCACACCAAGTACTCTGGAGTGACTCACTCAACAATCCCACCTTTTCTTTTTGCTTCTATTTTAAGGTGCCGTCCCCAGAAGTCACACCACCTTGTCTTTTCCCGTCTTCGCTGCACTGGTGCTTCACAGCCATATAGGCACTCAACTGGCCTTAGCTCATTACTCGACCCCTTTTTGTACAAAATAAATTGCTGTTGACTCTCTAATCAGCAGGTTGCAGATGGGTCTCATGTTTCTCTCTGATCTCACAGATCTCCAGGGATTCGCCTCCTGAAATAAAGGCAGTGCACAAGGAGATACAACACTAAACAGATGACACATATTTTAGATCCACCTAATGGCTGCTTCTGGTTTCCAGACATGCCAAATGCCATTTGTTTTCAACAAATGGCCACACAAGCAGCAGAGATGATATTTTAAAAATGTCTTTGAAATGACTGACTTGCCTCCAATGGCATTTGCAGCATGTGTGCCCCTGACAGTGGCTCTCTGTGCTGTCAAGCTGCTCCAACTGCAGGTAAAAATTAGGAGTTCTGAAAAAGAAACTATAAACTGACAATATGGAGTCATGAAAAAAAAAAAACCTGGCCTGGTTGGCTTAAGAGCCAAAAAAAAAACCAAACCAGGATACAGATCTCACCAGCTTCTACAGTTTGATTTAAGCATCCTTGGGCTGTGAGCTCTGAGTTTAAGATCAAATTGTTGTAAGGTAGTGAGTTCTTCATTGCTTTATAAATGGTATAGCATCTTGTATACAAGAGCAACACAGGATGCTGGCAGAAAGGACATTCAAAAAAATTAAAAATAAAGTAGCTGAAAGGAAGTTATAAATCCTGGAATTTTTTAATGCTTTTTTATCTTTCAATTTTCTGGGTTTCTCCCAAGAAAATCTGAAGATTTTATATTATTGGGTAGGCCATTCCCGACTGTACATTCACATCTCAGACAGCTCTCCCCTAGAGGAACAAAGGGCATTCTTGCTCAGCTTTGCAGCCAATGTATAGTGGTCGTAGTTTAACATTTAAACAGAACAGAACTGAGCCTGTTCTTTTGCAGTGATGCCAATGGGTTCAGCACAGTTCCCACCTATCCTTTTATATTTCAAACTAGAAAATTCATATGCAATCTATATCTTTAGGGTGTTTCTGTGCCCATGTGTTCTCTCAGAGGGCAACATCTGACACAGAGCTTGAGCTAGTAATATGATAGTATGGATAACCGGGTGTCCTGGCCCAGTCCCATGACATGAGCAGAGGTGCAGTCACTGAACACAAGGTTTGCCAAGTGTGCCAGACCCATGACACACATCAAAATGTTGGAGCAGAGCATATGTATTAAGACTCACAGGGATCATACTCATTATGAAGGCATCACAGACAGCTCAGACGGGCACTTCTGTCCAAGAAATCCTGGAAAGAAATATGGCAACCCCTCTGGGAGCCACTGAACTCTCCTCCTCCACATCCATTTACTTAGTCATCATCAGCACACTGTTATGGGTTCACTTAGTTGTAGGAGTATTCTCAGCAGACCTCCTTAAAAAGCACTTTCTATTTGAGACTGAGAAGCAGCTGCTGATAATGCTGCCTTAAGCTGGCCATTTTGCTTCTGGCTTCTATAGGTTCTGCTTCTGATCCAGCCAGTGCAATAAGCATCTTAACTTCCATTGTCTAGGATTCTCAGCATTGGCCTAATTGATCTCCTCATAACCAACATTAAGTGTGTTATGTATTCCTCTTATTATTATTCTTGAAATGATGGAGCATTGGGGGAAAAAGAAAAAAAAAAAAAAAAAAAAAAAAGATCATATGCAAAGCTGAGGCCAGCATACAGTTATTCCAGTAGCTGACACAGTGCTAAATGAATGCTGACTATTCACAGCAAATGAGTTTATCTTCCATGAAATCTTTAGCACGTTATTTCTGGAAATTCACTGCTATGATTTGTGAGCAAGCAATTCAGGGAAATGGTTCTGTTAGTCAGTCCACTTGCTGGGCAGAAGGGAAGAGAAATATATTCCTCACACTTTCAGTCCTTCTATGGGGAAGTGAATAGCATAAGCCTGGAATTATCCAATAACAAGTGTTTTAACCCTTCCCACATCTATAAATCTTGCAACTAATATATAGCATAAATGACTTGTGAATTAGGCTTTTTCTTCCAGTAAGTCTCAGAAAAACACCCCCCAAATTGACCAGATTTACCCAGCTTGGATACAGGGTGTCAGTAAAGAGCCATCCAGATGACTCTGCTTCAGATATTTAAATGGAAGGATCTCTGTTTATCAAAAGTTAACTTTTAATTTAAAGCAGGAGTAGCATAAAACACTGTATTTCAATCTTTCTTCAATTCCGAGACCCCAGGCAGGTGGGAATCCACTGGTGGCTCATCAGCAGCAAACTCAAACACATAGTAAGCCTAAAACCAGAGTCCTGAGAGCTCAATAAAAAATCCACAGACCTCACGGGAGTCTACCAACCAAAGCAGAAAATATCTAGTACAAAGTAACATTGGCAAAATCCTGCCTGTGAGTCATGAGGGAGGGAAGAACAAGTTTCTTTAAGGGTGACTTTTTTCCCAGATGCTCTTTCTGAGCAGTCTCACACAACCTTTGGTACAGTTTCCTGTTATTTTCAGGCCAGAAGGGGAAAATGGACATTTTACTCCAGACGCCTAAGCCCTCTAGGCAGTTTTTTCTTCCACTGTAATAAGTGATAACCTCATAGTGACTTCAACAGGACAAGACTTCAGCAGACTCCAACTGCTTCTGAAGAGTCTTTGCACCTGGAAAACTGGAGCAGCAGAAAAATTTGTAATCTATGACAAGAGCACTGTGGGTGGAGATTGGAGTTTAAATGGTAGCAATTTTGTTGTACAACATGAAGAAGGTACACTTCATAGATGAGCTCTGACAATCCCCTCATATCTATTCAGCAAGACCTGCATATAAATACTTACTTAGATACTTGTGGCTGCTAAAAATACAATTGTCCAAGAGCTTTCAAAAGAGGTTTAAGGCTCATTCAGCCTGAAATTGGATGTCAAAAATAGTATTTGGAGATTCTTTGGTGGAGAATAGATTTTTATTTATTTACCCCAGATAGACAGTTGAGTCAGGTGGCTAAAGCTGGATTTCAGCATTTGTGGAAGCTGGGCATTCACCTTGGCTTGCAGCAACAGCTACTTAATACATGGTCCCACGTGTAAGCAGGTAAATATTTGGCAGCTGGTTCTCTTTATGCAGCTAAGTAATAACTTTCAACATTATGTCAGGAGAGATTAGGAAGCAGGGAAAAAATGTGCTAAAGAAAATCTGGACTTAAGCTGCTGCATGGTGTTTAATCAGTATCCCTGTCACATAGGTTGCAGCAGGCAATTCCACCACAGCCTAAAGGTTCTAGTTATAGAGATGTTTACAGATGTGCTATTATTGAATACTGAGCTAAAATATTGCAGTGAGAAGACACGTCTAATAAGTTCCATCTGCCCATTAAATTAGAAGAAAGTTCCTGCAGCAAGTAGTCAGTTTGAAAAACAGGCAGTAGTAGGACTGAAAGCAATGAGCTGAGGGAAAAAAAAGCCAAAACAAACCAAAACAAACAAACAACAACAACAAAAAAAAAACCAGAACCCTTGACTGACTCAATCTGGAGCCTGGATAGTATAGGTGGATGTTTCCCTAGTTTTGCTTTTGTGCAGATACTTGCTCCTGCCAGCACTAGTAGCTGCTGTGCCAACAGCGGATCTTCTTTTGCCTTTGTTTTCCAGTGTCCAGAGACTGCTTCTGTGAGACTGTAGACTGTATCACAGAGCTGGCTTATACAACACAGTAGTTTCTAGTAGTGTAATGATATGTTTTATTTCAAAGCAGAGCTTAGAACAGAAGTACAAACACAAGCAGCATGGTCTGGCAGCATCTTTCCCCTGTAGTTCAGGGAAGCTGGTTGTCCTCCCCCTCCCAGTTTTCTTTTGACAAAGAGCCTCCCCAGCTGGCAAAAAAGCCCAGGATAATTAAACCCTTCTTCCTAAGGTCAAATGGTTCTTCTGGAAAGAACAAAAGAGCTGAGGTGAGGTTCTGGCAGTGCTGAGTTGCACACTGCCCTGTTATGCCGCAGCAGCTAAGATTCCTTTCTTTTCTGCTTACCTGGCCCATATCACAGCAGGACCCCAGCCCATGCTACATCTCCTTCTCATAATAGAACACATGAATATAGTCATGTAAATGACATAAATTCTTTGTGCAAGGGAAATCCAAACTGGGAATTTTCAGGCTCATTCTCTTGTCCATTTGACAGATTCCAGAAGGGGTTATCAGTTATCAGTTATCAGAAAGGGACAGAGATGTGCACACCAGCTTTCAGTTACTTGGTTTGGGTATCAGAAGCAGCACAGCTCTACAATGGACAATTTGCTGCTGTTGTCTCCTGCCTAAAGCAAATAGAACCCACATTCCCCCTCACCTCTCATCAAAATCATCCATTCCATTCAGTTTTGACTATTAGGAAAAATTATGCATTTCATGCTTTAAAAACAAGCAAACGCCTAATTGTTCTTCAGATGCCAACAAGAACACCAAATGTTTATTGTAATAGTGGGATACACTTGCAATATATTTTGAGTACACTACTGAAATGTGAAAAGCAGGTTAAGCACGCAGAAAGCTGACTGAGTAGCTTTGAAGTTGTAGCAATAATTGTTTTCATAAACAATAAGAATTTCTATTACGTTTGGTCTAAATTCAGGAGGTGGATGTTGCAGGCTTGGTAGAACTTGCTGATAAGTTTCCATGTTTCATCTGAAGTACTCTTCACTTCTGGGCCCAATTGTGAAGCAATTCAGATACAAAGAACAGCCTCCTCTAAGGACATTTAAGGTAATCTTGAACAGCGTACTCTTGGAGGTGAGACTATATTGGGGCTTAAGCAAAGCTGCCTTTTGGACTTCCATGTTTGTTTTCACCCAGGGGTAATAATATTTTGTAATCCCAGGTAACTTCATAAATATGTTAGGCTTGTCATCTCTCAAGGTGACCCTCTCATCATTGAATCAAACCCAACGGAGATTTTATTTGTTGAGCCTGTGAAATGTGTTCCAACTCATCACCTTTCTAAAACTTTACTAAGTGATTCAGTAGCATTACAGCTTCTTCCTCTGCCACCAGCAGTGGTGAGGCTCTGCTGCTGAGGTCCCTTTAGGAAGATACCCAGCTAGGCAGTCCAAACCCACTGAGATATACATCCTCAGGAGAACCCTGAGAAATGAAATGTGTATTTTGATAAGTCTTCAATCCCGGGATCAGCAAGGATATAGCATAGGGACATCTATCAGTTCTTATCCAAATGTTTCCTTCCAGTCAAAATGGTTAAAAAAAAAAAAAAAAAAAAGAGGAAAAAAGATGCACTTTTCAAGTACCCTTCTCTTTTCAGTGAGAGAAAAAGGGTGAATTTCCCCATTGGCAGTAGCTTATGACCTCACACATCCTTTTTTCCCCATGAGGGTGAAGCTGCTGAGCTTGACAGAGGCAGTAGCAATACTACCCAAACTTGGGAGTTCATGGGCTTACTGGATCTGGCAGCAGAATGGCTTAGAAGTCCCCATATGCCACCTCCCCAGATGGCTTGACCAAAGAGGAGGTCAGACTGAGATAGTTCATTCCCATCTCCTTGATCTTCCCCTTTTCCTTGATCTTCAAGGCTTCCCAGGGAGCCTTTGAAGCAGTGCATATTAGGGCAAGACCTGCTGCCTTAGGTTTCGGTCTTCACAAATTACATCCATCTTTTACCCAGCTCAAGATGTTATGTTGAACAATAGAAGCAGATACCAAAGACTCATTAAGGCACTTTCCTCCAAGCACCAAATTGGAGTACGGTTTTCAAAGGCTGGACGTTATTTAGTCAAGCTGCATCTCAGGGGAAGATAGTTAGCCTGTTAGCCTTAATATTCCTTAAAGATTCCAGACATGAGGCTCCCAACAATTTTTCAAATGTGCTTCAGATTCAATTTTTTAAAAGTCCAAATCATCTCTTTCTCCCTATAGTCTATTTTTTCTTTGAACATTTTTGTTCAAAGATGGAGAAGTAGGCTGTCAAGGAACACGAACATGTTTTATTTCTATTCATCTGAGGAGGCATATTTCACATGCTTCAGAGCGCTTTCCAATATAATTTATAGAATAAAATTGTATTTCTTTTTTCATTCATCTTAAGAATTTATTACAAGTGCCAGGTGATAATTTGAACATGAATTAGGCTCTCAGCCTCAGAAATGAAATGCAAAAGTGGGTGATTTTGAAGGACAATTGTGATTTAAAGTCTGTGACTTATAAACGGTGATTTATAACCTGCAGTAGTTATTTTATTGTGTACTTTGTTTTGCTCCAGGACCTTCATCTTGTTCAGTTTGCATTTAATACATGTCATGAAGCCATTTGTTTACTTACAAAAGTTTCTAAAAAGCTTTAAGTAGAAACCGCCCTTGAGTGCTTTTAGAGACTTACGACTCTGGCTCCTCAGAGGTTGTGCAGTAGACCTACTAGATGAACTTAAAACAGGACTTGCAAAGATATTTCCCAATTGTTCATCTTTTATGGGAGCCACTATTTTTATTTGTTTTATTATCTTCAGTTTCTTGTAACCACTTTCAGCTGGGATTCCATTTCAGCCTTTGATCAGTTATGGAGTTTGTGTGGCAGAATGAAAAGGAAATATGGCACCTAGAAAAGAAAATGCTTCAATAAAAGAAATCTCATTCTATAGTTGGAGGTGTTTGAACTAATCATAGAAAGTCAAACAATTCATATTTGTTTAGGATAAAATGTTGCTGCCTGAAAATAATTCCCACTTGATGAGAGGCCTGTAAGCAATAGGTTAATGCATTAAGTCCAGCTACTGAAAGATGAACAGCTCCAACACTGTAGTGTTTCTACAGTTATTGCTTACATGGTTTTCAGCCAAGAAAAGTAACTACAGTGTTACACAATAATGGCTTCAGTAATTTTGGACAGAGCCTGTGTTGCTTAGGAGAGGCTTCACAAGATGCTTCCCATCCCAGTGCTAGCAATCTGGCAGTGCTCATCAGCACAAACTCACTTCCTAATCATATCTTTGGGCTCTGCATTAAATGTTTGACTTTCAGTTAGCTATGTTTCAGTAGAGCTCTCTATGCTTTAGAGTTTTTGTTTTACTCTTTTTACCTGCAGCCCTTAAAGCTGAACTGACACCAGCCAAGTGGTGAAATTAGATTTTATCCTATGCCTGAGCACTCATTCTGTCTGCCCACTCATTCTTAGGTCAACTGCAAGACCACTCCTGGGGCACTGCAGGACAGAGACTCCTTAAAAAATTTTATATCGGACCTGTGCTAACTGAGACAAGGCTGGGAGGGCATATGCTTACTAACCACAGCATGTCCCTGTGCTGGCAGGAGAGGCACCTCCTCACTAGTAACTCCAGCCTCATCCTCCTGAGAATTACAGGAGATAATCCAGCTGCTCTGCAACATACACTTGCACACAAAATAGAACAGCAATTTATGACATAGAACCTGACCCCCTACATGATTTTAGTTGGTTTTAATAACACAGAACTGATCAAAAGGCAAGACTGCCAGGCCTTCAACCTCTTCTTCCAGCATTCAGTCTCCAACAAAACTGATGTTAGTACTGTTCTAAGCAGGATATTTTAATGCACCACATACATGCATGGAATCCCTTTAGATTTTGGTTTATATCTTTAATGAGTACCTTGGCAGATGCACAAATACATTTCAGTCTGTCCACCAAGCTACATTTTTGTGGTGTTTTATTTATTTTTTTTCTCTGTCGTATTTCATGTATGGTTATTAAGAGGTGGGACTTTTGGCAATTATATTGCACAGTTCTATCAGCTAATCAGCATCTCCACCAAAGTTAAGTCATAGAATCATAGAATCACCAAGGTTGGAAGAGACCTCCAAGATTATCCAGTCTAGCTGTCCACCTACCACCAATATTTCCCAACTAAAACATGTGTCTTAGTACAAAAACCGTTCCCTTAGTACAACGCATGACTAATTAAACTCCTGGCCTTCATGATTAATATATTTGAATAATCTGAAAATGGGCAAGGTTTTCATTGTTGTCCACTTTACAATATACTTTATTGGAATGAAAGGAAGTGGATGGGATGCTAATTACATACATCTGAGTCCTCCAGCCTCAGTAACGAGATGTGAGTCTGAGCATCTGGAAGTGGCAAACAGATTTTTACAAGGCATTAAACCAAATTTATCCAGTATTAGTGGCTGGATATATCAGTGTCTGCATCAGCCCTTTAATTATAGTTGCACACATGGTGCTCTTCTTTTGCTGCCTTGTGCTCCTGTGCTTCTGTTGTTGGGTGTTGTGGGATGACAGCTGGTGCCATTTTGTCCCACGGGTGACTTCATTAGCACTGGCTGTTCCATCCTATGATTGTCATCTCACTAATGACTACATAAACCACTCCTTAGGGTTCAGTTAGGGAGTGGTACAAATGCTTCCAGCTCTGCTGATTTCTGGGTTTTAAGGCTACAAACATAAATAAAAAATGTTGTCCTGCACCCTAGTGCCTATTTGGTTTTCTTCTGCTAGTGCTTCTGCTGTTGTGTGCGAGAATGATATGTCCCAGATGCATTACAAGAGCAGAAGATTGGGAAATGCTTTCAGTGTCTTGATACCTCAGTAGGAGGAAGCAATGAGATGCTCACTGCTGGGAATGTAGGATGCGCATTCAGAGCTCTGGCTTGCATGGAACTCTGCAGAAGGAAGGTTAAACTGACTGACTAGAAACTAGACTACAAGAACTAGGATTCTGAATGGACATACTAGAAACCAAAAGGGGCTGCTGCTGCCATCACTGATGATGCTGTGTGTGGGAATCCTGCAATTTTTAGCCCTGTCCCAAGCCCCTGTAAAACAACAGAACTAAGCAAGCTTCCCACCTTGAGAAGTAACTGTAAAACCTGCTGGTGAATAGCCTGGTCATAAACAGAGACTGTGTGTCTCTGTGTCTCACTGCCCATGCCTCATGGCCTTTGCCAGGAAAGGAAAGTGACACAGTGGCAGGACCTCTGGCAGGAGAGGTTGTGAGACCCTCTTCTCTGCTTGTAGCAGAAGAAGCCATCTTCCCTTTACCTCCATAGTTCCCCTGAGCAACAGATATGAGGCTCTGGGACAGAAAAAAAAAAAAAGGAGATGTTGTGGGTAACAGTCAAGACCCAGGAAGAAGCAAGCATATTAAGCAGATCCAACCAAGGAACAACATTAGGACAAGTGCCATTTAAAAAAAAAAAAAAAAAAAAAAAAAGATCAAGCAGGTGAATGACTGGCTGACAAATGATGGCTGAAGGATTGTCATGATCAGTACTTTGGGTTCCATTATCTTTCACAAACATTTGAGAGACTAAGCATGTGGTCATCAGATGGAACACAACTGAGCAGGTAGGGCAAGAGTGTTGTGGGAAGCAAGCTGGCTGAGCTTACTACAAGAGCTTTCAACTAGATTTGCTGGGAGAAAAGGGTAAAGCTCTCTGTGATAGAGAATGGCCAGGGAACACTGTCATTTCAGGAAATAGCAAGGAAAATCCTCAGAATTGTCACAAAGGATCTTAACAGGGCTCCTCTGAGAAGGAAATGCTGCCAATAACCTAGCTGAAGTGCCTCTCCACCAATGCACGCAGCCTGGGAAATAAGCAGAAGGAGCTGCAACCCACAATGCAATTATAGAACTATGACCCCAGAGAGATCATAGAAATGTGGTGGAATAGTTCATATGACCAGAATGTGCTGACTGAGGGCTACAAAAGAGATATGTAGGAAAGGAGGGGCAGGGGAGTTGCCCTTTACCTTAAGAGGTGTATAGGGAGTGAAGAGCTGCCTCTGAGAAAAAGCCATGAAGAGGTTGAAAGCTTGTGGGTGAAAGTTAGAGACTGGAACAATAATGGACATCTGGTGGTCAGGGCCTAGAGCAGGCTGCCTGATCCAGTGGAAGCTGGTGGACGAGGCCTTCTTGTTTCAACTACAATAAGTGTTGTGCTCACAGGTTCACATCTTGTTGGGGGATTTCAACAACCTGGATGGCTGATGGAAAAGCGACCAGTGGCCTGCAAGCAGTTCAGGAGACACCTGGAGTTGAGGATAACTTCCTGGACCAGATATTGCAAAAAGCAACCAAAGGAGAAGCATTACAGGACCTGGTGCTCATCGACACAGAGGACCTCAGTAAAGAGGTTAAGATTGAAGTCAGTCTGGGCTGTAGTGACCATGCCATGGTATAATTTGTGATCTTCAGGAAGAATAGCCTGGGAAAAAGCAATTGGGACCCTGAGATTCAGGAGAGGGAAATTCCACCTATTTAAGGAATTACTGGATGATTTTCCCATGGAACCTGTTGTTAGAGATAAGGAGCAGAGCAGAGATGGCAGCAATTTAAGGATGCCTTTCTGAGAACCTGAGAGCTCAGTATCTCTCAGTATTGGAAAACAAGCAGAGGAGGTAGAAAACTGGCATGGATGGGCAAGAACCTAAGAAGGATGTGTACAGGCAATGGGAACAGGAACATGTGGCCTGGGAGGAATAGGAGGATGTTGTCCAGACATGCAGAGATGAGATCAGGAAAGCTAAGGCACAGGTGGAACTGCATTTGGCAAGGGATGAAAAAAAAATAGCAAGAAGGGATTCTACAGGTACATTGGTGAGAAGAGATAGGCCAAAGAGTGTGTACCCCCTCTAAGAAATGAAAAGCAAAAACTGGCTACAACAGACATGAAGATGGCTGAGATACTCAAGAAGTTCTTTGCCTCGGTCTTCACTGGAAGCCAGAATTCTCATGTCTCTCATATCCCTTACTTCCCTAAGCTTCTAGATATGGGCTGGGGGAGCAAAATCCCTCCCACTGTAAGAGAAGAGCAAGTCTGAGATTCTCATGAGACTGGATGTATATGTGGGTGTGTCCCATCCAAAGGGACCTGAACTATCTCAAAAGGAAGGCCCATGTCAACCTAATGAGGTTCAACAGGCCCATGTGCAAGATGTTGTACTTGGTCAGGCCAGAAGTGTGCAGACTGGGAGTAGAAAGAGCAGTCCTGCCAAGAAGGATGGGATTTTTGGTGGATGAAAATTTTAACATGAGCCAGCAGTGTGCACTTCCAGACTGGAAGACCAACTGTATCCTGGGTTTCATCAAAAGAGGAGTAGCCAGCAAGGCGAGGGACATGATTGTTTCTCTCTACTCTGCCCTCAAAAGACCCCAGCTGAGTACTGCATTCCAGTCTGGGGCTGCCAGCACAAGAAAGATGCACAGGTTTTAGAAGAGGACCAGTGGAGGGCCACAAAGATCAGAGGGCTCAATATACTTGTACATATCAGCAGATCTTTAGAGGGCTGGAGTACCTCTCCTACAAAGACAGGCTGAGGTAACTGGGCTTGTTCAGCCTGGGGAAGAACGGGCTTGAGGGAGACCACCTAGTGGCCTTCCAGTACTTAAAGTGAGCTTATAAACAGGAGGGAAATCACCTTTTAACATGGACTGGTAATGACAGAACAAGGGGGGATGGTTTTAAACCAAAAGAGGTGAGATTTAGATTAGATGTCAGGGAGAACATTTTCACTGAGAGTGGTGAAACACTGGAACATGCTGCCCAGAGAGATTCTGGATGCCTCATCCCTGGATTTGCTAGCCAGGTTACATGGGGTCCTAGGTACCTGACTTAGTGGCTTACAACCCTACTCACAGCAGGAATTCTGGAAGTAGATGATCTTCGAAAATCCCTTCCAACCCAAACCATTCTATGATTCTAATACTATGATTCTGTGATTTTTCTTAGGTTTTCCTTTCCTGATACAGAGCACACTGGTAATGCTAGCCCTGGTCTGTGTAGGACTGGCTGTCATCTTGTTGTTGACAGGGGTGTTTTTGTGGTTTTGAATGGGCCTTTTGTAGGCTATGAAAGGCATCCAAAATAACACCCAAAATTTAGACCCAGCACCCACAGCTTGCAAACAGGAGGGAAGAAATGTTCCCTTGGTATTTGATGTGTGTTCCTGGATGTGCCCAGCAGTGCCTTGGTCTTGGAAGAACAGTGTAGCTCAGAGTCTGACTCATAGTTAAGTCCTATCATGACCACAGATGTGGCCTCTTTCAATATATTTCACAAAAATGAGTTGATTTATTTAGCCATCCCCAAGCAAACCCATTGAATGGTTCTTTCTGTATGAAGTGCTGTGGTAACCGTGGCTTTCCTTCAGTGCCCAGCAGGTGACAGAGGTGGCAAAACTGCTGCTTTAACAAAGATTATATTCCCTTGTGTACAGGGGATCTGGCTTCATTTCCTAACAGGGTGGTGTCAGGTACATTTTTCCCCTACAAATATCACACTTGCAAGGCTGTCCTGAGAGGGTAAGGTCATTTTCATCCTTCCTGCCCAGCCTTCTCCACATGACTCCCAGCAATGAAAGATGCATTTAGCTGGAGTAAGTGGGGGCATAATTTCTTTCCCAGAAAGATCTCCCGCTGCAGATGTGAGTTTCCATCCCTCAGGCAAGGGGAAAACCACTGGGTGCCTGTACAGTCGGGAGTCCCATGCCACCATTTCTTATGACTCTATGATTGCTAGGTGAGTATTTCATTTATATGTTGATGCAGCTTCTTTGTATTTTTAGCTCAGGCCTCACTGTTTCATTAAAATCAAGGCTTGCTTCCTGCTATGCTCCTTAGATGTGTGCTGTATAGTTTGGTTTTAATACCAAATAAAGCAAGTAACTGCAAAAATCAGAGTGGGTGTGCCACCTAATAATCCTGCCATAATTTCAACCTGATGGGCAGCCAGACTCCACCACACTGCTCTCTCACTGCCTTTCCTCAAAAGAACAGAGTGAAAAATACATGATAGAAAAAATAAAAGGCTTATAGGTTGAGATGAAGACAGGGAGATCACTCACCAATTACCATCATGGGCAAGGGAGATTAATGTTATTTATCACCTATTGCTAACAAAGCAGAGGAGTAAGAACTAAAGCCTTCACCTTCCTTCACCTGCTCAAGTATAGCGTCCTTCCCATGAAGTCCTGTCCTGCCTGAACTGATCCTGTGTGGGCTTCCCCACTACAGGTATTCAAGCACTGCTCCAACATGGGTCTGTGCCACAGGGGTCTGACTTACAGAGCAGACTGCTCCAGATGTAGCTCTACCATGATCTCCTCTCCACAGGCTACAGCCCTAGCCCAGGGCCTGCTAATGCAGGGCATCTGTATGGGCCACGTCCTTCAGAACGCAGCCGCCTGCTGCATTTTTGGAGTTGACTGAAGCTCACCCCTTTTTGACAGGGGGTCACCTGCCCTCTGCAATCTCTCTGCTACATATGCCCAACACAAGCCTATACAACAGATATCATTACCACGGTGGCCTATATTCTCTGGTCAGAAAAAACTATGAGCAGCATCAGAAATCCAGATTAACAGTAGACACAGCACAAAATCTGTTGTAGTACATACTTAATCTCAGTTCTTGCAATGTGCTGTTCCACAGTGCCAGAATTAAACTTTGATAACCAAGATTAGCCTCTCTGCCCTTTGGTACACACATGAGGATCTCAGTAAGTAAAGTAAGGACTACAAACACCCCAGAGTCTGACCCAGCACCCAGGGAACTGAGAAGTAGGTATCCCTCCAGAGTTTAACTGGAACAGTACTGAATGGTAAGTTCATCTATTTGCAAAACTTCAGGCTTCTTCTTCAATTAAATGAAAGTTCAAGTGACTTTTCTCCCTATGGCTTCAAAATGAGAAGACTTTCCTAGTGCACATGTGCACCCACATTAGTGAGAAACACTGTAGATGCAGTTTTTTTATTTACTCCAAGTTAAGCAAGGATCTGAAAGTTTTGGAGGAGAACGTATATTCAGTTATAAATCTAAGAGTTCTTAAATGCTGAATATTAAGAACTCACCATAATGCCACATCCCTTGTCAGCATGAGCCATCATGCACCATTCTTCAGAGTCTGTGCTTTAGCCAGTTCAATTGGGATCAATTTGATTTCAAGTAAGGCAACTGAGAAAAAAAATAACTTATTTAAAACCCCACCTCTTGCTTTTAAATGAGTATATATCACTAGCAAAAACACTTGGAACTGCATTTCTAAACATGAGGACATTTTGGTTTACTAGCCTACAAATTTGTGTAGCTATAGTGTTGGCTTCATCTTACAGGGCTATTTTTCAATTTTCTTCATTCCCTAACATCACAAAATGTAGCAAATGTTCAAGACTTAAAAACCTGCTGACATTAAAATTCTCAGACTGAATGTCATGTGGTGGAAAGACGAGACAGATTTTCTTGCCTCTGGCCTAGTTTTTTCTTCCTGATCTGAAGATGTCGGCATTGCTAAAGGATCTTGGTTTGGCATTTGTTTTATCTCTTGTTTGCAATGATACTGTTCTGAATAGCACTTTCTTTTCTGTGGATATTAAAAGGGAAAAAATAATAGTGGAAAATACATTAGTCTTTTCTGAAGAACAACAAGCAGAACTAAATGTTGAATCACATTTAAAGAAGCCTCTAGCAGTCTAGAAGACTAGCTGTCCCAAGCTGCAGAACAGCTATCCTTTCTGCAGCGGTCTCCTCAACATTCCCATGCATTCACACATGGACATATCAAGCAACCTTATTCAATTCAATTCTGATTCTTCAGATTACTCAAGGGAACCACAAACAAGCTGATGAAAATTGTGACAACTTCTGCAGCCATCAATTCATGTATTCAGTTTCATAGAATCATAAAATGGCTTAGGTTGGAAGGAACCTTAATGACCATCTAGTTCCAGCACCTCTGCCATAGGCAGAGTTGCCAACTACTAGATCAGGTAGCCCAGAACGCCATCTCTCCTGGCCTTGAATACCTCCAGAAATGGGGTATCCACAAATTCTCTGGACAGTCTCACCATCCTCTGAGTGAAAAATGTCTTCCTAACATCTATCCCTAATCTCCTCTCTTTAAAACCATTCCCATTTATCCAATCATTGAATGCCCTTATGAAAAGTTACTCCTCACCTTTCCTCCAGGCCCCTTTTGGGTGCTGGAATGCTGACAGGAGGTCTCCTGGAGCCCACTTTTTGGTAGCTGTATCATTAGATGGTGTCACTGAAATAAAACCTCAGGTTGTTAGTAAAGGTTGTCTGGCAGCATTTCTAGTGTGCAGCAACGTTGTGCTAGTGAGGTTCTAGGCTCTTCTAATAGGAAAAAAAAAAAAAAAAAAGTTTAATAAGATGCTTTACCCAAATGAGACAAAAGCAGAGTAAGAAAAGCAAAGAAATAAAGCAAATAATCTGATATATACCATTGATCTATAGGGGCTATGTTATAACCATCAGAATTTCACATCACCGTGTGAAGGGGTGGAGTTTGTGGCAAAGAGAAGATGTGTAATGGAGCGGCATAAACCTGGAACTCTTCCTCCCACCTTTCCGGAGAGGCAAAGCCAAATGTTTGCACCATTTGCATCCATCCCCACAAGCTATGCCAAATGCCAGTCAACAATAAAGAAGTCAAGTGATACTGTTGAACAACTACAAGGAGCCCATTGTCTGCTTTGGCACTTCTCCTTCAGCAACTGAGTGGACTCTTACGTGCCTAGGAGTCATTAGTAGAGTGAACCCGGGCAGAGAGTTTGCACGCAGCAGGTGGTGCCACCTGTGGCTGCCTAATCCTGCCCCAAAGCAGACAGCCATCACCCAGTTCCCATGAGAGGGGAGTGGGGATGTCAGGTGCTCTGTGCCAGTGAGTCAGAGCCACGGAGGAAGTGAGCTGACACCATAGCTCAGTGCACAGTATGCACGTTGGAGTTGTGGCACTCCAACAGTTGTATTAATGACAGGTTAAAGCAAACGTGAAGATCTCATTCTCTAAGTTCTCTTTTTTTAGGAAATACAGTTGAGATGCATAGCCAGGGTTTGAAAAGAGGCGTCCTCTGAGGAAGTTCAAACTGCAAACTATCTACCGAACGGTGGCATGAGACACAAGTGGAAGAGCTTTTTAGTAGCATTATCTATGTGTATATCCAGTTCAAAGTAACTCTCTAATGGCTTCCTGCATTTTGACTTGACCAGTGAAAAACTATGTAACAAGGCCCAACTGACAAATGTCTTGAGCAGCACAGCACTCTTTAAGTGAGTCATATGGTTAAGAATCAATAGAAAAGGCAGAAGCTAGTGTTCCTTATTCAGCAGCTGCAAAAACTAGTAGGAGCCTGGAAATCAGCATTTTGAAAAACAAGGCTCACATGGTGCTTTAGGTTCTCCTGGTAGAGGTAGATGTGTATTATCAATACCAAAATAAGAAAATGTAAATTTAAATAACTGGCAAAAATAAGGTTTTCAAATTGAGCATCAAATAGGCAATGAGAAGAATTCCCCTAGGAGAAACCACACTGAATAACAGCATTTGTCACTCTTGCTCAACAGTATCCAGTGCAGAGAGGTTTGTGTACAACTACCAAAGGCACAACAAAAGATAAATGAGAAAAGCAAGCTATTCTCATGACTTCATTGTGCAGGAGTCTCCCTTCCAGTGGGAAAGATTTAGATAAACCTGAAAACCACTAGTCTCATCCTGGAGAGAACAGAAGACTTTTAGTTGGGCAAGAAAGAGCTTTTTCATACTGACAAGTTTTTTCAAGCTTCCACAAATTTCTCTTTCCTGTTGAGTTAAAACTGAAAACTTTTGAAATGTTGCATTTCAAAAAAGAAAGCCAGATCCCAGAATAATCAACAGGTCTGAAATTAAGGCTGTTATCTTGGACATGGGAAACCCAGTTCAACTCTCCATGTTCCCACCCTGCTTGGAAATCAAGGTTCACCAGTAGTTCATGGCTGGCAACCTACGGGGGAGCTCAGTTTGTCAGTGTAATGGATGTTCCCTCAGAACTGGCTGCTAGGTTTCCAGCTCCCCTGAAAACCACTAAAAACCTGGGATTTCACACCATCTGTCTCTGTGCATGGGGCTGCAAGGCAATGGTAGCATTTGCACCTAATTTTCTTTAAGAAACGTGCTCATAATTGAACTGAGTTTTTAGGCCTGAATCCATGTCTGATTCCTGAAGCATGAGACAGCATACTGCATCAGCATGTAAGATGAGTTCTGATAACTTATAAACAATTTCTGTCTTTATAATGTAGCATCTACGAAAGTATTAATTCAGTGGCTTTATTGCTTGCATTTCTCTTCATGGTAGAAAAATGTTGTTGGGGTCCAAGTGAGTACAGGGGAATTAAAAGAGCCTTAAATTTATGTGGCAATGAGAAGGAAAGTACAATTTAAAAAAGCATGCAGCTTATTTGTTTAATATGCAGCAAGCAGCAAGCAAACTGAGCATCTAGATCACATATGTGCATTTTATTCTCTGCTAAGACATGAACAATGCAATGAGAATTTACTGAGATGCAGAAGTCACAGATGGGGAAATAACAGATTTTTACCCAGCGCTTTGGCACATTTTCACATTCAAGATTTGTGACTTTTATTTTGAATGAGAGCACATGCATTCACCACATACTCTCAGGAGGATGGTAGAAAAAATCCTTTGATACTCAAAGTATTCAGGAATAAATGAAATAGATAGTGCAAAGTTAATGAGTTACGAGACAAAATTGTAACAACTAGCTTTTCTGGAGGCTTGTGTCAATAGTTAAACAACCAGAATCACAGAAGAATAACAACTAGAAAGAGTGAATCTGGTTCTCCAAGATGTTACAAGGTTGGAAGAGGCCCATAAGCATGGACAGCAAACACAGACCATGCTCAAAATGTCATAACGAAATCAGCAACTGTGTTAACCATGGAAAGCATTTGCTTAACAAGTCATCATGCAAAGTAGATTACTTTATTTTGGATTTTTTTTCTTAGTAATTATTCCCTTGCTGCCCTGTCTGCCCTCCAAGCACTGTCAGTCTGTTTAGGCTGGATATGAGCAGAGGTGTCTGTGTTGGTTGGGGTTGGTTTTCCTGACAGCGCCCACACTCACTCTTGGCAGGCTGGACCAGGCCATACACTGGTGTGAGACAGAAGTCCTGTTGAAGTGGGCCCCACTCAGCCAACCCAAGGGAAGTACAGCCTGCTTGCATCTTCCGCTACTCCACATCTTGCCAGCAAGCCTGGAGCCCTAATCCATCCCAGCTACACACATGGGCAGGAGGGTTTTTAGATGTCAGAGCCTGGGTTTCAATAATGCCACATGACTTTCCCATTAAGGAGCCTGAAAGAAAGTCTGGTTTGTCTGCAGCAAGGGCTCACCCTCAGTGGAACAGGTCACAGTACGGCTCGCCAGCTTTGGAAACCCCAACTGTCCTCAGGCACAACAGGGTGAACTAAGGACAGTTTTCTTTATCTTTAAATTTCCTTGTTTTCTTGGGCACCAGCCAGACCCTTTGTGGACTGGGGTTTTTTTGCTGTTTTGTTTTGTTTTGTTTTGGGGTTGTTGTTTTTTTAATATAGTTGTTTGTGGTTTCATTTCCTTTGGTATTTTTTTTTTTTTTAGTATTATTATTTCAGTAAAAATTCAGCTTCCCAATGGAGTTGTATAACAAGGGTGACAAGAAAAGTGCAATTATATTAAATTGTTTTCCCATGAGATCTTGCAAAGTGTCATCTCACACAGCAACTGTGAAATTATTTTGTGCCACCTCTACGGGTACACTTGTTCTTCATAGCTTTGGTGGTGAAACTTGTATTAACAGGAGAAAGAGGAATGTGGCTGCCACAGGGTCTTCATCTACCTTTTTCTGTCACAGCCCATTGAAGGCCCAGAACAGGACATCACTCTGAACACTGTGTTCAGATGTAGCTAGTTATGTTAATGCTTGCTTTTGGTACTCTGTTAATTCGTTAATGGCAAGATCTGTCCTTGGAAAAAAAGCCTTTCATACAGATTATCAGTTATAAAATACTAGGACCACAGGAGAGGTATCTAAGGCTATGTTTCCCTAAGCATCAGTGGACATACTCAGAGCCACTTTATCCTCTCCTTGCACCATCTTCTGCACTGTGCCAGCTCAGCTGTTCACAGGGCTGCGTGATGAGCCAGGGCAGGGAACTGATCCTGCTGAAAAAATAACCATTGGTGTTTCCTGATTTCTGTTTTACTCGCATCAATTTCCTTTCCCAGTTTCCTCTGTGGCCATACAAACAACTATTCTGGCTCAGACAGTGGCCCACAGAGTGGCAAGCAGAAGTCCCCATAGGTACAGGAACAGAGCAAACTGCTGCTTACACATGTTTATGACGGTATGATGCTGAATGTTAGCTACAGCCTTGGAAAGGATTTTGATTTTAGATTTCAGCCAGTGGCACACCTAATTAGCAGCAAAGTTATTACTCATTACACTAAAAATACTCAGTGGAATAAACACTGTATCAAAAATCAGTGATGTAGATCTACAAGTGAGTCCTACTGAGCACAGCTAGTTTTGAAAAAGGTTCGAGCGTTAGGTACAAAAGTCAACTCATTCTAATCATCCCAAGGGAAGCCAAACGTAAAGACAGAAAAAATCTTTGACAAACAAACTTAATCATAGCATTCATCTCAGTCATTCTTCCAGTGTTTTACAAACTCATGACCTTACGCTGAAGGCCCACAGAAGGCAAAACTCCTGTGTATCTCAAAGAGAAATATTACAGAAGTTTCGCTTATGGGAACAGCACCAGAACAAATCAGCTTTCCCACCACTGAAGTGCAGTCAGCTTCTAGAGTGGGCTGTGCCAGATTTATAATAGTTCACAATTTGCGCAAATAAGACATTATTTTACAAAGCAGGCAAACTACACCCTCAACATTTATTCAAATGTGAAATAGAGAGGGCACCCAAATCCTTCAGCTATGGGAGTAGGAGCTCTTCCAGTGACACCATGTTGCCAGCGATCATCATTATACTGACATCAGATTTAATTGAAAGTCTTGAGGTACTTGTAGACCGAGGTTGGAATTGGGGCAGGAGATAGGGCACAGGACCTGGGAGGGAAGCAGCTGTGCAAGAGTCCCAGCTTTTGTTGGAAACCAGAAGAACCTTCCGCATCTTCATGATACTGGAGAAAACTCAAAAAGCTCTATGGCTCCAGTGCTCCAAAATAAAAGGGGCTTTTTTGTTATGCTTCTGAAAGCAATAAATGAATAAATAAATAAATAAATAAATAAATCAGGTTTCAGAGCCCTTGATGGAAATCAGTTAACCTTATGTTGCAAGAGTGATCTATTTATTCACTTCCAATACAGAGTTTTAATTATCTCCCTGCAATGGGTGATGGCTGAGCTTGCTCACTATCTTTGTATGATTCCCCTCACGTTCAGTGATAAATGCCTTTTGCCTCTGATGTTTGGGCTTGGAAAGGCTTGCAGCGTTGTCCCCAGCGCTGAACCAAGTCATTGCCACTATGTAACCCCCTTTCCAATAGCCCCGCTCCTTCTAGGAAGAAAGCCAACTTACATCTAGTGGTGTTAGCATTTGAATCCTTGGAGGGAAACTTGAGAGAAGAGAAAGGGGCCAGGCTTTGTGGATGGACAGCATAAGGACAAAGAAAATTGCCAGGTCTTGCTGAGAAACAAAATACTTCAGTTTGGCAAGCCTTTCTGCAGACTGGGCTGTCCTCTGGATGCCTGTGTTCCCTGATAAATACATCTGCACTTCTGCAGCAAGTTACTTTTGTTTACGGTTAGCAAAAAAAACAGTACTTGCATTGAAAATGAGATAATGTACCTAAGCTTTGGACATCTCAGAGATCTCTAAGGGATATTTTCCCTTTGCCACCCTCTGCAGACAAGGACTGTACCTCCAAACACAGCAGGGCTCCCTGTGCCTAGGCACACCCAATGCTTGCCCTGAGCTGATTTCTTCTCACTCAGCCTTTGCCATCCCCTCCCTGAAGGTGGGAACAGATTGTTTTCAGTGCAGTTAAAACACCTCCAGTTCCCACTGCTAAGATTTCTCTGGTAAATAGCAGCCACTCTCCTTTTGGTCATTCCTCCTCCTTCCCTCTTCCTCCCTCTTTTTCCTTCCCAATTATTCTGCTGTTCTTCGTACTGGAAAGTGGTGAAGGAATAAAATTCATGTGAGTTTCAACATAGCAAATCAATCATTGGTATCAATAGATAAAAGCTCTGCTGGACTCACCCACTGACCAGGCATTTTCTTCTTTTTCACATCCATATGTGGTGATCATTTACTTCCTGATAACTGACTGCAAACAGGAGGCAGATTGCTGCTAGGAGTCTAACCCTCAGTGCCTTTTACTAAGCTCAGAAGTGTGATGAATCTGCATGGTCCTCACTGAAACAGTTTAAACTGAAGAGCCCATGAAGCACTGATGGCACATTACAGTTGAAAAACACATTTCTGAGTCATGCCAGCCCGGTCACCTAGAAAATCCCCTGGCTTCGGGGGAGTTGCTCAGAGGACTGCAAAGTCATCCCCTTGCAGGAAATATACTTCTTGTCTTGATGGGAGGAGAAACAGGAAGGATGTGCTGTGGTCAGGATTACCCACGCCTGGTCTGCCCACGTCTGCTGGGTGGCTGAGCTGACAGGACACCTCAGCTGTGCATGCATGGTGTCTCCCTGTTTCTCCTGGGAAGCTGATGGATGTAGGGTGGATGACCTCCTCACTCTTATATTTGTGACTGACACTATGTCTACTCTTCTCTGTCTCAGCCAGTGCACAAAAGGCATGGCAGAACATAGCTGCCCACTTGCTGCCAGTGATTTGCCTGAGATAAACGTGCCAAGTTTAGCAGAGGCACTAGCCAGAGGTGGATGCCATACCAACACCTTGCAGTTTGGAAAAGGAAAGTTTTATTCAGAAGAGTACTGCCATTGTAGACCCCAATGGATAGAGACTGCTGACATTTATTTACTTTCTGCTCTTGTGTCCTCTAACTAAAACTAACAAGCAGGAGATTATAGCTATAAACCTACATAAACCTATGTACAAAAAGTCATACAGGTAAAGCAAAATGCACAGGGTGGTGCAGAGCACAGGGCTTTGGAGTGTAGTTTGCACAGTCAAACTCACCTCCACAGCTGGAAGTACCTTTATGTACAGCTAGGCTTATTGAAGGAAAACAGCTGGAACTGAGTCTCTTCTCTCAATGTTTCCTTGCCGGATCCTCCCAGATTTCTTTGTTTTATAGCAAGGGTTCAGATGAGTACAGGTTAATATTTGCACAGCACTTCCACTAAGTGAAGTGCCCATATAAAGCATTTAAGTACAAGATTCAAAGGCAGCATGATCTTGTGGTGTTTGAACACCATGTAACTTCTTACTTGGAAGGTAGGAGAAGAAAATTGACAACTGGAAATACTTACTGATTTCCTACGGATTTCTCCCAGCTCCCTGATATTTTTAACCTCTTTTTCACAAGTTATGCAAGAGCTGCTCCAAAAGAAATGCCTCCTATTTTATTATGTTGGCCAGCAACATCAGATGTTGGTGGTAATGGCAATCGAGACTGAATCTTCCCACCAAAATTGTTACAATTTGTTGCTGTGGGACAGATGTCAGTAGAGGGGCAGTTTGATAACATGTCATCTGACAGGGAAGTGCAAATAAAGCAAAGGTGTGTCATTAAATCCCTCCATGCAGAAAAAATTGCACCCATTGACATTCGTCAGTGCCTGCTGAACGTTTGTGGAGACTCAACATTGGGTGTTAACACAGTGAGGTGGTGGGTGGTGCATTTCAGGAGTGTCAGCGGTGGCAGTTGGTAATGTCCGCTGGCGCTGATATTTACAAAGACAACATGCGGGCTCTTGTTCATCCCTGGCAGGAACGCATAGGTAATGGTGGTGAATATGCTGAAAAATACTGTTTTGTAGCTGTGGATTTGCTCTATGAAATAGTGTTTTGTGCTCTTTGTATCTGTTATAGTTTCCAACAGAAATAAATAGGAGGCATTCATTTCAGGGTGACCTGTTTCATCCCTTCAGTTTTTCCTTACTAATGTCCCTTAAGCATACTGGTAATCACTGATATACCTGGAAAGCTATGGAGAAGGGTAGATTTTAGATCGTCGACTTGGTAATTGTCTGACTGCTTTTTAGCTGTACCCTGCAGAAAGCTACTGTTTCTGCGCAGAAAGCTGTTGAGCAGAGACCATATTTCAGGCTTTCAGAGACGTTCAATTTCCTCTGGGAGTAAACAGGGAGTAAAAAAACCAGGAGAAATGAGTTCTTCTTTTCATTTAATTATTGAGGAAACTATGTTCAGGATGTTGTTTGTTTTTCCTCACCTCAGAAATACTGACTAAGCTGCTCTGAAGGCACCCCCAGTACATTTCATTTGTTTTCTTTTGGCAGTCCTGATGCTGCTGGCTGACTAAGGAGCCTGGGACCCTTTATCTGTACTAAAATGGAAGAGGGAGAAAGGGAGGGGAAGGAATTTGCATCAATGGTAAATCACGATAAAATCTCCCTGATAGTACTTGCTGTTCTTTCTTTGCACTCATTGTCCTGCAAAACCTTATAGTGGGAGCGCTAGGATTGAACCCAACTTGCTGCTGAACTGTAGAAGGAACCAGGACCTTTGCATAGCCAGCCACTGCTGGCAGTGATGGCCCCTGCAGCTATGGCCCCTTTTACCTGGATCCTGTTTTCCCAGCATTTTATGGTCAGTGTGTGAAGAGAAAAGTAAGGGAAGTACTGCGCTGGGATAAAATGCAAAAAGAGGCTATAACTGTAATGCGTAGTTGGTTGGGTTGTACATCAGGTTGAGCCAGACCAAGTGCAGGCCACAACAACCCCAGGCAATGCTACAGGATTATGACAGAGTGGATGGAAGGCTGTGTGAAAGAAATGGGCCTGGGAGTGCTGGTCAGCACTCAGCTGAACACGAGCCAGCAGTGTGCCGAGGTAGCCAAGAAGGCCAATAACATCCTGTCTTGCATAAGAAATAGTGTTGCCAAGAGGAGTAGGGCAGTGCTTGTCCCTCTGTACTGAGCTCTGCTGAGACTGGACCCTGAGTATGGCATTCAGTTTTGGACTCCTTACTATGAGAAAGACACAGAGGCTCTGCATTGTGTTCAGAGAAGGACAACAAAGCTGGTTAGGGGTCTGGAGCACAACTGGAATTGTTTAATCTGGAGAAGAGGAAGCTCAGGGGAGAACTTACTGATCTCTATAACTACCTGAAAGGTGGTTGCGGTGAACTCGGGGTCAGCCTCTTCTTCCTTGTAACAAGCAATAGCACTAGAGGGAATGGCCTCAAGTTGCACCAGGGATGGTTCAGGTTGGATATTAGGAGAAATATCTTCTCCGAGACAGTGGTCAGACATTGGAACGAGCTGCCCAGGAAAGGTGGTTGAGTCACTGTCCCTGGAGATGTTTGAGAAACGGGTAGATGTTGTACGTCTACATGGGACATGGTTTAGTGGGGAAATATTGGTGGTAGGTGGACAGTAGTTGGTATGCGGTAGGTCAATGATCTTGGAGGCCTCTTCCAACCTTGGTTATTCTATTACTCTATGATTCTATTTTATTTTATTTTATTTGTTTGTTTTGATTTGATTTTTGCTTTGATCATTCAAGAAATAGTCAGAGCAAGCTGTTTACTACACAAAACAAAGCTGGACTGAGACATTTTCAGGCCCCTAAACTTGGATTTCAGTCAGCCAACTTGGATTGACATACTGGATGAGCTACAGCCGATTGGCACGGAGAAGCAAGCAAAATATGCATCTGTCCTGGTGCCAACTTAGGCTAGGCTGCTGTTTTGTTTGGTGTCTAGAGAGCTGGTTTTCATAATTAAACCAGCCTTCAAACTCTTTTTAAATAAAGCTGAAGAAAAGAGGAACTGAAAGGGATTCCACTCGAGCGTATGTGTACTGCTGTAGCAACTCTTGCACCGTTCTCAGTGCAGTCCCTGAAAATGTTTCCTTTCTTTTTAATACTTCCCTAGTAATAAACACACATGCTGGCATGTGGAATTGCAGAGCACGGAGGCAGAGAGGAGCTTTCTTACTGGGCTGAACCTTCCTGGAAATGCCTTCTGGGGCATTTTCTCCCCCACAATTACTCCAGAAATTTTGCCACTCAGTGCTGCTCAGTGACAGCAGCAGGTTGCTGTACCTGCACACCAAGCTGCTGCAGCCAAAGCATCCAGGCAAAGTACAAAACGCTCTCCTCTATCCCAGGAAAGAGCTGGAGGGGGGAGGGAGTGGCTTGTTTGGGTTTTATTCCCTCTGGGTTTTTTTGTGGCTTTTTTTTCTGTTTCCCCTGGCATCAGAGTCAGCAGTGACTTCGATTATATCCGCCTGATGGAGTCCAAATTGAATCCTAACCATTATTCATGTTACAGAGAATGCAGGTCAGGGGGGAAGGATTAAGCCGTACTCCAAATTTTGTTGGGCAAATAAAATGTCACCTCAAACAGTGAATAAAAGTGTGAGAACTGTAGCCGATTCCATTGCTAAACCAGGTAAGTGAGAAAACCATCTAGATGCCCAAAGTGTTAAAAAACACAGGCGGAGAGGCAGACCAAGATCTGCACCCACTGAGGTGCTTATTGCCTCATGCCGCACACTTCCTAAATCATGTAGGACATGACAGAAAGCCAAGGGGTTCTGACTGTCCAGATCCAGTATAATTGCAAGTTCTGCCACACCATGCTGTTGATTTAAGTCACGGATGCTCCCACTGCTAGCTTTTATTGCTGTCATTGCTGAGCTGATAAAAAACAGCAAATATGAATGGGACAGAGGAGTGAGAAAGGATTCCTTATGTTTTTCAGTTTTCATTTTCTTCCTTTTAAAATGAAATTTTAATTTCTGTGAAAGGCTTTTAGTTAAAGAAACAGGCTTGAAAAAAGAGAGGAGAGGAGAGGAGAGGAGAGGAGAGGAGAGGAGAGGAGAGGAGAGGAGAGGAGAGGAGAGGAGAGGAGAGGAGAGGAGAGGAGAGGAGAGGAGAGGAGAGGAGAGGAGAGGAGAGGAGAGGAGAGGAGAGGAGAGGAGAGGAGAGGAGAGGAGAGGAGAGGAGAGGAGAGGAGAGGAGAGGAGAGGAGAGGAGAGGAGAGGAGAGGAGAGGAGAGGAGAGGAGAGGAGGAGAGAAATTTTTTTCAACTTTTCTATCATTTTACTACTGTGTATCCAGAGATGGGTAATTTACCATTTTGAATAACTAACATACATGAAAAAGTAGACATGCAGAAAGCTAAAATCGCATTAAGTCCTTTGCGAAGATGTTATTTGCATAGGAGATGGGTCCTTGAAAATCAACCAGTGTTGACTGCTTTGGAACTGCATTAAGAGGAAGGTAGCTTGACCCAATGGAGATGAAACACAGCTAAAACTGGTTTTGAGTGTCAGCATCCACAGTAATAAACAAAACTACATGTTCTGTGATGGAAGCTAGGATTTGCTTCGTGCCATTTACAGGACTCTGCCGTGCCAAAGAGCAGTGACCACATCCAGCAAACTAACTACTCTGTAAGCCACATGCTTTTACCTTCCTCTGCTAAGGGTGAACATTTGAAAGGGGCTTCCCCTTTACTTTCATGAATTTTGCACTGCCACTTTCTCAGTACACTATAATTTTCCTGCTGTCGTGTTTTCCCTTTGGGATTATTTGAGTCCCAGCTCACACAGATCTTCTGCCAAACTCTGTCTCTTATCTCAACATCCTGGGCTTACTACCGCTGTGGCAAAATAGCAGCATTCATTGTGACCAATGACAAAAACATCTGCATTTAAGAGCAGCTACAGTGGAGCAGTTTTGCAAAAACAATAACTAATGTTTTGAATTGTTGGCATTGCTTCAAGTAAGTCTTGCCTATTGTCAAAGCTAAGCTTTTCTGAAATCTCCACCCACAGATTCTCACCTCATCTTTTTATCTAACTATCTGAAGCAGAAAACATTTTCAGCCTTCAAATCAACTGCATTTGGTGGATCAGAGTCAGCTGTGGTAGGGAGGTAGGATGAGAGCTTTAGTGCTCAGTTCTCTGAGGCTCTCTGTAGGCACCAGAGAAAAAGACATTGATCCGGAAAACAGCACACACATATTTAAATTCAGAAGCCCCACCAAGACAGCTGTCTTTTGCCAGACTGCAGAGGTAACCAGGCTATCAGCTGAAATGAAATGTTTTGGTTTTTGGAGTGTGAGGTGCCCTGCATCCTCACTTTGGAAATCTCTTCTAGGTATCTGTAAGTTTTAAAGGACAAGCTGAGAGAGTTGTATTACCGAGACAACATTTGCTTTGTTCTGCTTGGAACAAAGGTGCTCCCCTGGTGACTTGTGAGGGCTGGAAGCACTCTCCAGGAGAGCATTCGCAAGCTCTCTTCCACAGCCTTGGCCACAACTGATGCTTTCCCAGCCACAGCTTGACCTCATGACTGTCTAGGAGATATGAAGCATTTGCAGCTGACCTTCAAAATGAAGGTTTAATTTAGAGCCAGAAGGCTCCTTCTGCTCTCAGCTTTTTTTCTTTGAATCTCTCAGTTTGAAAACCCAGCTTCAAACCCAGCATATAAGACAGCCATGTGCAAGCACACAGGTCATTTGCATTTGTCTCCCATTGCTTCCCTGCAACTGCCCCTTGGCACTGCTGCTTAAGTAGTTCTTTGTCACTGGCCTATGCACAGCAGAGCAAGACTCGCACTGAAACAGTTAATGTTATAGAGCTTTCAGCCATGCAGATATACAGATCAGGCTTTTTTTCCCCTGCATTTGTATATTGCACAAGAAGACCATGTCCTGTGACTTGAGCTCCTCTGATTTATGGTATTACAAATGAGAGATAATAATACTGGCTCCTGGATCCCTTCACAGCTATGCCACAAACAGTCGCTGTTGCTGAATATCATCACTTCAGAGGAAGGTATTTTCCTGCCTAAAAAAAAGTGTTGTGAAAACAAACTATTACAGTGTGTTCATAAACTACTGCGGTGAGCACAGGAGAAATTAAGGGACTTGTGTGCTTTTAAGAACTTAGGGTTTTTTACAGAAAATATATTTGTTCTCATTTTTTGTAGGCATGATGGGATGCCCAACAGAAGCTTCTGTGTGCATAATAGCTGCCTACCTCATGCACGCCACAAAACATTTTGCTCACAGAACTGCCAGTTCATGCACGAAATAGCCCAGAGATAACAGATTTCACACAGTAAGGACCATTTATGTTCCCTCAGCATGTTATTATGTTCCTTTGGCTGGCATTCTCAAAAATACCAGGCGTCTCAGAATCAATAACACCTCTTGGCACTAGAAAGTCCCAAACCCAATAAAACTCTTTTCTTTGATGATCAGTTGGACAACTTGTGGGAAATGTTTTGATGTCTTGCCAGGAACAGATAGTTTTTCTTTACTGGCTGATCTCTTTGATATTGTATTGGGATCTCAAGAACTTTTTCTCTGGAGGGCTTTGAGAAAAATAGGTCTTGTTCTTGGAGTCTCACAATATGTCCTGCAGGGATTAAAATAAAACTTGTTTATAATCTATTGCTTCCTGCATGGAAGGGGCTTGCAGAGTCCACCAGAAAACACTGTACTTTGTTGCTATTGCCACTGTGGGGTTTTTTTACATAGAAATTTCACCTAAGGCCAGGCAGCAGAATCAATAGCCATGGTTAACGGCAAGTTATTACGAGTTATGTCAGTAATATCTTATTCTTGTATACAGGACAAACCTCATTACCAACATCTAAGGCATTCTGGTTGTTGACAAAAATACTATTTTGCTGCTCTGGTTTTCATGAAGTTCTCACTTTTTCTATATGAACAAACTCCAAAAACAAGAAATAATGAATTTTAGAAATGTTAGAAAATGTTAGAAATCAGAAATCAGCTGATGGTTGCAGGCAGCAAAATCGTCTACAGGCTCAACAGTCCTCTAACTGAAAGGACAACAAGAGCAGTTTGAACCCATTTGTTGAATCAGCAATATGAAATCAACTTTGCTAGAAGCAACAACAATGAAGCAATTCACCACAGATCAGTGTGGACTATGGATGTGCCCAGAGGCTTTGAACTTAAATAAATAAGTGTGGCTGTAAAATACTTTTTGTTAAATTAAAAATCCCCCATTTTTTATCCAACATGCCAGCATCTTCACCTTCATTTTTCCC
Source organism: Coturnix japonica (assembly GCF_054131305.1). Classification (NCBI taxonomy): domain Eukaryota; kingdom Metazoa; phylum Chordata; class Aves; order Galliformes; family Phasianidae; genus Coturnix; species Coturnix japonica. The sequence continues at coordinate 67,054,605 of NC_140663.1, forward strand.
TTTTCTGTCAATGAGTAGTCCTGAAATTAATTTTGAATGATGTGAATCATAACCCCTAAAATCTTTAAATGACTGCTCACATCTGTATGACTTCCCTTCACTTGAAAGGGCTAGAAATGCAAATGAATTAATTTGCAGGATGAGCTTGATGCAAAAAAATGTTGTTTACCTCACTATGTTTTGAACAGTCCATGGTTACCCCCTGCTCTGAAAAGAAGGCAAAAGCCGTATAACCACAAAAAGTTCTGAGACCTTTCAGCAGCTACTGAAATTAACCTGATGAACCCAACACTATATTGCCACAGGCAATATAAAACGAATTGACCCTGTGACTTACACACAACTTTCCTTTACCTATTACTGGAGAATCACTGGTGTCAGGGATTTCAACAGGAAGACTGAAGCTCTGTTTTCTCACTCAGCAATTCCCTTTAAAAATGTAAAACATGAAGCAACATAAAATTACATGAAGTAATCGGTACAGTGAGGTCACTTCCATTTTAATCTACAGATCTTCCTAAGTCACTTTGAATTTTTCTTTAAAACAGAATTTGGGCTTAGAATGCTTGAGTTTAAGACTACAGAAGCCTTAGTTGGTGTTTAGGTTTAATTTCACAGTTGTGCAATCTTTAACTGCACACCTGACTCAAGGCTGTTAGGTGATAGGCTTTTCTGAGACAGCAGACCCCACAGCCTTGAGCATTGTACTGAGGTATTTTCCAAGTTTTTGTGGGAGACTTGCCTTTTCCCCTTGATCCATCTGCAAAGGAGTAGTAAAATAGAAAGCTCTGGTTTGACCCATCCTTCCTTACAGAGGATTAACATCTGTTTCAGCTCCTTACCTTCATACATCCTTTGGACATGAGAATTGGATATATGATTATTTGGCTGGATATGTCAACTTGAGAAGACAATGGTGGGCTTCATCTAGCAGCTCACATAGGCTTAGACTCCGCAAAGCAAAAACACTTGACATAGGTCAGCTGGGAGTACCTCACTGCTGACTTGCTCTGGACCAGAATAGCAAGCATAGAACAGTAGGGCTGTATCAGTGTATGTCTGTGGATTGATCAGCTGTGGCTGCAGAAGCATGGGAAGTATGTCTTAAACCTTCAGCCCCACAAAATCTCCAGTGGGAGAAGGCATCAGTTCAGGAGGAGCTGTCGTTATCCATGACAATTTGGAAATCCCAGATCTGTCCATGGTTGGTGGCTGTGTTGTTTGGCCTTGTCAGGCTTCCTGCTTATGTAGTCATGATGACCTGTCAGGCAGCTATTGCTATAGTTTGACAGCACATGTTGCTGAACGAACACAAATAGAAAAAAAGATGTTCCTGAAGTGTACTGGGGGCAGCTGACATCACTAGCATGGTCAACCTTTGCCTTCCAACATCTCACAAACTATGTCCAAACAGAAAGGATTATACCAGTTCATTAATGCATGTCTAACCCTAGCCTTATGGAAATTAATAGACATTAGTAATGCAAGTTTGTCTGATAAATGGTAGAACTTCAGGGTATTTATTCACTCATACAGGAGATTTATCTCTCTACTTTGAAGGTATCCGTGTCCACTGTAGTTCTGTAACTAACCTGGTTCCTGAAGACAGTCCTTGAACTACAAGCATCAAGTTTGATCAGATCTAAAGAAGGATGAAAACTTGAACTGATTTTAATGTGAATGAATAAACATAGGCCAGATAAATTCTATAGAACACACATTCAACCATTCATATTAATCTCCACTGCCTATTCTGAGAGCTGCACTGCCTTTTGTTATGCAGATTATTGCCACGTACTATAGTTAGAGAGAACTTTCAGCAGAAATGAGATTAATATTATGCTGGTTTGCAGCCTAGTGCAGGCATCCAGCAATCGCATGTTTGGCAACAGGGATCAATACAAGGGGAGAAAGAAAGTGAAGACTGAATTGTTTTTTCCTCTGCTTTCTTTGCTGAGAAAAATGTGAGCAGTAAAATTCACTTGCGATGGTGTCATCAGGTTCTGTGCAAAGCTTTGATATCACCATTCCATCCTTTCCTTCATACCAAGCACCCAGTAAACACGCACTTCATTCTGAACCAATAGTAGTATAGACAGCCTTGATCACACAGTGAGGGAAAGAAAATGGGAAGAAACCACTCTCGGCATTATCCTGGGAGTCTTCATTAACTTTCCTTGGGTCTGGGCAGGTGAGGAAGTAGAGGAGGGTGCTCTCCATGCTTATTCCCATGCCTGCGGGCATGGATGAGTGCAGGGTCCAGCCAGAGCTGCCACAGGCTTTTGATCGCATACCCAGCTCCCACCCATAACTTTGTGAACAATACACTCCGGACTTTTGCATGTCTTAAACCTTATCCTTAAGCAATTTGTCCACACATAAACATTCTCATTCTTCTCATGGGTGTGTTCTTGTTTTGCTTTACACCCTGATTTTCCATTATTAATGTCTTTCAGCTACACTAGTAATAGCTAGGTTCTTTTCCTGAAGACTTATTTTTCCTCCTCTTTCCAGAGGGTTTGTGGACAAGGGGAAGTAGGGAATGGAGCAGAGAGAAATACATGCTTCATAAATCAGGAGGCAGAATGAGCTTTTCCCTAAGTACAGGTGAAGCCTCGCTTACTGATTCCTGTAAAATATAAATTTTAGACTGTAATATGTAGGGGTTTCATATGCTCGAATTACCTTTGAGAATGAATCTCACTACTGTGTATAAAACCCATTTTGACCGCTGTGAAAAGCAGAGCTTTTTATCAAACATTTACATTTGTTCTACAGTGTTACAGACTTGTTGGCTATTTAGCAGCTGAAACTTTATAGTTTTTAAATAATAATAAAGAAAAACAAAAAAACAAACAAAAAAAAACAAACAGAAAGCTAAAGGGATTCTGTCGGATTTTGGATGCCTAGAAGTCAACCTATTGTCTCTATTTTCCAAGTCCACATAAATCCATGCAATGTCTTAGCAAAATTATGAAGAAAAAGAAGATAAAAAGTGACAGGAGACCAACAGGCAGTGATAACAAATGCATGCAGCTCAGCACAGAAGTAAGCAGCCCCTCATCAAGAAATCTCCTTGCAGCTCCTAAAGGCAATGAGTAACCCCTACCACTGCCTTACTTTGTTCAGAAGTCATGAGTCAGTCCCCTCCTTCCCAAATTTGAAGGGGGAGACTGGCTTCCTCAGACTTTAAAAATAATTATACAAGTGGTTTTTGTTTATTTGCTTGGTTTTTTGCCTGTTATTCTGATACCCAGACCACTTACTACGCATTCTGCTCATGTTTTCCCATTCTACTCATAAGCTCTGTGGCCCAGTGCAAAGTTACTTCACGTTTTAACTGAAAGCTGAGGTTCTCATCAAATCATTGCAATCCAGGAGTCGGGGCTTAACAAACAATAAATATTACAAGCCAAGCAATAATCTCTGAGAATTTGAACTGGGGATTGCTGCAATAACAAACTTGGATGTTTATGCAGTGTAGAAAATAGACACGGTGAGTAAACAGGCTTCAGTTTGAAGATATAAATCTTCCCATTGTGAGAAGAATCTTTAGAGAGCTGTTTGTTTTAATTAATAGTTGCAGGATGGTGAATAATTTAGATGAAATAAACTTCACCTAAACCCAGGAAAAAAAAGAAAAATAGAGAAAAAGCAAAAACAAAAACAAAACAAAACAAAAACCAAAAAAAAACCAGCAACCAGATATAAGATAAATTTTAATGTAAACAAATTTCAGTTAGCCTTTGACTTAAAATTTTCAAGTTAGAACATATAGCTGGACTCCTAAACTCAGTTTTAAAGAGGTAAGTTTCTCAATTTTTAATCCGGACATCCATTTCAGTTCCTATATGTAGATTTGGGAAAACTACAGGGTTTCATTTAAAAAAAAAAAAAATGTACATTGACCTCTTTCACAATTGTATTTTTATTGTCATATATGTGTAGAGAGATATATATACATCTGTCAGATTCCTGGCTTCAGGCCTTCACTTGGCAGTGAGGAGAGTATGTGAGGAGGCAAATGAAAAATAAATCTTTACATTCCTCTAGCACCTTTCACCTGAGTATCTCGAAGTCGTTTGCATCAAGGAAGAATTATGCCATATTGGGAAGTACTTTTAGCCCTGCTTAATGAGAGAGGAATCTATAACATGTAGTGGTTAAATGACTTGTCCCAGGTTGTCATTGTTCATGGTTTTCTGACTTGACCCACACTAGGAAGTGCCGTCTGCCTCATAAGCAGGGCTTTTCTTGCAAAAGGAGGACTTGAAGTTTGTTGAGGAAGAGCATGTGGAGGATCAGCCTGAGGTTTGGATTTCACCCACAGCTGAATAACCCCTTGCTCTGCTGTCCCCTGTCCTCCATGTCAGCCTTGTGCTCCTTCCTCACCCCTTAGCCTCCAGGCATTTTCCCCTGCCACCCTCCTCTCTTCCTTACTCCAGACCTTCTCACATCCCATTTCCCTCTGTCTTTTAGAAAACACAGCCCTGACCTCAAAAGCTTTACAGGCTAAACAGACAATTTTATGCGTGGGTGAGAGAGTCACTAATAAAAGCACTTGTCTTGCCAGCACCCTAATCATTTTGCTTACGTGTTTTATGCCTTTCCCTCATTCTTCATCTACTTTGTTTATTTAGATTACAAACTCTTCAGTCTGGGGATCCTGCCTTCTTCTGTCTTTACAGCCTCTACCACAGCATGACCCAAAGCTGATTGGAGTGCTACACTGCTACCATAGCACACACAATAATAAATAAAACCAGGACTGTGAAGAGATTATAGTTAGAGCTGTGCAAAACTCAGTGGTTTTGGTTTGCATTGGTTCCTCCCTGCTGAGTCTACATTGTGTTTTGGATTTATATGCAAAAAAACTCAAAGCAAATCTCCCAAAGTGCCAAGTGTGGCCTGGTCTGGGCTCAAAGTCATGCACAACCAGGGTGTTTTCAACAGTTCCTCCTTGAAATTATAAATCTGCCAAGTCTAAGTCCAGGTTTACTGAAAGGTTCTTGAACCTTTGCAGATTTTGGGGGCCAGCCAAGTTTTCGGTTTCATTACAAAAGTCTCTCCCAGCCCTGCTTAACATACTAATTGCCACACCATAATGCCCTGTGGCGAACAAGAGGATTTAATCTTTCTCAGCAGCAAATGCAGGTCTACTTATGAAGGCCATAGCCAGCTTTCAAATCATGTTTTAGATTTCCAAATTCATTGTTCAAGGTGAACAGAAATATACCCACCGCCTTATGTTGAGACACTTTCTTTGCCCCTGGACTGGAGACTTCAGCAGGGCCATCCCTCATCTTTCTTGCCCTGTTCCCACCAGGACAGTAGCAGAAAAAGCTAAGCAAGAGCTGCTTGATGGCGCATTGCTTATCTCAAATGCTTGAGTGACTCCCTCAATTACCTGGGAAGCATTCCCTTGAAATCCCTGCAAGCTCTCATTATGCCAAAATAAGCTGTGACAGTGATCAGGTTTCTGCTGCAGGTTTCTGAAGGGAGTGTCCTTTTTCACAGTCTGATGGAGGGTAAGTCAGTCTTGTGGAAGCTCCATTATACCTTAATAGCCATGTGTGCTTGTGCATGCAGCTATGCACAAGATGAACATTCGGAAGAAGAGGCAGAGTGAAGTCTCAGTGATATCTCCTGTGTTTGTACCAAATGTATTACCACATGGAAGACATGCTTACCACATGGAAGATGTGGGGTGACACCATGCCATGGAGGTCCCCATGATGGAAATCAGAGAGGCAAGAAGTGCAGTAGCTTCTCAGTCACTGGGAAGCCTTATACCCAAGTGATGTGCAGGGCTCCACATTGTACCAGCAGTATATGGGACAGCTTTTTAAATAGCTGGCTGCCAACATGTTAAATCTTACAGAAGTATTTTGAATGAAAATGCTTCCACTCTTTGCCTGTGACAGAGCAGAAAACAGAGAGACATCTCTTTGGGCATTACCAGGAAGTGCTGAAATTAGCCTACTCAGTAAGGTCTCAACCTAGTGCCCCTAGACAGCCTGGGAGCATAAAAACCTAGTGGTCCTACATTTTGCCAAGCATACGAATTCCAGCTCTCCCAGGCTGCTCCAGTAACTGTGCAAAAGACTCTGGTTCCTGGCTTTTCTACCCTGAAACAAATTTAGATTTTACATGAAAGAAAATGAATTATATGGTTATATCTTCCTTTGACATGTTTTAGTGGCTGCTGGATTTTTTTCATCTTGAATCTTTTTGCAGGATAGGAAATCCAGTTCCTAATTAATTAAAGCCTTAGTTCAGATCCCCAGTAAAAGAAGTTTTGCTCCTCACCATAGACAGTTCATCTGAGTATAGAAGAGAAAAGGGAAGGCAGGCAGAAGACCTTTTTTGGAAGGAGTGCATCAATTGCAGCACAGCATACAACTCTGGTTTACTTTGGCCTTCAGAGCCATTTAAGCCTGAGAGAGGAGGCCCCAGGAGCCAGGTTGGTGGCAGGGATGAGAGGATCATATGTGATGTGACCTCTTTTCTGGATTGACGTTGTGAGAAAAGCCTAGGGCAGGAAAGAGCACTGGTGTCTGGGCTGTCAAAGTCAGTGTCCTCACACACACAGGTGTGATGAGGATGAGAACAATGGGAGAGAAGTCAAATCTGGCTCACCATCAGCCAGATTGTTTTACAACAAGATACCTTTCACCTCAGCACATCTCCAAGGCATGTGACCAGCTGCAGCACAGTTCCCCAATGCTCCTATTTTCCGCTTGGCTCCCACGAGCCAGAAAAACCCACAGCTAAATAGAAGTGAGAGTTTCTGCCCTGCTAATACACTGGTGAGAGTGTCACACGGCAGAGTTGGGAACAGGCAGATGCTGGATGAGTCTTACATGGAAAGCAAGAGACTGGTCTTCATACCCTATTGTGTATGCTATTATAACATTGCATTGTACTCATTTTTTTCATCTTTTATTTCTAGAGATAATTCAAAGGAGGTGATTTCTCTGGGGTTATTTCCAAGAAAGACAATCCTCAGATGACGCAAGGAACTATTGAAGTGTGCTCACCACATGCTTTCCTTCCTGGGTTTGCTTCTGAGTTCAGCAAGGAACACACCATACAAATGTACAGCAGGATGGATGGCAGGACAGGGCAGCCCGGGTGGGCAGGGCCGTGCCTTGCATTGACAGTGGGACTCAAGCAGTCTTTCATTCTGGTTTCAGAGCTGGGCATGCATTGAAGAAATCCAAACACAGTGGTCAGGCAGCCAAAACCAGAGACTCAATGTCATGTATTCATGGTGACGATCATTTTTGGTTTGGGCTATACTGTTGCAAAAAAAACAGTGCCCAGATATAGCTGGGATTTTTAACAAGTGTGTGAACATGAAAGTGAAAGCTTTATTAAAGTAATAAATATTAATTAGCAAAAAGATAGTTATCTTACTTTCCTTCTGACTGATAACTTCATCCATACGGAGATAAATAAGCTTGCTCTGAATGGAAGAAAAATAATGCAGAAAACAAATAACCCAGGCGTTTTTTTAATATTTCTTAGACACACTTGACATACTATAGATTATAGTGAGTTTGCATATCAAAGTCATCAATCACGGCTAATAAAAGTAATAAGGCTAACATATGAGCATGTAGATGTAAAGCTAAGCAAATTAACCAGCAGAGTTCTCAGTAGTCCCAACAAGTATCTATTTTTATTAATGAATTTTAGCTTATTGACTTGAAAAAGTTTTCCCTTCGCAGCAGAAAATTCTGTGAAGACTTCTACAGTTTCCATGTTTTGACTTCAGAATCTCAAAGAAGAAGCTGGCAATCGAAAATCCTAATTAAACTACAGTACCAGTTCAAATTATTTTGCTAAATACTGGGGCAGTGAAATCTCACCAGGCCATTCTCCTATTTCTACACCTCAATGTTCGTGTTCATACATGTCCTTTTTATTGCTGTGCTTTTTCTCTGCAATGATATATGAAAAAGAAGAGACATGCAAGAGGAAAATTATTGTTTCTCTGCATAAAATCTATAATATTCTTCTCCCCGGCAGTACTGTCTGCAATATAAGACTGAAGAGCTTTAAGAATGATACTAAGTAAAGACTTTTTGTCCTTAATAGCGCAGCGCCTTGCAACAGAAAGCTGAGGCAGGTTTCTGCTGACTTAGCATATGCCTCACAAGAAAGAAATCTATCTGGCAATTATGGTTTTGCGTCTCCTGCCCCGTCTCCTGTTGTTTGTATAAGAGCAGCGGTACTTCTGCCACAGGCTTCTTCATACAGCTGTCCTGTCAATGCCAGTTTTCATAGGTAATCCATCTAGCTCAGCAGAGTTCAAATAAGACACCTCCCTGTCTTTAATTAATGCTTTATTTAAGTCTCCCCTGGGGATGTAGCCATGCTGATTTTTCAAAATTCTCTTCTATTTTTCAAGCACACACAAAAAAGTCCACTTCCGAGTTTCTAGACTGGGAAAATCTACTTCACTCAGTCTTCTAGTCTCAGTGAGTGTTTTAAATCCCCACAGACTTCTCTTTAGCTACTGAAAGTGTTATGCAGTTAGTTCTACAGAACAGGAAGGAGAAAAAAGACAAATCCAGTCAAATTCATTTTCTCTGCTATTTCTTCTCATGTTCTGCATCCACATTTACCACAGTCATAGCCAGTTTATGCACTGATTTATGCTATCATAGACCTTTAAACCCCACGTATTACTCAGACTCCTTCAGGTAATGAGCAATTCTCAGCTCAAGTCAAAAACCATTTCTTGCTGTGTAGCTGCTAATCCTGCACCTGTGGCTTTGCTGATCAGGAACTGAATATACGTGTGACAGTGCTGTTAATCAGACCTGATGCACATGAGCAAACCAGTAAAATACATCAAATAACAGATAAGCAAGACAGGCTAATACCAAAGGCTGCAGCAAAGCATGTTTAAGTCAGTAAGAGTCAAGAACTTGTACACCTTCAATCAACACTGCCTGATAATATTTTACTTGCTTTGGGTTTTTGTGTTTTAATGAGCAAATAACAGTGTTTTGTAATCCTCATTATTTAAATGCATAGCACCACTTTGTGCTTCTGTAGCTTCTTCCTCAAATTATGTTGCACGTATTAAGCAAGACCTGTGGCATCCTTCAGAGGGTGTGAGAGTTTCGATGAATTTTTTATATACAGGTGGTAGCCATAGAGGTTTGTTCCGTGCAGAGATTAAAAGAATTAAGAACAGAAATTTTCATTCACAGTTTTCAATCAAACATATAGTACAAAGATGCATTTTTCACTTTCCACAAACCATTCTAGCTCCTACCACCAAGTTCATTCTACCTCTCTAACTGAAGCGGGGCACTACAAAATGAGTGTCCACCAATTCCCCTGGAACAATGGAAGGCGTGTTGTAGGCTTGATATGCTGACGTCAGCACAAGTCTGCACACAGACCAACCCTTACTTTGTTAAAGGCTTTAGCTGAAGTTGTATGACAGTTCTTTGGCAGAGCTGAAAAGTGAAGCCCAGATGGTGGCCTCCCAAGTGACACCCTCTGATCTCTAGACAATCATCCTTTTGCTTCCTGATTACATTTTTTTCTGTCATGACTACAGTGTCATACTTCCAGCTTTGCTCTGCTGAGCAAGATCCTCATAGAGCTACCAGTAGGAAAGACAAGATACACCACCATCTTTTCTCCTCCCGTCCCTTTCCAACATGAACTGATTTTCTTTCTTCTGTTACCACTTGCTTCTTTCCAACAGCCAACAGCTGAGTCAACATATTAGACTGTAATTAGCTTCTGTAGATTTATGGCTCCTGTTTTGGACCAAGACTCAAATGGACTTCATACGATATCAGAAAGAAAAGGATTGGAAGATAACTCAATTCATGGGGCTAATAAATATTTATGACGGTCATCCAGACAGTGACTTGTCCTAAATGCAAGAAGATTATGCTGGGAACTCAGATTTTTAAAGTTCTGGTCTAGTCCTACAAGAACTGCCTGGAACTTTTCTAGTACCTACATGTCTTACTATCTAGATCGCCATCACCAGAATGCCTGTGCTCCTCCCAATAATGACACTCCCTCTCCCTCCCTTTGCCTTTCTTGCCAAGCTATAAGAAAAGATGGACTGATAACACAAAGTTTTTTGTATGTGTGAGTGTTGATGGAGGGCAGTTTTCTATCAACACTTGTGATAAAACATATAAATGTTATCGTTATACACAGTCCACCAGCAGGGCTAGCTAGATGGTAACTTAACTAGATGTTAGGTCACCAGACCTGGACTAATTAAATTTACTCACTGATTTCATCAAAATTAATCCTTTCAATTAAGCTAAGAAGAAATAAGCTTGCAGCACAGCCTAAAGTATCCTCTCCAGTACAGTAACTGGTCAAACTCATTCGGTCATGAGACTGGTTGGGCTAAAGCTTTTTCTCATGGAGGTAATTTAACACAGCTTAAAAAAAGCAAAAGTGAAGGCAAAACAAACAGAGTGCAGATGGTTTGGTACCTCTTCTTCAAAGGTTTAGGTGAGGCATAAATACCAAGTTCATCACACCCACGTAAAATGCTAAGTTTATCACAATCATCTAGTGAAAAGTTAGGGTCACTTCTTTCTTGGTGCTCCTTTGACTCCATTGACAAACATGACTGAGGGTCGCATTTTCTTTTCTGTTGTTTTTCTCCATCCTGCACTGTTTAGAGATTTAAAAATTAAATTAATCAGCATCTTGGAGCATAAAGTTCTAAGGTTGCTTTATTGTGAAATTAAAGCATGACTCATAGTAGCTATATATCCACCTTTGTGGCCGGACCAGCTTTGTTATTTTTCTCTGCTGTTTCTTTCCATGCAGTAGAACTTGTAGCCACACAATATAATGAGCTAAGAAATGGCAGTGCGTCATTCAGGGTGGGGCTGAGCAACGATGTCGCAAAGAGAGATGGCAAGATTACAGGGAGGATCTGAGCAGGATCTGGAGGAGGGTGAAGAAAGAAACGTCCCACAACAACAGAAATAACCATTTATGTATGTAAATCAGGAGAAAGGCAGCCCTTCAAAGGCAGATATACCTAGCAGGGAAATCATGGGGGTGGGGGGAGAAATGTTTGAAGGGACTGACTGCAAACACACGCACAGGTGCATGTGCATGTAGCTAAAATGAGGCAAACTCCCTCCGCAGTTGCAGCACATCCAGCTGTGCAACTGCAGCTGTGGAAAGTTCTCACTGTGACCACTCAAGGAGTGGCACGGCTCAATTCCTTCAGCTAGAAACAAGTACTTCTGGGAGCCACAGAAATTAAACTGTTTGGTTTCCTGTGGCTCTGCATTTTGCGGTTGATTAGTTGAGCTTTTCCTGTGGTCAGGGCATCCTGTGTGGATTCTCTGGGGTCTAATAATACAGTTCACCTTCCTCTTCTGCCTTTCTTTCAGTGAGACGCTGATGTCAATCTCTGTCTTCTGCATAAGTGGCAGACTTTTAGAAATCTGTCCAGACCTTCTATCTGCAAGAACTCCAGCCCTCTCTCAAAAGTATCCAAAGGTGGCCAGCCTATTCCAAACCTGCTGTGGCAACACAGATTCAATAAAGTCACATCTTTACAGATACAGTAAAGCTGTTAACACAACATGTGTGAACCAGGGCTGTTTAGAAATCCAGGGCTAAACTGTTGATAAATACCTAGCAATTAGACTTAGGACATCGCACAGCAGGAGCAAAGATCGCAAACACAGACCTCATATTTTAGGAGTTCATCGTTGCAACTGTGGCATGATATATGTAAGTATATTATGCTCACCGAAAGGTTACCAACAGGAAATACCCTAGGAACAAAATGCAGAAGGATAGATCTTTACGTTTTCCTTTAAACAGGAAAGGTAGGTGGAAACCAAAACAAATGAGGCTATACTTAAAATAAAGATTACTATATTCTAGGCCACCAAAGGTTGTAACACCTGACCTAAGAATGGGTGGGGATGTTTGGGATAAAGGAAGGGAGGCCTGGAAAACAGTGGACCTATCTAGATAAGTTTGATGAAATGAAAATAAACAACCGATATCTGCTAAAGGGTATGTGGAATAAGTCAAACAAGACGGCCACGTGGTTTACATATTTTTTAGTGTTCATGGAGAATTAGGTCCGCTAGAACAATAGGCTGTCGTGGAAAAGATCTACGTGCTGGTTTTACTCATGTACCTTTGAGGCTAGTGGCAAAAGCTCCCACTAACTGAACCCAGCCTTTTCACACTATTTTTAGTCTCAGCAGAATGAAGTCAAGAGCTGCATGGCTAACTGTTGGGACTGACGTACCACAGTGAGATGTTTTCCTATACCTCTTGTACCGCTTAGCAGCCTTGCTCTGGGATACCACACTGTTTCAGGATTCAGGCCAATTTCAAATCTGCTACAACTCACCCTCAAAACAGATAGTTAATAGGAGCCTGCTCATCAAAGCCATTTTGCTGTTGTTTTAAGAGGAGAGACCGTGCCAGTATTATGCTAATATTAATGCCAAAGTCATTTTATAAGGGATGCCAGAGTGTGTACCAATTCTCACTCCTCACAGACTGAAAAAAGGTGGTGATGGTGGTGTAGATATTTGCAGAAGAGTACTTCAGGAGACTCCCAAAGCTTATCTTAAAGTTACTGTCTTGCAAACTGCTGAGCATTTCTGGCTTCTGTCCAGCAAAGCACTTAAATATTTGATAAACTCTGCAAGAATGTTCACAGGCTTCAAACCAACACATCCATAAGCTCTGTGCTGAACCAGCCCCCAAAGGCTGAACATGAGCTGTACCTTGCACAAGAGCAGTCTCCCCTGATAGTCCTGGTCTGACACGGTAATTTGCTTCTTCAAGGGCAGATACCAACAGGCCACATCAATATGCACATTGGTTGGCCGTGATAAAAAGGTAAAACAAAACAAAACAAAACAACCACTTAAATGACTTCAGTATTTTACCTCAGAGAAATTTCCCTAATGAGGACAAGTCTGATGAGAAGAAGGTGATTTTGCATACAGCTTTGGTTTGCATGCAACGCTGTAGAGAAAAGATTTCCATCCTGAGAATCAGCAGCTTCTGGATGACAATAAATCCACACAGGGACATGCTAAAGCATAAAGCAATTCTAAAATAAAGAGTTCTGACTTCTAACTGAAAGATAGGCAATTAGTTAGTTTTAATAATTGAGTTTAACTGCAGGCAGAGAGAAGCAACAAGACCAGATGTGCATATAAAGCTAAACTTAGCTAATCAAATCAGTCTACCATCTGGTACAAGAAGAAAAATCATGTGACAGACCTGGTCAGCATGAGGAAATGGCACAAATGTCTGGATAATGAGCTTAAGCTAAATCAGTGTGTTACACAATTCAGAAATGGAAACATTCATAAAATGGGTTGTAACAGTCTAACTAAACTGTATCTGATTTAACTAAATTAACACCATTTTCCCCTGTGAACTAGACCTTAAGTGACCTATCACTGGTAGTAAGCTGGGAATATTTAGAAATAAGTATATGTTTATAGCAGACAAAGGTTCACGTACACTCTTCTCCCTATGCAAAAGAAATCTTACCCATAAGACTACTCTTTTCCAAGCACTTGAAGATAGAGCCCTCCAGTGAAGCGTTTGCAAGTCAGAGCCAATGGGATCTGTTGCATTTTACCTACCTAGCGAGCATAGAGATGCAGCAAAGGCTGGAAGCAGAGGAAACTTTAGGGTCTTGGGGGAGAATGCATAGGTGATGGTGAGCTCAGACAGGGACCTCAACAGGAGAATGGATGTTCAGTGGAATGAGCTGGGAGTCCTGTTGGTTTGGATGTGCTGATCTGGGGTGTTGTGTTTGGATGCAGTGGAACAGATGGCCATGGCAGCTCTAGCCCTAGCTGTTGCCCATTTTGCAGTGCCATTGCAAAATATCGTGTAGTAATCTCTCTCTTGCAGAGACTCTGGAGATGCTCTTGATCGCCTCCTGCATCCACTGTTCTTTTGTGGCTCCTGGTCATCCATGCTTAGGTTTGCAGTTAGTAAATGAGGGCTGTGTGCTGGGAACAGAAAGCAGGGAAATCCTGTGGTGCTTCCAGTAGCACTGCATGGTGCTCAGCAGCATCTATTCCAGTACTCCATCTCTATGACATTTTGACTGGTAACACAAACTGGACCATCTTCTTTCCCCTCCTCCATTTTGTGCTGCCTGCCTGGTAACAGCAACCTAGGCACTTTGCATGTAAGCTGTGCAACTCAGCCGTTTTGATCAGCTGGTGTAGAACCACTGTAGGCAGGGAAAGAGTAGAGGTTTAGAAAGGTGATAGCAACTTCATTTGATTTATGGAGTTTAGCTTTTGGTACGAAGCTCCACCAACTCAGCAAACATGTTTGTGGGTTTGCAGATTTACTTCAGTGCTCTAGCAGACGATCTTTCCCTTCTGCTACTCCTCTGGAAATACTTCAAGTCAGCATGTTGTGCGCATAATTGATAGCTGCTTTCCAGCCTCCAAAACAGTATTAAAAAGATAAGCACAACCTGGGGGTGGGAGGTTAGAGGGGGGATTTTCTGGCTTAAAGTGTGAAGATTTGAAGAGATCATGTGCCTGCTCCTAGTTTCATACACACGTATTTTGTTTATAGTGCACATGTGCAAAAACAAGTCAAAGAGCTCTCGGGGGAGTTAGGAATCTGTCCAGCATGTGGCAAATCCTTAGCACGAGACAATCCTCCACACGGTTGCCATTCCGAGGGTCCCCCTTCAACACAAGGCATTTCTGCTGCAGGAGTTCAAGGGATTATTTAGAAAAGGGGTTGAGAATGAGAACCAGCTCCCACAAGCAGAGGTTTATAAAGCAACAACGATTCAAAAACTAAGCTGGTGTTCAAGGTTAACAGCAGGGACTTGCTGTGTCCCTGAGGGTGACTATCCCAGTTCCCCTTCAGGGCTTGTGGCTCACTGAGTTTTCTGCAAGGAGTTTTCTTTGTCCTGCATGTCACCATGTAATCCAGCCCCTTTCCGGGGGGGCCAAGGGGAGGGGGGTGGGGATGTAAACATTTCAACACCCGTTCAGCTCACCTCATAGCCCCAATAAAAACTGTAATATTTTAAACTGCTTTTGCTGTCTCCTTTCTACAGGGCAGTTGAAAGGATATAAAAGCATTCTAACAATTTTATAGGTCGTCTCTGGAGCTCTTTTGTGATGTAGGAGAACAGGAGTTTTGTTGCCATTTGCCCATGGACAGCTGCCAAACTCACCTGTCTCCAAGGAGCCTGCGAGGGACATATCACATCGCTCTGGAAACTCGGGGCTGGGCGGGATGGCTTCTCACTTTACTCAGCTGAGAAACATGTTGCACAATTTAACCCCTTACCGAGCACCAGCTTGGCTCTGCTACTGAAAACCAGCAGTTCATCCCATTCGCAGTAAGATTTAAGGAAAGCAGAAGCTGCCGGATGGCTGGAGAGAAATCTAAAACCAGGTCTTTTTCTCTGAAAAGCCCTTACCCGTGTGAGAAGGCTTTCAGTCCTGCCAGTCATCCTACTGACTTCCGTGAAGCCTTTAAACGTCCGCAGCTCTTTTGCCACTCTTTAATCTTGGTAACAAGCCTCCAGAGTTGAACTCTTTTTAGACAGGCTCCAATTTGACAAGGTTCGTAAGAATCTGTCTGCCTAACTGAAGTTTTGCCGGCTTAGTTGCATGTTCAAAGTTAGGCATACGTTAAAGTATCTAAAGCCAGAAATTGGTGGCTTGATCCTGTGTGTAAAATGTAAAAGCTATGGATTAGAAGACCTCTGCCACTGACCACATCTCCTTACAGGTCACTTCGTGTACAGGATCCCGCTTCTAATCTCAGCAATGACAATTAAACCCCTTCCGTCTATCTGGCTGGCACAGGAGAGATGTGCAGCTCCGTCTGTTGTAAAAACATTTGCAAGTCCTTGCATGGAGGGTCTGACAGAAGCGTAGTGTGATCTACTCCCTGTGTATGAATCTTTTTTTCTCCCTACAAATGAATATTTACAATCTCCAACCTCCTCCTCTTCTGGAAAGAAAAGCACATAGAATTGTTCTCAGTCAAGTTCTTTTACTGAGTTGGCGGAGAAATGCAGAAAGTTTAAATTAGATGGAATACATAGGCATAATTTATTAAAAGTTCAAGCACAAAGATCAAAATCTACAAAGTTTTACAAAAGAAAGCCCCAAAAGATCTTTCATCTTTCTGATTTCATTTCCCTGCCTACATCTCTTTTACACTACTATAATGTATTTGTTCAGCTTTAGTTTCTGCTCTATGCAACGTTTCTGCTTAAGAAAGATTCTGTTGAGTCATTACCAGCCTCAGCCAAACAGGCTTTTCAAGAATGGAGGAGAAAATAAAGGCTGTGGTTTTTAAATTAATTCCATGCTGTTTAACCCTTCAGCCACTAGTGACTTCCAGACTTCCAACCAAATTAATACCTAGAAGATTAGGCTGCTGGTGCACCTGAGAAAACGATGCTTCAGTCAGTGACCATGCTAGGGAGGGTGATGCCCGCCACAGCATCACCAACTCTGCCAGCAGGTCATGAGATAAGGGAGAAGACAAAGTTGCCACTGGTGTCACAGGGTCAGGCAGACCAGAAGGCAGATGCCTGTTATCAGGGTCTCTTCCCACAACCAAGGAAAATAAAGTAGCTGTGAGAGGAAAACTGAAATCCAGAATGAGAGACGAGCACACCTCCCTTTGTGAGTAGGAGAGTCTCCACTCCTCCTTCCTCCACCTGGCATCAGGTTTTGTATAGGAGAGTAGTTGCCAAGATGATATAGCTTGAATGAGCTTCTGGTAGCTTGAGGTTTGAGAGGCCCCCCCAGTGAGCAGAAGCTTAGAGTGAGAAAAAGCAGAAGAAGGGAAAGTGGATAAGGTGATCTTCTTTGCACTGGTTTTTGAGGCAGTCTCACTCTGCTATACTTTCAGTCCATGCTGCCAATGGCTATTTCTGTTATCTTTGCACAGAAAAAGGTTGCAATCCTTCTTGCTCTCATTCTCTCTCCCTGGTTAATAAAAGCTCAGTTTAGATCTGATATCGCTCTAAAGGCTCTGCTATCAAAGTTTATTAGACCCACTGGGACAGATCATAGTTTTCAGAGGCTCAGACTTTCACAGGAGATAACTGTAAAATGAACCATCCAATGTTCTTAAAAATGCTCATTTTTTCTTGGGCTCATCTGTTACACAAAGCTGCACTGTATTCAAGCATAATTATAAGCAATCTCAATGGCCTACAAGCTGCTGGCCACAATTTTGCCGTTAAGTAAACTACAGTCATCAGCAGTCCACAGCCTGTCGTGCTGGCTGACATGAAGCCGAGCAGGATGCCATCTGTGGTGAATGCAGGCTTTATCACAGCAATGGGATAATGCCTCTCTTGGGCTCCTAGATATAGGTCATGATTATAAAAAAGTAGTAGGAAGGAATCCAGAGTTGCTTTTCCCTTTTTCTGTCTAGAGACTGCTTGAGCAGATTCATCTGGAGAGCAATGAAGTGAGAATTTGCATATCAGGCCTTCTATACAACAGTTGTTCTTTCTTTGTAATGAAGTCATTGGTATTATTACATGGTTTTCAGTAGGCTACCCTCCTAGCAATGCATGGGAATAAACATAGTACCTGTAGGATCTCTAACTGTATCACAGAGGTATCTATTTACAGTGTGATAGGAGGAGAGCAATTCAGCAATTTAACAACATGGTAATGAAAAGCATAATGTCCTAAAAGTAATGATGTTGATGATTTGGTAAAGGTAGTGAGAGGGGGAAAAAAAGAAAAGAAAGGGAGGGGAAGGGGAAGGGGAAAAGGAAGGGGAGGGGGAAGGGGAAGGAGAGGAAAGGGAAAGGGAAAGGGAAAGGGAAAGGGAAAGGGAAAGGGAAAGGGAAAGGGAAAGGGAAAGGGAAAGGGAAAGGGAAAGGGAAAGGGAAAGGGAAAGGGAAAGGGAAAGGGAAAGGGAAAGGGAAAGGGAAAGGGAAAGGGAAAGGAAACACCTCTTAGGATAAGCCAAAGAGAGAAAGGGAGTTTCAGGGCACTCATTTGAAAGATGCATCATCATTGAGCTGACAGCACTGGAATATAGTGCTGGCAGACAAAATGGCTGACAGAGCTAGTCTAGCGCCAGGACCAGCAATGTCCTGCTCTTCTGCTTCTACATAACATTGCTTCACTCCCTTACATGTGACTTCATGGCATTGCTTGGTTTTTGTGTTAGCGATGGAGGCCAGCTAGAGAAAAGTGGAAGAGCTCTTGATTCTGGAAGACTGCAGAGGCCAGCTTTCCCTGTCATGGTTTTCACCAGTGACTGCCTCTCACCAATAGCATGTGTAGCCATTTGACAGTTCATCTGCTTTCTGATTCCTTAACAGGTCATACAGATGGACCAGAAGCTAGATGACATCCTGACCGCACTCCAGGCTCAGTTCAGGGATCAGCCACAAGCACAGATGTCAGGGCCAGCCGCTCCACCTGTCAGACAGCTACAGACAGCCTCAGATTCCTCCCCACTGAACCGGAAAATTTAAAAGCCAGAGGACAGCCACATGCCACCCTCTCATTCTTTTACATCTGGTTATTTTTAAGTCTTGGTGTCTCAGGATTCAGCTGTGTTGTTGGTGAAATGGAATATGCTGCTGTAGTAGATTAAATGAAAAAGAAAGAGAAGCAGCAGCAAAAAGCCAGTCATGCCCCTAGGAGAGCGCATAAGTTTTGCACCTGTTTTATTAGCCACCGTTAGCTAACCTATGTCAGCCTGTGGCAGTCCTTCTCAGCCAACCCCATTTAGGCTGTGGGCACACACACAGACCACTCTGGTAAGGTAAGCACCCAAGCAAGGGTCAGGATGACCCATTCATGGACAAAGGGGAAGAAGGACTGTGTTTTTGGCATCTAAGCACTAAATTTAATTCTCACAGCATGCCCCAAAGGGGAAAAGAGCCAGCATTTGAACATGAAACAAATGGAAATCAGTGAACAGGAAAATTAAACAGCATGTTTTGACTTCTACCAAGCAGTGAGGATCATAAGAAGGGCAGATTTATATGTTAGTGTGAATGACAATGTAAAGACAACAGGCTACTGATTAAAAATATGGAAGTGTACACAGGCTGGTTGACATATGAAAGAAGCAAAGACTTCAGCTAATTAAAGCTAAGGGTTGCAAATGAGATGAGATGCATGTTGGAACAGACAGGCAAGAGAGATAGTATCTGCGTAGGCTTACTGCACAAGAACGCTCTAATAGCTATCAGCTACACTAATGACTGTTGTGAAAACCGTTCTCAAGCTTTTACCTTCATTCAGCAGTGGTTGTTGAGTCCAGTCGCCTTAACTTTAACATAAGAAGCCTGTACAATTATCAGCTTTGAAATATCTATAAAGCTCAGCTCAAGTCTTTGAGTAACAGTGCTGCAGGAGGGCTGCAGCTATGACTGAGAATGGAAGGGTATCTTAAAGAAAACAAAAACGTGCATACTGATGATGAAAGCTAATCACTGCTTAAATAAACTGCTGCATATAATTTTAAATGCTTGGGGTTTATTTTCCTTGCAATCTGGTTGTAGATGAAATGCATATGCCAGCTGATATACTGTTACTGTGAAGTGAGTCTTACCTTGCACTCCAGAAAAGGGATGATACAACACTTGCTAAATATGTAAATAATAAATTGAGCTAAAAAGGGTGCAGTGCTATTTATTCAAGTCTTTTTCATATATTTACATAATCAAGCATTTGAATGAACAAAAATCAGCAGAGCAAAGACCTGATTCCTGGGAAATGCTAAATATATTCTATTCCCATTCATATCCATGGAAGCAAATCCTGCACTGCATTTAACAGCAACCTGAAAGACTGGTCCCTTAATAAGCATTTATTTGGACCAATGAGTGGTCCATTTCAATGTAATTAAAGTAGCTTGTAAATATTACCTGTCCCTTTAAAACTCTTTCCCAGGTTTGTGCGTCTGGGAATTCAAGCTTGAAAAGAGTACAGTGAGACTGATTCCAATCTTTAGATTGCAGGCGCGTCTTAGAATATTAATGATGTGTGAGAGGCAATTAAAAAAGAAAAAATGTGTTTTTAATTAAATCAGCTGACAAACCACCATCCCATCTTGTCTGATTACTACAGAGTTACTGAACATGACCAAATACAGCACATAACTTTGGAAAACAATGAATAATCATTGTCAGACCACTTATTTGCTCCTGGCTTTGAGACAGGGCCATAAGCTTCAGTAATGGTCTATCATACATGTCAATGACTCTGGCCACTCAAAGCTAAGTAGGCAAATAGACACCAGTGGTAAGTACAATTTCACTAATCACAGGTGAAAAATAACCCTTGGGATCCTATTGCTACAAGGGTTCAGAAGATAGTGCAGCTTTCTGCTTTCTGTAGAAGGTCTCGGGGATTTCTGTGGCTAACACAAAGTGAAACATCCTCTGGTACATGTGGTCACTGTTTTGTAGACTGAGGAGTGCAACTGTACTCACTAATAATTCTCAATTGAATTAATAAAGGACTATGTGTGTAGTGACACCTACTACCTCAATATCAAAAGCCCTTCCTCAGAAAATGCAGCTAAACAAAGTAGGAGAAGGCTCAGCTACAGAGTGTCAGATGGGATGACTGGGTGGGAGGAATGACAAAGAGACTCACAGTGGCCTTTTCAGGAAGAACAAAACAAAACAAAAATGTGTGCAAGTGTGTGTGCCGAACTTTCCCTGGAAAGTCCTCAGTGAAGCCAAAGCTTGAGCCTTTAAAGGTTTGAAAATCTAGCCAGCCACCTGCTTTATGGCCACTGAAAGCACTGCAGCATGGCATAACGTGTTCAGACAGTGCCTTCAACATGTGAAGGCAACCATCACTACTGCAACGATGGAGAGATAAGGGTGTGGCCTGAACACATTGCATTGAGAAAGGAAGAGGCAAGTGGGAGACACCCATTTTCACACCATACAATGAGACTAATGATAAAAAAAAAATAAAATAATAATAAAAAAAAACCAACATAAAAGCAGCATCTGTTAGCCTTATTTAAGAAAATCTCAATTACTACAACTACAGAAAACAAGGATTGCCACATAGCAAAAGTATTTCTGATTGACCTGGAGTAAATGCGTCTAAAAACAGCACTGATTTGACCATCTGATAATACTCTATTTCTGAATGGAGATACTTAGGCATAGCAAATGGATGGGATATTAATATATTTGTGTATCACTGGCACTGGAGTACCCCGCTACTGAGATGTGCTATCGGCAAACACTGAGCAGCAAGCTATGATTTCCCAAGATAAGAACTCATAGTGTTTTTGTGAGCCTTCACCATCCACAAAGTGGGTAACATCATCAGATCTTGGTCACAGTGTATGCAGCTACAATGAAAAAGAGAAAGCAAAGAAGAATAGGGATCAGTTCCAAGAAATTCCAGAAACGTGATGAGTCCTCTTACGATCGCAAGTCACAAAACAATGTCAGGGAAGAAGTCACTAGAAGATCATCAGGTGCACAATAGCAGGTTTTCCTGATTGGCAAAGGGAGCATAGATTAAATGGATGCAATGCTATCAAAAGTGTCTTTTAGAAGAGTTCCATTTAAGAGAGCCTTGCCGTAATTCTTGTATTTCAATTGAAAAGAAATTAAATTCTTCATGAAGGTTTATAAGCTCACACAGGTGACTTCGCTGACAACCTGACATGCCTGAGCTTACTGGTCCATACTGGACTCCTGCAGGGAATAAATATCCAGCATTGCTGCAGAGGAAATTTGACATGTTTGTGCCATTGTTTAGCTACATAGGTTGCTCTGAAAGTAATGCCTCCTATTTATTTCCAAGGACATTATAACAGATACAAAAAGCATAATAACTCTATTTAAAAGAGCAAATTCTCAGCTACAAAACACAGTGTAGTTACCACCATTATCTATGAATTTTTGTCAGTGATAAATAAGAGCCTCCATGCTGTGCTCATAAAAATCTGTATGGGCATTCAGAACATGGCTTGTCTTTCACACTGCCGTTAGTGCCGCTGAAATGCACCACCCACTGCCTCACTGCACTCACATTCATGTTGTGGTCTCCATAAAATTCAGCAAACAGCGATGAATATTAACGGATTCAATCTTTTCTGCATGAAGGATTTCAGTGACGCACCTTTGCTTCATATGTTATGTTCTTCCATGTCAGACACCATCTTGTCACACTACTCCTCTGCTGCCACCTGTCACACAGCAACAACACATAATGACATACTGACAGGAAGGTCCAACCTCTACTGCCATTACAAATAACATTTGCCACTGATATTTCTGGCCAACATAATAAAATAGGAGGCATTACTTTTGGAGAAGCCATTGTAGTTGTGTGAAACTCTGGTTGAAAGATTAGCAGAAGTCCTGTCCACAGCTCTAACTTCTCTACGGGCTCATTAAAAGGTAAAGAGCAAAGGTGGACTTATAGGAAGAATTCTGCGTGTGTATTACATGTGTATGATCATCATAACTATCAAAACTTCCCAGAGAAGTCCATTTGTGTGTTTTCATCTCCATGACCACAAATATTTGTGCACTGTGTAGGCTCTAATACTTCAGCAGTGAAGTTCAGCACACACATCACACACCCAACTGTTGACCAAAGACTATATTCAGCCAAGATCATTCCTACATCAAGTGTTCAAGTGTTCAAGTAGTAAAATAATAATACCACAAATTGACATGGTATGATGCAGCTATGTGCACTGTGCAACTAGGTCTTCAATGGTCCCACATTGCGTTTTGATTCAGAATGGAAGCACAGACAGTGTAGCCAAGGTTTCTGAAGGCCACAGTATCAGCAGGTGTGGTTACCAGGAATGCAGTTACTGATGTATATCAAAAGACAAGAGAACAGGAGATCAAGTAATGATAAGCTATTTTCTAAAAGATCACGTTTTTCTACCTGATCCAATTTCTCTGTGAAGATACACAGTGTCCTCCCCTGCTAGAGACAGCAACACCAACCAAAACAAGATTTTCCACATTCCTTTTAATAATGCATGGCATTCTGAAGCCTTCTGTGATGATGCAAGATGTTCAGAAGTCATTACAGCAAAGCCTGAGGGGATTATGTTCTCATTTCCATAATTACACGGTAATATTATCACAAGCCAATCCTATCTCAAAATGTATATGCAGACCTTTAATAATATTTCTGAAGTGATGTTTAGGATTAAAGTCCTGTGTATGATAAGGCTCCAGCACGGATGGAGATGAAAAGTTCGGCTTTCATCAACTGAGAGCTTTCATTCCTGAGAAAAGATAGCTGTGCCCCCAAAACAGCAGATATGGTTCACAGGTCAGAAGTCTGCTGCCTCATCTGGAATACTGTTGAGAGTAAAATGTGAGAAAAGATTCTCCAGCCACAGCTGTCTGTTCCAGAAATAGGTCCATTTGGTGGCCCCATCCACTTGCCCGGCTATGGTTACCCCAGAGGAACCTGTGCTGGAAGCCCATTTCCCCTCCATCAGGCAATGTCTCAGCTCCCAGCTCATCAGATATAGAGAGGGAGCAGGATTCTTTGGGTTCTTCTCCTTTCAGTTCTTTGGGTGGTTTTCTCTCTCAATGAAATTTCAAACCTAAGCCCTGAAGAGATTGCACTCATACATACATATATGAGGTGTCATGTCTCATGGAGCTCTACACATAGAATCACAAGGCTGGAAAGGACCTCCAAAATCCTCCAAAATCCAAAGTCCAACCGTCCTCCAATTTCCATTGCTACCACACGCTACTAAACCATATCTTGCAGTTCCTCATCCAGACACCTCTTGAACACCATGAGGAATGGCGACTCCACCACTTCTCTGGGCAGGCCATTCCAGTGCTTGACTACTCTCTGACAGAAGAAGATTTTTCTTATGTCTAAGAAAACGTTTTTCCTTATGTCTAAAACAGCAGAACACATTCAGCACTCTCCAAATAGTATTTCATAGACAGTCTGAACATCTGTATCTAAAAAGAAAAACAACGTTTAGGGAATAAAATGTCATGTGGTGAGGTGTCTCAACCATCAAAATTGCATTGTTTTATTCTTTGAAGGCTAAAATTGTGATGGTTCAGATAAAGCGTGGTGAAGGGCCAGGGTACAGTCCTCTATCCGGCATGAGTTCTACCAAAGCAGAGCCTAGCCATCAAAACTAAACAAGATGTACCTACCCTGGTGGTAGGGAATGATTTGAGTTTGTCTCATCCTGCCTGGAAAGTAACCTCTGCTCTTAGTCATGGGACAGTCAAAAGCAACTCAAAGTATAAAATACACACACCAAAATAAATAGCCTTTTTGAAACTTCTGTTACTGGTCATGATCCTTTTTTCCACTGCAAATCACATGCTTCTCTAAACTCCAGAGAGCCACAAGTTCGGGATTATATTCAAGATATTCGTGCATGTGTATGTATGCCCTCTCTCCAGCTCTCTTCTTGTCATACACTCATCAATGTGTCAGAAGCAAAAGAGTAAAATGGCAAAGAACATCTTCTCAACAACGAACTGTTTTACCCAAATACTCACTATGTTGTGTTTAGCCCTTATTATGGTTTACCGTGGCTCTTGAGAGACTCCATAAAAGTACAATGTCTCTGCCTAAATTACTGGCTCAGCACTCATTCGTTTGGATCTGATACATGTGGGTTTGTGAACAGAATTTAACTAATCTTCACGATGTTATATGATCTTTCCTTCAGATGGGTGGAGCAACGTGGAATGGGGAAACTCAACACAAGCTGCAAAGGAAAAAGGGGTTTTGAGCTCTTTGATTAGTGTAACTGCTGCAGCTCATCTGTCCAATCTGACTGGTATAGCTTGTTACAGAATCATAGAATCATTTGAGTTGGAAGGACCTTCTAGTCCAACTCTTCTGGAATGAACAGGAATATGCGCAGCTAGGCCAGGTTGCTTGGGACCAGCCTGACCCCAACTCCAGAGGCAGGATATCCACCACCTCTCTGGGCAACTTGCTCCAGCATTTCACTGTACTTACTGTAAAGAACTTTTTTCTCATATCCAATCTAAATCTCCCATCTTTTAGTTTGAAACCATTTCTCCTTGTCCTATTGCACCAGACTCAGCAAAAGAATGTCCCCTTTTTTTCTAATAGCCCCCATTTAGAAGCTCAGCCAAAGAGTTTTTGAGAACAAAGGCTTTTAAGTATTTGCCTCAAGCTTGCCTCAGCTATAGTGTGAAAAGAAAAGCTGCGCTTTCAAAAGAAGAATCTATCACACATGTCTTATGCCTAGTTAAATTGCAGCTTTTCTTTAATTTCTTCTACCTTTGGTTGTCACATCTGTTGTTAGGAAAGCCTAAGCATAGCCAAGCATCTTTGTAGGACTTTATACCTATGTTACCTGGGGACCAAGATACAGAGAAGCTAAGTCCCTGGCCTTTCAAATGAAACAACCTCTGGCAAATGAGATACAAATGATCCTAACCAAAAATATCTAAGAGGCTGTTTTCTTTGCTCAATAAAGAGAACCTTGAGTGATGGAGATGTTTACATCACCGATGTCCATGTGTGAGTGCTACTTCCTACAAAGATATTCAGAACCACAGATGAGCAGAAGGAGCAGGAGTGGCCTCTCTATACATTTCCTGGCTTCTGCTGTGCAAAGCAAGGATTTGTTGAGGCTAACCCATCTTGTCATTCACTCATCCCTGACACCATGCATTATGTGACAGCAGGCAGAGGCAGCGTGTCAGTTCCTCCTTGCTTGCAGCTTGCCCTGTGTCATCATCGTTTGGTGTAATATGAAGCGATTCAGCTCCTGAAGATCGGTGACTTGGGAGACTTTGCAAGTTGCTTCTACACATTGCTCCACAGTACCCAAGGCAACCTTATGGAGAACAACTCTTACTATTTGCAATGCAGAGATAGATCAGGGCCCTTCAGAAAGCTTAGTGTTTATGGTGTCAGGGCTGGTTTTATATATCAGCAAGGTGCAAGGGGTGGGGAAACATCCATTACAGTGCAGATATTCACTGCAGTAGAAGTGCAATTGCCTGATGTGGTGTCCTTGATTTTTTATTTTCTTTGATGAGAATTTCTCCTTTCTGGAATACTAAAAAGCTACTTTCCTCCAAGCTAAACAAACAGTTCTGCCAACAGCTGTTTTTTAATCTTTTCTACTCTAATGGTTGCTACAGTATGTACAACTTTCCCTTTGTTTGACAGCAGGTCAGGAAGCCAAGAAGAGCCAAGGATATAGCTTTTGTGACACAGCAATACTGCACCAAATTCTTCACTGTGGCTATACCAGGGATGTCATCACTTTTGGATTCCACCATCCCAGCTGGTCAGCTCCTGGGAGGCTCCTGCTTTTGTCAGAGATGAGGAATGAGAAGCAAAAGACCATCAGTCGCCATCCTCAGAGCCATGTATGTCTCTTTTGCTGTTCTGATGCTTCCCCAAACAACAGTCCAGTCAAGCCAGCCTTCTACATCCTTGTGACAGGAAAGCGATTACAACAAACTGCAGCATAGTCCAAAGGGCAGTCATGCTCTATGAGGTGATGAAAAAAGCATTAGAAAGAAGAAGAAAAATATGTGTCGAGATACAGACCACTGACATTTTATTTACTTGAAAGTTCTGTGGTCAAAACAGGCTAAATTTAATTTAGGTATGAAAATAATGAAGTCAACAGAATTAGAACACAGTTTAGTTTGGTTTGATCTCTCTTTCTGTGTTTAAATGAATACTCAGTATAATAAAATAAGGCTTGGTTTGACTGACCTTGCTGGGGCTCTGAATTAGAGTCAAAATTATGCAATGGTCTGAAAAACACAAATATTTTCATGGTATGTTGTAATTTTTATTCCACAGAAAATGCACATTTGGAAGTAAATATAGATTAATAAGACAGGAGCTGCCCAATAGCTATGATAATTTTCACAATAGCATAGCTTTGAGTGGGTTCCAAATCCTTGGGCTTCCCTTTTGTTTTAATGTATGAATGAACCAAAGAAAATAAAAATGAAACTGCACCAGAACTTGCACATTCTGCCTGACTTGGGATCAAAAACTATGTGTCGCTATGTGTTATATGCTGAATTAAAACAGTAACATTGAAAATATGTCTGTAATTATCAGGTGTCAGAAAAGCTTGCAAATTATCTGGGTCCTGTACATGTACCCATTTCATAAAAATAACACTGTATTTGTAAAAATAACATCATATTCACTTACCTGAGTATCAGCTGCTACATAAACTCGCCCTCCATACAACCCACTATCAAATTCAGTGTACTCAACATTGTTGACCTTTCAGCAAACAGCCCACATTGACACCACTTGTTTGGAGAATCATTGCCCCCTTAGAGCCATGAATCACTAGGAATGTAATAGCAGAATGAGGTTAGGTCTGCTTCTGCCTTGCTAAATAACCTGGAGTAGGTAGAGAAGGGCCATGAGGGCTAGATGCTGTGCACAGGGAGGGGAACCAGATGCCTGTTATGATAAAAGGGCTGGCAGGGGGGAAGCAGGGACTAGGTCTCACAGGGTTCAGTCAAGAGTAGCAAAGCATGTCTGATGATGGCAAGCAGTGAAATGTACTTGCTGTCCTTCCTGCCACTGCCATCCTGCAAACCTGGCCGTGACATGGCACAGTGCCTGTTTCAGGGGACAGGGAATCCCTGGGTATCAGCAAAGTAAACAGTAGGCCGAATGGAAAGGCTGGACGCACTCAAATGGCTTTGCTTTCAGAATGAATTTTTTTTTTTTTTTAGACTGTTGGTTCTATTTTTCTTCTTTATCTCTCCCCAGCAGCCTCTGACAGATGACCTTTAAAGCCCGGGAGAGCCACACCAGCAGGTGATTTACTAACATCTGTGCCAGTCAGCAAAACAGAGCAGGGGCAGAGGTCGCCGCCAGCTTGGGCTGCCCAAAGAATTCAAGGGTGGGATTTAATTAAAGAAAGATACATTACGCTTTTTATTGATTTGCCTGAATGCACCAGCCACTCTTATTTCTTTTCTTTTTTAAGTATGTGTTCCCACTCCCTGCACCTGGACATTTCATCCTGGATGTGTCAGCCTGGCTGGCCATGCTCTGCTCTTTCCATGCCCCACAAGATGCTGCTCACTGAAATCTCAGTCACACACTTGCAGAGAGCTGGGAACAGGTGTGGAGGAGGCAAGCGGGGGAAAAATTGGCAGCTGGCAGTGCATGGCATCCCTGCTCATTTCTCCATGTGGACAAGGCCCTGCCTGGTTATTCTGGGGGATGCTGGTTTGTGGGGTTTTTTTCCCCTTTCTCTCTACAATAAACCTTTGCCCTTATCTTCCAGATGATTCAATAGGAGAGGGGTGGGTTTTTTTAAGCATTAGGAGGGCAAGTTATGGTCTCTTCAATTCTATCAGATGGAGAGATTTTGGATTTGTGAAATGCAGAGGAAACTGGAAATTCAGTGGTTCTATGTTCACAAGCCAGTTTAATTCATTACTTTCACGCATATGCATCTAATCTCCTTTTTCAGCTCAGATTTTTGTTACAATTGTTCTGTTATTCTTGTTGGATTTTTGAAACAGAAAATCCATGTGGATTAGAATTTAAACTAGGAGAAGGAATGAACTAGTCTTTAAAGGCTTTAAACAAGGAGAAATTGAAGAAAGAGCATGCCCAGTACCATCTCACTTAAAACATTTTTGTTGAGAGGTGAATCCTACTCTGCATCATGGAACCAGTTTATTTAGAGCTCAAGACTGTGAATGAGACCATAGTTCCCAAAAAGCATAGTGCACATGATGCTGACCTGTGCTAAAACACAAATATTATGGAGTGGCCACATATTAAGTACTTTTTGAAATCAGGCCCCATCGTGTTCTTAAGCACACTATACAGTTCTGCTTGGGGCCTCCAGGTCCCATCAAAAGATAGGAGAGAGCCTACGTTCTTAATTTAATTCTATTTAAATATGTGTTGTATCTACTATATTGACTTGATTTCATTAGCTTGAAATGGCTGGCTAGTAAATTTGCAGGATACTGGAAGAGCTCCAATCCAAGAATTCTTTTGTATGAGGAAATATTCAGCCTTAAGAGAAACACCACAAGAAATTTTTAGGCAGTATTTGGCAAAATTCTATTTGGCTTTCCCAACTTGTGAGTTTAAATAGCGCTGTGACCATCTTGTCCCTCTGCTACTTAACAATATGTGCTTTGCTCCACACAGAATAACAGTGTGCACAGCTCCACACAGAACTCCAGAATCAGCCTCAACACTTCTGCCTGGCTAAAGCCACAACTTCAAGAAAAGCTTCAGTACTGCTGTCAAATTTTTAAATGATGAAGAATTCACTGTAGGTCCCTTTGTTGTTCCAGGTTAATCTTTCTCAAACATGAATGTGATTTTGTGTCCTATCCCTATTCTAAATTTGTCCAAGGGCAGTTAAATCTTAGAGTAAAATCAAGGAAATAAACTAAGAAAAAGTCAGCTTGCTTCCTGTCACTTCCCACATAGATATCGCTAATAAATCACTTTGTAGCCTTCTCTTTAGTAAAACATATGGATGGAGTTTCTGAAGACTCTCAATGTAAGGAATATTTTCTAGGCTTCAGATCATTTGGTGAGCTCTTTTCTGAACACATTCCAATTTTCCAGAGTCCTTTCTCTGCCTTATTGGTCTCTTTCCAAAACACAGTGGTTGTTATTGGCCTAAATTCCTGTGACAGGCTAGGTTTCTATGGACCTAGGTGCTCCACACATAGCTGCCAAATTTTGCTTAAAAGAGTTCTCTTCAGACAGACAGCCCAAGCCTAGGTATCCAGTTGCGATGCAATCAAGTCTTGGTGGGTTTCAGATGGCTTCCACAAAAGGCAAGAGGGAGCCACATGCAATGAGGACAAAGGAGATTTCAGAGTAATCAAGATTCTATGGGCTTACATTTCCTTTTCACTCTGTTTTCTAACAATTTATTTTTATATCCTTACACTGACCAAAGACATGGTTTTTAGGTCTGAATTCTGCAGCCCTAACTTGAGGTAAACTATCTCCAAAAATGAATGTTCTCGGCTGAGCAAACTGGCCTGGAATGTCTAGATCTATACTAATTACACATTTGTCACAGACTTCCCAATATCCTGCCAAAACTGGGGTGCCTGTGTTTGGCGGAGACTTTCAACACAACCAAGGGATCTGTATGGACAGTTCTGTTTAAAATGCATGGGAAATAAACATCCAGCATCACTACATGGCTTAGAAAAAAATCCCCCAGCCGTCTCTAACCCTTGCCCTCCATCTTTAAAACAAGAATAACATCAATTCCTACCCCATATCTGCTTTATCAGTCTTGTCTATGCAGACCACTAAGTTCTACGAGACATTAACTGGCTGCTACTAAATATAGGTACAATGTCTAGCACAGTTTTTATTAGAGCCCCCAGGCACTACAGTCCCATAAATAACCATGTTGACTTTTTCCAGATTAAGAACACATCAATGAGAGCTTTGCTTGAACAAGAACTGCAGGATCTGGCACCGGTGCTTTTAAACCCTGATAGGAATGAAAGAGTCTGAAGCTTCTTCCAGACTCATTCACTGGTATCAGTGTTTTTAATGCCAAGTCAGCTGTTGTGACATAAAGAGTATGTTCCTCCTGGTGCTGTTTCTTGGAACTGAAGAGCCCTCCTGAAGTTTTCATTTACTTTACTGAAAAGCCCTGCTATGGCAAATCATCAACTCACCAAATTTATAGGAGGCACAGCACTTGGTATGTCACATCTCTGAGCCCAGCCTAATGATTCACTTACTTATGCTTTCGTTCCTTCACTTTATAGTTCCCTTGATTTCAGCAACTGTCTCTCATTTCCATGTGGCTTGCTAACTCAAAGGCACCCTACTATTCCAGTTATCATTGCCCTGATAAAATGTTTATTACTGGCTGAGTGGCTGCACAGAGTGGTAAAATGACCTGAACTTCATGAATTTTCCTTCAAGTCTCCAGGGCCTCACAATTCTTAAAAGAATAGAAAGAAAGAAAAAAAATAAATTTAGTTATAGATAAAGGCTAAAGTCAAGTGGTTTTTTTTTTCTGCAATAGCAGATTTCTACACTGGCTTTGGAGTCCCCATGCTCATCTTTTATAAGACAAGCACCCTGAAAGAGTCCTAAAATGCTAGTGACTGCCTGGGTGTTTGGGTTCTGTAATCGAATTAAGGTTTGTGGTAGGTGCACTGCAAAAAACGTAAAAGAAGAAGGAAAGAAAATAAAATAAAAGAAGAAAGGCAGAGAGGGGGGAGGGAGTGGAGAGAAACAAGCCACACATGTATCACCCAGTGATCAATACAGGATAATACACAGATGTGTAAATAAGTGTGGGAAGATTTCGAAAACATAGACAATGCCTATCTTTTATCAGTGGCTTCTTTTTCCTCTAGCTAACATTCTCAAAAGTGGTTGCCTACAGTTAGTCTCTCCTGGGTTAAAAGCTTCAGAAGTATCTTAGTAACACAGGAATTGAAGTGCCCAGTAGAACACTCCCTAAAGGTTCTGCAAAACCTCAGCCTTCCATCTACATCTTGAAATGTAGATGGAATAAGTGCTTTATGCTCACAGTAGCTGCTAGTTCAGCTGAAGATGAGAATTCTGGAGAGAGTAAGAAAGGGGGGCCATCTGTTACATTTTGTCTCCTGGCCTGTAACTTTCAGGGGGAAAAAAAAGCAACAAACCTAACAAAGATATACATGCTCAACACAAGTCAAGCCTTAAATTTCAATGTTTTAAAATCCTGGAATTTGTTTCCATGCTATTATTGATGCTTTAGGGTGGCATTTTCATTTACAGATCAGACCACAAGTACTGCCATTTGTGGAAGATTCACAGCACTGTTATTCTTCTGCCCACCATTGCTGTCATATGTACTAGCTCTAGGCAATAGAGATTATAAAGGGAAACAAATGCACAAGCATGAATCATTCCCTCAAGCAAATTTTATTACAGCTTTATGAGAGGACTGTAAAAATTTTTTGAGCTTAGCTGCTTCTTATGGAAAAAATATTTTATAGTACTAAAACAAAAACAAAGATTCTACTTCGGGAAGATGAGTAGAAGCTCCTGGCACAGCTATTTTGGAGTAAGCTTTTACACACTCTTTATTTTAGTGGAACTCCCAACAGAAAACATAGAGTAAAGGGGTTTTTTTATGATAAGAAAACTCAGGGAGAGTATAACAAAGTTGTTAGAATATGCAGGGAGAAAATTATGAAGGCAAAAGCCAAGCTTGAATTCAACCTACCAATTGGGGTAAAGGCAAACACGAAACTTGTTTACAAATATATTAACAGTGAGAGGAGGGCTAAGGAGAATCTGAGAATCTCCATTTATTAATGGATGCAGTGAGGAACACAACCACCTGTATGGGAAACTGGTAATCACAGCCTGAACCTCTGATTAATCAGCTGAGGCAAGTGTTGGGTCAGCTGTGGGAGCACAGGTGAAAGTAATCTAGCTGTGCTCCTGGAAGGGGTGGAGCTCTACTGCACCTCCTCTGAGACCTCATTTAAGGGCTGACCCCCACTAAGGCAGCATCTCTTGGGGATTACTCCTTGGTGGAGATTGCCCCGGCTTTTCTAGCCAAGGTATCAATATTAGTGAGTTTTCCTTTACAAATAACCTTTTGAATTATCTTTGCTATCATTTTCATATTATTCAACCTTACACCACCCAAGATAAAGAAAAGGCTGAGGTTCTCAATGCCTTCTTCACATTTGTCTTTGAAAGTCAGACCAGTTATCCTCAGGATACACTACTCCCTGACCTGGAAGCCTGGGATGAGGAATAAACCTCCTGTAATTCAGGTGGGCACAGAGATTTACTACTCCACCTGGACTGTCACAAGTCCATGAGGGCAGATGGAATCCACCTAAGGGTGCTGTGGGAGCTAGCAGAGGTGACTGCCAAGCCCCTTTCTGCTATCTGACAGCATTCCTTGTCAACTGGTTCTAGAGGATTGGAGGCTTGCCAGTGTGATTCCCATCTACAAGAAGGGTCATAACAAGGATGAAGGGAACAACAGGCCCGTTAGCATGACTTTGGTGCCATGGAAGTATATGGAACAGATCATCTTGAGTGAGATAACATGGTACGTGCAGGACAACACAGGGATCAGGCCTAGCCAGCATGGGTTCATGAAAGGCAGGCCCTGCTTTACCAACCTGATCTTCTATGATTGAGTGACTCACCTGGTTGATGAGGGAAAGGCAGTTGATGCTGTCTACCCAGACTTCAGCAAAGCCTTTGACACTGTCTCCCACAGTACTGTCCTGAGGAAGCTGGCAGCCCACAGTTAGGACAGGTAAATTCTTTGCTGGTCAAAGAGCTGGCTGGAGGGCCAGGCTCAGAGACTGGAGTTAAACACAGGTGGTGGTCTCCATGGGCTGGTACTGGGACCTGTTCTGTTTAATATCTTTATTGATTACCTGAAGGAGGGCACTGAGTGCACTCTCAGTAAGTTTGCAGATGACACCAAGCTGGGAGGAAGTGCTGAAGGCCCTGCCGAGGGATCTGGACAGGCAGGGTCACTGGGCTGTGGCCAAGTGCTGGGTCCTGAACTTTGGCCACAATAGCCCCACACAGGATTTGGGCAGAGAGGCTGGAACGCTGTGTAGAGGAAATGGACCTGGGAGTGTTGGTTGACACTCAATTAACATGAGCCAGCAGTGTGCCCGGGTGGCCAAAGAGGCCATTGGCATCCTGGATTATGTCAGAACAAGTGTTGCCAGCAGAAGCAGAGAAGCCATCATCACTCTGTACTCAGCCGTAGTGAGGCCACACCTCAAATACTGTGTTCAGTTTTGGGTCTCTCACTACAAGTAAGACATTGAGGCCCTGGAGTGTGTTCAGAGAAGGGCAGCAAGGCTGGTGAGAGGTACTCCTTACTAAGTATGGAACAACAATCAATATCTGTGGAGAGTTCGTATTTGGCACATTTACACAAATATTTATGCCCTCTTTGTTGTCAAGAAACAACTACTACATCATGTACTTGGTATAATTAATTGTGGGAACGTTGCTCATGCCAGCATAGCATGACATCTTCTGCTACGTGACATCTTTCTCTCATTTGTCAGGGAAGAACTGATTTTTGTATCTTTGACATGTTTATCATTGTGAAGTTAAGTTAGTTAAATGGGCCTGCTCTCTAGTTCTCAGAGATGACATATTATGGTATCACATAAAAGTCACATATGCCTTGTTATTACAGCTGCATCTTGAAAGGAAAGCAAATAGAAGAATCTCCACCACACAAGATCTGTAAGATGAAGTTTTGTTCAACAAAACAGTGGTTTCCAATGTTGTTTTAGGCTATTGTAATTTATGAACAGTTATTTGGTACTTGATTTTCCCAGCATTTTTTAAAGTCTCAACACTGGAAAATTTGACACACATTTCCATAGTCCTACATGAGCTCCAACTGATCAGCATCTTTCTTTGTGGGTGGGATTTACCTCACCTAATCTGAGACATCTATTTAAAACTTAGGCATTTGCTGTCAATTTGGAACTCAGGTTAAGTCATCAGTGACAGACAGATGCTTCTTGTGAGGTGACTTATGCCACCTGGTTTTGTCTCAAAGTTTATAACAGGTGTCCAGCCCCCTTCCATATGCATCCAGAACAAGGCAAAAACAAATGCTTTTCTCAGGCAAGACTGTTGTTATAAACCCATCAGTACTGCTCTACTCTGCAATAGTGGTTCCAGATAAGGAAAGCATTACAAAGGAGGCATCAAGGAAGTAAAAAATCAAACACAAGTAATATTTAAGGATTCAACATATCCTGTTTGTAATGAAAAAAAAAAAAATCTTTGCATCTCAAAATCAAAACTTACAACATTTTTATCATTAGAATTCTCAATTACACATACTCAGAAAGAGCTGTGAGCAAGCAGAGTGCCTTTGTAGCTAAGAAGGCTAATGGTATCCTGGGGTGCAATTGAAAGTGTGGCCAGCAGGTCAAGGAGGTCCTCCTCCCCCTCTACTCTTCCCTGGTGAGGCTTCATCTAGCCAGGCTCTTTTCACCTGCACCCCATGACAGAACAAGGGGCAGTGAGCAAAAACTGGAACATAAGAATTTCCATCTGAACATGAAGAAAAAAAATTCATTACTTAACACCAGAACAAGCTGTCCAGAGAGGTTTTGGAAGCTCCTCTATGGAGATTTCAAAACCAATCTGGACACCTTCCTACATTAATTAAAAAAAAAAACAAAAAACAAAAAACAAAAAACAAAAAAAAAAAACAAAAAACAAAAACAAAAAAAAACAAAAACAAAAAAAAAAACCTACAATTCTATGATTCTGTGGTCCAGGCTAGGATTATCATCATAGAATTCCAGTGAACTTTGTGTACAAAGTTCAACACACCATGTGGATCAAGAAAACTATTTTGAAGCACTTCTCTAGATTTTGTGGTTTTCGGTGGCTAACTTACCTACTGAAACACAGAATCACAGAATCATAAAGAGACTGGAGATTGACCTCTGGAGATCATCTAGTCCAACCGCCTTGCTCTAAGCAAGTTCCCTTGACAGGTTACACAGGAAAGTGTCCAGAAGGGTTTTGAATATCTCCAGAGAAGAAGTCTTACAAATTTCCATGCTCCAGTTGGCATCCATTGCCCCTTGTCCTATTACCAGGCACCACTGGGAAAAGTCTGGCCATATCCTTTTGTCTCCTGCCCATTATATATTTATAAGCACTGATAAGATCCCCTCTCAGTCTTTTCATCTTCTCTAGGCCTGACAGTTACAGGTCTCAGCCTTTCCTCATAAGACCTCCAGGTCCCTACTCATCATTACAGCCCTCTGCAGGAATCTCTCCAGTAGTTTCCTGTTTTTCCTGAACAGAGAAGTCCAGAACTGGACACTGTATTCCAGATGGGGCTTCACTAGGGTAGAGTAGAGAGGGAGGAGAACCTCCCTTGACCTGCTATCTACAATCTTTTCAATGCATCCCAGGATACCTGATTGACCTTCTTGGCCACAAGGGTACATTGGTGACTTATGGTCAACCTGTTGTCCAGCAATAAAGCCAGGGCCTTCTCTGCAGAGCTTCTTTCCATCAGGTCAGCCTCTAACCTGTACTAACGTATGCAGTTACTCCTTCCTGGGTGTAGGACTTTAAACTTGCTCTCGTGGAACCTCATCAGTTTCCTTTCTGCCCAACTCTCCAGACTATCCAGGTCTTGATGAATGACAGCAAGGCGTTCTGGTGTGAGCCACTCCTCCCAGCTTCATATCATCATCAAACTTTCTGGGGAAGTATCCTATCCCTTTGCTCAGGTCACTGATAAAGATGTTAAACAAACCAAACCCAGAACGGACCCCTCGGTAACACCACTAACTACAGGCCTCCACCTAGACGCTGTGTGCCACTGATCACTACATTTTGAGCTCTGACAGTCAACCAGTTCTTATTTAATCCACCTCACTGTCCACTCATGTATCCCATACTTCCTAAGCTTACCTACAAGGAAGTTGTGAGAGATAGTGCCAAAAGCCTCGCTGAAGTCAAAGAAGACAATATCCACTGCTTTCCCCTCATCTACCCAGTCTGTCATGAATATATGATGTTAGCTACGGCTCATATGCCAAAAGAACTCAGAAGCCCAAGTGAATGGTCAGAGGAAGAGCTGACCTTAATAAGCTTTATTCATTGGGTGAATGGAGTATCACTTTCCTGCAGTCCTGGAGTTTACAAAATAATCAGGACCATGAAAAGATCTGCATGAAGTTTAGTACAGGCACTAATGGAAATTCGTCCAGCAATTTGAATGAGAACCTAAAATTGTATTTGTTTATGGAGTGTTAACTCAGGGAAAAAATGGGAATCTGAGATTTGGGAAAATATAGAAGTCTGACGTGATGGCCTAGGATATTTTTCACCAGCAGACTCAGACAAAAACATGTGAAGGTTTCTTTCAGATTCCTTTGCACAGAAAAACAGTTCTACATCAAAATCCTTGAGGCCAGTATTCTTGCTTGCAAGCACACTGGTGTTTTGCCTAGCTCTATTCATTCCACAGTTGCTTTTACTGGTAAAGGCAGAGCTGCAGAGGCCAAGATAAGTTAGTGTTCAGTTCAGTAACTGTTGAATTCTTCAGCCTAGAAACTGTCCTGCACAGGCAGGGCAATGAACTGCATGAAATCTCTTTCCATCTTTGCACAGCATAACCTTCTGGAAATACAACCTAGTGCTTTTCATTAGGGTTATTGTTATGATAATTACTTGTTTATTAATACTTAATGCTTGCACACCGTTTCAACTCCAACAGTACTGCTTTCTTTATTTTGCTGTAGGAAGAATTAGAAGACTTTTCCTTCAAAAAAAAAGGACATGCATAATTTTTTTTCTCCATTACAGGGACCCTTGGAGAACAGCCTAAAAGTTAGACTCAAGAACTAATCTATAATTTGAATTAATCTGTACTTGCCACCACTACATGTGCAGTTTCTTGTATTGATAAATTGTGTATGGAAGTAAAAAAGCAGGACACATATAGGACTAGTGCTCAAAACATCAGTACAGATTAGTTTTCTCTTCCATAGATCACAGCGAAGGATTATCAACATCCTGACAGGACTAACTAGTATTGTAACTGGTACCCTCCTCACCAGATTTTTATTTATCCGTGCCCATAGCATCTTCAGCTATTAAGCAGTTTTCCAATTATTAGTGTTAATACATCACTTTCTCTGTCTCAGCCATTTTTTCTTCCTTGTTTGTATAGCTGACTTACAGCATGGAACTCCCATGTATTTCTCAGTAGCTGGAACCCACTGAAAGTTGCCATCATCCCTGGGCAGGGGCTCCCTGGTAACTCCACATGCTCTGTGAGATGGACAGGATCTGATGTCTCTGCAACTATCCACCACCACATTTGTGCTTTGTCTCCAAGATACACGGCCAGCCCCCTTCCGTTCTCCCTGAAGCTTCTTTCTGCAATAGTGACTCAGCTATTCATTTCCTTCTTCCTGCTTCTTCTTTCATTCTGTGAGCAAGACTCTCCCGTGCTGCTATGCAGCAAGAGGAAGGTGAGAGACTCTGTTTTCTTCCATGCCAGCAGGTAGAGAGAGACTGAGACTGTTAGAAAAAGAAAGGAGAGAAATTAGGGTCCTTTTTGCACCCAGCCATCCTGCTTCTCACTCTCAAAATAAAACCAAAAACCCTTAAAAAGTTGATATAACAAGCTTTTGGATCGCCTTCACACTGTGTGCCCCGTGTGTTTCCTGCTCGCAGCTGGTGGTGGAAGAAGAAAACAAAAATATCATGAGAGAAACTAGTCTTCTGGCTGAAACCAGAAAGTATGCATCCCAAATTAGAGGCTCAGACTTCTCAGATACACTCCCGAACCAACTGCCATCCCTGCTGCCAAATACATCCTTTCCCGGCTATCCCGAAAAAGCTACCTGAGGACTTTCACCAACCATTTCATATGTCCTGAGGAGACGAATGTCACCCTCAACTCAAAATAAGGAACGTCACAAAATAATACGCAGGAATCCGAACCCGAAAAAAAACAGACAAACAAACAAAAAAACCCTGCAATGAACAGAGTGGTTCCAGCACACCTGTTTCAACTTTCACTAAAGCAGTAAAGCAGAGGAACGAGCTGTGCAAATCTCCACACAAAAGCTTCTCTGTCCGACTCTATCACCTGCATCAAAACAGCTTATGAGGGAGCCTTACTCAGAGCAGCAGGCGGATGGGCAGGTCTCAGCTCCCAGTCAGCTTCTAGGTCCAACAAAGCAGAGCTAAGAGGCACCCTGTTTTATCCACTCTATGGTAGCTCTGGCATGCCTGAGAAAAGAAGATGCTCTAACACAGCAGGAACAGTAGCACTAAAAAGAACACTTGTGTGTTAAATCATCAGGGAAAAAATATATATATGTATTTTTTTCTTCTTTGTGTTCTTTTCACTTTTCTGCCAAAATAGCAGTTTTCTTGATGTGCGAGGCAAACTTTTAAAGTCAAAGTTTAAAGTCAAAGGGAAAACAATTCCTGAGCAAGTAACTCAAAACAAATAGCTGGAGGAAGTAAAGGTTGGAAGGTAGGCTGTGGAAAGACCAACTGATGCATTTTCAGTGTTTGCTGAATTAAGCCTTGAAGTAGCAGGATAGATGAAGAATAGCCATCCCTGTGATCAAGAAATGCTCTGCTTGCTTTGGTGAGCAACAAAATGCTTAAAGTTACAACCCAAATTTCACTGGCCTGAAAGTGTCACTAACCCACAGCTAAGCTCCAGATGTTCTAGGGGGCCTGAATTCACACACAAAAACATGTCCTATCTCTAGCCAATCTGAAAGAGAACAGTGGAGAAGCTCAAAATGCTGGCTTTGCACAACCGTCTGCAATTCAAGATTATATTTTATACATTTTCAAGACAGAGAAGCATGTGCATCCAAACAGTCCCTTGGTTTTTGTGGGATTTGATTGTGGCCTAAAGCTGTCTGCAGAGCCTGGGGATGCTACTGAAGGCTCAGCTGCAGCAAGTGGCCAAAGAACTCATGATGGAATCTTACCATCCCACTCTGTAGAGGCAGGAAAGTCACAGCCCAGCATTCTAGAGGCAGGACATGGGTCTGATCCAGTATGGCCATGTATACCACAGCAGACCCATAGTCTGTTGGCCAAGCTCAGCAGGGGATCTGTATAAGATTGTTTTCCTTCTTTGCACACCCTTTGCTGAGATCATGGCAGGAAAAATATCATCTTGTAATATTTGCCAAGGGCCTGACTTGGATACACATGTCCATTTGGGGTAAAAAGCATATTCTTGGTCCGACATGGGCAGTACTTGATGCCAGTCATTTCTAAGAAGCAAATCTGAGGGCTTTTCTGCAGGACTGTGGGTATGAGAAAAGCAACAGAGAGCAAATACGGGCAGCTGGCCCTCTGGGCATCGGCATCCAGGCTCTCTGGGTGGTTCTCCAGATCTTGGGGTCATGCTGAGAGCCAAGCTGTTTTGTTTTCAGTCCCTGTGTGCATTCCTCTATGTGACTGGGTCCTTTAGTCAGCAAGCCAGCATCTCTTGTTGTTGGACTCTCCCACCACATTGGACTCCTGATCAGAATATTGCCTTCCTTACTTAGTTACTTTTAATTTGAAAAATGAGCTGCACTCCCCACCTATTAGCCCACAAAAGAGCCTTCCTCTTTTTCCTTAACTCCACTGTAACCACAATAGATACTACATTAGAAGAACCAACTTGCATTTACAATGCTACCAAATTTTTCCTCCTCCTTCCTTAAAAAGGAAAGGTGTCTTCTGATGCAGTGAGCTGAAAATCATGCTGTTTCAAATACAAAACAGCAGCAAACTGAAAGAGACCTGCAGTAATAGGATTAAGGGCTACAATTCAGGCCATGCTTCTGGAATCAGCTGTTTCTTATCTGGGTTTCTTTGTAGAAGCTCTGATCTCATTTGTACGAGGTTGTGTTACTGGGCTACCTAACCAGTGCTATTCTTGGCTGACTGTACAAATGCCATATATAAAAGCTGACTTTCTAGGAGAGCTGCTTCATGACTGAACAGTCAAAATGCAGGTGCTGTAACTGGTGAAGTAAGAGTATCCTTTCCTCCCCAGACTTTGCTAAGAATGTTGTCTCAAAGGACAGATTGCATTTTCTCTCAGCTCCTCCATACCACACACGGAAGATTACTTTACTTTACCACAATTAAGTCCGAGAGCTATTTTGAATTCCCACACACAGACAGTCCAGTACAACAGGCATTATGCATACACGCTTCCACATGCCTTCTGTTTACTACCAGGCACACCAGTATAACCCATACCATGAACATTTGTTCACCTATCGTGTCCTAAACAGATATTTCATTTTCCATCATCATAAAGTTACAGCTCATATGAAAAACAAGCAAGTGAGCTTAACACAGTGGCATAAAAATGACATGCTGGTGCCTCTTCTCTTGTTCTCCCAGAACAAGTGCAGCCATTTCTCCTCCACCTAATAAAGCAGTTAACCAGTGTGTTTTGCCTGGTGGGAAGCTGCTAGTCCATAGAGGGAGCAGAGCGGATGAAGGCTGTGGGACGCTGATTATGCTCCCTTCACTGCATAGCTACTAGTCCCGAATCCAAGCCCAGTGCAGAGCTGGGAGAGAGATAAGGATAAGAAAGTGCCAAGACTTACTTATTCCCCCTTTCCTCCACCTGCCACCTGCACATAACCTGATTTTATGAAATGATCTGGGAGACTTTCATAGGCAAAAGCACAATGATTTCTATTCTACTCACTCCCAACCCTTTTACTCCACAAGTAAGAGTTGATAACTATCTCCTGTAATTCTATAAGCTTCATATCGTCTCCAGGAAATAATTGAACCCTTTGTGGCTTTGAGAGCAGCGTTTTGGTATTTTTCCTGGCATTGAAATACTGTTGGATTCTGTTTAAATGGAAGAGATGGCCAATCCAAATTAAATGGGAGAAGAGAGAAGGCCAGGAAGAAAAGTCTGCTGCCTGCAAATAAACAGAGTGAGTGGGAGAGACCAACTGCTCCAGATGGGAAGAACAAGTTCTTCCACCATGTGTTAACTGGCCTTACTCTGTCTCACCCTAAAAATAGATGCACTGGGATTCTGAGCCAAAACCCTCAATTTCACTAGTCCCCCACTTCATTCTGTACCAAAATAACCTGACATGTTCCTGTTATGACACAGGTTTCTCTCACTCCATCATCAGCACTGTACTTCTGCAAAATAAGTCATTCCGGTAGGTACTGGAATTCCAGATGGCATATGCAAGGAAAATGTAGAGGAAATAGCTGTCTGGTCTTACGAAGTCCATGCCCAAAGTATCATTAGCTACTTATTGACTGTTGTGCACTTGTTGGATATAGGGTATTCCTTTATATTTTTAGCCTGAAGATGGGAGTCCCACCCCACGGTCAGCCTTCAGTATTTACAAGGTAGCCCCCATGATGGCTACATGCTATCATAACTTTTACACAACCTCACAGACATTTAATACACTGATACTCAAATGCATTCCTGCTAGGCTTTCCTGCCACATCCTCCTGCCTGCCTGTCATTAATTTCATGCCTTGTCTCCTCACTTCGGTGCCCACAGGCTTCTGTTGGAAGCATTAGTGAGAGCAATGTGCAAACAAATGTGAAAAAATAATCTCTAATGCTGCTGGCTCAGAAGCCAGCAGAAACCGGAGGATGTTTTCTGGCAAAACAGAAGCAATGAGAGCTATTATCTAAATAAATCATGTCTC
The DNA here is from genome assembly GCF_054131305.1 of Coturnix japonica. NCBI lineage: Eukaryota > Metazoa > Chordata > Aves > Galliformes > Phasianidae > Coturnix > Coturnix japonica. The sequence continues at coordinate 67,096,865 of NC_140663.1, forward strand.
AGGGCATACAAGCTTAGCACTAGCAAGGAGATAATGGTCTGAAGACACTCTAACCGGTGTTTCTTACCACTTCCAGGGAAGTACTGACACAAGAACCTGCCATTATATTATACACTGAGAACACTGGCTGGTATTTGAATCTATTGACCAAAATTCATTCAACACTCACAATTACTGGAATCTTTGCATTTCTTCTTGCCTTTGTAAAGTACACTTTACTTTGCTAAAGAGTAGTTAAATGTTATCATCCCCGTTTTACACAGGAGGTAAAAACACCTCAGAAGGGTTACACCCAAGTGACTCCTCCATGAGCATGCAGGAAAACAAAAGTATAACAAAGCTACAAGCCTGACACAACTCTCACCATCAGCAAAACCATGACTTTCAGCCCATTCTTTTTTGACTACAGGCACCACAGGGCAGATCACAGGGATGAAGTGTCTACCTGCCCTCCTTTCAGTGACCATAAACTCACTGCAGCCCCCTTGAGCTCCTTCGCTGCCCAGAAACAAGCACAGGGTTGGGAACATGAGGCTTTCAAGAATGCCACCACATGGGGTTTTCTCTCTCAGCTCCAGCCACTGGGGTCCATACAGCAAAGGATGAATAGCTCATTGGGAAGCACGGGGGCTTCTCATTTGCTGCCATACTTTGCACAGAGTGTTTATGACAGTTGTCTAGAGGGTTGTGACCACTCTATATGACTCATACTAGAGCTGGTGAGGTAGAGGAAACCAAAACCAATGGCCCATTTGTTGCTGGCCCTGATAGACCTCCTATTGATAGCTCTGTGTCACACTGGGACAGCTGCTTCAATACCAGAAATTCTTCACAGCCCCTCTAGCCCTCATGGTGCTACCAGGAAAGCTCCAGTTTCAGTTAAGAATTTGATGGCTGGCAAGTGTATAAATCATAAAAGTAGCTTTGTTCTGTAACACTTCAAACCTACTAGGTTCTCTCACATTGCTGCAGTTTGCTGGCACTTGCCGTTCAATTTATATAAGCTAAGCTGTGCAAACTCATGCCTTTCCAACCTCTAGACAGCTTGTTATACTGCAGAGAGATGCTGCTCCTTTACTCCATGCTGTGTTTTCCTGACAGTGGGGCTTTCTGGGGAAAAGTGCAGCCACTTATTTTGGGGGAGATTTCATTTCACAGGAATCCCAGACAACTGCAGGTTTTTAATACTGATTCAAACAGAGTCAAATCAGGAAGCTACATCCGAGCTGATTCCTTTCAGTAAGTCCTGTGCCTTAGCAAGGGCTGGAAAGCAAAACAAGGGCACTGGCAGCTGGATGCCAAGGAGGAGGCAACGTGCCCTTTGCAGACATAGCCTCAGGTGAAGGCTGAGCTCCAGTTTGTGGATACTTCCCCAGGGTGCTGCCCTGACAGCCAAGAGAGAGCACCCGGGCAGAGGCTGCCCTGCCCCATGGTCCCACCCTGTCCCTACCCACTGTTTTACCCAGGTGGGAAAGCAGTGATCCGTGGGCAAGAGGGGTGGGACCAGCCTTTCATCTGGTGTGAACTTCTGCAGTGCCTTTGATGTTCCTGGGTCTGGCACGTAGGTTGGAGTGGGAGCCCCACAATAATAATGTGAAGCCAGTGGAACCTGCTCAGATGCTCAGATCCTCTGAAAATCTGGGGTGTGTGGGGCTGCTGAGCATAGGGATCATTTGAATAGCATGACTTGTGGCTGTACAGATGCTCAACCTGCAGGCATCTAATAAATGAGCAAAGAACTGGAAAGAAAAACAGAAGCTTTAATTTGCAGCAAAATCTCCAAATTTCTTCCTGATGCAAAGCACAGAGTGCTGACAGTATTCAGAAGAAAAAAAAAAAAAAAGAAAAAAAAAAAGAAAAAAAAAACACTTAAAAATACGTAGGAGGGTGGTTGTTGCACAAGCTAATATCAGCTCCAGCTCAGCACATATTGCCCTCTCACCTCCCTCATGACTGAACTGCTGGACTCTCCCCTCATGCAGGTTGTCAGAGCAGCCTGCTAGGAAGCCTTCTGATTGTTTTCTAGGATCCCCAGTACTTAGCAGTGTGGCACAGACCTGCCATATTTCCCCACTGTTATGCTGAGTGATAAGCTGAGCTGGGACAATCAGCCAGCACAGCTGAAAGCCATCCATACCCAGGCTCTTATGGCCAAAGCAAGTCATCACACGTGACCATGATAGAAAACTCTCTTTGTAAGTAGAGTTTAAGGCCTCCATGGACCCCTAGAGTCAAGGAGATAGCTCATCTTGTGGAGTTTTATCCTCCATCCCAAGAGCCAAGAGAGCCCATGGGTTGGGGTGCAATGAAAAAGCATTATTTGGGGACCCAGATGGAAAAATTGAAGTGGCTAAGAGACATATTTCAAAGCTCAAGCCATGTATATATATTTATAGATGTGCATCAGTGTTTGTATATACATAAGCCCCTCTTTCTGTCACAGAGATGTACAAACCTACATGCCCACGCATGTCCAATAATTGTCCCTTCATTAAGTGCAGCCCAGTGACACATTGCTGCCTGCCACTGTGACACTCCAACACCCGCAGTCAGAGCTAAGTAGAGATGGCCAAAAGCCAAAGAGCTAATTTTACTGGTTTCCAATTTAGTGATGCTCAAACCTTCATGCTTGGTGGGAGACTGCAGTCCCAGAGCACTGCCAGCCCTCTTGCATGCAACATGTAATGTACATGTTGCTGACAAGTTTAAAAGTTCTCAGTAACCAGACCATTTCACCTCCCTTGCTCCATTCAGTCTACCATACCAGGCAGACCGTTAAACACATCATTGTGGTACATCTCACCACCTATTTTTATTGCACTATCAGATGACATGCAGTGACATGTAAAGATGCATTCTTTACCAATTGCAAAATCAACACGGACAAGCTGGTTTGCACCTACTGAGGAAAGTGCAGCAATTGGAGTCTTAATTCTCCTCTTATTTACCAAAATTTATCTGGAAATCAATGAGATCCAAAGGAGTTCATAATCTCAAGTGTCAGTTAGGGTCACAGTAATACTCTAAAGTGAAGGAAAGGCCTAATAGGGGAGGAGAGGAAAAATAACAACAAATGTTTCCAACAGGAAATTAAAACTTTTAAGTCATTGAATATTTGTTATTGTGCATGCCCACCTAAGCCTGTGTCAGGAAGAAGAAATAAAAGACTGGGGGAAGGGAACAGGAGGTAGAACAGGAATAGTGCTCGATAACCAATGGTTTGTGCTCAAGTTTCAAACTACCCCCTCCTCCCCCCCCCCTTCCAAACCTCAGAGCATGAGCACTGCAACAAGGCTTTGGCAGCCAAGGCTTGTGCCAGTGCTGCAGGCACTTGTAAACCATTTCAGTGGGTAACATCCTGGCTCAGGGACCGTAATGCATTTGGGCACCCACATTTTGCACGTGGAGCAAAGGGACAACACAAATACCCTGCAAATCCCAGACATGCGAAGGTTGCTTCCTTTAGGGTGGATGAGGGGGCAGTAACAGTCCATTGTAGGGCCATGAGTAAAGAGCAGAATGGCCAAAACCGCACAGAAGAGTCACTGTGTATAAACAACAAATCTGTAGGTGGGTAGGGAAGGGCTGGGAATAGCTGCAAAGACAAACACATTGCTCATGTCTCATAAACTCAAAAGCCAAAGGAAGTTTCCCTAGGGGAAGCCCTTGATTCTTACTGCAATCTTCCCCACCAGAGTTTTTAGATGCTCTCTCCACTCTTTTTTTTTCATTTTATGAGGAAAGACCCTCCCCCCATTTGTAATTAACACTGCATTCTTATCACTCTACAGGATAAGGCCTTCAGTGGCAATTTCTGCAAAAGGCCAACAAAATGCAGAAATACTTTCACCCATCTGATGCTGCTTCTCTGAGCTGTTAAGGAAAACTGCCTCACCAGGAGCATCCACGTTGGAGTGAGCAGCCCATCAGACCCTCAGCATCTTTCATCTCTGGTGATGAAACTCTCAACTCTCCTTTATAATGTGAGGTACAAGAGCCTTCCTGACCATTGTACCTGCAGCTCAGAGCATCTTCAAACACTCCACTCAGTCCTTGAAGAAGCAGTGGTCCCAGAAAGAAGCTGCAGATTTCCTTTCCATTGCCACTGCGTTCTTCCTGATGGTCTGAGGGATAATCACTCAGCTGTCTCCTCACAGAGAAAGTGCTAGAAGAGACAGATACAAGTTTTCTGAATTTCTGATCATTAGAGTAAGCTCCTACTATCATTCTCATTTCTCCACATATTTTTCCTCCACAACTGTTTTCTTACTTTTTATCCCTCACAGGCCTCCTTATCCTCACAGTGCATCATTTCCCTTGGGCCTAATCTGGAGGACAACAAATTGCATGCAGTTTCCCATTGTTTCTGGCAGGTTTCGTGCATGTGCAGCACCTCTGCAGATTAGGGGTGAAACCTCTGCCCAAATCACAGCACGTACTATAATAAACAGAGGGGGAGGGCAGGATTTCTTCTGCTCCCAAAACAGCCACTCCATCAGATGATGTCTTTTGTTTTTTTCCCTCTAAACTTAGAACTGGGAAGTCATTGTGCAGGGATCCCTTGAAACTGATGTTTAGTGTTCCATCTGAGTGGTCAGGAACCAGATCTTGGCAAGCAGACAGAAGCTTGTGGTGTGAGTCTGATCTAGTGCTGTCATCTGCAAAAGAAGGGATGTCCTGACTCTCACACTCCACCTCCATATATCAGGCCAATCCTAGTTTTCACAGGCCAAAGTTTGGCTTCCAGACACAGCATCCAGACACTGCAAGCAGCATCTGCATGCAGCAGATGGGATAGACTCTTGCAGGGTGTATTTTAATAGGAGAAGGGGAAATGGTTTTAAACTGAAAGACAAGAGATTTAGATTGGATATAATGAAGTTTTTTTTTACAATAACAATGGTGAAGCACTGGAACAGGCTGCCCAGAGAGGTGGTGGACACCTCATCCCCAGACACATTCAGGCAGGCTGGACCAGGCTCTGAGCAACCTGATCTTGCTGTAGATGTCCCTGTTCATTGCAGGGGAGATGGACTAGATGACCTTCAGCTCTTCCAACTCAACTGATTCTATGATTCATGTAAAGCGCAAGCACCTCACGCAACACTGACCTTGAGCTCTTTACCATGACTCATTCATGTGCACAAAAAACTAAGAAAAACAGTTTATCACTTGTGCCCTGGAAGATGCTTGAATAATAAATAATATTTATAAAATGAACTAAAAATAGAGATCACAGCCCATCATTACATCCCACAAACTCTGAGGCAACATTCTGATGGACCTTGAGAAGAAATAGTATCCTTGATTTTAAGCTGGTGAGCTGGACACAAGATGGGGTGAATTCATAAAGCAGACCAGTACATTCCAGAAGACTGCAAATCTAATGAAGTTTGCTGACTGATGCGATTCATAGCACTGAGTTAGCAAGTTCACTGCCTCCAGGCTGCTCACTGCAAGCTAAGTGCCTGGAGATGGGAAAGCTACTTAGGTTCATGATATAGATGAAGAAAAAGTCGAGGGAGAAGAAATGTAGTGCCAACGACAATCTAGTTTGCAGGATACTTATCCAGGAGTGCAACAATTGACATCCAGGTCCCAGTCTGAAGGCCAGCTCAGGATGATACCCAAATGCAAGAGCTTCAATTTCTAGGGCTGAGAAAGCCCAGGTTTGACCTTTCAAGAGCCTTGGTATCAACATGCTCACCTGGCATACACAGGATAAAGTGCCCTGAGGCCAAAGGACTTGATAGGATTTACGACAGCCTCTGTGAGCACACTCCCCAAAAGGCTATGGGATAAAAGTCAGGGGAGCATTTCATGTTGACAAAAAAGTTGTCAGAAATGTACAGAAAGCAAGGTCAAAACAAGTAAGACAGGCAATAGTTGATTTAGTAGAACTGAATGGCAATAGTCAAGAGACACCATGCCTGTGCTGTGAGTAATGCATATATATACATGTATGATATGCTTTGGATATTACTAGCAACATACTCACTGTGGGTACCCAAGCAATGCAGAATTGTGTGGGCAACATGCATGAGCATTTGGGTCCCTCTGCATCCCCTGTGTCCTCCTATCAAACACCTAGCGAAAGAAAGAGTAAAATCAAGAGTGATATATCACACCCATATATTTTTAAGCATGGGGGGGGAAAAAAGTAGAACATCTCTTAAGTAGTATTTTAAAAGTTTAGCACCTTCTGACTCTGTCATCACAGCTCTATATTTTAGGAAGGTGCTACAGTGGGAAAGATTCAAGTTCCATCCTGTTCAGTATCCAGAGAATTCAAAAGAAGATGCATATTATGAGCACGTGTCTGGCCTTGGCTCTGATGTGCTACATTTACTGCTTTCTGCTTGGAGAACACCTTCAGATTTCTGATTTACCCTGGGTGGGGATAATTTTCTGTATTCCATGGGATTTACCTCCAGAACGACTCAGAGCTCTGAAAGTCTTTTTACTTTACTGGATCTCAAATAAGCTTTAGCCAGAGCCCATCTCAGTATAAACTGTATTTTTATTATGTATTTTTGTCACTAACTAATTAGGAACAGAGCTGTAAATAAGAGATACCACGCTTGCTCTCTGCCAGATTAGTAGTAATCCAAACAGCACTTTGTCAATAGCCTGAAGCTTGTCCCTGAAAGGCTGAAGTGAAGATACAGTGAGCATCTGCCCTCTTCTTCAATTGCAGAGTAAGACCTAAAGAAATGACAGGTCTCTCCATTAAGCTCAGACATTTCAACCTGAGCATATCTCTGTTCTGGAGGAAGCAGAAACTGGCCCCTGGGATTCCAAATATCAGGACTGTCAAGAGCATGAACAGGCTGCACTGGGAGATTCTTATGGGCCCACAAAGATTGGGACGAGGCTGGAAGTGAAACTGCAGCATCCAGGCTTTGGGGAGGAAACATTCACCAAGAGAAGAAAACATGATCCAGTAAAAAAACAGCGGTGACAGGGAGCCACACTTGCAGGCAGCAACACTGAACAGACATCCTCGGAGCCAGCAAGAATTTTTAATAACCAATTTCATTGAACCCAGATAACATGCTCATAAATAAATAAGTAAATAAAGAGCAGCTGCTCTGAAGTTGCCCATGAGTATTTGTGCTAAGGGTGGAGCATGGTGACAGGATCTGTCAGGATCAGTTTAACCTCATGCAGTGAATTTCACAAGGCATTCATCGGGGAAACAAGGAGTCTTCAGCCAAGCAAGAATGGAGTCAGTGACTACTTCTCTTCACGTGGTCCTCTCTTCCCTCTGCCCCTTCACCCACAAATCCAGGCCAAAGCCAAATATTGAATAAGACCCTGTTCAAATTATGTTTGAATGTGATGCAAGTTTGCATGTGCCCCATACATGTGTGAGACTAAAATCTGCAGGTGAAAAAAGCTACAGGATCAAGAACTCCAATGCCATCTGTCATACCCCATTTCTGTATTTCAGGATGAATATTTTGCTGAATAGGAGGCTTCATTTCGTCAGGGCAAAATGCTCAGGGACTAGGTTTTAATATAATTAGGAAATACTACTGAGAAGGAAGAGTACTTTTTTCCTAGAGTTATGTATTTTTGTTAACCAAGACAAATAGTTAGAACTAGAGGAACTTTTCAAAGGCTATTCCCTCTTCTCAGGGATGCTACAACCACAATTGACTGACTCTATCAGAGTACTGCATTCCTCTTCAAAGAGGGCACTGTGTGAGAAAATTATAAATAGACTCAAAAGAAATAATTATTCTTGCAAATTGACACCTGTGGCAAAATGAGACATGCAAACGACCTTCCTGAAATCAGAGAGGAATAAAGCAATTCTGAAGGGTTTCAAGAGTCCTTGTGGCTTCTTTGGCAGGTGCTTTCTCCCAAGGGTGAGTGGGATGACAGATAGTCCCAGAATATTAAAAGTCAGCAGAATATCAGGAAAGATAACATCACCTTATATTTTCACACCTCTCATCAGGCTCAGGTAAGCACTAGACTGAAGGAGAGCATTTATCTTGATTTACCAAATCAGTTTGTTACTACAAATGGCATTTGCTCAGTGTTTCATCCATCACACAACTGGAGTTTTTCTATTTCCTTTCTGTTCAAGAAAAGGCCTAGACATCTGAGTCTTAAGGTAAGGGGATAGCAATGTGGTTTTGCTGAGGAAACAAAACTTACTTCCTTTCCTGCTCTTCCTCTGCTATTGTTCTGCTTTGTCACTTGCAGGGAAATAAAGGCCTTGGAAGCCAGGATAAAGTAACCCATGAGCCACAAGAAGCAAAGGACAGCCAGCTGAAGAAAGAGAAAACCAGGAGGTTTGCCTGTTCCCTCTTCTGAGAGCTCCCCATCAGGAAACACAATGCCTTGGCAGATCCCAGTCATCAGGCCCTGACTGCACGCAGCCCCAGCTCCCAGATTGACTCCCATCCTTTCACGCCTTCCATCTCCCCTCTCTCTTTCCTTTCTTCCATCCCCACTTCCTGGTTCCCTCTTCCTAAACGGTGGCTTCTGACCATCATCCATGGTGAAGTTCAGGAAAGCTCCGCAAAACCTCCAGCGGCCTTGAAGCAGGACAAAAGCTTCCCTACTGAGGCCTTCCTCTTGTAGTAAAAGAAGCCACCAAAAGTAAACTCCTGCTGCAATCAGCACTGGGGAAAGAGAGGAAACTGCAATCTTGCACTGACTGCAGAGAACAGTCCTTCAGGACACCTCACCTACAGGTCTAGTGGTAGAACACACAGCAGCATGACATCACAAAGGCTTTCCAAGTTCTGGAAAGGCATTGCCCTTTTCAGTGCACTTTGCAAAAGAACGTCCTTGCCCAGAAATCGCTACCAGCATTATGATTTCATCTGCAGCAACAGCAGGTATGTGCATTTTATTAACAAAGGCTTCTAGTCTTTAACCGTTTCTAGTGAGAGAAAGGAAACAAAAAACAAACAACAACAACAAAATCAATGCTGTGTGCTGTGAAGTGGTTTGCTGTGTTCATGTTCTGCACACCATGTGCACACATGCTGGCAAGCAGGACTTTACTTGTGACGTGAGTTGTGGTCACCAGAGGAAGCTAAAAAAGGAACTTGGGGTTTCTATTAATCAAATGGGGGGATATTAGCTTACTGGAATCTAGGATGTGTTACTGCTGATTTACATACAGCATAGGAGATATGTGCCTCAGAGATATGCCACAGATCACCAAGAATAAGCCAACCTATAAACTGAAAGCATCTTCCAAGAACTGCTGTTGCTTAGAATATTCATGGAAGAACTACATCTGCTTTCTTGCCCCTCTTGGATGTTTCAGGTGTGGGACACAATTCCTTTGAGAAGGACCAGAAATCAATTGGATGTGCAGACAGCACAGAGCAACACAGCCATGTCTCCAAATCTGGCAAAAATCCTGAGCTCTGAACCCTGGATGAGGAACAGCCCAATGCCCACTACCAATCAATCTGGCCCTGCAAGGTCTCAAGAGACAAAAGAAAGCCTTTGCTTTAAGCAATTCCTTTGACTTCCCCTCAGCAGAATTAGACTTTGTATAGATAGTAAGAACTGGGTCTTTTCAGTTCGTAAACATTTCATAAGAATTTTCTTTTATCCTTCTAGTTGAGGTTAATTATCTCAGTAACAACATGGTTTCTCCTGAGAATCACTGTGTTTGGAGATTGACTTATCTATTTGGAACAGTCAGACTTCATAATTCTTCTCTTTGGAAATTCCCTGAACTTAACTGAATTTGATAGGAAAAATAAGTTAAAGTAGCGATGCTTCAAAGAACTAATACAATTTCTGTAGCATCTTCATATCCTCTGATTAACACAGAACTTTCTTCTCCATAAGAAAAAGGCAGTCATTCATTCTTGCAGAAATTCTACGGTCCTGTCCAACCAACAATTGTTTTCTTAGTGATGGCAGAGACTGGAGAAGTTCCCCTTCCTGAAGATGATCAAAATGCTGCCAAATTTGGGATCAGTATAAGCTACTCTCATTTGTCATTTGTATTGGATTATGAGTTAAACCCACGAGTTAGACCACAAATCTCACCACCTCTTAGGCTGATCCCTGCAAGAACTTAATGTTTGAATTTTTTTTCCTCTCTGATGAACTTACTGTCTCTGTCCCTAAAGAACATTAAAATTGCCAATAAGTTGTTTTGGGGGCATATTAGGGGCTAGGGATGAGACCAACAGCTGTCATGACATCAACCTCAGGTAATGGACAAGGGGGCAGCTTATCTCACACTACCACAGGAAACTCTGGGTCTTGAGCTACCTCAGGCACTGCCTTTAACCAGAAATTCAGTCCCTTACCTGCCAATCTGGGTGGAATAAAGCCAGTAAGGGAAATCCTTACTCTCATGTTTCTACCATTTCAGGCAGCACATCCACATCAGTGACTTACCTAATCCTCACTGCTTTCATGTGTAGCATTTCCTTTGCTGCAAATGACTGTTTCATGGCACATGCCATAAGAATACAGATATTTTCTGCCAGCATCCTGGCCAGACTCTAATACATTCCTTTCACCTGAATTCCCTCTGCAGGTTCAATCAAATACAGACATTAGTCTTCCTTGGCAAAGAGTTTTCTTGTACAGTGTAAAGCAGTTGCCATGCTTCACACCAGAAGCACGTAAGCACAAGGAAAATAACTTGTGTCATAGGACTGAGGCATTCTGTAAAGCATGGCAGGTCATCCAAAGTACGAGACAGTTTTGAAATGATAGACACTGAGATCTGCATATCCTCCATCCCCCACCCCACCCACCCCCCTTCCCATTACTGAGGGAATCAAAATGTCTCAATGTGAGCTGATCCCAGGCAGGTTATACTGCCACAGGAATATCAGATGGACCAGGATCAGGGCCAGCATGAAGGGATAAGGTCAGGAGGGAGAACTAATAAGGACTTGTCCCTCCATTGATAGGCAAAGATATTTATAGGTCAGTATCAGTGCAGGTGGGTGGATGTGAGGAGGAGCTGCGTACAGAGCCAAACCTTGTGTACCAGGGGAGACACAGCAGTAGGTTTCAGGGAGCTGAGCTTGCCAAAGGTGTTGTGTTTTTTTTTTAACAGCCAGCTAAGAAAACAGCTATGATTTTAACAGCCAGCTCCACAAAATAAGCCCAAAGTGGCTTTAGCACAGCCCTCACCCTAACAGCATCTGAACTGTCTCTGAAAGCCTCCCTTGACCCTGCTCTGCATTTAAAATGAATTCCAAGGAACATTATAATCTGGACAAAGCAGAACAGAATTAGATTTAGGAGAGAGCAATGAAGGTGACTGCCCAAGGCCCAAAGCTGGAGGGGAGCTCTGCTAATGCACATCAGCAGCAGCAGAAGTCAGCCACTTTGAGGGGCAGGCAAGGAGCTGCCTTTGCCCTATGCCCCCAGAGTTTAATGCTGGCTGTGCTGTGAGAGCAGCAGGGCCAGGTCAACATTAGCAAGTGAGGCAGGAAACAAAGACCCCACACACGATAGCAGTGAGGTGACTTAAACATTTACAGGCTTGCTGCAGGCAGGGGGTAAGGAGAAGTCAAGTTTTGTGCAAGAAGGCAGTAAATTTCCTGTTCAGATCTGTACATTGTTTTTTCCCAGAAGTAAAGCTGCTATTTTCAAATTCGGCACTGCCCTGATGTACAGAGCAGTGTCTGGGTTACTGTGTGGCTGGTTGCAAGCACCACAGACACTTCCAGTCTAATTTTGCCATGAGCAGCTTCGGATGAGCAAAGCAAGTTTTGAAAACCTCTTTGGATCACTGCATGTCAGTGTGCTCTGGGCACATCTCACCACCCATTTGCCCTTCAGACTGAAAAAATACAGAGGGAGAGAGGGGAGCACCATAGCCACCTAGATCACTCGTATTGATGTTGTGCTCCACCAAGAAGCCATCCACTAGAGATGTGGAAGAAGCTTGGTGGCAAAACAAGCCTTGGGGGTCACACTCCAGATGGCACAAGAGAGGACAGTATTGAGAGGTATGAGAAAAAGCGAAGACATCCTGTTTTCAGTTCCAGCCACAAGAACAGTTCACAAGGTGAACCTGAACCCGACCCAAATTACATGAATTTGCATCACAATGAAAACACACTGTTGCAACTTGTGTCCTGCCTCCTCCTCCCTACACAATTTTCTGGGAAAAAAAAGTTTCTATAGCATGAAGTTTTGCTCAATATACCACTTCCTCATTCATCCCCAGCTACTTCTCCATCCAGGGCTATGTGGTCTCAGCCCTAGTCTGGGGCATGGGATGCCATCCCCAAAGAGAAATAAAGGGCTTCAAGTGCATGGGGAGGGGAAACTAGAGAGAAAAATCACTCACTCTTCCCAATCAGCTTGGAGGGAGAGCATGGACTTTCCACAGGCAAAGAACATCCCTTGTGCACCCCAGCTGTTTCTGAAACCTTGTCGTCTGGACTCTGTTGGCATGCAGTAACTTCTGTGTCCTTCAAGGATGTTGCCCCCATAGTCCACTCAAAAGAGAGAAAGGAAATACACAGAAATATGCTCAACCGGTCATGTTCTCAATAACATATCGAACAAAATTTGCATGCAAACTTTATCTTGATAAATGTAAATTCATTGTGAAATTTCAGTTCGAGAGAAAGATTTCTGCGCAAAGAGGGAAATGAGTGGTGCCATGCCAGCCATGCTGCTCACAGGCACCTGAGGTCCTCACTATGCATTTCTCAGTATCTTGTGCAAGTATCAGCTGAAAAGATGTTTAAAGTGTACACTATGGAGTGGCTACTTCCAGAGCTTGGCTCTGGGCTGGTATAAACCAGTACAGATAATTTTGGTTACATACACAGAGGTTTACACCACTGTCACCCCCCACAGACAGAGCAGAACAAACCTTTCTTCTGAGATTTAACAATGGCTTATTCTCTTTGCTTTCCTGCTTCCAGGTATTGTGATAAAGTAGGTAAAATCAGACTACAACGTGTCTGAGACATGTGATTATATTCCTGTTTCTGCCATACCCTACTGCCTGCAGAGGCTCCTTGCTTGTAAGAATAGGCCACAGGTAAAGCATCAGCTTAGTATGGATGCGATTGGTCTTCAAATCCTTGTTCAGCAATATATATCTTCCACAGACTCAAAAGCAATGTCAAGTCTTTGGTTCTCATAGCAAAACCCACACCACTGTGACCATACAAGGCCATAAAGCATCACTGGATGGAGGTTACACACAAAATACAATATATAAAGGTACGTTAAATGCCTACACAGCTCGTGACTCTGGTTTCACAGCCCTACCACACACTTGCAGACCTGTGACATTAGGTCACACGTGCAGATCAAAGACATAGTGAGCCCTATAGGAACTTCAGAACGGTGTGCAATGGGCCGCTGCTGGATCTTGGTGGTGGCTATCCCTGCTTTATGTAATACTTGCTTCTTTCTTATCTTTTCTATCAGCTGCTTTCCCTTCCCCATCACCCTAATTCATAACAGCCACTGGCCTCCCCCTCCCCATCTCCCTGATTGATTAAGATTTTTAATAATCTGTTTGGACCAACACGGCTGTTTTTTCCTAATCTTGTGTCAGGTATACATATATCAAAGAATCCCATCTCCCTCCTATAAACTGAAGTGAGACACCATCCCAACCCATCCATATGACAGAAATACATGTGTTTCATAAAAACTTCATAGCTATCACTGGCTGTAAAACCAATACAAAGAGGACATCTTACCCAATCATTGCAAAGTCAAAGAAAGGAGGAACAAATTTTGCTGACTCTTCAACCTTAGCTATGACACTCCTAAGGGCTCCCACTGCAAGATGCACAGCAGCTGGCCTGCTGACTGTGGCATCTCCTTGAGCTCTGAGACCACGGCACTGTCTGATCCTCCTTACACAGCCACAGGATCTCAACTAATACCACGTTATAGGCCTTATTACCACCCTGAGCTGTGTTACTGGCCTCTTTACCTTGACTCATTTTATTCCAGTATTGGTCATATAAGGCGGAATGATACAAAAGATGGTAACAACACAAGAAGAATAGTAATAGATATCCAAAAGGTTATGTATAGGAAAAACTCACAATATGGATGCCTTCAGTCTGACTGGAAAATGCTGAGGCTGGCTATCCAAAAACCACAGAGGAGCAGTCTCAAATAGATACCACCTTAGTGATGGTCAGCCCTTAAATGAAGTCTAGGAGAGGTGGAGTCAAGCTCCACACCTTCCGGGAGCACAGCTAAATTACTCTCACCTGTGCTCCCACAGCTGACCCAACACTTGCCTCAGCTGATTAATCAGAGGTTCAGGCTGTGATTACTAGTTTCCCATACAGGTCCCCATTCTGCTGGTAAGGCAGAGATTATGCTTGTTGGTACTCCTATATAATAAACAAAAAATCTGAAGGACTACCATGAGTATGAGCTCATATGTTGCAAAATCAGTGAGTGAATTCTCAGTCACCAAAAGTGTTCGATCTGCCTGTCACTAGTGAGGTGCCTTTCTCTCACTAGCACCAGCTAACAGAAATGCTTGCAATGCTGTGCCACGTAGCCACGCTACAACCCACTACCAGCTGGCAGACGGGAAGAAGGGAGCATGGGATTTCATCAGTACTGATGCCCAAATGGGGGAGCAAGCAAACATAATTTAGGAAACTACAGCAACTCTTCTTGTGCTGTTGTGTTTCTGCTTGTACGAAGAGGAGGAAATGCTCCTAAAGCTCATTTCCCAGAATGAATCACCCCTGATGGAAGGAGGCCCTGATGAACCTCCCTGCACTCATCCTACCTTCACAAAGCCTCCCTGCCTGCACACAGGCAATGCAGGGTCACCTCTGGGTGACTTTGCTGAGCTCCATTCAGTTGGAAAAAGAAAATGGATAAAAAGAGTTTTTGGAATCTGCTAAATGATCCCTCTGCCAACACTGATAGCGTAACACAGCGGTTTTGCACTCAACTTTTACAAAAGCAGCGAAACTTCCCATTCTTGTGGCACCACAGCCAGTTTCATAGGCTTCACTGACCAGCATTCCCACAAGATTTGGTCCTTGTTTGCACTTTTCCTTCAAGGAAATGATAACATGGGGTAGATTTCTTACAAGACTGGCCATAGATTGTTGGACATGCAGTCTCAATAAAGGTTTTGAAAAATAACAGCCAGTGACTCACAGCCACATGACTTAGCCTAGTCTCTCATTCCCACCTCAGTGTTACCCTATAGCTTAGTGTGGCAGTGTCAGAGCAAGTCATCTCCCAAGCCACAAGAAGTGTCTAAAAAAGCCCTGGAGACGGTGACAGCAACTATTTCCTAGTTCATGAAGAACAAGCTAATGTGTGGCTTTTTTCATGGTAAACAGCTGCTTCCTCACTTATGCCGAAGAAAGTCCTGCCAAAGCTTTTCTATTTAACTTCTGAAGCAAAACAAAATGAAAAACAGAGACAAATGTGCAAGGCTGCATACACACACACACACACACACAAACACACGTTTGTTTGTTTGTTTGTTTGCAGTGGTAGAAACCAATTAAATTAAAAATAAAAATAAAATAAAAATAAAAATAAAAATAAAAATAAAAATAAAAATAAAAATAAAAATAAAAATAAAAATGAGGAGGAGATAAACCAGACCTAGAGTACACTATTCAGCTCAGGCGAAGAATTCTGGAGGTGACAGCTGCCAGGATGACATAGGGATAGTGATGTGTCTGACCGGGAATCTTTGGGTAGCAAAGAGCCATGTAGCATGTAGAGAGAAGGGTGTATATTTTTTGTACACACAACTTGTTGTTCAGGGTGCATACGCCCAAGCTGACGCACACAGACAGTAAAGCTGCAAACTTTGCCTGTGTGTCTCGGTTAGGTGGAGCAAAGAACTCTGCCTAGCAGAGGTCACCCAACACTTTCCATAAGAATGTGTTTCAGTTTGCCTTCAACTTTGCCAGATTTCAACTGTTTGGGCTGGATTTTTTCCATGCATGCTGTCTGCCCCAGGGTAAGTGGTTTTTGGGAAAGTTTCAGCAAAATGATTCAGGCTTTTCTCAGCACAAGAGTAAGGAGAAAATATATTTTGACCCTGTTAAGGGCTATAGATATGAAAAGAGCTCTTTGCAGGCCTCTATAATTGCTCCATGCACTGGAAAAGGAATATGGTATTTGTGTGGACAAAACTGGGACTTCTGCTGGCCCCGTGTGATCTTGCTCAAACCAGGAGCAATGTAAGCTTCCCATAAAACTCAGTTCGTACAGGCTCTGAGGAGACTTCCCAGGGTTTGAACACTCCACCTGTGTGTTTCATCGTGCGTCTGAACCATGAAGGAAACAAAAGGCATTTGAATAAGAGGATGGGATATCACTGAGCTGTTGTCCAAGCTCTGAGTTCTGTGAGAACTTCCAGCTCACATAAAGCAAGTTGTTAATTAAACAGTCATTGCTAGAGAGGCAAAATCTCCAAACCCAATAACTTCCTTCCTGGTCACATGCTTAGACTCTTTTTTTGGGAAGCATAGTATAGCATGTCTTCTGGTAATGGTGGCAACCACTGCTACAAAAACAAAAAAGGAATGGGACTATTCCTGGAGTCAAAAAGAGTATATACACATCCCTCTGGAATAAGAAGTGATGTCTTCAGTCTCACGTCTACTCATAGCAAAATCTATCAGTCAGCAGGCTTTCCTCTGGGAATGGCTCCAGGCAGAGGTTAACCTAGAGAAAACAGTCCCTGACGCCTCCCTGGCTGCCCTAGGAAATATGTTGTGGGAAACATGCTGCATACAAAAATAATAATAATAATAATAAAAATCCTAACCGGAAAGAGAAGGTGGCAAGGTCAAGCCCCCAGTAGTTAAGAATTCCAAAAGTGAAGTTATCTTGTGCTTGGGTCTCAGAATGGCTCTTTCCTATGCATTTTTAAAATGCACTTTGATGAGATGTACTCAGCTATCAGCACACACAGTATTGTGGATATTTTTTGCAAGTAAACTGAAATTAAGCACTAATCTAAATAGGATCCCGCCACTCAAGAATGCAACAAGTTTCACTATTCAGCCTCAAATTTAGTATGTAAATACATAGGAATTACAATTAGAATAAAAAGATGAGCCCCATTACCTTGCAAGGCCCCATAATCCTGAGAAAAAAACATATAATTTATGCAAAAATATCATGGTAAGAGCAAGAAATATCACATCAATATCACTCTTGTAGTACATACCCTCCTTTTTCTAAAGAATTAGTAAAATTATTATGGAATGCCAGGATTCATTAAGCAGAACTAGAAGTACAGCTGATTCCCTTGTGCACTTGCTGGAAACAGCAAGAATTGATGGGAACATCTTAAATATTAGCCTTCCACTGCTCATTTGAAAATCAGTTTTTGTTTATTCCTCGTTCTACAAGATTTTCCCATCCAACTTGACTGGAATAATACAAGCCCAGCTCTCTGCATTGATAACCCATTAGTTGACACCGAGGAAAACTTGATATTGGTTGTATAATTTATGTTTTATGGTGACCATGTGAACAGACATCTCTGGTGGTAAACTTAGTCTCTGAAATTAAGGACAGTACATCATGAGCCTGCCTCTAGGAGTTGTGTATATTTTATAGAGAAAACCTTTTTGTTAATGAGTCACAGATGACTACTGAAGATATTTTTGGTCCAACCTAGAAAGACAAAAGAAATGGGAGGGCTTTGCAATGTATTTAAAACAACAGACCAACATTCCTCAGTGGCATTTCTGCAAATGTTCCAGGCAAAGAAAAACTGGCCATTTTATCTTCACTTCAGTTAAAATAAGTGGGCATCTGGATTCCTGTCTAGGAAAGAAGATTTACACATTTGTCACTAAGAGAGGCTTATAAGGCAGAACATACCCTGTGCTTTAAATATCCAAGTGTATGGGAAACTGTTGATCACAGCAATGAGTCAGCTGTAGGACCATAGATGAGGGCAATTCAGCTGGGCTATCGGAAGGGGTGGAGCTTGGCTCCTCCTCTCCCAGATCTCATTTAAGGGCTGATCACCACTAAGGCAGGATTTTTTTCTCTGGAGATTCCTTCTGTGTGGAGTTTACTGCAAACCTTCAACACTAGTGAGCATTTTCCTTTTATCTTTCAATTACAGTGACCTTTTGTATGTAACATCTGGTTTAATCTCTGCTTATCAGCTGTACAATTGTATAACTGTGCACCAAGTGAAGTGCTGTTTTGATCTGACAGAAAAGTACCTGGTTTTCCTTTTAAACTAATTGTTTCTCTGAATATGGTGCTGCTGTTGCTTCTTCATTTCTGCTTTTTGGGGACAGCTAGGTAGCCATTGCCAGAGTGCTGCACTCACAACATCAGAACAACAAATCTACAGATGGCTCTCACCTTCTGCAAAATCTCTGTCTGATTTCCCAAAAACATAAGCCTTGAGACTGTGTAGCGTGTAGGTGAGTCCATGTGTTTCTGGTTATCTGCCCCTTCTGCCCTTTCCCTTCACCCTCCTGGAAGGTTTTAAGCTGCTTAGGGATATTTCCAATAAAAATGGCAGAGTGTCTTGAAGTTTGTATGAAGCCTCTGAGTTTGTGCACGCATGTGGCCAAGTAGAAGAAAGGAACTGCCGTGATGTTCCTGTTGATGGTCAGGCTGGAGTAACAAGGGAGTAACTTGCCCTATACTAGACATTATAGACTACAGGACCAAGGCCAAGCAGGCTTATTTCCAACAATGGCAGATCTTGCACAGTGAGACATTTATATTTTTATGCCAAAGGAACCTGCAGTGAATGTTTTGATGGATGGGAGTAAGGATGGATCAAGGAAAGGCAAATCTAGGAAACTGTGCATGCTCCTTCTGCCCTGACTGCACAGTTATCTAAAAAGCAACAATCTTTCTACTTTTTGTTCCCTCCTCACCGTGACTAATTTTGTTCTCTAATTATAACTCCTGGCAACTTCCAGTGTAAATGAGTATTTTCCTCCTTTAGGTAAGGCATGTTCTTGGCTCTAAGGAGGAGGCTTGTCTGTCAAAATGTTAGCTACTTCTTTTATATGTTAAGTATTAATTCCATTTATCTTCAAATTATTTTCAAATACTGGAGGCATTCTCTGTATTGGAATGAAATAAGTGCTTAATTTCAGGTTTTTATGTTATTCTTGCTCAGATATGAGGCCAAAAATGACTAATTAAATTCCCATTTAAACCCCATTTCCTTAAATACACCCCTTCTCTTCCCACACACAGCCTCTGTGCTAGCCCTGTGTTCTCTCACATAAGGCCCGCAGCCTACAAGGATAGGTATAAGACACAACCTCCCTGCAGATGGACCGTAACCACATTATTATTATTCCACCATTTACCAGGGCACACTAATACATGTGTTAATGAATAGATGTGTTAATGTGCAACAGACCAAAGGTGCTCAAGAGACTTATTTGTCCTCAGCAAGGGAATAATTTCTTGTCCCTGAAGCAAGGGATGGAATGAAAAGCTTACTAACACCTAAGGCAGTAAGGCTTTGGTCTCCTCACAGACTTCCCAGTGACAGCCTCCACATGTCTGGAACTACCAAATATATATTTCCAGCAAAAAGAAAAGAAAGCAAGGGCTTAAAACATGGAGTGATGTGGGGGAAACAGAGAAATAGAGGTGATTTGATTAATCCATACATTCAGGGCAAAAGATAGTACTAGCAGTCTAGCAGCATGATTCTATGCTGAACAGTCTCCTGGTCCTTCGGTGCCTCCAGTGCCCACTGGCACATCCTCTTACTAAGGGCTTCTACCTGTGAGCCAAAGAAAGGGAACTGCAACATTTCTTGCTGCCAATGCCATGACTCTTCTGAATAAACTGAACTCAACCATCACCTGCTTTCATTCTGTCCAGAGGAAGAGAAGCTTTGGATAACATGTTCACCATCAGCCAGTTCTAATCCCTGCTGAAACATCAGAGGATGCAACTTCAATGCTTTGAGGTATTCAGTATCCCAGATCCTAAAGACGTATTTAAAGGGCTGTAAAATGCAAGCAAAACTTAAGCAAGGGGCACAGGCATAGACTCTTGTGTCCATAGCAACACCAAAATATAAGAATCGGTGGACTCCAGCACCCTTTTCTCTCAGGGCTCCAGCAAAGGCCTCCTTGGGATAAAGGATGAACACTTGAAGAGCAGCTTGCACTTCAGAAATAGTTTTCTAAACTACTTGGGGGAGAAAGTCTCCATCGGAAGGAAAGCACTTTCAGGCTTGTGCCACCTTCCTGTTTTCCAACAGGCAGCCTGCCTTGTGGAACAGCCGAGCATCATGGTTGTGAATCCATGCCTTCAAGTTGTGAGGTGGAATGTAACTCACAGTTCCTGTCATGACCCAGTGACTTGTGACATCCAAAAAGTGAGCACAACTAGTGAGGCTTTTCAACAAACAGTCAACAATTCATTGCTAGCTGCAACAGCCTACTCCATGAAGTGCAACAGTTTGAGAGCTTTTCTTGCATCATCTTTTCTTATTCATACTCAGAGAGCACAGTCATGAGTAAAACATGCTGTCTAACCTTATGTTCTCACCCAAGCTAAGCCTGGAAGAGTCTATGGAGGTCTGAGCAACATCTTTGTGTTTTCATCACATTTCCCAAAGCCTGTCGGATATCGTTATTAAAAATACTCAGAAGGAAACTAAATCCTTTAGAAAACTGCTTTGATTTTAGTAATCTGCTCATTGAGAGGCAGCACCATCCCCATTTAGAAGTGGGGAGGGAAACAGCTTTGCATAGAGATTGTGCTAAGTGTATTCAGGAGCTTCCTGCTCAGCAAAAGAAGAGACTTAGAGCCTGAGCTCTGGCATCTGGGCTATACCTACTTCACAGCCATTCCATGCCATCCTGCAGCCTTGTCCTTTCCTTTTTAATCTTTGCTAGTTCTTCAAGAGTAGCAAGCAGCTTTCCAATATCAGTCACAAGGAACAGTCATGAATAATACCTCATTCTGGCTATCAAAAAGCAATCATCTGCTAAAAGCTTTTGGTTTATTTCCTATGGTGCCAGGTTCAGATTTGTGAAAGTAAGAAAACTTGCTAATATGTTTTCAGATTAAATTGACCTTTTCTTCTCTCAATGAATGTGCCTAAAAATAATAAGAGTTACACAGTCAGATCAAGAGATGAAATTACCCTGAAGTCTGCAGAGAAATTACAGTTGCCTGAAAACAATATGCGTGTACTTCATTCAGCTATAGTATGCTTAGTCAAGACAAATTTGAGTAGTCATGAAGACTGCTTTGTTACTCTATTAGTCCACTGCTTGTGAAATGCTGCATCAAAACAAAACTCTGCGAGTTGCCTGACATCCACAGACGAGTCTGTCACAATAATCACTCTGTCCAAAGCAGATCCTAATATCATCATGAGGGACATGGCTTAGTGGGAGCTATTGGTAATAGGTGAACAGTTGCACTGGATGATCTTGTAGGTCTTTTCCAACCTTGGTGATTCTATGATTCTATGATCAGAACCACCAGGCTCATTCCAGTTTCCATGTTCCAAAGGGCTGTTGTACACGGCACAGTGCAGGCGGACCTTGACATCTCTGGAAAGTAGGTTGTGATGAATTTGAGCCATTTTTAGACATGGGTGACCAGTATTTTAAGGATAGACATTTGGTATTTAGACACCTAGTATGACACATCATGGTCTAAGTCCTGGTTAGGACTTTAGGATTTTACCTGCAGCAGTCATGCCCCTTCAGCAGTCTGTCCTCCCAACCAGACAAAGCCACTCAAGACACATGCCAGCACCTCAGGAGTGTAAGAGAGTATTAGCAGAAAATATTAGTCCTGAACATTAGCACAGATCATGTAAGACTCAGAGTTCAATTCCAGGTTGAATTAAGATTATAGAGAAAATAAGGACATTCTTATATTCTTCTTGCAGAGAATACAAGGACATACTGGATGACTAGAAACAGTAGATGAACAAGGGGTAACACAAAGACATCTGAGCGCTTGTAGGACTTGTGTTTCTCTGGAATGATTCAGCCCTACCTGACAAGCTTTCCCCTGAACTTCCATTTTTTTCCTTCACCTGAGCTCCAAATCAAAGGAACAGCAGTGCAGGCCTGATGCCCCTTCTCAGGAACCTTAGGTCAGGAAGGGATTAACACAGAGCCACTCTGTTTTGCACCCTGCTTCATCTCCACTTGTGTGTATTTTCAGTGAGAAGTAGCTGATGGAGCAGCTGAGTCCCTCATCTTGCACTTTCTGCCAGCAGAGTCCCCTCTGTGAGGGGAATTTGCTGCTGCCCATCTGCAGCCAAAATTGCATGGTATCCATTGATACTCATTTGCCCAGAAAAGTTCACTTCAAAGGCAACAGCTGCTCTTCAAAGAGGCAACAAATTGCAGTGAAGTGGAGAATCAATGCCTTCTCCAGACTTGGCCAGAGATCCTGCAAGGCATCAGAGGAGCCTGGGCCCAGACTACACAGAAACAACCCAAAGCTGAGGAAAGGTGGAGGAAGTGGGTTGTTTGTATGTTTTCTTAAAGAGAACACACACAAAAACAACTTCTATGCTTTCTTGGAAACGCAGTTTGTTATTTCTAATCCATTTCAGTGTAGATTAAAGATGAGGTGTTATCTACTTTTATCACACAGAAAATAGCAATGGCCAACGGCCATCTGTCAGTTCTAAGCATCCCTGTAAAATTATAGATATCCAGCTTCTTGAGTGGTAATAATGAAAACTGATTTTTTGCCCATCATCTGAGCCAATGAAGTACATAATTCTTTAAGGCTCCTGTAAAAAATAAAACTAATTTTTTTAAAAAATAGAAAACTATATTCAGATTTTTTAGCATGATCCAGGTGTCCCTCACTTTCTTTTAGTCCTTTAAGATTGCTGAGCTGCGTTACCATCGTGTGCTACCAAAAGGCCATGTGTGACAACAACAGGAGCCTCCAGACAGAGACATTTTGGCAGCCTGGAAAAAACTTCACCATCCTGTGTTCTGTCTTACACGACTGCAAAAGGGTTTGCTGTATATGAGAAATCTTTACATTTATCAAATCAAAACACACACAAAAAAACCTCAATTTACATTTCATATGTTTTTCATAACTTGCTTGGCCTGCTTTTGTTCACTGTCTAAAAAACCATATATTTGCATTTAATCAAAGACTTCGAGTTCCCATTATCCCACTGTCTCTCTCCCTGTAGTCTCTTCCCCTTTCTGACTGTATATCTAGAAGAGTGGCTGTGCTTAGGACCCAAGCTCTGCAAATAGAGCTCTCCACAAATACAAAATGCTGTCTCACCAAACGCTTCATTTTTTTTTCCTAAAAGGATACAGAGAGTCTACAGAAATGGGAACTCAGCACACTGAGCTGTTTAGCAGATGAAGAGAAAGAACAAAGAACATAAGGTGTGTATTCACAACACTTGTTCCAGGCTTCAGACAAAAGCCATGCAGGAGGACATCCAGGAACAGGGGAAAAAAAGAAAAACTGCTCAGAAGAACCTGCTCCCAGTTGAAATACGCTGCTGTGATAGCAGTACTGGCAGGCTTTTGAATTAGAGCAGTTCTCTCTTTTACATGCCTGGTTTGCACATCAGCAAAGCTTCCATGAGCACATCTTGTCTTTTGTCACTCGGAAGTAATACGGAGCTCAAAATGCAGCATGACACTGCAGCTTCATAGCAAAGAAAATTTCTCCAGATGGCACTCCTCTTCTGTGTGTTTATTAACCCTCCACCCCCCCCACCCCTCTGCTGCCCTCCCCCCTCCCCTGCCAGTGCTTTCTCTACCAGATATGTTCCATTTACTAGAAAAATGTTTCTCTTTTCTAGTCCAGCTATATTTGCAATACCACCCACCTCACCACAGAATCTGAGCAGGTTCCAGAACTGCATTAAGCAACACGCCTAACATCTGTCATATGTGGTTTTTCTCTCTCTCTCTCTCTCATCCTCCTTCCCAGTGAAGGTCTATGAGTTCAGTAGCTTGTTTCACTTGGCAAGGGGTAGTTTTATTTTTAAAGGTGCTTATGGATGTTCTTTAGAGAAGTCAGCACCAGGAAGCGTATCTTAAACAGAGAGCAGAAGGAAATACGCCTTATATTCTCCTTGGGGGGAATTTCTGCTGTGTGGTCTTGCAGCAGCCCTTGAGAAGCCCTCTGTCTCCTGGAAGACAAGCTTACAGGTTCACCTGGATCAGAACAGTTTTGAATATGATCTTCAGAAAGGAATTCAGATACATTATGCACCCAGAATATAAACATAAAAACCATGAGCTTGATACAGTTCTCCTGCTCCAAACCAATGAGATCACAAACACAAGGCAGATGTTCATCAGAAGAAGCAGTGATTCCTTAAATCCCATTAAACCACCTGTACATGATCAAACAGTACAGCTCTCTGGGACACACTTACTAACTGCTGAGCATGAATGAGGAGTATACTATCTGTTCCATTACCACCCAAAGAAAACAAACAAAGAAACAAACAAACAAAAAATCCAGAAATCCTCCTTCTCATTTGTGCTGAACAAATTAGCCGCAGCAGAATTGCCAGGTCACGAAGCAATGGTTGAGCACCAAGTGAGAAGGCATGGCTAACCCAGGGAGCTCAGGTATAAGCAATGCACCTGAGTGACTGGAAGGGGTGGAGCCTGGATCCATCCCTCCTCATCCTCATTTAAGGGTCAGCAGCCAAGGGAGTGGTATCTCTTTGGACGGAGACTGCATTCCTCTTAAGTTGTCACCTGTTGTTGGAAGGGATGAGCCATTTTTTCTTCTTTGTTACCTGCTGTTGCTTCATTGTGCTCTTCTCTCATTGGAAGGCACTGTCATAATCTTCTTTTACCATATGTTAGCTAAGCAAAATGTGATCGGTATGGATGACCTCAGACTAGAACCACACTTTAGAGTTTAAGAGGTAAGACATGACATGCTGGCACCAAGGGATGTTGCTTAGTAAATAAAGAGGTACAAATATAGATAAGAAGAAGCAGACAGAAAGGGCATTAACTAAAGAGCAGGAAGCTTGAGAGAGCAAGTGCATGTTTTTATCTTGGCTTATAATTGAGCGTGACAAAGGGCTTAACTAGCTATGTGTAGCCTTCCACCACCCAGGATTTGAACTGTTTTTTCAAGTTTTTCTTCTCATTAGAGCCTCAAAGATTTATACAGAGAGAAGGAAAAGGAAGGGGAAAAAAAAAAAACCAAAAAAAACAGCATTTCAAATATTCAGCTTAGAAGAAGCTACACGTTCTAGCTACTGGCCAAAAGACTTCTCAAGAATAAACAGTGAATTTTTCACTCTTTTTCATATGATGTAACAGCTCACAAGGACACAAGGACCCAGGTCAGCCAGTAACTCGTTACCCTGGACACTCCAGAGAGAAAACAAACTTTAGTCCCTCAGGTCAAGAAAGCAATGGATGTCTTCTAAACAGCGGTATACTAACCATGCAGTCATTGGCAAAAGGGGAACAGAAGGGAGAGTGGAAGGAAAGGGCGTGAAAGCTGGTGATGGAGCAACTTCTTTCAGTGAGTTTTGAAAGACAGTGCTTTTGCTATGGAGGTCTCTCAGTATACTGAGAGAATCTACTACTCCAAGCTGTCCAAAGATGCTAAGCAGGTTTTCTGTCTTTTCACCCTACACACTAGGGTACTTTCCTACAAAAGTACCACAACCTGGTAGATGTCTCTGTAATATCTCCATGATGAAGGTCTCCTGACAAACAATCACAAAACTATAGGCCATCGGCACTGCTCTACCCTCTGTTTCCCTTACCACACAGCTTGCAGGTCATTTGTGGAGCAGATTTAGCTGGCCAGAAGTGTAAGATGAAATCTGGAAGGTAGAGCCCTGAGCTGCACTGCTGCATGGCACCATCTAGCCTCCTTGCTGTAAGCTGGATGGCAGTTTCCCTTCACGAGGCTATTAGGTTTTGCTTTGATGCAAAGCCAGAAGAAGACAGTACCAACTCCCAGGTTGCAATTTTGTGGCAGTGCTGCTAAATTGCTCCCTCTCCCACCTACTGTGCTGTTAAGATCTGTTGGTGCAGTTCTGTAATGAACTAGACAAGAAATCTTCCCAGCTGGGAAAAAACAAAAAACAAAACCAATAACAACAAAAAAACACCAAAGCATAGAAAGTGTGAAATCTCTGCCAGCTCCGTTCCCTGATCCAGTTCCTCATGTAACTTTCCTGGCAGGCTGAGGGATGAGTGGGCTGGATGAGGAAGGAAAGGGATGCCTAAGCCCATGTGTAGGCAGTACCAGCTGTGAAACTACTGCCTACATTGCATTAGGTGAAACTGGAAGGTCAGGATTTCATGGCCTTCCACTCCCAGACAGCTATGACTTGCCCAGCCCCACCTGCTTGCAAACACCAAGCCCTCTTTTGCCGTGCTTATGCTCAGATACAGGTGGCTTTACAGGAAGAAGGAAAAAAACCACTAAATCTAGTTATTCCTCAAACCAAGAAGACAAGCATTCCCTCACTGCTGACCCCAGGCATGGCCTCAAGTAGGAACTGACCTCCATCCAATTGTCTGGCAGCAGGGGCAGGTTGCTAAATGCTGACCCAAGAGGGACAGCTGGCAAAGCCATCCTGCTGCCTGCTGGGAGAAAGGACAGAAAGGGAATAAAAGGCGACTGAAATCAATGAAGCAGGTGAAAACAGCCTGTTGACCTGTGGTACCAGCAAGCCTCTAATTCTCTCCCATGCTTCAGTGCCCAAGCTTCACCCCTTCCAAAAGAAACAAGCCACTTTGCTTACTGCATTGAGCACTGTTACCAATCCGGTTGCTGGAGTCCTAAGTGACATGCTAGACTTTTTTCTTTTTTTTTTAATAGGAAAAAAAAAAAAAAAAAAAAAAAAAAAAGGTTTGTTTTTCAGCTTTTCTTGAGTGTGACCCAAGAGGTCATTTTCAGAGTAGGTAGAGTGAGAGCAAGCAAGAAACCCCCTGCAGCAACTCGGCTGCAGACAGACTCACTGACAGAGCCAGGCAGCAGCTCCTCGAGTGCAGCCAGTAGAGGTCTCTCCTCCCCGAGCCTCGTAACACAACAATTACCTGCCCATAGAGGTGAGTACATATGTGCCTTCTTTTCTGAATCTGATCTCCAAGCAGAATGACATTAATAAAGTGGGAAGCTGGTGGCTCAGATGGGAACTCAAGGGGAAAGAAGAGAAAAATAATAATAATAAAAAAGAGAAAGATTGGGGTCTGCTAGATGGCAAAACCTGCAGCATCAACTCCATCTGGCAAGAAAAATGCACAGCACAGTCAGCCCTGGACCTCTGGCTTCTCTCCACGTGGAGAGCCTCCTACTAGAGCTCTTGTACCCTGCCCCAGCATTAAGGTATAGGGACCTTGCTTTGCACATCAAGTCCCCACATTCAGTCTGTGTGGAGTTGGTCCCAACAGCAAGCCTGAGTTGTAGTTCTGGCCTCCACGTAAGGGCCGCTCTCACACTTACATACATGTGTCTGTACCACACAGCCTTGGCCATAAGCCCTGGGACAGGGACTCGGCTCACATGCTGCATTGGCCTTGTAGGGCTGGAAGTTGACCCTGTAACAAGTAGCAAAGGTTCCCATCTATCACAGCACCCTGTCACCAGAGAGCTGGGAACAAGGCAGCTCCCAACTTTGTTTCCACCTGCTGCCTGTCAGCAAGATTTCTGTCGGCACTGCAAGGCACGGGCTTTTGCCTCTTGTTTTTGTTGCTGTGAGACTTCAGGCAGGCACCCTGCCAAATCTGGGCTCCCCACTACATCTGGACACCCCACAAATTCAGAGCACCCCACAGAATCAAAGGCCCTCACTTCATCTGGGCTTATTAACACATCCAGACTGCAGCTCCAGTGCCACCAGAGGATGATAAAGGAAGATGGGCAAAGCTCTGCAGCTCTTTCACTTTTCAGTGCTAATTTTACCTCATTGGCAACCTCCTCTAAGAGGATTTTTCTAACTGCTTTTTCTAACTGCTCCCTGTTGTGTTTTGCTTCTTCAGGCACTAGTAGAGGAAGAGCGGGTGGGAACTGATACTTTAAGAAATCTAATAAAGAAGAGGATGTCTTCAAGGATTTACCAGCAAAACGAAACCAGAAAATACCTCACAGACCGGGCAAGACACCTTGCACAATATAATGGAATTACCGTATTGCAGAGCTGACATTTTGTTTTTGTCATCCTGCTGTAAATATTTAACGCGTTGGCATTTCTGAAGTGGGAAGTTTTCTTTCGAAAACTACAACATTCTTTTGCTCCAAGTTTTGTCCCATCTGGAGCTTTTCAGAGGCACAGGTAGTGACGGCCATCTGAAAACTTCACGTTGCACCAAACCCGAAACCTTTTCCCGCTGTTCTCGCCTCGAGAGCGAGCAGAGCGAGCCGTGAACGCGCATGGACGTGAGACGGGGTGGAGGGGGTGGGGGGTGCAGCCCTGCAGCCGCGCCTATTGCATCAGTCGGGGCGGCCCGGGCCGGGCCCTGCACGCCGCGCCCCGTCCACGCCCGCCTCCCCCCGCCGTGCCGGGAGCGGCGCTGTTGGAGCGGAGCAGCGGGGCAAGGTTGCCTCCAGCCGCCCGAAGAGGAAAGGTTGAGACGAGGGAAGAGGCGGGGAGCAATCAAGTGATTTTTACAAATAATGATTAAAAAAATAAAATAAATAAATAAATAAAATATTGCTTTTCCTCGGCTCAACCCCGCGCTACTCGCGCCACCTTAAATCCCCCCCCCAACACGTCCCGGTCCGCCCGCTTCCTCTCGCGGAGGCTCCGCCGCCCCGGGCCCCTCCACAACAACAACCCGAACCGGGGGGGAGAGGGGCTGTCCCCTCCCCCGGTCCCGCCAAACGGGCTGGGCGAAGGGGGCTGCCAGAGAGCGGGGGCGGAAAGCCTTATCGCCTACAAGAAAAAAAACAGCGAGGCGGCCGACTTCTTGCAGCGGCTCCTCCGAGCACTTTGTTCGTGTTGGATGGGGAAAAAAAACAACACTCGTTAATCCCCGGGAAGCTCCAACTCTACGCTCTCCTCGGCCGGGGACAAAGCCGAGTGGCTGTCCCGTCCCTCCCCGCTTTAGTGCGGTGTTTTCGGGCGGTTCCAATGCGAGGGCGAGCCCGAGCGCAACCGCGATCAACAGCCGGATCGAGTTGCAGGGCGGGGGGGAACTCGGAGGAGACTCGCCCAGGGCTTCCCCCACCCCCCGCCCCCTTCGATCGCGCTGCGCTCGTTTTCGCGTGATGCGAATCCTCTCCTTTCGCTGTGCTCCTGGAGGGACGGGGTGCACCCGCACCTTGCGACCCCAAGTGCCGGGCTCGCCCCGATCTGTGGCAGCCGGGCAGCCCGCGGACAGGGACAAGGGCTGAGCCGGGGGCTGCGCGCTGCGGTGCTGGGGCAGCGGGTCCGGGCGCCATCTTGGTTAGCGCCGAGGCGGCGGGAGAGGGTGGGACACGGCTCTGCTCGGCGCCAGGCCGCGGGCGGACAGGGCCCGGGGACAGAGCTCGGGTTTGGGCGCCTGGCAGCACGGAAACGGCTGCACTCTGGGACCACAGGGGAAAGTTTTATCTCAGGCCTACCCGGGGAGAGGGGCTGGTGGGGAACCGGGGCACAGAACCGGCACGCTGGGCTCGGGGTCGAGGCGTTTCCCTCGGCTCTACACCAAAACAACAGCATCTCGGAGCTGCTTCATCATCACGTTAAAAAAAAGTTAGAAGTGGTGATGGAGGACATTCCACAAGTTAGAACTTAGGAGGGCACGTTCATCCCCAGCTGTCACCGAGAAGCAGCACAGCACAGAGGCCTGCATCCCTCCACCTGTGCCAGGCCGACACCCCGAGCAGCACACACACACTCAGGAAGGACATGGCTCTCACAGATGGCACTTCTCTTTATTGATTACTCGCTGTGAAACAACATCGATCTGCTTTTTTTTTTTCCTCTCTTTTTTTTCCCCCAAACATTACAAAAAGAAAAAATATGGAATTGGCTCAGTCTGCAATCCTTTAAGCACAGCCGTATGATCAGGAAGGAGAAAAAAAAACCAAAACCAAAACAACCAGAAAAGTAAAAAAAAGACACCACCCCCCCCCCCACCCCACCAAAAAAACACCCTTTTAAGAAGTCTACCAAATAGAGCATTTACAAATGCACAAAAACACGCCGCTTTGACTTTATGGGGAAAAAAAAATACTGTTTTCTAGATTAAAAAAAAAATCTTTTAAACATAAATAAGTTAGTATAATTTCTCAGTGTCTTTACAGAGTTATGTACACAGGTACACTTCAAACTTTCTTCTTTTTATTTTTACATACAGGTACACAGGCAATGTAGAAATACTGTTTAAAGATGTAGTATCCCTTTCCCTCACACAAGGACCAAAGGATGTGGGCCAGGTGAGAAATACAGCAACGTGGAGAGATTGGGAACAAGTGCCCTCCAGATTCCTTTCCATAAAAATCAAAAGAATTAATCCGGCGATGTAGCAAATAGGGGTGAATTTGTGAGACCGTAGAGGCATTCCAATTTCCTACAAGGGATCTGAGGTGGAGGATCACCCCACCTCCCACCCCTTCAGCCCAGCACAGAGAGGAGGGCTGTGAAGGTGGCCCGCAGGCATCTGCTGTGAGCAGCACTTACCACCGTGGTGCGAGGAAAAAAGTAAAAACACGGGGGACCCACGTAAAGGGACAATACATCTTTAAGGAATAAAAAGCCTACACTGCTTCTCTTCATTTCTTTGCTTGCTAGATGGCGAAAGCAAGTCTCCATCGGTCGCCCTCTTCCACTCCCCCCCCCCTTCCCAAAACGTTTATGTGCTACATAAGGTAAAAACTATATACACAGGTAGTACAATGAAGCAAATAAGGAAACACCTAATTGCACAATGCTACATCCGATGCTTTTAGAGGCAGGTCTTTTTTTAAGAGTGTCTAAACTTTTAGTGTTATTGTCTGCTTTTTTTTGTTTGTTTTGCTGAAGTTGTTTTTCAGTGCTTGCACAGGGTCCCCATCCCATGGAGACCGACGATATGTATTCATCTCTACTACGACTTTTGTTTGTTTGTTTGTTTATCTTCCTGGCTTCACCGCCCCCCGATGAGCAAGGAAACACGAGTCCTCCGCCCTGCAACGGGAAGAAGACGGGGAGAAGGCATTAGAGAGGCTGAAAGCGACGCGCTCCCTTCAACGGGCTCGTACCGCTCCCCGCAGCAGGGAAGGCCCGGCCCGGTCACGGCCCGTGCGTCGTCCCAGCCCCGCGGCACTCTAAGCCCGGCCGCCCCAGGGCCGTCGGCCGCCTCCGCTCGGAGCCCGTGGGGCCGGGCCGCCACCGGGCCGCGGAGCTGCCCCCGCCCCGAAGGAGCGGGCGGTGGTGCGCTATTTGCATAGAGGCGAGGGCTGACGCCTAACCCTAACCCCCCCACCCCCCACAGCAGGAGTAATTTGTTGCAACTTCTGCTTTGCAGCTTAATCTCTTCGGCACAATCGCGAACCGCGTTCGCAAACCTTCCCGCTAAACCCCGGCCCCGAAACCGCCGGCGCGATGTACCACCTCCCTCCGCCCCAGCCCTCGCGCTGAAACAAAACAACAACAAGAACACCACACACGGCTGCCATTAACCCGCTCCCTTCCCTGGAAACTCAGCCAGCGCCTGAAACTAAACCACAACGACCGGGGAGGAGAAAAAAAAATAAAAAAAGAGAAAAACAACACAAAACCGGAGCACAAGCTCTCCTCTCTCAGCCCAAGAGGCTCCCGCTCAGCCCCGCTTTTATCCAGAGCCCTCCTGGGCCGGAGCTCCCTGCCACGGTGGGACAGTGCGAACGGCGCCGAGGCGGGGCAGCCCCCCAGCCCCAAGACGCCGCGTAAAGCCCCGTCCCGAGCTCGGGGCGGACACCCCCGCGGCATCCTAATGCCCAGAGCCCGAAGGGAACCTACTCGGGGAGTTTACGTTTGATGTCGTCTCGGGCTCGATTTCTTGGGCGTTTGCTCCACTGAACTGGCACTGGGGGAGTCTTCTGAAACCTCCTCTTCTGTTGTGTTGGCTCTTTTATTTTGAGGAGAGGAATCTAGGAGGGGAAAATTAAAAAACAGGGGGGGGGGGGAGAAGACCGGTTTAAAACGCTGTCCCGCAAGGTGCTCGCTCGGCACCCGGGGGCGGAAGGAGAGACGGGGCCGGGGCTTATTCCCGCACGTCCCCGCATCCCTACGTCAGCTACCGGGCTACGCGAAGGTGGGCGCGGACGGGCTTTTCTCTGGGCAAAGAGACGCGCGTTTTAGTTTCGCCCCGACTCCGGCGCTCGGAGCGTCCCCTCTTCTCCTCCGCAGAGGGGCTGCCCGAGGGGCGCCACTCGGTCCCGCCGCTCACCCGCGGTCCCCGCCGAGCGCGGAGCTCCGGGCGCTCGCGGGCGGCACCGGGGGCGTTCGGGCGGGAGGAGGCGGGGGCCGGGCCCGGCGCTGCCCGCGGGGTACGTTACCGTCGGCGGCGGGTCTTTTCCTCTGCCCGGCGCACTGCTCTGCAAAGTCCGTCTGACCGCCAGCAACATCAGTCTTTCGGCCTACACAGTGAGCGTCCTCTGAGATTCCCTGAGAAGAGGCGCATATCGCGGACTGGCAATTCCCGTTTACGTCCAGGCTCTGACGGCCGGCGGACTTGCAGGCGGCTTTGGGTAGCCTCGGCGGTCTGAAGTAGAAGTCGGGCGAGCTCCCCTTCTCCACGGCTTGCCACTCGTACCTGCCTTCCAGCGGCTTGTGGTTCTGGAAATCGAAATTCCACTTCCTCTGGCATGCCTCTTCCATTTCCTTGCGGTGCTTCTTCAAGTCCCTGTTTAACTCTTCGTGGTTTATCGGCCCGAAGAGGTTCCTGCAGGCCGACGGCTTCGGGTACTCCGACTGTCGCGCCTCCATGCGCTCCAGGGTAGGGCTCCCATTAGAAATGCGGACGTTTGACATCTCCCCCTCCCTTTCTGCCGTCGCCGATGGCGCTGGGCTTTCTCGCGGCTCTCCCCGCTCTTCCTCTCCGCTCCTTACCCGCGGCCGCTCGCAGGTTCTCCTCCGCCGTCTGTCTCCGTACGGCCCCCTCTCTGCGGCCCCGCCTCGGCCCGCGGAGGAGAGGCGGCGGCGCGCAATTGCATAAGCGCCGGGCCGGCCGAACCCCGACAGCCGCCGCCGCCGGGCAGCCCGGGCGGCTCCGGAGGGGAGCGGCCGAGCGGGGAGCGGCGCTGCCCTCCGCGGCCCCGGGGGCGGCCTCGCGCTGCCGTCGGCACGGCCCCACCGCTGCCCGCACGGCCCCGCCGCTCTCCCCACGGCCACGTCGTACGGGCGGAGAGGGAAAAAAAACAAGGCGAGACGAGCCCTTTTCTCAGTTGCCCAATATGGCGATTGAAGGGAGGTTGACGAAGGAGAAAATGATTGACAGGACGAGTCTATTTAAACAGCGGAGCCGAGCCATTGGTTACGGCGGCCGGCACCGCCCCGTCGGCACGGCCATACCTCGCCGCCGCCGCCGGCTCTAAAGGTGGCCCTGGCCGCCGGCCGCCCCTCGGCGGGCGGGCAGAGCGTGGGGGGCACGGCACGGCTCCGCTCTGCGCACGTGAGCCCGCCTCCCCCTGCGGAACATAAGCCTGATGAAAGTCACGCGAGTCGAGGGGACTAGCTGCATTTTGACTCGTTGTGGCCGTCGCTCTGCTTGCACCGGGTTGGGCGGGCTGGGAGCTGCGCTCCGGCTGAGGCGGGGGAGAGGGTCACTGCCCAGCATCCTCGTAGTGCTGCCCGCAGGAGGAAAGGGAGAAAGCGAGGGGTGGCTTCTGCTGCACTGCCGGCAAGGAGGGCCCAGGTGTGGAAGGAGCTGTAAGAATTCTCAGCAGGGAGCTGTATTCTCAGTAAGCAGGGGAAAGAGAATGAAAACCTTCAAGTTTGGGTGTTTTGAAAGATTAGTTGAGCCAGGAGTCATGGGCAGGGATTTTTGAGCTGTTTTTCTGATTGCTGCAGCAGGTCCGCTGGAGTTAAGAGCAGTGCAGGGTTCTCCTCTGGGCTCTCCTTGTTCACACTCACTCACACTACAGTCAGCATCCCTTGCTCAGCAGGACAGCCCCACACACTGCAGGATCTTTTCAGACACTGGAGGTTTGGGACTTCCCCAGGGCCCAGGTAACCTGGATACTACAGACCCCACATACCAAAGTGCCTGGCACCCTCCACAAAGTCCAGCTGTCCAAAATCTTGTGGCCTTACAGACTGGGAGCTTTTGCCCCATCTGTACTCAGACACACACTTTGCTTCAGGCCTTGCAGTTGCAATGGGCCACCAAAACCTACCCTATAGTTGGTGCGTTTTGAACTGGAGCCTCACCTGTGCAGGCACTGGAAAGGGAACAAGATCAGCATTTAATGCTTATCCCCAGAGCATGGTTGTCTGTGGGCCTCCTTCCCTAAGGCAGCAGCCCCCTGCCTTGCTCAGCCTTCTGTCCTGGGTCAGCCTCTTATCAGCACTGAGTTCAAAAAGGGATGTGAGCATCCAAAGAGAAAAATAAAAACATTTAAAAAACACAAGGTTGAAATAAAATGTCAGCCATGCTATTTCTGCTTGCCAGAACTTTTACCACAAGTTGTTTTCCAGCTCCTTTCGGCAACCACAGGATCTACCCATTCACAGAGAGTTGAAGCTGACATCCTGATGTCTGCATCTTTAGGTGTTTGCTGTTGGGATTTCTGGGTTGTTGGGTTCCTTTGCTTTGTTTTTTGAAGTTGCAACTCTGTGGAAGAAAAAAAAAAAAAACAAGCCTGTGTGCGCTGGCAAAGTGCGACCTACTCATCTGCTTCATTCGAGGGCTTCTTTTTCAATTCTCCAGGCTTTCCTGTCTGTAACTTAGCCACCAGAGTTTTCCACTTCTCATGTGAGGTGTGGGACACTTGGGTTGTTCCCTTTAGCTGTGCACATGAGTGGCTATACAGCAGGAACATGCTCTGCACATCTGTGGTGCAGCTCCCCTGTAACCTGCTGAAACCTGCTGAGATAGAGAGTTCCCACTGCCCCATCCCTGCCTTGCTGGGAGCCGCTGCCTGATTCCTGCAACCAGAAAAGTCCTTGACGGCAGGATTATGACACAGTGCAAAACCACGCCAGTAATAATAACGATGATGATGATGATCGGTGATAATAGGAAGCAAACGCTGGAAAATACAGCGTAGCCTCACAGATAAACACCCGCAGACGTGATGGCAGCAGAAAAGAGCACCGATTTATCTCCCCGTAGCACTTGGAAAAGGAAAGAAAAGAAAAACACGAGTTCCTTTCGAGCAAAAACCTTTCTGCTTTGGTCGCTTCGTGCTGCCCCCGGGATCAGCAGCTTCTGCGTACCAACCCTCTGCAGCCCCGCCCCCGGCATTGTCAAACCACCTTAAATCGCTGCGGCCGCGAAGGAGAAAGGCTGTGTCTGCAGCGACCTTGCCATGATCTAAAGTGTTTTGTTTACAGTCAGCTCTCCCCCTCCCCCCCCCTCCCCGATGGCCGTAGCAAATGGTGAGAGAGGCAGGCGCGCCTGCCCGTAGTAAGCGGCGAACCGTGAAAGAAAGAAAAAAAAAAAAAAAAAAAAGAAGGAAAAAAAAATACTATTGGGTCGTGGAGGAGAAATGTGGCAAGACGAGAGCGCCATCGCCTTGCAAAAGATAGACACGGCAGCCGGGCGGGGAGAAGGGTTTGCGCGGAGCTCCTCCCCAGCGCTTAATACGGTTGGCAAGTGGAGCGGTGAGAGAGTCTGAGCCATAAACACGGAGAGTGGGGGTTACCCGGCATATTCAATACACAGCCGGGAGTAAGGTTTTTATGTTCCCTTACAAATCGAGAATGATTCTTGGGCTGCTCCACGGGGTGCATCCTCCTGCACTGAGGATGAAGGCAAGGCCGAGGCATAAGCCATTGGAAAGCCAGAAGTTCTCGCCTCCCTCAACTCTTCCCGGGCCGATGCTGTTTCCCCACCAATCTCCGTTTATCCCAGCACGCCCATAAGTTCTCGGGAGGTTTGGAGTCGGAGGCGCAGGCCCTAAGAACTGAGCCGGAGCCTCGGGGGCTGCTCCCCGCAGCCGCAGCGCCCCGAGAGGCCGTGGGCAGGCCGAGCCGAAGGCTCTGCGAGGCCTATGTCAACTCTAGAGGGAGCCTAAGGACAGGGATCGGCCTGGTGAGCCCGGCACCCTGCCAGCCTCGGGTGCAGGGTGAGGGTACTGAGCTGCTCCCGAGGCAGGTGAAGCTGGCAGCGTCCTGAAGGCAGCAGCGATGTTCCCCTCTGGGCAATGGGCTCTTCCACTTTCTGGGGGCAAGGAAGAGAATGTCCGTATACATTCCTGTGTTTAGCTACCCCAGCGAGCAGTACTGTTGTGGGGATGAAGTGTAAATCAGTATAACAGTTTATTTCTGGCCTCATTTCTCCAAACAAGACACATCATATGGACAGAAGTATTTGCAAACCGGTGTAGTTCCATATATGATGATGATGATGATAGGTGATGTCACCTATTGCTTATCACTTTGCTCAAACAGCAAATTGTTCGCAGGAGAATCTGAACTGGAGGCTTCTCATGACAACTGAAGAGCCTCCTAGCTCTTTCCCCTTCCTTTTCTTTCTCCTCTGCCCCCACATTCCATGCCAATCATATAAAATACTCAGGTAATAATTGGGAAAAGCTCTCTAGACTGATCTCAAAACTAAAGATTATCTCCACTGCAGCTGTACCTCAGGCTGGCCAACAGCAGCTTGTGCTCTGGGGAGCCCATCCTGGTGAGGGGCAGCACCCCTGCACCCATCCTACACAGAGGCAGTAGCACTTTGCACCTCTCAGAAGTGCTTAGAGTATTACCCACTTCACATCTGCAAAGTGCTCTGAGGATGGAAAGTGCTCAGCAGGAGCTAAGTAGTAATAATAACAATGGGTTATTATTTGTTACTATGAGGTTCAACAGTTTTCCAGCTACTTGCTCAGCAACCTGTGCCTTTAAGAAAGTTTCTCAACAGATTAATTATATTCAGAGGAAATGAGTTGTTCTGTTTTTCTACAAAGCCTGAAGTGAACCTTTCGGGAAGGGGATGGTATTTTGTAGCAGTGTTTTCTCAAGCACAATTCTTCAGGTTCCCAAGTGATGACATATTGTACAGCAACTCTCCCGGCACACCATGTTCATCTACGAGAGGGGACGCTGGCCCCATTTTTTAAAGCCATCCGTTAAATACAAACACCCTATGTCATATGTTATGTCCCTCCGACATGTTTAAAGTTTTTTGTGCATGAAATCATATGGTGCCGGGATTCTTTTTTATTTATTTTTTTTTTTTTTAATTTATTTTCCAGAATACAGCACTAATCTCTAGCTCAGTTACTGAACGCTGTTGGAAGAGCTGGCTATTTTTTTCTTAGCGTGTGTTTTTTTTTCACTTGGTGCGATCCCAACTTTATGCAATAGGCTTTTTTAGAAATACAGAACTATGTAAATGTGACGCTTACAACTGACCACAAAGAGGCCACTCCCCCCATCATCCCCTCCCCCCCCAAAAAAAAGAACAACAACCCACAAAACAAACAGACAAGCAATGATACCCTAACAATTTTTAGGCATTCTGGGTGCCATTTACATGAGATTCTAGCCCAGAATCCCCCTCCTCCTCTCACGGACTATCAATTGATCTATCAATAGATCAAGAGGTCTACAAACATCTTCATATAAACAAACAGAGGAACTGGTCTGAGTACTTTCTAAATCCTCTAAGGGAGCTGACCCGTCTCACATGGCAAAATGGTGACATTAAGTCTGTGTTCTGATTCTGATTTTCCTGGGTCAGGTTATGCGCGCTGCAGCAGCTCCTCTCACCTGTATTTCTCCCCTCCTGCTTTTCCTGTCTGCTTAGACTTTAAGCTGCTGGAAATGCTCTGTTCCTGGTACAGGGGGACTTCAATCTCAATCAAGGTCTCTAGATGCTAAGGTAATTACAAATATAAAAGTGCTGATTACATTTCAAGCTTATCACATATTGTTGATGTTAGCAATCCTAGCAAGCGAATTGTACAGCCCCAACATGCAAAAACCATTAATGTACAACAGCACAATGTTATCACAGAGAAAGACAGTAAGTGGATTCTGCAAGACTCTGGCAACAAGAATATTTGCGTACGGCAGGTGGCAGGTACTTCAAGATAAAAGAAAAAGGACCTTGTCATGCTAGATACCCCACACTGGAACCACAGTTTTGGGAGCACTGCTTAGAAAAAATCATTTCCTTTATGATGACTCTCTCATAAGCAACCTGCACAGCAGGTTCAGAAATATTCCTTCTCTTCTCCCAGCCCCGTAGGAGTTAAATGTTTCTCATTGTAGAGGCCTAACCTGCTGTGGTTTTTGACTTGATAGCTGTCTTGTTATTTCCTTTGCTCTGGCTGCCAGCAGCTAAACTGGGACCTCTGCTCAAAGACAAGTACCTGAAGGCACCATTACAAAAGGTTTGTCACCTTGTTATCTCTAGTTTTCAGAACAACTTCTACTCTGGACAAAGTCAGCATTGCCTGTAATGTGTGTATAAATTACCTTTACTGAATGGCAAAGATGAAGCATAGGAGATGCTGCAAGAGGCCGGGCTGAAACATGTCCTTTCACTCTGGCCATTGACAGTCCAGGTACCCAGACTGACCACCTGCTCTTCATTTGGTGCCCTGAGAAGAGCAATAAACTGGAACTGTTTCTCTTTGGTGTGGGAGATGATACACAGAATCCAAGTGCCTGTACTCCTCCAGAAGAGCAGCCTAGCTCAGATCATACCATGACGCTTCCACTTTCTTTCTGTACTTGTGCTTTGTAAAGAATCCCATACTCCATCTCTTTGTCACAGCTGCAAGAATCGTAAATAAACAGATTTTGTTTCATGTTCCTACTCACAAACACACCTTGCTTTAGAGGAGGTGATGTGATTCACAGAGGCACCACATGGCACAAGGCTTGATAGAATAACCAGGAGTCAGCAGAATTTTTTCACCTATTGTATGAAGCTTCACCTTTATTTGCCATGAAAACTATGTGTTTTCATGCCGTGCTACAGCATTTTAGAACTGATTTTCAGCACACACACATAGGATTTCCAAATCTTATTAAAATAAATGGGAGCTGCACATGTTTTCCATCAAGTCAGGCCCTGAGCGTACACACAACTGACATTCTCTTCCTAAAGGCTCTAATAAAGGAAAATATACCTGGCAGAAGAGAAAGACATTGTATGTTATCATTCTTTTTGCTGTTGCCCCTCACCCTAAGTCTGTAACAGATAGGTGGGAAACCACAGAAGCAGCAAAAGCCACAGTTTCACTCAGTACCTGCTCTTCAGATCTTCATATTAAAGTCCTAAAGAAAGTTCTTCTCTTTGTGGTCTCTAGTTCTTGAAAGTTATGCATAACCTCATATAACTTTTGTCCTTCTCCCCATAAAATAATATATATTTTATATGCATATATATGTTACTTATTTACTAAGAGAGAGAGATTCTCTCTTTCTAACGTATGTATATACACAAGCTCTCACATGGCTTTGTGGATGTTTGAACATATTTTTGAGCCCACAGCATGCCAGTGTTTCAGAACAGCCATAAGAACCTGCAAGCCACCAAAGCTCCTCAGGCTTATAGGAGCCCTTTCAAGTTCCTTGCATGTTCCTTGCAAGTCTTCAGATCATTACAGCTTGCTAGACCCTTCCATTAATTCCCTTTATATTCTGCTGTAGTTGGCTAGCTCAGCCCAAGTTAGAAACAGAAAGCCCAACTCCCAACAATCAACAACTCAACAATATCAGCAAAACTGTAGCTACATCATTTTTTAAATTATTCTGCATGTGAAAATGATTTCGATTTGAGTTGATTTAAGGTTGCTATTAGCTCCTCTGTGAGTACTGTTAATGACATTTAACAATATTCATTTATTTCTCCTTACTAATAGCTTCTTATTTGAAACGGTGGTTTAGTAGAATCTTTCAGTGAGAACCAACAATATCTGCTCCAGCTTTCTTGTCTCTCTACAAATTATTGGCAGGAAAATTTGATGATAATTCTAATAAACTGTTACTCTTTTGTACATTCAAACATCTGTAGCTTGAGTCTTGGAGGCTACTTGTTTCTGCACAGCTATAGAATTTTTGTTTTTAATTAATAAGTAATTTAATTATTTCCTTCTTCAGCCTTTAACGAGTGATAACAGCATATACTTCAGAAAGTCAAGCATGGTACTTTCTTTTCCACAGGAGGTACTTAGCTCCAGGCCTGGAAAATGGCCAGAGCACACAGGGACACTGTTCCACAGTAACATTTTGTACCTTATTAAAAACAAAAAGCAAAAAAGCAACAACAACAGCCAACACTCACATGAATAAAATGCCTTTCTTCTGCTCCCTCTCTTAATACACAAATATTCATTTATTCATTATACTTTCTGTATAAATGCTGGCACGCATGCGTATTCACACTGCCTTCTGCTGAAATTTTCTAGTGAACAAATGATGTGCTAAGATGTCTTGTATTATTTTTATGAGTTTAGTTTGGCTTACATCAACCACCACGAAAGCTCCCTCATCTCCAGGGCTCTGGGGCAAGGGCTTTCTGGGTAATCAATCGGTGGCTTGGATTACTTCAGTTTAGGGGTGCTTCTCTAAAAGAATCTGTGGAAATTCATCGTTTTTAAGGTGTCTTATATCAGGCATCATAGTGCCAAGAGGCTGCCAAGTCACTATGGAAAATAGTGGTCTGGAAGATTTCAGCCATCTATGCCAGTATACCGCAATCCAATTAAACCAGCAGACTTCACAATTATTTGCAGACTTTCACAACCCAGCAGCAGCAAGCAGATACAGCCCATATTGCACAAGAGTTGTCATAAGCAAGTGTGTCCCACAGCCTGGCAAATATCTCCTGGGATGTGGTGGAGGCATGCTGGACAGTCAGGAAGGGCATAACGCAAGTTGCTGGGCCCACAAGCCATGATGGCCCAGCTGCCTACAACTCCTTGTAACTTGGTGCACAACCCAATTTTACTACAGTGGCAGAACCACAGGTTGGCAGAGAAGCTGGCAGGAACCTCTGCATTTATTTGGTGCAACTCCTTGTCAAGCAGGGCCATCCAGAACAGAGTGCCCAGGACATGTCACAGGGCCAATTTGAGAGGTTGCAACCTTTTGTTATCTTCGATCACTCATTGCCAGTTTAGCCCAAAAAATGCTTTTACAGCTGTGCTGCAAACATTTGCACTTTCACATCTGAGGAGGAGGGAAATAGAGGGCAAGGTGTGATCTTTTCTGAGGAAAGATTGGCCATCCTCAAGCATAAACTCAAGCACAGTCCTAGGACAACTTCCCTGACCTGACTCAGCATAGAGCTGCACTAGTATTTGTGATAGGGCAGCAGAGCACATATTTGGACAACAGAGAAGGGACACATCTATGCAGCCTCTGATCTGTTGTCACTAGCAAAGGTGCCACTGCACTCTGCAATATGGGCACACATGAGGAGGAGTTTATAGGAAATGCTGAGATGAAAAACACTGGCCTGAGGTCTGTTGCCCTGAAGACCTCTGGCAGCCACCGCCCATGGTGAGCATGAAGCTCCGTGCAGGCCACGAAACCCACTGGATGAGACGAGGGAGGTGAAATTTCACGAACACATTTGGGATACCCAGCTGAGCCATTCAGGCATCTGGCTCTAGGCTTCTAGGCTCTTGGAGGTGCTTACTTCACAGCATCACAGAATGACTGGGGATGGAAGTGACTCCTGTGTCCCTTTGGTCCAGCTCCTGCTCAAGCCAGGCCACCTTCAGCATTTCTTCTCAGGACCCACCACTGTAAAAGTGCCCAATCCCTTCATTTTGAGAAAAGAGGAGGAATCAGTTTTTTCAGATCATGGCCATATCCTCTCCCACATCACAGAGCTCATACAGCACTCCCATGGTAGATCCCATCTGCTTCGCACCCACCTTGCTCTCCTGGGTCACATACAGCCAGTCTTTGTCTTTGGGGTTGTTTCTTGTTCAGAGACTGAAACTTGGGTTTTTTTTTTTACACCAAAATTATTTCTAGCTATTTCTTTACACCATGCAAAATGGTTGTTTTTTTTTTTTTCCCACCAAAGAATTATGGAGATAAGGACAATGACGTTCAAGTGATGATGCACTATAAGCATTTCCCTAGAAACAAGGGAAAAAATGGGCATGAAAATTAATGAAAAAAGAGAAAGGAGGAATTGGAAAAGTCAAACAGAATTGTTCCTTCTCTTTCTAGTTTACACAGTTAAGGTTTTTAATCCAAAGAATGGGGTTTATCCCTTCTTGACGATACAACCCTCTTTTTTTCTTTTTTCTTTTCTATTCCTTTGAAGTCTCACCTTGCCAGCTCCTTCATTATTTCCTGAGAACAAGCTGAACTTTCCTGGTAAGCGAAAGATCCCAAACACTGTCAGTTAAGAGCCCCTGGAGGTGCCATTAGCACTAGCTCATCACCTCCGCAGCAGTTTCTGGTGGTCTGTGAAAATGAGAATGGTCACAAACCACCTAATTTTAGCTGCCTAATTTGGAATTGCTAGTGTCAGCCACACACCTGCACAAAAATGGAGCTCTGTCGGAGGGCAAGGCATCCCTCTTACCTCTGACACCAACTCGAGTGATGAATCACCCTCTGGACAGCCCTGTGTCTCCTCACAGTCTGCACAGAGCACCTATACACCTAGTTCTGTCTGGGTGCGAATTTCCAGTCCATCAGAGTTAAGAAAGATGAGTCCTACCCATAGTGTTGGCATCTCCCCATGGTTTCCATTTGCAGCAGTGCTGTAACAGATGCTGAGAATACATTAAATGCTTTCCTAATGTCACATTCCCATGTCTGCAGTTATGGTAATTGCCTCAGCGAGGTTTTGCAATTGCAAACTAGCAGGAAGCCATCTGCAAAGGAATCTGTCTGTTACGATGCGGCCCTTACTCTGAAAGTGCTTGAAAAGCCCCAGTACATTTCTTGGGCTAAAGATATAAAAGAAAAATAAAGGTCAGACTCCTGCAGCAATATGGAAAGTGTCCAGAATGCACTCTAGTGATCCGAGGAATAGACTGACTTTTGCTTCAGGACTGGGCTAATTAAATATTGCTAACTACATCTGAATAGAATTAAGTCTAATTTAAGGCCCTTTTTAAGCTCCAGGCAATGTAGGCTTGTCCTAAAAAAAGAAATTACCAACTGCTGACAACAGGTGTCAGCAACAGAAGAGGCTGAACCAATACTGAATGTGAATTAGCTACGAGTGTAGACAAGGACAATGTTCTGTACTACTTTCACTGCCCGGGCAAAGACTTCATCTAGAAATAGGGAGGAACATGAGGAGCAAGACAGATATGAACGAAGGCAGTTCCAAGTACTGCTGTCCTTGACAGTGTTTGCAGATAACCAGCATGGCTCTGACATATGTGGTGCAGATAAGGTTTGTTTCTGAACCACCCATGCCAAAAAGCATCTTTGGTTCCTTTGGGTCCTGGGCGGTGGTCAAAGAGACTTTTCAAAGTGCATTTGTTTCCTTCCTCTTATTTCTTCTTCCAGCCCTACAGTCATCAAGCTGGATTTACTCTCCCTCCTCCCCCCCACTGCCACCACCAAGTTTCACAGCATCCATGCCAAACCCAGACAGGGTCTTTCAGCAGAAAATCTACTTGGTGCTAAGTTATTTGTAAGCAAGAGGGGCAGAAAGCAGAACAGAACCTT
Organism: Coturnix japonica; assembly: GCF_054131305.1. Classification (NCBI taxonomy): domain Eukaryota; kingdom Metazoa; phylum Chordata; class Aves; order Galliformes; family Phasianidae; genus Coturnix; species Coturnix japonica. The sequence continues at coordinate 67,140,549 of NC_140663.1, forward strand.
CTCCAGCAGCCCTTTCCCTGGCAGTTATGTTGCTACCATTTCCTCCTGGCTCCTACACCACTGTCTCTCCCATCATGTTTCTTTAGTAACATCCCTTGTCTCTTTTCCTCCTTGCTCTGTTACTTTTTCTTTTAAATATACATTTAAGATGTTTTGTTTCCATGCCCTTTCTCAGTAATTTATCCCATATGTGTACATGACTCTTCACATGAAATGCTTTTGCTCAAGTACTTCTTTGCAGCCAGTTTTTTGTTTTGGTTTTATTTTTAATTTTGTTTTTCTTTTTTTCTGCCATGATCCTTTACTCCACTGCTTTCAAAAACAAGCCTGTTTAACCCTTTTCAGTCTCCATTAATGTTCACTGGATGCAGCCTCTCATCTAATGTTCTCCGTCCATATACTGTTTTTTTTTTTCACCCTACAGAAAGATCAAGAAAAACAGGTTTGCAGATGGTATTTATTAAGAGAGCAAAAGCAGCAGGTTTAAATTCCTCTGGACTTGTTTTTGTTTAGGTAAAGAGAAATGGTAAGGGCAGATCTGATGGCTCAGGACACACAGCCAGGCTCACAGCCTCAGCCAAGCACAGCACCTGTTTTTCTACAGGCTTGGGGAGAGAGAAGGGAGAAAATCCAGTCTTAGTGAAAGTGAAGACAGTCTCAGACCATTTCAAAAGAGTCTCATCCATTTACACCCGCTCCAAATTAACATCCTTATTTTAATTCACCTTTGTACCTCCAATTAGAGTAATTTCACCTCTGAGTCCCATTATGAAATAAAAGTTATGCCAGAGGTTAAGGGCTTTGGACCAAGCTCACAGGCTGTCTCCACTTATTAGTCTTCAACAGTTTCACATAGGTTAGATTTCATACAAGGGAAGAAAAGTAAATTTCTGCTCCTGATTTGTGACAAAGCTGAATTCCGTTTTTGAGTCCAGAATAAAAGCATTCAAATCTGTATCAAGAGAAACGATTGTGTTCAACTTCCCACTAACACTAGGCTTAAATATTATATCCAAAGGATGAATGCACTTAACACTGATTTTAGAAAGCTTGAAAGAATAAAAGAGAAATGATGCAATTGTCATAAACTGGAATAATTATAGGCGTCACTGTGGAACAGATGCAGCCATCTTCTGGACACCCCAATCAAAAAGACTCAACCCAACTATTAGATGCATTAGATCCATTTTCCTCTTCATTTTTTTTTCATAGCTAGGTGTATCTAACTAAAGAGTGGCTAGTGAAATTTATAGAAAGAACAAAGCTCATGCCCCATAATTGATATGCTTTTCAGTTTAATTTACCAGAGCAGATAAAGAGCATTCCCTTGGAAAGGATGAGACTGAACTTATTTGGGTCTGGTCTTATTCAGTTTGACCAGAAGAGCCAACTGTGAGTCTAACAGCAAAAAACTTTTCTAAGTTTTGTTTCATACTTTATTATCTTTTTAGTTTTTGTTTGATTAGCTGGGAATCTTTTGTCTTTTGGTTTGTGTATGGTAACAATAATGAAAAGATGATAGTGGTAAATATCCAAAAGGTTATATATAGGAAAAGCTCACTTGTATGGAAGCCTTCAGTCTGCTGGGAAACACTGAGGCAGTCTCCACCAAGAAGCAGTCTCCAAGAGATGCTGCCTCAGTGGTGGTCAGCCCTTAAATGAGGTCTAGAGGAGGTGGAGTCAAGCTCCATCCCTTCCAGGAGCACAGCTAAATTACTCTCACCTGTGCTCCCACAGCTGACCCAACACTTGCCTCAGCTGATTAATCAGAGGTTCAGGCTGTGATCACCAATTTCCCAGACAGTTTGTTTTAATACAGTATCTCAGATAAATCAGTGTGTTTATCAACAGGAATCCTACTGAAGAGATGCAAGTTTGTGTACTGAGATCATGCATACTCACATCACCACCACTGTTAGACAAAGGCCTAAATGTACAGGGGAATAAATCCCTACTTGTTTCAATATCCATTGCCGAGTCTGTAATTCACCTTCTGCCATAAACACACTGAGCTTAAACACTTGCATATACTTTTTCCTCCTGATGTGGAGTGTTGAATGTCACGGAGTCCATTCACATCAATTGCTCAGGGCTCTCTGGTTTTGAAAGAACGGTGGAGTTTTCTACAATGAATGTTCCTATTCCTAGCAAATGTTTATACACTGCCATTCTAATGATGACTGTACCGAGCCTGTTAGTACTGGTCAGTCAAAAGGCCCATCTAGATGAATTTCCTGTCTCTGACACCAGATAAAAGCAAATAAAGAATGTAGGAACAGAGTAAGCATGTTGTGCTATTTCCCAGGAGTATTCTCCCAAACTCTAATGGATTGAGAGTCAGGAATTTGCTGGTGTTTTTATGTGTAATAAAGCAGGATGGATTTCCCTTCTGCAAACTTGCTCAATCACCACTTGAGCCTATGTAAACTCTTAACACTTACAATATCTGTTGGTGTGGAGTCCCAGGGCTCCACTATCCCTGATAGGAAGAACTGCTCACTCTTGGTTATTATGACCTTTCTCCCTAATAATCTCTTTCCTTTGTACTGGAAGAGACAGTGAAGAACAACCTGCTCCAAGGCATAAATGAGCTTACAATTTGCTGTTCTAAATGGCTAAAGAATTAGATAAGCTTAAAAGGTCTGGCTTAATTAATATTTGCTCATAAGTAAGCTGTCCCATGCCATGGATCGCCTGTGTCACCCCACTCTGAATGTCTTCCAGTTCTGCAGGTCTTTTTGAGTAGGAAGAGTAGAACTGCTCATGGATGTGGGCACGCCACAGATTGGTACAAGGGCAAAGTGAACATTTCTGTTCATTCCTTAGTATAAGCAGGCCCAACCCGTACCCAGCAGGTCTCAAAATGTGGCCCACTCCCCACCCCTCTGTTTAAAAGCAGCAGATCTTCCTTGTGGAGCAGGAGTGGCCACAGGCACACGCCCATCCTGCAGCAACAGCCAAAATCATCCCTCTTTCAGTTCGAAATGATTTTCCTTTCTTCTATCACCACAAATCTGGCTAAGGAGTCTGTCCCCTTCTTTCTCTTAGCCTCCCATTTAGATATTGAAAGGCTGCTCTCAGGACTCTACAGAGCTTTCTCTTCTCCAGGATAAACAGCCCCAGCTCTCTCAGCCTGTCTTCATAGGGAAGGTGTTCCACCTCTTGGATCATTTTTGGGGCCCTTCTCTGGATGCGCTCCAACAGGTCCATGTCTCTCCTGCACTGAGGACTCCTCTGGATGCAGTACTTCTGGTGAGGCCTCACCAGTGCAAAGTAGAAGGGTATGATCACATCCCTCGACCTGCTAGATGCACTTCTTTGGGAGCACTTCAGCATTTGCCTTTCTGGTCTCTGAGGACATGTTGCTGGCTCATGTCCAGCTTGTCATCCACCAGTACCCCAGGTCTTTTTCAGCATGGCCGAGCTCAATACTTTCACCATTCCCCAGCTTGTATTGGTAGTGGGAGTTGCTGTGACCCAGGTGCAAGACCTTTCACTTAGCTTTGTTGACTCTCATGGGGTTCTTCTGGGCCCACTACTCAAGCCTATCTAGGTCTTTCTGGATATCCTGTCCCTTGTGTGTGTTGACCACATCCCTCAGCTTGGGGCTTCAAGACTGCCAAAAAAATAAATAAATAAATTTACATTTACAAGACCATTTTCAGTTGATGTAAATACACGATCTGCAAATTTTCAGATGGAACAGATAGAGCTGCAATCAGATATTCAACACAATAATCTGATCATGTCTCTTTACCAGACTTTCATAATCCTCATCTTAGTGGAGAAAATTATCCTTCCCTTTATAATCACACCTTGTTCATGCCATTGCTTTTTGGCAGTACAAGCATTTTGAACAATTGTTGTTAAGGATGAAATACACGAAGAGTAAAATTTCATCAGAAATCTTCGATGAACACCTTGAGGCCACACTGAGAACTGCAACCGCTACCATAATGGCAAACTGGTGTGCTGGTTTCACAGCAAGGTCAAATATCACACCAGTTTTATGCTTCTTTTCCTCACTCCTTTTGTTGATGTTTTAAGAATATATATATATATATATATATTTAAAATTAGAATGTTTTGTTACTTCTATGTTAACGATACTGTATACTTTGTGAGGGCTGCTCAAAAAAAAAAAAAGCCTCCTGTTTTATCATGTTGGCCAGCAATGACAGAGGCAGATGTTGGTGGTATGGCCGCTGAGGCTGAAGCTTCCCACCAGTATTCCATTACATTTTGTTGCCATGTGCCAGATGGCAGCAGAGGAGCAGTCGGACAAAATGGCATCTGACATGGAAGGAAGTGCATCTGAAGTACATGCATGTTATTGAATTCCTCCATGCGGAAAAAGTTGCACCCACTGACATTCACCAATGCTTTCTTAATTGGTACTGAGATGAAACCATGAATATGAGTGCAGTGAGGCAGTGGGTGGTGTGTTTCAGCAATGGTGACAGTGGGTCAGAGTGTTATGAGTGTGGCATGCACGCTCTTGTTCATTGCTGGTGAAAATGCATAGCTAATAGTGGTGACTGTGTTGAAAAGTAATGTTTAGTAGCTGAGAATTCGCTCTAACAAATACTGTTATTGTGCTCTTTGTATCTGTTGTCATTGCCATGGAAATATATTACTTTTGGAGTGATCTACTCATATATGGCCTACAACAACTTCTATTCACTGAATGCAGCTCAGGCAAGCCATAAGGACACTCATACCTTAGTAACTTGTTACAAAACCCTAAAATGAGGTGGGCTTTGAGCATTCTGGGTCTCTGGAGCCGTTTACTGTGTAACAGCCCATGACTGAGTTTGGTTGCATAGTGGCAAGCCCACTGCTTCATGCAAAAGGCAAGACTGCTTTTTCTTCTATGTATCACTCTATATTTATCCACAATTACACTAAAAATGTATCCATGCTGCATGTTCAGACTGAGTGGAGGCCAATGTTTTTGGCTAACTACCCCTAAGGCCTTGTGGCAGTTTTTTAACATCGCTAGCAGTCATGCACTGGTCAGCCTAGAATCTACGACAAGCTTGACCTGGGGTCTTTCCAACTGATTTTTCCCCCTGCTCTGTTCCCATACAGAGCTGCACAGCCCTAGTTTGAGGGAACTTGCCCAGCTTTCTGCTGGCATGGAGAAGTGCTGACACGGCCATAGCAGAGAGACAACAGACTATCTGCTCCTTACTGTTCTTCAGTTTTTCCATATCCTCTTCTCAACCCTGTGCTTCTGTGAAAGCTGAAGGGCCACATTTCATCTCGGTATCAGGCCAGAGGCATGGAGGCAATATGCCCAGACCTGGAGCAACAGTGGAGATAAGTGCAAGTAGAGGCAGGACCTCGTGCCCAGTCACCCACTCACCTGACCCTTACACATAGCCTCGTGCCTTGCAACCAAGAAAAAACAGTCACTACAGGCTGTAAACTGTAATGGCAATTGAAGGTTCATGGACTCTTCACTCCCCTTTGATGTGTGTTTTAAGAAACAAATGGCAGTGGCTAGAAACCTTGCAACATTTCAGTCTTTATCCCATTACTGTGCCATTTAGATCACCTTATTTTGGTCATCCTTATTGATTACTTATTCTCATTAAACACTTATAACTTTAATTGCCATTTAAATTCCTTGTGTCCAAGGGTAAAATGCATGAAAATCAGGCACCAGAGAGCACTCAGTTTCCAGGTGGGCTCCTATGACCCCCATTCAGCACCCCTTACCTACCCATTCAGACAGCATGGCTTGCAAAGAGAAACCAGAAATATAACCACATATATGGAAAATCTAGCATATTTTAAGATAACTTTCATACTTAGCCATACCAAAAAGAGACACCAAGATAGGATCCAAAGCATTTAAGATTTGTTTTTAATTTGTGCCATGGGCACAAGCTTTATTTACGCACAGAGTGACTACTCAGTTAATTTTTCAGCACACATAAACGTGACCTACTTGGTATGAAATCCCTTTTTATGTGAATGTAAAACACGAGTAAGGAAAGAAAACACAGATATTGCAAGATATTTTGTCTGTACCATTTCATAGTCAATCTGATAAAAACCAAACAGAACAGAAATCTGTACTGAATTAAAACATCTCCACCACACTCCTTCCATCCCAACTCACTGAGTCATTAGAGTGATTTGGGGGAATAAATGTAATTTTGGAAAATCAGTTTAATGTTAAAACATGGGATTTAAACAATGCAATTGGTAAAGCATAAACCCTCATTGACCTTACTGGGACCAAATATTACTCTCATTTCTTAAAGCCTTGTAGGTCAAAGCTCAGGAACTCAGAACCAGAATGTAAATCACCTTATGCCTGCATGTCAGGAGCCATGAAATCTAAAGCCCAGTCGCTACAACCTATATTACTGGAATCTATCCTTTGCCATGCATTGTCAACTTGAATTAGGGGGAATTAACAATAAAATGATAAAATGTAGATGTTTATAAATATTATTAGAGTGCCTTCACAGAATCACAGAATGACCCAGGTTGGAAGGGACCTCAAGGATCATGTAGTTCCAACCCCCCTGCCTGGCAGGGCCACCAAACTTCCACATTTACTAGATCAGGTTGCCCAGGGCCCCGTCCAACCTGGTCTTGAACACCTCCAAGGACGGGGCATCCTGTTTCAGGAACTCACCACTCTCCTAGTAAAGAACTTCCCCCTAACATCCAACCCAAATCTTCCCTCTTTCAACTTAAATCCATTTCCCCTTGTAGTACTATTATCGGTCCTTTCAAAGAGTTTACTCCCCTCCTGGATATAGGTTCCCTTCAGGTACTGAAATGCTGCAATGAGGTCACCCAGCAGCCTTCTTTCTTTCAGGCTGAACAAGCCCAGCTCCCTCAGCCTGTCCTCATAGGGGAGGTGCTCCAGCCCCCTGATAATTTTCGTGGCCCTCCTCTGGACCTTTTCCAACAGCTCACTGTCTTTCTTGTACTGAGGGCTCCAAACCTGGACACAGTACTCCAGATGGGGCCTCTGTTGGGCATTGGGTAGGTGATGCCTGCGTGCACCAGGGGTGGAGGTCACGAGTATCTGATAGGGGCGGTCACTTGTACCACTAAATAGGGTTTGTTGCAAGGCATTAAACTTGTACTGTCAGTGTTACACACTGTGTGTGAGTCCCGTCTGTTCCCTGTGCACGGAGGCACAGTGCAGTCACACAGGCAGTGTGCCTGAAGGTACGAACTGGGAATCCAGCCTTCATGCCGGACTGATAGTTCGTGAGTGGGGGAGACCTTGTTCCTGGACAATCATCCAGCGGTGGACATTTGAAACGATTCTGCACAACGAATAAGTTTTTGTCTTGTTATTTGGTTATGGAGTGTGACAATTATAATGCACACTGGACTGAACTGGAATGCCATGAAGATTCTGTACAATAGTGTTACATTGAACTTGGAAAAGTTGTAACTCTATTGTGTACTGTGCTGTTATCTTGAACTTGAATGCACTGTTCTCTTCAAGTTGACTAAGTGTTGCAATACAGCATTTCAAAAATTGTTAGGCATATAGCTGTTGTTGTGTGTTTTCAGGTTTGTAGGCACTGCAGCTGCATCTCTTTGGTATGTTATTATGACAGCTTAATTGTTTTTCACATATGTTTAATGTTTGTTTTGTTTGCGGAATAACCATAAATGTGCGAATCACCTTTGGGGTAGCAGGGAGTACGCAGGGGAACCTTTACAGGGGCTTGCAGATGATAAAGAGGGGGGAGATGTTGGGTATTGGGTAGGTGGTGCCTGCGTGCACCAGGGGTAGAGTCAGGGAGCTCACGAATGTCTGATAGGGGCGGTCATCTGTACCGCTATATAGGGTTTGTTGCAAGGCATTAAACTTGTACTCTCGGCATTACACACTTTGTGTGAGCCCTGTCTGTTCCCTCTGCACGGAGGCACGGTGCAGTCACTAGGCAGCCTTGATTTGTCACCGGATCAGGAGGCGACAGTTTAGGTGACTGGAGCGTATTTGGGCACACCCCTGCTTCTGGGAGGTCACAGCTCAGCCCTGCACATCTCTGCCACAGCCTCAATATTGCGGTAGGCAGCCACAGTGTTTTTGGCAATGGAAGGCTGCTCCATGCTGCACTCAGAGAAGAAACCTCACAGGAACAGCACTTGTTTGTGTTACAGCACAAGGGACGTAGGGAGTCCCATGTGGGGACGTGGGCAGTGGGCAGCTGGGGGGTGGTCGGTGGGACTTGGTGGTCTTAGAGTTCTTTGCCAACCATAGAGATTCTGTGACTCTGTGAGTCATTGATTGGAACGACAGTTAATCAGCAGCCAACAGCCCACAAGTAAAGCCTGGAGAACATCATGGCAACACGTAAACACTCTATTGGATACTGATGGCGACACAGGCCCTGTAGCATTCAGGTGGGGCCAGGAGGGTGGATGTGCCGCCCAATGCCTTCGGCAGCACCAACACGCCGGGTTCCAGAAGGGCTGCGTCTGGCAAGAGCCGCTGCCCTCCTGCTTGGGTGCCCTCAGCACTGTGAGGTGTGATGGCAACACAGAGGGTGGCACGGAACGGCCATTGTGACTTGCGGGCTGTGGAACAGAGCTGAGGCTGCAGGGCTCAGGCCCAGCTCAGTGTGACTTGTGAGGTGAGCAGGGAGGAAGGGGCTGCCTGAGGCTGCCGAGGGAGGGAGGAGGGTTCCCCAGCGCTCGACAGCCTGAGCTGCCAACTCATCCTTGTCTTGCTTCTCCCATAGGTTGGCACACAGAGGACAAAGCCTGGTTTTGCTGGGACAGAGACTCTGTGAGTGCTCGCTGTTGATTCACACGATGTCCGAGGGGACACAGGAGGCTGCTGGCTCGACTGAGCTAGGTGAGAGCAGAGTATCCCTCCATGCAGCTCCCCGCCGCCATGGGGCAGAGGGGTGCTGGTGGTCTGCCTGCAGTGGAGAGAGGAGGTGGGGGCACGCAGGGGCTCCCATCTGCCGCAGGCAGGGCCCCTCTGCTCCTTGGCCAGGGGCGCTGCGGTTGGGCTGTGGCTGCCCACTGGCACTGCTAGGCCTACGGTGCCCCTTCCCCTCCACGGCCTCCAGCCCTGCCCCTCAGCTGGCACAGCCGGCACAGAGCAGCCCCTGGGACAGCCCCCGGGGGCACCTGGCTCCACAAGGCACTCACGACTGTTACTCTCTCCTCTCCAGCATGCGTGCTCTGTGGCCGAGTGGATGACAAGCCATCCATCTTCGGCAAGAGATACGAGATGTATGGGCTGTGTTTCCATGCATATTGTGTGGTGAGTTCCCTCGTGGCTCCTGACACCTTCCTCCAACCAGTGGTTCCCTCCTTTCTGCATTAACTAAATCACACTCTTTCCTCCTGTACAGGGATTTGCCAACGGTCTTTGCCAACATGGCATAGACAGCCAAAACAGGGGGCTTTTCCACATTGAACACCTCATTGACTTGATGAGGGTGGCAGCGCAGAAGGTGAGCACCGGACCAGAACAGGGAGCTTGGTGACAGGAGAGGCATGGCAAGCTTAGCCTGGTCCCCAGAAAGCAATCCCAGCCCCTCCTCCCAGGTCCAGGAGAAATTCCTACTCTTGCAGACCAGCCCTGTTCACCAGGCACCTCTGCACAGTGCCACCCAGCCCTGCCCGCATCCTGCGCCCTGCCCAGAGGTGCGGGGCCCGCTGCGTAGGCCCTGAGCCTGCAGCTGATGGGGCTGCTCTGCTCTTTCCAGCTTTGCTTCATCTGCGGCAAAATGGGGGCCAGCGTCACCTGCGCAGAGCCGGGCTGCACGCGGAGCTTCCATTTCCCCTGCGCCCGAGAGGGTCAATGTGTCACCCAACACTTTGGAGACCACAGGTAAGGGCTCCCAGCTGTCACCTGTGGGCCTCCAACCCCTGCTGTCAGCACCAGCCAAAGCAGCGAGGAACGCGCTGTGACGCCTCCCAGCAGCCTGACAGAGCCAGAGCCAAGGCCTGGGGCTCCTTCCTGTTCCTCTGCCCTCCTCGCAGCCCTTCTCACCTCGCCCATCCCTTCCATCTTCCCCCAGGTCCTTCTGCTGGGAGCACCTCCCACACCAGCCAGTGGAGACAGCACCGATGCAGGACACCACCTGCATCATCTGCTTGGAGCCCGTGGGTGACAGCAGGTCATATGTCACCATGGTGTGCCCAGCCTGCCAGCACGCCTGGTTCCACCGGGCCTGCATCCAGGTAGGAGCCCTCCCCTCGCCCCGCGGGCACCGCAGGCGCTCAGCAGCACCAGGCCCGGCTCACACTCAGCGCTACTTGTGTTTCTGCTGCAGAAAATGGCCAGGAGCGCTGGGCTTCGCTGTTTCCAATGCCCTCTCTGCCGAGACAGAGAGAGCTTTGTACAGGAGATGCTCAACTTGGGGATCTACATCCCAGTCAGGTTGGTGTCTTTCAGCCAGCTCTCGAGACGGGAGGGCAGAAGAGCTGTGCCTGCCCAAGGACTGCCCCGGCAGGCCTGGCCCTTAGCTGCAGGGATGGCTTTGTTCAGTCTTAGTCTCTTGGCACTCAGAGCTCATCACATTCCCACTCTTCTCTGGCAGGAAACCCAAGTGGGAGCGCAACCGTGCCTACGCAGCACTGGGAGTTCGGCACAGACACTGCGATGCCAGCGACTGCCGTCACCCCCATGGCAGGGAGCAGAGAGAGGGAGAGGGGTGAGTGACCTCAGCTGCCCTCTGGGGCTCTGCGTGGCATCGCAGCCTCACCACAGAGGGAGCTGCGGGAGCACAGACCGAGCACCAGAGCTGTGCCGGGCACTCCCTGGCTCAGGGCACTTTGTCCTCACGGCCACAACCCGTTGCTTTCCACAGGCCCTGGGAGCTGCTCCTCTGCAGCTCCTGCGCTGCACAAGGCACGCACCGACTGTGCTCCAACCTGAGTCCCAGCACCACCAGCTGGGAGTGCGCCAGCTGTGCTGGAGAGGGCACCGGTAAGAGGCCAACAGCCACGTGCTGCCGGGCTGGGGCCAGGCGAGGCCTCGCTCCAGTCCCTCTGGCCCACGACGGATGGGAGCCCGTCCCACCACGGGGCTGGAGATCTGTCCCGCTCACCTTCCTGTCTTTCCTTACAGCCTCCGGCACCAACTCGGACAGCGCTGGCCCCAACACCGCCAGCCAGCAGGGACCGGGGCCGTCCCAAAGCTCCGCAGGACAGCAGAGCAGCAGCTCCGACACCACCAGCCAGGCACCGTCGGAGCCGGATCCCACTTCCCAGGTGCCTGAGCTGCTCTCCGGGCAGCCGGGGCGGGCGCGGACTCGAAGCCGCTCGCCCCTCGATCGTCGGGCTGCAGACACCGACAGCCAGCCCCGAAGACGCCTTAGGAGCCGGTCCAGGCGGCGAGGGCCAGCCCAGGGGCGGAGCCGCTCCCGGGCACCACGTCGGGCCCGGCGCATCACCAGCCGGCCCCGCTGATGCCGTAGGAACAGCCGCGTCCAAGCTCCGCTTCCTATCCAAAGTCATCACGGAATTGTAGGGGTTGGAAGGGACCTGTAGAGATCATCGAGTCCAACCCCCCTGCCAAAGCAGGTTCCCTACACAAAGTCATCAACTCATCTGAATCCATCCCAATAAAACTGAATTCCATCATACCACTGTCAGTTTTCTTCTGCTCTGCCCTTCCCGAGCTGGGCAGCTTTAGGGGAGTCAGCGTCCACGGAGGTGCTCCAGAACCGTGGGGATGTGGCACTGAGGGACGCGGGCAGTGGGCTGGGGGGGGGGATGGACATGATGACCTTGGAGGTCTTTGCCAGTCTTAATTCCATGACGCAAGTATCCGATGGGTTTTGGATACTCACCTACCTTCACTACTACTCACATGGAAGGCAATGCAAAGTCAGCCTTAGTTTAGGTGATGTTCCTGACAAGAAACCCAACTGTGTTCTGGGATGCATCAAGGGAAGCATGACCAGCAGGGGGAAGCAGGTGATTCTGCCCCTCTATTCCACAATGGTGAGACCTCACCCGGAGCACTGCCTCCAGTTCTGGGGCCTTTGACCCAAGGAGGGCACCAAAATGTTGCAGCAGACCCAGAGGAGGGACATGAAGATGTTCAGAGGGCTGGAGCACTTTTTCTATGAGGACAGGCTGAGAGAGCTGAGGCTCTTCAGCCAGGAGAAGAGAAGGCTCTTTGGGGGATCTTATGGCAGCCTTCCATTACCTGAAGGGGGTATACAGGAAATCTGGAGAAGAAATTTTTATAAGGGCATGTAGCAACAGCATGAGAGGAAATGGCATTCAGCTGGAAGGTGGTAGATTTAGCCTAGATATTAAGAAGAAGGGAGAGTGGTGAGACGTTGGAACAGGTTGTCCGGAAATGCAGTGAATGCTCCCACCCTGAAGGTGTTCAGCACCAGGCTGGATGGGGCTTTGAGCAACCTGGTCTAGTGGGAGGTGTCCCTGCCTATAGAAAGGGGTTTGGAACTAGATTATCTTAAAGAGCCTTTCCAACCCAAACCATTCTATGGTTCTATCGTTCTATAAACAGGGAGACGAAATCCAGTTCTATTAAGTACTAGTCTGGGTCATGCTTAAAATTGCTGAAAGCTTCGCATCACTTTCAGAAGGAGCTGGATCAGGCCTCTGAAGGGACGGGAACACAGAACTTCTACAAGCTGCAAGCCAAGGTCCTCCTTTAAGCCCTCTTGACAAAATTCTGTAGCCTAAGGCTATGCCCTGTCCAAGTCTAAGACCCATTTCTGGGTCTAAACATAGCAGATCTTAAAGTAAAGCGTGTGCCTGTGACATCACAGAAGAGAAAAGGAGAAAAGCCCTGCTGAGTGCTGTCCTAAGGGGATGTAACTGAGCTCTGAACATTGCCATAGATAGAGACTACCTCAGCTCTCACCTTGGGTCCCACAGCAGCACAAATGGGGTTTCTCCCCATTGTTTCTTGGGGTCAGTGACACTAGGTGTCACTCTGAACTGGGGAAACAAGGTGGAAAAATAACAGGAAAAAATGAAGGCCAGGAAAGTGATGTTTCCATTTCAGAGCTGGTGCAGAGATGAGCCCCTGCCGTGCTTCAGTGTTACTTCTTCAGTCACCCTCTGCTGCAGAAATGCCAGGGCTGTGTGTACATGTACTATTACAAAATCAGAGAGGATATTTAAGTGGCATCTCCAACTAAAATAAAGTGATTCAGGAAACAGAAGAGACCAAAACTGTTTGTATTTCCTTAGTACCAGCAGGCTTTTCCCTTCTGTGCAGCAGAAGGAAGAACTCAGCTGCAATTTCTGAACACAGATGTCAGGAGAAATCCTCTTGAACAGTGTCAGATAAAAGTCTACAGTTGTTTCCTCTTAAGCCACGCCTAAGAATGGAATGAAAATACATTTTCCAATATATTTTCCACCCCTGTCCCCATTTCTCCCCAGACAGTAGCAGAAGGATCTTGCTATCCACATTTGCAATGTTCTGAGGAATGCATATGTCTATTTTTCTGAAACCTTTGAGAACATTATTTACTCTTCACTTTCTATTTTTTTTCCCATATTCCCTTGTGAATGTCCTCATCATCCTTTGACAGCTATTGTGTATTGAGCTATTCGTGACCCAACTGCAAGGCAATTCCTGGAAGTCCAGGAATCCTAACCTGGAGAAGCACTTAACACATTCCCCTGACCTAAGGAGCAGTTGTCTCTTTGGTCAGCCCTAGGCCTGCAGTATTACAGTCAAGCTACTCTGTCCAGAACCTCAAACAAAGGTTCTCAGATAAGTATCAGACAGTTCGATAATATCTACTGTATGCACAGGGAACAAGGACAAGGACAACAACCAGGTGAGGAGGAACAAGTTCACACAAGACTCTTGCTGTTTACTAAAAATACAGCCAACATGATGATTCTGATATTGTTGTTTGCAGTTCTGACCAAAATGGAGGAAGTGCAGATGGCTGATATTAAAAAAAAAAACTTCTGTTTTTTTTTCTTTCCTCCTTGTGATATACTGTGTAACCGCAGCTCTGGAGAGATGTGTTAGCGAGGAGTATCAGGTCAGGGCCTGCCTGCCTTCCCCTGCTGTGCACTAAACATAATGCTGCTCCCCTCACCACCCCACTGCTTCCTCCATGAGAGACCATAGTCCAGGATGAAGATATAATCTACTTTTCCTGCCCATTTTTGCTGGCATATGGTTCTTCTTGCCTTTATTTATTTATTTATTTATTTTTAAAATTTATTTTAATGGGACATTTTGTGAAGTAATATACCTGCTTTTCTGCACATGCAGCAGAAAATGGATGACAGTGCAAGAAAACAAGTATTTCAGTAATAAGGCCTTTGTCCTCATATAATTAGGGTATATGCAAGCAAAAGGAATGACTTGGTTTCTGTGGACCAGCCAGGTAGGGATGAAGGTCTTCACACTTGGGGGGGGGGGGAAGCTCATGTGTGAAAACCTTGGGGTTAATAACAATATCTAGATGTCAGGCAGAGAGAGCCCTGCAGTAAAGTCCTAAAGGTGAATAGCTTTGTTTTCCTGCACAAAATACCTGAGTCTGACCTTTCTATCCAGGAAGTCACTTCCTCACTATAAATTTCACTATACATTGGGACTAATAACTCCCAGAAATACTCCAAGAATTAATGCCAGTGATGTTTGGTATGTCATCTGAAATTCATACAAGAAATTAAGCACTACAGGAGAGCTAAATGCTGTGATGCACTTGAGGCTTGTGTGACAACTAGATTTCAGGCCCTGCTATTGGATGCTGTGCTGCTCACAGTAATTTACCATCTCTAAAGTGTTTATCCCATACACTGTGAGGTGAGGCAGCTCTGTTTACCCACTATCTCACAGGGAACACAAACCAGGATGTCTAAGTGACTTGTCCAAGGTCACCCAGAAACTCCTCAGCCCCAGTGCCCTAGTAACCAGGCCCTCCTGCTCTTGAGTTTGTCTCACTCCAGTCCACTGCAGCTGTATTGCACCAGGGCAAATTTCAAATACAGACAAGTGAGATCATTTCTACCAGTGGAATTCCCCAGTGTAGATACTGACTCTTTATCTTGACCTGTTCATACAGGACTGGACTCTGACTCTGTAATCTCCCTGCAAGTGATTCAGGTCTTAGGATTCTGCTCTGCACCGGGTTGGTGGTAACTGGAGCAAAGTACAGTCCTCACCAGTACTCACCGGTGTACAGCCAGTCATTCAGGACAAAGGTATGAGCCATGCTGAAAAACTCTTCTGGTTTTGTTTGCACTGATCGTTACTGAGATTACTACTACTGAAGGATCCCCGGTGAACTGGCAGGATCACAAAATAGGAGGTGTAAGTCAAGTGCCATAGTAAAGGTCTTTGGCAATGGATGTTGTGTCTGTCTGGAGCAGCTACTAGCTACAAACAGCTCAGAGAGAAAATGTTTTGTTTGAGCTGTCAGCTCACAGCAGAGAAGCAGCATTCAGCCCTGATTTACAAATCCATCTGTACTGAGCAGATTCAACATGCTGACTGCCATTGCCCGCAATCCTCTAAGCACTACTGCTGCACTTGGCAGCAGATCTGTGCCCAGCTCTGCCAACAGCAACTTATTAAAGGCAGGTTTGGGGCTGAAGGTGCTGGGGCTCTCAGTTGTGCTTGGGTGCCAAGCTGCCCCTTGCTCTCATGATCCTAAAATGCTTCTTAACAAGCACCTAAAATGCACACTGCAATTCATCATCTGAAACTGAGACCTGGCTGAGCAATCCTGAGTACTATCAGGTACTGCAGAGGCATACTGCTCAGTCTTGAGTTATTTAAGCAGTTAAATGAGGCACAAGCAGATCTTCCAGTGTGAAATAAACATCAAATCGTCTGGCAAAGCTGAGCTAAGAAAACTTGTCCATAGCATTTAGATTCCTCAGGAGAAGAATGCTCACGAAGCGATGTGACCACTGTATGGGAAATCACAGCCTGAACCTCTGATTAATCAGCTGAGGCAAGTGTTGGGTCAGCTGCGGGAGCACAGGTGAGAGTAATTTAGCTGTGCTCCTGGAAGGGGTGGAGCTCGACTCCACCTCCTCTAGACCTCATTTAAGGGTTGACCACCACTGAGGCAGCATCTCTTTGAGACTGTTCCCCAGTGGAGACTGTCTCAGCTTTCTGGTCAAGGCATTGACATTGGTGAGTTTTCCTTTGCTAATAACCTTTGATTATCTACCATCATCTTTGTTAACATATTTATGTTAACCACCTTTACAGACCACCAAGGACAGAAATGCTGTTACAATTTCTGGAGGAAACATCAGTGGAACCTGTGTTCTCTGATGGGGGCAGGAGTAAAGGCAGAGAGGAGCTGAGAAGCTCTGAAAGAGTAAAGCTTTGCCCCTTATCAGGGATACCATGGTCATATCAGCAGACACTTGCGCTGCTGTCACATTCATTTCAAGCTATGAGCCCTGCTGCCTCTAGCAGAAGGTCCTCCGTTGCCGTGGCAAGCTGTCACAGTTGGGTGGCATTGAAAGGCTTTGAAAAGGGAAACACTTTAATATTTAGGTCTGTTGTACATGCATCTTACAAGGAGTCCTGCAACAAACAGGTCACATCACGTCTTTTCCACAGTGGGCACAAGTGACTCAGTAAGTCCCCTTTTCCACTGCTCCTCACACAGCACATTGCTGCCTCAAGCTGAGCAAACCACAAGGCACACAGGCTGCCTATGGGGACTTTTATTTGAGGAAGGCACGTGGCTCGTGACAGATGGCTGCTTATCTAAAAGAAATGATCATCAGCTGATACTGAACTGCAACTACGTTTTAGTAAGCTCACTGAGTAAAGTGTCTTTTCTTTGATTTCAAATCACCTGTAGCTGCCTCAAATTTCCATTATAAAGCCTTCCTGGCACATTAATGGCCTTATTCACATATGCATTGAATATTGTATCTGGCCAGGTGGGGCTTATACCATTACCTTTTGTTTGCTTGGATACTAAATGGGGTAATGCAATCTTTACATCCAACAGAGATACAAATGCAATTGAAGTATAAAACCCTAATAGGGTTATATGCTCCATGGGAGCAGAATCCAGCTTCTACCTGCTCTTTTTTTCTACCTCTAATAGAATAGCTGCATCAGTCTGGAGAAGAGAAAGCTCTGGGGAGACCAGATAAGCGGCCTTTCTAAAGCCAGGCTGTAAGAAAGAAGGTAAGAAAGAAGGAGACATACTCTTTCACAGTACAGGGCAGACAACTGTATTTGTAGGGCAGAAAAAGATGTTTTCATCCAGGACGTGATGGTGGATGAATTTAGATTAAAACCTCAGATCTAAGAACCTGAGTTGTATTTATGATTGATTTCTTAAATCTTTTGGAGGTTTGGCATTTCTTCACCAGTTTTGTAACTTAGTCCATGAAAACATTTCAGATGGGAAAGAAATAAATCCATATCATTTAAAGATGAGCAAGAAAAGCTGAACAAGAGTACTGAATGGGTTGCCATGTGTGTGTGTATATATATATAATACATACATGTATATATATATACATACATGGGTGTGTGTGTATATATATATATATATATATATATATAAATATATAAATACATGGTCTAATGTTCTGTATGCCCAAGATGCATTCTAGTCTTCCAGTATGTCAACTGGGTGATCAAAATTATTGTTATTTCCATGATCTTTTCTTTCCAAGACCACCAGTGTATGCTCAGGGAAATGGCTCGCTTCAGTTTGAGGTGCCACGTCCACTCCCAATGCAGATTTTTCTGAGTACAAGACAAAAAAGGGATAGGTCAGCAAGGGAGGATTTGGGTTTTTTTTACCAACAGGAAAGTCTGAAGCTTGACAGTCTTGTAGTAAACACAAATTAGCAGGCAGGTCATTGTTCAGGCCTCAGCTTTGAAGCAGCAGCTACTAAAGAGTAATTGTGGGGAATTCCCTTGTATCTTGCATGCTGAACTGTAGCTATAATTAGATCATTTAGATATTATCTTCCTAACAGAGAAAATTCCTCAGCTCCGAAATGCCTGCTACAGCTGATCCTGGAAGTTCCCCTATGTATTTATTTAAATATAACCAAAGATCTGAAATGTGTTGCTTTTGCTGAGGCAAAACTTCTGGCTTCTTGGGAACCCCAGTCCAGGTACATAGGTTGCTCTGAAAGTAATGTCTCCTATTTATTTCCATTGAAGCTATAACAGATGCAAAGAGCACCATGATATTATTTGATAGAGCAAATTATCTGCTACAAAATGCCAGTTTTCAGTATAGTTACCACCATTAGCCAGTTTGCACAGATGAGCTGATCAAGATGCTTTTCATTCATGCTGTGACAGCTATACTTGGTCATCCGGAATGTGGCTTGTCTTTCATTGTTGCCATTGCTGAAACATACCACCCACCGCCTCATTGTGCTCACATCCATTATTTGGTCTCCAAAGCACTGATGAATGTCAGTGGATGCCGTTTTTCTTCTGCATGAAGGAATTCAGTGACACACCTTTGCTTCAGACGTACTTCCATGTCAGATGCCATTTTGTCTGACTGCCCCTCTGCTGCCATCTGTCACATGGCAACAAAATTTAATGGGATGTTGCTGTGAAGGTTCAACTTCTACTGCCATACCACCAACACTCACCTCTGACACTGCAGGACAACCAAATAAAATAGGAGGCATTACTTTTGGAGCAGCCCTCATAAAATTCATACTGTAGTTAATATATATAAGTGACAAAACTTAGGTTAATTTGAAATATTTTATATGCACAGATGGATATTTTTCGCAGTTCACAGGACGGTGTTTAGCCAATGTGTCTAAATGCATTAATGCAAGTGCATAAAATCGTTTGCCATAGTTTGAGTTAGCACTGCACTGTGCCATGCCAGCTGGTTATTGCTGAGTTGATAGGTGCATTCCTGGGGCTGGGCCAGGGCACTTGATGGTGAAGAGCTGCTGCCTTGATGGTGCAAGGCAGGAAGTAGCTGCAGACTGGGCCAGGTTGAACATGCCTGCCTGAGCTTTTTATGAACTTCAGTGTAAAGTAATCATGTGCTTTTAATTAACTACTAATATACATAATTGTTGGCAAGCTTGGAGCCAACTCATTTACCGTAATTAATCAAACTGGTCAGAAGAATCATGGTCAGACCAGAACATACAGCAATGAAGTCTTTCACATTTGTTTCATACAAAGGTAGAAGAGTTCTACAGTACAAAGCTGTGGAGGATGAAGTTGTATTTCTCTATGTTAGGGTTTGCAGGTGCCTTCAAGAGCAAAGAGGAAGTACCATAAGGTTACGTGGCAGGGGATGTTTGATGCCTCCAGCTGTATGATACAATGGTTCAGGAATGGGCAGGCAGGAAGCATGACTTCTGGTATGACTTGCCATCATCATCTACACTGCATACATGGGATTATAGTATGGAAAATCCCTGTTGTGCCTAAATACATGAGGAATGTCCCTGGCTGTTGGAGACTGTGTGCCAGTGTGTGAATGCCAGTGTCTGAAATACTACATGCTGAACCTAACTGCTTACCTTTGCAGTATAGAAAATTCTGATTTATTCTGCCATTAAGGTGTGAAGAATTGGTTTGATCACCTAAAGGCTGAAAAATGTAAGAAAACATAGTGATTGTGGCCAGCCTGAAAACACGAACATATAAAATTTCATACATCATTCCAGTGTTTATAAAGCAGATTTCCCGCTTACTGGTACAAATAGCTGTAACCCCTTTGAGTTCAGAAACAGCATTTAGTAGAGTTTAGATCAGAGCTCTGATATTTAACACCAAATACTGAGTGCAGCAGCACGCAGCCTTCCTCTCTCACTAGCCAGGCAAAACCTTTTTCTTAATAAACATCTGCAGAAATTCTCAGATAGACCTTAAATCTTAACACTTTCCTAACTGATTAATGAATGAGTCATTCCACAGTAGGAATATCCCAATCCTCTGCACAGTTTTGGGGTCCTACCCATGCCTTCTGCCTTCACCACATGCCTGTCTGCAGGGGCAGCTTCGTAGCTTTGTGCAGACCTTTGCAAAGCTTGGAGGAACACACACACTGCTGAGGCTAAGGAGAGCTCAAACACTGCCATGTTCACAGTGTCTTGACATAGCACTTTGCACACCCTCTGCCTCCACTCCCCTCCAGGCTGTACAGTCATTTGGTGTAAAGAACTAGTATGAACAGGCTGTGTAAAAACAGCTGCCTCTGACTTTAAGTGCTAAGACACCAGGAACCAGCAGCCAATTCTGCTACCAGCCTTTGCATTTCTCTGCACTGACCTCTGTGGGGTTCTTCTGTTCCAGACAGTGTCCAGCAGTGTTCCCCACCAGGAGTTCCTGGGGGTCTAAACAGCAACTGAAAAAGAGATTGAGATGGGTGCACAAAATGCAAATCAAAGAATTACACCCTCAACAGTGGTAACAGTGATGTCAGAAAAAAAACCACCCTCTATTTTAGGCTGCAGAAGATCAAGACTGACTTTGCAAAGAGCATGTGTATACAAACCTTTTTTTGACAGCAAGACACAAGAACTCAGTGTTAAAATCACTTGTTGGTTCTCACCAGGATACTTGTGTCTTTCCTACTATTTTTTCAACTCAGAAAAGAGTGAATGAGCTTGTCTGGATGATAGCTACCCAGCTGCTGGCCATGGAACAGGGCTACAAAGTTAGTGAGAATAACTTGAAGCAACCCCTATGGCTTCCATTTGCACTTTGGTCCAGGGGTCTTTTAGCATTACGATGATGAAATCAGTGGGTAGGAGGTCTTTGAACAGGACCTCAGCTGTTGTTTGCCTGCAGAAGATCTGCCTCTTTGGTGTGATGTGTAAATGTATTAATTGGTAGGTTGTCTGTGGATTACCCATCCTCTTTGCACTTATATGCAGCATAATTTGTAACATATGAGGTCTGCTCCAAAAGAAATGCTTCCTATGACAGTGACATCAGAGGCAGATGTTGGTGTTGTGGCAGTAGAAGCAGCAAAGCAGATAATTTTTAAATTCAGATAAGTTGTGGTATTAGAAAGCTTTTTAAAACTGAATCTGAAAAAAAAAAAAAAAAAGAAAGCCTAGATTTTAAGTTACATGAGATACAAATGTCACCAAAAGCATATCTGGAGGTACCATTGTACATGTTACCCACCTGCTGGAGAAAATTATTTCAGGTAGTGGAAGAAGCTGGCTATGATCCCTCAGGTCTATGTTGTTTTACCAAGGGTCAACCCCCAAGTTCAGTTATAGCACCTGTTGTCAGAATAATCTGACAACCACACCTAGCCCAACTGGGATTCATTGCTGCTCAACCCTTCATGTGGCTTTGCAACTGGTTCTGCCCCAGAGACAATAGCGGCTCCCTGTCCAGGTGGCTCCGTTTGCAGGAAGCTGAGAGGGGACAGTGGAGACTTCCCCAATCCTCTTGGTACATGCTTACCACTCTCTCATCAAAGGGATCCCATGCATGGGATGTAGAGATGGCTGGAGCCCCTGTGCCCAAGAGGGGTTTTTGCAGCCAAAGTGCAGGACCCAGCACTTGGTCTTGTTGAACTCTGTCACAGTGGCCTCAGCCCAGGGATGCAGTCCATCCAGATCCCTCTGCAGGGCCATCCTACCCTCAGGCAGATCAGCACTTCTTCCCAGCTTGATGTCATCTGCAAACTTACTAAGGGTGCACTCAATGCACTTATGTAGGTCATCAATAAAGATATCAAATAGCATAGGTCCCAGTACCAACCCCTGGAGAACATCACTTGTGACCAGATGTCAGCTGGATTTTACTCCATTCACCACCACTCTCTAGGCCTGGTCCTCCTGCCAGCTCCATACCCAGCAAGGAGTGTACCTACCCAAGCAATGGGCTGCCAGCTTCCCCAGAACAAAACTGTGGGAGACAGTGTCAAAAGCCTTGCTGAAGTCTGGGTAGACAGCATCGACTACCTTTCCCTCATCAACCAGGTGGGTCACTCGATCATAGAAGGAGATCAGGTTGGTCAAGCAGGACCTGCCTTTCATGAATCCATGCTGACTGAGCCTGATCCTCCGGTTATCCTGCATATGCCATGTGATCTCACTCAAGATGATCTGCTCCATAACCTTTTCTGGCACTGAGATCAGGCTGGCAGGCCTGTAATTCCCTGGATCCTCCCTATGATCTTTCTTGTATATGGGAGTCTTATTGGCAAGCCTCCAATCCTCTGAGACCCCTCTGGTTGACCAGGAACACTGGCAGATGATGGAAAGTAGCTTTGTAATCACTGCTGCTAGCTCCCACAGCACCCTTAGATGGATTCCATCTGGCCCCATGGTCTTGTGACAGTTCAGGTGGAGTATCATGGGAGGGGGGCGGGGGGGTTGTGAGAATTCTTTATTGCAGCATTTTTATACATAAAGGAAGCTTATAAGAAAAATGGAGACTTTTCCTCAGGGCCTGTAGTGGAAGGGGGGACAATTTAAACTGAAAGAAGGTAAATCTAGATTAGGTGTAAGGAAGAACTCCCACACTATGGGAGTGGAGAAACAGTGGAACGGGCTGCCCTGAGAAGTTCTGGATGCCCCATCAGTGGAAGAGGTTGGGTGGGGCATTGGGGCAATCTCATCTAGTGAAAGGTGTCCCTGCCCATGGAAGAGGGGTATTAGAGCATAAATAATGCAGTACAGATCATTGTGTGCAGTAAATTTAACCCAAAGAACCTATGAGCGGTTCTCTAAAGATTTGATTTGCTCAGCGACCTTCCCAAAACCAGCAGGACATAAAGAGAGAAAAGACACTATGAAGCAACTGAGAGGGGACACCTGCCCCAGTTTGTCCAGTGGAGAATGTGGTAGTTGGTATTACCTCTTTGTCTTGCTCCAGTTTATCAGAGGGAGAGGAGGTTCTTTGACATATGTATACCTGACGTGAGATTAAGAAACAGCTCAAATGTTGGTCCAGACAGTTTATTACAAATCTTAATATATCAGGGAGATGGGGAAGGGGAGGCCAGCGACTGTTACGAATTAGGGTGATGGGGAAAGGAAAGCAGCTGATAGAAAAGATAGGAAAGAAGCAAGAATTACATAAAGCAGGGATAGCCACCACCAAGATCCAGCAGTGTCCTATTGCACGCTGTTCTGATGGTCTGAGGCAAAAGTGCAGGGGTAGAGCAGCAGCAGCGTGGCCAACCTTAGGCAGCAAGTGGGCACAGCAATAGAGCATGTCCAGGAGGAAGGGGCAGGAAGCAGGCCCAGGAGAGTCTTTCAGTAGGCAGGCATCAGGTCATGAGGAATCTGATGTCAGACATCTACCCTCTTGATTGTTGGTCCATTTTTAATCCTCCTTCTTCTGTGATGTGGCTTACCTGGGTGCTTGGGGAGTCATGTGCAGTACCCTATGAGATGGCTATCTATCTCCTTTGAGATAAGTCCACACAAATGACTGCTTCATGGACATGAAACTGTGGCTTATCTCTCTTGTTGCACCTGGCCTGCAAATCTTCAGACAAAAGATTCTGGCAGCCTTGACCAGGACTTGCATGAACTTGTCCATTTGTGTCCCTTAGACAAAGGATTTCTCAGTCCTTGACCAGGATGTGTCCATCAGTGCTGATCAGCAAGCCTTGAGACAGTGGTGCAAAAGAATAATCTCTTACACTTCTACATCTGTATGAGGCACAAAAGCAAAACGGAAAAGTCTGCATATCTTAGGACAGATTCATTTAGTCACAGACCCCTAATGAATATCACCAGTAAACCAACAGTGCTGTAGGTGGCTGTGTGCTACTTTCAGAAGTGGTTTGAGTCCACATTTTGAAGGGATTTAGTTACGTAAGGATGCAACTAATAGTGAGATGTCTGCTTGAACTCTTGAGACTACATATCTGGGACAGCTAGTCAAAAGACATCCATCAATAAGCTCCACATCCACAGAAGCCTTAGCAACTGAAACAGGCTGCTGGTTCAGGATCTTGAGAGGGATAGAATTTAATGTTTTGAAAACTATAAGATCAGTTATAATGCTACTTTATCCTTGGTGCTGGAAGCTACAAGTCAACCAAAGTGTAGGAAAGCCCAGGTAGCAACTCCAGTTGCTCTGAAGTGCACCTTCCAGTATAAGCCCTCGTGTGATTCTATGCCTCTTTGCTTCTGTGACACGGATCAAGTCGTATGTAGTGTCCAAGACTGGGATGGCCAGTGAAAAGAGTAGGACAGAGAAAGGAAGAGAGAGCAAGTGAGCAAGAGGGATTGCTCTGCCTTGAATTGAAGAGAGGCTGTAGCCTCGGGTGTACTTTGTTTAACCACCTGCAATGGCATGGACAATTACGTTCCCTCCTCCATATGAATTCAATTTTCTTCAAACAGTAGAAAATAATGAAGTAGCCAGAAAATGCCCAGACAGAGCTTCAGCTAATGCTTTCCTGTTTCTCTCTAAAGCAAGTGTATTCCTTTATTCAGGTGGCAGTAGAACAAACATGAGCAGGGAAGACAAGAGCCGTATCTACCAGGGGCACATTTACTTTAAGCAGTGCTCACCAGACAAAGTGCTCACCTAGAAAGGTCTGTGCCTGTGTCTAACTGTCATTTTCCATCAGTGTGATATATCCAACATTAGACCCCTTAAGTAAAGTAATGAAGTAGAAAGAAAACAGCTGCTCACATCAGTTTACAGTGAGGACTGAGGAGAAACATGTTCTGATTAACACACCCCAGGAGATGTTTCTCCCATTCATACAGTGTCAGAGCTAGCAAGATTTAAATTTGCCAATGGCCTTGTCATCAGAGAATCTGGGGAGAAAACTAACTCCAACGAGGCATTAGAAGCTTTAGCCTTCCACCTACCCTGGGAAAACAACAGTAGAGAATAAAACTCCAGGCTGTTGAGCAGAAAGAGCAGGCAGAAGAATGTAACAGGACATGGGCACCTCTTGCCTTTCATCAGCATGTGTTATGAAAAACGCTAGTAAATTTCTGACAGACAGACACGGAATTCCAGCTGGAAATGGGAAAGAGCATTCTGCTTTACATCAAGAAGCCTTAATGTTCCCCTGCCTAAGAAAAGCCCAACCCATACAGCTAGGGAATGAGCTGACTGTGAGCCAGAGTGCAAGCATCCATCCAGCTCCTCCCTCCTCCTGCTCAGATATCAGACTTGGCAGCACCAGGGACAAGGCTCAGGTCAAGCTTCAGCACAGACCCTCTCCCTGTGACGCTACAATAGGTTTAGAGAAGAAGGGAAGAAGTTAATTTGTCTATGTGGCTGGCAAGTTCTCCATCAAATCTCTTTCTTTACTCCACCTTCCATAACAACTTTTTTTTTTTTTTAAATGTAATAAGATGAAAAATAAAGTTATATATATATATATATATTTTTTTTTTTTTAAAAAAAAGCCCCTCTTATTTCCCTGTATTTCCAAATAAAGCTAAAGACAGGCAAAAATACAGTCTGGGAAACCAAACTTCCCTCTGGCTAAGCCTAATATGAATTCACCAAGTACACTTCCACTGCACACACACAGCTCTATTTATAAAATCCCTCTGCCTGAGTTGCTCCCAAGAGCAGAAGCAGAAATGGTGACATAAGGACAAGAACTGTGTTCCCCTTTCTAATATTTCTGGTGTGTTCCTCCCACTCTCTTTCCCCATTCCTTCAAAGAAAGCTGTTTTGTTGTTGAAAACCAGTGGCTCCACCACTCCCCTCCCGGCTCACAGACTTGGCTGTGCCTGCAGCACCACTGCTATCAATCCTTTCTTTCCAGCTGCAGTCCTTGTGACTCAGATTCTCCAGAAAACCCTTGGCTCGGCATCAGAAGAAGGAGGGATTAAAACCCATGAAAAATGAGCTCGTACCAGCCCTTTTTATAAGTCTCTAATGAAGGGTCATATGAGCTGGTCAGATCTCCTGCATTCCCTTCCCCCTTCCCATTCTCTGATCCTCCTGTTATTCTTGGCTACAAGATCCCGGGCAGTTGGATCCGGAGAGGATATCCCATTCAAAAGCCCAATTCCCAGCGTGGCCTTTTCCTGCTGTAAGCAGCTGTAAAATCTCTTTTCTTTCTATTTTTTTTTTCTGGGTACAGAGTGCCTGACCTACATATTCTACCATGGTGTGACTTAAGCTCCATCACTGACCTACATTTTCAAATTGAAAAATAAAAAGTTAGGGATGAGAGGCCCGCAGATACAGATGGCATGCAGAAATCCAGCCCTGCAGAGAGAGCAAGAGAGATCTTCAAGCACTTGCCCAAAAGTAAGGCCAATGCAGCTTCATTTGATTCCAACCCACAACCCCCATCGCCCCCCTAACCCCAACTTCCCGGATCCCCTGGCTTTTTCCCTTCACCCCAGCTGTTTCTACTCAGGAATGAAAACAAAAGACAGACCTGCTAATTCAATTTCAGATTGGGAGAGATTTTAAATGAATCAGCAGGGTAGCTCCAGGCTATCCCCCTTTATCTGTAGCTCACCTTAAAAGGGGAAGCTCAGATCCCTGCAAAGGGATTAAGTTGCTTGCCATCCCTGGAGTTTCCAGGATCTGGAATCTCCAAAGATCATCGCTGCCTGTGGGCACCAGCAACTGTCCCTCCTTGCCAGGGAACTTACAGGTTCTTCATCCCTGTTTTTTTTTTCTCCACTTACCAAGCCATAACCAAGTTGATTTTTTTTTTTGGTACCCTACACAAAATTCAGCATTTCCCCTGTTGTTGCAACAGCAGAACAGCTGTTCGCAAACCATCCTCTTTTGTGCCCATGTGTAGACCTCAATGATCTGGTACCAACTCATTGTTTCCCTCCAGCATCACTAACGACTGCTGAATTAGGCCCCTTTTCTGCTGATCTGAAGAAAACACAACCCACCATGGCTTTGCCCATGGGATCCCCTTTGACTACTGCATCAACTTTAATCTTTCTGTTTCTCCCTCCAAAACTCACACACAGCAAAGTTTAAAAGACAAATTCAGCCCAATAAAAAATAAGATTCGGATAGAAAAAAAAAACCAAAACAACTTTAATTGATAATCTTAGGTCAGACCTTAACACAGAAATTTACTAGGCATTATGGAACAACATGATACACTGAATGAGACAGTCCTGTTTCCACAAGGACACAAGCTCTGGCTGTTCTATTTTCCCAAAATCGAGAATGAAAACATCCTGTGTATCAGTCTCCTTTTCCAGAGCATGAGGGAATCCTGCCATATTACATAAAAGTTTCTGCAGAGTTAAAGCTATCCTATATGTTTTAATACAAAGGATGGAATCATAACCTGACAGACAGTGATACCAAAAACCCCATTAACTTCCATCAGGTCAAAAATACCTTCAGTAACCCCACAGCTATATTTGGAGTGCACTCTCCATGGCTGATAAGCTCATGAAGAACGAAGCCTTCCCGGCAGCCGTGACCCCTAGGAGGGTGTGCAGTTGGATCTGTATGAGTGTAATTGCTGTCCCACTGCTGGAATTTTCAGCAGTAACCAGAGCTCAGCCAAAGCTGATCTTCAGGTCTCAGAGAACAGTCCCTGGGCTTTAGTGGAAAAGGGTTCTGCCAATAGCCTTTTTAAAAAAAATAAATAAATCTCCATAGCAATAAAACATTACATTCATGTCTAATGTGTCTCTAGTGGACAGTATTAGGTTATCTTTGCTGATATATTGTATTACTTTCCATTGCTATTACTGTCCTTGCTGCTTGCCATGACAGTGTTTCTTCCACAGAATTCAAATGTTACAGCTTCACTACATAATACATGAAATATTTAAAGCCTATGAAGCCAGAGAGCTGAGGGCACAAATCCCACTGAATGACAGCTGGATGCCTAATTCTCAGACATCTCTTTGGCAGCCACGGTTGCAATACCAACCTTAGGCAATGGGATCACATTCTAGGCCACCTTCCACAACTGGTTGCTAACAGTAATACAAGTAATAGTTGAATATCTGCTGAAATATTCCAATGGATTGTTATTATTTAATTCTCTGCCAGTGAACTGAGATGGACAGAAGGTTGGCAGATGTAAAGGTGTACAACCCAATGGGCTTCCATGTGGGAAAGATGATTTCTTCTTGTGGAGCAGCTGACCCTTGGCTCTGCGTCTTGTTTCCCTTTTTCTTTGACGCAATTCCCTAGCAGCTATGTACTGTGGTAGTACAGAGCAGTACCACTTAATATGATAATTCCAGCCTAAATAAGGCTGTTAATAAAAAGTTTACTTTCTTTTTAGACTTAGAACTTGTCTTCCTTCTTTCCCCAATTCTGCTGCATAAACAGCCATATTTAGCTTACTAAAATGCACTCTTCATGGCCGTTGTAACAACTGGTGCTGCTGAGGGTTAAAGCCAGAACACTGAGGGATTTCCCATTGCCCCTTAGACCCTGGCCATAATTTCCCATCTCGCTGCTCTGGCTACAGTGAAAGCCTATGGATTTCAATGGAGTGGAGTGGGTCTGACCAAAGTGCCTCTAGTGAACCCTGCAGCAGGGAAGCAGGGGAAATTCCACAGGAAAAGAGGCCTGGCCCATCAGAGCATTAACCTCCCTCCAATCCTCCTGGCTGTAGTGAGAGTCAGCGCCATTCAACACTCCACAAGATAAAGCTCACTCTTTGGGCCTCAAAGCTAAGTAGCACATTACCAGTCTGCCTGTATTTAAATATGCCACATTCTCCCAGCAGTCAGGTAGACTACCCACTTATTTCAATGGCTCAAATGCAGGAATGCCTCTCAAGGCTGGGGCCTCATTACATCTGAGGGGGAAGTGAGATAGTCAAGGCCTCTGGGCTGAAGATACCACATCCAGTGCACAGCAAGTGTTCTTCCTAAGGGGCTCACCTCAGCAAAACCAGTAGGTCCACAAATCTTGAAACACACCACAGCTGATAAGCAGTTACCTCAAGAAAGCTGAAGAACTCCTACCTCCATGGTATCTCCAGGCCACCATCCTGAGCACATATCACCCAAGGGAGAGCATAAAGTGCTCCGAGCCACTGTATTAAACCATTTGGTCCCACCCTCTGACTGATGGGAGAACCATGAGGATAGGAGAAAATGAGGGAGGATGTGGGGTGAGAATAGCACCAGCATGGGGTGGAGGGCAGGGAGTGGGGGGGAAGCCTGGAAATCTGTGTCAGTGTTTACCAGTGGTGTGGATAACCTGTTCCAAGGTAACCAAAAAACAATGGCAAATTTCACCACGTAGAAATGAATTTCCTCATTTTGTTGTTTATTTTGAAAACTCAGTAGTTTCGAGTAGGGTGTTTGTGAAGTCAGTACCAGGTCAGGGGAGACTCCAGACAGGCAGGAGGTTTAAAAACCCATTTATAGCATAAGGCTGAAAGGGTAACAGAGACTCAGAACACCTATGGAACAATAGAAAACAACAAGAAAAAAAACCAACCTACATAGCTCTGGCAGAGCTGAATCTATTCATTGCGACATCTGTATGAGAATTAACAAGGGAAGAAAGGATGCTGTGAATGTGCTTTCTTTGCCTGACCCCAGACTTAAGTCACACAAACCATGGTGTTGATTTCCCAGCACCTCTTTAGAAGTGTCTGTTGGGAAAGCAAGTCACCTCTGAGAGCCAAGCCAGCCATCTGCTAGGACTGTGACATGAGCCGATCACCTTATGGGACAGTCACAGCACTAATAATAGCAACAACCAGAACAGACTAACACCACAGCAAGTGCTGGTTTATACACAGTGCCTTATAGGGGCAAGGAGTTCCAATTGCTTTGAAATCCATGACTGGGACTACCAAAACAAGCCTAAGTGAGTCAGACACCACTATACAACTGAGCCAGGGACTATCAAGGCTCTGATTCATGCAGCCCAGCCTCCCCTTACACACTGTGTATAGCATTTGTAGTGAACATCCACCTATAAAAGCCTAGAATCAGCTCAGAGGGAAGGTGAACAAGGATCTGGGCAGTTTAGAACCAGTGCTCGGGCTGTGTGTCTGCATCTCTGTACATTAGCTTCTCTAGCAAAATGGTCACTGAGGGCTTGGGAGGAAAACAGGAAACAGAGAAAAGCTTTGACTAACAAGAAGTTTACTTCTAACACATGGTCTTCAGCTAAAAATGCCACGTCAAACCCCAACTCTTGAAATAGCATCAGGGGATCATACAAGTACATGCAAAATAGCATGAAGATTAATCTCCCACATGTTCATGCAAAAGGCCATTCAAGGATCACAAGGGTGATAACAAGAATTTAGTTTAGACACTCTCAGTTTTCCAAATAACTTCAAGGGGACTTCCAGGTCTTTTAACCTGTTCTTGAGATTTTACCACAAACAGTAGGGACTGCTTGGTGGCAGGAGCTCCACAGAAGAAACAGAGAAGATTTATTTAAACTTAGAAGGATAGAAAGCGGGAATCTAAATCTGTTTCTTGACCCCCTAACAGCAAGCGACCCAGATATCCAGAAATGCAGGGCTCACACTGCAGAGCCAAAGCTAAACGCTACACAGTCTGCCAGGAAATGAAATGAGCCACAAACCTGGAAGCCCAAATGACCTGCTTTTCTTTTTCTTAACAAATAACGATTTCCTGATCTGGTTGTTCACTACTGCCAAAATTTAAGCACAGATCCAAAGCCTGTATCTAAAAAAAATCCAGTCAGGAAAATTCACCATGAGAATATGAATACAGAGAGTTCGAGTACTTTTTTTTCTAGTATATATATTTTTTTTTCCCCTAGATGACTAATGAAAAGCTTTCAGGACATGGAGGGAAAGAACTAAGAAAACAACTCTGACATGTGACGCAGCAGTCACATTGCACAAAAATGATGCACAGCAGTAACCCACAATCCTCATTTATAGGGTGGGAGGGAGAAGGTGGCAAATGAGCCAATGTTTTGATGCTGTAAAGTCTCAAATGGAGCAACTGGAGTCATCAGGTTCCAGGAAGGTCAGTAAGCTCAAGTCCGGGCTCAGCACAGCACCAAGTGGGTGAGGTCTCTTGCCTACAGGCAAATGAAGCACAACACAGTTAAGAACCCTAAGATAAGCAAATCTGAACTTGCCTTCTCTTGGATAAAAAGAACCCTCCAGCATTGGAGACAGAAGTGGTAAAAAAATATATCCCATAATCTCCATTTGGGGAGCTACATACAAATGGAATTTGGTATTTTGAACACTGTAAAAAATGCATATGGACTAACAAAAAGCCAAACTAGTGAAACATGGAAGAAAAGCTCATTTCGAATCAATGAAGAGGGAAATCACAATGTAATTCCTGAGAAGATCAAATAAATATTTATGTTATGCTTTTGATAATGAAAAATATGTTCTGAAACCACTTCAGAATCCTTTGTAAGTCACTGAAACTGACTGTCTGGTTTGTTGGATTAACATTTTTCCAGATATACTGTTTAGCAGGACTGGATCCTGTTTTATCAGTCAGCAAAGATATAAAACATCTTTTCAGAATCACAGCTGACCACACAAAGAAACAACTGGAAATGCTCACTTGCATTTGCTGGTACTCAATTATTTGCACACTCAAGAGTTCTCCTCAGGGCCTCTCAGGTACTTCAGACTGCCATGTCAAAACTAGGGGAAAAAAGGGAGGAAAGGACCAGCTGGTAAAACATGCTATGGAGCAAGATCACGAAAATTAAGAGTATATCAGCAGTATGCAAAGGGAGGAAACCCCAAAAACCACATAATCACAGTGTGGTTGAAGTTGGCAGGACCTCTTGAGCAGAGATCTGGGCTTTGATCTCTGCTCATGCAATGACACCCTGAGCAGGGACACCTAGAGCAGGGACACCCAGGCCCAAGTTCAGTCAGCTTCTGCAGGGAAGAGACTCCACAACCTGTGTCAATGCTCTGTCACCTGCATGGCAAAAATGTGCTTCCTAGTGTTCAAAGGGAACATCCTGAGCTCCAATTTGTTTCCAATGCTTCTTGCTCTGGCAATGAGTACCACTGAAAAGAGTCTGGCTCTGTTCTCTGTGTATCCTCCCTTCAGTTTTTTGTATGCATTGATAAAATACCTCCTGAGCCTTTCTTCTCCAGGCTGAATAGTCCCATCTTTCTAAAAGGCTCCTCAAAGAAGTGGTTCTTCAGTCAATTTAGCAGCTTATTGGTCCTTCACTGGACTCTATCCATATTTCTCTTGTACAAAGGAACCCAGAACTGGACAAAGCACGCCACCTGTGGTCTCACCAGTGCTGAGCAGAAGAGAAAGATTACTTCTATTGACACGCTGGCAGCACTTTGCCTGACACCGCCCAGGATGCTATTGGCCCTCCTAGATGGAAGGGCTCACTGCTGGCTCATGTTCCACTTATTTTCAGTCAGGGCCTCCAGTTCCCCCCCAAGCTACTTTCCAGCTGAGTGCCTCCAGCATGTCTTGGTGCTTCTTCCCAGGAGCTGCCCCTTCCCAGGGCCAGGACTTTGCATTTCTCCTTGACGAACTACATGAGGTTCCTGTCAGGCCATTTCTCAGGACTGCTGAGGTCTCTCAGGAAGGCAGCATGACCCACTGGTGTACACATCATTCTTACAGGTTTGCATCATCTGCAAAATTGCTGAGAACGCCCTGTGCCCATCATCTTGATCATTAATGAAGATGTTGAATGGTCTTGGACCCAGAACTGACTGAATCCAACTTAACAGAACTGTTAAAAGCAACATAAAACTGTCTATGTAAATGTCACAGGTGGTAGAGTTAAGAGGTGAGTGACAGTCTTAAGACAGCAGGGTTTGGCAAAACCAGGTCATACAGGCTCATTAGAAACACTGATGAACAAGACACTTCTCACCAGAGCTAACATCAGGTAATTGAAAATGATATCCCTGTTCTACAACCATACAGGACACATTGCTCTCAGGTTTCACAGAGACTTCCTGTCAGCAGAGGAGAATCAGGAGAATCAATTCCTTTCAGAATATGAGGAGCTGTGCTCCTTGGACAGATATGTCTTTCCAAACTATTACAAATGACCCCCTTCCTGCACTTCGTTTTCTTCCATCCTTATTTTGAGTTCTTTGCTCCAGGCCCTTTCTTCCCAGCCAGATAACATTCTCCCCTCAACTCTCTGTTTCTCTACAAGACAACCAGCTTTCCTATCTCTACTCCCACTTTCCATCTGTGCTCTTTCTTTCATTGGTCCTCTCCCAGCCTATTGTCATCCCCAACCTGATCACCAAGCAGCCTTCCACTCCACACACCAGCTTAACTTTGTTTTCAACAACTTGCTCATATTCACCACTGTGATCCCTTCATGCCACACAATAAGCTGTGGGTGTCCCCTCACCTGTCCCTCAACTTCCTGAGTCCCTTCATTTTCAGTAGGGATTCCCATTACAGGCCAAAGAAGAAACCCTAGAGTACAGCAATGTAGCAGCAGCCATGGGATGAATAAGGAGAGCTTTCAGCCCATGTGTGTGCTGTCCTGACCTGGATGGTCAGTACTGAAGCAGCTTGATGGTGATGTACAGCAGCAGAGACATGCAGCTCACACTACAGTGCAGCATACAACACTACAAACACCAAACCTATGACAATGTTGAATTCAGACATTCCCCCACAAACTGCTCAAGTGCATCAGGAGAGAATAGCTGTCCTAAACTGCACCCTCTTCTCCAGCCTTTTGTCTGTCTCTAGAACAACAAGAGTCTCACTTCCCTTACTCTGTGTGATAAATGGTGCATTATTCATCCAGCCATGAATTGAAGCCACCACTGAAATGCTTTGCCTGCCTGTTAGAACTAAACTTACTGCAAGCCCTCTGTGCCACTGGCAGAGAATGACAGCATCCCAATAGGGATAATAATTAATTAACAATCTTTCACATTCTGAGCCTTTGGATTTGCATAAATTTCTGATGCCAGAAAGCCAGGATTGTAGCCATGTCTGCACCATCTGTCTCTTGTCTGCTAAGGAATTTATCCCTGTTTTCAGACACCAACAGGGAAACCGGCTCTGTTTAGCATTCTCACCTAGTTACAGTCAGAACGCTTTGTGCTGCTACTGGAAATGAATATGGGTGTCTTGCCTGGACTTAAGAGAAGATGCTGTATGCCAATTTTTTTTTGTATTCCATTGAAAAACATGATTACTTCAAATCTGGGGAATGTTTTATAGAGACTTCCTTACTTGGTATGAATTGCAATGTATGCCTTGCTTATTTGTTGAAAGAAACAGCAACAACAGTTTAAATGCTTAACTCACAGGGAAGGGGGAAGTTTCCAGCATCACACCTAAGTCCTGAGCCCAGCCTTCCCCTGCATCACAGTTTTCCCCACTGTACTGCCTGACGTGCTGGGAGTGCTCTCTCATTGCTAACTGTGCTCCACCTGCCCTTCCTAAACAGATAGGTCAGATATCACCCACAGGAGTGCAGGTACTGCCAGCCAGGGGAAAGGATTTGAGATGAGATACCAGAGCTGAATCAACCTGTTCCTGGCCCTGTCTTACCACTTCAAGTAAACCTCTTCTATTGGCAACCTCTCAATGCCATATAAAAGCAAAATGGAGACATTTTCCCCACCCTTTATGAGGTAAATAAGGCTGAATGGATGAAAATCTGTGTCTTCTCACTGGTGAGCTGTTAGCATGGGACCACAGCACACCACAGCCCTCCACAGCAATTAACTCACCAAGACCTGGAGGAAAAAATGGAACCATGAACAAAAAGAGATCCTGGCCTCTGGGGGCAGGTAATGGGGTGGGAGAGGATAAGAGGAAGCAAGCATAGGAAGGAGAAGGGAGGGAAAGTAACCAGGAGAAAACTGGGCCAATCGGGAGTGAAAATACCATGTAAACAAACACCTCCCACATTGCCGCAATTCATATAATTCGGGATTAATGGAGAGGAATTAAACTGGGAGAACCACAGAGGGCAGAAAAGAAGGGAAAGGTGCTTGTTTTCTGCTTGGGTACAGTTTGGGACAGGTTTTGTTTGTGAATTTTCTCATTCTTTGATCCATTTGGTTTTTAAAATCTTGTCCTCATTATTTCCCCTGGGAAAGAAATCAACAGTGTAAACGGCTAACAAAATATCTTTTCTGAAACTGAGACTAAAGTTCCCTTAACATATCCTATACCAGTCTTTGACTCCTCATTAATCACAATGTGCCATATCAAACACCCTCTCTTTGTCCCAACCTTAACACACCGCCCACTAGATTCTAAACCTATTCCAACAGCTCCACATCTTTCTTGTGCTGGGGGCCATAGACCTGGATGCAGTGCTTCAGATGGGACCTTACAAGGGAAGAGAGGAGAATAATCATATTCCTTGGTCTGCTGGCCACCCCTCTTTAAATTCAGTCCAGGATACAGTTGACCTTCTGGGCTGCAAGCACACACTTGTTTGCTCATGTCTAGATTTTCATTCTCCAAAGTCCACAAATCCTTCTCCGCAGGGATGCTCTCAGTGAGTTCTCCTAGTCTATACACATATCTGGGATTTACCCAACACAAGTCTGACACCTTGCATTTGTCCTTGTTGAATTTCATCAGATTCATGTGGGCCCACTTTTCAAGCTTGTCCAAGTCGGTCTGGTTGGTATCCCTTCTATTGCGTCAATATGGCACCTCTCAGCTTGGTGTCACTGGTGAACTTGCTGTGGGCACACTCAATTCCACTTTCTATTTAACTGATAAAGATGTTGAAGAGCACTAGTCCCAAGATGGACCCCTGAGGGGCACAACTCATGACCAGCTCTACCTGTCAAAGAGCCATTGACCACAATCCTCTGGCTGTGACCATCCAACCACCTCTTTATCCACCAACTAGTCCAGCCTTCTACCCAATTTAGAAACAAGGATATGGTGCAGGATCATGTCAAAAGCCTTGCACAAGTCCAGTTAGAAGACATCTGTTGCCCTCCCTTTGTCTACCAATGCCATCATTCTATCATAGAAGGCCACCAGATTGGTCAGGAATGATCTACCCTCAGTGAAGTTGGGCTGGCTGTCTTGGATCACCTCCTCATCTTGCACATGGATTAACTTCTCTTCCAGAATGATCTGCTTCATCATCTTTCCAGACAGAGAAGAGATCCTGGCTCTCCCTTTCTCCCTTTTTCAAATACGAAGGAGAGCACCTTGGCAACCACATCAGCCAGTTCCTTCAGGACCGTGGGATGCATGTCATCTGGCCCCATAGACTTGTATCCTTCAGTCTCATGAGGTTGTGTATGTCTTGCTCTGTTCTTACAGTGGGAGGGATTCCACTCCTCCAACCCCAGCCTAGAGGTAATGGGACATGGGAGGCATGGGAAGCCTGACTGTCAGTAAAGACAAAAGCAAAGAACATACTGAGTACATCAGCTTTCTCCATGCCTGTTGAAGCCACTTGTCTCTTCTCACTTACCGTTCTCCTTTGCTTATCTCACATATCCAATGTATCTAAAGAAACCATTCTTGCTATTTTTCACATCTCATGCCAAGTTCAGTTCCTTATGAACCTTGGTTTTCCTGATCCCAACTCTGCATTACTCTGCTTGTCGGGATGGCATCCCTATATGACAGAGCTGCCAACTCTGTTCCATTCCTTTGTCCCTAAGGACAGTCTCCCAGTAAATCTCATTCTTAATTCCTTAAGCAGCCAGAAGCTCATTCTGAATTTCAGGGTTCTGACCCTGCTCTTTGCCATACCCACACTCCTTGTTATCATGAGCTTAATGTCAGTATGGTCACTACAGCCCAGGCTGTCTCCAATCCAAACCTCTTTAATGATCTCCTCAATAGACCGGTACCACTACCACTGCTGTAACCTCTTTTCACCAGAAAAGTTAATTATTTTTTTTTTTAATGGGGGAAAAAAGGCTTATGACTATCTCTTTTACTACAAATCACATAAACCCAGACTGCAACTCCATATCAGCTGTCGGAATAAAAAAACAGCCAACCTTGTCCTCAGGGATGGTTTCTAACCTTCTTCTACCTAGCATTGGGAAAAAAAAGCTCCCTCTTCTAGAATTTTCTTTGGGTTAGTCTAGCCTTCAAATGTCTGTGCCTGTTTTTAATCTTTCTTGACACTTCTGTGGCAACATATATGCCCCCAAGACTTAACTTGTCCCAGCTGAGCTGTTTCAGAGCACATAAATGTGAGGGGAAAAAAGGATAAAATATCTGCTGTCTCCCATGACAGCATGGGTTCACTTTAAACCCTAATGAAAGCACAAGGGAAGTTCAGCCAACTGGCTAACTTCTTCGGCTGCAGACTAACCAGAACTAAACATTTGTGCTGGAGACAAGAATATCTGCCCTATGAGTGATGTTCAGGCTGTTGCCTGGGCTATCATTATTGGTGTTCAGGAGAAATGAAGTAAGTAACTGAAACACGGAAACTGAAGTCAGAATCAAAGAGTCCCAAGAAAGGTTCAATTCCGATTAATGTTGTGTTTGGCTCTTGACTCTTCTCTTTCAAAGTGTCAGGTGATGGCTTAAGGTATGAGGACAGCTGTGTTTCTACCAAGGGAAAATGATCCTCAGAATTCATTTGCAGTTGAAACCATCATGGTGTTTTGTGGTGAACACCTCCTGCGTGATATAAATGTTCATTCCTGTATCCCCAGCAAGGAGAAGGAAGAAGGGGAAGCACTAGTGCTCTGGTCAGGCTTCACCAAGGTCCTCTCCTCCCTTCCCACTTCATGCTTCCTTTTCTCCTGCACACACTGCCATCCCCAGAGGGACAGCAAAGAGAAAGGGACCAGGAAAGACAGCTCGTTTCCAAACACTTGTTTCATTCATACAGCTTTATTTTCAATAATGCTACATTGAGGCTGTAAGCAGCTCAAGTGGCAGATGGTGCTAAAATTCTGTCCTGGGCATATTACCAGCTGGAAGGATATCACAGGACTTTAGCCCACCAGGGAGATAGGAGCATAGGCACTGCAACACTGACAGAGAGATGCTATATCTAGCTCAGCATCTATCTCAGACAGTGACTAGAGCCAGATGCTCCAGAGGAAGGCATAAAACATCCACTATGCACTGAATTGCATAGTATTACACAAGAAAATATTAGCTTTTCCACCTGCTGATGATCAGGCATTGCTCTGAAGCACTTCTTCAAGGATGCCGAAGTTTTATTCCAGCCAATCATTGCTGCATATGCAACTTAGTGACTGAAAGCAGACCCCCTGACCCAGGCCATGAGCAAAACTGCTGGAGAAGAATCATAAATTGAAGGAGGGATTTTTCAAAACTAAGCAGGGCTAGCCCAAACCCTCTCCTGCTGACATCAGTGCTGGCCTCAAAAGGAGGCCTAAGGCCAAGATTCTGACACTGCTCCAAATATTGCAACTTTCTTCAAAGCCTTGACAGATATAGGACTGCTTTGGTGGCAGGAAGGTTACAGAAGTACTTGCTCTTCTGACTAACCAAAAGCAAGTGCTACTAGGAAAAAATAACATAAAACAGAAACTAATATGAAGCTCAGCAATGTGAGCTCCTTCCTTCACCATCACAACTGACTCCAGGTGACCACATATACTGGCCACTACAGCCCCCACCTAAAAATGCCAGTCAGACCATTGCATTATAAAGGTTGGTCCCTAGTGTTGGATCTCTTCTGTCTCTCACAGTCCCTAGCTGAATAAAACAGCAGGTTACCTGTTTCTAAGTACCTCCCCCCTTCAACACCTTTCACACTGGCCCATTTCCATTCATGCTGTCTTTGGGAATTCACTTTTATTCGCAGACACTCAAAAGGCAAGTTACAGTGACCTACAGAGTACAGTACAGTCTCTGAACTGGTTTGAACTACTGTATTTCTCAGGTTAGTCTCCTGTGTTGATACTGCACATTTCATAGAAACATAGAATGACCCAGGTTGGAAGGAACCTCAAGGATCATGAAGCTCCAACCCCCCTGCCACATGCAGGACCCTCCCAGTCTGTATATATGCCTGCGATTCCTCCATCCCAAGTGCAAAACTTTGCACTTTGCTGTGTTGAACCTCATTAGATTCACCTGGGACCAGCTTTCAAGTCTGTTGAGGTCCCTCTGAAGGGGATCCCTTCCTTCCATTGTGTCATCCAAACCACCCAGCTTCGTGTCATCAGCAAACTTGCTGAGAGTGCACTCGATTCCATCGTCGATGTCATTGATAAAGATGTTAAAGAGCACCAGTCCCACAGCATTCCCCTGGGGGACACCACTCATTACCAGCCTCCATCTGCACACAGAACCATTGATCATCACACATAGTACTTGTAAGGCTCACTCACATACATTTGCTGTATGACTTACTGAATAAATGCCTTTCCAAGGGAACCTGGAACACAGCACACCTTCCTCATGTGATGAATGAATTTCTCCCTTGAGGGCACTGGCAGCATGTGTACCACATTCTCTTATCTCCCACAGTTTAAAACCTCAAAGAATTAGTGCTGCCCTAAGTTGCCCTATGCATACCTTATTACATAACTGAAAAATTATTTTGCTGTTGAGGTTGTCAAAATTAATCTGATTAATGTTTAGATAGAGTTTTTGGTACCATTACAGGTAACTGTTCTCCAAAGCACGCCTTAGTCTTACAAATCTATTATCATAGTTAAATAGACTGATTTTGCTTTAAATTAAGATAGGAAATTTTAACAAAACAGAAGTGGAGAAGCACTAGCGAGATGTACAACACAGTGAAACAGGATTGGGGACCATTCTCTGGTTCAGAGATTAAGCAACACATACTGCACATACCCACACAGGTAGCATTTGGACCCCATGTATCCAGCAAGACCTGTATGTCTTAAGACCTGATTTATTTATTATTCATATATTGTTTATTTATGTTTTCAGCTCAAAATGGCAAGTGCTACACATCCTGGAGCATGGTATGAGAGCATGTAGAGGTGTGAGGGTGAAAAGCCTGCCAAAGTAGGGCTAAAGGACTGTATTGCACAAAAAGCTCCAAAATTTATGCTCTCCCATTCATGGTCAATCAAAAAATGGACTTTGGCACATGGCCCCCCAAAAGATGGCAAGGCACCACCTCAGAAAGTCCAGTCTGCACCTCACTAGAGCCATATCAGGGAGCAAGCTAATGCTTATATGTTTATAATAGTGATACACTAGAAATTAGCTGATTAAGTTGTAAAGACACTCTCAGTGATATCTGAAAAGTCATGGCAATCAGGTGAAGTCCCCAGTGATCAGAAAAAAGCCAACAGCAAACCCATTTTTAAGAAGGGTAAAAAGGATAACCCCAGGAACCACCAGGAACTCATGTCTGTGATGGGAAAGATCATGGAGCAGATCCTCCTGGAAGCTATGCTAAGGCACATGAAAGACAGAGGAGAATCAGCAAGACTTCACCAAGGGCAAATCCTTCTTGACCAGCCTAGTGGTTTAGATGGTGGTGGTACTGCATCAATGGACAAGGGAAGGGCCACTGACATCATCTATCTGGACTTCAGTAAGACCTTTGGCACAGTACCCCACAACATCCTTCTCTCCAAATTGGAAAGATATAGTTTAGATGGGTGGACTGTTTGATGAATTATATCATCAAATCATATTGTATCATATCATTGATGGCTGCAGGATCAAGCCCAGAGAGTGGAGGTCAGTGGCTCACTGGATGGAGATCAGCATCAAGTGGTGTACTGCAAGGGTCAGTGCTGGACCAATACTTGTTAATATCTTGATCAGTCACACTGACGGTGCGTTCAAGTGCATCCTCAGCAAGTTTACTGATGACACCAGAGGGATGGGATATCATCCAGAAAGACTTAGATAGGCTTGAGCAGTGGGCCCAGGAGAATCTCATGAGGGTCAACAGAGCTAAGTGCAAGGTCTTGCACCTGAGTCACAGCATCTCCTGCTACCAATACAAGCTGGGTGATGAAAAGATTGAGCACAGCTCTACCCAAAAGTACCTTGTGGTACTAGTAAATGGGAAGCTGCACATGAGCCAGCTGTGTGCTCTCACAGCCCAGAAAGCCAACCATATCCTGGGCTGCATCAAAAAAATCACAGTCAGCATGTCAAGGGAGGTGACCCTACCCTTCTGCTCCACACCACCGAGACCTCACCTGAATTACTGCATCTAGATGTGGAGTTCTCAGTACTGGAGATACATGGACCT
Organism: Coturnix japonica; assembly: GCF_054131305.1. Lineage (NCBI taxonomy): Eukaryota > Metazoa > Chordata > Aves > Galliformes > Phasianidae > Coturnix > Coturnix japonica. The sequence goes on from NC_140663.1 coordinate 67,181,521, forward strand.
GTCCATGTCCAGAGGAGGGACATTAATATGATCCATGAGATAGAACACCTTCCCTATGAAGACAGGCTAAGAGAGCTGGGGCTGCTCATCCAGAAGAGAAGGCTCTGAGGTGATCTGATAGCGGCCTTTCAATATCTACAGGTGAGCTACAGGAAAGAAGGTGGCAAAGTGTTTAGCAGGGTCTGCTGTGACAGGACAAGGGGAAATTGTCTGAAGCTTAAATAGGGTAGATTTAGGTTAGATATAAGAAAAATGTCTTTCTACAGTGAAGACAGTGAGGCACAAGCTTCCCAGAGATATTATGGATGCCCCATCCCTGGAGACTTTGAACACAAGGCTGAATCAGGCTCCAGGCAGTCTGATCTAGTTGTGGATGTCTCTGTTCATGGCAGAGGAGTTGGACTAGGTGACCTTTAAAGGCCTCTTCCAACTCTAATGATTCTGTGACTCCATGATTCTAAATTCATATCCCAATTCATGAGAAGATCTAGTACAAACAAGAGCACTTGCTTCTCCACTAGAGAGACTATGGACACCTTTGTTCTTCTCAGATCTCACAGGCCTTCCAGGTAAGCATTGCAGAGACACAAAGATGTTCTAACTTCCATCCTATCTTTCATGTCTTCTTACTCACGCTCAGAATATATACAGGATGAAGTAGAAAAAGGACATACAGGGAGCAGATAACAGCCATAACACACTGCATTTGTCACATCCTTAAGAAGCTGCCATTTTTTGCATTTTGTTGTCCAAAGCATATGAGATTTTTACTCATTTACTCTTCTGTCAAATCTCCCCTAATAGCTTTGGAATCCATTGCCACATTTGGTAGAAGGGAAAAAAATATCAAAGGAAATGATGTTTTTTCTTGTTTTCTGAAAACTGGCAGTTAAATAAAGGGAAAGTGCCCAAATCAGAGTGTCAGTGCAGAAGGCAAACAGAACTCAGTCATGTAACCTAATCCAACAGCATCCAGCTGGTCATTCTATGCATGCATATTTTTAGCCACAGATCATGTGCATTTATCAGCTTGCTGAGCACAAGAGTGGGCAAATGACTCAGATCCTTAATAAGCACATTCATCACTTCTGACACTTAGGGAGCACTGGTTGTAGTGGCCTTATGGGAGAAAATGAGTGGAACCCTTTTGCCTTTCCACTTCTCTACGACTCCTACCCTCAGCAGAGTGGGAAAAAAAAAGGTCAGAAAATGCACTATCAAATCTGACTGCCAGATAGGAAACAGACAGAAGCTGTGGACTGCCTCTGGCTACAGGACAAGCATTGGCAAAACTTCACTCTTTCTACTGCTTGATATTATTGGCCCCAAAGTGACCTCTGTACATTAGTGAATAACACATTGACTTTTCAGACGTCCATAATGTTTTGACTTGCAGACAACCCAAAAGCTTTGTTTACAAAACTAACTTATTTAAATTCATTTCTTCTGTGTTTGCTGGAATCTGCAACACTCTCCAGAACACGCAGGGAACATCATATAATACCTTTCACCCTAAACAAAGGGTTGAATTCTGAATTACAACACTGAAAATCAAGTTACAAATAAGAGCCTCTTAAGAAGGGCTATACTGGAGTGAGGAACACTGCATATATGAAAACTAATGGAAAACCTGCTTTAGGAGGCAAAGGAGGGGAGAAAGAATCTGGAGTTTTCCTATGCCCTTAAGATCATACAGGGTCAAGTTTCTGTGGCAATATTTTAAATGCAACATAAGAGGATAAATGGAGTGTGGATGATGGTCTGATCCTTAATTTTCCCTGTGTTTATGTCTGGGTTTTATGATATAGTCAGTATTCCTAAGACTGTTTGAAAATTAATCTCTAGTGAACAGGTGAATACATATTGAAGCACTGACTCTTCTGTCGCCATTTATCTTTCCGCGTAGGAAGTTAATTGGAAATAGGAACTTACTCAATAACATTTTTCAAGGCACATACCACTAGAGCATTCTGACCTACAGCAGCAATTTGCTTTTTTGTTCACTCATAAAGGCTACAAAATAGAGAAAAGGTATAATACACCGGTGCTCTTGCCTTCCATAACCTGTTTTCCCATCCAGTACTGTACAGGCAGCACTGCTTCCCGAAGTACAAATCCTGATGGATTAAAGGATATGGAGGATGTGACAAGTACAAGACAGAAACAGGCAACACATATATGGTCTTCTTTTTACAACAAGCCCATTCATCACCCCACTGTCTTTCCCCCCACCTGATAAATTCTAAGACAGTATCTGGGAATCAAGTGGAGAGTGCGAGAAACCAAAAGATGAGTGATCTCGGAAAGTCAGAATGGACAGCAAATCCAACTTGGAAAATAATCCTTTGGAGAACAGCCTCTGCAGCAAGGAGAACACTGCAAAACAAAAGCAAAATCTTGAGGGTGAATCATAGAATCACCAAGGTCTGAATAGACCTCACAGATCATCTAGTTCAACTGTCCACCTACCACCCATATTTCCCCACTAATCCATGTACTTTCATACAAAATCTAACATCTATTCACCACCACCAGGGATGGTGACTCAACCACCTCCCTGAGCAGCTCATTCCAGTGCCTGACCACTCTTTCAGAGAAGAATTATTTCCTAATATCCAGGCTGAGCCTCCCCTCATGCAACAAGGCCTTTCCCTCTAGTCCTGTCGTTGGTTATTTGGGAGAAGGGGCTGACCTCCACCTTGCCTCAACCTCCTTTCAGGTAGTTGTAGAGAGCAGTAAGGTCCTACCTGAGTGTTGTCTTCACCAGACTAAGCAGTACCACCTCTTGTTTTGCCTGGGGCTGTTGTGGACAAAGTACAGGACCCAATGGTGCTGCGGAACTTCATCCTATAAGTATCACCATCAGGAGATGTTTAAATATGAATTGCCTCTGTAATCCTATGAAAACTCAGATGGTGATTTCAAACAGCTAAAAGGATGATTCATAGCTTTCGGCACAAACACATACAAGCGCACGAGATAAGGTACATGACTACACGTAGTCATGAGAGAAACTACATTATTAATTGCTCTGCTCTTGTGAGGTCCCATCTGGAGTACTGTGTCCAGGTGTGGAGCCCTCAGTACAAAAAAGATATGGAGATTTTGGAAAGGGTCCAGAGGAGGGCCACGAAGATGATCAGGGGGCTGGAGCACCTCCCCTATGAGGACAGGCTGAGGGAGTTGGGTTTGTTCAGCCTAGAGAAGAGAAGGTTGCGGGGTGACCTCATTGCAGCCTTTCAATACCTGAAGGGAACTTACTCCCAGGAGGGGAGTAAACTCTTCGAAAGGGCTGATAATAGCAGGACACGGGGAAATGGTTTTAAGTTAAAAGAGGGAAGATTTAGGTTGGATGTTAGGGGGAAGTTCTTCACTAGGAGAGTGGTTAGGCCCTGGAACAGGCTGCCCAGGGAGGTTGTGGATGCCCCGTCCTTGGAGGTGTTCAAGACCAGGTTGGACGGGGCCCTGGGCAACCTGATCTAGTAAATGTGTATGTTTGGTGGCCCTGCCAGGCAGGGGGTTGGAACTACATGATCCTTGAGGTCCCTTCGAACCCGGGTCAAAAAAAGACCCACGGCCCTCACGTTGCGGAACCACGTGCGGCTCCGCCTGCCGAGGCGCCCGGCCCGGCAGCACTTGAGGCGGGGCACGGCGGGAACCGCGTCGGGCCGGGCCGCGCTACGATCCCGGCGGCGGCCTGCGACCACGGCTGGTGTCATCGGCATCCGCCGCCGCCGGGGTTACCTTCACTGGGCAGTGCGAGGGAGAGAGCGGAGGGGGTAGCACTCGGGGGAGCAGTATGTAAGTGAGCTCCGTCTATCAACGGCGGTGGGACGGGGGAGAGCGGAAGGGGGCTGCGGTCCGTGGCCGGGCCTGGCGGGGTCGGGGCTGCCTGTGCACCATGATGGGAGGTGTTCTGGAAGGCAGCATTCATAGCTGGAGACGCTCGTTCGGGGTCAAAATTAGGACAGAAACAGGCCCTCATCGGAAGAAGGACAGAAAAAAATAATAATAGTCCACAGCATCCATTCCTATGTTATCATCTTTTAGCTTGCTGATGTGTTTTTAAATTGTGTGTACGTGGGAAGTCCAGAAATGCCACCTCTGCTCCTATGGTACTGGAAAAGCATGACCCAAGAAGTGAGACCCTCAGGAAGTTTGTGCTTCTTAACATTGAAGCTAGCCGCTAACACAGAGCATCCACCTGTAGCAGAGCTCCCCTTAGCTTGCTTCCCCACATCCTCCCTGTAGGAGCAGTGCTTGTACAGGTAGGTATAAGGCTGGCAACATGGGGCTTGCAACTTATTGGGTGTCATATTAAACGTGGGTCATGAAAGAAAAGACCCTACTGGTAATGTTTCTGCATTTCTGAAGTGCTTCAGTCAGGTTCTGCCGGTGTTGAATGCAGCCTTGCAGCTCCAACCAGCATGTGGGAATAGTGACAGTGCAGCCCTGGAGTGAGACCTGCAAAAAACATCCCAGCTTTGCAACAATAAGCTTGCACTAACTGCAGGTGGGCCAGGTTTTAACCCTGTGAGTAATGGAAACAGCAACGGTCCACATATACACATGATGTAAGTTTAGAAGAGTTAGAAGCATGTGTGATTCGTTACATAATTAAGAGCATTAGGAGGAAAGTTTCTGTAGGGAAAGGTTATTCTATAATTATCCTCTCTGCAGGCTTTCTAACTTCTTTTGGAACACCTGGAATTAAACAGCCCTAAAGACAAGATGTGTGGTTCATAGTGTGCCCTGGAGCAGCTCTTCCCATGTTCTTATAATCACAGAGTAAGGCAGATTATCTCCTTGTTCATTCATCTGCGCTATTAAAGTAAATAAATAAAAAATAGTGGAGGCCACAAATGTCTGATGAACACCTTCTTTCTTCCTGGCCCTGGTTGGCTCTTTCCAAAAGGCCAATTTGTAATGCAATTTCTTGTGCAGGCTTCCTTCAGAGCGCTGCCTGTGCCTTCCTGAGACTGATAGATTGCCTTTCAATGAGCTTAGTTTAGGCTGCTGGGGTCTTGGCACCAGATGAAAAAGCCGCACAGCAGCAGTGTGATTGTTGTTAGCTGTAGTGACAGCCAGCACCAACGAGCATCCCCATGGCTGAGGGCAAGTTTGCACACAACTCAGGGAAAAGTTTATGCTAAGTTTTGGGCTTCTGGATGCCTCCTAAAGGATTATTCTTGTTGGCATGCTCTCAGATGCTTCTTGAGAAAGTGCTTTTACATAGCCCATGTGCCTCACCGAAGCCCTGCTGCTCTGCATTATCACCTGCAGAACTGATGCTTGGGTTCCGCCTGAAATGAGGTACCTGCATCCCTTGTCTGCCCGAGCTTTTTGCTGCAGTTGGTGTGCAAAAGCATCTCCACCAACAGCAGCCCGCTGCTTACAAGCTCTTGCTACTAGAGCCACAGAGTGACAGTCAGGAACTGGGGCATGAGTGCAATAGGATGCTCAGAGTTTGCTTAGATTAGATACAGACCTGCAGAAATATCAGGGAAGGCTGGTTACACAAATTGCATCTGGGTTTGTTTCAGCTGTGCCAGAAGCAACTTTTGGGATTCAGGAGACCAAGTCTAAACGTGTGGCTCTGCAAAAGCTATGCTGCTCCATTTTTAACTATCTGCATGGTCTGCAGATAGTTGGTGGTTAAACTCTCTTAGCTCAATCCCCAAATTCTTCATACCCTTCAGAATTCAGTAGTGCCACAGATCCAAACCATGGCTAACGTTTCTCTGAAGCTTATTCTTAGCCTGTCTTCTGAAATGCACCTGCAGCTTTGGAGGAAGGACTGAGTTTTGGGATGCAGAGAGAAAAAGAATTGAATGACTCTGAAAATCTGTTTTCAAGCTCTTCCAGAAGTTGAAGACTTGAGCAGAAATTAGTAGGTGAATATACTTGGTAAATGTATGTACCAGCCCTTGCTGGTCTGTGAAAAAAGCAAAATGCTCAATTCCTTTCCTCATCATTGCCATCTCTCCACCTTACCTGCTAGGAGAAGATGCAAGCCTTTCTTGCCCACATGCTGGCCTGCCCAGTGCTTGAATGAGACTTGCTGATACTAGAAATGAGATCCCGTTGTCTGGGTCTGGGACAATTCTCAAGCACTTGCTTCAGGAAATAGGACTAAAAGTATCAGGCAACAACCAAGTGATGTCTGTGGTCATCTTTGTCCTCTGACTGATGCTGTAAAATAAATGGTTAGAGTAGTTGGGAAAGTACTGTTACCTCCACTGTAAAACTAAGCTAGTTTGTATATTTTCCTGTTTGCCATCTCCTTTATTTGTTCTAGAAGTCCTCCTTTTCAGCAGATTTCCCTTGTTTAAGAAGATGCTCTTGGCAGTTTTCTCAGCTCCCAGCTCTATGATCTCTCTTTTGCCACCATTCATAGTACAGCAGCTCATAGGAGTCTGAGTCCCATAAACAAGACTGCTCACTGCTAGACAGTGTAAATAAAGCACAACAAAGGAAAATAACAAGGAGTGTTCTCCACTTCCTTGTACAGCCCTGTCCCCATACGGCAAACATTTGCTTGGGATACACTGGAATATGGATGCACAGAAGAGGTGAAGGCATTTCACCTTTATCTGTTCTCTGTCAAAGCTGCTGTCAATGATAAATCCTATAGAAGTCAATGGGAATTTTCCCTCTAGTCTAGAGACTGGGATAAATTTCATGTAAAATAAGCCAGGATTCTCCATGGCAGAATCAAAGGGATTTGGGTTTACTGCCACACACAGATGATGATCTTTCTGTCCTTGGCAGGGAATTGCTGCTGGATATACTCACCAGAGAGCGGCGCCAGGGAGAAAAGATGGTGCACACCCGGCGGAATCTCTTTGGCCCGGTAGACCAAGAGCAGCTGCACTGGGACTTTCAGCAAATGCTGCACAGCAGCATGGAGGCGGCCCAGCGGAAGTGGAACTTCAATTTCCTTCTGGATGTGCCACTGGAAGGATTCGTGCAATGGGAAGAGCTGGAGGGCCATGAGGTGCCAGCCTTCTATCGCAGCTGTGTGGTGAGAGAGCCGGAGGCCACTGCGGCACTTGAGCCAGCTCCTTTGCAAGAAGGAAAAAGCTCACCAATTGACCCTGGCGGCACCGGTGGAGAAACCAAAGACTTCCAATCAAACAGGAACTGGGAAGTTCCAGAAGGGAAGAAAGGAAGACGGATGTCTTTAACAGGTATGAAAGGCCTTGATATTGTTCTGATGATAAACCTGACTCCAAACAGGAAATTCTGTGGCAGGCATGTGCACTGGTCTTGCTTTAAAATAGAGCAGCCCTTTAAAGCACCATCTGAAGGAAAATTAAATATAAATAAATGGGCATGTGATGTGTTTTTCAGAGGTACTGGTCCACAGCTGCCCTCCTGCCCCTCAAGGTATCTTAAGGTCCTACCAGAGTCAAAGCAGTAAGTCAGTGACCACTCGATTGGCATGGTTAGGAGGGTTAGACAAGCAGTGTGAGAAAAGCAGTGGAGTTATTTCTCAAGCAGAAATCAGTTCACCTTCTGACTTCAGCTTGGATATTATTTTCAGTGAAGGCATCTGAGAAATGTAAGGGCAGATCAATCTTAAACTTGGCCAGGTGGCAGAAGAGGCTAGGTCTTCAAATGCATCTCAGCAGAACTTAGTGCCAGATGTAAAAAACAAAGGAGTTTCAGGACCCGTAAAAGAGCTCTTAGTTCTTTAAAGTCCTTAGCATATCCAGCATACCAAGATCTTCTGGAAATTTGCCCCCCCCCCCCCCACCATTCTCAACAGGAATTTGAAGTTGTTTGAAAAAATCTAATCCCATAGGTTAGATTTTCCATGTCTTTTTGAGGATTTTGTTAATGCAAGTTTGAGGTTTTCAAGACCTAGACCAAAGATTTCCTTCTGGGACTTTGATGTGAGACGCCAGCTTGGAATTGCCTTGGAGATAATTGAAGCTAAGGTTCAGGAAACACTTTCTGAACAGCAGTGTTGATCACAGTAAATCAGAGAATAGAATAATTTGCTATTTGAGGGTATGAAACTTAATTGGTAGAGAGAGATCCGGGGAGAGATTGGAGATTAATGAAGAGTGAACATGGTACACTAGTGTACAGAACAGTGATATTTAATGAGTGCTCTTTTCTTCTCCAGAGCACTTTACAGCCATTAACTAATTAACAGTGTAATTTACAGGTAGGAGTACAGAAGAATAATTCAGAGTACAATGTTGTGATGGTTTGAGGGAACTGCTATTCAATTGTAAATCTTTCACTGGGTGTGTGGGAGTAAATTATGCAGATATTTCCAGGGGATATTTTTCTTCCGTTTTGTTTTCCCCAGGCAAGAAACATTTCAACAGGGGATACAGAAACCAAAATACCACACTACACAGTTTAACACTTTCCCACATATATTTTCATAAGAGAAAACACTTTAGTCAAACATCAGTACCCTTCTCCCCAAGGAATCTGGGCCTATGAAGTGGGCCAGGAAAATAGTTTGCAGTTGTCTTTTTTGGTGAGACTTGGAGATCAATTCCCCTCTCATTCCTGCACACGGTGACAGATAGTCAGATCAACACACAAACTTACAGCTTTCATATTGCCACCTGAACTACACTTTAGAAGTTTCCCTCCAGCATCAGAAAATTTCTGGGTACAAACTAAAGTAATTCAGGCAAAACTCAGACAATTTAATGGAAAAGTAATACTTACTGATACATTCTGACCCATTGCTTCTGCCCATCCACTCACTTTCTAAAATCCTCAAAGTTTGTTTAGCATTGATATCTGAGATTGGACCTGAGCACAGCTATCTGCATAGCTGCATTCTCCTTCAGTCAACAAGAACACTACAATGCTTTACATTAAGATCCAACAATGTGTGTTTAATTTAGATTTTAAAAGACAGCTGTGGGCCATTAAATAAAATATCAGCATATTAAAACTCAGCTGTGGGATTTTGTGGATGTTGGTGCCTTCAGAGTGGAAGCAGTAGAGGTTTTTCTGCTCCGTTTGACTCCTTAGACATGCAGAGAGCTAACCAACACAAAAGTAGGTTTTCCCTTCTATCTCCCACCTCTTTTATGTACACTGCTCTATTCTCATTCTCTTTTTTTTTCACTGTGGTCTCAGTGTGGTTCTGCTGTTTTCTGGGAGAGCCTCAAGTTCCAAAACCAGACCAGCTGCAGGCTCTAAGTTTTGTTCATATTTTCCCTTTCTTTTTATTATTCAGTAACCAAGGTTGGTGAACCACGCCACCTCTACTTTTCCAAACTTGTTGGCTTCACTCAGTCTGGTTTAAACCTAGGCTGTTTTGGGAAAGCTTTCTATGTCTCCTTTGCTTAAAGGTAAAGGTTGAGAAAACTTGTAGCCATCTGGCGTTTTCACTAGCTGGTATTGCTTCAGAAACAGTTCTAAAGCCCCATTTTCTGCAAGGTGGATAGGACAAAATGGGGATGAAAGGAAATCCAGTATTTAGGTAAGTACATTAAAACAACAGAAATTATTCCCTCCCAGGTCTCTGAGCTCAGGTTTTCCTACTGATGAGCTACAGGCAAGATATTCCTACTCAGTATGTTGCTTATGCCAATGGAAGTGCTCTTCAGAGCCCCCTCAGGGAAGGCAGCCAACTTCCATGGACTCTGTTTAGTGTCTTAGAAGAAGGCTGGACCTTCTAAATATGGCTCTGGGGAATCCGGATTCCCCTGCCTATTACACGCTTCCATCAGTTCTGAAACTGGTCTCAGCTATGAGGCATGTGAGCACACAGCAGCTGGCCTCTAGCTGAATTCTTCATAGGCAGAAATGGGAATAATGACTGCCTAAGTCTTTTCTGACTTTCACCTGCTAAGCATGTCCTTCATGCATTTATTTTCCCCAAATGAAAGGAAAGGTAGCTACATAGAAGTCTTATAAATGGGCGAAAAAAGGATTACATTTTGTAGTGTAAGCTTTATTTTCTTTCTGCTGTTCTTTTTCTGTGCTGAGAGAGTGCAGTGGATTATTGCTCTTCTTCAGTGTTGCTCTGCATGCTCCTGCCTGGGAGGATATACTTCCACTCATCCTACCAATAATACTTGGTATTATGTTTATGCTGCTGTTTTGACTCTACATAAAGCTCAGGTTTAAACATTGTGAAGCCCATATCCTCAGTTAGAGTAGAAGTTTTGTTAACGTGAATGCAGCTAAATGACACCAGGTAGACCCCATTGATTCTAAACATAAATAAGCATCTACTATTTCAGCTAATTAAGCCCTACCTACCCGAAAAGAGTATTTTTCAGTGTGAGGGGGGAAGGCAGGGGGATAATTCTTATATAAACCCTTTGTTGTATTTGCAGTTCTGTAGTTAGTATTGACTTATATTTGCACCTGAAAACAGAAATTCAATCACATGACCGTATGAAACAGGAGTGTTCTCTTGAGTTACATGCTATCTGAGTGAAGGAGGAGTTATAATTCAGTAGCAGTGCAAGGTTTTATGCAGTCCTCCCTGAATCCACATTTGATCTAATCAGCAGAAATAAAGCGGCCCATAAAGATGTTTCTTCCTGGTGATTGTTATGTATAAGGAGGAAAAATTAACCGTTTCTGGTTGGAAGGTGTTGCAGCAGTAGATCTAAAAATTGGAGTGAAACATCATGTTGTTCATCTTGTGTAATAGAGCCAAGAGTATTTTGATGAAAACTGGATAAAAGCCAGCACATTTCCTTTGTTTTGCTTGGTATTACACAGATTTATATGGAACATACTAGAAGTATTAGTTTTATCCATTCACTAGCCTTAGAGGAGTCTAAATGACAAAAACAAGATTTGAGAGATTTCTTTGAAGCAGCCCTTATGAGCATTGCAGTTGTAATTCTGTCTGTTTGCATGTTATTTTCTAGATTACTACTCAGGAAAGAAGCAAGTCAGGACAAATACTCAAGCTGCTGCAAAGAAGCCAACTGCCTGAAAGCAAGTACTGGTGTGTCCTGCACCAGAGAGGCAACAAGCATTTACTGGGTTTCCTCAGCATTGAAAAACGCTGTGTGCAGAATTGGACCCTTAAGGACATGACACTAAGATGTATATTCATGACAGTGGTCTCACAAACACAAAAAACTTTTGTTGGAATATGTTCAGACCAAATCAACTGGAAACACTTCAGTTAGAAATCACTATTGTTAAAAACACTCTAGTTAGCACATGTGGGCACTGCAGGATTTGGTGAAGGCTAGCAGTTTAACGTGCACTAAAAATCACTGGAAATGAGAAAATGATGAACACTTAAAAAACTTCTATGCGTGTAATGCTGTTTGTGGGCATGTTAGTTTACAGTTGGGATTTTTTGTACTGTTATGTCTTTGCATATCCTCTTTTTCTCCTTTAAGCAGGGTGATTAAAGACTTATTAAATATCATCATCTCATTTTTACAGGTCTGACAACTAAAAATAATTCCCAGACACATCCGTGGTTTTTATCAGGTACAAAATGTTTTTCTTACAGCTATTCAGAATATAAGTAACGACACTTGGGTGCTAAGTGTTACTGGATTGTGAATGGAGAGAAGACTGAAATTATTTGGGAAAGTTTCCATTTCTATCCAGCAGCCACATTAACCCTGTATGTCAGCCCACCATGGAAGATTTGGGTAGTTCACCTTGTTTTGAGTTCGTGTTTCCAGATACACTCCTGCATCTTTCAAGTCATTCCTGTTATCAGCTGTGTAAAAATTCAGCTGTTATTTTCAGCTGTGCTATTCCTTCTAGAACTCTGAATTTGCACAGTGGAAATTAGGATAAAATGTGCTGTATGTTCATCCACAGTTGTTAAAAATGCCTGCTGCTTGTAAGAACGTGCTAAAAAAGAGTTAAACTGTTTGGTTGCTGTTTAGAGCTATTTTGATATTGTTTTTCTAAGAAGAGAAAGGGCATTAATGACACCTCGTGACATTGTATGGACTGCTTTTTCTATGGCATTTATTAACAGACTTTTCCATCACCTACTTCTTATTTCCCTTTTTCATTCCCCTGACTAGTTTGGATAACTGAGGTTTTACAGCATGTAATAATCAGTGGGTAATACAGAAAAAGAAACCTCTAAAATATACACTCTAAATTATACTGGTGCATATGGCCATAAGATGCACGTGATGTTTAATGAACACATTTGGAAAGAGCTTTGTAAATGTCAGCTTTTTTAGAACATCGCACAATGGTGGAATACTACTTTTTATCTTGAATCTAAACAAAACAGGGTTTATCTTGGGCAGGAGAAACCAACACGTGCATGCACGTGCATGTCAGTTGTGCACATAACAACTGAAGCAAGGAAGTAATACATCCTGCCCTGCATGCGGTGTCAGGATGGTTTAGTGCATTTCTTTTTTTCCCCATTAAGAACTGCAGTGATCAGATGTAAATAATTCTTGGTTTGCCCCCAAATGGCAGAAAACATTGTTGATTTGTTTCTATGTGCTGAGACAAATATGCTTCAGTTTGCAAATTGCTCTTGGAACCTGTTTCCAGATGCATGCAAGAGAGTCACAAGAAGGAATTTTCTCTCTTGGGTTTGTGATGTAATGAGGAACAAGGCTTACTTCAGTTGACGTCAAAGGCATTTTTATCCCAATGAAGCAGGATAAGAGTCAACCTTGGCAAACGCTTCTAGTCATCCATTTGGTGCATTTTTATTGCTGGGCCGTTCTGTAACAAGCTTCTCACCACGTTGAGATAGAGGTGAGAAACTGGACCTTCTATGTGTTTATTTTTAAGCTTGACTTCTGATTAGAGCAGGCTAATCTACATTTTTTTAAGTGTAGTGTTTTTCTTTAATCAGAAGAATTGCCCAGCAGTTTCTCCATGTGTTTGTGATGTTTGTATCAGACCAATGACACTGAGCTACAACTTTCTGTTTTATTGCAAGGTTACTTGCAGAATTACTTTCTGACCAGAATGGCATGAGCTGTGCATTAAAGGCTGTCATGGATGTGCGAAGAAGTGTGGTGTCTTTCTTTCAAGAGGAGAAGGGGCATTTCTCTTTACTAGGGGTGATGATGACTTTTGATGCACTGCTGTCCCAGAGAAACAAGGAAGGATCTCTGCATTTTCACATCAGTTCCGTAACAGCCCACTGCTTAAATGTACATTTAAAGTGAAATACCTACTTTAAATGCTTTGTCATCAGAACCCATAATGTCCTATGAACTTTGTTGAAGGGTAATTTAAATTACTAACAACAGGGTTTTTTGGATAATAGGGCAGATACTGGTCTTAGAGTTTGTACAGTTGACAGGTAAACAGAGGTTAAACCAGGTGTTTCATACAAAAGATCATCATGATAGAAGAATAAATGGAAAGCACTCATCAATGTTGAAGGTTTGCAGTAAACTCCACGCAGAACCAATCTTCAGAGAAAGAGAGCCTGCCTTAGTGGCAGTCAGCCCTTAAATGAGATCTGGGAGAAGTGGAGCCAAGCTCCACCCCTTCTGGTAGCACAGCTGAATTACCTTCACCTGTGCTCCTGCAGCTGACTCCTCGCTTGCCTCAGGTGGTTCAGGCTGTGATCAACAGTTACCCATACAAAGTTGAATGTCAGTATATTCAGACTGAAAGGTAAAGGCCCTGGCTGAAAATGCAGCTTGTGTTCACTGCATCTCAATTAACTGTGAATTCAGTGTTAGGCTAGAAAAGGGATTTTTAATGATGAGAGAAGGTAATATCTTTCTGCTTGCTGACTATGCTTATTAATGTTCTTTGAAATGGCAAAATATTGGAAATTAAGGTACACAACAGAGAGGGCAGAAAAAGTTTTCATGCCAGTGTTTGCAATTGGAAATTCGTATACGTGCACCACAGGACCAAATCCCCCTGCTTACCATTGCTCCACTAACCTGCGGTGGAAGTGCTTTGGTTTCCAGCAGAGGAGAATGAGGTTGAGTAGTTTTGCAGTAGTTCCTTTAACTACCTTAAATCAACAAGCAGCCAACCACATGAAGCCATTGCCTCCTTTCTCCATGCATGAGTTTTTAAAGATTTCTACTATGGTTTTTTTCATGTGTGACAGCCAAAAATAAAAACAACCATCTGATTAGTGCCTAAGCCTAATCAACAACTGAACAGATAAAACATCAGTCTTTATTTCATTACTGTGCTCAACAAACACTGACACATTGAATTATTTTGTTCATGTTGTAAATTGCACTTTCTTGTTAAACACAGTACACAGAAAGGGAGACATATCAGTATTTAGCAACACTGTAATAATGAGATTTTTTGTTTTTATATAATAGGTGTCTAGCACATTCCTGATCTTTAACTGAGGCAGCAGACCTGACTGAACAAGCAATACACTGAAGCTTTTATCTGCTTCGCCATGGCACAATCAATATACTGGACGTACCAAGTGTAATTCTGTACCATAGCAGGTCAGGGCTTTTTTGCTGACCTGTGAATTGGATCAGCAGCGTGGGTGCATGGCTTTCCATCAAATCTCACAGCAGTACTCTCTCATAATTAGAAGCAAGGAGGTATGTTCTGAAACATAAGGAATCGGAGCATTAAGGAAATGATAGCAGCACTGTTTTAAGGCCTGTTATGCAGCCAATTAGGGATTCCACAGCAGAAGAGAGACTACGTCAGGAATCCAAGGTACATGGTAACCTTGGCATGCTGCTAATGAGGTATAAGCATACCTGCTTCAGCCCTTTCCTTGCCTTGTTTTCAGTATGATCTTTGTGTGTGATTCGGGGCCATATGATACTCAACAGCCACAGTGTAGTTCTTGTGGTTCCTTTCTGTTCAAATACAAATATAATCTCAAGTATACATCATTTTAACAAATTCCTGTCAGTAGCAACCAGAGAAAGTTGTTTCATTTGGGCCGGGTAGCCAAGAAAATAATTCCTCTGCACTCTTTCAAACTTTTTCAGAAGCTGTACTGCTTCCTTCTACTTAAAGCAGCTCCTGTGCAGACTGTTGGTAAGTGTCCCTTTGGGAGGATAGCGTTGGTTTCATGGAGAATGTGCTCTAGTAGGTGTTGCATTATTCCACCATTATCTTTCTGATTCTTTTTAACAGGCTCCAGAGATGTGCCTTAATGTCATAGAATCATAGAATTACTCAGGTTGGAAAAGACCTCAAAGATCATCAAGTCTAACCGTGGCCTAACAATAGTACCCTACCCCCAACAACCCTCTGCTAAATCATATATCTGAGCACCGCATCCAAACTGCTCTTAAACACATCTGGGGGTGTTGACTCAACCACCTCCCTGGGGAGCCTACTCCAGTGTTTAACTTCCCTTTCTGTAAAGAAGTGTTTCCTAACATCCAACCTAAACTTACCTTGGCACAACTTGAGGCACAGAAATGTTGGCCTGGAAGGGAACCTAAGAAATCGCCTACCCCATCACCCTGCACCCTAGCAGAATTGGGATTGAATTGTGAACTGCTGTGGGAGATTATTTGCTCTATTAGTGTGGCAAATTTAATCGGTAGCCCAAGTCAATAACATTCCTCTGGAGACTGAAAAGATATGTGTTGCACAAGGCGCTTGCTTTCAAGTATCAATTTTCTTCTGCTTGCTTTGTTGCAATACTGTCATTTCAATTAAATTAAACCTAAAAAGTTAATGTGCCGAACCATTTGACTGTTGGATGTGGATATTTGCAAGCTCATCAACAACTGCTAGTGCATATACACGCTTTAATAACAAAAGATACTAAATTGTCTTTGCAGATAGGTTCCTCTTGTTTTGTTTCTGCACTGCTCTAACCTGGACTCCCTACATCAGTCTCCCTAAGCGGTTCCACTTTTTACAACTGATCAATTCCAAACACAAATTGTTGACAGTGCTGTCCTGAAGCCCAGAAAGTGTGTTTCTGTGGTGAGTGTCTCATGGAGTGATTTATGATACATGGCACGCATACACACAGATTTTTATTACGATGACTTCTGCTGACCTGTAAGAGTTATTTAGGAGAAGCACTTCTGAAGAAATCAGCTCAGTAACTAAATATGGCTTCATTTGAGGCCTCTATTTCAGATTATTTTTTCCAATCCCACCCCATCTCTTATAAGGAGGCACTGAGAAATGGCAGATGCATGTGATCATCTGTGTTTATGGGACAATAACCTTTACTCTGCCCACTAATCCCCTCCATAAATACAACGTACATTCCTCAATGCTGTGCTACCCCTATCATCAGCGGATAAAAGCAACACGTATGCACCTGCTAAATAAATATTTTCCCCAACCTTGTACAAACGTGACATTTCTTCCTTGCAATTACGCTGGCAAGAGGTCAAAGAGTACCAAAAAGTTCATCCTACAATGTTGATGGCCAAGATAAACACAAGGAGAGAGGAGCACTAGCACACTGCACAATTCTTTTTCCGCACTAGCTGAGGACATCTAGTGGTCCATAAAACTTCAGACAATCATCCACATACCAGTTATAAGCATTATTAAAAATAACAAGCCCTACATATTCTTACACCATAGCAGTAAGGTGACAGAATGGGGAAAATAAGAATGGATGGAAGTGTCTGCTTAGCTGTGGCAGCAGCAATGTAATTGGTTTAAGGTTCTTGTTCCTAAAAAAGTCAGGTGATCCTTGGCTTAATGAAAGTGAAAAAACACTCTCACAAGCCCACTGAAAAAGAGAAACTCATAGGATCCAGGTGATGTGTAGCACTTGCTACTGGTTTTAATGAGCCAGGCAATTTTACACTTCAGAATTATAACGTTATACTGAGCAGAAAGCTTTACTGTGGATATTTTAAAATCTTTATCTCAGATATGTCCTTGGAGCTAGAGCTGGGCCAGGATGTATGTGATGAATGAAATCTCTTTAAAACTCTGTGATATAGAAATCAAAGTTATTGCTATTTTGAATCATCTGCATCCTGTATTTGTTTACATGGACTAATTAATTACCCCTTTTCTTTCTGATATGTGTATCTCAGTGCATTAATTAATTAAGGGGTAATTAATTACTAATTACCCCTTTTCTTTCTGATATGTGTGTCTCAGTGCATATGTGTGTCTGTTTTCACAGAAAAAATTACCCAAATGCTCGTTAATAAAATTTTCTCACTCAGGAGTGGCCAATCTTTCTGATTTTATAAGCCACGTGTGAATTCTTCATGCAGCCAGGAACCACAAGACACATAATCTGGTATGTCAGTGGAATCAGGGAACTAGGAATAAGTGGAAAAGAACAGTGAATCCCCATTTCTCCCACCAGCTTGTTGTGACACAGAGTTTGTCTGGGCTCTCCAGTAGCACAGATGCTTTGAAATTGTCCTTTTCTTAAGCCATAGAAAGGTTATTGAAATACTCATCTCAATTTTCAGCTAGCTTTAGCAAGAGCAGACGCAGTAGATGAGTTTTTGCCAGGCTACCCAAGAGGAGCAGACTCACCAAGCCACAGCTGTGGTCAAAATAGGGGTGGGGGTTGCAGTGATCATGCCACTGCAAAAGGGCCTCCCTATGCCCCTGATGGCAAGGGGGCTTGGGAGCTGTTAAGTCAAGCACATTGGAGCAAGGTGGATACATTAAGCTGCAGCTCATCCTTTGACGAATACACCATTTGCAGAGTTAGTACAATATTTGACTTTAAAGACAGCCAAGTAGTACAGCACATTTCTTGACTCAGATGAAAAGCAGTTTGACTGCTTGTGGTTAGACAATTTGTCTTGCCCTTAAAAGAAAAAAATAAAGAAACCATACTAAACAGTGAAGCAGCATAAAGGGGCTGAGATATGGGGCTGAGAGGCTGTGGGGAATTTTTCGCTTGCCTGCTGCAAATCAAGATCATCCTTTTTACCTTTCCACAGTCTTGCTCCCTTTGGTACACATGGTTATCATGAAATCTTATTCTTACAGTCTCTCAGATGTTGGAATTAGATAACGTCTCTGGAAAATGATACCAGCCTAGATAAACAGAGCTGTGCAAATACTGCTTCATATTACAACACCTCCCATCCAGTGAGACTCCAGAGAAAAGCATGTATGTCTGAAAAAAACAGATTGATTATGTGATAAATAATGCAGTGTTAATGTCTATATTATTCTTTATTATGTTTATATGTCTATATACAAATACAGAGAGATATCTTTGCATCTTACTTGTTAGGACTTTTTTGTCCAAAACAAAGAAATCCTGTTGTGGGGATGAAACAGAGCAGCAGTTGGGTCACTCAGTATGTCCACTGCCTTTAGGGCATGATGCCAAGGTCTTCCTGTAAGAGGAGCCTTGCACACTCTGCAATCTGTTTTATGAAGGGGATCCACATTAATGGCTCAATAATATACATTGAACTTGGTTGTCTTACAGGTAGATGTACCCATACACCAGCAGAACTTATTTAATAACATCAGCTGTACAAAATGCAGGTGTTTCTTGTGGTGTTTTTTTCAGTCCCTGCTGGCTCCAGCAGCACAAGGGCTGCTGCTCAGCAGTGTGGCAGGATCCAGCAGCAGGTCTTCAATTCCAGATACCACAGTTTGCTTCAGCCACCTCGCATCGTTACTTTTTAACTCTCAGGGAACAACAGTGAAATTGTATGATAGTTTTGTGAAGGTAAACACCTCTTCAGTGTTGGAAAAAGTGGCAAAGAACCCCAAATTTTCTCTTGCAGAGCAGACCTTTGGAGGGAGTATTTCATTCATTTTCCTCACAAATAACCCTCAGACAGAGTTTCATGCTAAATGCAAGTGAGCAGACTGCTTTGCCTTGTGCATTTGTACACAAGTCCAGCCCAGAAAGAAAAGGAAAAAAAAAAAAAAAAAGAAGAAGAAGAAAATCAGTGCATGGAAAGGGGCTTAATACGTTCACAATGTTATTTAGCTCTAACAAAGAACAGCAACCCCAGATGACCTTCTGGCTCCTGTCTCCACCCAAGTTCCTGGCCTCCGGTCAACGTCCTGGCAAAAGTTGCAGACATCCGCAACGCGATGCCAAGTGGCTGTTTTGTCTGTAGATATGTAATAGAGATTAGAGGAGTGGTGGGGGGGAAGCTGCTAGACATAAAACAGCACCTCTAAACACAGCCCTGGCACCGAAATCCCAGCCACAAACATTCTCCCAGCAGCACCAAACACCTCTCAAAAGCTCTGGAGGCTTAGCAGGACCCCACAGTGCCCACCACTGCAGCCTACGGGTCCTTCCCCTCCAGTCAGCCTTGTCCCACATCAGGGCCAAGGCAAGGCCTTCACATCAATGATTAACTCCTGTCCATGGGGCTCCAGGCCCACACAAGGGGTGGGCTTGTGATACAGGGCCGTGCTGGTGAGCTGGGTCATGGATCACCTATCAGCTCATGGTGCGAGCGTGCCGGCTGGTGCTTGGATGGAAAGAGGAGCACAGCTTGTTAACACTTCCTGCCTGCAGTCAGTCTCACAGAGCCGAGCCTGTGGTGGAAATGGCTTTTGTTTTCGCATAGTAGGCTTTAAAAGAAAACCTAGTTCTGACTTCAAATACTTTTTCCTCCCTTTTTTTTTCACTGGAGACAGGAAACAGTTCTTTCATGTGTTCAGAAATACAAATTATGACTGGCAGGACATTAGAGTGCAGAAAAACAGCTTTTGGAAAATATCCTGGAGGAGCAAGTGAGGCAGATGAAAGGTTAGGCCCTGCATCTATCCATCCAAGCCCTTTGAGTCACACGCAACAGCTTTCAGGAGTTTGTATTTTCATCACAGAACCAGCTAGATCTGCAATTTAAGTAAAATGCAAAGTGGGAGGGGCTCTCCTTCTTTTTCCTTCTCCTTCTCCTTTTTTCTCTTTATTCCCCTCCTCACTCATGTGGAGAATAAAGCAAGCTACCATTTACCAAGATCAGTATTACTGGCGAATGGCAAAGGAAGCTTTTCTAAACTAAGACATTAGTTCTGTATAGCATAAGAGGCATGAATATCGTGTTTAAGATAGTCTATAATAATTATGCAACGTGTTATTAAATTCCCGTTGTGCTAATATTTGGGCTGAATTTAATAGCCAGCTGCCATAAGAAATCAGGCCAGAGAACATGATGTCTCTATTAAGCACACAGATTCAGTAAACAATTCAGGTCTGTTTGGGGAGACAGCACCAGCTACCTGCCAGATTACCAGTCTGCAAAGCTCTTGCTGCTTTCCCTGCTCTGTGGTCCATTCCACCACCCCTCCAGCAGGCTGGGATTCATGCAGCAGTACGGCCTCGTGTGGGAGGAAGCTGTGTATGTACATTCCCCCTGGAAATAATTAATCAACATCAACATTATTGGATCCTTAGATAGAAAATCATCAAGGATTAACATAAGCACTGCAGAAAACGGTGTTGGTAACTTGGTATGTGGGAAACTGTTGCTGAGTCAAAGCTGAACCAAACCCTCTGCATAGCAGTATTCAAGCAGGGGCCACTTTATTCAGGCATTGCCATCCTCAGGTACTCCTCCAACACCAGGCACTCCCCTTTGTCCTCTCCATTTGCCCCTGGACAGGCACATGGGAGGACAGCTGAGCAGCAAATCCAGCAATGAGGGCAGGTTACTGTGTATTGCCAAAGGTGGGCCTAGGGGTGATGTGAAAATAAACTGTGTGCAACTCCAGTTTTTCATAGCAAACTAGCACTTGACATTATGTATGAGGAAAAACAGCTCACTTGACTTTTGCTGCTTCACTTGACTTTAAAATCATTCCCCCTTGTCCTATCACTATCAGGCCATGTAAAATTGGTCTCCCTCCTGCTTATAAACTCCTTTCAGGTACTGAGTGGCTGCAGCGAGATCTCCCTGGAGCCTTCTGCAGGCTGAACAAGCCCAGCTCTATCAACCTTTCTTCATAGAAGAGGTGTTCCAGCCCTCTGGTCATCTTCATGGCTCTCCTCTGGACACACTCAAACAGCTCTACATCATTCTTGTGCTGGAGGCCTGGATGCAGCACTCCAAATGGGGACTAAAATAACAAAAATAATATTAATAAATTATTCAGCAACAATAGAAAACTGGGATCCCAACAGCATGTTCCATTGCATTTTTCATAGAAACAGGCTTTTTGAAACTCTGAGCAATTGATGTGCTCAGCCTTCTCCTGCTGAACTTGTGTTTGGGGCAGCATCCACCAACAATCACCAACATGTTGTGCAGTAGGAGGGCAGCCACAACCACTCTTCATTCCCCCATACTTCACAGCACTGTAGTTTACAGAAGAGCAATCTCTATTCAGTTTGTAAGACAGTTCTGAATCTTTTGGGATGTAAATAAAAGATTTCTATCCCACAACCACAACTTCTCCATTTTGTTTTTCTCCAGTTTTTTGTACACTTGAAATTCCTTTTCCCTTTCTTTTCTGAACAGAGACTGCCCGATTTTCTAATACTAATTGAAAAAACTAATGAACTATAACTAATAACAAACAAACAAATAAATAAATAATGGAAATAAGAAATGTTTGAGACTTGAAAACTCTGCCCATGAGTACTGACATGTTGTGAAGATGAGAGGGTGAGAGAAGAAACCTTTGGCTGTGATGAGACACAGATGTCTCAATCTGGATGTGTCCGGCAAAGTTACTAAGTCAATATTTGTTTAGATTGGGTCCCATCACACAAGTGTGTTTATTAGCATAACAGATTTGCAATGGCCAAAGAAAGGGGAAAAAAATGACTTGCCTAATGGAAATGAATTGTGCAGCATAACCTGGTGGTACACAGGACTCTCTCGTGGTATTTAAAGTCTCTCCCCACACTGAGAGAAAGAGTCTTGACTCTGGCGCCAGTAGGTCTGTAAAGCCATTGGTAGAAAGCCAGGGCATACCATTTAATGGAAGGACATCATTAAATATGCCTTTATTTTTATTACTTTGTAATATTATTATGCAGCTGAAATAAATCACAAGTTGTTTTTAGTGGGATTCGGTCACAAGCCACAAAAGCAATGAGCTGGGGGGCTTGCTCCTTGATCTCCCTCCAAGCAACCTTCTGTACTCACTGCAAACAGCAAAACTTGTGCATAGAGGTCAGCCCAGGGACTTTTGTTCCTTCAATAGTTTTTGAAGCATAATAAACAAATTCGATTTCTTAAATTCACAGGACCAATCTCCAGGCTCCTGCAGCTCAAGTCTGCAGGCAAGCATGTGCTGCAGAGCCCCCGGACCAAAAAGGATGACTCAGTACTGATCCTATATTATCAACCCACAAGCCAAAGGAAGAATGGAAGAGGCTTGGTGGAGGTCAGGCAGGTTTCAGCTATCTTGCATGGTCCCAGCATGACTCTAAATTCCCCTCCCAAATCAGAAAGTGCAATGGTGTTGCATGCTCACCTACATAGTTTGCTACAGTGCAGCATCACTGAACTAGAGAAGGGATTTGGCTCAGACCCCACAACCACATGAGCAAAAAATGGCAGTCATGCAAAAGAGAAGTTAAAAAGAACATGTACAAATCGGTGCTCAGACCTTCACCAAATTGTGACTAAATATTCCAGTGGAGAAGATGTGTTCTTGGTTGTCCTAGGAAACCACACCTTGCTTTCATACATCAGAAAGCAGGCAGAGTACTGTTTGGCTTTAAATGGGATGAACCCTTAACAATTTGTTATGCAGTCATTCATCTTCTTAACCCTTATGTAGATGAGAGATTAACTTTGTTATACAAAACATTCCATAGAAAAAATATACATACATATGCAAATGGGAAGTTAGTGACCCTTGTGCGCTAATAATGTTAGCTTCACAGGTTTTGCATTTGTGCTAGGTGTGCATGTTCTCCCTTGAACATTTATTTTACTCGGGTAGATAGTGATAGCACAAGGGAAAATGGTTTTAAGCTCAAGGAGGGAAGGTTTGGATAGGATGCCAGGGAGAAGTTCTTCACAGAGAGGGTGTTGAGGTGCTGGAACAGGCCGCCCAGAGAGTCTGTGGATGCTCCATCTCTGGAGGTGTTCGCAGTGTTCAAGACCAGGTTGGATAGTGCCCTGGGCAGCCTGGTCTATTACCAGACTGGGAGGTTGGTGACCCTGCCTGTGGCAAGGGGGTTGGAACTTGATGATCCTCGGAGTCTCTCCCAACTCAAGCCATTCTATGGCTCTATGACTCACTGCAGAAATTTAAAAACCCCACATGGCCTGTTCTTTTCTGCAGTACAGTCAAGATTACTCTTAATGTGACAAGGAGCAAAAGGTGGGTTTAAAAGTACATCTTATCTTGCTAACAAACATCAGAAAGAAGACAAATGACCACCCTAGTTAAATTCCCACCGATACACTGACACCCCTGTGAAAAGCTTGAGATCTGGAAGAAGAGAGGATCTCTGCTGTTTTGTAAGCAAAGCTGCTAAATATCTTTCTACAGAAGCAATGGGCCCACCAACTTCCCAAGTGCCAGAAATTTTCTGTCAGGGGCACAGGGCTCAGATGTACCCTGCAGGTAACAGCAGCAACAGCAGCAGAATAGGCAGAATGTGCCCAGGGGATTTTCTTTCCAAAAACACAGGTGGATTGCAGAAAAGAAGCCTCTGAATAGCATATAGAGAGGGGCAGCAAATCCAGGCCCAGTTGCTGACTGGTTCTGCTGCAGATTCCCAGCAGTCTCGGGGCCAGTCCTCTTATCTCAGTGTGCTTCAGAGAACATCTCCAAGTCAATTTCTTATTCACACAGTCACCACTGGGGGAAGCAGTGTAGGGGAGGGAGAAGAGCTAGAGTACACCCACAACCACTCCAGCATTTCATAGGCATCAGCACCCTAAGATATCCTATAAAGGTACAGGTCAGTAGGCAGAAGTATCCAGCAGGTCTCTGATGATCCTTCAATTTCAGTTCCTGAAATGGAGGAATGCTTCCTTACCACATGTTCTTTATATCCCCCTACTCCATATACATGCATACAACCTCCTTATTTGCATTTGGTACTTGGATTACAAAGGAGTTCTGTTCACAAACCTAGAGGGACCTGTGTTCTCCTCCCTCTTTTGCTGTGTCTGCCAATGGAAAAAATTAGCAAACTCTATTTACAAATATTTTTGCCTCTTGGCCCTTTGCCTAATGCTGTGCTATTAAGGCTGTGTTGTTCCACTAAACAATTGCCAAATATTTTTTCATGCATGCATTGGCTTGCTTTTGAGTTCAGATATTCTTATTCTGCTGCCCATTGCTTCATTCACAGTGAATGCTCTAGACTTTGAGCTTGACAATTTTTCTCCTTTACTACACCACTAAAATATAGTGAATCAGAAGTACAGGTGAAGTTCCTCAGTTAAGACATTCTCTGTCCCAGCCTCTCCCTTCGTCATGGAAAATGTCCTGCAGCATTCCTCAAAACTTCACACTTACATCAGATGAGGTCAAGGAGGCTGTAGCCACAAAAATTGACAGCCCAGAGGAATTTGGGTACCCAATTCTGAAAACACTATCCTGGAAAAACCTTTTCTCAGCTGGAGCCTGATTCCAAAGACAAGTAATTTCCCTTTTCTGCATGCCCAAAAATGTCACCTCAGTGACTAAGCCAAGTTACAGTTGAAAAACACATATTTCTCCTCCCCTTCTCCCTGTTGCTCTTGATGTAACCATTCTCACAGCACATTTTCAGGAATTATTTTCCTCCAAATTGTCTTAGTGGCCAAAAATTTCTTTTAAAGTGCAGAATAAAGAGCCGGTTCATGCTTACCGTCCTGCCTTCTTCCTTTATCTTTACAGCTTTCTTGGATAGTGGACTAGAAAGTAAGGCACCCTCTTTCCTTCTTTCCATCTGCAAGGACAGAGTCCCCTGGGATGCCCTTAAAGAGCATTTGTAGTCCAGATGAAGAACATTTAGCTAGTCTTATTCCTTACCAGTCCTGCTGAACTTGAGCCAGCATGACTCAAATGACTATATTACATGTATCCCTGTTTGAAGAATCACTCCAATGATGAATTACTTATTTTTGCCTTCTCTTGTTAGCACAGAAAACTTTCAGGTCTACTCTGTGCCTGTACAGACCATTTTGGTTAGGGATTAATGCATTAGTGTATTACAAGCAAATAGCAAATATGATGGTAATGCTACATGTTCTGACACACACCATCAAAAAAAGATATAATTAAACAGCCAATGGGTGGCTTCTATATTTTTTTTCATTCTGTTTAAAATCATTTTGGTAATCAGACAGAATATGCACTATATGTAGAAACTGGAAGGAAGGCAGGGAGGCAGGGAGGGAGGCAGGGAGGGAGGCAGGGAGGGAGGCAGGGAGGCGGGCAGGAAGGAAGGAAGGAAGGAAGGAAGGAAGGAAGGAAGGAAGGAAGGAAGGAAGGAAGGAAGGAAGGAAGGAAGGAAGGAAGGAGCTTCACAGATGCTTACATTTTTAATGTCTGTGCAAGTATATTCATGCTTCTGTGAGTAGTGTTCTGTCCCAAATGCACGGTCAATGCAGTTTACTATTGTTTCAACAGCAACTGAAACAGACAGTGATAAATGCGTGTTGAAGAGCACTCAAAGAATGCAAGTATCATATCTGTAACTGTAAATGGTAGCATGGGAAATCTGATTCTGAGACAACAAAAGAAAGACTTATGCCTCTAATGAAAACAGCTCCAATGTCAAAACAGCCTAAGTTCCCAGAAAAGATAAAAGCACAAGAGCTATCTCCAGAAATTAATCAGAAGAAAAAAAAAAAATCTGAGTAAAATATACATGTAAGAAAATTGTTAGAGTCATCTGGAAATAGGAAATAAGAGCAACATTATTAATTATTTTGATTTATGCAACTAGAATTAATAGTAATACAAGACAATAAATTAAAGCACAGACAGAATTTCCTTCTGTTTTCTTGTCAGTTTTACTAAGCTTAATGTGTTTCTACGATCACGGAGTGCAATCAAAAGATCCAGGTGGCTTTCAGCAAGAGAATTCCAGCACTTGATTTCTTGGATCCACAGTTGAAAACTGCTGGTATTGAAGATGTGACTGTGGACATATAAAACCCTGTCTGTGTAGCCTAATCTAGCTAGTTTATGGATAACACTAACAGTGAAGTTAAGCCATGCAGCCTTTAGTTCAGGCAGCCACGCAGAACACAGTTCTTTGAGAGACAACTGCGCTGCTAATTACTCCCACCACAGTCACCCAAAGCCCAGTATTTGTTCCTTCCCTGCTCCTGTTTCTCAGGCTGGCACATGCTGAAATCACACCTTTTCCTTTGCTGTGTAAACATGTCTTATATCACTATCGCCTCCTTGGCCCTCTGGTTTGTCATCACGTTCAACTACACTGATATAATCCTTGTATCTGCCCTTGTGAGGAAGGAGATGAGTTATTCTCCTTCTATCTGGTAGTTCAGTCAAAATAAACTCTAGCCATCAAATGCGCTTATCTCGATAAAGACTTGCAATTTTGGGAATGGATTGTGATGGCTTCTCACCTGAATTAACTCCTTCATTCTCACTTGTCAGATACTAATGTGAATATTCATCTTGATCAGATGGTTAACAAATCTTACTGTCCCAGTGTAAAGAGTACAACATGAGCTACTAAACCAGATTGTCCCCATGCTGGGCACTTCCTGTCTGCTCACTCAATGAATGTCCATGCTGGGACAGGCTCTGAAGGGAAAATCTGGAGATAAAGCCACACAGACTACTGAGCATCTTGGTCTTGACCATTCTGTCCACTGCTCTAGATCTGTGTCTCTTTGTGATTAATGGCAAGAAACAAGTTTGCAACATATATCTTATGTTGCAAGAGTTACTGTTAGTACACTGGGATCAGACAGGGTTGAAGCACTTCTTCAGAGTCACTGGAGCACAGAGACACACAGAGCCTCTTTGTTATATATTTGCAGACAATACCACAAAAGTCTAAAGGTAAAAAGATGGAGAATATTTTCAGAATATATGCAAAATCTGCTTCAGTGTTATGTGCCCACTGTGAAAGAAATTCATTCTTAACAAGGGTTAAATGCAAACTTCACGTTGTAGTCAAATCCCTTATCCTGGCCTGAGCAGCCTCACTGTGACCAAACTGATGAAAATGAAGCAGACAGATATCCATTGTGACAGTTCTATCACTGTCTCCATTTTCCTGATGCTGCCAGACTCTGTGTACATCTCAGGCCAAGACTCCATCACAGCCAACGAGTGGAATTTAACTTTCCTGGTGACACAATCATGTTGTGGGACATTAAAGCCAAACAGCTGTCTCATCGTTTGTGTTACCTTTTTTAATAAAAATGACACTTGTGTAATTATCCTCAATGGAAACGAGGGTGACTTAACACCTTAAGAGCTGGGTGAAGCTCTACTCAGTTCCATCCAAACATTCTTCCTTGAACCACCATTAAATATCAGCAGCAATTAAAAATCCATCACTAGTGAGCCCTCTGCTCCATCCTTGCTGCATATTCATGGTTTCTGGACCCAGGTTTGGCAGCCTAAATCCCTTAGACTACCATCAAGAAAGATTCCCTTGCATTCCTCAAAACCAGTGTTTGTATTTTTCAAAGAACATGTCTCGCTCCTATTTATTCAGGGTAAGGTAGAGGCCAGAGACCTGGATCAGGCTGGGTGCTGTCAGCACATGGCCCAGGAGAGCTTGTCCAGCACAGCTTGTAATGTGATTATGCAAGGCAAATGCAGACATACAGGCTGTGTACCAGCACAGTGTCTGAGGTGCAAGTCAACACTGTCCTTAAATAAAGAGCCTTCATCGTCCATCTCCCTCACAGGAAAGCTGTGCCCGAGCATTTTCTGCAGCCATTTTCAACCTTTTCATAAGACATCCCCACACTGCATCCCTTTATTACATTCTCTTTATTTTCAATTCTTTTTAAAATGACCACAAGCTCTTATATCACTTAAAACAAAACAAAACAAAAACACCAACAACAAAGAAAGCAAGGGGGGAAAAAAAAGCAAAGATTATTAGTAAATGGCAAAAAAAAAATCCTTTTCCTTTGCAGAAAGGAAGAGGGGGAAGTCTGTGCACAACTTAAGCATCATTCTTGTGGTCTGTAGTGTCAATACCAACCTTTCATATCATTCCGTTTTCAAGCATAAATCAATCCCAACCCTCTATTATCCTTCACACACACATCATGTAGAGGCCAAAATGGTCACTGTCTGGGAACAACTGATATTAAAATTTTTTCCTCAGCCAGCATAGATCACATGGTAGCTGTATACATAGACCTGTATCATCAGCTGTAAGCTCACTCTGGAATGAGGTGATCACACGATGCACTCTGGCTAGCTATGCATCAGCCCTGCAGCACAGCATTGGAGCAGAACTGTGGAGCACATGGAGCATATAAAATACTTACCAACAAGTGCAGATTAAAAAAAAAAAGGTAAAATTAAATGAAAAAAAGTACCTACTGCTAAGAATGATTCATTAAATCAGCCACTTCTGGACTCCTTTTTAACATTTTTTGCAGTGTGGCTTCTGAAACAAAAAGACTGTATTATGTTAGTGTGAATGGAAAACTGATTCTTTCACCCAAAAAAGAAGAAGAAATAGGAAAAGGAGAGAGCTGTATGTGAAAGTCTCCTTTTTTATTATTTCTTTTATTTTTTCTTAATCAGAGAATTGAAAGAAAAAAAACTTCTTGAAGTTGGCAAAGTTTGGTCAAGACCTTTCAATAGCCAAAGTGCCAAAAATTCTGGCTTCTTTTTTTCTATAGATGTTGTTTTCATTCTCCATAAATAAATAAATAAATAAATAAATAAATAAATAAATAAAGCCTTGTTTTCAATATAAATCTCATTTCAATTTTAACTAGTCACAAGCTGCATGGGCAGATATCCTCTCCTTCAGATGACACCCCTCCACCTCCTCTGCACAGCTCTCTCTTTTTTATCTTTCTAATGCCTGCGAGGGAAGAGGATGAGAGCCAGAAGGCAGAAATTAAAAAGGCAGGAAAAAGCAGGAGAAAGCAGAGAGGAGGGGAAGAAAACTGGAAAGAGAGTCACTAAGGGTAATTGCAGGACTTCTGTTCTTCCCTCAACTCTTCAGTTTGTCTTCCACTTTCGACTGGTGGGACTTGCCCATAAGAAATGAGGCAATGGGGGATGCTGAGCACAGAAAGAGGTGGAAAGGGCCAAGCAAAATGCAGATGGTGGGAGCCGAAAGGGTAAAAGAAAGGACAGGATTGTTTTCTTCCCCTTCCCCTTTAAAATAAGTTTAATTTTCTTTTCTTCAATTGTGGTAGGAAACCCAGCATATTTATGGTCTAAGTGGTAAAGGAAAAGTTTGGGAAAGGAAACGGAGCCCAAGTTCACATCCCATTTTATCTCCTGATGCCAAGTCAATTCTTTCATCCACACTGCTTTAAATTTAACTGCCATTTACTGATTCCCCACTTTTTGTTAATTTCCCAGGCAGCCCATAGCTAATGTGACAGCAATGACAATTTTTAGTGAAAGTGATTTGAGAAAGTTATAATTGTTGGAGAAAATTATAAGACATCAGAGAAAGAATAACTTCAGCAGACTCCTGTTGCTCTGGTGACTTCTGACATCCAAGACACAGGGCAGCCCTGATTCTGTGGACTGAGCTATCTTGTGATTTCATGGTGCAGATACAGAAAGTTGGCAGCTCACATTGTGTTTTGATGTGCCAAGAGAGACCTAGGATTGTGAAAATGCCTTCCCACGTACAATAGCACAGAGAATAGCTCCTTGGAAACAGAGGGCTCAAGAGCTGGCAAATTTTGCAAGGAAAAAAAATAAATTATGTAGTACCTTTCTATCAAAATACAATGTGTAAAACAGCAAAATTGTGTTAAGGAAATAGAAAAATCTTTTTAAAATAATAATAATAATAAAAATGTTATACTGTACTGTTTTGTTCACAAAACACTACTGAAAACAAAAGTGGAATAGGAGGTGGCGATGCTTAGCCTGTACCCAGTATCAAGTATTTCTTCTTTAAGATGTCAATGTGTTTCATTCTCCAAGGTGTTTTCAACACAAAACCATCCACCCATGACAAGTAACCTAAGGGCTGTAGGTAAAACCAAGCACATGATCTGCTTCTAGCCCATCCCTGCTGTGTAAACTCAATGCTGTCAGCCACCCAGCATGGAGGCTACTGGCCAAGTATATGCCACAAGGCAGCACTTAGAGCGCTCTAGGCACAGAGTACATACTAATTTTTGGAGGGTAAGGAGGTTACAAAACCCATCTGGCTGCCAAACGATCTGTTTGCAGCTCCACAGGCCCTGGCAGTGGTTGTGGCACGTGGGTGAGGCATTTGCTTTCTCTTTGCCTTGGCCCTCTGTGTACATGGCGAGCTTCCCTGGTACGCTAGGTTGCTGCTGCAAATGCTACCTTCTTTTGTCTTGAGAACTGGCAAGGAGACAAGGCACCTTTCCTACCACACCAGGGAGTCTCTGCTGAACCGAGCTACGAAGGACTCCCTTGTGAGGCCTTCACCAGCCAATTCAGACTTTTCTTCTAGTGTGAAGAGACAGTGTCCACCAGATACACAGTGACAGAATGCAGATACCCCTCTGGAGCCATGGGACTGAGGGGCTGTGCCTGGCTTGAGGAGAAATTTAAGTAACATTAGGTCTAATTAAGGTTCCTGACTGCAAACTCTAGCAACTTAAGTCACTCACTTCTATATAAACAGGAAATACTTTTTAATGCTTTACAAATACATACAATTTTAACTATATTTATCCTTTTTTTTCTTTTTTTTTTTAAATGATTTTCCATGAATATTGCACATTTGATGAACCTACATTTCCCAGAAAGATTCATGTTAATTTCTGTGTTTGCAGAAAGTTAGTTTACCACCTATAACTGTGAATATTGTTGGTGCTAATCTCAGAGCTACACTTGTATAAACGTGGAACAGAAATCTGTCATTGCCTAGTCCAAACAACTCACATTTTGGTTATCTAAATGCATGTAGGCTAGCTACAAATAAATGATTATTCACAAAAATTATGGTCAGAATCATTTTAAACAACAAACACATTCAAGATATCCAGGCAGGCTCACAAATAAGTTACAAAGAGCAAAAAGGCTGAAGAATTCTATTCATTACTTGTTGATTATTCACGCAGCTCTAATAACTGTCCCCTGTCTCTATAAGCCTGCATCAGATGCAGTTCAAGTTTGGGGATGGTGGAGAAATCTCCTGTGCTATCATTATGAATACTCAGAGTTAAACCTCTTTTGCTATTTCTTTTAAAAATAGGATGGAATTTTCTTCACAGGGAGTTGCTTCATTTCAGTGGAATGCAGTTATTTTCACTATGGTTTTGCAGAGAGATGAGTGGCATTGTTAACCTCAAAAGAACAAAATACATGTAAACCCATTTTTTTCATCCCCTAAGTGGTTTGTTTTTCTAATGGAAACAACAACAGTTTTGCAGCTAAGGTTGCTGGGAAGCTCTAAAAAGTAATTATTGCTCGGTATATTGATCAAGTGCTTGCTGCACAGTACATGATAAAAGGCCTACCAACAGTTATACTTACCACAGCCTCTGTGCTCATGGTCAAACAACATTTGTAGCTTTCAGCTTCCATTTCTCAGAGGTGGTATCCACCTCTAAGCTGCTCTCCATTCCCTTGCTCATGCCATGAAATCTTTCTGCAGCACAACTGGGCCACAGGCAGCTGTCACACACACCCTGAACACCCTTCAAGTTAAGGCAGTAGGCTCTGTCTCCTTACATATGGAGTTGAGCCAGGGTCCTGATATCCTAAGGGTGCCCAGTTGGCCTGCTCTCTCTCCAGGTAGCCAAGGATGTTTATCACCCTGTTTGAAATCTACCCTCTCTGCCCCTGGCAGGCAGCACTGCTGAAGACACTACTATGGGCTGGTGGTATGCCCTACTATTCACCTTGAAACATTCCTGTCTTTTTCCTAGAAAAGTTGCTCATACCTCCACGCTTTCCCAGCAAACCAGATTGGTCTGAAGATGTCTCCGTGGCTGTTGTACAAGTCAGTCTGGGAGCTGGATGACCATACTCCAGCTCTGGACCCTGGGCACTCTTCAGCCAGCTCTCATGCCAAAGGAGTACAGCACCTGGAAGCACTTTGTAAGAACACTGTTCATCCCTCTTTCTTCTCAGCAGTTCCTCTGTATTCATTCCTTTTCTCATACAGCCAGAATCAGTGTGCCAACATTAAATATTATTTGAGGAAAAAAAATCATTGATGTCCATCATGTGCAGGATGGAACACACTGAAGTCATTTCTGTCTGGGGGGTGGTGTCTTTTCAGGCACATGATTGCTTAAAAGTGGAACCTTTGCCCTGTTCAATTAGCCTAGATCCATGCATGAGAAAAAGGCTTTCAGGCATTTCCTTGGCTGTATTATTTCTCGTGTCTGCAAGAGGAGACAGAAGTAGATATTTCAGACCTTGAAACTGTGGGATGAGGGATCAGGATAATGGTTTTTTTCACAACACATACCCCCCTCTTCCCCACCCTCCACCCCCCAGAAAAGAAAAGGTTCTCTTCTGCTTTTGCATTAAACACATCTTAGCATAAAGACTCCTCTCCCAAAAAAGGAGTAGTTACAGGCAGTTCACTGTCCATCTTCTGTTCTTCTTGGCCTGGTACGTGAACTGCTTTGCTTAGCTATGAAACTGTGTGAAAAACAGGAAGTTTCCAATATAAAATCCTCAAGTTGACTTGAGGAGCACATATTTTCACACAATGACTGTCACAAATTAAAGTCTTTTGGATGAAAGTTAAGAAATGTTAGCTTTTGACCAAAATTATTTTATGTGGAAAGCAGACATTTACTCAAAATACACACTCAGTTGAAAGCTGAAGTTTTCAACCAAAAAGTTAACAGTGAAACAGACAGACACAGTAAATTCTCATCACAGGACAAATATCCTCGTGTGTCAAAAGAGCTGCAGATAAAATAAAATAACCTGCAAGCTCAGGAGCAAGAAGTTAATATTTAACAGAGAGCTGCCATATAACAGAAACACATCTTTCCCTGCTCAATAGGCACCAGCTTCAGTGGAGAAGTCAATACCAGGCAGCAAGATGTTTTATCAGTCTCAAAGTACGATAACCACACTGAATACCAAACAACAGCACAGTCAGCCCTACATGGAGACATCTTCTTCCATCTCTTCTTTTTGCCAGAACAGCAGGTAACATGAATATACCTGTATATACTATGCCACGAATACTCACGTATCTTCAAACTCTAATTAGAAGACACAGGTGCAGTTTCACCAAAAGGCACTGGCTGAATGAAGCTCAGTGTCTGGGATGAGGAAGTACTTCCCTTTGCTGGTTAACTACAGAGATGCTTAAGCAAGATGGGACTAAAAGAATCCCTCAGCTTCAAAGCAGATATTGGGGTCCTCAGTATCAGATGGAGAACAAACAAGTGCTGTTCCAATTGGAAGATTAAATGTAGTATAAGCTGGAATTTTAATTTGGATCAATGGCACAAGGAGGCAATTCTATACCTGTTGTATATGCAGAGATCTTTCTCTCTCTCTCTCCCTCTCTCTCTTTTTTCCTCTTCTCACTAGTGCTTTACTCCTCCATTGGGTACACATCATCTTTGTAACTGCACCCACCTGGTCTCTGAGACTTATATCCTCCATTTCCATGCTTCCCATATCACAACTTCCCAAAGCACAGTTCTTTTCCTGCACTCATAAAAATGTCTGTTTTTCACCTCTCAAACACATTCTTATCTACCCACATCCCATGAAAGAACTTGCAGTTACATCATTCCTTCCCTGTTTCCCTCTTCAACAATGAACAGATCTCCAGATTTCTAATTTACAAAGCAACCTATTTTCAGTATGAAAATCCTATGCCTGGGCTTACTGGGAAATCCACCTGAGGCGTTAAGAGCCACATCAGATCCTTTCTCTCCTTTAGTCAAGCACTTGGTGTCCACAGGCTAAGGGGACTTACTGCATGCCTTCTGTATGGCATACTACAATGTGGTGAAGCCCTAAAGCACCACTGCCTGTAACAGAGCCACTGCAAGACATAATAGTTTCATAGAATCATAGAATCATGGAATGGCCTGGGTTGAAAAGGATATAGAGATAATTTAGTTTCAACAACCCTGCCACCCAGAGGGTGCACTTGATTCCATCATCTATGTCATTGACAAAGATGTTGATCAGCACTGACTCCAAGACCAATGCCCAGGGGACACCACTTGTGACCAGCCTCCAGCCTGACATAGAACCATTGATCACAAAGTTTCCGTGACCCTTCTTATAGGGAACTCCGGCTGGTATACATAACACTTATGTTGTGAAACACAAATGTACAGCTCCATAAGATGCTGTGATCTGTCATTGTTTTATAAAGATGAGTTGCCCAGGTGGTGGATTTCTGTTACTGATTTTTTGACAGTCTGTCCAATATCACTGGTCCTCAGCTTCAGACCTTCCAAGCTTGATGCCCAACAGTATGGCTCCATAGCCAGGACAGTTTGTGAGCAGCCTCTTATCCCATCCTGCTCCAGAGCCAGACTGAGCATATCCTCTTTTTCCAGCCCTACCTCATTCTGTTTCCAAAACATGAAATCTTCTGTTTAAAAAGCCAGATCTGGAAGTATCATAGCAAATAACATTGCTTTGCCTACATATTTTGCCACTGTAATTACAAAGTAACATAAAATATTAGTCTGTGAGAGACTTTTTCTGCAAGTATCCCTATGGATATCTTAAGAAAGAGGAAGCTGAGGCACAGAGGGATTAAGGGCTATAGTCAGACCACCTACCCCAGCGTCTATAGCAGACATATTTCTTTGATCCCTAATACAAAAGACTGACAAAGTACTTAGACCTACTTCTCCCAGGGCTGCCAGGCTTTGTCTCTCTGCAGCAAAGAAAAAGAAGTGTGATTGTATTCAGCCCGATTCTCTGGATAAACAGCTCAAATGTTGTGCCTATTTTCTCTGTCACCATACAGAAGAACCTTGTCTCCTGACTGAAGAACAAGAACTGACTGCCTCCCATTGTTGCTTTCAGCACAGTCCGTTTCCAAGTTCACTCAGTGGGCACAGTTCCCCATAGACATCACAGATAGCACAGGCAGGGCCAGGCGCGGAACCCCACCTGCTTCTGTCTCAATCTGTCACCACCATGGATGTGTCATCAGCAGTGAAGCTGCCTCGGGACTGGGTTGTGCTGACAAAATGATATCAGTGAGCCCACTGCACACAGTTGCCTCCAATGTGGGTCAAAGCAGTACAGCAGGCAAAGTGGCTGTACCTGCATACATTCAGTTACTCAAAAGATAGTCACCATGGGTTTCACAGCTCATTTATAAAACAGAGCATTTTTCCTTAACTATATCTATCAGCTGTCTTTACAAGAAGGCATAGCTGCCATTTTCACAGTTCAGTACAAAAAGGATAAGAACAGGGACCCTGAATGAGCATGTCTGTCTCAGGACATAACATCCCCCATTCCTGCTGCAATTTAACTATTTGAGCCCTAGAATCATAGCATCACAGAATCATATAATTATAGGTTGGAAGGGACCTTAAAGACTGCCTAGCTCCAACCCCCTACTGTGGGCAGGACTGCCACCCACTAGATCAGGCTGCACGGAGCCCCATCCTACCTGGCCTTGAACACGTCCAGGGACTGGGCATCCACAGCTTCCCTGGGCAGTCTGTGCCAGTGCCTCATTAACCTCTGAGTAAAGAATTTACCTCTAATACCTAATTTAAATCTCTTCTCTTTGAGTTTAAAACCATCATCTCTTGTCCTATCACTATCAGACCATGTAAAAAGTCAGTCATCCTCATGTTTATAAACCACCCTCAAGTCAGGTGTGAAACAGGTAATATGTGCCACAGCCCTGGGGACAATTGGCATGTGGTTATTATCAGCTTCATTTTACAGGTGGGCAAACTAAAGGCTTACCAGATTAAGTGATCTGCCCAAGATTATGCTGCACTTTGAAAAGTCAGAATTGGGTGAGTTTTCCTGAAATACATGGGGGACTTTACAAGGGTACTATAAACACGAGGACTCTATATTAATGCAATGACATAGATGAGGTATTTACTACATACAGCTCTGACACCATTATGTTGGCTATTTCTCCTAAAACAGCAGCTTTGCTGGAGCTGAATCTGTTTTAACCAGCCATAAAACAGCCTCGCACAGCTCATGCACAGTCAACATCAGAGGTTACTCTGACTCACCAAGGAAAATCTCCCCAAACACTTCTCCCTGTCAGATTACTGCTCTTGCACTGCCTTCTAACACTGACTTATCTGCCAAATGTTTCCTCTGAGGGATTTCTCCTCTCAGGACGCCCGAGAGACGGCCCGGAGGCTCCAGGAGCATGGACTGGAGCTCACTGACATCTACCGAAGGAAGAGGGAAAAGCAAGGGCGGGCTGGGGAAGGAGGAAGGGAAGACTGGACAAAAGGAGGCTGTGTGTTCTCCTCCTCGGAGGCCTTCAGAGTCTGCTTGGGCATGAGCACACTGCTCCGGGTGTCCCTGCTTGAGAATGGGTTGGGCCAGCATCAGCCAGTTAGTTGTTCTGTGAGGAAAGGAGGGAAGAGAGTGGGAGGGAAGGACAGATGAAGGGAAGAAGAGGTAGGACATCATCTGCCAATTGGGCCAAGCAGAGAAAAAAATCAGGAAGGAGGCAGTTCTCATCTCTAAGCTGATGAGCACCTCACATGTTCAGCCTCACAGGCTCAGAACTAATGCATTCAAGAGAGACTGACGGACTGCCATGCACCCACAGCCTTCTGTACCCCCTTTGTGACCACAGGGCCTCCATACCTACTCTCTTCCTCCTGCAGGCACATCTGGCACAGTCCCATCCCTTCACACCACTGTCCCACCCTAGTTATCTGCCCATAGGATCCATAACCTTTTCGCAGGCCCTGTAAGTCAAAGACATCTCCTCTGAGCCATGAGCAGCCCAATGGTATCTCTTGTGTTATTCTCAGGCAGATAATTCCTTTTGTCTCACTGTGCACTGTGCAGTGTCATATCTACAATCTTCTGCAGAAAAAACATAGTCATCCAGTCTGTTTTATTTCACGACTGGGTCTACTAAGGATATTTCCTTCCTCTCCGCTTTGCTGTAATTTAGCTCACATGCTAAATTACATGCTGATTGAAGAAAGCACATGAAAAAAGATAATCACACGCTATTAACAGGAACAGGAGAGATGTGTTACTCAATTTTCCTTTCCTGATAATTTTTAAATTCCCATAACTTTAATGATGCAGAGCCCTAGCTAGCAAAAAAACAGCAAGGCACCATTGCTGTGGTG
This sequence comes from Coturnix japonica, assembly GCF_054131305.1. Classification (NCBI taxonomy): domain Eukaryota; kingdom Metazoa; phylum Chordata; class Aves; order Galliformes; family Phasianidae; genus Coturnix; species Coturnix japonica. The sequence goes on from NC_140663.1 coordinate 67,218,705, forward strand.
GAACGTTGCCTCATATGCTGTAAGACTGGGGCCCATTGTAGCAACAGATATTTTTCTGAATAAGGCTGGTTTAGAAGAAAATAAATAGCTACATCATCACAAAAACCACCCCAAATTTCACCATATGGACTGACAAACATGAAGCTAGATTAAAAGATCCAATTAGTTGTTCGAGGGGTTTTTGTTGTTGTTGCTGTAGTTGTTTTCCTAACAAAACACCGGGTATATATAGTGATGGTATACCAGCAAGGTCCTAGCAATTTATCTCAGTTTAGTCCTCTGGATTCCGACAGATCTCATTCACTCTGGTGCCTCCTTACTTTGGCATTTTGAGTTGTGTATTCATCTCTTATATACCGGTCTGAACAGAAGTCATTCATTTCATGGTCACAGTACATGGCTGACTGCAGTGAACTGAGGCCATTTTCATTCTAGACCTGTCTGTTTCTCCTGAAAACTGTAGATGCATACAGCAGCCATGTGGACAAAGTGACATTTTAATTTCAAATGTGGCAGCCCTATGTCAGATCCAACTATCATCATAACTGTGTATATTTTTAAATGATTTTTTATCTGCTACAAGTCTGGTCTCTCAAAATCAGTATAGCTACTTCTTAGTATCAGTATAGCTACTTTCTTACCATAAGCAATACCGTGCTTGGGATTAATCATTACTCTTACGAACTTCACATGAGATAAGCATTAAGAATCCCATTTAAAAAATAAAATAAAATAAAATAAAATAAAATAAAATAAAATAAAATAAAATAAAATAAAATAAAATAAAATAAAATAAAATAAAATAAAATAAAATAAAATAAAATAAAATAGAATAGAATAATTGTTCCTGCAAGAACAGTCTTGCCCCCTGCAAGAATTTCTCCTGACCTTGGCTCCCAGTCTCTTACAGAGCCCTAATGCTAGGGGACATGCCAAATAGTCAAATAAGCAAAATCCCTCCCACTGTAACAGCAGAGCAAGTCCTACATCAGCTCGTGAGACTTCTGTCTATGGGGACAGATGATATACATCCTGGGGTCCTGAGGGAACCAGCTGATGTGGTTGCCAAGGTGCTTCCCATCATATTTGAAAAGTCTTGGCTGACAGGCAAAGCCCTGGGTGACTGGAAAAAGGGAAACACCACTCCCATTTTTAAGAAAGGGAGAAAGGAAGACCTGGGGTACTACAGGTTGGTGAGACTCACTTATGACTTCCCTGTCTGGGAAGGCGATGTAGCAGATTATCCTGGAAGAGAAGTTAATCCACATGCAAGATGGGGAGGTGATCCAAGACAGACACACCAACGTCACTGAGGGCAGATCATTCCTGACCAATCTGTTGGCCTTCTATGATAGAACGATGGTAGACAGAGAGAGGGTAACAGATGTCTTCTACCTGAACTTGTTTCTAAATTGGGTAGAAGGCTGGACTAGTTGCTGGTTAAAGAGGTGGTTGGATGGTCACAGCCAGAGGATTGTGGTCAACAGCTCTTTGAGCAGGTAGAAGCCGGTCATGAGTTGTGCCCCTTAGGAGTCCATCTTGGGACTAGTGCTCTTCAACATCTTTATCAATGAAATAGACAGTGGAATTGAGTGTGCCCACAGCAAGTTCACCAGTGACACCAAGCTGAGTGGTGCAATTGACTCAATAGAAAGAAGAGATGCCATCCATCCAGAGGGACCTGGACGGGTATAAAAAGTTTTGATTAAGTGTATTCTCAGAAAGTTTGCCAATAACATTGAGTTAAGGGGTACACTTGAAATAACAAAAATAAGGAATGCCATCCAGAAGCAGAGCCTGAGAATTGGGCCCACACAAACCTTGATGAGGTTGAACAACATCAACTGCAAAGTGTCACACCTGGGTCAGAGTAATCCCAGATATATATACAAACAGGGAGAAGAACTCTCTAAGTGCAGCCCTGCGGAGAAGGGCTTGTGGAATTTGGAAGATGAAAGGGTAATACGAGCCAGCAGTGTGCATTTGCAGCCCAGAAGACCAATGGTAACCTGGGCTGCATCAAAAGAGGGGTGGCCAGCAGAAGAAGGGAAGTGGTTGTCCTCTTTTACTCTGCCCTCATGAGGCACCAACTGCAGTACTGCACCTAGGCCTGGGACCCCTAGCACAAGAAGGTTGTGGAGATGTTGTAGAATGTCCAGAGGAGAGCCATGAAGATGAACAGAAGGGTGGCGCATCTCTTCTGTGAAGAAAGGTTGAAGGAGCTGGTCTTGCTCATTTTGGAGAAGAGAAGGCTCCAGGGATCTCATTGTGACCTTTAAATACTTAAAGGGAGCTTATAAATATAAAAGTGACTTTTTACATAGTCTAACAGTGATAAGAAAAAGGGGGGTAGTTTAAAACAAAAAGAAGAGATATTTTAATTAGATATTGGGAAGAATTTTTTCACTCAGAGGATGGTGAGACACTGGAATAGGTTGCCCAGATAAGTTGTAGATGCCTTATCCCTGTAAGTGTTCACGGCCAGCGTGGATGGTACTGGCCACACCACTTTTGATGCAGCCCAGACACTGTTGGCCTTCAGGACTTCAAACACACACTACTGGCTTTCCACCCACCAGAATCCCCAAGTCTTTCTTTGCAGGGCTGCTCTCAGTCTATTCATCTTCTATTTTCTATTGATGTTTGGGATTGCCCTGACTCAGGTACAACACTTTGCACTTGGACTTGTTGAACCTCATTAGGTCCTCATGGAGCCAGTTCTTGGCTACTGGATGATGTTCCTTACTTTTGTTATTTCAAGTGTACCACTCAGCTTAGTCTCATTGGCAAATTTGCTGAGAATGCACTCAGTCCCATTGCTAATAAATGTATTAAACAGTACTGATTCAAGTATGAACCCTAGATGGTCCCCTCCTGCCAACAATCTCCACCTGAGCCTTGAGCTGTTGGCCACAACACCCTGAGTGCCACCATTCAACCAATTCCTTATCCATCAAATAGTCCATCATTCAAATCCATATTTCTCCAATTTAGAAATAACTAAATGAATAATTAAGTATCACAGATTAAAAAAAAGAGAGAGAGAGAGAGAGAGAGAGAGAGAGAAAAAATAATAAGAAGAATAGTGCAATGCCCAAAGATTGTGCAGGTTGTTCAGTCTTCTGCCTCCATGTTGCCTGAATTCCCCACGTACTCAAGGGACAAGACAAGTTCCTCCGAAGGACGATGGCTAGTTGGCGATTTGTCTTTTATCCTTACTTGATTCTCTAGCTCGGGTTGCAGACTCAGGCATCTCGTTTGATAACAGACGAGGAGGCACCGTCAGCACGGGCACGGATGGAGCAGGGCTTTCCCGATGCCGAGGGCTCTCCCCTGACCCTGCACGCCGTGTGCCGCACGAGGGCAGCATTGGTTTTCTCTTGGCTTCCCGACGTTATTTCCTTCCCCGAGCATCTCTCCTCGAAGACGCTGCACTTCGGGTTGTGCCATAAAGCTCATCAAGCAGTGCGACTTTTTCCAAGCATTACTGAATAGATCTGGAAGACGGAGAGCAGGAAGCTTATTTCACTTATACATATGTTTGTATTTCGGATATGCACTTAGCTTCTCATTTTGTATATCTAATACCAATTTAATTCTTGAAGGAGGGTATTTTGAAAGAGTGCAAATGTATGTGTGGTGGTGTTTTGTTTTGCTGTTGTTTCTTGTCTTTGTGTCACCAAGAGAGTCTAAGTGCATCCATGTTGGATTTCTGGTGCACAAGGACAGCATCTTTTTTCTGGTTTATAAACTCGTGGGGCTGAATTCACCATGATACAGAAAGGTAGGACAAGGAGCAGGTCTCTTTGAATGTCAAAGCCCCCAAAATGCACTGATCTTAAGAAGTTAATAACAACAACCATCTCACAACACTATATTCTGTGCCTTTTGGGGGTATATTTCTCTTTCTTGCAGTTTTATGCATATGAGAGTTTTGCCTATCATAGCTATGGAAGTTTGTTGGAAGGAATGGGAGCAGTGGATTCACTCTGCTGTACATCTCTTCTCATTCTCTACCAAGGGCAAACTAATAGTTGTCACTGCTAGAGCCAATGCTAAGAGCTCTAAGTTTTCCAGGTTATAACTAACTGCCTTCTGAAAGTGAATGGGAACCTGTCACAAGGATTCATGAACTGGTTGCTCAGCCAGTGCTCCAGAGAGGAATTTATGTCATAAGCACCTCCCTACTTTATTCAACTCAGGGGTCATTCTGCTTCCCCTCATCTTGCTGGTTACACAGTGCCTTGCAGCACGATCCCCATTCTGACTGAGACATCACAATTATATATGCAGCTGCTGCTCTGCACAGACCAGACAAAGGCCTGGTTCCAGCAGTGCTGCCCAGACACTTCAAAGAGGTAACTCCATTTACACAGCTCCTGGTGAGAGAGGATTCAAGCTATGGGCCTGAGTGCCTCACAAACAACCCCAGAGTTTACTTCACAGTAGGGGGAAAGAAATTACAATATGTGTTCAAATAAGAAAACCTGCTGGCTGAGGTGAGTGACAGATGATGGCTATTTTTACAATAGGCATACACAATAGCCTCACTCTCATTTTTAAGAGCAAATTAAAAGGTGAAGGGAAACAACAGCCATTACGTGATAAAACCTGGTGTCTATTCACAGGGTGTGTTTGTCATTTGTTATAGCTTTGTTTGAATCACAGAATCATAGAATCATAGAATTGCTCAGGTTGGAAAAGACCAAGAAAAATTATGAAGTCCAACCACAACCCAACCATAGTACCCTAACTCTAACAACCCTCTGCTGAATCATGTCCCCAAGCACCACATCCAAGTGGTTTTTAAACACATCCAGGGATGGTGACTCAACCACCTCCTTGGGGAGCCTATTCCAGTACTTTACAATCCCGTCTGTAAAGATTTTCCTCCTAAACCCCCCCAACTGCAATTTAAGGCCATTTCCCCTTGTCCTGTCACCAGTGAGAAGAGACCAATCCTGCTCTCACTGAAATCACCTTTCAGGTATTCGAAGAGAGCAGTAAGGACTCCCCTCAGCCTCCTCTTCTCCAGACTAAACAGCCCCAGTTCCTTCAATTGCTACTCATAGGGCATATTCCCCAAACCTTCACAAGCCTTCTTGCCCTTCTTTGGACTTGCTCCAGCACCTCAGTGTCCTTTCTGTATTGAGGTGCCCAAAACTGAACACAATACTCAAGATGGGGCATAACCAGTGCCAAGTACAGGTGCAGGATGACTTCCCCAGGCCTGCTCACCACACCATTCCTGTTACAAGCCAGGATGCCATGGGCTTTCATGGCCACCTGGGTACACTGCTGGCTCGTATTCAGCTGATTGTCCATCAGCACACCAAGGTTCCTTTCTGTCAGGCAGCTTTCCAGCAACTCCTCGTCAAGCCCGTAGGGCTGCCTGGGATTGCTGTGTCCATAATGCAGGACCCAACTCTTGGTCCTGTTGAAACTCATATATTTGGCCTTGGCTCATCAATGCAGGTCCTTCTGTAGTGCCCTTCTTCCCCCTGGCAGATCAACGCTCCCTCCCAGTTTGATGTCATCTGCAAACTTACTGAGGGTGCATTCAATCTCCTCGTCAAGATCATTAATAAAGATGTTAAATAGAAGTGGCCCCAGTACCAAGCCCTGGGGGTTCCCACTCCTGACTGGCTGCTGACTGGATTTAACTCCATTGACTGCATCTCTTTGGGCCTGGCCATCCAGCCAGTGCTTCACCCAGCAGAGTGTTTGCCCATCCAAACCATTGTCAGCCAGCTTCTCCACGAGGATGTTGTGGGGGACAGTGTCAAAGGCTTTACTGACGTCCACATAGGCCACATCAACAGCTTTACTTTCATCTGCTAAGCGGGTTGCTTTGTCATAGTACAAAATTGGATGTGTCAGACAGGATCTACTGTCCAAAAACCCATGCTGACTGGGCCTGATCTTCTGATTGACCTTTAATTGATCCATGATGTCTCCCAGAAATTAGTTCCTCATTTTTTTTGCAGTGATAAAGTTAACTCAGAAATGAATTCAGCTTCTTAGAGTTGCATTATCTTCCAACCACAAAGCTTCCTAGCTTGTAATCTCTCAGGAACATATTTCATAACAAAAGTAGTAGCATTAGGCCTACCAAGCAATCTGCAGATGTCAAAAGTGACTTGAACTTCCAAACTTTTTGCCAACTTTCTGATACATCTCCAGCTACCTCTGCTAAATTGAAATCTGTCAGGATGTTTGGTTTTGTTAAAGACAGACTCACATCATCAGTTCTGGACTACATGAGCCCCCTAGACTAAGATGTGATTATTCTACTCACTGTTTATACAACAGAACATCTTTATCACTTCTCTGCCAAAAAAACACAAACACCAATGTCTCAGCAGCAGGAAATCAAAACATTTGTTTTGCTCTGCCATGTAGAAAATAGGCACCAAAAGACCCAAAAAAGATCTCCCATTCAAGGAGAAGATCTCCCATCTCAAGGGGAAAAAAGTCATGTTCAAATTCAAGAGAATGTATCAGATTAAGATAATTATTTGTTATTCCATTTTCCTCTGCATTGGATTATCCAGACTTCTTGTGCTTATCTTAGCATGCTTACACAGAAATCCCTGATCTGCATTGCTAGAAATCCTTTCTGTCCTTGTCCTGCTGACTTGACTTCAACAACATTGAATGATTGGAAACTGCCTCTGAGCAGAGGTACAGGATTGGTGTCCCTATGGCAATGAGTACCACTTCAAAGCAGGCATAGACCTCACCACTGCTTCTGAATGAGCACTTCAGCATCAGTCCTCCATCCATTTGAAATACATCCTTAAATTTAGAATGTAGCAGATGTGTCAGACACAGAAATGTGATTCATCTCAGCTGAGCTCCAAGCGTGCAGATCACTTTAAATATCAGCTATCAGAATTCACCATGCATAATATTAACCCCAAGGCACAGTGAATTCTGCTTTGCATGTAGTGCTTAGAGAGGAGACAAAGACGACTAGTCCAAATTAAGCCTTAATGAAGCAAAAGCTGAGGCTTTCACCAGCTTTTCTGAATGCAAATAAAAGCAAGCCACAGTTTCCTTTGGGCAACTTACTGTTTTCACACAAAATGGAAATAAGTCGTCCCCTGAACTAGTTATCCCAGAATTTCAGATCCTCTGCAGGGTTTTGCTGAGATTTTACAGGGGTCTGAAGACAGTCTGTTACTGTCTGAACCACTGCTGTGATTTGAACAGGAAGAAACAAGCAAAACCAAAACCCACTTATCATGCTATCCTTAAGGAGCACCATTAGAAGAATAGAATCACAGAATCATTAAGACTGGAAAATACCTCCAGCATCCAACCATCCACCTACCACCAGTATTTCTCTACTAAACCACATCCCTTAGTACAGTATCTGTATGTTTCTTGAACACTTCTACCTCCCTGGGCAGCCTATTCCAGCGGCTGACCATTCTTTAGGAGAATCATTTTATCCTAATGTCCAGCTGAATCTCCCTTGTGCAAACTGAGGCCATTCCCTCTAGTCCTACCACTGGGTATGCAGGAGAAGAGGCTGACCATCCACCTTGCCACAACCTCCTTTCACATAGTTGGAGAGAGCCTTAAGATCTCTCCTGAGCCTCCTCTTCACCAGACTAAACAAGCCTAGTTCCCTCAGCCGCTCCTCATAAGATTTGTGCTCCAGTTCCCTCACCAGCTTCACTGCTCTTCTCTGAACACACTTTGGGGCTTCAATAAATTTCTCACAGTGAAGAGCCCAAAAGTGAACACAGTACTTGAGGTGCAGCCTCACCAGAGCTGAGTACAGAGGGTTGATTACCTCCCTTCTCCTACTGGCTGCACTGTTTCTGATACAAGCCAGGATGCCATTGGCCTTCTTGGCTATCTGGGCACACTGCTGGCTCATGTTTAGTCAAGCATCGACCAACATCCCCAAGTCTGTTTCTTCCACATGGTCTTCCAGCCTCCCTGCCCCAAGCCTTCCAAGTTGTCTGGGGCTGTTATGAACAAGGTGCAGGATCCACTGCTTTGTCTTGTTGGCCTCTTCTGCCAGGCAACAAACAGGACCTGAGGAAATGACCACAAGTTGTATCAGATGAGGTTTAGACTGGACATAAGAAGGAACTTTTTCTCTCAAAGATTGGTCAGGTGCTGGAATAGCCTGCCCAGGGAAGTAGTGGAGTTGCCATCCCTGGCAGTGTTCAAGAAGCATCTGAATAGGGAGCTAGGAGATCTGGTTTAGAGGTTTTCTGTAGGTATGGTAAAGGGAGGACAGTTGGACTAGATGATCTTGTAGGTCCTTTCCAACCTTGTGATTCTATGATTCTATGGTCCACTAGGAGGGTCACTACATCACAGAAGGAGATCAGGTTGGACAACATGCCTTTTATGAACCCATAGTGGCTGAGTCTGATCCTCTAGTTGTCCTACACGTGTTATGTGATCTCACTCAAGACAATCTGTTCCATAACCTTCCCCAGCACCAAGGTCAGACTGTAGCTCCCCTGATCATCCTTGTAGATGAAAGTCCCACTCTTGAGCCTCCAGTCCTCTGTGACCTCTGTGCTTGACAAGGAACATTGTTAAATGATGGAAAGCAGCTTGGCAATCACCTCTGCCAACTCCCTCAGCATCCTCAAGTAGATCGTCTCTGGACCCATGGGCTTGTGACAGTCCATGTGGAGTAGTAGGTCTCTAACTGCTTTCACCTGAATTGTGGGAGGTTTATTCTGCTCCCTGCTGCAGGCTCCTAGATTAGGGGGTAGCATTTCCCAAGGATAATTGATCTGGCTTTCAAAGACAGATGTAAAGAAGGCAATGAGAACCACAGCCTTTTCTTTAACCTCAGTGGTTACATTTCACACTAAAGGATGAAGATGGGATGGAGGGAAGAAGGGAAGGAGGGAGAGAGGACGGAAGGAGGGAGAGAGGACGGAAGGAAGGAAGGAAGGAAGGAAGGAAGGAAGGAAGGAAGGAAGGAAGGAAGGAAGGAAGGAAGGAAGGAAGGAAGGAAGGAAGGAAGGAAGGAAGGAAGGAAGGAAGGAAGGAAGGAAGGAAGGAAGGAAGGAAGGAAGGAAGGAAGGAAGGAAGGAAGGAAGGAAGGAAGGAGGGAGAGAGGAAGGAAGGAAGGAAGGAAGGAAGGAGGGAGAGAGGAAGGAAGGAAGGAAGGAAGGAAGGAAGGAAGGAAGGAAGGAAGGAAGGAAGGAAGGAAGGAAGGAAGGAAGGAAGGAAGGAAGGAAGGAAGGAAGGAAGGAAGGAAGGAAGGAAGGAAGGAAGGAAGGAAGGAAGGAAGGAAGGAAGGAAGGAAGGAAGGAAGGAAGGAAGGAAGGAAGGAAGGAAGGAAGGAAGGAAGGAAGGAAGGAAGGAAGGAAGGAAGGAAGGAAGGAAGGAAGGAAGGAAGGAAGGAAGGAAGGAAGGAAGGAAGGAAGGAAGGAAGGAAGGAAGGAAGGAAGGAAGGAAGGAGGGAGAGAGGAAGGAAGGAAGGAAGGAGGGAGGGAGGGAGGGAGGGAGGGAGGGAGGGAGGGAAGGAAGGAAGGAAGGAAGGAAGGAAGGAAGGAAGGAAGGAAGGAAGGAAGGAAGGAAGGAAGGAAGGAAGGAAGGAAGGAAGGAAGGAAGGAAGGAAGGAAGGAAGGAAGGAAGGAAGGAAGGAAGGAAGGAAGGAAGGAAGGAAGGAAGGAAGGAAGGAAGGAAGGAAGGAAGGAAGGAAGGAAGGAAGGAAGGAAGGAAGGAAGGAAGGAAGGAAGGAAGGAAGGAAGGAAGGAAGGAAGGAAGGAAGGAAGGAAGGAAGGAAGGAAGGAAGGAAGGAAGGAAGGAAGGAAGGAAGGAAGGAAGGAAGGAAGGAAGGAAGGAAGGAAGGAAGGAAGGAAGGAAGGAAGGAAGGAAGGAAGGAAGGAAGGAAGGAAGGAAGGAAGGAAGGAAGGAAGGAAGGAAGGAAGGAAGGAAGGAAGGAAGGAAGGAAGGAAGGAAGGAAGGAAGGAAGGAAGGAAGGAAGGAAGGAAGGAAGGAAGGAAGGAAGGAAGGAAGGAAGGAAGGAAGGAAGGAAGGAAGGAAGGAAGGAAGGAAGGAAGGAAGGAAGGAAAAATATGCATTCCCAGAGGCAGCTAATTAAAAATTCTCTCCACCTCCCTCTCCTTATCCATTATCCCTATCTCTTTCAGGAGACACTGTGACTGTGGTGGAAGAAAAGCATCCTCTCCAGCAGCCGCCCCTCACCATAGCAACTGGGACGTCAGCGTAGACCTCCATCCTCCGCAGCCGGCAGAGCGGCGGGGAAGAAGCGGGGCACCAGCATCCACCCCTTCGGGGCCACGGGGCCGGGGCGGGAGTCGTGCCGCTGTCCGCGGTGCTGACGGGAGCGGCCGCGACGGGGCGGGGGCGGCGGGAACAGTAAGTTAGCAGCCAGCCCCGCCACACGTCGTTTTCCATTACAGAACAGGAGCAGAATAACCAACCCCTCCTTCTACTGGATTTGCAAGTGTTCGGGCACAGATGTGAACATACTGCGTGTTTTCCAATATGGCTTCACTTGGGATTATAAAAGAAAGAAGGACAAGACCAGGAATTCTGCAATTATGCTTTGGAACAGGTGAGTGTACCTATAGGTGCTGTGCTGAGCAATGTTGTGGCTAAAGGGGTAGTTATCTTTGTAAAGAAAGACGATCTTCTCCAGTGATTTACTTTATGTGTATTAGCATGCGTGCTTTTAAAATCCTTGGGTTTTAGCAAGGAGAGCTTTATTCAGTGGCAAACACTCCACAGGGCTTGAATGCTGAGGTGATGATTCTGCTGAAAGCTAAAGGGTGAGTAGAATTACTGCAGAATAAGCATCTTCGTTTTCTATATAAATATATGTGCTGTATATCAATATTCAGTATTTTTATTTTTACTTTTGGCATTTATTTGTTCTTAAACAGTCCCCTGACATGGACAATTTGATGAAAGAAAATAACTGAGATGGAGCAGACCTGTCTGCCCATCTGTTCTTCTCAGTGTCCAGATGCATTCACACAGCTTCTTCTTTCCCCTTGAAATTTCACTAATATAGCCACTTCTGTGTTTTTCTGACATTAAATTTAATTATCCCTTTTGAAAGAATTTAGTCCCTCCTTCTGTGGGTGCCTGGATGTTTCTATTAAGAAAACATCACAGGAATGGTGATCTTTGCTTATCTGTAGCCAGCAGAGGCAAGAAGGCTGCTCTGTTTTTTGCTAATTCACACAGATACTCTCTAAAAATGCATAGTGATATTTTCCATGTATCCAGATGACTTCTAGCATGACAAGCAATATGTTGGTTCCACAGAGTTAAGGAGAAGTAAAACTGCCTTCTGCTTTCAATAGGCCACTTTTGTGCATGAGGTAGGCTTCAGAGTCAGCTCATTCTGGCAAGGATTTTCAGCGGTGATTCTTGAAGGATTGTCAGTAAATCCACTGTTAGTCACTTAAACAAGTGGCTTGATCTGCTGAAAAGAAATGTGTGCCAACCAAGAGGCAGCTACTCTTTGAGCATATAATTATTGGGTTTTGGAATCTTGATTTGTGAGTTTATTTGAAACATACTGAAATCAGGATGAGACACTAAGGGAAGAATTTTTTGTACCTTTAATACATTTGGGGAGCTCTGCTCCTTAGCTATGAGGGAGAGCTTGGAAATCCTCATACCTCCACAGTACTCCTGTGAAGTCCCTGCTTGCAAAGCTGTGCAGTGCAGTTCCATCTGGGTCTCACCATGTAATTCCCATGTTATTTTTTTTATTTGGTCGTCCCACCAGGCATCTTCCCTCAGGTGTCCAACGATCCCCTGTGATTCCCAGTCAGAGAAATGTTAACTAGACAATGCAGAATAAACCCCAACAGCCTCAATCAGAGCCTATTTCCCCTTCTTACCTCAAACTCGGTCCTCTCAGCACCAAAACTTGAAGCAGCATTTGTGTTTTTGGGATTTATCCATTCCAGCATCTTCCATTGCTCCCTATTTTCCCTTCAGTAGGCAGCTAGAACAAGTCCTACAGCCAGCACCCTACCCACGTAGATATCTCCAGTGCAGGGAAAGCTTCTTCCTTAGTGGCTTAGTTCTCCCTGAGATCAGCCCAGCTGGGACTTCCCTTCCAACAATTATTTCTGCACCAGGAATTTCCAGCCTAACTGCAGGCTTTGAATTACCTCCAGCTCCATCCTCCTTCTTCAGCAAAGTCAGTATGAGAGGGCTATGAAAAGCTCTCATTAAACCATATCCTCTGACAGAGGGCAGGGGAACATTCTCCTACTGCTCATTCAGGTCCTCTCCTTCTCTTACTCCTATCACATAAGTCTCCCTGGAATTATATTCAGATTTCTGTCAACTCTATCCCTGGCATTATTATTAGCCACCAGTGACACCCCACTTTTCAGCCCTGGCACAAGTGACCTGTGTCACACAAGTTCTAGATCTGTCTTACCAGAGAAGATACAGGGTCATAAAACAGACACTCATATTCCAGACATGAATGTTTGGACCAGTGCATAAATACTGCAACTATATTCACTGCATGAGTATTGAGCAAATAACTTTTACAAACTTTAATGTCAAGGAATCATTCCTGTGTGAAAATTTTTTATGTAAAAGAAGAAAACATATATATTCTCCTAAGTAAAGTGGCAATGTGAGCTGAGCTGATGTCATGCTCACAAATGCTGCTGGCATGTTTTCCTTGCGGGGGAGAGGATGCTTGGTGGGGAGAGGGTGAGAATTTCTAGGAGATAGGAAGAAAAATCAGCCAGGCATGAGATTCACCACAGCTCATCTGTCAACACCCACCACGAAAATCTAGTCCTGAAAGCTCTGCCTTCCTCACATCAAGCACAAGTGTGTGCTGTGCTTTGAACAGGGCCTGGTGTTGCCAAAAATGAGTGTAAGAGTGTGGGAGAGTACACCTATTTTTTTTTTACCTATGATTCAAGGAAGGGCAGACTCACTCCCCACTGAAGAAGGCAAAAAGCCCACAGAAGAATATTTCAAGCTCTAGTTACACAACACCAGTAGGTGGAACCTGTTTTGAAAGCAGGGTTGGAAATCGGGTCAGTCTTCCTCCTCCTTGATCCCACTTTTCTTGCCCCCACAGTCACAATGGGCAAAGGTCTGGGTTCTGTCATCATTTTTCAATCAGTATTAGTCTAAAGTGTTGGCTACTAGTCACAGAACCAAGAGAATACAATAGAGCTTAGAGACTTTTAAGATTCAGTATATATTCCTTTTGAGTAAGAATTACGCCTATAACAAGAGACCCATAGTCTTTTGTTTGCCTTGTCACTGTCTTTAAGAGACTCAGCCAATATGCAGTACCTTGTAACCTGCACATGTTCTTCAACCCCAAATGTTTACCAAAATCATGAACCTCTGGGCCAGAACTCAGGCACCACACTGTAACACTGCAGTCAGAGGAGTTCCTTCAGATGTGAAGGGACATCCAGAAGCAACACATGGACCCAGTTCCTGGCCTGATGGGTTGCTGCATGGCTCACCAATTACTAAGTCCAGTCGGCCCCTTATTTTCATCACACACACTGCAGAATAATCTTGTTGAGATTCATGGTCATGCAGTAGCTGAAAACAACATATGGTATTTATATGTGATGGAAGTAAAGAACAAATCACTTTATTTGATTCCATCCATATTTCCTACTCTCTCACCCTGCAATATAGGCTATGCAGCTGGATGCCGATAGAAAGTAGAACAATGTGTGTCAGCTTACATCATCAGTTCAGTTCTGAAGCTTTTACTGTACACCAGCAGGAGCCAGCCTGCCCACATCTCCAGTCACAAGACCTTTAGCTAACGATGCTGATGAACAGGACTCTCCACCAGTAGAGGGCAGAGCCAGGGGTGCATGCAGTGGCATATAAAGCATGGATAAGAATCTCAAAAGATGAATCTCAAAAATCTTATTCTCCTGATAGAAGGACAGACGTTTTCTATTGCTGTGCACAGGAATGAAGACAGTAAGAATATACTGAACCTCAAGAGATTTCCAGGCTGTGCTCAGAATAGTAGATGGAGAATAGGAAAGCTTTCACAACAAGAGCGGGGTGAGAGTTATTATGAATCCTAGCCCAGAAACAAGAACTGGCAGTAAATCTGCATGCTTTCAGAAGCATGTGCAGCCACATTCCTACCCTGGAAGTACAAGCACTGAATGGCCTCAATATGCATGCAGTCATCTCTGTGCAGCAAGAGACAGTTACAGGTCAAAAGGCTCTGTGCTATTCTATAAAATGATTATTGCACTGAGACTCAGCACACATATAGAGTAGTTAATTTGAGTTAAGGCAAGAGTGAATGTCACCTCCTAGCATCTTATACCCAGACAAAAGCACCCCATCCTGATTCAATTTACTCCTGCTTCTCACATTGATTAAACTCCTTTAGATGAAGCACTGCTCTTGCAATCTGGCAGCTACTCCCAAGAAATTCTTCAGAGAGGGAAGTTTATGGAGTAAAAGACAAACATATTGTTCTTCATTGTCCTAACTCTCTGCGCCACTGCATGATCAGCATTTTGCAGTGATGATGCAGAGGACTAAAATAGGTTGGATTAAAAAGCCACTTTGCTATTTATTTAGCTATCTTTTGATCCTAAAAAACAGTGATGGGAAAAAAGATATTATTTTGATTAAGCACTAAAAAAAAGCCATTTGTTGCATTCCTTTTTGAATCTTTTTAGGTTTTACTACTCCAAATTGCAATGGAAATGTCATCTCTAGACAGGACAGTAAACATGTAAACAAGTAGTAACTATCCATCTAGGCTTTATACAACTGCAGAGAAGACATGGCATTGATTTTATGTCATTCCTCTGGTTCAGGTACTTCTCTAAGTAACAGACCCCTTTTGGAGAGATAGCAATTTCCTTTGCTATCAACTCAAAGGGACATCCCTGGGAATGGTGGATTCGGGCTTTCAAATTACAAAGTACATAAGGTAAGCATGAGAAAGGACAAGGAGCAGGATACCTCCCAAAGGCTGAGGCGGACGTTGTCCTTTCCAGATGGCTGACATCCACTTCTTGGTCTCCGGATGTCCCCTCTTTGTATCCTCAATTGTTATTTTGAAAGGAGGGACTCACATAGTGTTCCTGAAACAAAACTAGCAGTTATCAGCCTTAGTCTGCTTCAGCTAAACTTAATATGAGATGTTTACAGTTCCCAGATCTCACTTGAACACAAAAGCAGCTCAGTAAGGCTCTGGGAGTAGTGTTGGTGACTCATGCACTGACCCACTTTCTGCTTCACAGTCAGAGGCCAGGCACGGTGCGAGGCTGATGCTGTGGGTCTTGGAGAAGAGACACAACAGCTTCCTGCCACAGACTGGCTGCTCTGTGCAGCGTGGATGTATCTATGTAGATCTGCCACGCTGCTCACAAACACACTTCACATTTTCAAGGATGGTAAATAAATTTGTCCCTACAGCACAGAGCTCATTGTACATGTAATCTGTTTGAGTGAAGCACACAATGTTTCACTAAGATCAGCTAATGAACACTGAGTCTAAGTAGCTCAAGGAAAACATCTTCTCTAATCACATCAAACAAATAGTACATCTTTTCCTCTTCCACATCTGGCTGTTATTTTATTGTATTCTTGAAGACTCATCTGGTAGCTTTGTGCTTAGATAAAGCAATTGGTGCAAAGCAAGACACAGGCAGAGAAAAAAACATCAGAACAACACTGAATAAAACATCAGAAAGCAAACGTGGTGACCTGGATCACATGAAAACTCAAGGAAGATGGTGGCGTTTTTTGACTTGTTTGTTCAGCTTCTGGGATGAACTGGGTGGGTCTTTTTGCTAACAGATTTAATCCTGATATATCTGAGTTACTATAAAGACTCCAGTGCTAAAGACTCACACATTGCAACCACAGGATCAGATTTTGCATTACTAACAAGAACAAGGTTTTGCAATTCACCGTGATTGAAAGGACATGTTTTAGAGCATCATCGCCAGGCAAGATGTCCCTACATGCACAGTCAGTAGTATTAAATATCCTTCCATTTAATCCTTGTGAGGATTTAAGATGATCTATAGGAAATATGGTGATAATTGCTATACTAGAAAATTTGGCAGTATATTTCTCACTGTTTCTCTGAAATCAGCGTATTCAGTTTAAAATTATAATTCATTGATTAAAGTAAGTTTTCACAAATACTTACTAGATATAACTTTTTGTCTTTGTTTATACAGAGCCCAAGCAGGAGACATGACTGTCACGCTTGACCATAGTACGGATAACAACATTTCTTTTGTTCTCCCTACGTTATTGCTCCTGCTGCAGAACAAAAGCTACCCCAAGACCTCCCTCCCTGCAGCTGACCATGAGATGACAGAGTCACCTGAGGAGCCCAGGCCAAGCAGGAACCACACCGTCTTGCAGTATGAGCTGAAGCCAGGGGAAATCGTATCGGCCGGCATGGTTTTTGGAGTACTGTGGCTAATTTCCATCTTTGGAAACTCCCTTGTTTGCTTGGTGATCCACAGAAGCAGGAGGACACAATCAACCACCAACTATTTTGTTGTCTCCATGGCTTGTGCAGATCTTCTCATCAGTGTTGGAAGTGCACCATTTGCGCTGCTTCAGTTTACATCAGGCAGGTGGACGCTCGGGAATGTGATGTGTAAGCTGGTAAGGTATATTCAGTATTTCACTCCTGGAGTCCAGATGTATGTGCTCCTCTCCATATGCGTGGATCGATTCTACACCATTGTCTACCCTCTGAGCTTCAAGGTGTCAAGAGAGAAAGCCAAGAAAATGATTGTAGCAGCTTGGATCTTTGATCTTGCATTTATGTCACCAGTTTTCTTTTTCTATGGCTCTAATGAGGATGACCACTGCAACTTTTTTCTGCCAAATTCTTGGGAAGGAGCCATCTACAGTATTATCCATCTCTTGGTGGTGTTTTTGACCCCATCCATCCTCATTATCCTGTTCTACCAAAAGATTGTTAAGTACATTTGGAGAATAGGCACTGATGGCAGGACTGTTAGAAGAACAATGAATATTGTCCCAAGGACAAAAGTGAAAACTATCAAGATGTTCTTAATGTTAAATTTAGTGTTTCTCCTATCCTGGTTCCCATTTTATGTGGTACAACTGTGGCACCCACAGGAAACAGACTATAGAAAAAGTTCCTTGGTTTTCATGGCTATCACATGGATCTCTTTCAGTTCTTCAGCTTCTAAGCCAACCCTGTACTCAGTGTATAATGCAAACTTCAGAAGAGGGATGAAGGAAACTTTTTGCATGTCCTCCATGAAGTGCTACAGAAGCAATGCATACACCATCACCACCAGCTCAAGGATAGCAAAAAAAAATTATGTCGGGATCTCAGAAATCCCAGCACCAGCCAAAACTGTAACCAAAGACTCCATCTATAATTCGTTTAACAGAGAAGCAAAGGAAAAAAAGCTCGCCTGGCCTATTCATTCAAATCCTCCAAATACATTTGTCTAATTGGCTTAATAGCTTTGAATGGTGGTTATGTACGATCGGAACTAAGAACTTTTTGAACCAATGTAAACATACGTGTTTTTACAACAACTTTTAGAAAGGGAGAAAAAAAAAGATATTTTATTAAATGCATTGATTTTGGTGTATTTAGTGTACATAATTTCAGCTACATTTGCTTCTGTAAGTACTCTCCCTGAATCATGAGCCTATCTGCTTTCTTACCAGAAAAAAAAAAAAAAAGCTCTTGCATTTTCTGTTTGTAGGGATAAAAGGGAGAAAAAGTACCACTGCATTTTTAATCACTGTACATTGGCCACCATGTTTAAATACATAAATACACCCAAAGACATCTCCACAGCCTTTTGTTACGCCCTTAAGAATACTGTTGCACTTGTGTTTTCTTTCTTGTTCAGACCTCACCACTAAGATTTTTGTATGTGGTAATGCTGGCAAAATGTTGAGCTGATTGAGTTCAGCTATAAAATTCACACTGCCTCTGTAGAGTCAGCACTGAGTGCTTTTGCATATTCAGCATTGCACTTCCAGAGAGATCTAGTGGCAGAAGCAGCTTGAGAAGAGTAAGACTCCATGTCTTACCCTCCCCAGCTCCTCTCTAGCTGTGTCTACACCCAGGCTGATGTGCTTGATGTGCAGCCACAGCAGAAGAGGAGCAGCATCACCTGATCTGACCTCACCACCAAAAGTCCCCAGGCAATTGCAAAATGCAGTGGGAAGCTCCAAAGTTACTTCCCCAGCACTCTGCAACTGGTTTGGAACCAAAATGCAAAGAACAAAACTCCTAAGCCAGGCTAAGAGGTGCTTAGTTGATTGTGAAGCCTGCCCATCCTGAGCTAAAAAAAGTGAACACATATACACCATGGACATTTATACCATGGGTCCAATTCTTCCTACATATTTACTTTCAAGGTTTGCTTCATCTGAGATACAGATCCACAGGAGAATGAAGAGGGATGTATTCTTGAAAACCAGTTTGAAATGTGAAGCCTTCACATCATGCAGTTAAGGTTAAGAAGAACTGGAAAGAGCTTCTGTGTTTGATATTGATTTATTTTCCTAATTCCTATTCTAGTGCCTAAAACTACAGCAATACACTCAGAAAACATCATAGATAACAAAATAAGGCCAGCACAAACTGTGTTTGGTGAATTCCCCTCACTCTGATGGATCGCTGTATTCACTTTCCCTCACCCTGGTAAGTTTCCATGTTATCTTATAACATGGGCAGGAGATTCTTGCTGGCTTCAGACCAGCAGTCCTGTTATTTCTCTTCTGCACTGAAGCTTTCCATCCTACTCAGTTATTTCTGACACAGAAACTGCTTCAGACTAGGCTCTGCTTGGATCATCATAATGTAGCAGCTAGGGTACGGCCTGGTATCTTGAAGACCAGATTACCAACATGCATTTCAAGTCATCCCAAAAGCAATGTAGGTACTTTGACCTTAGGTGTTCAATTAGGCAGAAGCCAGCTGTGGGGCAGAAAATAAGATACAAGCATGAGATATCCCTTCACATACCATATTTCAAAAGCTCTGTCTTTGAAAGATGCATCCTCAGTCACAAACTCTTCAGAGAATAATTATCTTTTTCTTCTGTTTCCAGAGCAAATGTAGCACAACTGGGCCTGAGGTCTGAAAGTCCTGTAGTAACAAAAGTTAATAGAACAGGAGCAGCAAGTACGAAGGGTGTATTAACCACAGTCATGCATCTCCCCTTCCGATCAGCAGAGAGCAGAAGCACAGAAGCACATGTGTTGTTGAACCGCAGGTGGCAGAAGTGGTCTGGATGGACTCTAGTGCTGGAATATTGGGTAGGGGAACTCCTTTGTTGAGCAATATTCCTGCCTGTACTCTAGACTTTTTCCTTCCCCCTACTCTACCACACTAAGTGTGGACATAAGAACCCATACTGTTTGTGGAAACATTTCCTGTATCTATTTCACAAATTCAGAAATCCCCATTAAATGAGGATTAGACATTTCTCATCAAAGTCATGAGCAAAAATCCCCATGAACTGTGAGAGGAGAGGGCCTTAAAAATGAGGCCATTTTGTTCCGTGTGGTTCATGTTTCGGGCAAATTGTTTCTCCCTGAAACATCAGCATGTGTTGATAAGGAGCAGGGCTCACATCATTGCCGCCTTGTACAGGGACTGCTGTCCTCAGACTTGCTGTACTATAGAATGGGAGGAAGAGATGAAGCCCACCTCTGAGATGCCAAAACCTCCCTTGAGACAAAAAGTCTGCCAGACATCATTTTCAATATGAAACTAGAGGAATACTGGGTTATGAAGCCAGAGACTTTCATACAATTGCTCCTCTTCTGAACTTGAATGTATTTCCCCACCTTCCATAAGCTGTAAAGGAGCTAGAGGAGCAGTGATGTGCCTGAACATCGGGCATCCATGTTCATGTGGAAACCCTTCCTCTCCCTGTCCCACCAGTCCTTGCACATTCTTTCCAGTCCTTGTCCTCTTGGTGTGCTGGGAGCACCATGCCCCAGACAAGGCTGCCTTTGCATTCCTGGCAGCTCCCATCCTCCTTCAGGCAGGGGACACCAAGCCACTGGTAGCTTTGTGCCATTGCCATAGGAGCTAAACATGGCATTGTGCTGAAGCAGGACAGAAGATGGAGAATACTTGGCAGCTTGATAGATACTGACTTTGCGCCAGCACAAGGAGAAACCTTTTCCACTTCATATTTTTATCTTTTATTTCTATTTTTAAAGCATCATTTTAGAAGAGGCGATGGGTTGGTTTGATAGCACCAGCCATCTTGTATCACTTAGTCTGCTAGTGCCCCAGGAGCACTAGAGATTGAGGAAGGAGATCATGCATTATCCAAGCAGGAAATGGAAAATGCATTGAGATTTGCTTGATCAATATGTATCTATCTATCTAGATGTATAGATATCTGTATCTACAAATCTTTTCATGCTCTTTCACAGTTCCTTACTACCAACAGCTGCTTTGGCAATATACATAGCACAATAATAAAATTACTAAAGAGCGAGGAAACTTTAGGACTAAATCAAGCAATCCTATTCAGATAAAGATACCTTTCAGGAATGCTCTTCAATGGGGAAATGGCCAGCTACTGCTGCTGGATCTTCATGCTGCTCTGGAGGCAGATGCTCCCATACTCGAGGTGAGACTGGCAGGTCTGGTCAGTGTGCAGACACTGTGCCCATGGGTACCTGCGTGTGCCTCAGTGCATGTGCGCAGTGAGGAGGAGAGGAGCTAGAATACAAATGCTGAAGCCAGCAGAATTTAGTGTATACCTAGCAAACCAAACTGCCTCACTTCACAAGTATACCTCAACCACGTCTTCAAAGGAGCAGCTATGGGAGAAAGAAAGGACTTCTGGATCTGTAGCCCATCCAACACTTATTCAAGATCTTTCTGTGCAAGAATATGACCAGTGTCAATTACTAAACATGTTTTGCCATTAAGCGGACACCCATCAAGTGGAAATTCTGTCATCACCATTTACTTCTGGTATTAAATGTTAAGTGATGATTTCCTTACAAATCTTCCAGTTATGGCCCTCCATTTTATTTCAGGAAAAAATTTATATTCTGTTGAATGCATTTTTAAAATGTCCATCTGGAAGTGGGAGGCAATGAGAAACAGAGGCACACTCCACTTAGGACTTTTTCAACCAGCATTCTAGAGGTGTTAGCAAGGTGGTTGTTACCTATAATTACAGCTAAGTGTATTCCTATGTCTGGTTAAGAATCTCCTGACTTTGTCATTCTCATCACCTCAACCAGCTTCACATCACATTTAACTGACATTGATTTAGGAGACGGTTTCTGAAGTGTCAAATGCATGCCATCAGTTTCAGCTGAAATTCGGAGTGCTCAGCCTTTGTGAACGTCAGATCCTTCCAATTCAAACCAAGTAGATTTGAAGTATATTAAATCCAGATCTGTACACTTACAGGAAGGGTTATTAGTTCCTTAAGTGTTTCTGTAAGTTAATATGCCTTTACTAGTTGGCTATTTACAACCTCACAAGTATAGTGGAATAGGCCATTATAAATTACAAGGGATTTATTTGAACCTACTTCCAGTAAAACATAAAAAACCTACTAAAAGACTGTTATATAAATGTCACCTTCTGGAAAGCAGTTTGAACTAAAACATGGTTTTATTCTACACTACTGCTAGTGCACATGCAAGCCTACTTTTAATCTACTCAAGAAACTGGCCTCTATAAAATTCAGAAGTGGTACAGACAGCACTAAGTCCTTTGTGTTCAGAATCTTAGGTATTTTAGACCAGCTCTTGATTTGGTCCTAAACTTGCAAGGAAAGTGGGGAAAAAAGAGAGAAAATAAGGATAAGATCACTAAATTATTTCACTTATCCTCACTACATGCCCAGCCAGACACTAGCCTGCATGTACAAGTGTGATAAGACAGGAGATACTCTCATTTCCATGACTTGGGAAGGTGAATGGGGGTTATCAGGAAATTTATCTTTCTTAAAGCCTTGTAGAATTAGACACATTGCAGATGTGGCAAATGGATGGCTCTAAGTATCTACCTTATTTCCACTGGCACTACAGCTCTGCCCACAGGTTTCAGTTCAGCTCTGCAGATTAATCACCTCTACTGCAATAAGTACTCTGTAAAGTCCCTACCCATACTGACCCAAATGCAGGAACTACAGCAATTAAATGATATTCAGAGTTATCAAGACTTTGGATTATTTACAAGTTACCTGTATATGCAGCAGGAGCAGCAAGATGCTTGCTAACTTGCAACATTGCTGGGAGTGGATTTGCTGTGTGGGTTTCTGCAGAGTCCAAAACAGCTCTTGACATATTATTGGACTGTTTTTTTCTATTAACCCAGGGCATTCATCTTCAAATTAAGTACTGGGGTTTTACATTTTTTTCTTTAAGAAGAGGGATGTTGTGGATGTGACCTTTGGTCCCATTATCAGGAGTTGCACCAAAAGCAATAAGTTATGGCAGTAAGCATTGAGTTTCTTGAGCTGAATTGTGTATATCTGTAGTACAACAGAGGCAGCCACCACTTCACTGCAGGCCAGAAAACAGAAATATAGAGAGCTATTTCAGGATACCTCAAGAAAGGTCAATGTGGCAAGGGGTGCCTCTCCACAAATTACCCTTGAACTCACAACAGTGCCTCTGTAAGTCCCATCAGAGACCAGACTTTTGCCATTCAAGAGTATAACTTTAAAAAATGACACTTTTAGAAACAGATCTTTTTCTCAGAGTAAGTATTTTACAGGGTATCTCAGAAGTGCCAGCTGACAAAGCCATGTGTTTTTCGTGTGTTAGGAAGCTCATCACGTGCCATCAATGTACAAAACTCCCTGAAGGAGTGTTCCATCAACCAGCATACCCCAGCTGTAAATTTTGAACCCCTAATGTGAGCAAGCTGTTGATTTTAGATTTATAGAGCAATCTCAGGACTCTTCAGCTCCTCTGCTTACACAGAATTCTTCTCTCTCAGCTCCCTCTGGTCAAATTTCATCCAAAATGCAGAAATGGAACCAAGAATAAATCAGACTTTGGGACACATCGCCCATTTCTGGGAGCTTGTTTGGGACCCTGACCCTGGTTTTCTAGGGAATCAGGACTTATGCAATACTGTTTGCAGTAAGATTTCACTTTTAAGATTTTTTTAAGTCCATTTGCTAATTCTAACCCTCTTTGAAAAAGCAATCATAAAGCTAATATAGTTTTGAGAATAAACTGGTAACTTGGTGCCTATCCACCTGCAGGGTTAGGCAAAAGAGAAATCTAACACCGCTTGTAGGCTGTGAGTATGACAGCAGTCAGCAAGATGATGACCTTAATGACCAGTCAGTTTGCTTGCTATTCACCAGCAAGAGTGAAAGAAGAACAAGACAAAGATGACAAACCTAAAGGGATTCATACTAGCAGAACAACATATTTTAGAGTCAAATAGTCAAAATCCTTTTGTTGTTGTTTTTGTTGTGTTTTTCTTTTTTTTCTGTTTTATGCCAGGATTTAACATGCAAACATTTCTTTAATGTCAGTGTATGGAATCAGCACAAGCAGAACAGAATATGCTGGCATTATCAAAGCCCAGTTAAATGCAAAATAAATAAATACACAAATAAACAAATAAAAATGCATTGGAGGCAAGTGAAAGGAGCCTGGTGATTTATCAGCTTCTGCATCATTTAAGGATATGGTCACAAATCATCAAGTTGAAGCAAATCAGAGAAGAAAAAAATATATGCTCAGTCTGATCCAAGATGAAGGGAAATGAGTCTGCAAAGAGTCCTTCAGTGGTTCTGATAGCATCAGAAAGACACAGCTAGCAACACTTGAAACTTTAAGGAAGGAATCTAAGATTACACTTCTCTAAAAGAAAACTTTGGAGGAAAGAGTAAAAGAAAAAAAGAGAAAGGAATAAAGTGGAAAAGAAAGAGCTGGTGTCCAGATTGGGAGAGAGTCTGAAACTGTAGATTAATAGAAAAGCAGTCCAAATTCTGCTGGGAGACAGAAGATGAGCTTGCAGGGGTCCAGCCTTCCAAATGTCAGCTATTCTCAGGACAAATAACAGCCAACAGCCACATGCCCTGTGCTTGCTTCTTTCTTGTATCCTGACCACTGCAGGAGAAACTGTATGCCAAGTTTTCTCTTCTCCGTACCATAGTGAAGTTGTGCACTTCAGAAGGGTACTGGTCAGGAAAGAAATTGGAGCTCAGTGAGGTTAAACTTCCTCTGTACCCTTTGCGCTTTCATGAAGAGCTTCAAATCAAACATGGCAGAATGATGGCACACATGGGAGAAACTATGCGTCAAAGCATCCTTGACAATCCTTGCACTTCTTTGCCTCCTTTCTAATAAACGTGAAATTGCTCCTGTATGAAACTCTCACTGATGTTTGAAATCAGCTATGTACTAATGAAAACAAAGAAAATGAAGGTTTCCAATAGCTGAAAGAAAATAATTTTAATTCACGTTATTGGGAGATATTTCATGTTATAGCTGCTGATAGCATTCCTGACAGACCAAGACAAAGCGTGTTAGCAACAGGCATGTCTTATTTATATGACTTATGTCATGCAAGGAGCGTGATTGAGAAAAAAAAAAAAAAAAGCAGGGTAAATGCAAGCAATCACAAGAGGCCATTCATCATTCTGCCTACGTTTTTCTTTTTTCATACGTCCACAAAACTGCAACTGTGTTCATTCCCAGAGGCAGAAGTTCATGGCAGAAGGATTAAAACAGACAACCTTTATCATCTTCCTCCATCTGTCAGCCAGCCTTTTTTATCTTCCAGCACGTGTAGACAGTATCAGCTCCACTGACAATGCCACTGCGTTACTGGCTTTGGCCTGAAACAATGACAACATTAAGTGCCTACTGCAAAGACATAAGATTATGTAAGTTCAGAAAGCTGAAGTAGTTAATTGGCTGCTTTCCAAACACCCACAGCAATCCCCCGTGGCTGCATTGGTATACTTGCAATTAAGAAGATAGTTTTTGTTAGGATTTCCTCACCTTCTGAAAGAATAAAGTCACGAAAGGTGCATCTTGCTTCTATGAGAAAAATAACATCCTTTGCTCTAATGAATTTATCCCCAGAGTATAAATGATCACCTAGTGCAGGTTTACACAAATACTTGTCACAAGAACAACCAGCTGATCAGAAATCTAGGCAATATCTCATTCCCCTTTATCTTAGATGCTAGACAGGACTATAGGTTTAAATGGAAAGCTAACCCTGCAATCTTATTCACTTAAATGAAACTTCTCCTGGCACATATTTGTGAGATAAATAAAGGCCTGCGGGCCAAAATTTTCTCTTCCACAAGCAAATTTCCCCTTAGCTTCACAGCAGGCCTTAGTTACATGCTAGCAAGTTGAATTTACCCTTTTATTTTCAAACTCTCTCATCAGTGAAAATGAAAGGCAAACTCGGCTTATAAAAACATGTAAGTTATAAAATAATCTGAATTTCAGAATGTTCAAGATGAAAGAAGACTTTTAACTTTGTGAGTACCACAACCACTCTAACACATACCCAGTATTTAACCGCTGTCAGTGCTGGCAGCTGCTGTCTTTTGCCCCCTGTTTGAATCATAGAATCACAGAATCACAAGGTTGGAAAGGACCTACAAGATCATCTAGTCCAACCATCCTCCCTCTACCATATCTACAGAAAACCACTAAACCATATCTCATAGCTCCCTATTCAGATGCTTCTTGAACACTGCCAGTGATGGCAACTCCACCACCTCCTTGGGTAGCCATTCCAGTGCCTGAACAACTTGCTTAGTGTTGCCTCCCTTCTGGTCACACAGCTGAAGAGAAGAGCACCTGAACAAGCCAAAAATCACAGCGGAATCATTCATATTTTTATGTTGTCCTCTGGAAAAGGAAGGCTTGATGGCTTTCGACAATAGCTGCCCGGCCTTTTTTGGAAGAAAAAAGACTCACAGAAGTCTCCTTCTGTAGTGTAGAATTGGATGAACACAGAGGAGTGGGAGGTGTCAGAAATTCCAAACAGAAAACACTGAGGTAGCAATCTATATTCAAGAGGAGGAAATAATTGTTTCTACATCAGCAGGTATCTGGGGCAGGCTGGTATGCTCTATGACAGGAACACGCAGCACTACTGTTGCCAGCACTCTATAACTTGATCAAAATATGTTTTCAAAGTTGCCATTAGAAAGAAGATATGGAAAAGATCAACTTTCATACCATAAGATTTCCGTTCACATCAAACATCCTGTCTCATGGAAAGAAGCATTCTACAATCTTACTTTTACAATCTACCCGTGGTCTTTTCTTTGCAACAGAATAGCTATTAGCTGCAGCACAGTTAATAACATCATTTGCTCTCTAAAACTTCCTGAAGGGAGGTTGGAGTGAGCCGGGGGTCGGCCTCTTCTCTCATGTCATTAAATGGCTTCAAGCAGCGGAAAGGGAGATTCAGGCTGGACATTAGGAAATATTACTTCTCAGAAAGGGTGGTCAGGCACTGGAATGGGCTGCCCAGGGAGGTGGTGGGAGTCACCGACCCTGGGAGTGTTTAAGGAATGACTGGATGTTGTGCTGAGGGACATGGTTTAGTGGGAGCTATTCGTGATGGGTGAGTGGTTGGACCGGATGATCTTGTAGGTCTTTTTCAACCTTGGTGATTCTATGATTCTATGATCATCACTGCCCACCACAACAGAGTGAACAAACACAAGAGTTGCTCAAAGTAGCAGCTCACAGTTTTGACTTAAGCCTTTTTTCCATTACAAGCAGACACAGAAAAGCAGAGCTAACGTTGCACAAGCTCTGGAAGCAAGACTTCCACATCCCAAGTGCTTTTTCTGGAGGAGAAAAAGAAACTGAAGGCCAGTTGTTGTTGGGTTTGTTTTTTTTAATGAAATGTTGCTGAAAACTGTTAGCTGAACAATGACAGTTTACTAGTTATGACTGAGATGAAGTAAAAGAGAATGTACAAACAATGGTATGAATAATACAGCAATTAAGCAACATAAATTTGCAGAAATTGCTTATGATAATGGTTACAACTGACTGTGCCAATTCTACTGATTTATCTATATATACAAATCTATACATTTCATAAACACAGCATCGCTTGTAGTCCAGTGATTTCATTTGGTATGAGATACCATGGAATTTACTGCAAATAAGCAGCCTTTGTTGTCTAATATAAATGCACAAAGACATTCAAGAAATCCAGCTATGCACATAATTTACAGTGAAATCATTGCTCAGCGCCATTAACAGCAGGAAGTCACGAGCTGGTGTTTTGCCTTCATTACCTACAACAGGGATTTCTATGTGAGCTGATCCTCTATCACTCACGCTACAAGTCTTAAGTATAATGAGGAATAAGGATCTTATTTTGGCTTTTCCTGCTTGTAGACAAATCCAAAACACTTGCCTCTTACATTGGTGGTAATTATAGAGATGATTATTTCTTGGAAAGTAGAAAATTAAACTACGGATAAACCTTCTCCGTCTCCTCACAGGATGCCAGGAAAAAACAGATTAATTATTGATGCAGATTAATCTTCAACTTCAAATGCAAAAGTTAAAAGAAGTCAGCCACAGACACCTTCCCAAAGCTAGTCATGGTTCCAGCTGCCCCCTCAGCCACTAACTGTGCCCCAGAGCTCGCCCAGGCTCCCCGATACAGCCCCATAATGCCAACTGTTGTCCAAGCCCAGAAACAGGAGCCACTAGGGTAGGAAACAGAGAAACACCGTTGCTTATTATATCCAAAAATTCCAGTTCCCCATTTCCATCATAAAAGAAAACTCCTAGAGAACTTTCTTGCACAGTACCACAGAAAGTGAAACCATGAAAGAATAGAGGGAAGAGAGCAAGTGTGGTATTTTTGATGACATCAGCACTGCATGTATCACAGTGGAACTGTTCCAGTCACAAATATCAACTTGTCCTGTAAATTTTCAGCATCTTTGATTCAGAAAGATACTTAGGTACATAAACAACTTTTGAAGTATGTGTTTAAATACAATACATGGCTTACATATGAAACTAGCGGTGCTGTGTAAGTCTAATCGTAACCAAATCCAATATACTATGCTTTTGGCATGCTCATGTTACAGAATCCAAGTGTGAGGTTCACAGATTATAGTTCTGGACATCTGGCCTACTTCGTTAGAGTTTATTTAATTTTTCTTTTATTTTAGAGAACACAGAAAAAGGGCAGGCAAGAACACAACAGATCTACACTTATGGGTTGACTTTGCTGCTGACTTTCAGAACAAGCTGCAGCTCAGAGCTTAAAATAAGAGGCTAAATAAAATAATCCAACAACAAAACCAACTCATTTCCATCTCTGTTTCAGCATTACTTTACTTTTCATAGTAGTTTTCCGTGTCTACGCAACATTCCTGGAAACTGCTAACTAAGTACATGTGTGGTGGGTCCAGAGAATAAACTGAAAACCATGCTTTAAGGATTAATACAAGCACTCAGAACGAAAGCCTGAAAAGAACTGTGTGTTATACACTAAAATATGGCACTTTGTTATTTTTAGTGCTTTTGACTAATCCTAAATGAAGATAATTCCAAACAGATGCCATTCAATAAAAAGAATGAAGCATTCAGTCTAGCAAAGTCATTTGTTACAATATTTATTTTATGAAATAAAGAAGAAAACAAAAATGTTTCCATGCATCTCATAAAATACAGAAAAAGACACTGTCACAAACAAAACAGTACAAGCAAAGCAGAAGTCCTGCTGAAAATCCTGGGAGCTCCACTCTTTGCATTTCATCACACACACACACACACACACACACACACACAAAGCATATGCAGAAGAAAGTGCAGTCTAAATAAAGTAACGGGTCATCTGTCAGTGTCTTAAATGACTAAATCAGTCCTCAAAACTTTTGACATCACCTCTGTTTTGATAAGACTAAACTGACGCAACTTGTTTTCCTAGTTACCAGTTCTTGGTATTATCTTTGGCTGGGAACTCACAGCAGAACTCGTATCACATTACAGCCTAGGAAGATACCTGGGCTCAAATTCTAGGTAGATACAAGAAAAGAGCAATTGGTGGCAGTTGTTCCTCTGCTGTAAGTAGGGTGTAGGTAAATGCTCTGACTGTCTTACTGAGGGTAAGAGGGAAGAAATACATCCTGTGAAAAATACATGGGCAGAATCAGGGAATATATGTACTACTTCTCTAAGGATTCCACTAACATAAAAGACGTGTAGTGTTATAAATGATGCAGAAAACAACACCTTTATTCAGGTTGCAAGTTACTTTGCTATAAAACTTTTTACTGAAAACCTGATGAGACTCCTTTTCCTTGTCTTGCAGCATTCTGTTTAGCTTTAGCAAAGCTGTTACAAGATCTTTCTCCTGCTTGTATTGTACAGAACATCCAAGACTCCCGTAATGGTTACCAACCACATGACTACTGACCATAAAGCCAGTCTAATTCTAGTCTCACACCTCTAACACAAAAGCAGTCCCCATCTCTTACTAAGAATGTCCAAAAGCTACATAGCTGTATTTTTGGGGGGTGAGGTGTAGAGAAAGGAAGAACAAAGCTCCACTTAACACAAACACCTATTACCCCAGAAGCCCCACTCCATGCAGGTTTAGGAATACCACAAGCAAAGAGTTTCACGTGGGGAGGAGCAAAGAGAAGGCAGCAGACTGGCATCCTTCAACCTGGACCCAGGGATGCATCCACTTCGCCAATAACAGCATTCTTCTGCCAGCTACCAAGTTATCTCTGCAGAAGTGCGGAAGGTTGACTCCTGTGAATAATGCACCATAGGGAAATACCATTACAGTGACAAATGCATTGTTTCTTAAAAGCTAGGAACATGTAAATCGTAATTTAATCTGCAGCATGAAATATTAAGAGACTAGAAAATAGGAGATACAGTACTGCCTGTGCTACCTTAATTCAGTCCCTTGCATGCATGTATCAGCAAAATGAAAGATCACGCAACAAAGTCATCTTTCAATCCCCAGAAGAATCTTATTTCATTCCACTGACAAGCACAAATGAGGCAGAAAAAAAACCCCTCCATTGAAAATCTTAAGTTCAGCATTTCTCATTTTTGAGTGGTTGCAGCTAGAATAGCATTTTCTTGATCAAGTTTTAAAAACGAAATTATGCTAGGCAGTCCATTTCCCTCACATTAGGGAAACAAAAAAATGCAGTAGAAGATCATGGTCTCGGGCCTTCACAGGCCTTACTGAAACACAAGGATTGAGTCTATTTTTAAAATAACTACCCAGCTTCCTAACTAGTATGATCTCTGTTGTCCATGTAAACATTACACAGAATCTTTGCACCACCCACTAAACCCTTTGCTTCAATCAACTATTTGTGCCCAAGAGTACATCCTTATGTTTCTTCCTACACCACAGCCATCCTCCTACACAATAAAAGACGTAATGAAATAGGAATTAATTATAGTCGGATACTTACAAGGATTGCTGCTGTTTGGTTCTGTCTTCCCAGCCTTCGTAAGTTTGGCTGAGTTCTGCTGTGCTTTGCCCTGCTCCTCTCCAGTTAGTAAGGCTTTTATTTCAGAAGGGATTTTCCCTTGGTCCATTGCCATGCACCACTGCTTGTACTGAAATACGCAAACATGTTAAGCATTAGCAAACTGCCAGGATCACATTAGCAGACAAAACAAAGCTGTAATCTTTACCTTCCAACATATTCATTTAAGGTTCGAATTTACTGGACTGAAGTCTCTTACAGAACTGCAGAGTACTAACGAGCTAAGCATGTGTCCCTGGTTGCATACCTGTCTTCAGTAAATCCCGTTTCAGTCAATAAACTGCTACTCAATGGCAGAGCTGGACACAATACTGTAATTATTAAACAACATGGAACACTTTGTGCATTTTCTTGCTGTTAACATGCCAGAATACCGTTCCAGTTCATGGCCTATTAAAAAGAAATATTTCACATGACTCTGGGGCTGACTGACTATTAAGAGGTCCTTCCTGATTGTGCAAGGCAGAGTTACAGGACATTTGCCTTTTTCCTAACTCCCACATCTAAAATTCTTCATTAACAAAGCCACAAAATGGTCATATGTAATGGTGCTTTCTTAACTTGCTTCCAGTTCATAACAAGCAGATAACTTACAGCATGATGTTCATATCCATCACGCAAAGTAGGCAAGCAGCTGAGTGCATCTGTTAAGGATGTTTAAATATTCTATGGCTAGCCAAATCCCACTCTCACTTTAGTTAATGCAGTTTCAGGAACAGAAGTCCACAATGGCAGGCCCCAAATAATATTGAGGGTCAGGTTAAGTGATGGTTTCATACCATTTCAAGCTCCTCTCTGAGAGCACAGATGGCTCGCTCTCGGCTTGAAACCAGCTCTTCCAGGTACTGGTACCTCAGCTTCTTCCTGGCTCTGCACTCTCTTGCACTCTGACGACTTCTTTCAAGTTTTGCCTTCAAGTCTATTTTGGCTGGTTTACGACCTCGCTTTCCTGGTTTCTTTACTTTGCCTCCAACCACCTGAAAATGAAAGGTACACTAAAGATGATGTTCTGCAAAGGGAATGCTGAAACCACGTAATTGTGCCTGTAGTTGTCTCGAGCAGAAACAGTTGCACATATTTGGGCTAATTCTAGAGCATGAGAGGAAAGAAGATGCTCATTTCAGGGGCTGATGTATAAATCTTTGAATGACAGCACCTAAAACAAAATGAAGGGGTTAGACTTGATATTGAATCAGTTCTTAAATAGTCCTACCGTAAATGTTACCAGCCCAATTTGGAGGAGCAATACCACAGAAACACAGAATGGCTGAGGTGAGAAGGAACCTCTTGGGTTCCTCTGGTTCAACGCCAAAGAGCAGGGTGCTCAGGGTCACATCCAGACAGTTTCTGAGTATGGATCCTCCACCACAACTCTGGACAACCCGTGTCAGTGTTCTGTCACTCACACATTGCTTCTTCTGGCCCTCTCTTCAGCAGCTCTGTATCTCTATTCTACTGGAGAGACCCAAACCAGACACAGTACAACAGATTTCTAGGAGGATATCTGGGACATCTAGAAGGAAGAGAGATGATTTCTAGCAAAATTGCTTTAGTATTATCAGCAACCCCTGCCCTAGCACATGCCAGCTCAAGAATACTTCATTATGGAGTTTTACACTTTAAATTTGAATAAAAGCAAAACAAACAAACAAAAATGATTTATATCAGTACAAACCAAAGCTTTGTATTGCTGCAATAAAATGACAGGATTTTCAGCCTATTCTGAAGATAAAACTCTCTGAATGATCTGCATTTAATCTGAAATTCCTCTGTCTTGATTTATTTCACAGGATCTTTCCTGAGTATTTTTACTAAGTGGGAGATTCAGTTCCACTGAGTCCTACCTCTGCCCTCTGCTGCCTCCATTTGAGCTGTACCAAATCACTCTGGTCACGTTTACATCTGAAATAGTTTGACACAACCTGGAAAACTGTCTTCTCATGCAACCTATCCCAACAGTAATTACTGCCACTGTGTAATTTAGATCTCTTTTGCAGAAAAGTAACCAGGTAACTTCTTGCCCTACCCAACGATGGTTTTGGAATCATTCTGTCCTTCCCTTCGTGGTTCCATTTTACAGGTCTGAAAGCACCTCTTCCTACAAATACAAAAGAAAGAAAGAATTTCCTCAAAGTTTACTCTGTGCTTCCCCACCCAAATATATTACTCTTATTATGAGAACGTGGCATACGAAAGCCTTTTAAATATGGTATCATACCTAGCACACTGGCCATAAGGCAGTACTGCCCTGTAAGCATTACTTCAGTCACAAGTTCCATTTCCCCTCTCAAGTGAGGGGAAGTAAGAATTTCTTTCTATTTGCATTCTGACCACACTGTTTGACTGGAGAGGGTGTGGAGAAACACACCTAACACACACCTACATATAAGAATTTTAATGCCAGCCCAGTGATTCGCCACACTGTGTATAAACTACTTCTTCCTAAAAGACATTGTTCAATATATCAGAGTCCATAAAGAGAGAAAAAAAAAAAAAAAAAAGACACTTTCTACTGTCTAACACTGCAAAATAAGTCAGTTTCAACATTCAAAGAAGTCACTTGTTCTATAAACTTAGCAGGCTGCAATAAAAACAATAACATAGTGAACTGGTGTGCTAGAATGAAAAAACAGATTATACAATTGAGCCTATTCTTTCTTTGGAAAGCAAGTCAACAATCACATGCCAACATAATGTACCCTTTTGTACACTGCCTCTCCTAATTTATTCAGGAGTAGCTGCCCCTCGGAATCAAATAGAGAAAGTACTTAATGGACATCCAGTGATAATGAAACAAACATAACACATTCAGAAAAGCAAACAAAAATCCAGTCTTTTACATTAGAACTACAGAATACAGATTGAACGATTCATTTACTCCAGGATGCTCTCTCTAAAATCTTCTATGCTCAGATACTGTTCTTCAGTTCCTGCATGTGGGAAACCATTAAACTTGAAGCTCTACAACAGGATAATCTAGTCCAAGACACAAAACAACATCTGCTACATCTGTAACAATCAGTTACTTTATATAAACCTTTGTGCAACTTGCAGCACAAAGGAATACACCCTAAATAGCCTCCCTCAGCTTTGTTCCCTTGGCTCGAATTTGGGGATTTCCAAATCTTTGATCTCCCCAGCACTCATCTGATTACACAGCAAGCCACCAAAGTTGTACAAAGCTAACCAGCCATGGCCAAGGGAAGCAGCAGCACCAGATAAAGAAAGGTGGTTGTCGTTTTTTGGACATGACAAGCACAGCTCTGTCCTCAGGTAAGAAAGGATTGCACCCTGCAGGTCACTGTTTGCTGGAGCTCTTACCACCAGGACTGGGGAAATAATGAAGTGCTTCCTCCCCTTCTAACTCCTGCAGCAGTTAGACCCTAATCATCTGCCTTCACACAATCCCATATAATCAGAATCATCCACAACAGCTAATTTAATAAGTGATTCAACCAAATCCTTCATCCTTACTTGTTTTTCTTTACCAATATTTAGAAGCTTCTGATGTAAGTTTAAGCAACCCAGATGGGGAAAAAACAAACAACAACAACAACAAGGTTGATAAATGCTTTGTTGGCATCCCACGTTATCACATCTTGAGTCACGTTTACCTAGTCAGTCACTATGCTGATGTGACAGAAAAAAGACAAAACAGAAATTCTAGCTGATCCTGAGCATGGCAGAGAACCAACAAAAAAATAAGGAAACATGGAAACAGCCATTGGATTTGGGGCTTTTTCTTCTTATTATTATTTTTGCAAAAAAAAAAAAAAAGGTTTCAGCAGATGTCTGCAGATAAACAGCCAGAATGTGTTAACAGAGCTGCCCTCCATGGAAAGGAGATACTTGTTAAGGTTACTACTATTCACCTGCCCAATGAACCGAGCTACTTGGGATAACACTGGCCCATCACATATGCAGGAACTGGACAATCTGGAAAGTTAAAACAATGCTACTTGTTTTTCTTCAGCCCAGTGCCCTCCAGCAGTTCTTGGCTCATTCACAGATAAATAAATAGCTCCTAAGCGCTACACCAGCCAATGCTCCAGATCCGACTCAAGAAATTACCTTCAGCAGACTCCTGTTTGTATTAGTAGTACAGGCCTGCAGAATACAAATGGTGATCGTATCCAGAACTTACAGAAAACTACACAAATGATTGGGAAGGAACAAAATCAAGCCTAAACTCTGCATTCACTACAGCAGTAGTGTAGTGGGAGGAGGAGGAGGAAAACTAATCTAGTGATGCTTGCAAACATTTTTTTTCAAAACAAATAATCAAATTAAGTCAGTTACAATAAAGATGAAGTTACTCAGACTGCTAAGTAACAGCACAGCCATGAGGTTGCAGTATATAGCCCATCCAGGAAGTACTCTTGTTGATCTCCCATTGCACAACATGTTATGTACTTTGCACAATTAGTTAACTAACTTTCACTGGCAGACTCAGGAACCTGAATTACACTAAGCAAGCATCTGATAGCGATCCAAAAATGTAAGATATAAAGGGAGCAAGCAATTTATACACCTTGAGCAAGTATGCAATAGAAATTAATACAAAAGGTCTATCCATGCAAAGTGATTAATTTATTAAGAATATAATCTCTAGCAGAGAGGGCTGTATTTTAGGTTCTTTTTTTGTTGTGTTTGTAATTTCTTTATATATATATGTGTATATATATATATATATATATATATGTATTAATGTTAAAAATATCCTTTTAAACTCAAACATGAAAGCTTTCTAGATCTGATGCTTGTATTTCTGCCTCTCCCTTGAACTTCTACTACTTCATACAATCAAATAATTGTGGGGGTTGGAAGAGACCTCTGGAGATCATCAGGTCCAAACCCCCTGCCAATACAGGTTCCCTAAACTAGGTCACACAGTGAAGTACCAAGACAGGCCTTGAATATCTCCAGAGAAGGAGACCCCACAACCTCTCCGGGCAGCTTGTTACAGTGCTCTGTCACTCTCACAATAAATAAATTCTTCCTTTGTATGGAACTTCCTGCATTCATTTCTGCCCATTGCCCCTTGTTCTATTTGCTGCACGTAGCTGAGATGACCTCTTTACTAGGAGAGTGGTTAGGCCCTGGAACAGGCTGCCCAGGGAGGTTGTGGATGCCCCGTCCCTGGAGGTGTTCAAGGCCAGGTTGGATTGGGCCCTGGGCAACCTGATCTAGTAAATGTGTATGTTTGGTGGCCCTGCCAGGCAGGGGGGTTGGAGCTTCATGATCCTTGAGGTCCCTTCCAACCCCGGCCATTCTGTGACGAGTCCACCCCCATCAATTTGACTCTCACATTTTAAATATTCACAGTGATGACTTCTCCTCTCAGCCTAATCCAGTCTGAAAAGTCCAAGGTCTCTCAGCTTTTCCAGGTACAGGAGTTGCTCCAAGCCCCTAATCATCTTTGTGGCCCTTATCATTTTGAGGAATATATTAAGGCTGAACTCTAATGACCTCTTAAACCACATAAGGCTAAATTATAGGGTCTCGTCTATTGGAAAGTAACCCTGCAGAGAAGGACCTTGGAGTACTGTT
This sequence comes from Coturnix japonica, assembly GCF_054131305.1. Classification (NCBI taxonomy): domain Eukaryota; kingdom Metazoa; phylum Chordata; class Aves; order Galliformes; family Phasianidae; genus Coturnix; species Coturnix japonica. The sequence goes on from NC_140663.1 coordinate 67,254,779, forward strand.
GGACAGCAGGCTGACCACACAAACACTATGTCCTTGTGCCAAACAGTGTCTTGGTGCTCGAGAAAGCCAATAGTATCCCAGGGCACATTTAAGAGAAGCAGGTCAGGGGAGGCAATCCTCCCCTCCAGGTGAGGCCACATCTGGAGCATTGTGTCCAGTTCTGGGCTCCTTGGTTCAAGAAAGACAGGCAAACTAAAGGCCTGGAACATCTCCCTTATGAGGAAAGACTGAGAGACCTGGGACTGTACAGCCCAGAGAAGACTGAAAGGGGATCTTGTTTATGTGCACTAATATCTTAAGGGAAAGTATCAAGAGAATGGGGACAGGCTGTCTCCTTTTGTGCCTGGCAACAGGACAAGAAGCACTGGGCTCAAGCTGAAACAGAACGTTTCATCTACATGTGACAAAAAACTTCTTCACCATGAGGATGGCAAAGCCAGTGCTCATATCTCCTACTACAGAGATATTCAAAACCCAACTGGATGTGATCCCAGGCAGTGTACTCTGCGTGACCCTGCTTGAAGCAGGGGAGTTGGACTAGTTGATCCCAAGTGGTCCTTTCCAACTTCAATCATTCTTTGTTTCTGTGATAGACCACTAAGGATTAGAGAAAACATACAGCTTGCAATTGCAAGTTCTTTATACAGACAAACAAAAACTCTGAACATGGGTGGATGTAGCTATAGAACTGTTACCTCACTGCTGATGGAATTTATTTACCTCAGCTTATACAGGAAAATTCCTTTCATAGTCACCCCATTCACTTCCATGATAAGACTCTCAGATTACACAGTCCAGCCCTTCCAATAATGAGGAAAATGTGACTAGGTGGAACTTTTAAAAGGCTTCAAGGACATGCTTGCTTGAGCTGGCAGATCACACTGGCTATAAAGTGAAGTATAAACAGTGCAGTGCTTGCTTCATTCTCACACTGCAACATGAAATGGGAAGCACTCTCCCAACAGAAAAGGGGATCTCTTCAATGGAGCCATCAAGCTCTTAGGCCTCATGAGTTTGTTCTGAAAGCAATTGCAGCTCTACAAAATAACTGTGAATTTATTTTCAGAGCAGCACACACTTATTGAAAAAACATCAACAACTCTCAGTAGAAGCAACGGGGATCTGAAATCACCCAAGAGCATTATCTAAGGGAAAACCTGCTGAAGAAAGCACAGTTTGCACTCTTCCTCACTGACAGCCACATCCAGTAGTTCTGGGCAGTACTGCTTTTCAAAGTCATCATCCTAGGAAACATCTCAGTGGTAAGCATTACATAAAAACATCATATTATGAAGTTGTATTTGAGACTGAAGAGAACAAAAGGAAATATTCCAATTTGCATATTCTTTTCTTCACTTTACTCGAGTTTTTCTATGGAAAAAAGAGCAAACACCTGTGTTACTGATCGGGTGCCAATGTAAAGTTTATTTAGTCAATGTGTCCAATGACTTTTTCCAAGAGAAGCAGATTACCGAGACCTCATGGAACACAATGATGGTATATTAAAAAAAAAAATTAAAATGAAATTAATGAAAAATCGTAAGATTGCTTGTTATAAATAAACTAATTCTAGAAGTGAAGTCGCTGTATATGCCTCCAGAATTAAACTTTCTGTATCTACTAAACCAGTGCCTGACCATACATACCATTTCATTTGGTTAACCCACACAATTGTGAGAATATTGCTGACATAAGCGGTTCTTGGTAAATACGTAAACATGGATAAACCACACGGAGCCAAGAGTCGGGCACTGTGCTCTTGGCAGGCCCCTTCCAACTCGGGATATTCAGCGATTCCACGCCAATTCTCCCATCCCACGGCCTACCTGACTGCTTGATTCCTGGGGACTCGAGCCTTTAGGCACAACACCGACATGCCCACAATATTTCAGCCAGCTGAAATATCCACACTCACCGCTGCTTGTGCAGCTCCACGCTGAGTCGGAGCTCAGCCGGCCCCACGAGCCCTGCCACCCGCCCACGAAAGGACGCGGCCTCCCAAGAAGCCCATCTCCGTTCTCTCCCCGGCCCAAACACGCAGTGCCGGGCCCTTACCTTGCTGTCATCCATGTGCCCCGCAGACCCAAGCAGAGAGCACAGAAGCCGCCTGCCCGCACCTCACTGCCTCCCGCAGCCCCCACAGCTCACCGCCCCGCAGCCGCCATCGCTGAGCGCTGTTTGTTTACAGCTGGAGCGGCGGAGCAGCGGGGCGAGCTGGGAAGGGTAGTCCTGTACCGCGCCGCCGCAATCGGCTGCCGCTCAGGTCGGGCCATGATGAACTACAAGTGTCCAGCAGGCTCCGCAGTGACGCACATGGCTCCCAGGGAGAACTACATCTCCCTGCTCGGCTGCGCTGCTGCCTGAACGGGCCTTCCCCTTCTGCTCGGCCCGCCCAGCATCGCGGGCCCGCAGCGCTTTGCTGCAGCATAAGATAGATAAAAGAAAGTTTCCCTTGCACAAACTAGGGTACAGTGAGTACACTGAGAACAGTGTAGAACAGTAGGGCAGAAAAATGGTGAAGCACTTGATAGTGGGACGCAGTTTATAACTAGGGCTTGGATCTGTTTCTACTATTCTATTACACCAGGACAGTAATAAGTATAGACTGTGTTACAGTGAAACAAAGCCAGTCAACTTTCCAGTGACTTGGAAAGCAAAGTGCGGTAGGATGGAGCAATGGGTTGGTACAATTACCTGGATGATGGGAAGCATAGGAGAAAAGATTGGAACAGTGACTATTTTTCCTCAAAAGGAGGTAGACAGGCTGTGCTAATCAGATATTGGTCGTCTGCTGTGTTTTGCTTTCTTTTGCCTTTTAAGTTCTGAAGATAGAACTGAGTCTTCCTAGTCACTTAGAAACTGCATAGAGCATTGAGACCACCATCTGTGCACCACCACATCAGAAGAAGTAGTACCTGCAGTCCTTTGGGAACACCAGGTTTCACCTCCTTTCACGTCAAAGCATACCAGAAAACATTGAATGCTTTTGATGCAAAGCCAAGCCATGGCTTCCTTAGGTCGCTTGAAATTAGGCCCCTGTTTGCTCAAAAGAAGCATGTACCCCAGGAAACAATCCTGTAAACATGGTCTGTGTTTCAAGTTTGCAGTGAAGCCTGAAGCTACGTATGTTTCATGTTGCTGCATGTTTCTTTTTATTCATGAGCTTTTCATGCAATGCTATTCACAAGAGTTTCCCATGACTTAATCTCTTTTACATGCAATTGTTAGGACTAAGGCTTTGTCATGGGATTTTCCCCTTGAATCACAAACTTTCCTCTTGGAGGGATATACTTTCTGCATGGCAAAGACAAAGGACTTTTATAAGCTTTTTTCATAAGCTTATATGCTTTTCAGTTGTCAAAGCAGTTTGCGTACTTCTTCCTATTAGCCTGCCAAAAATGATATATCAGTTCTTGTAATTCTGCCCCTGATTTATTTATTTTTTTTCCCTAAATAAAGCTACCAGAGATGATTAGTTTGATTAATGCATTAAACAAGAGGCATCAATGGTGGAAAAAATGTTTGTGGAAGATATACCTTGCTATGAGCTTGCCCAGGTTGCCTCCTATGACTCCCTCTCGCATCTTTGCCTTCAAATTCTTGAAGAAGGTGATGAGGTGCCTTCACCTTTGGCACTATCCTGGGGCCATAAATGGCTTTAAAAGCCATTTGGGGGTTTCCCTGGTGAAGGGAAATATTGAGTGGCAAAGAGCCAACATAGCTCACTAAGGCAACCCCCTGTTGCAACATGAGTGGAGGAAGGAGATTAGACATAGCCCCAACTGCTGATTCAGAAAGGCCAGAATCCTTTTAACCAGCAAATTAAAATTACAGCTGCATCTTTTCTCTCTCCATTCTGCTTTTTATCACTTAAGAAACAGAGCTCTCAACTTCTGACAAAGCAATGCAAAAGTTCCCTGACCGAACATGTAAGAGCTTCCATGTTTCAGCTCTGAACAGAACAACTGCTTTACCTTTGTGGTTTGCTGTAACTGTGGATTAATATGAACATGCAAATTGAACAGCAATCTGTCAGAACATTAGAACAATTTTGAAGGGATTTGAATATGATGTGTATGCACATACACTGCACTTTAGCTGATGGTGTTTGAAACTGAATTTAACAGATTCATGCCTCTTTGCACAGCAGATAGTGAATGCTTGGAATTTATTGCCACAGGACACTCTCTGTACAGCAAAGAGTACAGCAGGCTCAAAAATAGCATAAGACAGATTTATAGACATTAGTTTTACAGAGGGGCATTAAAACCATGTACCTTCCACCATCTCTAATCTAACAGTTTTGGGTAGTGGGGATATGTGAAAAGAGTGAAGCACAGAAAAAGCCCAAGTTCACATACTGTTCCCTAAACAGTGTCCTTTACTGCCACTCAAAGAAACAGTGCTGAATTAAATGGATCTATGGTCTGAGTTAGTTAGTTAGTACAAAATGAATTCTTTTTTGCTGTTTAACAGGTCACCACACTAACCAGCAAAGACTTATAAGTGTACTAAGGTTTCTGAGTGAAGCTTCCTCAGTTAAAGGCAAATGGTCTATATATTAAACCAACTGGCTCTCCCTAACTGCAGATTACTGTTTTCCCTAGTGAGTGATCACTCCCAAGCAATTTTCTGAAGCATCCTGACAGTTCTATTGCTCAACAAGTGACACACACCAAGTGTACACTACCTTGTATTAATCCCGGTGTCACAAATTGTCTTACGCAGGAACTATATGGCAGTCCCTTGCTCAAGTGAATCACATTTATTAAAAGAAGAGCTGTGCATCCTCTTGGAATAGCAAATCCAGACAGACTTTAAGGTATATAAATAAACTTTGTTCAGTGATATTGCTGTAGTTTAAAAATCATTGCTTATGTCAGAGTGACTAAAAAGAGATACAACAAAGTGGGTGATTTTGCACCACGTGCTTGCATTTGCAGTGAAGTTGGCACACCTCAAGGGAGGTGTTCATTCCCTCTAGAACTGTGGCTATTTTAATTTGGGCAAATGGAAATCTGTTCTTCTGACAACCTACATGACATAGGAATAAATATTGCAAACACTTGGTATCATGATTTGATATTATCTGAAATTGCTTCACTGTCCATTTATGGAGACTTAGCAGATAGGAAGACAAGGGTGCAGTAATATATCTTACTGCTGCTTACATAAATGTAAAAGCATACCTGTTAAATTCATGAGCAGCGCACACTAACAAGAACATACTGTGTTCTGGTGAAGTGATTACTTTGCTGGTATTATTATTGCTATTTTTTTTTTTTCCATTTAATAAACAATCTCTTTGAAAATAGATTTAAAAACCATACTCTGTATCTTAACAAAGCACAGCCTGGTGTACTCAGTATACACCATACATTTGAATGTTGATAAGGAGTTTGCTCTCACCTTTGCTAAATATTCTACTTTGTGACTATTTTAGCAACTTCTGTGGTTTAAAATGCTTGAAGTCATGTATACAAGGGTTCTTCCCATATGGCTATTGCAAAAAACTCAAGATAGTGCAATAATCAGCTCTTGCCCTGAGTGTACACACATAGAAAAGTCATTGTTTTATCTAGCCAAACTCTCCTGCTTAAGCAAAATCTTGAAACAATACTTCTGAAGCTTTTATATTGCTGAAAGGATTAACTAACGATAATTAGTTTCTCTGCATTAAATGTTCATGGGGCATCTGGAAATGAGATACTTAGTATTTTTTAACTAGATGGCGGAATCAAAGGAAAAAAAGTCAGGCGCTCCAAATACTTCACACATACAATAGCTGCAAATAGGATAGGATGTAAGGCCAGACACTGTTCAGAAGGTAATTGCACAACATGGATTTTATGCAGAATCTAAATTAAATTAAATAAATTTAAAAACAAAAAACAAAACAAAACAAAAAACAAAACAAAAAAGAAAAAACAGAAAAAGAAACATCCCTACAAAAACAAAAATGCACCAACAACACAAAAACAGGACCAAAGAGCAAGACAAACCAATTGCTGATTAAAAGATGACGAAGAGTGGGTCAAAGATCAGTGCGGTGCGTAAGTGAATAAAATGTAATCTTGCCTCGGAAACAACAAACAAACAGCAGCACAATGTGCCACGTTCAGGAATGTGACAGCCATGCTGTAACTGGCACTTGAACAACAGAGAATTATTGCTGCTGATATGGTAATTGCAGAGGTACAGAAAAAAAGTGGGTGGATCATGTGAAATTCATGAAATACTTGAGGTGAAGTACAGCAGGATTAGTCTTTTAACTGTGTACATTGATCCCTATGTGTAACTGGTTTAATAAAAAGCATATTGTTCATTCTCAAGAGGCTTACAAATCCACTTCATCTCTGTGTCATTTTTTGTTTGTAAGATATTTTGCAACATGCTTTTCCCCTTTGGCCTACGCAAGTATGCCTACATATGCATACCTATTAGAGCCAGAAAAAAAAATATCTGCCGCCTGTAGCTGGCCATTCTTATAACAGAATTCCTGGTTGTTTTCCACAGCACTTTAAACCATCTTAAACAGTCTTGTTCTGACCCAAATTCTGTGACATGAGCTAGTTTCCCACTCAAAACATTTACCAGTCTAAGCCTGATACTGTTGTGCAGTTCAAGGACACAAAAAACATTTCTGCATAGTTTGAGCTCAAAATGAAGGACTGGCACAACAAGCTGGATCTGTGTTGTAAGTAGGTCAGAGGACTGCCATCATGCCCTTGACCACTCTAAGAAACGTACGTTTCCTGTGAAAGGTCAGGTTTATCTATGATAGAGCTTTACCCTAATCTACCCCTAAGACAGCGTTGTATCAGCTAACTTCTGTTTTGTGATGATATTTAAGCACATTGAATTTCCTAGCATTGTAACTGCTGATGAGTCTTGCATTTCTGTTTAATGGGACTTGTATTTAGTGAGATTGTTTATATAATCAAAAGTTGCTTACAGGATCCAAGGCTGCACCGTGAATAATTTTATTAACTGAATGTAAATCAAGAACACACACCTGGATAACACAAACTGTTTGTAGGGCTATTTCAAGGCAATAGACAAAATAAAAGAAGAAAGTTATAGAGCTAACAGGCTGCCTGCCTTGCTCATCTGTACAGGGGAAAGAAAAACATGCTTTTTTCAGAAAGATACAGAAGAGTATAAAGATACAGAACACAGTATAAGAAGGACATAAATCTAATAGAATGCATCCAAAGAAGGGATGTGAAGATGATGAAGGGTATAGAAGTCAAGACATGTGAGGATTGGCTGAGTTGCTTGGTTTCTTCAGCCTAGAGAAGAAGAAGCCGAGGGTAGGCCTCATGGTGGCCTACAGCTCCTGACAAGGGGAGTGGAAGGCTGGACACTGATCTTCTCTCTTTGGTGACAGCAACAGGACTTGAGGGAATGGCATGGAGCTGCACTGGGGGTGTCAGGTTAGGGATTAAGAAGAGATTCACCACCAGAGGGTAGTTGGACCCTGGAACAGGCTCTCCAGGGCAGAGGTCACAGCCCCAAGCTGCCAGAGTTCAGAGTATTCGGATAATGCTCTCAGACACATAGTTTGAATTTTTGGTAGTTCTATGTGGAGCCAGGAGTTGGACTCAATGGTCCTTGTGGGTCATGATTCTATAACAAAGCACAGAGGCCCCTAAACAACCATTAGTTTCGTTTCTCACTGGCTCTCTTTTTTTCCCCCTTTTTTTTCTGGCATATCTCACAGCTCCTACTCCACTGATAAATTCTGAAACAACCACCAAGTTTTCCCTTTTCTTGACTACACTGTTTCTCTTGCCCTTTCCCTTTGACAGGAACCGACTGCATTTCTCATTCAAGCCCTTGCGTGAGTTGGTTGGGTTGGATGACCTCTGATGACTAACACGTCCATGATGGCACCTGGCACCCAGTGCTTTTTACAGTTGCACAAAACCATGCTTAGCGAGCATGATTCAGATGGAAGGAGCAGGATAATTCAACGTAACACTTTTTAAACTTGGCTGGATCTGCCATAGCTTGATTCTCTGGAGTAGTTTGATTTTAGAGCAATTAATTTTAGGCATGTATTTACGAAGAATAGGCTGATTAAATTTTGCATTATACTTCATTATATAGTGAGGCTGCATAAGGATATATCCTTTGTGAAACGTTGCCTGCCAAGTGGTCCAAATCTGAAACAAGAACAAATATTCTTGAACTCCTTGCTTCACGCGACCAGATGTTCTGTCACCTTACTTGGGAAACATCACTGATACCGGTGCCATGGATGTAGACTATCCTATTTTTCTCTCTTGACTACTCACAGCAAATCAAAATGATTTCTCAGTGAATTTGGAACAATCTAGGCAACAACTAAAAGTAAGGGACTCAGAAACACTGCTAAGCTCCTTCATTAGGTATATACTTGTATCACACAGCTGGTATCTGGATGTGGACATGTCCCTGGAGATATAGCACAAAACACCTATTTTAGAGCATCTAGAGTCTTTTGTTACTCTGAGGCTGCCAATCTTAATTACTCTGGAAGAAATAGCATTTAAATTCACAAGTTGCTATTTGTTCTTAAAATATTATAAGAAACAAATTACTACAATATCTACTAATTTCCCCCTTGTCATTCTTAAATAAATAAATGTAAGTATAATTGTATCATATAAACATAATTGTAAGCTCCAGACTTTCTCAGAATTGAAGGCTTAACTGGTTTGTGACAACTGCTTAAGGATTTGGGGGAGTAATGGTTAAGTGTAGGATCAAAATGAGAAAGTATTGCCTATTTTGTGGAAGATATTGCCTATATTGTGGAAGCACAATATCTGGGAGGATTTCACCTACATCTGATAAGACTATGTTTTAAATTTAAAAGAACACACTGTAGATATATATTTTTTTCTCTTTGAATACTGTTAAATTTCAGTCAAGACTGATCCAGGGGAAGAGGAATGAGCACTGTGAAACAATAATATATAATGAAATCAAGATACCTGGCTTTTAAACAGGTGGTCTTTTTGTTTGTTTGTTTTTAAACTCTAAGAACTTCCCTTGAGAATTTGGAACTGAGGGAAGGGAATCAGTGTGTGACTTCAGTGAACTACATAAAATAGCTTTTGCCCTTTATGCTTCCACTGGCTTGCATAACAAATCGTTCATGGTCAAACTGTGCTGTGTGGTTCTGCATGCAGCAGCAGATTTCTGTGATATTGTGCCCCTTTCCTGCATGTTCTCTGACAGTCTTGCTGTTAGATCCAGGTGCAGCATATGCTCAGGTATTAATTCCTGAACATCTCCTCCTCTATAGCATGGTGAAACTCTATGAGGGATCAACAGCAGTTCCAGTCTACTGGGGGATATCTCTGGAAAAGAGCTAAAGGATGGAGTGAGGTAATTCGAGGGCAGTGAACCTACAGCAAGAACTTTCATCCTCACCAGGATCCATTGAGATTTACAGCTGCCTATTTCCAAATGGGACATCCGTCATTTTTTTCCCATGAATTTCCAGTATTTTAAGGTCTAAACTAAGCCACGGGAGAAAGTTTAACATATGGGTGTAGTGCTGGTGCTCATGTTAGTCTTTGTCTGGTTAGTTTCCAAGGTGTCTCTGGAGGCTGATTTAAAGAGTTTAAATCAATTCTCTGCTAAAAATCACTGAAACCTGGGGGTAACAAACTAATTATAGATGCCATGATTAGACCCCTCAGTGGTTACTTCATAGGACCAAGTGATGTCATGTTGCAGAATAACTCTGCCATCAGTTCGGAAGGTATTTTCCCAAAAAGAAACGAAAGTGGGGGAGTTGCATATGTTCATTATAGATTTTTTTGTTGTTGTTCTTTTTACCATCTCCAGTCCTTCGCGCAAATGAGTTATTTATTAACCAACTGCTACAATATCAGGTATAAATATTAACCAAGGAAGCAATGAATCTACAGTGTTCAACAGCTGTTTGCTAAATGTTCACTTTTCTTGCATATATATATAGTCTTTAGTTGACTAGTTACTTGTCCTACTGAAAGAAGAATCAGTTCCAGAGCACTGTAAACTTGCTTCACTGAAATCATTCCCTTCCCTCCACCTCCATCTTTCTGAACCTCCTTTAAATGTCTAGCTATATCAAGGAGAAAAGTCCCTGTTGTTGAATTTGTATTGAAACTGCTATGGAAAATTCTCCCCTGCTACTGTCAGAAATATTATTCAGAGTCCCTCAGATAGCTACAGCATTCTTAAATGGAATACAACTCACACTTTTCCCCCTTTAATGTGTTCGACAGGTGGCAACACAACTGGTGGCAAATTCCTAAGTATTTATATCCTTTAACTCTCAAATGATATGAACAAGTAATAGGAAATGTAACGCACTGAGTATATGAGTAATGTTCCCATTAACCAATTGTCCAAAATAAACTGGATTATTCTATCTGTTTGTACCATACTGTAGCTGCTTGCAGATAGACATACTGAAAGAACAAGCTTAATTCTTACAGTCTCTGCTTGTAGTGGAGATTTAGGGACAGAACCTCTTACAAATTCACTCCTCTTCCATATAAGTTTAGGTCAGACACAAAAGTGATTCACAGATGTAGAAGAATGTCAAGCTGGAATTGTCTAATTTCTGCTTTCAGTATTTGACTCCTGGTTGAACGTAATTTTCAGCTGAGTACAGAAACTCCTGAAGAATTATTTCTTTAGCTGCCATAATGTAACAATCAGACCCAGCATTTCACGATTTCAGAAATGAAGAAAAAATAAAACAAATGATTTTTGAATCTTTAGAGCCAAGAAAGAACGACTGTTTCACCAGCGAAACTGGTGACTGACATCCTACATTTCAATTCAAAGAATTAAAGTGCAATTTCAACTTCACAGGGCAACTTGTTCCAGTGTCTTACCACCCTCCCAGTAAAGAATTTATTCCTAGTATCTAGTCTAAATCTACTCTCTTCCAGTTTAAAGCCATTTCTGCTCATTCTGTCTCTACCTGCCCTAATAATAAGTCCCTCTCCAGGTTTCCTGTAGGCCCCCTTCAATATTGGACAGGTGCTATCAGATCACCTGGCAACCTTATCTTCTCCAGGCTGAAGAGCCCCAGCTCTCTCAGTCCATCCTCACAGAGGAGGTGCTCCAGCCCTCTGATCATCTTTGTGGCCCTCCTCTAAACCTGCTCCAACAAATCCATGTCCATCTTGTCTTGGGGGCTTCAGAACTGGACACAGTACTCCAGGGGAAGTCTCATGAGAGCAGAGTAGAGGGACAGAATCACCTCCCTCAACCTGCTGGTCACACTTTGCTTGATGCAACCCAGGATATGAATGGTCTTCTAGTCTACAAGCACACAGTGCTGGCTCATGTTGAATCTCTCAACAGACATCCGCAAATTTTTCTCCTCAGGGCTGTTCTCAAGCCATTCTCCACCCAACCTGTATCTGTGCTTGGGATTGCCTTGACACATGTGCAGGACCTTGCGCTTGGCCTTGGACTTCATGAGGTTGGCACGTGTCCACCACTCAATCTTCTCCAGGTTCCTCTGGATGGCATCCCTTCCCTCTAGGGTGTCAACTGTACCACTCAGCTTGGTGTTGTCTGTAAGCCTGCTAAGGGTGCACTTGATCCCACTATCCATGTCACCCACTAAGATGTTAAATAACACCAGTCCCAATATCAGTCCCTGAGATCAACCCTGCAACACATATATTTAGTGTAATGATGTACGCTGTCCAACCAAACATCCTCCAGAATTAGAAATCTATACTCATTGAAATTTCTTAGTTTAGATGTTATACTGAAGGACATGGTTTAGTGAGAAATACTGGTGATAGGTAGAGAGTTGGATTAGATGACTTTAGATGTCTTTTCTAACCTCGGTGATTGTATGATTCTATGTAATTTGTATGTACAAATCTATACACTGATATTTCATAATACTTACAAGGCTTTCTTAATGTTTGATAGAAAAAAATTCGGCTAGGGATACCGATTCACAAGGAGATTTCTCAGTGTAAAATAGAAGATACAGTGTAAAATACAAGATACAAGAATCACAATTGCCACATCTGCACCATACAGTAACTGAAGCTGGAATGGACAGTTGGAGGCCAGCTGGTCTAACACAGCAGAAGCAAGTTGAAAGTTAAATCCAATTCCTGAGTTAAAGCAAGCCCATTCAAGTGCTGACCTTCTTCAAGGACAGAGATCACACTGCCTCTCTAGGCACCAGTTCTAGTGTTTGACCACCTTCACTGTGAGGAGCTCTGTTCATTAGACAGCAAATGCCCACCTAGCAACTATCAGAAAGGGTAACTCTCCACTGGATTAGCAAACTGATTCTACTCATTTTTCAGTATAACAGTATCATATGTGCAATGTGGAAAGTGACAAGGGCTCACAGTCAGAAGCAGGGGGTTGTAAACTGTGAGTTGGAGCATCTTCTTTTATCATTAGCAACCTGTTAGATGGGCTCAGCCAAGACATCTGCCTGTATCTGCTCAAGCCCATAAAAACAGGAGCTGACACTGGCACAACTCTTTCCTTAGCATTTACTACGAGCTCTTGTTCCTCCGTTGCCTTCTCTTTTCCAGTGGTTCAAGCTTTTGTTCATTCATACACTGTAAAACAAATGAGGGACCAAGCTGAGTTAAAGCAGACTTTTGTTTGGTTTCAGGGAAGGTTTTAGCTTGGATCAAGTCTCCAGTATAACTCAAACCAGAGGTGAGCAACTCCTTGCCCTAGCCAAAGGATGGAGCGGCAAGCACTGGGGCAGAGCCTCTTCATTCAGTGACAGATGGGTTACAGTGTCTGTGCAACTGCATCCTGACCTCCTAATGAAACTGTAAGCAAAAATGATTTTTAACATGAGTCATCTGTTATAATAACTATTTTTCTTATGCTGTAGCATAAGACTATGTGACATCATTTAATTGCAACTCATAGTTCATCATAACAGATGAATAAACATGCAATTTCTGCAACTTAGTAACTAGACAGGCCCTTCTAACAGGGACCTCTTTTTCCTTTTATATTCTAGAACTCAAATTGCATCTACCATTTTTCTATACATGACCCACTGACTGGGTCACAGAAGAATCTATCCTTGTATGTATTCATCTAAGGAGTTCTCTTAAGCTAACCCAGTTGCCAATAAATAATGTCTTGCAAAGCCATGCCCTCTACTTGAAATTCCCCTTCTTAAAAAGTCTTCAGCCCTATTTGATTTCACAATATCCCATTTATATATTGAATGATCATTAAGATGCACACTGTTCAGTGCGTGTTTCTGGAAGTTACCATCATTTGATCAGCAGTTTGAAGCAATATTATTTTTTTAATGACTGAAGAGCAAACAAGCCAAATCTATATCTGGGGTAAGTGGATGAAACTTGGACTAAGTCATGGGAAGTCTATGGCAGATCTAAACACAGAAAACAAAATGATTTGCAGCCCTGTGCTTTACTTCCTTTAATTTTTCTTCCTTTCTTTCTGCAGCTGAACACAAACTAAGGGATTAAACATTTTTAATATGTTAATAATTCTTCCCTCAGCTACAAGAACAAGTGGCAAAGTGCACTGAAGCAGAAATGTTCTTGAGAGATTATCAACAGCCCAGAGAGCCGAACCCATATCTAACACACAGAAGCCAATGAGTTCCTGTGCATCTGAAGAGCAGTCAAGAGGCAGTATAAAAATAAACAAGCAGTCCTTCACCTCACCTCCACCTTAGATTTTTGAAATCAGATTGCTACTAAAATAAGCATATTCTAACCTTTCATCCTAGAAAAAAATAAAAAATAAAAAATTACATTCTCTGAAAATCTCACATGCTTCTTTTCTGTGTGGCCTGATATTTTCACTCATCCTTCTCGACAACTCGGCTGTCTGTTGTTGACAATTGGGATAGTACCAAACTGACAATTTTCTGACCACAGCATTTGAGAAGACAAGAAACTCATCAGAGTCTTTTTTTTTCCTTGAATGTTTTTACTGTGAGGTCAAAGTACTGACGTTACGGATGTTACCCACTTAAAGGTTTATATGAACAAAAGCTTATAAACGAATGTCACCGTGGTGCTCATGCCTTTCTTTCCCACTCTAATGACAACCAGTAATTAAGTCAGTGGTTGTTTTTTTCTCTTTAAGAATTTAAGAGTTTTTCTTTATTTGCCTCACATTTTTGCCTACCTTTCCCTTTTTTGATATATAAGGTTCCTTTTACCTATCAAGAACATTTTGATGATTCCACACGGGAAAAATATGCATTTTTCAAAGGCAGTTGAATAACAGTATCGTTTAGCTTGAATATTACAACATCAAACAAAATGCAACTGGGAAATGGTGATAACATAAACAGCAGGCCATCAAATCCAGCACACTTTGGTTATCAGCTAGTCTCAGGAATTGTTAAAGGTAGGCAGAAGCTACAATATGGATTAGGGAAAATGGTGAAAACTCAAAAACTGTCAGAAAATTTCCTCTCCTTTGTACATCATAAAAATAAAGCTATGCAAAATTGTCATTCAGTACCACGGATTATTTATTCAATTTCTATGTTCAAACTTTGAAATGAATTTTCTTATTCTGAGCTTATTTCAGTGTGTTATCAATTCAGTAACTTTTCATTTCATGTTTTAATATTGACCCACTTAAAAGCATTTTATGGGTGGTGTTCTTTTTCATTAGATCCTTGGCACTGTTACAAATAGAAAGGGGAAAAAAAAGTCTAAAATGTACTTAAGGTTGATAATTTACTATAATCTTCCATCAGTTAAGTGTTGAAGTAGTTAATAGGAAGGATATGAATAGTCAAAGACCTCATACATTTTATGTTGCCTTCATAATAAACACAAATACATTTTAGTTCTGATTCATCATTGGTCATGAACAAAACACGAACATATGAAGCTACACTTCAGATAATATAAATTGACATAGCTACTTAAATGCTGGTTGAGCAATGATGATTTGTACCATCTGTGCTTACAGCCCATTTACAAGCTAATTTCAATACCAGTACTCCAGCCTACAGACAAGAGGCTATCAGTGAGTAAGAGTTAAAGAAATAAGGTGAGAGGGGTGGTTATTATATCAATTATCTTAATTTGGGGATTGTGATTATTTATTTATTTATTTATTTATTTGCAATGTATCCCTTCATTTATTTTGGTGATGTACTGTTTTTACATATTTTCTCCATAGACGTGCAGAAAAGTGAAAAATGTTACTAGTTAGGTTTCTCAGTTGCTGTAGATTTGTCCAAACTTTCTGTTTCTGGAAAACAGTATTCCATTATTCTGTTTCATGATGACAGTGTTAGTACATTCCTTTTCTGTTAATAATATTTAATATGATCTCCAATTTTAAATGCATTTTCTAAATGTAATCTTGTTCTGCACAGAAGTGGCTTAGCATCAAAATAGCCACCCTTTTTGTCTGTATAAGATTATTAAGATCAACCAACATTCCTTAAGCTTTATAAAGCTTGTCAATACAATCAGAAATTATTATTGTTTCCATTATCTCTTTTTCACTGTTTCCTGTTGTCTGTCTTTGAGCTTTTTTGTTGTTTGTTTTTTCCTCAGTCTCAGTTTGCAAACTAAGCCAACAAACTTTTCTCTAAGTGCTTGATTTACTAAATGTGTATGCTCAGGTAAATAAAAAAGTTACTCGTCCTCTGAGAGATGTAAAAGAGGAGAGGGAGAAGGATGAATCAGTGGTTGGATTTGGAGTGGAAGAAAACTTTTTTTACTTCTCCAATCTGCAACTGGTTTGTTATATTACCACATGTAAGGCAGTTTATCTCAGTAACTCATTTCTGTAACCATAAAACATGGTATAACAACACTCCTCCATTCCATAGAAGGCTTACAAAAAAATAAAGAGCATTCAGAAACTATAAAGATAGGAATCATGTAAATTCCTATGGGGTAATGGATATAAGATTTATATAGTAAGGAGATAAGGGAAAGCATGTAGCTGATACTGACAACTCCATTCGTTTTCTGCCACCTTACCTTCTGCAGTTCCTGCAATTTTCCTTTCTTTACCTCTCCCTCAATATTTCCTCCATTGTCCTACAGACAACAGGTATATTGCTCTGTCTTACGCTAGAGACCAGCTCTAAACTACGCATCTCCTTTGAGCCTAGAGCTCTCCACTTGCGTGCTAAGTCCAGCTTCTTTGATACGTTGTGACTCAGGCAGTCATGGAGAAGCTACAGGGAAGCAAAAGTATAGAAACTACCCATAACAACAGAGCAGTGAGGCTGCTCTTACTTGAGACTTTCTGGAGGGGTGAAGTTTCTGAAGGTCTGGTGCACACATGGAAGAGAAAAATGGGGAGATGCAAATCGTTTCAACTCACCATTTTCCTCTAAGCAAGGCAACTCTGCACTCTATGTTTCTGATGCCCGTGTTTTTCACACTGCTCAAATTCCTCTTCTCTAGTTCTGTGGCCTCCAACTGATCACTGTTTGCAAACTCTCCTCTCTGCTGCTCTTTTCCCTACCCTCAGTCCCACATCTTCTATTTCTAATGGTTGCCATTCTCCTAATCCTCACTCCCATTGCTGCTCTCTCACAAATCTGCAGCTGCCATACCCCGTTCTGTATGCCAACAGAGCTAGTGGTAGCTAAAAATGCTATGAATGTTTCAACGTAGGTATGTCGGCAACCCTTCTATTTTTAGATACCCTGAAAAGCTGTCTGTAGCAGATATGTCTGGTATAGCAGCCTGCTCTGAAAGCAGATTAGACCAAACTACCCATGTCTCTGAAGCTGTCCATAAAAAGGTCATCACCTCACTTCCCATCTGCCGACTTGGGTTTCCCCTAACCCATTTCAGCCAAAACAAACCAGTTCAGCTGACACCAACTATTTAAAGTGCTTAAGCTACTCTGGTCGACTTTGGCTGAAACAAGTTTGGGAGAAGGTTGCACGAGTAGCTTGCAAGTAGGTAGGAGAGGTGGTAAACTTCAGCAGAAAATGTCTGTGACAGCTGCCATTGGGCAGCTGACTGGGGATAGCAACCTCTTCAGCAGCCTCAGCCTGTGGGGGAAATGAGAACCTTAAAGCTTGGTAAATTCTGTGCTTAAAGTTTGATTCTCACTTATTTCACAAGAGGTGCCTCTGGGAAGGCACTCATTTCCACTGTGCAGAAAACATCATGACGTTATTCGGACTGTCAATCCTCTTTCCAGTGTTTAATCACCGATAACTGATTAACCAAGTGAATTGCCACAAAACAAAAACAACATGGAAAAGAAACAAGAAGTCAGGCACGCTGGCTTGTACACATAAATAAATAGAAAGCTTTATAAGCAAGGTGTATAACCTCCAGTTCTCAAAAACAGACATCCATTTCCCCTCTCTGCTCCACAAACAACATGGGCAGCATGCAGCAATGCACTTACAGTCATTCTTGACAGAAGCCAAATGTGAACTGCAGGACACAGGGGAGTGTCAAAGTTCAAAAGCTGTTATACAGTCTGTTGGATAGCCACTGTCGTGTCTTTTGCCCTTGTTTCACCTCATGCTGACGCTTCAAGTCTTTTTACCTTCTGAGCCTGATAACTAGACACTAGAAATCATATTAACTCCTTCACTGCTGCTTTGCCCCCCTCCCCCCCCCCAAAAAAAAGGCAGAGAATGAGTGATGAGGCAAAAAAGATTATTGTCAGATGCTTAGTAAAACTTTAGAAAGCTGGGGAGGGAAAGTCAGATAGGCAGTCCCACTCACAGCTGGTTCAGGTGTGCATCTTCATTTGTTTATGGAACTACAGCCTGATCTTTGGTTTGTGAATGCATTTCAATTCCTTTCCAGGAGCCTGCTGTGCAAGCAGTTGAGGGGAAAGAAAAATTTTCAATAGAAAAAAATCTAGGCTGAAGTTAGACCAATATGCAGATGAATTACTGCTCCTCCATGAGTGACCACCTGCTGGCTGAGGCATGCTAACTGCCAACATGTGCATGCTTAGCCTGCTGCAGAGATGAGGCAAAGAGAGTGGCCCTTAACAAAGCAAGCTGATGCATTTGAGCCTGCCAAACTACTTGTTTGTGTGCTACCTCAGCCTGCAAAAATTAATTGCAGTGTACCAGTGGTTCAGTTGCACCTCTTAATACATTAAGAAGAAAAATCCTGACTCTGTGTTGGAAAAGTTTTACCTCGCTGTCCAAGGTTTTTCTGTAAACATCCTTTTTGAGCTGAAAATTAAGATATTCCAAAAGACCACAAGTACTTTTTCTGCTTACTGTTTTACAATCAGGAAACTTTTTCAGTTTCCCCATTAAGAACAAACTCCACATACATAACACGTGACCAGGTTCAGATGATAAAAGGGAAGAGAGAATTCAATCATCTTTCTTCGTCAGCACACAACCTTTTCTGGTGCCACTGCTATTTGTGAGGATAATGATACTGGAACTACTTGTTCTTGCACTCCTCTGGTCTGAATGAGCTGGGTTTCTGGCTCTCGCCTAGAGTTCCCCTGGCACACTCCCGGCTCTCCTTCATAGAAATGGGTCACTTGAGAGATCCATTAGCTACTAGTTAACGTGCATGGGGCTGCAAAAGGAATCTTTTTGGGCTACAGGTTACTTGAGGCAAGAAGGC
Source organism: Coturnix japonica (assembly GCF_054131305.1). Lineage (NCBI taxonomy): Eukaryota > Metazoa > Chordata > Aves > Galliformes > Phasianidae > Coturnix > Coturnix japonica. Next base: position 67,273,369 of record NC_140663.1, read on the forward strand.
AAAGATGCTCTTTAGCTACTTCAAGATAAATCCATACAAAACAGAAAATGTATTTATGCATCTATGCTTTACCACAACTTCTTCATTGGCTCTGATCTTTCTTTGGTCAGAGTCTTACGCAAATAGGGCTTCACTTTGGACTTGTCTCTCTTCCACACATTCTGCACTTTGCTGGAGAGAATACTGCTGTTCAGTATGACTGCTAACAGGAGTTCCTCGGGAGATGGCTCATAACATCTTAATGCCAGACCCTTGTCAAGATGGTTTTCAGTCAATTCCCCCAGGACAGGGGGACCACCAGAACATAATTTATTTGAAACAATTCAAAGTTCCAACTACACAAAACATTTTCCTGTGAGTGATAAACATTTGCCTTTCCAAAAGTGCTTCATTTGAAGGGAAAGTAACTGGAGCATAATAATCTGTGAATGAATCTCCCTCCTCCTGATATCTTCCAAGAGTTCATGGCACAGGGATGCAAAAGCTGGCAACAAAGACTAACCAGAGCTTGAATTCCAAAGTGTGAGGTGTCCTACATACGCAGCAGAACTGACAGATGATTGTGATGAAGGTGGAGGTATCTCAAGATGTGGGAGCTCTGCAGAATACTTGGGTAGAACAGAGACCATCTATCAGACACTTGCAGGGTACAAGAGTATCTTGTTAGCTAGTTGTAGCCAGAATGTAAACGCATTAGACAAAAATAACTGTTTCTGTGTATCGTAGCTTAATGTTCACTTTGCTCACGCTATTGGTTTCGGTGGTGTTTGTCTAATCTTGAAGGTTACTTAAAGGGTGAAATCACTTAGCTTTCCATGGAGCCAGTAGCACAGAGCAAGCTACCTTACAGCAGGGCAAGAAGTCCTAACTTCTTAAATATTCTGTATCACATACAGCTTTACTGTTGGGGAGATGAAAACAGTCACTTGAACCACCTCTGGCCAAGGAGGAAGGTGGCACCAGAGACCCTTCAGCCAGTAGGACTGCATTTTATGCAGCACCAGAGCCAAGATGGCACAGTCCACTTGACCGTGGGCAGAGCTCTGTGAGGGCAATCTTGGCTTACATCCACCACAGGCTCGGGCCCAGAGAGGCCATGGGACCTCTGAGGTCTGCCTCAGGACCAGGGGCGCTGGAACACGAATCCATCTCTTCCCTCCCTGCCTCGGTGATGGAGTGAACACCGCTGGGACCCGGGCACGAGACTGTATACAGAAAGGGCTGGGACCGTACAGCGCGGATAAGGCGCTTCCATCCCAGCAAAGCAGGGCGGGCGCGGCAACGCGTTTGAATCGCTCGGCGGCCCTGGCTCCTCCCAGGGGCCGGCCCGGGCAGCTCGAGAGGGAGTTCGAAGCGGAGGTCTTGTGCTATCGTGGTCTTGTGCTATCGTGGTCTCCTCTCGGCTGGCTGGGCCTCATGGCAGGGCTGTATCGGAGCTCCCCGGTCCCTATGTGCTCGCGCAGCGAAGCTTGTTGTGCGCGGCCGCTGCTGTCCGAGCTCCTGGCGAAGCTCCGCTCCCCCTGTTCGCCTCCTTCCCTCCCCTTCCTCCCCCCTCGGCTGAGTTCATTCACTGGGATTGGTTTCAAGTGACGCCATCGCTTTATTTTTACACCGATGACCTCATCCCAGCAGCCTGAAGTTTACTGACCAGCAAAACTCACTGTCTTTCCCTTCCTCGTTCTCCTTCTCCCTGTTTGCTCTACTCATTTATTAGTAACTGTTCGGTTCCTTTTGGGAACTTAAGGCTTTGAAAAAGATAAATAGCCAAAAACCTCCAAACTTCCTCCCCCCACACTGTCCCTTTTTAATTCTCTCAAGCCATCCAGAGAGGGAGGGAGGAAGAAGGGGGGGGAAAAAAAGCTCCCAGTATTTCCTTTTTCTCCCCTCCCACTTTCCCCCTCGTGTAACAAGACCATTTTCTTCTATTTATACATTTATTTTTGATTTCTGATACTTTTTTGCACGGAGGAAGGATAAATTTTGTATGGAAGAGGCGCTTCCCCGGCGTCTGGAAGGAGACAGAAAGTTCTTTTCTGGCGGCAGAGAACGGTGAGAGGCCGGTAGCAGATCTCATCCCTGCCGTGGGGAGAGACCCGGGGCAGCAGTCAGACAGGCGGGAGCGGGGACGGGGGGAGGTGCCACAGTAAGTGCCGGCAGAGGCCGCCGCCGGGACCCCGCCTGGGCCGGGGCTGGAGCTGAGGCTGAGGGCCGGGCTGGGCGGGGAAGAAGAGGAGGAGGACGAGGAGGGAGGTGAGGGACGTATCCCGCCGCCCGTCCTCTTCTACCATGCCCTTACTCGCCGCCCCCTCACCTCCGTAGGACAGTCAGCAGCCGGCAGGTCGCTGCCCCGCACCGGCAGCTCCGACCGCCTCCTCCCGGTAAGGAGAGGGGCTGAGAGGGAGCGGGGGACTGGCAGCTCTTCCCGGCCTCCGCAGCGCACCGCCCCGCTTACCTCCGAGAGGGGACCGGCCACCTGCCTGCCGCGGGGCCGGGGAGGCCGGCGGCCTTGGAGCGGAGAGGGCCGCGTAGGGGTGCGAGAGGGACCTCTGCCTTGCCAGGGCTTTGCGGAGGGCGGCCGGGGAGCGTGTCCGAGAGCCTCGGTGTGCGCGGCCGCGTTTCGGAGCTCAGCGAGCAAACGGTGTTGGCTCCGAGGGCGAGTTTCGCCGCTCCGAGCGGTCGAGGATGCGTTTACAACAGCCCCGCGGGACAAGCGGAGAAATTGGAAGTTCTGGTCTGAATTTGGGAAACGTTTAAATCGAGTCAGTTGACAAAATGGAGGGCTGCTGTGGAATCAAAAGAGTGAGGCGAATTGTTAACCTGACAGCGCGATCACATCAACCGGCAGCTTTGTGGCCGGCGGTAGGGCACAGCCCGACAAATACCGTCCTCGGATCTTAATTTACTTCTTTTGTAGAAGTAAACGTAGGGAGGGAACGTGAGCTCGGCGCACATCAGCGTGTGCAGAACAAGGTGTATCGGACGTGCCTGTGGCAAAGCCGGACTGGAGGTAGAATCTTTCAGCGTCCAGATACGTTTCGTTACGATGTCAAGTGGAAAGGTGTTTTTGAGAAAGCAAAAGCAAGGAGGATTGAGTTTGCTGTGGTTACGGTTGGTTGAAATAGGACTCTTTAGTACTTTTCCTTCAAGCAAAGGGTGTAGTCATAGTAAGTTGTATTGTCTGACCTATGGCTTTTTTTTTTTTTTTTTTTCTCTCTGTTCAAACATTGTGTGTATACCCAGCAGAATAAATAGGTCTGAACTTTTAAAACTAAAAGTAGTTTGAACTATTCCTTCTAAGAATGTGCTTGGGGGGGGGCGGGGGGAGGAGGGGTTCTTTCTGTAACCTTAAAAAAACCAAACAAACCCAACAAATCCTAAACACCAGAATGATTTTGTATTTGTTGCTTTAAGTTTTATGCTATTCCTGGCAGCATGTGGCTTGGTAGATGCGGAACTTATGAAGTCACAACTGACCGAACAGGACTTAGTTTAGAATCTTGTGTTTTGAGGGAAGGTGGAAAAATAGTAAGTCTTAATTTCTTTTTTTTATGATGTTCATCTCACTGCCCGCTGGAAATTGAAGCATTGATCACAGTTGGTTATGTTGGTTGGCTAGGGGTTTCTGTTTGAATGCGAAGGAAGTATGCAACAGGATGGTTGTGTGGGTATTTTTAGCTTTAGTTTTGAATCACTGAAGATATAAAGAATAGTGATATTCAGAAACAAATTACGTAGTTACTGAGTATGCTCCGTCGTATTGTTAGGAATGAATCTAAAAACAATGTTTGAGGTGTTATAAATTGTGGTCATTCTACTTGTTTAGTACAGCTGCTTCAGTATATCTTAATACACAGTTTCTGTGCCCCTTTTAAATGGATAAGTAAGGAAAAGCAGCAGAGAAGATGTTGGGTTTTGTGCTGATTAGAGGTGGAAGTCACAAAAATCTGTGTGGTTTAGTACATGTGAGAAGGTCCTCAAGGTCCTACCAAGCATTAAAAATCTCATCCTGTGTTGTGCGTAGATACATAAATACATTCCTGCTGTGGTTGGTCTTGTTTTGTTGGCTTCCTAAGCAGATAGGATGAAACAGAATCAAGTCACACCAGAACAACCTTTGTAGGAGAGAATGAGATCAAGTTATTTTTGTTTCTGTAAAATTTATGCTCTTCTTTTAGTGAAGTCATCCAGACTAGCGGGGATGTTTCTTTTAGCTAGAGTAGCTGCAGTTGACCATAGGAAGGGTCATGGCTGTTTAGGAGTGCGTTAAATAGATTTCTCTAGAAGCTCCATTTGCCTAGCCAGTACTCTCAAGGTACTCTCAGGTTCACATTAGTCACTAGCTATGGCTGGAGTCTTGGGTTCATCTCCATGTGCCCTGCTCGTTTTCAGCTAGATGGCCCTGTGCCCACCTCTTCATGGCTAAAAGCTGCCAATGTGGGGGAATGATACTGTAGAGAATTGATGGGGGTTGTATAGTGGGAACCGATATGCTGCTTTGCTGTCTTCAAGAGCAGTATGAGAGCTGCTCCAAATGTAATGCCTCCTATTTTATTATGTTGTGCCATGATGTTCGAGGTGATAATGGCAGCAGGGGCTGAACTTTCCCATCAGTATTCTGCTATATTTTGTTGCTGTCTGACAAATGGCAGCAAAGGGTCAGCCTGGCAAAATGGTGCCAGAGATGGAAATGCACGTTAGTGGGTCATTAAATTACACCATGTGGAAAAAAATGGCACCCATTGGCATTCATTGATGCTTGCTGACTGTTTATGGAAACCAAACAGTGGATGTCAGTGAGCTGGTGGGTGCTGCATTTTAACAGCGATGCAATGGCAATGGGTCGTCTCTCCCGTTGTAGAGTTTTACGAGCGTGGCATGCAGGCTCTTGTTCATCACTGGTGAAAATGCATAGATAACAGTGGTGACTGTGTTGAAAAATAGTGTTTCGTAGCTGAGGATTTGCTTTATCAAATGGTGTTATTGTGCTCTGTGTACTTGTAGCTATTTCCATAGAAATAAACAGGAGGCATTAATTTCAGAGCAATGTACTATAAGGGTAGGCCTGATGGAGCCATTGGAGAGCAAACATAGGTGCTGTGCTAGTTCTCTTGAGAAATGGTGTATTGGCAAATGTACTTGCACTGATCTTCAGGTGGGCTCTGTTCTCATGTATTATGCAGCAAGAGCATTTTGCAGGGTGACTACCTTGCTGGGTTGATTTGTCAGAGTTAATCTCCTTTCTCCCCGGGCTTATTCAGGACTGGTTAAAGTGTTTGCAAAACGACAGATTGTCCAAGAAAAGCAGTAAGTACTCTCAAAGCACTTTTTCCTCAAGGAAACCAAGTCACGGTGACAGCTTTTATTTGTTAGTACGCCCATTGAATTGTCTAGGGCTGTTTTTCTCCTTTCAGGTAAGAATAGTCAGAAATGCATCATGGTCATTCTTGACATGCTGACTAACTTTAATAGCCAGATTGTACAGAGTAGGTATTGTCAAAGGCCAAGTGGTGGAAGGAGGGGATTTGCGAGTCCACTTTTGTTCTTTTTAAATGTTTATATCAGTGATACATTCTCTCCCTGTGATTCCTTATGGATTGCTTCCAGGCTTAGTGTAGTGATGTGGAGAGTTTCTATAGAGTATTTTAAATACCAGTAACTGCAAACCGGTGTTTTAAATACCAATGGCAGTAATGTTTTTGTGATTTACTTAGTGTCTCTCTTCGTAAGGACAGCACTCATAGGACAGAGGGTTGCCTGCACACATGGTCTTTGCTTTCTGAACAAGTCAAAAGGCTTGAGTGATAGGTGGCCTGACTACGTGCATCAAGACTGGGCTAAGGCCAGTGTTACTGGAGACCAGAAGTTCTTCATGTGAGGGGGAAGTGAGCAATGCAATTTCAGACTGATTCCTAGAGGTTACCTGAGAGATCCTATCCTCAGATACAGGTGTACTGTTTGTTTTCCTCTTATATCAATAACATCACTGCCCTGCTGTGAAAGCTTCATGTGATAGAACTGTCTCTGGAGGCTGAGGAGGCAAGGCTGTAAGTGGAGGTGCCTGGATTCACAGAGTTGCTGCTGGTTCCTGTAACACCTGAAAGAAGCAAAAAACGTACATTAATGATAAAGTTTGGCATCTTAACTTCTAAGTTTGTGTAGTTTTAATAGAGCACTTCTTGGTTTACTTGTACAGGGCCTGCTGGCAGCTATGGTAATCTTCAGTAGAGATTACGTTGATCACCTGTAAATTACAAGTGCTCAGTGATCAAAGAGAATCTGCATCTGGGATGTGCAGATGGAAGGCAGGAGAGAACACAGGCATGAATTCAAGGCCTCACACTTCCTTTCGCTGCTCTATGTGGTCTGCTGCTGAGCCAAGGCTGACCTACTCACAGTTGGCTCAGCAGACTGGCGTCTTTCCATTTTGTGTCCCTATGAAGTACTTCTGCAGATGAAAAAAACCCAAAACTGAATCACTGAGCAGGCTAGGGAAGAGGGGAGAGAGTGGTTCCTCAGTGACAAGCTGCCCCAGTTAATTCAGGGATGTGAAAGAACCTGGTCTGAGACAAACTTGCCCAAGATCATGCATTGTGGCTGCTCTGTTGTTGCCCAGCGTGAAGCTGTAACATTGTGCTGTGTTGGTATACCAAAGGAACTGCTGAAACAAGGTCCTTCACTGGGAGGAAGTTGGTTATCTCTGCTCCTTATTTGTCACAATAGGAGCCGTGCGTAGGCAGGACGCATCTTCTTGGTGGTTTGCTCTTTTAACTGATTTTGCCCTATGTAGTACAAGTTCTCAGAAACTGGGATCAGTTCCTGCATAGACCTCCTCAGAAAAGTTTATACTCTCATTTTTTTTTCTTAAGCTTCAGCTAGAAACTTCTGTAAGTTGCTCAGCAAATAAGATGCACAAGTGGAGGTGTTCAGTGGATCTCATTATTTCAGAATACTCCTCATCTTTCTTTTGTAAGATTTGCTTACGTGCTGCTCACGGTGGTAACCTGCTTTGAGGGTGAAAGTTTTCTAATTTCCTTCACCGAATGGTAGCTGTTCTGTTACTCTTTTCCAGCAGGAAATTCTAACACATTTCCAATACTGAGACTAAAATAGGATCATTTTTCATTTTCATGAGGCTTCCCGTGATTTGGCTTTACTATAATAATCTATGAAATAAGCGTGTTGGACTAAATGACAGGCTTGTGGTTTGTGCAAATGCTCTTTTTTCTTTCGTTTTTTTTTAATGCATCCTCACCAGCTTGTCTTAATGTCTTTGTCTTACTAAAGGCACGTGGGAGGTAAGAAGCTGTGTCTGAATGTGTAATGTAGCAACACTGGAATGAGAAATTTACAGACGGCATAAAATGAGGTGGGCAACAGAAACTAATTGTATGAAATTCCTTTTATGCACGTGCTCTTGAGTTTGAATAACTAGTATGTATTCAGCCTGCCAGATAACAAGGCTTGGGCTCTGTATGTATAACATAGATGTTTCTCTCAAAATAGGAGAGCTTGTCTCTCTCCCCCAGCGGTATTCCAGATAAAATTGATTTGTTACTGCATTTTGCTCTTATTGGGCTCCTAGTAAAGCATGCTTGAAGGCTGAATAATTCACAATGTTAGAGGTGTAAACACCATGCTTTTAATAGCCCAGGTGGTGTTTTTGCTTCTTGATTGTTTGTTTGAGTAAGAATCATTCACTCTAGACTTTAAAGACACAAATGCCATGTCAGGACTTGCGTTTCTACCTGCAAGTGGTGCTTACAAGTGACTTACTTTCTTGATAGTGTGTATTTTGCTAGGCCTTATGTAGTCCTTTAAGTATGGTAGCTATCCATCTTCTAAACACTCTCTTCTGAATACATCCGAAGATCCTAATAGGTTCTCACAGCTTGCCATCCCACTACTGAAATAAGCCTTAATTTCAAACATTATGAAAGTATGTGTCATTGAAATGAGTATGAGGTTGTTTTTCAGTCACTGTATTAATGCTGTCTGGATTAAGTATAGCACCTATCATCCTTACTGTTCCTGTGAGTATTTGGTTACAGGTGAGAATGTGCCTTTAAGTGTTGGGATTTCATAACTTCTTTCTTCAAAAATGTTGCTTGGGCATATTGTTTTCTCTTGCTTTCTAGAATCTAAACTCAGACAACTGGTCTGGAAGAGATCTGGAATAGAAGAACTCTGATAAGTCACTCTTGTTATCCCACCTTTCTTAACAGTGCCCTTTTGAAATAAGAGCAAGCAGAATATGAACTTCATCTTGGTTTTAATAGGGATTTATAAATCTGTGCTAGTTTTTGAGTGATGAGTTAAAATCTTCCAGCAAAAAAGTGCAGTGTTCCCAGTGCATCGGACTATTACTATGACTAGTTCAAACAAGTCTGTTAGAATGAATCCTGACTAGAGGACCACTTCTAGTAGTACTCCTCTGATAGACCCCTGGATACAAGAAGGGCGTGCTCCAAATCAAGGACAGGCTGTGAAAGTGTCTCTTTCCGTAGTCTATTCAGAGCTCTTTACTGATGGCGCGTCTCGTCTCAGGTAGTGGGAACAAGTACATTCTTCCATTTGTACCAAACTAATCCTGCACCATTTCAGTTTCTTAGAACCTTGCAAGCTGTACGTGCTGAGTTCTCTGAGGTGTTACTGGAGAGATATAATCAACAAAAATTGGTCTCTAGGTTCATGATCTCATGTTGCAGAAAGACACATCAGCTGGAGGCAAACAGGTAGTGTTGATGAGGGCTGATGAGTTCTGTGTTCTTCTAGATAGGGCATCCCTTGCCACTTAGTTTCTTGCCATTGCCATTGCCTTTTTTTTTTCCCCCCCCATCCCTTGCACGTAACTCTTCATTTAAATATGTATATTTATGTATTTTTTTTCGTTGTCTCTTGTCAGTGGAGTGAGCTCCGCTGCTCAACCATTCTGTGGTATCATTGCCACTTTTCATGGATGACACATTGAGAGCATGCTGTCAGCCTACCAGTCCTCTATTTTGCTTGTTAGGTGATCTGTGCTTGGATGCCATCCAGTTGACATAGCCTGTTTCCTCACTATAGCTTATTTAGCATGTTTGCTGTGATTTCCAGGTGGACATACTTGAAGATGTCTGAAAAAAATCTCTTCATCTAGCCCAGACATGATTATATGAGTAGTTGTCATCAACTTCTTTTTTTTTTTTTTTTTTTTGCCTGTTTCTTAGAATATTGATGAAAGAAAGTTAACTTCTTCAAGCATAAAAATGGGTGAGAAAGAATAGTAATACAAATAGCATGCAAGTCTCTGAGATACAAACCAGGACAGAGGAGGGCCACAAAGATAATAAAGGGCCTGGAGCATCTCCCCTGTGAATAAAGGCTTAGTAAACTGGGTCTGTTTAGCCTTGAGAAAAGAAGACTGAGAGGGGACCTGATCCAGGTCTATAAATATCTGAGGTTTGGGGGGCAGAGTGGTGAGGCCAGACTCTTTTCAGCAGTGTGTGGAGCCAGGACAAGGGGAAAGGGGCAGAAACTGGAACATAGGAAGTTCTGCATGAATGTGCACAAGAACTTCTTTACAGTGACGGTGACGGAGCACTGGAACAGGCTGCCCAGGAGGGTTGTGGGGTTCCTTCTCTGGAAACATTCAAGACCCGCCTGGACGCCTACCTGTGTGACATGGTGTAGGGAACCTGCTTTGGCAGGGGGGTTGGAGTCAGTGATCTCTGGAGGTCCCTTCCAACCCCGACAATTTTGTGATTCTGTGACAGCAAAAGAAGTGTAACAATTAAACTGCACCATTGCAAGCCAAAATATTCTTCCCTTGACAAGAACACATCTTTCTGCCCCCTCAATTATACAGGACTGGAATCCTTTTTCCTGGCTGAGACTGGTGTGACTTGCCAGCTCACCTGCAGATGTGACCTATGCTGGAATGAGGAAGTGTGCAGTATCATTTCCCATCCTCTGCCCAATGTATGGTTAAACCTATAGAAAAACACTGAGGAAGCTTAGACATTCTGTTCCTCTGACAGCCTTCTACAAGTGCAAGCTATTAATGACCATTGCCTTTAATGGACAAAAACAGTACTGGCAATTCCTTTGTGCTCTTTATTTAATGGCGTAACAAGCAAGCACATTAGCTATTTTTATTCATACAGCCAGACATAGGCCAGTATGGCAGAGCGGCTATGAAATGTCTGCATAGCTAAGTGGGAACACATCTGCTGTTGAGAACTAAATCTTTTTCTTTTAGTTAGGGTATTTTGAGAGGGTTCCACCAGTGATTGTCTGATCTCTCTATTTGAGCTGTGGTGTAGATTTTCAAGATTTTGCATTAAAATAGGCAGAACATTCTTTTCAGTTCCCGACTTTGTCAACTGTTTCAGTCAACAATGAAGATGTAATGCAATCAGAGAGGTGGGTGGTGAAGGGAAAGCCTGCTCAGGTTAAAGGTTCGGTTCTTGTCCTTTCAGGAAGCTTCTGGACTATGTTCTGACTTAGTGCTGCTTAGTGACAGGCGCGCAGAAGGAGCCAAGTAAAGTGACGCTGATAGCAAATGCTAGTTTAGAGAGGTGCAGTGTTTGTTTGGGGGATTTTTAAATGCTGTTTAATCCTGCAATTATGTTCTCATCTTTGCATTTTTTTTTTCCTTTTCCTTTAAGAGGCTATCTACTTTAGCAGAAAAATGTCTTCCATGGCTTGACAGAGTGCAAGAAAATCAAGGTTCCTGATAATTTAAGTCTGAATATTTCAAAGCCAAGAGTTTGTTATGGATTAACTTGGGGGGTAGAGAAAGGTGAAGCCAAGCGCTTCTTATTTTTTTGAGGTGTGTGCAAGCTGAACAAATAGTTAACCTCTGTACTGACATGTGATCATACTAAACAAAAAGCTTCATGCCTGTGGTGCTAAGGAAAAAAAGAAACCCAACAACATGAAATAAATAGATATTAACGCTTTCCATGGTTGGAAATTTACCTGACACTGGAGCAGATGCCTTGTTGTCATACATTTTTGCATATCTTAATCAAACTATAAAGCATGCTTGTAAAAATCTTGTTTATATCCACCAAGTTAAGATGTATTTTACTGAGTGCTTAATGTTTGCTCCAGGTGATGACATTGCTTGTTGGTGCAGCCAAACGTTATTCTTAGTTATTAGTTATTTTCTTAGTTATCTACCTGTTTGTTTGGTTTTTGGTCTGTATTGTCAAATTGTGTGTGTGTAACTTCCTCCTTGAAAGGTCTTTCTCTTTTTCAGATGTCAGTTGTTGCACCACAAAGCTCAGCTGGAGAAGTGTACCTACTGGCAGAAAGGAGCATTACTGTTTAGAAGGCGTGGAGTGGGACACTTGTTGCATAGATCACCTGCTTTGTGATGTAAAGGTAATGTAATTAAATACCACCACATAACCATCTCTCTCAGCGTTACAGGCTGATTTATGTTTAAACTTTTAATTCAAAATGAAGTAACGTCTGATGTACGCAGACAGAGCCGTGACCCTTCTGCTTTTACTGAAAATGCTGTTGAGTTGCTCATCACTTCTGGAGCTGAAGTTTGAAGCAGTACATTGAGTTGTGAAATCTCTGTGATGTCAGTATTTTTGTCACTGGAAATACTAGAGAAGGGAGATGTGCATATGGAACAGGGGATAATGAAAAAGAAGAGATGTTGATCATATATTGAAAAAATGCACCACAGGGGCTAATAAAGGTAAAAAAGGAAGAAAATGGAGGTAACAGAGATAAAAATCATTATTAAAAAAACCCACATCTGCATTGTATATGATGATGAGCCTTTCAAGGCACAGGAAAAGCACTTCTAATATGACTACAGGATAAGATCGTTCCACTTTGACTAGTAGTACTGAGCTTGTTCTAGCACATAATGGAGAACTTATTTTCTTTGTGTGTGAGAAAGAACCATTTGATAGAAGACAAATGACAGGTTTTAGGAAGTATAGGGAAAAGTGCATCTTCCAGTGAGGTCATGTAAATACTATTTGTTTGCCTAGAGAATATCTTCTAAAGATTTGAATGGTGATTAGTTGTGTGTTTTGCCTTCCTGCGTTTGTATTTTCGATTTATAAGTCATGTAACTGAAAATACATATTCAAATCTATGAATGCTGGTTTGGAATAAATATGTGGTAGCTGCTGGGGTATAATATAGCATGGGTTTGTGTATTGTTGCTTTATCACTAGTCATTTGTAAATATTTAAGAATGAGTTGATTTCAAAATGTATCATTGGTCACGTTTTCCTGTTGGGAATCGGTAAGTTTTGGAGGCCTAGACCTCAAATAGAATGCTCTTGAAAAGAAAGTCTTTCATTGTGACTGAGAGGGTGGGAAGGAGTAGGGAAAATCCTGCCTATGCATTTCTGTTGTGAAATGACTTTTCTTCGTGCTGCTAGTGAATTAATGTTGGATTTTATTTTTCATTAGATGTGTTGTGGAAAGGATGTTGTCACAGCACCCAGCAGTGCAGGTAGAAAAGGTTACCAAGGTTGAGCTGCTTGTCATAACCCCTCAGCCACTAGTTGCAGTTCTGAGACTGTTGCTAGCATAATTCTTGTGGCTGTTCGTACTTTACTTGAGGCCAGGTCAGAGGATGAACTTGTGAGAAGTCTGTTTTGCTTTAATAGCTAAACTGTTCTGTTTTTGCTTGAAGCAGCCCACACATCTGCTGTGCAGTCATTGCCTCTAGACGGTCCTTCACACCTATGGTAGACTTAAAATTATCTGCCTTTTGAATGCAATGAGAAGTCTTAGAAGCAAAATACTACAGTGCAGTTTCTCCCATTGCATCCTATGGCAAACTGAGGAAAACTGTGGAAACTCAAAGAAATTCCTTCCCAAGCTTCTTTTTCTGTTGGAACAGCAATACGTTTGTGACATGGATTTCCCTTTGCATCTAAGACTGGAACCATTGGTTCAAGCTAAAATCCTAATAACATATGTTCTTTTGAAACTGCACGCAGATGAACTTGGCTGCTGGGAGCTCTGTGCAGTCTCTTGTTGTCTGTAAACTGGACAATTTGGAAGTGAGTTCTAGGAGAGTGCTCGTTCTTTAGAAGCGGTGGACACATGTATGTATATGTGTGTATGCTTGCTTTACATAAAAACTCATGTATATGCACATGCATGTACAAACTGTGTCTATATAAACACGCACACAGATATATGTATACATACACACTGTCCAGATCAGCTTATGTTTTATAAACCTATCAGTGATTTCTTGATATTTTATATAAAGAGAAAAGCAATGAATTAGCTACTGAAGAGAAGCAGTCTTGCAGACATGTCTTCATGGCTATGTCATTGTATAACAAATCTAGAAGATCCAGATGCACAGTCTTCATGTAATGTGGAGTACATAACTTTAGTGGCTGTAGCTATATGAAATTAGCAAATAAATTTTGTATGTTACATAGCTTTTAGTGCATTTAATTGAACAGGCTTTTCATTTCTGATCATCACCTGGTCTTCATGAGGAAATTGGCGTGAAAGACTAATACCCTTCTACTGATAACTTGAAAGCATTTCTTTGATATCATGCTTACTTGCTAAAATGAAAAAAAAAAAAAGCTGGCTAGTAATGCTTATTTATTTTCTACCTGTCTGTATGGGAAATCACAGCTTGAACCACTGATTAATCTGCTGAGGCAAATGTTGGGTCAGCTGTGGGAGCACAGGTGAGAGTAATTTAGCTGTGCTCCCGGAAGGGGTGGACTTTGACTCCACCCCCTCTGAGACCTCATTTAAGGGCTGACCACCACTGAGGCAGCATCTCTTGGAGACTGCTCCCCAGTGGAGACTGCCTCAGCTATCTGGTCCAGGCATTGATATTGGGGAGTTTTCTTTACTAATAACCTTTGACTATTTATCACCATCTTGGACAATATATTAGCCACCTTTAAACCATCCTCTGTTACCACCTTTACGCTGTCTTATTTCTTTTCTGTTTTTCCCTCATTTTAGTAATTTAAATAGTATCAGTGTTTTCAGAGTTGTCACATGGACTTCTTATTTTCCTCACTTATTGTTTTCTTGCATCATCTCTGCCAGCTGCTTGGGAAGAGGTGTTGATTACACCTTGAACCCATTTTAGTGTTTCCATTCCTCTTCAGGTGGTGTTTCTGACTTTTTAATGATAATACTGTTTGTTTTTTGTTGTTGTTGTTTTAATATACTTTGTTTCAACTTGTGTGTTTGTTTGTTTTTGAATGCTCTTTTCATTTACTTCGAGTATAGTGGTAACAGAATCATCTCTGTGAGGTTGTGTCAAAATTGATGACATTCTGCAGGCCAGAGCTCCTCTTGATGTATGGCTGCTTGCATTGCTATATTGCAAGGGTAAACACATGCTGTCTCTAACCTTGTTCATGGTAATGTTTTGTCAGCCAAGGACTTCTGTAATTCAGAGAAGAGACTTTAAAAAAAATTATATATTTTTCAGGCCATGCAGACTTGAGTTTTATTGATAAACAGCAGATTTACATGGGTTTGTACAAACAAACCAACTGTAGTAGCCTTCTGCTGTCACATCCATGCAGCCAGGTGCAAAGCTCTAGAATTAATATAAAAAGTGCTTCATTTCCAGTAACTTCATCCAGTATCATTGTTATCAACATACTTCCATTTACCCCCTTTTTCCCCGTCTTTACTACTGCTCTTAATTTCCTCTGTCTTTTCAGTGGTCAGAAATAGGTGTGTGTGTGTGAATGTATAGTTGTAGTATGTTTTTCCTGTAATTCCAAGTCTTTGGAACTTTTTGGTATAGACAACTATAAAATAGGCTTTCTAGTAAGTCTACGTAAGGTTCATTTCAACAGTTGAGTTGGTGTGCTCCTAGATACACGAGTAAATTTAATGGTGGTTTCAGGTGAGGTGGAAAAAGGTGATTGATTGTGTGTTTTCCTCAGTTTCTTACTCTATGCTGATTTATGCCTATCTTGAGGTTATCCATGTATATTCTGCGTGGCTGCTTTATAATCAGTTTTCCTAATATTGAACATCACTGACTTTATTACTACGATTAATATTTATTAAAGGAGAAATTAAATATGTTTCTACAAACATTTCATACCTATTCTGATATATTTCACTTGAATGAGAATGATATATTTCAGTTATCTGCTGAGCTGTTATTCTTTAATTTCCTCATAAATCTTAGGGACATGGTGACTTACTGCTTATTAATCATTTTTATCTTCTCTTCATTAGACATGTCAGCCCTGGCAGTAGATAATCTTAGTCTATCTTGAACTTATCTTTTGCCAGCATCCTGTGTGGGAAGGACTCTTGCAAAGAAATCTATTTTTGCCTTTTCATCTATTATTATTGTCCAGTGTTAGTACTGAATTTAATTGCACCCTTACATTTTGTGTGCCAGCTCTTAGGATTTTTATTATTATTTTGATATGTTTTCCAATCTGATATTCTTTGTTTTCCTAAGGATTTCTATTTTTAAAAATCTGTTGGCACTTTCTCTATTTTCTGTTTCTTTTTTTTTTCTCGGATATGCTTATTTGGCTTGTATAACATCATAAAAATACTACCACTTAGGCATAATGACTCTTTTCTTCCCTGGCTTCCCGTGCCCTTTCCTTGTGAAGTGATAGGTATAACTTCAGTAACTTCGGACTCGGCTGGCAGCTGAACTTGCAGCTTCTAATTTCCTCTCTTTTCTTGAATTGAGGATCTTGTGTGCTGACAGTGTGTTAATCCCCATCTCTGAAATTTAACAACATGGTACTTGTTTTGACAGGATTTTTGTGGCGAACTCAGCTACATTATGGCTGCTATTGTTTAGCAGTGAACTAACACAAATGACAAGCTGGCTTTCTGACTTAGTACTACGATCATTGGAGGATGACTAGAGGGAAAGCTTGGTTTCTTATTTCCAGTTGAAGAAAAAACAAGGAATCCAAAATGTCCTTTGTTACATTTTGCCATAGTTCAAAGAGGAAATTAGAATGTAGAATCCTTTGGTCAAATCAGATCCCTTTTGCATTTGGTGTGGTATTTCCCTTACTTCCATCTCTAAGCAGCATTAACTGGACTCTTCCCCTTTTTTCCCATTAGCTGTCTGATTCCTCTTTGGTTTCTGAGATTTTCCTGGATTAAAAATACCATATTCTTAGTGATTTCTTCCTTCTTTTGTTTTTCTCCTTCCAACAGCCACATACAGGCTTCTCGAGGCTTCTTAGATTTTATTTTCCCTTAGGAAAAGATTCCTTATTCTCATTCTTTTGTGACAACTTATGTTTCCTCATATACAGAGTGTTTCACCTGACCTCAAACATTTTGTAATGTCCATGCCGTTTTGCCATCTGGAGGAGTCACGTAGTAATAGTGTCCTCTCCACTTCTATGTCAGCTGTCTTCCTTTCATATGGGGAGCGTAAGTCACTTAAATTCCTTCTTGACAGGTTTCCATTTTGAAAATACACTGTCTGGAATGAGGTGGCGTCTGCCAGCATAAAATTGGTTTGAAACACTAAGCACAGGGAACTTGCTATCAAAATACTTGTTTCTTCTTCCTTTTTTTTTTTCTTTTTTTTTCCCCTTTCTTTTTGCTAAGGTCACTGTTATGCAATGAAGTGACTGAGGAGTGTTACTCCGTAAGCAGAAAAAAGGCACCAAATATTACATCTTTCCTCTACAAAAATCAGTGCTGTCCTGAGACCCAGTTACTCAAAAAACAAGTTGTAATGAAAATATACTAAAATCCTAGGCTTTAGCTTGGTTGTATCGAATACTTGGTAGAACTCCAGAGTGGTAAATAACTCAGTTATTTTTTTATGGAGTACTAATCTTGTTTGCTTTGGCATCTAAAACTGAAGTCGCAGCTTATTTTTCCTAAATATATACTTTCTTTTAGAGTATCCCTTCTATGCAGTAATGGAGATATATATAACAGAGTCCAGGAGGCCAGTCACAGAGCAAGGATTCTGCTGTGTTTGGTGGTCCCAGAGGCAGGAAGGAGTGATATTAACTTCTGCTTGATGTAACAAGAGCCAATCAGTCATACCACCGATGCTGCAGTCTGGATGGATATTGTGGCAGAGTAGTAGTTTTGGAGCAATATTTTGAAGGACTGTGAGTTCAGTCAGCCCTCGTGTAGCCTTGTACAGCCCAAGAAGAAAATAAAGAGGTGTTCATCTGGGCAAAGGGAGTGGTTTGGAGAATTACATCTGCTGTGGTGTTCTGAGTAGGTGTGAACAGCATGGTGAAGGCCAAAGGAAACTCCGATGTGCTATGAGCAAAGAGATCACATGTCTAGGTGAGTGGTTTTCATCCATTTACATTGTGTAAATTCTCTTAATACTGATCAGAAAAGAATGAGCAGGAGGCAAACTCTGGCTTTGATACCAAAGTGCAAGGAATTGCAAAGTCCAAGGAGTCGCAAAGATGGGAAGGGGGAGTGCAAAAAGGGCAGCTTCCCAACTGCAGCAGATTTTTTAGCTCTTTTAAGAATGTACTTGGAACGATTTAAATGTGTGGTGACGTCGTTTGTAGGTGAAGCCATAAGCTTGAGATACGCTGTTCTATACTGGCTATCTTGTTTTCTTTCATATGCCTTTTTTTTTTGTTTAACAGTGTGTGGTGATTGAAGTCCACAAGAAAGTGCAGTTACACTGTAAGTTGTCTGTCTCTTCACTTCTGTTAGCAGCAAGAATTTATTTTTGTTAATAGCTGCCAACGAGTGGCATGCACAGAATAACTTCTTCAAAGTAAGTCTTAAACAAACAAACAAAACCACCTTTCTTCTGTAACTTCTGGTGTTAATTCCTGTCTTTCTTCTTTTTCCTTTGAGACTGTTACAAGTAGTGTCCATTTCCTTTATGTGAGATTAGGTTTGCTGTGGAGGTTTTAACAGATCTGAATTTTGAGGTAGTCATTTAACATGAGATGAGGTGTCAAAGTAATGGACTTGCAAGTGGTGGTTCCTGACATTCCCCAAAACATAGTCCATGTAAACTTATTTCTCCTTTAGGATGGTAAATTCCTTTCACTACTGTTATCAGTGTGTTCTTTATGAACTTGCTGAAATAGTGCACACGTGTTAAGCAGCAGCTTGCTTTCAGACCTTTAAAGGTGTTTTTTGGAAAACAGAATTGACAAGTTTTCTGATTGAATCTCCAGATCTGATATTATCTTTAAAAGGCCTGTCAGTTGCTAGTATGTAATGATGGGTTTTAACTGAGATATTTGTATAGGATACCATAAATTCATTTATCTCTTAGTGTGGCCATCAGCCATGAAGGGTTTAACTATGTATATAGTTTTATAGAGGATTAAGTAACTCGCCTCTGGATTCATAAATAAATAAAACTAGAATTGCAATGGTAGTACAAATAAGGCAGCAGAATTACCAGACCTCCCAGGAGGCTTTAACTTCTTTCTGGTTTAGCTGAAATTTAAGAGACACAAAAGATGGCTCAAAATTGCTCTTTTCCATTATAACTGTTCATCTTTTGGGTGTTCTTCCCTACCGTGAGACAGTTTGAAGGTGTCTGTTTATGTAAATATGATGGAAGTGTTACCTCTAGGGTCTTTGCATGCATGTTGCTCTCTTTGTAAAGTTCTCACTGCTTCTGCTATGGTGATGCTATGCACAATCCCTGCTTGAGGCAGCAGCAGCCTGCAGCTGGATTTTGCAAGTTTTTCTGCCGGAAATTATAAAGATCTAATATGATAATCTCATTGTTGAATTCAAACATGGAACTTGCTTTTAAGAGAAGCTTTCTCATGGATAAATAAATCTGAATGTGTTTTAATGCCTGAACAGAAGAAAGGGTGGGAGAGAATGTGGTGGTAATTGGCCTGTAGCCTTGCTTGATAGGAAGCAGCCTGTGGCAGACACTATGAATATTTGATTGCAGGTTAAAAACATGTAGAAGGTACATATAGTGAGATTTTTAGCTAGCCTGTTGATCTTATATTCTGCATCCTTTTTAAAAAATAAGATAAATTATAAATTAATATTACCTTCAAAACAGAAATGTACTAAGAGTCTTACGTGGACTGTGATGGTGGTTAGTCCAGAGGCACTACTTGAAGTGTCATGGGTATTACCTACAGCGGGAAGTACAAAATGCAGGGAATAAGAGTATATTTTGCATGCCTCTCTATCTTTGAATGGGGATGGCACAAGTGTGGTTTTTTTTCAGATTTTCTTCTGGGATCTCACAAGCTTTGCCTGTTCACTCCTTTTGGAATAATGCTTCAAACACCTTTAACTAGCTTGTGCTTTCCTGTGATTACAAGCTCAAGTGCTGATAGTAGTGGTGGTGTCCTTTCTGTCGGCAGAAAGGGAAGTGGCAGTTCCAGGATAGATCTCTTATCTCCTGTTCTTTTCCTAGTTCCAATTGACTTGAAGCAGGGAAAACACAGCTCCGAAGCTCTCACGAAGCTTCCTAAGAATACTTTCGATAATTGTAATTGTCTGTATAGTATAGTTTGACAGCATTAACGAAGCATGGAGAGCACTTCCTACTGTGAACTTCAATGTTTTTCTTTTAATGACAAAATTCTTTGGATTTGGCATTGTCTATTAGCTGTAAACTTCTGTAGTACAAACAGTGATGAACTGGCACTGGTAAATGGATATTTGTGCCAAGGAATCATAGCCAAGCTCTTACCTTCTTGCGTAAGATCTTCTTAAATGGTACTGCAAAGCAGATGGGATCTTGGTTAAATAATTAGCTCTGTTTGAGTGAGTGCTGCCTCTAGGAGCATGGCTATATAACCTATGGAATGTGGTGTAGGAGCAAGGAAGCTGTACATGAAGATCACACAAGCGGTCTTCATGCTAGAGCTTTCTCGTTCCAGAGCACTCTACTCTGTGGACTCTTGCTAGACAGAGTACTTAACCTGAGATTTTATCTTAAACACACAAACTACTGAGGGTCAGAGTGCTCTTTGAGCCATGCTACAGGGTTTTGGATCATCAGAAGCAGGCAGCAGACTCAGGCTATTTGTACCAACAGAGCAGTGATTGTCTATGTAGTCAAGTCTCCTTTTTACAGAATTATAAAAACACAGGGGTTGGTGAAGTCCTGTGCAGATCACCTTGCCTGTCGTTGTCTGACCTTTTGGCTTGCATGGGCCACAGTAAGTGAAGAGAAATTGTCTTGTGCTGCATATAAAACATATACTATAGTTAATTTATATAATCAACAAAGCCTCTTTTAAAAATATTTTTATTACAACATTAAAAAGAAGAGCGCAAAAAACCATAAAACTAGTAGCATATTTGACCTTGTGAAACTAATGCATCAATGTGTGGTTCAGTAGCACTGTTGAGTTCTCAAGGTGTTATCAGAGGTTTTTGAAATTTTCCTGTTACTCTGCTTCATGCTTGAAAATAGTTGTTCCCAAGTGTACGTATTATGAAGAAGTCAAGACTTGACTTGTGGTTGTGAAGCGAGGGATATATTTCTCTGGTAAGATAGGTCTTATGAAAGCCTAGGAAAGAGAAATGATTGTGTTTTTCTTTGAGTTGAATATCTGATTGCAGCTTGATGCATTCACTTTGAAAACGTGCAGGTAATGTATTTGTAAACTGAAAATTGTGTTGCAGATGTATTGAAAAAAAAAAATATTTTTTGAGTAATCTTGAAATCTGTTCTCAAAATTCTCAAATTCCTATATCAGATTTGCCATAATGTTTCATTTGAAATGCTGTTATGATTTGAAACAGAGCAGAGATAAAGTTGAACTTTTTCACTTTGAAAATGTGTACCCCTGCCATCTGCAGCAACTGTTGTGTACTGATGGTAAGATTATTCTCTGTTTTTTATTCCTGTTCTGCATGTTTTAGAAGAAACAATAATACAAGCTTAGGAGATCATCTGCTTTCTCTGATCTGGTACTGAGATTACACATGGCAGCAATTGCAAAACAAATCATTCTGGATGTGGCAGTGCAGCTTAAGATTCTCATCCTAGTCTATGTTCCCTGAGTGTGGAATGCAGAAGTGGCTAACTGGGGCTAGGAAAGTCTGTAGCTGTGCTGTATACAAAGACAAACCCTCCTTTCTATCAAGGGTAGCTTGAACAGCACTAAGTTGTTGGTTTGGTTCAGAACTAGCTTGTGAGTCTTGGATTTAGGTAAGGATGAGCTGTGTGACAGATTGAATGTCCCCACACTAAAGTATGCTCAGTGCATGTGGAACAATTAGCTGCCAAATGTATTTAAAAAAAAAAAAAAGGTAATAAAAGATATCTGCATCTTCTTGCTGTTTGACTAAAATTCAAGTGTATGGCCATAGGCATCCCAAAAGGCATAAACCTCTGGTGGCAGGTGTTCTATTTTCCAAACTTATATGTTCTTTTCAGTAAGGTCTTTTGTAGTTATGCTTTCAGCAAAGTGCCAAAAAGCTGAACCTGGGCAAAGCCATGCTTTAAGAGGATGGTGAGAAAATGATTAGGAACAGTGTTTTAGACATGGGTGAACTGTATATTAAGTACAGGAAAAGTAAGCACTGCATTTTCTTTTAGATCTGTGTCACGTTTTTTCTTTCTTTTGCCTGTTCCATAGCAGTCTAAGATTATATAAGATTCATATATTCTTTAAAAATTCTTGGATTTGTGCTTGAGTTTTCCCACCTTCCAGGCTTTGGGTGATTTAGTTTCATAATTGTATACCTTGCTCTGAGACATGGATTGTGGCTGCAGAGGAAGAAGCATAAAGAGGTGGCAAGAGTGCTGCTATTTCCCCTCTTTTCCTGGGGAGAGTGATTATGCTCCATAGCTGCACATTTTGACCCATGCTATAATCCTGTCAGGGATTAATATTTTTCTGGAAGAGATTTCTCACTTATGTCTGCATATGAAAAATACTTCTGGCATTCATTGATAGGAAAAACTACATCATTGTAGGTGGTGTGGTTTCTTGCCAACATTTATTCACAATCAAAATAGAATGGGGGAAAAAAAAAAAACAACAAAGAAAAAATGGACAACACATAAACTGTACATATTGCTGTCATATCCATATAAAAGTAATTGTATTTAATCTTGCCTGTAATCTTTGTCACTGATATCTTTACATTAAGTCATAGAACTGGAGGATAAAAAAATTGGTGTTGTGTTAAAAGAGTAAAGCTATTGCCTTCTTTTTGCACTGTGGAATGAGACCTCTAGTTCTTAATTTTTACTATAGTGCAATACATTTTATTTGTAGCTGGCAATGCTCAAATCTTCTTGGCAACCCTAAAACAATGTTGAAAAACATATAAAAAACTGTCATTTTTTATATGACCTCTTCTGTGTGTTGGGAGGAAGAGTGATTATTTGGTTTGTTTTTCAGAATGGCAACTTTTAACAAACAGAAGCTATGAGTTGTTTTTGCGGTTTTTATGGAGAGGGATTTTTTTTGTTTGGTTTAAGCTGGTCATTTTGAGGAAGATGAGCAGTACTTTAGGATGGTAAACCCTACAAGGACCTTAAAACAAAAGTTGTGAATATAAAGGTAAACACAGGTCAATTTCTTGTGGGTAATAGACTTTGGTAACTCAGAGAAAGGTTTGTTAAGGAAGATTGTAGTAACATTGTTATCCCTTGTACAGTAGAGGGGCAGGTAACTTTCCAAATAACAAAGAATTAGTAGGAATCGAGATGTGGCAAATACATACTACAAATCTAGTAATTCTGTGATGAACGCATGATTTCTTTGTTTTGGTGTTTTGTCTTCTATTGCATATCTTCAATGTTGTGACTTCAACCAGACTGTTTCCATGAGGAATATGATTCTTTGGGTAGTTTATGACATACCTCCACAATGTACTTTGAACTTGTTGTTTTCCTGTTTGGGAAGAGGGACAAGCTGGATGTGGAGACGTTTTGGCAGTCTTGGCTTCTGTTCCTGTGTTACAGTTTGGTTCTGTTTCATATCTGTGTGTGAAAGAAAGGGCCTGTGCTTTCTAGATGTTATTTCCTTCCTCTTCTTTCTTTATATTAACTAGTCATGTAAAAGATGTTCCCTCTCCATGTGAGACCAGTCTCTCCTGTGCCCTTGGGCAGCTGCAGATGTAACAGTGATAGTGGGAATTGATTGGATGCAACTCTTGCGATCCAAGTCCGGGCATTTTCTTTCATAGAATAGCTGAAGTTTAATGTGCTGGAAATGTCTGTGAGATAACACACGTTTTCCTAACACAGAATAGGATGTTTTCCTAAACATGTTGAAGAAATTCATGTGATAGTGTTATTCCATAAAAGCCTGTGTAGTATAGGTTTGAACATGCTGATGTAATGGTCTATTTACTTGGTTTTCTTTTGTTTTTAAATCTCTGTACTAGATGGGAAACGCAACATCATGAAGAGGAATATGTGAATCCAGGATAATACTGCATCTGTTGCAGTGTAGCCCCAAGAGGAGTGAAGCCTTTTACTTCTGCTTTGGCTATAAACGTAGCAAGGGAGTGTTTCTTTAGCTGTAGCAGTGGGAAGGAAGCAGATTTACTGTAGTAAGGATATATGTAATGTTATATATACATGGTCAGTGATGGCTATAAACAGGAGCTAAACTGTGAGAATTACAATGAGCTGACAGTGAGCAGATAGCCATTTTTCAGATGGTTTTAATTGATTTGTTAATTCAGTCTGGTGTCATTAATGATGGCCTTCACCTAGTTCCTCTTGAGGATTTTCTGTGTCCCCTTTATGAGGGCAGCTACACAAAATGTTGAAGGAGACTGTCTGAGAGAGTAGAGGGAGTGATAGGGTGAACCTTAGGGTGGGTCTCCTCCTGGAAGGTGAGAAGTCTTCTACAGTGTCTGCAAGTCTGTCCACCCATGATGTGTGCTTGCTTGGCAGCGTTGCCTGCTGGGGCTTTCCTCTGTGCATGGGGCAAGAGTGGGACGGACAGCTACTTTTAAAACTTTATCTCTTCCAGCTTAATTTAGTCATTCAAGTAAAGTAAGTATTGATGCTAGTTCAGACAGCTGCTTGGCTTGGGCTTTGTTAAAAATGCTTGCAAAAGCTTGTAGCTGAGTGATAGGCTTGTTTTAAGTTTTGTAGTTTTACAAACTTAAAGTATCTTTATGCCTCTTAAGCTGTCATCTTTGGTAACGTTCTTAAAAACCCTGTGGCAAGCTTTCTGTCAGAAATAATACTGAGAATACATCGTACTCTCAACACCTTAAGTTGTGTAGGCAGGTCAGTTTCTGTACTTGTGTGCTCTTTTTTGGAAGGGAATGACTGCATAGGAAGCATTTCTGTAGTAACTCCCGATTCAGTGGGGTGCATCCTCAAAAGTTAATTGAACTTGAGTACAATAACCTTTAGGGTTTCTTTAGATCAAGTAAGAATGGGGAAAGATGGCTTGAATTAGTTTAAAGCAGCAGTTTCGCAGATTTCTTAATGTTCGGTTCTGGTTTGGATGTTGTCTAATAAAGGTGGAGTCTAGAAGGATTAACTGGATGTGGCTACACTTTCTTAAACCTTGTTAAAGTTTTTTGTTCATTTGTTTTGTTTTAAAGAAAAAGCAAAAATAAAACCAACCTCCCGCAGAAAGCAAAACTGCAGTGTTTAATGGAAAGTCAGTATTATTCACTTGAAACTTGAGTGGCATGCCTGAGTCAGTGAAGTATGAGCTAAGAATCTGGCAGAAGCCTTTAGCACAAAGGAAGGCTGAAAGTCTCTCAGGAAGCCTGTACACTGCTAAATGTGGCACGTTTGAACATGAGACTGACATCATTGTGAGTTCATAGTAGTGAAAGAACAAAGTATCAGCCACAAATTAGACTGACCTAATTTGTAAGTCACGTCTAAAATTTAATAACACAGTGTGTTGCTTGTGCAAGTTGTTTATTTCTAGCTCAGTCTCTCGCTACTTAATTTAAACTACAAGTTAGCCCTCTAAAGTGTCAAAGGAGTTGTTCAGGAAGGTGTTTGTGTTTGAGGGGTTCTCCAGCTTCCTTCCTTGGCTCTTTTTCCACCCTGACCTCAGCCTTCAAATAAAGGAAGTGATTAGGGACCACCCATCATATACCTCTGTCCTTTAGGATCAGCTTCCTGGAGGTACAAGTTTAGGATTGCATACCAAAACTTAATTCAGTCATATAGGCTGCTCATGTGTGAGTTTCTTAGTGCAACTGTGTCTGAAAATTGTCAGAGCACTTGCTGTAAGTATCAACAGGAATGTATTTATGGTCAGTAAGGTGTTAAAAAAGTGATTGATATTACTTATTGATATATACATGATCACTGAAAAGTAACTGGTGCTTCTTCCATTGCTGAATACCCAATAAAAGGATTGTGCATTTTGAAGGTGGTATCTTTCCTTCTAAGTGTTAGATACATCACTTTTACTGCAGGAGTACATTGAACCCTCTTAGCTTGGGATTCCTTTGACAAAAGTCAGTTCTTTTCAGTTTACTACTTGAAGGACTTTATAAAACAAAGCACCTCTAGACATTCTGGGTAAATATAAAATGTTGTTTATATGTTTGTATGGAACTGTACTTGCACGTAAGCACATTTCAAACAGTATAATACAAATACAACTTCATTGAATCATTTTTGTTTTTCTCTGCTGTTCAGAATCCTGTAGGAGGCCAAGCAAGGCTGCTGCAGAACGTTTCTTGATGAAGACCTAAATCAGATGATAGCAACAGTTTCTTTGCCTTGTTTAGTATTGAAAGCATTTGCAATTTTCAATTTTAAAATCCTAGTCCCTCTTAATTCTGATTTTTAATTCACATTTTGTCAGAAGCTCATAAAGGGGATTAATGTGTTTGATGGTGGTACCACTTTTTTCCTTCTTCTTAAAAGGTGTAGTATTTATAAAGGTAAAAGAGGTGCAGCTCAGCAATGTAAGTCACCTTTTGCTTTCTCCTTCCACTGTAAAGATCAGTATGGCTTCCTTTTTTTTTTCAGTCATGCAGTTACTGTGCAAGAATTGTGGCCTTGGCACTGCTGCAGGCCCTGTTACAGCATGACTCAAATTCACAGAAATGCTTAGGATCCCTTGGGAAGGAACTACCAGTACACATGATGTGCGAGATGACCCAGCGAACTGCCATCAGTTACGCTTTTGCTTTTGAACAGGGCTGCTTCATCCCATGTTATGTTGCCAGTGTTGCTATCAGAATTACACTGTGGCAATCAGCTTGGTTCCCATCCATGTCTAGTTTGTTTTCTGCGCCTCCCCTGCAGTTCTGTGTTACTCCTTGTCTGGCTTCACCCTTTCCTGATCCACACAGCCTGTGGGCACTGAGAAGGCCTCATTGCTGCCAAGTACTCATGGCTGGAAACTGTTCTGCCATGCTGGCTGTGCGCTGTCATCCTATGCTCTCAGGGAGAAACCTGGTTAAGCTGATCTTCTTTACTGCATGGGGCTCGGCTCACATTCGTTTAGATGTTTTGTGGGGCCCAGCATCCTTTCCAGCGGCTTCCCATTGGGAGCCACAAGCATGTGGCTGCTGTGGTACATCTCAAAGGGTTCTTTTCTGTGTTTTTTATCCCTATATAGCAAGCATTGTGTAAAATGTTAAGTTGAGCTTGCGGTGATTTTTGGTGTGAATTTGAGGATAGTTTTAACACTGATTAGGTAAGCTTTGTAAACTGGTAGATGCTTCTCTACCCTGCTGACAGGACATGCAGGCATTCTCAGGCACAAGCAGGAAGAAACAAAGTATTAATGTTGACAGTTAAAAAAATAAATAAATAAAAAAATTCCTTCCAAACTTTCTCATGCCCCGATGTGAAGGGGTTGAATGCGCATGTTGCCTTCCGGGAGAACTGGTGTCATTTCCTCAAATGGGTGAAAGGCCATTGCGTTTTAACCCATAGCTTACCATAAAAGCAGTTTACATGGCTCTTGTCTTTACAGGAGGTTGACTCACTGTGAGCTTTAGTCATTTGGTTTTAAGGAAGCGTCATTAAAAAGTCTGTTGTAAGAAACTTGCCCCTGCCTTGCCCAGGAGCTATTCTGATTTGTTTCCCTAATAAAATGCAATCATTATCGTCTGCCTGTAATCTGTCCTGGTGCTTGTATGGAGGCTTCAGATCTATCTTCACTCTTTGTTGTAGAGTGACCACTTTGCAGATCAGAATTGGGATTTTTATTTTTGGTTCCTTTGTTTACAGGTCTACCTTAGTTAATCGCCTCTGTTGGAGCATCTCCCCTTTAAAACCTCTGCTAGATAAAAAGCATTAAACTTTAAGGCTAACCATTATGTGAAGGCTCAGAGGTCCTATCTTATTTTCCCTTACAGAAAGCTTTTTAAGGAAATAGCAAGAACTTCTAGAACTGCTAGGCTTGATGTTTATTTAGCACTACTCTTCAGGGCACTCATTCAAATATTCTTCTTAGTGTAAAGTACAGCATCACTGCTTATGTTAGTTTGTGTAGATGCAGGGGATGCTGTCAGTGATTCAGGGCATGCAGGTGGTGTAGGAGATGGAAACCTTGTTGTTATGGGAGTGGCTGCTGTAAACAAAGAATAAGGAAATAGTGAACGTTCAAAAAGCAGTTTAACTCTTTAAGGGGTTGAGTTTGTGTATTTGAATTGCCTGCTAAAATTCAGCTGCTGTCAGAGACCAGCAGGTGTGGAAATTGCCAGCTGCTACAGCTAAATGATGGATCCTGTGCGCAGGAGCCAGGTAGAGCTCATGGTGTGATTTGTAAGAATAGGTGACTGTCTTCCCAGCTTGAGTACAATCTGTAAACTATCGCTCACATAGCTTTCAGTTGGACCTGTTCAGACTATACAGAATAAAGCAGCTGAGTTTTAAACCTTGCTAGCACTTGCTGAACAGACTAACAGGTTTTATGCTAGATGCTTCAGGGAAGGAGAGGTACTGAGGTCCTTAGAAGGATGCTGCGGTGCTTGACTGCTCAGTCTTGGCTGTTGGCTGTTTTTTGGAGAGCCGCCGCTCTAGCTGTGGGAAGAACACTCCTTATGACTAAACTGGTTGGGTTCGTTCAGCTGCAGCTTAGGGAAGGCCCTGAGCAAGAAAGGGGAAAAAAAAGCCTTACACTTCTAATTCTGGAAAAGAAAGAAAGGTATTTAAATAAGGCCTGGAGGACCATGCTTGTCAGAATTAAGTCAAAAGGCAGGTAATTCACCCTAAGTTAAAGGATGTAGATTTCTTTTCCTAAAGTCAGCAGAAAAAAAATCCTCACCTCTAAACGATGAAAGACTTCTTTTTAAACTCTCTCTTAAACACAAATAATTGAAGTTTTCCCTTTAAACTTGGGTGGTTCATTCATATTTCATTCAATTGTAATACAGCAGCCTCTCTTTCCCTCCCCCCTTACCACCAAGGCTAAGAAGGAGGAGGGGAGATATAAAATGTTTCCGAAAATTACAGGAAATGTCTGTTCCTTTAACAGCACTGCCAGGGAATTTCCAAATATACTTAATGCTTATGGCTGAACTTGCAGCAGCTCAGTCTTCAATCATGAGTGGGTAGTGTTCTAAAAGTATGACACCTCATTCCAGTAAAATACATTGAAATGAAGTGCATACTTCTTTTTCATCTGCTCTTCATAATTAATTCTTCCGTGTGGTGAAATGAGGGATTTGGGGGCTGCTTTAAATTCCTGATTTTTTTCTGTTCAATAAAGAGGGGAAAAGTATTCTATTATTGCTAGAGGTGGTAGTTAGCATGTAGGTCCCTCTCATGGTGTGTATCTCATCCAGCCAGAGGTTGGGCAGCAAGATTCAGTCACCTGCCTAGAGGGCCCTGGCTCAGTGTTCTGCTGTTTGCCTCGGCAAGGTTTTTAGAGCAGGTACCTGAAGAAGCAAGGTGCTTCTTGTAGCTTCTTTCCCTGCAAGGTGACACTGGTTTAGAATCTGTTCACCAGCTTTTATAACACGCTTTGCCCTGTGCAGCAGTGGCTCTGCACAGTTGTGATATCATTTGCTATGTGCTTGAAAACCACTCCTGGGTTTCATAATATGTCAGTGCTTGGCAATAGTTTGTTAGCGTGGTTCATATTGCAGTGATTAAACAAGGTTGTCATCTCTTGGTAGTAATTATTTGAGTCTTGCTTAGCTGGCCAGGAAACAGTTTGGAATTGGCACTAATGTGTTTATTTTTACTTCCTCGTGTGAAGGTTGTAATTCAGTTTGTTCCTGTAGGAACAACAAGTGCTTTTCATGGAGTTTGTCTGGCTATCACAACATGAAACAATTGGTGACATCATTGTTACCATATTCCAGTGCTGGCTTATTAGTGTATGGGGAGGTGGTGTTAACTAATGGAGATGTTTTGTTTTATTAGACTTTGCTCATTCAAAATACAGCTAGAATTGGACTGACAGCAATCTCCACTGTTGCATACTGAGCGAGATTTTGTGAATTTGCTTGAATTCATGCAAATTCATCACTTATGAAGGCTAGTTACAAATCAGTTATCTAGCGGAGATGTCACTTTTTTTTCTAAGGCTACTGTGAATTGTCTTTCTGGTTTTTTTTGTGTGTTTTTTTTTTTTTTTTTTGTGTTGTTTTTAACTACTTTTAAGAGTCTTCACTTTTTAATGCTTGTAGAGACGCTTGCTTTCCCTTTTACGTTAGTGCTAGCAGTTTAGAGATCTCACCTAGATTTTTGAGTTGAGGGGATTTCTACAGCAAATGACCACACAAAGTATGATTTCCATTTTTGGACTTGTAATAAGGATCTTTTTCTTCCTCTTTTAGGTGTTTCCTTCAGCCGGCCTTTGTATGCAGACCACTCTTTGTCCTCTTCAGCCCATTCAGAACTTGACTCAAGGGTAGGTGAGTAGTTACTTTTGACATGAGACAGTAATGAATTACAGACTGCAGTGAAAGCATTCCAGAATTTTTGGTTGAGCTGACTAAGATGCCATATGAGAGAATAATCTTATAAAATCCATTGAAAGTTTTCCTGGTTGTCTAGTGTCCTGGATGACAGGAAAAATAAAATGTTACACATTATAGCATTTCTTTGAAGTGAATTAGCTAAGCTTTTCTTCTAGATGTCACACAACTACATGATGTCAATCTGCAGTGGAAAAAGTATATTGTACTAGAGCTTTGTGCTTGTATGGGTGGAGAAGAGTCCCTGCATACAGTGTTTGAGCTGTTGAACAGAATGATGTAACGTATCGACAGCATGTTCTGACACTTCTCATGATTCTCATATTCTGTCAGTCAGGCTTCCTTGCTATAACATGAGATAAATGTTTATTATTCCACAATGAATGTCAAACTGGTTGGCTTCTTTGGTAAGTGCAGATGATGATAATCTGGCTCATTGTTTTGAGTTGGTGATGACATATGAATAATCTGTGCCAAAGCATTGCATGTATTTGTGGAATATGTTGAGTAGGTCACCAACATGTGGTGGTGTTCTGTCTTTTTTTTCCTTTCATATTCATTTCAGAAGAACAGATTAACTTATTTCTATCACTTGTATAAAAGCAATAGCTCACTGTTTTCTACATGGAAATTCTATTTATCTTGCTTCAGCTAGTTCTCTGAGCGTGCTGTCTCTGAAAATGTCATGAAGCAATAGACGTAGAACCAAAGAACTTAAAAATCTAAACTGGAGGTGTATTTATGTGCCTTACTCTTGGGAAACTGATTTCCTTTCTGTCTCCATCTCTGGATGTCTCAGTTGTTGGCCTTTGGAATGTATGAGCATGTTTGGTGAATTCATGGGAAGTACTTCCATCCCTTACTTCTACTAGCAATCTTATTTCCATTATGCTCCATAAACACTTTCTGTTTCAAGCATGATCTTTCCCTGTCCTTGATGTTCACTCAGCCTCTAGAAGCTTAAGTGACAAGCATCTTTTCTTTTATTTCCATCTTTCTGAGACTGGTAAGGGAGTGCTGAGGCATTGCTGAGATGTTGGGAGAAAAATGTCTTGTGAGTGGGAATTAACTCCTGTGACCCCTAGACTGAGAATTCCTCTCTGATGCGAGAGGTTTTGTGGACCTATTTGCTCAGTATTGTATGCAGTGAATGGTGTTGCTTGTAGGGGTACCAGCTATTGAACCACTGGCACCTCTCTGCTCAGTAAAACTGAAATTCGGTATTCCTTAGGGAACAGCTGATGTGCGCACAATGGCATGTATACTGCAGTTTAGAAACTCATATCTCCGTGTCCTGGTTCAGCTTTTGATTTTTTTTTGTGTTGATGTCTGTTTCAAGAAATACAAAAATTAATCTGATTATAGGAAAGAATATTGTAGAGATATTTGTAAAGATATTGAGCAAGCATGGAGCTGTCTCTTGCTTTAGAGTGAGCTAAAGGTTTCATTTTCTTCTTTAGAAGAGGTAAGAAACAGTGCCGTATACCTCAGTCCATCTGAATGAGGAAGAAGCCACGCAGTATCACTGATGTGTATATGGGTGACTTCATTCAGTATTCTCATAGCTGGGCTATGTTTCACTTTTTCTCAAAGCTGATTTCAGTGTAGGACATCCTGTGACCAAGCTGGTTTTCTAGTTTGAAGATCAGCCACATTATGGCCAGGGCACTATATTGCATAATCCAATGAAACCATGGTGACAATACATACCATTGCAATCTAAATCACAAGTAGAACGCAGAAAGAAAACAGTTGAGAAATTGAATTTGACCTTTTTACAAACAGTGATTGAAATGAAACAGATATTTCAACACCTCTTAACAGCTGGATGATAAAAGTACTTGCCAGGAAAGGGAGGAGATCTCTAGTGTTTACCTAAAACAGGAGACCGCCAGTTTCTCTTGTTTAGATAGGTCCAAAGGAGGAGTCCAAAAGTCTGATAGTCCCAGAAATGGAAAGAGCAAAAACCTATAACTGAAATACTGTTTTGACAGGATCAGCTCTGTTGGGCAGGAGAGGAACAACATTGTTATCAGCCACAGTAATTTGAGATGCCATTACTGTTAAGTTTATTGCTTTCAAGCCATGGGCAGAGAAGCTTTCCACTGTGTTAATACATCGCTAAATGTTAAAGTAATAGTGTTATTCGAGAGGACTTTTAACTGATAGTCCACTTTCATTAAGAAAGGTGGTTTTTTTCCTAGTAACCATATTATGATAAAGTGATAGAATGGTGTAGGTCAGAGGGGACCTTAACGATCATCTAGTTCTAACCTTCCTGCCATGGGCAGGATTGCCATCCACTAGATCAGGTTGCCCAAGGCCTTATCCAACCTGGCCTTGAACAGCTCCAGAGATGGGGCATCCACAGCTTCTCTGGATATTCTGTTCCAGGGTCTCATCACCCTGCTGAGGAAAATCTCTTCCTAACATCTATCCTAAACCTCTCCTGTTTTACTTTAAAGCCATTGCCCCTTGTCATATTACTATTGTAAAAAGTTGGTCTCCCTCCTGTTTATAAGCTCCCTTTAAGTACTGGAGGGACACAGTGAGATCTAGGTGGAACCTTCTCCAGGTTGAACAAGGCCAGCTCCCTCAACTTTTCTTTGTAGGAGAGGTGCTCAGGTCCTCTGATAATCTTTGTCACCCTATTCTGGACATACTCCAGCAGCTCTACATAATTCTAGCTCTGGGAGCCCCAGGCTTGGATGCAGTAATGCAGGTGGGGCCTTATGAGGGCAGAGCAGGGGTGCACAGTCACCTCCCTTGCCCTTCTGGCCACCCGTCTTCTGATGCAACCCAGTATGCAGTTTTCCTTTCAAGCTCAGATTGTACACTATTGGCTTGTATTCTGATGGATGATGCAAGTCTTATACACAAGTCCTTCTTGGCAGGGCTGCTCTTAATGAGTTCTTCTACCAGTGTGTATACTTAACATGGGATTGCCCTAACTCAAGTGCTGTACCTTGCCCTTGGCCTTGTTGAACCCCCTTAGGTTCACATGGGCCCACTTCTCAGCCTGTCCATGTCCCTCTGGATAGCTTCCCTTCTTTCTGTTGTATCAATTGCACCATTCACCTTAGTGTCATCAGCAAATCTGAGGGTGCAGATGAGGGTGCACTGTCACTGTCTGTGATATAGATGTTGAAGAGCACCCATCCCAGGGCACACCCCTGGGGCACCACTCATCACTGGCCTCCATCTGGACTTGAGTTCGTTTTAGGGATTTCTGAAACAAACTGAAATTATCATCTGAGAGGGAAGGGTGTGACAGCAAGCAAAAAGTGCTTAGGAGATAAAGAATATACCAAGCTGAAAGTCGCAAATTACAGATTACTTGTTTCTAATAGCCTCCATTTTGATATTCTGTGGTTTCTAGAGCCTCAGCTACTTTATTTTCCTTTTGTCACTTTAAGTCAGCATTTTACCCATCAAAACAAACTGTCTAGTTCATGAACAAACTGTCTAGCTCGCAGAAGAGCTACAGCCAATTCCCACTATAGCCAGTGGAAAAGTTTTCATTAATTTCAGTGGGTTTAGTATCTGGCAGCTTCTGATGCAATAAACATCTCCCCCAGGGTAAAAAAAAGAGTAAGAGAGAAAGAGATTCACAACTCATGACAGGACATGTTAAGAGAAACAAAAAAATGCAGAATGTTTTTTCTTTCTTTCCTTAAAATAAAAATTCAACTATGAAGCTTCATTTTTTTCCCCCCCCCCTGCATAGTAGTGCAATCTTTTGATACCTTTCAGCCTGTTTACAAAGAGCCTGAGGCTAGTAAATAATGGCTGCTCTTTGAGGAGAAGCACACTTTCCAATCAAGTTGTAAAGATAGAGGGTATTAATAGGTTTAATTAAGGCTTTGGATAGTAAATTTTCCAATATATTTTGTAGGTGAAAACAATATACTTTTCCTTGCTATGTGCTCCTGTTTGTTCGAACAAGCTTAAAATCATTATTGATGCTATATAGTAGTAGTCATAGCATTTAGATTATCACGTTCTGTGAACCTCATGGTTGTGTATGTGAAACCTCATGTTTTTCTTATATGGGTACATAAAACTGTGTTTGCTGAAACACGGAATTAAGTTTGTTGTAATTTTCCTGTTCAAAATTTGTTCATTGTGAAAGGTGAAGTATTTTACTTTTTATAAACTTAATTCATTTGGGAATTCATACATGTAGGTTTATATATTATCTCTGATTAATAAAGTATCTGCTGATCTCAAGTTTGTACCTGCTAAACACAGTTGTCTGTTGCCATAATGGGACTCCTAGTAAAAATTAAAATGAAGGAAATCATTTTCAAGTGAAATGATAAGCCAACAGTACAAATAAAGTGCAGAAACTTTCAGCTGAGCCTGTTACAGTGAGAATGTAAGAATCTGCATATATAAAATTTGTTTTTAAAAAATCTTCATTATGTACTTGGATGTGCATTAGGAATCCAGGAAAATGTCTCTTCCTGATGTGCTACACTTTGCAAATGTGTCAGAAGAGTGTCAGTGAATCAGATTTTTATCTTTGTGATTTGACTTTGTTGAGTTTCTTTGCTTTGTAACAGCCAGCAGAAGGCACAGGTAGAAAGACTGCTTGGGTCTCAGGCTAGATAGCGTGGGCTGCTGTTGACATATGAGTTGCTGGAGCATCTGCTTTCTTGTGCGAGAGGTGTTGCATAGTTTTGCTGACCTAAAATCACTTCCTAAGGAGGGAATGTTATGGTGTGAAACACACAAACTTGAGTAAATGTAGTTTCTTGGCTTTAGCTGGCTCTGGCTTGAGCCCAGATTGTTCATACCAAACCAAGCTGCCATGCTGATAAGGTGAGGAGTTCTTACCAGGCTAGTGCTTTGGTGTAAAGGCTCCAACATGCGAGTACCACCACCTCAGCTGAAAAAGCCATCACACCTGGCTGTCCTATTCTGCTGGAGCTGAGGCAGGGCTTGTGAGGGGCTTGTGCTTTGGAGCTGCAGTTTGTAGCTTTATATAGATGGCCGTACATAAACGTGCATCATTACATTGAGAAACCAAGTGCTGCTGAACTGAGAGGAAAGCTGGGTGACACCTGCTTTCTATAGGTTCTATAGTTGCAGCACAAAACACACTGAACTGGAAGGTAAGCCACTGTGGTGGCTGTTCCTCGGGTGTATTCCTACAGAGACCTTTTCCATCTAAGTATATCTTGGGAGATTGTACAGCAGAAGTCAGTACTACTATTAGATGATGGAACGTCTCAGGTAGTCTATTTACCGCTGTACAGCTGATGCCATTTTGGTTGGAGTGGTGAGGATCTAATTTCACAAAACTATAGTTTGCTTTGGTTATTATTAGAATGTGTGAAAAATTCACGTAATGATCCCATGGGCTCCATAAGAGCCAGAGACAGTCCTCAGTACCATACCTTGCAGCAGTGTGTTTAAAAGGCCTCTGTTGCAAGTTTGGAGATTAATTCAAGTAAAATGCACATGCCCTGATGCAGCGTCTTACTTTTCTGGTTTTTCTTCAACTATATTCTCAGAGGAGAAATGTGGATGTAAGCTTGTCCTTTCCTCTGTACTCAGTTTTCAGATTTGCACTGCTGGTTTGCAAAATGCTTTCCAAAGCATTACATTTTAAAAATGTATCGTAAGTTTTTAATAACTTCTTACTTAAAGGGCGAAATGCTGAAGTGCATCTAATTCATTCTGCTATTGAAAGGAATAACAGATTTAGGGTAGTGGCTCTTAATTACATTCTAACAAGTCTGATGAAGAGGGAGAGCTAGTGGCAACAAAAGTCTGCAATTAAGGCAGGGTTTGTTGTCTGAAATATAATATAATTGTGCAGGCAAGATTGTTGGAATGGATTCAAACACTGTAGTTGCAAATTCTCACTCTCAGATGTTTGGAATATTCAGCAGAGGGGAACTTTTCAGGAGTGTATTTATGATGTGGTACAGATTGCTGTGCAGTTAGCCTCAACGGTGAACATTTTGTTCTGCACGCTTCATAACCTCATCTGGTTTATGCCTTGTTTTTTTTATCTTCCCCTTCTTGCAGGCACTCAGTCCAGTGTAAAGATGATGGTTGGGAGCAAAGGTAAAGAATGATGTAATGCAGCGGCAGCCAGAAAGCATCTTTTGTGTGAATTGTGCAATGGCTACTCCAGTCATCTCCTGATGAATCAGATGTGAAGGGTTGCTCTGTGGAATGAGCCCTTTGTAAAGGCACATCAACTGGAAGCAGGAGGAGACATTCAGCTGAAGAGCTCTTTCTGAAAATGGGTTTAACTTTTCTTTTGCCAGTCACTACCAGCATGACCTCATACACTTCTAGTACAATGCTGTGGCTAAGCCTTTGAGTACACAGCCATTACATCATCGCAGCAAATTAGAGAGGGAGGTGGTGAAAGAGGCCTCATTGTTGTCATGGCCGATGAGATGATCAGCACTCAACTCATTGTCGCCGAGAAGTTGGTGGCTTTGCTGGAGAGTGGTACTGAAAAATTGCTGCTGATTGACAGCCGCCCCTTTGTGGAATACAATACGTCCCACATCTTGGATGCCATCAATATCAACTGCTCAAAGCTTATGAAGCGGAGGCTGCAGCAGGACAAAGTTTTGATTACAGAGCTCATTCAGCATTCAGCAAAACACAAGGTAGGGGGCATTTTCCTGTTATTCTTTCTATTTGTTTAAAAACATGCCCAGAGAGCAACTTATTTCACCTTAGGCATTTTAGTTTGAAAAAAAAAAATAAAAAATAAAGAAAAAAATGGGGAGGTTGAGCTTTACAAAGACTGCTAGATTTGACGTACTGTCAGCTAACAGTAAGTTTGTCTTTGGTATACTTAATAGAAGCGCTCTCCTCTG
Organism: Coturnix japonica; assembly: GCF_054131305.1. NCBI lineage: Eukaryota > Metazoa > Chordata > Aves > Galliformes > Phasianidae > Coturnix > Coturnix japonica. The sequence continues at coordinate 67,310,007 of NC_140663.1, forward strand.
AATGACAAATTAATGTGTAGAAATCTGAAAATTAATGAGAAATAATATTTTCAGGGTTCTTGTAAATTATGTAGATTACAGTCCCTTAAATGTATGCAATGAATGCAACAAACATTCACATTCTAAACCTTGAAGGATTCTTAAGGGCCCGTGGTGGTGGGGATTGCTAGCAGGAGGTCATACAGTTCAGAAAGAAACTGTAGCTCTGTCAATCCTGGCTCTTGCTTCCCGTTTAAAGTGCTTTCAATGTGAATAGTTTGATGGGTTTTTAAATAGAGTTATGAGTGAAAAGAAAATAACTAAGCTGTTTAAACATAATAACTATCTAGTGGTGTTGTGTTGTTTTTGTTTTTTTTTTAATGTCTTTAATCTATTAGTACTTGTTTCAAATACTTTGGATGACAGAAATGATATATGTACTGTGTTCTTGCTTTCACGTATTAAAAGTGTGTGTTTTATACACAAATTCCTATTGATAGCTGAAATGTCTGTGGCCATAGGCAGCTTAAGGTCTCTTTTGTATTTATAAATGTAAAATACTGAAGCAGAAAATGAGATTGGATCTTCTTTTTTAAAAAAACTCATTTGTTATTGTTTGAAAAAAATAAACCTAGCTGAAGGTAAAGCATTTACAGGTGATATAAAGTTATCTAATGGTTGACATTTGGAGTGTATGCTTCAACTTAGAGCAAATAATCAATACAAAAACTCTCAAAGGAGGTACACTTGACCAGGAATAAAAAATAACTTGCTAATAATACAAATCGGTGTGCATCCAGCCATGTATGAAACCTATGTATCTGAAATGCTGCATAGCAAACATATAGGACTTAGCCTGACTCCATGAAGATGATAATGTGGTGCTTTTTAAAATCATCTTCTTCCTCCTTGTCTTATCCTCAATTACGTATTTTTTCAGATTGAAATTGATTGCAAGCAGGAAGTGGTAGTATATGACCAAAGCTCTAAAGATGTGACCTCTCTATCACCTGACTGCTTTCTTACTGTGCTCCTGGGCAAACTGGAGAAGAATTTCATCTCTGTATATCTGCTTTCAGGTATGATTACCATGAGAAAAAAAGCTCTTGAATAAGGAGGGAAAAAATAAAAAAGAAAAATAAGGAATCTTATTGTTATATATTGTTATATACGCAATCTTATAGACTATCCACATAAAAAAAATGTGGGTAGTGGGAAAAAAATCAGCTCTAATCAATAAGGATTACGCCCTAAAGCAGAGCAGATCATCCTAAAACTTGCCTTTCTTCTTCTTCTGTACCTCTGTAGATTAGTGTCATAAAACACTAGTTTGGTCATCCCCTGCTGGGTCCAATGAAGAAGATGGTCATAGTGTCTCCATCCTTACACAGTGGCTTCTGTAGAAAGGGATAATACCAGAAAAGGAGTGTGTTGCAGCTCCCCAGTGCATAGTCTGGGCAAGCACCAGTCGTGCATCTCAAAATAATACTATAGGAACTTTTTTCCCTTATATCTAGTTCATGGTGATTATCTGTTCAAACTGAAAATGCAACTAAAGGCACGTACAAGATTATAGTGTCTGTTATCTGTTAGCTAGCAGAGGTGAATTTAGCCACATTCAGCTGGTAGAGGTTTGTTTGGATATTAGAGGGAGGGAAGAGGTCTATTACGTTAAAGGTCTCCTTATTTTTATTTGAAATGTGTTGAGACGATTTGTCTCAAGTACATGTTTCTTTACAAGGATTAGATCTGAGTTTCGTTTCTGATTAAAGAGATGGTGAAGGGGATGTTTATAAGTGTAGAAACAGCAGATCGCTGAAACTCTGATGAGCTGATGATAGAGGAGAGGAAAAAAAGAAAAATGTAAAGACAGTGTTTACTACTGATTTATTACAGCTGAATGCTTGTTCAAGGAAATAAAACCAGCTAAGATGACTCTGTAGTAAAGTAACGTAATACAACAGGGTGAAGTGACAGTAGTTTTTCTTCTGTAACAGTGTTTTTGTTCTGGCTTTAATCCTTGGGTAATAAAGTAGCTTTCGGTGTCTTTTTTTTCCTTCTTTTCCTTTGATATCAATTAAAAAACTAGCTACTTAAAACAAACAGAAGAGACCTTTTGGTGTATGGGGTGAAGGAGGAAGTGCTAGATTCTAGGTTGTACAGTGCTGCTTGGAGTTTCTTGATATGTGGATAGAAAACTAAATAAAACGTGTTGTTTCAGTGACCTGATGACCAATGCTCATAAACATTTATTGCTTATAATGAGAGTAGGGGTCAGTGTACTATGTAAAAAGAAAAAAACCTTTGTACTCCAGTTTTCCCTAAGCTACTTGATTAGTTTTATTTAAAACAGTGACCATAAATAAATATTATGTCGTAGGAAAATATTTTTTGTTGTTGAATAAGCAGCAATTAATAAATTTCTGAAATTCCTCCATTCCTTCCTGCCTCCTCCCCCCGTTACTGGGCATGCAGTAAGTTTTTTTTATTATTGTTATTATCTATTTAGGTTTTGTGTGAAGTTACATTCAACCCTGAAGGTAGTTTTCCATTGAAATAACTGATGTAAAGACCTCAGGGGACCCCCTACCAATTAGTTTAAGCTTCTGATCTAACCTCATAAAAATAATCTGGTGAGGAACGTTCTCAGGAATTTAAAGATTTGTTTTGATTCTTACTTTTCAACTGTACACAAAATATTGAAATGTGCATACTGAAGGCTTAACCTACTCGCATCACTGCATCTACTCTGCTGGGTTAAATAAGTCCTAAACATGGAGATGTGGCAATCTTAACAAAATTTAAGAACTGGATTTAGTTTTATGGAGTCCTGGTCCTAGTTATAGTATTTTTGTGATGTTTCTGCTTGCTCTGCAGAAACAGCTGAGAGGGATTACTGACTCCCTTGATGAATTAGCATTATTAAGGTGGGAAACAGCAAAAGTCTTGTTTAAATCCTATTCCACTTTGCCAGTGGAAAACATTCACGTTCTGCATTCTTAAAACATTTGCTCTTCCCTTCTCTTATCCTTATTTGTTCCTACTTGTGCAGGTACAAATATCTTAATGACAGATGCCTTTGATGAGAGTGAAGTGGAGATATTTAAGGGCATGTATGTTTGTGTGTAAAAAAAACTTACTCTAAATAGGACTTCTGACCTTCTTACCGTCCCCCCTCCCACCCTCACAAAAAAAAAAACAACAACCCAACAACGAAGCGGAAATTCTTACCTTTCTGTATTTCCAACCTAAGATTAAATATTATGACAGCCAAACACAAAAACACTCTGCTTACTCTAAACTAAAACTTAAAGCAATGATTAATGCATTCAGGTGGATGTGGAACAATGGTAAATGTCTAAGAGGGGTGAGATAACCATTACAGGTAATTTAGTATCACTGAAAGAGTTTCACTGAACTATGTAGGAGTTTCCTGCTGCAAGAACAGTATATTTTGCCAGCAAAGTATGAAAAACATATTTTCTTTTTTTTTTCTTTTTTTTTTTTTTGTCATTGATTTGCCACTTAGATTTGCTGTACCCCAGTGCTGAGTGCCACTAAGAACAGCCCATAAAGAAATGTTATATAAATAAGGCACCAGATTATAAGGTGTGTGTGAAAAGGAGAGTTAAATAGACTTAAAAGCCCTTTGTGAGCTTCTGGATCTACCTGTGGTATACTTATGTATATGACTGCATTTCTCTGGATTCATGCCTCATTAAATAGTATAGACCTGATGTGCAGATGTAATCAGGATTGTGTATGCCTAAATACTGTCTTGGTCTCACACCCAAGTCAAATGGGAGATGTCTTGAAAAGGAGTCCATGGACTTCTGCAGACTTTAGTGCTTACTACGTGAGTTATTTTTGTAGTTGTACGAATCAGTAGCAAAGAATAGCAGGTTTTCTAGGTGGGCAGTGTGAAGGCTCATATGTGACTCACAGAGTCAGGGAGCTGTACATCACCATTCCAAAACCTCCGTTGGGTGTGGGTGTCATCACCCCATAAAAGAGTTGCGTTGAATGGCAATAGAAATTCAAGAGGTGAGTTGTCTGCTAATCTCTGCTACAGTTCTGCTTTTGAAATCTGTGAGCAATTAAATGATTTGATGGATTTTGCTTTCATAAGACCTCTCTGATAAGTTTTTACAGAGCACAAAGCTGCTATGATAAGCAGAAAGGCATTAGTTATTAATTTTGCATTCAGCAATGAATGCTGGTGACATACAGTGGTCAATGAATGGAATCATAAATGCGTGAGTATGAAAACACAAACAGAATGAGTTCAGTGTGACTGGGCAAAGGTCCTGGAAACAAGATAGTAAGGGATTAGCCAGGGACTGTTGTAAGCAGTGTTTTAGTTGAAACCCTAAATCACTGTTTCCCCGTGACCTGTCTGTCCCTCACTAACAGTATGTGTACAAAGTGGTAGACTTGCATGCAGGACGCAGAGAAGGAAACAAATCAAAGAGCTCTTCTACAGTTCTGTTTATGCTGGCATTTTTCTTAAAAATATTTGAAATCATAAGTTGATGTGAAGGAGTCCTAATGCATTAATGTCAGTATCTCCAGGGTATGTGTACCATAGTATTTTCTCTACTTACCTAAAACAGACCTTAGTGGAAAAGAGCACAGTGTTCTCTCCCTGCTTTCTCACTAGGAAAACTGTCTTGTGGCAGAGGAGAAGGAAATCTTAAGAATGGTAATGGTTGGACTAGATGATCTTCTAGGTCTTTTCCAACCTTGATAATTCTGTGATTCTGTGATGTTCTTTTTATATGCAGGGTTAGTCATTTCCATCTCTTGAAGCGAGCAGAGTTGAAAAGCTGAAAAGCTTTTCTCCCTCCTGCAGCCCCACATTCCAGGGAGGAGGGTGCCTTGTGTGAACTAAAAGATGGCATGAGATAGTTGCAGTTTCTGCATCAGGTACATTTCTAACATTTGGAATTGGAGTTTATAATAATCTTTGGTTGTGGCTCAGGTTGTGAGCAAGTCTTTGGAACATTCCTTGAAGAGCACATTCCCATATAGTGGTCATTAACATATTCAAGTTATTTGCACATTGGAATAATAACAGAGAGCACAAGCAGTTAAATATCCTGCTGACCTTCAGAGGAAGAAGGGCTGTCAGGTTTCCTTGTACTCTGTTAATGCCATTAGAAGCAAGTCTAATGAAAAAGGCAGAAATCTTGCAGACCTGATGCAGTATTCCCTCTATGAATATAGAAAAATTAGTACCCTTGGCTACAGCTGCTCCTCTGCTAATATTCTCTCAACCCTCGTGTACTTAAAATGAAGCTTTGAGTGTTAGCTTAGTGCTGTGATTGTTTTAAGCACTTGAAAAATGGGCGTAGGGTTTATTACTTTCATATGTGTATTCTTTTGCTATCTTGTAAGAGAGCAAAGTTTGACTAGCATGAAACTCTCATAACATTTCTCAAACCCAAGAATAACTTGTTAACTTGGCTTTTGTTTGGGATACCTCTGGGTGTTTGTGAAACTTAATTGACTGCAATCATGACTGGGATTTATTTTTTCTTTTAAAGGCAGAAGGGTCAACTGTGAGTGTCCAGTCTGTTCCCCTTGCTTGCTGCTAGTGTGACTCTCCTGCTGCTACATGCTACCTGGGTGGGAGGATGGGGCTGGCTCTGTTCATGTACCCTCAGCCTTGTTTGCTTAACCTGCCTATTAACCTTCTCTTACCAAAGGCAAAAACACTTGGGGCAAAGAACTCCCTTCACTACCGTGCTTGTAAAACACTTAGTGCAACAGAGCCACTTTCTAAACACTGCTATAATAATAATAAGTTTTCTGAGGGTGAAACTTGAGTCTACTGAACAAAGTGCATGCGACTGATGAGAGGGAACTGGAAGGGAGGTGTGGAGGAGGAGTACTGTCCATTGTGATTGCCGTGCTGCTGGTAGGGCTCTGCAGCCCCAGCTTGTGTAATGGAAAATGGCAAGCAGCCCTGCCAGCTGAGCTGGAATGCAGGAATTGAGATGGTCTGCAGAGCTCTGCAGCTCGTTTAAACAGCGTGGAAACACTGGAGATTCCTAAAACTGAGTCAGAGAGTTTACATCTTCTACTCATTATGGCAGGGGGGAAATCTGTAGTGCGGCTTTTAGGTAAATATTTTAACGTGCAGTGGGAACACGACTGTGAACGTGTTAAGTTTTGATGTTAATCAGATCACAGGCTCTTACACATTTGTGTTTTGTACACTTTCTGTTTTTGCTACAATTCTGTTTGTGTTTGATTTCTGCATCGTTTTCAGCAACATTATACATGTTTTGTTCCTGGCACTGATCAGTATGAACAGAATCAACTTCCAGATTGCTATGGGGGTAGGAGTCGGGGACAAGGCAGCTGAACACTGAGTATGCTCCATTGCATTCCTTGTTGTATGCAGAAGTTTGGAAAGGCTTACTTTGTTGATCTAAATTATGTTGAAGAGGTAGTTGCAAATTTTGTGATATTACTAATTTATTTATTAGTATATCACTGTATAAAATTTATGATTACTGCCTGTAATGAAGAAGTAGATTCTGGATTAAAATAAGGTAGTGGAATCTTCTGCCAAATAAGAAGGCTTTAAAATCTCTTTTTTGCAACTCTCCTATGTTGTGCATGTTATCTTTGGTTTTTGACTCATCATTTGGGTTTTAAACCTTTTCCACTCCCCACTACTTTACTACTTCAAAATAACAGCTTGACAGTGGTAATGCTGATGAACTGGCAGACAGGATCTTGTGAGAACAGGAGGGAGGTGGGTTCTAGTCTGCTTCGAAGTTCATTGAAGTTCATTGAAGAAATCCAGTGTCTCTCTTTGGTGTAATTTGAACTGTTGGAATCCAAAAGGGAATGAAAAAGAAGTGCCTAATTTGGATGGCATTTAAGAGTAACGTCAATATTTTCTCTGTTACCAGTGTACATGGTCATTAGGCTTTTTCTGCAAGCTCCGTGACCTGTAAAAACAGACGTGTGCTTTTCATCTTTGCAACAGAAGCAAGAGATGAGATCTGTCTGTGCTGCAGGGACAGCTGGACCTACTGGCACGTTGTATAGAACATTTTGTAGGCTCTTTTTGGCGCAAAGATTAACTCATACCAACCTCACAGTCACTGCCATGTTGTCTGTCTTTCCGCTGTCACCAACAAAAGATGTTTTAAGCTTGTTGGTCAGCTTCAATAAGGCTTTACAAAAGGAGTAATTAAATTGGAAAAATAATGGAAGTTCTTGTAAGCCCTATGCAAATGAGCAAGGCTGCAGTGGAGTGGACAGCTTCAAATTAGCGTCTCCCTCTGAAAAGTAACTTCAGGTCAAGCTGCACTGAATTTCCAGCAGAACAAAGCAGCAGTACCACGTGGGTTCCAGTGACGCAAGAGGAGTCTTGGAGCTCCAGCTATGAGAGCCAGATGAAGAATCCACCATATAACAGCTCTGCAGTCCCCCTAGTTGCTTGATTGGAAAACCTGTTCAATCAATGGAAAGTGGAACTCTGCCATGACTGGTGGCTGAAACAGTAATTTTGAAGGCAGGATTTTAGGGTTATCTTCTGATTTATTTTTCTGTATCATTGAAATAACATGTAGATTGAGGCAAAGGATGAATGTATGAGAGATCATCTGTGATATATTCTATATGTATGCAAAGGAAATAATATGTGTGGATGGGGGAGATGAATGTTACTGTAACAGGCACATTTGGCAGAATTCTTTGCTAGTTATTACATGAGACCAACGGCCTGGTTACTATAGAATGTTGTGTAAGCACCAGTGAGCTGATCTGCATAACGGCAGATGAAATTTTATTGGACCAGCCGCAGTGTCATAAAGCCAACTTGTGTTAGTGTGAGAAGGAAATGTGTGTTGATGGGAATGATGAAAATGCATGAGTTTCAAAAACTGACTTTTAGTATGTAGAATCATAGAATTGATCAGGTTGGAAAAGATCATCTACTTCAACCACAACCTAACCGTACTACCCCAACTCTAACAACCCACTGCTAAATCATGTCCCTGAACACCACATCCAAGTGGTTTTTAAACACATCCAGGGATGGTGACTCAACCACCTCCTTAGGGAGCCTATTCCAGTGTTCAACAGCCCTGTCTGTAAAGAAGTTTTTCCTGATATCCAACCCACACCTCCTCTGGTGCAACCTGAGGTCATTTCCCCTCATCCTGTCATCAGTGAGACCAGTCCCATTCTTTCTGCAATCACCTTTCAGGTATTTGAAAGGAACAATAAAGTCTCCCCTCAGCCTCCTCTTCCCCAGACTAAACAGCCCCAGTTCCTTCAGTCACTCCTCATAGGGCATGTTCCCCAAACCTTCACAAGCCTTGTTGCCCTTCTTTGGACTTGCTCCAGCACCTCAATGTCCCTTCTGTATTGAGGTGCCCAAAACTGAACAGTATGCCAGGTGGGGCCTCACCAATGCTGAGTACAGGGGTAGGATGACTTCCCTAGTCCTGCTCACCACACCATTTCTGATACAAGCCAGGATGCCACTGGCCTTCTTGGCCACCTGAGCACACTGCTGGCTCATATTCAGCTGACTGTCCATCAGCACACCAAGGTCCCTTTCCAGCCGCACCTCCCCAAGCCTGTAGGGTTGCCTGGGGTTGTTTTAACCAAAATACAGGACCCGACACTTGGCCCTGTTGTAACTCTCACATTTGGCCTTGGCCCGTCAATGCAGTCTAACCAGGTCCCTCTTACTGCCTTTCTCCCTTCTGGCAGATCAATGGTCCCTCACAACTTGGTGTTGTCTGTACTGAATCCCCTTGCCAGGATCATCAATAAAGATGTTAAATAGATGCAGCCCCAGTACTGACCCCTGGGGGACACCACTCCTGACTATCATTCCAGCTCAATTCTGCACCCTCCCATACACTAAATCTTTCACAGATACTCGAATTTCCCTAAGGAAAAAACAACAACGAAATAAACAACAACAAAAAAAACCAAAAATACCAACTTTATTTATCTATTTGTTTAATTATTTTGAATTCAGAATCTCTTGTTGAATGTGTCCTGAAGCAGTTAAATTTTGACAGATGGAGCCATGCTTCCACCAAAAGATGGAACCAATGTGTGCGAAGAATGAAAATGAGGGCAAGGAAAAAGCAGCTTAACGTGTAATAAACCAAAGAAGCGTATTCCCTTTTCCCCTGTGTGTCATATCTCGTTATGTTTCTATTTATCTTGAATGGTTTTATTGAGTATTGGATAAAACCATGAAATATTGTTTGTACTTCACAACTCTGTATTAAAAGTGTTTGAAAGAAAAAAATAAAAAGGAACGGAGGGTTAGTTATCCTTTCATTTGCAAACCATCCCTATTAGATTTCATAGCTACTGTCTTTGCAACTACAGTGTGGCAACTGGCAGCTTTGTGGAGTGCTCCTCGTCTGTTTCCATGTAAAATAAAACAGATATAAATACTTGTGATTATTTCTCTTTATCCGTTTAGAATTCTTCTCTAATGGTAGTTAAACTAAACAGTTCTAAGTATCTGGATGGGTTCCATTCCGTTAATGGAAGGTAGTAGTTCCCAAATCAACAAAAATTCTCTGGCCATCATGTGTTGCCACCTGATCCCGTTGTCTTTTCCTCTCCTTTTCCTTCTGCTGGTGATGCTAATTAGGAGATTTATTTATACAAGGATTTATGCAATGAATATATAAGAAAGAGTAACTTACATTGTTGAAGTCTGCTAAAATCTTTTCATCTCTTCTGGTTTTGTTCCTGTTTTCTTTCCTGACCTGGCTGAGAAGGGAGCCAAAGCTTCAGATATTGAGATTCCTTTAACAATCATACCTTGATGATGAAAACTGTAACACATGTATAAGGTTAGGAAACTGCAGCGCCTTTAATCAGAGGAAGTCTCTAGTCAGCACTTTGCAGAACCATGGCAATAGAGTAGGATGCCAGATCTTGCCAAATTTCTGTTGATATGAAATCTTGTAAGCTGCTGGTAGGGCAGCAGAGGGAAATCATTATGCTATACATCAGAGAATTTGCAAGTTTTGGGATCTTTTTGTCACGTGATTAATATATTAAATAAGCAGTATCTGTGCTACTGAGCAGAGAGGTTGTAAAATAAGGAGGAAGCCTACTAACAAGAATTAAAAATGTCGGAGCCAAACTTTTACAATGTTCCTAGCATATTTGCTTCAGTTTACGATGATGGTTTGTGGTAGGCAGTGCCTTGGGTTGGTATCTTCCAGTGTACCCAGCCCATGCCTAAGTCCAACCATATCTCATGTTGCCTGACCTATTTCCCAGCTGGGAGTTTCTCCTGCCCACCTCGCACTGGATTGTGAAACACTCCTGTAAGCCCATTTAACTCATTAACCTGGCTGAAACTAACTTCAGCAAGAAATAAACACATTTAAAAATGACAGGGAAGAGAAAGCATATACACATGTATTTTTTAACAGACTAGTGCTTGTAACATCAGATCACAGAAGTACTGTTCATGGATTACACAGCCAGGAATGGAAGATGGAGCTGTAACGCAGGATGGTACAGCTGTTGCATTTGCCTACTGGCCTTTGAACCTTCAGATTGCTGTACTTGGACCTGTGCTTTTGAGCTTTCTTTTATCTAACTAGGTCCCAGTCCTGTTCTTTTGTTTGCTCTGTAGGGTGTGGGGCTCTCTCTTCTCTGGCATGAAAAAGCAGCTCACAGTTCAGCTCCTAAAAAGCATCATTGGTCATCCCTGGGACTTTAATACATTAATACTGTGCTTCCTTGATGGTAAAAATGTGTCTTGTTCTACACTTAATTACTCTTCCTTCACTTAGAGTTCCACTTGTCTCTATGCTTTTAATCAGAGAAAATAGCTGGGAACTTCGACTTGCATTTGTGCCTGATCCTTACCAACTGGCTGTTACATGGTAAAAACTGCCAAAAAAAAAAAAAAAAAAAGCCTGTAACTGCTGAGCTGAACAGCTGCGTGCTGTTCTTTAGACTAAATTCTGTATGGGATTGAACTTTGGATTCAGCTAGTTTGTAAAAAGCCAGCCACATTTTTGAGAGAAAATATTTAGTCAAAGCTTAGATTGGTTGCTGGAAGTCTCGTTCTAGTTTTGTTCTTCAGCTGTGAGTAGGGCTGGTTGAAGCCCAGTTGATAGCACAGATATATAATACAGTTTTTGCCACAGGAACCTGGCAAAGCTAGAAAAAGAAACACAACTTCAGCTGTGTGTTACACATTTGTGTCTGCAGTAGGCTCTGCCTTGCTTTTTAGAATCCCAGAACCATAGAACATGCCAAGCTGACCAACAAGGATCATGGACTCCAACTCCTGGCTCCACATGTTACCACTCAAACCCTGTGCCTGAGAGCACTGTCCAAATGCTTCTCAAACTCCCTCGGTTTGGGGCAGTGACCACTGCCATAGGGAGCCTGTTCCAGGGCTTCACCTGGTGAAGAACCTTTTCCTAATGCCATACTTGGCCCTCCCCTGATTCAGGTCCATGCTGTTCCCTTAGGACCTGTCATTGTCATAGAATCCTTTGAGTTGGAAGGGACCTTTCAAGGTCATCTAGTCCAACTCCCCTGCAGTGAACAGGAACTTCTACAGCTGCATCAGGTTCTCAGAGCCTTGTCCAGCCTGACCTTCAATGTCTCCAAGGATGGGGCTTCCACCACCTCTCTGAGTAACCTGTTCCGGTGCTTCAACACCCTTATTCTAAGAAACAAAAGTCTAAATCTCTTCTCTTTTAGTTTGAAGGTATCTTTACTTGTCCTGTTACCACAGACCCAGCTAAAGAGTCTGTCCCCTTCTTTCTTGTAGCCCCTCTTTAGAAACTGAAAGGCCAATATCAAGTCTCCCTGGAGCCTTCTCTTTTCCAGGCTGAACAGCCCCAGCTCTCACAGCCTGTCCTCATAGGAGGGGTGTTCCATTCCTTGGATCATTTTTATGGCCCTCCTCTGGGTGCGCTCTAACAGATCCATATCTCTCCTGTACTGAGGACTCTATATCTGGACGCAGTACTTCAGATGAGGTCTCACTAGTAGAGGAGTAGGATCCCCTCCAACAACCTGCTGAATGCACTTCTTTTGATGCAGCCTGGGACTATGTCAAAAGCCTTACTGAAGTGGCTTATCCCTTGTCCATTGACAGTTATACTATCATAGAAAGCAACAGGGTTGGTCAGATAGGACCTGTCTTTGTTGAAGCCATGCTGTTTATCTCATAACAACTCTCGTCTGTATGCCTTAACATAGCTTCCAGGAGGATCATAGAAAATAGATCAGCTCCCATCATGAGGAAGCTGCAGGCTGCCATGAGATCTCCCCTTGGTCTCCTCTAGGTTGAACATGTTTCACACCAATGGTGCCATTCTGCCACCTGAAAGCTTCTATGATGGCCATTGCCATCACAGGATTTAAATGTATTATCAGTCATTCCAGTTTAGTTTAATGTGGTGGTTTAATGTAGAGGTGAGAAATGATAATGAAAATGTTGTGGAGTTGTAGTATGGATAGGGCCTAATACCTTAACTAGTGGAACTGACCTAGCAGTCAGGGGTATGCAGAGACTCAAGATTTGCCAGGGAAATCCATGGCTGATGATATAATCTTCTCCTGTAGTCCCCTCCTGCTTCAACTCCCACTCATTTGACGGAGAATACTTGGCTTGGTGCGGTTTTGAAGCATGAAGTTCCTTGCAGTGTGTGCTGGGTATATTAATTTTTTAATCAGCATAGGAAATAATTATGCAGTGTCTAAAAGCAAATGTTAATGACCACATGCTGGTGCTCTTACCAGTTGAGTAAACACAATACCTCCTAAGCATAGCCCAATTATAGACCTAATACGTGAGAAATAGTTCTTCAGAAAATAGTTTGCTGGGGCAGAAAGGCAAAAGTGCTTGTGCTTTTTGTGTTGCTGGTATTGTGTTTTGTTTTCTTCTAAAAGTCTCAATTCTACATACCATTTAAAGAGGGAAGAAGCATAAAAAAATCTGATCATTAAGAGATAATATTATAAACTTGCCAGCCAGCGTGGGAATACAAAGCCAGGCCTTGCATTCTAATGGATGGTTGTACATACTCATAGTACCTATGGATGAGGTTTGCATACATCTGTACAAGTTCCTCTGTTAAGGCTGCTGGCCCTTTGTGCCTCTCTGTCTCATACAAAAAGTACTGCTTTTTGAGAATCTGTATGGGCACTGATGCATGTCAATAATATACGAACTATGCCTCTCACAGGTGGATTTGCTGAATTCTCCAGCTCTTTCCCTGGTCTCTGCGAAGGAAAATCCACGCTTGTCCCTACTTGCATTTCTCAACCCTGCCTACCAGTCTCTAACATTGGCCCAACCAGGATTCTGCCTCATCTCTACCTGGGGTGTCAGCGGGATGTCCTCAACAAGGTGAGCATTCTGCATGCTGTGCTGATGAGTATGTAATCTCTGTGTCTATCCGTGCCTCTGTCGTACTGCATCATTGCAGCTATAGAACATCTAAAGTAGATCTAGATGATAGGAGTGAAAAAATTGCTGGGTAAAGAACTGGCTGGATGGTGGGCCCTTCCAACTTGGGATATTCCATCAGTCAATGATTATTTTTATCATTTTTTTCATGTTTTTTTTTCTACTTCTCACTCCATCCCAGTCTTGCTTTTAAAAGGCTATTTGGGGATATTCCACAGTTTAAATGGGATCTTTGACAAACAGGCAATCATTTAGAAGGGATGTATATAATATAAAGAACATACAGAAGCTTTTTTAATACAGAAGACTGTCAGCAGTCTTTTTGTATATTTCATCCTTTAAGATCTTCAGCAACTTTGATGCCAGGCAGCAAGTCAGCAGTTCAGATTTGATTCACTTAAGATGGATGTCAAAGCAACTTACTATTTTTCTTACTACAAAAATTATTTGTCATCCTCAGGTAAAAGACATAAGGTAAACTTAAAATCAGATGCTTTGATGTTATTTGTTTCAATACATGAATGGTAAGTGCTATCCTAGGTTTGGAAGAGAGGAGGGCCCTTATTTTCCAGTGTGGCCAGGGAAATGCCATAGTATTTGGGGGTATGACTGGAACTCTTGTGCTGTGGCTCTTGAGTGAATAATCCCCAGAGATGAAAGAGGATGTTCCCCTTAGTTGCAGTAATCTGATTTCGGTGAGTAGATGTTACGCACCAGCATGGTACATGTGCCTCATTAGGAAAGTAATCCAAGTGGTAACGGTGGTCAGGAATTTCATTATAGAACTGGAGGAGTCCAAAACCACAAGTGCCACTCAAAGGCCTGAGTGTGGCAGAGTATTTTACAAGAGAGACAAGGCAGTGTCTCCCATGACGATCAGTTTACAACCTTGATGTTATGTCAGCATGTGTCCATCACAGCTGCAGCTGCATATACTTTAGAATTAATGTAGGACCCCTGGGAGTTGGTCAGATTTGTACTTCTTCGCCTTGTAGGTTTTTTATCTGTTTTTAGGACAAATATACATTTTATGATTTCATATCTGCTTGTACAATTTTCTTACATAATATAAGTAACAGGCAGTTCTTTATTCTGAATGTGTTACTTGTTCGCTTCAATGAAATAGAGTTTAGTGCCTTGGTAGCTCATCTCATGCCTTCAGTTTTGGTGGCTGTTAGTGGAAAGTCTTAAGTGGCTCCCAGCTTAAATGTTGTTACCTTAATTAACCCAGAGAAGCTGTGGGAACAAATGAAGATTTCTGCCTTTCAGAATGCATTTGACATTGTCCCAGCTATTGGTAACACCAAGTTCCCTGGTTTTAATCAGTTTTTTGAGATTTAGCTCAAAGTCAGTGATAGCTAGAGATCAGGAGTGTAGAAATGCTTAGGGAAGAGAGATGCTCCTTGTGATTTCTGCTGCTCTTCCTTTCACACTCTGCTTTGTGGGTAGCCTGGATGCTTTACTAGGCTTGTAGGAAGAGCAAGCAGGATGCCTTGCGATACACAGAATGCTCAGAACTACCAGTACATGATATGAAAGCTGGGAAGTGAAGCACATTCCAAAGGAGACAGTGAGAAAGGAAAGAACAGTGATCAGTAGCAGAGGTCTGCCTCCATTATGACAGTCAAGAAGATGGTTAGTGGTTAAGTTCGGGTGCTCTCGTTTAATAGCCTTGCAGCTTTTCTCAGTTACTGGGGACAGTAAGTCAGTGTGGTGTGAAGATAATA
The DNA here is from genome assembly GCF_054131305.1 of Coturnix japonica. Lineage (NCBI taxonomy): Eukaryota > Metazoa > Chordata > Aves > Galliformes > Phasianidae > Coturnix > Coturnix japonica. The sequence continues at coordinate 67,325,166 of NC_140663.1, forward strand.
GTGTCTTGAATTCAAGTTTAGATTTTTAAAAATACTTCTCTAAAAAAATCAAGTAAGATTCACAGCATTGTAAAATGTGTCTGTTTGCATTGACATTGACATTGCATTGCTACACGTGAGGTCCCGTTATCTCCCTGCTGACCAGACATGCTGATTTCTCTAAAATCTGAATGCCTCAAATACTTGAAAAAAATCTGTTTGCAATTCAGTTGAGCACAATAATTGACAGACGTGAATTTTCAGCGTGGTTTGTCAAGATGAGGTAAACTTTTCAGATCTTTTAGAGGATAATCTCTGAGTGCATGAAGGAGGAAAAATTTCTCTTGAACAGATTATCCTGTAACGTGACCTCTAGGAACACTGATGCTATTTGCCACTACTGCCTCTACTGATAATGACTTTGTGTATAGAAAACTAGAAAATGTTTGGGTTCTGTCCTTGAGGAAGATCAATGTTTGCTTCAGGAAATAATTAGGAGAGTGCTTATATTTTTGCTTAACTTATTTATTTTTAAATGCTTAACTCTGAAAATGCCTGCACCATTCTCTGCAGTGATGAAACACTAAGAACCTCATGGAGTTTCTGAAATAGCTTTCCAATGTGTTCTTTAATTATTTGGTGATCAGTGGTGTCACTTTAACTAAATGCGTGTATTTGCAAAAAGTGTACTTTTTTTCACCATTATCAGCTGTTTTTTTATTGTAGTTGATAGAGAAACAAAAAGTCATAAAATATAAATAAGATGATAAAAGAGCATTTACCTTCTTTTCACCAAGTTGTTAGTACTAGAATTTCTGGGTCTTTCCTTCCATCATAACGCACTTCTTCCTCTTGAGTGCCTTGCAATGAAGAGACTGTTGTGGTTATTGTATTATAGCGTGTTGCACAAGGAAAGATTGATTCTTTAGAACAGAAGGAAGCAGAACTTCTTTCTTTAGCCTTGGTCACAAAGCTGAATACTTTTTTGGGTATCTCTTTGATACATTTTTGGGTGTCTCTTTGGATCACTAATTTCAGACTTGGTGCCTGCAGCCTTTTCATTCCCATTCGGATAATCAGATTCTAAATTCAACAGCATTTCCCAGCACTTCTCGCTGAAAATTTGATTTCAGCTTGCGTATATATATTTGTGTGTGTGTTCAGCCCTTCTACATATACTCCACAACATACATGCAGTATACCTATGTAGTAAATACCACACTTTATTAACTTGCACTGATTTGAACAAGATAGATTCTTCAGACAGGCTGCCATGTTTCTCCTCACAAAACATCTTCACACTTGCAGAAAAAAATACACATGGGGAGAAAGCGAGCAATTATACCTCCAGGGTATTATTTAATACTGCTAGACTTCCAGTTAAAATCTGCAGCATAAGAATTGATTTTTCTTGCTATTGCTCCTACAGTTTGGCATAATTGTACTTTTTAATATAATTGCTTTGAAAGCTAAAGAAATAATTCAGGTTGGGATTTTTTTATTTTATTTTATTTATTTATTTTGCTTTCTCTGTGTGTGTGTGTGTTTGTGTGTGATTTAAATAGAAATCTAGCAAAAGATTTCCCCTTATAAGTATCTGTGCAACTACTGTCACTGCTTATAACATCGTACTGCATGGACTAGATGATCTTCTAGGTCTTTTCCAACCTTGATAATTCTGTGATTCTGTACCTGTAACAGAATCGTGGTTTGATAATGAATATGTTGACTTATTTATTTTTCTGTGGCAAAGTTCTTAATTGAAGGAGGTTGTGTGGGTGTTTTGTGGTGTGACCTAGCAGTTGTATTGAGGCACCAAGGTGCCTGCTGCATCAAAGGCTGCTTTGTGGCACAATTCTAAATACAAAGAACATAGCAAGGTGCACCATTTGTTTGCTTATTTTGCAACCGTGAAAGTAATTTTACGTAAAAGGCCCAGCTGATTGCATGCTTTGAGTTTTTTCTTGTTCCTCTGACATATCTTGGAGGACCAACGATTGAAAACTGAAATAGGGGCAATCCCAGACCATAAAGCAGACCGTAAAACTGCAGTTAGGTGCTGTGCAGAAGCAGCCTACTTCAAGGTCTTGGTTCCGGATGAATTTCACACATTGCCTTAGAAGTGAAGAAGTGTTGGGAACTTGAAGAGGTGACTGCAGGAAGCATCAGTTTCATTTCACGTTTCTGATTATCTCTGATGAGATAATCTCATCTGAGATAAGTGATCCTGCACACATGTATTCAGGTCAGCGAACTGCACGTGGGAAATGTTTGATTAAGTAAGCTGTCATTGTGCATGGTGAGAATTTAAACCAAAGTAGCAAAGAACCAATTTGATCCTCTTGGAAGTGATGCTTCGTAGTAAGAGATGGTATTCTGCCATTATTTCTGTTGTTAACTTTGTTCTTCTAGAATTTGCAGCTCGTTGGCTATTTGAACGTTCCGGATGTGTCGTTAAAAGTTGTTTGAATAGTCAAAGGCTGAACAGTGTTCAAAAAACAGTGCCCCTTTTTGTTATATACTTTTGAGTTCATTATTTCTTTGTAGTGCTCCAAATATATTCTTTGACTGACCTGCTTTTACTTTTTCTCTTTCACAGGAGATGATCCAGCAGAATGATATCGGATATGTACTAAACGCCAGTAATACCTGCCCAAAGCCCGATTTCATTCCAGAATCCCATTTTTTGAGAGTGCCTGTGAATGACAGCTTTTGTGAGAAGATTTTGCCTTGGTTGGATAAATCAGTTGATTTTATAGGTGAGAAGAAACTTTATATTGGCTCTCTAAAGCACTTTCTGGATTACTCTGTGTGTCTGCCTCCTATTTTGGCTGGAGAAGACCTGAATTCTTTCTGGGCGGTATGAAAATACCCTAAAGGATCTGCATATATGATCACCATCACTTAATAAGCACAGAACCAAAGTAATGGGGAGAGTCTGTCACTGCGTGTTCCAGCACTTACAGAACAAAGACACTTTTTAAGAGCACAGCTCTGCTTTCTGGCAACCTGGTAGACGCCTGATATATGCCTTCAGAGAGTGAATTAGACATACAGATCCTGTCTTTGGCTTTGAGCAGTAAGCTAACAGATGAACTGGCCAAATTGTTTCTGATCTTACATGCAAGTAAAAGAGCAAGCATTTGTGATGGGACAGTCAGCTTTCCCAGAAATCTAGATGGGGTTGTTTATATGCACATTGAAGTAAATGCAGCATGCTGTAACTGCAGCGCATTTCCTGTGTGTGGTCACATGTTCTTTCTATACCCATTAAGAAAATAAACAATTGTTGTTCAAAGCTTCCATGAGATCTGCAATTGGCAGCTAATTTTGGAAGCTCTGAACTATTTCAAAATAAATAACGTTGCTTTCCTTGCAAAGTTTTGATCATGATATAATGCTGCTGATTTCTTTGGTATGCAGAGAAAGCTAAAGCATCAAATGGACGTGTGTTAGTGCACTGCTTAGCTGGAATCTCTCGCTCTGCCACAATCGCTATTGCATACATCATGAAGAGAATGGATATGTCCTTAGATGAAGCTTACAGGTAAGGAGAAAGTTTCCCTTCATGTTAATTCTTGTGTCTGGCAGCCTGTTTTTGAAGTGGTAAAAGGTTGTACGACCAAGAGCAGAAGACTTTATGCTGTAGTTCATTGGCCTGTAGGTGTTCTTGCTTTAAACACAGGCTTCTTCCATAAACAAATTGTTGGTTGTGTGCAGACATTGTGTGCCTAATAATGTTCGTTCAAAATGCTGATGCTGGCAAATAAATGAAATTTAAACTGCATGTGTGCCTATGTAGACACAGATGTATCATACAGAACAGTGTCCTGCAAGCTGAAGAGAGAATGAAAGGGATAAATAATGAGAACTGAGGATATGTATAATCCTGTTTGTGACAAATGTTGGGCTGGATTTATTTACTTCAGTTTGGTACTTGGCAATGCTCTCAAAGAAGCACCTGCAAGTAAAATGAATAGGAATTAAGGAAACAACTTTGTTGTTATTAATCTCCAACAAAAACTCTCAGAGAAGGTATTTTCAGGTATCAGCACAGTGTGGGATTAGGGAATTCTTGGGGGAAGCCCGCAGTATTTTTCTACCTTTTAGATCATAGTGTTTCTGTACATGTATTGTGAACACTACATTCCATGTGAGTTGATTGCAGTTTACCGTGGCTTCTCTGTTTCAGTTGACAAAGTTCTTTTTGTTCCTGCGTAGCACAGGAAGCGCTGTCTTCCTTCTTGACAGACCTTGCAGGCAGAGCTTACACACCTCCATTACATGCGTCACGCAGAAGCAGTTTGAACACTTGTGCTGGAGCAGCTTGAGAGGAGCTCCTCCCAAATCACTGCTGTATTTCCTACCACTATCTCTAAAAACAGGGATGGGAACAGAAAGATGAACAGTTTTAATGGGATACTTCCTTTTAAGTTGCTGACGGCATGTATGAGATGCTGTCTCTTCCATGTAAGAGGTGCCAGAACTGCAGATGCCTCCCACAGTATTTAGCAATCTGCAGAAAGAAGATTTCTGCCACTGCTCCCCGACCGCTTGGTTAGTGAGGTATGATGAAGTAGGTTCGGCCTGTTAAGAAGCAGAGGTGAAACTTCATGGGGACACAGGGAGAGATAGAAGGGATGCACTGCTGGATGCAGATGGTTACTGTGCAAGGCGTGAGCTTGATGCGCTAAGTAGTTGATCTGATCCCAGCTGAAGGTGAGAGCTGTACAGTACTAAGCACTTCTTAAAGACACACACCTCGGTGAACTTTCACTGAGCAAGAAGTGCTTCTTTGCTCTTTCCATGACACTTTCTCTACATTAAATTCATTTGTTTCTTAGCCAGAAATGTGAACTGAGTGTGAAAGATTAATCATCCTTGACCTTTTTTCTTTTCGTCTTTGCACTGTAAATGCTGAACAATTTCTGTGAATCTTTGACTTTATGTATTTCCTTTGATATGATTTAGTGAGAAAGGTCTGCAGCACATTTCGCTTACTGGTTTGGGATCTTTTGCTGGCAAAGCTTAAAAGAGAAATACTTCTTCTAGTTTAATGAAAGGTAGTAGATAAAATGCTTGTCTGGAGCTTCTAAAGAAATACAAGGTGACACTAAAGGTTACTTGAAATAAAAGATCTGATATACACTATTTGCATCTTTTGTTTAATTGGTACAGTGGACTAAACAAGGAGAACAATCATCAACATTTAAACATGTTGCACGTTTCTCAATTAGAAAAGGCAAGTATTTGGAAATGAAAAGTTTTCAAAGCCTTACAACTTGGCAGGGGGGATCAAGGAGACTTTCTTGATGCCTTTTTCCAGTTAGAAAAGCTAGTTTTAAAGTTAAAACTGTCTCATATTTTGGGGTGGGAGGAGGAAGAAGTTGAGGGAATGGGGTTGCACTTCATAGTGCACATAGCGCACCATCACTGTGCCTTCTGCTCTTGCAGGCCATAACATCAGCTTGACTATTTGCTGCTGTTCAGCTGATTAGCAGAAAATAAGAGTGTCTTTTGTGTTCAGAAAGCTTGGTGTCCTTGAGGTTGTTGCAACATCAAAACAAAACAAAAACCAACTTCCTTTTTCTTCTCTGTTGTGTGCTTGCTTGTATTTATGCTCGTATATGAGAGTTAGGCTGTTTCCTTCGTAACTGGAGAATAAAAGTGTAGCGTGGATTTGGTGATGCTGTTACACTGTTCCTGTTGAATGCAGGTAGAATGATTTTGTAATGCAGCATTTGCTCATTTTCCTTTTTGATGATCATATCAGTGGTCAATACCAGTGTATGGCAGAAATGACTGGCAGCTGCTGTACAATGTCAGCTTTCATCAGAGCAATCTCTTTGACAAAGGTAAAACAGGATAGGAAGCACTAACAGCGTGAAAGAGAGAGGAGAAAGGAGTCTAAGATTCCATCCACTTGAATAGTGGGTACAGGTGCTCTGCTTTCTGCTTTGGTGCTGTTCACAACACTTGAGGAGTGCTTAATTCAGTCAAGTCAGAGACCAAAGGTAGCCATGGCACAGTGAATTAAACGATTTCCTCAAACCTTGCTGCAGACACCATAAAGAGGTCAACCAAAAGCTTTCTTTCCTCCCTCTTTAGCTGCCTTTAGGTAATAAAAAGAGTGGGGAGAACCCATCATCATCTTGCATAAAAGCTGTTCTCTTTTCCATCCATAAGTAAGTTACCAGTCCTTGTCGGAACCTCAGGCCAAGCATCCTAACAAATATCAGGCTGCTAACCTTATGCCAATTGCTCTGAATGTTATTTCAAGTCTGAGCAGCAAGTTCTTAAAATACTTTGTTTTTCCCTTTGCAGATTTGTGAAAGAGAAAAGGCCAACCATTTCCCCCAACTTCAACTTTCTGGGCCAGCTTTTGGACTTTGAGAAAAAAATCAAGAATCAGAGCGGTCAGCCCGGACACATCAGTAAGCTGAAACTTCTGCACTTGGAGAAAAGCGGCGAGCACGTGCTGGTGCCAGAGGGGGGGCAGAGCAGCCTCGCCACAAGTCAGCTCTGCATCACTGCTACCTCAGAGATCGTAGAACCGAAGCCTGCAGACCCTGGGAGCGTGCCATGCACACACTTGCCCTCACTGGAGGACAGCCCACTGGTACAGGGCATAAATGGGCTGCACGTCTCCCTAGATAAGGTGGAAGACAGTAACCGGCTGAAGCGCTCCTTTTCATTGGATATTAAATCTGTGTCCTACTCTGCCACCAGCAGCTGTGTGGCTGCGTCGGTGCAAGGCTTTGCTTCTTCTGAAGACACCCTGGAGTACTACAAACACGCGACAGCTTTAGAGGGAAGCAGCAAGCTGTGTCAGTTCTCCCCTGTGCAGGAGGTCTCAGAGCAGACCCCAGAAGCCAGCCCAGATAAGGAGGAAGCAAACCCTCCGAAGAAGCCCCAGAATGCCTGGCAGCTGGATAGCCAGAGCAAGCGGCAGCACGTGGGGAGATCCAGCAGTGGCGCAGTCACTCAGCGGGCGCTCCTGTATCCGCTGCACCGCAGTGGGAGCGTGGAAGACAATTACCGAACGAACTTCTTGTTTGGGCTGTCCACCAGCCAGCAGCACTTGGCGAAATCCGCGGCAGGGCTGGGCCTCAAAGGCTGGCACTCGGACATCTTGGCTCCTCAGACATCGGCCCCATCCCTTACCAGCAGCTGGTACTTTGCAGCCGAGTCCTCGCATTTCTACTCTGCCTCCACCATCTATGGGAACAGCGCTGCCTACTCTGCCTACAGCTGCAGCCAGCTGCCCACGGGCTGCGAGCAAGCCTGTGCTGTGCGCAGGAGGACGAAGCAGGGAAACCGTGGAGACTCCAGGCGGAGCTGGCACGAGGAGAGTTCTTTTGAAAAGCAGTTTAAGCGCAGAAGCTGCCAGATGGAGTTTGGGGAAAGCATCATATCAGACAACAGATCCAGAGAAGAACTGGGGAAGATGGGCAGCCAGTCGAGCTTTTCAGGCAGCATGGAAATCATTGAAGTGTCCTGAGGAGCAGTGGACTAGTGTGACTGGAGCGGAGGCACTCCCTCTCCTCCTCCCTGCAAGTCTGAAAAGGACAAACCCTGTGCAGAAGGGGGAGGGAGGAGACACGGAGCTTTGGTGGGAGCACAAGGACTAGACTGATAAGAGCAAGGCAACCGGTGAGCACCCGCACGAGGAGACTGAGCCTACTGTTGGGGTTTTCTCCTCCCATCCTGGAGAAGGGCAGAACGTTTCAAAGATCTTTCCCTGACACCAGAAGCAGCTACGTGCAATGGGTTGCACATCCTTTCAGTGTTTTCAGAAAGGAGACTCTCTTGGTCTCAGACCACGTCTCTGGTTCCACTGAAACACGCTCCTACCCATCAAAGCTAGTTTTATTCTCCCCTCCTCAAGCCCCAAGTCCTCACCGGTGCACCTTAGCTCTGACGCTGAGCCAACCTCTGGAAGGAGACCTGAGGAGAAAGGAGACTGGGAGTGATTCCAAAGGAACCAGGGACTGATCACAGCAAGGCTGCTCTGAAAAGACAATTCAGACACGTGTAGATACTGGTGTAACTATTGTTCTCATGGATAGGCTTTAGGTGATTTTCTAGAGAGCTGCTTCAGAGAAGAAACCAGTACCTCAAAAAGATAACAAATAAGGTAGGGCTGTATGGCTGCCGGGTGCCGGCAGTCAGTTGGTAAGCAATGTGAACAACTGGCCACATGGGATTTTTTTTAAAGCTGTCTACGCACAAGTGTTTCAGTCGGCCTAGCAGTAATTCTTAAGACAAATGATCCCAATTTGTGGCTGTTTCCCCCATTATTTTGCAATATAAAATAAGCGGTGTTTGTATTTCTGCTATTAAGCTGGCTTCTGGGAGAGGGGCAGTTTGACTTCTAATCTGTAACGGAGCGGTTACCACTTAGAATTACATGCAGGAGAAGTGGCCAGTACAACGCCACAAAGCCGTCTTCTTGCCAGCTGACAATTCAGTAGATGGCTCTGGAAAAATAGGAGCGGTAAGCTCGGCTGGGCTGGCTTTGTGTTCTGAACTGAGCAGTAACTTACAGGCCCGTTCTCACACCCAGCTCCAATCTGTGTGTGGGATGAGAGAGATCCATGGTTCTGGCTTTCTTTTTCCTCCTCCACCATCCTCACCCAGACTGAGCACTCTGAGGCAGATGCCCGTTTCAGGTTTGCTGACTTCATTTGAGAAAGAGAGCCTCGGTTCAGCTGTCCAGGGAAAACAGAAGGGGGAACTCCAGAGTCCCATCTCATAACGTGCTGTGAAAGAAACGAGAGTTTGAGAAGAGACAGCTTTAATGGAAAGCCTGCTCACCTCCTCCACTTGCAGATCCAAAGGAACTTCAGTTTTGGCTGTTGTCCTCTATCCCAGCGTAGGGTCCCGCTTTCCCAGCGTGCTGATGCAGGATTTGGCTGCAATTGCTTCTAGCTGCGCTGCCACGGGCCAGCGTTCTGCTTTCTGATCTCCACCAACCGAGAACGCGCCAGCGTGTGGAGGTGTTGTTTCCCCACTGCCAGCGAGGTGTTCTGTGGGAGATGAGGCACGGCCTCCTCGTGTTGTTTTTGACAGAGAAGCAGCCGCTCCCCCAGCAGCGTGCCATTCTTGAGGGATGTCAGCTGCCGCCGTGCAGAGCTGGCAGCGGGCAATGAGTGGGAGCAGACGTGCAGTGCAGCGCTCCATCCTCCCCCTGGTGCTGGGATGGGAGCTGCACAGTGTTAGCTCGGGCTTCCCCAAGGCCCTGCAGAACACAGATATGGGGGAAATGTATTGTTTTGTCCAACTGCAGTGCAGGCGGCTGAACACCTTAAATCACATGCAACAAACACTTACCCCTGGCCAACAGCTTTAAAAAAAAACCAATGGTCTGCGGCAAAGTGAAGCCCTCATTCAAGTCAGCAGCTTGGGACAATATTATTGCTTTTTTTTTTTTTTTTACTGTAAGTTTAGCTAGTTTGTGACTCAAATCTCAGGTTTTACTGTATTGAAAAGCAGAGAAAAATCTCGCCTTTGTTTTATGGCTAGGATGTGACAGTTTCCTACAGCGGACTGTATCAAATAATAGCACTGAAAGCTACAGCAGTGATTAACTTGATCCTAAATTGTGCAAAAGACACAGAGAGGCAGCGCAAGGAGGGGCTGAACCCAGGGGCTGTTTGTGAGGTGTGTGTGAAGTGCAGGAAGAAGGGCAGCGTGTGCAGGGGCAGCTGGCTCTGTGCTGTGAAGCAGGTCACGCTGGGGCTGCTCATTAAACATGCTGCCACTTGGCTGTGTGTACGTATCAAGTGGAAGCAATTACACTATGACCGCTTCCAGCATATACACTCACTGTGCGTGTGAATATATATATACATGGAAGCCATTTAGTTGTGCTCCTCTCAGGCAGATTTCAGTAGGGACCTGTGGCTTTCTTGGATGTAAATCAGTCGCTGGGGGTAAGCACAAAGAAATCCCCGCAAGCAGGATCAGAATTTTGCTGGTTTTTGTGATTTCTTGTGAGTGTCCCCACGCTCACGTGAGTGTGTGGAGGCCCCGTCTCCCTACATACGTACATTGGTATGCTTGAGTTTTGTTGGGTGACCCTTTCTGAGGGATGGAATTGGGATGCCTGGCCCCTCAGCATTGGGGGACGGGGGGCTGTAGGAGGAAGCCTTAAATCCAGGTCCTATGCAGGGTGCCGGCCTGCCTTACGTCTACAGCAGCGTCCTGCACCTCGATGATGCTGGAAATGGTTTCTAGAAGGACGGCAAGCAAAAGGGAGGGTGCGAGAGGGGAATGTGTACATGTTCAATATGAATATTATGTTCTTCGGTGTATGGAAGGTGTTTAAATGGTTCGGAGAGATGTGAGTTTCTCATCTTGTGTCATGAGCATTACCTGTATGTTACGATGAAATAAAATCAGAAATGGTACCTGTTTATACAGAACGGCTGCAGAAGAAGCCTGTGTGTGCGTCTGGCTGCTACCTGCCTGCAGCAGGAGTGCTGGCAGCAGCCAGGGCTGGCGGGGTGCGTCCCTGCTGTCCATCCATTCCACTGAGGAGGAGTAACAGCACTTTCCTTTCTATTGCCATTTTTAATGCTGGGGAATACAATTGCAGCACTGGCTTTTTCTGGAGCAAGTATTTCGGCTTGTTCAATTTACCTGGGACGCACCGCATTTCTTCTTGTCTCCCACACTTCATCCTTGAACTACACTCATACTTGTGACGGTTTCTACCAGTCCTGAAACATCCAGAGCAGCTTGGAAATACCAAGGGCAGGGTACATCCCTCCTCACTGCCCCTTCAGAAAGCAGCTTATACACACATAGCCTATATTAGAATCAAGTCCTGCAGCAGAGTGCGGATGCCAAGGTTGTATCGTTAAAATGGCATCAGCTTGCTGTCCTACAAAACAGGCCTCCCCTCTCACCCCTGCCAGCAGACGGCTCTTCACAGAGACAGCCTTAAGACCGACCCCAGTGAGAACTCAAGAGGCAACAGAAATCTGTTGAAGGAGATTGATTTTTTGGTGGGAGGGGCTGGAGGTCACTGTGTTCTTGATTTAACCATCCCAGTTTAATTCCTGGAGTGGAAAGAAAATCTCACAGTGGCTTTCTCTGCAGGATGCAGGGATGTTCTTATAGCATCACCCCACACCCTCTGCCCTGGGGAAGTGCACAGCCCTGTCTCAGGGCGAGGGGCAGCCTCTCAGTGATTCCCTGGCCCAGCACAGGGTGGGCATCCAGCCCAGCTGCAGCCCCACCACTGGCACAGTACAGCATCACTGTAAATATTCGTTTACTTGAAGTAGATACCTGTGCCAAGCACAGCTGGGGCAGCATCCAAAGAAACCAGCTGTTTCATTCTTGGACGCACATGTCCTTACCATCACCGGGCCATCTCTGGGACACAAACAGAGCAGGGCAGCTCAGGTACGACAGCACAGTCCCCAGCCATCACGGCAGGAAGCAGTCTAAGTGCAGAACAAGCAAAGGCACTTGGAGAAACAACACACTTGGAAAAGAGCGATACCAAACGTTTTAATGTTGGAGCTGGAACATGTAGCGCACACAGCTGTATACAGAGCAAGTCAGTGAAGAGGATGGTAATGCACAGACCAAGGGGTACTGGAGCACAAGGCTCACAGTCAGATCACACACTGGGCAGCATAAGATGCAGAGGGGAGGCGCAGCACTGCTGCACAGTACCAGTGGAACGTCAGCCAACGGGGCCTGTGGATGTGCCTATTTCTGCTCGCTCTGTGTAAAAGCCTAGAGGAGGGAACAGACCTTTTAAATATTTAAATATATTTAAATATGTATAATTTAAAATACATTTATTAAAAATAATAATAATAAAAAAAAATAAACCAACCAAATTTTCTGTCCCCTTCACTGGATTTTCACAGAAACGGAGCAGCAGACAGGTTGGTACTTCAGCACCCTGACAATGCATTACAGTATAGAACATGTAAAATCACAAAGGAAACCTTTCCCTCCAGTGCAGCACTGTACGGTGCCCCAGGGGTTTGTGTCACAAGCACCCAAGGCAGCAAAGGAATTGGAGCAGCTCAGGCCCCTGGAGAAACATGGCTCAGGGCCTGGCTTCGCTCACCAGCTTTTCAGGTTACACACCAGCAGGCTCTGTCTGCACCTGCTTCACATGAGTTTCATTTCACATCACAAAACAGGAACGGGCAGAAATGCTTGTTTTCAGGAGTCTGCTACAGATAATCCTGTTCATAGCACTAACAACCTGTCCTTCATGTTCAAAGCAGCAGTACAGTTACAACAGAGACCTGAGCTTTCTCCACCACCGACTGGCTTGGAAAAGGAAACATGTAGGCAGAAGGGTAACTGTAGTCATGTCTTACTGCACGGAGTGAGAGAGTAACGCAATGTCTCACCTTAAGCATCACCCATACCTACGGTGAATCCAAAAGCAGCACACGGAGCAAAGCACGGAGCAGCCAAGCAACAGCAACACGCAGCAAAAAAAGGCTTCCCTTCTGCAAGAGGTCTAAGAACGATGGGTGATAAAGCTGCTGACGATGTTTGAAGTTGAAGTGTAAGCCATCCCTTAAGAACTATTAGAGGATACAGGGATTTTGCAGGACACACATGAGACCTGTCGAATGGAAGTGATGGAGCTGTGTTCTTTGGAAGAGGCTGACATTTCAACCCTGATTTCCTTCTAGTTCAGTTATTACATTTACAACTTACCCTTGCTATTCAGGAGTCACTAGCTGGGAAACCCAGAAGCTTAAAAGGCAGTTAGTGCATAGGAATACACATTTCCTCCCATTATCAGCCCAATATCTAGGCAAATAAGAAACTGATTTGCAGCCCCTACTCCCGCACATTCCAGACAGAAGCACCATTCGCTCATCTGCATCAGCACAAGGAACAACGCTTTCATCTGATGCTTGAAGTGCAAGGAAAACATCCAAAACTTTACATGAGAGAGCACCCACAACCTTGCCCCTGCTGGCAGATCTGGTATCTAGATCTACTCCTGGCCTAAGCTGCCTGCACTCCAAAGCACAGGGACCGTCACACTGGATGGAGACAGCAGCTGAATGCTGCACTTTACGTGCTTCCAAGCAGCTCGGTCTGAACAGCGAGGACAAAACGCCTTTCAAGTTACTGACTGCTGGAGCATGTCTGGTGGCAGAAGGCAGAGATGTCTCCAGGAAGGATGGCACAGATACCATGACCATGGGAAGCACACTGCATTCTCCTGTAAGCATCAGCTTTTTTTTTTTTTTCTTTTAAACAAACCAAGTGTAAAATACTACAAAACACAGGAGCACAGGTGGGAGCCTGCTCTTCACACTGTTATACTCTGTATGCACAACTACGTACCAACGCTGCTGTGAGAGCAGTAACAAAATGGGCTCACTGCAGCCCTTCCCACAGAATGTTCTGTTCACATCTTTGCCAACCATTCTTCACTGTGCACCATCCATAGGGCCCATAGGGCCTCTGGGCTAATGCGGCCTCTGGTAATGAAGCAAAACTAACAGCCTGTTGCTCCCTGCCTGCAGGAGCCATTTACACAATCAGAAACCTATGATGCTTTCATACCCAAATGTTTGGAGACAACCTTTTGCTCATTAGGTACACTCAAATGCTAAGAGCTATTCCAGGAAATCCCAAAGCCTGTACTGACAGATGGTTGTGGCTGGGACTCTCTCAAATTCTGGGATGAACACCTCTGAAATAAAACCACCATTCAAGTTCAACCTCCTCAGCAGCAGCAGCATTCTGGGAGGTCTGTAATGAACACAAACCTGCCACCGGCCCTGCAAGCCCAGGGCTCCTCACTTCTGCTTTCATGCTCTTTCTGCTGGGATAAGAGCTGCTGCGCAATTGCAGCGCAGGCTGTTCGAACACCATTTCTAGATGTGTAAATACTTCACAGCAGTGTGAAAAATATCCCATTTTATATGGGGAGAAACCAAAGCCCGTGGCAGCAGCCCAGTAGCGGTCCTGGCGGTCTGCAGTCCCCCGAGTCCCAGAGCAGTGCCTCGGCCCCACGAGCAGGCTGCCGACCGACCAGCTGGGGCTCAGTCCACAGGAACGCAGGAACATCCTGTTGCCTTTGGAGCAGTTTGTGGAGCGTGATCCCAACGGGCCGTGTGGTTTCAGTCATAAAACACCATGCTCAGGCAAGCTCTCAGCATGACGGCAGTTCAGCCAGCACGGAGTCTGAAGGAGTTTTCAAATCTCTCCCTCCGACTGCATCCCTTTGGTATTAAAGAGCACCAAGATATCCGGTGTATGCCAATAAATACAAAAAATACACAAGATCTGATCCCTTGTGTCCAGCTTTGGGGTGCCAAGCAAACAGGCAGGTACCAGCGTCTGTAAGAATCGCAGCGCAAAGTAAGGGACGTGAACAGCCGTCAGCTGGGGCATGGGACACAGCCAGGGCAAGGGGAGAGAACATGAAGGCTGCTCAGCAATAACAGACATATCTGGAACAGTTATTCCTTTACAGCCTCATAAATGAGTGAGCCCATAAAAACAAAGAGCCTCAAGAAAGGACATGCCAAAACCCTGCCATGCAAGCCGTGTTAATTATGATAATAGACATATTTTAATAAGCCAGTTCCTGGCTCCCACACTTTCACCTATAAAACATACATATTTCCAAGGGCAGAGGATCTCAAAAATACTCGCCAGCCATCTAATTCTCTAAACCCATGCAGCACAGAAAGCATGTTAGGTGGTTTGTCACACCCCATATCCCACTGAATTCTTCTAGTAAAAAGAATGGATGAAAGAACTCCTCTGCAAACCCACATCTAATTACAGCAATGAAACAAACGTCTCAGCACAGGTGGTGGCAGTGGAAGAGGAGAAAGCAGGGCAGGTGGAGGGAGATGAAAGCACAGTTAAGTGTTCCTCTCCAAACAACGAGGCCAGGGGAGCTCCTGGATTCCTGGTTGCACAGCCCTGGAAGCTGGGACTGTTCCTCCTCTGGTGCCCTAGCGGAAAGTCAGACAACACGGCTGTTCGCTCCCAACATCGGCCAGTCCAGAGGCACGCCTGTGCCAAGCACTGGGGTGCAGGAGGTGGAGGGAGCTGGAGCAGCTAGGACTTTATCTCTCGGTCAGGTTTCATGCTGAAGGGCTCAAGCTGCTCGCTCTCAGGCAGCATGCTGTTCAGCCTCTCCATCAGCGGGACAGTCTGGTCGATGCCCATCTGAATGCGGCGGAGGATGGCAGACATCTCGTTGACCTTCTGGATCTGCTCCGCATACTTGGCATACTTCTTCTGGCGCTCCTGCATGAAGCTGTAAAGAGTTTCCACTGAGAGGTCCATCTGTTCGAAAAGAAGCAGAGGAGCCAGCCACATTAGGCCAGCTGTTACACAGTCCTTGCAGCACACCACCTCCCCTACAAGCATGTCAGACACCCCGCCAGATCTACCAGCCCGGTGTAGGAGCTCATCTAGAGGTGCTCAGCCAGTCTGCCACGAAATTGGATAAATTATAGCTGTACATGGAGGACATGCAACCACCTATACGCCGATTATTGGATGCACTAGATCACACATGATATCCAAACACAAGGAAATCATGGCCTCTGCCCACACCTGTGTATTTTCAGTAAAACTTGTTCAATTCCAAGCATTAAGTTTGCTTTATTTGCCAGCAGTAACATCACTGGCTTCAGCAGGTTGCTCTGTGACTGAGCCACTGCTGTTACTGCCATTACCAGCTGGAAAACTCCTGTCTTGAGAAAGCACCACAGCAGATTTAATAGTGTCCCTAATTTCCCTGAATCCTAAAAATAAAAGTGTTATGAATGACCCCAGGAGAGACATTAGGTAAATCAGTCATGCAATTAAGTACGGTAAGTACCTAAACACAGCCAGAGCATTACTACAATGACAGGAACTGCAGTGCTATTCCTGCCATTGAACTACAGAGGTAGCTTTTGTAATTCACAGCTCAACTTTCCCTACAGCTAGACTGCAAACCCCACGGAGGACTCAGCTGCTAGGACCACACCACACACACACCAGCCAACTTAGACTCTAAGCTTTTCACTGCTCTGTGAGATACGCTGTACATAAATCTCTCATTCAGAGCCTGCTCCGTAACAGATCTATTCCGTTCTCTAAAAGCACACTGAAAGCTCAGCTACTTCAACTCGCCATAGCTAGGTTCAGCAACGCCACTCGCCCCACAGCTGGTATCCCTGAGCCAGAAGCAAGAGAAGAGAAAGAGCTCTCAGCACAGACAAAAATGCTGTAAGTGCAGAGCTATTAAAAATCCCACTGCTGCCTTGGACAGCATTTAATCAGCAGGTGTAATGGTGACCCAGCAGTGATTTGGGGACACAAGGGGGAATCAGCAGCAAGGGGAAGAGGTTCAGGGAGTAATGCAGGGCTGGAGAGGGAGCTGCACTGCTGACAAACATCGCTCTCAGGCCCTGGGGAAGGAGTCAAAACAAAAAATAGTCAGGCAAGAAACTTTTATTGAGGAACCAAAGCTACAAACAGCACTGAAAGCAAACAGAAAAGTTTCTGCTAAATCGTCATGGGGATTAGGAAGGCTTTTTTTCCTCTCACCTCCATCAGAGCTGGATGCAGCACCAATTAACCTTGCATTTCTTCTATATTTTCTAGCATTCTCAGGCTGAATTCTTCCTCCTTGCCTCTGTGCTTTCCTGTGAATTCCTCCCTCCACACTTCCATGCATGGAAAAACATAAACCCAGCAGAGCAGGAAACACCAAATGGAGTGGAAACAATTTAAGCCTACATAGGGGTTTCTATTAAAACCCTAGCTTAATAATTTAGTAGCTTGGCACTAGCTCTGTAAATCGGAGCGTGTAAAAGCAGACCACCAGCAGGTCTGCACAGGGTGGAAGTAAATCCAATCCAGTACCTAAAAATGTCCTACCTAACAAGAGCCAGTGCAAAGCAGCAGCTAGTGCGGAACAGCAGCCAGCTGAATGGCAGCACGGGGATAGGAGCAGAAACCTCCCTTGCTTCAAAACCTTCCTCTCCAGGCAGGTTCCAGCCAGCTCTGGAATAACAAAGCTCCCTTTCTCCTCCAGCAATTTCATTTGGTGACTTTTAGGCTCCTCAGGTAAATCCCAGTGATGTCCACTTGTGGAGGGGAGCATGGAGAAAAGCTGGAGGGGGGGACCAGAAAAAGAAGAAGAGCAGAGTAGCCTTCCAAACTACTTTTGGAAATGTTCACAGTGGCTCTATAAAAGCTGCCTCACAAAACAGAGAAGGACTGGAAGTGAGCATTTCCTATAGTTTCCCTACACCTAACATTATAGTTCATCTGCTGTGAGAGGCCACAGCAACTGCAACGCCTGTGACAGGCTGCAGGTCTGACAGAGGTCCAGGTCCCCATCTTCTTGCCCACCCCATGCTCAGCAGTGCTTAGGAAGGCCAGCAAGATGCTGCAGGGCCAGTTGCTCACGGCAGTCTAGTATGCACACTACACAATTTTTGCACAGCCAGTGACACTTTGTAACATAAACAGATCCAAATCCTAAACCCATGACTCACCCAAGGACAGTTGCAGCAACAAGGTCGTTTATGTCTAAGCCTCACTTTTCAGTTAAGGATCCCACATCCTTCCCTTCAGGACCAATCACGAGTACAGTTCTCATGAGTACTGCTCCACAGAATCACAGGGGTTGGAAGAGATCACTGGAGATCATCTAGTCCAACCCCAACCTTAAGGAAGTTACCTACAATAGGTTGCATAGGAAAGCATTTGTACTGCATCCAAACCACAACAGGCAAAAAAGCCCAGCACAGCTCAGGGCCATGGAGGTGGCATCAGACTAGACTTGCCCGGTCTGTGGGCCACAGTCAGGACTGTATTGCCTTCATGATCCTGTCTCCAACAGCTCTGCTACAGTTGTGCATTCTGGTAGGCAAAGAAAGAGCTGAGTGGTACCATATACAGGCACAAGATGAAGACCATCTGATACTTGGTGAGGTTGAATATTATCTTGAGTGTTCTGATCTGCAGCTGGAAAACACTTAGGTTATGGCCTGCAAAGACAGTGCTCCTGGCTCTGGAGCACAACATCCCACCTGAGGCCTGGGCTGCCTTTTATCAACAACATCCAGAGGACCTCAAACTCTTGCTCCACTAGCTCCAATGAGAGATTGAGAGCATCTACAGCAGCAAGTGGTGGGAGGTGCTTGCTTGCAGGAGAGAGCACTGTTGTGGGCTTCTTGTGTATGAACATGCACAATGTGGTAGTCCTGTTAAGGGTACTGCAGCTGTGCCTCAAAGACCTCATGGTGCTTCATTATGTGAGGGGCTCATCACCACAGCCACAGCCCTGTACAGCCCAGAGATTCACTGACAGTAGGTCCACTGGGATGTCAGTACTGCTCAAGGACAGCCCTGCAGACACCCCCAGCCCCATCACCTCCCATCAGGGGCCTCCTGCCTCTGGCCCATGTTGCTCTGCCAGCCCCGCAGGCCTCAGCACTGAGGAGCTCCACAATATCCTTTGCATGGATCCAGATCCTAGTCTGCATTTAATTAGCTGTTCCTAGAGAAAAGAAAAATCTCTATCTGCTACAGACTGATTTGTTGCTTAAGTGATAACTTGCACAACTCTTATTTCAGGCATCCTAATAACTCTTCTACAAAACACAGCATTTAATCTCCTCATTTCACACTGGCGTCTTACTACTCACTCGAGAGACTGCTATATCCATCCAGAGCTAGTATATTAAATTACAAGTACTTGCAAATGTTATTTACCATTATTGTCTTATTTTATTACAAATCTCCGTTCTGTATTTTCAGTACGTCAGAATAATTAGTTAGAAGCAAGCTGTTTTTCCTATAAAGAACAAGCTTCAGTTTGAAATATGACTAATAATCCATAAGACTTTTGAAATATGCTTTTGAACCTCTACATCAGTTCTTTCATATTCAAGCTGAACATAAGTCAACAACTTCCCAGTGATGGTGGGAAGGGGAGGATCTATTCCTTCATCCTCAGAAGAGTCACCTTTAAGACCGGCTCCATCACACATTCCCACTGACGAGGCTCATGTTCAAAATTTTTTCTAGAGATCACAGCTTTTCACAGTGAGTCTTCAGCTTCAGAAAAGCCTCAAGGAAATGCTGGACTGTGAATCATTATCAGAACAAGTTCTTCTGAGGCTACAGACTACTGTTCAAAGCATGATAAAGAATGTACGCCATCACCAAGGATCAACGGTTCAGAAAAAAGTTCAGTGAGCGGGGCACAGGGTGAAGTTGGCTCGGGTTATTGCGGGCAAAGTGCAGGACCCAGCGTCTGGTCTTCTTGAACTTCATCCAAGTGGCCTCAGGCCAGCAATGCAGCCCAATTAGATCAATCTGTAGGGCCTTCCTACCCTCAGGCAGATCAGCACTTCCTCCCAGTTTGGTGTCATCTACAAACTTATTGAGGGGGCACTCAATCCCCTCATCCAGGTCACCAATAAAGACATTAAACAGAACAGGCCCCAGTACTGACCCCTGGGGAACACCACTTGTGACCAGTCTCCAGCTGCATTTACGTCCATTCACCACCACCCTCTGGGCCCAGCCCTCCAGCCAGTTCTTTACTGCGCAAAAAGCACACCTATCCAAACCATGGGCTGCCAGTTTCTCCAGGACAACACTGTGGAAGACAGCATCAAAGGCTTTGCTGAAGTCTATGTAAACTACATCAACACCCTTACCTGCTCTAAGGCTTTATAATATTTTAACACGAAGTCATTTTTGCAGATCTGAATGCTAATTACGGGGTTGCTAACACAAGGTCAAACCTGCTACACCAACCTCTCACCTGGCATCTTTAAGTCAACATTACAACTCCAAGTATTTGCAGATGCTCCTGGCTAACCTGTCTATTCATGTCAAATTGCTGAACTATTTGTTAGCTAATATTGAAAACAACAACAATAACAAATACAACACACAATTCTCACTTAGGGGTAGAGAGTTGACACCTTAAATGTTTCACTGCACGTTGAAACAGGAAGCAATGCTTAAAACCAGTTTGTAAAGGGACTCCTTCTGTATCCAAGAGAATCCAGTAGGGAGGGAGCAAAGCATCTTCAGCCCAAGTTAAATCCAAACTTGATTAGAAAAACAAATGGTGCTACTTTCTGCATTCACTTTACTAAGCCAAGTAAAGCATTTCCAGTTTCTTCCCAGAGATTCTCCAGTCCCCAAGCATCCTTATATCCCTCCTGCCATACTACAAACTCTGTTTTGTTGAAATAGCTGCCTCATGCTGACAAATGAGACTGTCTCATGGGAACACCTTGCCTGACACACTCCCAGGCTGAGATTTGAATTTTTCTTCTCACTAATCTATTTCATACACAAGCTCAGTATCAAAACTAATTCTGGGATGAACTTCAATACCTCTTCTTCCTATTTGAAGCTTCACAGTGTTTTTTCGTTTGTTTTCCTACATGGGGAAATAAGGCTCGAATAAGAAACGCAATTTTCTAGTTTAAGCAAGGTGAGAGAAGAAACTGCATTCTACTCCTTCCGATACTTCATAATCCTAAACTCCAGGCACTAATACTGATGAAAGCATCAATACGGGTCTTAGCACATCAGACTTCTGATCTTCACTGCCAGTCTCTTAAAGCACTGCATTTCTATCGTAACACAAATCTTTCTGTCTTCAAGATGCTTGGTTATAAGTTCATCTTAACCAAGGTGGAAAGGATTTCAGTTGACAACTTTTCCCAAACAGCCACAAGACAGCAAAGCACAAGAGAAAGGAACACGATGGAAATGATTTCATATACGCATTCTGGGAATGAGTGACTGGCCTGTTTTATGAAACAAATGAAGCTGTGTATGTTAATACAACAGAATTCAACGTCATAACCACTCGATCACTTCATAATGTTCACATATAGCACAGCACTGGCCATCTGCCTGTGGCACACACAGCAAGATGTTTGTTCTGTGTATTGAAATAACAACCACAAAGCTTTTTCAAAAGCAATTTCCTATTTTGCTGTTGGCTGGTTAGGACATTGCCACACCATTGGAGAATTCTAGTTAAAAGCACGTTAGGTTGGAGGTAAAAAACCAAGATCAGCTAAAAGACATCAAGGTTTTCCATCTTAACAGCACTGTGCAGTTAGTTTTGCATGATGGTGTCTATCCCATTAAAATTCCAGTGTTTATAAATAACACTTCATCAAATGAGAAGGGAGAAAAAAAAGAGCATAAGAAGTCTAATAATAAATGTCAATGGTGGTTTTATTTCAAAACAACTTTGAAAGGAACTTAGATGGCCTTTAGTTTCCATTCTGCTTTCACAGAAAGAAGTTCAGCTTAAATTTTCAAATAGATGAGTAACTTTCAGATAGTCACCTTATGATATTATGAAAGATGTCATCTTTAACAAGCTTAGCAACCAGCACACAGAAAACCATATTTAAGACACTGAAACTAAAAAGTTTTGAGTATATAAATCATGGTCCCTTTCTGAACATTAAGCTGTTCCCCAGCATTTACTTATCTCATTTGTTCCTCAATTCCTGTTATTCCCTATCAAATGATTTACCAGATTCTCTCCCTGCCATCCACATCAAATGCTCTCTGCAGGTAATAACTCTCCTTGCTTCACTTGTTTTCTACCTGCAGGCATACCTGGCATTTAGTGCTCGTCAATATTCACCTCTAAACTCACCTTGGAAGAAGTCTCCCATTTTACAGATCACAAAACTGAAGCAGACTCCTGGTGACAGAAGCACAATGATCTCAAGCCTAGAAGTAAGCTGGAGTTGCTCCAAGTGTTGCAGTAGTTCTAACACAGACCTACAGCATTGTTACGGCAGAAGTGGGATACAGCAGGACCTCGTGGCTACAGTGGGGACTTCTTGCCTGAATCATCATGTTCTGCATAAGCTGAGTCTACACAAGTTCCACATACCACCAGCAGACAAATAAGATTCCATTTCCAGTCCTATCTGAGCAGTCTGCCCCCGAAGTCTTAGCATATGACATGCTAAGAACATTCATCCTACAAAATACCAAAGAGTAGATACACTGCCCAGAAAAAAAACCTACACGTTGACTTCTTCCCCCCCAGAATTGACAAGTTTTATCAGATGCCATAACCCTGAATTAACATGTGTATCAGTCCCAGTCTGCTGTTCTTCAAACCACTACAGGGGAAAAATTAGAAGGAATTCTAAATATTTCAATGGTTCTATGGAATTAACGCAAAGTATTTTTAAATACTTTAAAAATTAAAGTATTGTGACAGATGGTGAGGCAGTTGCCAAAACTTAATACGAAACATAATATTTAATGCACACTGATTATTTTATCTTAAAACGCAAACACTTTTTTTTTTTTCCCCACTTCTGAATAAAGACAAAGCCCATCCTGATACATTCAAATCGTTCCGAAACCAGACAGTTCAGGCACTGATCCTTAATGGTTAACTGCTGAAGATGGGCAGATGAGCAATTGAGTCATCTGCTTTCAAGCATGTCTTCAATTCTTTCCCCAAGGAAATTCTTGGGTAGATATCATTTGAAAAAGAACAACCTGGAAAGCACACAGGTTCTATGTTTCAGAGCCCTAGCCAACATTCTGCAAACTGGCTAACCCAGGAAATGAGATGTAGAGCAGCACTAGACTGTTTTGGTCCCCAAAGCAAAGAAACACACCAATGGGTCAGCTTAGATCCGCAGTAACAACTGGCATGTTTAGTTTTCCTTAGTTTTCAATTAAGAACCATTTTAATTTAGATTGTGTGCTGATTTACAAACCACTGCAGTCAATTATGAACTATCAAGGGCCAATAAATTTACAACAGTACTTATGAGTTTTGCCAGAAATTGGGAAACTTTTTTTCCAGACACATAATAAGCACAAGATACTTACCCCGAGACTTTCTGTCAAGGGAAAACTAAAATCGAGCTGCAGCTTGTATGACTACAGCACATTGTACAGTGATGCTGTAGAGCCACATTGAATAAAAACAGTTAAAGTCTGAGAAGTGAACAGACCTCAGATAAATGGCAGGAATCAGGGACTAAAGCTCAATATTTTGTAGTAAAGTTAAGAGCATAATTCATCAGAAAAGTCTGTTATAAGAGGAAAAAACAATTCAATGCTTTCCATGTTACGGAGGAAAAAAAGGGAAATAATGATTACTAAAGAGAGAATATAAGAGTTTATAGCTCACGCATACATTCTGCTTTTTACAATGCTGTCATTCATTTTTACTCCTTACCAATGGTCAAAAATTTGACTGCAAAGCGAAATCATTGCTGACAAATGGTCACACACAAATGTGATTTCCTATATCTACGCTTGTAACAAGAGACATACCCTGTTCTAGTTCAGCTGCACCCTTCGTTATAACAACTGTCAGCACTGGTTCAATTTAGCGCACTAAAGAGAGTCCCAACAATTTGGAAAGAATGATTTAAGTGGAGTGGGTCCCACCCAGCTCCTCCAGAACACACATGCAGAACAGCCAAGGCAAGAAAAACATTTAAAAATTATTAGGTTATCTAACAGTAAAAAAACCATCAGATCTGGCAATGGGGTTCAAAGCATCTGAAGTTACTTAAGAGTCAAGAGAAGAAAAAAAAAATCCCAGAAAAAGGCCAACGAACCAAAAAACATGATTTGTCAGTTTCCCAAGTCAGAGTCACAGAGGAATCTGTGATAAAGAGTGCAGTAACAAAATCAGTATCACGTATCATCAGAAGTGTTATAAACTATAAGAAAGTAACAGCGCTGGTAATTTGAAAAGCGGTCTGTAACTTCTCCATAGAAGGTAAATCCAAGTAACGCAGATTGCATTGGTGGAGCCTACCATGACTTTAAATCATGCGGACAGTCACTCTCTAATAGCCAGAAGAATTACAGTCTGCTGGATTAATGCTGCACGCTGTCATTAGGCTGGCAATTAAATCCCATTTCTGAGATTGTGTGATCTGAGTTACCAACATCTGCAAATATGTTTACATCTTGCGTAACAGCTGGCCCCAGATCACGATACACCAAAGGAAAAAGGCCTTCTTAATGGCTCCCACGTTATTTTGGACTTAAAACTTGGTGATGACAGCGGCTTCTCAAAACAGCCCATGAATCAAATTTATTATCCAGTTTGTCACGTGGGACTTCTTAACTCTAAGCCAATATAGCAATAAAGAATCAAGGTCATTGTTTATTGTACACGAATAAAAATTAACCACCTGTTCAAAGTTTTACCTTTTGACACTGAATGGTATTTGGTCTCAGAGACTTTTGACATCTACAACATTTACCAGTTTTGGGAACACGCAAGAAACCACTCTCAAAGAGCATCTCCACTTGTGACGGTCCATCTTAACTTTAGAAATGTCAGCCATTCTACTTCCAGAATCAGTAGCTACACACAATGAGGTGGGCAATTATATTACAGGATGCTCACATGAAGAATTAATTTCCTTCCTAATAGTATCATCAAATAGTTAAACAGACAGTGATTTCCAAGAGATCATTTAGTGACAAGAACAGCAGTACAGGAAGATCTTTAAAAGCCATACAGAACAGAGGAGAGAGGCTTTGAAAACAAAGATACAGCTCTACAAATCCACTGAAGAAATAAAGAAATGTTACCTGCAATGACAGTTATGCTAGGCACTCCTTTCCTTAGAACTTAACCATGACACCTAATAAAGTGCTAAGTGTGGAGATCTAAATAAGGAACAATACTTTGAAAAATCATGATCCTTTACTTCTTCAACATTCGCTTGTAGTACTTGCAATAATAGAGGAACACAAAACGTTTGCAGCCAAGAATCACAGAGCATAACCAATAAATACACCACTTGAAAATCTAAAATAAGGTAGTCAGGGGGCTTTGTTTGAAATGCACAGAGTTTCTCCAGAGTGTTTTCTCTGAGGCAGACTGCCTCAAGCAACTACAGATCACTCACAGCAAGCACTGGCACCCACAGCTCACTAGGGACATGCAGAGGCCCAGGCCCTCCCTCCCAAAGCAGGTGCACAATGAGCAAGTACCTCTTTGATGCGCTTCACCAGAGCATTCTGGTCAAAGGCAACAGCCTCTGCACACTGGTGAAGATGGTCCTGGTATCGGAGACACAGCTGCAGCACTTGGTGTGGATCCAGCTTCTCCAGCTTGGCGTTGGCTGGAGATGTCTGCCCACTGAGGAGTCCTGCAAAGCAAGGGAAGCAGTGGAGTTAAGTCAGCTGCTCACATCACCAGCCCAGCTGCAGGCAGCAGCAGCACAGCACATCCAGAATACACACTTTTAAAGGAATAATTAGTAGGTAATCTGGGCTGCAAGGCTACTGAATGGACTTCGGCAATACAAAGGTCCAAGGGAGGCTACAAGTGGGAAGGACATGGATTTTTGGATATTTAGGTTTCACAGCAGCGTGAAGAACAGGTTGCCATACAGCTTAGCCCTCCTCGACAGAGCTTAAACAGAGAATCTAAACATAGCACCATAAGGCACGACAGCTTGCTTTACACTGGTAAACTGCATGAAACAAGTCCTGCTTCTTTGTCACAAATCATTCTGGAACTCCAGAAATGACCCCTCCTTCTCATTTAAGTGTGCCAAAGAGAGAAGGTCAGTTCTGTGCTCCCCTAAGGGCATGAGTCTCAAACCAATTTCTAAAAACCATTAAAAATCCACTGGTTATCCAAAGCAAGGCTGAATAAAAAAAGATCCCAACTAAGTTAAATGGGATAAAATGTCCAGGCTTTGCCTACCTTGACCTTTAGAAGCTTCAGAATCCTTTCGTGCTGAAATATTTTTCTTTACAATCTCCAAGACAAGCTACATGTATTTAATTTTATTTTTTGTAAAATATATATGATTTTTATTTCCTTTATTTATTTTCATTTCACTTTGCTCCAGCATTAGCAGAACACTTTCCTAGCTGGGAAATCATCTGCGACAAGCAGCACACACAAATACAGTCTGCTTTTTCCAACACATCCGCCAGGCTACGTAAGTTGAATTCAGCAACTGCACGCACATGTCCTTTGGGGCTCTCCATTTACAGACAGGAAAGGACTTTAAAACAGCAAATGCAAGAAAGTATCACATCAGGCAATTAAAAGAAGTAATAAATGCAGGTTAACTGGATTGGAAATGTTCTAAGAATGTACCTCACTGGGAAATAGAAATTATCTGAATGGCCTCGGTGCGTAATAGAAGCTACAAACAAGTCATGACATCAAGTATTTTGCCAAAAGGATCAAAAACAAGGCAGAAAGATTGAGGCTGAAGCATCTTATGAATTTGAGAAAGTTAAACCAAAACATTTCCAGACAGAAATGAAAACAAAATCAAATACGTTACAGTAGGTTTACTTTGCATTAGCAGTCAACATTTTATCCTCTCAGGATGCTCTCCATTTCCCCTTACACAAACCCTTTCTTTTCCTCATCTTAAAGACAGTTTTGTTTTGCTGACTTGCCCATTGCAACAGCACCACGTGAGTCAAGAGGTCAGGATTAGAAATACTGTTAACTGTTTGGTCTCAACGCTCTGTATTAACCAAAGCATTTTTTATGTATCTAAAGAACCACCTCCAACAAAACCTTAGGTCCAGCAATATCAATTGCAAACCTTTCTAAATTACTCTCTGATGAAGTGCAACACTTTAATGAGTGCGAACAGGAAATCAGGCTTTTTAAACGTACACATGACACGTTTCAGCATTCCATCAGTTTCTTAGCTCTGATCCTCTGTACGTTTAACTTGTCGGGAAAAATGTTCAGTGATAACATCGTCAACTTTCACTATGCTGAATGTTCACAAGATAATGAAGAGTTCACCATACACCCGAGGCATTTACCCTGTTTCCTCGCTGATTTAAATACATGATGCTATCAACTAACTAATTTTCTTCAGTTACTAACTTCTCATCAACTTCAAGAGGAGTAAAGAGAATTATGCTCCATTTAATAGTTTTAATTAAAATGAAGCGTGCATTTGGGCTAATTTAGGCTGCTTTTAAGAGTTTTAAGGAAGAATAGGCCAAGGGCAGTAAAATGAGCTACAAAGGACTATGCTACCTAAACTCACAGTGTGTACTTACAACCATGTACAGGTTATATAATGCTAAAAGCAAAAT
This sequence comes from Coturnix japonica, assembly GCF_054131305.1. NCBI lineage: Eukaryota > Metazoa > Chordata > Aves > Galliformes > Phasianidae > Coturnix > Coturnix japonica. Next base: position 67,352,259 of record NC_140663.1, read on the forward strand.
GAATAAACTACAAGGAGCCTTGAATGACCATCCAACAAAACATGAGCTCAAGTGAACACAGAAGTTCAAATAAGTAATATACGTTGTTCAAAGACAGAAGATGGCATTATTTGGGACGATGCTGAATCCAAGGCAATTAGCTTCTCTCCAGATCTCTGGGTTCATGCTGACAGTGTCAGAGAACAATTTATCTCAATTTATAGGCAAAGAAAAATAATAGTAAGCAACAGAAAGGAAAAGGCCACATACTTTTCAATCTGGCAAATAAAAAAAACCTCTCAACAAATATCTGTCTCCCATCTTTTCTTGTTCACAGTGACTACTTACTACCCACACTGTAAATATTAACTTTTTATTAATTCACAGCTATTCATTTTTGAGCAAGCCAGTAGCCTTACTCCAAAAGAGCCAATGGCAGCAGTAAGTCATCTTGATACATTATGGAAGACACTGAAAACAGTTAAGATAGTTGGGGAGCCCAGGAGGAACTGAAGGATCTGATGCTGCAACGTGCTGCTCCACATCTCTCCCCTTCATTCTCTCCTTGTAAGCAGGCAGCGGTGATCCTAGAAGGCTATCATGCACTAACTCAAGATCTGCCCTACAGGATAGCAGAGCAGCAAGCTGCCCTATAGCCACGAAAAGCTTAAGATTCACAGGAGGAAAAAAAAAAACCAAAAAAAAACAACCAAAAGACATGGAGAAAAAGGGCAGGAGGTTAAAAAGGGTGTTGCTGGTATCCTTTGTTCCTGTACAACAGAGAGCTGAGGAGATAAACCACAAACCTCCAGCAATTCAACACTGAGACAGCTTCATTTCTGGAGAACTGTGAACTTCCAGGTATTATTTAATAACTTTCTTCTTGAAAATCACTGCTTCCTTCTCCAAGCTCTGTCCCACACTTTGAACTCTTCACTGAATAAGCCCATCCTATGGGATGGAAGTAGAGTTGGCCAATATGCGGGTTTTGAAAGGATATGAGATCATATCTGGTGTAACAAAATATTTATTAGGTCAGTCTCTCAAGTGCCAAAAGGTGGAGAGGACAGAGGTCCCTGGTGGCTCAGGCTGCCTCCTGAAGCAGCCAGCATGTGAACTTGTTCATCAGCACGCCAGACCTCACTGCTGTCCTCACAACTTCATTCGCATGATTACTGCCTTATTTTTCCTGCCCCCTTCCAGAACACATTTCTACTCTTAGACAGTAAGAGAAAACAACCTAAGATTTCCATTTCTTATTAAACTAGATACTCGTTTTCCAAGCTGCTCGCTCTTGTTCAAAGAGAGAAGCACACCGGAATCACTACAACACCGATTAAAAACTGGAGAATAGATTGCTCAGCATGAGTGATGCAAGTTACCCCCGTGTAACAAGGGAAGATGGCACAGAGGATGGCAAATTGACTGTAGGCAAACTGAGCAGCTATTATGTGAGCAAGGAACATATTTGTATTGTGACAAGGAATGTTGGCTGTAACAGCAAATTTTCCCCTACTTTGGAGCTCATACCATGTGATCTTTTATTTCTGCATGGGTGACAGATGGGCTGAAAACTCTTGTCCTGTCACATCATTTAACAGGCAACCTTTCTGACTAAAGAGCCCAAGTATTCTCACAGTGTGAATGCTGTACTCCAGTTTCCCAACACTGTGAGCTGCTGCCTGTAAAACAATACTCACAAAGATACAGAAATCACCTCCACTTTACCTTAATACAACAGAACTTAAGGAGATCCAAGACATTTAAGTTTCTTTAAAAAATGCAGTTTCCTATAGCAGAGACAAAAAAAACCCCACAAACTTTTATGAATCTCTACCTACTAAAGGCACAGATCTTACACAGAAAAAAAGGTTTTGTTAATATTAATCGAACAAAGAGAGAATTTGCAAAATATTTTTGCCTTCTGAGTTTCATTTTTATTTAGACTTAGATACTGCAAAGATCTGTATACCATTAAAACTTCCTCCTACCACACAGGGATGATTATACACAATCAATAACCACTGAAGTTTACAGTGTCTCCAAAGCAGTACCTTCTGCCCCACACCTTAAAGAACCTGCAAAGCAGTTAGCGGATGGAATCTGATCCTGACTGGGACTTTGAAGACTGCTGCAAACCCTATTTGTTGAATGATGCAAAAGATTCCTAAATTAAGATCTCTTTTTTTAAAGAAACTTCACCACAAGCAAATGAGAAACGCTTCCTCAACCTGAATATCCAAAAGGGGAAAGCATTACCTGAGTTTGTGTGCACTGAAAGTCACTTACATGTGCTTCATTGTAACTGCAAGGTTGAGAATCAAGCCTCAGAGAAGTTGCTAATGGCTGCCAAAAATCAGTTACGTGTCAACACTTATTTTGAAACTTCAGGTAGGGAAAAAGACTCACAACACGCTCTGAAGAAAAGCCAACTGCTGCACCGCACCAAATAAAAGCAACCAAGCAACCAAGATCCTACCAAGCACACCTCTCAACTGATTTACTTATTCATTTTAACTTCTGGAGCACAAAAGTAATACACGGGAGTGCTCTTGACTTGGCAGTTGCCGAGTTGTGCAGTCCACTTCCTTCTACTGACCTGAAAGGAGAAACACAAGGAAAAGACTGGGAAAATGGATGGCATAATTCACAGGAATGTGAGAGCGGCGATTCTGTCTCACGCAATAAACTGCAGTTCCTCCACAGCTCCTCCTTTTGTTTTTTTTTCTTTGTGGCAAACACATTAAGACCTACCATCACTTGCTTATGTAAGCAGATGATATCTGCAGGCTACGACAGAGCTCATTATCCCAAGTGCTATGCATGTACAAAGGGCAGAATACTAACGTCATTTTAGAAGATGAGGAACTGCAGCACTGAGAAGTGATTTATCTGAGACCACATGGAAGCTGCTGTCCCCCTGCCTGATGACTCCACTACCAGAACATCCCTCCCCTTCTCTCACCCTCACGTAACACATTCCAGCAGTGCAGGAAGCGGCACAGCCTGTTTTCCTGTAGAACTGTCAGTATTAAACACATTTATGCAGTCTCTCCCACACAGCTTCTCAGACATCCAATAAAACTTTGTGAGACAACCACAGCCAAATTAAGATTCCTCCCTCCAGACCCCCATATATACGCTCCTCTAAAGGGAAAGTCCAACTCCCACTTTTATCATGCTCACCACAAGCCAGCACTGCCTGGCTGTTATTACACATAACCATTCACTTCACTAAAGCAGCAGAGAACTAACATCAAAACATGACACAGAGCAAGAATGGTGAGCAGGCCACTCACCTACAGAGCCAGCAAGCATAAGTCTCCAGCTGGTTTAAAAGTGGCAGAGAAATGTTTAGAGAGTGAAACAAAAATAATTCCTTTTAAATAACAGGATCTATTGACATAGATTCGAACCCAGAGGCCTGGGTTCGAATCCCCCCTGTGGTGCAAGTGGTAGAAGTGCCGCTCTGCTACACAGAGGCTCGAATCCTGGGGATTGGACTCGATGATCTCTAAGGTCCCTTCCAACCTGCACGAGACTGTGATACTGTGATATAGTTATTGATGTTCACTGCAAAAAAAGCACTGCACTGATTGTGGTATAACCGCCATTAAGGTACATTAAATACATAGTTTCTACTTGGTATGCAGCAATACTTTTAATGTGCCTTTATCTTTTTTGTATCATCACAAAAAGCAGATGTTAAACTTTTTCCCCTCTTCCATAATTTCTGTTTCGAAGCAACGTACAGTTGAGTGTTAGGACTAAAACTGCGCAGTTCTGCTCTGACAAACACTGGCCTCAGCTACAACTGCAGCCCCACAACGTAAGGGCTTGAGCCAAGGCACACTGCTGTAGCAAAAATAACGTCACAACAAAAGAGTTATGGCCACGTCATGGCCTTTGTCCAAGTTTCCAAAAGCACTATTTAAAATATACTACTGAACTACATAAAGAACTGAAATATACCTGGCCACAGGGCCCAGGAACAGGATTTTCTGTCTTTTATGCACATTCAGAAAAAAAATATACCAAAGAACAGGAGAGATTTGTAAATGCTATAGAGCTGGCATTTTTACTTTATTTTCTTTTCTGACATGCAACCTAATTTATCACTCCACCATTCTGCTAGCAGTGTGGGCTGCCATTTCACATAAGTTTTTATTGGGCTGATACTCATTTCCTAAACTGCTAGCTCATTTTTTTTCCCCTATGTGCTGCAGTAACATGATCTGAAAGTTTTCAGTTCATAAGCCCCTTATTTTAAAGAAATGTGTACAAAGGTATTCTCTGAAGGCTCCACAAGCATGCCATGGAAGTAGCTGCATTACTCTGGTAATTACTCAGTCTGTTTTTATTCCTCTCCTGCATCCACTAAAACTGATTTTAGAAAAAAGCTCAAGAGTGTCTTAGTTTCAGCTGGGAGAATATTATTTTCTTCAGCATCTGGTATGATGTTTGGAGATCAACAATATCAATTAATACACTGATGTTTATAGCTGCTACTAAGCAGTGTTGTACAGAGGCAAGGCCGTTCTCAGCAAAGGGCCCAAGGAGCTGGGAGGAAACACAATTAGGACAGCTGACTTAAACTGGCCAAAGGGATACTCCATACCATATGATGTGGAAGAAGTTTTGAATAGGGTGGGAGTTCATCTCACTCCCTTCCACCACTCAAGGGGCCAGCTGGGTATCAGTTGGAGGGTGCGCAGAGCAGTTGCTTGTTATATAAATAGTCCTAACTATTTTCCTTTTGTCTGTCTTAGTAAACAGTTTTATGACACGGCTGGCAAATTCCATGTTTCAGCACTGATGCCTCCTGCATCACTCCCTCTGCAGTCAGATGTACCCAGGATATAACAGCTCACTGCTGCCTCCACTTAACCTCTACTTCAGACAGCATAGCTGTGAAAACACACCCCTCTCCCAACACCGATTCTTTAAGTTATTAATATAGAATCTGTTGATGACACACTCACACAGAGTGCAAATCTATTTTCTGAACCCACCACAGAAAGTTTCAATCATGTTACAGCAAAACTTTACTTCCCTCACCATAGTGTTTCTACTAGGTACCTTTCTATTTACTCAGTGCAGAGTTTTACTCACCCAAACCACATCTTCCTCACAGCTCTTATAAGGGCTGGCACAAGAGGCAGCAGCCTTGTAGATGGAACAGGAATCTTAGAGCAGCTGGGACAAGAGCCCTAAGAGGAGCAGAGAGGCAAGTATTCTTCTAGCCTGGGCCAGAGCTTGGCATGTAGTACAAGGCTTCATAAGGCACAAGAGTAACTCTCAGCATCCTCTGACTACATTACATGCACACACTAAAGTTAGAAAAATATAGCATACAATGGATGCATAAAGCATAGTACCCTTTATGGCAAGGGTGACAGAGCACTGGAACAAGTTATCCAGAGAGACTGTGGAGTCTCCTATGGAAATACTCAAGACCTGTCTGGATGCCTACCTGTGCAACCTACTGTAGGGAACCTGCTTTAGCTGGGGGGTTGGACTTGATGATCTCTTGAGGTCCTTCCAACCCCTGTGGTTCTGTAATACTAGCTAGTGTGACTGCCAGCACATCATCTCCTTCTGCTCATTACACTAGAAAATACACACAATGGCCAAATAAAACAAAAATATTAGTCAACTGTTCAGCATTTTGTCTGTTCAGCATTAAAAAAACAAAAACAACAACAGAAAAAACAACCAAATCAGACTGTCTGACTTGCTTGAATAGAAGTGAAACTTGACATTTCAAATACCACATCCCCACTGGGTTCTCTGCTTGCACACAAAGCCAGCCAGAGATCTCAGCAAGGATACGGCAGTGGAACCTTCAAAATGCTTAAGAAGTACCTGAATCAGAGCACAGAGCTGCACGGTTCAGCCACTAAAGCAATGGCCTAAGGAGGAAGGCTTGCTGTCAGTCCAGGCCCCTAGGCTGTGCACCACCTCCTTCCCAAACCCTCCACCCCATCACACCCATCTGACAGCTCTGTCTTCCACCACCCCCTGGCCCCTCAAGACCCCAAGAAGCAAGTCTGGGTAGGCAGCCACAGCAGGACCGTAAGATGTGAAGAGATCAGCAGCCACAGGTAAACCCATGGGTTGTGGCAGAGCACCGGGACAAAAAGAAAACACAGATTTTAAAGCAACAACAACAAAAACCACCTTATTCTTTATTAATATACTAAAAATGCATATAAAGCAGTATTTTTCTTCACTCGCTATCTAAAACTACTGCTTTGCTTGTGACACAGACAGTTACTAATTCTTACATTCTGTACAGAAGGTTCTGACTTCAGATAAGGAATAAAATAGCAGGAAGGGATGATCTCGGAAGCCAAAGAGTTTTGCTGCCTGACAAATCTTCTTTGTCACCAAAATAGGGAAAAGGAAAAAAAAGGAAAAAAAAAAAAAGCAGACTTGATTCCAAATTAGGTTTTCAAGATTACTCATGAAAACAAATGAAAATTAAGCATTTGGTGAAGAAAATCTCTGTTTATTCCTTTATTTCCACAGAGGTGAGAAAGCTACTTCCAATATTTTTGGCATCTTTAAAAACTTTGCAATTAGACAACTTGAGCAAATCACAGCACCTGAAAGATTTTCCTTTATAGATCAGTCAAGATTTAAGAATAGATAAAGCTCTGAGGCTTGCAAGCAGTTGCTCAGCGTTGCACCAGTGGCCAGAACGGCTGCTCCACAGCGATGTACTGTGGCTGTTTAAGCAGATACAGGCTCAGCTGCTCCTTCTGCATGAACACATGGAGGGTGAGGCAGCTGCACAGCTCCAAGCGCCTAAGCAGCCTGAAAATTAGGCAGGCACTACAGCACAGCTCACCTGCACTAACTCCTCACACTCCAGTAACTTGTTCCTGTGCTGTCTAAAGACTAGGTAGCTTCAGCATCCTCTGCATGAAAGCCTCCATCAGGCCCAGTTTAACACCGAATCCAGCAAAATACTTAAGTCGGTAAATCCAGATCTAAGTGACCTCAACCTACCACATCTAACACTGACCCACAGCAACTGTTTTTCACTTTCAGGATGCAATCTATGCTTCCTTAGACTTCTTAGCAAGCTAATAGACCTTGCTTTCTTAGTACCTGTTCATATTGCCCTCACTGTTACACCTTGAATCTACACCTCCATTTCAACAGAACCATTTTAAAGTGGTATGAAAACAAACAAACCACAGCAGTACTGACATGTACACTTCTCTTTTTGAACCAGAGGAAAAAGAGAATAGGAAAACTAAGTGCATAAACATTAGTAACCATAACATAAAACAGCATCTCAATCTTGGACTGACTTAAAAGAACCAAAAATTTAGAATGTGTTAAAACTTTTAATTGAACATTAAATCTTAAGACTCTCTTAGAAATACATTTACCTTCAATGTTTTCATCCAACTCCCTAGTTAATAAATATGCAACTGTCTTTAGTTCTGCCGTTATTTATAAAGCCCTCTTAATAGAGGACTGTGCTGCAGAAACAGCTAAAATACTCATCTGACTCCAGCAGCTTTCAGCAACGAACAGAGCACACAAACACAACTGTTCCTCCTCTTGCACAAATGCAACAGCTTTTCTTTGTCCAGCCTGTCTTGAAGTCAGATGTGCTCTTCTTCACTTACACCCAGCGCTGAGTCATTGCAGAAGAGGTCAGATGTGTGCATGTGTCTAGTAAGGTCATTCAGCAGATGAGAACACTCAAATCTATTCAATCTGAATGAGCGGGATTTTTCTGAATGAGATAGTGTGGTCTAGCAGGAAGTCATCAAATCCAAATGCTTCTGGAGAGCTGCATACACCTGAGGGAACTGCATGCTGAGTGGCTCAGTTGTAAAGCTTTGCCTGCTTTCCCAAAGCAGGAGCTTCAAAAGCCTTGTGATGACAACTCGCTGAATGTAAATTATAACTGCAAACCAATTAGTACAGTTTGTGCTTGCTGCCCCCACAACAGCCCATTTTTTTAATTCTTTTTTTTTTAAATCTTGAAAGAATAACACCCAGTTTTCTGTTTGGTATTATGAAAGGTTGTTTGTTAACTAAACAAATACCTGTAGACGTTTGGGTTGCTCTCAACTCTTAACAACTCAGGTACTTGATGAGATGAGGAAAGGAGCCTGATAGGACACAACTACCACCTCATAGATTTACTGCTATGATGTTTGGCACTGATGCTTAGTCCAGTACAGGAGAGCTCTTTTCCAGTTAAACTTGTACCACTTCAAAAGCAGCCCGCCAATCTAGAATACAAGAACACAGAGCAACACCCCACAATGCTGTATGTATCATATCTATGCCTCTTCTGAGTCACTTTCCCATTCTGCTCACTTGCAGATTCACCAGCTTGTTAGTTCTTAGCTTCAGATGCTACCTGGTTTTGCTACTCCATTTTGTGCCTGCTGCGGATCTCTCTTTCTGCAGTTAACGTATCACGTTACTTGAAATACAAAACAAGATGAAGCTTTAAAAACAGGGCAAGCAGTGCTGAGGGAGCGGAGATCTTCCTATTCACTGATCAGGCACTAAAGCTACCAAGAATCACAAAAGCTGGACTTCATCATTCCAGCAAAAATTCCCATTAAAGCCAAATGAGTTCTCATTGAATCAGGACCACAGAAACAAGCCTATAGTACACTGTCTACTTGGAGCAAGTCAAAGCAAATTACGCAAGGGCTGTCAGGAATCTGTATGCAGCTCTTCAAGGCCACAGTGTAGGAGGAGCCTTGAAGCATCCTTAACCTTTGTCTATTTACACCCTCGCACCAAGACTCCTTCCAACAAAACAAACCATGTCTTTACATATCTTTAATAGTTCAATTTATAGCAAACAGCTCCTCTCCTCTTTTCCTCTTTCCCCCCTCCCCCCCCCCCCCACTTTCCTACCCTTCCCTCTGCTTTCTCCTTAATATGTTGTGCTGTTTGTGCGGAAAAAAACCAGTTCCTGCTCTTGCCAAGTGTGACATCAGCTCATTCTTATTCAATGATGTCCAGCAGAATCTTACTCTGATAAACATTTGCTCAGCTTCAGAGCCCCAAGGTTACTGACTGAATTTTGTTTTCATTGTCACTTGTACTCTGACACTTTGCTGCTTGTTATATGTTAAAATCCCCACATGTCAAACCTGGAGCCAGAGAGACACTAAAAAGAACATTCCTCTGCGCTTACACGTTTCTTCCCTCCTCCCCCTACTCTGGAACAAGAGTCCATCTGTCTCCTCATGAACAATAAAAGGCTGATACTGTGGAGAAGCAAGAAAAAGTGCAAAAAGCAGGAAAAAAGTACATGCAACTTCTCTCCTTGCAGCAGCAGCGTTGATGAAAACTCAGCAATATTTGCTCACATTTGGCACTCACACTGTCTTGTGCTTCTGGCGCTCACCCCCTTCTAATAATGTACCTCAGAATCTTTCTTCTTTCACTCTCCCTCCTCTTCCCGTCCTCTTTCCAAAGCAGCCAGCTTTTTGGAGAGCAGGAAAGCAGCTGATCCTTCTTTCCTCACTCCCTCATTGTTTTATCGAAGCTGACATTTACCCAAAGTGCATCAAATTGCATTTTTGAGCAAAGAATTCTCAACAAAATTCATTATTGTTTCTTCTACCAATGTGGGAGTCTCAGGCAAACCATTAAAGCAAGGAGAGAAGATTTCAGCATAAACAGAACGGCTGAGTAAAATCAAGGAACAATCAGCCCTGAGATGTGAACTGCCATTTTCAGGCCTGTGGTGACTATACTTAAAACACCTCTGATGAGGAAGAGCTATGGAAATCTCAGCTTACAGTAGGAAGAATATACTCTGTTCACAATTGTGTTCTTTCTCAGCTCAATAGAAGAAGGAAAAATCAATTAACAGAGTTTTCCAAAAGGAAAAGTTGCAATTGGAAAGAGATGCCCCGATAGCATCAACCTGCAGGATCCTGCTCTTCCAGAAAACTAGGCCTAACATCTCCTCTGGTGTTTGAAGGGTTGCAGCTGTTCAGAAAAGCTTGTAAAAATAACAACCTTCCAGCTTATATGCTAAAAAACTGAAGTCAGTTACCTGAGAACGCAACTGAAAAAAAAAAAAAGTTATTTTCAAATGTCATCATTAATACATAGCAACTGTGGTAAACCTCTAGAAGTACGGAGAAAACTCCACCACCATTTAAGGACATTCACTAGAGGACAGAAAGATTATGATTTACTTTAAAACAAAGCGTAGTGCTCCAGGGTTCAAACAGACCAGGCAGCCTGCCCTTCAGTTTTCACGTTACCTTCTCAGCAGGTGCAGGTACCGTTGCCTGGATGCTGCTGCTCCTGCAGACTCAAAAGCGTTACAGATACCTGCAGCCAAAGGACCCAACATCCTATCACGAAGTAGCAAACATTTTTCCTTATGTAGAATCTGTTTTTTATTCTGTTTCAGATAGATTATGTTAACAAACATTGTCCTCATGTCCTCAACTCACAGCCCCATTTTTCTAAAAGCCTTGGCTGCTCCCACGGAACTTCATCACTATTCAGTGTCCTAAAGAAGTAGGCTCCTAAAGAAGTAGGCACAGAGTAAAGGTAATATCTATAATATCTATCTAGGGCAGGCAAGAAACACGTTCATAAAAAAAAAAAAAACAGAAAGGCAGTTCATGTAAGCTCCTAAACATACTTTTAACAGCAAACAAGACACCCTATATCACAGTTTCCAATGGGAAGCATGCTTACCATTTAAAAAGGTCTCTGGGAAGATCAAGGTCTTACTTGCTCTTTACATACCTTTTTCAAAGCTATATATTATTAATTTTAAACATTAACTCATTAGCTCAGCTGGAAAATACCTATTTTTCCAAAACAAGTCTAGCAGATGAGTCCGACATGTGCCTATTACTGAAAAGAGAGTGCGGGTGCTAATAAGACAGACCTTTAAAGGAATGGACATTCTAATGACTGGTAACACTCTTTGTCACTACAACAGACTGCACTCAAGGCTGACCTGTCCCTCAGAATGATCAAACAGACATCAGGATGCACCAGTGCTTCACTGAGAAAGAACACTATCAATCTCTAACCAAATACGTAACATCCTTCCAGGAAGCACACATAAAAAACCTACTCAGAAACAATACACGTCACCCCAAACAGCAACAGTAGAGAGATTTTCCAAAATACGGGCAGTAAATCTTCAACACCAAGTTCCTTACAAACATTTGCACTGAAGCACACCTGAATTTGGTGGTCAGAGCTTAGGTAGAAGGAAAAGATATATATATATTCATAAATTATACAAATGCATCATTTTGATGCTACTGCACTGGTGGTCACGTTGCTTTACTAAAGGTGAAACAACTGTTGTTTGATGCATGAAGTGATATCTCCATAGGAAATACAGGTGATATTTGCAGCTGTGCTCATTCTAGGGCTGAATTACTGCTTAAGGTACTGCAATTCATGACATCTGCATGAGTACTTCTAGCATCTGGAAATGGGGTGTTTGATCACAAATACCCAAATGACCTTGACTTAATCACCTAATTACAGTAGCATTTAAACTACTAACACCTCTCCAGCAGTCCCTGGCTGCTTTGTCTCAGTAGACAGACTGACTACAGAATGTGTCAGTGTTTCAGCAAGATAAGTCCCCAACACAACTATCACCTCTCATGTAATAATACAGGTATGTGAATTCCTATGAGCAAAATAAATACCTTCTTCACATCAGGAAGAAAAACAACATAGCAGCACTGTCTCAGGGGCTTAATTAGCTCAGCAGAAACACTGATAACAAGATATCAGAAGCTTTGCTTTCAACATAATCAATTAGTACCAATTTAAACAGAACGAGCTGCAATAAACATGTACAGAACATGCATAACCTTGTGATTCACAATGCCTAATTATTAAGTACAGGAAAAAAAAATAACAATGTATAAATCTCCAGCAATCAAAGGCAAGTTTTTCTCCTATGGGGATGAGAAGGGCTAGAAATTAGTACACTGATTTCAGCCAGTTGTCCCTGTGAAACTGAGCAACAGGAAGGCTTCAACTTGTTGAACAGCTTTCCAAGATCTCAAAACCAGATTGCAAACTTTTCCTTAGCATTTTTACTCATTTTCCTTCAAAAATAATAATAATAAAAAAGTAGAATTCAGTCCAGAATTCTAAAGAACACAAATAAAGGAAAAGCTAAGCCACAGCTGATTAGCAGAATTCCCTATCCACTCCAAACTGTACTTCTCCCTTCCTTACCCTCCCAGTTCTTTTGTGGCTTTCTCTGTCTTTTTTCTACATTGGTATTCTCTTCTTTCCAGCACTATTTATCTGAATTCTTGAAGGAGTAGTAGTTCAACAGATCCTTATTTACTGACATTCTAGTCTCATACGATCTCTAAATGGATTATGATGAGATATACTGGGCCCAATACCGTTTACGATTGTTATTACCGACCCTCAGCAAATACATGGCACCTTCAGCAAATCACAGAATCACAGAATGATCCGGGTTGGACGGGACCTCAAGGATCATGTAGTTCCAACCCCCCTGCCTGGCAGGGCCACCAAGCATACACATTTACTAGATTCGGTTGCCCAGGGCCCCGTCCAACCTGGTCTTGAACACCTCCAAATATTCAGATTATACAAGGCTAGGAGTGGCTGATAACACCAGAAGGTTGCGCTGCCATGCACAGAGACCCTGACAGGCTGTAGATACGTGCTCATAGTAATCTGACACAGTTCAGCACTTGGAAATCTGACATTCTATACCTTGCAAGGAATCAGGCCATGTACCAGCACACACTGGGGGCCAACCGACTGGAAGGCAGCTTTATAGAAAGGGAGGGATGGATATGGAGGTCCTTGCAAACAACAAGTTAAACACTACAGTAAATAAAGCCAACAGTACCCAAGGCTGCATTTGGAAGAGCAGCCAGCCAACAGGAGATGATCCTTCCCCTGTACTCAGCACTGGTGGAACTACCTTTGTAGTACTCCATCCAGAGTTGAGATTCCCAGTGTGAGACAGACGTGAACATACCAGCCAAGTTCAGCACTAGAGCACAGCCATACAAGAGTAAGCACAAAGCTGGGACTGTTCAGCCACAGGACACAAAGGACGTGGGAGGAAGCTGATCTGTAAATGCATAAAGATGGAGTCAGACTCCCCTTAAGATTCAAGTGACAAGAAGTAACAAAAACTGGAATACTGAAAATACTACACAAAGTTTTGTTTTGTATTTTTATTGTGAAGGTAATCAAACACTGGAACAAATAACCCAGAGAGACTGCAAAGTCTCTTATCCTCATAGATGCTCAAAACTCCACAGGACATAGTCCTGGGCAACGTGCTCTGATAGATCCTGCTCTGAGCTGAGCAGTTGTATCTCCAGAGGCACCTTCTGGCTTCAGCCATTCTGTGATTTTCTAAGTCACAGGCAGAGACAAAAATGAAGCTTATGAACAGCACCAATATCTTGTAGACAGTACTTACCTTTTAATACCTACTGCTATCAAAGAGTATTATAAAACTACTCTGCACATTACTGCTCTGAAGCAGGATCATCCCATGCAATTCTGACAGAATTTTGAAAAACTGTTACCAAAAAGGATTTATTTTATATATATATTTATATATTTTAAACTTATTCCCAGCTCTAATTCAGTGCATGTACCATGTCTCTTGACACCACTTGGTTTATACAAGCTAGTCTAGTCTGAGCTGAACACAAAATGCACATGGTTCTCATAACAGGAAGGAATGCTTCTGTATCATTCAGTCCAACTGAGAGTGTTTCAGATTCATTCACTGGGCCAAATTCCTTTCTTAGTTACTGAAAAATGGAGCAGCATAATTGTGGCTGGGACATGAATTGTAATTGCTGTTGTATGTGTGAGCATCCCACATGCTTAGACTCAGTGCTACTCCCACAACGGCTCTGAAAGTCTCACAGTGTTTAGCAATTTTTCTTACAGCTTTAGAGAAGTTACAGGGCTATCTCCTGCACTTCTAGACATCCTGGCAGCAGAGAACTTGAAAACATATGTTCTTCACGTAGTTCCTCATTTGTCTTTCGAATTTATCTTCTCTATATGAAGTAGCAGTTTTGGCTGTTAGTGTGCAACTCGTCAGTGCTTGGGGCTGATAAAGACAGCTGTCACTCATCCACAACACCTCAATCCATAAAGCCTTTATTTAGAGATAACCAGAGTAAGCACAGATGTTCCCACTTACGTGAGCGTCGCAGGAACTGTAAGTGCTTAAAAATCAGGCATGCTTATAACGCAGAGCTGCAGCACATAAAAATGCTCCCTGATGTCACACAGGAAGTAACTACTGACCTCACCAGCTTAGCAAGTCACCCATAGCCACTTTCTTTAACCATGCTGCACGTGCATTTCTAACACCCAAGTGAAAGGCCTGAAGCTCCCCCGTGTCAAAAAAAGAATCCTGAGCTGTAGGTCAGAAAGCCACACTTTTTGCCACATTTATCCCAACCTCTGCCCATAATGAGCACTCCAAACTTCCATTTACCTCCAACTGCTCCATCTTCAGTCTGTAACAGTATACTCACTTTTCTCCCAGCCCAACAAAATAAAACATGTTTTGTAGGATCCACTAGTTTTAAGACTGGAGCGCCCTGATGTCTCTGTATATCTGAAAGGAGGCAAAAAATCCTTGTATGCCTCAAAATAGCTAATCCAGTTCTCTGAAATAGTTTGTTAAATTACAACCACATGTTCTAAACATTATGTCCTGTTTTAACCACGTGGAGCACGGGTTGATGCATAAGGTTTGCAGCAGGGTGTATCCTTCAGGTTTCACTGCAAGACTCCCATTAAAGGTAGGGGTGATCTCTATTGCTCTCTGCTCCTTAGAGAGTCTGCATGATAACAAGCAAGCTGCAATCCATATGTTAACTAACTTTCACCTACCATTTAAATATCAAAAAATTATGTTGCTGCTAAAGAAATAAAACATTAATCAGAGTTCTGACACAGTATCACTATCCTTCTTCACTACATGTTTTTCTAATAAATACAGGAATAGGATGAAAATCCTCTCCTTTTCATTTTTATCCAAAAGCACTGAAATTAACCCACAGGACAACTTTAATGTTCAAGTGACATTTCTACCCATTTTTTTAAATCTTATAATGGACAGCAAAATAAACTCTTGCAGATGAAGTCAGTTCACAGAGGTTTAAGTTCAAGTTTGGAAGTTTTGTTTTTCGTAAGTGTGTGTTTCCCCTCTTTCTTGTTTCTGTTTTGCATACTGTTTTAGGATTGCAGTATCTCTACATACAGGTTAAGTCATCTTCACAGAATCACAGAATTGTAGGGGTTGGAAGGGACCTCTAAAGATCATCGAGTCCAACCCCCCTGCCAAAGCAGGCATCTTAAGTCCTATCTGCCATCCCAGTTACCCAGAATTAGCTTACCATGTTATACCCCTTCTTCACACCACCACCAGCACTCCTACAGTGGACAGCTATATCAGGAAACCGAGTTTCAGGAAAATTAGTTTAATTTTTGGCAGGTTAGGGTTAACTTTTCAGCTGGCTCAGCTCTCTGTCTGGGCTGCATGCAAGGCAGGGATAACACAAGGGAGTAGGGAAAACATGACTACAGCAATTCTGCCTTCAACCAGCTTTAAGATCAAACTGAATCTGGCAAGCCATCTGGAAAATCAAATATGCCACTGCTCCCCAACAATCACTTCATCGCTTGAGGTATGTACAACGCGTATGCAAAGCAAACATTTGAAAACAAAACACTTTGTGAAGAGGTACTAGTTACTCTGAATGAGCCAGCACAGCTACAAAGCCCAGTGTAGTCTCAAGCAAAAACTACAGACTTTGGTCTGAAGAGCCGTACAGCCCAGGCCCAGAGATGCACTTAGTAACTTCATTAGCCAAGAATGATTCCACTTCACCAGTTTGGCTTGAGTCTTCCCGAGACAGCTTTACACAGTGTGTCAACTCCTAACAGACATTATCCACCCTAAAGGCATTTTGGGTGTTCATACAGGAACAGCACTACTACTGAAGGTTCTTCCCCCATCACAGGGAAGTGTCTCAAATCAAGAGGACACCACACCAGGAGACAAACCTACCACTGTGATGTTCTTAGTCTCCAAAAGCCTTGGGATAGTTCCCTGATGGCTATAGGTACGACTACTCCTGCCATTCCTCTGTGATACCAGGAGTCCCAGAATCAGCTGAAGCAATACAATGCAGACTAATACCTAGAAATTTGCACAGACTCAAGAACATGAGGTTTGAAACGCCCTCCAAAACGTTTGGTAATCATTTATACTGACAACTCCCTCTATTCCTTATCCTTAAGCAAACATCCACTTACTTTTTGAACCTTGTAAAATTCTTGGCCCTGTCAGCATCTTGTGGTTGGTCATTCCAGTACTTAATTACATTTCCTAACTTCTGGAGCAGCCCGCAGTGGTCTCCCTCATCAGAGGACTAAGCCTACTCCACCCACGTGCAAAATGAAGAATATTCCTGATAATACTTTTGAACATATCTATTTCAGAGCCCAGCTCTGCCCTACATGCAAGTCTACATCAGGCCTCCAAAACGCATGTGATAGACTACCAGGAATTGCAGAATGGTAAGTATAACACTTCTGGGACACTAAGCCCTGCAGCAACTTTCTTGAGTAATTAATTCATGCCATCAGCCACAACAAATACACGGAAGTGGGAATCAGGAAAGATCTATCAGAACAACAAAATATCTAAGTAATTAATAGCAAGGAGCTGCTCTGTTTTTAATCACAGAGCATCTGAATTAAAATCTGCTATTGTAAAACAGCAGTCCCTAGAAACAGAGCAAGTGTGTCAGGCACACAAGCAGACTAGCGTATCATCTCCACCCTTGCATCCTATATACATCAGTGAGCCCAATTGCATTGGCCAGCTCCCAGAATGAAATCATATGGTCTGCTATCAACGCTATGGATTTATATTGCCAGAAACCCTGATGTCATAGCCTGAGAGCAATTATCAATGAAGAATTACTGACTTCAACATCAAGTTGTATAACCACTTGAGAGGACAAGGAATAGAAAAAAAAAAAACAGCCAAGAATGATTAGGCTACCCAATAAATTTAAAAAAGAAAAAAGAAAAAAGAAAAAAGAAAAAAAAAAAAAAAAAAAAAAAAAAAGAAGAAGAAGAATTAGTATGAGTTTGATATCCAGAAGTACTGCAGCCCTTACAAATAAAAAATAATAATCTGATTTTATTGCACTAGAGACTTCACACTGGATCCAAATGTCTCATTGCAGTCTGCTGGAGTGGAAAATCAAACAGTTCAGCTGATGTGATCAATATACAGGTCTGATAGTACTTTTGCTATTTATATTATCAATGTAAATATTAGGGCAATTTTACCTAGCAAATGCTGCAGTCAGGCATAGAAGGCATGACTCCACCCAGAGGGATGGAGTTACCCTGGAGTTTTGAGCAGGACTCAGAAGAGAAAAAGTGTGATGTATGTGTATCAATCAGCATACGCACACTGGGCTAATGCCAGCAGGAAATTAAGTCCCTCTGCAAAAAAATCAGTGTCTCAGCAGGAGTTAAAGAGGTAAAGCTTGTATCATACATGGGAACAGTAGTTTGATGGCAACTTGGATGCCTGTGTTTCTCAGCGTATCATGCAGCAAGCCCCAGAGGCAGACATATGAGCAAGGTGGGGAGGACTGGGTCAGCACGCAGCAAATGGCTGAAGTACTGCAGAAATGAAGCCTTGACATCATGTCAGCTCATTCCTAATGGTCCATCACTATCAGGAACAGAAGGTGTTGCCTCTGACTCTACTGTGCCAACCCTGACACTTGTCAGACAGAACAGTAAGTTTTTATGCACAATCTGATCAGATTCAGACTACGAGGATGAGCACAAGGGGAACATCACACAGAGGAAGAACATGAGCGGGTGTATTCTCCTCTGCTGGACAGGAGCAAGCTATTACATCAGCTCAGGCTACATTGCACAAGCTGACCCCAAGGAGCTAGCTTGTCTCACTGAGCCTTGGAGAGGATACCAACACTCCTCCATCAGCCACTGCATTCAGTTTTCCAGTTGTGTACAGCACTGTTTTTAATGTTCTCCCACTCACCATGACAGACAAGCAAGGTACAAAGATCCTGTGTTCAATCTGCAAATAAGAGACAAGTAATAATCCCCAGTGGCACTAATAGGTGAGCCAAGCATCGCAGAAATGATTCTGCGATTCTAACATTCTCTGCTGTGTTAGCAATACGAACTGCCAATAGAGATCCACACACCAGGTCAGTAGCGGGAACAATAGGAAGAAGGAAAGACAGGTGGCAGAGACATGGTACAACCTACTCTTAGAAGTGCAAGGCTGGTCAGCAAGGCCTTGTGTAGAGCCTTCCCACAAGCCACGCCAGAGATGTGATGTGCAGCAGCCCTCAGCCCCTTTCAAGGCTTCACATCTGCTCCTAGAGCACACATAGAGCTGCAGCCTGACATTCCAGAGATGCTTTTATTACTAGGACTCCACAAAGGTTTGCAGTTTCCAGAAAGGGAAGGCTTCATTTTAGGACTTTAAGATGTTATCAAAACTGAGTATCCAAAAACCAAAAGGTGCCCATATTGCAGATTTCTCATGAAAATAGTTTTTACTTATAAAGAAACACTGTACAAAGATCTCTTTCATTAAATCTTCTACAAGGAAAGTATGCATCTAGCTAGCAACAAAGTTCACTTCCACCAACATTATTATATTAGAGCTAGATAAAGCTAAGGGCTCTCGTTATATCTGCTTTAGTATAAGGAACGTTATCTACTTCTCTAGATCAGCATTCAGTTATATTTTATCTAACCTACTCCAAATATTAAAACCACGTATAACACAGCACACTGCAGTATATGTGTATATATACACACACAAGACCCATAAAAATCCCAAATACTCAACATCCCAAGATAAGACATTAACCAGAGATTTCTCATATACCTATAAAACATTTCATTTGAGTAACACGTTTGTCAGTGCAGATTGAACAACTTTCTGCACCAGTGAAAAACTATGGTGATTATCCCAAAGCAAGGGATGAGAATACTAACATTATTTTCCCAACCTCAGCTCTAAATCAAGAGCTACTGTAGTGTGACTTGAGGCAATTTTGAATATTACTGTCCACTTCTGAGTGGGCCTGTTTTGTGCTTGATAAGCGTCATGGGGATACACAGTTAAGGATAAGGCAGAAGAAAAAAAGTTAGAACGCAGGCGTGTCAATATCAACACACAGAAGTGCTGATGGTCCATTACTACTTAATAATGAACCAAATCAGCTATTTGACTTCTTTGTATTGGCCTGTATAAACTGGCACTTCTAAAAAGCTAATCTCCCTTCCCTAGTCCATTTTACAACAGCACCACAAGAGAGCAGGCCAGGAGAACAGGAACTGGCTCCTTCAGCAGCATCCCTTGCTTCAAGTGTCTGTTGGTCTACAGGAAAGATTCACATGCGGAGCAGCTGCTCTTCAGCCATCATGCACCTTAGTAAAAAGTGTTATTTTAAGGATAAAACTCTTCAAGCAGGCAGAATCTAAAATATCTTTGTAAAGAAAAAGTAGAAAGGAAAAAAACAAGACCAAAACAAGAGTCCTCCAGCTCTGCGATCCTTGTAGGTTCTGAGAATATTTATTTCTTTTGAAAGAAAAAATAAACAAGAATTGAAGCTTAGTATAAATATGAGATAAGACGCTATTTTAAGGTCATTTATTACATTTCCTGTGAAAGAAAATTTTCTTTCTAACGCAACATTGTTTTTGTCCTCATGCTTCATGATGGACATTTGCTTAATTAAAAAAAAAAAAAACAAAACAAAAAAACATATAAATTAGGCACAGTGGACTCCAAAACTTTGATAACTGAGACTCAAGGGAGGAAAAGGCATTTACACACAGCTTCGTGCAAATGAGCACATTCTGGCTTCATTTCAGGAGAAAAAATCCCACAGCTGAGAATGCAAGCAGCAGGATACCAATAGCACTGAGTAAAATACCAGCATCTAATGAAGTACCACTTAAGCTCCCACCAGAATTCTTGCTCCTCCTGTTAGCTATACTGACCCTGTTTTGAACAGACAATACATGCAGTAAGTGTGTGACTCAAAACATTAACTTCTTTTGCTATTACAAACACAGAGTTGAAATATACTTACAGACTAGCTGGCATTAGTATGTTAAGACATATTACAGCTAGGACCTTGGCACAAGTCCTTTCCTATCCTAACCTGTCTTCTCCACAGGGGATTGTAGTACACAGTACCAGTGGGGTGGGAAAGAGGCTGTGTCACAGTCTGCAGAAGCTATCACCTTAATGAAGAAAGCCAGTGAGGGTGGAGGGCAGGGTGACACTAAACATTAATATTACTGTTTAATGGAAGAGGTCAAAGCAAATGGATGAATATATACACAGAATTTGCTCGCATCTGAGCTTTTTTTTTTTTTTTAAAACCCACTGTCAGAAACCCAAATCCCTTTTATTTCATCTAAGGATGTATTTCTACCTCCATTTTGTGAGAAGAGGAAGTAACTGTTGTGGTGTGTCAGAGAAGGAAAAAAAGCAATGAGCAAAAAGTCACATTAAAATGTATAATGGTAGACAGAGACTTCAGTCAAAAAGGCAGGAACCCACACACAATATAGGTTTCATTTAAGAAATGGTTGTAGGCTAGAAATTAGGGAAAGGCTCAAGAGGAGGATGATACTTGTGTTCTTCTACTGCACAGCAACATTTATTCTTTTTTATTTCCTTAGGCTTGAATAATGTAATAATACACACTTCTTGATTTCACTTTACCTTATTTTGATAATCTAGGAAGATCAGCTAGTTTAGTATGGTATCTTTCATATAGCATAGTCTGAAAAACTTCAGTATATTGAAAAGTTAGGAGAAAGCAGACAAAGTGATCAACATTGTATTTCCCATCAAAGTAGGCAGCAAGCAGTTTCTAAGCGTAAGGCCTGTGAACAAGGTCAGCATTTCCACACTTCCCTCCAATGACCACTTTCCAGAAGCAAGCCATCAGTTTTTTTGCTTTAAGGAGTTAAGTCCCAAACCATTAGCTTTAACCCATTCTCTTCACACCTGCTTTCAGAAACTAAATCCAAGAGTGAATCAGAGCAGAATATCAAATCTTTGCACAAAAACCCATTGAGAAGGTGGGCTCTCCACTCCTGTTGTGGCAGCAACACCCACAACTGCTGGTGGGCATCCTGCTGCTCTAGCAGCATTCCTAAGGTGACGCACTCATCTCTCAGCAATCAGAGACAGAGACTAGGAGACCCAACAGACTTTGAGACACACAAGACGCTTTTTACACAAAAATCTTTTACAACCAGTGAAGGTACAAGGCAGGGCTCAGCACTAGGCAGCACAGGAGCGCAGCAGCCTCAGCTACGCTGCTCTGGAAATCATGATGGGGGAGAACAGAATTGGAAAAAAAGATGAGTTACCAATGAGTACTGGTTAAATATTAATTGATCACAGGTTGGAAAACAAACAGCCTCAATTTCTCCTGTTTCGAAAAGCATATCTTATCCGTCAATATTTAACAATTTCTCCTTCCTCTTTTGTCCTGCGCATACTAACCTTATCCTCCCCTGTTGCACACTGACCATAGTGGCACATACACAGCTCATTTTTAGCCAACTCACTTAACCAGTTCTGCCTCTTTATTTGGATACCAAGCTGATCACAGAAGCCCAAGTACTAAGGTACTTGGCCTCTGTATCTAATTCACCCTTGTAGATTCACTGAACAGGAAAACTATTTTAATTGGTGGCAACCAAAACTCCAGTCCAACTTTGTAGATTTTTTCCATCACAGGTAAAGGCTGTGACAAGAAAAAAAATAAATTTCCTATGGTTGCCCCATTTTGCTGCACTAATGGCTAGTCTGATTCTTCACATTCATCATCCAAATAAAGGTGTTAACACTGGTAACAAAAGTAACTGGAGGATGAAGTCATTTGGCATTTAAAATGAAGAATGGGAAAAAAAAAGACTAAAATACCACCACAGCTCAATCAGCAGCTGAGGAACAATTTGTGCACTCAAGCAATTAAGTCTACAAGGCCATGCAATGCTTGCATGGTAGCCAACTTTAGAGCCCAGCTCTTTTCTAACCTGCCACGTATTTTCAATTACACATTTTTAAGCCTTCTTGGAGAAACATACTTGAAGAAAACATTTTTAACTGACTAGGGGCAAGGAACGGGGAGTGTACGAAAGGCTGTGGTGTTTAAATTTTTTTTACACTTTCTGGTCAGAGTTTCTTAAGATGAGAAAGCCTGTCTTTCTAAAACAAAAATACTGGAGACAATCTAAAAGCTGATTTGGAGCCTCCACCCTCCAGGCCAACTAAACATCACATCTCTCTCTGTCACTGCAAAAAGTCAGGTATAACTTTATGTTTAAAACAGAACAACCATGTAAAACAGACTTTCCACATTTTTAAAACAAGTCAAAATCCATTCTTGCAATTAACAGCTCCTTTCAATCACTGCTTTATGGCAGAATAATCTGCTTGTTTTCCATCATATCTGTTAATTACTTTTTTTGCTACAGTGCCTCTGACATCTGATATATTAGCTTATTAACATGGTAGCCTTCATTAAACATCATGTTACAAGATCCATTTCATTACTGACCACATGCCATATTTACCACTGTTATAATAATAACCCGGCAAATATTATATTTAGATTTCTATCAAGTTTCTTATCAATCTCTCTAAGTTAGAAGATCTAGTAAAGTCCCTTGAATACTTCATTTGTCCACTTCAACATTCAGTGAGTCAGTTCCTCCCTTCTCTTGCCAAAAATGAGCCTCTCTACTTCTATAAAGCTGTTATTCAAACAGGTCTGTATGAGCTTTATTTCTACTTACTTATTTTAAGAAGAAAAAAGAAAGAAAAAAAAAAAGCACATATTCTAATTTCCAAGCATTAAAGATATTTCACTTGACAACAAAGCAAGATGGGAGTACACATACTTATCTCCTAACACAAGACAGCACTATAGGCAGTATCTCTTTTTTAAATACATAGACACACTACTGCTTCACTGGCAGCTACTTATTATGAAGGATTAAAACTCATACGACATTTCATTCTTCTTTTTTACTGGCCATCAAATAAGCAGCTATCATCATTTTATAACATCTGCCCACAATTAGTCCAAGTCAGGTTAGCAGTCAGTTTAATTAGATTCTCACTGTGAAAAAAAATCTGCTCCCCAAACGAGTTATCTGGACTCACTGAAATGATTGTAGCTTGAGACCAACTCAACATGTGAACCCAAGTATAACTTTTATCTTCTGTTGTCTTTAGTAGGAAATACAAAAAGCAAATGCCAGCTGTCTGCTCTTAGCACACACTGCATTTGCTACTGCCCTGTTTCTTTGCTACATTACTGGCAAAACAATGCAGACTGAGAAAAGACAGACACTTGTGCATTCGTACTTCTTGCAACTTCTCTGTAGCCAGGTTCAGGCAACATACCAAACTTTCAATAGAACTCGGAGGCACAGCTGAATTTCCTTCATCTTTGAAACAGGGTCCTGCAGCATCCTATGTTGCCTGCTAGGCTGACTGGGCAGGTACTCCAAGTGAATCCAGTTGGAGCGAAAGTATAAAATGCATAAACACAAGTGCCTACTATCACTCCAATGATCTGCTTTTGGTATTTTTATGCCACAGAATATCAAGATTTAATCTTGCAGGAGGGAAAGCAACAAGGCTTATTTTTAAAAAGTTCCACCTCCACTATCTCTTCCACTTCCTGTTAAAACATAAACTTTGGTTTACTCAGATGAAATCAAGAAGCCTCATGAATAAAAGGAAAAGTTCTTCACAATGAGAGTGGTGAGGTGCTGGATCAGGCTGTGCAGAGATGCTGAGGATGCCCTGTCCATGGAGGTGCTCAAGGCCACGTTGGATGGGGCCCTGACCAGCCAGCCTGGTCTAGTATTAAATATGGAAGTTGGTAGCCCCGCATGCGGCAGGGAGGTTGGAGATTCATGATCCC
This sequence comes from Coturnix japonica, assembly GCF_054131305.1. Lineage (NCBI taxonomy): Eukaryota > Metazoa > Chordata > Aves > Galliformes > Phasianidae > Coturnix > Coturnix japonica. The sequence continues at coordinate 67,376,309 of NC_140663.1, forward strand.
TGAGGCCCCTTCCAAACAGGGCCATTCTAATTTTCACAGAATCACAGAATCCCCTCTTCTGCCACTCAGCTTTCCCTTTAAATTCAGGCTTTGTTTAGATGACAGAAGTGCTACTATGAAGGAAAAAAATTAATACAAAATCTGACCAATCTTTTGTCTGCCCTCCTCCCCAGCCAGACAGACAACCCAACCCCTTCCTTGTAAACTGATCAGTCAAGATCACAAGTGTCTCTAGTTTCTTCCTGATCATTGTATTTGTGATGGGTATCATGCCAAAAGAAATTATTTACTAGCAATTGAAATAAATATTTTACTAAGCAATATAATTTCAAAATTGTGAAACATCACTGGGTTGCAGCACCTATCTCTGACTTCTTTGAGTTCATCATATCGCTTCTTTGGGCTCACCCAGAAAAACGAAAAGCAAAGGGTTTACAAAACAACACAGCCAAAAGTTACCAGCTTGGTTGGGTTTTTTTGTTCTCCCCTCCGATCCCCCCCAAAATCTCTTAACCACTATAATTTACAACACAGCAATCACACTTTCTAGGGAGCTCCCTGGAAACATTCCATTTACACCACCACAACAGCGAGTTACACCTGCCATCTAAGGCTCCCTGGGTCAGATTCCAACGACGTACTAGGCACAGAACATGTACACCTGTATAGGCCAGGGCCAGTTGCAATAGTGTCCTGTCCTTGAGAGTTTGTCTAAGCACACAGAAAGAAACAAAACAAAACAATCCACCACAACAATAAGAGCATAGTATGAAGAGATGATTACTTGTCCAGGCTGCATAACATCTGAAAAAGAAAGGAGAAAGGTTTTCCTCTGCGTTCTGCGCACTCTGCTTCCACTTCAACTTGATACATGCCAACTAAAATGGATAGGAAGCAATGTATGTTTAGAAAGGTTAAAGAAGCAATGAATTTTAACAGAGGAAGAGTGGACTGCAGTAGAACTGTACCAGAGTCTGAGTGCTAAGGAGGCATGCGCTGCCAGCAATCTCACTTTAAACAGAGATCAGAGAGTGCACACAGAAGCAATTTAGCATGGTGACTCACTGCAAACAAGTTTAGGCAAGTATTTAAAGTTGCCTATATTAACATTTTTAAAAACCGGTTACCTGCAAATTAGGTTACAACTTTAAATTTCTGATAAACTGCAACACCTCCTTTAGTACCAACAGACTCACACTGCACATAAAAGAAGGACATTACTCCCCAGTTGACGCCCAGATGTTTTGGTACACAGTACACTGATGAACAGAGAACGCAGTCAATCCTTTGCAAAGTCAAAGGACCCTTACTGGCATAATAGACTCAAGAGAAAATATCTTAATGACATTTCCAAGGCAACAGAGATGCAGGTTTAAGAAATTCCCCTTCTGCTCACCCTCCCCACAGAAATTACTTGGGAATCAGTAACGCAGTAAAAGACTTTTAAGTTGAGCACAGATCTGATTAATGCAAACATCCACCCCAAACAGACATATTCACTTGACTAGCTCAAGGAAGGAGGGATGAAAAAAAAACAAAACAAAACCAAAACACAAATCAACTGGAATTTTTGACACTCACTTAAAAAATAAGAATATCAAGATTTCATACGTTTTCTTCCTCCCCTCTCTCTCACTTCTCCTATCCCTCCCTGCCCATTCAGCAGAGGGTCTCAGTTCATGCTGTGCTGTGTGCTCTGACAGCAGCAATGGTTTGTAAGGCCAGTGGGGAGCTGGAGGGAAGATTTGATTGAGCTGAACGTTTGGGGGCTGTGGGAAGGAGAGCATGTTAAAATCATTTTCTATACACATCAGTTCCCCAGTTCCATTCCCTGAGCTGGAAAAACATCTTTCCCAGAACAGTGGACCTCTAGAGAAAGACTTAGTACACAACAATTTCAGTCTTTAGCACACTTATGACCAGATCAGACTTGCCAAGAAAATACTATTAAACTCCATGTTACAGAAGGTGTACTTAGGATTAACAGACATGAACAGGAGATGAACCTGAAGTGCTTTCACCTGCACTACCATTGATTTACACTTTTCCTTACCATACACACTTCACAAACATCTAGGATGAACACAAGACAGGTGTTACCAAGATTTTTACTTTTGAAGACCACAGAGATCTCTAAAATGCTTTCAGCCAAAGAACTAAACCTCTGTAGCATTTCTCCTTACAGATCCAGTATTGTTTCCGTCTACGGTCATCTCTCAGCTATATGTGACTCAGCTTACATTTCCAGTTGGTAGCAACTACAGTTTGCCAGCAAGGCCACCAAATCCCAGGTCGTTCGCCCCAGTGATTGTAACTAGAACACAAATGAAAGCCCATAAATAAGCAAAAAGGCAGTTTTCAACAGGCTAGTTCAACACTGCACCCAGCTGTTTTCAAAGAAATCCACCAACACTTATGTATTACACTGGCACCTAGTGGCAGCTGCCCTGACTGCAGTCTTTTCTAATCCATATTAATAGCAATATACAAAGGGCAAGGAATCAGAAAAAGAAGTGAACACGCAGCACTGAATTTCAGGCTTGCTGCTGAATCTTTGCTCTTAACCTCCCAAAAAACACTTGTTAACAACATGTGCACCAACTTCTGCCCTTTCACTTGGTAGAGTTGAAAGCCAGAGTGATACAGAGCCACAGAACAGCTTAAAGTGGGTGTCCAGTACAACAATCCATCAAGCAGGCACTACTGCCCCATGTGACATTTTATACTTCATAAACACATCAAAGCCAACCAAGGCATTCACATGCCTCCATGGAAACTATATGACAGAACTGCAGTCTGTAAACATTCTGGAACATAAGAGAGGTAGATTAGTACAATAAAAGTATCTAGGAAACTCAATTACTTGCACACACAAAAGAAAAGCTGGAACAAAAACCATCCACAAGCATCTAAGACATCAGAATCTAAAAGGTGCTCACATCACCCTAGTGCAATCTTAAGCACCTTAAGACAGCAGCGAGACAGGCTTTCCACCACAAAACCACCCAGGCACTAATCCCTTGTTAAAAAGGGTGCCAAGGATGCCCCTGGTTTTACCAGAGCCAAGCAGCTTCCCAGCAGCACCTCTCACACCACTATTGGGAAGCCTGCAGCCCCACATGCAGGACTGAGTGAGAGATGAAGGCAGAGTGAAGTCAGAGGCTGGGAAATTAAAGGGGAAGCAGGAGTGAGCAAGGCAGCAGGAACTCTGCTCTCAATCCCTTCTCCTAAGCTAGAAAGCATTTGAAGCTCATGTCATTTAACCAACACAAACAATTGCTTCACAGCGCATACATCCACCCCAGCTTCTTGTCCTTCCTTACTGCAGTTTCTTCTCTGACAGCCACCTCAGAATGACATGGGCTTCCAAGCAAGACACGCCACTATAACATACATGAATTCCACTTGCTACGTAATAGAACTGCCAGTAATTTCACTTTACTACTACAAATCATCGTCAGCACACGAATTGCATTTCAAAATACTACTCAGAATTCAATATGTAACAGTGTAACTCCTGGTGTATGTGTAAAAGAGTGCTCACAGCATAGTAAAGTATACCACAACTAAGTTCACAGAGAAAATAGAGAGAATGTTATAAAATTCAGTGTTTCAGACCTCACTGTTCAAGCCAAATGAACCATGAAATTCATGGCATTTTCCTTCTCTGTCAAGCTTCCCTAAGAGGAATAGAGGCAGATCAAATTTGTTTCTCGAGTTCAAGGTTTTGTAACAATGAGCCTGCTGACCTGTGCTCTATTGCTTGCTTGCTGATCTCATCTCACATAACCACGCAGTGAGAACACAGTGACGATAAGCTCTCAATAGCACTTTGATAACATGATTTATGGCTTGAGCAGACTTGGTTTTTTTTTCCTTTCCTCCAACACAGCAGGCATTCCTTCCAAAAAACTCAGCTATTTTTCTTCAGCATACATGGTCATCTTCTCTGCACCTACTTTAACACGCCTACAGCGCTCACTGCCATAGAAAGCTGTAGCATCTTTGCAATTTACTGTCTGTATGTCAGCTTCACCCAGGAATTCAGTGAGCATTTCAAGGTACCATCAAGTCTCTGACCAACAAGTTACTTCAGTCTCTGTGTGACTGACACATCCTTGACACAATTTTGTTTTCTATACATCCAAACATCAGATGTTTACAACAGTTGCTGCTATCTTGTGAACCCAGTACCTCATGACATTAACAACTGGAAGAACAAAAGTGAATGGAGCTGTGTACAGTTGAAAAAGTAGCACAGTTAGCATGGTGTCCTATAAGTGTTACAGTTGCAAAAGGTGGAAAACTCCAAAAAGGAGGGATCTCCCAAAAGAGATCCTTCCCCAGTGGCAGTCAGCCCTTAAATGGGGTCCAGAAGGGGTGCTCCACCCCTTCCAGTCAAACAGCTGAATTGCCTTCACTTGTGCTCCCATGGCTGACCCAGTCATTCATCCCATCATTCACCTCAGGTGATCAATCAATGGTTCAGGCCATGACTGAACAGTTCCCATACAAGCTGTAAGTAGCACAGCGGCTCAGTGAAGTTCTGCAGGTAGAGATATCAGAGGAAATACACACACAGACACTAAAGAATAAGCAGGGATAAAGAATACAGCCAATACTTATATTCACAGAATCACAGAATGACCCAGGTTGGAAGGGACCTCAAGGATCATGTAGTTCCAACCCCCTGCCTGGCAGGGCCACCAAACATACACCTTTACTAGATCAGGTTGCCCAGGGCCCCGTCCAACCTGGTCGTGAACACCTCCAAGGACGGGGCATCCACAACCTCCCTGGGCAGCCTGTTCCAGGGCCTAACCACTCCCCTAGTGAAGAACTTCCCCCTAACACCCAACCTAAATCTTCCCTCTTTTAACTTAAAACCATTTCCCCGTGTCCTGCTATTATCAGCCTTTTCAAAGAGTTTACTCCCCTCCTGGGAGTAAGTTCCCTTCAGGTATTGAAAGGCTGCAATGAGGTCACCCCGCAACCTTCTCTTCTCCAGGCTGAAATTGAAATATTGAATTATTATGCTAGATTTCATGCTATGTTTTAGTTATGATTCCCTCCAGAGGCAATACAGAACTCAAGACAGGGACACTGAATTATCTTCAAATATCTGCAAGAATTACTCAGCAAATTCACTGTGTGGCATTCAGAATCACTCAGTATCACTTATGCTTCCAAAAGAAGCTCCCAAGACATTGGCAACAGCTTCCTTCAAAAGAGAAGGAAAGGAGCAAGAAAAATGGCTGTGCAAAAGAGCTGCCAGCATTACACAGGCAACTGGTCAGCACAAGTTTGGTTTTCAGCTTTTCCAGAAATATCTCTCAATAAAGCACACTGACCATTTGCTATGACATTCTCTTTAAAAACGAAAAGTAAGAATTCTGAAAGCAACTTATTAGACACAATCCCAGTACCATTAGCTGTTCCAATAGCTAAGTGGATTTGGAAATGACAAAATACATACATGGCTTAAAGTTAACAACTGAGCTTGGTGAGCAAAAGAAGAAAAATCAGTGCCCTTTAGGCAGCACTGGCAGAGGCAGTAAGTCACAAGTGCTCCCGGTACGACCAACATAGCCAGAAGTATCATTACATTTGACTGGAGATTAAGCTAATCACAAAATCCTAAGGGAAAAAGGTAGGGACACAGCAATGTAAGAAAGATTCTGCTGCTCATACCACGTCTCTGCTGTGAGACACTAATCTCTCTGCTTACTTCTTCACAGAGAAGACCTTTTATCAGTACAAGATGCTACTCATACGTAGAAACAAATTTATTTTCAAATAAATTTCCCTGCAAAGAACAAATACAGACGTAATTTATTTCAAGATCACACAGACAAGTCTTTAAGACATTCTCTTGCACCTCAAGTTTCTAAAGTATATCAACAACCTAACCACCATAACTTAGAACACCTCTGTGACAATGGCTGACAACTCGCTATGAAGAAACATGACTTTTCTTCTATTAGAAACCTGGAAGCCTTCTGCTTTTCAGGTGACCCAATGCCAATAAAGCTGAATTGTTTCTCCTGAAAGAAGAATGCCACAAGTGGGCATCGATTATGTTGTCTTCCTTAAAAAGAAAAACAAACAAAACTTGTTAAATGTACTTTGCACTAGGATGCCTATAGTACGTCACAACTGCACAGACCCCTCAGACAACAAACCCCCCTCTCATCCATGTCCTCCTCTCTTTCTCAGAGCTGATCAGTAAAGAACACGTGTGATTCTCATCTCATTTTAAGTAAGTTTAACAGATGCACCAGTCAAGGCTTTTATTCTTGCTATCAAGCTCCCTGCATGTTACGTTTGCATAAAGGTCTTGCTGACCACTGCACAAAATAGGAATTACATCTGTATTTGGCCGATTAGCTCTTGAACATTTTCTCTTATGTTGCTAACATGCATCAACATGTTCTTTATATTTGTCTGCCTTTTTTGTTTAACATAACACTGCACTCCTATCAGAAAGGCAGATCTCAGTCTTTCCTGAACTTTGAGAAAGATGATGATGCCCTCTGGAAGAACGCAGTAAGAGTTTTGCTTCCACAACACAAAAAATAGCTGAACACCCCTCTCCAGAGCTTTGTGAAGTTTGCAACAATAAATTATTACTGCACTAAACATATTTCACCAAGAAAATTTGTACAGGTTAAAAGCACGGTATTCCACGTGCAAATTATCCACTTTTCTCTGGAATTCGCAGATGAAGACTTTTATACACAGCTGGTTACGGCTTTATGCTATAAACAGGCTTCAAGAATCAGGGACACTAAACAGAAACAGCTTCATTTGTGTGCATATATCTCCAGGAAGCAGCATAAAGAAAAGAAACAGCATATATTTCATTCTGTATAACAAAGTAGTTACTACAGGGAATGAATGACTCAAAGGAGAATTCCCATTGGAGACTCTGTTGCCCTCAGGAGTTTAGATTCTATATTTTCTCCCTGCTCAAAAACAAATAAACTCTCAAACAGTAAAGTTCTCTGCTAGTATTTCTACTAGAAGTCTGCGCACTCAACTTCTCTGTACCCCAAATACACAGCACTTAACATAGAAAAAACAGTCAGGCATCTAACTCCCAGGTGTACTCTTTAAGGAAAAGTCTTCCTCTGTTTGAGTAGGATTTTGTGAATAGCAATACAACAGGCATCCACTGGAATGCTTTCCTAACCACATCTGGTAACAGTCACCCCTTTCTGTCTACAAGAATATAGTTCTGAAGACGATAGGAAGATATTCCCCAGCATATAAAAGAAAAATTACACTCCTATCTTTGACTCGCCCACCATTCTAGGAGCTATACCAACAATTCAAGATAGCAGCGTCTAGCTTTCTGAATAACTGTCTGACAGGTTTCCTAATTGATTAACTTAACCATTAGGCTACTCTTGAGACTTGAAAAGCCCTTAGCTTTGCTTAGCCAAGGGCAAACTGAAAAGTATAGCTATGCCCAAAAGAGCTATCAGTTCATGCTTTAAGCTCTCCAAGTTGCTTGCAAGCTTTGGGATCAAATCCTAAGAGAACTCCAGTATCCCTCTTTATCCATTCCAGAAACATGGTCTTGCACGCGAAGAACAGAGAAGAGACCAATCCAAAACAGAACAGGCTCTCCATTATGTCTGTGGCACACTTGGGATCTCTAAAGACTTAGCTCAGTTCATAGTCCTGTTGATCAAGCAACGGTATACTTGAGGATGCAAAATCTGTTCATGTTAGTTGATGCAATTAAGCATGCAATGCTCGTAAGTAGTCACCAGATGTCCCCACATCTTAAGGGGACGTCTTAGCAGATCAAGTGATAGAAAACCAACAGAAGCTTTCTTTTATTTACAATTTCAGGTCCAAAATATGATCAGCAAAAGCAACCCGGAAACAAAGACAATGGACCACTAATTATCTTAATGCACGCATATTTACAAGTTAAAGAGTCTGGACTGACAACCTTACAATTTGTCTCTCTCAGCCAGATGGCTGCTGCTACCTCTCCTTTCTCACTTCCCATCTCAAGCCATCTTACTTCTCAGCACCTACACAGGAACCAAGCCCTGCAAGTGAGCGCAGCTCTGCTTCTCAAGACTTTCACAGTTCTTGTACAAACATAGTCTATGTGGAACTGAAGCTCTTTGCTATCACACGTTCATAAATGCAGAATCTCAGCACTGGATTTGAACACATAAATTTGATCTCTTAGATTAAAGCTCCCTTACTCCCTTTGTGAAATTGGGTTTGCAAGCTGTCAGTGGTGAGATCCTGATTTTGATTTTCATGTAAGGCAGGACACAAGCAAAGAACATTCTGCCAAAAGTCTGCAGTACCAGCTTCAGCAATCTCACAGCCAGCCCTAAAATGGTAGTAAAAGTATTAGGAATACATCAAAACACACTTCTATAACATCACTGTCTGTAAAGTGTAAAACAAACAAACACAAAGAAAAGCTATAGGCAGTACACATTCTCCTTAGTCAAGGGGGGCAGTAATGCTAGCCCTAAAAACATCAGTGGTTGCTTTTCTGGTATTCAGCGGCATCCCCTCTTTCATTTCTTTCTGCTGGAAAGAGTACTGCCAGTGTCACATAGAGCCAGATCCCGCTCCAGTAGTACCCAATAAAGTGTCAGACATTTGGCCCACTGGGCTATCGTAGCATCCACAAGTCCTAGGTGTGTTCCATATTAAAATAACTAAAAGTGAAGAGTTTACCAGAATAGCAAGGTTACATCCACTCCACCAACACCCACAGGGCAAAGCAGCTACCACACCTTCCCACCAGCCACGCACAGATCAGTGGCAAGCAGTGCTTAAACCTTCAGTTGTACAAAACCACTCCCTTCTAGCAGCAAGGACTAGCAGCCCAGCATCTCCTCACTGTCACAACGGGCCTACAAGGCATGCATAAGAAACCCAGCCGATGCACATACGTACACTAAAACTCTAACTTCCAAAGCTAAGTGTTCACTACATGATGTATTCACACAAGTTTGCTGAGCCATGTTACAGGAAGAAGAAATCAGCTGCTACCAGCTCAATTCATACAGGCTGCTCCATACATTTTTCTTCTCAAGGAACTTTCAGGTAACAGGAAAGATGCTCTGTGCAGCCTCCAGAGAGAGAGATAGCTCAGGTCGGGTCATAGGGTGCACTGACAGTTTTCCCCACTCCTAAATAAGGACAAAATCTGCTCCAGAATGGAAACCTCGAGAATAAATCCCCATTTCAAGTAGCTGAATCCAAGCGCACGTAGCTTTAGTCTGAGATAGCAACACACAAACGTTTCTAAGAACTTAGAGCAAAACTAGAGATTGTGGTCAGCACATCATGTAGCATCCTTATTGAACATCCTTTCAACCAAATGGAACTGGCAAACTGGGAAACTTGGAGCCACTCTGTCTGCACAATAGATGGTTGTGCTTCAGAGATCATTACTAGCACACCTCTAGTTCACACCTCATGTAGAAGGTTGGAAATAATTTCGAAAGACAAAAAAGAAAAGAGAGGTTTAAAGCAAGGGAGTAAAAAACATGGATGGAAACATAAACTTCACCAGGAACCTCAAGATACACAAAGTAAAAACACACACACACACACACAAGGAGCCTTTAAAAACAAAGAAGAAACAATCACTTACCTTTTAAAAGGGGCTGAAACGTTGGAATTTCCTGCAGTTTTATGACATCTGGATCATTGCTCACGTTCCGCGAAGACTGTGTTCCTTGGGCTACCACCACAATGTCATCCATTTTTGCACGCTGTTTAGCTGGGGATGGAGATGCTGGAAGAACAAAGGGAGAGAGGATAAGGAACAATCAAGTTAATAAGCAGATTCCATCTGAATTTAACCCTATGAGAAAGCTATCACATTTAATGCTGTGCAAGCATGTTTTCTATAACATAAATACATCTCTGAAACCACTAGCTGTACACTTCCTTCTCAGGTAACGTACTCCATTCAACAAAGTCTTTCAGAAGGAGATAACAACGCTGATTAAGGATGTGCTGCCGACTCACTCTAGAGATAATTTGACATGCTTTCAGTGAAGGCAGAAGGTACAAACTAACAAACGTCTTATTGGCCAGCGTTATGCTGCTGCACTAATGCTCTCTTATAGTCTTAGATACCTTCATAGGAAAGATTCAACTCAGTAACTTAAATTCAGATACATCTGAGGCTCTTATTGTAATGCTATACATGCCTTATTATCCACACTCAGGTATTTTAATTTTTTCTTCTGCAGGGCGCCTGCAGAAGTTGTGAGTGTCCCATCCCTGAAGGCATGGAAAGCCACGTTACATAGGGCTCTGGACAACCTGATCTAGTGGGTGTCAAACCTGCCAACAGCAGGAGGGGGGGAACTTGCTGATCTTTAAGGTCATTTCCAACCCAAACCGCTCTATATCCCTATGACACCTCCCACTTCTCCCTACTGAGATCAGCATCCTCACACCCACCGGACAGGCACCCCGGCTGGCAGCGCAGCACCCACCGTAGCTCCCATTCGTACCTGCCATGCCTACAGCATCTCCCTCCCCCGCACGAGTCTATCAGTATTACCAGAGGTCACGACGCCCGCGCCTCGTCCTGCAGAGCCGCCAGCACCCAAACCATTCCCCACCCTACAGCTTCCCCCGCCCCTACGGCACAGCTGAGCCCCTCCCGCACGTCCCCGGCCCCGCAGCTTCCCTATAACCCCGTCCCCGCGGCGCTGCTGGGGGCGGGCAGCCACCTCCACCGACCTGAGGCGCTGGGCTCGCCCGGGCGGCTCTCGGCCTCCGCGCTCTGCTCCGCTCCCATAGCGGCAACACCAACGGAGCCCGCAACGCAACGCGCTGCGCCGACTCCCTTCCTGCCCGCCACCCTGCAGCGCACAGCCACGCTGCTCCCGCAGCCGCCCGGGCTTCCGGCTGGGCCGGCCGGCCTCAGCGGCAGGAGCAGGCCCCGCCTGGTGCGACTCAGCGAGCAGGCGGAGCTCCGCTTCAAGGCCGGGCTCTGCCCGCCTGCTCGCCGTGCGCGGCGGGGCGGGGTGTGCTGCTCGGCCCTGAGGCGGATTTAGCGGCTGGGAGTAGGGTTTGCGGCCTCTTGGCTGCTGTCTGTCCCGTGTGGCTTCACACACACACAGAATCACAGAATGACCCAGGTTGGAAGGGACCTCAAGGATCATGTAGTTCCAACCCCCCTGCCTGGCAGGGCCACCAAACATACACCTTTACTAGATCAGGTTGCCCAGGGCCCCGTCCAACCTGGTCTTGAACACCTCCAAGGACGGGGCATCCACAACCTCCTGAGAGTAAGGGGTTGGGAGAGATGGTGCTAATCTGGATTTTTAGTTATCAGCACTAATATTTATGGTTGCACAATCAAACATCCCAGTGTGATATCCCAAAGCACCGAACAGCACACGCACAGCAGGGTCAGAAAAGCAAGTCGAAGGGAGAAGGAAACCCACTTTGACACTTCTGACTTGTTCACATAATGGATGGTCTTCAAAGAAAAATAACATTTTATTTACAATTATGTTATTGTAGATATGATGCAGAATGAGATACACAAAAAAAGAAGGAATATGTGGCACAGCCCTTTTGTTGCTTCCTTGCATTCCTTACTCTCTGGGCCTCTTCCGTGCCTAAACGCTGCCCTGATGAAGGTGAGGGGCTGGGGAAGGTGAAGAGGGAAAAGGAGAAAAGAGGAACTGAATATTTTCCAAGTACAAACGTGAGTTAAGCAAGCAGGAGCAGTCGGCACTGCCAGCACACAGCCCTTGGTGCACGACTCCCATTCAGCAAACACTGCCTGGCTTTGCAAGGATTTGAACAGGATTACTCAGGTAGCCAAGACAGTCTTACACAAGCACTGAAGTATGCACGAATACATTTAAACCAGGATATGCATATTAACTGCTTTTGTTACAGGCTCAAAGACCGCTCTGCACCGACAACGAACCCTTCGGCCAGCGGGAGCCGAGAGCTCAGGGCAGCAGAGGCGGTACCGGGCCGCCCCGCCCCTCGGCCCGGCCATGCGGCGGTGAGAGCGGGGCAGGCCGCAGGAGGGTGGCTATGGCTGCCCGTTGCCTCCCGTTCTGCCTGCTGGCCGTCAGCTGCACGATGCCTGTGCCGAGCTGGGGCCGGAGCTGTGCCTCGCAGCGAATGGACAACGCCATCGTCGATATCAACTTGTCTCTCCCCATGGGTATCCGAGGTGCAGAACCGGTGCACGTTGCAACAGCAGAGGCTTGCATACATGCCTGCTGCTTGGAAAAAAAGCTGTCAGGTAATCGAATTCTCTTCATCCTTTTCTCTTACTGCTTATGAACACTGTGGAAATTGCTTATGGAATTGCCCGGGCTTGCATAGTTCTCACCGGGAAGGGACAAGGGAGTCTGCTATGCTCGGGACCGAAATGTTCATTCCTCTGCCATTTACAGTAGTTGTGGCATGTGGCTGCTGCCTGTCCCAGCCTAATGTGATGCCACAGCGTTGGTATCAGTCTACTCCAGAAAGTAACTGCGGTAAAGCGGAGGTAGCTTTGAATATTAAAGCCACTCCGATCTAGAGGCATCACTTCAGTGGACACACTACAAAGTAACACTGGTTTTAGCCAGAAGTGAAAATGCTTTTGCTGCCCTGGGACTGCTCATTTCCGTCAGGCTTTTAGAGTGGTAGGAGATACAGCAGCAAGCAGAAATGACTGTGTGTAAAAGGGACCCGTAAGTGGATGGAAAAAGTGCGTATCCACAGGCACATTGAGGAAATTTTCAGATTTATCAGGATTCGTAAGCAAAAAAAATCATTATATAAAGTGCTGCCAGCATGGTATGGGTGAAGGGAAAATGAGGGATTAGACTCATTATTTCCACATATTCATCTGTACAGGAAGAGGAAGGTGTAACCTTTCATATGTTGGCCTTCGGCCATTCTTTTGCAGTCCCATGTTGTTTTTCCCATAGGAATGCTAGATGTTGGTAGTTTTCCTCTTGCCCACAGGAGGAAAACTTAATTTTTAGCAAACCAGAATTTATTATCAAGATGCTATAGAAGTTCTTGTTACTGAAAAGTGTATATGCTCTTTTGCAGGAGACAAGAACTGTAATTTGGTGATTTTTGACGCTCAAAGGACAAGCACACAACCAAACTGCTACCTGTTTCATTGCCCTAGCACAGAGGCATGTCCGATGAAACCTGCAATGGGACTTGTAAGCTACAAGATAGATCAAGGTAAGTGTGTGTAATAGTAAAAGCCACAGCTCCCCTCTCTGGTGAGACCCTGTGTCTTTTCAGCAGTGACTAAATAACACTTGGGAGCTGCATCTTCAGTAAAATGTTTTAAACCAAGTGCTCTAATGTGAAAATACTGTTCTTTTGCTCTGTGGGAGGTGGGTAAGCAGGTGTGTGGTGCGCACCTACACAGGCCTAACCATTATGAAATTCCTTCACATAAAGTTCAAAACTCCTTCTTTTGTTTTCTTTTGTTTAAAACAAAAATAGAAGCTTTATCCATCTCAAAGTATTCTGTCCAAGGAAAATTTCTAGTATATAACATGTGAAGGCGGTGCTGAAAGCAATAGAAATATGATGCCCTTGCAGCCATCTGTGCATTCAAAGGATTCGTGCAACACTGATGAATACCATATATACACAGATGTTAGGCAAGTCTTGGAGCACCACTGGGATGTTAGTGAGTAATTGATGATAGTAATCATTATTTTCTGTTTTCAGTTACAGAACCTGAAGCACAGATGCAAACTGACTAATCTCTAAGCTTTATGGCATTTGGGCTTTACGGTCACAAATTTCTCACTACCTGTCATGTGCTGTAGGATTTTTAATAGCAAGACTTACTTGCTGACTGGCACTGACTTGCAGCAGACCCGTTTGAACATAAAGAATGCAAAGAAAGAAAGAAGACTTAGTTGTGCTTGTGCTTTTGTCCTGCAGATAGTGTACTGCTCAGTTAATGCTAATTGTAAAGATGCTGTTAGCTTATTTACCTCAGGTTCCCGGTAAGCTTTCAAAGGTAGCACCTGGGGGTGTTGGTACTGAATCTTTGAACATCTTAATCTTTGTGTTGGTTTTTGTTTGTTTGTTCTTAACATACAGGAATCTTGATGAAATCACATAGAAAATAAAAATAAATCGAAATACTGAAATTGTGTTAGTAACAAACTTGTTTGCTGGTTAGTTTTGCTTTGATTTTTGTTTGTTTAATTTTAAACTATTCTTGTAGCTTGTTAACTGCTGGAAACAACCTCTGTCTTAGGAAGTAAAACACTTCCTGATTCCAATCACAAATAGCTATTGATGAAAAAGAAATAACATGTCTGGTTTTTTTGCTCTACTTTTGTGGAGTTTGCTTTTTCCACTGCACCGAGATAGCCACACAGGACTGATGAATACAGTCCACATATGCTCAAGAGATGTTTATTTGGTTTTTCAGATTGACAGTTTGAGGTTTTGTTTCTAATGCGGTTTATTGGATTTGAGAGACCATCAGGACCACCTTGTTCTTTCAGTTTCTTTTTAGAGGTTGTCTTCTGTAGTGCCCTTGTTCTTTCTGCCAACAAGAATATTTAGTGCCACAGCTGCACCTAACACAGTAGTTACGGGCAGTTATGTTGTGGAGCTTATAGTCTAAAATGGAGACAAAGAATACAGTTAGCATTTAAAGCTGAAAATAAAGTAGCATTAGTAAATGCAGGCAGTTGTGTTAATTAATCTGAGTGCTGCAGGAAAGCAGATACTTAACTGCTTTGCAGGACTCATCACTGTCCTGCCTCCATATTTTGTCCTTTGAAAGCTGTATGAATACTGCCCATTTTCCTAGCTGTAGCTGAGGAGAGTGAGCTGAAGATCACATAGCATGCTGCAAATGCTTTATGGTTGGCACATAGCATCAATTATTCATTTAAATGCATGGAGGAGGCTATCGGAGTGCACTGGGAAGAGGGACAAACGCACTGGTGACTGACTCAGTGGTTGTGACAGGCCATGTCCTTCCTGGTGTGGAAATGTGTTCAGATCTGCAGACTGCAGCTGAGAATTTGGCTGTCTTTGGCCAAACAGCTTCTGATTATGCACTGTTATTTGTCAGCCTCTTATACTTTGCTAACATACCAGTGCCCGACTGGAAGGTTAGGATAAAAATCGGTGTCTATAGTTCAAGTTAAGTATCTGTCCTCTTAAGCAAAGCACTGCCTTTTTTTATTTGTTTTTCAGTTCAGTTTTTATAGGAATGTAGGGCTTGCAAATGTATCTTCTAACAGCAGCCAGTTAGATTTCTTTGCGTGTATAGTAAGTCTGAAAGAAACACATCCCTTTAGATAAGAGTTACTACTTGAGAAAGAAGTGACAATGAAAACATAAATGACTTTTTATTATTCCTTTAAACTTCAATGCAGTTAACAAACCTCTTTGTTTCTTTAGAAGAAGAACGAGAGCACATTCTATCTTTCATGTTTTTGGACATAGATTGGACTAGTAAACTCTTGGACTAAAGCTGGCTCTATATAGAAAAGTACATTTTACCACAATAGTGAAAAATGGAGTTCACTGTCATTGCCACACACTTAGAGCACTTGTGCAATAGTTGTTTGCACACCCAGAAATACATTAAAACCTTTGAATCTTTTTAGTGACACTATTCATTGAATGCGTTGGCGACATGGAAACATGCAATCTTACATTCTTTGGCTAAGTGCTTTGATCAGAAATGTATTTTGCAAACTCAGCAGGCCTGGTCTCCTGCTCTGTATGATATGTTTGTAGGAACAGCAACAATTTCTTACAGTTGAGAAAGAAAAATCTCTCAAAAATTAGGGATTCTCTGTACATAGAAGCCCCAAGGACAGCTCATCTGCATAGTAAAATATCAAAATGTTGCAGTCACGTAAATGAAATCTTACTCTACTTTCACCCCTGAATAACCACATGCATGCCATATGAGTACAAAACAGATAGGAATGATCAGTCTGCACAGGTAAATTCTATTAAGAAGCTGCAGTCAGGGTCTAGTGTGTTCTGGCTTGAGATCAATAGGCCTTACAACAAAGACAACATAAAAGTCACTGCATACTTTAAATAAAACATCTTGATGCTTCTGTTTGTTTACTCATTACTTTCTGAAGCCCCCTAATATTGCTATTCCTATGAAATAACTAATTAGAGTAAGCTCACGGTAATTTAAAATAGATTCAGCAATTAAAAACTGATATTTCCTTTCTGTTTACAGACACCCATGCCCTGGAGGACACATCCTTCAATTCAGATGAACTCTCTGTACCTTCAGATGCCGGAGCTTTTATTCCTCAAAGTCAGGCTAGCCATCAGAATCTCACCACTGCTTTGCAACAGTCTGTTTTTCATCAAGAATCTGAACTCCTGAACCATATGGCCAAACATGTAGACGACGCTGAATTTCATACAGTTTTTCCTGAATCACAAAGGGCAGACAGTCCCAAGAGCTTAGACCCCTTGCCAAGGCAGAAAGTAATTAATCCACCACCAAATTTATCATATACTGATCAAATTGGAAACCCATCTGCTTTGTTCCCCACCACTGAGTCTAGTGTTCCCAGCAGTACAGCTGTTACTCCTCTGCCTGCAAGTACCGCCAGACTGAATTCTCACACAACTTCTTTGCCTACAGGTGGTACCACACCTAGTAGTGACACTAGAACAACCACCTTTATGCTTACTGCAATTACTAGAGCTGAACCTGGTATCCCTACTGCCAAGATTGCTGCTACTTATGTTTTTCTTTCCAGTCCCACAGCTTCTACTTCTACAGCCAAGTGGGTGACCTCAAATCCCATAACAGCTACCCGCTCAGCAGGGCTCAGAACTTCATCCATCCCTCCTGAACCAACAGCTGTCTCTACCAGTTATACCAGTCATGTTTCCCTTGTCTCTTCAAGTTTTGCTCTCTCTACTAGTGCTTCCCCCATGGCTTCCCAAAACAACCATCAGGATTATATTCCATCTGATTCAGAAGGCAACCTCCTAGAGGATGTTCAGAGAAGAAAAGGCTTTGTTCAGCTGGAAGACAAAAGCAGACTTATAGCAGCTTTACTTTTTGGGGTCATATTCTTGCTGTTAGTTATTGCACTCACAGGGAAGAAAATGCATGAATCTCTTCAGAAGAGGCAATACACCAGGTTGGATTACTTGATCAATGGGATGTATGCTGATGTGTGATGGGGCATAGGGAATAGACTGTTAGGAGCATTTATCATCTTTGTGAGAACTACTTTGAAAGCAAAGAGCAGATACAAAGTCTCAGAAGATGATGCATTTCTTTTTTGGTCACCAGTGACCACATGGTTTTGGTGGGGAAGAGAACTGAATTATAATGCCTGTCATTCGTTTTACTATCAAATCCTAAATACAAACACTCAAGCTAAGCAAAGAAGTTCTCGTACTTAAGGAGAAAAATAATTTCAAGAGTATATTCTGTGACTAGATTGGCAGAATAGAATTCGACCTAATTACTTGAATACCTCTGCAGCACATGAGCACTTTCAGTGCTTTTTTCCTCCAAATACATCAGTGCTACACATGTCTGGCATCATGTGACTGTATATGACATCCTACATACTCTATCTGAGCCTTAAATGAGTACTAGGTAGTAGTATACAGCATCCAGATGGTTTTAGGTACAAGGAGTAAACTAATATTCACAACATGCTTGGCTTAACTCTCCTTAGCTACATTGTGTTCATTGTTATCTATCTTGAATGCTTTCATGTGCGTGTATCATCAGCTACACTTAAAACCACATGCTGCAAATTTTAGTTTGCCTTTTCTGAAGAGAATACCACCCTCCAGCATACTGATTTTTTTGCAGGACATATCAAATAGTTTTTATCATATTTATTTAAACAAAGCTAGAATCGTTTTTCTTCTCATGATAAATAGCACGACCAAGCGACGTGGCATATACATGAGAATCTGTTCTAAAATACTTAAACCTATAACAGCTGAAACTTAACAGTAAATTGTAGAGCAGATGGAAATTTATGAAGGAACTGAGCAAAGGCAACAGCTGCATTACAAGCAGAGGACACAGAAAAAATATGGTTTCCAGTTCCTGAATATCTAAACAGACTGAAGAGAATTAAGAAAGTATTAAGCAACATCGATGCGTGTGTTGTGCAACAGTCCCAAACTCAATGATATTTCCTACAGTCAGAGAAGCATTGTCTTCAAACAACTCTGTATTCTTTTATTTCCCTCACCAGGCTAGTGGCTCTTTAAAAGCACTGCTTGCAACAGGGCTAGAGTTGATAGAAACACACACACACAACCACAGGTCCTCAAGAGATCGAGTCCAATCCTCCTGCTAAAGCTTAGGATCTTTATAGACATTAATCAGAACTCTGGGTAGAACTCTACATGCTCTCAAAGCACATCTTGCTTTACTTCTGGGGTCATGTTCATACCACTGGTAATAAGCACAGCTGCTCTCTATGTTTCTTTGCCTCTGGAATAAGAGGGAACTGAGAGTGCCTGTAAGCGTCCACTGTTTGAACCTCCAGTTCAAACTCACTTTTTTTTCCACACCATCATCAGCCTTAATCTGTATTCACATTCTTTAATATCTGTGACAGGCAGCATAATCAACTACAGACATCAAGATAGGGAAAAGTGCCTTATGAATAGAAACAAATAATTATATTACAAAACATGAAAAGTAACTCACGTTCAAGAGGTTCTTAGATCTCTCAAGTTTACTGCAGTGGGAATCAGTCATGATCCTGAAGTGGCCTCAAGGCCACTCTAACAAAAACTTCATGCAGAAAATCCTCTGAAAATTCTGTTATTCAACGACCAAAACCAACTCAGTGTTCCTTAGGTCAAGTAATTGAATGCTTGCTGTATGAAGGCTGAAAGTTACTTTACAGATACAAAACCATTTGTTTTTTCTACATTATTTCTGTCTGATAATACTGACAATAAAAAACACTTTGGATAACATCTTAGAATGGAACAAAGTATCCCAAGTTGATTAGCTGGCCTGTTGACTGCACTTCATTAAGCCTTTGCTTCTTTTCTATTTCTGTTTTTTCTTAAATCAACTAGTTTCAAAGGTTTGTGAGAGAGCTTTCATTTGAGAAATAGGCGCTATAGGAAAAAATATCAGAAGGAATTAACACACCACTCCCAGTAGCAGCTTGGAGAAAGGGACCAGCTGAGGACTGTGACACTCCCCTATTTGTACAGTCCCACTGCAGGAGAAAAGGCAGGGCAGAAGGGGGAACCTGCACAGACTCAGGCTGCACAGAAATAGGGTGGCTCCAGGCACTCATGTACTCTCCCAGCTCACACGTTTGTTCAGGCTGTGACCCTGGAATTCCACTACAATGATGAAGATACAAAATATTTCTGGGAAACAGATTAAGGAAATTATAAGTATTAGGTCCAGATATGGGCTGTAAAATGAAGGTCTGAACCTGAGAATAATTATAGATTTATCTAAAGATTTACAGTTTAGTGAGAAGCCTTCTACATTGCCTGTGCCATGATAGCAACTTATTACAGAAGAGGTATTGAGAAGAGCTCCTGAATTTTCACTGTGCAACTCTACCATAATAAAAAAAGTTGTTGGAGATAGAAATGCTTGATAGTAATTCAGTGCAGTAAACACAGATTCAAGAGGAGGTCAGACACATTGTGGGGTCATTCAGACCACAAGGCATGTATTTGTCTAATATCACTGGAAACATTACCATCTGTACAGTAACAATAATATAAAGATGGTAATAGAACAGAGTAATAAGTATCTAAAAGGTTATTTACAGGAAAAACTCACCCATATGGAAGCCTTCAGTCTGCTGGGAACCACTGAGGCAGTCTCCACCAAGGAGCAATCTCCAAGAGATGCTGCCTCAGTGGTGGTCAGCCCTTAAATGAGGTCTAGAGGAGGTGGAGTCAAGCTCCACCCCTTCCAGGAGCACAGCTAAATTACCCTCACCTGTGCTCCCACAGCTGACCCAACACTTGCCTCAGCTGATTAATCAGAGGTTCAGGCTGTGATTACCAATTTCCCATACAGCCATTCAACTAAAAGAGCCAACAGAATATCATATGCTGTGAACAGCAGAAGTAAACCAGTGAGTTGCATGTATATCATGACTGACTTAGTAAGAGAGCTGAGCCAAGTGGTCTTTTATTGACTTTAAATGTTAATGCAATCATAAAAAAATAAATGTAGAATCATAGACTTGAGTTGGAAGGACCCTTAAAGATCACCTGGTTCCAACCTCTGCCTTAGGCAGGGACAGTTTATGCTACACCAGGTTGGTCAGAGCCCCATCCACCCTGACACTGAACACTTCCAGGAATGGAGCATCGATAGCTTCCCTTAGCACTGCACATACAGGGATGTATATTTTCCCATCTCTTTGCCTTTTTAGAGCAAGTGGGATTACTAGGTGACCTGCCTGGAACATTCTGTAGGGGAACTTAGGAGCGATGTTTGAACACTAGAGGGCAACAACAGTTTATTAAATAGAATCGACCAATGTGAGGATGTCAATTCAAAAATGTTTTATTTTGTTTGGTTTTTAACTTTCCGGTCTGTGGCTATGCACTGTGCTCCTTTATGTGAAGCGATCAAACAGCAACAGAGTTTTGCAGATTGTTCAGTGTCTGGGAAATTGGTAATCACAGCCTGAACCTTTGATTAATCAGCTGAGGCAAGTGTTGGGTCAGCTGTGGGAGCACAGGTGAGAGTAATTTAGCTGTGCTCCTGGAAAGGGTGGAGCTTGACTCCACCTCCTCTAAGACCTCATTTAAGGGCTGACCACCACTGAGGCAGCATCTCTTGGAGATTGCTCCTCAGTGGAGTTTGCTTCAGTGGTTCCCAGCAGACTGAAGGCTTCCATATGGGTGAGTTTTTCCTGAAAATAACCTTTTGGCTATTTACCACTATCATCTTTTCATTATTGTCACCATACATTCAGCAACTAAACAGATGTGCTCTTTCTGCTAGTAGGAAAAAAAAGTGTAAATGTCCTCCCACCTGAAAATGATTAATAGTTTGTTAAGACAAAAATAAAACTGAAACCACATAGTCTGATTATCAGCCAGTGTGATATGATGACAACATTGAGGTTTCTTTCCGAATATAACCAGATATGTGAGGCCATAAGCTGATTGACTTTAATCACCTGGAGTAAGTAATAAATTCCGTAGCTGCTTGTTTCATGTAGTTCTTTCACAGTACTGAACAAACATGAAGTAAGTACAGACTGTTATGAACCAAACTCTTTTGTGGAATTATACATTCAGGCAAACAATGACTGCAAATTTTATCATCTCTGCTAACAATTGTAAAGAAATAACAAACTTAATTTAACATCTATTTGAGATGTGTTCAAAAAGCACATAGTTCTTATCATAAGGGTCTGCAAACCCTTTGTGGCATGTTCTCTTCAAAAGAGTGCTTCAGTTTGCTGCAACTCCTGTAGGGGTAGCAAATGCTTATACTTAATTTATTATTTTTTTTTGAGGGAATTACTAACTCGCAACCAGGCCAACCAAATAAAGTGCAGTTGAATCTGATGACACCATTAGATATTGGCTTACACCCATCATTCCACCCTTCATGCTGATAAAAACATTGAGTTTAAAGTGCTATTACTGCTGTCAACAGTTTCCACCTAGAACCTCTTCTAGAGGAGCTACACTTTGTGCTTTGGCACACAGTGAAAATTGGCCTAGACTGCTAAGCAATTCCTATGCATTCTCACACAAGTAATATAACTCCTTTCATCTGATCACAGATAGTTACAAGGCAGTTATATCTCTTCATCTTTTGTAAGTCTTATGCATCCTCTGAAGAGTGTACATGATATTCCCTTTATGGATAGGTCCCCTGAAGCATTTGGATATATGAAAATTGTCATTCATCTTCAGGAAACTCGCACACTCTGAATCTCACCATTTAAATTTGCTTCTTTGTTTTTCCTTTTTTTTTTTTTTCCTTCCCCTTTTTTCCTAGTCTTTTAGGTGACAGAGCACTGGCACAGGTAGTGGAGTCTCCTCCTTGGAGATCTTCAGAAGCTGCCTGGACATAGGTCTGAGCACTTTCCTCTGGATGGCACTGCTTGAGTCAGGTTGGGACCAAATGGATCCAGACATCTTTCCAACCTCAGTAATTCAGAGATTCTGTGATAAAAGAGAAAGGCATAGAACTTCTGCTCTTAAGATCAGATGCCCTAGGAAGCTGTCCTTATGGACAAAGGAAAGGAGTGGAGCTGTATTGGGGTTCTGGTGAATGAGCTGGATGCAATCCAACAGTGTGCACTTGCAGCCTGGAAGACCAACTCTGTCTTGGCATGCATTAAAAGAGGGATGGTCAGCAAGGCGAAGGAGGTGATTGTTCCCTTCTACTGTGCCCTTTTGAAGCCCCACCTGCAGTTCTGTGTCCATGTCTGTGGCCTTCAACACAATAAAGATTTAGAGCTATTGGATCAGGTCCAGAGGAGGGTCATGAAGATCAGAGGACTGGGAGAGTCATGCAAAGAAAGGTTGATGGAACTGGGCTTATTCAGCCTGGAAAAGAGAAGGCTCCAGGAAGGCCTTATTGCAGCCTTTCAGTACTTAAAGGCAGCTTCTAAACAAGAATGAAATCAACTTTTTACGCAAGCAGTTAGTGGTAGGACAAGGGGGAATGGTTTCAAACTAGAAGAGGGGAGATTTAGATTAGATGGAAATTTTTTACTCAGACAGTGAGGACAGCCTGTAACAGGTTTACCAGAGAAGTTGTGGATACTCCATCCCTGAAGCCATGCAAGGCCATGTTGGCTGGGGCCCTGAGCAGTCTGATATAGTGGGTAACAACCCTGCCCACAGCAGAGGAGGCAGAACTGTGTGAGTTTTAGGTTTCTTTTCCAAGATTCTTTTCTATGATTCCATGACTTGCTCATCTGAGCTGCCACTGAAGACCACGAAGTCTTCAAAATGCTAAGATAAGAAGAATAGATATACGCTCTTTTTGAACTGGTTTATTCATAATTAACAGAGTGATAGTTTTTGTAACAGGCCTGAGTTTGGACTCACTCATGATTTTACTGTTGTGGGTTTTTGTTGTTTTTTTTTTTTTGCACAAAAGCTATGAGAGGTAGCTTAAACTTCATGAAGAAGCTGCATGTTTACAAGGATGGATTGCATTTTGCAGGAGCAGTTTGGTACCTGCCACATCAGAGAAGCAGCTGAGTTTCATGGATAGGGTTTCCAGCTGAGCACTCAGAAGCCACTGGGAGTGCCACCACATTTGCTCTGAGCATCCTACTTAGATTGAAGGAATTATGTTATTAGCGGTGGTTAGCCTTTGATATTGGGACTTTTGCAGCTCTTCTCAACAACAAATCAAAAATTTGCATGAAGTTCAAATATTTTTTCTTATGCTGGAAAGATGGTAGAGAAACACAATGCAGACTTCCAATGAGCTTACCTGCTGTTTACTTAGTTTTTCAACATGTTTTTTTGCTTGGATCTACGAATAAGCCTTTTTTTCCCCCCCTACTTCTAAATCCAAATTCTACTGACAGTTCTGAACTTTTCCCACGTAGCTCAGTAAGTTATGAATGAGATGATCTTTGTCCTTCAGTGGCCACGCACTGTTCTGTCCTTGCGCATTCAGTTCCCATTCATATCAGTGTGAGGTCCTCCTGCACATGGTTTATGGCTGTCAGTCAAGTCCTCCCATTTAGTGGCTTATATCTTTTCAAAACAATTGCCTTGTGGGATGACATGACTTTTCAGCCCAGAGGTAAAATTTACGATAGAATCTGAAGACAATTTTCCCAGCTGCTTCTGATTATTCAACTATGACAATGTTTTCCTTGTTTTGTTCCAGGGCATGAAATAAGGAGTTCAAATATTTCTCCATCATGTGATATCTCAGGCACAATTTCCAGAAAGAATCCAGTTCTGGCACATGCTATATGATGTCTTTACAGAACAAGAACACTGTTTTAGAAAAGCCAAGAATAATTTATTTGGGAGGTATAGCTTTAAACAAGCGAGAACAGCTCACACTATCCTGCTTGCTACTCAACTTAACAAGATGCACATGTGGCTTTCCTACACAGATACATAAGACAAGAGTACGCCTTGTTCAAGTGAATTCTGTAAATGGTGGTGTGTTTTGAAAAGCGATTGGTCTGAATGCTGAATTGTATCTATGCGTTATGCCTAGGAGAAAACGTTAACTTTTCCAGGTATCTGTTGGAAACTTCATTTCAAGGGTAAGTTTGAGGGCAGGCCAAGCATCGTGTTTTTGTGGCTTCCCAAATCAGGTACCACTAAATGACAACAGTGATACTTCTCCAATGTATCACTGTTATTTGGTATCTGAAGTGATTTCCAGGAACCCTTTCTGCATACGCTATCAATAAGATGAAGAGTGATTAAAAAATGGTGTGCTACAAGCAGTTCAGGTGCAGCTTCCTTACTCATGTTTAGAATGTCTCTTGAGTCTGTAGAATATCAGGCATTTGAAACATAGAAGGTTATCGTGGGTAACAACCCAGACTGAAATAAAATGGACAGATGTGGCAACTGTGGTTTATGACCATGCATAACAGCAGATTAGCATGTATCAGCTGGCAGGTGTTAATTGTCCCCAAGTGAGACACCAGTTCTTGCGCTTGTTCTGGAGTGTACTGACACCTGTATTACAGCTAAGACTGTGGAAAGAACATGGACTTGAAAAGTTAATTGAATAGATAAGGTATGTTTTCTGGGGTAAAGTTCATGGATTTATAATGGTCCCTGATTTCTTTTACCTTTCACTAGTTTCCAGCTAGTTGAATATTGGTTAAATCCTAAATAGAAACTGCCTTAGTCTTAATGGACCTGGTCAAACAAAACAGGTCTCCACAGAAATGAGTTTGCATGTTCCTTGTCTGAATTTTTACTTGAATTTCAATACATCTTGTTTGAATATCCAGCTTGGCTCAATTCATGTTTATTTTACTCTCTTACCATCAGTAGTGACAACTCAGTATCCAACTTCTACCTTCTTTTCCTGCACAGCTGTTTTGTTTTCTACTTAATGTCCAAGAGCAGAGGTTTTGCTCAGATATTTGCTGAGTTTTCTCTTACTTTTGTTTCCCAGATCTTCCTGTTGGAAACTGAAAAGTATTTTAAACTTCAATTTTGATCTCTTAAGCTTAATTTTGAAGTGTTATCTATACAGTAAGTGACTTGCCAGCACTGCAATGGTGAGAGCTTTTAGCTCACGGAGTAGTCCTGCACTTACTGAAATTAACAGTAGCATCTAGAAAAAGCAGATTTTGTCCTTAATTTGTCTTGAAGAGCCATTAAAGCATTCCAGCTGTAAGCAGGTATCTCAGATGTTTTGTCTGAATGTAGGTATAAATCATAGCACACTTCTGTTGAAAAGAATATTAAAAAAAAAAAAAAAGCCTGTCAGGTTGTAAGGGTGGCTAATAGAAAGATGTTAACAAAGATGATGGTAGATAATCAAAGGATATTAGCAAAGGAAAACTCACCAATGTCATTGCCTTGACTGGAAAGCTGAGGCAGCCTCCACCAGGGAGCAGTCTCCAAGAGATGCTGCCTCAGTGGTGGTCAGCCCTCAAATGAGGTCTTAGAGGAGATGGAGTCGAGCTCCACCCCTTCCAGGAGCACAGCTAGATTACTCTCACCTGTGCTCCCATAGATGACCCAACACTTGCCTCAGCTGATTAATCAGAGGTTCAAGCTGTGATTTCCCATACACAGGTACACAGCTGAGTACTCAAGAGTTTGTGTGCAAAAACTAGGAGAGCAATGGGGGCAAAAAGTGAGATGAATAGCTGTATCTTGTCTGCTTGTGATCACTTTGTACTGTAAACCAAATAAAGAGAGAATTAGTGCAGTTTACCCAAACCTTGCTGTTTCATAATTGCTATAGTATGTGAGAAGTAAGGGGTGGTAGGTGAAGTGGAAGCAATAACTAAATAAACATTCTTTCTCCCATTCTTAAGCAGTTTGGTTCCCACTGTGGTTTTTGTTGTTTGTTTTTTAACACAGTAACCAGGACACCTTTTGATATATTGAGTTCACAGTTTATTGCCATGGAATTCCATGAGAAGCATGTGTAAATTCTCACCAATGTTTCCTCTGCCAAGACTCCTAAACCACAAATGTAGATATTGCTCTAAACTGTTGGTTCTTAAAACTCCTCAAGCTTTTCATATTTAATTTTTTTTTTAAGTGTTTTTGGGGAAAAATAGCATTTTATATGTAACGTTCAAAGAAAAGATTTCTTAATATGCCAAGATTAAATGGGGATTTTCTTCTGTGTAAGCCCTTTTAATATCATTCTAAAGGTATTAGATTTTTCACAATTGTAGTAAGGAAAAATTAGTACAAGTTGCATTAACTGTAAAGCTCTGACACTGAAAAAGGCATTGGAAGGAGCTTTATGTGTCAGGCCTATGCAAACACAATTTGCTGTCTTTTATTCAAAGATCCACACGACCAAATACTGTCACCGTGGGGTTGGCTGGAGAGGTTAGGGAATAGGAAAGGAAAAGAAATTGTGGATAGCTTTATTTATTTATTTATTTAATAAGAAAACAGAATCAATTAAATTCATAACTGAGTATGGTGATTCTTTAGTAATATCTTTATAGCAGGCACAACTGTTTTAATAAGTATATTTGAGGCTCATATCTTTCTGTGTGCTTTCCTTTGTCACTTATCTACATTCAGTTGTCAGCTTATAAAGAATCTTTATCCAAGTCCATGCTGTAAGGAAGTTATTTGAAGAACTATGGAAAAGCAGCAAATGAGACTTTAGCCGTATATAATTGCCTCTTCTAACTCGTCATCATATGAAGATTGATCTACAGGCCTTAACACACCAAAATCTTTCTGTATTGAACCATAGCGGTTTTGAGGACCCACACTCATTCCTCTGCTAACAGGTAATGAAATCAATATGATGTATTTAGCGAATGCCAATGTGTGCAGGGCTTTCTGCTGTTCTGGGCCTGTATTTCAAATATCTTGTGAAGAGATTGGTGTTTACAGTACTTAGCACTGCTGCCAGTTGACAGTGGGGTAAATGAGAGAATTTGGAATTTGGCTTTCACTTCAGCCATTCCCCCTGAATCCTATATCTCTGATTTATAGATCAATATGAGTCTAATAAGCCAGAAATTCTCTAGCTATCTTGAAATTACTGAGAAAGGCATGTTTAAAATGGGTAGACTGTAGAATCAGCTGCTGACAGTTATCCTTGGATTTCATGCTTTGAAAAGTGAGCGAGGACTAATAAAAACTATTATCAGCATTGCTAATAGTTGAATTGAAGATCCAAAGAAAAGAAGGAAAAAAAAAAAGGCAAGTTTACTCATTGAAGAGTGGTGTCACACCCTCGGGCATGCACGTTTTTATTGTTCTGAAATAAACTGAAGGCTTAGGGACTTGTATACGTTCTACATGCCACTTTCCCAAGCCTTAAAGCAAGCTTATCACAGTAAAACAAAACTTAGATCAGAGAATACATGCAGGTAACAGTTCTGTACTGTCAAATGCATTAATTTTGCTACTAGAAAAACTGGCCAATATTAATTTAATGAAAAAATTAAGACTATACCTCCACCCCTATTTTTAATTACTGTCTATAAATAAATCAAGATAATTTCTTTTTTTTGAGATAATGAACTTCTCTGGCATCTTGCATTGCTGTGATTTTACTTTATGAATTTCCTAAACTGAGGTTGACATTAACATTGTAGATATTAAACCCAAAAGGTTAGCCATCAGAGGGCACTCTTTTCTGCTCTAAGGAATCACAGATCACAGAATGACCCAGGTTGGAAGGGACCTCAAGGATCATGTAGTTCCAACCCCCCTGCCTGGCAGGGCCACCAAACAAACACCTTTACTAGATCAGGTTGCCCAGGGCCCTGTCCAACCTGGTCTTGAATACCTCCAAGTGTGTGTGCTGAACAATAAGTGTGTTGAACACCTCCAAGGAAGTGTGCAAGTAACTCGTCCTGCTTTCCTGAAATAGTTTGAGGGCCTCTTCAACAGCTCATATAAACAACCCCCCTGAAGTGGTATCACAGTTAAGGAGATACATAGCCATTTTCTCATTGTGCCAGGAGACTTGGCTGAATTGCAGACTAAATAAAAATAAATCTATAAAGATAGGGATGTAGATAAACATAATCATAAATCTTCTCCACAGATTTTGAACTGAAGAAGGGTGATTCTCTTTTGTTATTATGAACTGCAGCTTTCCCACATGCATCGTTATTACTGTGCTTTAGCTCAGAGGAAGCTACTTCAAATTTCAAAAGAGCTCTTTCCTGTGCACAGATGGTGCGTCACAATGTCTATATTGCATAAAGAATGAAGTGTTGTACGAACGATGGCTTATCACTGAAACTTACCTTTCTTGACCATAATAAGGCATGCGTTCCAGTAATTTATCCCTGTGACTATAATAGTGTGTACAAATGTCCAACCCTTTACCAGGAACTAATTTTCAAACTTGAAAGGCTACAGTGCAAAGCATAACTGGCAAGTCCTATGGATACGTATGGCAAAATACTGAGTCCCATGAAAGTGTTCTGAAAATGAATTCTTCTTCAAGTGTTGTTGTTTAAAATGCATGCGTGTTGTTGTTAATAGAGCCCAGATGCTGTCTGGTTTTGAAAATCCTTGCAATCTGAACTAAAATAGTGTTTTGGTATCTGTCAGTCTGCAATGCGATCTCTTTTGAAAGGATGTTTTAGCTGTATCAACCCAGCATTACAGTTCTTCACAAGTTTTAGAACTCTAACTTTCTAAAATGACTTCATAATTTAGCTTTGAAATATAGCCGTGGCTACGTGGCTTTCATAAGGAAAGCATTGGGCTTGCCCTATGGCCTGGTGGGCAGTGCCAAATTAAAATCAGAATCCTATATGGTTCATGTTGAAAGTACTACAGCTGAAGAAGTACATCCTGAGGCAGTGTTGTTTTCAACTCCCTGGGAGATGGAAGAGCAGAAAAGAAGCAGCAGATAAACAGCCTGATCTTGGCTATACACCATCAGCAGGCGTCCAAACTCTCCTCGAAAGGTATAAAGAAAAAGCCCAAGCCTATAGGGTCATCTATTTTATATTTCCCCTTCAGGTTGTCGCTGGAATCCTGTTGGACTAGCTTACCCCTACACTCTGCTGAACTCGAGGACCTTCTCTGTGAAGTTTTTTGTTGTAAGGATTTTTTGCAGCCACAAAGAAATGCAGTTCCCATCTTGGACACCAGGCAGCATCTTCTGAAAGAGGAGATGGTAAAAAAAGAACAGGTATTACACTTAATGTGGAGAAACAAATAAGGTAGCACCGAAGAGCAAGGAAAAGAAGCAACTCCAAATATGAGTAAAAAAAGAAAAAGAAAGGGACTCGATTGGAGTCACGGTGTCCTATTTTACCTGTGAAATTGTTGTAACTGACATCACTGATGAAGTCATCACTATTTCACATCCCAATTTCTATGCTACTTTGCTTCTGTCTTTCCTTATGGATGCAAGAGAGGACTTGAGCTAGAGTTTCAGTATGAAACTTGACCCTTTTGAAGTTGGTGAGAGTTTTGCCATTGACTTCAGAGGGACCAGGATTTCACCATGCCATGCCCATTAACTCTTGTTGAGACATTCAGCAAGGGAACTAATTATGATAGTGGTTTCTGTGATGTGGGCAGCCACAAATTCATTTGCCGTGCAACCATCTTCTGCTAACAGCTTTTGTTCATTAGGGACTTCAGTCCCCATTCCACAGCGGATCCCACTGACTTCACTGCAACCCAGGGCACTGTTCAAAGGTGCAGAGACTTGAGTTACTACTGGTTTCAGGAGCTCCAGCTTCCACTCCTGGCTGTGCTCTGTGCTGACAGAAATGCTTGTGAAGCTGTATTATGAATCAAACTAGGGAACTAACCCGAGTATAACAAAATTCTTGTGAAAGTTCTTGTATCATTGAATCACCATCCGAGTCTAGCGGTAGGAATAATACTGTACAGATTTCTTGACAGTCTGACTGGATTTGAATGAGCAAGTGAACACTTCCATTCATAAGATTAATAAAAATAATTATAGCCAACAAGAGGAGCTTCCTACTGTAATAGAAGAAACATTCTCCTATTTCCTTCATCTTAACTTTAAGATCAAATAAAGGAATGTAAGTATTTCAGAGGAACCTGGCTGTCAGAATCTTTTCTGTGTGAGGTAATCTGGTTTAATTTGTAAAAACCTTTACAGCCGAGTTCCTCCTGTGTGTACAAAATAGAATTAAAGCTGAGAAACAGATACAACATGGGTTTGGCCTTGAATCTTAAGCATTTAATAGAAAATAGTTTTTAAAGATGCTACCTAGGCTTGATTAGAGAGAGGACTGTCTCTATGAGGCATATGGAGAAAAGGGGATACGTAAGTCAAGCCACTAATCAGTCAGTGACTTAGAAGAAATCCTATCAGGAAAGGAAAGGTCTTGAAATATAGAGAAATGGTCAAATTCATGATGGGTGACAGCATGTAATGTTTGTAAGCTAAAAATAAAGCCAGTCAGATGGGATGGTGGGGAAGATGGGAGAGCCAACAGGCAGGGGATCCAGCTCCCAAGGGAGATAACCAAAACACCATTGTGTTTCCAGCAAAAGAAAAAGGAATACAACCTGCAAGAGGGAACAGCTCATAGAGAAATGTGTCATTTGAGGGTTCAGGCTTGACTTTTCTCTCAGCTGTCCATTGTGTTATTAAGGTATGAAGAATTCACAATGGACTTGCAATACTTCACAAAAGGTTAATCACTGATTATGCAACGCTGTGAATTGCTGTTTCCTTTGATTTCAGCTGCTCAGTGAAAATTAATAGAATGCTGTGCTGCTTCTGTCTGCTCCCACAAAATCCAGTTATGACAACAAGGGTACGCTAAGATTCATCCACTCTCAGGTACATCTATTCACAGGAAGCCCTTCTCCTCCACTGTCATGGTTCTTGCTTGAGTCTTCTATCCTCCTGGCTGACACTGCAGCAACAGAGGAGGTTATTCCACCTGGTGGAGTCAAAGACATATTTAAACGCAGACCTGCCTTCAGGCAGCTATTGCTGTTGAGTTGTTTACATTTTCAAGATTTCCCCCCACCTCCCCCACCCCCTTTGTTAAACAACTTTCCAAGTTGGATGTATACACACAGAATTACACACAGAATTACACACAGAATGACCCGGGTTGGAAGGGACCTCAAGGATCATGTAGTTCCAACCCCCCTGCCTGGCAGGGCCACCAAACTTCCATATTTACTAGATCAGGTTGCCCAGGGCCCCGTCCAACCTGGCCTTGAACACCTCCAAGGACGGGGCATCCACAACCTCCCTGAGCAGCCTGTTCCAGGGCCTAACCACTCTCCTAGTGAAGAACTTCCCCCTAACATCCAACCTAAATCTTCCCTCTTTCAACTTAAATCCATTTCCCCTTGTCCTGGTATTATCAGCCTTTTTGAAGAGTTTACTCCCCTCCTGGATATAGGTTCCCTTCAGGTACTGAAAGGCTGCAATGAGGTCACCCCGCAGCCTTCTTTTCTCCAGGCTGTACAAGCCCAGCTTCCTCAGCCTGTCTTCATAGGGGAGGTGCTCCAGCCCCTTGATCGTCTTTGTCGCCCTCCTCTGGACCCTTTCCAAAATCTCCATGTCTTTTTTATACTGAGGGCTCCACACCTGGACACAGTACTCCAGATGAGGCCTCACAAGAGCAGAGTAAAGAGGGACAATCACCTCCCTATCCCTGCTGGCCACCCCTCTCCTGATGGAGCCCAGGATCCCATTTGCTTTCTGGGCTGCCAGAGCGCACTGCTGGCTTACGTTAAGTTTCTCGTCCACCAGGACCCCCAGGTCCTTCTCTGCCAAGCTGCTCTCAAGGACCACTCCTCTAAGCCTGTACAGGTGCCTGGGGTTCTTCCGGCCCAAGTGCAAAACGGCACTTTGCCGTGTTGAACCTCATTAGGTTCACCCAAGCCCAGCTTTCCAGCCTGTCGAGGTCCCTCTCAATGGCATCCCTTCCTTCCACCGTATCGACCACACCACTCAGCTTGGTGTCATCAGCAAACTTGCTGAGTGTGCACTCAATTCCATCATCAGTGTCACTGATAAAGACGTATACTTCTTTCTCTAAAAAGTTTTAACTTGCAGCTTTTCAACAGTAGAATTTCTAAGTCTGATATCATCACATGACTGCCAGAGTCTGATGTCAGAGCCGGTTTGCAATGCCTGGGCCTTTAATCTGGCCCAGATGTTATCTCCTACTGTAATCACAAGAAAAGCTATGAAAATATATGTTCAACAGATACGAAATTAAAAGTTAAATGTTTCCATAAGTTCCTAACAACCCTGAAAAATAATACGGACTTCTGAACGCGAGGATCTCAAATCGTGCTTCAAGTCGTTCTGCCTCGTAGCTTCATCCCACGGAACGGAGGAGAGGAGGGACGTCCCGTGAGATGTAGCACAAATACCGAAGTATCTTCGCCCACGGGGCAGCACCACAGAAATGCTCGAGGAAAGGCTGTGGCACCGCAGCCCGCCCTTCACTCGGGAACCACCACAGCGGCCGAGCAGCCCTCACCTGCGGGCGGAGGGGATCAGCCGCCTTTGTGCGGCCGCCGCCGCTGTGTGACTGAAAGTAGTCCCGTCCCTCCCGGGCCGGTGTTGCTCCGACGGCCGCATCGCACCCAAAAAGGCGGCGGAGGCGTGTGCGTGCGAAACACCGCGGAAATAGTCCCGCTGGAATGCGACGGCGGCGTCAGGCCGGCTCCCCCCGTCCGACCCCTGGCCCTGCCCACGGCCGCCCGTGGGCCGCGCTCGCCCGCCCTCGCCCCACGCCCCGCCCGAGGCGGAGCTGCCCGCCGTGCCGCCGGGCGCTTCCCCGCCGTCGTTGCGTGCGCGCCGCCTCCTGCCCGCCCGCTCGCTCCCCGCCCGAGAAGGCGGTCGGTGCGGCGGGAGCGCGGAGACGGGCGGGCGCGGCGCAGCGCGGGGCGGGGGCCAGGCCGGGCCGGGCCGGGGGAGGAGAAGAGGAGAAGGAGGAGGAGGAGGAGGGCTGTATCCCTGCGCCTGTGCGCGCCCGGCGGAGGCGGAGGCCGGGCGAGCGAGAGAGCGGAGAGTGGATGGCGAGCGGCCACGGCGGCGGCGCGGAGGCCGGCATGCAGGGGAGCGCTCGGTGCCGCTGCGGCGCGGTGGGGCCAGCGGCCTGCTAGGGGGGCTCGGCGGCCGCCCTTCGCCGCTGCCCGGCCCTCCTCCCCGCCTCCCCGCCCGCCGGGCAGCATGAAGTGGCAGCGGAGGGACTGCTCCTCGCCGCCGCCCCGCCGGTGAGAGCGCGGAGCGAGGGAAGATGGGGGCCGTCCTGCGGAGCCTGCTCGCCTGCAGTTTTTGTTCCCTGATGCGAGGTGAGCGGGGGGCGGGAGGAGGAGGAGAAGGAGGAGGAGGAGGCGGTGGGGAAAAGTTGACGGCCGTGTTGCGAGGGGCCATGTTTGCCCGGGCGGGAGGGGAGCGGCCTGCTTGCCGGCGGGGCCGGCCCATTGTTGCCGCCTTCAAGTTTGGCTTTTTAATAAAAAGAGAGTAAAAAGGCACCGAACGGCCCCGGCTCCCTCCGCGGTCCCGGCCCTGCCGGCGGCAACGCGGCTCGGGCGCGAGTGTCTCGGGTCGCCCCGCCGCTCTTCGTGTCCTCGCCAGAGCTGTTCGTTTTCCCTTCTTTTCCCCTTTCCTCCTTTGCCCCGGCGGTTCGGGGCTTCCCCTAGAAGTAGGTTCCCCGCTGCCGGGCGGCTCCTTATCGGCCCCCGGTGCCCGGCAAAGGGCTGTTGCGGGTCCCCCGGGACACCTGGGTTCCGCTGCCCCCCTCTGCGATTCCTGCTTCAGGAGGAGGATTTCTGTCTCGGCGTTAAAACCGGGTTTCTCTGGGTATTGTGAACTTAACTCCTGCGTCGGTTTCAGTCTGTTTACTATTGGGAAGAAATCACCTGCGATGTTTGCATCCATCATCTTGCAATTTTCTCATCTTATTCTGCGCTAGAGGATGCAAGTGGTTAATAACTGATAGTTCATCAACCGTGTTTCGATATAGAAAATTACTCCGTTCTCAACATTTATCCACGAAGGATCAATAGAAGTGTTTCGAGCTGAAGGAACTGCTCAGTAGCCGGTTGTTCGATACTCCACAAAACAAAAAAATTTCCACTCTTCCATACTCCCTTCCCTTCTTTTTTTTTTTTTTTCCCTATGCATCTGTTTGCCATATTGTATCCTGTTTGTAAGGATACAAGTATACTTATTTAAATACACTGTAACAGTTCGCTTCCAATTGGAGAGGGGAAACTTCAGCTTTCAAAAGTAAGGTTGGATCCAGAGCAGGGAGAGGAATAGTTTCCTGGTTAGTTTTATTATGTAACGACCATACCTGTTCTTAATAAACCACTCATTTGCTTCTCAATTGCAGTTTAATTCAAATGGCAGCACCATTGCATGATATCAGAGCTGCGACAGCCACTTCTTCAAATGAATTTCAGAACAGTGACGTGTCCTGCTGCTCTTTTTAGCGTATCCAGTGATGCTTAATATTAAACGTTGAAGAAACATTCAGTTTGTGAACTATCTGGACTGTCATTTCTTCACATCTGTCGTCTTTATCTATTGCCAGTGATGTTTGTATCCGAGCAATAGTCCCCTTTCTTCTGTTTCTGTTTTCCTTCTGTTGGATCTTCCACCTAAATTCATAGTCTTATGTTTGTGACGTGATAGTAGTTCCTTAATTGTTACTTAAGGATGATATAAGCAGCAGGAATAGCTGAACTCTGAAGAAACAAGAATAAAATATGAATGCATACATCCTTTTTAATAAACAACGTCTTCGCAGGCAGAATTGGTTTGAATAAGATGTGTTGAGTTCATACGAAGTGTCAGCTGTTCCTTAATGAGGCAGAGGCAGTGCCAGAATAAGTATGAATAAGTTTATACATGAAAGTAGAGCTGAAGTGATGACGTTCGCTACTTGGTTTGTGAATTTGGTGCTGTGAAGGCTGCTAAGTCAACAGCATTGGAGGCTGAAACCTGGAAAATATGTTTGTGAATTACAGCATCCTCTGTTTAGAGAGCTCGCCTCCCTGCTCTTACTTAACAACAACAAAAACAAACACAACACAAATGGACAGAGGCTTACAACTGAACTGTGATTATTAGTGCAAGAAAACTGCCTTATCAGTCTGGAAGGGGGTAAATCTGGTAGCCTGGAAGTGTGGTACCTTATGAACTAGTAAGGACTTGGAGAAGTACCGGACCTTTCTGATCCAGAACTGGAAGCACACCCCAAGGCACCTTTCTGTCGAGTAATCTGAGAACTGTGATAAGCAGACCATACGGACTATTCAAAGGCAGCTATTTAGATTAGTATGAGATGAGCTGATGTCACAACAGCTGGCTGTGGAGGTTTGTGTGCATGTGTTTCTTTGATTTGTTTCTCCCTTGTGCTGTATGATAGGAGAAAGGGATTGCTTTCCTGGAACCTGCCCAGTCTCACCCGCCCGGCCTTTGTGCTCCTCTCTTGGTCTTTGGTTTGATCTGGGGGACTCTGAACTTTAGCAGTGTTTCCTGAGGCTGCTCCCCTAGGATCTGGACAGACAAGTCAGTAAGACCTTTCCTCTGGTCACTTTGTGTGTTCTTCATGGCAGCTGTGAAACCAGTCAAGCTCTTGTTAGGTAACTGGCAGTTGCAAGGAGGCAGTAGCAGTGGCATCACATCTGTCAGGGAACTACAGATAAGTGTGAAACAGGTTTCAACTTATTAAAAAGTGTTAAAGAGGTAGTTCTACCTTCCCAAGTATTCTTGGCTTGCTTTTGTCCCAGAAATAGCTCTAGTCATCATGCAATTGCTGTTTGTTTGTTGTTTGTTGTTTTTTAAAGCCCTGATGGTGCAGAAAGTGCATAAAGCTCTTGTTTGAATAGAGATCTTATCAATGATGTTTGTGTAGACTATAGTGGATGTTGCAGACCTTTGTGCTGATTAACTAATCAGTTAGTGAAGAGTTGAAAATGTCTCTTTGGTATTAGGCTTTTAAAAGCTAAGAGAAGAGAGAAGAAGAGTGATTGAATCTGTTGTTATGAATAACTTCCTTTTGATAAGCGGAACAGCTTTGCTTTTTTGTATTGTTTTAGATAGACTAATTTGGACATAGTTAAGAAGAGTTTAATGTTCAAGTCTTGCTAATCTGACTGGAGGTGTTTTTCTCCCCAGAGTTGGAAAGTGACCATTTTCTGGTCACATTTTCCGTTGTGTGATTCCTTAGAAATCAGCACAACTTTGCTGTGATTTCCAATGCATTTTCCTCTTTCACCTCTCCATAGAACATTCTAAAATTAGTGTTATCTAAGGTGTTACAAAACATCCAGCATTGTTTTAATAGTTTTTGCAATTGTATCTCTCTGATAGCTTGCTCTCATTAAACTGCCTTAACTTTATTTTTTTTTTATTAATATATACATATATTTTAACAGAAAAAATAGGACAGGAAGAAGTGTTTGTGGCAAGATGTGCCAGAGATATGAGGAAGCAGTGGGTATATGATCTAGTCATAGGTATATAAAGATGATGGGCTCCTTGTGTCCTTCAGTGGGAGTTCTCTACAGATATTTGGGTCAAATCTTTCTTGTGTTTCTCAAAAACACTGGTTAGAGGAGCATTAATCAGGTTTCCTTTTTTCCCTTCTGAATGGGTTACATCTGCATTTGAGTTCTAGATAATAGGGGGAATTTGTCTGGAAGTTATAGAATGGGTAGAGATATGGGTAGAGATATAGCTCAAGAGCTGGAGCATAGGAACATTTTAAACTCTGCCTTTGGGAACTGGAGAAATCTGATTCCTTTGGACATATGTAACTACCTTTATGATGATGTCACGTGTCAAAAATGCCAGCTTCAAAATATCAGCAACAATGCATATATAAAGGGCTTTACTTTCTAATTAAAATCCAGTGGAGCACAAATAGTATTCTTTCTTCTGAGGGAATGGGTAAGAGAAAAAACAGAGAAACAAGTCTCGGCTTCTGATCTGTCACCGTTTATCTCTTCTGGCAGCCAGTCTCCAGATTCAGACACTATATTCTTTTACCTCAGCATATTTAACCTCATTAATTTCCTATGAAATGCTAACTGCTTGGGTTGATTTGCTGGTGGCTTCTTCAAGACGTCCACATCCTTGTACTACAGGGAAGGGTATGTGCTGTTGTTGAGTGATACCAGAGATGCCAGTCTCTTCTCACTGACAGGATGAGGGGAAATGGCCTCAAGTTGTGCCAAGGTAAGTTTAGGTTGGTTGTTGGGAAACACTTCTTTACAGGAAGGGTAGTTAAACACTGGAATAGGCTCCGCAGGGAGGTGGTTGAGTCATTGTCCCTGGATGTGCTTAAGAGCCGTTTGGATGTGGTGCTCAGGGATATGATTTAGCAGAGGGTTGTTAGCGTTAGGGTACTATGGTTAGGCTGTGGTTGGACTTGATGATCTTTGAGGCCTTTTCCAACCTGCATAATTCTGTGATTCCGTGCAGTCTTTTTGGGGACATTGTTGCATACTGCTACTTCTTGAGGAGCCAGCTGTCCTGTCAGATCTGCGTGCCTGACCTGCTGCTGGGGAGCCCTTGCTCATCTGCAAGTTCACCTGAGACAGGCTTAGTTCATAACATGTATGTGGCTGGTGAAATTCCGTGCTGCCATCCACTCCTGTGATGACACATGAAGGGCCATTTGTACCTTGAAAGGAACTGTTGCCAGTGAAACATGGTGTATCTTGGTCAGGAATGTTCCACAGATGGGCTTAGTGGTGTAAGCTGCTCAGAAAGATATGAGGAGAGTGGATGCAGGCACCTCACAGACTTTGGGAATGGTTGCGTGTGGTCATATGAGGTAGCTGGCATTGCTGGTGTGGGAGATGAGCCATTGAACCTGAACAGTGTGGCTTGTCAGCTTGTGGAAGTGATGAATTTTCTGTGACTACACTTGTGAGTTGAGCAGTTGTAGTTATGGCTCTTTCAGGGGGATGTGCTGGCACCTCTCTTTATTAGGTGAAAGAAATTGATTCCCCTTTAATAACCTTGACTTAACCAACTTACACCCGGCTGGTGCAGTTTCAGAGTTTAACACTTCAGAGTATTGACACAAACGAAGAAGCTGCATCTTTCTTTTGCAGTGGTTGTCCAAGGTTTGGAAGGAGAAAGCATTGCATTGTGTCTCTAGTGGACTGTATGTAAATGCTGGCTATCGACCCTAAACAACTTTTTCCTATTTATATTTGGCAGGTAACAGAGAGCCTTTATCAAGCTCTGTAGATACTCTCGCAGTTTGTGAATACTTATGGAAAGAGGTTCACTATGTGATGAGGCTCCCTATTTACTTTGCACGGACAAAAGGACTTAGTCTGCTTGGTCTGACTGCTGAACTTCTTATTGTTTCTCCTTTTTTTTTTTTCCCCTTGTTGTTTTATCCCCCTGCACTATGGCTACAAAAATAGGCTTTTCTTTGTGTCCTGGCAACTGTTGTGCTACAGACCTGTTTATTTCAAAGCACTTGGCACTGTCGCCTACCTGGTTTGAAACAGTATTAGGTCTAATGACCTACAACCACAATGTGAGTACTTTAATACCTTTGTTTTTTTGGCATTTAATTTACAGTATATTTTTAAGAACATTCCACTCAAAGTGTAGCTTAAGAAGTTCTATGGATTAGCAATATTATGTTTCCTTTGCAAACTGTTGCAAAAGCTGGAGAAAATATGTCAGCATAAGATGGAATGTTTTTTGAGTTTCACTATTTATATGAATAGAACAATAAGAGAAATGTTTTAAATATAAACAGACATGGAAAATGGCAGCACTCATGCCGACTTTTTTCAGTATCTTGTTACAGGATCACATTACCTAAATAGAACTACTCCCTCGTGATATAATAAATGTGGCAGAAATGGGATTAGAGTTTTAATTCTGCTTATAAGGGCCATGTGTGAGCTCTTGATGTCGGATTTGAGTAGTAATCGTATCTGACACAGAAAAATCTTAATCAACTAACTATATAATTTTGCTTGATCAAAAAATCATTTGTTTTTATTCTCTGATACTATTATTTTCCCCTTCTTTCTCCTGCTTTTTTTAAAAATTAATTTATTTTTTAACTTGATCCATTCCTACAGTAAAAGTGCATTTTTTTCCTTTTTCTTTATTTATTTTTTAATGCTTATGCCTCCAAAGTAGTCCAGTATTAAGCTTTCTCCTCTATCCATTGTCAAATAGTTCTAGAATGTGGCAGATGTGTTTGCATGAGTTCAGGAAGTTAAGGATATGTGGAAGGTGACTGAGAATTTCAGGTGTTTTTCCTTTCATTATTATTCTATCCAAACAGGGAGTAGAATTTTTGCTTGTGCTCATAGTATTAGCGTTACTTAAAATGTTAACGCTGCAGGAATCAAAGAATCTCTGTCTCACACAAACATTATAGAGTAGAAATATTAAAATTAAGAACAGTGGAAGAGTGGGAAAAAATTACCTGTAAATGTGTTAGTGATTCTTTTTATGTTCATTTGGGAAATGCATTGCTGTTCTGGTGATTCAGAAACATAGCTGAGTCTCACCTTTACCTATATTGTAAATTGTTAATGTTCATAATTCTAGGGTTTTTGTTGTTTGTATGTTTATGGGTTCTTGTTAGTGGTGGGTTTTATATATGTTAGTTGTATATTAGTTGTATTATTATACTTACTGACTATTTCAACTGGAATCACCATTTAATAGTCTGTACTAAAATTGATGTGGTCTTAAGACTGTGTTTAAAATGCACTTTTGGTTTGAATTCCTTTTGGCTGATGGAAGTTTTAACTTCAAGCTTGTACTGCAAGTATTTTGTTTCCATTTTCTTCTCTTTTCTATTATGACAGACGCACTGATAATGCTGCTATTCACCAAGCTTAACCTGGCAAGCACAATCTGAAGTATCACCAGAGAGCAGATATGTTGTTTAATGAAAACTTTTAGAGGAGCAGCAATGGCATCACTCTGGGGCAGTGATGCTGCCTCCCCTTTCCCATCAGTTGCATGTTTGTGGTGCAGCTGAGAGATACTGCTTGCTCTTGTGCTGCACTTAGTAGCACTGACAACTTTCCTGCTTGGTCATCCAGACCTCCTCTCAGCTCTTCTAAATTCTGAGGTCGTGCTTCGCTGCAGCTTCCTGATAGCACTTAAATTATTAAAAATAAAATAAAAAATTAATTAGTATTTTGTTTTAGTTTTTGTTTAACCTGATGAAACATGCTTCAAGAAATATTAAGAAAAACACCATAGAGGCTGGGCATGCCAGCTGGGATAAATCACTGGCAAAGTTGTCTGAGGGTAGCTCGATGACTGTGAACTTTGTGTCAGTGTGGAAAATGATGGTTTGAAGGTGGACCGGCGGTGCTGCTTGCTGTGTGGGTTTTTGCCTCTATGGGAGCTGTTAGAAGTCCAGGTGAATCCCCCAGCTGCTCTCAGCTGGATGTGTATCCCCACAGAGTTGTGCTGCCCAGGCTGGACAGCCATGTGGATTGCAATCATTCCAGGCTAGCAGCAGTCTTTGGAGTATTCTCATCAGCCTGGTACGTGTTCCAGGCGTATGTTATGGTCCTCAGCTTCCCTTGGTGCTTTGAAATTGACTGCCTCTGTTACCCATCCCTGCATAGTGTCTATGTGCTCTAATTTAGTGGAGGGTCTTAAATGGATCACAGCCTTTGCACTGTATCAGGAGTGATTTGATACAAGCTTCTTGATTATTTTCTTATTTTTAGAAGCTCCATAGGAAATAATGATGGATATATTTCAGTATTATCTTATTTGTCTTCATATGGCTTCTAGTTTGAACTGCAAAATATTATCCCTATTCAGATGTAGGGCTCTAGTTGTTAAAGTGTGGCCAAGTAAGATTTATTTTTTCTGCATGAGCAAAAGTACGTGCAGAAACATACTTTGCAAGCGGGAGATGCTCTGCAGCAGTATATGTGTGGGTTAACGTCTTCATTTAACAGTTTATATTGAGGTGTTTCCAGTAAACTAGAGAAGGTTACTTCTGCAGTATCACACGATGTTCTGACAACTGTTAGAGAAACTGGAGGAGTGGCAAAGGGAGGTTATGAAGATGCTTGAAGAAACGGGAAGTGTTTTGATGAGGTTCTTCAGATGTTAACGTGGATTGTGGTGCTACGTGGTCATACATCTATAAACCTTTCTCCTTTCTGGAGTCTGTAGTCCAAGGGGAGTGTGTTATGCTGCTGTCATATCACCTTTATTTGCTTGCCACTTTGGGTCTCCTCTTTAAAATCATAGCTTTATATGTGGCTGAAAGCAAAGGTCTGGCCAGGCAACATAGCTCTCCGTTCATCCTAGGCTGCTGTCAGCAGGACAAATTCAGCATATCAACCAAGTCTTGCCTGCATTGTCTTGGTCCCAACAGCTCCTGTCTGGCCAGAGTCCAGTAGAGACTTGTTGCAGAATCCAAGTGCCATTGCTGCTGTTTGGTGTCTTTGCTTTGGCACTGGTGTTCTCACTCTTCCCATCCATTGGCAAGCCTGCCTGTTCCTCTGACCTTCAGAGTTGTCACCTTCTTGGATGTATTTAGGATGTGAAATATGCTTTAGGTCTTCTAAAGACTTTCTAAACTCCTCCAACAAGCTTGGGCTGCCTCAGGTTAATTTCCTCAAGTCTGGCTGCCTGCAATGTTTTGCAGCTATATTTGTGAGAGTAAGGAGGTTCAGACAGAGGAGAGCCCTCCATTCACTGTACCTAAATGCTCACCTCCAAGAGAATTTGTTGTATGTTCTTTTATTGGCTATCTGTGAGACATCATGGGAAAGGGGAGGATTGTAGTACATACCAAGAATTTTCTGTACACAACAGATTTGAGGAAGTTGCAGCTAATGATCTTTGCTGGTTATCTGTACCTATTTCCTTACTTTTCTTTCCCGTGTGGTCTGGTTGTGGGTGCATGTTTTTCCATCAAGGTGTCTGGCAAATTCCTTGTGCTTCCTGTGCCTTATCCAAGAGAATGCATGGCTGTTTGGTGTGTCTCACCACTGTGTCTCCTTTCTTCCACTTGTCATGTTTGTGTCCTAGTGTCAGTGAACTGTGTTAAGTACCTTCAAATGCTCAGATTTCTTCACCAATATGTGGAAGAGGGGGATTTTTTTTTCCAATCTGAAGACATCATCTTCCACTGTAACGACTATTAGCAGTGCCTTCCTGTCTGGATACTTCTTTCCATGAGTGAACATTTGCCCAGCATGACTGGCAGTGCTGGGATTCTGGTGGAGGTAGCCACAAACTACAGTGGACACCTGGAAGGTCTTGTTCCTGAATTGGAGGTTCACAAACAACTGGTTCAGCTAATCTGTCAAAGATGATGTTGTCCTGACTCACCCTGTTGTACTAGTATTTACATTTATCTGATTTTATTTGAGCTGATAACTGGCAAAAAATAGATGAGGAAAGGAGTAAGGTGGCTTTCTGCTAGTTTAACTGCCTGCATTATCTTGCTGTGATGCTGTCTGAGTGCTAGTGCCAATGCAGAAGGGGGGTTGAAGACCTACAGTGGGAACTGGAGCTGAGGGGAAGGCTCTTGCTGCAGTCTCATCTGGAGCAGAGCTGCCAGGAGGATGGGGGGATCTGCTTCCTTCTCAGCACCCAGTTGCTTGCCTCATGTTCACTTCTGAGTCTGCTGAACCTCTTTTGAGGTGATTCAACTCACTAACCAAAGCAAATGTTTTGCTGATTTATTAAATCAGCTTGGGAGTGGGCCTTGTAGCTATGCGAGGGGGGAGAAGAGCATTGCCAAGGTTTGGAAATGCATTGAAAAAGGGGGGTGAGGAAAATGAGTTGATGTTAATTGCCCTAACTAGGCTGAATTAC
Source organism: Coturnix japonica (assembly GCF_054131305.1). NCBI lineage: Eukaryota > Metazoa > Chordata > Aves > Galliformes > Phasianidae > Coturnix > Coturnix japonica. The sequence continues at coordinate 67,419,273 of NC_140663.1, forward strand.
CATGAGTACAAGAGAATGAGCCTGTTGAAGATAACATTGATCTTGTGACACCAAGAGGTGTCATGGATCATTGGAAGTAGAAAAGGAGCAAGCAGGAAGTTACGGAACAGGCAGCTGGACAAGTTGAAAGTATGACAGATTCTGATAGACTATAATTACCTCTCAATTGAAAAAGAAAAAAGAAACTTGAAGTGTTTTTTATCTGTTAAAATGATTATTTTTTTTAATTGGTTCACCACTTTACATCCTATGGGCTGTGGGATTTTTAAGCTACAGTTTTTGTTGTGGTTCAGATGTAACTTTTTGTGGGCTCTGAGCAAACATTTGTTCTTGCTGGCTGGTACAAACAAAAGCTATTTTGAAACCCTGGTTACTTTAGTTAGAAGAATAAACTACAGGTAGATCTCTCAGGTGGTAGATAACTTGGCAACTTTGCTGTGATTTCTGCTACTGATTTCTAAGGTGTTTTTCCTTTAAGTGTGAGTACTTCTTTTCAATGTCTTATAGTTTGATGCAATTAAAATGCATATTTATGATGTCTATAGAAAGGAAAAGAGAAACATATTAGAAGACTTCTTTTAAAAGAAAAAGAGGTACATTTAAATTGTATCTCTACCCCGTCATAGCTTAAAGTTTAAAATAGTTCCCTTGCTTTGAAAGTAGCTTCTCTTGGATTTCTTCCCCTAGGTTATTAGTATAGTTCCTGTCATTCAAGAAAGCATCTTTGGGTCCTGTACTCTGTTTAGAGCGAGTTATGTGGAGCAGGATGGAATTTTCTGCATTAGCTTTCTCTTTGGCATTGCTGTTTCAGTTGAGTAAAAAGCAGAGAACTAACACTGCCAACTTCAATAATTAAATTTTATAGGATATTAGAGCCTTCATATTTTCTAGGAAGGGTTGGAGAGGTGGGGGAAATAACCTGTTTTTTATTATTTTGGTGATATGTATTTCATTCCTGAATGTTGCAACAAATTGGAAAGCTTAATATCCTCATTTGCCAGCCCTGTGGAATGTGTTACAAGTTGTGGCTTTGAATCAATCTGCATGAAGCTGCTCATCTGATGTGTAGCTGAGCTTCTTCTGAGCTGTCATTCAAATCACTGCTATCATTCATGAAAAGGATGTTTTCTCTGGCTGCTCCTCAGCCAGCTCTGAGCACCATAAAGGAGTGAATAACCTATGCAAGGCAGCTGTGTTAGGCTCAGCAGTGCCTTCAGGCCTCAGTGATTACACTTGACATGCCTGGTGTTCCAATTCATTGCATGCTGTGTGCATGGGGACTCTTGCTCCGTGTTGTACATAATAATGGAGCCTGTACTCATTTGTGTGTGGATTTACCTTTTTTCAAATGCTGGGCATGCTGTCTTATTACAGCAAGCTCTGCCAGTTGGCTGCACACAGCACTATGGTCTGCTGGGTGACACTGAGCTGGCTATTAACTGGATCTTTTAAGTTACAGTTGTATGCAAGGTTTAAAAAGTAGGTGGTTATATTGCATGTCTGTTTCTTACCACTTCCAATTTACTAAATAGCATTTTTTGTTTGTTTGTTTGTATTTTCCTTGAAAATGCAGTCTTTGTAAGCAACCTACACTTAAAGGAAACTAATGTGATTTGGCTTAAATCTTTGGGGGATGGGAAATTATGCAGAGAAGGGAAGGTGATAGCAAAGTAAGGTAATAAACACACTTAATAAAAGGTTTCAGCTCTTTCATTTAAAGGTGTCTATTCCTTCTGCACTGAATTATAATCTTTAAACTGAGTATTTTGCTGCACAATAAATATTTGCTTTCTGGAGCAGGGAATACAAATTGAATATTCCTAAGAACAAAAAAGCTCCTCCCTCAAGCTAGTCAGGTAGCTTTCCATCTGAAACTTCTAACATTTGACAGAAATCAATTTCAAGTCAGTGTTTCTGAATTTAGGCAGATGACCTGAACAACTTAGTTTTCAAAAAGGAGAGGGGAAAAAAAAATTAGAAAAAGAAAGAAAATAGCTTCCAAACATCCAGCAGCATTTGTGTAAGTTTTGGAGATGGAGGTAGATTAAGGAAATTTTAAGTTGACTTGGCTGCTCCCAGTATGGTGCTGCCTTTGATAAACAGTTTTGTGGTAATGAGGGTAATAGTCTGATCTTGGAAACTAATGTTCGAGTTTTCTGTAGTGTGCTTTTATTAGTCATTAGTATTTCTAATTTCACTGTGAGTTTCTCATGTAAGAACTGCATCTGCTTTGGCAATGTAGCACTCAGCGTTTGGTTGTGCACATCACTGGCTATATAAATGCAGGCCTTTCTGTTAGGACATGCATCCTTCCAGGAATTCTAAATGCCTACCTGTACTGATGAGTAAATCTGGAGGATTTCTGTTAAATCTGGGTAGTGACAGCTAGACAAGCATATACAACATGCCAACTGTAATTTGTGTCTAGGTGCTGCTGTGTGCCTTTGCTGCTACACTGTCCAGGGAAATGTAGGGAAAGGTAGGTATGCTTACTGATAGTGGTAAAAACTCTGTATTTTACTTCACCCTTTGCTGAACTAGGAATGAGTGGAATTTTCATAATGTTATAGCATGTGCTTAAGGACATGCTTAATTAAAAGGGTATGTTACCTTTAAAAACCAGACCTTTCTCATAGTTAGTTCTTACCATTAATTGTTGTTGGGTATTTATATGAAAAATGTACAGATCACACAAACTGATGCAGGAGGCAAGTAAAGAGTGGTTGAGCTGAGTTCTATAATACTTGCTGTAGTCTGTTTCTATGGGTGTATTTTTCTACCTACCTCTTCAAATTGGAACTGATGCTCAAAAACATCATTCCTCTCACGCTGCACATTCATTGAATATTTGTATATCATATGTAAAAGGTACCTAACATATATAATTTCAGAGTATTAACACAGGGACATCTTTGATGACCTGATGTGTATTATATTTTTATTGTGTTGTGGAGTGTATATTAGCAAATTCTGGACAAAAAATATTGAATCTTTGCTCTGATGGGCAAGCACCGACTGCATGTAGAGCTACTATATCTTCATCTTTCATATTCTTATTTAAGTAGCCTCCTTTACAGAGTAGTGTCATTTGGGCACTTCAAACCTCCATTTTCTTTGTTCTTTGCCTTCTCCTTTAATCTAATTTTAATAATGCAGAACCCAGAATAACGAGCAGTGCATTACGAAGTTACCATCTTGAGTTGTAGTACTGTTGAAAGGCTTGGAGTCTGTCTTTTCAGTTAAACCATAAAATGTCTTCTCCCCCTCTGCCTTCTTCCCCGCTCCCCTTTGAATTGCTAGTTTCATGACAATGGCACATAAGGCCATAAGCTGTTTTTAACAGGAGTGTTGTTAACATGTCTATCTATCCCCCCTACCCCTTATTTCTCCCACTTCAAGCCGCCCCACTGTTGCTGTATGCAAACCGCCGTGACCTGAGGCTGGTGGATGCTGCCAATGGGAAGGAGAACGCCACAGTAATCGTGGGTGGCCTTGAAGATGCAGCGGCAGTGGACTTTGTGTTCGTAAAGGGGTTGATATACTGGAGTGACGTGAGTGAAGAAGCCATTAAACGAACAGAATTCAATAAATCTGGGAGTGTACAAAACGTGGTCATTTCTGGACTTTTGTCACCTGATGGGCTGGCATGTGACTGGCTGGGAGAGAAATTATATTGGACAGATTCTGAAACAAATCGGATTGAAGTTTCTAATTTAGATGGATCACTGAGAAAAGTTTTATTTTGGCAAGAATTGGATCAACCCAGAGCAATTGCCTTAGATCCTGCAAGAGGGTAAGTCTTTGTTAAATGAAATGGTTTCAAACCTGAACACTTTCGCTGCTACTTGCATGCTGAATGATTTTAAATAATTGGTGGTGCTGTGGTTGAATGTATTCTAACTCATTTTGTGTTATTTATTTCTCTATTGCTGTGATTTGAAAATAATTTATACTTCTGAAATTATGTTCATGTCAGCAAACAAGTAGAAGTCATCAGACGTTCAAGAATAGGAGAAGCTTATTTTGGCTGTAGTGCAGATGATGAACATAAATGTGGAAGTTCCAAGGTGAAAACAGATGTAATCTGCTTGAAAAAAAAAATCAAGTTGTCAGACTTGTGTCTCACTGCAGCATCAAGCTGGAGGTCTTTGTTCATCGCTAATATTTATGCTTCCTGAAAACAGCAGGGAAAAATAGACTACATTAATAACATTTTGGGGGACGTATTTTGACATGCTTTATCATCTAAGCAAAGTTTATAGGGAAGTTCATCATCTCACTCTACAGGGAACTTTTGGTTAAAAAAACCCTGTGTTTTGCATTAACCCATTCTAGAACAAGTTTAATTCTTCTAGTTTCAGTCTCTGTGTGTGACTTAAAGTATCGTCTTTTGGCTTTGTTCTTGGGAATGAGCTGTGGTTGCCAGTAATGAAAAATTCAGTGGCCTTTTTGGTGATAGTTGTAAATGGTGACTTTGAGGTTACCAGCTGTGTGCATCTGTCGTGAGGTGACTGGCTCAGGAGTGTGAAAGATTAATGGAATATCCTTGATGTTGTGTAATCTTATTAATAGATCCCTATGAATAGGTTTCTGTATAGATATTTATACTATCCTTCCTCCCCCCCCCCCCAATTTGTTTACTACTTATAAATCAGAGCTGATGATGGCATGGGTTCTACTAGATTCTAGGACCATTTAAGGGTACAAGAAAAGATGTATTCATTCCACCCACCATCCCAAAGATGGGAGATAAAGGAGCAAAAATACAGTCAAAATGTTTTTGTTTTAACTTGTAGACAGAGAGACAGTGGTTCTTACTAGTTATGAATAACACTTGACAAGCCAGTTGGTCTTTTTGAGTATTTGTATTTTCCATGTACGCATAAGAATATGTTCAGTGATCAAAACTAGGTGATTGTGTACTCTTGCAGTCTTTCAAAATACTTAAAGAGAAATTCCAATGAAAAGAGTGAAATAGATCAAAGGTAAAGAGCACTTTTCTTTTTCCATACTGATGATCTGTTAAATCAATAGGCACAAACATTTCAATATGACTGCAGCTTGTTTTCTGATTGTTTGCTTTTATAAAAAAAAATTTTAAAAATGCTGTAGTTGAAGGAGGAGATTTTGTTTTCTTCTGTAAGTCAGTTTGTCAGCTGTTATTTGAAAAGTATGTTTTAGTGAGACAGGATGGTAAGCCAGTGATATATCCGCTTTGCCTTACCATACCGTTGATTAAAAAAACAAAAACAAAAATAGAACCAAACAACTGCAGTTTTTGTGTGCAGCTTTATGGCAGCAAGTATTTCTGCTTTTAATAAATATATTTCCCCTAGACTTTGACAACTGAGTGGAAAGATAACCTCAATACAGGGGTATATTTGTTCCTTACATAAATAATTAAAGCACCAGACTGTACTTGTGTACACACCTCTAATATTTACACCTTTTTAGCCCTGTAAATATATTTAGATTACACACTGTTGTCTGGCAGGGATGAACCATAAAAATAGCTAATAAGATCTGAAACTTGGAAAAGCAAAATCCCTTTCATTTTCCTGCAGCTCAGTCCATCTCCTTTTATTCACAATTGATGATTATTGCAAAGAAAGATTTATGAGGTCTTACCAAGCCATTACATTATTTAGCAGCACATTTTACAGTATGATTTTTTTCTCACAAGTTCAATTTTTTGTCTTTAAAGTTCATTTGACAAATATAGTTAATCCAAAGTATTTCATAATCCAGTTGAATTAAATACCAGAATCTACATATATATTTGGGACTTGGTTAAATATGTATATTATTAAGGGATATGATTTAGCAGAGGGTGTTAGAGTTAGGGTACTATGGTTAGGCTGCGGTTGGACTTGATGATCTTTGAGTTCTTTTCCAACCTGGGTAATTCTATGATTATGCGCATCTATCTTACTGAAAACAGAGAATGCCTACTTTAAAATAAAATGTGAAGAATAGTATTAGCTAGCATAAATATGCAGTAATGAATAGTATGTTCGCTAGGCAGTGTTTTGTGTAGGGAGAAAATGAAGATCTTTTCAGCAAGTTGTGAGCTGTAGGATACCCAGCCATCATTCTCTTAAAGTCTCTGCTCAGTACTGTTGTGGTAGTTCTGAGGAACATGGTCATTCTCTTCCAGAGCATGCTTACAGCAGCGATAATGGTACTGAAGAGTAACTGGTGTGGGTAACCTTTGCTGCCACTGCCAAACCATCTGTTAATTGTGTGTGAGGTTGTATATGTAACTGTGAAATACCAGTGTAGAAATTAGACTTGCTGCCCATGTCTGTTTGCAATCACTAATACATTTACTAATGGAAAAAACTTCTCAATTCATAGTTGTGACACGGCCTCCAAGTCTGACTTTTTACTCTGATATTTTTGTCTAAGAAGTCATCAGAATCTAAAATGTCTGTAGTCTTCTTACCAATCATCTCCTGTATATGTTTTTAGGTCTAAGCTTCTTATTTCTCTTTTTCATGGAGTGCAATTTATTTTATATTTTCCCATTTTGTCGTCTTGGCAGTCAATGAAATGTTGTGCATGTACCAGGGGAGAGAAGCAACCTTAGATGAAGCAGGATCGGGGTGCTTCTTCAGCCTTCTTTTGCAGTGGATTGAGGATTTTCAGAGCTGTTTCAGGAAGGCTTCTGGGTGCTTGTTGTCCTTTCTGAAGTTGTTTTTTACTGACTAGTGTTGAACATAATACCCTGTTAAGAAGATCAATAACAGTGAATAACACATACACTTTGTTGTTAACTTTTGCCAGGGGAAAACCTGGTGGTAGACTACCACGTGTGCAAAGGAGCAGCACGTTAGGAATTGCTTGCATGAAAGTAGACCAAGTGACAAAGAGATTTTTCTACTTGTGTGTGTGTTTATAAACAAATAAAACATGCCATATGTATTCAGATTCTCAAGCAAGCACTGCTTGAAAATGCAGTATAGTAAATTTGTGCTGCTGTTTTTCGCATTTTATTAACTTTTACAGCCCTTCTGTCCTCAGGGAAGAATCTTCATTATCATCATGAAAGTCGTTCCCAGATTGCTCTTTAGACAACTAGATGAGCTTTATTCTTAGGAAGCACTATGAAAACGTTTTTCTCACTTCTATACGTATTGTTCACGAAAAGGAATTTTTAGTGCCTTCTAGAAGTGCTGACTAATTGCTTACTTTTCAGGACATGTTTTAAATCAATTGACTATAGAGTTACTTTAATTGTTCAACTTCGTTGTAAAGCTTTCAGGTTGTAAAGGTTTTAAGTTAATGAATGGAATTAAGAGTACAAAAAGCCACAACACTTTTTATGACAGATGAAGTTGATTTCTGAAATGAAGTACTTTGTATGTTGGGTAAGATCTTCAGATTCAACAGGCAATCCTCCCCCAGCAGACCTTTCTTATTTTTCTTCATCTAAAATGCTTTCAGGGAATATATATCCTCTCTTTTTATGGACCTGCTTATTTTTTCCCTTTGATATCTAAAAGCTTGCACCTAAGTGCATTAAGCCCAAAATATTCTTGCAGTTGCCATAGAGGCCTTGAATCATAATGGAAAGATTTTTGGGAACATAGAATCACAAGGTTGGAAAGGACCTACATGATCATTTAGTCCAACTGTCCTCCCATTACAGTGTAGCTACAGCAAACCACTAAACCATATCTTGTAGCTCCTCATCCAGACGCTTCTTGAATGCTGCCAGGGACAGCGACTCCACCACCTCCCTGGGCAGCCATTCCAGTGCCTGACCGCTCTGAGAGGAAAAAATTCCCTCTTATGTCTAATTTAAACCTCTTCTGGTACAACCTGTGGCCATTTCCTCAGGTCCTGGGAGAAGAGGCCAAACCCCTCCTCATCACAACCTCCCTTCAGGAAGTTGTAGAGTGCAATGAGATCTCCCCTGAGTCTCCTCCAGGCTAAACAATCCCAGCTCCCTGAGCCACTCATCATAAGACTTGTGCTCCAGATCCCTCGCCAGTTTTGTTGCCTTTCTCTGGACACGTTCCAGGGCCTCTTGTAGCCTTTCTTGTAGTGAGGAGCCGAAAACTGAACACAATACTCGAGATGTGGCCTCACCAGGGCTGAGTACAGGGGGATGATTCTCTCTGATGACCTCTCTGCTCCTGATAGCCACACTTTTTCTAATACAGGACAGGATGCTGTTGGCCACCTGGGCACAGTGTCGGCTCATTTTCAGCTGAGCATCAGCCAACACCCCCAGCTCCCTTTCCTCTTCACAGTCATCCGGCCACTCAACCCCAAGCCTATTGCTATGGGGTTATTGTAGCCAAAGTGCAGGACCTGGCACTTGGACTTGTTGAACCTCAGCCCAGCAATCTAGTGATCCAGACTATCCAGATCCCTCTGAAGGGCCTCCCTATCCTCAGGCAGTTTTACACTACCTTCCAACTTGGTGTCACCTGCAAACTTACTGAGGGTACATGCAATCCCCTCATCTAGGTCATCAATGAAGATACTAAACAAGGTGGGCCCCAGTACCCACCCCTGGGGGACACCACTTGTAATGGGTTGCCAGCTGGACTTAACTCCATTAACCACTACCCACTGGGCATGTCCCTCTAGTCAGTTCCTTACCCAAAGGAGGGTATACCTGTCCAGGCCACCAGTTTCCCCAGGAGAATACTGTGAGAAACCATGTCAAAGGCTTTGCTGAAGTCTAGGTAGACTACATCAACTGCCTTTCTCTCATCTATCAGCCTGGTCACCCAGTCATAGAAGGAAATGAGGTTGGTCAAGCACGACCTGCCTTTCGTGAATCCGTGCTGACTGGGCCTGATCCCCTGGATGCCACACACATGCCATGTGATCTCACCCAAGATGATTTGTTTGATAACTTCTCCTGCTACTGAGGTCAGGCTGACAGGCCTATAGTTCCCCAGATCCTCCTTACAGCCCTTGTAGATGGGAGTCACATCGGCAAGCCTCCAATTCTCCAGGACCTCTCCAGTCAACCAGGAGTGCTGGTAGATGGTGGAGAGCAGCTCAGCAATCGCCCCCACCAGCTCCCTCAGCACCTGAGGGTGGAGCCCTTCTGGTTATATAGACTAGTAGCAGTCCAGGTGGAGGAGGAGCTCTTTATCTGTCTCCACCTGAATCACTGGGGGGGTATTCTGTGTTCCATCCCAGACTTTCAGATTGGGGCATAAAGTGCCCTGGGGACAACTGTTCTGTTCATTAGAGGCAGACATAAAGAATTTGTAACAAAATTTACTTGTTGTAAAGCAAGGAAATGAAATTGAACAATTCTAATATTATAGTGTCTTGGATATTATGGAAAAAACATTTTAGGAATGAAAAATTCACAGTTTCTTTGTAAGACTTCTGTTTCTTGTTGTTTACTTACGGGTCAACGTTATTTAAACTGGTACCTTAAAGGTACATTGCAATAATTGAATAACTGAAGGGCCGCCTTCTTGCCTTCTCTTGCCTGATGCCACATCTTCTTTGAGCAGATTACATGTGGCTCAAAATCTTTTCGGTGCTCCTTTATTGCCACTGACATATTTCACAGGCAGCAGGTTAGTGTGCACTATTTAGTGCATAGCCTGTTCTGTGACAGTAAGAACTTTGAGACTTTACAGGTGATTTATATGAAAGTGTTGAGCTGATATGAAATCTGCACATTGTTGTGATGTTGACACAATTTATAAGGTGTATTTAATCTTCATCTAAATAAGCACCTTTAATCAGAGGATGCTGGTTGTAAATACAGCACTCTTAGTGGGTTTGTTCATTTTGTAATAATGTTGTTGCGAGGATATTCAGGCTGTTGAGGTGGTATTTCTTTATGTATTTTTTTGTTTAAGACCAGATGAAAAGTGAATTCTGTTAACAGCTATATTTTGGTGACTTAGAAATGAAACTAACCCAAAAGATTGTAAAATAGTAGTGCGCTGGTTGTCCTGTTGACTTTACATCAGGATTGTCTTGCCTTGGCTTTTGGGTTGTGTGTAACTCAGGAAAGATGCAAGATGCAGCACCAGTGTTACTAGGTAATTCGATGATCCTAGTGCAGGTTCTGCTGGGTTTGTACTGCAAAACCTGACAGCATGTGGAGCCTTTGGGAGGACAGCATGGCAGTTGAAACAGCCTTGCTGTACCACAGCTATATCTGCTTCTAAAGCATAAGGCGGCCAGTTTTTAGCTCTTGGTCTTAGTAAGGTGTTCATGGCTTTCAGGAGCAAAATGGGACAATATTCACTTATGGTAAAAGTGTTCAATGCTAACACTTTCAGGTTTGTTTTTGTTTGTTTGTTTCAGTTTGAGCACCATTGACAGTTCTGTTCATTTTTTCTTTCAAAAAACTTTGCAAGGCTTATTGGAGATTTGGTGCATGAGATGCTGTCCTCCATTTGAGAAGGCATGACTTCATTGCACAGATCAAAATATGTATTTCATTCTCCTCTTCACTTTTTGCTTCCTCTAAAGGAGGAGGTGGAGGAGGTAACCAGAAACCCACATATGTAAAACAGAGTGAAGGCATAGAGAGGTGACCTCTCTTGTAAATCTTGCTGTGCAGGTTTTAGATGTTGCTGCCACTGATTCTCTAGTCTCATCCTACTAACAGGGGTTTCCAAGAACTCAGGGTAACATAATCATTGGGATGTTTTCCTTAATTTTCAGGCATTTTACATAGTTTTCTCTATTCACGGAAGGAGATGGGAGTGATTTGGTCTGTTAGAAATCAAACTGAAGTACACACAGTTGATTTATGGAGGATCTTCATCTTATAGATTCAAATACCTTAAAATTGCAGATGGTTTTAACTCTATGCAAATTTGGAAATACTCTTTCATCCGTGCCTCCTTTGTTCAACACTTGAGCTAGAAAACAAGATTGTGGACTGGGTCACCTGAGGGCTGGGCTTTAGTTTGCCTTCTGCCATCTCTGCAGTGAATAAACTAGTGGCATCTTGAAACACTGCTGAGTTTGTCAAAGCAGGGAGCTCACTGGCTTTTTTATTTTTCCCCTTAGTGTCTTTTGATTTGCACTTGTGCCTGTGAAACATGTGAATATGGTGTTTTATGGGATACTCTCTTGATGGTTTTTTGTGGTCATATTCACAAAGATAATTTAGCCCACTAATAGTTACCTCAGTGTTAGAGTAATAATGGTGATAAAAATCAGTAAAATTTATGTGAGCTGGCCTAAAGTATCAATGTATACTTCAGATGTCTGTATGCAGTGTTTGTTTAGTAAGCTAGAACTGAGCATTTGAACCAAGGTAGTAATTTCTGGTCTGCATGAATAACCTCTGGTAACTGGTCTTTGGGCATGCCTCTGTTTATCTGCAGTTTCAACCCCCACAATTATGACTTAGCATCTAAGTCTAGACTCTGAAGACCAAAAATTGTGAGCAAGCAAGTTTTCACCAATGACATTTTGAATGAAGCTTTATATTGAGTGAACACAGGGAAAGTTGTTTTTAAAATTATTAATTTTATACTTTGAGCAAGCATTACTAGCTAGCATGCTAATTAAAATATGTTTGTTCACATACCTTTAAAAATTAAAATGACCCTAAGACATCTTTTAATAACTATTAACAGGAACTCAAAGGGCTGTATTAATTTGCAGCAGAAAGTTGTAATCTGAAATCTTGTTTGTCCTATGTTCTAGCATTTAAGAAGTTCAAAACAGTGTTATTGATGGGGAAGCAGAATGTCTAGAAAGGAACATCCATGCAATTTCTGGGGAAGGGTCCGCAATAAAACTAAGTCTTCCTCTCTGACTTCCAGCCCCTAAAATACAACTTGCATAACTTAGGATTGTCTATTAGGAAATTATTTTCTTAGAGCAGAAACATAGTCTATCTTGGCTGTGGTAGATAACAGGAGTGTAGTAGTTTCTTGTCTTACAGCTAATGAGTCATCGTCTTCATAGGGTTGTGGGGTGTGGAGGTGGAAGGTGGAATGCTGGAGGAAAAAGTCTTAAGTTTTCTTCATTTAAAATCTGTATAAGATTGTTGTGCGTTTTCATTCCTGACGGTGTTTAGAAGGAAGGACTGAAATGGGTTCACGTGTAAAATTTTGTCCAAAATTTAGAAGGAGGTATTTGATTTGTATTGTAGAAAATGGAGAAAAACTCAGCTTTTTTTTTTTTTTTTTTAAAGGCAACTTTTTGTTGAAGATGATGATTGCTGTGTTTATCTTGTTGACGAAAAGATTGACTTATGGCTCACTTCTTGAAACCAGATCATAAATTCTCTTGCTAGCATGATTTGAATTAGATTGTTCTTTAAACTATGATTAACTTTGTCGTATATAAAAAAAATAGCACTCGGCTGTATAAAAGTTAGGCATGATTAACAAAAAGTCTTTAGAAGAACCATCTTTATTTGGCTCTGTTCCTGGAAAAAATAAGACTATCCCTGTGGAGGAAGATATTTCTGTACCGTCTTCTGTGTGCAATGGTCAGATAGAATGTCATGGGATTATATGTTGTAGTGAGGATGCTGAGGAAATCCAGCTTTTTATAGTGCAGCTAGTAAGAAAGGAAGATGTACTGGGGATGTAAAAATTGAGTGAGCCTAATCAAATACCTGAATATATGTTTATAGAATTTCTGCTTATAGATCCAAGGATAGGGAAAGATGGTGGACATTAGTCTGAATGCCCAGGTGTTGAATTGGGCATGTGTTTGAAAAGGTGCAATTCCACTCTGTCTATCTATAAAAGACCTGAAAATGACCCGAATAAAGCAAAAGAGTGCTCTGGGTTTTTGCTTGGTGCGCAGAGAAAGAATCATTACTTTTAACTCCTTGGTGTGCTGCTGTAGCCTACCTGGTGAATTTCTAGTCTGTCAGTTTCTTCAGTAGACTGAGTTGTGGGTGCTTAATAATTAAGCAATAGGAAAATCTAAGCCTTGCTGTGTGTCCCTTCAGATGGATTAGTGACTCCATGCTGGCACTCTGGATTTTAAGTGGTGCGCTGTAAATGCATACGTAGTATATATTTGTGATGTCTGTGTAGTTAATTGTATCTTACAATTGAAACATGGTAGCTGTGTTGTACCTTAAAACTTAAACAGTAAACCCAGGATTGTTAAATTCTGCAAACTTTTCAACTTTCTTTTTTTCCTTGGACTAATGAATAGCATCACAAAGAAGCAGTAAAGCATTTTCTGGATCTTAATGCTTAATTAGGATCTTTCTACTACGTCTGTCTTCACAACTGCCAACATTCATTCTGGGTCTCTACGTCTCTGTCTCTCCCTGCTCTTCCCCCACCTCCTTTCCTTCCCTAGAGATGTTCAACACATACTTTAAATTTTTATTTCTCATGGGAGCCTTGTCGTTTCTCATTTTTACATCTTAATTCCATGTTTCAGCATAAAGAATTAAGTTTTCTCCGTCACTTCAAGTAAGAAATGGTAAAGATAAGAGATTATGCAACTGAGAGCACTGCTAAGTCTGAGCTCTTTTTTTCTGAATAAATCTTTGCAAGTGCAAAATTTATTTTTCCTATTTAAAGGATAAGTATTATCTCTGCTCTAGCAGGTTGTTAAATTACACTGAAATTAAACAAATCTGACTTGCAAACTATGTTCATGCAGTTCTCTTGCTGTGCATTGTAGTGATGCATTGAAATATCTCGGATTCTTAAGTAAAAGATCATTTCACTAAAAATGCCCGTGACAGGTAATAAAACTCAGAAAAACCTCAAGAGATTCATGTGATTTATAAAGCGGTGGACTTTACTAAGTCTTAAACTGTAAGGCGATTCTTCAAGAATGCTTTCAGGTGTGTAAAACAAACCTCATATCTGTCTTGCTGTAAATGCTTGAAAAGTAATGGAGCTCATGCAGATGGTAACAGTCCTGAGTTATCTATTTTTGTTGGTTTGGGGAAAAGGAGGTAAGCTGCTGCTTCACCTCACCGTAAGATCTTTCCCAAATGTTCTGTTAACTGTGTAGTGTTACGTGTTGATTGTACTGTGTTTTCCCGATGAAACAATTTGTTGTGTTACTGTGGTAGCTTGACACATTATTTTAAACAGTATTCAATTCCATGTTTACTGTAGCCAGAAATGTTCTTTGGAGGCTCTGACTACAGATTTCTATCGACCCCCTGGGCGTGCATACAACCAGTTGCTTGACTGAGGGAGTAATTGAAGAGCACAGTGCTCAAGCCAGCTCACTGCTGCTTGGCTAAAGAGTCACTGGTGAAAACAGAAGTTTGTTTTGGTAAAGGTATGATCACTACTCATAACCACTAAATGCCTGAGTATTAGATAAATTACACAGTCCTAATGATCGTTTTATAGTAACAAACCGAATTTGGATTGAAAGAGAGGGATACTATGAAAGCATGAAAATACAATGTGCTCTTGAGGGTTGACAGAAATTTGTTACTTAACTAGAGAAGAATCATCTCCTTGCATAAGAATGTTCTTCTATTTCAAGACAGAAATGAGACTTGGAAAACTGAGAGTTCCTGAACTGAGCTCTGTATATAAATGTATTTGTTTTAGCTTCATTAAAATCTGTGAAATTTCATCAGCTAATGTAAGCAGAATGTTCTGCCCACGGTTTGGTAAGCAGCTGAAGGACAGTCTTGTTGGTAACTGTGAAACACGATCTTTTTGCTCAGCATCCCAAGCTGCCTGGTTTGCAGCATATATTCTGTAAGCCTGGTTTGCAGCACGTATTCTATAAACCACAACTTCACAGTTGCACATTCTGTCTTCTCCTTCATATGAAATAGTTTTAATCTGCCAATCTCGCACAGATGATTTTAACTAATGGAGGTTAAGAAAGGAGAATCCAGTTTAGAAGAAAATAGATCTGTATATGTCCTGATGGACAATGGAAAGCTGACATACCTTAACTGGTGTCAAGCAGTGACTGGGAGAAAGGCTTGGTGTTTTGGAATTTTGATGGGCTCTGTGGTTATCCAGGGACTATACGGAGCCTGAGATGGAAGTCTTCCCATTTTCTTCAGTGAGAATGAGATTATGGATGCCAAAGGGCCACCCCTGCAACAGGATGGAAGATGAAGGTTTTTTAGCTCTGTTTCTTGTTTGAGTTCTTTGTCACTCTTCCTCTTTTGGAGCCTGGCCCTATGCAATGAACTGACAGTAATCTGAAGTTGAATTTCTCATTGGTGGCTGTGAATATATTAGTTGTCTTTGTCAGCTCTCCAAGACACAAAATGAGAGACAAGATGCTGCATTTGTGTAGTTCCCTACCACCTGCGTGTCTTGTAAAATCTCTCCGTAATCTCATTCATTTCCTTCATCTTCTTTATAAACCACATTTCAAAAAGTCCCTTAGATACTGGGACATATAACCTTGAAATATATCAAATCACCCAAAACTTGAATAAGAAGTGGCTTTGTAGGGAGGGTAGGCTGCATTATGTTCGCACACACATGCATGTAATTGTTGATGTATGTGAGTGCACGTATGCATATTTTATCTGCAGAGTTCACTATTGTGAAAATTAACAGCATTAATTGCACACCGATGCTGGGTTGTTGCTGAGCGATGAGGCAGGGGAGGAGCGGAGCAGGGACAGGGCCTGAATGAGGCTGGGGGTATCTGAACTGTGTGACACCACATGGATGGCACTGACAGTGAGGGGAGGTGGCAGGGGATGGCTGCAGGGCATCAGTAGGCGGGGGTTAGTGATTGCACTGCAGCCGTGTGTATTGTTATACTTACTGTTTCGTTTCACGTTTCCTCTTCTGTCTCACTAAATAGTTTCTATCTCAACCCAGAAGTTCTATTTTGTTTCCAGTTCCCTCCCTCATCCCACTGAGTGTGGAGCGAGTGAATAGCTGTGTAGTGCTCAACTGCTGACGAGATAAACCACAGCGTCCTCTTAGTTATATGCTATATAAGACTGCTCAGATGATCTTGACAGCACTGGGAATTCAAAATTAAAAGCGTACTCAAGTATTTTTCAGGACCCTGGCTGGATACTGAGCGGTTTTTGGTCCTGTAGCTGAGAGATAGAAGTAGCTGTCAGCATTTTGGAAGGATGAAAAGGACAAACATCTTAGTCCTCAACAAAGGAGTAGAATACTCTAAGAAAGAACTATATGAAAATTAAAAGCAAGATTTGTCATATTGGAGAAAAGCCGTCTGACAGCTCTTCAGCAGGCTACCACAAGTCCTGTATTTAAAACTAGACGAGAAAGAAGGTGACCCTGAAATATTAAATAAGCTTAAAGACAGTGTTTCTGGAATCAAGCAGAAAGTCATCTGTGGCAGTTACTTGATATTTAAACCTTGATTTGAGTTCTGCCTGTCATTTTGCTGATTAAGAAATCTTATTTTAGGCTCCTGCTCATGAATGATTTGGCCTAAGACTTTCATTGTTAATTTTCAAAGCCGAGTTTGTTTGGGGATTGTCCCTGTGAATTCACAATTGCCTGCTCCAGTGAGAAAAGAAAATTATTTTGTGCAAATGGAAGGATCTCCAGAGGCAGATGGCTGTGAAATAAAGTTTTGAAGAGACTACGAAACAATTCTTTTAAAATATTATATTTGAAAAGTTGGTATTACAAAAGTAGTTATAGTCCTAAAAATCCTCTTAGGAAGGGTAGTTGCTGCAAATGTTTTCCATCTTGAAATACAAGCAGATGAGGATTTTTAATACCTACGTTTCTCAAGGCTATCTCGTATCTTTTTTCCCCTCTGCCACATTTCCTCCCACCACGTTCTGGGCTGAACCATTCAGTTTTCAAAGTATACATTACACTGAATTTTTTGAGGGAATGTATGTGTTAAACATATGCTGTGGGATGGTGTCTTTTAAAGATAAGCTGTTTGGTTTTGGTTGTTGTTGTGGCTGATGTATGTATTTTTTCTTTTTGATGAAGTTTCAGTTCACAAAGCATCTTAAAGACAGAGCATAGAAACTGTCTTATAAATTGCCCAGCACATCGGACTTGTTGTTGTTGACTGTGAGGGTAGGGTAGATAAAACCACAGCATTAGTAGATATTTTGTCACAACAGTGCTGAGTGTGCTGCTTTGATAGAGAATAGTGTTTTTCCACAAAGTGATTTAGTAGCATTCCAACATTGAGACTTAATTGTTTCCTTATCGCAGTACCTAGATGCCAGGTGAAACTTCATTAACTGCTGAATATTAACTTCAAATGTTTTCCCTTGGGATAGTGAAGAATAGTATTAGGCAAAATCTATCTATTTTTCTGTTAAAATAAGCAAAATAATAATAATAATATTAAAAAATAACTTAATACAGTGAAAGGGGTAACTGCTCTCCCCTATTTAATTACAGACCAAGTCTGGCTAATAAAATGTAGTTCTGGTGAGAATTTGGAAAGTGCACAAGCTAGGTGGTGAAAATAAATAGTAGAGTAACTATATGCTTAATAATTTTTATTGGTGGAAAAAAATGTGAACCCACGCAACAGCATTTTTTGCAACTATGTTCTAGTCAACCGTGCAACTTACTCATTTTCTATTGCTTCTAGATAAGTTTCCTCTGGTGTGACTGTGGTAAAGTTGACAGAAACATGTAAGAGCCAGCTTGTCAACCATGTGTTCATTGACTGCTTGACTAATGTTTTTCTGATGGAAAAGTTCTGGCTTCTCTTTTAGAAACAATAAGAAAAAATCTGTGGGAATGGCTAGCCTTTTTATGACTGACTTTGAAGCAGCTACATGACTTGTTTCTCCATTTCAGGCTGTCCCTCTGGAATTGTGATGTCAGTGCATTCTGGCATCTATTTTCTCCATGCTGTTGAGAGCTATTCATCAGTCTTAACAGATAGTTTGTTGTTCTCTGTTATGTGTCTGACTACAAAGTTGTCAGGCCTTAAATATTTAGGTACATGATGTTTCCAAAATCAAAAAGTGATGTGAGTGCTCACCATTTCTAAGGAGCTAACACAGTCAAGCTACATGTAGGACAAGTCTTCTGACCTTAAATCATATAATTTTTTTTTCACCTAATGTTACCGTTTGCACAACCGAAGACAAAACTGTTTTCAGATGGCTGTGTTTCTAAGCCATGGCAAGAAATCATGCGAGTTAATAAAGCGGTAATTTCTGGCCTGGTGCAATCTCCAGCTAGACACTCATAGTCTGTGTTATGCAATTCACGCACCCCGTTATATAGTTGATTTGATTATAACATGTTATTCAGTATTTAAGCAACAGAAAATAATGACAAGAATGGCCATGCCCAATTTTGTTTCAGAGCTTCCATGTTTTATTTATCCGTGGCTTTTTTTTTAATGTCTCTTCATCACTGAAGGTGCTTGAGTTTCTTATTGAAAAACACCAAATTCTGATGTAGAACAAGAGCAACACTTTTAACAATAGAAGTGTTCTAGTAGTTGGGTTTTTTTTCCTTTTTTTTTTTTGTGTGTGTGTGTGTTCCCTCCTCCTCACAATTTTGTTTTGTTAGCCTTGAACTCTCCTTCACAAGTCTGACTGAATGTCTGTGTCTTGTGCTATTCATACTAACTGTTGAAGTGGGAAAGTATGAAAGTGGAGTTAAAGGATAAACGAGTATCTAATTTAAGTTTGAAAAAAGACCTGTATTGAGGGAAGTGTGACCTGATAAAGCATTTTCCAGAACAACGTGAATGCACAATATCTCTTTTTCTATCTATAGATTTCTGGATCCCAAAATGAGTTACTACTATTTCTTTTACCAAAAGCACAGTTGACTTCATGTATCATAAAAGGAAGCTTTTTTTTCCCTCTTTAACCCATCACCTTTTCAAGTGTTCCTTTTCTTTCTCAGCCTTTATTCTGCATTGTAGTGTCTGTGTCAGACTTGACACATTGCAGAGCACATTGGGTGAGTTTGTTTAGAGAAACTATTTTGTTGTTGGTTGTTTGTTTTTTTTTTTAAACACTATTTGGCTGGCCTGGTGTTTTAATGGTAGCAGTGTATGTATTCAGTTATAAAGTTGTCTTCCCAAATCAGCAGAAATTTTCAGGGTGGCTGTGACTAGGCTAAAAGTACTCTACTGGAATACTTGTTCATAAATACAGACTTGGATATTTTATATTGTAGGAATTCTTTTTCCTTAAAAGCACTCCAGTAAAATACTCAGCCTGTGGTTTCTGGAGTGATCGTGGGAATAATACGTACAACAACATGCTGCACAGAAGTGCTTGACTGATTCTTTCCAGCTGCATGGGACTGACTAAATAACTCACAGAAGAGATGGTCAGATCTGTTCCATGTAAGCTATTGGATGTCTTTTCAAAGTGCTGCTGCCCATAGGCTCAGCTTGAAGCCAAGGTGGTATGGAGATAGTGAGTTGTTGACCAAGTGGGACTCCATTTGTCCAGGTCTTGTATGTTCTGAATTTCTTAGCCTTTTATTGGAGAAGGCAAAACCAGTTTCAGTCAAGCAGATGATATATTGGTTTTGTCCCCTTATAGTGCTGAGAAAATTCTCCAGGCACTATCACTGAGTGAATAGTGCTAGAACACCTGGGGTCTGTGAGCATACAGCAGTGCTGCAAGCTCTAATGTAGGGTTATGTTCCTTAACTGTGGGTGTATTCTGAACCAGGCCATAGTAAGAACTGTGTGGTGGGAAAGAGGCTTTTGTTCTACACAAAGTGAGGTTGTAGAGCAGAAATGTAGTTGTCGTTAAGTATGTGTGGCTTTGTTTATAAGGAAAATATTTATTCTGTGTTTAAACATATAGATGATATTATAAAAATCACAGAGCCTAATGTGGGAGATGGTTTGTCGTCTGTAAGAGCATAAGCTATGAGTTTTCTACATAATAAAGGTCTGAATTTAGCCTTGGGAATAGTGGAAACAGTGGGGAAGCCTGGAACCTGGATGCTTTGGTTGATACTTTGTCCATGTGTTTTGTAATGTCATCTCACTGGTGTTTTCTTTCTAAAGTTTTTGAAAATGTGAAGGCAGTTGGGAAGGTCCGTGTAATCACCACTGAAGGTCTGATTTTCATGGTAGTAATTCTATGGTGGTAATTCTAACAATCACTGTGCAGTGCAAGGATATTTCTTCATTTGTCAAAAGCAGTGTCACTAAATTGCGACTAGCAAACCTCTAATTTGTCTTGTATTTTGTTCAGCTGTTGTCTGAAAACTAACGTTGTAAAAGTCACGTTATCTTAAATATATAAGGAGATACGAGGAAATACACTCAGTTTCTTATAAGATGCTGGCTACCACTTCATAGATGTTCCCTCTTGGTTATCTTCCAGCACAGGATGCAGGTGTTTTGTTTTTTTTTTTCCTTTTAAAGGTGAGACTGGGATAACAGAGAACAAGTACTGTCAAAATAAATAATTTATGGGTCTCCTCATACAAAGAGAATTGTGTGAGTTGGAAGGGACCTCTGAAGGTCATCTCGACCAGCTCCCCTGCAGTAAGTAAGAACATCTACAGCTAGATCAGGTTGCTCAGAGCTTTGTCTAGCCTGACCTTGAATGTCTTCAGGGGTGGATGGGCCATCCACCATCTGTGTGCAACCTGTTCCAGTGCTTCACTACCCGTATTGTAAAAACAAACAAACAAAAAACCAAACACAACCAAAAAAAACCACAACTTTTTTTTTTCCTGATATCTAAATCTCCCCTGTTTTAGTTTGAAACCAACTCTTGTCTTATCACAACAGACCCTGCTAAAGAGTACACTGGATCATTTTTGTACCCCTCTTTCAGACACACTCCAATAGGTCCATGTCTCACATGAACTGAGCAGTCTACATCTGTATTCAGTACTCCAGGTGAGGTCTCACCAGTAGAGGAGCAGGATCACCTCCCTCGACCTGGTGACTGTGCTTCTGATGCAGCCCAGGATACAATTGGTTTTCTGGGCTGTAAGGGCACATTCCTGGCTCAAGTCCAGCTTTTCCTCCACCTGTACCTACAAGTCCTTTTAAACTGCTCATTCCCTTCATTTCCCCCCAGCTTGTACTGATAGTGGAGGTTGCCTTGACCCAAGTGCATAATGACTGCACTTGATGTTTGAAGGACCTGGGAGCTGACAGTAGACTAGCAAAAAGTACCAACAGTATTTGTAGCTAATGTGTCCAGCATGTGTGTATAAATACTGTGGGAATGCAAAAATACTTCCTAGTCTGATGTTTGCAATTTGTTGCCTGATTTCAGTCAAGTCAAGACTCCCAGCTTCTCCTCCCACGGGATCAGATTGGATAGGGCCCTGGGCAACCTGGTCTAGTGGGTGGCAACCCTACTCAAAGCAGGGGGTTGGAACTTGATGGGCTTTAAGATCCCTTCCAACCTAAGCCATTTTATTGTTCTACGATCTCAGTGGTAATAAGGTAGACTCCTGTTCTCTAACAGTGTCCACACAGAACCCACTCTGCATGCCTTAGTGCCTCTAGTTTAGTCAGACTTCAAGGAGTCCAGTCATGGCATGCTTATAATTGAAAGACAAAATATTGTTAATTCTGGGGTTGGCAGAAAAACTTGGTTGTTAGTGGTTTGTTTGTTTGTTTGTTTTTCCAGAGGCTTTGCCCATTGCTGAACTTTTGAGCGCTGTGTCTTTTCCTAGAAATAAGGCACATGGAGATGATCCTGGTAGACGCTAGTTCATCTTAGGGCACCGTGACAGGAAAAACAGCTCTTAAATCTTTGATACGATTTTTCATGCAACAGATAGTCAGTTTGTGTAAACTTTATTGAAATGACCTCAGAAAAGCTTCCTTGTTCCTCAGTCTGAAATAAATAGTTTTCTGCTTTGAAAGCAGTTTCATCTCTCTGTAGGAGCTATCTGCAGTCCAGGGAGACGACTTCCCTGCTAAAATAGCGGGAGTTGATACCTTCACTCAGTGCCAGCTCTAACTACTTCACTGACATCAGTTTGCATTGGTGACTTTGCTTCTGTAAAGAATAGAAAAAACACACATAGTAACCTCTCTTGTTAAGAGATGAGTCTTTGCCAAACTGAGCAAGCTCGTTTCTTTCTCTGTTATCTCAGATCACAGAGGAGAAAGAGCGAGTTTGTGCCTTTCTGTTTGAAAGTTAGCCAGAAAAGGCTCTTTGAGGGATGATATTCACATGTCTGTCGTGGGTGCCCAACCTGCTGAGTTAAGTTAGCCAGCTCAGCTCTGTGCTCAGCTCCCTCCTCACTCAAGGAGAGGAGCCGGCTGGCTCACCCTGCTGAATTGGGTTCTAAAGCTGATTTGATTAATGCCGCTCCCCCCTGAGGACATGGATTGTTTAATAATAATGCACTCTAGTGCCAGCCCTGGTGTGATTGCATTTATCAATTATAAAAGGAAGAGAAGGCAAAAGTGTGCATTCTTCTTTTGAGAAATGACTGCAATTTAACAATCAAGTTTAAAAACAGAAAAGCGCCTAAAATAAAGTTTACTGGATAGTTTGTTAATGTGCTGTAAAAGGCTGAGCAAAAAAAGTTGTGTCACTGTCCTTTTCAAGAAACTAGACTTTCATGGTAATTCCAGCACTGACCTTGAGTTGGTAACGCAAGGCTGACTTGCATATATTTTAGACTCTTCTGGTCATTAAAGCACTGTTCCTGATAAAACTGTGATGAAGACAAGAGTCTTTGTATTTCATCTCCATTAAAATAATTACTTTATCTCTGGAGCAAAGTGAAGCATAATATGCTTTTTTTCCCTTTTAATAAGGGGTCTCATAGTTACAGCATTAATTTCCAAACCAAATTCAGAAAATCTTCTTTTTGACGTTGTAGCCTGATGCAGGGGGGCACGGGATTTAGAGGTTTTTGCACTGAGTCTTAATGCATTAGTACAGCCATCAGTATGTCCAGCTCTGTAATTTTGTGTTGCTCAGAACTTCAGCTTCTTTGCTTCCCTGAGAATAGTGCACAGTATTTGTGACACGTGGCTTAAGCTCCTGTCCTTCAATGTGACTGTTACAATGACTTAATTACAGAATGAACTCTTGCTTGTAAAAGCCCTTTCTCAAATGGTTGTGTCAGCTCTTTTAGTTAGTCCTGAAGATGTTGAACAACGGGAAGTAGAAAAAAATATCTCAAGAGCCCCCTTTCTTCTGATTTATGAGGTTTGAGTTGGGGAAGATAGTATTACTAATGTAGGTATTTGCTCAGAAGAAGCTTCAGCATCTGAGGCTAGCCCTGGCAAAGTGAATTTTCTTCCTGTAAAATATGAAAAAGATGCAGTGCTTGTTTTCTTGGATTGTTAATTAGACAAGTTAAGGTAAATAATGCACTTGATTCTCTACTCCAGTAACAGAATGCATCCTTCTGGTGAAGCTTTTCCTTTTGTGCAACTGGCCTGATTCTATCAAACTGTCAATGTCACATGCCATTGAATCACAGTCTTCCCTTGCCGTGTGTATCAGTGTGCAAAACCAAGCTATTGTGACAGCTTCCCAGGGCTGTAGACAAAAAAAACAAGGGAAAGGTTAGGAAGAGTTAAAGCTACTCTGAATAAATTAACTATCTATATTTCTTATACACTTGGGGGAAGTCTTACTATTGACGTGACTTCTGTGTATTATTAGTATAGCTCTATCCTTTAATTTTTTTATATGGTTCATTTCCAGATATATTTTTGTCCACAGTATTAATCCCAAAGTTTGTAGGTTTTTTTTTCTATAATTTACATAACTTTTACAATTTACATAACATTTACAATTAAATTCAGTTCAGAGAAAAATGGTTAAACAGCGACTGTCAATAAAGCAGATAAAAGCCTTTGGTAAAACTGGATAACAAGCATGAAGGGATTACTGTTCATGACTTATAACAAAAGAAAGCATTGTTATCTGAAGCAGACCATGGAATGGACAGGCTGAATGGGACCTGGTATGAAAGGAGTAAATTAAATATTGAGTAAAAATATATGTTTTTTTGATAGGTAATTATATTCAGATAGTTTCCAAACATTATATTGCATTTGAGGTTTGAGTGCGTCCCTGATGTGCATGAACTCAACTCTTGGGGAAAAGAGTATATATATCTATGCATACACAACACATACATGAGCTGGAATTTTACTGTCTCTGATTTTGAGTGCATTCTCCTAAGTGCTGGTTTGTGCAAAACATCAAGTGTTCACATTGTACAAGTATGTTACTGCATTTCCCTGGAAAATCTAAGTTAAAGGAAAGTCCTGAATCTAGATGAATGAATTAATTGCACTTTGCCTTGGGACAGAAATCACATAATGCGAAACCTGTAAATTATGTATGTCTTGGACACAAGTCTCAAGCTGTCAGTAATCGTGTTTGGTGCTGCCATTTTTAATGAAGCTATCTTTCTACCCTAATCTTTTTCACCCTCAAGACTGTAATTGTGACTTGTAAAAGAGTTTTGGAGAAGAAATGCTTTGTCTTTTACAAGAAAAGAAAAGAAGGCAGCACTATCCTGCTTCAGGATTCACAATTTCTTAGTGAACTTTGTGTGTGATAGAGAGGAGACGCAGTGTTTTGTCAATCCAAGAAAATCTAAACAGAAGTTACAGTTAAATAATAGTCAAGATGGATAGTGTTGTATGAAGAACTAAAACCTCTGCTTCTGTGTGTAACAGAGATACAGAGTTTCAGCGTGATCAATAAGAGAACTCTAATGGAGTGCAAGATATTTGACTGAAAAGGGTATCTTTACAGTCTGCCCACTAGATCAATTCCTACAGCAGAAACAAATCTAAAACCCCTAGGTTGTGTATCGGTGGTTAGAAAGAAGAGAGCAATGCAGCAGTTGAAAATACCAGCATCTCTTGTACATTGCATTCCCACCTCTGGAAATTCACTTACGCCCTAGAGAACAGTAGATCTTACCTAATTTGAAGACTTCATTCTGACATGACTTTACATATTAGGGAATAATTTAAATTGCTTTTTGTGTGTGTGTGTGTGTGAATTTGATTAGTAATTCTAAATCAGTAATTAAAGTTGGTGTTGCTTCTGCTTAGCCATAGCTAGTTCTTGAAGTGCAGTTGTGCGGGGGCAATGCCAAGGATACTTTACTCAAGGATATTTTACCTTCTTCAATTTGCTACCAAATCTATGGATTCATGCTCATTGTTCTTGACTTGATTCAGATAAAAATTCCTTCATATCTGCATTCCCAGCTGTTCACATCTGTTCTGCATACTAGGCTTACATTTGAAATCTGTATCAGAGTTTGAGTGGCATATTTAACAATTCAGAACAGAACATGCACCCTGCTTACCCAGTTTTAGGTTTTTGCTTAGAAATTCAGTTACTTTGTCCGGCGCATTGGTGGGGTGAGCTCAAAAGGCACTTGAAGAGTGGCACAGAGAACCTACCATAACAAAGTAAAATGAGACTTAAAGGTAATAGAGCATCACAGTGCCAGAAAGTTTACAAGATGAAAGCTGCAAGTAGCTTCAAGATGCAATAGCGGTGCAGTTCCCAGCTGTGTATCAGCACATGCATCACTTGTTCTTTTGTGGCATTGTACACTGCAGCTTTTAAAGCATTCCAGGCCTGAATGTCTCAGTTTTCTCTGCTCACACATTTTTAATTATTCCTTGAAATACTTCTTCTCAACTTAGCAGGATATGTTTTATTTTTGTTGAATGAAACAGTAAGTCGTTCCCTGCAGCAAAATCAAAACTAAAAAAGTCTGTCTGCAATACCGATAAATAAAT
This sequence comes from Coturnix japonica, assembly GCF_054131305.1. NCBI lineage: Eukaryota > Metazoa > Chordata > Aves > Galliformes > Phasianidae > Coturnix > Coturnix japonica. The sequence continues at coordinate 67,444,872 of NC_140663.1, forward strand.
CTATATGCAAAAATGTTTCATCATGTGTTGTTCTGGTTTAGATGCCATTAAGTGTGGGAGAGTGACTGTTTCCCTTCCCTGCTGATAATGTGTTGTCACCAAAGTGTTGTTCTGAAGAACAAATTACGATGTGTATATATGATGCTTAATAAAATGAATTTCCCATTACTGTGCTGAGTGTCCACAAAAATACTGCAAATAAAGATGTACAAGGCGCTATTTTTTTCATTTATTCAAACAGGTTGCGTCTTGGTGGACTTCATTATTCTTCCTCTATCTTTCTCCTTTTTTGTTTGCTTCTTTTTTTTTCTTTCTTAGTTTTTAGAAGCCTTAAGGTGTAGGGTCAGAAAGGAGTGATACGGGGAAGTATTTCCTCTAAAGCTTCCCTCTCCCATTTTTCAACCTGTTCACAGACGGTTACTGCCTGACCTGCTTTTGTGTTCCTGGGTTCCTGTCAGCAGAATTCCCACTTATTCAAGGTGCCTTGCACACCCATGTATGCCGACTTTTGCTCTCCTCAACTATTATGTTCCCATTTCTTTTTCTCTATGCCCAATTTCCTTAGAATTTACCAAAGGAGTGTAGTGAATGAAAATATAGCAGCAAATATTGCATGAGAATCGCGTGTTTAAAGATGCCATTTTGTATTCATATATGGGAAAGCTGGGGTTCATTTTTTCAGTAGATAAGAAAGACTCCTAACTTAACAATGTTTTGTTATTATATACTAGAAGAATTTTATGTGTAACAGCGAGTTTCTAAAAAACTGGACTCAATATATTCAAAATATATTCACAATATATTTAAATATAGGAAATTTATTTATTTGTTTCCGAGCTTTTCTTTGCGTGTTTTACATATATGAGCACATAATTTCCTTTGTATGCAGTTAGTATTGCGTTTATTATGACATCTGTTTCTGCAAGTTGAATGTAAAGAATGATTTTATTGCTTTTTTAAAAAATATATGTATTCTGAAGTATTCGTATGATGTATTTCTATAGAACCACTGAAATAAATAGCAGAAAATAAAATTCCAGTAATATTTTCTCAGAAGCATAGGGGTTCACAAGGAACTCTGGAGATCATCATAGTCTCCCTGCAAAAGCAGATTCCCTAGAGTAGGTTGCACAGGAAAAAGTGTCCAGATGGGTTTTGAATATCTCTAGAGAAGGAGACTCCACAACTTTTCTGGGCAGCTTGTTCCAGGGCTCTGTCACTTTCAGAGTGACAGGTTTTTGGTTTTTTTCTCATATTCATAGGAAGCTTCCTGTGCTTCAGTTTGTGCTCTCTGTCCTGTTGCTAGACACCACTGAAGAGCCTGGCTCCATCTACTTGACACCCTCTCTTCAGGTATTTATAAGGGTTGATATAATCCTGTCTTAGTCTTCTCCAAGCTGAATAGTCCCAGGTCTCTCAGTCTTTCTTCATGAGGGAGATGCTCCAGGCCCAAATTAATCTTTGTAGGCCTCTGTTGGACTCTCTCCAGTAATTCCCCTCCCTTTTGTGAGCTGAAGAGCCCAGAACTGAGCACAGTAATCCAGATGTGGTCTCACCAGGGCAGAGTAGAGGGGGAGAAGAACCTCCCTTGACCTTTTGGCCACATTCTTTTTAATGCACTCTAGGATACCATTGGCCTTTTTGGCCACGAGGGCACACTGCTGGCTCATGGCCAACCTGTTGTCTGTCAGGTCTTTCTTAGCAGAGGTGCTTTCCAGCAGGTCAGCTCTACTTGATTGACAATTTTTTTTTTTCACTGTGCAAATGAAGGGTTGTTTGTTTCATCTGAGTGTAAAGCCTTTAGCCTATATTCTGATCACATGTAGTGTGGGTTTCTAAATGTTCAGTGGAAACATTTCTCCTCAACAACTGCGAAGCTCACCTAGTCTTGTATCTCCAGAAGTAGGGCTCAGTGTATTCCTCTGGTGCAATGTGGCCTGTCTCATTATGCACTAATTACACTGATTCCTTTTGTTTCTATTCTTTTTATCTTCCGTAGGATGATCTCTTTGCTTTTTTTTTTTTTTTGCTATGTTTTGTTTTGTTTATAAGCATCCTGCAGCTCTTGATGGGTTAAAAATAAGACCTTTTTTTTGGTAATTTTGTAGTATGAAACGACTAATTGCTTCATGTTGCTTTCTTGTAGGAAAATAAGTGATTCAGTGAGTCTAGTGGATGATCAAAGTACAGAAGGGAAAAAAAACAACAACATTCAAGACATACAAGGGCATTTCAGAGAAGCTGAAATGAGTTTTTGCCTGTATATTGCTAAAAGAGGGCATCAAGTTGGTTTCCTGATCAACAAAATTGATAAACAAATTGCAAGGACAGGAACTGCACTGAAAATATATTGAACCCCTAAATGTCAATTCATTAAAAAAAACAAAAACAAAAAAACCCGAAAACCTAAGGAATGATGATTATAAATAAGGAAGTCTGATTTCCTTACTGAACAACATATTGGAAGCTATGGCAGGAGAATCAGTAGCTTGCTAGAACTGTGATATAAAAAGTCCAAGGCAGCTTGATCTGGTAGTGCATTAAATCATGGTGTGGCTTGGGCTTGAAGAGGCCGCGAGGATCATCTAGTTCTAACACCTTACCATGGGAAGGGTTGCCAAACACTAGCTGAAGCACTAAATCAGGTTGCCCTGTTCTCCGTGTAGCCTGGCCTTGAACACCTTCAAGGACAGGGCATCCACAACCTCACTGGGCAGCCTGTTCCAGCACCTCACCACCCTCTCTGTGGTACTTTCCCCTGACATCTCCCTTCTTTTAGATTGGAATAATTCCTTCTATCACTGTCTACCAGTGTAAAAATATTGTTTTCCCTCCTGCTTATAAGCTCCCCTTATATATTAGAAGGCTGTAATGAGTTCTTCTCAGAGCCTTCTCTTCTCCAAGCTGAACAAGCACAGCTGCCTCAGCCTGTCTTAACAGGAGAGGTGCTCCAGCCCTCTAATCCTTGTTGCCGTTCTCTGGACCCAATCCAGCAGCTCCACATCTTCCTTATTCTGAGCATTGCAGACCTGGATGTAGTACTCCAGGTGGGGTCTCACCAAGTCAGAGAAGAGAGGGACAACCACCTCCCTCTTCCTGCTAGCCACCACTCTTCTGATATAGCTCAGGATACCATAGGTGTTCTGGGCTGCAAGGGCACACTGCTGGCTCATGCTGAGTTGTTCATTTACTAGAATTCTTAAGTCCTTCTAGGCAGGAAATAATAATACTGCATAGTGATGTACAGCGGTACGACTTTTTGCTGGAAGGAAACAGCAGAGAATGCAAAATGTCAGAGTTCTCCCTCTCACTCTCATGTACCAGGTAATATGGGTAAAGTTTATGACTTCCTGCTGTGGCATAGTAGATGTGATCCTAGTGCTGCTTCAATTTAAGATACATACATAGGGAAAAGCCACTGCTTCATCTGAACAACATGCAATAAAAAAATTTTTTCTGCTTCCTATATTAAGGATGTGTAAAGAGTTGAGGAAAATTATCCTTGTTTTATATTGAAATATAAGTAGCAAGTTTGACATAACTGCAAAGGTTCTTGTAGTTGTCAAAGCAGAGACTGAAAAATTAACAGAAGCAGCTGATTTGCACATGTTCAATTTCATCTCAGGGCTCTTTGAAATTAGTGAATTCTAAATATTCTATGGTGCAAACATTTGTATGTTTAATACAAAACATGGTAAAGAAACACATTATTTTTCATTGTACAAATTATTAAACGTTTTTCTTGACTGTGAGGAATAATCCTAGCAGTTTCTTGCTGCTCTCCACCACTTGTCATTTCAGTATAGCTAAATATTCTTTAATGCTTGCTTTCAGAGTTTTGTTCGGTTCACATGTGTGGGGATCTGTATCATTTAATCTTGAAGTGCTGTTTAAAACTAGGTGTTCTGTGTTCACAGTCTCCTCTTAGGTAATGCTCAGCTAGCTCTGAAGACTGAGTGGAGCAAATATCTGTGAGACTCGGTTTCCAGAACTGCCCAACATCAGCATGAGTTCTTGCCCTAGCTTCTTTGCTAGCTTCTCTGGAGACTGTAGTATACTTATTTTGTGTGTATGTATGTGTGTGTTGAAAATCTGTCAGGACTGCCAACTTGTTTGCTTTCCTCTGCTATTTTCTTGAAAATTTGAAGAAGCAAGATATGTTGGAAGGCAAGTGTTTTTCTTCTGTCACTTTGTCCATTTCCTATTACATTAGCTTATGTTTCAATTCTCTGTTGGCTCACCTGCAACTAAAAATCTGGCTGAACTTTGCAGGGTCTGGTGTATCATGTTTGGGCCAATTTCTGCACAAAGGGCTGACTTGAGGCATTCCAGCCCACATCTGCTTTTCACTTCCATTTTGCAGTCAGCTAGGGTCTAGTGGTGGTGTTAAATAGATAACAGAGAGAGGAAATTGTTTCTTTCTATATTTATTTGGCTGAAGCTGGGACAGTTTTTGTTTAATTTCATTTATTTAGTTAGTGAGTTAGTTAATGTTGCTGAGTTCTGACAGCTTTATTTCCTGTTTTCTCTGCAATAAATGAGAAAATGGCTTCTGCTCCATAAGTGTAGGAGGCACGCTGTTAGACCTTTTGTGTCTGGAGATAGGAAAGGTTAATTTACAAGTTCATGGAGGGAAAGACCTTTTCACCTGCTCAAACAACTGAACTTCTGCCTTTCTGCGCATTCAGCAAAAACAGCTTCTTGTTTCCTGATGAACCTCTTGTTTCCTTGGGATCTGTGTCCAAAAGGACAATATCATGCATGCGATTCTAAGTGTATAAGCACATGTTTGACAGTTCAATCAAATGTTACTTCCTATGGGCTCTCAGAGATGTCTGGATGAAAATGAAAAACAGTCTCCTCTCTGTGCTTTTCCTGTCAGATTGCCCAGAATATCTCTCAGACTAGAAACCTGAAAACAGCCAGCATTTTGGCTAATAGATACTTTTGAATATTAAGTCCTTATTCCTGTATAGAAAATAAGAATATCATCTAAGTTTGTGCTTCTTTTTTGATTTCTTACAAATATCTTCCGGTATATTCTTTTTAGGACTTGAGAAAACAATCTCAAAAATCTCATTCTACTTTTGTGATGTATTGTTGACAGTGTGTTAGGATGAAGGTGTCAGCTTCTGACAGCTTCATCGAAAGATTTCTTCTTTCCAAGATGGAAGTGTTTGCCTTTATCCCTTATTTTAAACAATGAAGTAAAGAAAAGGAAAGGTCAGATGAAAATATCTTTCTCCTGCCAGGTGAGAGGTATATAGGAAACTAAAGCCATCTTTTATGAGGAAGTCCTCATATTGCCATACTTATTACAGGTGGGTCTTTGCCTGATGAAGTATACTAACTGAGGTGTTAGGATAAATGAAGTCATTTGTGCAGAGTTACTGTCACCAGGGTATGCTAGTTATTTTGAGGAATCAGTGTAGACTATACCAGGAACAGTATTTGCATGCCTCACAAGATATGTGTTCTAGTAGACTTCTTTCTATTATATGGTAGATGTACTCAGACATGGAATTTAGCACATTGATTTCCCCATTTGTTTGTTTAGTCATTTAAGATTGCTGGGAGGTCAGCTGTGAAGGCTGCAGTCATTCATCATCTATTTCTGATGCTTCAAGAGGTCACTTCTTTAATGGCAGCCATAGCAGAATGTGAGACATCTCTGCTTCAGGTCATCATGTTAAAGTCACTGAACAGACTTCTCTGTAGTTTTGGTGATCTGAGCCCTAATAGTCTGGGTTGTGAGATGGAGGAACAGAGGTGAAGTTATGCCTGGCCTCCAGCCTTTACTGGCATGCAGGGGATGGAGATGGGCATTAGGGGATGGAGGGTGCAGCGTTTTGAGCATTTGTGGTTTTTCTAGTAATCTGGTAGATATACTGATGTATTTGAGGAGAATGAAATATGAAAAACCTGGTTTTCAGTGAAATATGTTTTGTCTTGTCAAATAAATGAGCTAGCTCTGTGTAGTCAAAATGAGGAACTGCAGTTTTGGTAGGAGCATGTGGGCTCCTAAACCAGTAAATTTATGGAAAAGAAACTCAGTGTAGTAGGATGTTAATAACTCATGCCTACTCCTCAAATAGCTATATTCATAAGCATGTTCAAGAGCAGTGGTACAAAGGCAGTTGAAAACCTGTGTACGGTGAGTTAACTTGCACAGAAATTGTTCTTGAGTGTGGAGTGGTAACGTAAGAAATTATTGTAGTGCAGCTCTGAAAATGGTGTTCAGTTAATGACTGTACTTATTCACAGAGGCAAACTATTATGAAAAACTTCAGTTCTCAGTTAGCTAAAGACATCTTTCTTGTGTTTATCTTGATCATATCCTGAAGGAATATTCAATCCTCTCTCATGAATAATTATCTCTGTATTTGGTTGACTATGTACATTTTTTGTTCTTCTGAAGGACTGAAAGGATTTCTCGAATTTTTTCAATCAGTTGAGAAACTTCATGCTAAAAACTTCTGGTGGTACTTAGAGTCCATTTGAAAACTCATTTTCTGCTTAATTTGATACTTTAAGTCATTCTGGATTGTGGTTCCATGCCTCCATAAACCTTCCTCAAGAAGTTTCTATTGAGGACACTTGGAAGGACAGCTCGTTTGGGCTTTATTTTCTTGAAGTCCTGAAGGACAACAGACGTTTCTTCTTCAAAAGTTAAGAACTAATTTAGGCAGCCAAATGCACATACATGATACACCTTTTTCATGAACTATTTGTGTTTCTTATTTAATTTCATTTTTCCTCATCAGAAGAGTGGCAGTCCTGGTAGTATGGAGCAGAGTGGGTCAAGTGCCAAGCTCTGCAGGGAGTACTGCAGAGCTGATGAGCTCCAGGGGATGCTGTGTTCTTGAAACCTATCCTGTCTCTGAGGCTGGGTGGCTCTTTGGGTCCTTGTGGAGTTTAGAGGTTCTCAGGGACATAAACGAGCATAATTGGAAAGTTGGAGCATCCACTGTGAAGGGCTTAACCAAATAATTGGCTGTCCCAATTAGGCAGCTGTTCTTCCCACAGAATAACGTTTGTGAAGGTAAATGATTGCCTGCCCTGCAAGGTGTCCCAATTAACTGCCTTAAAATCAGCTAAGTGCTGTTTATGGTATCCCTGCTCAATGAGTGAAACAGCTGTTGGCCAGGGCTTTAATGATGCTCCTGGCAGGGGCCTGGCTTCACGCAAGATAGCGGGGCTGAAAGAATCCGTATCAGTGCTGGGGAGCATCACAGATCAGAAGACTGCAAAGCTGATAGGTGCTGGACATGAATTTCTGTCTCAGTGTGAGTACTGTTGGAAATCACTGCTGAATTATAGCATTTAATCTCAGCATTTGTACTCTGCAAACTTTTTCTGTGTATATGAAATTTTCCATCCTCAGCACGCCTAGACTTTGAGCTTTATTGGAAAAGAAACCCTGTTCTTTACCATATTTGTTCATCTCACAGAGTGGAATCAAAAAACGCTGTTTCCTTTCTTTTGCCATGGCAAAACTTTAAAATGTGGAGCAAATCACAACTAGCAAGTTACAGCTGTACCATGCATGGTGATTCCTAATGGTTTTTGAAGGGGAAGTTTGTATAACCTGTTTCACTTTACTTACAGGAGATGCCAGAATTCAAAAACAAATGAACAAGCAACCAAAAAAAAAACAACAAACAACCAATAAAAACCCCCATAAGTGTAAGGATGCATGGGAAAATGTTTGTAGGAGAAAGCAATCAAAAGAATCTTCTAGTTGTTCATAATAGTTATACATGGTATAACTGTGTCTTAGTTTCAGCTGAGACAGAGTTGTTTTCTTCAAAGTGTCTGGTGTGGTGCTTTGTTTTTGTTCTAGGAAGAAAAAAATGTTGATAACACGTGGATGTTTATAGCTGCTGCTAAGCAGTGTTAGGCAGAGCAGAGGCTGTTCTCAGCAAAGGGCCCAAATGCACAATGAGCATTCCCTTCCCAATGAGCTGGAAGGGAACTGAATTAGGACAGCTGCCTTAAACTGGCCAAAGGGATACTCCATACCGTATGACATCATGCAGAAGATTTGATGGGGGTGGATGTTCATTGCTCTCTCTTCTGCTGCTTGATGGGCTAGCTGGGCATTGGTCGATGGGTGATGGGCAATTTTTTGTGCATCACTTGTTACATACATTCATATGTGTGTGTGTGTGTGTGTGTGTGTGTATAGCATACATATTTTCCTTTTATCTATCTTACTAAATAAGTTTTTTTTCAACCCACAAGTTGAACTTTTTTTTCCTTGATTCTCTTTCCCATCCCACTGGGAAGGAGAGGAGTGAGACTGTGTGGTACTGAGCCACCTGCCTAAATTAAATGCAACAGTCATTTAGGCACCCAACATGGGGCGCAAAGTGTTGAGATAACAGCAGATCTGACCCTGGAGCATGTTAACACAGGGTTTTGTGGTAGCTTAATAATTGCTGGTCACTGTGTTAATTGTTTCCCTATTTATGGAGCTTTCTGAGAGTCGTGTGGATCTATATTGTTTAGCACCTTGCTGCATTTTTTGTCATCTCTGAGGACTGGATTAAGTTTTTTATTTGCTCGCTGTGTGGCCTTGGCTTACCTTATGATAAAATTAGCAGCTGAGAAACTACTGTTTTGTGTGTATTCAGCATTGCAGTCAATGTTAGGCTTTGTATGGCATATTGTTGATTCTATTAATAATTACACTCTTTAATTTGTCTTTTGGAGAGTCTGGCTATGGAAGAGATAGAGAAGAACACTTTCCAGCAGTTCCTCAGCTTCTTCTTCACTTTTTCTTCTTTCACTGGAGCTCAAGAGCTACTTACATTAGCTTTTGAGAGTTTTGAATCTCTGTGGGAAATTCAAGGCACCATGTTTCTATTGTTTGTTGTGAATGCATTTCATGACATTATTTAAGAATGTCACCCAGATATCTGCCCTGAGGTGCGATAGTTCTGAGTTGTAGGGAATGTGGGATGGTTTGGGCAGGTACCTCAAGTAGCGGTTTGGAACTTAGTCTCTGAACAACTGAATTCTGACAAACTAGTAGAATATTTGGACAAGGTCTGCTGTTGCCTTGGCAATCCTAAAGAGGCACAGATCACTGCAGAGTGCTGGATTTGGACTATGCCTAATGAGCTCTTTTCCACACCGTTCAGTATTCTCAAGGGGAAGAGAATACTTCTGGATCTGATGAAAATGTAACAATATCTAACTCCTGTGATAGATGCTGTGGCAGCCCCAATTCCTGCAACAGGTCCTGCAGGTGCACCATGCACTGTGACAGACCGCTGTCATTCCAGCCCCTGTGACAAGTCATGCAGTTGCTCCTGCTGTGGGTCCCATGGCTGTTCCAAGTACTGTGACAAGAAAAAGTTCTCCCCAAGGTAGGTACACCATACCTGGAGGTACAGTCCCAAGGCTTCTCCAGCCCTTGCAACAGGAGAACCAGAGAACCAACCAGTGTCAGTATCAGTTGCCCCTGTAAGAAAGACCAAAAAAGTCTACAGAAGTCAGAACATTTAGCAAAAAGAGAAGCCTATAAGTTGGGAGAAGATGAATATGGAGCGGGGCCATCACAAAAGCAAGAGGAAGAGAAAGAAACCATCCAACTCCTAACATTCATTGAGCTGCAAGATTTGTGAAAAGATCATGGCCTTTGGCCATATGAGCACATTTCCACCTGGCTGCTTTGGTTCTGGGATAGTGGGGCCAGTATCCTAGACATAGTGGGCAATGAAGCCAAGTAGTAGAGAACTCTTTCTAGGGACAGTGGCATTGGCAAAGCAATTGGAATAGGGACACAGTCTTTCACCCTATGGTTGCAACTCTTATCAGACATAAGGGAACGATTTCCCTTCAAGAAAGTTTTGATATTTATCTCAGGCAAATGGACTGTCATGGGAAAAAGATATCCAGTACTTGAGGGAACTTGCTGTGGTAAATCTGATATATGGAATTAACTTGGACAATAATACCAACTCTCAAGACCTGGATGATATGTATGCAACCTAAGTGGTGGAGAGTTGTATGGGAATGCACCATATCATATGCCAGCACCCTGGAAGGAAGAATTGGTTAGATAAAGAAAGACCAATGGTGGATGAAGTGGCTAGCATGCTTCAACAATATGAAGATAATCTGACTTCCTCCCTATGGGCCTGTGTCTCAGCTATGGAGAAACTGGTTCAACAGATCAAAGAAAAAGAAACTAGTTCAGCTACTCCTCCACCTGTACAAACCAGTATTTCATCCATTAGAAGTAAGCATTCCTCTGCTTAAGAGAGAGGAGGCAGTGGATACACATCACTTATCCTGAGGTTTAACATGCATGATCATGGAGAGGATATGAGGAAGCTGAATGGAAAGCCAACCTTGATTCTGCAGGCATGGATATGTGAGTTGTAAAGGAAGACAATCACAAGAGTGGGTTCTTCCAGGCAAATAGTGGCTCCAGTTTCAAGCAGGCAGCTCTCCAGACAGAGAATGATCTTATTTCTGAGGCTGACAATGAGCCTTCTGGTTCTCATACATGAGAGATGAGTAATGAATATAATAACCTGAACTAGAGGAGCCCTGCCTCCAGCTGGGTGGAGGAAGGAGACAACTGGCTTTATTAGACTGCATGAATTAGATGGCTTGATGGATCAGAACCACAGAAATATGAAGCTCTAGTGGACACCACTGTACAGTGTACTCTAATACCACCAAGTTTGAAAGGACAAAACGCATTTGTATTTCTGAAGTGACAGGTGGTTCCCAATAGCTAATTGTATTGGAGGCTAAAGTGAGACTAACCAGAAGTGAGTGGCAAAAGCACCCCACTGCAACTAGCCTGAGATTCCATGCATCCTTGGTATAGATTATCTCAGGAGAGGGTTCTTCAAGGATACTTTAATTGTTTGGTATCAATATAGCTGCCTTGGCAGCTATAAGAATGGAAGACATTAAGCAGCTATCTATCTGCTTTGTCTCACAGGAGGCCCTTTTGTTGTGGAGATGCCTTCAGCAAAACTTGCTCACTCTTCAGTAGTCACATTTGGCCAGTGTGAAAGTCCAATAGAGTGGAAGCTGACAGTGGACTACTGTGACCTGAATATAGTCACACCACTACTAAGCACTGCTGTGCCGGACATACTAGAACTCCAGTATGAACTGGAGCGAAAGGCAGCCAAGTGGTATGCCACAACTGGCATTGCTAATGCATTTTTCTCAATCCCTCTGGCAGCAGAGTGCAAGCCACAGTTTGCTTTTAGTTGGAGAGGCATCCAGTATACCTGGAATCAACTACCCCGAAGGTGGAAACACAGCCCTACCATTTGTCATGGGCTGATCCAGACTGCACTGGAAGAGGAGGCAGCTCCAGAACACCTGCAGTACATTGAGGACACAATTGTGTGAGGCAAGGAGAAAAGGAAGAAAATCATCTAAATCCTTCTGAAAGCCACTTTATGCATAAGACAAAGTAAGGTCAAAGGACCTGAAAGGAATATAGTTCTGAGGAATAAAATGGAAAGATAGATGTCAGATCTGTAGGGATGTGATCAATGAAATAATTGCTATGTCCCCACTAGCTAACAAAAAGGAAACACAAATTTCATAGGTGTTGTGGGTACTGGAGAATGCATATTCTAGATTACATGCTGACAGTAAATGCTTTCTACTAAGTGAGCCAGTGGAAAACCAATTTCACTTGGGGTCCTGAGCAACAACAAGCCTTTGAACCAATTAAGGAGGAGATACTTCATGCTGTAGCCCTTGGGCCAGTCCATACAAGACAAGATGCAAAAAACCATCCCGTATGCCAAAGCAGGGGAAAGTGCCCCCACCTGGAGCCTCTGGCAGAACGCACCAGGGAAGACTGAAGGCTGCTGCTTAGGGTTTTGGATTCAAGGATACAGAAGATACAAGGCTCGCTACGCTACCTCTGAAGAAGAGATACTGGCAGCATATGAAGGGGTTTGAGCTACTTTGGAAGTGATTGGTACTAAAGCACAGCTCCTCTTGGCATCCTGACTGCCTGTGCTGGATGTTCAAGCAACTGACACTACATCGAGTAAGTGCATTGCACTAATCATGCAACAGGCTCTGATGGGTAACCCCAGCCACCCAGGAATCTTAGAATTTATCAGGGACTGGCCTGAAGGCAGAGATTTGGATTATCTCCAGAGGAGGAGGTGAGGCTTGCTGAAGAGGCTCTACTACATAATAAACTGCCAGAAAAGGAGAAGAAATGTGCCTTGTTCACTGTTGGGTCCTGTAACATTGTGGGAAACATCACAGGTGGATGGCTGTTGTATGGAGTCCAGCACAAGGTGCAGCAACTACTGAAGGAAAAGGTGAATCAAGACAATTTGCATAAGATTTTTGCCATCCAGGTGTTTTAGACATTGTTGAATATGAGAAGTGGCCAGTGTACTGAATATTGGATGGTGGCAAATGCCCCAGGAATGTGGTTAAAGTAATGACAGAAGACCAGCTGGCAAAGCAGAGGCAAATCCATCTGAGCCACTTCATTGTGGAAAGATATTTCTGCCTGGGTAGAGACCATATGTAACGTAGATGCTCATGTACCCAAGGGCTGTGCCACTGAAGAACATCAAAACAATCAGTAGGTGAATTGGACTGAAGGGATTGAATTGAAAGTTACTTGGCATAAGGATAAATTATTTCTATTATTTCTAGCTGAATAGGACCATGACACTTCGGGCCATCAAGGAATAGAGATGCAGCTTATAAATGGGCTCAGGATTGAGGGATGGTCTTGACTATGGACACTCTTGCACACATTATCCATGAGTGTGAAACTTGTGCCGTAGTTAAGCAAGCCAACTGGAATAAAACCTCTTTGGTATGGAGGACAATGACTGAAATACAAATCTGGGGGAACCTGGCAGGTGGGTCATATCATGCTTCCGCAAATTGCATTGGCAAATGGCATTTGCCTACAATTGAGGCAGCAACCACTGGATGACTGTAAACATATCCCATGCCACTGCCTGAAATACTATCCCGGACCTTGAAAAGCAAGTCTTGTGGTGACATGGCACTCCAAAAAGAGCTGAGTCAGACAGCAAATGGGTGATGGGCAATTGTTTGTGTATCACTTGTTATATACATTTGTACGTATAGATAGATTCAGATAAATAGTCACTATTATCCTTTTCTCTAGTAAGTAGGTTTATCTCAACTCATGAGTTTTACTTACCCTCTTCTCCCCACCATTCTCTCCTCCATCCCACTGGGAGGAGGGGAAATGAGTGAGGGACTGTGTGACTCTGAGCCACCTGCTGAGTTAAACCACAACAAATTGTCTAAGATAAATATTTTTACAACTTCATTAAGGGAGTAATGAACAGTCTGGGCCACAGTCAAACAAAGCACCATACCTACTGATGCTGAAGACCTTTTGTCTTTTCTACGTGATGGACCTTAATTCTCTGAGGGGAGCTGTAATGTTTCCTGACACAGGCACCTAATATTAAAATTATCTGTGTACATAAATAATACAGTTAATCTGTTAGTTTTTATAACAGCTCACAGCTGTTTCTAAAGTCTTACTATTAAAGTCTGATGTGCATGGCTTTTAATGGTAAGATGAAAAATCTTAAGGTTATGTAATTAAACCCATCTTTTAAAATAAAACCGTTAGTTACTGAAGTAGAATAAGAGAAATGTAGATATACAGAATCAGTTTTAGTGTGATGTGGTACTATTTTTATTAGGTTAGAGAGAAATTTGGCTCTAAATGGATGGGTTCTCGAGATCAGGTCCATCACTGATGCTGGAGCAGGTTCCCTAAGTAGGTTGCACAGAAAAGCTTCCAGGCAGGTTCCGAGTATCTCCAGAGAAGCAGACTTCACAACCTATCTGGGAAGCTTGTTCCTTATTGGCGAATGTTTTGCTATATCCTGTAGGCTTGCTTTCTTGTTGTTGTTTTTGTTTCTTTTTAATTAAATTTTAATTAAATCTGTTTGAACGGGAGGGAGAACTATCTTTCACTTCTCTGTATGGCTAGTTTACCATCATTTACTATGCCTAAACATCATCTTTTTGCACTGTTTCTGTGTGGCTCACTTACCAACCATTATGTAATCGTACAAGAATCTGAGGTGTCCAGAGGAGAGGGACTGGCATTGGATGGATGTGAGCGGTTTGATGTTACTTGCAAAAATGATTTGAGATCTCAGTAGAAAAATCTGCAGACACCTCTGCAGTAATAGGAGTTTTACAGCTGTGTCCATCTGGACTCTCCCTGGCTGTTGACCAGGTCTACTTATAGTAATCACAGGTAACTTCAAGCATGGTTGAGGAGGGGTAGAGATACAATTCTTACAGCTGTTTTAAGCAGTTCTTCCCATCTCCTCTGGCTCCCACACCCTGTGCCACTTGCTCAGCTATTGTGGGGAAGTGCTTGTACTTTCTGAATAAGAAACTGAACTTGAGAACTTAGTGAGTGTTGCTGGCACCTGGTTTAAGCAGCTATAGATACCTGTAGCTTGTGTGTAAGTGGATGTGTTTGTAGACCACTGTAGTGCACTGGAGATCATTCAGACTGATAACTGATCATTTCAGCCCAAACCTGTTCCTTTAATCCTTTTTGCTCCGTAGCCAGGGAAGCACTGTACTGCAAGCAAGAGATGATCTCCAGGAAGCTGCTTGTTACTGAAAAAAGTGGTTTTCAAACTATAACCTGGATTACTTTGGCAGTGATTAAAAACCCAGGTTCCTGAGTGAAACATAGCCTTGATGCCATCAGCCGGAGCATGATCAGTTCCAAAGGTTTTTAATGTAGATATTAAAACTTGCGGGCTTTTAAGCAGGGTGATGGTAAACAAAAAGATAATAGTAGAAAAAGCTACTGCAGAAATGGAGCGGAGGCAATCAGAGCTGGATGGAAATGCTGCAGAATCTTAAAGCAAATGCTATGTGCACATGTCCTCCTCTGACAAATGAAATGAGGCTGGCTTTATGAAGTGGGGGAAGACTTTACTTTGTGGCTAGACTTCCCTTGCCTGTTTTTCTCTTCAGTAATTGTACTGTGCATGAGAGGTGAGAGAGAGACAGGGAAGAAGGCAAAGCTATACAAACAACTAATGAGCTCTCTGTTTCAGCCTGAAAAATCAGTCTAGCAGTGTGGCCAGGACCTTGGTACCTATTAACCTTGAAGTATTTGGAAGCGTGGGGCATGACAAGCTGGGCTAAATAAGAGTCTTTTAGAAGAAGTTTAAAAGTATTTCTTTCTTGTCCTCCCTTCTTCCTCACACGTTATTTGAAGAAGTGCTGTGTGACTTTTAAAACTTGTTGTTATGTCTGTAGCTTTTTACTGCACAGCTTGACCAGGTGACTTGCTACTTTGCTACCTATCTGAAGGTTATTTGTTTTTCCCTTCTTCCTGACAGGAAGATGATTTCTCTATAGCACTCATTCCTGACTGCAGCAGTCTCAAATGTTCTGTCTCTGTGCCCTGTGTTTCAGACAGGTATATTGCTCCATAAAGAATGACTCACTTGGGATTGAATGAACAATATTTGTTTTCATCAGCTGCATTTCTGTCCACAGATAGTATGTTTGTTTTAATGCACAGCTGTAGACCTGAATTAAGGGGAAAAAATGACATGGAATTTCCTGACTTTTTTTTTTTTTTAAATAAATCTCTGCCAAGAATAACTTCATCTGCAAATGTTTCTTAAATGTGTTGCACATTTGCTTTTCTCTAAAGGATGGGTGGCCAGGCCTCTTCACATGTGGGCACCATATAGATGACATGTTGTGGTTGTATGATGATCTGAGTTAGTTTAAAGGCTTCAGATCTTTCCAAGTCTAGGTTGTTTTGACTGAGGCAGGTTAGGGAGCACAGATACAGGCAGGTATGCCAGCAGATGTCATAGGGTTAAGAAAAACAACCTAGGATAGTAGACTTTTTGTCTGCCCAGCTGCAACAACATAACATAGCAGGCTTTGCTGGCATGCTTTGTCTAATCTGTTTATATTACAAATTGTTTTTGTTTAGTGTTGCATTATGTTAACAACTCAGAAGTAAATCAATCTTCTACCACCTGCAGAAGAAGAAGGAATTCTAACTCCTCCATAGCATACAGTCTTAATAAAGTGATTTCTCTTGCTTAGTCTGTCTTACACGCAACTAGATAAATTCCCTTCCCTCATAACTTCCCAGGTAACGATCCTTACTCAATCCTGAAAGATTTTACAGTGCTTTGTCCATTCAGTGCAAGAAAACTATGCTTCTAAATGTGTTGAATTAGCTGCCTTTCTGTGAGTTGGTCTTCCATCAAATACACTTAACTGTTTACATACAACTGCTATGTTGGCTAATAATCTTATTTTGTTCCATCCCCTCAACCCCCCCAGTGCTCTGACTCATGTTAAAGAGGTCATTTCATGATAGTCTGCAATATCCATGTTTTCTGTTTAATGCTGATCATTGCTAAGATCTGTTGGGTAGACCCAACTATCTTAGCTGACTCGAGGAAAGAAAGAGATGTTTGGAAGTATGTGACATAGTACTGTGGATTTGTCTTTCTTCTTTTTATCTTCTTCATTTTCTAAAGTAACAGTTTTTTGTTGTTTTTTTTTTTTTTGTATTCCCAGGTCATATGTACCTTATCCAGTAAAAGAGAGCTCCAGAAACACTGGCATTGTAGAATAGAGAGCCTTTGCCTTACTGAAAATTGTATTAAATGTTCTGGTAGTAGATTTATATGTTTGAGTTTTTTATTTTTTTCTGTTTTTAAAATAATTATAGGTTCATGTATTGGACAGACTGGGGAGAAGTGCCAAAGATAGAACGTGCTGGGATGGATGGTTCAAGCCGCTCCATTATAGTCAACACGGACATTTATTGGCCAAATGGACTGACACTGGATTATGAGGAACAGAAACTTTATTGGGCAGATGCTAAACTGAATTTCATCCACAAATCAAATCTCGATGGAAGTCATCGGTAAGAAGTTTTTGTTTTATTTATGTAATTCTACTTAAGCAATGTCTTTTAGGACAAGCATATCTTTACAAGCTCTGTTGCAAAGAATTGGCACTTTAATACTTGCTAAATTTTAAGCTAGCTAGAGCTATCAGATGCTTTTATCCTTCCCCAGACTCCCCTTTCCAAAACCATGATGCTGAATGTGTGCCCCTCTTTGAGGCATGCTGTAACTCACTAGGTCTCTTCTCAGAACTAGTTCCATAAAGGAATTAATGAGTGTTATTCTTAATTAGGTAAGACTATTAGCAGAAATTTGTTTTTCTTAAGGTTTTTGTTTGGTCTTCTTTTCCTTTGTTATTGCAGTATTCAGAAATGCAGAGAATAATATGAAAAAGTAGATCATCATATACAGATCTCGTCGTTTTTTTAATTCTAGGAGTTGGGAAATGTATGGAAAACAATTTTTACAGAGGACTATGCTAGAATTACTTACACAAGACCTGTGTCAGTACTGTTCACACACACAAATATGTCACGGTTAGTTTTTGCCCAGGTATCACAGGGCTATGATATTTGAAATTATCCTTTACAAATTCTTGTGTTGCTTCAGCTGGTTTATCTAAACATTAAGTAGCATTTCTCATGCTCTTCATTCTGACATCTTGGTGACTTCTTTTATGCAAACAAAGAAGCCATGAGAAATTAGGCTCCCCCAAAACCCTTTTGTTGACAAGATAGGTGTTTTTTTGATGGGTTGAGTTGTTTGTACAAACATAGGCAACATGCATGAAACATCCTCTGTGTTCATGTGGTATTTACTCTGAACTCATATAGCACTCAAAACATTGAAAATTTGTGTTGTTTTCTTCATAAGTTCTTCCTGTTAAGAGAACAGACATTCATGCAGTTGTTTTGTAATTGTTTTTGATTAGACAAGGCAGCAGGAATTGTATGCAGTTTTACATGTATGTGCACAGGTATAAATAATTTAACCAACTTTGTTGGTTCTAACAATGGAGATGTGTGTATATGGAAGATGTGTGTATATGGAAGGGATTGGGAGCACAGGTAGTGTTCTCAATCCTCCCAGCTGGGGACTGGGATCCAGGGAGAAGGAGGAGAAAGGTTCATTTGAATGACTGGCTGCATGGGTGGTGTCATGCTAAAGGCTATAGGTTCTATGATCTAGGACATTCCTTCGAGAAACTAGAAGTGTTGACATGGGATGGGATGCAAATGACCAGGAGGGGCAAGAATATACTAGGCAGCAGGCTGGCTAGGCTCATCACCAGGGCTTTAAATTAGAGCTGCTGGGGGATAGAGAGCCCAAGAGCGCTACCACCTTAGGAAGAAGCAGAGGTTTGTCCCAGAGGTTTGTAGGAGGGCTCCTCCAGGAAGGCAGCCCTGCTGAAAGCCCAGCTGAAATGCCTCTATACCAGTGCACATGCTGTGGAATATAAGCAAGAGGAGCTGGAAACCATGGTGCACTTGGAGAACAACGATCTAACTGCTATCATAGGAACATGGCGGGAAGAGTCACATAACTGGAATACCACCGTTGAGGGCTATCAGCTTTTTTGAAGGGATAAGCAAGGTAGGAGGAGTGGGGGAGTTGCACTCTGTTAAAAAGTGGATAGACTGCGAGGAGTTCCCTCTGAGAAACAGTCAGGAACATGCGAAGAGCCTGTGGGTTAAGATTAGATATGGGGTCCATAAAGGACAGCTAGTATTTGGGGTTTACTACGGGCCACCTTATCAAGGGGAGCCTGCTGACAAGGCCATCTTGCTTCAACTGCAAGAAGTATCATGCTTGCAGACTTTCATCCCAATGAGGGACTTCAATCAAGTGGATATGGCTGGAAAAACAGTGTGATGTGCTGAAAGTAATCCAGGAGATTTCTGAAATCCATCAGTGATAACTTTCCAGTTCAGGTATTGGACAGATCAACCAGAGGTAAAGTGTTGCTGGACCTGGTGCTCACCAGTGCAGTGGAGATCATTAAAGACATTAAGATTAGAGGCAACCTGGGCTGCAGGGACCATGCTCTGGTTGTATTCATGATCATGAGGAATGTGGGCCTGGCAGAGTAGAGTCAGGACTCTGAATTTCAGGAGAGTGAACTTCAGGCTGTTTAAGGAAATTGCTTGATGAGATCTCCTGGGAAGATGTCCTTAGAGACAAAGGAGTGGAGCAAAGCTGGTTACTCTTTAAGGATGCTTTTCTAAGAGCGCAAGAGCTCTCCATCCCTCAGAATAAGTAAGCAGGAAAAGGAGGCAAGAAACTGACATGGCTTGGCAAGGACCTGCTGGTCAAACTGAGGGAAAAGAAGGCAGTGGAAACAAGGACATGTCACCTGAGAAGAATACAGGGACGCTGTCTGGATATGCAGAGATGGGATCAGGAAAGCCAAAGCGCAGGTGGAACTGAACTTAGCAAGGGATGTGAAAAATATCAAGAAAGAATCCTACTGGTACATTGGTCAGAAGAGAAAGGCCAAGGAGAGTATACCCCCTCTGAGAAATGAGAAGGGAGAGCTGGTACAACAATATGGAGAAGGCTGAGGTACTCAATGAGTTTTTTGACTCAGTCTTCACTGGCAACAAGGATTCTTATATTTCTTACATCCCTGAACCTCTTGGTGGGAACTGAGGGAGCAAATTCCCCCACACTGTAAGAGCAGAGCAAGTTTGAGACTACCTCATGAGACTGAATGTGTACAAATCTATGGAGCCAAATGACATGCATCCAGGGATCCTAAGAGAGCTGGCTGATGTGGTTGCTGAGCCAGTCTCCACGGTATTTGAAAAACTGTGGCTATCAGACAAAGTCCTGGATGACTGAAAAAAGGGAAACATCACTTCCGTTTATAAGAAAGGGAAGAAAGAGGACCCAGGGAACCACAGGCAAGAGAGTCTCACATCTGTGCCTGGGAAGGTCATGGAACAGATCCTCCTGGGACACGTGCTAGGGATAATCAAGTGATCCAAGACTGTCAGCATGGCTTCACCAAGGGACCGATCTAGTGGCCTCCCATGATAGAGTGATGACACTGATGGACAAAGGGAAGGTAACTGATGTCACCTACCTAGACTTCTGCAAGGCCTTTCACATGACTATTTCACAATAAATAAATAAATATTCACTTCACAAGAAACATTTATTTCACAAGAAACATTTATTTCACAAGAAAGCAAACTTACTAAAAGAATGTGATATTTTGTGGCATTATAATCTTTTAGAAAGGGAAACAGTCGTTTACGGTTCAGTGCAATTTAGAGAATGGGATAGAAACTGTCATGTACAATAATAACTTGAGACTGTTGTTGGGGTTTTTTTGGTGTGTTTGTTTGTTTTAAATTGGTGCTGGTTAGCAGAAAGTTTTCAGAGTGTTCCAGATAAAAATGGTTTGAGGATAAAAACATAACATGTATGTGATAAGAATGGAGTGATTATGAGACCAAACACGTATCAGAACTTTAAAAAGACTCATCTCAATTGAAATGATTGCATGTGGGGCTCAGAGTGACAGCTTGCCACCTGAAAAATTGCAGGACAAATGTGAGTCCCTCACACAAATACAAAATACTCACAGTTGGTGCACAAGCAAGATAAACAAAAATAAAACAAAACTCCAAACAATGATAACAATGAGAAGAAAATACAACTCCAAAATGACCACCTATATGATCACACCTGATGAAACCACATCATAAATTTGTCCCACAAGAAAATTATGTGGCTTTTTTCCATTTAGAGTCACCCTTTTTGTTTTGTCCTATTTACTGGGGAGGGAAAGGACCATTTTAGTACAACAACATGCTGCCATAGTTTGTCTTATTCCCTTTCCAATAGTGTGTGCATATCAGGCTCTGCAATAAACCGTACTGCTTTTGCTAGCACCTGCTGGAAAACGATGCATGATGTGGAAATGATTTTTGAAATGGTAATTGAGCAAAAAGAGTCCACTGATCAAAATCGACACCACGAACATCTAAATCTATATTTATGCTTTTCCCACAAAGCACAAACCCCCCTGTCTTATCTAGGGTCTCCAGTCTTTCCGGCTCCATAGCTACCTCGGTATTTCCTGCAGCCACTGCTGCATGCATTTTCAATCTTTTACTTCAGACTCCTTTTTAGTTCTCCCTTCACTGACAGCCTATTGCACAACAGTGCAAATATGCTTTTGGTCTTTTGTCTTTATTGTAAATGTGTTTATTACATTCCCTTTCTTTGACTAACCTTGAAGTGGTTCTTTCTAAAAATGAGGGCATTAAAGGTGCTGATCTTCCCTCAGAATAAGGGGCTGCATGGCCATGTCTGTCTGCAGGGAGCTGAAACTAATAGTTGAGCCTCATGACACAGCTGTAAAGTCACCTGCATCATTTACCTCACTCTGGAGTCAGTTCTCTGGAATTAGTAAATAAACAATAAAGACCCACATAGACAAGTAATTTAGATGTTAGATATACTAATTATTTTTAATGTATTTGTGAAGAACAAAACAATTTATCTAGTACTTAAATGTATTTTTTTTAAGTGGTACCAAAATTTATTACCAATATTACCTGGGATCATGCTGGTTTGTTACCATTTGAGGGAGAAGGAGAGCATAGTCTTTGGAGAGTAAAGTGCACATGACTTCCCTTAGGCGTTCAGTTTTTCCCTAGGCATCTGAGAAAGTTCTGAAGATTCAGAAAACTATTAACATTCTTTGCAATTACATCACTGGGAAAAATGGAAAGAATTGCAGAAGTTAAGCTGTTCTACAATGAGTTTTTATGTGCTATTTCTTTTCTCTGCTGTGACCTCTTAGCCTCTGTCTATCTCAAGGAGGGAAGAAAAAGAGATCTTCTGGGGCTGTTCACAGTGATTCTATTTTGTTACATTTTGCCTTTCAGTTACCCAATAAAAATTACCCCTTTCAATATGGTATTTTCCAACAGCTAATTCTGTATTTTGCCTCTTATCTCATTACTTTATTCAACTTTGTCAATAACCGATTATCTAACATTAAAAAAAGATTTTTTCTACATCTGCCAACAAAACAACTTTTGAGATCTTCCTTCTAAACTTCATAAGAAAAAAAAAAAAATAACCCAAAGCCAAAAACCAACATACAATAATACCCTTTCAGTCGGTTCTCCTGGTTATCCTCACGCCCCAAAAGGGAAAAGCTGAGCAGATTCTTTTCTTCTCCCATAACCACTGGAACTAAGAAGCTTTTGTAAGGATTTAGATCTATCCCTCCACCACAACAGCAGTCCCTGCAGTTTCTGTCTACATGTTCCCTGTGCATATACATACATGCTTATTTTTACTCACACCTTTCCATCCCTCAATACACCCGTGACTCCCTGTATTGCTTCACCCAGCGTTATCCCTTGCATAGGGCTGTGTGCCCTATGCACTCCTGCTGACAGTTGGACACTGCTGCCAGTCAGGCAGGTTATTTCAGCTCTTCCTGTGTTCAGGTGGTTCTAATATAGAACTTCATTTTTAACTCGTTAGTTCTATATTTATAAATGGAGGGGTTTTTGGTGGTCTTTTTTGGTGTTGCTAGCAAAATTACTCCTGATTAAAATAGATATATTTTTAAAAATCTTTGTGGAGTGTCACTAGTTCTTTTTCTGCTTTACCTTCTGTTAGCATGTCAGGGAACATATATTTCTGGAAGACAGAGCCATTGAAGAAATAAAAAAGATCACTGTTATTAAAAGATACATAGTTTCATAATATGTCCAGTGTTCTGGATCTGACTAGATTTGTTAACTTGCCAAAGGAAGCAGATGATTAAAGATAAGTTTCAAGTTGTTTGTAGTGTTGCTCAGTGTGAGGTGGGAGTCTGTAGTAGTTGAGATCATGAAAGCTTCATGTAGAGCAATGTAACATGAGTTTTAATTGCTTTTGTGGAAGTGGGAAAGTTAGCAGTAAATAACATCTCTATATCAAAAAAAAATTTCGAACAGTTCAAAGAAAACTGCTTTTGTGATTCGGATAATGAAAGAAAATATAATGTAAATGGGCAAGGATTTGAATTAGTGTCACTGAGATAAATCCGTCGTAATATTTAGAATGAGTGAAAGGGAAAGCACTCTTGACATACTTCTATACCTGAGAGAAATAACTTTGTCTTTTTATTCCTGTTGTTAGATTATCATGTCTCTACACCTGGCCCTACATGAGAATTCAAATTTAAAGATGTATGTATCAGAGAAGGCCAGTTATATGCATGGATGCTTGGCTTCTAGCATGCAGAGGTCTGGCTAGTGGAAGAACAAAGTAGGTAGATGGTAGGAATATGCAGGGGGATAAACAAAGTAGCCTGGATTTTTGTCACCTCTTTGGATAAGACCGTGGTAATCTTTTGCTAGACCCTGTGAACTTCTGCATTAAAATGAAGAGGCGCCATGATGGTGTTGGCATCAGCACTCAGCAAATGTGTGGTAGGGTTGTAAATTCATGAGGAAATCTGCACAGCAGATTTTACAGTGATTTGTGCTAGCTCTGGGACTGACCAGCATGGCTACTCCAGTGACGGACTCAGAGTAAGGAGGAACAACACAGAGGCTGATGACTAATGCTCTTGGTTTGCCAGCAAGAGAAAGGAGTGAGCAGTTTTTCATGTCAGAATATAATTAAAAAATGAAATTGGTGCATACAGGAGATGTGTGGTTTTCTTTATTTTCTTTCTTTTTTTTTTCTTTTTTCTTCTTCTTTTTTTTTTTTCTTTTTTCCCCTGTTTCCTACTCTTGCCCTGCTCTTATCAGAGTGAACAGTTGCTTTTTGTGGGACTAATTAAACAAAACTGGATTGCAGATAGCTCTCCTGTGAGTAGAGTACCCAAGATAGGTTGGCCTGCTAAGGCAGCTCTTGAATTAATTTCTTTTCCTTTACCCTGCAGCAGCAGTTCTAATTAATAAGTTAACACGTTACTGGCTGAAGGGAAATGCACTTACAAGGTCCCCCAGGAAGAGTTTGTGCTAATGAGATGGGTTTTGAGGCCACTGTAAGAAAACATACTTACAAATACTGTTAAAGGGCTGAGGAACTTTTGCAAGGAGGTGAATGTTAAGCTTGCACTCAAACATGGATTTTTTTTTTCCTGTTTTTAAGCATCAGATCAAATCTGTCTGCCAGATGATTAGTTGCAAATTTGATGAAAAGCTGAAAACATTGTGTCCCTGAATTCAGAAGGATTTTTTGTTGTTGTTGTGTATAATGGATGCAGTATATGACATTATGTGCAGGGAATAAAATACTGTGCTCTGTCTATATCTTTATGTATATTTCTGTGAGACAGAAGTGTTTAATACTTTCAGTCACTGAGGAGAAACCAGTCTATGGTGAAAAGTCTGTTTCAGTACATCATCACTGCAGGACAGTGCAGAAGACAAATAGTCTTCTAATTAAAGCTGCTAGAGAAGCCTGCATAAACAGAAGTAATTAAATTATTTGGATACAGCAAAAGGGTGAATTTCTTGGATCTTCCCCAAGGCGCTTCTGAAATAAAATACTGGGAAGGTGGAGCTTCAAAATGTCGGTAGCTGGCTGGTATGCAAATAGGGATAGGTTGCACGTGTGCTGTATGTAGCTGGAGTCACTAGGTCATGGGTCTGTATATTTGTAGACACTTAATAAAAATACATAGCGCAAGCGGATTAGCCACAGTTCATTGGTGCAGCTTCTAAGACATGGGACAGCACATGCAGTGTTAGCTCAGGATCCCAGCAGCTGCAGGTTTATGCAGCCCCTATAGCATCCTGCAGCCAGTGGATCTACCCACACACTATCTCCCAGACTCCATCACCTCATCCTGCAGCTTTCTAGTCTCCTTTACTCCTGCTGAGGCCTATAAACTACATTGCATATCCTGATGGTGTTTGACTGAAAAATGACCCACGCAATTGACTCTAATTACATCTGATTGACTTCGTTAAACTTTAAGGACAAGTGGGGTTTGAAGCTCAACTTGTTATTTGCTGTGAGTGTGGCAATTGCAGCTTAAAGACATGGCAAAAGAGAAAGTATTTTGGTTTTAAAAGATATTTTTGTACCCCACAAGTAATGTTTTCTGTCAGCTTTCTCAGGTAATGAAAACCAGGCTTGTATTCTAGTAGAAATATAGCAAGGATTCATGTTGAAATTCCAGCTTAATTTTCCAAGTTTACTTTTGTTCAGTTGGCAGAAGAGGAAACCTTGTATTTCTAAGGAAACTGGATCTCTTTGCCCTGCCTGGTGGCAGCTGTGGTGTTGGGATATTCAGCTCTCTGCCGGGTGTTCATCCTGCCTCACCTAACAGCATGCAGTACTCCAAGCACTTTGGCCACCTGCTATTAATTCCCATTGTTAAGAATGATAGCTTTGTAATTTGTTAATATATAAGCTTTTACATGTAGACTGTTTAAATTCCAGCTTTTCATATTGTATTTCTGTTGAATGAAAATATGGTAAATATAATGAGAAAAACATTATGTTAGATACCATTTTTCCTAATTTTCTGAAATTTAGTATTCAACACATATGTAGGTACCAGCAAGAATGTGTCCTCGCTGAATAAAACTGGCATACAAAAACTCAGTGGGAAAGTTAAACAGTACAAACGCTTCCTCTGCTCATTTTAGTGCTATTAGCACATCCATTTACGAGCCACAAATGAAAACTAAAGTGTTTGCTTAATGTAATGCTCCTGTCCCAGTTCTTTGCTGCTTAAAACTCTAATCTTCAGTAATTATAGGGATTGCATAGTACATTTCATTAATGTATTTCTTAATTTTGCAAACGTAATTAATCTGTTGCAAATCTTTTAGCAAGCAGAATGGAAGTATATCTGTGTTAGCAGTGTATTTCATACTTCTTTATTTCCCCCGTTCAGTGATTCTCTGATAGCCTGAAAAGCAGTTACTGGCATTAATTCTTCAGGTTACTGAAATGGATATGTTTAGGTAACATGTGCAGTGGAGGAAGTGTGTGTGTATGTATGTATATGTAAATATAAGTATTTATATGAGACATATGGAAAATATGTGTATAGAAATATAAATATTTATGTTAGTGCATTTATGCATATATATAAGGGAATATTTATGTATTTGCTTGCATTTTCCATTTAAGTGTCTCACTGTACTTTACTGTTGGAGAGCTGGATTAGCTTTTATGAAATTAAAGCATCTCAGATGAGTGGAAATGATCAAACAAACTTCAGGCATTTCTGCTCTTTCTGTATAAGCCCATTTGGCATGGTGGCTGATCTTCATTGTCTCAGGCTGTGGATGTGTGTTCCAGTACAGAACTTGCCCCACTGGTGAGCAAGGTTACTGTGATAAGCCTGCCCTCAAATGCCCAGCAGCATCTCTTGGATAGATGCTACTGTATTCTTAGGCTGCATAACCAAATTGCCCATGTGCACAGGGTCTAACTGCATGGTTCATTTATTTTTTTTTTTTCATTTACTCTTATGCCTTTACAAGCCATGCTGGTTTTTTATGAGAAGTGTAAAAGAGAGCTATAGTAAAGATTTCTCTCTTATTCTCACTCCTTAGCATTGAGAATATAGCAGTGAGGTAAACTACCTTAATATTTTCTAGTCTCCACTGCTGTATTTGAAATTGGATTGCAAAGAGTCATCTAGCAATAGATTTTTTTCTCTATCTGATAGCTGAGGAGACGGAAATAGGTATGGGATCCTCTAGAGAGAATCTTGAGAAATGGATTCAAACATAAGTGAAAATTCTTGCTCCCTGCCATGAAGATTAAGTGCAGGTAGCCTCAGAGGTGAACAGAAAGGAATGCAGGTAGACTGCACGTGACTTCTGTGCATATCTCTGTCTATCACTTAAACCACACTGAGCAAGACTGTAATAAACATTGATATGTGGATCCATCACGACAGGGAGGGCCTACAGAGCACAAACCAGCTTCCACTTCTTTGCTGACACCTACACGGTGTGTCTGCCTCTCAGCAGATCAGCAGATCAGTTGTGGCAATTATGTTTGTTCAGAGGCAAAAAAGCACTTCTGATTTTCTTAATAGGAAGTAATGGCTTGATGGAAAACTGTGTATGTGAGTTACATATTAGTAGTAAACCTCATCTTATTAAATGTGAGTAATATGTGCTATTGTATTCAGGCCCAAAGACATTTTTATATGACAGTTCCTTATAGCTACTAACAAAAACATCGCAAGTGACTGCTACAAGGCAGTGCCGTCAGCTATCTGCTACTCCTGAATCTCTCCAGACTGGGGCTAGTTTAAATAAAGTTGACAGCTTACTGTATGCATTGCTACAAGGACAGATGGTTGTCCTAAAGTTAGGCACATCTAACAGCATTTATTGTAATCAAAGATTGATTCTTACTAGGAACTGGTGGGTAATAATCACATCTAAAATTCTCAAAAATTTAGAATGAGTAGCAAGGTAGAAAGAAATGTGGCTTCTCTTGTCTGTGAAATGCTATCTTTAATGAAGGTTTGGTCATTAAAGGGTTGGTCCAGAGCTTTGGACCTGTATTGCATCTATCCCAGATGGTAGTCATCATGAAGACTTAGATAGTTACCAGTCCTGCTCTGAAGTGAAATTATTCAAATTTGAAGGCATTTAGAGTTTGGGGGTGGGGCTGGTAAAAACATTTATTGAATTTGAATGCCTTTATTCTTGGTACAGGAGTATGCTTTGTCACTATGGCTTCACTGTTTAGCAGGTAGATTTCAGCTGTAAATTATGTTACAATAGTCTTTTGTAAGATGCTTATTTTGAGCATTTAATTAGGAGCATATATATACCTGACTCCAGACAGAGATAAGAAATAAAAAATATGTCCTACTTTCTAGTCTGAAATATCATCTGAAATGTTGCTTGGCATAGAATTGGAACACTGGAGTGACAAGTAATGGAATGTATGTGTTTTTCTCGGGAGTCGAAAAAAATAGAAACTTTAAAGATAATGCATCTTTTTGCAGCAGCTAAGGTGAAAGAGCTGAAATGACTGCAGTCTCTTTGTACTTGGAATCATTGGCAGATTATACCTTCAAGTTTCCTGCTTTAATATACTCTTCTGTTCCATTTTAGCAGAAAATAGTTGGAAAATAAGACTATTTTTGTCCTCTACAAAACCAGTTCTCTTACTGAAATCTTGCAAAAAAAGATGTAGATATTGTGTGGCTGTTCTCTCAGTAAATATACAGATAATGACCTTGCAGGGAAGAAAAAAACTGGGAGGATGGTGCTCATACTATGCTCTATACTTGAAGAAGTATTAGAGCTATGTGTTGGTCCTATCTCTAGTGCAGGAGATAGACGGCCGGATCCATTGTTCAGTGGGAAACTGTGATTGTGTGAATGCCTATGCACCCTCACTATTAAGAAGAAGGATGTTGGAAGAAGCATTTGTCTAACTGGTACATATGTGACCTTGCTTTCAGTAGGATGCTGGTCCAGATATTCTCCAGTGTCCCTTCCATCTGCAGTTTTTCTATGATTCTTAATAATAATTAAAAACAAAAATGAAAAAACTACCAGGTGGGAACCGAGCTACTTAATTCCTGTTCTGAGGAACTTGGGAATAGATAATTAGTTTCTGCATCACAAGAGCCTGGAAAAACTGTCTTCAGCAATGTTTATGCTACATTTTTGTGATGGCTAATGAGCATATATATATGTATATCTACATAAAATATATAGATACAGTCTTTAATTTTGTTTATGAACTTACAGTCAGGGAGTGACCCACTTTTCCTCAGAAGTAATAGCATTACTATAGCAAAAGATCATTAGAACTCTGTTTAATGGCACTACTTGTAAAAAAAGCAATAGCTTAATTATCATAATAACAAATCATGAAATGTTACATTCAGGATTTCTTCATAGTGAAACTATTGGTCAAAATAATTAATGGAAAAAATATGGAAGAGATTAATGAATTGCTAATTGACCAAACACTGTCTCAGTTTAAAATCTGCCGAGGCTGGCAGTGATAGACATGGTGCTTCAACAAATTGCAGTCAGATTTGCATAAAACCGGCTGGTGTTCCCTTCCGTTGTGCATGGTGGTTTATAGCCCCGCAGGTATAAGGAATTAAAAGAGTGCTAAGAAATAGCCACTGACAACCTAGGCAGGGCTTTCAGTTATTGTTCTTTGACTTAGTATGGGAAGGCAGCTAGAAAATAGGACCCTTGTGTTGTTTACCCACATAATTCCTGCAATTGGGTATGCTATATTTGTTTCCCTGAAAGAAGAGAGAGAAATTTTGATAAATTATACTTACACTGTAAACTTCTCTTCATAAAGGCTGTGTTTGAGCGTAGCTGTAGTATGAACTGTGTTTAAGCATTCGTTTTCTTCCTTGTACTCTATTAGGCAAGCAGTGGTTAAAGGCTCCCTTCCACATCCTTTTGCTTTGACACTGTTTGGGGACACATTGTACTGGACAGACTGGAACACACATTCCATCTTGGCCTGCAGCAAGTACTCTGGGGAGGACCTGCGTGAAATACATTCCAACATCTTCTCACCCATGGATATCCATGCTTTCAGCCAGAAGAGGCAGCCAAATGGTAAGCTGTCTTGATTTATACTTAAATTACAAGTTGGAATTGATTTGCAAACATCTTAACTACTCCTTCTATATGGCAAGTGGTTTTACTTGCATTGTGATGCAATTTTTCCAGTGCAGAGACTGGGGGGAACAAAACAGAGAAACCAAATATTTTCTATGTTGATGTAATTTTTTTAATGTGAAGAATAATCTCTTGCTTTTACTCTGACATCCATATTTATGCTGTTGTCATATTCCTTTTTCTCTTTAATGTGCCCTAACTTTATGTAGCATGTTATTCTTAGTTTTTTCCAAGTAGTAGTTCTTAAATGAAAAGCAGTGTTAATTTTGCAAACTCTGTGTAATAACCACTGTCTTAACTATTGTGTTAATTTACTGTGTTTGCATTTTTTTTAATATATATGCAACTTGCTATACATTCAACGCCAGCATGTTGAATAGTTTGCAAAAATGAAAAGAGCAGAGATGAAACAAGGCTCTTGTTTAGAGCTAAATGCTACTTCCTCAAGAAAGGAAATATTCAACATCCGTGCACTTTTGTACCATAAATACTCACTACTCAACACTTGGAATTAATTTTTACTTGCTCTGTGTATATCATTTCCTTCTTTAATCTGTGTTGCTGCCACCGATTCCACCACTCAAACACCGTATGTGTCTTGACACATGAGATGAGGTCATTCATTATCAGAAGCATTAATCTGTGTGATTTATGTTTAACAGCTACAAACCCATGTGGAATTAATAATGGTGGCTGCTCCCACTTATGTCTGATGTCTCCTACCAAGCCTTCTTATCAGTGTGCATGTCCCACTGGTGTGAAACTTCTTGAGAATGGAAAGACCTGCAAAGATGGTAGGCTTTATTTTTAAAAATCCTTTCAGGTTAAGCACAAAATAATTTGTTGAAGGGAAAAGGGTTTCTTCTAGCTTCACTACGTAATGCACATTAGGGGTAGCAAATTGCAGAAAAATCTATGCTTTTGCTGAACAAATAAATGTGATGGTAAAAATACCTTCTACTTTTCAAAGAGGAAATAGTCTCATAGCTGAAGAGCAGTTTATCTTATTCTGTCTCTGTCATTAATTCCCTGAATGTTTTTTGGGTGTTCTATTGTTCCTTTTTCTTAGAGAACATATAAACCTTCTCTGTTGCCTTTACATTGTTTCTAATGTTATTTTTCATGCATTAATATTTGTCTGATAGGATTGCACAAGTAACATACTTACTTTTTGAGATCCGATTTCCATTTATACACACATGCATCTGGTATTTCTTTCTGTTCTCATGCATGAAGTTAGACACATACTCCTGTCTGTAGGAACTGAACAGAAAAGTCTGGTTTAAAGATACTGGAAGTATTTTAACTTTAAAGCCCAAAATATAAAATCTTATGACAGAATCATGGAACAGAAAAAGGATGATAATGAGTTTCAACCAGACCAGGAAGCCCAGAGCCACATCCAGCCTGGCCTTGAATGCCTCCAGAGATGGGGCATCCACAACTTCCTTAGGCAACATGTTCCAGTGTGTCACCACCCTCTGTTTGAAAAACTTCCTTCTAATATCTAACCTAAACCTCCTCACCCAAAGCTGTTTCTAGCATTCCATTGTGGTCTGATGGATATGATTTCAAGTCATTTTATTTTATACAGATAGGTTTTGTGACATTGTGCTGTGACTGCTGTAATACATTAACGATATCAAAATAAACACTGGGAGATTAATTAGCTCTCATAAATAACCATCTTTATGCAGATTGTCTCTATGAAAAATGTACAACAGAACAGGAAGATACAGCAGAATTTACTGTAAAAGCACTAAAAAAATGAACAGAAATAATTCATTAAATTTTCATTTCATATTTTTAAAATTCTTAAGCTTGTTCACTACCGTTCAGTGTTTTCCTTAATTTCATGCTATTTCACGCTCTCTGTTGATTATTTTTGTGTGGCTGTTTGTGACTGTGTGAACCTTATTAAAGTAAATTGCTGCTTTTATGTGAAAAATTCAAAAGCACTTCCCAATTTAGCTTCGCAAGATTATTGTACGAGCTTGCAAGTACATACACAAGATGTTTTCCTCCTGTTTCTGCCAATATAAGGAACAAACTTTAATAGTAAAGCTCTGGATTGGTTAAATTTAGTCAGAATGCAAATTCACGTACTTAAAGAATTAAACAACAACAACAACTCGATATACATAAACACTTGATGTGGACAAACTGTTTTGTGGAAGCAAATAGCTAAAGAAGTTGTTTTCCAGTACATACTTCCAATAGCAAAGCTGTGTGAAAATTCCACGTGGGGGAATGAGGAATTGCAAAGGTTTGGTCACCCACCTAGCACTGTTTGAAGGACTAAGGACAACTGTAGTAACAAGTCCTGGAGAGAGAAATGATTTCCTTTTGATCCCCTGCTGATGGGAAATGTTGGTGGTTTTTTTTGGGGGGGAAGGTTTTTTTTTGGGGGGGGGTGGGGTGGGGGGGGGGAAGTTTTTGGGGGGATAACTTTTTTGGGAGAAAATAACCCTACAAAATGCTTTGAACTTCTTGTGTAGTAATATTCATAGAATCATAGAATGGCTTAGGCTGGAAGGGACCTCAATGCCAACCTCTGTATCTAATACTAGACCAGGCTGCCCAGGGCCCCATCCAACTGGCTTTGAATATCATCAGCTTACTTTCTCAGCTATTCCTTATGTCTCAGAACACAAGGCTGTTGTTTTTTGGTTTTTTTTCCTCCTACTCCCTGAAAATATGATAAGCCAAATTATTTCTTCTCATTCAGCCATAACGTATACTTGGCTCACAAACACAGCTCCTCTTTTACCAGAAATTCTGTTAAGCAAATTACTGAGACATTGAGGCATTACAGCTTGCTGTCTGTCCCTATGCAAAAAGCATCTTAAAAGAGCAATTATCACATGCTTATCAATGTGATGCTGTATTTTTAACAACTGCTCTGCTGTTGCATATTTTTTCCAAAGAAATCCTCTCACTGTTCATTTTTAAGAAGGAAAATGGGTGGGTGAGAGAAAAATCACATCCACACATACTTGGCTCAGTGGGTGCTATGTTCCATTACTTACTTAGAGTTAGAACCAAATTATCCCATGTGCAAGAGAAACAATCTGCTACAGCTACACCTCTGAAAGGGTGGATAATATGAAAGACGGTAAATATTCAAAAGGTAAAGAGAAACTCACCAATATTGATGCCTTAGCTAGAAAAGCTGAGGCAATCTCCACCAGGAAGCAATCTCCAAGAGATGCTGCCTCAGTGGGGGGGGGGGGGGGGGGTCAGCCCTTAAATGTGGTCTAGGCTCCACCCCTTCCGGGAGCACAGCTAAATTACTCTCACCTGTGCTCCCACAGCTGACCCAACCTTTGCCTCAGCTGATTAATCAGAGGTTCAGGCTGTGATTACCAATTTCCCATACAGCCTCAGATCCATTGGCTTCACTTAACTGACAGTCCTACACAGAGCCAACTTCCACAAAGAGTATAAGGGCTAGGGGAGTCCTGGAGGCTTGTTGCTTATTGTTTCAGTGTTTAGAGCTATGTGTGCCCAAAAACAAAACATTTTTGATCCTTTTCTCACTCTGCAGAGAGCATTCTTTCTTCTCACTGAATAAAGGTGTGGGTAGCAGACTTAGGGCTTATGTGAGTGACCTATAACTTGCCAGAGCTCTTCAAGTCAGGGCTTCACTGTGATCTCTGCTCACAGTTGCAAAGGCTGCAGTGACTGATTTGAGGAAGGGAAGGAGGGAATGGTGGGCAAGCACAGCTAGCCTAGCCACAGACCACATTTTGCATATAAATCTCTAGTGTTTGCATTGACTTTCTTTCTTTAGGCTGCCTAGTGATACCAGTAAAGAAAATGTATTTTCTCTTTTTTGTGTATACTATTGAAATTAGTGTGACAAGTATTTATTGAGGAGGGGCAGCAGTGTGCTTATGGTTTCTTGCTGTTGGTTTTTGTGTGATTATTTTTTTTTCCTATTTATACTTGCCTGCTTACTACAGGTGCTGTGAAAGTGGAGCTGAACCCTGAGAACAGAATATTTTCACCTCAGTTCTTCAGTTTGTTTCAGTATGTACCTACTGGGCTGAAACACACTGAAACACTGATTGAGTAATTACAGCTTATCTTGGAATAAGAACATTAGAACTGTGGGGAAAGAAAGGAATGACAAACAGGTTAAAAAAAAAGAAAAAGAAAATAGTGAAAGTGAGGCTAAGGCAAATTAATTTCTTGAAGACAGTTTTGTCTCCAAGCAGTAGAGCTAAAATCAGGACAGTTACTAAACTAAATTGTTTCATGCTGCAAGGAGCCTCTTTGTTAACGAGTTTGCTTCTCAGTGTCAATGAGCCCTGGCCAGGATCTGCAGGAATTTGATGAGTGAATTTTGAGTGCCTGTTTGTGCTGTTTGCAGTGGTTTGGCTTTGACAGATGATCCTTGCAGCCAAAGGTGAGGCTGGCTGACCCTCCCCGAGCAGTTTCCATGACAACCTAGCATTTTTGAATAATCTTGGTTTATAGGAAATCTTTTCTCTCTCTTCTTCCCCCTCTGTGTTGGTTTCTTGGCTTTTTGTCTTTTATTTTTCCATTACACCTTAGGGTAATTTAACTGTTTTTGTGAGAGTTCTGGACAATAAACCCCTATCCACTGCTTATAAACACTTTTCCATCATATTTCAGAAAAGAGTGATGATTGGGAATAAAATCAGCTATTTTCCCAAGAACTGATAATACTGATAATAGAAATATACACAGCACTGACAGTACAAAGCAGCTAACTGAGATGTGGGCTTGCAGCAGACAGATCTCCTATTTTCTATGTGAGCGTTTGAAAACCTCTATCCCCCAAGATGGGAGGAAGAGCATCTAGTTGTCATGGCCACCTTTTTCTCTGTCAGAAATGTCCAGAGAATACAGTCTCTTCTGAGCACACAGTAGGGTACTCTTACCTATGCTGGCATTGTATTTGTAGTCATTTAGCTTGTTCTTCTGTATTCACATTTTTATAGAATAGAACTGTTCAGTTGGAAAATTCCTACAAAGACCATCAAGTCTGTCTGCCTGTCCACTTTAGGGCTCACTAAAAATTCAAGCACTTTAATGAGTGCATTATGCAAATGCCTTTTGAACACTGACATGCGTGGGGCATCAACCACCTCTCCAGGAAACCTGTTCCTGTGTTTGACCACTCGCAATAAATAATTTTTCCCAGTTTCACCTTCTACTGAAGCAAATCTGTGCCATTTCTGCATTGCCGTTGATGAGCAGAAGCAGAACCCAGCACCTCTTTCTGTTCCCCCTCCTGTTAGTACATAACTGAGTCTTCTCTTTTGTGGTATTATGGGCACCACTGTTCTTCTCACTCTGGTATGCTACATTTAAATGACCTGTTCAGTAGTCATTTTTATTCAAATAAATAGGTTTAGCTTCCAACTCTGTCTTTGGAATTATATTCGTGTTAGTGCCTGAACACTTATCCATCCCTGTGCAACTTTGCCTGAGGTGATTTTTCCTTCTTTATTTTCTACACTTGCTTTTACCAGTTCAGATCCATGGTTTGTGCTGAGGAAAAAAAGCTGAATCTGGGAAAGTAAGTAGAAGTTTGCACTGGGCGGACCTAAATTCAAAAACAAATCTTCTTTGTCTGGAATTGCCAGTGTTTTCACTGGACAGATCAGGATGTTAATTTAATACCCGAGCTCTATTGTTTGTGTTAAAGGAGAGAAAACTAAAAATAATTTCAGATAAATGTCCTTTTACCTTTGTAGGTATTTTTGGTGGTGGTGGCTTTTGGTTGGTTTGGTTGGTTTTTAAGACTGAGTGCATCTATTTGCATTGTAAGATCAGGAGTTCTCTGGCAATAGTTTTTTTCCAACTGGGAAAAGACATTTATCAAATGTGTGATAACTGTTCTAAGGTTTTATTAATGATTTTGATTTATCATTTACAGAGAAACGACTGTATATCTAGATCTAGCATTTCTTATCTGAAGGTTCCTGAGTATGTGTCTGTGTAGTATTACTGGCTTCAGCAACCACTGTTGGTTTTAAAGTTCCGTAACTTACAAATGACTGAGGACTTATATGCTTGGGAAGTGTAATTAATTCTAAAGGTTATCATGGCATTAGACACTGAACTTAAAAGCTATGTTACTGCATATATCTGTATATTTGCTGTTTCTCCTTTTGTCCTTCTTTCCCCCCTTAACTTCAGTTAGCACAGAGATTTAAATTGTTTTGACTCTTAATAGTGACTTTTTGAAGGAAGTATTAGTTCTTGGGCTAATGTAATGCACTATCCATGAGCTTGTAATCCCAGCTTTCAAAAGTACTTAATAAAAGTAGGCTAAAGCTTTCAAATACAAGAGTCTGGAGTAAAGCTTTTATGTCCATATTTAGATGCCTTAAGTAAGGGGCTTGTTCTTAGAAAAACTGCTAACTGTCCTAGATGTCTCCTGCACTGAGGCACTTCAGAAAGAATATTGGTCCCCAGTAGGAATGGGCTGTAAAAGATGTGGTTGTTTAGGTTTCTTTTCGGTTGTTTGGTTGTAATTTTGGTTTTTGTGTTAAATAATTTATGGGTCGCTTAGGATTGATTGTCTGAAAGATCAGTAAAGGGGGTAAGCAAAAGGGCCTGACTTTGACTATGGTACAGCCATATGCAAGAGATGGAGTGATGAAGTATGGAGATCCTGCAGTCACATTTTGGCTTTTGCATTGTAACTGCACTCTGGAGTAGAGATGATCAAAACTGATCAATTCTGTTGTGTCCTTTCAGCTTTGAGTACCTTGAGCAGTCTTCTGACTGGTTCTTAGCAGCACCAGACTTTTTTTGCAGCTGGTCTTTTGCACAAGTTCAAATCGTTCTGGTTCCCAGATTGCCTTATTTATTTATTAATTTTTATTTTTTACTGCAAAAGAGATGGTAGGGCGATCATACCATAAATGCACTCAGCTCTTGCGTTTGCTGTTCTTGCTATTGTCAGGACAAGCCTAAAGGTATCTGAAGTGCTTTTCACCTAGCCTACCTTGAAATGAGATGTTTCTGTGCTCAGTTTCTCTTTCCTGAATGGAATGAGTGGTGATCTGACTAAGCAGCTGAGATGTTAGTTTGCTAATGCCTGAATAATAGCCTTAAAGTAAACTAAACTTTTTATTGTTTGATTGGAGTCACATGGGAGAATGTTAGACGATTCTACAGATGCAGAACACTTTTAGTTCAGGAATCCCCTGTGCAACATGAGTTGACTGAAAGGCAGTAATTTCCTAATGCTGAATTAAGGTTTAGACACACTACGTTATTGCACCAAACAAGTGTTGCAACCTGGAAGCAGGATTCTGAAACTGCTGAAATGACTTCACTTCAAGAACAATTGGAAGGTCAGCTGGTCGATTTTAAGGGTGAGCTTTTGTGAAGGCATAGTTGTACTCAAACCAGTCTTTCTGGGGAACTGGCATTGGTTCTTCAAGATGGCTGTCCACTTCAACATAGAAATTATTTTTAAATTATGCCTTAGATTTATATATATGTATGTATGCATATATATAGTAGACTATTCATATATAGCTTCCGAACTATTTGGAAATCTGAGCTTACTGTTAATTTCATTAGATAAAGCAATTTATTACTATTACCAATATATGTACAGATTTGTTTAAAGGGTAAGTTGAGTAAATGACTGTGAAGTTGGTAAGGAAAGAAGTGCTTAAGGTATTGAACCTTAATAGTTAATGCTTGGTTACATATTAATACCTCAAATGACCATAATGCAGGTTAATACTTAGATCTTAATCATTCCTTGTTTTGTATAGTTAGTAGCAACAAACACAGATGTACGTATAGACTGCTGTGACAAGATTGGTTGCTTTTATAATCATAAAAACCTTCTTAACATGCCTGTTTTTCATTTACCCTGTCACGTGCTTTAAATTATTTTGAAGGATGTTTATACATGTATTTAAAGGTTCCCTCTTCCTGATATTAGTTACTATATAAGAGTTATTCACTAGGAACAGTTGAGTAATGTATACGTGTCTTTTAATGGAATGTGTTTTAGGACATAGGATCCTAAGCTGATCTAAATCCATTCTAGACTACTAATCAGGAACACTTGTAATAATAATCTGAACTTCAGCTGTTGAAAAGTAGAGTTTCTTGCAGTACTGCAAAAGCATGTTACATATTTTTAATGTGTTAAAATTGCTCTCAGTGAAGCAGTGGCTGCTTTGGCATCTGTCCAGAGTTTGACATTCGGTGAGGTTTCATCCAGCACCCACCACAATTACTGACATTAAAAAAAATAAAATTGGCATTAAGCATTAAATATATGTATTTTAAAATTAGCTACCTAGTTACCTTAGTAGTTACTCTTTTAATGTCCTACACCTTATTTATACATTTGTAAGATCAAGCATGAACAGCGTGTAGCTTTATAATGACTCTTTTTCACTGGAGTGTTTTTATATTTTACTTAAACCTTCCTCTCCCCCATACTTGATGTTTTTTTCCTCTGCACTTGCACATAGGTCACCCCCTGCCAAACCTTTCCCATTGCTATTTGAAGAGAGCTGTCCCAACATACTTTCCTTGCATTTGGATTGTGTGCATTTTTTACCTCAGCTCAGACTTCCCCAAGGCCTAAACTGCTCTTATCTCCCTGAGACTCCAAACTGATAAGCCAGTTAAATTGGAATGGGGCATGGTGATTGTTTAGCCTTCATTAGACTAAAATCTTGCAAGATGGAATATAAAATGAAACAAGAATAAGATAGGATAGACAATCAGTTCTTTATCAATCAGGTGCCTAGCAGTGTACTACTTCAGTAGTACTTCAGTAGTAGCTCATATTGTCCTGTGTGAAAGCATCTTTTGCAGTGCAAGCTGATCTTAGCTATTTATTAGGATTCTGACTTTTGACCTAAAAAAGGTCTTTTGTATGCTTTCAGTTCAGTGTGACTCCATTACAGTTCTCCCTCTAAGGGTGCTGCTGAAACACACACAGCTTGTTTGTGACAGTCATCCACTATACCAACAACTACAGTCAATAAATGGTTTAATTACTTTTTCCATCTGAGCGACTGCAGACCTTCTGTTATTTGCAGAAAACCATAGCATGATCGCTTCATAGCTATTTCAGTATCTTTTGGAGGGAATGATCTGGATAGAAAACAGGTCCAGCATAATAGGTTTTGGACAAGGAAATAACCAGTGAATTTCCTCTATAGATATATCTGGTTTGTTCTTCAGAAGATTAACCTTACATTTGAAGCTTTTGAGTGGTATTCTCTGATGGTGCCCATCAGTTTGGATAGACACTACTGAAATCAGAGCAGCTGGACTCGCCTGCAGTGAATAGTGGAGAATCAGGTTTACCACTACTGTACAGTGTTTGTAAGATGGTTGTGTTTTTGCCTTACACATGTAGGTGCCACTGAATTGCTGCTTCTAGCCCGCCGTACAGATTTGAGACGCATTTCCTTAGACACTCCAGATTTTACGGACATCGTTTTGCCACTGGAAGACATCCGTCATGCCATTGCCATCGACTTTGATCCTCTGGAAGGGTACATCTATTGGACTGACGATGAAGTTAGGGCCATCCGTCGCTCATTCATTGATGGGTCAGGTAGTCAGTTTGTTGTCACAGCACAGATTGCTCATCCTGATGGCATTGCTGTGGATTGGGTTGCCCGAAATCTATATTGGACTGACACTGGCACAGACCGTATAGAAGTTACAAGGCTTAATGGGACCATGAGAAAAATCTTGATATCGGAAGACCTGGAAGAACCTAGAG
Organism: Coturnix japonica; assembly: GCF_054131305.1. Lineage (NCBI taxonomy): Eukaryota > Metazoa > Chordata > Aves > Galliformes > Phasianidae > Coturnix > Coturnix japonica. The sequence continues at coordinate 67,484,180 of NC_140663.1, forward strand.
CTATTGTGCTGGATCCTATGGTAGGGTAAGGAGCTGTTTATGAGCACTTTTTAAGTATTAGACAAAGAAGATACTTCTGTTCACATGCACACAGATAATGGGATACAATGATGAACTTCTAGGTTTTCAAAATGGAAATACTGGCCTTCTTTGAAAGTTAATGCTCTGAGGCTTAGGGACCACTGCTCCCTTTTGACTATATAAATTCTGCGGTTTTGGTTTTATTTGCTCTTTAAAATCCATTTGTTTATTCTTGCTAATACAATTTGTCATGTGGTCTTTCTCAGAAAATTGATATAGGAGTAAAATATGTAAAGTATCAGTCTGCTTACATGTCAGTACTATTTTAGATGTGTTGGGCATTGTTATTTAGGTAAGAAAATATATTGGGCTTTGAAATGCATTTTTCTGTGTGCTGTTTGGCTTCAGGGAATTGTAGTGCAGAAGCAGTGATGTAAATATTGAAAATTTGGTTTAATAAGACTGCTAAAGATTTTGTTTCTATTGCAGGTACATGTACTGGACTGACTGGGGAGAAATTCCAAAGATTGAGAGGGCAGCATTAGATGGCTCAGACAGGATTGTGCTGGTGAATACCTCTCTTGGGTGGCCAAATGGACTGGCATTGGATTATGCAGAAAGCAAAATATACTGGGGAGATGCAAAAACTGACAAAATAGAGGTTTGTAATTGCACCTGCATTTTTAATTCCTTGGGCTTATAGAACATAGTTACTCTATTTTTCTAAGTGTTTCAGTTCTTATACAGTTCAAAAATGCAATAGGATAATGGTTGATTTCTGCTTTAAGAAATAATTAAGTTTTTTCTCTGACTTTAGGCAAGTTGCTCACTGGTCTTACTGATATTTTCCATCTATAAAATGGAAATAGTGTCTGTGTAGTAGATCTCTCCATCTTTTTTTTTTCTCTCTCTCTTTTTTTTTTTTAATATGATCTTTATATGATAAAGATTTGTTTCATTTGCTTCTTAGATCATTATCAAACTTTTTTCTTGGGAGTAATGTTTGTAGGTTAAACTAATGTTTCTATTGTTCTTTCTGCTGCTTAGATAGATGGATACATTTTAGAGAAAAAAAATTTGTAAGAATAAATTATAGATAAATCAATCTCATTTTACATATAATTGTATTCCCAAAAATCTTCTGTACTTTGCATCTCCTTAGTTTTATTAGGGTTCCAGAAAGTTGATAGATTTCACTTTCTTTCTGATATGCTGTATTTGTTCAGTTTATTATCAAAAGGCAGAATGCTTTCTGGAGGCAGGAGACTTGGCTACTACCTGGAGCATAGTAACCATACCTAGTTTTACTGTATTCTGTTAGGTTTACCTTCTTTTTGTTGAGTTACAGCCTTCCTTAGTGAATCTATAATACAATAAGTATTTTTTGGCACTTATCACATTAGGCACTGCATTTTCCCTAGTCTTCTGAAATTGTTTCACTTATAAATAACTTCAAGTACATCAGCTGGAAGTCATGATCTTGTGCTAGAAGATCGTGTAACTGCTCTCCATATAGTCAAAATAACTGCAAGCCTGCAAGCTGATTTGCTTTGAAGCACTCCTTGACAGAGCCTCAGAGAGCATGGTGTTCTTTGTCCCAAAAAATAAGGCTTGTAGTCTGTAATATCCCTAACTTTTTAGCAGATCCAGGGAAAGAAGGGAAAGGAGACTAAGCTGTGATTAGAGATTTATTTGTTTTGATTGTGATTGAGCACTTCTGCCCTGATACTGCCTTGAATTTTATTTATTTATTTATTTATTTATTTTGTATTTTGCGAAAGGAAGGTTAGGCATTTCCCTAACTCATGCTTACCAAAACAGAGATTGTTTTCTTCTTATTATTTTTTCCCCCACACATTTCTGGCTTACTCAGACCAGAATCACAGAATCACACAGAATCACAGAATGGCCCTGGTTGGAAGGAACCTCAAGGATCATGAACCAGGATTCTGTATTCATTGCTAATGATTCTGTTTAGTGCTGAATCAGTTCAGAGTTTTTGACTAGATTAAGCATGAGTTTACTGCTGTAGTTCCATCAAACTGGCTAGAACATATGATATATTGTTAATCCCAATATTACAGTGTCTCTAGCAAGGCAGAAGATATCTGATCTGGCACAAACAACTTTCCAAGACAATTTACATTTTGTTGTTTTTAAACTAATATAAGCCAGTAAATGAATTTGATCCTGGTTTTCATGTAGCATTTATACAGGACATCCAGAAAATAACTATAATCTTATTAGTTATTTTTTCCCATGAGTTTTCAAGTGTTAGACTTTTCTTGCTTCTGCATTTGTTGACTACTGAGGTTTTATTCACTAGGTAGCTATGCACCACACACCGTTCAGTCACTGTCGGCAACCCTCAGTGTCTTGAGGAGAGAGAACTGAAAAAGATAGAAGTGTTAGAACTGGTGGGTTGAGATAAAGGCAGTTTAGTGAGAGAGGGGAAAAGAAAGAAGTGAATCACACACACAAAAGGAAAAAAAAAACAAACAAACAGAAACAAGTATAGAATCCTATTTCTCATCACCATCTGAATGGTTCCCATTTAATTCCTGAGCCAATTCACTGCCCAGTTGCTGCCTCCCTCCCTTCCTCTTCCATCTTTTATCATCTCAACATGATATCATGCAAAATGGAGTATTCTTTTAGCCAGTTTGAGTCAGCGGTCCTGCTTCTGTCCTCTCTCAGCTTCTTGCGCTCCTCCAGCATTTCACTCTGGAAGGGCAGTGTCAGAGAAGCTGAAACATCTTTGGCTGTGTATGAACACTGCTCATTAACAACTTAAATATATATACTGGTGTTTTATCAACACTATTTTTATCATGAATCATAGCACGCTACCAGATATAGTGAAAAATATTATCCCAGCCAAAACCATGGCATTAAACAGGGCTCTTATTAGCATTCAGACAATCTTGAAAAAGCCTGGGTAAAACCTTTAAAGCAAGAGAAGAAATTCTCCCACAGTTTTGCATTGAAGTTTTTGGATTTTTGTTTCATTTGGTTTGAGGTTTTTTTTGGTTGTGCTGTTTTGTGTGGTTTTTAAAAATAATTTATTATGGTATTTTTATTGCCGAAGTTGTTCGTTCAGGGGGGTGTGGCAGATGTATAAGATCACGAGAGGTTTATAGAAAGTGTCAAGGACTCTTTTGCTCCCTCACAGCTATTATTGACAGAAGCATGTGGAATTGACATGAGAAAATGATAGGTGGGGGGGGGGGCTGAGGAAAGGTGATTCTTCAAACTGTGTAAGTTTTGGAAGTGAACAGGGATATTTAAAGCTCATTGGTGTTATTAGGAAGACTGAATATCTGTGGAAGAGAATTCCACTGAAGTTTGCATATCCATAACTTTGTGTTCTGTACCACAAATTGCTGAACTGTAAATTTATGGAAAATCAAAGACTCTTCTTAAGAAGTTTACATGCATATTGGCTGTGTAATTCTGCTGTTCAGTAGGTCTAATTTGTTATTTTTATTTTTTGAGACAGGATACTGGGATGGGTAGACCTTAGGACTGACAGCCTCAATTTTCCCATGTTGATATCGTCCTTCTATTTGTTGAATAGGGAATGTTTCTTTAGTTTGTCATATTAAATTCGGGAAAACCTCACGTTTTTCCTTAGACATGGGATTGCTGCTTGCTCATCACATTTTAGAAAGGCAAGCATGGGCTGAACATTGATGATCTCTGATAATGATAGATTGGCGTGCCAGTTTAGTAGTTTCTGTAATTAGAAAAGCATGGGTAGGCTCTATAGAGTGAAGAAGGGGTGTTCATCTGAAAGAGTAGTTCAGTCTTAAATAGATTGTTTCTTCTTTATTGTGATAAGTAATGCAAATACAGTGGAGAGTCTCATTACTGATAAATCTTAGTGAATTTTCCCCAGGATTTTGTGTGGTCTCTGTATTTTTTTTTATTAGATTGTTTATGCTATAGTAAGCTACAGAAATATCAGGCTATAATGTCATTACCTCTAATAGCTAAAATATTACTGACATTTCATCTCTTCCCTTTTCCTCCCACTGCCTTTCTCTTCTATGGCAACCATGAATTCTGTCTTGTAACAGCTTCCCTGTCCTCCTTGTTTTTATTTCTTTTTAAATAAGTGTTTACTAGAAGATGGTTTGATCTTCTGTAAAATTTTTAAGCTTGCATTTGCAGAAAAGACAGTGGAAGAGTTGCGACAGAGAATATAGTTGTGACAGGGTCAAAATAAGAAACTTAGAATTGAACATGAAGAGACCTGGTACGTGACTGGTCTCTGCTTTACTTGTTTGTGTCTGTGTGTGTCCGGGATGGGGAGTAGGGATAAAATCAGGAAAAATGTGTTTGGATACTTTATTGCATTTAAGTACTATTCCATACATGGTTTTAAATAAAGCATGCTTTTTCCCTTTTCAGTATGTGGAATTCTTCAGAAACATTATTTAATTGCAGCACAACTGACATTAACGTTTCTTGCAAGCTATGTTTCTGGTTTGTTTGTGCCACACAGGGGCTTTTATTATTTATATTTTATGCACTGTTTCATGCTATGCTGTTCTGGAGCCCCCAGACGATAATAAAGCATCAGCAGGGGTTAATGGAGACTGGCAGGGGGTACAGCAGGGAGCTTTTGTTCCCATTTTATCTGGCAGCCTGCAGCAGGCAGAAGCAGGCTGTGGCTCAACAGCTTCGTCATTTATCTCGGTCAGGTTTCACTGCTGATAAACTTCTATTGAAATGGATGGCTGCTATTGTGCTTACCAGTAGGGAAGATTTCTCATTGACTTGCCACAGGTTTAAAGCATTTTCCTGCCGTGCTATGAGGTTAAAAATGTATGATCTGCTCTGCTGAATTGGTCTTATGTTTCCTGCTCAAGTGAATATTTGTCTTCTGAGCACGTACACTACCTGTTTTAAGGCATAGGTTGGATTTTTAATGGTCAGCAAATCTCGTATTGATAAAGCAATTATCAATGGATGTGTGTATGTGTGGCTGTGTGCATTAAGAGGAAATAATAATGAATATGGCTGATTTCTCACAATTTTTCAGTCTGTGCTTCATTTTTCTTTATTCATCTTCTTTCCTATTCTTCATTCTCAGAGCTAGAGATGACACCCGCTTACACCTACTAGTGGTGAGTTTAAAGAAAGGACTGCCTCCTATACAATGCAACTATTCTCTAGTGATTTCTGAGTGCAGCTCTAACTTGAAGTGTTTCTGCATTCCCAAATTTATTAGCCGTTCCTAGCATTACTGTCTCTAATCCTCATGATTAATGTAGAAAATCTTACATCCTGCTGTTTTTCAGCATAAGTACACACAAGCTTTCAGAACCCCCCCCCTTGTCAGACAACAGAAAGCGGATGCCACTAAGACATTTTGAGTATAAAATTCTTGAACAGAGAAGACCTTTTTGTCTTTGACCCAGGAGCTAATAGCTTGGCATCTAGAGAATGCTCTAATTCACATTCTAATCCCGAAATTGCAGGGCTGCATTTTCCTCTGATGACAACTTTCTCAATTTTACTACCAGCCTAATAAGGAAATTTTGTTTTCTTAGCATTCACTATTTTTTTTTTTTGACTGCGAAGTTGTCACATGGCATATTTTAATATTGCAAAATGCTGATGTCTTGAAAGCCTGATTATTGATGGTGTCCCCATCCACCACTTTGAAACAGACACTGGAAAATGGAGAGGCAGAAGCAGGTCCATGTTTTAAAACAAGTGTTGAACACATCTCTTTTTGTAAAATTGCATTACGCTTTTCGTGGGTATTAGAAGTGAGGTAGTTCAAGTTGATTTTGTTCCTAATTTTGTTGGGAAAATTTCTGCTCCAATAGGCTTATTCAGTCTTCTTTATTCCAAAAACAGAGAGAGGAGTTTTTAGCTTTCTTTATTCAAATGAAGGGAGAGTCTAATAGAGGCATTTCCGGGAAGTATCTCTCAGCCCATTAGAGGTCACAGCCTCTTTTATCCCCATACCTTGATGCTATGGTGAGTGCTGCCCCTTTCCCTATTGGCTGAGGTACACAGGGTTCATATTCTTCTTGGTTTGCCTGCCACACATTCATCCTCCCCTGCAGCTAACCCCACTTCATTTCCTTTGTTTGTACTTACGTTGGAATCTGGACTCAGAGTTTGTTGTTTTGTCCTACTAGAGCTATGTTTGTATCCTGTTTGACAAAGTCCATCCCTCCTTGTCCTGTCAAGCAAGCAAGGTTTACAAACAGGTGCTAAGCTAGCATCTCTGGCTGTATATCTGCAAAATAAATTTCTTTAACCAGTTCTTTTCCTCAGCCTTCATTAATCTGCTTTATCTTGTTTGGCAGGGACGCCCTATCCTCCATATTTCAGCTTTTCTTATTTTGCAAGGACACCTTACCTTTTCATCAGACATCTTAATTTTATCTACAGTGCACTGTTCACCTGGTTGTGGCATGCAGGATCTACCTTCAGCAAGGAACACCACGTTTGTATTGCAGGGGTGGGATAAAGATGGATCCTCCTTTTTCAGAATTGAGAAACTTACTTTGTCAGGGAACTTCCACTTATTTCTTAATGCCTCCTTGGCCTGCAGTATGAAAACAGTAGATTATATAAAAATGAAATAGTTCATACTTTGCACGTTTTTCACTTGAGTCATTTCTTTTGAACTTCTGAATTAAAGAACTAAATTTCCTTATTAAGTCAAAGATAGGGAAACTATAATATACAGTAAACAAATAGCAACCAGAGGTTGCTTACTGGTAAGGTCTACTGAGTCCATTCAAGGATCTGAGTGGCGTTTTAGCCATGGACTGCAAACATTGAGCTAAGACTTTGTGCTACTGTTCCCTTGTTATTAAGAAAAGAAACAAGTTTTGAGCATGATGTTATGCAATTGCTACTTACGTACTTTATGCAGGTGTTCAAAGTGTTTTAATATAAAAGTAAAAAAGGAAAAAAAAAAGTGTTTAAAACATCCGTCCAGTTAAGATCCAAGAACATTAACATCTGTGCCCAGATGTGGAGACCTCAGTACAAGAGACACCTGTTGGAGCATGTCCAGAGAAGGGACACAAAAATGATCTGAGGGATGAAGTGCCCCCCATGAGGACAGAATGAGAGAGTTCAGACTATTCTGCCTGGAAAAGGAAAGGCTCCAGGGAGACATGATAGCTGCCTTTCAGTATCTAAACGGGGGCTCTAAGAAAGAAGGGTGCAGGCTTTTTCACAGGGTCTGTGGCAATAGGACAAGGGAAACAATTTCAAACTAAAATGGGAGATTTAGACTGGATATAAGAAAATATTATTTTACAGTAAAAGGTACTGAAGCATTGGAACAGGTTACCCAGAGAGGTGGTGGATGCCCTGTGCCTGGAGACATGGAAGGTGAGGCCAGACAGGGCTCTGAGCAACCTGATTAAGCTGTGGATGTCCCTGTTCATCACAGGTGACCTTTAAAGGCTTCTTCCAACTCAAGTTCTGTGATTCTTTGTAAAAGCCTGATGTATTCAAAACAATTATTTTTGATTGTTTCAAGTGGTGGAGGTTGATGTGAAGAGATATTGAGCTATTTTCTGTTTCTGATTCGGCTGGGTGTAGTTCTGCATCAGAAGTTGGGCTGCAAAACTTTATAGTTGGAAGTTGTCCCCCCAAACCACTGTGGGGGTTCATGTTGGTTTTGGCTAGCCTTCTTTGCTTCCATGCATATTTATGCATATAAAGACTTTGCTGATGAATATTAAGCTGCAAAATCTCAGTAATGAGCTTGCTCTTGATTCTCTGCACCCATATTCTCTTATTCCCAAATAGTCCATCCCCACATTAAAGAACACTTTCAGACTGTTGCTGCTCCACCTTGTGCATTAGTATGCCAGAATTCATTTCTGTAGCCAGACATCTTCATTCACCTGTGAAAATCTCTTCTCAACCTGTTCTGTGCATCAGTTTGATATTCTGTCTTAGACTGTTCTTTACAAACGTATTATTCCTTTGTGTGAGTGTGTGTGTCGTGTGAAATTTCCTAGATGTCACAGTTAATTGTCACACTGGTTACAAATGTAAACTCTCTTCCCCGTGTGCTTGTCACCTTACCTGACCTGGTCAGATTCATTGAAAACTCAGCCAATTTTTTTCTAAGATTGAATTCCATGATTGAGAAAACAAGTCTGTTGTAGGCACTGATTGATCAGTTCTCCTTTGTGAAAATAATGAGCTTATGCACTGTGTGTAGTGTGATTAAAAGGGATGTTTATAAAGATAATCTCTTCTGTTTCTACATATTTATCTTCACTACATTCCTATTATGAATATTATCCATGCTCAGGAAAAATATTAATTCAAATTCTTCAGGAAAGTGATTAGAGCTCAAAAGGAAACAGGGGGCACCGGGAGCTGTTAAACTAAAAATTATAAGCTATTATGTAGCAGTTAATAGTAAGAAATTGTAAGGCCAGCTGTGGAGACACTTGGTTTATGAAGCAAAGATAGAAGGTTCCAGGTATCTCTTCTGCAGTGAAGTTCTGAGTTGTCTTCCCATTTCATGTCTGAAACAGTCCTTAACATTTTGGAAGTGAGGGTGAATGTTGTTGCTAGTACATTAGTGACACTGACAGAATCATTTTCTTCAGACAGTGTTTTGTCTGACAAAGTTTTGACTGCTCACTCACTCAAAGAGAGTGCAGTTGATCAAGATATTTTTATTTTATTTCATTTAGATGGGAAGACTAATGAAACTGGGCTCCCCCTCCCAAACCCCTTTTCCTCTGTTAGAGCTACTGTTTTTTAGCAGTAGACACGTTTTAATTGTGTGATATTACTGCAGTCATAACAGAAAAATCATTCTGTACCTGTTGCTTCAAGAAGTGAGCTGAAAATACATAGTTCACTAAACCAGTCTGAAAATGGAAATGTTAATGTAATGTTCAGAAGGCATTCTAGCTATCTTTCCAGGTTATTTTTTTAAGAAAGACACTGTCCCAACTTTCTTTTTTCCTTAATCAAATAGGTTTAATGAGTTAGTGCATTTTATGTCTCTTATATACTAAGATCCACATACCTATAGATAATGAGCATCCAGCCTTTTGTATTGCCTGAGCCAAATTTAGGGAACAGAAATTTTATGGGCTGCATATAAGTAGGTTGCACCAAAAGTAATGCCTCCTATTTATTCCCATGGAAACAGCAACAGATACAAAAAACACAGTAATACTGTTTGCTAGAGCAAATTCTCAGCTACAAAACGCTTTTTAAACATGGTCACCACCATTAGCTATGCATTTTTCCCAGTAATGTACAAGAGCCTTTATGCTGCGCTCATAACAATCTGACCCACTGTCGCCACTGCTGAAACACACCACGCACCACCTCACTGTGCTCAGGTTCACTGTTTAGTCTCAATAGTAATTAAGAAAACATCGGTCAATGTCAGTGGGAGTAATTTTTTCCACATAGAGGAATTCAGTGACGCATCTTTGCTTCATAGACACTTCCATATCAGATGCCATTTGCCAGACTACTCCTTTGATGCCATCTCTCTCCCACAGCAACAAAAGGTAATGGAATACTAGTTTAACCTTTACTGCCATGTCAGCAATATCCACATTTGATTTTGTGGGCCAACATAATAAAACAGGAGGCATTACTTTCAGAGCAGCCCTCACCAAACATACACTATTGTTAATATGTAAGTAAAAAAACATTTTAATTCGTAATATTGTTCTTTAAAAGTTTTTTTGTTTTTGTTTTTGTTTTAAATGAGGAAGAGAGGAAAAAAAGCATAAAACTAGTGTGATATTTGACCTTGTTCTGAAACCAGATTTTTGAGTTGAATATCTAATTGCAACTCTACATTCTGTTTGAAAATTTGCATGTCGTGTATTTATATCAACTGGAAATGGTCCTGCAAATGTAAATAGAGATTTTATAGGCAGTCTTGAAACCCCAAGCTGTGGGAAGCTTTTAATGTGCCCAAGGAATGGGATGCCATCCAGAGAGACTTAGACAGACTGAGCAGTGGAAGTGAGTTGAACATCATGAGGTTCAACAACGCCAAGTACAAGATCTTGCACCTGAGTCAAGGCAACCTCCACAAGTACAAGCTGGGGGATGAAAGGATTGATCATAGCCCTGTTGAAAAGGACTTGGAGGTACTGGTGGATGGGAAGCTGGACATAAGTCAGGAGTGTACCCTCACAGTCCAGAAGGCCAATTGTATCCTAGGCTGCATCTAATAAAGAGCAGCCATCAGGTAGAGGGAGGTGATCCTCCCACTCTAGTCTGCACAGGTGAGACCTCACCTGGAGTAGTGAGTCCAGATTTGGAGTCCTCAGTACAGGAAAGAGAGAGACTTGTTGGAGCACATCCAGAGTAGGGCCACAAAAACGATCCAAGGAATGGAACAAATCACCAGTGAGGACAGGCTGAAAGAGCTGGGGCTGTTCTGGTGGAATACCCATACTTGGAGACTTTCAAGGCCAGGCTGAACCAGGCTCTTGAGCACCTGGTCAAGCTGTAGACGTCCCTGTTCATTGCAGCAGAGTTTGACTGGATGACCTTAAAGGTTCCTTCCAACTCTAAGGATTCTGTGATTCTATGATTGTATATTCAAATTCTTTTACCAAAACTGAAAGCATGGATGCATATTCTTTGCTATTCAGAGCCCTGTGTTCATCCAGTGTCTCAAAATGCATTCAGTTATGTGCCGTTACTTGAGTCAGCACTGCACTCTCCCCCTCCTTGCACTGAATACAGCATCTTAAATATGCCCACATTTTTATCACTAATTTATTTGTTTTGAATAAGCTGTGTGTTTGAGCCCACAGATTTGCATTAATTACTGTTTTATGATAAGCAAAATACACTACAGGCAGGACATCTGGCAAATTTCTGAGGCTATTTAATTTCTGTACATGATTTTCTTTTTTCCATGGAACATCTCATTCTTTCAGTCTAGGTAGTGTTTGTGGTTACACTGCATCTGTTTCCTCTTGTGTATATTCTCACTGTGGCTGGCAGTATTCAGAATGGCCTCAGAATGTGAAACCCACACCACACTGTGGTTAAAACAGCATAGTCCACTGGAGACATTGCCTCATAGTAGAAAATGGGTTTCACGTATGGGGGATTTAGTTGTGCTAGTCTTCACTGTGTTCAGCTGATCCATCTGAGACTGGAGAAAGGGTATGAATGCAGAAAGCAGTATCAGATGGGACTCAGGGATGCAAGTAAATTTCAGTTTTTGAAAAGATTATGTTGAAAGTTTTTGGAGTTTATTGATTAGTAACTCTTTTTTTTTTCATCATATATTTTGTTTGTGTGTTATATCCCTTGTCACTTTGCTTACTCTAGACTGTTTGGTACTTTAACCTGACAAGATTCTATTCAAATCTCCTAAAGCATCGCTGAAGTGAGGACAGACCTTGTGGTGCCATGGAACAATTTCTGTGGTGGTACCTAATAGGCAGATATTTACATTAAGGAATATCACACAGATGTGTGATATCAGATAAGACTGCAGAGGAAGGAGAGTGGCAGGTGTGTGTAAGCATATTAATAGGCATCTGTTTTGTCTAGCTGGCATAAAGCTGGCTTTCAGAATAATGTGTATGTGGCAGAACAGAAATTAATTAAAAGCAGATATTAATGTTTCAGTCCTCCTGTCTCTTTTTCTGGTTATCTTTCAGAATAAGACGACAAAACGTATTTGAACAGCTCCCTTAAGTTTGCTGGAGAAAGTCTCATCACACTGTACATCTTCCAACTAATAATTTTTGCCAGTAGTTGAACACCTCCTAAATGCAATGGTTTCTTCCTTTCTAAGTACAAAGGGAAGACTGTAGTATCTAAAGGTAGTGCCCTGTGATAGTTATGTTTCACTGGTTACAACTGTGTGTATTGAGTCGATTAACTTCCCAGCATCTGCCTGTTTCATATGTCTGTTTGATTCAGTTAACAAGCACTAATTACCATATATTAATCCATTGCAAAGAAATGGCTTATCTCCGTAGTTTTAGGGGGAGGGTGAAAGTCATCCCAGAAGTTCAAGTTGTGTGCTATGGCTAGAAAGGGGTAGTAGACAAAGGAATGAGCAATTTTTCTTTGTGATAGTGATGCTTTCTTAGTAGTGTTCTTTCATAATAGTGTTAAGAACTGTAACTCATGGGTTATAATTCTTATGGATGTTAAATCTATGTCCCCAGTTCTAAAGATAACCATTACTCTTGTTTAGGAGCCTCATTTATCAAAACAGAATGTAGAAAGCATGCTGCTAGGAACTGAGAGCCAGCAGATGCTGGAATTTTCTGAAGCAGAATAAAAATGGAAGAGCAGAGTTTGTTATTGAAAGGAAGTCTGGAAATCAGGCAATTGTACTGGGCTCTGAGCCTATCTAAACAATCTGTGATAGGAAAAGCTATGTTTGGAGTTGGTTGTTAGTATAAAGGACATAAGTTATAGGTTTGGAACGGTAAATGCACCTTAGCGCAAAGTGTAGCTGCAAGTACTGTGCTGACTATCAGAAGAATTTTAGGGGAAACTCAGGAAAAAGCATTCCACTAAGTAATGCCTCATCTCATTTTTGTGAAACATATGTATTTATTGGTGTGTGTGTAGAAGTGTGCTGCATATGCTAGTAGACTGGAGATCTGGTTTTTGTTTGTTTGTTTGTTTGCTTGCTTTTGGTAAGCCAATTCCACAGAGTAGTTGACTTAAAGGAAGAAAAAACAAACAAAAAAACAACCGACCGAGTTTATTCCTAGAAGCCAGAGAGCATGCCAAGCCCCTGTATGTGCTTTATAAGGAATACAGGAATTGTGCTTATAAAGATTTGGTTCCCCTTCTAACATACTGAGACTAAATGTGACAGTGCTTAGAGCTTTGTGACCAAGAAAAGATTTAAGGTAAAATTTAGTTATTCTGAAGGTTTTAGCTTTTGTTTTTTTTTTTCATTTTTTTTTCAGTGAGCTTAAAAACAGTTTATCTTACTCACTTGCACATTATACCATATGCTGAGAAAGCTATGAATTCCAATGTTGTTTCTCCGTACCTTTCCTCTCTCCTTCTCTGCTCATTCATAGACAAAGGGTAGGGGTTGTTACAAACCAGTCTTCTCATTTCTCATGTGCTAGGACATTTTTTTTACCACAAGACATCATCCATTTGACAGTGTTATGGTTGTGACTGCACAAGTCTTTGAGCCATGGAAAGAATAGGAAATCATACAGACTTATCTAAGGCTATGCCATTCCACCAAGGCAAGACCAAGAGGGAGATGTGAAAACAGTAGTTTATTAAGTCACCCTTTTTTTACAATCTTGGAATATCCTTGGGTAATGGGAAGTTTTTGTGTGTGTTCATGTGTATTCACAGGTCATGAATGCTGATGGAAGTGGGAGAAGAGTTCTTGTAGAGGACAAACTTCCTCACATCTTTGGATTCACATTATTGGGAGACTATGTTTATTGGACAGACTGGCAAAGACGCAGTATTGAACGTGTGCATAAGCGGACAGCAGAAAGAGAAATCATCATTGATCAACTGCCTGATCTCATGGGCCTCAAAGCTACAAATGTACACCAGATAATTGGTGAGTGACTCTACAAATCACACTAGTAAAATAAAATTGAGAATTTCACCAGTGTTCTTTTGAAGGGATCGCCTTAAACCAGGTCAGGTTTTTAGAATACAGTTTCTTGCCTGATAGCTGCAGCCTGCAGTTTGAAGGAGTGTGTGTCTTTTGTGTGATGCTTCAGTTCTCTAACCTGGCCGAATAGTAAGACAAAAAATCAGACATTCCCAATGCCCATGACGCTCCCATGCATTCTCCTGCTTAGGTAATTGGAACACCTCATAGGTCTGAATAACCCTGGATCCAGTAAGGAGAGGAGATCAGGGAAAATGAGAACAGCAGACTGTTAGGTTAGCCCAGCTGCTTTTGGAGTTGTAGCTGTAGCAGGTATTCATCCTGCAGTCTGAACATGTGCTCTTGGTGAGCAAGAGCTAAGAATGAGCCACTTTTAGTCTTTTCAGTGTTTCTCAAATGAATACTGCAAAATCATCCTTAAAAACAAGCAGAAGTACGTTATGCTCTGTGGTATTTGTGGAATGAAAACACAGGATCTAGTTTCAAATTGGTTTTCAAAACACTGGTACAGTTGAGCTGTGGCATCACAGAACTTGTCACGTATCCTGAATATCCTGCCATATGGGCAGGGCTTTTAGTTTCTTGGTGCCATGTCTGGATTGTACTCCAGGGAATTAGTTAAATGTAGTTGAGGTATATTTTTGCATTGCTGCTACGTGAAAATGCTTGGCTGTACGTGTCCAGCCTTCATTCAGGGCAAAAGGTAGAATACTACTTCTATTTCTTAAAAGGCTCATAATTTTGTTGATACATGTGAGGTCTGGCTTTGTATTCAAAAGAAGACAGTCTGTAATGATTGCTTTTCCTTGTCTTGTATGCTTAGGTACTAACCCTTGTGCAGAGGATAATGGTGGTTGCAGCCATCTGTGTCTGTACAGACCACAAGGCCTTCGCTGCGCTTGTCCCATAGGCTTGGAGCTCATCAATGACATGAAGACCTGCATTGTCCCAGAAGCTTTCCTTCTCTTTTCTCGGAGAGCAGATATTAGAAGAATCTCTTTAGAAACAAACAACAACAATGTTGCTATTCCACTTACTGGAGTTAAGGAAGCTTCAGCTCTGGATTTTGATGTGACAGACAATCGAATTTACTGGACTGATATTTCACTGAAGGTAGAGATGGAAGATATTCTGAAATGGCTACTAATTTGCTACAAGATTTTTGAAATAGATAAGGATTGATTGACAAATATGTTTTACCAGATTCAAAGGATAGTTGGGAAAGCTGGTTCTGACTAGGAAAGAATTCCCTCATGTGAATCATTTAAATCTAATATGCACATTTCACATAAAGGATGAGTCTGCAAAAATGAAGTTTTATGGCAGAAAGCTGAGAGGAGTGCCAAGCAGCAGGAGGTCTTGGATCTCATATTTTTTGTAAGATTCATAGGTCACTCTGGAAGTAATGCCTCCTACTTATTACTATAGAAACTACAATAGATACAAAGACCATGCTCTTTGATAGAGCAAATTTTCATCTACAAAACACAATCTTGTGATCACCACCAACTGTTTGTTTTCCCTGGTGATGAATAAGAGCCTGCTGCTGGGCTCATAAAAATCTGCACCAGTGGAGGTAACTATCACCACAGCTGAAACACAGCGCACCCCCCCCCCCATACTGTGCTAACATTCACTGTTTGGTCTCCAGAAACTTTCAGCAAGTGTTGATGAAAATCAGTGGGTGCCATTTTGCTGCAAAGAGAAATTCAGTGACATACCATTGCTTCATATGCACTTTCATGTCAGACACCATTTTGTCAGACTGTCTATCTGCTGCCATCTGTCACACAACAATATGTAATGGAATAGTAGTGGGGAGGTTCAGCCTCTTCTGCCATTCTACCAACATCTGCTTTTGATATCAAGGAATAACATAACAAAATAGGAGGCATTACTTTTTGAGCAACACTCATATATTTAATGGGCAGAAGTCCTGTTTTATGTCAGGAAGTGAAAATAGGTCTTACCTGCTCATTGGCTCACACACCTACTGCACATGAGATGTTACAAGCTTAGTAAATCAGGGCTAGGGTCTAGACTAACAAATCAAAAAAAGGTTGGCAGTAGTTGTTTAAATGTGGTGGCTAATAGAGTGATAGAAGTTGGTGTATTGTCTGTCTCCTATCTCTGGTTTTAACAAGTCTAGTTATTTAGCATGTTTTTCAAGGGCTGTAGATGTAGTCAGAATTGTGAGCACCAAAAATTAGTTCTTAATGAAAGTAAGTTTTTCACACTTGGATTGAGACCCATGCAAATAATAACTTGTGGATCTGTGCAACAGAAGAATCGTAAAAGTTAAAAACCATAGTGTTTAAAATAGTTTGAGAGAAAGAACTTGGCTGAACTATTTAGGTATGGTATTCATTTGGAGTGTGTTCGAAATGAAAATAAAAGGAAGACTCCACAATCTTTTTTTATGGATAATAAAAGTGAAAACCGGGAAACATTCCCCCACCATGTGCAGTTACAAACTGCATAATTAGCAGATAGCACCTGAACTTACAAGTAAAGCAAATATCAAACTTTTTTTGTTAATTTCTGATGTGTTACAAGCATAAGAAGTTTGTGCAGAGTGGAGTACAGTGGACAAAGAATGAGGAGTCTGTGTTCGCCAAGTAGAGTTTTATACCATACTAACATTATTCCTTTACTTTCAGGCTTATACTTAGTCGTAGTAAATTATGGAATGCCTAAACTCCTAAACATAATTCTGGCTTTATTTGCTGTTGCAGACTGATTGACTGTTGTGAAAATTATAAGAAGTCTTTTGAGTAGAAGACCTGGAAGAAATCATGCTTACTGAAATTAAATTAAGCCATTGGTACTAAAGCACTTACACTGCCGAGCTAGTCGGCCATTATCTTGTTTTCATATGTTTGCTATTCTGTCCTGAACTTTCTCATTAGGTTGCTTTAAATATTGTTCGATGCTGTAGCATTGATGCTTTAGTATTGTCCTGGGAGAGCCAAAATATTTCCCCCTCAAAGCTGGCACCAAGTTAAGGTCACTTTGGCATGTAGACTGCTTAATTGAGCCATACTAGTTATCCCATTTATTTTCCCAGTGGACCACTATTGTAATTGACACAGAATACTTTCACAGAGTACAGTAAATCATTACTTCTGAATAGCAGCATTGTTTGCCTTGCAAAAAAGTAGCACACTGTATGATCTTCTTTCCTATGAGATGCCTGGAATCTGAAAACACTTAAAATGCAACAAAGAGAACAACCAGCCCAATGACAGATTGGTAAAATTTCTAATTTGCCTGTGTATCTTTACATCCCTAAAGACCATCAGCAGAGCATTTATGAATGGCAGTGCACTGGAACACGTTGTAGAGTTTGGCTTGGATTACCCTGAAGGCATGGCCGTGGATTGGCTGGGGAAGAACTTGTACTGGGCTGATACTGGAACAAATCGCATTGAAGTGTCAAAACTGGATGGCCAGCATCGCCAAGTGTTGGTGTGGAAAGATCTTGACAGTCCCCGGGCACTGGCACTGGATCCTGCAGAGGGGTAACTTGCTAATTTAACTTTCTGTTTATGAATGTTGAAAAACAACATCCTAATGCTTCCTCTAGGGCATGTTAGTTAGGCTTTGCATATAAATCCTGAGAGGATTGAGCTGGGGAATATAACCTGGTAATTTAAAGTATGAGGGCTGAAGGAGTATGTTCTTAATGTCCTGAATAATCATTAAGAATATTACACAAAAAATCAGGGAAGCTCATTAAAAAGGGATTTATATTTAGTTTTTTAATTAACCACAGAATCAAAGTAGACTTAGGTTTGTGGAACTCATTAACTGGAAAAGGGCCATAGCGTTGAAAAGAAAATATTTGTCCTTTTTAAAAATGAGGATCCTTTAAAAATTTATTATTAATGTTATTATTTTACAAGTTAGGGTCCAAAAAAAAACCAAACAACGGTTTTAGTGGGTTTACCTTGACAGTAAGGAAGTGAAAATTCAAGTCTGAGAATAAGGAAAGAATTTGTTCCTTCAGATAGAGGGAGCCTTTTTTGTCAATCTGGCCAAGAGAAGTAAAGATAGTGAAAAAGTACAATTATATACCTACCTTCCATTAAAGTGAACGTTTCTTGTGAAGAAATTTCTCAGTTGTATTCAAGTATAACAGCAAAAGTGAGGGGAGGAGGAGAAGAGGGGAACAAGACAAGGTAAAATTATTTAGCTTCTGAAATAGCTCTTCTGACATGAAATGCTCATTTGACATTAATTACTACAAATCCTTTTTGACGTTATACCAGCATTGTATTATTTCACAAATGAGGGAACTTGAGGCATTATTTTATAAATGAAGGAATTCCATTTTCAGGTGCTGTGAATGTATCAGTTTCTAGTGACACTATAATTACAGCATTAGAGAAAACTCAGCACCCTGAAAATACATCCCTCCTGTTTAGTTTCAGCAAGGTAGTAGCAACTGTCTTCATGCTTAGTTCAGCCAGGTTCTACTGTTACCTCAGTGGGACACAGAGATGAGATGCAGCCCCGATATGTCACAAACTGCTTTTAGTGGTACGTCAACAACCATGCAAGGCCAGATGGCTGGATCTAGTTAATTGGCACAAGGGTTTGCTACAGTTGATTCAAGTTCTATGATGAGAGCAGTTTTTTCCAAGGATTAGTACAATTCAGTAATTTGTGTCTTCACCACGGTCAGTATAATTTAGTTTAATTTTAGACTAGTGCTTGTTCTAGACCCCAACTATGTCATTGTAGTTCATATGGAAGTTTTCATGGCATTGCTACAGTGGAGGTAATTCTAACATGAATTTGTTCTGTCCACAACTTGCAAAATATTTCAGTATTAGAAAGAAAAATGGGTAAGTATTCCTGGTATCTAAAGAGAACATAGTTGACAGTCAGTGTTGAAGCAACCTTTCCCACTGTTTATTGGTTTAAATTAAAATAATTTCTCAGGTGCTTATTACTAAGGTCATGGAAGATGTTAAAGACTGACCCGTTATTGTCTCATTTTAAAACTGATGTTGGCTTTACATTTTGGAAGAAGTGAGTAGCTGCTTGACTCCAAATGTCAAATATGCAATCCTCTAACTGTTTGGTGCCTAAAGAAAATGTAAACACATGTAAGTCTGTGCTTCTGCTAAATGGCATAAATTGGCACATGAATACATAGCTATACAGTGCTGTTTCACTCTGCCTCCAGCAAAAATGCAGCATGCTGTTAAACAGCCGATTGACTTAGTTGTGAGCAGATTAGCTTATTAACAGACACACTGTACATTTCTTCCTTTTCTTCAATTCCTGGGTTTGACGGACAAGAGAATAAAAACAGAAGCTGAGTGTTAAGGAAAGCTTCTTGTTAAGTAAGTATGTACAGATGAACATGCCCAACTGCCAGCCTTTCAATTCCTAACTGATGTGCATGGATTAGTTAAAATTGAAGTACTTTAATGCAAAATTTGCTGGTGAAAATTCATCTCCAAATGGAAAAAATAATGTTGGAAGCATTTTGAGAAAACCTGACTAATTTCCTTGTTTGTATTTTGAATAAATAAATAAAAATTACTGTAATGGGGCCTATTAAATACTTAGATTTACAAGTTTTGTTTTCTTCTACACTTTCCAAGGATTTTTACTTATTTGGTTTCTTCCCTTGAGTTGTTTTATTTATTTATTAAACTTTTTTTTTCTTCTTCTTCTTGGCATTTCAATCAGGTTTATGTACTGGACTGAATGGGGTGGTAAACCAAAGATTGATAGAGCTTCTATGGATGGCAGTGAGCGGACTACTCTGGTACCAAATGTGGGACGTGCCAACGGCCTAACTATTGATTATGCTAAAAGACGACTGTACTGGACTGACCTTGATACCAACCTGATAGAATCCTCCAACATGCTAGGTGAGCTCCAGAGTCCTGGACAGGGGTACTGCTGCTCTTTTACAGCCCCCCCCCCATGACAATTTGTTGCTTGATAAATGTCTTAAGACAAAAATATAATTTACTTTTGTAACAGTGAAATAGTAACTATGTTTTAACCTTTCAGTGCATATGACACATCTAAAGCATTATCCAGAATCCATTTTGTTTGAAAATACTGATTTTTTTTTTTTTTTTCTCCTTTCATTTTTGGAAACAGGCCTTGACCGTGAGATTATAGCTGATGACTTGCCTCACCCGTTCGGCTTGACTCAGTATCAGGATTACATTTACTGGACAGACTGGAGCCGGCGTAGCATTGAACGGGCCAACAAGACGAGTGGCCAGAACAGAACTATCATCCAAGGGCATTTGGATTATGTTATGGACATCCTGGTTTTCCATTCCTCCAGACAGGCAGGCTGGAATGAGTGTGCCTCTAGCAATGGCCATTGCTCTCACCTCTGCTTAGCAGTCCCTGTTGGTGGTTTTGTTTGTGGGTGCCCTGCTCACTACTCCCTGAACTCTGACAACAGGACTTGCAGTGGTAAGTGATGATTAAGTGAAATACAGTAGCAGATGTTTACTAATGGATGCAAGCATGGTACTTGCAGGAAAGGAAAGTTTTACTTTTAGGTGAGACGGTCAAACTTGCCTTGCTGATAGGTCAAGTCAAGTCTAGTTTCTAATACCAACTGTGTATTTGACAAAATTTTGGTTCCCTCTCTACCTTCAGAAAGAGCAGAGTGTGTGACTGGATAAAGATGGCAATAAAAGTATGCATTGTTAAGTATAATTTTTTAATCCTTCTAACTTGAAAAGATAGGGGGAAAACTTAAAAGGCAAAAAGGAAATCTTGCAACACACCAGTGTCCCGGTAAAAAAAAGAGAAAAATGGCTCAAGCGAAGCAGTTTAGTGACTCAATGAGCTAAATTTGTGTAAGTGGGAAAGCCAGACATGCTTTTGTTTTCATATCTGTTTGTCTACTCTTATCAAGTGCTTACTTGCTTTTTTGTTTTTCTTTTTTTCTTTCTAATCTTGCCTGCTATTTAAAAAAATGTGTGGTAGTTCAGTGTGTGCACTCTGGAGTTTGCGTAGCCTTCCTGTAGGTTAAGATTTAATTCTGTAGCACTTCTGTTTGCTGGTTGATGTGATGCTGTGATAGGTCACTCTTAGCCCCAGAGATGAGTTCCTTCCCCAGTGAGGAGAGGCTGCGCCCCACTGCCTCTGCAGCACTTCACATTTCTCATCTCATTGCAGCCAAGTCCCATTTTTCTTCATTGTTGTGTAGAATATGAGCCACAAGGCCCCTCAGGCTGTGTGTAATTAGTTTCTAACCAAATAATTTATCCATCTCTCAATAACTGGCTGCCAGTGAAGCACTCACAATTTTGGCAGGCAGGCTGGATGGCTGATTTCCACTGATGTCATTCAGATTAGTAGGTGGGTTAAGAGATTCATGGTACAGGGAGACAGATTGTATCTCATCTGCATTATGCCTGAGTAGAGAGATCCAACTGTTTTTTTAAAGCCAAAAGCAGGGTAGCCCTGTTCCATGAATGCGACCTCATACATTTTTTCTTAAATCATGCTCCTTAGAGAAGCCTGCTTTATCCCCCAGTGTGTTCTGTATCCCTTCTTTCCTTGTCAGTCAGTTACAAGAGGTGCTTGCCTGACAGCTGGATTTTTGTATGTGAACATTCTCACATCTTCCTGCAAGTTAGAAGCACAGCTGACACCATTCCAGTGGTTACTGTGGTGTTATAGGTGGAAGAACTTGGCTTTCAGTGGAAAATAAATAGCAAAATGGTATTTTCCAGTGAGAGCGCACTCACAGTGCAAATGGGGAGAAAAGTAGGAAAGGAAGAAAAAAAATAAAGGAAGTAGTTGGGAACAAACAGAACTGTCTCCCTGCAGAATGGTTCAGTCTTTCATAATGCATTAGGAGTATTCCTTTTGCCATGTTCAAATCTGGTAACTTTCCAGCTTCTCATTTGTAGGTAATTGGAGACTTAGGCTTCTCTGCTTATAATTTAATTTTACTCTTGGCCATTATAATTGGAGCATGAATCATTTTAACTTTCCCTTGCCTATTTTACTTGCTTACATATTCCTGAACATTATTATTATTATAATTATCCCAACCCCTGTCTAGAGGCCAGTTCCTCCATTCTGGATCTCTCTGCTCATGTGTTCATAGATTCTTTTAATTACGGGAAGGACACACTGAACTCACTAGACACGGTATCTCACCAGACCTACTGTGTGTTGTGAAGTTTGAATGCAGTGTTACACAAGAGATGTGCTGATTGCACTCCCCTTGCCCTCCAAAAATATAGTTAAATTATGTGACAATTTCTAGAGAAAATGATGAAAACTGGGAAGTTTTTTCTGAAATTGGTACTGTTTCAGAGATGTGGGGACTCAAAGGGGAAAGTGTACTGTTAGCCTCTGTAATGAGCCATCAATTCAGAGTTGGAAGCCAGGCAATCTTAGACAGTGAGAGGGACTCTGGGGAAACAAATAGAAAATATTGGGTTCTTATGATGGCATATTTGTCTGCACTGTTTTATCTTAAGCTATTTTTTCCTAGCATTAATCTCTTAGCTTCTTGGTAAGAATACTGATGTCTTCTCAATATATTAGTTTGCTCTACACATTTAATATAAAGTTTTGTTTGCTTTTTACATGTAATATTCTACAGATTGCAGCTAATAGGAAGAAGGCTTAAATTTTTGCAGAAACATTGGGAAGAGAAATACAGGTTTTCCAGAAAGCAAAAATACCTTGCAATTAGGTCTGTCTGTTTTAGAAAGTTAGGATTAAGTGTCAGTTACCAAGGAAACTTCCCCATGCACTCTTTTTCTTTGTTGTTCTTTCCCAGCAGCAGATAAATGTGTATGCCTGAAATAACAAAGAAAGGTGATGTTGTTTCTTACCTTCCCTTGCCAAGGTATTGCCTTACCTGTTTTACAGGCTGGATTGAATGAGCACAGTGTCCCGCTGCTAATCTCTCCAGACTTGTGCTATAGCAAATTGATTATACAAACTTCAGGGAAGCTGCAAGCTTCATTTCTGGCTGCTTGCTCTTGTGCTGTCTTGCGTAGCAGTGGTTCCAGGTAGAACACTGCTGAAAAGAGTGCTGTGTAAAAGAGGAGGCATTTTAACTACATCTACACTTTTCTGACCCAGTTATGTAATATGGGGAATAATTCATTTTTAATAGTACAGTAAACACCTCTGCCTTACATGTTTGCTGCTTGATACAGCTGTTATTACAGTTAAAGAGGATGATGAGGTCTTATTTTCAGATGTATAAGAATAAGTATCATTTATCCAAGAAAGTTTTGTTGAGCATCTGGACAGCCAGAGCAGAGCATCTGATGCTTTTCTGAATACACATCAGTGTTCTTAGGTAAGCACCAAGGTATAAGCAAGATAAATAAATACAAGGAGAGTGAAAATAATTTTTTGCCTTCAAAAACCCCACCTGCACACAGGCTATAATTTGTCATTCCATTCTGGTGCTGATAGAAGGAGTTTGCAGTAACAAGATGGAACCACCAAATGGCAATCTCTGATCCCTGTGACCTCTAAATAAGGAGCCATTGCTGTGTTTTGCTCAGCTTCCTCTGCAGGCCAAGGAATAGCAAAAAAAAAAACAACCAAAACCACTTTTTGCATACCTAGCAAAAGTTCAAAATAGTGGAGATGTGTTTTCCTGGAATCTCTTTGGAAAGAAAGTTGACAGTTCCTTGAGATGCGTAGTTGGCTGCTAGTGAGGTGATTTTGACAGAAGGCTTCACGTTTACTAGACTTGCAACTTACAAACTTATCTTTGCTAGGTACACCTACATTCAGAATTTCATAGTAATCATTTCAAAGGCTTTTCAAACTAATTAGAGCAGAGTTTGTTTATTTGTTTGTTTTTGTGTTGTGTTTTGGATATACTTGGGTTGCTTGGATTTTTTTGTTTGTTTATTTTTGGTTTTGTTTGTTTTCAAAGGAGGATAAAATATTTGACATGGTGTTTTGTAAAGTAATTTTTATTGTGCATAAAAATACTCAACATTATTTCTGTGTTTAACCCTTTCCCTCTCCTTTTATTTTTTTTAACCCATCAAGCTCCTACAACCTTTCTTTTGTTCAGTCAGAAGAATGCAATTAATCGCATGGTGATAGATGAGCAGCAGAGTCCAGATATCATACTTCCTATCCACAGTCTCCGAAATGTTCGAGCCATCGATTATGACCCCCTGGATAAACAGTTGTATTGGATTGATTCACGGCAGAACATCATTAGGAAGGCACAGGAAGATGGCAGCCAGGTAACCTGCAGGCACTGCAATTCCTAAAAGATGTTCCATACCCAAGAATGTATGAAAATACATAAATAATTTCGATCTACAGATTTCTTGTATGTTACCAACTGGCACTTGGCAAAACAAGTGGCATCATCAAGAGTTTATGGGGTTTTCAGTAAGGAAACTGGGAGATGCAGTAAGAAATGAAACATGGAAAACTGGGGTAGGCCTAAAGATACTTTGGTCCTTAGTGCAGTATTTGCACATCTCTGTCTTTTGGTTGAGGGCAGTTGGACACTCCTGTGAAGCACAGTAGAGAAGATTCTTGGTAGAAAATGTCACCAAATGACCACACATATAAAATAATTTAAAAAGAAAAAAGAATGGAAAAAAAGAAAATGAAAGGAAGGGTATGAGAACATCAGACATCTGTTCTGGAAGACCAGAACTTTGGAGCAGAAAGGTGTCAGCTGGAAATCCTAGCTCCTATCTTTTCTGTCTCTTGACAATTTCATTCCCATTTATGGTTCATCCATATTTTATTTCTCTGTAGTGTGATGGCAGTGATCATGGAGTAGAGTGAGACAGGAATTTCAAGCACTGTCTGGCCTTACTTAGCCAGGATTTTTTATCTTCTTAGCTGCAGCTTTGGGATGCACATGTTTCTGTTTCAGGGTGCTATACAGTCTGGATTTGGGCCCAAACTAAGGGTCGTTGAGAAAGGAGAGGAGGCAGGGAATTTCAGCCTGAATCTCCAACATAGAGGCTATTTGGACTTTTCGGTCAAATTTGCTGAATGAAACCACTGGATTGCCCTTAAAATAAACTGTCAAGACTAAGTGACTAAATTGAATCAAAAGTGTTAATGGGACAACTGGTCCTGTTTGTCTCCTACTCTGTGGTAATATTTTGGTGTCATTTTTCTTCTCCTTGGCAGTAGTTTGATGCCAGCATTGGATCTGACTAAGTGTTCTTCTGTGGGTTGTTTTACTCTCCTTTTTAGAGCCTCACTGTTGTGACAAGCCCAGTTCCCAATCAAAACCTAGACATGCAGCCTTATGACCTGAGTATTGACATCTACAGCCGCTATATCTACTGGACCTGTGAAGCTACTAATGTCATCAATGTGACACACCTGGATGGGAGACCCATGGGAGTAGTGCTCAAAGGAGATCAAGATAGACCCAGGGCCATTGTGGTGAATCCAGAGAAAGGGTAAGTAGCAGAAATAGAGAGATGACAAAGTTCAGGCTGAAGGTTTTAAGAATAAAACTGTTTTCTTGCTGCTGTTTTCTTTTTGTTTGAATAAAAGCAACTGTAACATTTGTTAAAATGACTTGGTCATATAGCAAAAACACGAGAAGGTCAAGTAAACTGTTTTCCTCTAATCATTCCTATTCCAGATACATGTATTTCACCAACCTGCAGGAAAGGTCTCCTAAAATTGAGAGAGCAGCATTGGATGGAACTGAACGAGAGGTCCTTTTTTTCAGTGGTTTGAGCAAGCCTATAGCTTTAGCTATTGACAGCCAGCTAGGCAAGTTGTTCTGGGCTGATTCAGACCTGCGGAGAATTGAAAGCAGTGACCTTTCAGGTAGAGTAGCACTTTAATTCAGTGATTCATTTGTGTGGGGTGTGTGGGGGGGAATGTAGAGAAAGGTGTTGTCTTTTCCTTCCTGCTGTAGACAGTCTGTACTGTGTTTCTAATTGCTCCCTAAATTCCCAGCCAGGGAATGCGCGTGATTCATCAAACATGCCTTTACAGTCTTGTGCCTCTATCTATGATTTGCATTATTAATTGCTACGCTTGCTATTTACTTCAGTTTCTCACTTGTGTGGTTTCCCAAAGTTAAGTCATAAATAAGTTGCACCAGTTTTGGAAAGGGGAGGGTTGTTTTTTATAGGCACTGGTTTTGGTGCAGTAATCTGTAAATCAGGAGTTTCTTGTTAATGGAAAAGTCTTTCCTGCAGAATTAAAGCAGCAGGTGTGCGGATCAATTATGTGTCTGTCCTTTTTGGGACACGATGTGAGAAGAGTGAGGTGAGATTTAATGTTTTTCAATTCTGAAAAGGCAAAAAAAGTCCTTCCAGCCATATAATTCTCTTTGCCTGTTCCTTAAAGTTGGTTATGCTGCTTGTCCACTGTGAGTTAATTTAGCTCTCTTTACTAATATAAGTAGAACTATAGGCTAACAGCAGTATAGAAAAAGAGAAACAGAAAAAAATTATGTTGATGTGGAAAGCTGAATTGGTCCAGCAAGCAGCCAGAACTGGAGCAAATGAAGTGCAGAATTGTGCAGTTAGATTAGGTGAGGGACACAGGGTCTCCTATTTACTAGTTGAATGCAGCTAGTTGCTGGATCATCTCACCTGTATTTTGTGACTCAGTTAGGAACTCATTGTAATACGAGTTGGCTGAACACATACCTACCCATCTCTTTATGACATGTTGGAGTATAAACCCACTCATATTACAGCCTGTGGGCATCAGCAGCAGGATTTCTCTTTCCCCTGAAGCAGATTCACCCCCAGTCTGAATAATAGACTTTAGCTGAGTGTTATTCAGCTATCACTGAATGCAAAAGGAAATAAGGATGTACTTTGCAAACCATATATGAAATTGAAAACTTAGTCAGATGCTGGTAGTTTAAGAGTATTCCATGGATTGCGTGATACCTTCATTCAAAGTGGAGGCATGCAATCCCATTGACACTAGGGTGGTTTTCAGCCTTTTATTAAGTCGCAAGAATAAGTTTTTGTTTTGGAAAATGTTTCAGCATTTCATATTTGTTGGCTTAGCAAGACATTTCTTTTTCTTTTTTTTTTTTTCTCTCAATCATTTGCATGATATCTGTATTTGCATGATATGATTGCATGATTCTGTGATATGTCACTGTAAATTTCAAGATCACTTATGAACTACGATACCCTGATTATTTAGTATTTCAAAACACAAGACATAAGCTGACTTAGTGAATTGTTTAAAAAAAAAAAAAATTATCACAGAACCATAGAATCGTGTTTGAAAAATACCTTATCTTGTCCCACTTCTGCTCGAGCAGAATCACCTAGAGCAGGTTGTCTAGGCCTGCATCCAAGTGGCTTTTTAACATCTCAAAGGAGGACATTCCACAGCCTCTGGGCAACCTGTGCCAGAGCTCCGGCACCCACACAACACAGAATTGCTTCCTGGTATTCAGAAAGAACCTCCTGTGTGCCAGTTTGCACCCATTACCTCTGATCCTGGCACTGAGCACCACTGAAAAGAGCCTAATTCTGTCCTCTGTGCACTGTCCCTTCAGGCAGCACATCCATCTGGTGATTTATCAGCCATTAAGAAATGCTTGTTTTGTTTAAAGATCACTGTTGGATTACTGATGTCATGAAGTAAGAGCTCCTCGTTTTGATGAACATTAAGAAAAATCTTTCCAAAACCCCTCTTGTTTTTTGCATTCTGCACCACAAATAGATTGCTGTAATCACCATGATAAATTGCTAACTGCTGAGATGCATTCCTGCACTTAGAAATGCTGATCAGTAGAGTCTTCTGACTGGCAAAGTAATTCTTTGCATGTGTTATCTTCTTTAAAAGGTGCACAATCTCCTGCTATGTTTACTCCATAGATGCCAGTACTCTTAACGAGAAGGAGAAATAGAATGCCTTTATGTGATGCAGTCCTTTTACTCATTGCTCTTCAGGCATGCAGTTAGGTCTCAGTTGTGCTACCCAAACTGGAGATCCTACTGAAGTTTCATCATGTGGTTAAGGGTTGTTTACAGAATGATGACTGAAATTAACTCCTGACCATGGAAACTATTTGGAAATTAGTTTATTATTATTATTATTATTCCAGAATAATTTGTGTGATTTGGAAATGTCTAATGATTCTAGAATGCAGTCATTTTTATTTGGAAATGGAATATGCTAAGGGTGTATCCTGACTTTTGTATTTATTTGTTTGTTTTTAAGTCTTTAAAGATATTGCTGGAAAGAGAACAGTGATTCCAGGAGACAAAATTCCTCTTAATAACCTCTCCCTTTCACCTGACATTCCTAATAAAGTGGGGCTAGCATCTGGATGAGGCAGGTTCAGATACTGTTGTTTGTTTATGGAAGGAGGGATTTCAGTGTCTCAGTTTATTCAGAAATAATCAGCTATACTTGGTCACAAATGTTAAAAGGAAAGATTAAAAATAGTAATGTAGAGAAAATTTTAAGCTTCAGAGCTTTAGGAGCATTTTGCAAAATACCATGTTGATACACATGAGCACAATTGAACAGGGTGCGTGCAGACTCCATTTGGATAGGTCAAGGTCTTAGTTTAAATTATGTTCTTTCCTGTAGTCTTTGCATATTTCCCACTTCTCAGCTTAGCTTTTCTTGTCTTAAAGATGCAGGTTGCTGTTTCTAACCTATTCCCTATAAAATGACTCATATTCATGAGGGTTAATAGACTGTTGCAGATCTTTAGTTAGACTTACATCACTCAAGCTATTAATTTCTTCATCAGTCTGGATTCCTTGAGAAACCATCAACATTATTTCTTAATCAGATCATTGCTGGTGTTATTCCAAACTGGTGGATGCAAGCCCTGTGTAGCTAAGGATTAAAATCTCCCATGATCTGCTTGAGATGTTACCACTTGCTAAATGCTTAGAAGTTCCATATGCATTTAGTAAAACTGAGATAAATACATGTTTTGTAGCTTAATTTTGTTGGCAGTTCCTGGCATACTGTTGATTAAGGTTTTCAACAAACCAAAGATACAGGGATAGAACCTGAGAAAATTATAAAATGGTGAAATAGGTGCCTTTTGACTCATAACAGTATGCTGTGTGACCATGGCACAGATGTCAAATAACTTTTCTGTGGTGTTCAGTTATACTAGTATATCTTTACAGGAAAAATATTAAAACTTGTTGAGAATTATATTGTGAAAGAACATATGCAAAACTATTATCTGCTGTATTAAAATAAAAATAAGCATAGCAGTGAGCTCAGATACCTGAGAACAACAGGATTTGAATGAGATGATGGACAGTCGCTGGGTAATCTAGCATACAAGTCAGCAAATACTTTCAGGGGCATCAAGCTTCTTGACTGGTACAGATGTTTGCAGAGGGAACTGAAGTAAGTCTTCTCTAGAAAGGATGGAATTCATTTAGCACGAAAACAGTTGTGAAGATAATGTAGTTGAAATAAAAGAATATGGAGAAGTCAAAAGTCAAATGTTTACCTTAATCTCATAATTCATGTGAAAAGTACTAACTGCTTTGTCTTCCTTGTATTTTATCTTCCATTAGTTAACTCAAGCTAATAATGTCTTCTTATTTCCTGCTGAATGCCAAGACAAAGCAGTTAAAAAAAGAATAGATAAATGAAAAGAAGTAACAATTACCATCACACTGATGGCATGGAATGGACTACTGACTGAGTATTCTCATGAGATTTAGGCCAGTAACTTCATATAGTGTCTTAATACAGAAAATATATCTGAAGTGCAAAAACTGTCTTTTGATGAAAATAATTTAAAAGAAAGTCAGATCATGTGTCTGCAAAGCAGCAGTCTTACATCGGAGGACCCAAGACTGCATGTATTTTTATAGGAGGACCCAAGATTGCATGTATTTTTATAGTTGGCTTTGACTAGTAGTGTAAAAGTAGTAGAACATGATGGTGTAAACACTATAGAAAATATTTGTGATAGTATTTTGGTTGATTCCAGCTGAATTAAACCACTTTTTTCCTTCTGCAGGTGCTAACCGAGTTGTTTTGGAAGATTCCAATATCTTGCAACCTGTGGGACTAACTGTATTTGAGAACTGGCTGTATTGGATTGACAGACAACAGCAGATGATTGAAAAGATTGATATGACTGGTCGAGAAGGACGTACAAAGGTCCAAGCTCGTATTGCACAACTCAGCGACATTCATGCTGTGAAAGAGCTTAACGTTCAGGAATACAGTAAGTGCAGTTCCTGTTGGCAGGTGAAAACAGTGCCTGTGGGACTGGAGGCAAGTAATGACGAAGAGAAATGAAGTCTTCATTTCCTTATCACTGATCAGCATAAGTGTGAATCAAAGGGGCCAGAAGTATCATTTCATCTGTTATATTGCTAGAATGGTATTGTTTGTCTCCTTAGTGCAGTTGGCAATGGACGTGCAAACTGTCACAAACCCAGCATCATATTTTGTTGCTCTGACAACTTTGTTGTTGCTCCCATACAAGAACGTGGGATTTGAGTGTATATAGGCGCAGTGGGAATGTCCTGTCACCCTTAGTAGAGGATCTTCTGGATTATGGATGTGGCAGACTACTAATGCAGAGCATCAAAGCTGTCACTATGAGGACTTTACTCCTTTTGGAGTTCTGAGGGCCCCTTACTAGCTATTAATATTGCAGTGGACTAGCTACCTGGCCTGCACAGCCTTGAAAGAAAAGTGACAAAATTCCTGTTAGTGTCAGTTCATATTGCAGCTAAATGATGGACACTGCATTGCACAAAGGAACTGTGTAGTAAATAACAATTTGTGCTTAACATGCCTGCACTTTAAAACGTTTTCTGCTGATCAGGATATAGCTTTCCTTGCACGCACTCACTTGAAATGAGAGGAGCTAGATAGTTAAAGTAGTAGAGCTGCTGTTTTCATGGACAAAATAGGCCTGGTTAATAGGCTGTGGTGTATGCCTTCAAGAAATATGTAGAAAGATGTCTGGGGATGTTTAATTAAAGCATCAGTACAGACTACTACTAGTTTTGTTTGCTATTAATCTCAGTAAATCAGTCAGGAGTTCCAAGGAAAGTATGTTGTCTTTATTAAACATTAAAATGAAGAGACTTATTTATCTAGAGCATGTTAATTTGAGTTTTGGAGATAGTGTGAAAGCTTCAGAATTCATTAATTAGAAAAGTCTTTTTGTTTTTTAATGGTTTTTGATAGGAAAAAAAATAGAGAAGTATGGAACCCAAGGCACCTTTTTATTACTAGTGTTGCTCTTTTTGATGAAGAACTTGTTCTACCTCACACAAGAACAAATGGTTTGAGTATTGTTTACTAGTGTAAAAGGCCATATGGTGTGATTCTCAGTGTTTTAGATCACAAATAATTATTTGTGTAAAGGAAAATAATACAATGAATCACAGCTTTTTCGGAGTTGATTTTTAAAATGCCCTCCATATTGAGAAGGGAGTAATAAGGAGAGTCCTGTGAGACCACTGGAATCATAGAATCATAGAATCACCAAGATTGGAAAAGACTTAAAAGATCATCCAGTCCAACCGTACACCCACTGCCAATAGCTCCCACTAAAGGGAAGGTTTGAAAGGAGGTGGGGATTTCTTGTCACTGGACTTAGCAAATTATTAGAAAGTAAATCTGAATTGGCTTTTTTGAGGTTCCAACAATTACTGCAGTGTACCTGAAATAGGGGAAATTGAAAAGGAGCAGGAGAATCAACACTATCTCATGTACTTATCCTTGCAAGTGTGATTGCAGTTGTACTCCCTATTTGTCTTATTCTTACAATCGTAGGACAACACCCTTGTTCTCAAGATAATGGTGGTTGCTCACACATTTGCATTGTGAAGGGCGATGGCACCACACGCTGCTCTTGTCCAGTCCACCTTGTTTTGCTGCAGGATGAGCTGTCCTGTGGAGGTAAGTCCTTCCTATGCTCTGGGTTGCTGAGCTTGCAGCTTATGGGTGGGGAGCTTTAGGGTCAGCTTCTGAGCAGAAAGATTATGACAGTGTACCAGGTGTTGTAACATGTTTTTACATGTTTACATCTTTGCTTCAGTCCAGTGAGCTAAATCTGCACATTTTGAGGAGTAAAAGAATAGGATAATTTCATTAGCTGACTGTAGAATAAAGGTTTCTGTTCACACTTTCTACTTAAGTCAGTTGATTTATTTCAGTTTGATTTTTTTTAATGTATGATTTTTCTTATTACTTTTTGTATCACTCTGCATGTTCTAGTTTATCAGCTAACAGTAGGCTCCCACATTCTGCCATATTCCACTCAATCTATTGTCTGTGCCATTTAATTCTTCCCTTCTTTCCTCCTGAAACTCACCCTCTGTGTGGCTCTCTGAACTGCAGCTTCAGAAGGGCACGTTGCCTCCTCCATGGTGACATGATCACAGTAGCTTATGCACTGGTGCCTCCAAGGTTGTGGTTGAAATGGGGGAGAGGAAAGGCACTTCGGTGCTTCAGTCCCTTTGTGCCAACATACTGAATGGGTTTATTATGCAATCTTTTTGGCATCAAGGCAATGTGTGGCTTCACAATGGAACAACAGCTAACATAATCCAGATATTTTCTCAAGTTAAATAAAAGAGCAAGTTTAATGCCAGGCCAAAAAGGAAAGAGGAAGAAAGGGGGAATTAAAATTAAAAAAAAGGGTGGAGGGGAGGAATACATGCTTACTTACTGCTTGAGATTAACAGTTACAGTAGTGAATGTTAAATAACAGCTAACAGCTGTGTTGAGATAGTGAGACAACTAGATGGAGCAGTTTTTTGTCATTTTAGAAGAATTTTGACTCAACAGAACTGTCGAGGGCACATAACTAGACACTGAGTCACAGCACATCCATCTGCAGCACATTACATCCTCTTAGTGTTTTCTATACAATGACTGTTGAGCATTAAGAAAGTGAACAATCAACTGTGTATGCAGTGGTGCTGCAGGAAAGGGCAAGTAAAGGAAAAGTATGTAGACTTAAAAAAAGACTTTCGAAGATCTATGCAGAAGGATCTAAGAGGCTGAAGTGGGAAGAAAAGAACTGTGTTTTGAGTGTTTGTGTTTCTCTGTTCCTCTTCTTTGTCTGATGAGACTCCATTGACATGAACTTGCATCTGTCGCGTGAGGCTCGAGACCAGTTCAAATGATTTTAGAGGCAGAGGGGGTAGAAATTACCTTGTGATGCTGCGTGTTTACCAGCTTCTTGATGTCAAAGCAGCTGAGTTATTCTTGTCCTTAACTGTTGTGATCTGCTGATTGTTCACCCGAATTTTTACTTTTTGTTTGTTTGCTTGATTTTTAAAGAACCTCCAACATGCTCCCCTCAGCAATTCACCTGTTTCACAGGTGAGATTGACTGCATCCCGGTGGCCTGGCGCTGCGATGGTTTCACTGAATGTGAAGACCACAGCGATGAAAAAAACTGCCCAGTGTGCTCAGACACTCAGTTTCAGTGTGAAAGCGGACAGTGCATAGACAGTGCCCTCCGGTGCAATGGAGAAGCAAATTGCCAGGACAACTCAGATGAGAAGAACTGTGAAGGTACAGAGGATCTTTCAAAGTACAATAGAAACAAAGCTGTACAGAGGATGCTATGAAAGATACCGAAGTTATTGTGGAATGCAGAATTCTAAAGGATTTGAATTTCTGCTGTTATGTCACAGGTTTATTGAGTGGAAAATTATTTCACAGCTCCATTCCTCTGTTTTTCTACCTGCTCATGTCCTGCACAGTGGCTTAAGCTCTGTTTGTGAAAAGTACTCTTAAAAAATGGTATGTCTCAAGCTCTGAAACCTGGTAGCTTTGGAGTAAACGTCTTTCTGTAAGTGGGAGTGAGAGACAGATGCGATTCCTGGAGATGTCCTCTTACTATAGAGTACAGTAAAAGAGAGCAGTTAATCTATATGCTAAGTGCTATTACCAACACAGTGAGAATTAGGGATTTTTTTGTTGCCATTTTGGAAGGGGAGGTTTTGCTGAAGGAGTCTGAACTACCCTAGTACTATACCAAATGATCCATTAGATTACTTGACCTTCTTATCCTCTCTGCACAAGTAGTGAGGAATTGTTGGGACAACTTGTAAGCTTGAAAGGGTGCCTCTTCCATATATTCTTTCAGTAAAGTTTCTTTGAAGAGGCTGTCTAAGAGTCTTTGAATCAAGGCTGAATTTCTTTCCAAAAGATATGCTCCAGCTCAAACGAAAATATACAAGCAGATTCCTCTGTGATGAAGGATGATTTTTAGCCAGATGCTTGCTGACATCTGAAAATGCTTTGTGCAGGTTAGTTTCCCAGTTACCATCCAGTGACTAGAGATATTGGAACAGAGGCTGTTTATCATCCTAAAAATGTCCCTGTTATTCAGTGTGTTCAGGTTGAGTGCAGATCAGAGAAGCCTGTAGTTTTGCTTCTTAATTGAGCTGAAATCAGAAAGAATTTAAAATTTATGTGAAACAGTGGGCAAAACTGTGTGTAAACAGCAGCAGCCAGTACCTTGCCTGAAGCACCTTTTTTCCCAGAGAAGTAGTTTATTTTTTGAGTGTAATGGCAAAGATCCAGATTTGTCTTCTGTCTTTCATTTCAGTTTTAAAACATAATGTCAAGTGAAATGTATTGTCATATGATCAAGGAGTCTTCTATTTTACAAGATGTGCACAAGGGCATTGAGAAACCGCATTTATCTTTCTTAAACAGTTTTAACATTGTGGTTTGGCAGATTTATTTTTAATAACTTAATTATTCTTGCTTGTGTTATAGTATATGTTTAGAGTTGGGGATTCTGAAAGCAGTTTTGCCACCATCATGTCCTATGATAAGTACCTGTGTCCTCAGTGGCCTTCTGTATCTGATATTCCTGATTGTATGCCTTAGTATCTACTTTCCTTAATCACTTTAAAGAGTAGAAGCCTTTGATACTGACTCTTGGTTTGTGGGGTGGTTTTCTTCCCAGTGCTTTGTTTAACCAATCAGTTCCGGTGTGCCAGCGGGCAGTGCATTGGTAAAAGCAAGAAATGTGATCACAACCTGGACTGTAGTGACAGCTCAGATGAGCAAGGATGCTGTAAGTACAAAACCCAAGACTTGATTATCTGAATTTTTCTCTTACCTTCTCAAGGAGTTAATTTTAATCTGAACTGTACCCTGAACAGATGTTGTTATACAATTAATAACTAGGTGCTGTAGGACAGGAATCAGATGTAACTTGTATTTTGAATTAGTCCTCTCTGAGGCAGAACAGACTGATTAAATTTTCCACATACCTCTCTAAAGTTATAAAATAAATCAGAGGCTTCTTTTACTAATAATATGTTTGTATGCTTTTTCTATCTATCTGATAAAAAGATTTTCTATCTTTTTCTATCAGTGTGAGGCTCTTATATAAAACTGTTTTGCTTCATGGTTTTCCCATACAAAGATTAATACCAGGTGCTTTTAAAATCAGATCAGCACTCTGCTTACAGAATAAGCCTTCTAACATTTCCTTTTCATCTTGAATAAAAATGTAATTTTCCTACCTTGAAATCTCCAGCATTCTGCAAGTAAAATGCTGCCTTTAAAATTCCAACTTGAAAGTTCATTTTCATTGTTGGTGTTTTGAAAGAAATTGTAAATAGGTGACATCTTTTCTTGTGTTGGAGGTCTGAATATCACAGGTGACATGTGACTTGAAAATGCAAAGACTTGATCTTAAGTAGTAATAAGAGATGTGCTATCATGTTAGAAAGTTATTAGCAACTTTATCGCAGACATATGTCATTATTTTTTTCATTTATTAAGCATAGGCAGGGATTTGTCATTTATTTCCTTAAGCGTCATTGGTTAGAACTGGTATTGTAGGGAAAGCTGATCATTTTAGCTGTTGAAAAATTACTTTGGATACAGATTGGATACAGATTTGGATACAGAATGGCACTTCTAAAGTGGATGTGAAGATGTATCTGGTACCTTTAGTTTGGGACAGATGTAGAGTGGGTTAGGTAATTTAATAAATAGCAGCAAAGCCAAAATTTATTACTGATGCGTCATCTCTACTGTTCAGCATAACTGAATGTTACGCAGTTCAGAACAGAGTGCGCCAGTCTGTTAAGCAGACTGATAACCCAGGTATTGTGTGACAAAGTATAGCACAAGTAGTGGTCACTGTTGTTAGCGGTAGCACAGTGCAATCTGAAGTCCTGGCTGCAGGTCTTGTTCACCTAGCTCAAATGGTAGCCCTGTCTTTCAGCTGGTAGCAAGCTCAGGACCTGGTTCACAAGCATGCCTGCATATGGGTGTATTTATTCACCTCCCGGCATCTTATTCTAAAACCTCTGCACACTCGGAACTGTTCGCATGCACAGGTGGCCCTATTGGCTTCCAAGTGTCTTTAAACAGACCTGTTCATGTGCATGTTTGTTCCTAAAGTAAATTCATTTGAAAGCTGATATCTGCTTATGGAAGTGGAGGCTGTTCAATGATATCATGAAGACTGATGTTGATATATGAAGCTGTTTCATTAGCTTCTACTGAAGAGTGAAAAGAGGTTGTGGTTATAGAGTTTGATTCCATAAGTCACTACAGTATAATTTTACTTTTCCCTTCTAGACACGACAGAGGAGCCTGCACCACAGCCCAACAACACAATAGGCTCCATCATTGGTGTAATCCTCACACTTTTTGTGGTTGGAGCAATGTATTTCATCTGCCAGAGGGTGCTGTGCCCACGCATGAAGGGAGATGGAGAGACAATGACCAATGATTATGTGGTACATGGACCAGCCTCTGTACCTCTTGGTTATGTGCCTCACCCAAGCTCTTTGTCAGGGTCTCTTCCTGGTGAGTCAACAACATGTTCCTTGTTTTGCTCTTTGGCCTCACATAGTTACAGCTAAGGATACTGTGCTTGTATGCGCAGGAGACATCGATTCCAGAAGCAAAATTCTTCATTCCAAGCTACTGAGAGACAGAGCAGTTGAGGATTGTTGCTGTCTATTGTAATAAATTTCTATTTTTTTC
Organism: Coturnix japonica; assembly: GCF_054131305.1. Classification (NCBI taxonomy): domain Eukaryota; kingdom Metazoa; phylum Chordata; class Aves; order Galliformes; family Phasianidae; genus Coturnix; species Coturnix japonica. The sequence continues at coordinate 67,520,778 of NC_140663.1, forward strand.
ATGCCACCCACAAGCATTCAGATTCTTAGCAGAACCATAAGTTCAAATAAATATACATACCATGGGAGTTCTCTTTTTTGCTGCAGAAGAAGCCTCCTGTTATGGAATTGTAGCAGTGACAAGGTGTCATTACAAATCATGGTAAAGTTACATGGAGGTATATTCATAATACTTTGTTTGAAGATGGTATAATTATTAGATTTGTAGACCAGGTCCTTATACTTGTGAAAACTTCTTGTAAAGTCAGAAATGACCAGTAATAACCGGCTTCAATTTATTTCATTATTTGTTAATGAAGTTTCTGATACCAGTTCACATGCATGATGCTACTGCTGATTAAAAAACAAGATTTGGCCACAACATTGCACTTCATATGTATACATTTCTTTTGTATGTATTGATTAAGCATGAACTGTAAGTTGTGGCTCTGGATCCAGCAGGTTGCAGTTATGACATACGTCACAGTTGCATGCCTGTTTGTTTCCCAGTTGGATGCTATTCCAGCATGATTCAGTTCAGCAGCAAAATCTTACTTACCTGTGTAGAAATACAAGAACAAACCCTCTCTTCTCCTGTACGAATTTCAGTTGTCCAGTTGTCATTGTCGGAATCAGTTTCGTGTTTTATTCCAAGACATAGAAATAATGCCTGCCCTCTCAAATCTTTTACAGCTGTTCAAGTGAAAGGAATTTGGTTCTCTTCATGCAGCTTTAGTGCAGCTGAGTGCCAGATCCTGCAGTTCAGTAGTTGATACACAAAACCAACATGCTTATCCCCTGACAGTTTTCATTCTGTTTCTCAATTGAAGAACACCAAATTTGCTCTTAATACTGAAAAGATTAGTTTTGCTTTTAGGAGTTGCACTGATACCGCTGTTATCCTCCCAGTTATTTTTCTTTAATCTTTATTTTCTTTATTTGCTTTGAATAATTGAATATTGACAAACGTTTGTTCTTCTTTAGGGATGTCTCGAGGAAAATCTGTGATCAGCTCCCTCAGCATTATGGGAGGGAGCAGTGGGCCACCCTATGACAGGGCCCATGTCACTGGAGCATCTTCCAGTAGTTCTTCAAGTACTAAAGGCACTTACTTTCCTCCAGTAAGTTATTCTGCTGTTTATAGACTTTTACTAGCTTTCAGAGAGGTTTCTGGAGATAACTTGTTGGCAGAATCATGTTTTGTTTTACCTTTCTAGACTAAAAGATTTGTTTGAATATGGATTAGGTGATTTTGGGAGGAAAGAGAAGGGAGAAGATGTTGTCTCTTTCTAAAACAATATAGGAGTTTTATACTATTTTTTAAAGTTTAGTGGAGATTTACTGCCAGAAAAAGAAACAGTGTTGGACTGAATGTCAGAAGAGATGAAAAAACTGGAGTAAATGCTGATCAGCTCTGGCAGAGTGATCTCCATTACACTTTGCCAAGTGCTTCTGGAGAAAACACCACAGTTGGAGTCTCTACACACTCTTGAATTAATTAAAATGAAGTTTTCTCTCACGTTCCAAAGAAAACAAGTGTCTTTCAACTCCATAACATTCCTATAGACACAGAACAGAAAAGTACTGTATTAGATGCTATATGAAAGTTGTTACCAGCTTTAGAGATTTCTCTATCTACTCTATTTTAACATCTGGTGGTTGTTTTAGCAATTTTATATGAAGCCCACAAGCCACTACTGTATGTTAGAGTTACATACTTGGTCAGTGGAGATTGAGATCTTCAACTGTATGTTATGCAGTTCTGAAAATCAATTAATCTTTTTATATTTTGAAATTAACCAAAATTCTGTTTATGCATTGTAACAAATGCTTCCTTTGGTCAGCGAATTACGAATATTCTAAAACAGCGTAGTACTTAAGGCCTACAAGCAAGCAGGGGTAGACATCTTATGGTGTGCCTAGTGCAGTGGTATCACTAGTAACTGTGTAGTATGGAACAGCTAGCTTAAACTTTCCTTTTTAGCTCTGGGTATGCTGAAATATGCAGCAGTCAACAGCAGACAGCATTTTCGAGAATAGCTTAGTATCTTCTATGGGAATGATAACAAGCAGGATTTCCAGGATCTATTAGAGAACTGGAGAATAAGCAAAGGGAAAATACTCTTTGTTGGGAGGGACTGTGCATACAGTTCTTCAACTGAGACTACTAAAAAGAAAGTTTGTAACACTGATGTTTTCTTGATTCACATTTTGTCTTGGTTTTGGCTGGGACAGAATTGTTTTCTTTGGAGTGTCTTGTATGATGTAGTGTTGGTTCTAGGAGAAAAACAACATAGCACTCCGGTGTTCATAGCTGCTGCTAAACAGTGTTTTATAGAGCCAAGGCCATTTGCTGTGAAGAGTCCAAGATGCTGGGAGGGAACAGAATTAGGGCAGCTGACCTAAACTGGCCAAAGGGATATTCCATACCATATGACATCATGCAGAAGAAGTTTTGAAGGGAGTGGGAGTTCATCACTCACTCTCTGCTAGGGGGGCTGGCTGGGCACTGGTCAGTGGGTGGAGAGCAATTACTTATGCATCACTTGTTATGTACATTTATAAATATAGTCATAACTATTATTGTTTTCCTTTTCTCTATCTTCGTAAATAGTTTTATCTCAACCCACAAGTTCTACTTTGTTTTTTGGATTCTCTCCCTCATCCCACTGGGAAGGATGGGGAGTGAGGGACCAAATGTGTAGCACTGAGCCATCAACCAGGTTAAATCACAACAGCAGTCATATCTTAATTGCAAGTTTTCTTCTTAATTTTTCTTTAGATTTTGAACCCACCACCATCACCAGCTACTGAACGTTCACATTATACAATGGAATTCGGTTATTCTTCAAACAGCCCATCCACTCATAGATCTTACAGGTAATTATTATTACAATAGCGTCCGTCAGGATCAAAGTAGTTAGTGTAGAAATGTAGAATAAAGACAGACCCCGCTCCATAAGAATTGTAATCAAAGGCCTTAATGCTGCAAGTGCTAAAACAGATGCTTAAATTGTTTCACGTGTATCATGTCACTGCAGCATGTGTAGCATCACTTGAGGTTAATCATACAGTGAGTGGGTTAGTGATACATCTCTTGAGTGTATTTGCTTTAGGGGGAATAACAACGCTAATTCTTGTACCATATTAGTTAAAGGCTGACTTGGTATCATGATAACTTAGAGCCAAAAATATGTATGCTGGAATGAACCCTGCTATAAATAATAACCCTGTTATAAATAATTTATTATGTAATTGTAGAAAAAATGATAGTCAAACACACGTAGGAGGAAAGCTGGCAATATAAAGACTTGTATTTCACAAGTAAGATTTTATTAAAGGCCTAGATAAAGCACAGGAATAGATCAAATTAGATTTTAGTATTAATATCTGAATGAGGTTGCTGACCACTTGCTTATTTTCTCTAATATTTGAAACATGAAATCTTTATCTTGATTTTTTGAACACATCATTCTCGTCTCCCCTTAGAGTTCATTATCATTTAATAACTAATTACAAAAAAAAAAAAAAAAAAAAGAGGAAGAGACCCACTACCCAAGAGTGTAAAGATTCCCCTCTCAAATCACTAGTAGATCTAGTGGATGAGAATTGAGACTGTATTTGTCTCCTGAAAGAAATGCCTCCCTAGCACAGAGCCTTTGGGGTTTTTGTATAATGAGGTCTCTGGGGTTGAAGAGACATCTCTTCTCCATTGTCAGAAAATATGACCACTGTTGTGCAGAAGGCTTATATGTCTATAATGGTCCCTTGCAGACATATGAAAAATCCTTTAAAATGATTTGTAATTTAATAACGACATAAATCCATGATCACTGGTCAGCTGGTGTGATATTTTGTATTTAAATCGTATAGAGATATAGTGTAGACTTGAATGTTATCAGAGTGCTTCCCAAAAGTTTTGCCACTTCTGATCTTTCCTAACAGTGTGAGAGGAACTGCATCCTCACCTGTTACCAGCTATGGATTTTGGTGCTGGCAATTGTAGTTACCAATCACCTTCCTTTCTACTTTTTCTTTTATATAATCATAGAGTGACTTAGGTTGGAAGAAAACTTAAAGCCCATTTAGTTCAATGGGCAGGATTGCCACCACTCAGTCATGTTGTCCAGAGCCCTACCAACCTGACCTTGTCCAGTGATGAGACATCCACATCATCTCTGGACAACCTGTTCCTGGGTCTCATCATCCCATGAGTGTAGAATTTCCTCCTAATTTCCCCTTTTTTAGATACAACCATTTCCCGTTGTCCTGTCAGACCTTGTAAAATCTCAGACTCCATCTTGCTTATGAGCTCCTTTTTAAATACTGAAAGGCTGAAATGAGGTCTACCCAAGAAACACAACACAGGTTTCCTTAAATGATTTTGGGTTCATTTTTAAAAACGTTTGATAGTGTTAGTGTTTCTCCTGGTGATTTTCCTGAGTGCTAAAAAGGTGCCAGTTGATTTTTGGTCTCTCTCTCGACTTAGAAGTTAGTTCAAGTTGGGAATTATTCTATTTTTCAATACTAGGATGTCTTCTCTAAGTTTGCAACACAGTTTTTTCCCACAGTGCCCTTCTTAGCAGCAATGTTTTCTACCTCAGCTTAGGAAACCTATTGCCTGTAGGTGATTACTAAGCGGTATTTTGTTCACTGATTACTGTAATTTGACTGATGCTATGCAAAGGTGGGCTTTCTCCAGGTGAGTTAACAAGTCCACTGTGCCAGAGAGGTGTGTGATACTGTGGATCTGCGGCAGGGAGGTTGACCCCTGCCTCTTTCCACCCTGACTTACTCGCCTCCCTCTTGTTCAGGGATGCATCACCCAAAATGTTTAGTCTTTCTATATTTTGACACTTTTCACAAAAAATCTCCCTCCTGCAGCTACAGGCCTTACAGCTACCGCCACTTTGCACCTCCCACAACACCCTGTAGCACGGACGTCTGTGACAGTGACTATGCCCCAAGCCGAAGGGTCACGGCCACAATGGCCAAGGGCTACACCAGTGACTTGAACTATGACTCAGAGCCCGTCCCGCCGCCTCCGACCCCACGCAGCCAATACCTGTCAGCGGAGGAGAACTACGAGAGCTGCCCCCCTTCCCCATACACAGAGCGGAGTTACTCTCACCACCTCTACCCACCGCCGCCATCCCCCTGCACAGACTCCTCATGAGGGGCAGCCCCCCCTCCGTTATCTGCCTCTGCCGTGGAAGTGTAAATACAAAGTGTTCTACCAGGGAGGGGGGAGTTCTTGGCAAGGGATGAGGTAGGACAGTGTACAGTTAAATGTTATTAAGTTGGGTGGAGGAATACTGGACATATTTGTACAGAAGAAAAAAAAGGATATTTATATATTTTCTTAAACAGCAACTGCTGCTTGTGCCATAAGAAAAAAAATTTTGTATAAAAGAACCCAGACATTTGTACAAAAAGTTTTTTATTTTTGCAAATTGAACTCAAAAACTTGCCTTAATCCAGTGAAGTGACTGAGCACATAGAGAAATGGAAGGACCAGGTATGTGTCACTTGTCCAGCGAGGTGAGATGTGGGGTTTGTCAATACCAAAAATGTTTAAACTAATTAATAATAAAGAAGTCTGTCTCAGAGCAGCATACCATAGATACTTGGAAGTAGCCAAATAACCTCTATATTAGCTACAGAGGGCCAGCAACTAAGCTAAACTTGAAAACGCAGTCAGGACAGACAATAACCTTATACAAAGGGCTTTGTTTTCTACAGGAATACAGCAATCGTAGCAGTGAATCCAGAAGAATAATCACACACTTTTTTAATAGAGCAACACCTTTGTTTTTCTTCAGTGCATATACCAAACTTGATTATTTTGAGCTCTCTCCTTGCTTCTGGAATTTCAATGGTTTTTGTTAGGTATATTTTAAAGATTGGTTTGTTAATACTGTTTAGCCTTTTACATCTCTTCTATATCCTTTCTACCCTCCCATGTCACTTTAAATCATATTATCCTTATTTAAAGTACTGCTAGAACTGGGCTGCTGTAAATTTCCCCTCCCCTTTCCCCCCCATTAGCCTTGTCGTGCAATGAGTGTCATGCTATACATCATTAATTTTGCCAACATGACTATTCTGTTTTGCACCAGGTCAGTGTGATTTTCACATGATTGACAAGGGTAATATGCACATACCTGAATGATTTTTAGTCCCTGAAAAAAAGAAAAACTTATTTTGACCTAGTGCCCACAAAATGTCAAATATTTTTTTACCACATATAATAGAGACAGTGTATTTATAAACTATAAATTTAACCATGGATTGTTAGTTTTACTGTAAATGAATAATATATCCTTGCAGTACATTCATTGTATATTGATACCACAGTACGCAAATCAGATATATATAATATATATATATTATTTTTTCCTAGTAAGGAAGCATTTAAATTTCAGTGGAGCAACTATTCATAAGAAATAAATGTTTTGATCATTGGAAGGAGTTCCTTTGCTGTATCAACTGCTCATGATTTGTGTTAGGCAAAGCCAATTTTCTCAGTATGATTTTGACATACCTCCTCTTTTGTGTGGTGTGAGTTTAATGCTTTAGTATTAACCGCTGTGAGTATCAAATTAAGATATTCTTAACCAAACAATTTTTTATTCACATCTCTATTTTTGTATATTATCTTATTTAGCCCCTTCTCCCTTTAGCCTCACCATGGTGATTTTGAAAGGGATAGTATATAATCAAGTGAAAGCATTGTTTGTGTAGGTTGAGGGACAACCTAGGATGTTATGATTTCCTCTCTTACTCTAGTGCAGTGTTCTGAATTTGCTTTGACTGTAGCAGAGCTCACAGTATACCTGATTCTAGACGGCATTATGCATTTGCACCTTCTGTTGATGTTAAATCTGTGTTGAAGGTGCTGATGCCTTCAAAGGTTGGACCTCCAATTCTTTTCTCTCAAAACAAAGGCTTCCACCTTCTGAGTCTTTTGGGCTTAGTATGGATGGAATAACCACTCAGAGGTCCTATTTGGTTTGTATTGTTCTCTGCTGTCTGTTTCCCATCCAGTTTCAGCTAAGCAAAATAATCTAAAAATGTGGCATAGGCTTTGATTCATACTGTTGACACAATTAGTGACAAATAATTCTGCCACTCGTCTTGGGTACTGGAGCTTTGTTTCATTTCAGCTCTGAGAAAAACCATGCCTTTTGGAATCCCGGCTGTAACAAAGAATTTTTCTCACAGTAAGAGATACCTGAGAAAACATTAAATAACCTGGATGGACCCCAGGCTACTACAATTGATCTCTGGATCTGGTGCGCTGAGAGTTTGCTCAGCTTCGTTCTAGGTATCTGGAAATTGTGACAGCTGTTCTTTAGGCTCTTCCTTGTTGTTGAAGAAGCTTGTTTGTGTTTTCCAGCAGGACTGATGTGGAAGGTATTGTAAACTATAAGGGAACTCAAAGACATTTATATGAAGGGGGGGAGGGCAGGTGTGCTGGGGTGGATGTTGAGGCTGGCATGCCAATGAGAATAGAACCTTCTCTGTTGTTTACATTTTGTCATGTGCAGCATTCCATGTGAGGTTCACATGTGGAAACTTGCACTGATGAACTCAGAAGAATATTGCATTGTTATATCTCAGTCCAAGTGCTTGTACTGTGATGGCAATGGTCTCTTCTTGCAAAATACCCTTTTCAGCATGCCGATTTCTGTTTGAAAATCTCCTAAGGTAGTTAAGCTTAAGGAATGGTATCCTCTTCCTGGTGCAGTTGCACTGCTTTGTTGAAGTTACTTTTTGAGGGAATTTCCTGGCAGTAAATTCATAAATACGTTAATTATAATGAAAGTTCTCTTCATGGGAACTGCGCTGCCTGAGTTCTGTGCTGGTTTTCATCCATATGTACTTCAGCTGAAATCAGCGGGGTGATTGTGTAATTTAGTTTGGAATTTGATCGAGTCTACGTCTCACTTTATACATCAGATATTTTGGGCGAACTGTCTATGGATGTGAAGAACAGGGAAGTGGACAGACTATGTTTTTTCCACTGAAGATGACCAGCATAGGGAGCAGACTTGCTTGACTAGATTATCCAAAGAATTTATGTATTGAGAAACCATGATCTGCCTTTGCATGTATGTGTATTTTCCCAGTAGATCTAGAGTAAAATTTAGAATGAATTGATGAGCTGTGGAAATCCTCTTGGCTAGCTGTCCAAATTACAAAAGCATTGCTGCAGCTTATATATGCACCTGACTTAATCACTGTGCACAAACCATAGACTGCTTGAATATTGGAACCAACAGACCTCGCCATTCCTTTCTGCCAATGAGCCAGTCATGACTGATAGTCTCTCAATCATGATCATGCTTTCTTCTGCTTCTCAAATTGACCGAGGTGTTAGGACTATAGGTAATGCACACGTCAGTTTAGGATATAGCTGGGTAGATATGTGGCATTAACATCAAAGTGGTCGCACTGATATAAATGAAAAATATTCATGGTCCTTAAGCTATGTACAAATATCCTCATTTTACAATATGAAATGCATATAAATAGGAGTATTTAACACAACTGTATTAAATGTGTAGTTTTTCCTCTGGACACCTGGAAAGTATTCGTAGCTGAGGTGTCTGGGCATGGAGATGTCTGGCATGCTAAAACAGGAAAGGAACAGTCCTTTCTGGTTTAAAAATAATAGTAACAGTAATAAAGATCATTACAGTGTAAACCTTGATGAAAACTAACCTGTGCATGATCAGCAGGAGTTATACGTATTTGAATGGCAATATAAGTGAGATCTAATATTGCCTTTTAAAATGATGCCTGCCATCTGATGCTGTGTGTCATCCTAAGGAAGACTCATCATTTTTCCACTGGTTTCAGATACCAAGATATTTATTTGAAAAGAACTTAAATAGAACATGCAAATAACATGAAATAAAGAATGTTTTCTTTGCATTCATACAACTCATGTTTACATTACAGTAATGCAAAACATGCAAATGAGCCAGTTTATAATCAAAGGATTCATTTTGCTGTGAGTTGTAACTTTCAGTATTGCAAATTCCAAATTACTACTATAACATTAACCCATGAACATGTGCAAGTGTATATATATTTATATATATGCAGGTACACATGTATTTGACAATGTGAGTTTAGCCAAAGCTGATAATTTTCTCATATATACATACATATCCACACACCCACATTGGCACATTTGGCCTTGTTGCCTTTGGGAGTGCTAATGCTGGGTACTGTCTTGCTGTCTCTTGTAAGGCAGACTTCTTTTGTCTAGCTTACAGGATAGACAGCAGACTGTTTGCTACTTAAACCTGAATAATTAGTGCTCTGTCGTGCAAGGCAGGAGAAGAATCACTTTTTTGATGCTGTTGCGATAATTCTGGCGTCCATTTTGCAGATGAGCAAAGAGTGTTCTAAGTATATAAAAACTAATCTGTTGTAATAACTATGAAGAAAAATTCACCCAAACTGCTTGACGTGACAGGCAACACTACCCACTGCAAGTGAAGGAACATGCACAAAGTCCATTTGTTGCGTTAATGGATTTTGTTGGTGTTCTGGTCTCTAGTTTGTGCATTGCTTCTCTATTTGTTATGTATGAGACTCTGGAAGTTGATTTGTGAGTCTTAAAAACTGATTCATTCATTCTACTTTAAACCAGCTAAGTCTGTCTTAAGATAAAGAAAAGGCCACTTTCTTGAATATTGAGTATTTCCATTCTTTACTGCTTCGGAAATCTCCTTGAATTGATTACCATCATTCTAGAGGGAAATGCTTCAACTACAGAACTCCCTGGTCGTGCGTGGTGCTGAACCAAATGACTTATTATTTACACAACAATAAATAGCTGGCTCACTGGGTGCACAAATAATTTCAGCATTGTTTTTGAGAAACAGCTTCCTTAGCTTTTACTTATTTAAGCTGCCTTGTGATAGGGTTACTGCTTGCAAATTAACCTTTAATGTAGTTGGCAGGTGACAAATGCACCTTGAAAGTAAGTCAGGAATGACCTAACAGCTTGAAAATGGCTACGAAACGGAATCATAACATCATAGGGGCTGTAAGGGAGATCATGTAGTCCAACCCAAACATTTCATTTACTCAAAACCATTAAATTTATTTCTGAAGGAAGTAAAATGAAAAGCCATAGTGATCCGAATGAGCAATTTTCTTTCATTTTTAAAAGGCAGGTCAGTGGTTGATAATAACCTGGTATTTATAGGGACTGGGCAGTCTGCTCCAAAACGGTGCAAAGTGGAGTAAGAAAACTGTCCGTATTAGAAATGTCTTTATAGCATGCAGGATTATGACGATGAAACCATTGGAGAGCAGTCATGTTCCCCACTTCTCAATGAATAAGGAGCATCTTTGAAGTCCCGATTAAAATGTCTGTAGCCTTAAGCCAGGCAGTTGAAAGTCAGCCAGGGAAAATGAAAGTGTCTTTTGTAAAGGGGATACCACCAGACTTAAGCTGAACTAGCCTTGTTTGCAAATGAAGGATCTGGTGCTGCTTTCAGACTTTTAATCTTGTTTTTGTTTTGTTTGTTCTTCTTTTCTTTTTTTCTTTCTTTCTGTAAGCTTTAATGGCTGTTTGTCATTGTCTTAAAGCCAGCTGGTGTCTCTTGTTCATCAACTTTGGTAAGATGGTGCTTTGCAAGGATGTATTTATATTATAATGACCAACATTTGGTCAACCCTATTCACTCATTCACTAACTTTTTTTTTTCCTTTTTTTTTTTTTTGTTTGTTTGTTTGTTTGTAAAATAAAGTGCTTTACTTATGAGGTGTATATAAACCTTGTACAAAAATCCTTTCCAATAATTACTATAAACTGAGTTGTAACAAATGAAATGTTGATTTTTATAATAAAACTAAGAGTGAAAAAAAAAAACCACAACAGAGGGGTGCGCCTCATTTTATTTCAGCATCTGAAGGAGTGGTGACTAAGGGTGAAGTGCCATGAGTGTGTTTGCTCAGCTCTTCTGAAAGCCAGCAGGTGCTCAGCTCCCGGACTCTGTAGGCAGACTCTGCAAACACAGATGCATTTGAGTGAAATACGCAGTTGACTTCAAACAGTTCTGTTCATTTCCATTATTCTACATGACAGATTGATTCATTCTGAAGCTGAAGGTCTTCATTATTCATCACTTAAATTGGTTTATGAGGTAATACAAACTAGAGAAGTTTACCAAGAAGATCCTCATTGCTGGAGATACATGGAAGTTATTTTGAGGCTGCTGGTCTTTAAACCTGTATCTAAATGTTTGCAAGGAGAACTAGATTATTTTTCAGTGTGAAACAAAGCAAACACCCAAATCACAGTCCTCTCACTGTAACAGATGGTTGGGTAGGGAGTAGTTTTGAATGTAGAAGTTCAGCGTAGAAGTTCCTACTCCACTTCCAACCTCTAGTTGAGACCGCAATGTGGCTTTATATTAGAATGTATATGGATATGGCTCCGTAGAGATCTTTGCATCATCCTTTCTTCTACCTGGAGGCATAGGCCAGCCCCATATCACTGCCACACATTCTCAAATAACATGCCATAAGGTGCTGTATTCATTCCATCTTGCAAAATGAGCTGTTATGTTAGGGCAGGTGGGAGCTGTGCTGCTCACTCTAAGTGCTGGTTGTGGGTTGCTGTGGAGCTGCAGAAGGCTCACGAGCATTCTTTGTTCTTTAAGCAGCAGTGACTGCCTTTCTACAGAGCCAATGTTGTTGTAACAGCCTGGAAGCCTGAATAGCATTCGTAATTTGTTTATTGAATCTTAGTCTTTGCCAGATACAGCTATTAAACATGAGTGCATCTAAATGTAAATGTTGCTAAATGTAACCTCCTTACTTTTAGGAAAGGCTGTAAGCTACCAGCCTTCTCCTTCTTGCACCACCTTGCATAAGGAAATAGCTTAACAGGAAAATGTCTGGCAGCTAAATACCTGCAGGAATCAGAGGTCGCTTGTCTGAAGGCATGTGGAGAATATCTTTTGTGTCTGAGGCAATGGAAAGGTTTCACAGGGTGTGTGTTCTCTAGGACAGTCTTGCCAGAAACTCTTAGCCCTGCCCCCCTGCCAAGAAGCTGATGGCCATTTAACCTGCAGAACATGTGGTTGGGGAGACACAGAGGGGTACTCACTACCAGCTCCCCCACATCTCCCAAAGCAAAGTTTTCCAAACAGCTGATGATTCCGGCCAATGTTTTGCTGAATGAAGGGTATGGGTAGCTTTGGTGCCCCTCTGGGTGCTTCTCCAAAGATATGCATGAAGAAGAATTAGGAACACAGAGCACAGAAAGGTTGAATTAATGATGCCGGGCACATCATAGTAAGGGAATAGAGAGCGTGCAGAGATAGATAGATAGCTGGTTGTTTTCTGATAGCAGTAAAACTCAGCTCCTTGGCATTGCCTGAAGAATGGTGTGGCTCATTAGTGTGGTAGGAATCTCAGGGTGAATAGCCTGGGAAAGGGGGAGAAGAGACCAGATTGAGCAGGTTGGGACAAAAAGCAGTCTGGCAGAAAAAAAGGGAGTCCTGTGCTTGGTCTTCCCTCTTTGTGCTAGAAACAAACTAAATGTGGCAGGGTTTGAGTCTCGTGGGGCCAGAGATGATTTAGCAGAGACCCCACCATCCCATTTGTACCTGGAGCAGAGAAGACAGGATGGAAATAAAAACACTCTGCTTTTGCCTCCTCCACATCTAGGGATGGATGAGAGTGGGGCAGAAGGAGCATGCTGAAGCTGCTTAGAACATTCCCTGCAGTCACACACAAGCCTGGACCTATACTGGGACTTGGAGATGTGCTTTGCTTCTCTGCATCTCCATTTGGTCTTCAAAGCAGGAAGAGTTTTAAGACCCCCTCCAGCCCAAGTCATTCTAGGATTCTGCAAAATTAAGCATCACAGCTTGATGAGGTAGAAAACACAACTGGGCCATTGTCTTCCTCTTATGATGTGGGACTAAAAACCTCCTGGTGGGGAGAGCCCTTCTTGTGTACTGCCCTGACTACATTTTGGGGGATTAAATACCTAAGACACTTCTGTGCTAGCAAGAGATCTGTTTCCAGGATCTGGGAATGGCTGGAGGGCAGCAGGTGATGAGATCATGCGGGGAAACTTGCGCATGGGGACTGTTAAGAATCAGCTCCAGCAGCCCTGCCTTTAGAAGGGCCATCCCTCCAACAGCTGAATCTCACCCAGACTCACTGACACTTGTGGAAAGCATTATTTAAAATGTCATGTGAGTTGTGTGCGTGTACTACCTGCTTCCTATGCTTCACTTCCCTAGTTCTTATTATGTGGAGTACCTAACGAAAACCAGATCTTTGTCTTGTATGGCCTTTAATGTGCTTTTGTGGCTCAGTCTTTAATGGAGGTAGCTGTTGTCCTTCCTGTGAAATCCCAGTGGGCTGCTTTGGGAACAGGCACCGTGTTACTGACATGCTTACTTGGCTTCAAGTGGGAAGCAAGCAGCAGGTGAACCCTGGAGATAAAGATCTAGATCATGTGCTTAATACACCCAGCACTGAAAAGTTCAGGCAGAAAGGAGCAGAAATCATGTGCTACAGTGGACAGCAGGTAAGTAAGTGTGTAAATTATTATTTTATTAAAATTTCTCATGAGACACTCAATACTTGAAAGGAAATTCTGCTGTATTTTTCCTAACTACGTTTCCCCAAGCATTCTCTGCTTGCTGGAGACATTTTGTGAAATGTAAGAGTTTGGAGAAAAATAAAAAGGTGACACTCGTAAGGGTGGTAATAAACATGAAGATCCCACCCTTCTGCCTGAAGGTGTTTCGTAAGTTTAAAACCCCTCAGGAAGAACTGAATGCCAACATGCATCATCTACACTAAGGGCCTACCCCTCTCTCTGTGTTACGGCTGCATTACAACTGCTGTATTACTTTTATATTTAACGATCTCTACATCTTCTTCTTCCAAACAGAATAAATTCAGAGTTCTGATTTATCTTTTATATCTTTGCATTTTTATGCAAAGCACTTGGAAGTGCTTGATGCTCCTATCCATAACTCCTACTGGTTTTTTATGGTTTTTTTGTTTGTTTGCCTTTTGGTTTTTGTTTTGTTTTGTTTTGTTTTTTCAAGAACAAACCCAACACATAGTGGATTTTTGGTTTTCTGTATGATTTTATTCCTGTATGCACATAAAGAAGCCGACTGACAATCATTTTTGTCTTGGGAACAACTACAGCCAAATGCTCAGTGTTGTAGTAGCATGGGCTGCTAGAAAGGGAGACCCTGAGGCCAGAAGATAATTAGCTGACTTGATCTTGAAATAAGGGGCTTGCTAAGGTCTGTACCAAGTCCTCCAAAAGGAATGGAGGCTGATACGCATACTGTGAACTGCACATTTGTTGGCGTACTCGTTTGCAGCTCACTCTGTACTATCTGAAGATAGAACAAAATGACACTTCCCTACCTTTCTCTTTTGAAAACCATTAGTAGTAGTGGGGAAAACAGGACGTTTAATTACAGTAATTACTTTGTTTTTCACATTTCCCCCATTTCTTTTTCCCATGTGAGAGACCATGGACCCTGATCTACATGTCCACATGGATGTATCTTCACATGTCTACTGCTGCATCCAAGACAACACAGTCTCCACCCAGAATTACCAGGAATTGCTTTTCAAACTACTGGGCACAAGAACATTGCTCTGGGTGAGATGCTGAGCATCACTGATCTCGGGAGTCAATGAAGAGGATAAGCCCTTTGCTTGGAACCATTTGAGAGAGCAAAGAGTAGATGGACATTCTAGCCCTCCCCCATCCAAAGGACAATACAGTTTGTGAATCCTAAAACCTTTTTCAAAAGCAGAGAGTAAATAACCAACTTAGTCTTCAAAGTGATTGTGAGTCAGTCTCCTTCAAAGCATTTCCATGGATTTCTTGAAGTTTCTTTCCAGAGTATATTCCGAACGTTTTTGTGGGGACGATAAATTCTTCCTGTGTCACATTTCATTTTGGTCCATCAGACTGGCTCTCATTTTGGTTTTTCTTCTGGCACTAAAGGCTAATTTGCCTCCTTTAACTGAATGCAGAAACTGCATCCAATATGACAGCCACTACCCACTTAATAATGGGATATTGTCTTTCCCAAGTTGCGCTCGCTTTAATTAAAAGCAGAGGGCTGACCCCAGCACTGAACTTTGCACTATCCCTCACTAATACTTTTACACATTGTTTCCCATTGAGGGTCATCAGAGCACATGTGAGGCCTTGGATGACCAGCTCTGTTTGTTTGCTTGAGGTTGTAGCTTGAGATGTCACCTTATCTGCTGCAGCGCCCTGGCCAGTGACAAGGGGACAGATGCTGGTGGTAGCTCTGCAGGTCTGGGAAATGTTACCATCAGCACCCACATTTTGTGATGGTTGGAATCAAGTGTTGAATCATTTAGTCTTTCCTTGTTGTTGTTTTTTAACTCATGACTTTTTCTGGCTAAATCCGGAATGCTGACATGGACGCTTGGCCTGCACAGGGACCTCTCTTGGTCAGCTTTGTGAGATACCTTGTGAGCTGGTGGAGCACAGCAACAGCCACCCAGGACAAATGCTGTCCCATATTTCCATAATAAATATATTATAACCCCTCAAAACTGAAGGGGTTAATCTTTTGGTGTTCTTCCGAGGGAGGTAGAGGAGCTCACTCGGGGCTTTTTAATTCTGGGATTGTCAACAAAAAGCACAGAATTTGGCTGCTGTTAATGGCTTCTTGCATCTTTGCCAGAGGAGGTCCATCACAAGGCCACCCCCACATTTTCTCTGATGCATAAAATGATGATAACGCCTGAAGAAATTCTTGCATCCCATATGCAACAGAAAATCTTTCTGATGGTTAGTGCTAAATAAAGCTGGAGAGCAGTACTTGCTTCATTTTCCTCCTACCATGACTTCTTAGTCCCTTGCTTACAAGCATGGCTGCACTGTGATGCTTCTCATGACCATAGCTTTCCTGTATCCTTGTATAGTCCAGCCCCTGCCTCTGGTTTGAAAACCTTGACCAACAGAAAAGTGTAATTTCAGGACAAGCATCTACACTAAGTACTTATTCACTGCTGGCACCACCAAAGACTTCCTTTTGGCCTTGTTTAGCATGAAAATTCTTGTGCTTACCTACATTTCTGCCACTATATACAGAGTGCTTAGTCTGAGTGGCTGAAAACCTTTTGGTATGCCTCTTCTCTTGCCTGTTTAGAAAACAGGACCAACCTATCAGATCACAGAATTAGAGAGTCATTAAGGTTGGAAAAGACCTCTAAAATCATCCAAGCCCAATCATCCATCACCACCACGCACACTAAACTGTGTCCCTAAGTGACATGTATGCCCTATGAGGAGCAGCTAAGGGAACTGGGGCTGTTTAGTCTGGGAAAGAGGAGGTTGACGGGAGACCTTACTGCTCTCTTCAAATACCTGAGAAAAGAGGCTGATATCCACCCCACTGCAAACTTCTTTCATGTAGCTGTAGAGTGCAATGAGGTCTCCCCTGAGCCTCCTCATCTCCAGATTAAACAATCCCAGCTCCCTGAGCCACTCCTCATAACTCTTGTGCTCCAGACCCCTCACCAGTTTCATCACCCTTTTCTGATCATGCACCAGAGCCTCAGTGTCTTTCTTGTAATGAGGGGACCAAAACTGAACACAGAACTCAAAGTACAGCCCCACCAGGGCTGAGTACAGAGAGAAAATCACCACCCTGCTCCTGCTGGTAACACTATTTCTTATACAAGTCGGGATGCCATTGGCCTTCATGGTCAGCTGGGCACACTGCTGGCTCATGTTCAGATGGCTGTCAGCTAAAACAGGGAGCTTATAAGGGTGAGGGAAATCATCTTTTTCTGAAGCTAACAATTGGCCTCAGTCCACTGATCCAGTCCACCCAGATCCCTCTGAAGGGCCTTCCTACTCTCAGGCGGATCAACACTTCCTCCCAAATTGGTGTCACCTGCAAACTTGCTGAGGGTGCACTCAATCCCTTTGTCCAGCTTATCAATAAAGATATTAAACAGAAGAGGGCCAGTACTGACCCCTGAGGAGCGCCACTCCTCTGGGTACACAATTTCAGGCTTCGCAGGAGGGAGAGCATAGAGGAAAAATAAAACATATTTCACACCCACAGTGGTCAGATCAGCCAACCATCATGTAAACAAATGCAGTTTCAGATCCCTAGCAACTCAAATTTTCCACTGCAGTGCCATGTATGATGTGTATTTAAAGTAGAAACTGCAGAGGCAGACAGAAATCTCCATTTATAATACTTAGCTTCCAGAAACTTAGATTCAATCTCTCTCCAGCTTGTCCCAGTGATGAACTGGGCTGGGATTTGCATTAGCATGTTGACTTTGCATGGGAAGCATCTCTGCCTGCTGTTAGAACAGAGATGAGAGCCAGGTTTTGCATGCTTCTACCGAGGGTGACCCTGGGATAGGAAGATGAAGAGAAGGCTTTCTATCTTGAAAGTCAACACAGAGATCATATCAGCCAGCAATGATGCCGACTCCAGCAAGAAATCTTTTTGCAACTCATCATTTCCATCACCCTGGACAGGAAAATGCATTGTTTGTGCATCTGCACAGCAAAAAAAAAAACACCCTTTTTGCTTTGGCTGAAGCAGATATGCAGTGGAGCAAGTCATGGGAGACAGGAGGAAAGTTCTCTATTGGTTGATGAAGGTGAGTTGCAGTAGCTCCAACCCAAAAACATCTCCTTACCCACCCCACAACCTGCTGTACTAGGTATTCTGCAACTTCTCCACAATTTCCATCTCTCTATCTCTCTTTTAGAGTTTATACCAGCCCTGGCAAGCACATCACAGACAATGAACAAGCAAGGCTTTAATGTTATCTGCTCAGTTCTCACCCTTCACTCACACTCCAGTGCCCCAGCTGTGAACTTCTCACCCTGAACTTCTTACACGTTTTCAGACTTTGCAGCAGATGAGTCTTAGACCATAAATCCACTTTTCAGACAGTGGCGTCTCTTGAGCTATTCCCCTCATTACTGCACTGCAATTCACTTTCTGTCAACCTGCTGATTACTGAAATGCATGTGTTCACTCTTCTCCTGTGGGAAGGAGAAAAAGGATGGAGATCATGCGTTATGGCAAGAAGAATTAATACTTCACCAGCCTGTTCTGCAAGAAAACTGCAGCTCTACCAGCTGCTCCTGAGAGCCAAAAGAAATTCCTCCTCTGATGGTTGGAGCAAAGGTAAGCAATAGAGCAGTGGAATGTTCAGTTTGGGACAAGAAATCCAGGCTGTATTCTGCCATTTCTACTGCCTGCTGCTTACTCACTGGACAAAGGGATCTCAAGCCATGAGCCTGGGCACAGCCCATTTGTACAGTGTCTACATACACGGGCAATGGGATCCTCTTTTCTGATGCTTTAACATCAGGAATAATAGTGGGGACAGATTCCACTTAAGAGTAAGAGCCCTGGCTCATAGAGGGTGAGTTAGGTTGGAACAGCAGCTCCTGGGTACTAACTCAGGATGCCCCAGGGGGCAGGCTCAGTTTTACACAGCCTAGAAGTCAACTGCAGGATAAGATAAATCATGGCACTGCCTACAGAGGGCTAAAATCTGTCTTTGAAAACTCAGTGCACAGTAAAATAAGTTCAGTTTAAAACTGTGGTAGCTGATAGAACAAACAGCTTGGATATATATAGTTGTGTGCATGTGTGTGTGTACATATAAAAATATATATTGCAGGGGGGCTGGAACTAGATGATATTAAAGGTCCCTTCCAACCCAAGCCATTCTATGGTTATAGAATAGAAGTTCCAAGCAACAATCTGTTTTAACAATAAACCACTCTATCTTCGAAGTAACACCCCAGATTGTCACTACAGGGTCTTGCAGTGATACAAGGAGAAGTACTGTGAGACGTTAAAGTAAAATGAAGGCACTGTCCTTCACAGCATTCCCTTTACTCCCATACACATTTGTCTGCCACTGGCTTAGTCATCACAGATTAAAAAAAGAAAACAAGGCAAGACTGGTTAAGCCAGTAGTAGAATTTTGCTAATTAATACCAACCAGCTGCATGGACAACAACTTGGTGCTCAGCTTTGCTGATTGCTCCCACAATAAACCAAAACTACCATTCCAGCAAGAAGGTTACTGCAGATCTCTGCCATAAAAGGAGTAGGTTGCTCTTAAAATCTAACTTATGTGGATGATAAATGTAAGACTGTCTAAATAAGAAACAGCTCACTTGGCTGATTATCTATACTGGCCCCTACTGCTACTGAAAAAGTCCCTCTGAACTACCCAGAGCAAAATCAAAACCAGCTGAGCATCTTTTCTTAGATGGCTAGAATTCACATTCACGTCCAAGACTGTCTATCTTGCCGTTGGAGCCATTCTTGGCATGAAACCGGCCCTGAGGTACCAGACTGGGGAGGAGAGGTAAATGTGGGTTCATAGCTGCTAAACTGTCAGCTTAAAAATCATGCTCACAGATGCAAATTTTTCACCTTCCTGCACGGCAGTCTGTACTTCAAGCCAAAAAATAAACATTATACAAAATGGAGACTTCCACAGGTTAGCGCCCAACAAATGGCAAACCGATGTGTGCCAGAAGAACAAATCTGGTCTGCCTGTAATTAAAGTGGAATCACTTCTAGATCTACAGTGCCAACAACTAGCTAGTAAGCTTGATTTTGAAGCCAATCAAATTTATATTAAATAAAAGAGCAGCCTCTAGTGTGAGGAAGGGCATAACACCACACAACACTTTCCGTGGGAGAAAGGTGTCAGACAAAAGGAAGGATGTTTTTCTCCTTAGAGAAGCAGCATACTGAACTTCAGGTTAAATGCTTGTCTCTCTTCCCAAACTGTTCTGCCCTCTCCCCCATTTTGGGACATCTGAAGTGATCAGAAAGAATGAATGTTCTTAACAACTAAAAGAATCCTATATTTACAGTCAAGAGATATAACAAGGGTTTCCCAAGTCCTCTGAAGTAGGGAAACAAAGCTCACTCCATCATCTCTGTCCTGTTTCACACATACATGTCCAAACAGCAGAAGCTTGCTACACATAATTTCAAGGTTTATTAGAAAAATACTTCATCTTTTATGGCATTGCATATTTTACACACCCAGTTAAAATGCTTTTTATCAGTTTTGTTCAAATTCATAACTTGTTAGTAAGTTCCTCATGCAATTTCAACAGTTAACATACTTCTGCAAGCCAGAATGAGTACCTGTAATAGAAGAGCATCTTACTGAGGGGCAGAGAGCACTTTCAGGAAACATTAACTCTTTGTATTGGAAAGTCCCAGGAGCAACGCCGTGATGGTACAGCTTCAGCAGTTGTTCCAAGTTCCCTCTCCATCCACTGAGGATTTTCAGGGGATGGAAATCCAAAAGTCATGACTGAATGTGTCACAAGTTGGAAGTGCCCTCATATCCACTAGAAAGCACATCAATACTCACTTTGAGAAAGAGCTATTGTACCCATCAGACTTAGAAATGCAACCGTCTGACATTCCATGTGAAAAACAAAAGTACATAGCCAATGGCATCAAATTCTGCACGTTTCTTAACTGTAGGCTCAGGCACCCTGAAGAATGAACTCAGTCACGATTATTCTACTTCTTCTTGATCCAATGAACTCAAAGCCTTGTCCTGTAATAGAGAAAGAAAACGTAAATTTTAAAAGCAGTGATGACTCTGATCCTAGTTTCAAATCTGCTGAGGTCAGTCCATAGGTTTGCCAGTAGAATTTCCTGACCTCATATGTTGCCTATTCCAATGGACATACACTTTACAGTAGTTCATGAAGTACAGATCTACTGGGATCTCTTTCCTCTCAACAAGGCAGGTAAACAGGGGGCAGCAGCTCTGCACTACTGCTGGCAAAAAGCACTATGCACAGTGCTGGTGAAGATTAACAGATGTTCTTGTGTATGGAGGGGTGAACATACAACATACCATAAGGGCAGACTGTATGAAATGCTGAACTGCTATGCTGCTCAAAGAAATTGCTAACAGTAGACTTTACAGAGAAGGTTAAAATTAAATCAGGCATATGCTGAAGTTCCCTGACGTCTTTCCTGGTCTTCAGGCTTTTGCAGTGGAGAGTCTGTCTGTGCCAGGAGTAGTGTGCTATGCTGAGCAGCCCTCTGTGAATGTCTCCTATTGACTTTTGTATCCATGTAAATAAATAGCTTGCAGCTCAGAAGATGTGTTGTAGCAAGCAAATCTACAGCAGAAGTATACGCTGTGTTAAAGAATAACTTTTAGGTTTGATTTACATCTGGCCCATGCTAGTTCTGTGAAACTACAGTACTTGTAGATTATGCATGAGTTGAGGGAGGCAAAACCCTTACCCAGCCCCCACGGTCACGAATCCAGGGACTGAAGTGTTCTTGGAGGTACTTCAATCCAAAGCCCATGACCAGGTTCATAGGATGGTTGTCCACAGCAGTAAGTCTGGTGGCAACTTCCAGTGTGAAGGCAACTCTGGTGCATTGTAATTGGTCTTCTGTCTCGTTTGTGGAATCTGCTGAGACATTCTCCAGGAATAAATTGGTGACCCTCTCAAAGAAGGCATAGGACAGCATATCTGCAAAACGCTGATTGAAACTCCTGTCCTTTTTGAACTGAAAAATAAGAATAAGAGTTGAGCTACTTCTCTTGTAATTGCTTTCTCTTTCCTACTTGGAAAGCAGAGAATCTCTGATAACATATGCAATACAAGCTAATTGTGGCATTGAATGCAAGAGATGACACACAAGCCTGGCATCTCATTGCAAAGATATTCCTTCAGGGTCTGGGGGTGACCCTATATTTTTTTTTTCTCAAAAAAAACAAACAAAAAAAAAATCTTTAATTTTTTGGGATTTGGGTGAGGGAAGCAGAGAGAGAGAAAGCAAAAGAAGTGTGACATTGATATGACACCTCACCTGTAGCTGAGGGCATATGGAAGTACAGGAGCAGGGGGAGGATGACACTGAAGGCAAGGTGAAGAGAAACGTTAGTAGAACCCACTGTCCTAAGTCCCATTTTCAGCTAAAGACAGGCATTAAGAAGACAAATACCTGTATTTTTAATGGGGAAGATACTCCTATGAATCGACATATGCAAGAGTTCTTGTATAGCTTCTGAGCAGAGCTTTCAAAATGCACTCTTACTTCCCTTTCTTTATAGCAATTCCTAAAGCTGTAGGTTTTCTCTTCCTCCACTAAAAACAACATGCACACCAAATTTAATGCAAGCACAAGAGGTTCTCAGAATTGGTCAAGTGTCCAAAGTCTTACATAACTCAGTGGGATAAAGGCAAATGACTCTTTGAAGTGCACATCTTTTTTCCAACAGAGATCTGTGCTGGTCTTCTGGTTTGAAGATTAAGATTTTGGAATGAATGGTGATGGATTCAGAAAGCCCCAAATGATGCAAAGAGAGGTACAGGACAGAGACGGAGAGGAGGGCTACAAAACATTCACTCCTGCCAAATGCATAATCTCTCTCTCCACTCTAGCCTGTGTAGCTCCTGAAAGTAAAAGGACTTACCTTTTCTTCCAGTTGATCTCCTGATTTTCTTAACAGTGCAACTATTGTTTGTATTGTCTTTTCTTCATCTGTTAAAGAAAAAAGTTGACACATATATATTGCTGACTTCCAGCAGAATCCAGAGTGCAAACCATGGCAAAGTCTTTATGTTACTTAATCATGAAGAGATGTTATTTTGAGGCAAATTCACTGAGTTGTGTGTCCAGGATTTATAATCTCGCTATTCTAGTCTGCATGGAGCAGGCAATGCTTTTTCTCTGCATGACGTTTTGCTCCAGTTTAGAACCTTGGAAGGAGCCTTAGCATCCCATTGCCAGCCCTGTATACTTTGAGGTATGGCTGATAAGAGAACAAAGCAGCAGCTAGCAGAAGCTGAAGAATATGGACTTGAAATTAGGGGAGGAGATTCCTCTCTTGATTAAGAATTGCATTTTCTGCAACTCATTAAAACAAACGCTGAGTTTAACAAATTACAGAAAATGTAAGCAAGACAGGCTCCCTCTTGCAACCAGAATTCCTGAGGACACTTGCACTAACTGCAGACTTCTGCAGATGCATGGAAGATGGACAGTTCAAACATTTAACAGAGGATGCTGGTCAATTTTGTTCCCTCATTGAAGAGAGACTGACATCATCGTCCCAAAAGCAGGTCTTTGGTCTTAAAGCCTTAGGAAATTGCTTTGCCCCCAGCCCTGCCATTCCTAGCACTGTTCTGGCACCTTGTGTTACTCTGCTGTCATTCTTCTTTCACATGTCACACCTGCGTGGATTTTTAAAGATGTTTCCTTTAACTGCAGTAGCAAGTAGCAAAGAATATCCCTGAAATATGGGGAACAGGGCAGGAACCAGCAAAGTAAACTTCCCCCTTCATAGCATCTTACCGCAGAACTTCCAAGTGATTCCTGGAGAAAGTGCCTTGCACTGCAACACCAACCTGTTCTATTTCCTCTGAGCATGAAATTCTTTCCCCTTACCATTTCCTTCACCCTCATTTCCATCAGCAGTATCTCCGCCATCTTGTTCCAGTGCCCGAGTATGCACCAGCGTCTTGAATGTCACATTTGAAGGAGATGGCTGAGGCCTGGTGGTAACAAGCTTGGAGAGTTTGTCTACAATGTGGCTGACATCTGGTTTTGGACCTGGATGGGGAGGAGCATGAGAAATAAAGAAGCTAAGTAATCTTGGACAGAAATAATTCAGAGATTTACTTGTTCATATGTTTGCTGAGGTGGAAATGCCCAGAGGATACCAAGAGATATATCTTCTATTGCTGGGGCTTTGTTTCTTCCTGAGATCAGCTGGTAATTTAGAGAGCAACACATTTCCACCCCTCTCTAATATTTGAACAGCAACTAACTGCACATAGACAATATGGAAGAAAGTGTGAGCGTTGCCCACTAGCACCACATCCTTGCAACTCAGAAGCACAGCATATATTAAGAAACAGGACTGTGAATTAACGGACCTTATTATGAGGGTAAAATTGCACATGGTTAGTTCATCTCTAGGCTCAGATTCAGGATGGGTGATGTATTTGAATGCTCTCTTCCTAGTTTCCTCAGGTCAACTCTAAGAAAAAGAGAAGAAGGCTTCCCTTCAGAGTTTGGTAGCAGGGAGAATTATGAGCCTTTGGTGGGCAGGATTGGGTCCAGAGCAGTTAAACTGATCCAGAATGGAGTGTTAGGCTAGAGAAGTCAGTGGCAGATAACTTTTAGGAATATTTTTACATGCAGTGAAGTGAGAGATAAACTGTTGTGACGTCAAGGGTCAGTGAGCCATCGGGATCACACTGGGGCAAGTCAGACAAACCCCTGTATACAACATGGCAATATATCATACACTGTATTCAGCTATTTAATGCAGATACTTCACCATCCTCTCTCAATCTTTCATGAAATGTTGAGGTACAGGTCATTCTCCAGAGCAGAAAAGGCAAGAACTCATTGCCTACAGTGCAGCACCTTATGTAGGGCCAGGGTACAAGATATGCATGTGAACTGATCATGAAGCATTGAATGCATAACTACCACCACTAACTCTTATTTTAGCGCACCTCAAAATCTTATAACCTCCCCAGTTCAGTCTCAGACAAGGCATCATTTTTAAACCTGTCTCCTCAATCAGGATTTGTACTTGACAGGAGTCCTGTGGCAGTGATAACAAGTAGAGTAGGTTTATGTGACTGTGGAAGACTGATGTTTCTGATACACAGTGGGACTATGAGAGGCAGCCCAGAGACATGGACTGCTCCCTAACTGAGACTGGTTGCTTCTGATGGCTTGGCACCAGAGCCACAAGGAAAACCTAGCACTTCAGTCTCTATTGTGGAACATATATTCCGTGATAAAACTCTTTGAAGAGGCCTTCAAACAATCTCTCTTCCTTGATTTTAATGTAAAGATTTGCAGTCTGTCCAGTGCTTCACGTTTTCACAGGTATGAAAATAAAAAGTGAATGCTCATAAAAAGCAACATAGACAACTGCATAATTTTTATCTTCATATGATGACAAACCAAGAAAGCTAGTCACAAGCATGAATCCCATGTGCAGCACTAGTGACAATCTTACCTGGCAATCCAGTTTCCTAAATGGAAACCAACAGCACGAGATGAGTAATTCATAAATCATTTAAGGTATTTAGTGAGTAAATGAAGGACAGACAGCAAAGGAAAGAACCAAGACATACTTTGAAACTCAAAAATCCTTTCCTGATGGCTGTCAGTGCAGGTATCAGAGGTGAAGAAATCTTCCATTCTATTGGATGCACATGTTTTTGTGGGACTTCGCTGTTCTGATCTGCTGCAGAATAAAGGCAGACAATATTTTGACAAGAATTTTTGTTTGGGTTGCTTTTTGATTTTCTGCTTCTTTGCACCATGGTGCAATTCTGATGTTTGGCTTGGCCCGCTTTTATCCCTTTGATGGTGGATCTCCCCTTCACTCCTGAATAAGGATGCTGTTTTCAGCACATTTGTCTCATTTTTCAGGAGATTCTTGTATCTGCTGGCTGGCAACTTCCGCTGGGCATAGGCCATGAGGATCTTGTATTCTATGCTGTCTCGCTCATTGTCTTCCAGTGATATTTCTTCCATACTGACATCATTTGGTGAAGACATCTCAGTTCCTGCAAGAAGATACTCTTAGTGTTCATGGCTTAGGAAACAGCCTGTTTTGCATAAATACTACCCAGTACGTGACATGCCTACAGAAAATTTTATTAAACACCTTATGAACCCCAGTGATGGAAATGCTGCATTACCTGGAAATCAGAGCATCACTGTTTTCTGGAAGAGAATTAGGGTACTGAGCAATAATTCAGATGGTAATCAAAGCTATAAAATAACTGTAACATGAGATACAGTACTTTACTTTTAATTGCATTTGGTTCTTGAGTAATTTTTTCCTTCAGTAGTTACTCAGCCCAAGTGATACTTGCACAACACCATTTGCGCAACACCATAGAGAGTGGTCAGGCACTGGAATGGCTGCCCAGGGAGGTGGTGGAGTTGCCATCCCTGGCAGTGTTCAAGAGGCATCTGGATAAGGAGCTAGGAGATCTGGTTTAGGGGTTTTCTGTAGGTGTGGTAAAGGGAGAATGGTTGGACTAGATGATCTTGTAGGTCCTTGTGATTCTATGATTCTATGATTTTCCCTTACTGAAAGGCATCTTATGATAGGAAATATTTGCCCCAAACCTTTGAGGTGTTCATACTTCAAAGAAAAGAAGTAGCTAGTTTTAGAAGACAAAGGGATTCAGTCCTAACAGCAGTGTTTTTTTATCTGGAGAAGCAGAAGCATACAGTAGGAAGGATTAAGAAATTCAAGGTGTATTCAATAGTTAGGGTTCAGTACAGGAAAACAGGAGACACCATAATAGTACCTGGTTTTCAAGATGGAAAGAAAAGTGATTCATCAAAGCAATGCAAAGGAAAAGCCTACACTGTGCTCAGGTCATGCCACAAGGCGAGCATCTAACTAAACACAAGTTCTGCTGTCAGAGGAAGATTTGACAAATTTGGGTCCTAGTTGATTTAGGTGGAAAACAGTCAAAAACTGGCCCATACATTAGGAAAACCTATGATGATACATTTCATGTTACTCTCAGCTGTTCTTTCACTACAGGGGACCAGAGTCAACAATCTTACATGCTTGACTGTGTGCAATGACTGGGGTGGCAGCACTATTTATTGTAACCTATCTAAACAAATATAAGAATCATAAAGTATGCATATGCATTATTCCATCTTGCTGTATGCTTTGATAGTGTAACCTAACAAGCCACTGTCCTACTCAGTGCAAAATATTTTTCCATGCTTACTTTGCATTGGACTACAGTGCCACTCGCAGCCAGAACATCAAGAAGAAGAACAAGGAGTGCTCAGTTGTGATGCAGCCACTCTTCTGCTATGTTGAATGAAACTGCACTCTTATCCAGAACCTGCAACTGATACCTCTGTTGCCTACAAGCCAAAACAGGAAGATTTGTTTCCACTGCCTTCTCCTAAGCAAGTACCAAATTCATGTGCACTATGCCCTCAGGAGAAGAGGAACAAATGTAAGCTATTTTCTTCCTGTCTGGAATATCATTCAGCTATTTGTAACTTTGAATAAAACACTCTTGCTGACATACACCCACATGGATGCTCAGATCCTAAGCATGGAGACTTTCATTTGAAGTGACTGATTAGTAACAAAAAAAAGATTTAGTTGCCCCAGAAAATGATGGAAAGAAATCAATCTCAGTTGACTGATTGCCTTATTTTAAATGCTACTTTTCAACTTCATTTTGGTTAAATTTCTGTAACTTTGCAAGTAACTTTATTAAAATCATTTATGTCACTATAAGCCATTTTAACTATTTCAGCAGAAAGAAACTGATGTAACAAAACTTGGACATGCCACATATTTCCAGCATGCTAAATTGCTTTGTTGCTGTTAATGAGACAAAAGAGAAAAAAAAAAAAGAGTAAGATTAAAATAAGTGTTCCTTAAAAAATGCATGAGCGACAGATAATAAACCAACTCCAAGCTTCTAGCTTACATATGCTCTTAGTTCAGTACTGTCCATATCAGGAAATGGGAAGGGGATGAGGGAAGGGAAAGGATAAAGAGCCAAGGAGGAATCCTGGAAATATCACATTGTATGTCTGACGTGACTGCTCCTCTTTGCACTGCTAAATGCATCAGTGCCACTCACAATCTGCATCATGTTTTAGAGGCTATTATTCTTGCAAGAGAAATGCCTGTAACCAGATGCTGTGCTGGGATGTCATTACTTTCCATGGTCACTTTAGAACAAAGCCCTAAAAAAAAGAGAATGGAAACAGTGTGGCAGGTATGGGGAGAGAGAAACGGGGAAAAATTCCAACACATCCGTTGGTTGAGAAAGATGCCTTGTTTCTCTTCCAAGGAATTTCTGTATTAATTCACTCCATGAGTGAGCCAGTGTGGTTTCCTGGTTGTGTTCAAGTTAAGCCTGTGAATCACCACCATCCCAAGTCTCCAACAGCCTGTCTCCAAAGCACAACAGCCTCTCTGAAATTTTCCTCCTAGTGTTCAGCTTGCTCAGTTTTCCACTAGCAGTGTGTTGCAGTGTCTAGCTGTTGGGTGTGTAGAACTCTATACCTAACCTCAAGTGGAAAAGCATCTCTTTGTTCCCTGACTATGCACCTGAATGAGAACAGGTGAAGTAGGTGACAAACATCTTTGTTGCAAATGGAGAGTACCCAGCCCTGGTCTGGTAGGGGCCCACCCTGCTTGAAAACTCTTGCTCACAAACTTGTGCCAAAAACAGTCTCTGTTTGCTGAGCAAATGGATGGGGAAGAGGGTGACAGTGACCTCCTTCTTGTAAGTTGCTGCCTCCGGATATTCAAGGAGTCAGCAAGGGTTTGATGCTAAAGGAAACTAAAAGCAAACTGTTACAAGAAACAAACCAAGTGGAGAAAAGGAAGTAGGAGCTTGAAATACGGGAAAAACAAGGAGAACTGAAATGCTGCAAGGCAGAAATGGGCTGCTTTTCTATTGTGTGCCAGGAGGGGATTACTGGTAGACACAATGTAACTCCTAAGATCAGACTTAAAACAGCATAGACTTCCTCATCTCTATTGGATATAAAACTAAACTAAAAATAAATAGTAATATAATTGTTATATAAGCTATAAACAAAGTATTTTAAAAATAGAAGATTCATTCCCAAGCACCAAAAAGGATGACCGGTAATAGCATAAAATAATCAGCACAGTTCTATAACCTAGAATATCACTTGAACACTGTGTTACAAACTGCCCTACCCAAACCAGTCCTCAATGTGGCTGTACAGATAACAATCAAATAAGAGTTCAAAGGTTGGTGTCCTAAACAAGGCTAAATGCAGGAGGTATGGTGCAATTACAGCTTCCTGTTACATAGCAGCAAAGGAGCACCTGTGCTTCAGATGCAGCTGTGTAGCTAAACCTGCTCCTTATTTCTTCTCGGGGAGCCTCTGAGGACTGAAACAAATCATTTTGGTAAAAATGTAGTATAGAAACTTCCATACTGAGACTTTTTTTTTTTTTTTATATCCAACTAGACCAGAAGAGCTTAAAAAGAGAGGAAAGTGTAGTCTGTAAATTACATATTCCAGCACTCACGGAGAGCAAGAAAAAATCACCATGTGCTGTTTGGTGTTTGGACAAGACAAGTAGTAAACTTGCTTTTCAGCTCATTTTAAAGTGTGAAACCTTAATTGTTGGCTTGTATCTCTCTTTAGAATTATTTCTTCGCATTATAACCACATAATTTCTCTAATACTCCATGTGACATGGGCTAGGGAAAGGACAAGCTTTTTGCAGCTTGAGCACTCAGTCTGCACGAACCCTCCCAAAGAGAAATATCTACTAAGAAAGTTCTTTAATGCAAGCATTGATCTTTTTTGGCAAGTGCTTGGAAGTCCGGCTGAAAACAGAATCTGCATATTATTCCCTAGAATGATTAAAAGAATCTTGAAGGATCAGATGATGGAGGGTAGCAGCACGGTCTCATTCTGTCTACTTAAAAATACTCTGGTCTAAATTATTTATCTTCTGGAGCTTTCAGACCTCAGAGGAAGTATCATTACCCGCTACTGCTTAAGTATATTGTGAAGATTCAAAAGTAGGTGAAATAACTTTTGATTTGGAGGGTGGCCACCTCTAGACCTGTGTTTGACAAAACTGTGTGAAACCATGTCTTGGCTATGCCTCTTCTTGACTTCTTTTTATTGTTATTTTTAAGAAAATATCCACAGGTATAGACCCAAATTACCACAGCAGCTAACTGTACAAGTCCCCTGGGCTTGCGGTCAATGGACTGTCCACCTGAGTCTGAGACTGCTCTATTTATGCTTCCCAAGCTCCTTCTCTCCTCCTCACTTTACTACCATGACTCCCATGCTTCTTTCTGTAACACCCACAGAGCAGAGCATCTGAAGACATGGTCTCCCCACAGATCCTCTGTGGTAGGGTTCCTCTCACTGTGTCATGGATATTTTTCAACTAATGGCTGAGGAACCTTGAACTATCAGGGGTGAAACACTATCAGTGCTGACCCTGATGTTTGGGTTTGTTCTTGTAGAGAAAATCAGAACTGCCCCAAGTCTCCATAGACCACGCATATATGACTATTATACTTCTCTGAAAGAAGTATTTCATGCCCATTGACTCAGGTGTTCTCATAAAACCTAATTGGTTTGTTGTTTTCTGAGCAGGAGAGTCTATGCTGTTTTAAATCGTACAAATGCTGTGGAAAGCTAGTATTAGACCACATCTCTCTTCAAGTACTGCAGTGCAGTTTCCTCTAGGATGGAAAGCAATGAGATGCAATTTGAAAGATTAAGTGTCCCTTATTAAATCTTTCCTGAATAGGAACCACGTAGTTAGTAAACAGTTATACCAGCATGCCAGGATAAACATCCCCGGTGGCAACAGATTTTTCATGAAGACTGTTGTGCAAGAGATACAATGCATGCTATAGAGAAAGGTCTACAATGATATTCACCTTTCAGAGGAGAAGTTATCTGCCTGCCTGTGCCAGCCCAGAGGTTTTTCTCTTATACAAAGACAAAAGGCTGCTCCGTGTTCAGACTTGAGAAGAGAACCCATACACCATCTGGCTACCTAAAGTCACTGAGGTATTCCTGAGTTTTAAATCCAGTTTTACACAGCTGAATGTGGTGCAGTTGGCAGAAAAGAACCTTGCTGTACTTGGCTATGTCAGTCAGGCACACCACCAAACACAGCAAGGCTTGTACAGCAGTTCCAAAAATCCTGGGACAGTTCCCTCCTTTGCTTTTTGACATCACAGCTAAGCCTGAAAGGACATTACTGCAAATTAACTATGATAGATGTGTCAATTTAATCCATACACAAATAAGATTCAGTGAACTCCATGCTGGATTATGGACTACCAAGCACTATATGCAAGAAACAAGGTTCTGAGAGGAAAGGAGTATTTATTACCTTCTGGATCTATTGCACCAGCAACACCGCACACCTGATGATCCAAGTTCTTTCTCCTTTTCTTCCGGTGACTATGCTTCTTTCCTTTTGGTGGAACCAGCCTTTTGGCACAGGAGTTACCTCCAGGAAAACAAAAAACAAACAAACAAACAAGCAAAAAACAAAAAAAAAAAAAAAAAAGAAAAAAAAAAAAAAAAGGAAAAAAGAAAAAATAGAAAAAAAAAAGAGAAGGAATTGAAGGAATTTAACTTCCTTAACTTCTTCTATTCAACATTTTCAGCCTCTCATAGAAAGATGAGACTGCACTTCCAGTGAAGAAGTGTCCTTGCACTTCCTTGTGAGAACAATGTTCAAACATCTCACAGATCATTCGTGGAAAGCAGGAAGGGAGGGACTTTCCCTCCTGCATGTGACTGCTGATGAGTGTCAAGGAAGGCAAGTGGGAAAGTCTACGACTGCTCCAGGCTGCTTGCCAAATATAACTTCTTTTTTCCTTCAATAAAAGAAAATCCTTTCATTCTTCTCCTCATGGTAAAGGTTAAATGAAATTCTTATTTTGATACAGATTTTATTTATGTGTTCTGAAATCAGCTGTGCCTTTTCTTCTATAAATAACCACAAAGTGTTCTGTATTTCTTTGTGTGCCACTGAGTTGTACTTTTTCCTTTTCAAAATCTTGTTAAACATTAATCAGATAAAATATGTAAGATTATTGTAACAGTGACGTGGTTGACTCTCATGAACTTTGCTTTTCACCATATCAATGGACCTTCATTTTCACAATGATCTTGTTGATGAAGCTGCAAGCTGAGAGGGGCTGAACCTACACGATATGTGGCCCGGACACACAAGGGTGTGAACTCTTTCATTTTTCAGTGGTGCTCAGAGGCAGAACCAGAGGCAAAGGACTCGAAATATCACACTTGGCTCAGGGCAATCCCAGAACTGTGTGCAGATTAGGAGAAAAACTCAATAAAAGCAGCTCTATAGAGCTATATTTGGGAGTTCTGGTGGATAAAAAGCCAGACATGAGCCAGCAGTGTGCTCTTGCAGCTTGGAATTCCAAAAATATCCTGGGTTGCTTCAAAACAGGGATGGCCAGCAGGGAGAGGGAGCTGATTCTTCTCCTCTGCTCTGCCCTCATTAGGTCCTACCTGCAGTCCTGTGTCCAGGTCTGAGGCCTCCAGCACAAGAAGAATGGGAAACTTTTGGAATGGGTCCAGAAGAGGGGCTCGAAGATGATCAAAGAGCTGGAGCATCTCCCTTATGAAGGACATCTGAGGTAGCTCGGTTTCTTCAGCTTGGATAAGAGAAAGCTCCAGGGAGCTCTGATGGCTGCCTTCCAGTACTTTAAGGGAGCTTATGAACAGGAGGAAGAGCAATGTTTTATGCAGGCTGATAGTGATAGGGCAAGGGGAATGGCTTTAAAGTAAAAATAGGGAGATTTAGATACTGGGAGCAAATTCTTCACTTGAACTGGGGTGAACTGCTGAAACAGGCTGTGCAGAGAAGTTGTGTATCCCCATCCCCGAAGGTTTTCAAGGTTGGATAAGGCCTGAAGCATCCTGATCTAGTGGATATCAACTCTGCCTATGGCTGGGCTTTTGGAACTAAATAGATTTTATAGTCCTTTCCAACCAGAGCCATTCTATTATTCTATGAAACTGAAGTATAGGAGGTTCTCTCTGTACACCATGAAGAACATCCATCCTGCATGGGTGACAGGGCACTGGTGAAGATATCCCAGAGAGGCTGTGGGGTCTCCTCCTTGGAGATCTTCAGAAGCTGCCTGCTCTGGGCATCCCTGCCTGAGAAGAGGTTGGGAGCAAATGGATCCTGCCAGCCTCAGTCATGCTGTAGATTTGTGATTTACCTGTGAAGGAGAAAGAAATGCAACACTCACAGACTGTCAGGATGCTGACGAGGAAGATTCCCCGCTTCAGGGATGTGCCTTAGCCTATGAGTATTGTAAGGAACACCTCTGTCTGCTGGCTTCTTTCCAAAGTGATGAATGTGCTCATTGAAAGGGAAATATAAATGGAGCCAAATTTTGCATTTCTTGGGAATAGTGACTTGGAGTTTGCTTTGACTTTACTGGCTTATAGAAGCCTTTTGTTCTTGTTCGCTGAAGCTTTCCCTTCACTTCCTGCTTTACCGGGGCCATTTGACCTCAGAGCAGTAACAGCAGATATACAGCCTGTGTGCTGTGGATTATTAACAATCTGTCATTTGTAGACAGCAAAAGCTTCAGTCTATTTTTTTTTTATTTTTTTTTTAAGCATTTGTTGTACCCCAATGCAAACTATACATTCTTCAGTACAATGAGGGGAAGAGAAACAGCATTTGAGGCCCAGAAAAGGGGAGAGCAGCCTGCTGGAAGCAAGGAAAAGAGCTAAACAGCTAACACTTTTGAAGAGCCATTTTGTGTTTTATAGCACCAGATGAAGAGTGAGAGGACCAAGAAGAAAAACAAAGTAGTGTTTTTATGCACTCCTTTCCTATTGAATTTGTAGTTCTGTTGCACATAATGAAAGTTTTCTCTTTCATTTCATCACAAAAATTGCCCATTTCTCCACTTGGCAGTTTTGTCAACCTTGCAACCAGAGCTGGATGTATGCCCGTGGGTAACTGTGGTGCTGAGGCAGCATTGCTACACATGGAGTCATGACTTTGTCTGAAATACAGTTACTCAGCCAGCCCATTGCTCCCATCAGTTTCAGTTTCAGTTTCCCACCTCAATCTCCAAACATCCCCATGCCCTGAACATTTGCCATTCTGGTGATAATTTCAAGCTGCTCTGAAATCAACATACCTGGACCAAATCCCCGGTGGTTTTTAAGAGAGAACTTGAAGTAGCCCACATTTTAAAATGACATCCCTTGCTACACAAAGGAGAAGCAGTAGTTCATTTTCTGCCTTGGCTCAAGTTTCAGGTATCTAAAACCTCTGGGTGGAGGGACCTGACTGTTTATTATAAAGCAACAATAGGAAGAGAGATGTCTCTAATGTTACAGCCAGCCTGGGCAGATGTGGGTGCACAGGACGGCTGAGGCTAACCAGGGCTCCTCTTGTTACTCTTGCAGTGATTTTCTCCAACAAACAGAAACGGAAACAGTCCCAGAGGAGGCAAAAGGAATGTAAAAGGAAACATTTTGTAGATACAATGTAATATCTTTTTAATGCACTTTATTTTTTGCTTCATTGTACTTCTCTGATTTCCTTCCACTGCTTTTTCTGCCGAGGAGAATTTATTTTAATAGCCTTTCCTGAAAGAGAAGTGCAAACATTGTGAATAATGGTAGTATAATTCCCTGTTTCCCTGTAGGAGCTTCACATGTGGTTTCTCTTTCAGTTCTCAGTCTCCTCATGTTATTTCTTAAATTATGACTCAAACCAGGTTCTCTGTTTCGCTTGTATTACGAATCTTCTATTATGGGTTTTAATTTCCTAGAATCTCCTTACAGCTTCTTCTCTGGTTTCTAATGTTTTCTCTTGCCTCCTATCTTCTGTGAATTCTCCACCTCTTTTTAAATGTCTCATTTAACTTCATCTAACTCAGCCAAGCACTTAATATTGATTCATGCAGTTCTCCAAAAGAGATAATTCTTTTATTATTTTTTTTTTCCACTTTATTGTTTTTCTTTTCATGTCTCACCTTGGGCAATTTAAATCAGTTATAAGATAGTTCCAGTTCTGTTTCCTAGGCTTACTCCCAGCCTAAGATCTGTGACACCCCAACCTCTGCTTTCCACAGTCTGTGTAAGGACACTTAAAAATAAAACCATTGCTCCCACTGCCTCTCAGGGTGGTGACTGATCTGTACTGTACACGTTAGGCCAAAAGTAGAAGAAGCATCCCCTGATCAACTAGGAAGAGCTTATGATCTCTAGTGGCAGAAACCGGTCATTTCCAGAAGGGAAAAATAAATCAAAGAGGAAAAAAGATTCTTTGAGAGATGGAAAGCAGCAGAGAAGTGGAGGCAGGCAGCGACCTCCGGTGGGCACAGAGCCTTCAAGCCAGGCTCTGATCAGTTATGCCTCTCATTTAGGCTAGATCAATTTTTTAAATTGTATTATTGTTTTAATTTAAGTCAAGGTTTCCAGTCAGAGAAAAATACTGGATCAGAATAGAAAGTATTGCAAAGAGATCCGAGCTGCTGCCTTGATTTGCACAGCTATTACACTGTGGGCAAAGCCTTGTTGGATCACACAGATGGCAGATCTGTAAGCCTCAGTAATTAAAAGATTAAGAATTTTTCATTTTGTGTTAAATGAGGATAAAAATTCCCAGAGGAATACATGGAATGAAATTCCTGGCTTTCTGAGGAAACGGTATGGTTTCCAAATTTTGGGATATCCATTTCATGCAACCCACTGGGGATTACTACCTTGTTTGTTGACATTAACAATAAAAACTGCTTTTTCCACTTAAGTTAAAGCCAACCCATCTGTGTGAATAAGGGTCTTCTCCTTAGAGACAGAGATGCTGGGTTTCCGATCTTACAACTTCTCTGCAATCTGTTAGCCCATTAGTCATAACACTTAGCACTCCTGTAGTGTTGTAAATCTCAGGCTCCATGCTACCATGAGGGCCCTTAGTTCTCTAAATGAATTTAAACAGGTGGGTTGCTGGTTTTGTGCAGAGCCCTTCAGAAAGTAGCAAGGCCTCCTAAATAATGTAAATAGGTAGCTGCCTTGCCTGGCATTGCCTCACTTGACAGAAGCTATAGTTTAGGTCCCATTCTGTGCCCTGGTTTTGGTTCTCCAGAAGACTGTCTCCTTCAAAGACAGCCATCTCCTCCCTGTCTGGGCCGGTCAGGAACTGTGTGGGGTTATGTGGGGTAATGTTGGGCAGTGAAAAGCAGTGCAGAAAAACAGTTCAGTGAAATGGTTTTTCTTTGACTCTAAATATTTTATGTCTTCAGCTTTCCATTCCAAGCTGGTAGGGCACAAGGAAATAAAACAGCTGACATCCCTGCAGCACAGAAGCCCTGATTTTCCCTTGTCCCAATTCCCATTCTATGCCCAAAGGCGCTGTGCTTCTTTTTTTGGTACAACATTAACTGCACTTCATCTTCAGGGTAAGGAAGGGATACAGACTCTGGAAACGGAGGTTTTGTTTTTGTTTGGTTTTGTTTTGCTTTGTTTTGTTTTGAGAAATGGTGCAGCGTATTTACATTCATAAAAGCTGAAGAGGCAAAGTCACACTTTCAGAAATAACTTTCAGTTTGCAGCGCCCAGCAAGCTGAAAACAGGAATCAGGGTCCTAATTAATTGCTAGGAGAAGATTTTCTAATTGACTTAATTAGTAGCATATCAGGTGTTAGTCAATTCTGTGCTGAAATCTCAAACCTCTTGATAGAGATGGTGAGAACTATTTGAATTTCAAAGTGACTTTCAAGTTATTTTAAACAAATCTGCGTCTCTATATAATGAGAATATTATATGTTAACTTCCTTCATAATTTTGACAGCTCTTAGGATTTCCATGTGCCTCTGTTTCTCAGTGGGTTTTGTTGGATTTTTGTTTTGCTTTTTAAGAAGTTGTGGCAAAAGAAGCGTGCAACAAGTTCTGCTTTCTGAATGGAGATGCTGAAAATGTTGAGAGATTTTCTGAAAGCTGCCTGAGATTAGTTTATAATGGATTATTTAGATTAAAAAAAAATATTAACCTGGGTTTTAAATAAGCATTGCTTTAGGGGTTAAAGTAATTTATCCTCATGTATCACAGAAATATAGCTAAATCCAGCTTTGGTTATTAAAGAAATAAAGTTCAAAGATCCATTATTAAATATTTCAAATTCACTTCTTTAGATCAAGAGTGTCTAGAATTTTTTTAGTAAGAACAGTGCTACCAACCAAGTCAAGTTGCTACCAGGTTTCGTACAAAGAATTTACAACCAGGTAATATTTATCATGCACTGAATGATCTCCACACAAGAGGATGTTTATTCATTGCCAAAAATCTTTCAGTCACCTGAGAAGAAAAAAGCATTTTCTTTGCTGAAGGCTGAATGGGCCCTTCAAACATCTGCAATGCTGTTAAATAACCCAGAGAGTAATAATGGCTATATAAAATAATGAGTTGTAGCTTCCCCCACAACTGGCTTTAAAGATGTAGGACCCATTCCCTGCAGCAAGACTTTTGTTTTTAAAGATTAACTCCTTCATTCCAAAGTTGGCAACAGACTCGTTTTTGTGCTTGCATCAAAGAGAGGAGCAGCTTGCTAAGCCCAGCTCTTCCCTGGGCTGCAGTTACTGCACCCTGACTAGGGTCTCCTACAGTCTTTCTTCATCTTGGGAGGAAGGATACCTGGCTCCCTTAACCAAGTCTGGTCCCAGCTGCTATTTGCTTGCTCCACCAATAGAGTTTTCTGTGCCAGTAGGACTGATAGCAACCATTTTCTAATGACAGTATTTCCCCTAGTGCCTTGTATGTTCTGCCTAGTAAACCTTCTGGAACAAGAAGATGGATTCAGCCCACTTGTGACAGGAGGGAAGATCATGTAGAGAATCTGCAAGGAGAGAAAGGAAGCAAGAACCAAAATTTCTGCCTGCCTAATAGCAGGACAAAAAATGTGCACCACGCAGAATTGCTTTATTTAGGTTTGATTTCACTCATAAAGCTATTTTGGTACTGCAACAATTTGGAATCGGAACACAATGACTCTACTTTCTGTAGCATCCAGCAATCGTGACCCATAATCTTAGCAACTGAGACCAAAAGGAGGAGCAGGATACATCCACAGGGGTCAGGTAGCCCACCAGAGACAGACTCCCCAGATCTAGACTATTTTCTGCCATTTCTGCCTTCCCTGTAGCAGAGCAGGACCTATTAGTGCGCAAATGAGGAAAGCTGGAAGCAGCTGGATTGATATCTTTAAGTGCAGTCCCATGGCTTTATGACAGATAACATATTTTACTGCTTTATTCACTTTGTGTTTTTTGAAAATGGAGCGGTTTATGTAGCACCTGGCTTTGAGGCACCAGATAGGTTTCACCTCTCTCAAATTGGGGAGAAAGTCCATGGTAAAATGGTAGAAAGTTTCATTGGCGAGGCTTTAAATAAGGTTTGAAGTCAAAGGAAGGAAATAGTGAGACTGCCCACAAAAAAGTGTGGGTAGTGGGGGCCCTCAACACACTGCCCTGAGATGTGCTGGCAATACTGCAGCACACTTGAAATCTCCAGCAATTGTTGGAATGAGTTCAGAGGAGGGTCAAAAATGATCCAATGGATTGAACACTTCCCCTATGAAGACAGGCTGAGACAGTTTGGGCTGTTTGTCCTGGAAAAGAGGAGGTCCTGGGGAGACCTAATAGCAGCCTTTCAGTATCCAAAATGGGGCTATAAAAAAGGGCATTAACTCTTTCAAGGAATCTGTTGCAACAGGAAAAGGAAAGATGGTTTCACAGTAGAAAAAGGGAGATTTAAATTGGATATAATGGTTTTATTATAATAAGTATGGTGAAACACTGGAATAAGTTGCCCAAAGAGATGACAGATGCCCTGACCCTGGAGGCATTCAAGGTCAGGTTGGACCAAGCTCTGCGCAACCTGAACTAGCTGTAGATGTCTCTGCTCATTGCAGGGGAGTTGGACTAGATGATATTTAACAATCCCTTCCAACTCAAATATTTCTATGATTCTGTATAGAGGCCAATAATTTGACCCCCAAAAATGTTTTTCCCCTTACAAATTTCATATGAACACTCTGAGCATTTATGATACATTGCATTTGCTCCTTCCTCCCTGGTGAAGAATTCACTGGAGATTTGTCCTTCCTTACTGACGGAGGAGTTCTAGTGCTGCCCATTTGTTTATTTAAAGATCTCTGTATCACTTTTAATAAGAACAAGACAGTCAAATTCCAAAATGGGTAACTTAACTAAATCTACTTTTATTTCTTTATGTTCTCCCGAAGCCGAAGTAAATGTTTCTCCCAGTAATTTCAGTTAAATGTGGTGTGATGTGGCTGTGGTGATTGGACTATCTTCAGCTGCCTGCTGTGCCCTCTGGTGGCAGGAACTGGAGGAAGTCATGGAAAATGAGCGGTGGTTCGGATGCTCCAGTTCAGAGCATGAATTTCGCCTTGATCTGGCAAATTCAAGATAGAATTCCTGGGAATTAGCAAAGAAGCAGAATATCTAATGAGCTCTATCTGATTTATAAGAATAAGTGCTGGAGAACTCGGGGCATGCAAACTGCAGAGCCCTAATCCAGAGAGACTTCAAGAGAAGGACCAAAAGAAATCTCTTGCAGTACAACAGCAAGAATGAGTGTGAAGTTACACACCAGGCAAGACTTACCCTCATTATCAGCACAGGATAGGAGTGAACTGGCTGAGCAGTACTTCTGCTGAAATAGACTTGCAGGTTTTAGAGGGTACTTTGTTGAATGCAAGCTTACAGGTTATTCTCAGTGCAAGAAAGGCAAACTAGAGCACATTCGGAGGAATATGACCAGCTGTTCATGGTAAGTTACCGTCTCTTCTGCTCAGACCAAGTGAGTCCATGCACCCGGGGAACAATGTGGAAACACTGTGAAGTGTCCAGAAGCAAGCTTGCCAAGTGGTTAAGAAGCCTAGAGTTCACATGCTGTAAGGAGAAGCTGAGATGGGCAGTAGCTGTTGTAGCTTTTGAACACGGAAGATCATGAACAGCCTTTATTTCTTCATAACTATGAGTTCAGATGCCCAAATATTAACCATTTCATTGCTGACCAAAGAGAAGAGATTGTGCAAATTTCTGAATTAACATCAGTCTTCTCTGTGTGAATGAACATTCTGTTGTCATGTAGGATTAATAACTGAGGAAATTTAATAGCTTCTCTTTCACACGTATCTTAGAAAGCCAGAACAGAGAAGCACAGAGACAAATGAAGAAACAATCACCAGCCGGCCCCGCTGATGCCGTAGGAGCAGCCGCGTCCAAGCTCCGCTTCCTATCCAAAGTCATCACAGAACTGTAGGGGTTGGAAGGGACCTCTAGAGATCATCGAGTCCAACCCCCCTGCCAAAGCAGGTTCCCTACACAAAGTCATCAACTCATCTGAA
The DNA here is from genome assembly GCF_054131305.1 of Coturnix japonica. Classification (NCBI taxonomy): domain Eukaryota; kingdom Metazoa; phylum Chordata; class Aves; order Galliformes; family Phasianidae; genus Coturnix; species Coturnix japonica. Next base: position 67,560,818 of record NC_140663.1, read on the forward strand.
TCCATCCCAATAAAACTGAATTCCATCATACCACTGTCAGTTTTCTTCTGCTCTGCCTTTCCCGAGCTGGGCAGCTTTAGGGGAGTCAGCGTCCACGGGGGTGCTCCAGAACCGTGGGGATGTGGCACTGAGGGACGCAGGCAGTGGGCTGGTGGGGGGGGGGATGAGTCTTACAGTGCACGCTGTGCTTACATTGGGACCCCACTGTGCGCTTCCACCGCTGCATTTCAGTAAGGGTAAGCAACCCATGCATCAGTTTGGTGTATTCTTTAATTGCTCTGCTCAATTAGAAACCCCACATTGTGCCAAGCACCTCAATAAGTGAAACTGCTCTTAAACGTCACATCTCTCCAGACACGGAAGGACAGAGAGTGTGCCAAGTTTGGACCCCTGACAGCATCCTTGTGAGCAAACAGCTGCGTGCTGATGTGAGCGGCTGCAGGCCAGGCTGTCCTGCCCTGGATGAGCCCCAGCCAACCCCATGGCTTTTGCACAAGTGCATTGCAGGCTTTGGAGCAAGCGTCCTTTTGCTCGTTCCTACGCAGTCTGATGCTTTCTGGTCAGTTCTGTACACTGCAACATGCAGCCTTTTAAAGTGTGTCAAATGTCAGATCCAGCCTTCCCTCGAGAAGGCTTCCCTCAGCAGAGAAGGACCTGGGGTCCTGAGGGATGAGAAACTGAACATGAGCCAGCAGTGTGCTCTTGCAGCTCAGAAAGCAAATGGCATCCTGGGCTCCATCAGGAGAGGGGTGGCCAGCAGGGATAGGGAGGTGATTGTCCCATCTGGAGTACAGTGTCCAGGTATGGAGCCCTCAGTGCAAGAAAGACAGTGAGCTGTTGGAAAAGGTCCAGAGGAGGGCAAGACAGACCCCTGCAGGACACTGCTCGTTACCGGCCTCCATCTGGACATAGAGCCATTGATCACCACCCTCTGTCTGCGGCCTTTCAACCATTTCTTATCCATCCAGTGGTCCTCCCATCAAATCCACTTCCCTCCAATTTGGAGATGAGGATGTGGTGGGGGACCACGTCAAAGGTCCTTGCTCAAGTCCAGGTAAATGACATCGGTCGCCTTCCCTTCATCAACCAATGCCGTTACTCCATCATAGAAGGCCACAAGATTGCTTAAGCATGACCTTCCCCTGGTGAAGCCATGCTGGCTGTCTTGGATCACACGCTCATTCCTCATGTGATCAAGCATGTCGTCCAGGAGGATCTGTTCCATGACCTTCCCAGGCACAGAGGTGAGACTCAACGCCCTGTAGTTCCCCAGGTCCTCCCTGCTCCCCTTCTTGTATATGGGAGTGACTTGACCCTTCCTCCTGTCATCTGGGATTTCACCTGACAGCCATGACTTCTCAAATATGATGGAGAGCATCTCGGCAACCACCTCAGCCAGCTCCTTCAGGACCCTGGGCTGCACGCCATTTGGCCCCATAGACTTGTACTCACTCAGTCTCAAGAGGCGCTCTTGGACTTTCTCAGCCCTTACAGTAGGGAGGGATTTACCTCCCTGGTCCCCACATAGAGGGTTGGGGATGCAGGGCTCAGGGATGTGAGAAAGACTAGGATCCTGGCTGCCAGTCACAACCAAGGCAAAGAACTTATTCAGTACCTCAGCTTTATCTTCATCCATTGAAGCCAGTCCTCCTTTTAAATTTACCAAAGTAAATTTAAAAGTAAAGTTTTGGCCCGTCTCTTCTGGCCAAATTTTGCTTCTGTTTTTCATAGCAACTTGCTGTATGATGGCCTAGACACTGGTCTTGGGAGAACTGTGGGGAAACAGAATTATGTGTGACAGTGGCACAACCTCTGGAAGCTGTGTTGATTCCCAAATCTTTCTGGCTGGCTATCTCAGAACCCCAGCAACAGCCTGTCTTATTTATGTGAGAAACTTGTCTGATTTTTCTTATCTTGAGGTTTGATTTACAGCCTAGAATTACATTTAGGAAATTCCATAGCTGAATAAGACTGGGTACAGAGACTTATAAAGCTTTATTTCGAATGGATTTTAAATAAAGTTTTAGAAAAAAATTACATTTATGCCTGAACATATTTGATATTTCACTGGTACAAAGACAGCTTATACAAATACATACTCAAAATTTCCCTCTCTACTTTGGTATAGAAAAACCAAATATCAAGTCAGTCATAGAAGTGAGGAAAACCACAGGGGAGTCATTTCAACTGGTAGAATGGTTAGACCAATATTTTTGCCTTTCTAGAGTATGCTACCCTTCTGACAACAAGAATTACCTCAGCAAGCCAAAAACTACCTGGCTTGACAGAAGATCAGGGTGATCTTTATACTTGTCATACCATCTGCCTTATACTGCCTTCTTAAAATGCCCTAAAAGTGGCAATGTACTGTGGCGTTCCACTATGGTAGCATATCCCTTTTTTTCAAGTTTCATTCCTGCCCCACAGTCCCAGCAGAGAAATTCAGAAGAGTTAAGTCATCAGAATCTTTGACTTCAACTAGAAGATGGTATTTGCAGTGTAGGAGTCACACTCCCACATCATTCTTCTTCACACAGACACAGCAGGGTATTAGCTCAGCACTGCCTTGCAGGGTGAAGTCTCCTTGCTGTTCTCCCATTCATCACCTGCCAGTTGAAAAGTAGTGTGTGAAGCTGGCTGCTCAGTTTCAGGGGGAAGACACTTCCATTGGTATAGAAAAATAGACACTCCTGTCTTAGTTTCAGCTGGGATGGAATTGTATTCTTTAGACTGCCTGGTATGCTGCTATAGTTCTTGGAGAAAAACAGTGTTGATAACACACTAATATTTATAGTTACTGCTAAGCACTGTTTTACAGTGTCACCGCCATTTGCAGTGAAAGACCCAAGGAACGGGGAGGGAACAGAATTAGGACAGCTGACCTAAACCAGCCAAAGAGATATTCTATACCATATGACTTCAAGTGGAAGGAGTTTTGAAGGGAATGGGACTTCATATCATGCTCTTTCAGTGGGGGCTAGCTGGGTATCAGTATTATTTATCACAGGATCATAGAATTACCAAGGTTGAAAAAAGACCTCCAAGATCATCCAGTCCAATCACCAAGGTGTGGCCTCACCAGAGCCGAATCCAAAGGGAAATTCACCTCACTGCTCCTGCTTGACAACACTATTTCTGATACAATCAGGATGCCATTGGCCTTCTTGGCTACCTGGGCACACTGCTGGTTCAAGTTTAGCCAAGCACTAACCAGCACCCCCAGGTCCATTTCTTTTGCACAACCTTCCAGCCACTCTGCCTCAAGCCTGTAGCATTGCCTGGGGTTGTTGTGGCCAAAGTTCAGGACCTGGCACTTGGTCTTGTTGAATTTCATCCTACTGGCTTCATTCCAGTGATGGAGACTGTCCAGATCCCTCTGTAGGACCTTCTTACCCCCAGGCGGATTGATACTTCTTAGCAGCTTGGTGCTATCTGCAAACTTACTGAGGGTACACTAAATCTTCTCGTCCAGATCATCAATAAAGATTTAAAACAGAACATAAGTCATGAGTGAATGACTGTGTGGTGGTGAGCCACCTGCTGGGTTAAACCACAACAACTCCTTTGAAAATGCTGTGTGTTATGGGACCAGGAATACCCATCTGACAGGGCTTCTTTGCTTCATATGCCAGGTTGTTGGTATAAGGCTTAGAAATATCAGTATCACATTGCCTCCACCTTGGGTCGGGGGAAAAGCCCGAACCGGCCTGCAGGTGGGCGATCGCGGTCTCCATTTCCCGGCCGCCCGGGGCAGCAGGTGGCGCTATGGCGGCGTGACGCGGCAAGGCCTGTTGAATGCTGAAACACAAAGCATCTTAGTTTTGGTGGCAGATCCCTCACAGCCCAGCACCGTGCACGGTGTTCCCTCACTTTGGTCAGATGTTTGTGGAATGCCGTCTTGAAAAAGTGAAGCATCCTATGCTAGCTCATTTTGAAACATTTTGATCTTGCTCTGAAGTATTTAAGTGATGCAGTTCCTCTACTGCACAGAATATGACTAGTGACATCCCTGAAGGGGGATGTCCAGCAGCTTAAGTGATAAATGTAGCTTCTTTCCATGTCTGCCTTTGTTCTAGCTTCAGTCAAATAGTGACACAGCCATCAAGAGGAGCAGCCCACTCCTCACCTCCCACTCCGTACTTGCTGTTACAACAGCTTGTGCGATAGTACAGTGAGCAGATCAGTGAGCAAATCCAGCCAAAAGCAAGGAAAAAGAATTGTTTTCAGTGGGATCAATTATCCGCTCCAAACACTTGAATTGGCACAACGTAAGTCTTGACCTGAGCCCAGGGAGAAACAGCCTGGGCGAGGAGGGAACACAGAGTTTACACCTGCTAAAACTGCTACTAAAAAGTTGTGTGTGAAAAGGTATCACTAAGACTCTTAGCATTAAAGTTGTCAGGACATAATCTTCTACACCCGGGTATTTCTGGGCTTTTCCTCTCAGTTAGAAGCGGAGGAACTGGTAGCGGTGATAGCAAGAAACCTTTACAAAGTGGTACTTTTTCTCTTTTTTTTTCTTGTTTCTTCTTTTTCCTTGAAATATACACTTGCAACTCCTTTTGCTTCAAAGAAAAAAAAATAAAATAAAATAAAACAAAACCAACAAGCAACCACCCAAAACCAAAAGCCCCAAACACGTCAGTTTTTAAAATATGGTCATTCTATTCCTGGATTGTTTTTTCTAGTGCTGCACCATTAAATGGAGAAGTCTTTTCCACTTCCCTTTCCCGTCTCCCCTTCCTGCCACAATATGCAGATGGACCTTAAAGAGAGATGCATGGGAAAGGTGCACTGTTGATTCTTGTGAAGATATTGCTTTTGTTCTTTATTTGTTGCTAGATCGTAAGATGAAAACAGATGTTTCTTCTCTTTACAGTACACTGTATGGCCTGTCTAAACATAAGAAAATCAGCACTTCTGCAGGCAGCTCTGAGTTTTGTCTGAGGTTGGAGTCAGTGCAATGTTTGTATTAGACATCTTTATCATGAGACAATTCATGTAATGAAACCAAAGCCTCACAGTAACAGAGTTCAGAATTTATTTAGCTTCTGTTTCCATTACAAGTTCATAATTTTCAAGATTCTCTAAAATTATTAAATCAATGGGTGGAAAGTGAGGGGGGTATATATGCCTGCCTGCCCATACTTTGTATGTACAAAAGTAAGTGGAAAATTGTTTCAGAAAAAATAGTTAGGCACCTATCTAACAGCCAAAGATTCACATGTAGGGAATAATGTTGCAGGAAATTAAGTGCCTTTTCTCATGAGTGAAAATATACTTTTTGAGAAGTGGAGGCAGATTAGTAGATTTTGCTTTTCAATCCAGGTAATATTTGTTGCTGGGCTTTTGTTATAATAATTTATGAGCTGTGATCCCCCATTCTCAAGTTTATCATATGGCTGTTGTGCCTGCCTGAAAAAGAAGAAAGGTCTCCTTTGGTAGACAGAAATACCACAGTGGGTCCTGATTTTATGAAAAGGAATTGTGAGGACACATGGACATCAGCCGATGGGAAACACTGAGTATCAATTGGCCAGAGTCATCAGTGCACTTGCTGAAGAAGACCAAGTCCAAATCAATATGCATGTTTAAACAGCTATTCAGAAGTTAAAACTTGAAAGCATTCACACTAATAATCAGTCATGTCTCGCATTTAGTGATTGCATTTCTTAGCAGGTTGTTCCTGAAAGTTTGCAGGGAAATAGCTTTGGGTTTTATGTAGAACTAAGCTTTGCTAACAAAAATAGTCTTTATGCTTCTGCGTAAGTCTGGAAATCCTTTTCTCCAAAACACAGATGGGTTAACGCAATAATATTTCTTACCAAAACAGCTGATACTGGCCAGGTGCTGCTCAGAGTAGTGCTCACTGCCAGTGGCCTTGTCTCCTCCTCCTCTCTGCATTTTTTGATGGCAGTCATGCAACCCCAGAGACCAAACTGTAGATGATTTACTGCCCAAGGCATCTGCTCCTTGGCAAGCTCTGTGGGCATCTGCATAGGTGGCTCTGGATGGCTTTTCTTTCTGGCATGTGGTCATGTACCTGGGGGCACAGCAGGGGACCTGCTTTGCTCTTGTTTTCTTTTTCTTGTTCGGTTTTCTGGTGCATCCTGAATAAAACAAGAGGCAGTTTCTTTATAAGGAATTGGCTGTGCATCCCGTATGTCCCTCTATTGTTCATGCTGGGATAATCTGCACTGAAACAGGATCTTTATTTCCTGTACCCCTTTCTCTCTCCCTGTATGTAAGCTGAAGTCATAACCCTCTACGTGCCTCCCTAAAATTGGTTACTCCAGAAGCAATTGTGTTTTTGTAGACAGCTGTTTATAATTTCATGTCTATGAGAGAATGAGTGACAAATTTAAAGAAACAAAGCTACTTCCTTATTCGCTGGAAAGAAGCAAGGAAAGTTTAGGGAAAATAAAACAGCTGGAAAGCAAGGAGACATCTCAAGAAGTGAGTAGCTGTAAAATGAACCTTATAAGGGAATAGCTGCTTGGCCTCACCAAATTTAGAGGGCTAGATTCAGGAAGGCATACTGGATGTCTGAGTTATGCACTAGTATGAGACAGGAGGCAAGATGAAACACTTCCTCATCTCCTGTAATAAGCTAAAAGGTGGATAAGCCATGTGCTTTTTTCTTTTCTTTTTTTTTTTTTCCTTTAAGAATTGGAAAAATTAAAAAAATAAAATAAAAATAGAAGGATTCCCCCTCCGTCTTGTCATTCAACAAGCAGAATTGGTAATACATGGATTTTGGCAGAGGAAAGATTGCTTTATGGCCTTCTGTTGAAGGCAGGGCAGTCTTGACTTTGGAAATTGTTTGCTACCTGATTTGTTGCTTGTTAACCCAAATCATTGATGAAAGGTTCGTTTTGGGGTGAAGCAGGGAAGAAAACCCAAATAATTTAATGAACACTCATGGAAACTCCTTTCCTGATTCTTTCTCAGACTCATCTTCTGCTAAATACCTTCATGGGTTGAACTCCCTGTTTCCACTACAGGTTACACTCAGCTCCTCCCAGTCTGTTCAGTGATGTAACTGTGGTGCAGGATGCTGGGGTAGTGTGCGTAACAGTCTTTATCCTCTGGTCTTTGTTTCTTAGTGTGTGCTTCTCCAGGCTTCCCACTGCTCTCCAATGTGGGATCTCTGCTGGCAGCAGTTTCTGAAGGTTGTCCTTGCTTCTGTGTGGGTTGTTTTTTTCTAAGAGTGCACCTCCTGCCATCTCCCCAGCATCATCTCACTGCTATCAGTTACATACATCAGAAAAAACATAGTATTGCATTTTTTCCCTACCAGGACCTTGTTCCTGGAATAGCATGATTAAATTTCCTCTATGTTTTAATGTAAACTTATAATCCTTGTTTAGAAAGAAAATCTTGAAAATGTAAGTTGCAGATGGCAAACATAAAAAGAAATATAATGTGAATTGCGTTTGTCTCTTTGCTTTTGGAGCCAGTTCAAAATATGCAAGCCTTAAGAGTCTGCAATACCATGGAAGAAGCTGCCTCTCTGTTGTGTCTCTATCTGTAAAACTATATTAAACTCTGTAACTCTTCTATATTACATCCCCACCAAGTATATAAGTTTACATTTCAGCACATTTTTGTCTGCTTATGTCATAGCCTACAGTGCTCTGGAAACTACCAGTTGAGTGGGTAAATGCATAGCAATAGGAATGGACTGACTGCAAAGCATGGCCTGTAGTCATGAAAAACATCTATCACTGACATTGCCCTTTATAGAGAGTATCGTGGGAAATAAAAAGACACAGTGTTCTCTGAAACGGTAGAATTTCCTGAGAAACATCTAGTTCTGCATTTTCCCCATAACACTGTCTTTACCTTCTGGTAAGTTCAAAAATTTCTTAATGTGCCAAGGATAACATGTCCGTATTGTCATTCAGAGAGAGATCACTCATTTCAGGCCTGTAGTTTAACTGCAAGACAGCCAAGCCCATCATCCTTTAAACTAAAACTGGGGAAATTTAGGTTAGATGTTAGAAGGACATTCTTTATGTAGAGGGTAGTGAGGTACTGGCACAGAATGCAAAAGAGAAGTTTGAGGCTTAAGCCTGATGCTCTTTGCTGTGTGCAAGTAACAACTTTGGCTTTTGAAGGGTGGAGTAACCACCTTGAAAGGCTGCGTACAAAAGCGTAACAGTCCAGGGATAAATTCATTGTTCCTGGCCAGGGCTAAATGCATAAAGCTGGAACTTGTGTTCTTATAATTTATATGTTTGATTTGATTTGATTTAATCAATTAATTTGTCCTCATTCTGCAGTAAATTTGTTTCAAAGTAGTCCAATAGTGAGGTATAAATAAGACATAAAAGAAGAAGAAGAAAAATCTCAGCTGATTATCTTTTCTGAGTCTTTAGTAAGGCAGAAATTATTTCCTCTGTGCAGTAGGTGCAGTCCACAACAGATCTACATACCAGCAGAGAAAGCTTTTCAAATATTGAGACTGAAGAGAGTCATAATGTTTTATGCCATCCATTTTATGTGCTGACAAACAGCTCCAGTTTCTGGAGTCAGTTGAATATGGAAAATAATCTGGGTGCTCGTATAAGAAGAAAATAGTGTGCACAGGCCTGCTTTGGAAACTCTGGAAAGTTGAAGTCAGACTTACAGCTTCTGGAGCCCTGATTCATGGTTCCTGAATGTGTGGGACTGCTGGTGTGGTAAAATATTCGACTCTTAAAGCATGAAAAACAAGTCACATACTGGGGGTCTCTGCCATGAGCTGTGCCTTGGTTGTTCAGCCTGTTGGAAGCCCAGGAACTTGCCCTCTGCATGCCCAGTGTGTGGAGCAGGGGGAAAGTCACCGTTTCATTAATTCTTTTTCAAAACCTTGATGTCTTCTGCAGCACTCAGTTCTACATCACTCCTTCCTCACCACCCACCTTCTGTGCAGAACTTGCAGCAATACATTGCCACTTTCTCCCTGACCTGGGACTCAGCAGCAAATACCACCCACCCATCTCTTCCTTGTTCTCACTGATCTCCAGGCTGTTCCCAAGCAGTATTCCTCAGAGAAGGACTCTGTTTCCAGGGATGGTGAAGTGACTAATTCAAGATCAAACAGTGGGGTAGGAACAGAGGCAGGAAGTGAAATTGGGTCTTCTGACTCAAGTTTCTCTTGGCTGAAGCCCCTGGGTTACAAGGCAGAACTCATCAGCGCAGTAAGTTTCAGCAGTTGCTGAGCTAAAACTTAATTTTATTTCCCAGAAATATTGTATCTGTGTCATCCTGTTCTCTGCCCACTCGGAAGCAGCTTCTCAGCATTCGACTTTTAAAAGGGAAGGCAAGCAGGAGATGTCTGAGTGGTTGCACTCTTTTGATCAATGAGAGAGGTGAGCCAGACTGTGTTCCAGTGACCTCCTGCTATATGAAGGCTTGGCCTGCCTGACAGGATTTCTGGCTGCTGAGTAGTTGTGAGTCACAGCCTTTACTGCTTGGATTTGATGCGGATTTTTACATCAGATGCTGCGGAAACGAGGTGGCCTCTCAAATATTTGCATTGCTTGGCAAGCTAGGGTAAACGGGGGTGGATTCAGGAAGTTCTGGCAAGGGCAAGCACAGCTGGTGTTAAGGTCTTTGCAGGGCTCCTTTGTGTGTGTGTGTGTGCATGTGTGTGTGTGTTTGTAGGAAAATAGTGAGGCCCCTTGGTTTTTTTCCAACTAGGGTTCCTGGGAAAAGATGAGTAATTTGGAGATTTCCTGTGAGTTCTGGAGTGAAAGAAAAAAACACGTGGCCTTCTGGGGGAATCTTCTTGGATCTTCCACCATCTCAGTTTCCCCCTCAGCAGCCCAGAAAGCCTTTCCCCTGGAGCCTGCCCTGCTCCATTTATTTCTGTTCACTTGCCAGTGGACACTGGAAAAAGCAATTACAACACGTGCTGTGTTGATACCATTTTACTCCTGGAAAGCTTGGACTCGGAACTGTGCAGCTCCTGGTGCTTTAGGAGCTAAACCAAAGGCAGCAGGCAGCTTACCTGTGGTTGTGTTGTGCATGGTTGGGAATGCTGCAAGATTCATCTGCTCACAGAGGGAGGGACTTTGTGCCAGGTGTTTTGTATAGCACCTGACACAGCCTAACACAGCATTTTTGGCATCAGGTCTGTATCCAAAGTACCTACATCTGTTATTTCTAGACAGTCATCAGCACTATTTGCCCACAAACTTCTATAACTAGTGTTTCTCAATGTGTGCTTAGCCATTTTATTTTCTGAGTCCTTTACAAATATTATGTAATTAGGAAAATAATACTCTATTTGCACAAGCAATTGCACAATCGTGTTCAAAATTCAGTCTTTGGTAATGCAGTCCTAACTGAAATTCATCTGCACCTAACTGTTCCATTGCTCTTCTGCAAATGATCCTTCCAGCCCCCTAGCTGACTGTGATAGTGTTAATAAAATGAATACACTTTGGGGAGATAAACTGCTTGACTCTGCTCTGTAAAATAAGTGGGAAGTAAAGGCTGATTTTGGATTTCAGTGCCTATTTTCTAAGTAGGCTGGCTCTATTATAGGAAAACGGGTGCAAAACAGCCACATCCCCCAGTGTCTGATCTCCAATTGCTGGTAGAACTGAACTAGGCTAGTAAGACGCTCACGTAGCTGCTTTGCATTCTGACGAGTCTCAGTGCTGTGCCAAGCTGAGGCCAGAGAAGAATTTATCCCTATGACTTCCTGGCGCAAATCTCAAGACTTACCGCCCTACCCAAATCCAGAATATTTGTTTGTTTTTTCTTCTTTTTTTTTTTTCTTTTTTCTTTTCCTCCAAAGGTTAAGTAGTTCCCACAGGGTGAAAGAAAGGGTTATTGAAAGCAGCAGGTCCACTTTTGAATATTGCACTTCTGGTAAATCTCTGATCCAGCATCTAGTGGTTAACCACTGATACAGGAAATGACATTTAACGTTTTATCACTCAACCAGAAATGGAAGAACAAGGCAAGTCTGTATGCTGTGAAGATGTATCATCGCCTGCTACCTTACTCGTAAAGGCACATCATTCCTTTTGAAAGGAAATGTTTTTCAAGCTTGGACTTTTTAGTCTTTTTGTGCACTTTTCTGCTGAAAGCAGTGCTAAAGCCTGAAGAACAAATCCCCTTCTTCCCACTGTGCCAGCCCAACTCTGAGCTTTTTGTCTATTAAAATAGAGGTGATGGAGTCATAAATGAATGATGTTCTTTTGGATTTTGGTGCCTTTTGAAAGAGTATTGCAGGTTGGCTGGCAGCAGGACAGGAAGATGTGGGTTTCAGTAGATGGCACTCTATGCTCTGACTGAAGGCTCAGAACTGCACATTGCCTTGGGCTGGGGCAAGCATGTTCAAGCAACGAAGGAAAAAAGAGAACAGAAAATAAAAATAAAAATAAAAATAAAAATAATAATAATAAAAATTAAAATAATAAAAATAAAATAAAAATAAAAATCATCAGAGTACAGTGCTGGAACTTCAGCATAAACACAAATTGTGGCTTACTGATTTCACTGTCAGTGCTTTGGCTTCCAGCAAGGGGTACCTGCCTGCACAGTTTAACAGCATAAGTTAACAGCAACAGTGTTTGCTGCCTGATCTGCTCGGTCTTTCTCTGGTGACAGTGAGTGCATGCAGGAAAAGAGCAGACAAGGTGCAAAATTAAGCAAGTTGTCTCAGTCCAACTGGATCCAAAGAGCCTACCAAATACGCCTATGTAAATCCTAACAGATCCAGATGTTCTCATATGAAAACCCAGAGCAAAGCAACAAGGTTCTTTTCTGCTGCAGTTAGAATACATGGACAAAACTTGTGGCATAAAGCTGGGATGAGCATGTGAGTACTGGAAAGCTGGTTTGCTCAGATCCCCAGCAATGATTTAAGAACCCAGTAGACAAAACTTCCTAGCATAACCTTCCTGTAGTGTAATTGAAGCACTGACTTGCTGAAACCGCTTGAGAGCCATCTTGGCAAAATCACAGGTAAACTGGCCAGAGCAAATCAAACATCTGTGACCTAGTGATAAGCTCAGACATGTAGCCTTGATGTGTACCAGTATGTATTACAGATGGGGTGCAAGAATCTGCAGTACGATCATCAGTGGGCATTATTTAAAGAGGAGAAAAGAGAGAAACATTGTTCTTGTTGTCAGCACACAACTTGTTCGGTCTACTAGCTGCTTGTAGAGCATAGGTGCATTCCCCATACAGCAGCCACAAAAAGTGAAGATGCACATGCATTTACAGATCTAGATTCTTAGCCGTTAATGCTGCATTGCTTTGACAGAATTGTGATGTACTTTATACATCAAAAAAGACCATCCTATGTAGAAAAAAATCTCTTCTTCGCAGCCTTACAAAGCAGTTGGGCACAGCAAGAAGTTCTGCTGAGACATGAGCAGACCTTCGGCCTTTGTGGATATTTGCCAGCTAGCAGCAACTGGCAAAGCCAAGGCCCCAAGCTACACCTTGGGAAGTGCTGCTATTTATCTCTGCACTTGATTGCACCCAATTACTTGGTAAGAACACGTTCTTTGAAAAAAGATCTGGAGCTGGAGCCTTCTTTCCTTGTGACTCTGCCAGCTGCCGTCCCCAAAGCTATTTTTAATCAGACAAGCTTCCCCATCCCTGCCAAAAAAACTCGTAACAATTAATAACAATAAAACGAAGGTACCCTGGATAAATGAGTTGCGCTCACTCTATAAATCAGCAGCAAAGACTGCTAGGGAGGATCGGCACTGCATCACTAATATGCTCAGTCTCCTGGTTTAAGCTCTACCCCTTCTCTGTGCTTCGCTTGGTCCCTGTGCTGCCTGCCACAGGTAGGGCAGCAGATGGGCACTGAAACCTCAGCACAGCATGCGGCTTTGATCCACCTTATTGCGGATGTGAGATGGGTGTGAATGATCTGCTTAGTGCCTGTCACGTTGTGCTGCTATGTTCATTAATTTAGGGAGCTGTGAGACTACAAAGAACTGTACCCAAAGCAGGCTTGGTGGTTGGGTTAGGCTTCTGCTCTGTCATGTCAAAGCCTCTGGTGTGATTATTTGCCTGCAGGCATGCATGTCTGTGTTCTGTGATCCTGTCAGGAGCTAAGCTGTGCTGGGCTGGATCAGAGCGTGGACAGGAGGCCTCCAAGGACACTGCCAGAGCCATTTCAGGCAGCAGCCCCTGTAAGAAGGAAGGGGTGCTGGGCCCTCCATCTTGCCAACATGTGGTAACAAGTTTATTGGCAATTTCACCGAAGAAAAAAAAAAGTGCATAGAGGTGTCTGTAATACTGTCCTGGACATGTCCTAGGCTGTGTATCTGCATGTGGTTTGCCTCTGCAGAGACTTCTGCTGGGGATTCTTGATGGACAACATATTTTTCCTCAACCCAACTTCAGATGGCATAATGTTGCCATTTGACTGTTAAGCCCTGTTCCAGTGCTGGAGGCCTTCCGCTAATGGGTATCTGCACTGTTCTAAAGGTTTTGTGAGACCAAACAGGCAGCAAATAGAAGAGGAAAAGATAGGAAAGAAGGAACTGACCAAACATCTCCAGTACATCTAGTACAACAGACCCAGTCCCTCTGTTTTACAGTCAGAAGGGCTGACTTGCACGTTGCTATGTGACACACATCCCTTGGGGGACTTGGGGCTGAAAGTAGTGGTATTTCTGAACCTGTTTCAAGTGGTGGCCAGGAGGGCCCCATGCAAGCCTGGCCTCCTCTGGGCACTGGATATGCATAGCTAATGGCAAGCAGAAGGAAATAATAAACGTGTTTTACTTGGACACTTTCTTATGTACATGAGTCTCTCTCTTTTCTCACACACACATGCAAAATAGAATTAATAGAGCCACTAATTTGTGCTTCCTTCTGGAGAATAATTACCAATAAAAGGTTTGCAGGACCGTAGCAGCTGATGAAACCAAGGCATGTGGCAAGCTAAGGCTCACTGTACTCCCCAAACAGGCCTATGCAAGGCAAAGCAATGCAGCAAAGGCACCACTTGCTTGCTGGCTGAGGAAGCAGCTAACCTCAGTAATCCTGCATGCAAAAAACTCTTCACGTTCCCCTCCCCAGTGGGGTCATCTCGGCCTCATGGACAAGGCAAGCTGAGGGCGCTGAGCCTGGGCTGTGGTGATGGCAACAGACAAACTCCATCAACACAAGCATCCTTATGTCGTTTTTAACAGCAGCCTTGGTGGGGATGGCAGTAACTTGCCCATGTGAAACAGAGTAAGCAGCACCGTAATGAGATCTATGGGTGATGACTGCTGTCACTTGCAGTTAGGATGTGTTCACAGCTGGTGATCCCTTTACCAGTGATTTTAGCTTTTGAAAAGAAGCAATAAGGAAGGACTGCCATCACTGCAAGTATTTAGATGTTCTGATGCCTGTGTGTTTTTTATACACATACCTTTAATTTATTACAATAAATGAAAGACACAACATTGCTGCAGTGGAAAAGGTTATGAACATCCAACAGACAGGAGATTGATATAAAGTAGTTGAAGAGAGATTAAAGAGTGGGTGGAAAACAACAATACAAGTTCAAACTTGGAAAAATGCAACTGGAAAAAAAAAAAGCAAACAACAACAACTTAAAACTCAAATATGCAATGGGAATAAATAGCATTGAAAAGATTTCAGAATGCTAATGGCTAGATGATTGGAAGTGGTGTTTCTCAACCTGCAGAAGTGGGCAATGTGTGGGCAGACACCCTCTTACATGTGGGGAGACTGAGTGTGTGGCAGACTGCCCTGGGTTCTGTGCATTGTGCTTCTAGGCAGGCAGAGGCATACTGGAAGGGATTCAAGAACTGCAACCCAAAAAAAGAGGGGGGGGGAGTTTGCTTGTGAATAAATTAGCCCATATTTTTTTTCCATAAAGCAGTCAAATGATGCAGAAGAAAGAATGTGGTAACTGCTGCCAATTAGAAAAAAAATTCAAATGCTTAAATGTATTTATTTAAGACTGTATACAGCTGGATAATAAGGAGTAATGGTAGTGCAATGAGAAAGGAAACTTTTAACTGAATATCAAGAATCTCCTTAATGGAGGGATGTGCAATGCCTTTCAAGGAAGTGGTGGAAACTTCATCCTTTGGGGACAACTAACACTTGACCACACAAAGCACTAGGAAGTTTATTAGAGGAAATGACTGCACTGGATAGGCAGGGGAAGTATGGTGCAAAAGATCGCTTTTAATTTATCTGAATGTATGATACAAATGCAAAAATATGTATCAGAATGTTTGTGATTTCCACATTCAACAGCTTCAATCTGCCTTCCATTTATAGTGATGATTGACTGCTCTTTTTCATTCCACTAACTTTACCCTTCCATAAGGAAACTCTACCTTTCTACCTGGCTAATACCAAAACACAGGGAAGAAGGTTGTTCCCTTGGATTTGTGGGTGTCACTTGGGTGGGATTCTCCTTCTTTACTCTCCTGGGAGGAAAATCAGTGTTCTCATAGGAGATGCATGGCTTTCATAAGTTCCTTCATGGGTTACACGAGCATCTTGCATGAACTGCTGTGCTTATTTAATAGAAATGCTTAAAAGCACTGGTGGCCATATAAAAAGGCAGCACAAAGATAAACATACCCCAAAAACAGTCACAACTGCAGTGTTTCTAAAAGCACTCATCTGCCACCACACCAGTGCTTCACTGTCCCCATTGGGCTTTCCTGGCTGATGGAGCGACAGCAAGCAAAGCAGTCCTGCAGGCTCAGATATAGGCCTAGATATTCTGAGTTTAGGGGATCTCAACATAGTTTCAGAGCAACAGGAACTAATGAGAGAGAGGGGAAAACAGATATAACCACACATATGTGCTGGAAACTCAGCCCACTGCTGAGCAGCTCCTTGAGCAGCGTCGTATTGCTGCAGCACTGGTTTAACCTTGTGCTCATTAGCCTTGACAGGCTCTCTTGACAGTCTGCCCTCACTATAATCTAAAGCTGTGCTTAGGAGATAAGGGCTTTGTGTACTGGTTATAAACAGCGAGGCTGGAGTGGAAATTCACAGGACTGGAAGTCAGGGAGCAGCTTTACAGCTACACTGTGAAAACTTCATAAAGTGTGGGGTCTCCCTCTCTCTGTGCACTAAAAGGAGCCTTCCCCCTAGTCTCCTGTGGGCTGTAGATACATTTTTGTTCTGTCTCCACTCCCGCAAGACCTTGTGTTGAATGGTTTCTCATCATTTTATTCTGGAATCATTTCAGATGCCGTACTCTGAGAAATGCTTTGTACCTTTCACAAAGAGAGGTGCCTGTACACCATGACTGAGGAAGAGGGAAGATAGTAGGTGGGGAGGAGAAACACTTACTCTAGGAAACCTTTAAAGATCTTAATGTGTGTTTTTTGTTGGTGGTGATGGTTTTGTATTTTTTTTTTTCTCAGAGTAAATACTGATTTTCATTTGAAATACCCATAGTTTCCATGATCTTTGTCTCCTTGCACCTCTTGACTCTTAATTGGTTTGGAAAATTCCAATGTTTATTTACTAGCAGAGTATTCAGAGCCCTCCCAGCACCTTTCTCATTCTTTGTGTTGTCAGATCTTGGGGAAAATCTCAACTCCAGCATTCATTTTCATTTAAAAAAAAAAAAAAAAAAAAAAAGACAAAGGAAATAAAACGGAAAATTTTCCTGAAGAATCTCTTCCATGTGGGTGAGACGAAAAGAGCTGCAAGGGGTAAAGCACAAGCAGTGACTTGGGCCATTTAAAAAAACTGTTTAGACGTGCCAAGAGAATATCATCCAGTAGTTTTCTATGGGACCTGCAATGAAGCCATCAACAGTGTAAGAGTGCACAGCCTTGAGCTTCCTACCCCTTTGTCCTCCAGCCCTAGTTTTGTCCCAGACTGATATTCCTTTACACTCATCCAAATGCTTGAATTTTTCAGTGGGCAATCTGTGAAAAGCATGGGAATCTAGAGAGTAAGTTCCCAAGCAATCTCCTTTTTGGAGCAATATTTTATGGCCCTGAAGCAGATGCAGTCTATCTCTGCTCAGCTCTGTCCTAGTGAACGCATTCCAAGTGCTTCAAAAGTAGCTGTATCACGGGACCCAATGGGACATAGAAAACAAAGCTGAGGAAACATTAGAAGTGTACCCAGGTGCACAAATGGCCTGGGGATGTCCCCAGAGAGGGAATTTAAGTAGCAAGCTGTTTGCCTTTGGTTCAGCTGTCTTGATGGGTTCTACATTCAGGCTGTTTTTCATTCTTGGATTTTCTGCTGACACTATCTCTCAAACCCAACATCTCCTTTTTCTGTATGCCTACACAACAAAAACCTAGGCTTGGGCCTTTGATGTTGTCACCCTTTACTACTACAGTCTTTCTTGCTTAGACACTTCTTCTCTAGTGGGAGCAGACTGGGTTTTGGGGCATTCAAAATGACTCTTACACAGAACTTTAACCAAAAACAATTCTAACAACTCTTCTGTAAAAATTATACACCTTCAAAAGCCATCAGTGTGCCCTCATGACCAAGAAGGCCAAGGGTATCCTGGTGTGCATTACAAAGAGTGTAACTAGCAGATCAAGAGAGATTATCCTCCCCCTCTACTCTGCCCCGATGTCACAGTTCAGCCTAGTTCAGCCTAGCATCCATGACAAGGGGGTAAAGTGACCCAAAGATCCACACAGGAGAGAAGGTAGGGAGATAGGCCTAGACTAGGAATACAGCTGCAACAAGCTAAAGGAAAAAAGCTTACTTTACTAAATTTAGTAGTGCAATGCAAGATTATACGATACAATACAATATGACTAGAGCTAATAAATAAAATGAGGAAGAGAGAGTTTCCAAAATCAAAGTCCTTACTCTACTGCTGTAGGCAAAGAGGCCAGGGAGCACAGAGGGAAAACTTGTCACTCTCAGTCCATTTTATCTTTCCTTCCAAAGGGAAAATGGAAACGGAAAAATGAAGTCTTCTGGGAGTTGTAGTTCAATTCTTCTCTTCTGAGAAGAGGAAACAGGAAATAATGACAATCTGTGGAGCTGTAACGTTAACTCTTTAACTCCCAGTGAAGTCCATGATGTTCTGATAAAAAACATGAAAATCAGGACACCTGATGAGGCCACATTTAGACTATTGCATCCAGTTCTGGGCTCCCCAGTTCAGAAAAGACAGGGATCTCTTTGAAAGCATCCAGCGTAGGGCCACAAAGATGGTTAAGGGTCTGGAGCATCTCCCCTACTAGGAAAGGCTGAGTAACCTGGGTCTGTTCAGCCTGAGGAAAAGAAGATATTGGATAAATGTTTATAAATATCTAAAGGGAGGTGGGAGGCAAATGGATGAGGCCAGGCTCTTCTCTTAGTATGCAGTATATTCCAGATGTGTTTCTGTAGTGACTGAGGTTTTGAATTGTGAGTTTTGAAGGCTGCTACCTGATGGACTGTTATTGTCCTTTCTTTCTTCCACACTGCTTCCTCCTAAAGAATGACCAGAGTGCCTCTAAAAGCAAATAAAGCGCAGGACAGGTTTGGCAGAACCTTTCAAAAGAAAAATATTCCCTATCCATCTGAGTGGTTGTGAATAATGATCTCTACAGCACATTTAGTTCAGACTTCAAAGACTTTGTCATGGTTGTGTCAAAGCTGATTTGAAACACAAATTGACATCAGTGGAAGAACTCACAGCAAATACAGTTCCTTCCCAGAAGAGACTGTACCTGTAACCATTTGGTTTAAGCAGTCATTTTTGGAAATGATTAATTTGCCTTTCTTAACACCTTCTCCTGGCCTTCTAGTTATTGTGCCACATCCAAACCAAAGCATGATTTTAATACTGTAGCACAAGTGAAAGATGACAAACAAAAACAGTGTGACCACAGCTTCTCCAAGCACTGCCATCCTGATGCAATGCTGGCACTGGCATTGTGCTTCTGAGGGCTGAAGCAGACCTGTGTGCCTACCAAGCTATGTTTGATGAACATCAGAATAGAAACGAGATGGAATCTGCTTGTTTCTGCACCCCACCCTCTGTGAAGCACTCACTCTTCCCCCTTCATGTAAGGAGGGAGCTGTTGTGGTTAGACCTTTGTTAAACTAAAGATGCAAACTGTTCAGATGCCAGGGTGATGAACAAGAGAAAAAAGCACATGAAAGCAACCACCCAGCAATCCTGCCACTGCTGGAGGGAGCCCAGTCCTTGTTGGGTTAACCCCATGGGCATGGCAGTGTCCTTTCCAAACTCTGGCAGTGAATTCTCCTTGTCAGAGCCAAGCACAGCCACCTCCATCTGACCACACCAAACAAAACCCCAAAGGGAAGTGTTGCAGAATAGTGCAGATCGTTCTGGAGATCACCTTGCTGCAAGAAAAGCAGGAAGTTTTACTAAATCTTTTCTATTTTTCCGTACAGAATGATGGCACTGATGGCATATTGACTAAAACGCCTCTATTTGCTGCATCTTCCTAGCGAGGGTTGGTGAGAACTGAGCCATGAGCAGCCCGGCATGCTGGTACAGCAGTGTATGAGCATCAACCAGCATGACTGTCAACATAGACGTCATAACATGATGAAATTCCACAAACCAAATATGGGCCTTCTTGTTAAACTTTGGGGCAATCTGCACTTGACAAAACCTCGTGGTGACTCCTGTAGTGTGACTGTTTTTGTACTTGCATATGTGTGCACATGTCGAGGTGGCCCACGGTGAATGCAGAGCACTTGCAGTACTTCTAGGTTGCCCAGAAAAGTTATGGAGTCTCCATCCTTGGAGACTAAAATCTCTTTGTACGTGATCATGCTCTAAGTGGCCCTGCTTGAGCAGAGGTTGGACCAGATGACCTCCAGAGGTCCCTGTCAAACTCAGACAGTTTGTGATTCTAGACTGTAGGAAAAATGCCTCAAATCACTTGATAAATAAAACACAAAAGAGAAAGCAAGAGACCAGCTGGCAGCCTCAGAAATTGTACGAGGGGCTCAAATGGTCATTTTTAAAGCTATAAGTTGAAATGAATGCTACCAAAAGCTGTTAAGACTGAAGCCTGCATTTGATTCAGTGGCCACCCCTAATGAGGGATGCAGACCCAGAGTTTTGAAAAATGCACAGTGTTTGCTTGGCTCCAGCTCTGGATGCCAGCAACCTGTTTTTGCAGAGGCACTGAGCTGGTTTTTTGATCTCAGTAGGAGTTCTGGGTGTATAATATTCATGCAAATCAGGCTGCAGGTATCTGAAGTCACGCAGCCAAAAACACAGGCGCCCCAGATTTCCAGGCCTCTTAGTATGTAAATACAGCTCAAAAATCTCTCTGCATTTCAGTTTCCCATGTTGATAAAGCTGCACCTCCAAAGTGTTCCTCAAATAGATCCTGGGAAGATAGTGAAGAGATCATCTATCAGGAGAAAAAAGCATCTCAGCCAGCGCCTTCCAGACTTATTGCATAATTGTCAAGAAAATGAGGATCAAAAACCTTGATTTACTTCTGACTCTCCTCGCTCATCAGAAGTCCCTGAACATATTGGGTATTTTCCTGTGGTCCCAGCTGCCCAGAACAAAAGTACATACCTTGAAGAGGTGCTTTGAGCCGTCATAATGTTTGCAAATATTTATGATCAGATTTCTGCTGATGTGGCTAATTTGGAGAAGGGGAATATTTGGGGAGAAGTGGTGCTGCAAGTCAAAGAAAACAATTGTATTTCCTCTAGAAAAATAATTCAAACAAACAAAGCCAACCAACAGAGAACAGTAAGAAACACTCTACTCGATCCAGAGTGGTATCGTCTCCTTACTCCTGTTACTTAGAACCCTCCTTGTATAAATTTGACTCAGTTTTTGAATGTAAATTTCCACCCTGAAGTTTCCATTTGACATTTCTTTATCTGTATTTCACTTTCAGGTACACCTGACTGAAGTTTTTCAACACTACAAAAATCTCCTCTGTCTCTTTTTTCAGCTGGAACTGTTTGCATCATTTGACCTGTATTTGCAAATCTTGTTAAGTATCTCTGAAATCTTATTTATGTATTTATTTGTTTTCCCCATAGAAAATACACTGTTACCAAAAAGATTACACCCAGGCAGAAGGTTTTAGTCTCATCTAACTGATGAGTGATTTGCAAACTTATGGCAGCTTGCAGCCTGGCAGCCAAGCTGCCCAACTGTTCTTTATTTCTGCTGAGCAAACTTCTAGGAACTGCAGTGAGTAAGCAGGGCCCTGCTTTGTTAGACACTACTCATGTGTAAAGCTAAGACTGCCTGCACTGCAAAGAGTGTGTTTGCACCAAGTAACAAAGTCAGATGGAACGAAAAGTTTTTTGTGGGATTCAAAGGAGTGAGAGGTTTCTGCTGGAAATGTATCAAGAGAGGAAGCACCTTGTCTCAAGTCATTGAAAGCAATAGAGAGCTAAGGGGAGACTGGGGGTAACATGAGCTGGATGTGTGTCCTGGTTTGGTGTTTTACTATGCAGGCAATGAGCATCAAGAAGTGCCAGCAAGCTTCTCTGTTCCCCTTGAGAGGAATATCTTCCTGCCTTCTGAAAAGCATTATTTTTGTCTCAGATCCCTGCCTGGAAATTTGGAGCTGGTGATAGAAAAGCATGGATGTCGAAACACAACAAATTAAATTGCCCTTTATGCAGTTTTGTTTCTGTGATGTTTCTGAAGCAGGAAATACAAAGGGATCTTGGTGGGTGGGGGAGATTTTCAAGTACATTCTGGGGTCCCACAGCATGTCTGTTGGAAGCCTGGGTGCCCCCAGGCAGCACATCATACTGTGGGTGGTGATGGGCATCATACCCAAAGCAGGGGGAGAAACCCACCTCACATCTCTGAGATGCCATCAAAACTGTGGCAATGCTGCAGAGCACTTCTGCAATCTCCCTTTGTCTGATGGAAACACTACCTTGGGAAAGTCTCCATGGTGCCTGGTGCTGGCAGGCAGGCACCCCGTGGACCTGGGCATGGCAAATCTCTGTGGCATATATATGAGAGAGGAAGGATGTGTTCTGGATGGCAGTGGATGGCAGAGTGCTTACAAGCACTTCGGCTGCACCACTGTCCTCACCTGGGGTGAAATCCATCTCTAAGCAACCCATACTCTGCAGTGTGTGCTGAGTGGCTCGGCCATGGGTGGTCCCAGCCCCCTGGGGTCTGATGGTGCCCAAGAGGCCCTTACCATAAAGCACTAAGGTGTGGCAGGGCAACCCAGAAGCTGCGGCTCCTCATAAGCATGGTTCTGGCGCAATGTGTTCCAGAAGAAAGGACACATCATGCCGGGGAGAGGGTGGACCAGATTCTCAGGCTGCAAACCACTTTGGAAGTTACAATATGGAGCTGGGCTATGAGGAAGTGAAGCTCACCGTGGCATGTCCTCCCGTGCCCTGCAATTCTGTCTGTTTCCCTCCAGGCATTGTGCGAGAAGTGAGCGTGGTTTTAATTGCTGTGGAGGCACAACATCCAGATGGTTTGAATGCTTGTGTGGATTCCTCCTTGTTTGTGATGTGGTTAGGGTTGCTGGCAGAGGTGTGGAGTGCTTTGCTTTGTGTCGGAGGGGAGAAAGTGATAACCTGCTTTGATAGAAGGGTGCCTGCCACTCATGCTGGGCGGGAGCATGCCAGTGCTGGAAGAACACAGATCCCAGAGGCTCCTTGGCAAGGTAAGGGCAGCAGCTCCAGAGTGAGAGACGCTGGCTCAATCCCTGTGCAATGAGAAGAGGTGGAAATGGAAATGGAAAGGCAGTGAGTGAGGATTTCTGCCTCGCTCAGCTCCACTGCACTTAGATGTAGCTTTTGCACAAAAATCTTGCACATGTTTAATCTTGAACCAAACCTGATGTTTGTCAGGACACCAGATGTGAATCTTCTGAGACTTCTCTAGGCACAGAGCTGGAGCTAAACAACACCTCTCCAGCCTCATTTCCAGCTGGTCCTAGGCAAAGAACCTCCCCATTCAGCCTATGGCATTCCACACACAGCCCACCGCCCCATCTTGCTGACTCTCATAGACCACAGGAGTACAGACTCCCAGCCTCACAATGGTGACTGAAACAAACACCCTGGAGTCCTGCAGCATGTAGACAGGGCGGCAGGGGAAACTAGCATTTGCCTTTTGTAGTTGAGCAGGACAGGTCCAAGGATTAAACACCATTAAACAGTGATCACATGAAATACAATTAAACCCCTGTTTGAAATATTTGCAGCAACTGTCAGACAAGTGCCCTCATGCTTACATCTGTTGAATTGCTGCTTCTGCTGTCATGGTGGTAATAGATGTTGAGGTTCCTTTCTTGGGTCAGATATTTGATTACTGTCAATTCAGCCTTGCCCTCTGCCAGTTTATCACACTGAGGTACAGGGTCCAGCTCCCTGGGAAGGTGCTTTGGGGAACAATATGACAGTGTTTGCAGAAGCTGTTGTAGAAAGGATGTACTTTCCGTAATCTGCTTCTGTAGTGAGTGTGTATAGCTGCAACTTTCAAAGAAAGCTCTTTCTGGTTGTTTGCTTGTCTTCTTCTGGTGTAGGGAACCTGCTTTGGCAGGGGGGTTGGACTCAATGATCTCTAGAGGTCCCTTCCAACCCCTACAATTCTGTGATTCTGTGATTCTTCACTGAATAAACAACTCCTGAGCATCCTTTTCTCCCTTCCTAAGGTTGGAAGAACAGCTTTGCTATAGCAATCACACCAGGAGGGTTCCTCACCATATCAGCTGAATGAATTCTCTGAAAATCAGGCCCAAGATCATGCAAGAGGAGTTTTTTTCTTGTTGTTGTAAATGTTATGAGCAGAAAAATATTTCTGTACTTTATATATAGTCTTAGGGCCCACACAAAGAAATATTTTCTAATTGTTCTTGATGCAATGTGCTTGGCAGTGAGAAAAAATGTGGGTGGGAAGCACACCTATAGCAGTATCCTTCTCACCTCCTCATTGAGAGGCAGAAGAAAATGAGAACAATTTGTCTTTGGCAAGCATTTGTGTTTTTCTGTAGGGCTCAGAAGAGGAGACTGAAGATGTTGAATGTAAATGAAAGCAAAAGTCTGAACACCTAGCGTAACATCTGTGCAAGGGTGCAAAAACCCTAAGCAGTCTGCAGGGCTAAATTGAATTAACACACTATATAGTTGGGGAAGAAACAGAGCAGACAGATCAGGAGCAAGGACTATTTGCTTGCAGAGTGTCTGAGTTCTTGGCTAAGTCAAGCCCAGGAAGTGCTGGGTGCTCAGTCTGGAGGAATCAGGGCGATGCAACTCAGCTGGTCACGCTCAGGGGAATTCTAGAGGAAGCTGTCACATGAGGTCCTGGCCATGGGAGCTTCCCATGTCATGCCAGATGGCAGAACTGAACCCCTAAAATCCCCTTGCTGCTGTTCTTGGACTTCATCACCCCATAAAGAGCTGGGAGGGTTCAAGGCAAGGGGGAATTGCTCAGGGGCAGTTAGGGACATTAGGAAAGTACCTGCTGCCTCAGTGAGCAGAGCTTGCAACATCCATCATCTTCCCTTCATGCGCATTCATGGAGGCTGTGAGAATCAAAGCAGTAGTGGGAGCTGGCAAGTGAATATCTTGGGGATTTTAGCGCCCAGGAATTACAGCAATCTTTTGTGGAGGTGGTTACTTCTGTGTCTAACCTCTGATCCAAGAAGAAAGGTCTGATTTTCAGATCATGCTGGAAGTGCACATCGCAGTGCCAATGCAGCAGCCTGGAGGCTGTAATGTGCGTGGTGTTATCACAGAGTCACAGAATTGTAGGGGTTGGAAGGGACCTCCAGAGATCATCGAGTCCAACCCCCCACTTATCAAATTGAATGTGAAGTGAACTCTTTCTGGTGGATTTTGATCTTGTGAAGGATGGGGTTTCTCTTGACACTATGGTGGTCTTGAGGCAAGAGACCACTGGAGAGAGCAGCAGTGCTGACTGGAGAGATCCAGCGCTCCCCTTTGGGATGCATGTTTTTGCTGCCCACCTTGCAGCAGCAAAAGGATTTGCACAGTTGGCAGTGAGTCAGATCAGGGCATTGAAGTGGGTAAAAACCAGCCTGCACATTCTGTTTGGGTTATGTTTTCCTAGGTCAGTTTGCTTCATGTCTGCCAAAGGGCTGGTGCTGGCACTGGGAGGGCAGTGGGAATGAGGGAGGATCTGGGTTTACCAGAATAACATCTGTGGCTAAATATGCTCTAAGCCATGTTGTGTTGGTTGGTCTAGAGAGTGGGTCACAGGAGTGGTCAGAGCTTGGAAGCTGGTTCTTTGCAACATGTTTGTGCTTTTTTTGTTTGCCTTTATATCCTCAGTTGCAGTTGTAAATGCATCTTGTACCTGCAGTTAATCCTGGAAGCAGCATGTTACCTCCTGCCACTTTGCAACAGCTCTCACTTGGCTGGTTTGCTGCCACTTCCTTACTCAGGTACATCCATTCCTTTATTAGAGTGGATTTACTATGCTATGTTCTCAATTTGTTGCACATAAGATGTACAGATGGGAAAGGTGGTCTACATGCTGAGCAAATGTTTTGCATTTGTAAGATTTAATAATGACAGCTAACACTTTGTCTTGAATGGTCATATAATTACTACATATAATTACCCTCTGTGCCTGGGAAGATTATGGAACAGATCCTCCTGGACAACATGCTTGATCACATAAAGAACGAGCATGTGATCCGAGACAGCCAGCATGGCTTCACCAGGGGAAGGTCATGCTTAACTAATCTTGTGGCCTTCTATGATGGAGTGATGGCGTTGGTGGATGAAGGGAAGGCAACTGATGTCATTTACCTGGACCTGAGCAAGGCCTTTGACATGGTCCCCCATCACATCCTCATCTCCAAATTGGAGGGAGGTGGATTTGATGGGTGGACAACTAGATGGATAAGCAATTGGTTGAAAGGCCGCAGACAGAGGGTGGTGGTCAATGGCTCTATGTCCAGGTGGAGGCCGGTAACGAGCGGCGTCCCTCAAGGGTCTGTCTTGGGACTGGTGCTCTTTAACATCTTTATTAATGACATCGATGAGGGAATGGAGTGCACCCTCAGCAAGTTTGCTGATGACACCAAGCTGAGTGTTGCAGTTGATACGGTGGAGGGAACAGATGCCATTCAGAGGGACCTTGACAGGCTGGAAAGCTGGGCTCGGGTGAACCTAATGTGGTTCAACACGGCAAAGTGCAAGGTTTTGCACTTGGGCCGGAAGAACCCCAGGCACCTGTACAGGCTGGGAGGAGTTGTCCTTGAGAGCAGCTCGGCAGAAAAAGACCTAGGGGTCCTGATAGATGAGAAACTTAACATGAGCCAGCAGTGCGCTCTGGCAGCCCGGAAAGCAAATGGGATCCTGGGCTCCATCAGGAGAGGGGTGGTCAGCAGGGATAGGGAGGTAATCGTCCCTCTCTACTCTGCTCTTGTGAGGCCCCATCTGGAGTACTGTGTCCAGGTGTGGAGCCCTCAGTACAAAAAAGATATGGAGATTTTGGAAAGGGTCCAGAGGAGGGCCACAAAGATGATCAGGGGGCTGGAGCACCTCCCCTATGAGGACAGGCTGAGGGAGTTGGGTTTGTTCAGCCTGGAGAAGAGAAGGTTGCGGGGTGACCTCATTGCAGCCTTTCAGTACCTGAAGGGAACCTACACCCAGGAAGGGAGTAAACTCTTCGAAAGGGCTGATAATAGCAGGACTAGGGGAAATGGTTTTAAGTTGAAGGAGGGAAGATTTAGGTTGGATGTTAGGGGAAAGTTCTTTACTAGAAGGGTGGTTAGGTCCTGGAACAGGCTGCCCAGTGAGGTTGTGGATGCCCCGTCCTTGGAGGTGTTCAAGACCAGGCTGGACGGGGCCCTGGGCAACCTGATCTAGTAAATGTGTATGTTTGGTGGCCCTGCTAGGCAGGGGGGTTGGAACTACATGATCCTTGAGGTCCCTTCCAAGCCGGGTAATTCTGTGATTCTGTGATTCTGTGATACAGCAGCTGAGATGCTCTATGAACCTGGAGTTAACACCTCCTGATTGGAGTCCCTGTGAGGGATAGGGGGTAGATGTTACCTCTCAGGTACAAGCTCCTTGGGGACTGTGGGTTAGATCATAGACCATAGATTGCAGGCCATAGAATCATTTGAATTGGAAAGGACCCTTAAATGTCATGTAGTCCAACTCCCCTGCAGTGAACAGGGACATCTAGAGCTAGATCAGGCTGCTCAGAGCAGGGTTTCCCTGTTCTTTGCAGGGAGTTGGACCAGATGGCCTTGAAATTTTCCTTCCAACTCAAATCGTTCTATGATTCTACAGACCCTCTATAGATACTGAAAGGTTGCTTTCGTGTTTCCCCTGAGCCCTCTCTTCTCCAGGTCAAACAGCCTCTGCTCTTTCAGTTCTTTTCAGGCTTAGCAACAGACCACATTACCGGCCCTCTGTTGTAGCATAAAGCCTCTGAATTTTCTGTAGCCAGGGATCCTGGGAACATGACTATGAGGTGAGAGAGGGAGGAACGGAAGGTGATTTTGTGAACTGGAAATTCTCACTTAATTCATACAGACCCCAAGTAACTGGGACCTGCAGGAGGCTCCTGCCTTCGGTTACAAGGAAAAAATAGGAGTGAGCTGGAGGTACTTGTTTTCTCAGCCTAGGACTGCTTAAGTGGCTTTTGAAGAGATCAATCAATCGTTTTCCCCTTCACTTTTTCTGGTGCTAAGAAGCTCATTACAAATAATCAGCCCAGTGTCCATCCAACAAGCGGAGAGGCACAAGATCTCTCTGCCCTCTGTGCCACAGCTGTGGCTTTGGCCACTCAGGAAACCCTCTCAACACTGTTTAAAAGTTATTATTATGAAAAATGACTTCTCAATTTGAGACGCAGGACTTGGATGACATTTAATGGAGGATGAATGAAAAAGGGCAGAGCTGAGGCTCTTCCTTTCTTTCTGTAAACAGAAGCCAGGAGAAAAACAGTTGTTTTGAATTTGAAGAAAATGTTTGCATTTGAAAAATGAATAATTTCCTGAACGAGCTGCAACTAAATGAAAAATATCCCCTTCTTTCTAAAATTCCCTCGGATAAATATTTATCCTTTCCCCATCAGAATCTCACTCTGGCAGTTCTGATCCGTGCTCTGCTTCTCAGCAGGGACTCTCACTCCACTCCTTCCTGCACTGTGCACGTTTCTGGCTTCAGTCATGGATGCTGTAAGTAAGGGTTACTCCCAGCCCTCCTGCCAATGGTCTGAAGCAGGAATGCTGAGCCGTGATGGTGGTGTATGAGTCCAAAGCAACACACCTCTTCTCTAAGTGACACTTAAAACTGTGTTGCACCTGTCATGAAGGCGAAAGGTTGTCACCTTTGGCTCTCACCTGTGTATGAGGAGCAGCAGAGGAGCTGATGGAGGCCTGATGGCGGCTGCAGCTCCTCACAGGGAGTGGAGGGGCAGCGCTGAGCTCTGCTCTGTGTGACAGCGACAGGGCCCGAGGGAACGGCATGGAGCTGTGCCAGGGGAGGGGCAGCTGGGGGTCAGGGAAAGGGGCTGCACCACAGGGTGGTGGGACCTTGGAACAGGCTGCTCAGGGCAGTGGGCATGGCCTCAATCTGCCAGAGTTCAAGGAGTATTTGGACAAAGCTCTCAAACATACATTTTGACTTTTGGGTAGTCCTGCGTGCAACCAGAGGTTGGAGTCAGTAATTTCTGTGGGTCCCTTTCAACTTGGGATATTCTATGATTATACGGTTCATAGAATCATAGAATTACTCATGTTGGAAAAGACCTCAAAGATCATCACGTCCAACTGCAGCCTAACCATAGTACCCTAACTCTAACAACCCTCTGATAAATCAGATCTCAGAGCACTACATCCAAACGGCTCTTAAACACATCCAGGGACAAGGACTCAACCACCTCCCTGAGGAGCCTATTCCAGTGTTTAACCTTTCTGCAAAGAAATGTTTCCTAACATCCAACCTAAACTTACCCTGGCTCAACTTGAGGCCATTTCCCCTCATCAATCACAGAATCACAGAATGGCTTGGGTGGGAAGGGACCTCAAAGATCACCTAGTTCCAACACCCCTGTTGGGTTCAGGGTTCTATTGTGTTTTATGTGGAAAGGAGCATATGTGGCTGTTTCTTTCACCAGGCAGCCAAAGTCCCATTGCTGTTCATTAAAGCAAGGATTTGATTCAGGAGAGTAGCACTCATGCTGTGGGTGTTGGGCTCAGATGCACCCACTGGATGGACAACCTTCCAACAGACACTGGTTTGGGCTGCTAAAGGCCTCTGAAAATACCTTTCTGGCATTCTGGCCAGATAGGTCACCAGCGACATTTGGGAAAGGGAGGCACTGCATCTGGTCTCAGGGTCAATGGGAGGGCTTGGGCACATCTGATGGGACACTGCCAGCCCTTGCTGCAGCCAGCAGTGAGTGCCATCTGATAAGTCTGTAGATCCACAGCATGTAACATTTTGATATAAACAGCAGATAGATGCAAAGGAACCAAAGAACCTTTCTGTGTTGGATTCAGTTTCATGTACACAGGCATAGTAGTTCCTCAGGCTTTTGCAAAGAAATCTGCATGTGCATGGCACAGGGACTTTACGCTGGGCAGTGATGATATTCAAGAGCAACTTAGAAAGTATAATACAAGGTATGGCTAATAAAGTGCGCAAATCAAGAATCAGTGGATTTAGGAGCCTAAAGGAACAGTCAGATTTCCAAATGAACGGTAGCTTCCATTGGCTTCAGTGAAACCTGTGGGTTCATTAGTCCTTTTGTAAATTGGGCCTCATGTTCTTCTGTTTTGAGATGAACTTGGCTTGATTTTACAAAGCCTTTCTTTTTAACACACCAAACTTACCCTTCAGTATGAAAACATTTCTAATGAAAGCCCTCTAAACAGAAGCACGTGGATTGACAACCCTGGGCACACGAGTCCTTGATAATTGGGTTTGAATCTGATTTTATACTGTCAGTTCATCTGTGCTGGGAGCTGATGGATGTCAGTACAGAATCCAGGTCTCTGCAAATAACCATCAAAACAAGTTGTTGTGGTTTTGACTCCAGGGTGGTAACTGGTATGGTTGAGAAGGTTGCTGTGGGGGTTAAGTAAGTTCTAATTTTGTAACAAAACCTCAGGTTTCTTGTGTAGGCTATTTTCTGGATACTGCTCAGACCTCTGTATTGCACGGATTTTATACAGTCCTAATTTCCATCAGCTTTTGCAAAGGAAAGGTGTTACTTCATGCATGAAATTGTTAATGTTGGAGCGGCATATCTGTCTGGCCTGTTTTCTCCCTGCTCTGCGTAATGGTGAGGAAATTTCAGCACTGGGTTAGAGGATTTGAATTGAATGTTGGATAAAGTCTTGGACACGTGAAATTCAGTTGCCTGTTAATTATTTCTGCTTGCTGATTTCCCTGATTTTTTAGGAGCGAACTGGGATGTGAGATGAGAAAGAATGTGAAGAAGAAGAAACCTTCATCTTTGAGTCAGCAAGTTCTCAAGAGCATTCACAAACACTAAGAACATTTTGAAGAGAAATAAGGAAACGAACACTCTCCTGTGCTGATGTATTTGATAACTCTATTTTCAGGCATTCTCCACAGGGTTGTTCTTGGATGGGGAGAAAACCTCACATCTCAGCTGAAGGTTTGGAAGAAGTGTGGTTCTTGGGTTACCTGGGCTCCCAGGGAATTAAATGGATCTGTGTGGACTTCCCTTTTGCCTTTCTATTCAATGTTAGCCTGCTCCAAGCAGATGGACTGTGCAGCCCTTCCTGCAGGAGGGCAGCATCATCAGCACCCCAACATCAGCGGCTGCATCCTGTAGCTCCGTGTGTCAGGTGCAGCCTCTCTGGGAAGCAGTGGTGTGATGGAGCTTCAGTTCCTTCTATGCATTTCAAGCATGTTTAGTCTAAAAATATGAGTGTGCATTGAGCTGATTGCAGTTGGTAAGGACCTTAATGTATGGGTGGGAATACTACAGTTCACAAGAAGCTTAAGCAAGAATAATACAGGAAGAATAAGAACGAAAAACACAGTCATGGAATCAAAGAATCATTTGAGTTGGAAGGGGCCCTTAAAAGTCACCTAGTCTAACTCCCTCGAAGAACAGGGAAATCTACAGCTTGATCAGTTTGCTCAGAGCCCTGTTTGACCTGACCTTGAATGTCTCCAAGAACAGGGCATCCACCACCTCTCTGGGCAAACTGTTCCAGTGCCTCACCACTGTTACTGTAAATAACTTGTTCCTTATATCTAGTCCAAACCTCCCCTCTTTTATTTTGAGACCATTTCCCTTTGTCCTATTGCAACAGACCCTGCTAAAAACTCTGTCCTTTCTTAATGCTTTCAGTCTTTAGAGACTGAAAGGCTGTCATCAGATTTCCCAGCAGCCTTCTCTACTCCAGGCTAAACAGCCCCAGCTGTGAGAGCTAGGAAGCAGAGTAGAGAAAGAGTTAAATAGAAAGGAAGGCACAGGTTGGAACCCTGGGGACGATTAACTCCATCTCTTTCAAAGGGGCTGGAGTCCTCATTCTTCAAGTCTTTGAATGGAGGCTGGTTCAGATCCTGCAAGAATGCACAGGCCAAGCAGAAGCTTCTGACCTTGGCTCCGACCTCGGGAAGGAGAGACTGAACATACTGGTTTCTGGTACAGAGTGCATATGGTGACCACTCTCAGGTTTCAGCTTTCTGCTGGTCCAATCTACCCCCCTCCTTGCCTCAGCTTTCATCTACCTATCTGCTTCTTTTCCTCACCTTCCTCTGAGGGGTTACGCATTCACTTTTTTATGGAGCCCAGGGAAACAATGCCTGCTTTGTTCAATCTGTCTTTGCTCTGGTTCCTTCCTTTTACCTTGTCAAACACTGGGAAGGGTTCACTTGAAAACTTTGTCCATTTAGCAGAGCTTGGCTTCACACCAACAACCCCAGGCTAGTAGTGTTTATCAGGCGGCACAAGATCAATTCTAATTCCTGAACTGTTATCGCTCTTCCTGTTGCGGCTGTTCTCCAACACTTTGAGATGCTGGGAAACTTTATGCACAGGTGTTTGCAGGAGGCGGAAAGATTGATGTGTCCCTGCAGGTTTTACAACTGATCATATCGGTCATAATGACCTCTATTGTCCTACATGAGGTCTCTATGTGTTCTTTTTAACTTGAATGTTGGCTGTAGTCCTCAGGTGCTTAATGCGTCACAGGCACGGGGCCTGCCTACTTGTACTTTGGTGTCCCAGTCTGGTTTCTGTGCTCTACAGATACAGTGGTTGATCAAACCACTCAATTTTGTGCTGGGGTAGGCACTGATTTTTTGGGCATCTCATGCCCTTGCCTCTTTCAAAGGTGGGTGCTGGGAAGCTCAGCCTCCAGCATCACCCAGCTCTCTTTTGGGCCCCCTTGGAAGCCCCTTGGTGAGGGGAAAGCTTCAACTGGGCTTCATCCCTTTCCTTACTCCCACCCAACCCTCTTCCTCCTTGCTGTGTCTGGCAGGATGGCAGCGGTTTCTTCTGAAGTGCTTCAAGAAGGAAGATGGCTTTCAGAGCCATCTGTGCTCCTGCAACATAGCAAATATTTTTTGCCCATGCTGACATTCTCCTCTCCACTTTTTAGGTCAAGGGAGGTTCTCTTCCCCCTCTGCTCTGCCCTGGTGAGACCCCGTCTGGAATATCGTGTCCAGTTCCAGGTCCCACAATTCAAGGACGGGGAACTGCTTCAGAGACTCCAGTGCAGAGTCACAAAGACGACTAAGGGAGTGGAGAATCTCCCTTATGTAGAGAGGCTGAGGGAGCTGGATCTCTTTAGCTTGGAGGAGACGGAGGAGTGACCTCATTAACATTTGTAAATATGTAAATGGTGAGTGACAGGAGGATGGAGCTAGGCAAAGGTAAAGATGTACTGAGCACCTGCTTTTAGGCTGTTCCTTTGCTACAGCCCAGAAAGCATGTTCTCTGAGGTCTCTGAGTTCAAGAGGCAGCTCTGAAACTGTTGCTCAAGGCAGTGACAGCCAAAAATACCAAAGATTTCCTCCATACACTTTCACCATGCAACGTTAGCTGCTGCTTAAAGTGCACAGAAAGCTGCAATGATGTCTAGGATACACGTATTTCCTTTTCCCAAATGAAGGGAAATAGCCTGGAGGGGCAGAGTTGTGGAGCAAAACACATTGTTTCCTTCTCGTGTGATGTTTTGGTTTTTTAGCAATGATTGAACCAACAAAATGTGGTGTTCCCATTTTTGTATTAAATTCTTTTTTATTATTGAGATGATGTAATTACAGGCATTTTAAAAATTATTTGCAACTCACTGGCCCTGAGATGAGGCTTTTTGTTTTTGTTTTGTTACATTCATCTGATTCAGTCCCTTAAACCCACACCTTCAACAAAGAAAGAAAGAAAACCCCCACCATGGATGAAAAGACGAGGATTTTATTGAAAACAAAACAAAAACAAACAAAAAGAATACCAGAGCCCCAAAATCCTCAAAGTGATGCATTCTGGATTTGCAAGGGGTTGACAAAGAGATCTGAAGAGCGCACACATGGGTTTGTGGATGGAGAGGCCATCAAAAGATGTCCAACATCAGTCGGGAAACTGAAGGAAATACTTAGTCATGGAGCTGCAGCATGGCCTACTTGGCTGCTTGCAGGTTGCGCAGCCCCACAGCGAAATGAAGGCAATGATGGTCCCACTTAGCTGCAGTGTGGAGATCCTTTGCCGAGTATTTCTTGAGCTTTACTGAGTATTTCATTTCCTATTTGCTAGAGTAAAAGATAGAAAGCTTGGGGAATCTTACTGCAGCTGTTGGAGCCTGTTTCTATATTTTGTAGCCACCGTTGACAACCTTGCTGACAAGACCCCAGGAACAGTTCACGTTCTGCAGGTCTCCACACAACGTCCCAAGCCCCAGCAGCATGTCATCCTACAGCCTGCAGCATGCAGAGTGGCTGGAGGCCAGGAGAGTCCATGGGAGCAGCCTGCTCCAGGTTTGAAGGGTATTTTCATTCTGGCTGGCCTGAGACTTGGGAGAACTTTATGACTGGGATGGAGACATAGTTGTCCTGAGATGTCCTCTACACACCAACAGGAAGGTAGTTCCAACCTTTTTTTCCCTTTGATTTGTTTCTGTGAGTGATAAAGGTTGTATTTTTGCTAAAGGTGAACATTTCCTGTATTAAATTCCCCCTACAAATTTTCCCTCTGGGCAACATGTGGGATTTTAGGATTCCTTGTTTTTTCCTGCCTTACCAGTGCTGAAGACAAACTGCTTGCTAGCTTACATATGGAGAGCGTATGGGCTTATGCTGGTTGACTGTCTCTACTTCCCTACTGTGCACCTTGACCATAACAAAATCCTGTGGCTCAGCGAAGAGAAACACTTTGAATAGAAGATATTATCTTTCTTCCCCATCATCTCATAACAGCAGTTGGAGCAGGAAAATGATGCAGTGCATGCAGTCATCACAGCCGGACAAGTAAAGGATATCAGCTGTGCTTTTTCTCTTTTCCTACTTCTGTATATCCTAAGAAACAGAAGAAGCCATCAAGAGACTTCCTTTACATTGACACTCACTTCATCTGTCACTCACCATCTTCTCCTGAGTTACTCCTCTGATCTCCCCAGTTAGATGCATTCCAATGCTCTCTGTGCTCCACATTCAGTTGGAGGACACACCCCCAGCTCACAAGGCATGGCTGCAACCAAGTGCCCTTGGGTCAGTATCGTTGTGGCCCCAAGGTTTAGGGTTGGAACCATCGTGGCCCCTTTGGTTTCAGGCCTGTGAGCTGAGGATGTCTCCCTGTGCCTCCATCTCATGAGCTCTAAATATTTCAGAGCTGCAGCAGTGATGGGTCACCTGCTCACCTCTCTGATGCACATTCACGTGCCCTTTTTTTTCTGAGGCAGAAGAAGTCAAGCACTTTGTGTGCTCAGACTTCTAACGTACTATAATAAAAAGATGTGCCTGGGAAGAGCTCAGGGAGAGACGTACGCCCTGTTGCTCCTCACCAGACACTGGCTCTGCAAAACCTCGCTGTATGATGCCTATCTTTGTCCTCAACAAAGCCTTGCCTTCTGCACTTGTGACTCAATAACGTCTTTTGCGAGACTGGACTATCTTTGTTTAAACATACAGGCCACTCTTCATTGCCAAGTGCTATTTTTTTCTGGGTAGATTAACCCTCTTGTTAAATATGTGCTAGGAACAAATGCAGCGCTGGTTTATAGGTAACAGAAGCTCTATCATGGGAATGTACCTTATTTTTTTGGTTGAAGTTCATTAGATTAATCCTGTTTTTAATTTTTTTCCCCCTTTTTTCCATTTCTAGTATGCATTTTCCCATAAAAGAGGCTTTCTGTTT
This sequence comes from Coturnix japonica, assembly GCF_054131305.1. Taxonomy (NCBI): domain Eukaryota; kingdom Metazoa; phylum Chordata; class Aves; order Galliformes; family Phasianidae; genus Coturnix; species Coturnix japonica. Next base: position 67,596,063 of record NC_140663.1, read on the forward strand.
TTAATGACCTAGCGTGGACTTGTTTTCCTCCAGTAATAACATGACTCATACACAGTTTCTCTGTACATCTTCACACTTTGCAAGTATCATTTCTGCTGCTGCATTCTTTCCATTACGTGGACCAATGCCAATGGATCACTGGATAACTGAGTGCCACAGACTTTCCTGTCACAGCAGCCCAAGCAGTGTGAAATGCAAAGGGCCAGTAGTTCCTTTAGTACTGGGCATTAAGGACTACTGAGCTTCCCAGCCTGAGCAACCAAAACAGGCACGGCTCTTGCCTCCTGCAAAGCACCCTCATGCTTCAAACCAAATAGAAGGTGCAAAAAAATAGGGCACCTTGCAATGAACAAGAACAAAACCAAGAAAGCAACATAGATCTGGGATTTCTTTTTTTTTCTTGGTCTTTAAAATCACATTAAGTACAGGTAAGCTGAGAAAAGATTCCTAGATGGGAAAGCTGTCGGGTGAGGAAGGGTTGGGAGGCATGGGAGGGAGAAAACCAAACTCCAAAACAAAGACAAAATCAATTCCAAAGTATCACTATCCCTATTTGGTTTCTACTTCTCTACCATTGGTTTTATATTGGTGAATCACCTATCTCTCCAGGAGCACAAAATGATCCTGGAGTGGTCTCTGAGCAGTACAAACCACGTGAAAGGTCCCTCTGCATTCTTCTTAAGATGGAAAGTCCTTCGCCCTTCACTACACCTGCTAGCACGTGTAAGGACAAAACCTTCCTTCTGTGATTTCAGATATTTTACCCTTTGCTTTTTTATCAAAGCCTTTGAACTAAAATTCTGCATTGTGCATATGTTGTGGGGTTCACATATATACATATATATTTGGAGTTGCCCCTTTCCCTCAGAATCACAGAATGACCTGGGTTGGAAGGGACCTCAAGGATCATGAAGTTCCTCCCCCCTCCTCCTCTATCACCCCTTTGCTAAAGGGAGGGAAAATATCAACATTGGCCTATTGCAGAGGTTTGCCACATTTACTTCTCTCCTCCCTGGAGCACTTAGGTGACTGGTTTTGGTCCATATGCCAGAAGTTAACAGCTATTCAAGGATTCATGAACCCAAGCTATGTTGGGATTCCATCCCAGCCTACAAATGAACGGTGACTCCTCCTTGCTTGATAGATACCTGTGGTAAATTCTTTTGGTAGCTTCAGTACATTTAGCAGACACAGCACACAGAAATGGATCCAAGCACACTAGAACCCTTGAGCAAATCCCTTGTGTGGCACTGCTGTTTCATGTGGTGTTATCTCATGAGACTTGCAAGGAAAGTAAGAACACTCTGTTCCCAAAGGAAAGCCTTCCGAAGGAAAAAAAACCCATAATCTCATGTTTTGCCCTATGTGAGAAAAGGGAAGTCAAACTACATGTTTATTGGGAGGGGGGGGGGGGGAACAGGACAACGAAAAACAACAACAAAAAATACCCTAAGAAACAAAAAAAACCTAAAAACTTAATCCAAAAAGAAAGAAAGAGCTCGAGGGAGACTTTGTAGGAACAGTGAAGTAGTGCGTAAGTCCAGGCTTTCTCCCATTTACTTTTCTGCCAGCACCACTTCTGCCTGTTAGTTTGTTTTGTTAAGGTGCTTCAGGTCCTGCACGGTCTTCAAGCTAAGCAGAAACCCCCACTACTGCTTCTGTGGGGTTGCTTCCCCTCCCAAACCATGCCAGCCATCCAAGCAGATGTTTCTCACATAAACCCACAGAGGTGTTGCACCAGTTCCCTTCAGCACTCATCTTCTTGGTATATTTGTGACACGGGTTCATCCAGTGCCTGGGTTTCAAGGTGCTCAAGGCGGTCTGTTCGGCCACTCATAATCTCATCTGGGGTCTTCATGAACCTGAAAGACACAGAAACAAGAGCGATTTCCCAGCGCTCTCAGACCTTCTCTTCATAAAGATGCTGAGATCCCTGAGTTCCGCAGCTCCCCAGGAACATCTTTCCCGTATCCTCCAATACCACTTGCTACTTCCCAGTTTCTCTGCAGCCTGCTGCCTTCTTCCCTCTTCCCTAATTGGAGAAGAATTAAAACAAATCACAAGCATTTCCTCCTGCTCCCCTTTTTACAAGCCCAAATTTTAACCAAATCCCACAGTCTTTTCCAAGGTGTGATGTTTTTCTTCTTCCTCATATGACAGTATGCCACACGTCCACTCATTTATGGAGTCTGGTGAAAGACATGAGAATGATCTGTATTGCCAGCACATTTCAAAGCAAAAGCACCTGCAAGGCATAGAGGCAAAAGGCTACTAGTTTGTGCTGGCTTGTGTGAAGGTGAGTAAAGGGGAATATGAAACTCTGAAGGAGCAGGGCTGGAAAGGGTCAAGGATCGAGTCAGAACAAGCTCTGGGAAATGGAAAATGCCCCAAGAGAAAAATCTTTTGGGCTAAGCTTTAACTGAGAAAAGGGAACTGTGCGCAAAGAGAGTCTTTTCCTGTGTGACTGTGAGCAAGTGAAACTGTAACATAGCAGCATCCTCTGTAAATGAATGCCATAGCTCCCAGTACTCATAGAATCACCAACGTTGGAAAAGACCTAAAAGATCATCCAGTCCAACCGTTCACCTCTTACCAGTAGCTCCCACCAAACCATGTCCATACTGATGCCCTGCTGCAGTTAATTCTGCATAGGGCTAGAAACAGAAACTGCTTCTAGGGAGGCATGGTAGCATAGGCAATGGGAAAGGACATGCACCAGACTGCAGGTCAGGTCTGCAGTCTCGATCATTGCCAGGGTGCTTTTGTTATACCACTGCACAGAGACAGCAAGGAAGACCTCTGCTTTTTCTTTCTGGATTTAATAGCATAGGAAAAGAGAATGGCACAGGAAGGAAAAAATCCTAGCCTAAACACAAATCACTTTCCTAACTCATAAGTACTTCTGGAAAAATTAGAATGAGACATGTTTATACTGGAAGTGTTACAAAATGTGTTTTTTTTTTCATTAATGAGGTACTGGCTAACATTCAACAGTGCAAACTGTGTTAATCAGGGCAGCTGATTTTATTTCAGGCTGATGATACCCTTGATATCCCGGCTCCAGTGACAACAAAACAAACTGATATGAACCTTGTCACTATCACTAACCCACAAAAATCAGTGCTGAAGCTTGTGGTTAAGACTTGCCTCCCCTTCTGCCTTTGAGGTTATGAAGCTTCAGGCTTTCAGTCTGAAAAATCCAGAGCCTCTCAGCAAACACACAGCACAGCCTGGAACTAACCTCTTGCCTCCTCTTCTAATTTTGGAAATCATATGCACATATGCATTTAGGAAAAAGAAACTGTCTATGACTCACTGCTGCGTCACTCCCATTTGTATGCTGGAAGAACTCTGCCAATATAAATGGTGTTATGGCACTGAAAAACTGGCATACAGAAATGGTGAATCAGTCCCTGGCTACCCAGGGAAAGCCCATCAAAGCCTACAGGCTGTACTACCATGCCCCTGTTCACACCCTGTGCTTCTCCTGCTATCTTGCATGAGGGAGAAATCGAAAGAACAATCCCACTGCCCTCCCTGCTTGTTCTGTCTCCTAAATCATGTGGGAGATGGGCTGATAAGAACTGTACAGTAGAACTGTGGGTATGCCTTCTAGTCTGTGTACTAAGTCACGGTGAGGAATGCAAAGTATGGATGTTTATTACAGCATTTGAATGAATCAAAAAATAAACAACAAACAGCCCAGAACTTCAAACTAATGAAGAAACGGTATCTACAGTATCTATAACCTCTCTTGTTGCGGGAGGTATTCAGCCATACCACTTGAAAGCTTCACCTCACCCCATTTTACATTCAGCCCTCTACAGATATCTGCACGAGTCAACTGCCTGCATGTTTCTTAAAAACTCACATTTCCTATTCTTTCTGTGCTTGTGAGAAATAGCCAAGAAAGGCACGTTAACGGCCTGATTTTTTGCAGCTGCTCTTCTTCTTCTCTTCAGATATAAACTGGTCTAAGAAAACAACATCAGTAAGTTTTTATTGGGAATTGTGCAAAAAACACTTTGTTTTGTTTCCTCCTCCAGTTTCCAAAGGAAATGAAGTTTATATGCTTGTGTTTTATGCTGCTTTGTGACCTTTGAATCCATTGGTCAGTTTTGGGCAAATCTGACAGAGGAACTGAGGTCTCCAAAGGTAGCAGCTTTCTACAGTTTAGAGAAAATAGGCAGCTTGGTCAAGGAGAGGAGGACTCCCACTTTGTTTGTGCTCCCACCAAAGAAAAGGTTCCAATATAAGTGCATGCATTACTCAGCATCACAGAATTCCCCCAGGAAGTGTCATCTGCACACAAGGCCACAGCAATCCAGGCTCCTTTGGTACCACTCCTTAGGAAGCAACTTCAACGTTTTGCCAAAAAAGAATTAAAATAACACAGTTGATTCTGCCCGTGACCTCTTCACTCGCTTTTTTCCTATTTAATTCTCTCTCTAAAACGGATATCAACAAGACATTCCACAGAAACCTCTTCAGCTGTACTTAGCCAATGCAATTCTGTTGGTTTCTTTTCTTAAAACAAACTCCAAGACTGCCTTTTTATTGATATAATTTCCATGAATGTTACTGGATCCAGACAAGTAACCCAGACTGGACCCAAAGCAGTTGTTGGGCTGAGTTCAGTTTTCTGTGGGTCAGGATTACACACAAGACTTCCTTGTCTTGTCTTGTCTTGTCTGCAGAGAAATGAAATGTTTACACTCCGTTGTTTTGCAAGTTGTACCCAAGTTCATAGAGAAACTCCCTGCTTCATGCTGTTTAGGGCCTTATTTCCTTACATTCTTGGTCATATCATCAAATTTGATGCTTCAGGGTTTATTTACAGCTCTTGCAGGTTCCTCTCTTCCTTGAAGGCACCTCTACTAAGATGTGTTCATCAGCACTTCCCTTCTGCGATGTTGATGCTCCTGAGGAAACGTCATATCCCTGCTTAGTGTTTGCCAGCAGCTGTATCTGAGAAGTTGAATGTGGACTGGACTTTCCAGGAGTTTGGATGAGATCACAAATCATATAGCTGAAGTCTTAAAAAATAGCAAGGCCTGCTTGAAGTGAGTGAAAGACACTTCTATTGACTCCACTGATAACATGAAAAGGCCTGTATTTTCCTAAAATGGTGTGGTTGCCTTGAAAGATCGGAAGCTTTATGCTTTGACCAATGGTCAAAACAGCTTTTCAATAATGTTCTGACTGTGCCAATGAAGTATCATACACGCAATTCCATCTTCCACCTTCAAAATCGAATTGGTTTTAGGGTAAAAGATAATAAAAAAGATTACCTGAACAAAAGCCTTTGTCCTGGCTCCTTCCGGATAATATTTAGTTTGTAGTAATGGCGTAGGGCTCTGGACATTTTCTCATAAGTCATATTTGTTCTGTTCTGTATTTTTCAAAAGAAAAGGGGAAAATGTGGTGAGATGAGTCATTTAAACCTTCCTAAGCCCCCAAATGAATTGCAGAACTATCACAAACTAGCTAAAATAACCAGGTCTGGTCAAGAAATCACGTTTCATTATTCTGCTGTTTGCAGGCCCATCCTGTGCCTCCAGCTCTCATCAGGAGAAATTTCTACATCACTTTTCATAACAAGGCAATTTAAGTGAGAAAGTCTACCAAAAATTCCAAGTGAGGTTTTTCTACAGTTTCTTGGATGGCATAAAACAAAAGGCTTCATCAACCACAAAAAGAGACTCTAGATGGAGATGCTCACTCTACATGGATATGTGACAGGCCTGTTCTTAATGAAACCACCTTTTCTAAAATGTAAGAACAGTGGCTAATAGACTGCATTTGTCAGCAATCCTTGCTAAGAGCTCTGTTCCTCTGGGATTCCCCTCCATTAATTAGTTAATGCTTACAGAGTACTGTGGAGATTGAGAGCCTGTTTGTCCTCTCCTTACAGGGGTGTAAATCAAGAAGTCCAATAGGTTTTTTTTTGTACAAAGAGCGCTGGTTACCACACTGGCAAAGAAACTCCCAGCTGAGAGGGCTCCATACTGGCAAAGCCATGTTTGCATGAGTATAGAGCTGCTGCCCTGCCGTAGGCAAAACAAGCCAAACTAGCAGAAGCATGCTTTTAGTCTGTGAGCCCTGATGGCAAGAGTTTGGCTTGGTGCAGCAGTGTTGGTCCAAGATCATGCACAAGTCTGTAGTATTCAGCTAGGTATATTAAATGAGGCTGAACTGCCTATCTAAAATGGCCCTGAGGTCCTGCCTTGACCTCAGCTGCTCTGCTAAGGAAAGTCTTATTAAGAGTTCCTGTAGTAATTAAACATGAAGAATGTCAATGGGTTCTTTGCAAAATCTAGACTCTAATCATTCAGAAGACCCCTGAAATAGTGTATGTATGTGCTCTTCCCATTTCTTAAATGCTAAATGCTACTGTGTCCCAAATGACTAGTAATTTAAGTAGCTTCAATTTTAGACATCTGAAACAAGACCTGATGGCAAGACTTGATTATTGGCATGTAGGTGAGGTAAGAGCAGAGCTCTTCATTCCCAGTACCACAGCCCAAAACCTCTAAAAGAGATGCAAATCATGTCACAAGAGAAAATTTTGACCTTACCGACATTTTAGGCTATGTACACTCACATACAGAATCACAGAATGGTTGGGTTTGGAATGCACTTCTGGAGATCATCTAGTCCAACCCCTTAAAGTGGAGACAACTAGAGCTGGTCCTTGGACCTGTGTCTATTCTGGCTTTGAACATGTCCAGGAAACTCCAAGAATGGAGACTCCAGTCTCCCTGAGCAACCTGTCCAAGCACCTGACCACTTTCCTGGCAAAAACATTCCATACGTAGGGCCATTCCTCCCCAGGTGTGAAACTCTGCATTCCCTCTTATTAGGTTTCATGAGATTCTCTATGTACCCTTCTCTATGTGCAGGTCTGTCTTGCACAGCAGCACAACCCTGTGGGGGTATCAATCACTCTTCTCAGCTGCTGGGGTTTTTTTTGAAGTATCAACTGAAAACTTGCTGAGGGTGCATTCTGTCCCATCATCCATGTCATTAATGAACATGTTAAGCAGTATTGACTCCACAATCAATCCTCTGCATAGTACCACTAATAAGTGGATTTTGTGCTGTTGATCACAGTCCTTTCAGACACGCAGTTCAGCCAGTTTTCAGCTTACTTTGCTGTTGTCCTTTCTAGTCTGTACTTCATTTGTTTGTCTGAGGATATAATAGAAGTGACAGTCTCAAAAGCCTTTCCAAAGTGAAGATAACCAATATCTACTGTTCTCTCTGCCTCCACTGAGCTAGTCATCTCATCATAGTTCATTAATCCCTAGATGGTCACATTGGTCAAGATCAGTTTCTCTTTTATAAGCCTGTGCTGACTGTACAAACATGACTGTAGTCATATGCATACATTCATAAAGATATGAGCATGTATCTGTACTCATACAGATATATCTGTACATACTCAGCTCCAAACTGCAAGTATCTTTTCCAGTGAACAAAGCAGAATCAACCTCTTACAAAGAAATGCATAATCCTACAGCATTTGCTGTCAATCACAAGACAGAAGCTTTTCTTTTTGTGAAATCTGTGCATAAAGGGACACAGAAAGGAAGCTCCCTCCGAGGGGTTGTACACACCTCCTTTCAGACCACATCTTAACCAGAATATCCTTAGCATCAGGTTTCGGGAAGAAATGAGATGCTTTGAGAGAGAAGGACCATTATTCCTGCATTTCTCATAATTTTATCATTAAATTCATTTACAACTGAACGCCTTTGAACCAAACCAACAGGTTCTTCATGTGAAGGGTAAGTTTTAGTGCTTGAGGTTGGATGCTTTACACTTCTAATGCAAGTACAATGAAAGATTATAACCTTCCAGGTGTGGTTTGTACGCACACTTCCTTCCTTTTCCCTTGTTCATAAGTAAATCCTGTGATGTTATAAAAGATGCTGTGCCATAGGAGGAAAACTACACTGCTCCCTTACCTTGTGGTTTCCCCACAGCCGGGCCAGCCCATTGGGATCCACTATCCGAAAAATTTTGGATTCCTTATCTTCCCATCGGATGAAATTTTCGTACCGGCTGTCAGAAAGCAGCTGATAAACATAATCCCAAAGCAACCTGCAGTCTGTGAAACGAGAAGAAAGAAAATACTGTTTTTTTTTCTTGGAATTCATTCTGGGAAATTCTGAGCTGATGTCTAGTGAAAGAACAGTGAGGGTTAGGGCTGAAACAACTGCTGCAATCTGAAATGCAGATAGCTTGGTTGTTATTGACTAATATCTGCAAAATGTACCGTCATATATGCCTACTTCTGATGCATCCTAGTCCTCCTGCCACTGACTGAGCATCTTTATCACATTACAAGCTGTGTGAAATGACCTGCTGATCTTAGCTGGGTGTTTGCTATTGTAGTGACGCACATAAAACCACCACAGTTGGCCCTGGTGCTGTTTAAGGCTGGTTCAGTGGGAAAATCAACAATCCGCAACCTGCTTTCCCTGCTTGAGGCTGCTCCTTTCTGTGTCAGCTACAGGGGTCTGAGGGATGGGCAATGCTGAAGCTTTCCTTTCAAACAGAGAATTTCACTGTTCCATGTCATAAAAATGACGCCTCCTATCATTTTTCAATTTGATTTTTGTTTTTTACAGTTCCTGAAGAAAAAAAAAAACATACAAGTATTATAATTACTTGAGTGCTATTGAGAGGTTAAATACTTTCTATTTGGAAAACTGAATTCAAATTTCCTCTTGGCAAACACTCCTTAGGTCGCTAATTAAAGGTCTAACAGATACTTAAGTTATAGTTTAGTGTTTTTCAGTTTCATGGCAGTCTCTTGAGACAGGGGAAGCCAAGAGTTGCTCCTGCTTCCTGCTTGCAACGTGTGTGTGTGCAGAACTAACTATGAAATACAGAAAGTAAATTGTACAGAGCAAGAGGTTCTGCTGCTGTCAGAAACAACAGGGTTCTTATAGATAAACTGGCTATACCACTCAGCTGGAGATGTGATTGTATTTCACTTCGAAAGCAAAACCTGAGACAAAATGTCCGAGACGCAGCTTGTTGCGGTAGTTAGAAGACTGGTAAACTAAAGACATCTAGATTCTAGGTGCTAAAATGGATTCTTGCCAGCCTGTCTATTCCTGTCTGTCTTGGTCTGCTATGTTTTACAATGGGAATATGATGATATGTTCAGTCTGAGAATATAAAATGCTTTTTGAAAAGGCATATGAATAATACATTCAATGAGTGCACCTGAAGTGGTAAGAGATATTAACATTATTGATGGCACTTCCCACTTTCAAACTGTTATCTCTGAAACCTGTACTGTTTCTAAAGAAGGCATAAAAAGGAAGGAGAACATTCCAAAGGAAGTACTGCTAGCTAGGACCAGGACTGGATCTGAGAAATAATTCTCTCCCACTCATTCCCTGATGACCAGCCTAGACTGGCCCTTTCTCTGCGCAGGGATACATAGAAACCTTCCCTTGCCCCAGCTTGCATACTTGGCCCAGTCACCTACACCAAGGCTGCAAATACAAAGCAGGTAGCTGGCTAAAACTAAACGCTGTGATGCTGAATGCTGCTGCTTCTAACACGTTGTACAGCACTGGACACAAGTGATTACTGTCAGCTTTCCACTGTAATGTTTCACACAAATATATTTAATCTCTCAGATACGCATGCATTTGAAAAAAAAAACACCTTTTCTAGATTCATTTACAGGGAATGAGGGAAAGGAGATTATATTGCTGCAGCGGTTTGGGGCCTTTTAATAATGTGGGAGGTGCTCAGGTAATATGGTAGGAAGAACCCACGTAAATAGTTTCTTGACACACGTGCAATTCATTTCTGAGCTCTTTCACTGAAAGGCTACATATGAAAAAAAAAGGATCAGGAATCTTAAGTAAGGCAATTAAAATCTTTAAACACCACTTTTCCTTCTTCAGTTCTACTGGCACTGACTCCTCATGGTATATTTCACTAAATGATCAGAGTTGCACTGTAATACTGTTCCATTCAAAAATCTACCATTTTTTTTAATTTTCCCCTGAAGATTTTCATGTTTACTTCACTAAAATCGCTGTGAAGGTGATATGACTTCCTAGGCCAGCAATGAATCACTCACCAAAGCCACACAAGCCATCAGCAGGCAACAAGTTACCACATGGAAAACTCACTTCTCATCTGCCAACTGGACACCAAACAGATGTGTCCAAAAAAGCAACTTCCACTTCTGCAGTTGGGTAGCAAACAATTGTTACTGGAGTTGGATTTGAGGGTGGCAGAAATGGCGCTTTGGCCAAGAGATGTTTCTAGAGCTCAGAGGGGCTGAATTAGGGTGGCGCACAAGACTCACACTGATCTGCAACAAACAAGGAGCTATGAAAATCCTCCCCATAGGCATGCTTCAGGGCATATTTCAGTCAGTTAACCAGGAATGTATATGAATAATTCTGGTTTCTGCTGAGGCTTACAAGGTCCAAACAGAGCTAAAAACCTGTAGTATGCTCAGTCATGCTCCAGCTCATCTCTACAGAGGTCTGTTTTGCCTTTTGGTCAAGCCATTAATTTATTAGAAACTTGTGGGGAGAGGAAGGATATGTAGTTCTGTGGCTGAAGAAGTGCTTTCAGACTGTGCTAGGAGGAGCTGCTGAGGTGCTTGACTGGTACATGGCCTCAGCATGGGAGTGCTATATGGTGTCAGTGTCCCACTGTCAGGCATTTGGGTTTGATGGTGTCACTATTGCCAGTCCTAGGAGAGACCTTCCTTGGTGCCACTAGAGGGATGACACTCCCACACAAGCATGTGAATGTCAGAGTTATAATATTATATTATTATACTATATTGCATGTTCAAATGCAACCTGTGGCAGAAATCATCTAATTATACTAACTTACAAACAATACTTTCAGTTCTGCAGAGATATCATTTGCCCCAAACTTTACATTGAGCTCATTATTTGCAATCTGCAATGTTATTCGTAAGCAATAGAATATTGCTATAACTATGCTTCAGCATATTTCTAACACAACTCTTGCTGAAGGGAAAGGCAGACTCTTCAAGTCCCCTGTGCAGTAGCCCTGGAAAGGGTTTTAAGAACCTGATGTGTTCTTAAAATCTGATTAGAACTGTGTAAACTGTGAGCATCACACTATGTCATGGCTGCACATTCATCTAAGTGAGACTTAAAAAGAAATTCAAACATAATAGCTTTGGTTATTTTTCATTGGCCACCACTGCTGCACATAAGCACCTTCTGCACTCCTTTCACAAAAACAAGAAAGCACAGAAAAGTCAGACCAAGATATCTGGGTGGCAAATTATTGGACTAACAACAGAGTTTCAGACTTTCAGAAGAGGACGTATTCAGGTGCAAATCCAGGATCAGGTGCAAAAAATGGATCCAGGCTTTAATATTAACGTTCCTTACATAAGAACTCAGATTTAAATCTTGAGATCCACACAAGAAAGTCCCAAGCAATCAAGGGCCTCATCCCATATTCTAAACCAACTGAGCTGCTCAGACTTGCAGAGGCATTTACCAGGATGATGAAATTTGCAAGAAAACCAAACCAAAACAACAACAACACAACATACCACTGAAGTATGTTAGGTCTTTAAATCCCTGTTTGCTTCAATAGGAAAATTGAAAATTCTTGAAAATTCTGCTTGGCTCCCATGAGTTATAAGCTAAAAGCTACAATTGTCAATCAAAAAACTATACAACTAAGTTGCAATAACGAGCTGGCATATACCAATTCAACAACGTTTTTAGTGTCTCCATCCACTGCCAGCAGGAAATAAAAAGCATTTAACACTAGTAGGTAGCTTGGTAGCACTTTGTGGAGTACTTGCATCAGTTTGCCTTAATACAGGTTTCAAATGGTAGACCTTTATTAATATGAACACATTCAGTGGATTTTCTTTTCTGTCTTTAATCATAATGATTTACAGCCTGGATACCTTTCTCCACAGATTGCAAGTTAAGTAAAATAAAAGAGTCAGGAGGGGTCTACCTGACTGACAGAGGAGCAGCAACTAAATCACAGAACCATAGAATCATGTGAGTTGGAAAGGACCTCTAAAGGTCACCTAGCCTAACTTCCCTGCAATGAACAGGGAAAGCTACAGCTAGACCAGGCTGTTGTAGGTCAACAGAAACCACGGGTCAAAGACTACTTGGTATCTCTTAACCAGTGTAGTGAATTTAGAGTAAACCAGAGCCCAAATGGAGTAGAATGCATCCTCTGAAATTCATGGAAGTTCAAGAAAAGGCAATGCTAACTATTGAAAGGAGCTTCTCTGCTGGGATAAGAGACACCTCCTCAGGAGGTCAGAAAAGATGATACCAAAAGTTACATTCCCCAGCAAGGTCAAAACTGTTAAATGGATTTTCAGGAAAGATGGAGATACTGAGAACAGGACTTGTTTGTGGCTACTGTTACTTAAGTTTAACCACTTGTTTGAAGGAAGTCTGGATGCTGTGAATGCCTCCAGGAAGCCTAAGTCACTTCTTTGGCTAACAGAAGGCCTCCAAATCAGCAGTTAATGGCACTACTCTCCACAGAGTGTGTGTTAGCTAGTGAGCTACAGCAAGAAAGAACAAGAATGTTTCTGAGGCCCAGCAAGTTTAAAAGTGTGTGAGATTCAATAAGCGAATTGACTCTGGGCTGGTATCTGAATTGTTTAGGCATGCTGCAATTTCCCTGCCTTTTGGCTTATTATGGCTTACTTAGAGAGAATGTCTGTGTAGCACAAGGAAACATCATTTCCCCCCTAACACACACTTACATTTGTTTAAGTGAACTCAGATGGTTGAAATTTGTACAGTCTGAAACTAAAGGGATTTTGTTGAAGAGAGAGCTGGGACTGAGAGTCTTTAAGGCAATGCAGCAACGAACACCCCAGCCAAAGTGGGAAGGTGGTGAACTGCTGCGGCCATGCAGCAGGGCTTCTGAAAGCAGATGTTTCCACATTCCACCATTTTCTCAGCTGTACTCTTCAGCAAGACTGAGGTATGTAATTAGCTAGGAATTAGGGCAAGCTATATCTTCAGAATCGAGAGGAACGGATAGAACTTTCTTCCTGCAGTTAATGCTTCTAGTGGGATTTTTATTCTTATGCACAAGGAAGAGAGAAGTTGTAGTTAGCTGACTCTCAAAACATCCTCCATAAAGACTGCCCTACTTGTGCAAGAGGCACTTAGACTAGTAACAGCCATGTACTGTAAAGCCCTAAGCTCAGCTGAGCTGCAGGAAAGCCTGAGGGCTGCCTGCCCATCCAGCAGCCACTGGCTGCTGCTTCGCTACCTGTGCTGATGGGAGACACAAGAAAACAAAGCGGTGGCAGAGCCCTGGAGAGGGCGAGTGAGAAGACACACAGAGTGTTGGGGGTCTGAGGGACAAAGTCTCTCTGATAGCAGCAGCTTTGCCTCCTCACTCTAGTTTTAAGACTCTCTTCCACGAGGCAGAAGCACCCAAGCCTCAGTCACTCCTCCTTGGCATAGTAAAACTCAGTTTCTCCTTTTCAGTTTCTCAGCTCTTTGGGCTCAGAAGCTGTTTACTGCCCACATTTACAACACTCCTTTCTGCAATGTTACAAAAAGAGTAGACATAGTATTGTTGAGAATCCCTCATGACAGTCAAATAGTCATTGTGAGACTGAAGCCATGGATTACAAATTCTTCTTTTCAAATATCCTTTAAGTCTATGGGCAAAGTCTTCTGAATACACACCTAAAGGAACTCTGGCATATAAACAATCCCTAATGGCTACATGACAGCAATTCCTTAGACTTAAAATACCATATTATAATGATCTGTACATTCAGCATTACTGATTTGAGGTTCATAACATTTTGATACTTGTCCAATCATTAAGAAATGACTTATCTGGTAAAAGTTTTCCAAGACAGACACACAACTGGCAGTCTTGATATTGCAGTAGTGAGATAATTCTTAAATCTGCACCGTCTTAGACTACACAATACTGCTAACAATATAGGCATGCATACGCTAAAGACCTTTTTTGTTCAGAACTGTTCCTCTGCAATGCAATATTCCCTAAAATATACACCGCATCTAAGGCCTTTGTTGTTTGTGAAACCCAAGACAAAGAAGTAGAGCTAACTCTCTTCACATATCAACTACCAAAACCACCTCTTAATCACAGAAACATTCTACACGACCCATCTACAGCTTTCCCCAGAGATCATTATATAAAATGCATTAAACATGGCCGCTGACTTACTTGGAAACAAACATGGCTTTAAGAGATCGTGCCAAAGTAATCATTCTCCCTCTGACATCAGCTGATGTTCTACTCCTTGTTGAGGAGGTTAGCCTAAAAATTCTCCAGCATATGATTATCATTTGACTTAAATGGTTCTGTGATTTCTACTAGCTGGAAAGTTTTCCCTAGCTTGAGCCCCTTTTTTTACAAGGTGATTTGTACTTCAGCTGCATTTGTTCCCAGAGAAGTAAAGATCATACGAACAGCTGTCCATAAGTGAGGCTAATGGGCAGAGCATATCCAGAATTAACTGTTAGTCTGATTTCTATAGGCACACCTGAAGTGTGGTTAAGATAGCTAACATGGTTATACTTACAGTATTGAAACAGTGAATTGGTAAATTTCGGTTGGCCATAGCTGCTCAGAGGAAAATATCTTAATCTCCCTTCCATTTTTTTTTCTCCCTTCCTCCTGCTGCCTACCTCACGCTGGCTCTTATTTTGTTAGATTTCCGTATGCGTTGACTTAATTCATTCAAACATGAGAAAACAAACCCTGAAAAAAACACTGGCCTGCTTTCTGCTATTTGAGAGCTGAATCTGTTTGCAAGAAGATCTGGTAAATGCTGCTGCCAGCACAAAAGAAGGCAGCAGGACTACACTGGCAGAGTGGACAAGGTAGAGAAGAAAGAGGGTGAGGCCCCCAGAAGGTGCCTGCAGATCTTTAGTCTACAGTCTGTGATCACTCCCCTTGTTTGAGAAGAGGGCACTACTTTGGAGCATCTGGATTTGTTTAAACTGTAGCCAGAAACAAGAAATCATTAAGGTTAATGGCTGTCCACCTGTATGAAAAAATAAAAGTTGGGAGAGAACTCCTGAGTCATAGAATCATAGAATGTCCTGTGTTGAAAATGATCATACTGACTGTCTAATTTCAACCCCCCTGCCATGTGCAGGGTCACCAACCACTAGACCAGGCTGCCCAGAGCCACATCCAACCTGGGAGCTACATCCAGCCTTAAGTCCTGGCTCCTGACTCGTTTTAGGCTTGCCACAGCATTAAGCTCCAACAGCATTTTAACCATATCCTCAACTGTGCAACAGACGGAGCTTTCTGCACAAGCCAAATGGACCTTGGCTATCAAATTGGTACATGATGCTCACCACGTTGGCTGATATTCTAATTCATTTCAGGAGTAGGGTGACAATGATTTTACCAGCTTTCCTTTACTACACAAATAGAGAGGGATGAAGATTAAAGCTATGGTGGCAAATGACAGTACAAGCAGAAAGAAAGAAATACTACAGTAGGGTTACTGTTGTGCTGATACAGTTAGGAACAATACAGTCTCAACATCTAAGTACATCACAAACAATATGCAAAAGAAATAGGCAAAAAAAGAAGTAAATAAATCTCACAAATAAGGGGTTAAATGGCTCTGTGGGGTGCTAACACTATACAGTAATCTGTGTCCAGGTTACAAAGAGAGAAAGGGTCTTCTTTCCATTAATGTTGGCTGCTGTTAGAAGCAGGATGGTAAGCTGATGCAGTAAAGTTGATGTTTCTATGTGGATAAACCTTCTGACAGACAACTGTTTGTTCAGCTTTGTAAATTCAAGCTGGAGATGGAAAAATAGGTTGCCAGATCTCACAGTGCAACGGTTGTATGTTGCTTCTGTCTTGTACCCAAATGCTGATCAGGCAGAAGCAGAGCAGAAATCTGAGATTGTCGTGCTGTTAGCAGTTGTAGAAGTAACAGGGCAAGAAAGCTCCATCTTTGGCAGTAAAAATGTATGAGGAGAAGGAAGATCCAAAAGGTTCATATTCCTCATGTGGTTGTAGAAAGAAGCACTCAGATACCAAAGGACAGGTAATGAATGGGTCAGAGACTGAGAAAGGACAGTTTGATAGATGAGGATCTTGGAAGATAAAGACTATGTTATTAAGAAATATGACTTTTTTTCCCCCCGTCCTATTCTTCTGTTCCATCCCCACCAAACAGACAAGTATTTTCAGCATTAAGTTTCAAGTGTTCTTTTTACCTGTTCCACCACAACAATAGGGTTCTCTCTTCCACTTATTCTGATAATAAAATCAGATCAGTATTAAAATAAGACTTAAGTAAGCCTGTCTCCTAAGAGTACAATGTAGTGTCAACACTAAGGTGTATTGTTCTGGTTTAACTAAGTGTTCAAAGTAAAGCATGTTTCCTTTGTAGAAGAAAATCTGAATTACTGACACAATTAGCCTGAAGAAAGTGTGCAATACACAGGGAAAATAAGGTTCACATCTTCGTAACAAAGGCTATGTACTTGAGGTGTTTAACATCCTGCTGATCTCAGTTGCAGCTGAGGGTACTCTGAACCCACTTATCACATCCACCTAGCCATGACACATAGACACTGCAGAACAGCAATGAGAAGGATGGAGGCTGGATGACTGAGTTTTCCTATAGCTTGGTCAGTCATAACTTCTGGAAAGACCAGAACAAGCCCTGGCTGCAGTTTCTCCTCCTGTAACTGTGCAGAATGGGGGCATCTGTAAAGTAAGACACTTCACAGAAAATCTCAAACTACCTATCCAAGCTGTTGTCATTCTGCTACTGCTTGAGTGACACTGGTTATATTGGCAGGGAAGGCACACTTCCATATTGAAATTAATAGTTAATGCCATGTTAAGACAGCTCTCAAGGTTATAATGAAAACTTATCCTATGAAAAGGAACTCTGTGAGCTTGATTCTTACACATACTCATACATCAGTCTCTTTGTAGTAGTCTGGCTCTTCACAAGAGGCTTGAAATTGACGTCATGCATACTGCAAATATAACACTGTAATTGACTGCAAGGACATGCGATTAAACAAGGCCAGTGGCACTGCAATTATCATATTCAAATAGGAGTGACAGGACATACCTACACCAAAAATCCCTTATTCTTTCAAGTTTCACACTTGCTGCTCTGTGTAAAGGAGGATCAGCTACCTGGAAATCCAAGCACTCAACTCCCAGCACTTAACAACACTGCACAGTTGGGTAGGTTCTGCTTTTACCTGGAGGATGCAACTGCAACTCTGATGCACAAACAGCTATTAACACAGCAACACCATGGCTGGCTTTAAAAACTGCAACAGGTAAAGGAAGTAGCAGGGAGTTCATTAAGCTATACGCCTGGCATCCACCTGCTTTATGGATGGCTCAGATTGCTGTTAATGATGATAAGTGTAGTGAAGAATTAAAGCAGGAGTATCAGACTGAACAGTAGCACAGGGTCTGAGTTGTTTCAGTTTTTATATTGGTTAATATGTTCTTCAAACAAACTGGAATCTGCACATGTGAGGCACTGTAGCATAACAGAAGGTGTTACCAGTCAGTAGAATCTGGAAGTGCACTTAATGATTCTGAGTGGGGGACTGGTCAGATACTGTCTACTGACAGATTTTACTTTGCTATATGAAACAGCTTTCTCTTTCGCACTGCTTCTGATCAGTGCTAGAACGCTTGCAAGCACCTTTCACCTTTGTATGCCCTTACTTTTTTTTTATTTACCTCCTCTGCTTGGGCAGTAAACATTTGGATAAGGGACTTTTGCGCAACAGAGCACATAGACACTGTATATCACAGAATCACAGAATTACCTGGGTTGGAAGGGACCTCAAGGATCATGTAGTTCCAACCCCCCTGCCTAGCAGGGCCACCAAACATACACCTTTACTAGATCAGGTTGCCCAGGGCCCCGTCCAACCTGGTCTTGAACACCTCCAGGGACGGGGCATCCACAACCTCCCTGGGCAGCCTGTTCCAGGACCTAACCACTCTTCTAGTAAAGAACATTCCCCTAACATCCAACCTAAATCTTCCCTCTTTTAACTTAAAACCATTTCCCCTAGTCCTGCTATTGTCAGCCCTTTTGAAGAGTTTACTCCCCTCCTGGGAGTAAGTTCCCTTCAGGTACTGAAAGGCTGCAATGAGGTCACCCCGCAACCTTCTCTTCTGCAGGCTGAACAAACCCAACTCCCTCAGCCTGTCATATATATAGAGCATATATAGCAAAAGAAACAGGAAACTGCATCCCTTATTATGAGGGCAACAGTATTAGTTGCTGCAAATCTTTGAATTCACAAGTTGTGCATGCTTGTAGGATTTTACCCTTGTTATTAAACAGGTATAACTGTTTTTTGTCTCTTTTCCCACTCTCCTCCCCTATTATCCACCATGGGTTGTTCTATAGTAACCATGCCTGTAAAATCATTTTTGTACATGAAGGAAAATAAACTGATGAGGTATAACTGCATTTATACAAGAGATTTTGTTAACTTACCTGATCCTGTTCATCCTCCAAGCTCACTCCAGGCACCTCTGCAAAACTACTGTATTTATAGGGTTTTGAGGTGAAAGACCTCCCTGTGCTCAGAACCACGGCCTATCCCCATCTTAAGAACTGTAGACTTTAGTACAACATGAGTCTGTATGGGAAACTGGGAATCACAGCCTGAACCTCTGATTAATCAGCTGAGGCAAGTGTTGGGTCACCTGTGGGAGCACAGGTGAGGGTAATTCAGCTGTGCTCCCGGAAGGGGTGGAACTCAACTCCACCTCCTCTAAGATCTCATTTAAGGGCTGACCACCACTGGTTGCTCCCTGGTGGAGATTGCCCCAGCTTTTCCAGCCAAGGTACTGATGTTGGTGAGTTTACCTTTTGAATATTTACTATGTTTCATATTATCCACCCTTACAGAGTCATTCATTACTGATGCGTTCTCAACAGAGGACTGTATTTTCAGTTTTGACTATTTATACAGAGAAGTCAGGTACACAAATCTGTTGGGTTCAAGGCTGTGCTCCTGGACTTTTGGCACACTGAGGGATGGATCCCAAGTCAGAAGCTGAGTAGGAGGTGGATCACTTTCATGATTTCAGCAAGACAATAATCTTGCTTGTTCTTCTTTCTACAGTAGTCAATGGTTTTATGGACCAAACTGTAGTAGGTAATGCGTCTCTGAACTGTTTAAACATTACTTGGCTTTTCCTTATATTCCTGATGAGGAAGAAACAAATCTGGAAGCTTATAAAGCTAAATACAGCTTTGTTGCTAAGGTAACTCAGCTGATAAGGATAGCATGCTAATAGGCAACAGCAGGCACAAGAGACTTACCTGCCTTTGGAATCTTTTCCTTCCTAAGCGTGGAGCAAAATCAAAAGCAATATGCAAGGTGGGGATCTACAGCTATGCTTGTCCTACCAAGCTACTTGTACAAGGTGGATAGGTCTGCCTAAGGCATGCACAGATTGACCTACAGCTTCATTGTGTTCCTCAGTCTCCAGTTCCAACTGGACCTGGAGCAGGAGCTGAGTTGCAACCACAGTCATTCTGTGGCACCTCATCCTTGCTATCTGCACAGTTACTGGGTTAGGTTCTGTACTGGACAAATGGCACTGCCAAAGCAAAGGGGCAGCACAGTGTGTAATACCCAAGTTTCACTGCCACAGGTTGCGTGGATTCATGGACAAGCTTTTCTGTCCCAGAAAGCTGGTAAAGAAAACCACCAAGAACTGAAAATCTCAGAAACCTGTTCAGCAAAGTATTTCCTCTCAGAAAATAAAAAGCTCAGAATTGTCTCAGTGAGTTTTAAGTGATTGAATAAAAGTAAGGTGTTTTGCAACAACATTGTTACACTCCCACTTTTCTAAGTGAACTTCTTTGTGATAAAAATAAGGGTGAAACCAAACCTAACTGGATAATCCCTAATTGCCTCTTGCAGGGATTCCCCTATCTCCATTCAGGTTTCTGGTTAGATCTGCTATGTCAAGTACCCATTTTACTTCCTTCTAGCAAGCAGAAGTGTATCTAGCTAACTTAAAAAGTACAGTTTTGACACCTAAGCACAGCTGTATGTTGACAGCCAACTCTGGTAGAGGTTGACAGCAGAGCTCTTGGGGAAGCAATGGTGGCAGAACTTCACAGCTGCAAAGACAGTTTCTGGTGGTTCCACCACTGGTGCTGTGCATGTCTCAGCCCTGATGCAGTCAGAAAACCTACCAACACAGGAACCCTCATCTGTCCTTGTACCCTGGGAAAGTACCTTTATGAGATATCAAAGCCCTAAAATGTTTGATAACAAGACCCTCCTAGTCGGAGGTGCATGGAGGGTGGGATTTCCATTTTGCAGAACTAATTTCAAGCACCTTTCTTGATCAAAACTACAACTGGGTTTAAAAAAAAGAGAGACGTGTTTTTCTGTTTCCACAGGGTGGAATCCTTTGAGACAATCTGGGTGAACCAAGGACTGCTTTTTTTAGTCAGCCAGATGGAGTGTCTGCTTGCAAGAGTTCAAGTCATAGGCTGTCTATCAACAAACACTGTCATTGCTTTGAATTTGCAGTTCCAAAAGGATAATGGTCTGTTGCACTGCTTTGTTAAATTCCCTTTTTTAGGGATTTTTGTTTTTTTTTAAATGACTTTTATTTTTAAGTGATGTCATAGCTATGAATGACTACTGGTGCCTGAGTTAGGTAGCTTAAATCTTGCCAGGGATACAAGTCCGCCTTTGGATCATCCCAATCCAATGACTTCTAGCTCTGACAAAGTTACACTGAAGACTCATGCATAAGGTGTTAAAGTAGATAAACATGGGTTTTTAAAATCAATTCAAACCACTGGTTAAATGGGACCTTAACAAGTAACAAAGATATTTTATGCCTTTTACCTGCAAAGAAGTGTAAAATGTCCTTAGAGTAAATGAAAGCAAGGCCTTCAGTTTTAAACTCTTTGCTGTAGAAGTGAGCTACCAGTAAAGTCAATATCTTAAGAAATGATATTACATGAAAAGATAACATTTATCTACTAGTACATAAAGGTCATTACTCTGTCTGACAGCCAGAGCCTTCTGTTTTCTTATGTCTGAAAGTAAACAGCTGTAGTGACTGACTTTCTGACAACAGAGCACTACGGACAGCATGAAGTGAAAACACTGCTTTCTTTCTCAGCATCAAATAATTGCATACTGCATTTGAAAATAGATTCCATCTACAAGTAAACAGGCTTATGATGCTGCGAAGTATCTCTTGTCAAGGAGTAACTTCTTTTACAATTTAAAATATCTGATTTGGGAATAGAACATGTTTTTGAACTCAGTCCAGTGTTTAAGTCAGCAGCACATGGGGTTCCCTAGTAGCTGCTCCTTATCAATGTTTCTTGTGAAAATCACTTGCATGCAAATAGTTAAAAGTCAACAGAAAGTCAAAGCTCTCTTTTCACCCCTGTGAACTGATAAATACTTAGCTCTGTGACTGAATTATTGCTAAATCTTTGCATTTCTCTACCCATCAGAATTTCTTATCCATAAAATGGAAATAATGCCTTTTTTTAGAAGAAAACCATATTTTTAACAACTCCCCTGATTATCCAACACTACTTTAAGGAAAGGAAAACTCCAGAGATGCAATCAGAACAGAGTCCTCTCTGTCACAAAATTAGCCGTATTTTTTAACCTGGGCAGTAAAAGTCAAAAGAAGAGAGACAAATGTCAGCCAGCCAAAAATTCCCAAAGATCAATTTTCATCGCTTGTCTCTCTATTACATGAAAGGATCGCGGCCCTTTTTATGCTTGACATGTGACTAGCTGGTGAGATGTGTAACATGAATATAGAACAATAAGTCTCAAAACAAAATCTTCCTCATTAAAGCTGAGGCAGCATATCATCTGTAACAAGTTTAAGGCACAAAAAGGACTGAAATGAACAAGGTGTTTTAAAACGTACCCATGTGGACATACGTAACAGCCCACAAGAACTGAGTATCACTTTAGTTTGCTGCTGATATAAATGTATGGAATGCTTTTGGGTGTATGATGTGTATTTACATCCCTCAAAACATTACTAGTTGGTGGGGCATTCAGCACAGTTGTGAAGTGGTTCGATTCCCCTTCCCACTCTCCCTATCTATTTACAGTTCCCTTTCAAGTACAAAAAACATTTTCTGTAACCTCAGCTTCCTGATTCAGCTGCTGTGATGTCAGTTATTTACGATAACAAAAGCGAGACAATGACTGTGGTTTGTGTGGGACAAAGGCAACCCTGTTTCTGTAAAAAGGGACCATCCTAGCATGAGAAGACAGGAAAGCCAAAGAAGCAGGACTCTGAGGTGAGATTTCATTAGTCCCACCATCTCTGTAATAGCAAGTCTGAATGCATTGTCTCAAATACAACCGACAGAATGTGCCTGCCTAGAACTCAACACTAAAAGGAATGCAATTCTTGGAAAGTTATCTCTTTGCAGGACAAGGCTTTGGAGATGAGTATCTTGGGAAACAAATGGATTGCTAGTGGGTAGAGAGGCAGCAAACGTCAGGACTTATACGTTTCAGTACTAATTACGCATTCTGTGGTCACAAGCATGTCACTGCAACTTTGCTTACCTGTCATGAAACTGTTTTAATCATACTTAACTGCCTAAACTATAGATGTGGTAAAACCAGCAGAATGACAATAATTGCTGAGGTCACTGTGTGGCAAAAAGAAATGAGAAGCTACTAACACATGTCACAGTAAGTTATGAATGAAAAATTTCAAATCTGGTGCAGCCTACAGAAGGCCACTTACCTGCTATTCTTCCAATTGGCATTCCGTGGTCCTCATGAGGGGATACAGACACCATGATGTGGTTCATATAAGCTAACTCTTCTCGGTGGGACAGGTTGATTGGCTTTATATCCCTGTGCAGCCCATCCTCAGACAACCTCGGTGGTTTGAAATCAGTGTGCCTGGGGTTCAATATCAAAGGATGCATGATAGGACTGGGCATCAGCTGGATGACCCTGGTGTTCTCCTGGCGAGGGCTGTTGGGCTTCTGAAGCACCTCAGGAGGAGGTGGGCAGTGGTTGTTTTCTATCGGGGACACTGAGAGAGGATAGGACTCTTGGTGGTTGTTCTCTTGATGATACCTTGCCCCTGGCACCCTGTCGGCTGGGGAGAAGTGACGGATAGCGTTGTCCATAGGGGACTTCAGTGGCCGCTGATCAGAATCTGGTGATGGACGGTGATTGTTGGTGATGGGTGATCTAGAACGATGCAACAGTTCAATGGTTGGGGTGCTGTGGAGGACTGCTTCTGTGGATGGTCTTGAAGGTCTCTGGACAAAGCTATCTGTGGAGAAAAAAAACACAACATTGTCTGTATTGTGATCAAGCTGGAGGATCTAAATGTTAAACTCAAACTTGTGAAATCCTAATCCAGTTCTGCTGTTTTCTACCTGAAAAAGAAAGGAGTAAAACTACTTTTTCCTATATCTTTTTTTTCTTTAAAAACAAAACAAAATAAAACAAAACAAAACAGAATTGCATTTGATGCTTTCATAGAAGGGATCTCTTAAAAATCTTAGGTATTGTATCTTTTCATTTGAAGGAAACATTCTGATCTGAACTGAATAAGGAGAAGCCCAAATCTGCAATGCCACAAGCATATATCTATTCTTTTTTTGACACCTGTAACAGGCACGGTGTGTAAGAACACTACTAGAGAGCTAACTAATAACCAAAGCAAATATTTCTACTGATGGTAAAAATGAGAGAAAACTGAAAAAAAAAAAAAAAGAAAAAGAAAAAAAAAAAGAAAAAAAAAAAGAAAAAAAAACTTTTCTCAAAATGAGTCATTTAACCAGTTCAAAAGCTGAGCAACAAGATGGGTTCAGTGCCAGGAACTTTGGCACAATGTGACGACACTGTCATTTGAACTGACTTTGGGCTAAATATTCCTCTCTGATGTTGCTTTTTCTCCTGCTCTGCAAACAACTGCACATAGTTGCATCTCCAGGATACTAAAAGTCTATGAATTACCTTTATCTACCCAACTGGTAGTGAGAAGAAACAAATCAATGTGGCCAATAAAACTGCCTGACTTTCTTGTTTAACTCTACGTCTGCTATACCTTCAAAGGCAGCTTTGGAAGTAGGACAAAATAACAAAATATATATGGTGAACAGACAGTCGAGCCCTTAAACCAACTGACTGTTAAGAGCTACAGAGACAAACGGAGAACAGCAACTTTATTTAAGTAACTTTGAAGCCAGAAAATGACAACATTCCATACAGCCTTATTCCAGTTTCCTGTTTATAATAATAGTTCCCATAAGAACAAGACAGTTACCTTCATTGTGGTTCTGATGTAATAACACCTCTGACTGAGAATGGATAGAATTCCCAGAATGGAAGAAAGGTGAGAACAGCATATGAGATTTCCTTTGCTTCAGGATATGCTGAAGGAGTTCATACAGAACATCACCTGAAAAACAAACAGTAGGACTCGTTTAGCCACCTGAGGCATTAATTCATGCTCCTGGCTGCTATTTTCAGATCCAAACAGGCCTGCTGTAAAATTCTGCACTTCACTGTTTTGCAAGGTTCTTCTCTGAAAGGAAAAAAGAAAAAGAAAAGCAGCATATCACGCTTCTGGAAGAACAGGAGAATGAAAAGAAGTGGCTGTTATTACCCTGATACAGTTTTTCCAGGCTACACAAGTGCCCATTCAGGAGTTGACACCCTTTGTAAGCAATATTTCAGTGTTCCACCTTCTCTCATCACAGCTTCAGCCTTTTTAGAGACACACCTCAGGACAGAGAATTCTTAAATGCAGAGCATGTGATTATGCACTGAGTTGCTGAGAGCAAACAAGGTGCTATTCCTTAATTACTGAACAATTTAGGCTTTATGGGGCAAGGAGGAAGCCTCTCCCTGCAGCACCAGTGCCTCAAGGGCAGAGGCAGCATACTCCACGATACTCCAATCTAGGAAATACATAGGAGGAAGAACTCTCACTTTGAGAAGTTACTTTGGAGTAAACTTGAAGATCTGCAAAGAATGAAGAGATGCAACCCCTGCTGTGGTGACAACTTCTGGAGATTCCTGAGTGCTACAGCTGCCACAGGAACTGCTGTATGCCCAAACTGGACTGCAAAGCTAGTTATTTCTAGACACGAGGATCTGTAGAGCTCACTGCAACAGGCAGTATTAGATAAGGGACATGATGCATACTAAGGAACTTAATGTAATGGACTTGGAGATCTGCATGGGTAAATACAGTCTGCTAGTTGCTGTTGTATCATTATTTTACAGAAATGTCTGCAGTGAATTGTACTGCACCACGTTGTCATGTTTTCACATGACTCAATCCAAATGCTTGTTTCTTTTTGAGGTGGCAAGCAGGCTGTTCCTCACTTTTTCCTCCCAGTCCATGTTACCAGAATTGTTATATCCTTCCTCGGTGGAACACGTCACTTCAGTGACCACTGCAGATCAATATAAACTGCTTATTTTGTGTCTTCTTATGTATTTCATCTTGTACTGATGCCTTTCCTCCAAAATCTGCATTAAACATTTACATACTTACATGT
This sequence comes from Coturnix japonica, assembly GCF_054131305.1. Classification (NCBI taxonomy): domain Eukaryota; kingdom Metazoa; phylum Chordata; class Aves; order Galliformes; family Phasianidae; genus Coturnix; species Coturnix japonica. The sequence goes on from NC_140663.1 coordinate 67,621,666, forward strand.
TTTGTGTGATGTAACTTGCTAGACATTTCAAAGTAAAAAGGCACAATACAGGGCACAAAGTCTCCCAGCTTCTAATTTTGTTTCCTTTCTCCAGGGTGTCTTACCTCATAATACAGAGGAACAAGTTACAGCAGTAGTATCTGAAAAGGAACTTAACAGTTTCATCTGGGAAACCCTGGATTTTCCAGGAGAGTTTTCTCAAGTGTGTGTGGGGTTAACAGTTGCTCCTATGAGACTGAAAGCTGTGTGCCATTCAGCTGCTGTCTCTATAATGTTCTACTTGCAGTGAAGTTTATTGTCTTAGTATGAAACGGTTAAAGCTATCCTGCTTTCCACAGTTCAACTTCCTTTATTTTTAGCATCTCAGCTGCTTTCACTGTCTCAGTAGTGACTTCAGGGCATTTTAAAGAAGTGTCTGCAATACCTGAAAATCTAATTACAAACAGAGCCTCAAGAACTCAGTTACCTTTTCCATGTTGAGTACATGAAAGTCTTTTACCTCATAATTTGCATCTTTGAATGCAATAGTGGCATAACCATAACTAGTACTGTAACACTCCAAGCAATAACTTTTCTTTTTTCACCTAACAAAGTATTTAAACTTCTGCATCACAAAGACACAGCTGTATTAGTTACAAGAACAAAAGTCTCCTCACTCTCTCTCTCCTCTGCTCTCTTCCTGAGCCAGTGCTAGATCAGAGTATAGCTGGTGGCTGTGTACCCATTTTATTGGTACAGTCACTGGGAGGAGAGGATGCTATTCTACTGGTTTAACCAGGAGTAGAAAGGATAGAGCCTTTATATATCAACACTCTATGAAAAACTTAAGCTCTATAGCAAATATTATTTTACAGTTCTTATGTTTCACGTGTATTTTATTACTGGGAAACACTGAGGTATATTTTACCTATAGTAATTTAGGCTGACTGAGCTATCCTCTAAAATGTTTATTATTGGTGAGGAATAATACCTGGAGAAAAAGAGGAGAGAAAGAGCTGGGACAGAGGCCATTCTAACCCAAGTTTAGGTAAACAAGAGTTTAGCCTTCTGCACAGTGTGGATTTGTAAGCCAGAGGCTCTTCTCTGAGAACACTCTATCTCCAGCCAACAAACATTTTAATCCTACTCATTTCAAGTGCCCTCACAGCACATAAAGGGAAGAGTAGAGAAATAACTGGTAGGCAGCAAGGCACTGGTATGATAAGGGGAATAACAAACAAGTTACATAGAGTTGTCCTTTACAGTCCTTGCCCACTTTCAGTACTTCTTTTGCCTTAAAACTGGGTTAATTTTTGCAATGAAATCGCTCAAAATGAGTACCAAAAAAACCCACCAAAGGATGTTTCCAGGCATCAGTTTTCACTACTGTATTATACTAGCAATAGACACAGATGTCTGGCAATTCCTTTTATAAAAATTATTCTTGGTTTAAAGTACATGCTTTGAAAAGTGTGTATAGAAGAAATATAAACCATAGTATGAGAGGCAGATTCTGCAGGAGGATGGTTGGGTGCATTCAAGGGAGTCACAAAGGAGCTAGAAGCAGAATTAGTGCCATTCCTTTTTTATCAGCCTGAGCCAAACTGCACCAGCTGCGCTTCTGCACTGAGCGAATCTTATGCTGCAAGCCTGGTAACAGCAGTTCTGTAACCACTTGGTGCAAACTCTTTGATCATCTATAGTGATTGAGTAAATGTTTATATTTAACAGAGGTACCACGTATGGTCATAAAAAGAAAGCTCACAACTCTTATATAGGACCAATAACTCATATTTAGTTAAACATCTCTGACAAAGGAGGGCAGAGGCTTACTCTGACTGGGAAACCATAGCAGAAAGACTGCAGGGGATCTAAGTACAGGAAGACCACATATGTATTTCTAAATCACTTGTGTGAATAAATGAAGACATAATTTGAGCAACAGGCCAACTGATTCACACCTATCTGTGTTGGACCTTGGGCCAGCCTCCAGCACGTGAGAGAGTATGATAAAGTAAAGCCCACAAGGGCTGTAAAATAGAGGAAAGGTCCCCCAGGGATGAATTTTGCAGTCACTCTTAGAAGCATGTCAGCCAAGCCAGCTGTGAGACAGAATGCTAATGTCAGCTTCTTAAGAGGCTCGAGCACTTGATTAACTTGCTGCTGTTGTTGGGTCTGCAAAAAGATAAGTCTTTATGGGGAAGAGCTGGAAGCCATGAAATGCTGCCAAAGAAGCCCACTTTCTGTGGGTTCTGCAAAGAGTTTTAATGAGAGACAGGTTGCATCTTTGGGTGTGGAGTTACACCCAAACTTACTTACAACTCAGGGGTAACTAGATTTCTCTTCCCTCTTGTCTTTTCTGTCTTTGTCTCATATAAGAGTTTCTGTCCCTTCTCTGCTCCACTGTCCAGCCCACCCTAACAAGCATGATTCTGTATCCTCCTTTGTCCCTCTTGTTGCAGTTTCTTCTCTTCTTTCAACTGTAGCTTCTGTAAGAATTCCTCACCTGAATGAGGCGATCTGTATCGAAAGTCCTCTTTGGTCAGGAGCAACAGAGCCTTGCCATTCATTTCAAAGGTGTTGCTCTCAATCGGCCTCAGGGAAAACTCCTTCTCTGCCCACCTGAGCCACTGTGCGACATCCTCCCTGCTCCAGTAAATGGGCTGCAAACCTGTACCAGGAAAAGACCAAGACTGCGTTACAAAATTAGACAAGGTATGTGAATATAGGCAAATATCATAGAATCTCCATTTCTCCCCACACCGTAACATGCAAAGTCTCCAGGCAAGGTGTGGTAGAGAGATGTCAGGATCACACTAAGCATTGGGCTGTGCAACACTTCATTAGTTTAGGTATCTCAGTTTATTTTGGACATTCTGAAAAACAAGATGCCTCAACATCCCTTCTAGGATATTATTTCATTCCAGGCTTCCACTGTGGGATGGGGTTGACCCCCAGCTGCTCCTTCCGAGGCTCAGAGCAGGCAGGAGATGAAGCTGCTGGCCCCATCCATGCTCACTGTGCACCCTCTCACAGAAGCAAGGAATGCCCTCTCTACATGCCCCTTCCAGCCACCTTTCCTTGGCCCTGGGAGGTGTGACAATTCAGTATCTGTTCTACAGATGAATTTAAAACAGCTTCCTTCCCCTGGAGAGAAGGCAGCATGGTGAAGAATTGTTTATACCTAGGTAGGCAGATTATCTCCAGTCTGCTGGGAGATAAAAGCTTTCTTTCCTTTTCCCCCTTGTGGGATGACTCATTGTTTGACATTGTTACAATGTGTTGTGTAGAAATGAAAGCTTCACGCTGGGCAGAGGAACGTGAAATTTGCCGTATCTGATGAGATCTCTGGTACACAGCCTCTGGCAGGAGCTAATACCTTATGCTTCAGAGGAAGACGAACCTCCCTTCCTCATCTTGCACCTGGCTGATTGTATGCCGCACATGGGAAGAAATTTCCTTCCTGGCACACCACTCTATGAGATCTGATTACCCTTGTCTTACCAAGTCAGAAAAGAAACCCAGGAGATTTGTACTGTTTTGTTTTGCTTTTTTTTTTCACTTCTGCACACAGGCAACCTTGTTTTCTGTTTCAGCAAGAGGTCACACGCAGTGAATTGCATTCTGCTGCCACACCAGATTCCCAGGCAGCGGCTTTGGAAAGCCCCAGACCACAGCTGCACACAGAACTGAATCTGATCCTGAGTGAGAACTGAGATCGAGCTCAAGAAACGGTTAGGGCTGACCAAAAGAAGGGGTGCCTGCATGGCAACAGTATGTCTCCATTACCTTCACTGTAAAACTGTGCCACACAGGCACAAGAAATGGCATTTACGAAGGGCTTAAATTATCTCTCCTCGTTGAATTAGGGGCTGGTTACCAAGGGCAGAGCTTTCTTTAAGTCCTTCCTTTCTGCAGGGAGTGCAGTCAGTTGAAGATCTTCTCAGATATATGCACACTGTAAGCTAAAATGCCAGCGTGAGGTTCACCTTCTGCTGAACACAGAGTCCCTCCTACAGAAAACACACTGTGGACCCTAGGCTACTGCTGGGCAGGATGCACATTGCAGCTATGCGAAGGAGAACTAAGTGAGAGCCAGACCACAACGTAGAAAACGGTTTCAAAAAACATCTGAGGAGAGCTTGAAATGTTCACGTTTGGCTTCAGTTCCCACCTTCCTCCCCATCTTCCATACCACACAAGCAGCAAGTTGCCCGGAAGAACACTACAATGTTCACAAGATCAGGCAAGAAACAAAACACCACTGGGAAAATCAGGCCAAGGACAGAGCTGAGTGATAACTACATGTGTTCTGCATGCACCTTTACTGATAACGACACAATAATTAAATTACTCCCTGTACAAACACTGATCATGACTTCCTATATGCTTTCTGACTGTGCATTTCTGCTTTCTGTTCAATTAATATAAAAGTGCCACGTCTATAAAGAGCTTATATTGATCAGCACCAGACCCAGAATAGCCAAATAAGCTACAGCAGCAGGGCTTAGCCAGGTGCACCATGCTGGTGACTCAAAAGGGGTACAATGCTTCACCATGCCCACCAGGTCTCTGGGGGGTATCAGCAGCATCTCCAGCTTTTGAGAAAAAGAGACAGCCTTCAAGGAAAAGGAAAAAAAGCCCCAAAGCACTATGACCAGTAGCACAGTCAGCACGCAGCCTTTCAGTTTGGCTAGTACTAAAATGAGGGGGTGGAGGAGCCAGATCTCTCCACCCACGGGCTAATATCTTAGTTCAATGCTTGCACTGTGTTTTGAAGATATAGAATGCTATAAAACATGTGAACTGCTTTTGCCTAGGTGGACTTCCCCTTCTCTCATTTCCCTCTCTCCCTGCCCTGTCATCTTCCCAGGAAGCTCATTTCCCCAGAAGCCCTCTGTAGTTGCCTGTTCCCCCGCTTGCTTTGTGAGGCTGAATCAGTTCTGTCACAGCTTTCCTAGGGGTGCAGAACAGTGCTGCTGAAAGTGCTTCAGAAACCACTGCTCAAAAATAATTCTTTCATGTGCAGTACGGTGTTTGCTAAGCTTGTATGCCACCTTCTTTGCCCTTTCTTATAAAGAAGCTGTAGGGTTTATGAAAACAAGGGAATGAGAGGGTTGGCTCCGCAGCTGAACGGATTTTACAGCACAGCGTACATAGCTGTCAGTAGGTCCTCAAAATGCTCTTCTGTACTCTCAGTGAAAGAAAAGACTAATCCTGCTTATATACATTTTCTTTTATTGGATACTGGTTTTTTTATTTTCCCCTCTTCATCTTTTATTGTTGTATCCACTGTGGAGGAAAATGGGCTCTTTTTATCTCTCCCATTTTCTTCTCTGTGAAAGCCAACAGCATTGTCTTGAACTGACAAAGATATTTACCAATCAGAATAAAGCGAGGAAAATGAATGCTATGTAACAAAACAAGGACAGGGTTGTGCCTTCTGAGCAGCAGGAAGGCTTTGCTGTCTGCAGTAGGTGCTGATGCAGCCACAGACCTTGGATGGTGAATTCTGACTTGGGAATCAGACCTGACACTGTTCCCATTTCCATCATTGCTCTGCTGGCTGGAATCTGGACTGAACGGCTTCCCTCAGTCACCCTTGTCTGCACAAAAGTAGACACTAACAAAAACTTCTAAACTTCCCTGGGTGAGCTAAATTCATCCTCACCTTCCTAATGCTGGAGCACTGGTTTCTTAGCAGATTATCAACCTCTGTTGCTTATTTCTCACCTGAAGTCCTGCTCCTAGCACCTGTTGCACCAGCCAGCTTATAAATGGGGAGAGTGATCAATTCTCACACTCCACGGTACAGTCTGGACCACAGAAGAAATCCACCCTCTTTTCCTTTATCTTCTTACACAGCAAAAGCAATGCACAAATAAGAGGGGTTGGTGGAGTAATTTACATTTTCTGCTTCAAGTAAGTAGTAAAATTCTGTACATATGTTTAAGCACTCACACGCACACACACAGCAGAATGCATTGGTATGTCGAAGAGGAGTTTAAGATGATTGTCTCCAAAGGCTTCACTCCTGTTTTAACAGAGAGTCCTTCAGGTAAGATGTAGGCAAACTCGAATCTTGTGATGCACCAATGTTTAACATGTTCTTTCCTTTGGAAGAGAGGGTATGTATTTTACAGTATCTGTTGCTAGGTACAGCAGATACATGTAAGATGTGAAGCATACATAACGTACTGTGGGCTGTTTTCACCTTGACTCAGTTTGGAACAATCTGATGACATGAATCCAATGCACAGTGCAATGTACAGTAAGTGAGAGCTGCTGTCATGTTTTAGTTTCCATATGAGGACACAGCCATACTGCAGCCTGCACAATGGAAACAGTGATCACAGTGAGTTCTGTGTAAATTTTGTTCCACCTCAGCCCTCCATGCATATGCCTGGTTAGCTGTCAGGCAAGATGAGGTGAGAAGGGTTTCAGGCAGTCCCCCACCTCCTCCACCCTCTTATCCCTGCTTCCTGGAGGCAAAGAAGATTATTCTTGCTCCCATGCCAAAAGCTACTCAGCTCAGATGGGCAAACAAGGGAAGCCAGAGCATGCATATCAACAGCTGGCTCTAAAGCACCCAGAGACAGATGTAGCATCACTGGCAGCAGCAGGCAGGCTGACTCCAACTGCAGGACAGTGCCTGAGTCTTTAGTGAAAAAATGATGCCGGGAAAGCTCAGAGGATTTGCATGTCTGCTACCAACTAACTCGTTTGGAACTGAAGTTCTCTTTTTGTTATTAATTAAATAAATTCTTCCATGTTATCCATAAAGCGTAACACATGCTGCTACATGCAAAACAAGACGGGGGCATGAGGTTCTGTTTTTCTCTCCATTTCTGTGTAAAGGCAAAATGGTCTGGAGAAATTACATGCAATTAGATTTAGACATTTCTCCCAGGCTCTGCCAAAGAAACTTTTAGAGGTCCCCTCCTCCAGTCTTGCTGCTCTCCGAGACAGGCTGCAGCAGGGAGCTCAGCAGCCAAGAGTCGATCGTGCCACAGGAAGTTCAAGCACAATTTAGGCACTGAAGTCCTTCTGGGAGTGCAATTTCATGCTATCCCTGCTTGATCTTCCACCACAAGAACCATTCCTTTCAGTACCAGCGCTGCCAGGTTCCTACCACCAGGTACTCTGCAGCCTCTTAGCATCGCCTGTACTAAGGAATGCAAAGACAGGTAGAGTAAGGACTCTGATTTCTCAGGGCTGGGGAATGAGCCACAGAATGGTGCTCAGCTGTTCCCATGCAATGTGGGCAGCCTTAATAAGTGCCCCTAAGCCAGGACACGTGTAGATGACACAGTACAGCAGAAGAAAACATTTGGTGCTGCTGGCCCACAGAGATTGCTTCATCCTACAGTAGGAAGCTGGCTCCATTTTGGAGGCCCAGAGACAAGCAAAGGTAGAAAAACACGGAAAGGTTAATCCTGGCTAATCCTTGAGGAGAATTACTGGGGAAGTGAGTACAAACTGGCACAGGGGAAACAGATGGCAGCAGATGAAAATGTGCCTTTATAGGCCCTGTTGAGGAAAAAAGTGATCAGATAGGGAACAAAGAAGTTGTGTGACGGGCAGGAAGAGACACCTCAGTGGGTCTTGTACGTCTTTTAAAAGGATACAGAACTGCCTGTAATCAGAATGACAAGACTTTGGGAAACTTGCACACTACTGGGAACAGAGGGTGAAACAGCTTTTTTGGTAGTGACCTGAAAAGGAGCAGCCTCACATCTTCTGCTGTCCTGTTGAACAGAGTATTGGAGATGGAGCAGGACTAGAGGCAACGCCTTGTGCACAGAGTCTGCTTTGCCACCCCCGTGCATTAAGACATGCTACAGAAACAAGCCTGATGAGGCACAGGGACGGATTTCTGCCATGCTGATCTTGCTAACATTGCTCCCCATGGCCCAGCCCTTCTTTTCTTACTGCCTGTACAGAGACTTGCAAAGTTGACACACCCTAATCCCTGAGGGCTCCAGGGTCATAAAATAAATAAAATTGCTTTTCTAATGCAGCCTTTGGAAAGCCTGTAAGAAACATATTGATTGGAAAATGCTTGATTAGAATGATCAAGTGCTGAGCTCTCATACGGCGAAATAAATCTTTTCAATTCCCCTCACCCAGTGCCAAGCTCAGCTTCCTGGAAGCAACTATGGCCCTTTCTGGAACTGAAGTGAAAATCCCATGTTCCATCACCTCTTCTGACCTGCTGACATTACACACAGTTCACTTTTGCTGATCAAATGCACAAGCAGCACTCTAAATTAGCTTGCTGGGTTAAGATAGCTCACTGATTAATGATGGCAGATGAAGTCACCGGTGCAGAAACCCCACAAAGCCTGAAGTTAATTTAAGTGTGAAAGGAGAATGGAAAAGCCACTCTCTGTGAGATTTAACATGAAGAACATATTCTTTCTCACTCTATATCCAAACTTTTTCTTTGCAGATACAGGTTAGCAAATGAAGTAACTCCCCTGCAAGAAATTACTCAGCCATGCCTAAGATCCCCCACCCCAAGAACAGACAGAAAAAAGTCGCTGAACAATGCAGACCAATTCCTTGAAGTCCTCAGAGTTGTAACTGATGTCAGAATAAAGCTTCAAGCACAGCCCTAGTCATTTAACATGGTCAGTCATGCTGCACTTCTTGTTACTGAAATCAATATCTGACCCACTGCGGATGCCTCCCTCCTTTCTGTTTCTACTGCATCATCTGGAGTTTGCTTGCAGACAAATCAGCCTTTCAGATTTAGCTCTCTTCCCTCTGTGAGCTGACACTGTATAGGATCAGCTGCAGAAAGTGTTGTAAATGCAGGTGCAGTACACATGTTCCTGACAGGCAGTCTGCAGTCTGAATGGAGAATTCATGTGGAATGCATCTCTTTCCTGGTGCAAATCAGTCCAGATAAATAGTGCTGATACATGTGCTCAAGTGGCCACTGTTTTAAGTTCTGGAAGGGAAAAACTACCAGCCAAAGACGCAAGCAACCACAGAGGTGATGAAAAGACCAGCCTGTTTTCTAGGCACTCATACCATGAGCCATGTCCAAGAGCTTTCAAGAACCACGCAGAATGATTCCAGCTTCCTCTTGCAGTGTTTGCGAAAAACCTTGCTAGAAGTCCAGTAAGAGCACTCCTTCCACGGGGGAATGAAGGCTGGCTTTTTTGCATCTGGGTACCACATCAGGGGAAGGCCAGAGCATGACAGAGTCAGCAAGATGCTGCCAGCACACCATCAGCCAGCTGACTGACTGCGGCTGCTACCACAGTTGCCACATGCAGAAAAATTGCCTGAGTGCAAGACGACTCTTCTCCTTGCTTTTGTGGTGACCACAGTCAGAGGGGAGGTGACCATGGCATTCCTATCAGAGCAGCTCGTGCACCAGAAACAGCTGGCAGGGGGATGGGGAAATGTCGGTTTGGACCTGCTCCCAGTTAAAGTCTTAATCCACTTCTGACTGCTTCTCACCCAATTTTTGGCCATTTTCCATGGAGCAGACATTGCTTTCCTACTGCTCCCTTCCAAAAGGAGCTGAAAGAAATGTCTTCTGTAGCTTTTTTCCTTGTATGTGCAAAAACTGTATCCTAAATAAAACTAGCTGAGCCTTGACAATGACATGCGTTAGCTAGCTCAAAAGACTACGCTTCAAGAAGCAAAAGGGTTTGCAAGCAGAAATCAAGGATTTTTAAATAATAATTTACTTCCCAGCATCTTTTTATTGTTTCAAAACAATTCATTTTATCCTAGCTCAAAATTCAGACCTAAAAATGATTCTTTAAAGTTTTCTTATATTGACTACAGTTACTGCTGTATCCATGGGATACTACTACTAGTAACACTTGCATATTTACACTACACAGTGCCTTTCAACTGAGGACAGATTAGATTATTGTACCTTTTACAGAGATGTGAGGTACCAAATCATTGGACACCTGCCCACACACCAAACTGGAATTGAATCTTGGAACTATATTTTGCTTCTCTATACAACTGCACAAATGCAGAGCATCTTTACACCCTTAGTTAAGAAAATTCCTTCCTACTTCTTGTGGCATTTACTCAGGCAACAGTAATTTTAACTCCAAAACATTGTCACTCAAAAATGTAGTAGAATGCATTGCTATTACACTAGAGTCTGTTTTGGCTTGTTTTTTGGTGTTTTTTTTTTTTGTGTGTTTTTTTTTTTTTTCCCAACACAATACAGCCTGGATCCCTGGCTGGGGTGCTGAGGATTTGTAAGTAATTAGAAATAAATAGATCTTGCTCATTTTTGGCCTACATATGGTTTTACTTTAGTTTTTCGCCTGCTGCCTAATTGCTTTATGTGCCGTGCTTAGAATATGGAGTAGTCATGCTGGTGATGGAACTGAAAGCCCTGGTTTTGTCAGCACACCAGGAAGATATGAATTTAGTAGTTACTAGTTACAATCAATGCAGTTGCTAAAATTAAGACGGTTCTTTCTGTAATTTGTCAGTTTAACCTCGTATCAGCGAGGTCACTTTGATCTTCCAGCAGCTGCAAACTTATAGGTGACTCTACAGTTTCAGAAGAGAGGTCAGGAAGTCCTTTTTGTGCAGCTGAATCAAGCGGAAAGTTCTGAAATCTCAGTCTTACATGCCAGCAAAACACCACCACCAACACAGCAAGACATCGTAATCCTCCTGTATTAAGAAGCTGCTTTCTTCTCACAGGGAGGTTTTGTTCTCAGAGGCTTCCATCGTGATGAGGCTGGGTCCCATTCCCTTGAGGAATTTTGGCTAGGACTTTGTTTTCTAACTCGACCACGATTGTGAGAGCTGGACGGGGGGGGAGAGAATACACAAAGAGCATGTTTTCCAGGCTGTTTCCAGGGAACGTGAGACCAGCCTCACTACACAACAGCGTAAGCTGTGACAGCAAGATGCCACAAGTTGGTTTCTCAGCACCAGGTCTCCAAGCCTCATGAGCTGCAGCTGCATTTGTGGTACTACAGGAAAAGCAGATTTTGGTAGTGCAGCCAGACCTATGGCTTGCTTTGCCTGTAGCCATGAAGTAAAGCAGCACAGCAAAAAATTTACCAACAGCATTTACTTCAACTGATTTCACTTTTGGACCTCTGTCTATGCAGGGGTCTCTGTCTCTGTCCCTTTCGGACTCCTAATCCGGGAGGGCTATAAAAGACTATTTCAGTCCACCAGTATATTCCATGCTTTACAGGAAGATCTGCCTTCAGGTAACATTAAATATTAAATAACTAGGGGAAATGGTGTAAATTTCAGCTCTAGAGACTGCATGATGTACTCAGTTTTGAGCCATATGTCAGGCTTTGCAGGTAAAAGCCTGCTCTCAGTGCTCTGCAGACACTTTCAGCTCCCAAGATGCTGCAAGCCAGAGTTTCGACATAGTTAAAAACATCCTGATTTAGCTTTACTTCTTGATGGTTCCTTAATGAACCAAATCCCTGCAGCTCTCATGTACTGTCAGTCATTTCTTAAATAAGACACTTCTGTCCTAGAGGAAGGTCAGAAGCTTAGAACAACAGTTCTGTATGCTAAAGATCCTTTCTCTATGTAGAGGGGTATAAGGAAGCCACTGGGATGGACTCCACACTGCACCATAACCCATTTTCCATGCAGAAGTAGCCTCACTGCATTTGCATGGGGTTCTTTATCTCTACCCTTCCAGTGCAGCCTGTGCATAGGCAGGCTTCTTGTACTAAGATACTTGTGCTTGAAATACATTGATAATGAGAACAAATTAAGTGCATGCTCTTTGATTATCAGATGATAAATTATCATGATTATCTTTGCTGCAGCTTAAGAATTGCTTCCTCTCCAGGGTTTAACTCCTGCTTGCTCTGAAGCTAGTCAGCACATTCACTAACTTTTCATATTAGCCCCTCCAAAAACAGGCTTCTGTAGAAGTCACAGGAAGTTAAGGCATTACTTCTATTTGGGACCGGTTAAGAATACTGTTCAAGCAATTAGCAATCAGTATTAATTAGGATGGAACGCAAGATCTCATTTGCTGGCTTGTCAAACTGGAGCCAGGCTGCTGTACTGTTTGCCTCAAAGATGGCTTGCAGCCATCCCTGGGGTGCTCTCTGAGCTAGCCCCTTGAGGTGCCAGTCACAACGGCCTGAACATCTGCTGCATGTTCAGCACAGCCACTTGACCCCATAGTAGCTACTTCATGTGGAGGTCTGGGGGAACATCAGCAAGTTCTTGGGCACACTGGACAGCTATGAGCCTGAGATTTCAGAAATACATGGAATCATAGAATATTCCATGTTGGAAGGGACCTGTAAGGTTCCTCAAGTCTAACTCCTAAAGAGTCTGGCCCAAAAATGGAGCCCTGGAGGACCCCACTATCGACTGGTCACCAGCCTTATGGAACCCCACTACTTATAAGCCTTTGGGTCCAACCCATCAGCCAACTGCTTATTCATAACAGTGGTAGGACATATTCAGTTTCACCCCTCCAGCTTCACAGGTGACTTGTATGAGTAGTGTGCTTGAGGGAAATATTGCCGCTCCTCAAGTGGGGATATCAGAACACTTTTCTATTATTCTATCTAGTACAAAGGTGTTGGTACAAAGATGTTGATTTCTACCTTGACACTGGGATGTCAGCACTCACTACACAGTCCTTTAAGCAAGCTCCTTGAAGGCCATTGCTTAGTGGCAGCTCTTTGCCCATTTCTTCTGATGTGCCAATGAAATTGGTATTTTAATGAGAGAGAAAATCTGTATGTAAGTACACACGTACACTGGCATCTGACAGATAAGCTTTCTGGGCTGATTAAGAGCATAACTGCAATAACAGTCAAGACTGCACTACCAGTTCAACACAACCAGTTGACACAGTGACAATTCACAAAAAGAGTAACGGCTGGAAGTGGTGACTGAGAAGGGAGGAATACTGCTAATATTCTATAAACCCACTGTGCTAATAGAGACACCTAATGACTTCAACATCAGTAAAGCTATCTTTTGCTGCCCTTCTTTCCACCCTTCCCACAGAGAATGGCCACCCTATGCTTGCTATCTCCAGCAACTCACTGCAGGTTTGAGGGGCAAAGAGACCCCGTGTCTCTTGAGAGGTGCTCTATGTGCTGCAGTTCGGTGCCCCAGAACTTCCACCATGGGGACTTGTTCTCTAGGAACAAATCAGGGATCCAACTGAGGTCAGATCAATTAGTGACAGGAGGGGTATGAAAGTTGCCCCTCGCAGTCCCACTATCAAGTGACTCCTCTTTTGAAAGGAGGAGAGGATGAGCAGCATGATTATCTTCCCTAGTTTAAGTATTGTGAAAGACTCAAATGACATCACACTGTAACATCTGATGGCTTCTGTATGTGGGAATACAAAAAGGACTGTAGAGAGCAGCAGCTGAGGAGCAGGATAAACAGCATGAGAACTAAGGACACCTTTAGAAGAAGAAAGAACAGCTTGTGGCTCTGACTGGATAAGCGCCCACATGAATGGTTGAAGAAGTGTTTGTGGAATGTTCTGTTTACATGTAGGGGCAAATGGGAAAGCTAGGAAAAGAAAACTTGTGAAGGTACATAAGTGATGTGAGAACCTGTAATAAGCGATTTGGATCATTCACATCTGAGTCTGTGCATCAGACGCAGCATCTGTACATTGCTTACAGTTGTGCCTGCTAGCATTAAAAAGGAGAAATCCCTGCCTGGAGGACTTAACAATACAAACAGACAGGAGAGGAAAGGGATTGAATGCACAAAGGGAACCATACGATGATGTGCAGACAATGCTGGTCCCCTTGGGAACCAACTGAAACTACCAGAATCCCCATGTGCTCTTATACTAAGTGGATATTGTGAAAATGTACCTGAATTACCCTTTCACCAGCTTGCCTGATTACAGTTTTCATAGCAGCACTTTCTCTTATTTTGGCAAACGTCAGCCAGATCTATGATGGATGATTGTCAAATACAAATCTTACCTGATACGGAAATCCAGATCTGTAGGTATATCTGTTCACACACAATTTCTAATCACAAAAACTCAAGACTTTCATAATCACAAATTAAAGTCAGGAATGCAACAGAAGGATCTCTCTGTAAGGTAGTAATTTCTATTCTTCCAATCCTTCACGACTTGCTTGGTTTACAAAGTCCAGTTTAGTTTCATTCTTTAGTATCATAACTTCCAAATCATCTCAAGCTTCTGCTCTTCTGGGAAGACTGATTCACAACAAACTTTCACAAGAGGAAACATCTTATTAAAAAGCCACTGTTTCAATCTACTGGTCATGCCTCTGGACTTGTCTGAATTTGGCCATCTCTAATGCAGTGCCTTCTGCATTACTAAGAAACACTTGCCTGTATCTCCTTTCTCTGTGCCATAAACGAAGCACCCATGAAAGCTGCTTCTGCCAACCATATTAGCAAGAGCATTTTTCGGAAAAGTTCTTCTATACTAGATCAGTAGGATTGAAGTTTCTGGATACCCAGAACACAGGAGTCAAATCCAGACTGCAACTGCTTATAAGCTTCTCAGGCTGGGGATCAAAGTATGCATTTGTATGGGAGGGAGATGGCAGGGAGCAGAGGGAGTAGAGAGAGACTTGAAAAGTTAAGAGGGTAAGAAGCAAACATGCATACTAGTGAAGGGGAGAAAAATGTGTTGTAAAAATGGATGCCTTCTAACCTAACTTTTTAGGTTGTCCTAACTCTCCATGCCCACCTCTGCAATTTCTACATTACATAAGTTACTAAACTAATGTTACCAGTGCAAAGTAAGATGATATTCCAGGTCTTTTCCTTAGCAAGCTAGAAGTGGAACACTACTTCCGTGAAATGCTTTGTTTATTAAAGTGATTTTTATTTTTTCATGTGACTGGAGTCAAGTGCCCTAGCGCTGACAGCATGGTATAGAAATGCAGACATGGGCACACTGTCAATCTGGGGGAGGTAGAAGTCTCTCCTTCAGCAATTTCACACAGAATGGTATTAGTGAATGCAAACTGCCAAAAACCAATTATCTGTGAAACCCTCAAAAAATCAGCAGACTCTAGATGTCTCACACCACTCTGGCAGATAATAAACATAGAACATATGGACTCAAATACTGTATGTCCATGAACACTGTTCCCCATGTTTCATAACGTATAGACTTCCTGTGGATATTCATGCAACTTCTGAAAGGATTTATGCCCTCCCTATCCAGGACAATCAAACAATGGAAATTCAGAAAAAGGTTTCTATACCACAGCAAATTATAGTGTGCTTTTTTCCTTACATACTCCTTAGAAGCAGATGCAGTGGGCAGCTTTCACAATAGTCCTGTCCAATATTGCCTCTTCCCCAGTCTGAACAAATTTTTCAATTTCTATGTCCTGAATCACAACTTGACTTCACAATTAATCTTCAGAAGAAAGCAGGATGATTCTTCAATAGCATTATTTGCTGATGTCTTGCTTAAAGCTTTTTCCAGATTTTCCCTTCCCCAACCCTGTACCTCTGAGGTGTGCACACAGTGCTATGAGGAGCATTCTTTTGCCAGGCCAACCTCACCCTTATTTATTTAGTCCTGTCACAGTCATGCTTTTGCAAGTTGGCTGATGGAACCAGGTAGGAGGAGGAGGCGGCTGATTCGGCAAAGAGGAGTCTTTTGTTTGCACATAAATACCTTGGTGTTATCAGAAAGTAAATAAAAAGTGAGCAGCGTGCTTGAATAAGAAATAAAATTAAAAAATAAAATAAAAAATCACAGCACTATTATTCTGTTTTTCCATTCTCTTCCAGAAATATGTAATCCTCTGCATGTACAAGAGGGGCTGGCGCGCATAGCAAGTGCTGCTTCACTGCCTTCCCTGTTACTAAAAAGCATCCTTGTAGCAATTACAATTGCTATCATGGAAAACGATGCAGGGAAACAGGTTGCTCTCAGGCAGGAGTATTAAAAATTCCACATAGGAACTAGCTTTGAAGAAAAAAAGATTTTGAAAACTTAAGAACAAAGAAGGGATCTTAAAGAATAGACTTGGATATGTACTGATAAGGTCAAAGAGTCGATGATAATACACACTGAGATTCTCCTGTGTCTGTGAGCATACTGTTGTCTCTTCAGTTTGATGTCTAGAGAAGGGATTTTTTTCAATGGCAAAGTTACCCAAAATACCAGTGTTTCTGAGGCATAATTCCTTTGTTGTTATTTTTGCAGAAGATAGATAAGCACACCCCAGATATCACTGATAACAAGAGGCAGATGCAGCACTGACCCCAACAGGAATGGAGGGAGCACAGCTCCCCAACGCCAAACTTTCACTGTTTAGTTCAGTTCACCAACAGTTCTGTAAGATCTTAGCTGATCTCTGCACAACCATTTGCAACAAGATAGACCTTAAATACTGGGAGCTTTGGTTAGGTGCTTTCCTGAGGAATGCCTCTCTCAGAGCCTGCTCCGTCCTGGGAGCTCCATTGCACACACTGCTGCTGATCATTAGCCCCACTAAATCTTGCTCTTCCACTCAGAGTTCTATTGCTCTCTCTCCCACCATGCCTCCCACAGTGGCAAAAAGAGAAAGACAAAATGTTTGGGTTCCCTCTCTGGCGTGCAGTTCTGCTTTAAGTTGCACAAAGATTGCAGTGGTGTTTTTTTGTTTTCTTGTTTTTTTCTTTTTCCCCCTTTAACACAGCTCAGATAGTCACCCTTTCTGTCTGGGGAGTAGTAACTAAAGCAAACCAGTGTTAACACAGGAGGTGTTAACACATCCTTGAGGCGCGCATCCAATTCAGAATTAGCTCTCAAGAACAAACTTTCAGGCTGCCTTCAGACAACTCAGGTGCACAAAGAGTCTTCACAGACACATCATATCTCCATGAGCTTATTCCACTCAGCTGAATGGTAAGTGAGCATGGATTCAATCACAAAGGGTGAGAAAAAGAGGACAGTACAGCTGGATGGGGCAGGCAGAGCTTGGCTATGCAGCAGGACGTGTTCTTTCTCCCCTCCTGTCTTCAGAGGGGTATGGAGTGATGCCAATATAGAAAATTCTGTGAAGCCTTCAAAGAAATGTGGAATTATTTCTTTACCCTGTCAAAGCCCAGTGGTCCCATTGCTCTTTTGGGTTGCTAAAATATAGATGAAATTGAAAAAATGGTACTGGGATATCATCACAGTGCTTGCCCTGTCCAGAATTATTTTAGCACCCCTGCCAACTTCTTTAAAATAAATAAAAGAATTTTTAATCTCCTTTCTCAAAGTGGTTGCCAACAATGCGGGCTAAAAGCTGCATCTCCTCAGGAAGAAGGAGCTGCATATGTCCGTCATTGTTATTTCCTAATTGGCAGGCACAATGGAGAAGCCTTTTGGTTATCCTGATAAGGTCATTTGCATAACTGTACCC
This sequence comes from Coturnix japonica, assembly GCF_054131305.1. Taxonomy (NCBI): domain Eukaryota; kingdom Metazoa; phylum Chordata; class Aves; order Galliformes; family Phasianidae; genus Coturnix; species Coturnix japonica. The sequence continues at coordinate 67,639,008 of NC_140663.1, forward strand.
AAGTGGCTTTGCATATATTTTTTCTCTTATTTTTCCTCCTCTCTCCACTTCACCAGTTCTCAGACACTTCCCTGTGTGTCAGAGAAGTCCCAGGAAAACCTTATCTGTCACTAATCCCAACATTCATTCAGCTATACATTCTGGATTTATTTTTATTTCTTGTAAAGAGCCAGCGTATTAAGGTAACTCTATTCCTATTTACACAGCATTAAATAAAGAAAATTGCAGTGTAGGTGTGACAAGAATTCCTCTTTCTCTGCTAAGCCTTTTTTCAAATTCAATCAAAATGGTTGTGGTTTATCATTCTGCTTTAAAATGAAAGCCTCTCGATGGTGTTTAAATGAAACAATTGAAATTTATTCAAACTCACAGCAATTCTACACAAAAATGTAATTGAGATTCATACTGAAAAATTGAAATAGACTTGAAATTGTAAAGAAAATCCAATAAATGCTCAAAAGAAAGGTGAATACTTAAGTGCATCAGTTTAAGTAAACATTGCATTAAGACACCATTTAGCTCTCACTCCTGTGAGCTTTTACTTAGAAAAGCAGCTCAAATTCTTTTAGTGAGATGCCTCAGTTGGATTTCCACTTTTCATGGGAAGAAGTTGCTAAACAATATGTCTTTCTCTTGTTTTATTTTCAAAAGTGTGTATCTTTAACTTGGGTGATTATCTTTGATTCCGAACTCTTCCTTCTGGAAAGGATTATGATGACGTTTTGACACATCCTGAAATTCTCACTAACAATGAAATCTCTTGTTTCGTTTTGTTTGCTTATTAGTTATTATAGCAGCTTACATAAATGAGTGGAATTGATGCCCTGCTTGTACAGAAGGAACAATTATTTTACCAACCACAGCAGCTTGCAAAATGAGGCCCTGGTCCATCTGAAGGGCCAGAAGGTATTGTCCTAAAAGAAATCAAATGATCCTCATCATCTAATTGAATATATCTGCATCATTATTCTGCATAATTGTAGTCTTTCAGTTGCAATCACAAACCAGAACACCAGTAAACTTAGTAATGCACACAAACAGGAGAGAAACAACATTTTTGTCCAGAGAGTTTCCTTAGATTTCAATCTTTAAATAGAGCTATTAAGAGGATGCAATTTGCTGGTATTTTACCAAAATCTCTGTCTCGTGAAAGCTAAGCAAAACAGAAAGGATGAAGTAGCACCACAGATTTTGCTATAGGAAGCAATATCTTGGTCTCCACCAATGGCGGTGTAAAAAATGAAAATAATAATAATAATAAAAATAATAACAGTAGTAATTCATGGCACTCAGGAGACTAGTGAGCCCTTAACAATGTGTGTTTGAATACACAAAGTCAGATCCATTGAAAAAGTAACAAGGCAAAAAAAATATATCTATTTTGAATTTGGGCTAAGCAAAATTGACAACATTTCTCTGATAATCACTGCTAAAAGCTCTTTTTTCCAACTCAGAATCTTTGGAATAAAAGTAAAAGAATTATAATGATAACTTGTAAGAAGAATTTTGTTTCAAAGACAGCTACTTGTACGGCATTACAAATTAATGCCAAGGAAGTTTACAGAACCATGAGCTCTCTTAATGATTTCATTTTCAAACAGCACTATTTGTTTTTACAAATTAACAGTGTGAGTTTTCAGTTTACAGATCTACCAACTGGATCATATTCTACAGCCTTGAGCTGTTTCACTTTGCTTCAGTGAAAATACTTAGTAGCCAAGCTGTAGTGAACTCCAATTTCCCCAAGACTTTATGATGTTTACACAATATATAACAAAACATTTTCTAGAGCATTATTAAGCATTATGAATTATTAAAACCAAATTAGATTTTTTGAATGAACAATACAGTGCTTTATCCTCGATTTCCTGTAGCACACTTACTCGGTACATCCATGTACACACTGAGGTTTATGTATTACCACTACAGCATGACAAAAATTAACACACACTCTAGCACACTTATCTCTCAATCAAACATCTTAGGACGTAAAAGGGTTTAACCTAGAGCCTTCTACAGTCAATGGAAGGGCCTTTACTCAATTTGAATAATTTCAATGACAAGTCTTGTGAGTGAATTTCCAGCTTGATAGTACATGTATATGTTCAGCAACCTCTACACTATCTCGGTTAATTTAACTTATCAGTTCTCCAGCTCCAGTCTGCAAAGCACATACTGGTGGTCTCCAGAAAGCTGTCTCTCCTTGTTTTTTCCATCTGCTAAATTACATTACAGACTGCTAAAAATACAATAAATATTTTCCTCCTCCTCTTACTTTCCCATGTAAACTGCTGAGGTACTTGCCACAGTGACACTGAATATGAATGGAAGGTAGGTCAGCACACTGCTGCAAAAGGAAGGTGCTTCTTTCAAGGAGGACACTGGACCTTGATGTTGGGAAACAAGGTCAACCGAAGAATGGAGCTGAGTATTTACACAAAGAACTATTGAGTAACAACAGCTGAAGTGGAGGAACATCTTGATATAAAATAACCGCAGAATGAGGAGGTGGTGAAGCAGCTCGCTGTGTGCTCTATGATGATGTGCCTCCTGCAAGATAGGATTTTGGGGGTGGGTAGGGACACATGCACGCGGCATTGCGTAGTGAGTGTATGGGATGCACTTGCATGGAGATCACAGCATTACGCCACTATATAAGCAATGTGACACAGCAGTAAATTCAAGAGCTGACTCCATGGCATCCATGTTTGTGTCACTCTCCCTGGACAGGATCTGGTCTACATGGGGTCATGTTCAGGATTCATTTTCGGCAATGGCACAGGGGACCAGGAAAACCTTAGTTCAGTCACAGGCCTCTACTTCTACCAAATAAACCCACAGGTACTGAATACTATCAAGCAGAAAATCTTACATGCTTAAAAGACAACCATTCCAGCCCAGTTGTAGTTACCAAAGCTGATGTGGTTAAAGACAGCTTGTAACCTCTAAGAGCACTAATGTCTCTAGGTATCAGTGGGGAGACTCATGGTCCCTTCAGACTTACTAGCCTTCTCCTGCAATCATCATCTCCACTGACTATCTGGATGCCTTCTTTCCTCCTTTTGGTAATTGGTAAGCTTGTCTATGCAATAACTGGAGTCCCCACTTTACTAGATGCTGCATGTGTTAATGCATATGCAAAGCTTGAAGGATTAATGTACATACAAGGCAATGTTGACCTTGACATTTCCACACCTTTATGATATCAGTATCTGTAGCATAGAGTATATATATATAATGACATGTAATTTTTTCCCTTGTTTTTAAAGTATCAGTAACGGGGAAAAAAAAACTCAGAAATTCCACCCTGGCATCATAATGAAACCTGCATGGGTCAGCAGCAGGCCTAATGCTTTCAGATCCAACCCACAGATCTCTGCCAGGTTTTGCTAAGGAGGCAAATGACAACAGCAGGAATGCACTGTCACCTTCCTTGGGGTCCAAACTCTTCTCATTTTTGCCTTTGAATATGCAGATTCCTCTCCCATTTGCAGTCCCTGCTAAAGGGAGATGGAGAGTACATAGGACACTCTTCTTCCAGTGTGTTCAAGTCCCAGGACACTAGAACTTTTGAGAGTTTAACACCTACATACTCTTCTCTGCCCTGGCAAAGAAAATATCATCTGCAACAGTTAAAATATGAAAAAGTTGAAAATCAATTGAAAACAAGTTCTTGCCACAGGAAGTGTCTGGAAAACTGAAAAACAAGTGGTACTGCCATTCACCCCACTGAAAGAGCTAGTTATTTTTCCTCAATGCCTTTGATATATGGCAGGTTAGGCAAGACGGAAACTGATGGCTACATAGATCCGTGAAGTCAATTCTTGCTACCTGAAAACCATGAGAAGTGTCTCACTTCTATCTGCCCCATATCAAGAAGAAGCACTTGCAAACTGGGGTCCCGTGTCAGCCAAGAAATGACGGACAGTTGGGCTGTCTCACAAATCCAGTGGCTGGCTGGCTGGCCACCAGGCCAGCAAATATACATTTATGAGTCAAATTCATTAATCAAACTGAAACTGATCCAGCTGGCTGAAGTACAGTATTATTGAAACTATGACATATTGACAACTGAAAGTTTATAACATCTGCCTTTCCTCACCTAGAGAGAACTGGACCTAAGGAAGTTGCTTCAGGACTTCTTAATATACTGTGATCTCAACTTAAATTTCTAAAATAAACAGAAAAGCAAGGAGGCAAATTAAATGTCTTTTGCTAGATTCAAGATGTTGAACTCTGAAGAGAAACAGGAAGATTCAGGTCAAAACACCTGGAAGACTATTCTCTTGTTCATTTTTTGTTGTAAAATTGCCACAGACTCCTGGCATAAATAAAGAAGAGTTACTTGCAAATAACAAATATTGCTGAGTAGACGATATTTAGGCAACTGACCGCAAATTGAAATGAGAGTACTATAAAAAGGACGTGTAAGGACTGTTATCAGGAACCAGCAGCACTTTAAGAATGTATGGTACAGATGAAGACAGAAAGCAGCATGGGGAGTTGAGGAGCTGTAGAAATGCTTTTAAACAGTTGAAGGGGACACTGTGGAAGGCAGAGGGTGATTTATTAAGTGGGAAGCTCATACTAGTGTTTATGGAGCAAGTGCACCTCTGTGCTGACAGTGACAACTCTGAATTCTTATTCAGTCACCACTGATACTGACAGAGGTCAATGGGGACAGGAAGAAACACTGGCGTCTGAGGAAGCTGAAGCACTGAGAGGTTAAACAGCAAGAGCTGTGGAAGGATGAAGGTTTTTGTTGGCCTCAGTGCTCCTCAAAGTCCCATCTAACTTCATAGGAGATGTGATGTCCACTGGCACTATGCACCTTCAGCTAAAAAGCACACTAGGGTGCTTTTCCCAAATACATTTCACAATGTCAGCCTTGGACTAACTGAACCACTGTTGCAGATTTGCAGGTCATAGTTCCTATGAACTTCACTCTTGCAGAGCCATATCCCTTGCCTGAAATGACAGGATATTTCTGTTGGAGCCTACAGTGCCATCCTTAGTAATAGCCATTTGATAGTCAGGCTATTTTATTTTTTTTCTTTCCCAATATAAAAGTAAATGGCAGTAAGTGATAAGAAAGCATTCTCCACAGGCTGCCAGGGCCAGCCATAGGATCAAAAATAATTTGGCTGCAGGGCCCACTCTTCAGGAAAGCAGTAGAAGATCAGCAACCCTTTTGAAAGATGTTGTCTTTCCACATGGCAATGGCTTCCCTTACTTGGTTGTGCATTTTAAGGCACAATTTAAGTAAAACCTTGCTACTCAGTTTGCAATGGCATTATTAACTACAGAGCTTCTTCAGAGCCTGAGGAATGCCGACCTAGCTGATCCACAAGAAGTCCTACATGATAAAATGAGTCTGTAGCTTCTAAGGATCTGTCTTCAGCAACATTCAACCGCAATGGTTAGCCTTAGTAAAGATTTTATCCAGCAGCCATGGTTCTTCCAATGAGCAGTTCCCCTGTTCTACTGCCCCAGATCACTCAAGAAAGAGGCTGACTTGTCTTGTGGCCCAGCCTCCTCCTGCAGAATGGACCCAGTGGCAACGCCTCTTCAGCTGCTGTGGCTTGTGGGTTCATGCCTTGCCGTTATCTGCCCCTAGCAGCATCTCGTCTAACAGGAAGTTTCCCCAGAGTTTTCCATCACAGGAAATTTCCTGTGGGGAAGCACTTAGCGAGCAAACAAAGAGTTCCTTGGTACAAAAGAAACGTGTGTGCACACGCTGTAAAGAAAAAAAAAGAAAAAAAAAAAGACAAAAAAGACCAAACACCCACCAGATGAGACCATTATGCTCAAGTTTTGTTCACAAGGCTACAGCTCAAATGTTAGAATCAGCTGCTGTTTGACACTTCTGGAGAGTGCACAGACCACAACCCTGAGCACCATTTCAGTGGCTTTTTCTGTGGCACTTTCTCCAGCAAGGCCAATGCCTGGCACTCACAGCTGTCCTGTGAGGTATCAGGCTCTGGTGGTCTATAAAACACAGGGACAGAGGCCAGACTTAATTCTCAGGTGTGAGGCCAAGCTTGAAGAGGTCTCCTTCGGGCAGCACCAAACCTTGGGATACTCCCATATACACCATACTAGTCAGAACTGTATAAAGTGGGCATAGAGTGCAATGCAGAGGTGACCTGTAATTCTGTATCTCTTTATTTGCTCTTTCTTTGGTTATGAGAACAATCTTCTGCAAACTCACAATTCTGATTTAACAGTTGCTCATGCAGTATTTTTTTAAGTGTCTAGTTCAGACTCCTGGTTTGAACTGCAAAAGGCAATGCTTTTTTCCACCCTGTTCTAGTTAATTGCAGCTGTGGTAAAGGGATTTCTGCCAACAGACCCACAATGCTCTGCTCCACAGGAAGTTCCCAAGATCTCTTCCTGCACAGGAAATTTCCTGTGGTCCAACAGACATTCCTCTTGGCTTTTATCACTCACATACATTTGTTTTGGCAAATATCTGTTCTTAAGAACAACAAGAAACGGACAAAGCAAAAGCAAACAGTGCTGAGGGGGAAAAAAATTTTTAAAAAAAGGCAACTATGGTTAGGGTAACAAGCATGATAACATTAACCTCTGTCACACATTAAAATATATGTTGCTGGAGCCAATTTGTGAGGCTTTCTACTGTGAATGCTATTCAGAAACAAAGCCTACCTGATATACACTGAGGTGCTGTTTTTTAGAACTCACACACTAATTAGCTTTGCCCTTTCCTAACATTTTTTCTGATGCAGTTTCCTAGAACGTTAGCCAATGCAAAAGGAACTCTGAATCTTACATTTCTTTGCAGACTTCATGCACTTATGGCCTTAATTCCGATTCTACCTCCTAACTGTTAACATCAGCAATGTTAACAGAATGATAAGACTTTGAAAATCCCAAAAGGCATCACTGGTTACCCTCAATCACCTAAATAGTTGAAGCAAGAGATACCAAGTGGAAAATCTTTTCACTTCAAGACAGTGGGACAGGCTGCACAGAACTGGTGTGCTGTCATCTACCTTGGAGGTTTTAAAGACCCAACTTACTCCAGCACTGATGGACTTGGTCTGACCTCATAGCTGATTCTGTTTTGAGAAGGTGGTTGGATAAGAGGTCTCCCAAGGTCCCCTCTGAATTGAGTTATACTGTGATCCCAGAAATTCAGCCCACTATCCTTTAAAGTTCCAATCTGAAGCTACTTCAACCTATACATTTTTAAAATGCCAATAGCACTTAGAGTTAAGAGTTCCCCAACCCCATCAAAAAGGCAGAGCTTTTGAATGAACTTCAGAGATGTAGGTAAAGAAAGGGAATAGATTATATCCCGACACTCAGTTACCAACTACAGTCACAATCAGTCCACTTCTCTTTTTGTTTGGTTTACTCCAACTACCCAGCAGACTAAGGATAGCAGTCAACAGTAGCATAAGGGGTTTTTTTTGTTTTTCTCAAGGTTCATCAGCCTGCACATACCACAGGATCACAGAACACCTGAGGTTGGAAGGTGCCTCTGGAGACCATCAGGTTGCTTGGGACCATATCCAGTCAGTTTTTGCACATCTCCAAAGGTAAAGATTCCATCCACAACTTTTCTTGGTAACATGTTGCTCATCCTTCCAGTAAAAAAGTTTTTCTTATGTTTAAATGGAATATTTTGTATTTCAGTTTGTGCACACTGTCAGTGTAAAACACTAAGAAGAGTAGGGCTCTGTCTTCATTAGAGGTGATTCGATTTTAAGGAGGTCTCAAAAAATAAAAAAATGAAGGGGGAGAGAGAAAAGGAAAGGAAAGGAAAAGGAAAAGGAAAAGGAAAAGGAAAAGGAAAAGGAAAAGGAAAAGGAAAAGGAAAAGGAAAAGGAAAAGGAAAAGGAAAGGGAAAGGGAAAGGGAAAGGGAAAGGGAAAAGGAAAAGGAAAAGGAAAAAGGAAAAAGGAAAAAGGAAAAGGAAAAGGAAAAAGGAAAAAGGAAGTCAACAAATCCCCAAGGCAATGAACAGAAGTTATAGCAAAACTTGCTGCCTGACAAAGTCTCTCAATCAACTCTGACAGACTGTGCAGGTATCAGCACAGCATAAAGGCTTCAGCTACACTCACCGATCAGGGTAATGGTTGCAGCTTACTCTTGTAAATAAAGGGCCATTCAGTGCCGTGAGAAGTGTCAGGCAGTTAAAATAGTAGGTAACTACAAAACACGTTTTCAAGGAAGTCATTGTGACAGAAAACTGACCAACAAGACAGATTCAACCCACAGCTGCCAGCTGGGCAATTTCAGTCAGTTCAGTGCTGACTTTATTGTCCTGAACATCTAATAGCACTGTGAAAGCTTTGGAGATCTCCTTATTATTCTTTGAATATACAATTGCACCATTTCCTGGAACATTTTGCTTTCTGGATCAGACAGCTTGTTATGTTGAAAGTGCCAGTGTTACACCCCATCCAGTAAAAGTCATCACACTTATCCATTTTGAAATATCTGTCCTGGGCACAGTACAATGCACAGAGGACTTGGAATTTCATAGGCAGATCATTTGTACACATGCACATACCTGGGATTAGTTTCCACTTGGAGTTCCAAGACGTTTAGGGACATTCAGATTTGTAACAAGATTTTGTTTTCCCCATTACATCTCTCTATAAAATGTGGATGGTTTCTCACTATTTCCATTCTTCCAGCTTTCAGACACTATTTCCTCACTGGCAGCTCCCTATCTTCCTCTCCCATTCTCAGACAGTGAGACATAAAGACACTGAATTTTAAATAAATACTTGAACACACCCATCTACAAGAAAATACAGGGAAAGAAAGAGGAACAGAGTGTAAAGTACCATGGGGATGGCTGCAGTTGAGAATGGTACCTAGTACAGATAAAATGCATCAGGCAGCCAGAATATTTGACTAAGATCCACCTTCCAAAATCCATGGTAGGTAATATAAAATTTCTAAGAAACATCAACAGTGGACAGAGCAAACATTTATAAAAAAATACTTAATAAGCACATCCAACTGTAAACTGAGAATCTAGGTGGATGTATTATTAGGTATATATACTGATAACTCCCATGTGCCTTCTCACTGAAAAAAATTTGCCAGCTGACTCCGAGACTTGCTGTGATCACAATCAAATCCTTCTCACTGATCCATCAGCCTCTAATAAACACGATGGTAAGATGATCGATAAGTGAGAAGTGTTAGTGGCAGGGTGACCTCATTCACTGCCTCATTCTTGTTTCAGAAAAACAAGCATCCCTTTGTTAAAAGTGAAGTACCAGTGGCCAAAGCTTATTATTAACAATCATAAGCATTTCTAAGAGCAGTCCCCCAAACTGAAAAATTGAACAAATGCTGAGATGTAATTAACTGTGCCAACAGCTGTGATCAGGGGTTATGTTGCAAGAAACACTCAAAGAGTGGTGCGCAGTAAATCTAGGGAGGTTACAGCTTCTGAGCACTAAAACACGCTCTGCTAAGAAAACCATCAGGCAACAAGCCCAGCAGTAGAATATCTTATGTATTTTTTCTTCTCTTTTCTCAACAGCATTCTACCAGAGAACTGCGTGTGTTTTAGAGCGCCTGAGTTAGAGGGGACAGACAGGTGAGACAGACATGTCCTGACCTTTTCATACAGCAACATCCCAGAGCCTTCACTAGCTGTAAATCCCTACTGAAGGCAGCTCACAGTGGCTGTAGTGGCACAGAGCAACTTGCACTGCTGCAGCCTCTATTCCCTGACACCCTACCACTCACAGCAACACCTGAGCTCCACATAGCAGTATTCCGGGAGTCCTGCGTGAGTTCAGGAATAATGTACATGTTCTCCAGCCTCTCCTGACTGACTCCCCAGATGATGAATTATGCTGAAGAACGTCACATGGGAGCAAGTTCCTTACTGTAACCTCAAAGTAATCACCTCAGTTATCTCTCCTTCGCTTTTTAAAAGCTGTTCCTCCTACCTGAATCAAAAAGTGTCTGTAAAGCACGCTAGTGAAGTAAATGTGCCACCTTCCTCATTATACACAGGCAGGTAAAAGCCAGAACCCTTGGCATTCAAAGCACAAGGGCCAACTCTGAAGTTAAAAAGCATAACGCTCAATTTAAATGATAGGTGCCTGAGTGAGATTTACTGTAAAGTGAGGTTTGTTGCAAAGACCAGCACCAGGGCTCTGAACTCCTGAATTCTGGAAGAGCTTCCTTTGGCAAGCAGCAGAGGACACTTCCTACACTAGCAAGGTGTACAGTGTTTACATCGGCATCCAGATCGGAGGGAAGCAATGTCATTCTCTCAGTGTTAGCAGCAAAAGCTGGAACATTCAAAGCCAATGACGCATGTTCAAATATACCCAAGCACACACTAGACCATTCATACTTGCACCAACTAGTGCTTTCATGATGCAGCAAAACAAGGATCTTGCCCATATAAAGAAATAAAGCAACATTTTTTAACATTAAGAGAAAAAAGAGAGAGAAAAAAAGCAGATGCTGGCCAGATACACTGTAAAACAAATCACTAACAGAGTTTATCAACACTTGACTTTTTCTGACTATCCATCATGATTCTAAGAAAGTGAAATTGCCTCACTCCCCTCAGCTGTGAGCTTTATTGATAGCTGCTATTCAGCTGCTGAAACCAGGCAGGAGGATTTTACAATCAACCAATAGCAGGAGACATCTTCCTGAGGGGCCCTTCACAGACACATATATACTGACTTCCTCTGGGGTGATCTCAGCTTCCATGATTTTTAAGATAAAAAGTGCTTTGGAAAGTGAGGGTAGGAATCACTATGACTTAGGATTTTTTATGAGATCTGACACAGCCTCTCTCTTTTTCTGTCTTTCCTCTTTCTGTGTGTGTGGAATTGAGGATTTAATAGCAAGTTCCTCTGAGAGGACAGTGAACAAGTCAGTTTGCACTGTTAGATTTAGGCTAAGGCAAGTGCTCAGAGAGGTAAACGGGAACATATGTGTAGGGCTTCTCTCTGCCCATTACATCCTTAAATAGCTGAAAATCGGGCATTGCTGGGAAGTAAGCTGCAGGAAAAGTTTCTTCCATGTCCCCTTTTTCCCTGTCTGCTCTTATGTGTGAGAACTAAGGGCTTCACAGCTGTAAATCAGTTGTTTAAGGGGAAAAAAAAAGAAAAGAAAAACATCAGAGCTGATTAAATGCTATTATCAGGCTGTAGGGAGTATGTTTTCCCGTGCTTTGGGAACACAAATGAGGGTTACTGGATTCTGCATCTTGCAGTACTGACAACTGTCTCTGAATGCAGTGTCTCAGCTGAGCGCTCACTGCTTTGATTGCAGTTGGTGTTGGCTACCTGGACCGACCACGATTCTCCAAAAAAAGCCCAATTTGACCCAGACCCTGTGCATTCTAGCTCACTAGACTTAAGCTGACTTGGAGAAACTCATGAGAGTGGTGTGAACAGCCCTTAAACAGGCTGTTTAATTGTACCTTGGGGCTTAATTTTATGAATACTTTTAGGTTGGCTTCAAGAGGCACTGCCACAGTAAATCACTCCTACCAGCTGCCATCTCACGTTCCAGTTTTCATACCGCTTCCTTGAAATGCTGTTAGCATTGAAGTAGCTGTACAACAGTGGGATCAAGGAAGAGACTCAGTTAAAATTAACTCTTTACTGCTGACATTCACTGTATCTCAGAGGAACCCTTCAGTCTGAGTGTTTGAAGCATGGAAACAGAAAATTTGTTAATAGCCAGTTATTGGTGGGAAGATCAACCAGAGCAATAGGACTGGCATTTTGCAGCCGTAGCAGTACATGACCCTAGTTTCCAGTAAAATCTGCAGCATCTGATTCCACCTTCCATGGGCAACGGTATTAATAATAACAACAATAATAATACCTTCCTTAGGTGAACCTGTAAGGGCTTTGAAAGACCCACTGCAAAAATGGTATTTAAGGATCTTGGGATGAAGAACATCGTTATTTTACAAATTCATGTACTTCTATTAGCAGCCAAATTAAGGACTACATTAGCAAATGATCTCCTGTGAATGCTGTTTTGTCAATAGCATGGAGTATTAACAGGGCTTTAATGTTACTTCTATGCTTGGTATAGACAATTAGCATCGTCAGGGTCTTTGACTCCTTAATCCTGCAAAAACAATGTCAAACAAATTGCCTTTGGCATACTAAAAAATTTATTCATAAAAGGCGCTTAATCTCATAATGGTTATTTGTTGAAGAGTGTCTTGCTGTGTTGAAGAGAATTATGATTGTTGATGGTTGGACTCCTTGTAGGTGTTTTGTTATTATTGTTTTACTGATGATTAAAGTCCTAACCAGGAAGGAAATGCCAGGGGGTGAAGGACTGACAAAATGGTGAATTTGTGCTTATTTTTCAATTTGTTCAGCTGACAAGAGGGTTTTTCTTGGCTTTTCTCCATACTGATTCTACGCCACACAATTAGGTTTTCTCTAATGCTTTCGAAGTCACTTCCACATCAGTAGGGAAGTCGGTGCTGTGGGAAATCATGGAGCATCAGCTCTGAAGAGTGACACAAACAACAGACACTATACCCCACAGGCTAGAGAAGAGCTAGCTTACACCAACCTTGCCTTGGCCACATGCTGTGCCAGGCATGGAGAGGCCATCTTGAGATGAGAACCTGTTTCACTCTCTAATTCCTGCAGCCATGCAGAAGAGCTATCAGCTCACAGCTTTACCTACAGCTGGTTTAATGATGTGGGCTGGATGTGCACAGAGAATTCTTCACTGAGGACTGGACAAAGACCACCTCAAGTGTTTATTTACAATCATTCCTAGTAAGATTTGGACTCAAAACAAATCTACTAACATTCCCCTCATCCAGCTTGTTCTCCCTTCTCACCCCTTCTCTCATTTCTCTCCATAGATCCATGACTAGAATAAAAAATTATGTTTAGTGAGAATGTGATGTTGGTTACATGGTTTTCATTCCCCATTTGGTAGACTATCTTGTGGGTTTTAGAGAAAGGGAGCAAGGTGCTGAAAGAACAAAGCCTGTACCAACAGGGAGAACAGAATAACAAAGCTGTTTCTTTAACCAGAAGACTGAAGTATAAAGAATGCCATCTTTGAAATACATTTGGATCTCAGTGTATTTGAAGGTATGGAAGGAGTGAAGGGTATGTGATGAGTCAGAAAAAGTTGCTGAAGAAGCAGCTTCAGCTCTTGCAGCCAGAGTTTATTTAGCTGAGCACGTTTGCTGTCCCTGATTATGGCTGCATGAGACATTCTTTGTCAGAGGACATGGATCAGCTCACTGGAACAATTTTCTCCAGCACAGCCTGAGATTCCCTGCCTACTTCAGTATCTTTGCAAAGGAGATTATGGCTTCTATACCAAGTTTCTCTCACAACAAACACTGAACATGATGAAGCCGGTCCTGGTCTAGTTCAACCTGCACCACAGGAGATGAAAGCTCAGACAGAGCTTCCTAACTTCCTATAGCCTTAAGAATCATCATACAATCCCAAGGAAAAGAGTATACTGGAAGCAGACTGTCCCTAAACCAGAGTCAGCGATCATCTACTTTCTACCGCTTCCAAAGCTATTTGGACTACAGAAAGCTTATGTCCCCCATATACAATGGCTTACTCATGCTGGATGTTTTTTTTTGTCTGTTACTGGCCTGATTCTGCCGAGCCTCACTTAAAGCAACCAAACAGCCATTAGCTATCAACAACCTTATGCCAGTTCTAAAGTTGAAGATACCTCTTTGGCACTGTCAAGGAACTCGGCTTTTCAAGGGGAGCTACTTCCTTTTAACAGCTATCTGTTTATGCTTATGCATTTAGCAGTCATCTTTATATTTACCTGGAAAGTAAATAAATGGAAGTCTATGGTTGATAGAAACCACCCAGACCGGTAAACAGACAATAATGTGAGGGAACAAAAAGGAAGTAATTTAATGCAATACATGTCAGCTTTTAAAATAAAACAGAAGATAAATATTGGTACTGGTCTCAAATACAAAAGCTTAATTTTCCTTTCCCTTTTACGTAAGCTCTCCGTTGCTGCAAATTTGCAAAACTGCTGCCTTTCTGAAAAGACAACAGTGAGATTGAAATCACCTTTACATCACACATAGTCAAATCAGCGCCAGTTCAAATGAAATAGGTTGTATTGCCTCTCATCCTACAGAAACCCTACAGAAATATCAAATCTGCATTTGTTTTTCTACATGTGTGAGGAGAAATTTTCAGCCAAACCCCACACAGGAAAAGATGTCAGAGCTGTTCTTTCTGAAGTTCCCAGCATATGCATTTGCCACTATCACCACTAAAAGCTAGAAAAACAAACAAGCCAACAGGTTTTGCTTACAGTCATTGAGCCAAAACATTTTCCAAATTACAGCTATCATCTTTTCCACTGTACTCAGACTTATTGTTTTATTGTGACACTTTGGGTATGAATTATGGAAAATTATTATTCTGTCAATAACAATGTAGCCATACTCGAAATCTTGATTCCTGCAAATGAGGAATGATCTCCCTGCATAAAATTTTGTCTGCTCTCTGCTCCCTCCTGAGTTATCAATGGATACTACAGACTAATCAACCACCCAGGGATGGACTCTGGAAACACAGATGCGCTAAGATAAGACATTTCCAGAGTCCGAACGCTGCACAGAGCTACCCTTCCTCAAATGGTTGCCTATCTTTTACACTAAAGGCAGATAAGCTTCTAATTGTCAATGCTGTTAGACCTATATTCCCTGTTCTTCCATCCTCTTCAGACAGAATTACTGCTAATACTCTGGAGATAGTGGAAAGAAGTCCCTTCCATCAGCAAATTTCAAAATATTTTTTTAAGTATTAAAGTGTTTATCCTTGCAAAGGACCTTTTTCTAGGGAGGGAAAGTGAGTAGCACCATGCAATAAATTGTCACAATCAGTAAAGTATTGCAGAAATCTTGATGACCCGCAGATTATTAAGCACAGGAAATGGGATGGGTTATTTTACACCAATAATGCAAGCCTTGGGCAAACTCACATAAGTAAAAAATGTCACGAACTCTACATTTGATATTCAGATAAAGAAACCACATCCATCATTCTGCTGATGAGTCTCACCAGTTGATTATCACTCAATAAAATGTAAGAGTATATTGATTCATTCATATTCATTTCCTAAACCTTCAGAAAATCTGCAACTTCTGCTGAAATAGTGCGTTTTGAATGCATTTGCAAGTCACATGATGCCAAATATGCTACTGTTTCGTTCCCAAACTCTACATCAGTGCCTGGATTCATATTTTTCCTTTCTCACAAGGCAGACTGGAGATATACTGCATACTCATCACACTCCTCCCCTCCTTGTTTCACTTAACTCCTATTCTTTAACTCCTGCAGTTCCACAGATAATTTTTTTGCTCACTTTGCCTTTTTATTCTCTTCTATGTCATGACTCTAATCCCTTCCACTACTATGCACACTTACAGTCAATATGGGACAAAGGTTTTTGAGGCATATGATAACCCCAGGTAAGTCAGTAAACCCCAGTTTTTTTCACACATCCTAGGTATCCTTGCAGATCTTGACACAGAAGTCTTTACAGAGTGCTTAAGATGACTGGTGGATGGTTGGACTGGATGAACTTGTAGGTCTTTTCCAACCTTGGTGATTCGGTGATTCTGTGAAGATCTCTGTGAGCAGTACATAGAGCTTTGAGGCTACACGGCATTGGTTGTGAAGGAGTCTCTAAGTGGATCATCCTTCAGAAGGTATCACCAAATTGAATCCTCTCCATAATAAGCCCATTTAAAACCACCCCCACATTTGCTTAGACTGCTGGAGTCATTAATTCTTCTGAATGGCTCTTCCAAAATTGCACTCCCCCGATAGCTATATACCTTGCTTATCCCCTATCAATTTGTTCACGGCTGTTATAGTTCTGGTTTCTATTCATTCAAAGGCTGGTACTGAGTTTTTCCCTACTTTAATCACTTAATTATCCTAATTTCTATAAGACATCCCTGCTGTATCTGAGCACCCTTGTAATGTAACCTGCAGTACTGAGAGACAAGCAAGTCCTTCTGCCCTTACAGGCATAACATGCCTGATGTGCAGTTGTTATACAGTGGTAACACCAATAAAACAATACAGTCTCCAGTTCATGTATGGACGCATATACAGAATATAGTCTGGTGGGCTAGCTTAAGGTTTCTAGGTGAGGATATAAGGTTATTTGACTTCAGCCCAGCATGCTGATGGAAGGTGAAATAAAGATCATTGCTAGGCTGCTGTCTGCGTTGCACCTTTCATACAAATTTTTGGGTGGAGTTGAAAATTGGTATTATACCCTTGAGTTAGCTGTCTTCACAGACCACAGAGAACCTTATGAAAGTACAAGAGAATATGTAATGCACTAGGAAACACTTTAGAATCTCACTGCATAGCTTTTATCCTATAGGAACACTGCTGGTATCTCATGCACCAGACCTCAGAACAAACTCTGGTTTGGCAACACACACACACACTTACACAGGTACTATTCATGCCCACCTGTGTGTTCAGTCAGTGAATAGGGAAGAAGAAAAGTATATTTATTCTCTCTGCTCCAACAGCTGCAGAGAGTGCGTGGACTTCAGTGTTAAGGGATCAGTGGTCACATTTATTGAAATTGTGCAATTCAGTAAATGGAAATTTCCTTGTTTGCATAATTCTGTTCTGATTATATTGTTGGGTTTAAATTCAAAATAAACTGTTGTATGATGATCATTTTACAACTGAAAAAAATTCTTCTGATAGAAGTAAAAGGGGATGTGAGGATATTTTTTTTCATGGTAATTTCCAGTAAGGCTTTGAGGTCATTTTGGATTGAATAAGCTGCAGTCACAAGTCATGCTCTTCTGAGTATAAGCAGTACAATTCCCAGACCTAAACATAACAGCTAAAACAGTATTTAGAGTTCTGGCTTATCCACTCCCTGATTTCCTGGACATTGGTTTAACACACCCTAGAATGATCTGAAGACATAAGCTCAGTTTTGCTGCTGTTCTCGTTCCTGCCCAGGCTTAAACTCCATCCTTAACCCACAGGTAGGGACTACAGAGGGATGCCACCAGCCAGTATTTAAACTACAGGCCCAAGTTGCATCTCAGGGGCCCAGAGCAGCACATTCTGCAGCTGCCCCTACCTGTGCCATTATGGCAGCAGCTCTTCCCAAGAAGTGGCCTGGTCCAGCCCTGGGCGTGCACCCACCACTCAGCAATAACCAAACCATCAGTGTGCCATTCACACTGTCTCAGTTAAAATCAGAGCACAAGAAGTGAGCAAGGCAGGGCTAACTCCACCTCTCCTGCCTGACACACACACACACACACAGTTGAACTGAAACACATATATTATTATGCCACTCGGTGAGTAATATGCAGTGATTACCTGTAATAACATTTCAATCTACCTAACGTCATCTTAAAAGAAAACAGAAACCCCCCAAAAAAAGAAAAATCATGCGTGAAGTAAATGCTCAACAAAAAACAGACAGATGAGTACTTTTTGTCATGACAAATGGTGTGGCTCTATGCTTCATCTGTAAGAAAATTGTGTCAGTTTACAAAAATTACATTTTGAAAGGACATTATGCGCAAAAACACGCTGAAAAACTGAAAACAAAGTGTCATCTCAACAAATCCATTTTTTAAAGTAACAACTCAGATGGGTTCTATTATAAAAGCCGGTTATGTGGCAGCACATCTGATTGAAAAAAATCAAAACCATTTATAGATAGTGAGTTTATTAAGCAATGCATGGAAAGCATGGCAGATATGATCTGTCTTGATAAAAAGACAAACAAACAAACAAAAAAAAAAAAAAAACAAGATTTTTCTAAAATCAGTTTCTCTCATCAGACTATTATCAGGCAAAGAGAAGAAACAGGAATATCTACTGAAAGAACATGTTCAGAGAAGGGCAACAAAACTGGTGAGGGGTCTGGAGCACAAGTCTTATGAGGAACGGCTCAGGGAGCTGGGATTGTTTAGCCTGGAGAAGAGGAGGCTCAGGGGAGTCCTCACTGCACTCTACAACTTCCTGAAGGAAGGTTGTGATGAGAAGGGGCTTGGCCTCTTCTCCCAGACAACAAACAGGATCCAAGGAAGTGGCTGCAAGTTGTATCAGATGAGGTTTGGGTTAGACATAAAAAAGAACTTTATCTCTTAGAGAGTGATCAGGCACTGGAATGGCTGCCCAAGGAAGTGGTGGAGTGGTCATCCCTGGCAGTGTTCAAGAGGGAGCTAGAAGATATGGTTTAGGGGTTTCCTGTAGGTATGGTAAAGGGAGGATGGTTGGACTAGATGATCTTGCAGGTCCTTTCCAACCTTGTGATTCTAAGAAACTGCTGATTGAAAGAAAAAAACTGAGAATTTGAAGTCTTATGCTTTGGTGATAGATGACAGTACTGATGTTATAGATACAGCTCACCTTGACATTTTTTATAAAGTCACTGAAAGAATGGCTTCTTTGGTGCCATTAAAAGACACAACTAAACCTTTTTATTTACATGAGGCAGTAAAGATTACATTAACTAGATTTCCTTTAATCTTTGTCAACATACCTGGCATAGCTACTGATGGCACCCCAGTGATGGTTGTTAAAAAAGAGAGATTTATAAATTAATTGAAGACAATACAAGTGCCCCGGCAACTCATGTTTGATGAAATATCACTGCATTGTACATTACACCTCAAAGCTGTGAATTCCATAAAGTCCATTAGACTGAATCATCATCAGTTCCAGGAGTTCCTTAAAAGTAGGAATATGGATTACTGAGACACAGTTTACTTTTCTGAAGTAAGGTGGCTAAATTGAGTTAAAATGCTAAAATGAATCATGAGATGAAATCAAGTCATTCATGGAATCAAAAGGAAAATTTGTGCTTGAATATTAAGATTAAAAATGGCTCACAGATTTAACATTTTTTGTGGATCTGACCGCTCATGAGTTAAATATACATCTTCAAGGTGAAAATCAACTTATTTGTTTTGTTTTAAACAACAGCAGTGTAGAAAATGAAACTCAAATTGTGGCAAGTTCAAGTTACAGAAAGTAATTTTATGCATTTTGATGCATTGGCTGAACGCAGCCCTGTGAACAAGAAAATATACGCAGCCATGCTTTATGTTTTGACTAAGGAACTGGAGAAGAGATTTCAAGATTGCTGTGAAAAAATCATCAATTTTTGGTGTCTTTGTGACTCCATTTTCAGTCGACATAAACATGTTGCCTGCAAATGGAAGGTAGAGTTGCAATGACATATTCAACTGAAAAATTTATCATCTCTTTACTAGTCTTCCGTAAGCCCTGTCTTTCCAGAGAAACATACACCTGGCTTCACAATCATGCCTTACTCATGTAATAGTATATATATTTGTGAATAACTGCTGCCAAGGATGAGGTACAAGAAGAATAAAATTTTATCAATAATCTCTGACAAACGCCTCGAGAACACCCTAAGAATCACAACCGTTTCCATCAGATCAGACTGATGCATTAGGCTTTCATGTTACATTTTCTTTTAATGGTTTATTTCTTTACATTAGAATACTTTAGTATTTGGGACAAGGAGTCTACACCTGCTAATGATGTAAACAGGCCCTCTGACAATGGGTCTAAAAAGCAGAACTAGGAATTATCTAAGCTCTGTACTTTTAAAATATTCTTTAAATAGTTAACAGAAAAGAGTTACTTCCAACAGGCAAATTTTCATTAGTCAGTGGTACGTCACCAACAGCCTTTTCCAGGAAATGTGTAACCAGGGCACTCCCTCGACTCATACTGGATTTAAAAATAATTATTATTATTTTATATGACTAACTTCCTTAGAAAGGAAATTTCCCTAAGAAAAATACCACTTAGTGTTGTTTGTGCTGAGGGAAACTGTTAGAAAACACTGAGTGAAGAGAGATTACCCCTTTTCACCTGCTTCAGGAAGGCGAATTGTTTTGTAGAATATCTGACAAGAGGAAAAAGGGGACAAAAGGAATTCAGATGAATTTGGCTGCAAATATTCCAGCTCTTGGTATGCACTGCTTTTTGAGACTACTCTTCGCAGTTAGGTGCCCAAATGAGTAGATACTCTGTGAAAACGACAAATATTTCCTTTTCAAATTCTGCTTTCTGTACTTCAGAGTGTCTTTTGAACTATTTCCAAGAAGACTTTGGAAGATAACTAAAAAAGTAAACCTATGGTCAATAACGTTTGCTTAGCTATACAGGGGATGTCACATGCCCTGGCAGAAAAACTGCAAGGATAGCATTAAAGAAAACTGCAAATTATTAAAGACTATGAAAAGCCTGACTTGGCTCATCTTATCTACGCCTTATGCTGAATTCTAATCCAGGTCTAAACTACTGAAAAAAGTAGTGTACTGATTCACTGTATTATTCATGCTTTAGTAAAGTGAGGCACATGGGGAGCTGCATCTTTTTTCCACTCTTTTCCTTAATGGAACATTTGTTCAGATACTGAGAGAGAAATTTCCAGAAGAAAATCTTTATATCCTCCAGTGGTTAATAAGTTAAGCATTTCTATATACAGTTAGGCCTAACAATTGAAAATCCCTAAGTAGAGATTGTGCAAGAGAGGAAATTCATGTTCATATTTTTCACTTTCAACCTCAGGGTCTTCCAGGAGAATCTACTTTCTCATGGGAAGCAAATGCAGCTGGTGTAGAACTGTCTCCGATGCCATGTTGAAATGCTATCATAGCGAGAGCTTGGGCAATATACAACTAGCATTGCTACATATGTAATTCTCTCTCCCTCTCGATCCCCAGGAGGAAAACCTCTCTCAAAATCAGGCTCTCCCAGGACTCACTGGGAAGCTTTATTTTATTCTTGATTGAATAAATCCCTCAACACAAACATATAGATATATAAAGGAAGTCAAACAGAGCCGGAGTGCTTACATTTCTTTCCTGTTAACATTTCTTGCTGCAATAGACCTGTGACTGTGAATTACACTGAGGTGAAAAAGGAAACATTTCAAATGATCAGAGCAAGATTCAGCTAAAATACCAGTTACTCTCCCAAGAGCCCACAAGTTAGAGTAGGACAAAAATCTAAGAACTGGCTACCTTGAAATGACCTTCAGCTCATATACTCTTCCCCCAGCTTTTCCAACATTAGATTTGCTGAGCTTTCAAAATAAAAAACCGCATTGCACATACATCATGCAACGCTGAAAAAGATGCAATGTAGTGAGAGAAATACCTGCAAACAGCTGGCATCAACAGCATGGAAGTAGAAATTTTGAATGGTCCAAATAAATGTTATTCAGAAGACAGAAACTTAACATGGCGGAAGGAAAACAAAGGCTGAATGCCAGCCTCCCATGGGCAAGACCAACTTGTCTTACACAGAAAGTCACAGAAGCTACACCAAAGTGGACAAGCATATAGTAAAGTGAACTGTAGTGGAATGGGAACGTTCTCTATAGCCCTCACCACCTCCAGCTTCTTTCTCATTTTAAGCAGAAGTACATGCTATGTAAAGAGACAGAGCTTAAGGTAAGGGTGTAGAGCATCACCTGTAAGAGCAGAGGGACTACGTCATAAAATGTATCCTACTTCCTCTCTCCAGTCTTTCCTTTGTCCTCAAAGACCTTGAATTATAACAGTTATTCCTATCATAGGATGAATTGCCCACAATTTATTTAAGCTCTGTTGCTGCTAGTTCTTAGCTGATTAGAGAAATCCCTATTGACCCACTATTGCCAGAAGTGAAATACAAGATTTCTATCTACTGCCAACCCAGCAAGAATGTCTACCAGGAATCTCCGTGCTTCCCATGTGGAAGTAGGAACAATATCCTTAAGAGATCAGCTGTGCAGTTCTGATTTTCATGTTCTTTTTCTACCTCATTTCCTTCCAGCACTCTTTTGATACCATGCCAAGAACAAACAGTGAGTGTGTTTAAAGCAAGAAAAAAGCGCACAAAGTATGTGTCCTCCCACCCGCATTTTACTGGAACTCACTATCATTAAGCTGAATAGTGAGCTTGGAGTGGCACCTGATCAACAATGTAAACCTTTGTTATAAAGGAAAAAAAAAAAAAAAAACAACAAAAAATGGAGCGATCTGTTCTGCTTGCAGCTCAAAAACTACGTTCCCACTTCGATGTCCTCCTGGTGTGGACACAGCTGCTGCCACTGAAGGATATTACCTATAGTTTAGTTCTGGCTAGACTGGAAGTAATTCAGTTCAGTTTTTGCTCTAAATAAATAAATAAATAAATAGGTCTAAGAAAGAAATTTTGTGTTCTTTGGGAAAAGATGAGAGATTAAGAGTTCTCAGTTTGGGAAGCAGGACTGGTAAGTCACAGAACTACATCCAAGTACAAAGAGAGGAAGAGATCACTAGAGTAAGAAAAGTAGGCAGTAAAGTTTCCTTAGGTGCAGATTAGCTGAGCAAAATACATTTGCAAGTGCAGAAAGAGAAGCAACTTACGTAAACAGAACATGGTATATTGATTTTAATCATTAATTTAACGCTATCAAAAGGTGGTGACAGCACAAAAGAGTTGATTAGGGTATTTATCCACCCTTTGCAGTCAGACTGCCTGGTACACTTCTGTGTGCCTTATAACTCAACAGTAGGAAACAAGCCAAGCAGTGAGCCTGTTAAACATCCCATCTAAGACATGCCATCCACATTAGGCAAATACTAATAATTTAGCCCCTAAGCCCTTTCAAGCTGAACAGGCGTTATATCTGGCAAGGAAAACACTTCTGAGAAGTCATCCTCAAATTCCAAATCTATATCTACAAGCAGAAGCATTGCAAGTAAAAAAATTACCAAGGGTCTTATGATACAAATTATTACTAACTAAGTGGGTATTTCCACACTATCCTTTTCTGGTCTGTATCTTAAGTATAGGAACCTCCTTTTTTTTTTTTTTTCTTTTTTTTTTTTAAACCAGCACTGCTTACTGTGTTCTGTGTCACCATTTAAAGTTTGTATTTCCATACAGGGCTTTTGTCAGGTCAGGAAACTCAAAATGCAAGGGATGGTAAGGATTTTTCTGCTCTGGACTGCTTAATTTGCAACTATTCTGTCTCAATGATACACCTGAATAAACGTGAAAGTCTGGACCTGCACACCAAGCACTTATTTCCCCCAGTAATAACTGTATGCTGTAGCTCTGTGGCTGAAACATCCATCGAGCAGGTTTTGGAGGACAGATCCTTTCTCATTTTCATATAACAAGTACTGTCTTACAACTGCTGTATGATGGCACTGGCCACAGCACAGCGTCAGATTTGCTTTCACACTGCTGCCATGCGTTGCATGCCCATGGTACAGTATGTCATTCACTGAAAACAAAGTTCTACATTTTGAACTTTACACTTCACTGTACAGCATGAGGAAGGATTACACAACGTTAGTAATGAAACAACCTCCCAAACTAATAATGGAGCTGTTTCTTGCAGACATCCAAGACTACGAATCCTAAATATCTGAAAATGAGACAATGGGCCTTCAGTAAATAGAAGCTAACAAACTACCTAAGCTGTAAAAAAAAAATCATATATATACGATCACACACATATATATTTTTCTTTGGGATCCTTTGTAACCAGCTTCTGAGTCCTGTGAACAACCACTTCTAGTTCTTCTTTATGCAGGCCATAAACTGGCTTCAAAAAGTACAAATCTCAAATTCTTTCAATCATGTGACTCCAGTAGCTGCATTTTTAGGTACAAATTTCCCCGTACTTCCACATTCACTAGAAAATAACAACAGAGAGCAGTGTTCTGCTGGTATTCAAATGTTTCCCATGTACTAAGAAAACTCCTAAATAAGTTAAAATGCAATTTCTTGGCAGCAGGCACATCATACACACCAATTCAGGGGACTCTTTTCAAAGTAATAAAGCAGTTTTAATTGCCATCCAAACAGGAGGTAGGGAATAAAGGCCCACTCTCAAAAGAAAAAAGAAAAAAAAAAAAACACCTGAAAAGCTGATTCCACATTTTTTTGGGCAGTGAACATCAGATAATTTTGTGCAACTAGGTTTTATCATCAGAATATTCAATATATTTTACAGATGAGGTAGTTGAGACAGCAAAAAAGGTGAACTGAAACATCTGAATATTCCCTTCCCTGTGCCATCTGAAATCATATCCTCCAAGTCCATACAAAATGCGCTTGGCAAACTGTGGAGTCTCATCTGAGCTTTCTGCCCAGCCCATCTAAACTCAGAGCTGTAAGAATTCCATAGGGCACAAAGACTCACTAGTACCTCCCTTCTCACTTTTCCACTGACAGGGAAGGTACAGAGCAGGGAAAAAAACACAAGCCACTTCTTGCCTATTGAAAACTCTGCTACAACAGCCTGAGCTCTCTGGGGATGCCCTCCCTCCATTGTGTCTTAGCTGGGATGGAACAAAGGTCCTTTTTTTCCTCTAGCTTAACAGGAAGCACATATCTGCAACTCCTCCTCTCAGCTATTTTCATGACCACACCAAGATGTTCCTTATTATAGGGACTGACTTAAACTCTGCCAGTACCCCTGATTTCTCCTTATCACAAGCACAACCACAGCCATGGCACTCAGTTCTCATGGCAGCCACTTGCAGTTTCTGGGTCCTACGTCTGGAGCAGCAGTAACACCAGGTAGTGCAGGACTCAAATCAGAGCTGCCTGCTCCACGGGAGAAGGAGCAGAGTGGCTCCTCCACTTAATAAACCATCTCTAGCATCACATCCATTTGACTCAGTGGTTGGTGGGGGCCATATGAGACAGCAGCAAATAGCAGGGGAGAGAAGAAGGGGGAGGGAGTGGACGAAAGTGAGACTTACAGGGAGGAAGACTGGGGGGAAGGATATGCTCCACTACAGAGAATCCTGTCAGGATGCAATTTATTTTCATTTTGCGAGGGAGTATAATGGTGTACTGCCTGAGCTCCCTCAATGGCTGTTTTGAAGTGAACCAGGCTGGTATGTCTTTAATTTATCATTTCATTATGAAACAGTTTCCCTTCCAAGAAGCCTTCAAGTCAGGAAGCTCTGTCTGCCCACACAGGAAATTCCTTTGCAGCAACTTCCCCAAAAAGGAAATTTCCCTCAGAAGTGAGCCCAGCTCATGCCTTTGAGCAGAGCTGTTTGAAGAGGCTCTGGCATGCAAGCCCCGCAAGCACCCCTGGCTTCTTGCTGCAGTCGGCATGCCAGGATCAGCAGCTCTGCTCTTGGGCTGGTGTGCACTGACTCTGCTGCACTCAATTGTTCTCCTCCTTCCCCCTCCCCAAAGGCAACCAGGAGCACACAGAAGAGATGAGCTGCTGAGCCTTCTACTAGCAAAGAAATCTCTAATCACGAGAGAGACACATGCACAGCTAAGACTGGTGGAAAATAAGCAGGGGGAGAGAAGTAAGAACTGTAGAAAAAAATCCCCAGCTACTCCAAATCCCCAGCTTGAAAATCAGTGGGACAATTTACGCTGTTTCTTGGAGCATTTCTGACGGCATCCCACAGACTGCACTCTGGCCCTTCCATATACTCTGTTTTTAATTCAATGACCTTTTGCAGTGACGGTTTGTAAGCAAAAGGGAAGGGAGGGGAGACTATGTGGAGGAAAGGGGGGGAAACCACATCTACAAAAATGAATCTCACAGACATCTTGTGAATCATTAAGTGGGAGAGAGCCAAGAATATCCAAGCTAGAGTGAATAACAACATACGGTATTTTATGAAGCACCTTAGCAATGGGGACATAGATCAGAAGCACTGCCAGACTTCCAGTAAGTTTTCAATTTATCACTTCAAATCACAAGTAATTACTGAATAACATCTTTTTTTAAATGACTACACCCAGAAACTCACACTGTTTGGGGCAAGAGAGGAAGCAGAACTGAAATTCACATTACACACTACATGGATGAGACAGAGCCGAATAACGGGCACAGGCTGAGCTGGGTCTTGGACTGGGTGACAACAAGTAAATGAAAGCAATCCTCTGAGGGTATGTGGGAGAAACAAGCACTAGAGATGACAGAACTGCCTAGGGGTGATTACAGTCCATTGGCAGACTATACATAGAGAAATTTTCAGCCTTCCCCCTTCCTTCTGCATTTAAAATTTGTTTTTCCAGCACCTGAAGAGATGCGGTCCTTGAGCCCGAAGCTCCAGCAGGTGGCTGCCTGCCCTCCTCTCCCATTCCTCCCCCATCACCAGTTAGCTTTGTCCTGTTGACTCGCCAGCTAATTTACATGACTTTTTTTCTATCGCTACCCTTGGCATTACATTCAGTGATTCAGTCAGCTGTTGTGTAAAGAAACTTTTGTCAGAATTGCTTAAAGGCAAATCCCCCCCACTGAACTTTTATCCGCAGCTTCTAGCTGATGAGTTAGTTATCACCTAGAAGAGACCTTTGGCACAGCAGATGCCGGCTGAATATTTATCTGCTTGGATGGCATCCACGCTACCATCAAGTCACTGGAGATGGTTATGAGATAGGGTGAAATTTTAAAACCGCCGCACTAGAAATGATCGCTGACCCATCTAGCCAAATGTCTTTGGGAGTCGCTGCACAAGCAAAAAGTATACGGAATAAGGAATCATTAATTAATCTATTTTATAACATATTGCCTACCCGTCTCTGCCAACCTGTGGTTTATGGACCTTAAGAGCCACGGTTGCATCCAGACCGCTGTTTCCACACTGACCTAATGACTTATACCTCTACAGGTTTAGTCTGTTCCTTTCAGATTCCTTTCCAGCCCCGTCATTTCTTCCTGCAATGATTTCCTCTTTATAGCGATGCACCCTCATTCACGTTTCTTTTAAACATGCTGCCCAATATCTCAGTCCTCTGGATTTGCTGTTTTGGGAGAAACAGCAAATAATCTTTCCTGCTTTACCTTCTTCGCAGCAAGTATGACTTCACAGCCACATGGCAACATTCTCCCAGCCAACACATTCACTCATAAAACTATCTTGTCCTCAAAGTACAGAATCCTATCCCCTGTCTTTAGTCTCCTGAGAAGAAGAAAACTGGGAAAGCAGTGTGTTCTAGTTAGCTTCCTTATCATATTATAAATGATAGTGTGGATAAATGCACTACATGCTGAGTGGGACTGAGTTTGAACAAACACAAGGTGTTAAAAAAAACACTCTTTAGAAGTTCATGACACTCAGAAAGTTTGTGTTAGAACTTCAGTTACCCAACGATTTTGATACAGAATGTTCAAATGAAGTCAATTTAGTAGATGACCATAAATTAGAGGTAGAACAAACTAGACATTTTATTAATACAGAGAAAGATGATGTCCCTGCTCTTCCAGTTGTCAGCAACTATTAAAGCGCAGCTCTTCTGAGACTCAATTTATATCAAGTACACATGAAATTTAAAGCTGGTTGTACCATTTTAACCATATTTTACAGCCTTTATATTATTGATGTCACGTTGAACTCATAAATGTTGTTTTAAAAACACCTTAGAATGAAGGCCTAGTATTTTCAAAAATAACAGTATGAGCTACCTTTACTTACTCTGATTAACACAGTGGTGCCAAGGCTGTTCGTGGATTTGTCTTCACGTTAGCAGCCTTTAGGAAATGGCTGATGGAGTACATTCAGTCAGAAAGTACTTAATACATATGACTGAGCTTCACTTACAACTATAATCTGATTTAGAGATTTCAAACCATATACAGTACTGCCAGCTCTGTACACTCAATCTGGTAAAAACAGATTGAAAGACCAGTTCAGACCTGTGCCCATACTTTCAAACTCTGGCTGACTCTCCACCATCAGCTTCTCACAGCCAAGATTTGGGGAAGACTGTAAGCCTAATGGGGACAATGCATAGCACAGGAGTCCACTATCTTTTTCATCCAACTTTTCTGATCATAAGCAATATTTCTATAACCTTACCTAAACGAAGTGGCTGCAACACCCTTTAAGTGGCAATCAGTATCAAGCGAAAAAGGAATAGTAACAGGGCCTCTGTGCAGAAAATCTAAGCTCCTGAGCTACCCTCTTCTCTGTAGTATCTAAATATTTCAAACACGTACACAGAGACACATAACCTTGCCAGACTGAGAAAAAAAAATGAAGAGACTTTTTAGTTTTGAAATGAATTTTGACTGCTAACTCTTTTCAGAGTTCACGCTTTTTAAATACACATATTCACTGCAAATAATGGAGGAGGACCAGAAAGGCCCTGTGTGGGCCTCACAGACACTTTGGACTATCAGGGTCCTCAGAAGAAAATCACAGTTATGGAGGACTCACCACAACGCTACATATTCAAATAACTGGAGAGATATCTGGATTTATCTCTGTGTTTTCTTTTAAATTGAATCAGATGCCAAACTTTCTTGCTTGTTTTTTACTCTGATTTTAAAATTGAAAGAGGGTATAAAAATTAGATGAGTACTGCAAATGTTCCAGCCCCTATAGAGATGGAGTGCCTCTTATTTGAATTTTGCTGAGTTCCAGAGCTCTGGTCCTGAACCAACCTTTGAACTACTGTGTGTGACCTATTCACCGCTAACCTACATGGTGTGTTGCATCCCTGAGAACAATACAAAATGGCAGTATGGAATGACTCCTATGATTTGTCTATGCTCATTTGCAGCGAGAGAAAACCACTAAGCAAATTGTAGAGCAGCTATGAAACAAGTCTGATGTATTTAACAAGGATACTTGTCACCACTGCCTTTTAGTGTTTAAAGAGCAGTTAAAGAAAAATAAAGAAAAAGAAATAAACAAAAAAGATAAAGGTGCCTGAAACAATTACACACTCAGCAATACAACATAATGCAGCTAAAAGCCCTGAGGAAGTTTCCAAGGAAGCAAGATACAAAGAAATATGACACAGAAAAAAGAAAAAGAAAAAAAAAAAGTAGAAAAAAAAAAAGTGGAACAAAGAAGTGTCTGTGTACAGAGGGTGTTTTCTGACAAAACATCTTCACTGAAGCACGGAGAGGAAGTGAAAGGTTAAAAACTGAAGGAGACGGATTGCTTGGAAGAAATCAGAACGGAAGAGAAAATAGGAAGGAGGAACTTAGATACATAAAGGGAGATTTCCCCCACTAGGAAATGCACAAGGACACACTCAAGCGGCAGAACTGAAATGAATAACTGGTTTGTGGACCAACAGGGGCCGGGGCTACTTCCTTCTGTGCTAACAAGAAGGAGGAAGTGGAAAGGGAGAAATTCTCAGTATTGCATAAGACCAAAGAGGCACAATCATTCCTTCCTCTCTCTTTCCCCAGCCACTGGCCAAATGGGTAGAAGCACAGCACAAACCATTTACTTCTACAAATATGTTCTGGATAAAAGTGTGTCAGCTGCTAAGGTGGTGAGACAACTAATGACTTCAGTGGGTACAGAAGTTTGCCCCTTTTTTTTTGTCTCTACTAACACCAACATACAATTTCTGGTTCAGCACCCAAGTTTTCATCATTGCACATGACTTGTGCAATTTTAATCAGGTGGGCAGATCCATAAATGTGTTTCATGAGCTCTCCCTTATCATTATTATTATTGCTATTAGTGCCCAGCGTGGCAGGATTTTGAGCTCTGGAGCCTGTAAGGAGGGAGGGTTTAAATATCACAGCACCTCTCTGCTGGCTTGAGTTGATGGAAATGTTCTTTAAAGCTTAGCATCAAAGCATTCACTTTATAAGCTGGAAGCTTTGGTTCTTTTGCCAGGAGCAACTTCTCCCCATAATTAATTAATATCACATTAATTGTACATGTTCCACTGGCCTGTTGAGGAGGCATAGCAAGACCTGCATACACAGATCAACCTCTTCTGTGCCGGCCCAGAGCAGAGGAGGGAGAAGGTCAAGGTGCTTCAGGTGCTTTCAAAGGAGACTGGACTACAAGCAAGGTGCTAAGGGTTGTGTAGCCTGCTCACAAAGACAGCACACTGAGCTCTGCTGTGGAACTTCAACTAGTAATGCAGGGGCAAAGGGATCTTCCACCAGCTGCGGCCTTGTGCAATCTGTTGGGCTCCATGCCAGCCCTGAACACAGCCAGCAGGCTAAGAGGAGGGGCCTGTGGCAGCCCAGTGCCCTTGTGGGTAGGATTTGGCTGCAAGTCATAAGATTCTGCGAAACTGCTGAAGAACAGAGGAGTGGGAGGAGAAAAAGGAAGGTTGTTCAATCCAGCTTCTGCCATGCTGGGCCATAACTCTCAGCTAACTGCCAGTGGCAAGGAAGTCACACTCAGTCCAGGGGCTTCAACCACGGAGCAACCTGTGCTCCCTCAGAAATCTGGGAGGAAAGATGAGGCAGAAACCTGGGAGAAGAGAGGATCCCTCACTAGCACCAGAGCTGCCTGTGGAGATGCCACAGTTAGCAGACACACAAGACACTTCATCTGCCTGCGGGCAGACATGAGGATGGAAAACAAAAGTGATGTTTGCCTGCTGATCAGGATGGTTTATGGTGTGGACTCATCCTCCAAAAAACAATAAAGCTGGTGGACACAGCACATTTCAATTATAATCTGAATGATGGATACCGACCTGTAATCTAACCAGTAAAGAAGTTTTCACTCTACTGCTTGTACCAGATTTATTCATCTCTACAAGTTTACTTGTGGGTAAACAGTTATTCACTTTCTGAAGGTACAGTGTGTTTGGGATTGCTAAAAGTACTACTGAAAGAGCTAAGAAAAACAGGACTAACATGGGGAAAATTGTGTTGGAGTCCAAAACTGAAGCTGCAACATCAAGAATACATGAAAAAGAACCATTAAAAGGGGGTAGAAAATACTGAAAATCTGGAAGTTTTATAAACTAGCAGTACAAAATTGTCCCAACAAGCTGCTTTCAGAAAAAGGCTAATTTATGGCTATTAATTTCCTACAGATGGTAAATGTGAAAACAAAATAGTTTTTTAAAAAAATGTAGATACAGATGATGCTTACTCCA
The DNA here is from genome assembly GCF_054131305.1 of Coturnix japonica. Lineage (NCBI taxonomy): Eukaryota > Metazoa > Chordata > Aves > Galliformes > Phasianidae > Coturnix > Coturnix japonica. Next base: position 67,669,894 of record NC_140663.1, read on the forward strand.
ACATGATGAAGCACTTTAGCAAAATATATATAGGAATCACTAAAATGCAGGCACATAGCAAGAATACTGAATTCTGCTTAAAACACATAATATTTTTTTTTCTCAAAAAAGGAAGGCAAAATGCAATTTTTGCTTACCATACAATGAGTAGGGCTTTTTTCTTTTACAGCAGCATGAGAAAGACAAGAAGAAATAAACAGATACCTATACTTTATGTAACGTAGTTACTTTATATAAATACAGATTAAAATATTAATCAGTGTATCTGAAGAGCTAGTGGGTGTCAAACATAAGCCTCCGATCTCATACTGACCCTTTCTTTCAGCAGCTTGAAAGAAAGGCTAAACAAGTCTCTCTACAATTCAAAAAATAAAAAGGTAGCTATTTATAGCTGCATTTATTGGAGTTCTTTCCTTATCAGGAAACATGTAGCTGGGAATTACTGTCTGCCTACATCGGAAATTCTTTCAGAGATGCAAAAACCCAAAAAGGAAATTTTCCTTCAAAAATACTCTTTCTTTTTTTTTTTTTCTCTGCTGATGGGTTTAAAATAATAAGTCAGTGCTTTGACCAGGTCCCTCTCCCTTTGGGAGTTCTGTTCTGCAAAGAAGAAGCTTTAAGATACCTGAGGGAAACATAAAATAATGCTGAGAACATAATTATTAAGCTAAGAAAGCAAGCCTTTTCTGCAGGATACTGTAACAGTGCAATTTCATTACCAGCATTACATTACTTTCTTCTGAAACATGCAAGTTCCTAGAACTTATACCCAACAGAAAGCATTAGCAAAATTTATCACTGTGGCAAAAAGCTGGCTCTCATGATGCTGACTACAGCTGGTTTGTTCACCTTCCCTGTATGCAGGATAGCCTCAGTCTCTCCCGACTGACATCCTGTCCCCCATCTCACTCTATCTACTTTCACCTCAGGGCATGCCCAGCGGTGCATAGTCCAAAACCCAATGAAACTGCTGCTCTTCTTTTCGACAATCGAAGCCAAAATTCCATTTCAGGGTATGATCCCCTCTGCATGTCACAGCACTGAGAGAGGGCAAAGATCACACAGAAAATGTGTGTTTACCCTTGGAAGACGGGCTCATTTTCTTGCAGCACATAAAATGCAGGGCTGTAAGTAACTGCAAGACTAGCAAATACCTGCAGCTAAAAGGATCCACTCAGTAAACTTTTAAATAAGTAGACATGCCCTGCCTCCAATCAACACCCATCACTTTGCCATGGAAGGAGTCCCTTATCCTGTCTCTGAACACCCCACATCATGCCTCTGAAGCCAGGAAGGATGTGTTGGTTAATTATTGAAGATGTTCATTCCATTTTAACTTGTTGCAGCTTAATTTAACAGTTTTGTTGTTTGCTCTTTATAATTGCTGTTAAGTTACCTGACCCTGCTGCCAGTGCATAATGGACTTTTTTTCAGCAGGATACAGACATACAGAGATCAAAACCACACAGGTACATGCAGTAAACAAAGCAGGCTGCTCATGGCTATTATCAGGGTATGATTTTCACATATGAAGATCCATAAGCAAAAATTTGGAGTTGCACAAGTATCCCACTTATTTAACTGTAGAAAGCCCATCAGAAGTGACTGTTCACTAACTGCCAACATCATCAATTGTATTCCTATTAAATATATAAACAACTCATACTTATGGAGCAAAGTTCACTGCTATATTAACAATAGCCTGATAGTTCTACACTGGGCATGCCTTGCACAAAACACTAGATGTGAACAGTGGACATATTCATATACATTAATCCCAGAGAAGACAGACATTGCACAAGAACTCACAGAAGAGGAACAGCTGATGAATAAGTGCTTCTGCCCTTCATAATACCTATAGGAACTCCTAACTAAGGTGCTGGAGACTGGGCTGCCAAACCTGGATGGAACCACTTCACCAAAAATGTCTTCTCCAAAGTTACAAATCATCACTGAGTCCTTCTGCTCCAGCAACAAAACGAGAAGCTATAAATTAGGAACAAAAGCCTGTTTAACCTGGCTGTGTTGTATCAGGAGTACCAGCACAGGGGCAAGTAATGTAGAAGGAAATCCCAAACCAACAAAGTGGATGCCAAATAATTGGTACTGGGGTGAGTGGGTGTGCACATGGCCTCCTCTACATTAATCCCTAGTATCTTAAAACTGCTGTAGGTTTCTCCTCACACATCACAGATTCATAGAATCCTTAGAGTTGGAAGGAACTTTTGAAATTCATCTAGTCCAACTCCCCTGCAATAAACAGGGATATGCATAGCTAGATCAGGTTGTCCAGGGCCTGATCCAACCTCACCTTAAAAGTCTCCAGGAATAGGGCATCGCCACACTTCTGGGAAACCTGTACCAGTGCCTCACCACCCTCACTGCAAAAGACTTTTTCCTGATATCCAACCTAAATCTACCCACTTTAAGCCAGAAGCTTTGTTCTGTCACCATGGACCCTACTAAAGAGTCTGTCCCCTTCTTTCCTGTAGCTCTCCCTCAGATATTGAAAGGCCGCTATCAGGTCACTTCAGAGTTTTCTCTTCTCAAGGCTGAACAGCCCCAGCTCTCTTAGCCTGTTCTCACAGGAGAGGTGTTTCATCCCTTGGATCGTCCTCCTCTGGATGTGCTCCAACAGGTCTCTGTCTCTCCTGTACTCAGGACTCCACATCTGGATGCAGTATTCCAGATCCTGGTACACCACATCCTGGTAGTCCCTCTAAGCGCAGGACAGGTTTGTTTTCTTCCAATGTTCAGAGGCTCAGCTCTGTTTTTTACTAAAGCAGTGGATGCAGCACATGTGCTATATTGGTTCTGCAGGGTTTTCTATCACTTCTGTGTTTTCTTGCAAGGCACTCACCACACAACCATTTGTTATTGTAGGGTTCTTAGTCATGGCTTAAGAGAATCTCTCTTCTGTGCTTTCTTTAACTGTATGGTTATTAAAGAATTCTAGGTTCTTTTATTTTAAAAAAATTTACATAGAAGATTTGTAACAAAATACAAATAACAACAAAAAAAGTAGATGCAGTTGGGATGGAAAGCAAAAAGCAATCTAATTTTAGAGTCACTGATTCTGACAGCATCCCTTTAAGACAAAGCTAAAAATGCTTCAAATCCAGCAATGCCATAAATGTCCTGCTGCTTTTGCTTCTTATTCCTCCCCACATTTTCCAGGGGAATTCCACAAGGGACCAGCTTGAATCCCACATTAAAGTGACACAGCTCCCTTTCCCCACTGAATAGAGGTGAATCTGTGTTCTGAATTCTTAAAACCCCTACATGAAGCATTCCAGGAGTGCAAGAGATTGGCTGAGTACCACTGAGACCCTCACACCACGAGCTCTCCATGCCCCAAAGCACAGGACTCAGATTCCTACCTCAGAGGTGCTTTAAAAGTTCCCACCAGGACAGGAAGGATTTCATTCATCTACATGCTTCCACTGGGGTTGTCAGTGCAGGAAACTGCTGTGCTAACTCAGCTTGTGTATATATACACACACATGAAAATAAAACATATGTGTATATACACATATACATATATATATGCATATATAAATTTAAAAGTGCTTGGGTCTAAAACACTCAAGAAGCAGAAATCAGTTCATGGTGCTGGCTCTTCACAACATTTTTCATATTTGATCTGTGTGTCTCTGCCACAGTAACTAGGCTGCAGAAATGAGCACACAGTTTTAAGGTTAAGCTCAACAGCTGATTACACCAAGGTGACAGAATGAAATGGACCCCAAGTCACCTTGATGTACACCTTGTGACAAGGGGCTCGGTTCCCTCCAGCAGATAAACAAAGATCATGTCAGAAAAGTGTAAATGAGGATTTTCATGGTGCAATGGCTACTATTTTCCCAGCTGGATCAGTAATAAGGTTTTAGTCCCCCAGTCCCACATATTCCATGTAACATTCTTCTGTACGGAATAGCTGCATCTATACTGCGTTTAGACATGGTTCAAGAGTGAATCTGAGGCTGGGCCTCCAACCTACAACTTATCCAAGCTGCCTGAGCATATGACTGCCTCAAAGCAGACTGGAAACTCACAGCAAGGAACACCCAGGAGGCAGGACATGCTTTGTACCACACTCAAGAGGTCACTGGCTGGCTGTATCGATAATTTTGATTGCCTGTGTGGTATTGATATTGGCCCTGCTCTTAGTAGCTCACAATGTAAATGTGCAAGAAAAGCCCACGGTGGAAGAAGATGCAACACAAGAAGATTAAGAACTGCAGAGAATCAGGTGGTAGTGAATAGTGCAGAATAGTGCAACTTTTCAGGCTTTTTTTCTTTTTCTTTTTTTTTTTTTTTTTTTTATGGAAGTGGGTTTGATTTGCTTAGGAAAGGACAAACTACACACAGAGAGAATAAAATATAGCATAAAAAGGAGATTAGAGGGAAAAAACAAGCATATGAAGGACAGTAAGAGGGAGGAATTAGGTTTAAGTGGCCATCTCGTCAGAGAAGAGCAAAGAAGGATGAGGAAGAAGCCAATCATCTGAGAAAGACAATTCAGATCCCGTTAAAAACAGTGGGGATCTAAGTATTCATTTCAGTGGATTAGTCTCATAGTCATTAATTTGACATTCTGGCCACCTCTCACAGTCCCTTTGTCTTATGCAGCTTTTATTTTATTTTTCCTGTATGTGCGTCAGTCAGTTTTGTTCCCCAAAGATCCCTCCAAAGTAAATATTTTTATTGCTTGCTACTCTAAATGTGGCTCAGGGTGAAGGGCTTTTTTTCCTGTCTCACTACATACTTTCAGTTCAATGCACTGAATATTCTAGTAACTAAATAACAATACGTCTAACGCTTCAAAGTGGCTTTTCCAGCTGCTAGCCAAAATTGTTGAATAATTAACAGGTGCCAAAGGATTAATAAAAGAAGTAACATAATTAATAGACACAATGCAGAAAAAATGGATCCTTGGCAACCCTGACAATGTTGTTGTTTCCTCCCTCTTAATCGTTGCCTGTATTCCTTTACAAAAAAGAAAACTCGTGCCCTTAAAACACAAATGATGCATACAAGCAACAACATCTGATAATGAGAAAGAAACTTGCAATACATTTAGTTTGGCGTCTGATAAATGCCTCAGTTTAAAGAACCTCCCAGCTGAGAGTCTTTCAACATCTTGACCTGACCTTCTACTCATGTCCAGTCTTTGGGTTACACAGAGGGCCTATTTGTAGAATGTGGTATAGATCGCAAAGATGGAGAACCAGTGAGGAAGCACCACACTGCTTTCCACTGAAGAGAATAAAATACCAGTACAAAAAGCATGCAGAAAGATTCCTACAAAGCAGTCACTAAAAAGGTAATCCCTTAACACAATCTTTGCATTAGTAGATTTCCCTTCAGTCGTCCTTAATGAAGGCAGTGGGACAGACAGCAATTAAAACGAATACAAATATGTTAAGATAAAAAATGTGATCAGACTAGCAGAATACGACCAGACCCATATGCACTGAAGTTCATCAGAATCATCTGCAGCCTAAAAAGTACCCCAGACAGGAAAACCGAAGACCAGAACCCAATTTTATATTTGAAACAAGGAATACTCAAAGAATTTTACAAACAGGTCCCCATCTTCACCACCACTCATCTAAAAGTGAGCGCAGTCAAGAAAACAACAGCATAAAATGATGCACATATCACAGTATCTGGAGTGTGTCTTTTTATTCTGAGTATTACTGCAGGCTGCTGGGGGTTCAGAGAAAAGCAAGAACAAGAAAAGTTAGTTGCTGCCAAGAATAAGTGGTTTGTGTGTACAGAAAAGTATGTGCAACGTGCCCTGCTATGACAATGGGCTGCAGGCAGATGAAGGATGCCAACAGCAAAGAAAAAAATGAGTAACTAGTTCAGAGGAAGAAACGAACTCTTGTTCATGCTTGTATCAATAGAGAACACTGTGAAATCTTTGCCCATGAGATAATGTCCATCTCCCTAAACAAACACATATGTGCTCCCAAGGGAAGATGCCCTTTAGAGATAAAAATCAGACTGTGCAAACTGACAGATACGTGCAAAGGGGAATGCTGCTTTACAGGCAAGAGCACAGATTAGAGCATGCAACAAGTCCTTCTTCAGCACTGACGTTTTTGCGCCTCTTCCTGAAGAAGTTTTATGGTCAAAGAGACCGAAAGAAAATCATGAAGCCTGTAAGTATGTAATTACAGTTGCTATAGAAGGCAAAACACCTTATTTTTATTTTGTGTAGTACAATAAAGAGAAAAACTGTATTCCCTGATTCAGCATATATTAATAGATATATCCGTATCTTACATGGAGTACCCTCTTTCCAGACCTAAGAGGTGCTTTTTTTTATACCATATGCTATTGGCCAGAGCATAAAATAAATAAGTAATGTCACTGAATCAGACAAAAAAAAAAATAAATGGTTTTTAATACAAAAGAAAAATAAAGAACCGTCTCTCCATGGTAATATGGATTAAGCTTCCTCGAAGATAAGGGGTATGCAAATAGTGTCATAGCTTCCATCTTTCCCAGCATTATTTATTATTATTTTATTAATATTTACAACTTAGAAAAAATTATGCACTTAGAATTATTTTACAGGATATCCAAGGTCACAGGAGACACCAAGGGCAGAGCCTGTAGGAGAACTGAAATTGCTTCTCTGGAATCCTCATAAACTACTCCACTGTCCAAACACTCTTTCTATCTGATGTTAATGTAGTCTAGTAGAGATCAGGCATGCTGCAAAGCTACCGTGCATATACACTGGGAACAAAGTGCAAACTGGAGATCATTGAACTCTCTGACTACATATCTCAAACACATCCTCTAGCATTGTACTGATAGTTTATTTACAGCATGACCAATACATATTTCATAGATAATAAATACTTTATTTTATTTTATTTGCTCATTAGGCAAATGAGCATTTTTATATGCATGGGTCAGAAGTCACTAACCCAGACGTATAGTATCAGATAAAATTGTGTAATATCAGAAAATCATTCTTACTATCCCAAAGCTTCATAGTTAAGACTGATTACTTGTAGCTCTATACTACGGGAATACAGCAGGGTGGTAAGAAAGCAGCTAATTAAAACAGGGAAGAATGTGTGAAAATGGGAACAGTGTCTCCATGTCCTGGGAAGGGTTGTTTCTCTACAGATTTCTATCTTTTGACCAAGGTAAAGAAAGAATACTCTGCATGCTGGTAGCACTGAGGGATCTGCATTCCACTCTTCTCAACTTTGCAGTTCTCCTTTCTTCAGTCTCTGGATCAAATATCCCAGCACAACTAAGAATCATTTGCTCACCAAACACTGAGGAATAATTTATTGCAAAGGAAATTGCTCTACTTATCGTCCAGATACTATTGGGTATTAGCACCTTTAGAGTGCTCTCAAACATTAGAAACAATGAAATTTCTAATAAGGAAGGCATAAAATACTGTCTGAATCCACCAGGTGTACTTCATTATTTCTATAGCTAACATGAGGAAGACTGCTTCTGGAATATGATCTTGAGGTCTGAAATCTTCACCTTAAGAAGGACGTCTTAGGTAGGAAACAGTTTGCAGGAGATGATACAAACGCAATCTGTAATCCACAAACTGTACAGGAACGTAAAGAACTTCTCATCCTAAGCAGTTTAGTCAAGAAAAGGTTAAAGCGTGACTTTATTAAAAAGCACCTATAATCAAGTGTAGTCTTTTGGCAATATTTAGCAGGAAAGGCGATAATGAGATCAGTAGTTTGAAACTGAGCTCGACTAATTCAAACTATAAATAGGGCACTTTAAAAAAAAAAAAAAAAAGAAGAAGAAAAAAGAAAAAAACAGCAAATAGGGAGGATAATTACACATTTTAAGCACTGACAGAACTTAGGAAGAAACCTTATATCCTCCTTATCCCTTAAGTCTTTACATGGTGGAATCTTTATAACATGCTGTAGCTTAAGCAATTACTGAACTTAAAATGCAGAGGCTGAGAAATTCTGTAACTCGAGTAATACCACAGATCATCCTAGATATTCCTAATAGTACCATCTGACCTTGTTATAAGTCTATATGCTCTAAACAGTGGTTCTGAATGTGTTTGGGTCAATAATTATTGCATACTGAGCTAAAAATACTGCATTGCTACAGACTAGTAAGGCTACTAGTAAGGCTATATAAACCTGCTTCACATTGTTTATGATCTGAGACACTGACTTTGTCAAAGAATATTCCACAGATGTTTAATAATTAATCTTCTGTGTTTTTATAATACAGAAGGGCAGACTGGTGTGGAAATAATAATGGAACAAAAGCTTCCTTAGAAGTTTTAAAATGTGCAAATTGAAAGAAAAAAAAAAAAAAATCAAGGCAAAAGGTTCAATCACACCCAAAACACTGGACAGAAAGTTTTGACTGAAAGGAAACCTTTTAAGCTTCACACTCTACCTGGCATGCTGGCTGGCTGATAAGAAGGAAGCCGGTAGTAAACAGTGCCCCACCCTTCCAGCATCAAGGGGCTCTGCCTTTCTATGCTGTGCATCTGTTAAACTCAGTTAGGAAGGCAGTAAAATCTGAAAAGCCGAACATGATCCTCTGTGGAGAGGACAGACGGCAGTTCTCAAACCAGAATTAAATTCCACTAAATAACACAAGGGGAAGAAAAAAATCTCAGGGGCTAAAAGCCACGCTGCAGAGAACTGCTCCATGTTGGCTTTGTTTTCTCTGCCTTTTGGGCATAAGCTTTAAAATTGACCATAAGTGCTCTAGCAAGTCCTCCCTGTGCTGGGGAAATAGGCCAGCATGCACAGGCAGAGGCAAGAATCTCGGGATCTCAGAAGTCTGGCTACTCGGGCAGTAGACAGACCCACAAAGAAAGCTGCAGTGTCAGCTTGCATTCTGGACCATCAAAAGTACAAGCTGGGTTATTCTGCAGCACAGGCAACAAAACAAGGACTGTGAAGAAAGAGGCGTGGACACTGAGCAATCCTGGAGCACTGAAACTCACTGGCCATCAACGGTGTGAGCACAGGATTACTGAAGTGCTGGGAGAACAGTTTGCATCCAGAAAAGAAGCATGCTTGGAAAACAGCTGGGGACAGAAATGACAAATCTTTTATTCCCTTTTTGTTGTTTAAATTGAAAGATCACCTCAGGAGACCATTCCTTTTCCAAAATCCCAAACAGTACGCTGCCATCTGACAGATGGAAGTTACGTTTGCCACTGGCCCCTGTTGCTTCTTATTGCTCAAGTACCCCAGGAATGTGACACCTGATAAAAGTTGTCTTAAAATCTCTCAATTTACATCAGAACTGCTTCCTCCCTAAAAAGGAAAATTCCATTCTTTCTCAACTCCACCCTATCTCACTAATCCACCTCTCCCTGGTCAACAGCCCTTGGCCTTTCCTATTCCTCAAACATTAAATCATCTCAGCAAGGAAATGCCTGGCTCTCACCTTGATCCCAGCTTGTTTTTGTTATAAAGGCAGTGATGTGTCCTTCCTCCTTTGCGCAATCCTTTCATGTAGAGATTAGCCCTTTCCTCCTTGTTCATCACTGCCACTGTCTGAGTAGAAGCAGAGTGCCTGGGCACCCACTGAATAAATGCACTCCACTTACCACAGTTAGTGAACCTGACTGTGCCACAGCACATCAATGAGCAATTCCTAAAACACAGACAGATACACAGAGCTTCCTGATATATTAAAACCTGCACATTTTTCCCTGTCAAGAGAGAGAAGCCAAATCCTAGACAGGAGGTGCTGGTGGGGAAAGAAAACAGCGACCTGAGTTGTTTAAAAATAATACACCGAAAATCAAGCCATCAAGAGCTTTAAAGAAAATTCGAAAGCCAGGGTACTTCCCTACACATCTGCCACCATAAATAAGTAAGTAAATAAATAAATCCTCCCCTCACCCTGCCCTGCACCCTCCTCAGTTCCAGGAAGTGACACTCACGCAGGTGTGCTGGCAGTCTGATCGAGTCTTCCTCCATCCTGATTGTTCGAGGCACTGAGACATGTAGTGGTGACGAGGAAGTGTAATTTGGTACTGGGCTGGCTGGAGGTGTGTACGAAATTCTCTCTTGCTGTTAAAAAGAAAGTGGGGGAGAGAAAGAGAGAAGACAATGTGAACTTTGGAACAGAGGTGTGAATCCAAGGCAGGGGTGGGGTGATGGGAGGAAAGAAGGAGGTATGCATGAGGGGGCCAGCAGCATCATGCTGCAGCATCAAGCCTGCAACAGATCACAGCCCGGGAGGCCTGTCTGCTCCAAGCCCAAAACAGTATCAGCAGTAAAGCAGGTCTGATGCAACAGTTTTAATTTTCAGGGGAACCGAATAGTTTCCAGGGGCTTTCTCAGAAATTTGCTGAGGGAGGAAAGAGAAGTGACACAGAAATGAATAGCCTGAGTGGGCTTTAAATTGGTGAAAATATGACAGCAATTTCATTATACACGTGTGCATACTGCTACTGAGACCGCCGAAAAAGCTTAATCTTATGCTAACAGAGATACGAGCATGTTTCTTAAACATTTAACACTTTATGACTTTCGAGCATTTTAAAAACATTAGTTTTACTTTTGCTGCACAAAAACACTATCACTAAAAACCACTCTATTTACCAGTGAGTAATGCAGTACTTTTGTATTCCTGCTTAAACTTGCTATTAGCACTTTCTTTGAAGTAGTAAAACTTGCAACCAACTAAGTAAACCAGCATGCAGAAAGCAGCTAAGCAAGGACAGCCCAGTAGACTTAAAGAGCAATTTGCCAATGTTGCGTTAGGTTCATAATGGTCATCATTTAGTTTATTTCTGAAAATATCTGCCAAAAACGTAGGACTTGAATTTCATCCAACCTAATGGGAGAAGTTGTCTGTATTCTGAGAATGACCTTCACTCACAACACAAATTACACCCTTTGTAAATAAACATAGGAACAGTTCTGTAGAAACATGAAAAAATAAAGTCATAATCATATGCTTCTTAGAAGGTAAAGTATTAACATACGTTCCAGAGTTGGGCTGCTGACATTCAATGATGGCAGTGCAAACAGTGTGGATTTACAACCACATACCTACAGAAGCAAAAGGAGCTATTTTTGCTTTGGAGTGTTTGCAGGACAGTATAGTAGCGAATCCCTACCCTCAATCTGATCTCCAGAAAGTGGAAAGACAAACCTAGTGTTTGAGTAACAGAAGGACATTATAAATCACAACATTACCACAGCTGTGGGACAGGGAATTGGAATGACGCTGATAAAGGCACACCTACAATGTACCATTAGCAACCTCACTGCCAGCAAAGGAAAGGAGAGATCTGTACAATGTAAATAACAAATACACTAAAGCAGAAAAGTCTCTCTGCCAATGAAATGGGCCATAGAGCACCTGGAGAGTCTCTCCCCATCATTGCTTCAAACTAAGCCCAGCTCAGCCTAGCATAAGTTGCTGCTATCACATATCTACTGAGGAGCTCACACAGAAGCACTAGTGTCTCTTAAGCATCTGGATTTCTACCACTGTACTGTACTATACAGACTTTCTGTGATCCCGAACAATGACTATGCCTCATATTCCCTTACAACGCCAGCACGTTGCATGTTCTGCAGCCTCACTGAAAACGTGCCCCTTTCACGGTGCACATGCTAGAGCAATGAGCAACAAGACCCAACTTCCCAGCATTTCTTGCTGCAAACCACAGCTCAGATAATCGAACAATACTGAAGCTCCTCATTTTGTTTACTAAACAAGATATTTATAAAAAGAGGGACACTTTTGAAACAGTCACACAATTGCTTGCCTCTGCAAACAAGTTCAAGAGGACGTACAGGAGACCTGAAGTCCTTTTCCCCCACAATGTAAGGTGCAGACTGACATCAGGTCCCACTTCATGCTCACAGAAATATGGAATCACCACTGCAACGACAAGTGCTAAGTAGCTTCAAGGGGCCTTCTCACTAGCTAAAAGCAGAAGGAAAGTCAAATCAGCAGCTAAAACCAAATCCAGAATCAGTGCATTTCTCGTAACTTTCAGGAGGTGCTGTACCAAGATATAACACACACAGTATACACTGCCTTTCTCTCAGCAATGATTAATCTACTACAGGCACATGGTAACTATTTTATTTATACCAAGACAGCTACATGAACATTTAGTGTTACAAGTCAATATATTGCAATAATCGTTTCCTAATATTCGTACGAACAGGACAGTAGGAAACACAAATAAGTTGTGGAAATGCAACCTCACTCATTTTGTCACAGTTATTTTTTCCCATGCATTTTAGACATCCACAGTAATGTGTGTGCATTGGTAATACTTGCAGAAATCATTTTACAAGGCACAAAGTAGAATTAGCTCTCCAGCTCTCCTATGTGTCTTTGAAATGTCCTATCCCATGAATTCTGCATTTTTTTCCAGCACCTTTAACCCAAATATAAAAGCAATCTGCAGATATTAGGTAAGCCTTTTTTATTAGACACACAGACAACCTAAGCTCCAGAAAGAGCAAAGCTCAAATGAGCTACGTAATTTCAGGGTAGAGCTGTCTTGAAACAGGACTGCATGTGCCTCCCAAGGGCAAGAGACTTAGCAAATGCGTCCTGAAAGAGTGATCCTTGTAACCATCCTGGCCAGATTTCCAAAAGGTGTGAAAGAGAAAAGTCACGGGGAGGTCAAGTCACAGGGCTTGTAGAAAACCTGAAGCTGTACTGACCCCTGAGGGACACCACTCATCACTGATATCCATCAGCACATTGAGCCATTGACACCAAATACCCTACACTGAATATAAAAGCCAGATGACTTCTCAGTATATAAAGGCCTATTCCTGTACAGTGTGCTATGATGCTACATGAGGAAAGTTGACCAAGACTAAAAGATGTCATGCTTTTGCCACCCAGGGTCCGTGTGTCACTTGATGCCCATCTTGTTGAATTTCTTGTTTAACCTGGTTTCTCCAGATGGCCAAGGCTTCCCATGAATAGTACCACTGGGTGTAGACATGAATATTTGGGCTGCCTTAACTACTGGTGGAAGTAAAGAGGCAGAAAATTTCTTGTAGTAGCCACACCGTTTGTCTCTACTCGGAGGACAGAAACAGAGAGATGCTGCTTTTCAGGGAAGCTTCCAAGTACCTGAATATCATCCTATTACCCCACTCCATTTCTTTACCTTTGGAAAATATGCTCAGAAAAGGCAGCAGTAGCAGATGCACAGAGGTTCTGGTGCTCAGCTTGATTTTGGGAAGGCCTAGGGTTCCCCTGCACTGGCTTAAAAAATGCTGGAGTAGCTTATCCTTGACTTGTGCAAATCTAGGTTTGAAAAGTATGGCTGCAGCTCTCAGGACTGTGGAAGGTGATGTTCTGCACACAAAACCGTAGACCCTCCACCACAGAGGATCTTCAGTCCTGCAGGGACAAACCACAAGGGTTTCTGTGTCTTTCAGTGAGCACATCTAGAAATCGAAAAATGGAAACGTAAGCCTAGGGACCTGGATCTAGGGAAAGCCTGAAAGTAGGGTCAGAGGGATTGGTTTGGCTGCTGTGGCTCCTCTTAGGCATTGGTGCCTTGGATAAGGCAGAGGGGAAAAATGGCCTTGGAGGAGAGAGTTATTGGTGGGAAGGAAGTGTCTGCAGGAATGCCTCAGAGTGCCCTTGATGTCTGAACACTCAAAAGGGCTATGCCAGCAAACCAGCCAATGATTTGCACAAGGGCTGACAGCAAGAAAGCAGGCAAGTTAATCATTAGGGAAGCAAGTCAGGTGAAGAGGAAAGGGAAGGAAGATGTATGCAGCATTCATCAGTGTTTTGTGTGCTAGATAAAAAAGTCCAAGAGAGCACCCACAGTTACAGGAACTGACACAGGAAAGAGGAAGGAAATCAGAGACCCTAAGGCACTGCATGGCTTTGGAGACACAATTAAAACATTCGGGGATTTTGTTCAGCTCTGTAGCTTGCACAGTCCAACTGCCGCCAGGGAAGAATGATCAAGTTCCAGAAAAAGAATAATAAAGCTCTGCAGTACCAGGATACAAATTAAACTCTCTACTTCCCTCCCCTCCCCCTGTTGCTGTCATCTCCTTGATTTCCATGGCAGACTTCTCCTCATTTTTGATCCCATTAATATAGCTATTCACGTCAAATCTATAGCAGCATAATCAGCACACTATCAGTAATTAGAGAAATTAAAACAAACACAGCTCTCTGGAATGGACCTTATGCAAAGCAGCACTGGGAAAAGATTAATATCTCATTTCCTGCACACAGAGAACAGAGACTGTCTTGGTGACCTTAGCAATTTTGTGAAGTTCAGTTCCTCCCTGCCTCCTCTCTTCAGCTTGCCTCCAACCAACTTCTCAGCACACGGGGAGAAGACAGCTACCCCCTCACATCACAGTCCTCACTCAGGCAAATTCCAAAGCAAATAGAATACAGTGAGGTACAACAGTTCATCACAAAAGAGAAGGGAAGAGGAGATGATGGAGAATCCCCATGCCTCTCCTAAAATGATCACAGACACTACTCGTATTAAATTAAAGGCTTATAAAGAGCAACATTAATGCGCTTGAGTGTTGTGAAAATGCAGCTTGTGGAGGTCAATCTTGTTGAAAATGCTATGATATGGCTTCATTATTGTCTGAGCACTGCTAAATAACTCAAGCTAGCAAATATAAATGAACCAAAAACTACCTGAGCCTCATACTTAAGAAGTATTTATTCACTGAGGCTGCTGTTATGATGGAACACTGGGCAGAAAGTGGCTACAGGAAGATAACATCAAGTAAAACTAACAGACAATATTCAGGCAAAGACTTCAGTGAGATTCATGAAAAATTATTCATTTCTACAAACAACAAGGACCGTTATCCACGGATAACCCAGACAGGCAGTGTAAAATGTGTACAGGAGGCAAATCTTTGTTCAGAATTTGCATGTGGAATCATCAGACACTGAGACAAGAGCAAAGCCTTATCAAGTCAAAGCAGGAGACTTTTCTAGGCCCCACAGAGGCAATAAAGCTGGCAACTGGCCCTACTGCTCCGAGGCAAGAGTCAACCACAGATTCAATGGCTTGATGTTAGGAAGAAATTCTCTCCCCCATCCCGCCTTGTTTCTACTCATGACTACAGAATTTGCATTACGGGGTTTTTACCGCACATTCCTCTGAAGAGCCTCTGTTCAGCCAAGGTATGGAGAGAGGTGTGATCCAAACAGCAAATCTCCACACCCCAGTCCTGTTAGCACCCACTTCTAGCACCAACCACCACAGAAGACTTGAGAGTTCACAGCAGAGCTACAAAAAACAAACTAGGCTTTGAAGTACTGTGGACAGTGAGTGGGAAGCAGTGAGAGCAATGCATAGAGACTTTCCAGGCTGAGAGAACTGCACAGCAGATATTTCACTGCACTTTTTTTCCCATTCTCTTTCATAAAGAATAGAGTGCTGAGGTGTCTCATCTATGATATATAGAGGTTGGGCAACCCCGCCTGCGTGCATGGGAATTCATACCCTAAACACTCATCATGGGAGTCATGCATTCAGCATAAAATTTCTGGAGGCCACAAAACAGAGATGGAAAAATGAAGGGGAAACGTGGTATACAAGGAGCTGCCCTCTCACGTGTTATGGGAAAGGAGAATCCCAGAGCTGCTCTGTGATCCATTCAGGCTGGCACAGCAGCATGCATGACTCTACCTGGACACATCACTGAGCTATCAGGGTATTGGAAAGTTGCAACGCCACTATGTATTCAAATATATTTCAGGGATAAGAACCACTACCGTTCATTCTACAAAACACGAATATTTTTAGTGAATCTACAGCTACTACCAACAGGATCATTCACAATGGGATATGAAGTGCTTGCATAGTACAAAGCACATGTCAGGGCCATCACATGGACAAGTTCAGGTCACTCGCTGCCATGGATTATCTGAAAGCCTATCCATCAAGTCGTGAAAAATCAGGGGAGAGTTATTCACATAGAAGTCATGGCTTTTTTTAACCATCAGTCATTGATGGAAACAAACTCTTAAGCAGCTGCAACATTACAAAATGCATATTTTAAAAATACAATAAATATAAGAAATGACCATTCTCAATCCCACTGCATGGCTGGTCTTGGCTCTCATCTGTACATACAACATTCCTCACTGGCTTTTTGAAAGCAGTGATTCTGGTCTGATTTACAGCAATTAAAGTGAAGTGCACATATGAACCTCAGTATTTACTATTATCAGTACAGTCAGTCAATTTTCTCTCCTTATCTGCATGAAATCAGTTTGAACTTGAGTGTGAACAATGTGCATACATACCTGTTTGAAAACAACTTGCATCACAATATGTCATAATTATCTTCTATCTGTCACCATTAGAAAATACAGGCACACCTAAATATCAGCTACTATAACAAAATAGATTGAGAAAAAGTTGTTTGTATTTGATCATGTAGGTACCTGCCCTGGTTAAGTATAAGAACATGTCCTCTGCAAAGAGGTTATCGGCTTCTGGAGGCACTGGGAAGGAAACTCTGATGGCAGGCTTGGATGCGAGCATCAGAGAACACCACCAGACCAGAGGACAGGTGCACTATGATCATCTTCCAAACTAGAGCGTAACCCTGCAACCCTTCCATGTGGAAGCATTTCATTATACTTCAGACCTTCCATGAAAAATGACACACCAAATACACGGAGAAACCCAGGGGTACTATGACAAGGTCCTACATCTTACATTGCTTCTCCTGAAGGTCCAAATAGTGCAAAAGTAACTCAGCATAGACAGAGTGTGTGCTGCTGTATCCTTGTGTTCAACACAACCTCTAAGTGGATAAAAGCAACTTTCCAGAGAGGATCTAGAGCAGCTCAGGACTAGGAGAGCTATAAATAAGGGCTGCTGGTTGCAAAAGAGGCAAGATTCACTAGGATACTCAGGAAAACTGATCAGAATCCAGAGAGAAAGAGAGCCAGATAAAATACCTGTTCTCAAGGATTTTCTTAATCAGCCAGTTCAGAAATAAGAGGAGATGGATGTTTGCCACTGCAAAATATCAGGTGGATTCAGATTATCTGACCCCCAGCAATGCTGAATGCAGAGGGAGTTCCTAAAAAGGCCATACCTGAACTAACTTTGTCTGATGCACAGGAACTGCATGTGGAAGAAACAACAAATTACAGTTCCCCCTTACTAACTTTAAACTACTTTAGCCACTTACTTTAAAGTGAAAAAAAAAAAAAAATGAGATCAGTGTGACTAAACAGGAAAATCTGACAGGAGAACATAAAAAATAGCTAGGAGGGTGTCTCATAGAATATTGTATCCTACAAATTTGCAGGCTTTTCAGTCTGCAATTTATCCTACACATAAGTATACAGGCAGACGCATATCTGTGTATGCAAGACAGACAAGTATTATAAGAGTCTGAAGGTTTAGCTTATAAAGAAAGAGTAAAGGAACTACAGAGACAAAGAGAGGTATGATAGACACAGCCCACAGCTGTATCTGGAAATAAAGGAAATAAATATGAATGGAAGATATATCTGGAAGACTTTGTGGAAGAATGAGCTAACAAGAAGCTGTGATTAAAACATTCAAATGCAATAGGGGACCACTGAAGAAGCTGAGTTACATCAAAATAAATAAAATCTGCAGGTGGGTTAACCTGTACAAGAAACATTTTTAAGAGCTATTCAACAATTTATGGAAGGTGCAATTTAACAGCTTTTTGAAGATCTCTCCGTCAGCAGTCTATGGGTATCAGAATGCAAACTACAAGAAACCGAACCTTCTGCCGATCCAATGTATCAATCACAAAACTTTACTCAGAAAAAGGAAACAAATCACCTTGGAAAATAGCTGGAGGCACAGGAAAATCTTTCCCTACCTCAAATACATGGACCTTTCAGCACAGAACCATCAGCAAAGGAGACTTTTAAAATATGTTTGTAAAGAGACAGTTGGGCATGGCATAGCATATCAGATTTAAAAGAAGATGTGTTTGAAAAGCTGAAGTTTCCCAGCAAGCTGCCCTTTTAAGAAGAGGTAGGTGACAGAATGAGAGCAGGGGCTGAATTTAACACACTGCCTGTATTCCAGGGACAATGACAGGGTCGAGTGATGGGTCTCTATTAAATGCTTTATCCTCCATTAATGCTGCACACTCTAATGATTCGGCCATTAGCATTAACAAATCTGCAATGTCCCTGCCTGGAGCTAATAAGTAATGAACTAAGCGAGTGAATATTCTGTTGTGTAAGGAGTGCTATTAGCAATCCTTTCCTAACTACTGTGAAAACAAGAGATGCCTTCCAGGTACAACCTGTCCATGTGACAGGGTACATCACACACCACCCTTGTATGCTGTGGAAATTCCACAGGCACTCCCAAGACTCAGCAGGGGAACAAGGAGTGGATCACCCACTGCATGGTGCTGCCATACAGGGTTGGACAGCGGATGACAAAATGTGGGACAAGAAGGCACATGACAAAACGCGATCTGCACGAGAGGATTGAATATAAATGGTGAAAAGAACAGAAGGAGGGAAGTTCTGGTCCCAGATCCACTACTCACTCTCTAAAACAAGTTGTGGCTTTACCAAGGCACTCTGACCCTTTGTTGTGCCTTGGAGGTAACACGATGGTGCTAAGCCCACAGGCAGGTCAAGTGCTGGGAAGCTGAAGTCCAAAAACCTCAACTTAGCTGTTTTTCTGCCATAGCCTTTGCTGTTCATTAAGTTACCTAGCTTCTAATTTTTCCTTTCAACTTGTGCATATTTTTTGCTCTTTCTCCAATTATTACTCTGTAATAATCCCAAAGCACTGGTTGTGACACTGCTCCTGGCAAAAGAAAAGTGCTAAAGTTTCACTTTGATTATCACTGGCTTGTTTTTGACAACTAAGCACTGCTGGTTCACACCTGAGTGGACACTGAGTGAGAGTCCCATCAGCACTACCCTGAGATTGTTTACGAGCTGCAAATCTGTCCTCATTACAGACATGACAGACTTGGGAACTGAGCCAACTGAAATTGTGTAAATCGTAGTCATTTTAAGAAAAAAGTGTTTGTCCTGGGCCCATTTTAGCTCCGTCTGAAAGTTTATCTATGGCTTACAACACTACACTATCCACACATGCCTCATAAAACCACCACCATTTCCCTGCATTGAAGAGAAGTGTTAGTAAACTCACCTTTACAAGCAGAGGGACCAGAACATTCAGAGATTAGGCAATTAGCTCAGACAGCAGCACAAAGCAAAACAAAATCCTACTTCCATAGAAACACCAAGGTTAGAAAAAACCTTTAAGATCATCTAGTTCAACTGTCCAGCTACTATCAATATTCCCCCACTAAACTATGTACAACATCTAAAAGCTTCGGACATCTTAGAAAATAATAGTCTCTCCTAGGAACCCCATCAGGCTCTAAACCCATATGTTTAACTGAACAATTTTACTGCAATAGCACCTAGAAGCAACTTGAGCCCCAGCACCATTGTCCAAGGCACTGCAGAAACAGATCAGAGGACAGCCCCTGCCCTGCAGAGCTCAAAGCCAAAGCAGCCAAGACAGAAAAGCACTGGAGGAAAGAACCTTTATGAATCCTATTTTTCAATCAGGAAATAGAAGGGCAGAAAGAACAGCAAGTTGTCTAGATCCCATCCTGACTCTACCTGCAGTGCCTTGTTTCTGGAGTTACACAGCTGCTCTGAAAACAGGAGAAACTAGGAGGAAAAAGCTGACTTTGATGAAATCAATCAGCCAAGGTGGCATGCAGATATCATGCAAAAGCTCTCAAAGGCTCTCACTTTGCATTTTAATACTGAGTTTAAATAACCCTCAGCCTCCCTAGGAACCCCTGATACAAAAGCATTGCTTGAAATCTTTTGACTCAAGTGCACAGCAGAGATTGTCCATACCAGACGAGAGCTAGTGGACCTGTTCCAGAGACACATCCCTCCTGTGCCACAAGAACCAGGATAGAGGCACTCCAACCCTTCCCACAGTTACACAACCACACAGACCCAGTCAGCAAGGCAGGTTTCCTTACCCGACCCAGTCACCACAGCAAAACCACCGCAAACAGCAGCACAACCTTCCACTGGCACAGGCAGAGCAAGAACCAGGGGGCATCAATCACCCCATCTAATCAAGTAAGGCGTGTTCAACATCCAAGCTGAGCTGTGAGACTGTTAGAAAAGATGGGGGGAAAAAAAAGAAAAGAAAAAAAAATCAAAACAAACTGCTTCCAAGACTCATGACAAAACCCTTCTGCTTCTACGAGTAAGGAGGTGATTGGGACAACTGCCCAAGAGCAAGTACATTCCCAGCTTTGAAGACACACGTTTGTTCCAGCAAGCATCCCCCTAACCCTTTCACTACACACCCTTCCCCACAATCCTGCTCACACGTAGCAATGGCTGAGGTTTTCATTAGGGGAAAATTAATCAGAATTTTCTTTTTTTTTTTTTTTTTTTTCAAGCTGGCAACAAAGCCGTGAGACTTTTCCTGGCATTTCTCCTGTTTATACAAGACCTGCCAAACCGGTTGTGTGATTTTTATACTGCTTTCTTTTCCACAAAGTCCTTCGAAAGGCAGAATAGCAGAAAGCAAATAAGGAAAAAGTTTGGTTGTACCGGTCCAAAGATCAACCCTTGGAGATACAGTTGAAAATAAAAAATTAACTAGAATTGTCTGAAATGTATATTCAACATCCAAAGATCAGCACTGTTTATGTTTATTAAGACTACGTCACAACAGAGCAGTTGCTCTGCCTAGTGAAAGGCAGTCTTGTTTCTAATGGTTTAATATCTAAATACACACGGTGCAGAGCAGATGAAATGAAAAATGAAGTACAGAGAAAGGAAACAAATCATTCAAAGTCACACAGAGCCAGGGAAAGGATGCAGGTCTTCTGACTATCCACCAGGCTCCCTGGGTATTGGATCATGTCACTTTCCCTACGGTACCTAACTCCCAACCATGCTTGGCCTACTTCATGTGGGTATAGCTGCCTTACATCCAGGGCCAAATAGTTTCTAAGCCTAGAAAATTCTGTTGCCTTCTCATCCTATAACACAATATGCGAATAATAACTCATCCATTTTAACTGTCTAACTACAAGTCCACTGCCAGGGATCTGAACACCAGAAGGGGTAACAAATTTTACAGCAGGCATTTCCCTTGGCACCCGCAATCTTGCTAAAAACCAAACCATTCCACCAGCCCTTTCAATTACTACATGGCTATTTTTAATTCTTTTCTACATCACTTCAGTGCAGCAGCACAGTGCGCTGCTACACTTTCCAAGTGGAACATTTAGTCATCGATTCAGAAGAAAATTTCTGTTTCGATATTAATTTTGTTATCCGCATTCAAAAACCCAAAGCAAAATGACTAAACAACTTTGCAAGGTAAGCTTTCCATTCCACATACTCCGGTCTTGCTCTAATATCAGAATTTCCCCACAAGATGAGAACTCTATGGGCATGAGAAATCCACGCAATGTACCAACAAAACAGTCACTACCTACGCTCACTGGGTGCCCATTGTTTGCTCAGGTGTTCCTATCTCCTGGGATGGCACAGAAAGCACAGCTCTCCCCTCCTGCACACAACTCTTGTCTGTGAGGCCAACGAGCATATGAAGGAGCCTGCTTCTGGTACGGCCCTGTTTGACATAGTAATATTCATCTTTACTGGGCTGTATAAAAAAAGGATGAGATAAAACCTTGAGCACATAAATGGGCAAAGTTCATGCTTACAGCTGCTCTTCATGGGCCACTTCATACTGACACACCTGCTCTTTTGGCAAGTGGTTTTGCTCCCAGAGGCTCAGACTTCACAAGGCTGCTGTGTCTGGGCTGGAAAATGAAATGGGAGCTCTTAAACTAGCTTCAATGAGAACCATCAGCCCTCAGACCCCGAGAGTCACCTACCCATGACAGAATGCTGTCCACACAAGATGCACTCATTGTACCACTGGCAACCACTCCTGCCTGCCAACCCACTTCTACTGTGATCAGTACTAAACTAAATAAATCTGTGAGCTGTCCCAGAAAACATAACTTTATTTTCTCCTCCAAAATCTTCTCCTTTTCCCGCCCCAGCTCAGAATGGAATTGTGGCAATAAAAAATACAGCAATCCAAGCCTCTGACTGGAAACATTTAAAAGCAGAGTAGCACCATTTGTAAGGAAAGCTGCAACTTCTGTACTGGATTAGTTGCTCTGAGTGCACAGGATCCCAGGCAAAGATTCATCTTTCAACACAAGCCTTCGTGTGTGCACATTTGGTATGTTAGACATACGTATTATTACATACCTCCACTGCAACTTTAACCTTTATGTTGAAATTCACAGTAATGATTAGAAACCTGTGCTGAAACTCATCTAAACCTGTGAGTCTGTAAAAATAACAGCGAGATCTTAATCTTTGATGCTGGATGAACTAATCTGAAAAGAAAACCCTGTGAGTAAGCATCTGTGTTCCCACTGACAAAGGGAGCAACGGGTTTTGCTGAACACTGGAAACTGCAAAAATGGGAAATGAAGATACCGGTATCTTTAGTGAGCAGAACTACCTGCTCCTATTACTTGCAATAGCTGGCTGGTGACACAGGCTGTGATACATTGCAGCGTGACGATAACCCTTGCCATAGTTAAGCCTTTAATTATGGAACAGCTGGGAACAAAAAAAAAAAAAAAAAAAAAAAAAAAAAAAGAAAAGAAAACACAACATGCATAAAGCCTGTGAGGAAAAGAAAACAGTGAGAAAAGAGATGCATACAGCAACCTTGGTGCAGCAGAAATAGCTGTTAGATATACATAGAGCTCCTGATTTGTGAGAGAGTAACGAAGCCATTACTGAGAAAGAAGGATTTAAAGTTATATTGAAGATTTTCCTTTATGGAAACACAAAGTTGTATGGGCACTAGCTGGACAGGCTCCATCCAACTACATATCCAAAAAAGCCAGTGACTCCCAATGAACAGACACCAGAGCATGTGTGTTCCTATAAACACAACGATGCAGTCTTTTTATTCCTAAAAGAAAAATATTCCACTCTTGCACCCTAAAAATAATTAGTTGTGCTGCTAAAATGAAAGTAAATCACTGAGGGGATCTGAGTGCTACCTCTTGCCATCAGCAAGTACTACCTCAAGCAGACAGACACAGTGTGAGAGCTCTTTACCCATCCCAGTACAAAGCTCAGAGCTTCACTGTACTATTGGGGGCTCAAGCCCAAATGAAAGTGACACTTTTTGAAGTTAAACAGGGGCACTGGGTTAGCAACAAAGGGACTACATCAGCAGCTGTAGAGTTAATGCTGTTCTCTCTCAGCTACATCCGTAACTTGAGCTTCATCAACACAGAGGACTTTTTCTTGAGTGCAAGGAGAAAGCAATGCTCAGGTGGAGGAGAGGATATTATTTAAATGGGAGAGGGAGCAGAGGAAAAGCCAGAGCTATGAGTTCTCAGAGCAATGCAAACAAATCTTGAATAACCAGACTCTTTCAAGACCGTTTTCCACAAAATAAATTCTAGTTACACCTTGCAATCTGTATCATGAAAACAAAAAGCAACACGCCTCCCAACTGCAAAAATTCCAAAGAAAATCAGACAATCTGTGTTCTGACATATTATGCATACATTTAAAATACCCTCCTCCCTCTTCCCTGTACCCATGCCTGATTATGAACCTCCTGACAGCCAGTCTGTACAAAGATGAGTGTAACTCCAGGCGCTGGTGCCCAGTTTCCTGACTCAGATTTACAGATTTATCAGATCTAGGCCAAAAATAAGTTGTACCCAGAGATCAGCCCTTAGTTAGCTTCTGAATGTATCTATATAAGCTGCGGTTGCCCACTCACTGTTACTTACCACACTGGAGCAGATAGCAATAGACTAAACGAGCTGTGGTGGCCAAGCAGCAGGGCCTGACCGAGCTTTGCAAGCAGAAGGGGTACAGCCATGTGGATGGAGCTTTTGGTCTGCACGTGCTGTCTACTAGGGGTTATAACTCCCTGCTGCACCCACACTGCCTTTGGCAAAAGATGAGACTTCAGGCTACTGAAAACCTCAGGTCCACAAGAACAGTCTGTACCTTGTTATTCTGTGTGATATACAAGAGCTTTTGATGATGTTTGTACAACAAGGAGTTGTCACAGTTTTGTTCAATTTTTGCACCATTTCAGCTAGAATTTGGTGGCTTTATTCAAAGATGCTTGCAGACCAAAACCAAGACAGGAGAAAGTACAAAGGAGTTACCGAGTTAAATTTTACTCTGATGCAACAAATCTCCTTCACTTCTGCAAATTCACCAAGTCTGGCTGAACTTTTGCCTCATTTTCTTCAACTTATATGCAGAAAACAGGACTCCAGGCTACTTGGGAATGGTTTTGTCCTGTTAGAAGTACTTGAACCATAAACGAAACGAACTTTAGCTCCTCTTAATCCCCACACCCAGGGGATGACCACTCGCACAGCTCTGCAAGGCAGCAAACTGCTGCCAACGCTATGCTGTCACTTAGGGTAGGTTGAGATTGCAGGTGGGGGAATTAGCAGCGGGGCAGACAGATCCTCAAAAGGCAAAAGATGATGTTCTCATGGCAGAATCATTTTCAAGGAAAAGCCTTGAGAGAAATCTCCCTTTCTCAATTATGTCAAAACACAGTTTTGGCAAGTCAAAATCTTGCCCAAAGTTTCTCATCGGTGACCATTTGGAGGAAATACTACAACTCATTTCCTTTTTAAACCATCATCAGCTGCTTCTGTCAGACCACAAACACCCTATCACAGAGACTTAACAAAGGCTCAGCACCAGGCAATTTCAGGAGACAACAGAACTGCAGCACAAGAGAACTGCCTAAGGAGAAGCCTGTGGTTACAGGACAGGTTTCAGCTATCTCCTTTCAGCTGGAGCTGAAAGAGACCAAGCCCGTCTCTCAGCACAGCCATCCTGCTAATGCCCGGGCTCATTGCTTAATCCTATCTCAACATCCTGCACAGCGTCTTTCCTAGCAAAACATGAAATCAGCAGGAAACAGAGATGGCTTATGGGCTACGTGCTGCTGAGTGCAAGCCTTCTCATTCACAACAACAGTTAAACGTCACACAGAAGAAAGGGCCTGAAAGAAGGAACAGTTTGGCCCACCAGGCTAACAAGACCCTCTGCTTCTAGCTCTTCTCCTCACTTACATACCCTGCCCTTCTGGAAAGCAGGGTTGGTTTCTCACTAGTTAGAAGAGGGATGAAATTGGAGTTTGAACAGATGTTGCGGGGCTCACGATAGTGAGTGATTTCCATTAACATACAGAGTACACTAATAATTGCTGAGGAGGCAGAGGAGCTCAATTTGCATGGCAGCCCTCTGGAGCCCAGGCAGGAAATATACCCAATCAAGTCAGAAGAACAGTGGTTGCAGGTCAGCAAAGTAACGCTGGGATTAGAATGCACATCATGGCAATGAATTACCTGCTGATTAAAGCTGCTAGAGATAATTTCAATTACCTGCAGCTCTGAAAATCAGCCTATAGACAGCCCAAAGCCCATCTCGTGCTGTAGCCACAGCACAACGGGCAGCCCCACAGCACTCCAGTGCGTGAATCAAGTCCCTCCCCACAACCTCGCCAGAACAAGCCCTTCCCCAACAACAAACAGAGCAACTCACACTGCCAAAAATTCCTTCCATCTGCTTTTCATATTTCTCTATAATGGAAAAATAGATCCTCTGCTATTTTTAAAACAGACTTGGTTTGCTGTCTTAACTTCTTTGCTTTTTAATTAATGTATTTACCTCAGTATATACACGCCACCAAGAAAACAGTATGTAAATATAGGGAAAAGCTGGCTCAAGAAATCACAAGTGACCCTAGGATCAGTGGGAGGCAAACCCCTCATCTACTCTCTATACTGGAAACACTCAATATACACAGTTGTGAAGGCAGGAGGGGAAGAAGAGGTAGCTTTGGAAGTAAGAACCTCAATTTCCTCCAGATTTTCACTATTAAAAGAAAGTGTCAACTTGGGGGAAAAAAGAAAGAAAAAAAAACAATATGCAAAACACTACTAAAAATTGAAAACAAAAAACCCCCCACACACAAAAAAAAACCCCATATAATTCCAATAAATGTGGATAAGGAAGCAACTACAGAGGCAAAGAAGAGAATAAAAGCTGAGGTGGAGTGGAAAAGACACAATAGAGCAGGAAGTAGTTGAGGCAGCACCCCTTCAGCCTAAGCAAGTCCCAGCCAGAGCATCACATCTGACCAGGTCTTCAACCTGATTTCTTTGAGTCTAACTCAGTGGCATGCTGATAGGCTTCCATATCTACTACAAAGGAAAATACATAAAAATATTATTAATGATATTTTTCAGGGGAAACGTCACTTAATACAAGTCCTGTCTCTGTGTAAATAGCAGGCCACACTGATGTAAGAATACACAGCACATTTGACATATTTGAGTAATCAAAAGAAAAAACAAACAAAAAACACTAATTTCTTTCATGCTTCAAATTCTGCATTCATGCATGAGCCTATATATCGCAAAGGAAGGGATTGAATAAGTCTTACTTAATCCTCTTCTTTTGTCAGTTACACTGCTGCTTTATTTCTGAAGTGGGTGCTTTATCATCATGTGGATGAATTAGCAAAAACTGGATCATGAAGTGTCTGGAATTAATAACACGTATGTGCAAAGTGTATTAGCCAGTACTCATGTTAATGTAGAAGATAGAGATGTTAAAAGAACAGCTAAGATAGAAGACAGTAATGCAGTAGTTTTGCATATAAGCCTAATATGCTTAGGCCTACAGGTCTCATTAGATCCATAAGAGTCAGGCACCAACTATGGAAACAAAAATCTCAGCCTTGGGCTCTGCTCCAAGACCATTCATGGGATCCATACACACAATATGAGTTAATTTACTGGATATATTGCTTCTTTTGCACTAGTGCAAAAAGACAATGATAAGGAATTTTTTCCTCTGGATTGTTTATCAACACATCCATTACCAGAGCTCCCACTGAAATTTAAAAGCAGGTAGTCTTGCTCAGGGTTCTCAAAAATAGCAAAGCTCCAATGCTTTCAACCACCTGGGACACAGTCCAGCTACATTGCACATTCACTCCCAAACCAAAAGCAACACCTGTGTTTTTTTAACTAGCACAGGGCCACAATCCTGCAATCGGATCTGCATAGGTGGGTACCTGCACGTATAGAATCCCTCTGAAGCAGCACAGGTCCACCTACGCAGATCTGATTGCTGGATCAGGAGTTTGGCAGGAGTCCATGGTAAGGGCTTGTCTACATTTGGGTTATGGGGGTTGGAGTTGTTTTGTTGTTTGGTGTTGTTATTGGGTTTTCTTGCCTTTTTTTTTTTTTTAAAACTATGATAACTACAGTTCAGCAAACATTCAAAGGAGGCAGGCTGTCCTAATTTAAAAGGGATTCATATCACTGCCTTTCACCTCTGTTGACACCTTACTTACAGAGAGCAACTGAGTAGCACAACTTCTACGGACAGAGCTAAGAAGCTGTTGCACCATTTTTATTTTGCAGCAGCTCCCCATATGGAGACAGTTCTGGAATCAACACATTATTCACATTATTATTGTTTTTATTCCAGGGCAATTATGCTGCAAGCAATGCCAGCAACCTATTCCATAGTAACTAAATCACAATAGGATAACCAGTCTAGAAGAACTAAGTTAAGCATCCCACCACTACTGTACCCACCTAATATACCAGACCATAAGGAATATGGAATAGACCTGAATGCCTGCTGAAAACAGTAGGAGGCTTCCCAAAGACTTCAGCAGGCTTTGGCTGAGGCACTGAATAAGGGAAATTGCTTAATTCTTGTGTATTTTTAAAAAGGAGTCTAAAAAAATAATCACACAAAACTGAGCCACAAGCCTGCAGGCATTCAGACACATGAGAAATCCCCCCCAAATCCAGCGGGACCCATGCATTCGTAGAACTACGTTCTTGGTACATCAAGAGCAGCCAGAGTAAATTATTAACCCTTAACTTTCCTTCTGAGAGGCAGCCCAAGAGAAAGTCTAGAGGACTGTCCAACCACAATATTCATCTTGCTTTCACCTACCACCCTCTCTTACATTGAGAAATATGAATTTAGTAGCATGCATTACATATACCAAGGTGACAAGCACTGCAATCAATTCCTTTCTAAACAAGAGGAATAACTATTACTACATACAATGTATGTTTCATGATGGATTTATTTTGCGGCTGTTTAAGCATCAGTGAGGTTTTTGTTTTTTGTTGTTTTTTTTTTAAGGATAAAATCTTTCCATCTAAAAATTCTAACCAGATGTGGATTTCAGATTTCCAAATTTGGGAATGTTCGATCCGAGAGCTGTTGTTTTAGACTTTTAGCCATGATCATCAATGTAAACATAAAAGCTCTTAATTATTTTACCCCCAAGCTACCAAGAGAATCACCCTATATTTGGCCAAAACTAAGTGTGGGTCCATAAAAATCTCAGTAGATGTTTACAGGAGACAGGCCTAAGTCGTGGAACCTTAGATCATGTAAGTTTTGCAACATTCTGCTAATTTGGTTATGGAAGTTCAGCAAAATTATCTGAGGTAAATTTAATGTACCTGAGTACGGTAAAGACAAGTTTCAAAATTGGTTATATGCATCTTCCCCCTCCATTTGCATCACAAATTGCAAGTTTATGAGAGGAGAGCATATTCCTTACTGCTAATCTTGGTCTTCTGAGATGTTGCAAAGATGAGCAATCACTTCCTGCACCATCAGTTCCATCTGTCCCATGTATCTCCTTCCTTAGCAGCGTGGAAATAAGAAAATATTCCTTTGAATCACGGCTTTGGCATTCTGCTATTGATGGAGGAGGGGGAAAATCACTATGTTTGTGCTATTTAACTCATTCTTAACCCATCTATGAAATTATGAGGTCAAACTAACTCAATTCTTACCAGTTCAGTATTACCTTTGCAGAAGTGACTAAATTCTGTTCTCCTTCCACTTACCAGTCTTCTATTTTCACTCATTTTTAGACACCAGTTCAACCTCTTCAATCCTTTACAGAATTTACTTTTCTTCCTTGGAAACTAAGTTACCTGATGTTTCAAATACCCCCGACAATAAACACAGACCACTTTGCCCCTACATGTTTAAGGACCACTGCATACTGTACAGACAGCTAACAGTTAAAGCCTCTCAGTACAGCAAGACAATGGAATAGCATTCCTCGTTTATTGCCAGGAGAAACTGAGGCACAAAAGAGAAGCGTGGAGGGGACTCAAGGAAAAATCTGTAAAGAAAACAGTATATATAACACATAGCATACAATGATGTATATAATGTAGATATATGGACTTGTAACACTCTTTCTAGGCACTGTAAGCCCATCATCCTGCAAACAGCTCCTGAGTTGAGATTCTGGAAAAGATAGTTTTCTCAGCAACAAGAAATAGCTGTTGATACAAACACTAGGTTGGCTGTCAAACCCTTGGGTTCATTAGAGCAGCTTCTCCTGCTGACCTAAGTCTGCCCCTCAGCATAATCATTAAACATTTTCTGCCAGGAGCACTGTGAAGACCAAAGCTCTCTTTAAAGACAGACAAGCAGATGTACAGAAAGAGTCATGGCTTGTTTGGTTTGAGGCTTGTTTGTGTTTTTAGGTTGTGTTTTTCTAAACTGAGGTATGACATCGTTTAAATACTCAAGGCATGAGTAAGAGGGGCCACAGCATTACTGTACTGAAGTGTCTGCTCAGTGACCCCGTGCTACCTCTGAGTGGCTGTTCTCAGTCCATCTGGAAGCTCAGGAACTCCTTTTCAAGTCACGTCAATCCAACAGCCAACCACCAGGCCACAATTGCTTGTCTCCATCTCCCACAGCCCAAATGGTAACACTTTCTTTCTGCTAAGGACTCTTTGATTCACATCCTGGATCCTTACTGGTAAGGCAGGTTCTACAGGCCAGATGTTGACACCCTTTACACCAGCAAGTACAGCTTTGTATGGTCTGACTGCTGGGTGATGCTAATGGTCTGGCATAAGTGGAAATGGCCCTTCAATCTGAGTTCAGTGAACAGTTCTGCTCCTGGCGCCCTGAAAAGAGAAGGAACTGCATGGCAGCTATTGCCATGCCTATTGTTAAACACATGATTGAATGTGATGCAGGTGCCCAGAGCACTGAACTACAACAAACCAGGTTGCTATTCCCGTCTTAGAATGGCACACTCTAAATAAGCTCTTCCCTTTTCATCACTGCTCCTCTCTGCCCCCATTTCCCAATTAGAAAAACAGAGGAAACAAAACGGATTTTCATTCTAACACCTTTAGAAATAGTGTTGAGAACACAAAACCAAAGCTGCGGATACAAGCTCCAGTTCTGCCCAGCAGATCACTTCCCTGGGAGCCCACACTGTTTCCTGTTCCATGGTGCCCAAGCAGAGGCTGAGGCATATTCCAAACAATTCAGAGAAGACAGCCAGAAGACCTTTGTCATCCAGCTGTTACAAAACTGCTTAAGGGGGAAGGTAGGTTGCCCCTCTCTGATCGCGTCAAATATAAGGACAGCTTTGCTCATGCAGTATCCAGGATTACAATGCTCCATAAAAAAGGTACAGGAGACCACTCAGCTGCTGGGCCATCCAGGAAAGACTGGCAATAAGGCAGGAAGGCCTGGAAAATCTAACACAGGAAAATAAGCAGAGTCTGTCCTATTAGTATTTCAACATCCTGTGGGGAACAACTCTTGGCTGTCATTAATGGATGAGAAAGGGACAAGAAAACTCTGAGAAGGAAGCTCAAAATAGTGATGTAAACAAAGTCTTGAAGGTTGAGGCACTGGTTGCTCCTATGACTGGAAAGCAAGTCCCCACTGTCCCAGCAGCAGACCAGGTGCCCAACATCTGGCACAGCTGGCTTCAGGCAAGGAGTTTCACCCTGCTCAGGAAATACTACAGGAGCTGGACGAAGAAAGCAAGCACTGATGGACTAGCACTCAGCCTGACAAACCACAGATCTGCAGCACAAAAACAGCTAGCTGGATATCCCACCTCCCCTCTCAGTCACGGTGTCTTCACAAGACATGATCCAGGCTGTTCCTCACACCTTCTCCACAGATTATAAGGGCTGCAGGTTCAGACCTACAGACATGTGCAGACTTACTGCTGTCTTCTGGATAACACAGCTGTACCAGAAGTGTGCTCCATGGACCCAACCATGCTCACAAAACTGCACTCCTGTTGGAAAAGTACGCTTTGCTAGTGGACAGAGGTGATCTTTACAGTGCTAAAGCTTTGCCACATGGCCACATTTATCTTCAGACCACTCTGTCAACATGCTCTGTCTGCTATTCTTGTCTGTGTAAAGCACTGATACAGCTTCAAAAAGATTTTCCTTCCTTTCTCTGGCTTGCACTCCCACACTTCAGGAAGCTGTTTGAGCTTCCCCACCTCTCATTTTCTAATCTGTGTCTGTGTGCGCACACTCACACACACACACACTCTCCCCAGCAGCTCTGCTTCAAACCACAGGTGGCCAAAAAAACACCACTACTGCAAGACTGTGGGAGTAAAGAGGGAAACAAAACAAAATGGGCAGCATCCTTGTGTGAGACATAAGTGCTAAATGAGCCTAGTTCCATAACAGTGCAGAGCAAGATGCTTTTATATTCACCACAGAATGCTAAATGTACAAGAAAAAGTCTTCAGGTTTCCCCTGGGCAATGAAAGTTCTTCCAGGAACCTATCCCCCTGCCCTTTCTCAATGCATTTAAGAACTAGGGATATCCTATAGGCAAAGAAGGATGCTCAAAGTGAGCTCCCCCCCCCAGCACTTCCACCACCTTTTTGTAAAGCTTGAGTGCAGCTCACACGGCTCCTGACTTCCAAAGGAATTCTCAGTTCCCCATTAAAACATATGGAAACAAGCTCTGGTGGTAAGGGGAGATGACAGAAAGAAGTGACCTAAGAGGAGTTAGGGATTATTACTTACAGAGCTGTAAACATCCTTACACACACACACACCTTTCCTATTCTGCTGTACTGGACACAAGTAATAATTGCACAATAA
Source organism: Coturnix japonica (assembly GCF_054131305.1). Lineage (NCBI taxonomy): Eukaryota > Metazoa > Chordata > Aves > Galliformes > Phasianidae > Coturnix > Coturnix japonica. Next base: position 67,701,951 of record NC_140663.1, read on the forward strand.
AACTGTTTGAGCCAATCTAATTCAAGGATGGATCCAACCAAAATGATTCTCAGAAACACAAGCAAGCCCAGCAGGGCAGCTCCAAAAATCTCTGTCCAGCTGCTCAAACAACCTGATGCAGATCTGTATGAGCAGCTGCTGCAGCTTGGAATGTGCCTGTTCTCAAACGAGGTGTTGAAAACTTGCTATTTCCAACCTAGAAAAGGAAGGAGAAGGGAGTAAACCCTAGAAGCCAACAGCTGAGAGAAAGGCTACTAACAGTGAGGCAACAGTACATTTTGGATGTACATAGGTTGCTCCAAAAGTAATGCCTCATATGTATTTCCATGTAAACTGTAACAGATACAAAGAGCACGGTAATACTATTTGATAGAGTAAATTCTCTATTTTTCAACACAGTCACAGCCATTAGCTCTGCATCTTCACCAGCGATGAACAAGAACCTGCATACCATGCTTGTAAAAATATGCAAGGCCAATTGGAACATGGCTTGTCTTTCACGTTGCTGTTGCCCGTGCTGAAATGCACCACTCACTCCCTCACTTCTCACATCCACCATCTGGTCTCCATAAACGTTAAGCAAGCATCAATGAACATCAATGCGTACCATTCTTTTTTCCCGTGTGGAAGAATTCAGTGACGCACTGTTGCTTCATACACACTTCCATGTCAGATGCCATTTTGTCAGACTGCCCCTCTGCTGCCATCTGTCACACCATAACAAACTGTAAGGGAATACTGGTGGGAAGGTTCGGCCTCAACTGCCATACCACCAACATCCACCTCTCATGCCATTGGCCAACATAATAAGAGGCATTACTTTTAGGGCAGCCCTACTATTTCAAAGAAAAATGGAGGGTACCACAGTCATTCAGCAGGGCTTGCATGGAAGCTACCTTTCCAAATCATGTATTTTTGTTTTTACATAATCTGTTTCCATCAAAAAAACAAAAAACAAAAAACAAAAAAACAAAAAAAAAAAACCCAAACCTCCCCTTCAGATGTTTAGGAATTGTCCTTGATGATTACAACATTACAAGAAATACAGACTATCTGTAAGTAGCCAAATCTTCTAGCTAAGGTTACGTTTCTAAACCAAAACAAACAAACAAAAACACAGCACTGGACCTCTTCACTGCCTGGTACCAGCTGTCATTCTATCCATGTAGAAGTGGTCTACGTTACTACTAGTCTACCATCACATTACCTATGAATGGAGCACCTCTATGGAGAGGTGAGAGAAGGAAATTGTACCTCCAAAATGTCACCAGAGACAAAAATAAGAAAGATGAGCACTGTAAATATGCAAGAAAACAATTTAACAACAAATGGAGATTTCTTCCAACGCATGCAAATAACTGATAATAGAATAGCAGCCAGGTGAACAAGTGAAAGGTCAGGCTGAACGGTGCTTTGGGCAGCCTTATCTAGTGGAAGATATCCCTGGCCAAGGCAGGGGGCTGGAAGTAGATGACCTTCAAAGATCCACTCTAACCTAAACTATTCTATGATACTATGAATGACAGATGAGTGAATAGTAGCCAACCAATCTAATTTAGTAGCTGCTACACCGGTTTCATACTTGTCTGATAAATCTCCTGAATGTTTCACATTTCACAGGAGACAAAAATGAACAGGGGAAAAAAAATGAAGCCTTCCAAAGTATGTGAGCCTAGTTTTCCAACTTGTATGTAATACAGAGGCTTGGGAGGAAAATACGATTCCCTGTGATGTGCTGAAATAGGGCAGTTAAGCAGCCTTTCATCGCAGTCAGCATCCATCCCTTTCTCCTCCATCAACAATGTACATACATCAAGGAGAGTTGACTTATCCAGGCAAGGTCAGCCTTAAAACCTGCCAGGCCTCAAGTTGTGAAGTCTTGACCTGGTGCAGGGGAGAAGGCAGGTAATCAATCAGGTAGTGAGTCTCATCTTGCAGATGCAGGGTGCAATAATGGTCAGCAAGTAGTATCCCTCCCAAACCATCTGCCTATATGACAGTCATCCACCAGACTCAAGACACAGTATCAGCACAGCTGTAAGCAGTCACCAGCCTCACTTGAGGTTAGACATGGAATGGGGACAGATAGTTGAACTGAGGATCAAGACTAAAATACTGAGGGTCAATCATCTGCCTGTCTGGCAGGTGTCATGATAGACCCAGTGTTTCAGGATGTGAAACACTGGCTTAAAACACGCAGTGGACTCCTCTCACAGCTTCCCTCTGGCCTTCAATTTAATATATTAAAAGACATAGTAAAGCTACTTAGTACTGCCACCATTTCCTACTTTTGATGCTGTTGGTACAGTCATCTGCAAAGATAACGAGAAACTGTCATAATTAGAAAACATCTTATTTCTGAGGGAAAGGTGTTGCTTCAGTCAACTTCCTTGAGTCTAGCAAAACAAATTAAGAATGTTATTCTGAAATGCTGATTCATTCCGCTTTGTACAAGAATACCTCAAAATACAAACAAAAGAAACTGACTTTCCTCTTCGCAAATGCTTAGGAATCTGACCAAACTTCCAAGTTTGCTTAACCAATGACGTTTTTTTTTCATCCCACATTTGAACTCTTGGAAAAGGAATTGTGTTAAAAGCAGTAATATTACCTGTGTATCAAGTCCCTCAGCTAGCTATCAGCTGCAATGTGCTATTTCACATTAAAATCTGGACAAATCTCCATTGTTGGAGATTACATATATAGGCTTACAGGTCAACAGTTCTACATTGTAGAAACGTTAATATTTTCAATACATTTTAAATTCATTATCCTAGACATGGCTGAGGCCTACTTTCATGCATGAACCAACACACCAGCGCCTTGGAGAATCTTCTCATCAGAGTTCAAAACGGGAGGTTTAAAATAAATAAATAAATAAAGTGAACAGCCCCAAAATCATATCCAGGCACTGTTAAATCGTGTGTCTGTAATCGACTGTAATCCGGCAACATTAATTATACCGGTAGGGGTTACAGTAAGATCACTATTAATTATTTTACTACAGAGACACAAACAGTTTCTACTCATGATCAGATTCTATTTCGCTAGGCATTACGCTTTATGGAGGGGCAATCACATTAAATGACTTCAGGGTCACAGAGCATGCAGCAGCAGAGCAGAGACTGAACTAAAATCTTCCGTACCTCTGTATAATATCTTTAACCCAAACCTATTCTTCTTGTCCAGGACAACTCATACATGTGCCAGGCTGGTAAATTTTTACAATCACATCACAAGGCCAGCATAGAAGATCTAAGAAAAATAAACCAAAACCTACAAGCTGGCCTAGTTTTCAACAGAAAAGATGTCAAAAATACCCTTCATGACAAAGCTAACACAAGGCATATACTGAGTTCACAGGAAAGCTGTGGTGAATGGAGCTCACAAAGAGCATTTATAGGCTGAATGTATAATCTCCATGTTTGCATGTTTCAGGGACACAGTTTTAATAGATAATTGAAACTCTGAAATGACCTCTAGATTAGGCACATGGGATGAACTTCCTCCCTTGACCCAGAGAAGCTTCACGCTTTGATGCACGGTTAAGCAGGTCCAGTCTGTCTATCAGCCCCGGCAGTACAGAGCAGCATAAATTTGCAATCATAAAGCAGGAGGGGGGTAGTGTTTGCTGTTCTCAGTCTACCTCAGAAGACTCAACAAATGCAAGCATCTTCTCATATTAAAGCAGTATTCTCCTACAATTAAGGCTAAAAGGCACAGCTAAGGTATGTTCAGAAATGCAAAACAAGCCACAGCACAGTTGGAAATCCACAGATGCCAGGCAGTGGGGCCTGATGCTGATAGCAGAAGGTTCCTTCGTACCTCCAGGCAACACCTCTACCCTTCAAACAAACTGCCCAATCTGCTTGAGATGATTGGCCTCTACGGGTATCAGAAAAGCAAAAATGGTTCCTTAATGAAGAACCACATTTTAACAGCCAAAAATTAATACTGACCAGTTTTCCTGAAGCTGCTCTGTTGAGTCTAGAGGGACAGACCTTGTAACGAAAGCAGGTGGGAATCTTTAAAAGCTTTGGTTATGATTTCAAGTGACATGCATTTAGCCAAAGCCTTACCCAGAGTTTCATCAGCGATGAAATCCCAGATCAACTGGCAGCACCACTAAAAATATGTGCCCTGCCCTCCTGTACCCATCCCCATGTGCTAGCACAGGCCGTTCACCTTAATCCAGACCTACTGCCCTATCCAGCACATGGCTGCACAAACATCCGTGCCAGCACAAGGGAGGAGGAAGGGGAAGGGTGGGACAGATCCTGCACGGAGCTACCACCTTATCCTGAACAAACGTCCTCAAACTACTTGTGCAGCAGAATAACAATGGTGCAATGCCTCTAAAGAATGGTTAGAGGCCTGCATCAAAGCAATCAACTGAACATCAGCCTGAAGCTGGACATGGCAACTATTCCTTCACAGAAACTACCCAAGGGAGGAGGGAAGGTGTGACTCCATACCATAAAAGAATGCAGGAACTTGAAGGCCCAGTGAAGGATGAAGATCCAGACCTTCTGATCTAGTCATAACTTTCCCTTGTCTCACTATATCTTCACTCTTCTTCATAACATGCTAAGAACCCACTTCTAGTGGTGCCAAATCCCTCTGTCTGTGCTTCAAAAGGAAGCAGTTCTACACAGAAGCCCTCATTGAACAGCTTACAGTATAGCCAAACAAGGTAGGCTGCAATGTTCTACCTGCACTTATCACTAACAAAGAAGGCTGAATTTTGGGAGAACCTTAGCCTGTGAAAAGGGAACTGACAGAACAAGCAAGAGCCAAAACAGGAGGCTAGACAGTAGTTGGCCATGAGAGAAACAGATGTCTCAGCACAAATGACTTGTGCCTGGAAAAATGCTTGGTTTCCAGGGCTTCTTCACAAGCCATGGCCAGCAGAATTAACAGTGGATGGCAGCGAAAGCAAGAAATGGAGAGAAGGACGTTAATGACCTGGCCATGCGAGCAGCCTGCTACTTTTGCACGTTGAGATCTGAGCAATGCCCTTTCATTTAAGGCAAATGCTATGCAAGCCCGCAGCAATGGGAAGTCAGAAAGGCTACGATTACCCTTTCATCTAACAAGCTGTTAAGAAATCAAAGTTAAGGTACTTTCCATTAATGGTCTATGCCACTCCTAGTTTACCATTGTATTGCCATATAGGTTATCAAAACCTTGCTTTTTTCCACTGGGAGGAAAAGATCTGATAGAGACTATCACCACTTTCTAAAACCAGGTGTATCATTTAACTCCTGTTTCAAGTAACATAAAGAACAAAAGGACCTTGCAGTTACCAAGGGCTGCGCTTTCCCAGTTATTTGCCACCACTATTTTCAGAGCTGGGTTTCAGTGATGTGAAAAGAGGTAAAAAACCTCATATACTTGAGAAAAATAACACAATTTGGAGTCTGCATGTAAACGAACATTTGGAAACACAACAAAGGAGAAGGCAGAGCACCAAAAAAGGCTGACATCAGAAAATTTAGCCCTGCTTCATCCAGACTACCAACATAGCGGCATTACAGAGTTCACAGTTAGCTGCTCATTTGTTCAAAGCCAGTGTTTCAGCACCCAGTTCTATGATGCCTCAACAAGAATGATACCCAAAGCTTAAGTCTGAATTGGAAATCCAAAAGTCAAAAAGTTGAGTGCATTGCAAACACATATCAGATGTCATTAATTAAAGATCATCTACAACACTCAAACAATATATTCCTTGACCAGAGGACTGTATAACTAGCACTCTCACACTCCATTGGTACCAATGTCTTTTGAGAATACTCTCAGGGCTTTTTTATTATCCCCATGTTGGTAGCAGATACAACATTTCAGATGTTCAGGCTGTGTGGTCAAGGAGGAGCCCACGGCAAGGGGACATCAAGTTAGGTGGCACTTGTCTGGCTTGCTAACATGTCAGCTGAAGGACAGCACTCAAGACATAGGGCTTGGCAGAGGAGACACAGGTATTTGCAGGGTTTTTTTTTTTCTTCTAGCCAGCTCACCTTTGTATCTTTAATTGCTCACAACCTGCATTAGTGCAGGACAAGCATGACTTGGAAAATAGTTCACTTGCGCAAAAGTAAAACATTTTTTCTATACAGGGTCCCACAAGAAGGTCCTGTCTGCCAGCTTACTCATTTCTTAATCATTAGTGTAGAAAAATGAAGTCTGGGCACCTGGTAAATAACACTTCTTCCTCAATTTTCTCAGCTGTTAGGAACCTGAAAAGAAGAGTCAGGGAACCAAAAGCAAAATGACCAAACTCACAAATTAAGATAGTCACTCCAAAGCAGGTCGCAGTCATGCTGATAGCATAAATTAATGGAAGTGCCGGACCTGTCCCTGTATTGTATAACACCTGTTCATCAGCAATACAGTCATGCAGCTGCCTGTTTGTCATCCAAACAAATGCATCCTCATCTTGCAAGGAACTGTGTTCACTTGTTTCTTATCAACCATCAGAAGAGGTGTGGCTGGCACAGCACATAGCATTTGGATTATCTAAGAATCTAATTATTTTTTCCACCCTCTATCAGCCAGATCTTGGGAAGAACCTAGAGAAATAAAACAGGTCAAAGCCCTTTATGCCAATAAATGGCACCACAGCTCAGGAGGATAATCAAGGACAGGAAAATCCCTAAAACTGTTCTGGAACAACAGTCACCAAGAAGTACTTCATAAGCTGGCATTCATCTCATGAATTTCAGGTGGTCAGACTGCCTCTGCTGAGGAAATATCAAAACAATATCAAGAAACAGAGCAGAAAGCCTGACTCATGTGAGCAGTTTTCTCAACTACTACTTATCCACCTGTCAGTGGTATCAATGGAGATATGAGAAGCCTAAATGAAAACAGAAAAATAGTAGGTCTGGTCTGACCAAGGGTCTGTCTAGGCCAGCACCATATCTCCAGTAACAGCCAGTAAGGAATACTCAGAGCAAGAACATAAGAAACAAACTCTCCCTTGCATGCTCCTCCAGCACTTCATAAGTTTGGTGTTTCCTGCATCTTTATCTTTGCAATTCATGGTCTCACATAGGTTCAGTCTAATACAAGCCATCTATTGAAAAGCATCTCCTTTTTGGTTTTGCATTGTAACTTCTGGCAGTAAATTTTCTACAGTCCCATAGCTTAGAGCAGGTAACCAGAAATACAGACACTAGATCTACGTTTGGTTCCAACAGCTACCTATCTTTTCAGGAGCAGAGGGCCATCCCATGAAAGCCTGCACCTTGCAGCAGTGCTGAGTAAATTTCCGTGTATTTAGCTTATGAAGACAGACAGGCTCAGAGCAGCATAAGCACGGAGCTCTAATGGAAATCAAGACAGAAGCTGCAGCCTTGAAATGCTTACATGGACTCTTTCATCACCATACAATCCTTCACCTCTTAGGAAGGAGCAGTAGGATTTCAAGGTACTCAGCTGGTACTCACCCCATTAGCACAAAGGGAGACCACTAGCAATGGGACTGACCAACCTAAGGACTGCAAAATGTGCCAAGAGAACAGTGAGAGGGGAGTCTCAGGCAGACAGCAGGCAAAAGAGCCTGAGGAGACCAGGGAGAGCATGGCATAATTTTACTACAGCTCTAAGTGCCGAGAAACTATGTGAAGACACCCAGCTCCACATTAATGAAGAAGGGCAATCACAGATCCCTCTTACTCAAAGGAAATCAGCTGCAGCAACGAACACGGAGCTAATGGAGACTTTCAAGTACCTTAGCAAACATACACCTATACTAGAAGATGAACATTAAAATCTGGTCTTCCAAGGCTTTTATTAGGGTTTTTGATTTCATTTGAAACTTTGAAGCTTGTTCTGCATCTATGATGTCTTCCTCTATTGCCTGCAAAACTTAATATTGAGGCTGATCTGGAGAAATATCCCTAATGTCAGCTCATTTTCTACTGCTTCAGTCCTATGCTGCTAATGAAGGTGGGTCTTACCACTAACCATTAAGTGAAAAATCACAACAGAGGATAACCTAAGGAGGACAGAAAAAGTTTCTGTCTGGCGCTGTATTTCTAACCCACTTCATTTAAACGTGAAACTAAACAAGTTTACTGAGACCAAGTCATAGCTATAATAGAAAAAGAGAAATTTAAAGGTAAATACCAAGTACAAAACTATACCAAAGCATGAATATAAGTCATATAATTTGAACTAGTGGGACCCACTGTAGTACACCTAAGCCCAAGCCTGCCACAGAGTCAAGACCACTTTAGACAACAGGTACAGAGGGTATTTTCTTCTGTTTACCCAATATACATATTACAAGGCTGGGAAATGCTCTGGAGCCGCAGAAATGGGAGGTTTGTTTTCTCCCTCCAGTCAAAAAATAAACACGAGGGATGAGGAACTAAATACTCACTAAATCAGCAAGACAAGCAATCAGTGCAATCATAAAAAATACATAATAATTTGCTTAAAAATAAAATTTTAATCAATTAAAGAAGATGTCAGAATGTACCAGATGCTTCCTTTTCCAACTACAAATATCAATTTATTTATTTAAGATTACTTTTAATTCTAAGGGCTTGGGGGACACTAAAGGTGGTTGTACAGGCAACTGCATTTCAATGCAAAGACAAATACAGTCTATCATAAATAGCATATTAAAAAATAAAAATCAGTCATTCATCAAATAAAGAAATTAATTATTTTCAAAAATCAAAAGATTTAACCAAAAGCTAAGGAAGTCTATGAGACCATGTAATTACGTATATAGATACTTATGAACACCACACAGGTTAGGAGAAAGGAGACCTAGATTTAGGCTAAATGTTTAGCTGCACATCAGTGCTTTAATGGCTCTCCACAGACGTGAATCAGTCTTTCTTTAGGACCAAGAATAAAGTACACGCGCAAAACTATCAGAACTGATTTGTAAATCTATTCCTTTCCTTGTTGCTTTAAAAAATTCACAGCGCAAGGTCTGTACAAAGCACAGCACTTCTTCATTAATAAGATGGTTCAGCAGCTGCTTGCAAGCATTTGGCCAGGTAGCAAAGCAGCAGCACTTGTCCCTGTCCCTGCAGCCTCCAGTAGGGACATTTGTTGAATACATGAAAAAGAAGGAAAAAAAAAGAGTTAATTCATTGGAAACACATTTCACAAGGGTGATAATGGGAACGGTGAGACCCTTGGAAAAGCACAGTTCAAACCACATTTGGCTCCTACAAGTAATGTCTGTCCCTCAAAAACAGAAAACTTCTGTTTTTCAGCACTGATCTGTAATTCCCCTTTCATGCATTCCCTGAAGGTTTTCCCCCTTGTCATTTGAATCTGAATAATTAAAGCAACAAAACTAATCTCTCGCTACTCCAAGCAATCCAAACTTTACAAGACCCTCAAAGAGTCACAGACATTCTTCCTCCGCTCTCTTCACAACTAACAAGTGCTCTTGAAATCAAAACTGTTAGAGGTTGAGTCAGAGACTTCAGAAACAATTTTGGAGGAGACTAATAACTACTTGACACCAGCCTTACAGTTTGTAGAATTTTACACTGGAGCATCTACATGACTGTATAATATCAGGGCATGTCTGTCTTGCTTGGGATCTTGTCTCTAAAGAAGTCCATCTCAGGAAAGCCTCAATAGAAAAAGCAATCTTCTCCCATGGTAATTAGAGGCTGTTTTTTTGTCCCCTCAGTAAAAGCTGTCAGGATTAATATCTTCTACGTATTCCTCTACCTACTTTTAAAAATCCATTTGTATTTACAGCCTCTGCAGCATCCTGCAGCGGTGAGTTCCATAATTTAACACAGATGGAAGAACTTGTTTCAAACTTGCTCACTGGTAATTTCATTGCCTGTGTAGTTGTGTACTATCAGGTAATTGCTCCCCATACACTACTACTGTGTGATTTTATAGATCTCTATTATATCGCCCTCAGCAGTCTCCTTTTCCAAACTGAGTCATTTGAAGAGTCACAGGCAATTTAGCTTCTCTTCCTATGGAAGGTTCCCCAGGCTTTTCATCAACTTCACTACACATTTCTGTTTATTTTCCAGTGCCACTACAAGCCCTCTTAATAATCAGTAAAATATGCTATAACCAGAACCAACACACAGCATGAATTCAAAATGCAATATACAGATCACTCCTGTTTTGCTCTCAGTTCCTTTTCCTGCTACAGGTTTAATTGCCTGTTTGACCTCTAGCTGAAACCTGAGCTCATTTTACCTTTCAGTTCTCCACAGAATTGTTTCCTAAAATCAGATCCCAGGTACGAGGCCCATCAGCAGATAAACCAAGATCAATAGCACAGGACTGACTAGCTCAAGGAGACTTCTGTTAAGCAGAAGAGCCATGAAAGCACCCTGCTCAAAACTATCAGGGGGGGAAAAAAAATATGGAAATAGCTCACTTTGTCCTCCTCTCTGAGCCTGCAGAGCCCAGCTACTGCCCATCAGCATGATCAAGCTGGTTGTATACACAATTAATTCTCTCTCATAGTGCTCTGAATTTTAAGTGAAGTTGTGATTTATCTCATCTGGGAGGTATCAAAAGCCAGCACATGGTCAGCCTACGGTGGTTCTGATGACTCAGTTGGTGTTGGGTAGCTTGCTAAGGTACTATCTCCACTGTGTCCGAGCCCAGTGTTTACAGGGCAACAAAAAATACACAACTCAGACCACACACCACGAAACATTTTACAGCTTATAACCTTATTCCCCTGGAAGCTACTCCTACTCTGTTCCCCAGATCCTCTTCCAGAGAGCCCGTTCGCTGAACTCATTTGGCAGTGCAACGACCACTCAGACTGCCATCTGAGGAGAGCATTTTATCTCTACCAACACTCTGGTTCCTGGAACTTCCCAGTACCCCGGGACACAGCAGGATCCTTGTCCCTCTGTGAAAAAACCTCAGACCTTCGCTTCCTCATCTCCACAGTCACAATAACTTCAAATACCCAAGTCAGGTTGTCCACTTTTAAACTGGAGAAAGCTGGTCCTCAAGAGCTGTGGTGAAGCTCCAGATCAGAGCCACCGCAGCAGCACAGGCAGTGGCACAGCTAAGGGCAGATCACCACTGACATTCTACCGGCTTTGCAGGCTTCAAGCTACACCTCAGCACGGCTGGAAATCACCCAGTCACTCCTTGCTGATGTGGCATCAAGGACCCACCTGCTGGGAAATGATTCTTCCAGTGGCTTTTGCTGACAAGCAGCTGCCCCAGAGCTTCTGGCTCCTCAAATCTTACTGCCCATAAAGGCAGACCCTGGGCAGGTTTAAAAAGATCTGGCTTGCGTGTGTTTTTATACACAGAGCAGACTCAAAGAAAAGAACTTGCCATTCAAGTGGCAGTGTGCTGTGGCAATGTTCTGCTTTACCAGAAGAAAAAAAAAGGGACTCATCACAGGGTACAATCCCAGCAAATATATCAGATGAGTTCCGAGAAATTGGGAAGGAGCTCCCCAACACTGCTGTTAGATTCAGTTTACTCCATTCAACATTCAAGCACATCAGCAAAGTTTCACAGTACACCATTAACCATGGAGGCTTATTTTACAGCAAGTCCTTTTAAGGGGAAAAAAAAAAAGGAGAACAAAAGGAAAATGTGGTTTGCAGATTCTGAATGCCTCGCCCTAACTGGATAATTCTGTTTCTGAATTCTAGTAGTGCTATCTCTGGCATTTTATTAAACATTTCAGTCATCTGGTAGAACTCCAAGCTCCTGGATTTCCACAGGTTCCCATACATTTCAGAAAACATTCCTAGTTTCCAGTAATAGATGCTTTGGAAGAGCCCATTGAATTCATAATGGGAAAAATCTCTTCATCCATACTTGGTTAAAACACAAACATTACAAATAATCTCACTTTCTACTGCATCCCATCAGTTTTAAGGATGTCCCTTTGTTGGTTTCATTCACATTAAACTCTCCATTTTCAAAACAAATAAATTCCAAGTTTGATCAGACCCCACTCAGGGAAAAAAATAATAATTCAGACAGCAAGAAATCATGTCCGGTTCCTACCTACAACAGCTTTTTATTTAATTATAGAATTAAAAATATAAACTCTGCATTTAATATTAACCAGCTGTTAAGAGATTAACACGGAAAATCCAGTTGTCACACTGCAAGTATTCTGTGGGGCTATTCTACCATTTAACTCTCTCAGTCAGACCCAGCGTTACTCTCGGCATTCCACACATTTATAAAATGATTTACAATACTATTAATTTCCATGTGCAAACATTCCACAGAACACCAACCAACACAAATAACACCGTGATTGCCCATTTCCCTTTCTTCCCCACCTTGTCTCTCTCCAGCCTGCCTCAGTGCTGACACTATTTGCTAACTATACAAGGGCAGCTCTGAAGCAAAGGAAACTGCATGCAGCTTAATAAGGGATAACCTTTGGAAAATCATTTAGATGAAGAGTTGTTTGTAGTTTTCTTTAGTTCCTATACCCAGTTCAGTTTGGAGCTCAGCAGTATTACAGTCAAGAGGCAAGATCATATACCACTAAAAGGCCTAACTCCATTCAAAATGCATTATTTACTGCTGCTGCAAAAAATCCATAAACAACTTCAGCTAAGTTTTCTACATTTATTTTCTACACAGTGGTGGCGTTTTTTGAAAGGAAAAAAAAAAAAAAAAACCCAAAAAAAAGCGTAACTATCATCTACCTTCAAGTTCCTCGTGCTACTTAAGAAATACATGAGGCAAATAGCTGTACTCTGCTCTCCAATAAAACACTGCCTAAAGACAACTCGGCAACACAAGACCCAGTACTGGCCAAGTTTGCCTTGTAGTCGTAAAAAATAACCTAATAATAGAATTGTTTGCCTCAACTCTGCTGTCAGAAGCACAAGAAGCTGTGGTGGCCTGTCTTTGCTCTTGCTCTGATAGCAGAGAATCATCAGTGTTGGAAAAGACCTACAAGATCATCCAGTCCAACCGTCCACCTAACACCAGCAGTTCTCATTCATTAAACCACATCCATCTACACAACATCTAAACATTCGCTGAACGCTTACAAGGTCAGTGACTCCACCACCTCCCTGGGCAGCCCATTCCAGTGCCTGGCCTCTCTTGTGAAAAAGCAGTATTTCCTAGCATCCAGCCTAAATCTCTCCTGGTGCAGCTTGAAGCCATTCCCTCTGGTCCTGTCACCACTTACACAAGAAAACAGGATGAACCCCAGCTCACTACAACCTCCCTTCACTTAGTTGTAGAGAGCAATAAAGTCTTCCCTGAACCTCCAGACTAGGTAATCCCAGCTTCCTCAGCCATTCCTCATAAGGCTTGTTCTCCAGACCCCCCCACCAGCTTTGTTGCCCTTCTCTGGACATGCTACAGGGCCTCAACGTCTTTCTCATAATGAAGGGCCCATAACTGAACACAGTACTCAAGGCGCAGTCTCACCAAGGCTGAGTACAGAGGGATAATTACTTCCTTGCTCCTGCTAGCAATGTAAGCCAGGATTCTATTGGCTTTCTTGGCCAATTGGGCACACTGCTGGCTCATACACAGCAGTAAGAGTCAACCAACATCCCCAGGTCTGTTTCCTCTACACAGTCTTCCAGCCACTCTGCCCCAAGCCTGTAGCATTGCCTGAGGTTGCTGTGGCCAAAGTGCAGGACCAAGCACCTGGTCTTGTTGAACTTCATCCCATTGGCTTCAACCCAGTGATGCAGCCTATCCACATCCCCCTGCAGGGCCTTGCTACTGCCCTCAGGCAGATCAACATGTCCTCCCAACGTGGTGTCATCCACAAACTCACTGAGGGTGCGCTCAATGCCCTCATCCGGGTCATCAATAAAGACAAGGAAGAGGACAGGTCGCAGTACCAACCACTGGGAAAGTTACAAGTCCCCCAGTGTGTCAACAGTGAAAACAGTACATCACCACTGCCACCTCAAACACCGTGTGACCTAAAAAGCCAGGAAAAAAAGAAATCAGACCACTCACTCTGCCACTCATTTCTGCAATAAACATCATTGTTTCCACGTCGCATTACAAATACTTAGCCTCACTGCTACGCTGCGGAGGTAGGTTCATTATTATTTTATGCCTGTTTCACAGAAAGAGAAAGCAAAGGCCAAAGAGAACATTTTCAGAAGCACTTGCTTATGATTTGCTGTTGCTCTGGGGATACCCAGCTTATGGCACTGAATCACAAATATTCCAAAACAAGCACATGCGAAAAAATGCAAACAGTTCCTTTTTGGACTGCAGCTCAGAACTCTACTGCTGGCCAAAACTACAGGTTGCCCCAGCTTTCCTTTCTCACACATTAAGCAGATTATGAGCAAACTTTTTGTCAGGAGACTTCACAACGCAAACTGTCATTGGGAAGCACTCAAGAACCCGGGTGACTTTCTAAAAGGCGGGTCTATCTGTACAAGACTTCACCTTCTGCTTATCGTCACTTCTATCAGCAGAGCGCTGCTCAACTGCCTCCATCCAAAAAGCAATTTGAGACGCAAGGTACAAAAATACATGTAAATTATCATTAAAGGATCCTCTGTTTAACTGGGGCATTTCAGACTGGGGCTGCTGTTTTAATGGGTTGCCTCCCAGGAAACTGACTTCTCCTATAATGACACAGTGAATAGTAACGACCGGAGTTTAATTGGGACAGTGTCAGTAAAATTTGGCTTCAAAGGGATTAAATAGGCTGGTACAAAGGAGTTAAGTGATTAATCAGATGTTAAATACGTATGTACGTTTATACTCTGGCTTTCTCCTATGCAACCCTAAACACTCTGAACTTAACGGGAGTTTTGTCGCTGATACTAACACAAGAAGCATCAGCCTCCCAGCAGAGGCTCACCACCAGCCTTGCCAAGCGCACACTTGAGTACTGGTGGGACCAGATGTTAAGTGCTGTACTTCTCTCTTGGAGAAAGAAATACATATACAAATATCTGCCACAAAGCAAATACATACCAATATACAATCGCACATACCTACTTGACATGAACAAAGACACTACTGCAAGTTTATATTGATTACAAATAGTTAAATACGTACCAAGATTTCATCGCCTCACAGTTTTCCTAAAACTTATCAGAGTGCTTCTTCGATAACATAGATAGACTGCACATCAAGCACCTCAAGCACAAGCAGAGCCCGAGACTTCACTCCCTTTGTCAGAGCTTTCCATGGCTCATCGCCCAACTGCCAGGGAATTTACAGCACGCAGCCTTGCCCCATGTTGGGGCAGGGAATAAAAACAGAAAAAAAACCCCACAAAACGCATTCATTACCACCTCTGCCACTTCACAAGCTCCTAATGCAACACCTCAGAGGAAAACTACTTCTCAGAGCAACACAGTGGCTGTGCAGCCACCTCTGATAAGCACGGAGCTTGCTCCCGTGCCCTAACCCGCATGCTGCAGAAATAATGGTGCGCGCTCATACAGTCACGACACTGCTCAGCAACTCCTCCGAAATCTGGGTGCCCACCACAATCAGCTTTTGCTCCATCTGTTGGAAACAAGCGCCCAAAAAGCCAATGGTACTAAGGAAAACCAAGCAGAAAGTTATCCAGAGTGGTATGGGGAAGAAATGTTATCAGTCAAAATTCACTCTTCTGTCCGTAAGATTTGCTATATTTGAAACTATTAAAACCAACACCAGGAGGTAAGCAAAAAAAAATACTCTGCGCCCCTTCTGTTTCCTGCCTTCCAATTGTCCCATATTCACCAGCACTTGGAACAGCACCTGACAGCAGCTTCTGCCTAGGCAAGGAGAGCTGAGAGAGCCCGTGCATGGACAAAACAAACTGAGCAGTAAAAATAGGTCCAGACTGCAGCTTGGAACAGGTTGCTTAAAATAGGCATTTCACATTCCACGTGAACCTGCCCTGTTAAGTGTAATGAAAAATCAGTGGTCAGTAATTTCAGGACTCCAGTACACATTTCCTTGCCTCTCTCCTGACACGGATATATCCCTCTCCCGATGACTCTGTAACACACTGCACCAAGGTGAGGAAAGGAGCACTTTTACCAGTCCCCTAACCAGCAGCGCTCTTCTTGCTGACCCACTCAGACCAGAAACCTCCTATTCCAAAGCGACCCAGCTCCAAAACAACCAAACGCAGCCCACCCCACACTGCTTGTGCCTGACACTCGCCCAGAGATCACACCCGACCTTCCCATGTTAGTTCCTAACAATCGCGGCACAGCTGTATTTCAGTTCCTGCACGCAGGAGTTTGCTCGGCCGACTGTCCTGGTGTGCCTGCGTTATTGTCGTGCCGCTCTGCAACACGCCGCCCCGTCACCCGCCGTGTCCGCCCGTGCTGCGGGAAGCTCGGCCGGACCCTCGGGCGGGGGACACGATCGACTAAACTGAGCCGGGCGCTTCCACGCCACAACCACAACCACAGCACGGAGCCCGAATGGTTCCTCGGCCCAAAGGTGCCAAGGGGCAAAAAAACGCGCGGTGCTGAGCGCTGGGCCCGCTCCTTTCTCCAGCGGACAGGGACGGGGCGATGGGGAAGGGGCGCGGGGGGCGGGCGCTATCTGCGGCGGGGATGGAGGGCAACGGGGTGAGAGGGACGATGGGGTCTGTCCGCGCGGTGCCAAAAGGGACGCGAAAAGATGCGAAAGGAAAAAAAATAATAATAAAAATAAAATAAAAGGAAATAATAATAATAATAAAGTCGGGGTAATAAAGAATAAAGCCAAACAAATGTGAGAGGAGAGCCGTGCCCGCGGGAGCCCCGAGGAGCGCATCCCCTCCCGGCACGAAACTTTCTCCCAACTTTACGGCGGGGAACGGCGTGAGCCACGACCCGCAGCAAGCACCGCATGGAGGGCGGGGGGGTGGGATAAGGGGGGGGGCTCAGCTCCGGGCAGAAAAACAGACAGACAGCAAAATACAGCAGAAATAAAGTGAGATCGGCAAACAAAGCTGTGCGAAGCAGCGTGCCACAGAGGCAGCGGGCGGGGCGGCTCGTTACCTTGATGCAGCACTGGGCAGCTGGCTCAGACATCTCTCAGGAGGAGCTCCGCGCAGCTCAGCGGGCGGCCGGGAACTTCTGGGGCTCTTCCCACCTCCCGCTCCCCGCCGGCCCCTCACGAGGAAGTTGCGGCCGCCACCGCGACCCGCCGAGCTGCCCCTCGGGGTCCCCTCCCCGCCTCCACGCTCTGGGGGGCGCTCGGAAGCTGCCGCCCCCCCCCCGCGCGTGAACGTGTGCGCGCGTGTGCGGGACCGCGCGTGTGGGAGCGCGTGTGCGCGGGGCAAGGGGGGACAGAGCGAGGCGGAGGAAGGGAGGGGGACAGTGAGGGTGAGGGTGAGGGCGGGCAATGCCGCCGCGGCCCCCGCTGCCCACCAGTGTTTTCCTTCCTGGAAGAGAAACCGAAAGGCGGCGCGGGCCCGACCGGCCGTGCCCCGCCCATGGAGCCGGAGTTTCGGGGGCCCGAAAGTGACGTGAGTTCCCGGCAGCCGGCTCCGCCCCTTAAAGGTGCCGCTGCTGGGCCAAACGGCCGCAGCCCGCGTGCTCCTTTGCGCTTAAGGAGAGCTGGGACGAAGGGGTCGGCATGCCGCCATCTGCGCCGCTCCGCCGGGGGGAGGCGGCGAGGGAGGGAACGCTGAGACGTGCCAGCGTGGGCGGAGAACACAGCGAGAGGGAGGAAGGAGCTGAGGGAGGCGGTGAGCGGAGCGGAGACAACAACAATGGGCTTTGTTCAGCGGGAGGGGCGGCCCCTTTAAGAGCGCAGACCTGGAAGTGGCACGGGAAGTCCGGGCAGGGCGCAGCGCTGGATCCGCGCGGCCCCACAGGGGGCGGGGAAGGAGACACGGAACCACAGCGGGGATGCGGAAGCGAGGGGGGGGGGGCTCGCAGCGCCGCTCACACACTATGGAGAACGGAGCGTGGCACCGCACGTAGCGGCCAGCACGGCGCCTTGTCCCGGTTGACGTGCTGGGGGCGAGGAGGCTTTCATCCCTGTGGCGTGGAAGCGCCTGGCTCAGTTTAGTCGATCGTGTCCCCCGCCCGAGGGTCCGGCCGGGCTTCCCGCAGCACGGGCGGACACGGCGGGTGACGGGGCGGCGTGTTGCAGAGCGGCACGGCAATAACGCAGGCACACGAGGACAGTCGGCCGAGCAAACTCCTGCGTGCAGGAACTGAAATACAGCTGTGCCGCGATTGTTAGGAACTAACATGGGAAGGTCGGGTGTGATCTCTGGGCGAGTGTCAGGCACAAGCAGTGTGGGGTGGGCTGCGTTTGGTTGTTTTGGAGCTGGGTCGCTTTGGAATAGGAGGCTTCTGGTGTGAGCGGGTCAGCAAGAAGAGCGCTGCTGGTTAGGGGACTGGTAAAAGTGCTCCTTTCCTCACCTTGGTGCAGTGTGTTACAGAGTCATCGGGAGAAGGATATATCCGTGTCAGGAGAGAGGCAAGGAAATGTGTACTGGAGTCCTGAAATTACTGACCACTGATGGTTCATTACACTTAAAATAGGGGAAATGGTTTTAAGTTAAAAGAGGGAGGATTTAGGTTGGATGTTAGGGGGAAGTTCTTCACTAGGAGAGTGATTAGGCCCTGGAACAGGCTGCCCAGGGAGGTTGTGGATGCCCCGTCCTTGGAGGTGTTCAAGACCAGGTTGGACGGGGCCCTGGGCAACCTGATCTAGTAAAGGTGTATGTTTGGTGGCCCTGCCAGGCAGGGGGGGTTGGAACTACATGATCCTTGAGGTCCCTTCCAACCCGGGTCATTCTGTGATTCTGTGATTCTGTTATATGCAGTGTGTGAGGGGCACGTTTGAGGTCATTACCTACTAGTTCCAGCTGTTTGCTTGGATATCTCCTGCTCTTCAGTCCCAGCCTTCATCACAGGATGTGGTGAGAAAGGCACCTGCTCGCCCAGGACAGGAGGCTGCTAGGATCTGCCAGTAGGCATCCTGGGACAGGCTGCTACAGGCCATTTTGCAAACCAGGAGCAACTAACTCTCTGTGCTTTCTTGCAGCTTATTACAGCTTTGTTTTAAGCAGTCCAGGAAATTAAAGAGAAAAGAGGAAGGGAAAATAATATTCCTTCTCAGCTTAGCAACTGACAACTTTTTAATATAGGGCCAACTCAATAAGAAAGAAATCTTATCTACCCCACTCTGCTCTACAGGACTGCTCTGCTGGAGAAGAGTCATTGCATCTTGATTGCTTTTATGGTGCAGCTCTCTCTGCTATTATTCTCTCTGCTTCATCATTGTATGACATTCTCCCTTTCTTCCTGCATGATTACCGCTGGCTTTCCTCAAGTGCTGAGTCATTATTCTGTACCCCATGGCAAGGAGTTTTGTGATTCCTTATGTTAAATGTAGAAGTTAGAGATGGAAAGGACCTGTTAGATCATCCATTCCACATCCCCATTGGTAGAGTATTTACAGCACATGATCGATCCATCCACATTAGTTTTAAGTTAGTTATGTAATGGGGCTTCTGCTCCTTCCTTTTGGAGTCTCTTTCATGATCTCACAGCTCCCTTGGTTGGGAAAATATTTGGTCCATATTTTCACGTGTCCAGTTTCACCCAATTACTCCTGGTTATAACTGCGTATTTTACTGCCCTAGTTTTTTTTTTTAATCTCTTCTATGGCTTTCTGTGCCTTTCACCCAGGTATCACTTCTTTTCCTAGCCACTGACATTTGTTCTTTTATCTCCTTTTTTTTATATCAGTCCCTGCAGCCACTTTGTCACTGTCGTTCATCTTTAATCCTCATCCATATCCCCAGCCACTTTTAGAAACAGGTAATTTCCCCAGTCCTTTGTAAATGTAGCCAGTGCTCCATAATGGTTTAGTCTGTCTGCAGGTTGCCACACCAGCTTCAGAGTTTGTCATCTTCCACCGCCATGAATGAGTGTTACAGACCTTCTTACTCCTCATTGTTTCCTCTTGCGATATAATTGTAATTTAATATTCTTCATCACAACTATGGTGAAGCTGTGTGATCTGGGTCTAATTTTTTCTGCCCATGATTTTGACATCCAGATGTTCACTCTTCCTGGGTTCTGATATCTATGCAAATCTTCATCCATTTTGGTTCCTTTCATTAGTTGCCATCTCCTGAGACTGCAGACTGCATGGTCTTGGCTGCTGTACAGGAGACAGGAAATAATACATCTCCTGGTGAGCAGGATGGTCTGTGGCTGAACACAGTTGCTCTGGAGATGTGAGGAGAAAGCTTCTCCAGCTGTCAGCTTCCCCTTAGATCTGTTCTGTACAGAGGTTGCCCAGAGCAGAATGGAAGTGCATTAGCTAATATTAAACCTTGAATGGGCTCCCAGCTTGTTTCTTTCCTTCTCACCAAGAGTCTACTGCTCAGCTTATCTACAGGGAGGATCCTGTAGTTCAAAGCAAGATGTATGATCTCACAGAGCCGTAATAGATGCCCTTGCCAGAAATCCCCTAACTTTTTGCTCAAATAGATGGTAGCAATACTAATTCAGGCAAAAGGTAATCCTATTCTGGTCTATAAAGTGACACCAAGTTCCTCCCTTTACTAGGGCTGTCATGGGAAAGGGAAACTGTGGTGTTGGAAGGCAAGAGCAGGAAGAGAAAGCTGTAAACTGAAGAATGATCTTTTTGCTTGTAGTGGCCTGAAAATCTGGCATTGGGTGCTCATACTTTTGCATCTAGAGTTTGTCCCTGAGAACAAAGCAAGCCCTTGCTTGTAGTAGGTGACTCCCTATTTAAAGGCACCGAGGCTCACTCCCCTCTGCTTGCCTGATGTAGCCATCTGGAGGGGCCTCCTGCTTCCCGGGAGCCAAGATTGCCATGAGAGTGCCACAGCTTGTCAAGAGCATGGAAATACTACCTGCTAGTGCTCTTTCATGTGGGCATAAATTACAACAGGAACCAGAACATAGGCAGAATTTAAGATTATAAAGCCCTGGGAGCACAAGTGAAGAACACAAGTGCCCAAGTTAACTTCACTTTTACCAACTGGGGGAAAGAGGGCAGCCAAGAATAGTCTTATAATGCATGTCAACTCCTGGATATGTGGTTGGTGCATGTAGTTTTTCATATGACAGTGGGACTTTCTATGAAGATTGTAATCTGTTAGGGAACAGTGGGATCCACCTTCCTGGAAGAGGCAGGACGACCTTTGGCAGCAGGCTGGCTAATGTAGTAATGTGCTCTTAAACTGAAGGACTTGAGGAGTGGGATCAAAAATGCTATTCTCGTTACATGCTCACAGCTGGAGAACGAGCCAAGCCAATCAGAACTGTGATAAATGTTTCTTAGCTGCCTCCCATGGCATGAGCCAGAAGAAGTCACTTCAATGATGTGAATAGCTATGGGGAATGCTCCTGTATTCCTCTAGGGAAACCTGCATCTTCGGCTCCCTTTTCTGAAGTGACTGTGTACCAATGTGCACAGCATGGCAAGTAAGAAGGAAAAATTAAGAGAGCTGTGTGCAGTTGTAGGACCTTCATCTCACTGTGATCACGGAGACATGGTAGGACAGTTTGTGTGACTGGAATGCTGTTGTAGATGGCTGTGTACTTTTTAATAAAGACAGTCCAGTAAGACGAGATAGTGAATTTGCTCTTTGTGTGAGAGTACAACTGGAAGGTATTGAGCTCTGCCAGGAGATGAATGATGAACCACTGGCAAGTTTATGGGTGAGGATTAAGGGGCAGGCTAATATGTGTGACACTGCTGTGGGTGTTTACTTCAGACCACCCAATCAAGAGGAGGAAGTTGGTGAGTCCTTCTACAGACAGCTGAAAGTAGCTGTTTGCAAACCTGGGCTTCTGGAGAGCCAACTATGACCTCTTCAAGGACCTATGAAGTTCCATACATATATGAAGAAACTGATTCATTTATTTAGTTCTTACTTCTTTCTTATTTTTGCAAAACTAGTTTCATTTTCACCTTCTAAAGTTTGAACAGACAAAGTCACTTCTTCTCCTTTAAATTTCCTGGATGGACAGAGATGTACTGTTCCTCCAGTACACACTTTGCTAAGGCACATCAGTCCTCATCCACATTTGGGTCTTGTACCTTACCTTGAAGATCCTGACCCCATAGCTCAGTCTACTGACATTACTGTGACAGGCACAGCATCAAGTTCTTAAGGAAAAAAACACAGTTGGAGACAGTAGTAAATTCCAAGAATGTGAAAGCAATTGAGACAAACATCAATGTTAGAATGCAAGAGAGTTTTTGATCCTGAGGAAAAAACAGGAAATCCATGCACATTGGTACACAGATGTGCTCTGGTAGGGATCCCCAATTGCACATTTAGCACTAAGATTCTTTTGTCCTTAGCAAACTGATTTCTGAAACTAAAGTGTGTTTTAATGACTCTGGTATGCATCACTTTTCATCATTTGCAGTAAGTTTAGCTTTCAGTTCATATTCCCAGGCAAATCCTTTTCCCAAGATTCACTCAGCTAATGTTTCTTGTAGTGGAAGCCTCATGCTTGGCTTTTCAGGAATACTTAAATACATAAATATATAGGACATTTTGAATTAATGCCACCTATTTATCTCCATGGAAACTGCAAGAGATATAAAACACAATAATGCTATTTGATAGAACTAGTTCTTACCTATGAAACGCCGTTTTTCAACAGTCACCGCCATTAGCTGATTCGTGTGGATGAGTTCATCAAGATGTTCTTCATTTTGCAGTGTGACAGGCAGCTGTGCATGGATGTCTAGAACATCACTTGTCTTTTCACATCACTGTCTTCACTTCTGAAATGCATCATCCACCCCCTTACTGTGCTCACATCCACTGTTCGGTCTCCATAAATGCTCAGCAAGCATTGATGAAGAACAATGGGTGCCATTTTTTCTGTTTGGAGGAATACAATGACACACCTTGGCTTCATACCCCTCTCCCATGTCAGATGCCATTTTGTCAAACTGTCCCTTTGTGGCCATCTGTCACACAGCAACAAAATATAATGGAATATTGTCAGGAGGGTTTAACCTCTACTGCCGTCTCACCAACATCTGTCTCTAATGTCATAGACCAACATGACAATAAAAGAGGAGGCAATACTTTTAGAGTAGGCCAATATTTCTACAAAAGCCTGGCCTCTGTTTGCCTCCTACCTCCCTTTAGATGCTTATAAACATTTATCCAATATCCTCTCAGTTTTCTGAACAGACCCAGGTTATTCAGCCTTTCCTCATAGGGGAGATGCTCTTAAACATCTTTGAGGCCTTGAGCTGGACTCTTTCAAGGAGATACCTGTCTTTCCTGAACTGGGGAGCCAAGAACCAGACTGTCAGTGCTCAGTCGAGTTAGAGAGCTCTCAGTTTCTTGTAGCATCAGGGTAGTGTGTCTTTGTTGTGTTCAGCATACATCTTATATAGCATTCACTTACAGACAAGACATTCCTGTTCCTCTGACAGTTCTTCTAATCAGTTAATTGGTCCCAGCTTCTCCCAAACAACAGTGATAAAGGATGAAAGGTTCCTTAAGAATAACAGGATTAACAATGCATATCAATGGAACCTCCTGTCCAGCCTTAGAAGCAAACAGGCACTGCTTGCTCTTGTCTCACACTCTGGTCTTCCAGGGTTTCACAGTGATAAGGTCTACCAAAGAGTCTGATAAGCTCTTTGGTGACTTGCTCACAGTTAAATCTACCCCCGCACCAGACACAGTAGTCTAAATGTGGCTTCACCACAACAAAGTAGAGGGGGAGAATCACCTCCCTTGACCTTCTGGCCACACTCTTTTTGATGTGCTCCAGGATACCATTTGCCTTCTTCAAGACAAGGGCACATTGCTGGCCCCTGCTCAACCAGGACCCTCAGATCCTTCTCTGCAGAGCTCCTATCCAGCAGGTCATCCCCTAACAAGTACTAATGCATCAGTGGCTCTTGCCTTGTCCACTGATGCAATTGCACCATCATAAAAGGCCACTAGGTTGGTCAAGCAGGATTTGTCCCCATGGTTCTCCCATATCACCTCCCTGTCTTCCATGCACCTTAGCATATCTTCCAGGAGGATCTGCTCCATGATCTTTTCTGACAGAGATGAAACTGACAGGCTTTTTACCCTTCCTAAAAATGGGTGAGATGTTGCCTTTTTTTTTCCAGTAAACAGAGGCTTCCCCTGATTGCTATGACTTTTCAAATATCATTGAGAGTGGCTTTGCGACTACATCAGCTAATTTCCTCTTGTTCATCACGGGTGAAAAATGCATAGCTAGTGGTGATGGCTGTGTTGAAAAAGAGTGTTTTGTAGCTGAGAATTTGCTCTATTAAATAGTGCAGCTGTGCTCTTTGCATCGGTTGTAATTTCCATAGAAGTAATTAGAAGGCATTACTTTCATAGCAGCCTTCATAGTTGTGGCCCTAGACAATTCCTCTTCACTCAGTGTGGCCCAGGCACGCCAAAAGGTTGGACACCCATTCTGTAAGCTGTGTCATCATCACATGTTTTCACATTCTGGATTACTTTGAATCATCTGGTATATTGCTCCTGCATATAAGGGAAACACCTTTCTACTGCTGTGAAAGAAGATATTCTCATAGGTAGGAGGGGAAGAGTTACTGAGGACTGCGCTGATTTAACTCCACAGGAGTTCAGTTCACAGGAGTGCAGCTTCTTCCGATGGACAAGTTTATGCTTACATTTGGAAAGCAGGAGTCATTGTACAAGTCACAGTTCCGAGACATGTTGACAGTGCTACCGCTGGAATGTACTTGAATGCTGCATCAACAAGTGGTTGTGACAAAGCTCCCTAGAACTCCAACCCAGCAATAGCTAACCCAATCAGACTGGGTTAAAATGTGTGGGCTCAGGAGAGCCCATGTCCTGGCTGGGAGCTGGAGAAGGGACAGTAGTTTCTGAGCCACAGTCAGGCTCCTGAGCCTGCCTGCCACTGTGGTGTCAGGACAGTAAGGGGAAATGGCTAAGAGGAACCAGAGCAAGAGTGTGGGGGAAAATCAATAGCAGGGAGCTGTAGAGGAGCTAGGGTAGGTGAAACCTATCCATGTGACCTACTTTAGCAGGTGTAGTTAATTAAATGGAATTTAAATCTCTGAAGATATGTGGGGAACTTCCTGACATCACCCAAAGATGGGCAGGGGCTGGGGCAGGGCTACATGTGTCAAGTATGTGATTAACCATAACCATGTCCCAGGCCTTCAGTGCCAGCAGAGATTTCCACATGTGCTGGCTCATTTCTTGAGCAGGCAGAGCTCTACAGGGGACACAAAATCACTGGTGAATAAGGTAAAGCACAAAGGTATACCAAAAATAGGATATTTGGAACACAGTTCTGCAGTGTGCTAGGTCTCCAGCTACCAGTTTCAGATATAAGCTGTACCTGCTTTGTTCTTATATTGTCCAGAACTGAGTAACATCTGTCAACACTGTTAACCTCAAGAATTCTAAATAATTAGTTAGTAGTTATTTATAATTAATTACTTGTCTCTCACTTCAACATTGCAGGATTTTGAAGGAAAAGACTGGGGGAAAA
This sequence comes from Coturnix japonica, assembly GCF_054131305.1. Lineage (NCBI taxonomy): Eukaryota > Metazoa > Chordata > Aves > Galliformes > Phasianidae > Coturnix > Coturnix japonica. The sequence continues at coordinate 67,727,378 of NC_140663.1, forward strand.
AAGTTAAATACAAATGTATCTGCATATTCTGATCTTGCTTCTGGATTTTGTTTTGTAAACTACTACTTGCAAATTTATTCCCCGAATTTTGAATGCTATGACACTTTTTTCTCTTTCATTATAGTTTTTTCTTTTTCCATCTGTCTTTCACTCCCTCTTTCCATTCCTCCCTCTCTCCTTGCTTTCTTTCATCCCTTCCTGACTCCCTGCCTGCCTGTCTGCCCATTTCATATGTAATTACATGGTTCAGACCAGGAGAATTAAGGAACAGGAAAACATATGATGAAACTAAAGGTGAAAGTAGAAAAGCCATCAAACTATGTGCTGTTACTGCAAAACGTTCTAAACAAAAGTAAACAAGAAATAAAAGCTAAAGGGACAGAGTTCAAAATTTCTGTCAGATCACACTGAAGTGATTTACATTTTACAGACACTGTGGCTGGTTTATCCTTCTTCTGCTCACTTACCTCAGCTGCAGAGGTGAAACATACTTTTCACAAAGCCTAATCCTCTCTATTAGTAATATTTTCACAGTCTGGTTCCCTTTTCCCCTCCTTTTTTTGGCATCATTTTCTCCACAGGGTGACAGGATTATAGCTGTCATGCCCGTTCTGAGTTGTGGTGCGCACTCTGTCATCCATGTCATTGTAACTCTATATCTTGCTGGCAGTAAAAGAGTGACACAAATTGTTTTCCCACCGGATTAACATTGTCTAATAGATTTAATGCTCATAATCTAACGTGAGGAATAACGTTATATGGGCAACAGCAGTCAGTCTGCTTACAACAATTGCCCAGCATTGCTGGAAAATAAAATTAAAATAAAATAAAATAAAATAAAATAAAATAAAATAAAATAAAATAAAATAAAATAAAATTAACACTGCAGTTCTATCCCTGTGGAAACAGCGCACTATTCTGCACAGTTCTGTACCTTCTGAGGCAGTTGCTTATAGTGACAGTGCTGCACAGCTGTAGGATGACATGGGAATGCAGCAAAGGAGAAGGAGAAGCAATTAATTAATTAATTAAATGGAAATAAAGGAGAAGGAAAAGGAAATTCAGGGTTGAGTGAGAGTAGTGTGTACTCAGCAAACTACAGAATCAAACCCTGGCAGATGAAAAAAAACAGTGTGAGTGCAGCTTGTTGCATACAACTCTAATTTATCTGCTTTTAATTTCAACAGTTCCAGTGGCATCATAATGTAAGATTTTATAACATATTAAATCATGCCCGATGTTTATGGGTGAATTTTAGAGTGGATGTGTTATAGATAGGCAGGAGCTGCGCAGCAGTTTCTTCTCAGAGGTCTTATTCCATCCTCGTGCCCATTTATAACTTCAGCTCAGAAACTGCCCATTGTTAACTGGAGATAAAGATTTTGGCCAAGAATCAAAAGATAATCAACTTCTCAATTACCATTGAGTCATTCAGATTGCCCTGATCTGAAGTGGCCCTTATTGATGTAGTTGTCTTCTACTTCCAAAAGCAGATCTGCATACAAAAGGGTTAACAGCAGCAATCTCTTTGGGCTCTGCAGTCACCTTCAGAGCAAACAGGTTGCCCTTTCACAGGGCAGAGGTGGTAATCAATCTAAGTTGCTCACCATTTTTTTTGTCTATGTGAAGGGAGTGGCATAATTAAGACCAGATACTTGAGGTGACCCCTATATTATGCTAGGAGATGGCTGAGAAGAGGCATAGAGGTGGGTGGATCTGGGTGCCAAGGTCATGTCCTTATCTGGCCCAACTCTGCACATCTCCATTGCATATGGAGGGGCTCCGTGATGTCAGCCTGGATATTACTCTTAGCAGCATGCATCTGTGCAACTTTAGCATCTTTTCTATATACCATTCACTTGAATGGAAGGAGGGCAGCCCACTTCTCAGGGGAAGCAGCAGTGCCATTGGTGATGCAGGATGTGGCACTGAATGTCCTATCCTGGCTCCTGGTGCTAGAGGACCAGCTGCTGCCTCAACAGACCTCAAGGCATCTGCTTATGTGCACAGTAGGACCGGGGCTTAACTTGTTGGATGTGTTGCTCACACACAACATGCACAATGTCAGGGATGGCAGCAGCAGCACCTGCCTGCTTGTGGTCCACTACCCCTTCCTATACTCATGTTGTAGTCAGTCTCTCACTAGACAGGCCCATCTGTGTGGCAACAACCTGAAGAAAGCTGAGGCTGTTTCGAGCTGTACCAGTTGAGACAGGCTGAGAGAGCAACTGCAAGGAGAGGGTGGAATAGACAAGCCCTGTCAGCAGCAGAGTGAAAGGGAATAATGAGACAGTGGATTAGGATGGGAGAAGCAGTGGAGAGGAGGTGAGGAGCAGGGTCTTAGCTTAGGAAGGGCTTCACCAGCAACTTCAGGGGGTGAGAGATTAAGCGAAGGAATGGTAACCTTGAACAGAGGGACATTCAGCCTACCTGACTGGTACCTAGGAGGGAGTGGCCTGCAGCCAAGGGATATTCTCTGTATCAGAGGACTATGGCACAGGGACTTTTGAGACCAGAAGGAAGGCTGGCTTCATCTACACAGCGAAGATAATTTCATATTCCAGGACCTGAACTAAGTGCAGGTATCAGTGGTCACAGCTACCATTCAAAAAATAAAGATATGTTTCAATCTTAGATAGTATCTTACAAGTAGTAATTAAACTTTTACAACACCCATGTGAGGTAAGTGAATAATTATCACTCCTTTTTTAAAGCTATGAAAGGAGAGATGGTAAGTGGTTTGCTGAAGGCTACACAATGAGTCAGTGGCGGTGCTTCCATTAGCAGGCATCAGCTCCTGCTTCTGAGCCCTGTTCATGAGCCACAACAGCATTGCAGTCTACCCATCGAGAGATGAAAGCAAGCTGATTTCTCAAGCACTTTGATGAGAGAAGGAAGGTTAGAAATAGCCCACGGCTGTTTCTAGAGAAAGAGTCAGGACAGAAGGAGAATTTCTAAAGTGGAGAGTGGAAAAGTGCCAGGCTCAGAAAAGGGAATGGTGATAAAGTAACTATTGATACTTGTGGTTATGAAGGGAATAAATCTGGCAAACCAGAACCAAATGACAGGGAAGAAAAATAGGTCAGTAGTGAAGATAAATTTGTCAGGGAGCATTTGTGGCATTTGGGAGGCCTAGGGAAGAGGTGGAAAGGAAATGAGAGAGGAAAGAGAAGTGGGAAAAAATTCCAGTGAAATGTGTACAGCAGCATTTAAAAGCTGTTGCACTTGGAGGCAGGGAAATAAAAGCCACTGAGCATGAGGCCTTTCAGTGCCTGCCCAATTACAATCATGCAATTGTCTCTCACTCAGCAGCTGTGGATCCTGGAATGGTCTGCCAGGCTAGGTAAGTGTTGGCACCATTGTCTTACTTGTAGGGGGACCAAGGCTCAGAGCAGTGTAGAAACTTACCTGTGGTTGCTAAGCAAGGCAAAAAAAAAATATTACAATAAGTGGAATGTGAAATAGGAAGAAGATAGGGACGCACTCTGTGGCATAGGAGAGAACTAGAAAAAAGATGACTGATGTCAGTAGCCCAAATCTATTTTTCCTAGCTCTAGAATACATCATGCTAAGTAAAATGGCAGGTAGAGGCCATGAGACATGGATCCTTTATGTTTTAAACTACAAGCTAAGAAATACCGGCAGTCGGATGCATTAATATATGCACATGCATGCAAATGCCCACGGACACAATACCCTGACACTGGCTTTGGTATTGTATGTTTCCTTAGATTTGTTATTTCTGCAGTTTCTCAACTTTCCTCCTTTTAGCAAAATTAAGATAACAACTCTTACCTGCAAAGCAGAGACTCACCTATAACCTAGAAGTGTTTTGCAATGTTAAGTGTGTTTAATTTCCCAAAATGCTCTGTGATCCTCATCTGGAAGCTGCAAATGAGCACCATCCCAGGGGGCTCTTTGCTTTTTTGGTTGTCTTGTGCCATGGAACACGAGCCACATGTCTGACAGCTGGTGGCTGCCACACCAGAATGAGCATCACCTGAAAAAGTAAAACCTTAGAAAATAGCTGCCATCGTTAGCAGTAGACTCTGAAAGACCAGCAGAAAGAGTAGTGTTTTCAAGGCTTAAGAAAGTGAGGTGCTTGAGTACAAAAGTTCCTCTTCATTTCAAAAACCACCCTTCCTAAAATCTGCTCCCTCCTTTTCCTCACAAGAAAAGATAATGAAGAAGCTACAGCTACTTTTACCTTAGTTTGTGGAAGGCAGAGAAGCATCCTGTAATTTAAAGTGAGAGGAGGAAACCAATTCAACAAATCTGTCAAGTGATTCAGGAAAGAGCAGTGTATAAAATAAAGCTTATATTTAGCAACACTCCTTTGGTTTTAAAGTTATTCCAACTTCACCCCTTCCTTTTTTTCAGCTTCACAGGCAGATTAGAGTCTCCTTATGCCGCCTCTCCTTCCGCCTGGCACAGAGGGCCATAGTACTTCAGCTGTGCAGTGCTACCACCCTCTGGCCACTTGAGTTCCATAGTCCTCAATCTTCATGAATCTCTGAATTCAGTCATATGCCTCCTACATCTACTGTGAGAAATAAATTTCACCCTTCAGGGTACCTAGTGAGAGAGAGAGGGTGATTTGCACCTTCTGATGCAGCTCTACACAATGCTTGTTTTGGCTGACTCAATTTATAATGGGATTTCATCTGGGTGAAGGAAGCAGTTTGACATAGCCAAATACAGCCATCTAGCACATATGGCACTGGTTTTTTTCTAAAAGACCACCATCCGTTTTAGATTGGTGACTGATTCCTTCTTGGAGGATATCTTTGGCGGAATAAGATGTTCCTGGATCATTCTGAGATTTAAGTCCTGGAATGGCATTTCCTGTGGTACCTTGACCAAGAGATTTTATCTTTCAGCACCTCAGCCACACAGCTGTAACACAGATCTTGTACCTTAGCTTTTGCACATGGGTGTTGCCAGGATGAACTTATTAATTATTTTGATTACATGGGTGTGAGCTTATGAAAATTCCCAGTTATGTAGCAGTCCACCCAGATCACTCTATGCTGACACTACCAACACACTGAGGCTTCTGCAGAGGTAGTTGTCAGTGTTGGCGAGCTTCTCTCCACCCTAAACTGTGCTGAGGCCACAAGCTCATTTCCCAAAGCACAGCAAAAAGATATTGGGTGGGAAGGATTGGAGGAGCAAAAAATAATTTGCATCCAGAGCCTAAAGTGCTTGGAATATGACAGTACTTGGAATATTCATGTACTGTTACCGCAATAGAAGAACAAGCTTATTTTGCAGAAATATATTTTACACAATAATAATAAGCACAGAGATAAAAATAGGCTCAGAGGCAAAAGTGTGGCTTCAAAGTTGAAACACCATGTTCTAGCATTGTGCTTTTTTTTGTGCCAAGCAAATCATACCTTTTTAAAAAAACCTTTATGGGACAAGGAAGTGTGAAGAACATAGGTAATAAAGTACTTTCATGCAGAGTCTTGCCAGCTGTGTAGCTCTTTAAAGGTGATGGAGGATCACACTAGCCATATCCTGTGTGAAGGAGCAGTGAAAGCATCCATTGTTCTTTATAGTTTCCTTGTTACAGCTTCTCCTTACAGGTGATAGGTTGGCACACTCTTTCCTAGAAGCATTGTGGATTAGGAGAGCTAAGACTGTGGAGAGCTCACTCTGAGACTTCACCCAGACTTCTCACCTGATTTCTAAAATCTGTTTGAAGATTATTTATATTTGCAACAGAAGCATAAAAGAGGGAGCTAAGAGGCAGCATGCTAGCATGAACCTTAACAAGGTCTTGTAAAGAACCTGGTTCAATAAGATGTCAGAAATGGACATTTTATCTGCCTCGACAAGCCAGTCAGGCATATATGTAGATTTTTCTTTTGGCAGAGTAGTTCATGCTGGAAGTGGATTTTGGTTTTAATTTTATTGTTGTTGTTTTCGTCTTGTTGTGGTAATATAATGGTACAGTCTCTTGTAAGGTGGAAATTTATTCACGGTACATGGTCTACTTTTTGCCTGATAATGGGTATATTGGCCTTATATACATTGAAAGTTGCAAGACAATGTTAAAAGGTTGAACTAGTGTCCCACAGGAAGAGTAGTTAAGAGTCCCACAGTTGTTATGTGTAGGCAATCCCTAAGTGCCAGCAGTGCTTTTTTATTTCTCAGGTTCAAAGTGGGAGGAGTGGTCATAGTTCAATTTTATCTTAGAGCAGAGTCTCATTTCATAGCATTCAACATGTCTATGGGAAAGGGGGCTGCTCTATGTTCTCTGCCCTGAATTCCTTATAAAAAATGAGTCTGATCCAAACAGTTCAGTCTGTAGATCTTAGTTTAGTCTGTAAATATCTGAATACTGAAGAGCCTATCTTTTCTCAATTTGGAAAATAAAAAATATAATAAAAACAACCAGAAGAGTGTGGTAGCGTCTCTACATTTATGAAACATAAGTAACCCTATCTTTTCTTCTCACCTACTCTCATGTCCATAACCAAGTGCTTATTTATATAAAGAACAAAAACAAGCAAGAAAAAAAAAAAAGAGAGAAAGAAAACCACAACCACACATTTATTGTGCCTAATATTTTGCTATAGAAATGTGCTTCACAAAATTAAAAACAACTTTAAGATCTGTAGATCCTGACCCATCTGAACTCATCTTTCCCTTTTTCGTGTCCATCCATGAGAGAGGTACTAGATACCTGTCTAAGTAAGAGAAAACCATGGCAAAATGAGTCACCTTGTATCATGCCTTTCAGTAACCAAAACTGGCTTATCACAGGCTGTAGAAAGGAACAAATTTTAAAGGTGTAGAAATTTCCTACAAAAACATGCTTTACCTTTCATTCTTCTCTGGGGACCAACAGAAAATGTGTGTCTTTAGTTGATTAAATTTGTGTTGAGCAAAGCTGTTGGCTTCACAACATGGTTTGACTTTGGAGATACTGCATCTTAAGCCCTTTTCTAGTGTTTGTCATATGATGCCCTAAATAATAAAAGAAATATTGTTAACAAAACACAACATAATCATCCAGTAAAGATTAAGTTCTTAAGTAAAACTTCTGATTAAATAAGATGCAACTTATTTTCCCAGCTAATTTGGATTGACAAGACATTGTTCCTGAAATACTATGATGCTATTTGTATGGATATGCACATGTGATAAAGTGAAAACAAAAGTTTCACTTCAATTGAAAAGAAAAATTGGAAGCTGGCTTTTGTGAGATGTTCAACTCTTCTACCAGCCAAAAAGATGAAATGGAGTGTGTGGGTGTGAAAAGCCCTAAACTCAAAAATACTTACTGACTTAATTTAACCTAAATATTTAGTTATCTAAATTGGATGTGAAGAATTTGGTGTTTTTGGTTTTGTTTTTAAGAAAATAGGAATGTAAAAATGAGGTTTCTGAAGCAAATTTCAACTTCTTCCAGAAGCTAAATGGCTGCCACTAAGACCAACAGTCTTATTGGACTCCTAGGGTGAAATACCATTTATCTATACATCCAACTGCTACAAGTGAGTCTCTTGGGAATATGGCAGCACAAAACTAGTTTGTTTCATAACTTAGCATTTTAAAACCCAGACTGTCTGTAAATCCTCTGTTTATAGATGGTTCAGTGATAGCAAATGGAAAATAAATTACCTCAAGCTGTTTATAAAAAAAGTAGGTTATGCAGATCTGTGAAGCCTCTCTCAAGGTGTACAAGAGATGATTTTTTCTAAGCATTAGGACTAATATGAATTAAATTAATCTTTGGGAACAAGATGACTTACAAGTGAAAATGCCATAATCTTATGTCATTTGCTAGAGAAGGAAAATTGAAACAGCTGATCTATTCAGGGCATTTTAATCTGATTTGTACAGGAGTGGGTCTAATTCAATGGGCCTCCTTTAATAAATTCAATGGTATTAATCAGTCATTTAAATCACAGCCCTTGCCTATTTATACACCCCTCTGCCTCCCACATGTATGTAATATTAGCTTTGCTGAGGCAAGAGACTGATAGGAATAAATGTTCAGGCAAGAGTCACAGGCATGGCCCAAGAGGAGATGGCCTCTCATAGCTACATTTTCTGATTTGTTGAGCCTGTGTTCACCTATGTCATGTTCCTGGCCACTTGATGGGTCACTTGGGAAGGGAATTGTTGTCAGGGAAGGTTTCTTATCTTGTCCCCCATGTGGAGTGTAGCTAATCTGCACAAGTTCCAGAGCCCACAGACCATGGATGGAAGGTCAGCAGGTCTGTGGTCAGCAGCTCACAGCTGGAAAAAAATAAAAAAGCAGGAAACCAGCAGCCAGGAAAACCAGGACTCCAAAGGCTGCAAGAGGGGCAAATAAAACAGAGTCATTAACTCTCACCTCACGAGACCTGGCAGATCTCTGTCCTTGAACCGGGTTAGAGTTCTGCATTAATTACTATTATTGTCACAGCAGTATCTTTGGTGTTTACCGAGGCCCTAATTGGATTACAACGCAATGGATGCACACATACCCTAATTCTACGGATAAGATAATTAAGAGATTGATCAGGCATGCGCATGTTTCATGTTCCCGAAGTGCTTATGCTGAAACACGCCTGTCTGTGGGAGGACATCACTGGCCTCTTTGCATCATGTGGAAAGCACAAGCCTTTGATTTGAGCTCCAGGAGCTGAAGCAACGACGGTATAGAATGCGCAGTTATGTGGCATGATGAGGATAGGCAAATCCATGTGTCTGACAGATCTGTTGTTTTATTTCTTAAACATTATTTTCTGGATGTGGTGGGTCACTGTGGGTGAAGTTCTCAGCTGGGCAACAGTCATCCCAGTTGTGCTGGATGATTGATGAAGAAAACAGGAATGGCTCCTCAGCCATTTCAAGAAGGTGCACAGTTTCAAGTCAAAGCTGCCATCTCACCCTCCACTGGTAATAAATTAGTTCAATATGCCTGGATGTGCTGGTTAACTCTGGAGATGGTCAGATCATACAGCTGAAATCTGTCACGTTGTTATTAGCAATGTGGTTCTGCAGTGCCATCCTTACTACCCAGCTTCTCTGAGAACACAAATCTTGGGGTTTAGTACCTCACCAGGGGAGTCTGTACATGAGAGTTCACCTTTCTGTAACAGCTGTTACAGCAAAACATAAAAGAAAATGATGGAAAAGCAGCCAAGTACTTCCTGTGGGAAAAAATAAAAATAAAAAATAAAATAGTGTATGGGAACTCATTGCCTTGGAGAAAGGGTTTGTATTGTCTATTAATTTACCACCCTCAAAGACACAGATTCAGTACCCACATAAGCTATAATACAACCAGGTCACATGAACTGAAAGGTGAATGAGTTCATGTGGATATGATGGGTGTTAATGATGGCTTCCAACATGAAAAGAAATGCAGAAGGAAACGAGTCCAACAGCATTAATACTTTGTAACAGTGTTACTTTCTGTATCCAGGTGTTGCAATAGTAAATGTCCTGCTGCCTTTAGGAGGAGATCCTCATGCATGTGATAATATTTTTAGACCCAGTTTTATCATGCAGTATCTTAGTATCCATGTTTCCAATGTAGGGTTCATAATAAGATTAGCGGAGTGTAAATCTTTATGCAATTTAAATAAATAGTCTCCTGAGTATCTGGCATTCGGAATACATTGTTCTATATTTCCTTACAGGCACTGATGTTGTGTGCTGCAATTGAGATGTATTTGTCTGTATCATATTACAAAGCATTTGATTTAATTTTAAATGGAACTGTCCCATCTCTTCTTTGATTTGACTATCATGTCATTTGGTTGATTAAAATTCATTGGGTATTTCTTTCCATTTGCCACAAAAGGGTCAAGGTGTGTAATATGGTGCATCGAAGGTAGCTATGTGGAGTGTCATTGACACAGCACATGGAACAGCCCAATACAGACACTACTGTTGTAACATCAAATTTATCCTATGAATCTTGTCTATCTTTATAAATATACGTGTATATATATATAATTTCATATTGACTCAGCCTGAATGGTTATTTCCCATGCTAGTATTCTTATTTATTTGTTCTGATACCTGGATGTTTCCTAAACCTACTGACTCATTTAGTACTGATCAGTTCTTAATATGGCCAAACAGTATTAAACATAGAAAAGGAAAAAACATTCGAAATTCAGATGCCCCATCCTTCCTCAAATTTGTTGTAATTCTGTTGTCTGCTTTACTGATGGACACCAAGAAAAAAAAAACACCATTCCAATCAATAGAGCTGGGAGACTCAAAGCAGTTGTTCACCTATTGGGGTAGATCAGTAGCTGGAAGTTCATTTCATCCCATGGGAGACACCTGAAACAGGACAGACGAACAGGCAAACTACATTTTTCTCTTCGCTGACTCCAGAAAGAGGTTAAAAAATAAACCAATGTCATGTAAATTCATATTCCAAGCTGTCCTGTTTGTGCTGTGTAGTCCTAGTGTATTTGCCTTCGCTCTGCGTTACTGTGTGTGAGATGGACCTCGGTTCCAAGGCTGAAAATACAACCAGCAAAGGTAAAACTGCTGTCTGGCTGCTCCTGAGGTGTCAACAGGTCTAGGATCATGACATCTGTTGTAATAAGGCCACTGGCTTAGCGCAGAAGGCGTTATATCACTGTAAAACTGGAGTAAACTCTCCAATCACCTGATTAATTAATCCACCCTGATGCATTTCACTGGATGTACAGATTTCACTTGATAATTCCTGCACCAAGCTTCAACAGTTTGAGGCTCAAATAGATTGAATTAAAAAGAAAATTCCTTCAAAAGAAAATTCTTGGTTGAAAGCTCCTCCAGCATCACACCTCTTCCATATCCTCAGTGTTAGTTTCCTATGGCTTGTTATATCATATTAGAAACCATACGAGTACCATCCCAGTTCCCAGTAATATTCTGCTGGTAAATGAAAAGTTTTCGGTTTGCTTGCTTTTCAAGAATGTGCTGTTAATCTTTTAATTACTGCAAGGGAACAAAAGCTGCAAAGGCATCTCACATTACAAGACACAGTTTTTGCTAAAGCACTGCCATGATGAGTTCAACAGTGTTAATTTTTTTTCTGCGATCAATCACAATAATAGCTGATCAGTGATAAAGACTTTGCTCCTTGTGCAGACACTTATTTTAAAGCAGTCACCTCTACAGCACCACCAGCAAAATTTACTTCATGGTTGGCATTGCTTCACCAAATGAGGGATCTGTGATAAACCTGCCCTTCCCTGTCAACTGCTCACTGCTGAAAGTGCTCATAATTCACTGTGTCACAACTTACTGCCTGAGCAGGAGCCAGGCAAGGCAATGAAGCAAAGCCTGTGGCCAGGAGAGAGGGGAGAAGGAAGACAACTGCCTTACTGAAAGGCCAGGCCAGCCTGGCTGATTAGGCCTCCAGCATGCAGTCTGGGAGGGACAGCACTTCCCTTCTCCTTCATGTGAGCAGGACAGGTAAGATACTTCACCATGTGGATCAATACAGAGTCTGTCTGTCGCCAGGTGACCTGGTGTAGGGACATGCTACTCAGGATATGGCCCAGCTGGCCACTATCTGCCCCTCCCCAGCCCCATTCACCTGCCTTTCTCACACTTTAAAAACAAAACAAACAAAAAACACTCTTGCTTTCTTGTTAGAATGAGTATTTCCATGCCTCTACCCACAGCTGTTATTTTAACTACTTTTAAAGGAATAAATGAGTTTCTTAGGTCATTTCTGGGCTCTGTGATCTGAGGTTTTAACAAACAAACAAACAAACAACAACAAACAAAACATGGCAAGCAATTGACAACAGATCCACAGATACTTTTACACTGTCAGAGAAATGTAACGAAAGCATTAGAGGAATTTTTTGGTTTTCTGACTCCTCATCTAAACCAATAGCAAGTTCTCTGGAGCCATGCCACAAAGGCTGAGCCGTTGATGCAGAGACATTTCAATTCCCCTGCAAAAACCCTGGGGTCTGAAGGCCCCAGATCAACAGCCAGAGCCTGCATAAGTGCCAGTGAAGGGGACAGTCTGGACTTTCAGACATCTGTGCCCGAACAAAATCAGATAGCCAGGACTGGGAATCTGTTCTGCAGGTGGTTCCTCCTCAGCTGGAAAAGGCAGATGCTAAGGAGACTTCACTAATTTCCCCTGCCTGTATACTTGTAATGAGGCTCAGAGCAGGAGAATAGCAAAAGGGCACATCTGTTAGTTTCTTCTAAGTTGGAGAGGGGTGAAAGCCAAGAAGGATACCTAGGAGCTAATTTGCTGGCCTATCTACAGCATGGGAGAAAGTCTGAGTCCAGGAGAAAGCTCCATGCATTCTGCCTCAGGGCAAGGAAAGATGATGAGTGTCACCAGGAGTTTAGGACCAGTACAGGTTATGGGACAGGAATTTTTTTATTTCCATTCAATGAAAACTCTAGTCATTCATGTTATACACATCCAGTGGATATGATCTGCTCTTTCCCAGCAAGGTTAATCAGCCAGTGCATTCAAGCTGCTTCTGGTATTCCTGGGTAATGTATATATCAGTAAATGCAGTGTCCCTGAGGCTGCTCTTTGGTCCTGCTACAAATAACATGAAGCAGACAATAATCACAAGCCCATCCAAGTGACGAACAAATTGAAAGGGAAGTTGGGAGAAAGATAAGAAATTAAATGCGGATTCCAATTTCATGCCACTACTTCAGTCTGTCCTACACTACATTGGTGTCCCATCTACCTGAAATCTTGGGCCTTTTGAGAGTGAGTGCTACCATAATCCCAGAGTTCTCCTCTTCCCTTTCAGAACTTTGTCCATTCTGAGAGATGTTCCTGTGCAAGTTTGCCATCACCCTAAAGCAAACACGTCATGGCTGACCAACTGAGTTACCCCCTTGGATCTCCTAGCTATATCACTTAGAACTGTATCTGCTACAGAGAGCAAAGGAGCACAGGCATGTGGCACACTTCCTACAGATCAGTCCTACCTACAGCACCTTGTCACTGGGCCTGTTTGCATCAGACAGAGCTGCACAATGTGTAAAATGCCTTCGCCAGCTAGTATATGGTGGATTCTGGCTTATAATTTAGCCTATGGCTGAATTGAAAAAAGCTTGATGCAAAACCACACTACGTTTTTAATTGCTGTTGGAATCATCAGAACTAATCCATCCTGTTCCCATTTCTCTCTTCCTGTCTCTGATGCCCACACTCATCACGCTTGCACTTGGCAGGGTTCAGAGCTGCAACTCCAACATCCTGATGCTGATATAAATCCCATATAAATGCTATTCTGTCTCAATCCTAACAGCACAGACCTCTTGGAGAACCACACGATGATATGCTTAATTTTTAAACATGTTGTTGTTAAACTAATATTTAGAAATCCAAAATAAGTTAACTGTGCTTTCCTAAAGACAGAGCTATTACAGAATGATTGGGATAGTTTTAAAGGCCAACGTGAAGGCTTAATCACTTGTGAATGTTGCACAGCAATAACAGGCTGTCTTAATGGGAACCTGTGTCCTCCATCAAACAATCAAACAAATGCTTGCAGATCACAGCAAACAGTCAAGCCCAAAGTCTAGAAAAAACACCTCCAGCAAACAGCACAGGGATTTCATAACTAAGCATAAGCTGTGAATGCATGTCGGTAGTCTCAGTTTGGGAAAGAATATTTCTGCAGTCAATGTAAAACACAGTTTCATGACCATGAAGAAAGAGCTGAATGGGCATTTATTATTTACTCTCTTTGGAAGATCAGAACTGAGGTGACAAAATGTTATTTACCGTTTTAAAGTTATGATACTTTTGATCACATTCATACAATTCTCATTACTCATTATAACCACAGTCTCTTTTATATGCTGAGAGTGCTACAATCCTGCTGCTTTTTTCACAATTCATTTGTTCTCTTCATTTAATTTACGTCCTTATTTCTAAGAATACTGCAGAAAGTCTATGAGGAAAACAGATTTCTTTTTTTATTCCTCCTAAAAGCTGGAGCATGGACTTATTCATTTGTTAGAACAGCATAGACCAAAGGCAGCAAATTCAGAATTCAAGTGCAGAGCGAGTATCCAATAAAATCAATCAATAAGTAAAGCAAGCAATCATGTTAAATCTGTTCTTAGTCTGAGCAGCTCATTTGACTTCTTGTTACATTACAAAGCAAAAGTTTTGCATCTTACTTGAGGAACACCACACAAACTAGAAGAAATGCCAGCACTGGAAAGTGCAGTGTTCTCAGATTGGTCTGCCAGTTGGGAAGATTGGTTTTCTGGTTACATTGCACTTGCCATGTTTCTTTTTCTATACCTGTTTTGTGTGAATGTTACTAACTTTTCTGGGTAATGTTTTATCTGGAGCTTTACTGTCCCAGCTGAATTCCATTGGCTTCTATTCCTCTAATGTACACAGTCTCAATTTGGAAGACTAAACACTCTAAGAAATTTGAATTATGGTTTTTGATTGCTCCACTATCAATTTCTGTATTTCATATAAGCTACTGTTTATCTGGCAAGTTAGATTATGAATTAACTTCCCTATCATTTGCCCTGCATGCTTTCTGAGTTAGCTATATGTACTTGTAGGAGGTCTGGCATTTATTTCTATGAATGACAAAATGCAATAGGCAACACTAATCACCTACAAGCAAAATTTCCTGTTCCATTTCCAATATTTTGATGAATTCCACTGATTTCTTGGTGTTCTTTAGTGTGTATACACAAACTGGTTTAAAAAGTTTCTGTTTAGTCTATTATCTATTTAGCCATTATATATTTTATATTTTTTTTCTATTTATCTATTTTATTTTTACTGAAAACTTACAGTCATGTCTCTCATTAGTTAACAGTTACAACTAATTTTTGTGATTGAGTGCACCACCAGTGTGACAGCAAGCTGAATGGTGTATTTGATACAACAGAAGGGAGAGATGCCATCCAGATGAACCTGGACAGACTTGAAAACTGGGCACATGAGAATCCAATGAGGCTTAACAAGGCCAAGTGCAAGCAAGCTCTTGCACTAGAGTCAAGGGATTCCCAGGTACATGTACAGACTGGGAGAAAAACTCACTGAGAGCAGCCCTGCAGAGGAGGACTTGGGGGTTCTGATGGATGAAAAGTGGGACATGAGGCAGCTGTGGGCTCTTGCAGCCTAGAAGGCCAACAGTATCCTGGGCTGCATCAAAAGAGCAGTGGCCAGCAGGGAGAGGGAGGTGACTGTCCCGCTGTATTCTGCCCTTGTGAGTCCCCACCTGGAGTACTGTGTCCAAGCTTGCAGCCCCCAACGCAGGAAGGATAAGGAGCTGTTGTAGTGGGTCCAGAGGAGGGCCAAAAAGATAACCAAATAACTGGATCACCTCTTCTACCAAGAAAAGTTGAGGGAGTTGGCCTTTTTGAGCTTGGAGAAGAGGAGGCTCTTCCAGTACTTGAAGGGAGCTTACAAACAGGAAGGAGACTGGATTTTTGCACAGTGTGATAGTGATAGCACAGTGGCTTTAAACTGAAAAGGGGGAGATGGTAGGGAGGAATTTTTTACTCAGAGGGTGTTTAGGTGCTGGAACAGATTGCCCAGAGAGGTTGTGGACACCCCATCTCTGAAGGTATTCAAGGCCATGTTGGATGGGATCCTGGGCAGCCTGATCTAGTGGCTGAGAACCTTGCTGGTGGTAGGGATGTTGGAACTAGATGATCTTAAAGGTTCCCTCCAACCTAAACCATTCTATGATTCTATGATGTATTCGAAAGGCAAAGTGACTGTCAAGCAATACTATGAAGCCATCTGCCTCCTACATGTTTTGAGAAATCAAATATCTCTGTTTTGCTCTGTGCAAAATGTCACAATATCACTTACAGTTAAGAAGAAATAATCCTTAATGACTTTTGCGGGCAGCTACTTCATTTAGAGCTATACATAAAATTAATAACTAACTCTATTAGCTGACAAAGGGTTAGACATCAATATGTAACACTGTATTCCATGAAAAAACACAGTATTTCATCTTCAAGCATTTCTTAGGATACACACTTACTTTCAAAACTTGCTAGGTAATAGTGGGACTACTATGTTTCTTCCATCTGATGTTCCTTTAAAACCACAAACTTCAACTTTTTGCTGAACCAACCTTTCTTCCAGTCTGCATGCATGTATATGAATTCCCAGCTATGTTCCTGAAAGCTACTTACAACAGTGTTCTGGATGAGTCATCAAACCATACAATCATCAGGGTTGGAAAAGACTTCTGAGAACCGTCCACCTATCACCAATATTTCCCCACTAAATGCGTCCCTTAGTGCAACATCTCAACATTTTTTTAGCATCTCCAGGGATGGCATCTCAACCACCTCCCTGGGCAGCCCATCCCAGTGCCTGATGACTGTTTCAGACGAGAAATTTTTCCTAACATCCAACCTCAACATTCTCTGGTGAAAACTGATGCCATTCCCTCTTGTACTATTGCTACTTCTGCAGAAGAGGCTGACCCACCACACCACAACCTCCTTTCAGGTAGTTGCAGTGAACAATAAGGTCTCTCCTGAGCCTCCGCTTCTTCATACTGACAATCCCAGCTTCCTCAGCTGCTCTTCATAAGACTTGGGCTCCAAACCCCTCACCAGTTCCATTGCCCTTCTCTGGATGTGTACCTCGATGTCTTTCTTGCAGTGGGGGACCCAAAACTGAACACAGTACTCAAGGTGGAGCCTTGTCAGGGCTGAGTACAGAGGGATGATCACTTTCCTGCTCCTGCTGGCAACACTATTTCTGATATTAGTCAGGATGCCACTGGCCTTTTTGGCCACCTGGGCACACTGCTAGCTCATGTTTAACTGAGTGCCAACCAACACCTCCAGGTCCATTTTTTTCCACACAGTCTTCCAGCCACTCTGTCCCAATCCTGTAACATTGCCTGGAGTTGTTGTGGCCAGCGTGCAGGTTCTGACACTTGGAGTTGTTGAACTTCATCCTACTGGCCTCAGACCAGCTATCCAGCCTGCCTAGATCCCTCTGTAGGGCCTTCCTACCCTTAGGCAGATCAACATTTCTTCCCAACTTGGTGCCATCTACACACTAACTGAGGGTATCCTAAATCTCCTCTTCTAGGTCATCGATAAAGATAATAAACAGGGAATGACCCAGTACCTTGAGAAACATCACACATGTCCAGTCCATGAGGACCACAGTCCGAAACAAGCAAGTTACTCTTCCTGGAGCTGGCTGGTGGGAAGACAAATGCATTATAAGACAAACCTTGTGATGAGGGTTCTGGAGATCTGATTCAGCTCCAGGTTAGACTTTGAATACAACAATAAGAAAAATATTTTGCCTAACTTAAAGCATATCCTTTGCTGCTATAAACTGCTGCCAATTCAGAACAACAACAGAACTATGTCAGCTCTACACTACTGCTGATCTACTCTTTTCTCTTTAAATTCCCTTATATGAAACAAAGGTTTGTTTTGTTTAGACAGGCACCACTTGCTTTCTTTGTCCTCAGGCACATTATGTCTATGAAGACTGTAAGATGCTCAGGGGAAGGAATTCCTTTTACTCTGTGTTTATTCAAGGTATGATACAACAGAGATCTGATCTTGCCTGGGGCCTCTAGTCCTTGTAATACTGGTTATTATTTAGTAATAATTAAAATGTATTAGGTTCTGAAAAATGAGCAGTAACTCACATTTAGGTTGTTTGTTCAGCAGACTTTAAGAAATCTGGCCCAGAGCCTCCATTTCTGCAGGGTCTGTGGCACAATAGCAGTTTCTAGAGAACTACATTTCTGCCTGCTGCTGTATACTGGCAGAATGTACCCTTGCTAAGGATATCAAATCATTTCTGGAGTAACGCACTTAATACCCAGCACATTTGGCTGTATATGGTTTCAAAGTTCAATTTAGCAGTGGGGAACAAGCCACAGGCAGACTCAATGACTTACTCAAAATCACGTGATGATAGCCTGCCTAATGGAGAGTGCATCCCAGCACTCTTCATCACATCACCAGGACTTTTTAGCATCATACCAGTAACATTTCCACAGTTTGGACATAAAAAATTCAGTGTCCCTGCTCACCATAGTTAATGAATTATTCATCCACATTTTGGAGCTCCTATCTCCTTATCTGTATGAGCCTTGTGCCACTGTGCACAGGTGTTAATACGCAGCTTCCAGAACCACAGTTGCCAAAATTCACGACCAGCTCCTGCTGCTGGTGAGTCAGTCGATGGAAAGTGCTCGGGTCCCACCTAGTGGCCAGAAGCTTACCAGCAGTTGTGTCTAAAATTGCTCTTCCGTTTCCATCTCCCAGGAATAGTATAGAAAGCATGAAAAAAAACATTCGCCACAGATTTGGCCCCTAATTTAGTTTCTGACCAGCCTTTAACCCCTTCCCTTTTTGGCTCAGGTTTTCCAACAACCGATCACTGCCTTAATTTTACTCTTGTTCCAGGGCTCAAAACATAGGAGCATCCACAGGGGAGAAAAGCTCCAGCTTGGTACCGCAGCTGTACAGTTTGCTGCCTCTGCAGCTGGAAAAAAGAAATTAGGAAGAATGAAGTGCTTAATTCATGTGCTTAAGAATGCCAGTGGGTCTAATATTAATAATCCACCTGCAAATTGCACCTGGTGAAGCCAAGGGCAAATTGCGCTTGACAGACTTGGTGGCCTTTTACAATGGAGTTACAGCATCAGTGTAATTGACTTCATCTACTTGGACTTCTGCAAAGCATTTGACATTGTCCTACATGACATCCTGGTCTCTAAATTGGGAGAAAAATGGGTTTGATGGATGGACCACTTACTGGATAAGGAATTGGCTGGATGTTCGCAGATAATCAGAGAGATGGAACACCTCCCCTACAAGGATGGAGCTGGGGCTCTTTAGCCTGGAGAAGGTTTCAGGGGGACCCTGGGCAGCCTGGTCTAGTATTAAATGGGGATGCTGGTGGCCCTGTCTGTGGCAGGGGGGTTGGATACTCATGATCCTTGATGTCCCTTCCAACCCAAGCCATTCCTTGATGCTGTGATTCGTAGAAGCCTTCTAAGACCTAAAAAGGGGCTACAGGAAAGCTATGGAGAGACTTTTTATGAGGGCATGTAGTGGTAAAGCAAGGGAAAATGGCTTTAAATTAGAAAGGAGTAGATTTAGGCTAGGTATTAGGAAGAAACTCTTTCCTCTGAGGGTGGTGAGACCTGGAACAGGTTACCCAGAGAGGTTGTGCATGCCCCACTCTGAAGTTCTTCAAGGCCAGGTTGGATGGGGTTTTGGGCCACCTGGTCTAGTAGAAAGACAGAAGAGTTGGAACTAGATGATCTAAAGGTCCCTTCCAATCCAAATCATTCCGTGATTCTATTATTTCTGATTAGTTTCTTCTTCATTCGATTGTCATTCTTTGTGACTGGGCTTCTTGTGAATTTTTAAAAATAATCTCAACATTTGTTTTGGGTTGATACCTAATTTCATTTTCATTCACTCCATTTTTCCTTCTCTTTAAATTCTTGTCATTTTTCTCTACTATTAGCTTACTCCGCAGTCCCTAAGTGACAATAATCTTTCATCTATGCAAAAGCATTTCAAGCAACTCTTGAAGATCTTTAGCTTCCCACTATCTCACAGCAAGAGGCATTGCTGAAAAGAGACTGAGGTGCTCAGGAAACTCTTCTTGCTGCCATCTCTCTACTATTAACTCTTGTGAATTCAGGCTTATGCCTAAATATTAAGTAATGTTTGTAGAGATTACCAGTAGAGTGAATGATCAAACTGTAATAAAATGACAGCAGCAGAGCATGCTGGTGATTGTAATAAGCATCTTTAGCTGATGGCTGGAAGATTTTGGCCTGTGAAAAACTGGAGTGCAAGGAGGAATTTGTATGTTTTGGTAAAGCAGAAAAAAGGGACATGGCTAATAATACAAAAGTCAGTCTGTCTGTCCTTCAGAAGTTAATAAACAGATAGACAGATATATAGATAGACATAGATAGATAGACAGAAAGACAGACAGGAGGAGCATGAGGTGGCATGACTATTCATGAGGCTGGAGCAACTTAGGTACAAGCAGGGGAATCCTTACTCCCAAAAGGATGATAGGAGAATTGCCTGATCTGTGAAGGGAGAGAGGTTTGCATAAACCTGTGTGCCCCTGTGTGCTTGTCTGTGTGCAACCAGATCATCTTTAAATTAACAAAAGTGTTTAGAAATGAGTAGGTAGATACTGAGATTTCATGAGTGCCTAGTACTGTGGATAATCTGTTGCATCACCTGAATGTATAGTTCACTGATTGCCAATAAAATGTGCTAATAGTAAATTTATAAACCCCTTTGGTTCTGATTTTGATTTAAATAATTTGAACTGAGCAATTCTTCCCTGAGAGTCCCCTCACAGCACAGATTAGCCCAACTGCACTGACCTCCTAGCAACAATCTCAGCCTTCTCTGATAGGAAGCATCCAGTGCAGCAGCCAGGCTATCAGTGTTAGAGTGTGATTAATAAACGTGGCTATAAACATTGCTGCTGAGTCTCTGTGGTTTGTCTGCTTTCATCTAAAAGAAGAAACAATAATAAGAATAGAATCTAAACACAGTGGAAAAAAAACACATTGGTAGAGGCTGGATAGATGAGGAGGGAACTTATTTCAGCCAGACACAAATGATGTAGTACCAAGCCTGGCTGGCCTGCAAAAGAGACTTCTAATCCACTGCCTGATCAGCCTTGTATTTCGGGGCTGTATGGTTAATTCTCTTCTTTTAGTGGATTTTTCTCCTGGACTTCATTTTGCATATTGTATTACTTCCTCTTTTTTTTTTTTTTTTTTTTTTTTTTTTTTCTCACAGAGGATGCACTGAACAGCCACAGTTGATGTGATGTCTCCTAGCTCTACAAGCCTAGCACAGTTACAGAAACATAGTAGTGACACGGTTGTGTCACGCACTGCTGATGACCCAGGGCATGGGAGAGATGGGGTAGGAAGCTTTTTAGAGAATAAAATGGAGTGGGTTGGATGGATTGAATCCAGCCTAGGAACTGTCAAAAGGATAAGTTTGATGTCAGGGATCCCCAGACATAATGGAAGAATAACCCCTGACGACGCAGTGTTGATCCACCAGTGTAGGCACATCCAACTCAGCCCACAAGGCCACACGTGGCCCACTCCCTGCCTTGTGCTGTAAAGGTGGCTGATCTTCCCAACAGTCTGGCCTCGGGCACACACCCATAACTCAGCAATAACCACATCATCAGTACATCGTTAACTCTGCGTCAACTGAATCCAGGGTGTGCAGAGGGCAGTGCTGTGCAGTGCTGACTCAAGTGATGGCAAATTGTATGCATTGCAATACACTGGCTGAACATAGGGCTCTGAACAGTGAAGAATATGCAGCTGTGCTTTCACTTTTGATAAAGGAGCTTGAAAATAGATGTCAAGACTGCAAATAAAATTACTAACTCATGTTTACAACACACCATTTTCAGTTGACAGAAAAAAAACATTACCTGCAAATTTTCAAATGGAATGTACAGAGTTGCCATCAGATATTCAACTCGAAAATCGGACTGTGTCTCTTTACCAGACTTTCATGGAATCACAGAATGGTTAGGATTGGAAGAGTCCTTCAAATCAACTAGTTCCAAACCCCTGCTATACACAGGGACACCTCCTACTAGACCAGGTTGCTCAAAGCCCCATCCAGCCTGGCCTTGAATGTCTCCAGGGTGAGAGTATCCACAACCTCTCTCGGCAGTTTGTTCCAGGGTCTCACCACCCTCAGTTCTTACCTTTGCTTTCTGCAACTTGAGTGGTGCAGCTAGAGCCACTGTCAGTGAAGACTTTCATCATCCCTATCTTACCAGAGAGAAATATCCCTCACTTCACACACTCCTTACTCATGTCATCACTTTTTGGCAGTATATACACTTGTGGGCAACTATTTCCAAGGATGAAATACAGGAAGAATAAAATTTCATGAAGCAATCTCTGATGAATACCTTAAGGCCTCAAAGAATCACAGCCACTGCCACTGAACCAGACTGATGCTTTAGTTTCACCACAAAAAAGATCAAATATCCCAATAGTTTTATGTTTTTGTTCCTCTCTCTTTTTTAAATGTTTTAAGACATATATTTAAAATTAAAATGTTTTGTTATTTATGTATAACTACATTATATATTTTAAGAGGACTGCTCTGAAAGTAATGCAGTCCTCTTCAAAGTAATTTCATTGTGCTGGCCCATTATGTCCAAAGCAGATGCTGGTGGTATGGCAGTAGAGGCTGAACCTTGTGGTTTGTTGCCAGGTGACAGATGGCAGCAGAGGGGCAGTCTGACAAAGTGGTGTCTGATATGGAAGCGTGTATGAAGCAAAGGTGTGTCACTGTAATCACCCATAAGGAAAAAATTGCACCCACTGACATTCTTTGAAGCTTTCTGAATGTTTATGGAGACCAAACAGTGGATGAGGCCATGGGTGGTGTGTTTCATCAGTGGTGACAGTGGGTCACTTCTGTTGGTGCAGATTCTTACAAGCAAGACATGCAGGCTGGTGAAAATGCACTGCTAATGGTGACGACTGTGCTGAAAAATAGAGTTTAGTACCTGTGAATCTGCTCTATCAAGTAGTGTTAATGTGCTCTTTGTTTTAGTTTCAATGGAAATAAATAGGAGGCATCACTTTTGAAACAACTTATATATTCACTCAATGCAACCCAAGTAAGCCAAATGGACACTCATGCAGTGGTCCAAACACTGAGCTTTATTTTAAGTACTAACCACTGGGACCGGCTTATAACAGCTGCAGACAACAAAGAATTCCACCCTCATTCATTGTTGTGAGGTGTTAGCAATAGCCAAACTTTGCCTGTTCACACTCACACAAACAACCACACTACAACACAAGGTAGGCTGCAACAGGCTTGAAGCTTGGTCATTTCACAACCTGTAGCAAGAACAAGGATCTGGGATTTCTAGAAAGATATTCAAGAAAATCCAGTCAACATTTGGCAAGAACTCTGGATGAACATAAGCAGTGAAGAGTGCCAAAGGAGTAAAGTTAGCTTTGAAGTAAGCTTACATCAAAGCTGGACATATGCGAATTGAAAGGCAGTTTTAATTCTCTTCTTTGTTCATCATTTTCCTTCTCCTCCAGGAGCAGCCACCTTGATACATGCAATGCAACAGTGAAGATGGAGCCCCATCACTAGCAGTTTCTGCATCCCATTTGATTGCTAGCACTTGGGTGCTGAGGTGATGCTAGGGCCAACTGCTCTGCACAGGGAGGAAGCCAGGCACCAATGTAGTCCTCAAGGGCTCGGTCAGGGCATGGCCAATCTGATGACAGCAGCCAGGTTCAACAGAGAGTCCAGAGTGCAAGGTGGGTCTGTAGAGACAAGAAAGGTCCAAAGTCAAGTAGGGAAATCAGTCTGTGGACTTGGGCCAGGATCTGGCTTGTGGCCAGGTATGGGCAGGGCTGCGCTGCAGCTGCAGCCTAGCTCCAGCAAGGGTAAAGGACACAACTGCCAGTTTAAACACAGCTCCCAGGAGAAGTAGGGACAGCACCCACTGAAATGTCTGACATCTTTGTTTCAGATTGCTCAGAGAGCAGTTAGCTGCTTATCAGTGTTGGCCCAGAGTCCAGGCAGCCCAGCTTCCCAGCTCAGGAGTGAACGTGGTCAGGACTCTTAACAAATACTTTAAAATCTTACAGTTATAGACTCAGAAAAAGCACTGCTTAACAGATGGCATGATTAAATAGTATAATCTAGGAAGGGTGAAAGATGATCCTGCTTATAATCATGTCTTTTTTCACCAGTGGCTACGCAAACACAGTTTAGAGAGGCTGAGCTGAACATTCTGCAGAGGACAACAGTTGACAGTTAGAGCTGCCAAGCTATGAAGTTGGGTGCTGAACTGAGAGCAAAGTATATAATGTTTAATATAAAAAGGTTATATGGTTCCCCCCTAATGCAGCAATGAGAGCAGTCAGCCCTCTCAAGCTTGTACCTATAGGTCCTGGAAATGTTTTAACATCAGGTGTATCTCAAAGGAACAATCAGATTGTGTTTTCCAAGATATCTAAACATTTGATCCTCATAGAGTCATTGAATGGCTTAGGTTGGAGAGAACCTTTAAGATCATCTAGTTCTAACATCCCTACCACCAGCAAGGTTCTCAGCCTGCTGAGATCAGGCTGCCCAGGATCCCATCCAACCTGGCCTTGAATACCTTCAGAGATGGGGTGTCCACAACCTCTCTGGGAAACCTACTCCAGCACCTCACCACACTGAGTAAAACATTTCTACCTACCATCTCCCCCTTTTCAGTTTAAAGCCACTGTACTGTTACTATCACACTGCAAAAGTCCAGTCTCCTTCCTGTTTGTAAGCTCCCTTCAAGTACTGGAAGACCCTCCTCTTCTCCAAGCTCAAAAAGGCCAACTCCCTCAACCTTTCTTACTAGGAGAGGTGATCCAGTTCTTTGATTATCTTTTTGGCCCTCCTCTGGACCCACTACAACAGCTCCTTATCCTTCCTGCGCTGGGGGCTGCAGGCTTGGACACAGTACTCCAGATGGGGACTCACAAGGCAGAATACAGTAGGACAGTCACCTCCTTCTTTTGATGCAGCCCAGGATACTGTTGGCCTTCTAGGCTGCAAGAGCCCACAGCTGCCTCATGTCCCACTTTTCATCCATCAGAACCCCCAAGTCCTTCTCTGCAGGGCTGCTCTCAGTGAGTTTTTCTCCCAGTCTGTACACGTACCTGGGAATCCCTCGACCCTAGTGCAAGACTTTGCTTGCACTTGGCCTTGTTAAGCCTCATTGGATTCTCATGTGCCCAGTTTTCAAGTCTGTCCAGGTTCATCTGGATGGTATCCCTCCCTTCTTTGACAACACCCTTTATCTAATGACATAATACTAAGGTGTAGTGCTCTATGCTACTATATTCCCACAGAAAAATATCTACAAGTGAATTGAGAATGAACTACCCACTGAGTTTGGTATACAAATGCATATTTATAAAATACACTTAGAGAGAGATTCTCCTCTCCCTTGGGGAAAGCCCCAGCATACATTCTATTACCTTTATTCACCAGGTCTGATGGAGTGTTCAGACCCTGCTAAGGGTTTGCATGAAACCTTTCACAATGACCTGAAATTGTGCTAAGCTTATGATCCTTCTTTTTGGCACTGTTATCATTACAGAAACCCTTTGTGCTGTTCATGTGCCTTGCCATCCATCGAGGCATCATCGAGGTTGTTCGAGAGTCTTACGAGTCTCTCAGTGGTCATTTCATGAATGTTCCCCATCACTCTTTTTATCCTAATGTAGTCACCTAAGAACAAGCTTAACAGTTCTCCTCTCACCAGTTTTCCAAGGAGAGCAATTGTCCTTGATCAAACAGATTACATCAATGGCTAAGACATTCTGTATTAGTATAAGCAGTACTTGATCAAAGGAGTCTACATTCAGGCTCATTAAGCACAGACAATACTTGTGTTTTTCCAAGGGAAAATTACTGTTTTCATTACCTCTATCCTCCCCCCAGAATGTTTCAGTATATCTACCTGCTATCAGTATCATACACTCCCTTCCTTCTACCCCTCCTTTTCTATTGTTTTATTTAAATTACTTAATTTGTTCAAATATCAGAACAAGAGGACAAGCACAGGAAAACATGCCCAATGAGAGATCCTTCCACAACTTCCCATTCAGCAAAGAAAGCACAAGACCACAGGTTGTTGAACTGAAGAAATCAATCTGTAGAAATTTAATAGCAAAGTTCTGTTAGTGTTAAATCAGATATTCTTTATTAGTGGCAACAGGAAGCACTGGGGATATTTCCAACATAAGCACTCCAAGGATTGTATAATTCAGAGACCATTATATTTCCACAGATAGTATATATTCATCAATTACATGTGAGACAATTAACATACACATGCTTATCTCAGGTAGTGATTTATGAGGTTTCCAGTCTTCTATTCCATGGTCTGTTCTACCGTCTAGTGTCCTTTTATCATCATGACAGTCCAATCAACTGTCTTTTACTTCATTCAATGATCTTACTCACTTGTCCTCTGGATGAACTTCCTCCATTGACGCATGCTCAGTAGGAGAATGCCCACTGTAAGTAATTCATAGGTACCAAAAATTGTAACATTTGCTCACTCAGCACTTGGCTATTATATCTGGACATATGCTTATCTTTGGATAGAGATAAGTTGAGCATCCTGTCTTTCAGTAACATATACTGGTGTTTGAAAAGATAAGGAGGATAGAGGGGAGAATCTTGGTGTCCACCTGTTGCATCTCAACCTAATCCCAGAGTGAGATAATTTGGCCTTGTATGGATGCCCTGGCTTTCATTATTGTGTTTCTTTTGCTGAGAGCCTCCTCCCAAAACAGAATAGCCTTACAGTATGCTTTCTAGTTTATAATGCTACACCCTTAACTATTCTAAAAGCTATTACCATTTTGCAAGCAAGAACTAATCACATAATGCAACAATTCAACAACTATATTTCTAAAAATACACTACTAAAATATACAGCATACCTACTTTTTCAAATCAGCTATTTCTAAAAACACATTACAAAATACACTGCGACCTACTTCTTCAAACCACTGGACCATCCTGGTCCTGTTCTTTGAGGTGATTCTCTTTCTGCAACCTGAACAGGAAATGCTCGCACAGTGACAGTGTGTACCAAGCAATGCAGGTTGGCACTCGCTTTTCTTTCCGCGTAACTTCTTGATCTAGAGGGAGTAGCTAATTCTTACTCTTCTTTTGGTTTGCATTGCCAAAGAGTCTGAAGATTGAAGCTAACTTCATATGGCTCTAGTGACTTGTGGAATCAAACTCTATAATCCAGAGATGGGTTATAAAGCAGGTGTGTTTATTCCAGCGTTGCGCAGCACCAAGTGCAAGGGGGATAGCTCCTCCACACTTGCACCCCGACTTGTAAAATCGTGACACAGATATAGGTACATTTAATACATAGTCAATGATTTCTCAGAATTCTAATACATAGTCAATAGTTCTAGGAATTCTGATACATATTCAATAGTTCTTTAGCATACAGACCCCCTCTTGTCTTTAGCATGCAGACCCCCTCTTGTTCTTATCAGGGGGATGCAACTCCTCTTCTGGTCGTCCGTGAGGTCTCACTCCTTATCTGCATCCTCCCTGCTCTCTCAGGCCCCTTGTTTCTTTTACTTGTTACCTTTAAGTTTCCTTTACTTATTTCTATAAACTACCTTTAAGTTCCCTTTACTTGTTTCTATAAACTACCTTTAACTATCCCCCTTTTATTCTGAATTCCAGCAGAGCATCTGTTTCCTGCTTCACTGTTCACTAGCACCCAACCCTTTCTGGTTCATTGCTTGCAGCACTTCACCTGTGCCACAGTCACAGGATGATCACAGAATGGCTTGGGTTGGAAAGGACCTTAAGGATCATCTAGTTCTACCCCCCCGCCACAGGCAGAGCTGCCAAACACTAGCTCAAACACTAAGTCAAGCCCACCTAGGGCCCCATCTAGCCTGCCCTCAAATGCTTCAAGGGATGGGGCATCCACAATCTCTCTGGGCAGCCCACGCCAGCCCCTCACTACCTTCCCTGACATCTAATCTGAATCTCCCCTCCTTTAGCTCAAAACCCCTACTCCTCCCCCAGCCCCGTGCCAGCGTTAGCAGGAACTGTTTCTCAGTTTCACACCCCCTGCTGGGACACAACGGTGAGCGCTGCTTTAACGCGTACCTAACTGCCAACCAGGGGCAAGTGAACTAGCCGCGCTTCTTCACACTGTAATCGCAGTGATTACGTGAGCGCTGGAATATTTTTTGTTTTGCCGTTCACAAACAGAAACACGAAAGCACTCAGGAGGCGGATCCGCGCCCCTCCACCGCTCCGCCCCGCGCCTTCAGTTTCGATTCCTGCCGCGGGTGCAGCCGCGTCGAGGCGGAGGGCCGGCCATGTGCGACCCGGTGGTGTGCAGCTTCCTCACCAAGACCCTGTGCGCCCAGGGCGGGCGGATGGGGCTCTCGGAACTCCAGCAGCACGTCGGGCTCTCAGCTCGGCAGCTACAGGAGACGCTGCAGGCTGCGGGTCCCGAGCGCTTCTTGCAGCTGACGGGCGACGGGGTAACGCCGGAGGTGCTGGCTCTGACCACCGTGCGAGTCTGTATGCGCAAGCAGTGCGACGGCTGCCAGCGCCTGCACCTCTGCAAGCTGCACCTCATGGGCAGGTGCGGTCAGCGCTACAGGTGAGCGGGAGGCAGGGGAGGGCAGGGCGGTGACGGTGCCTCTCCCCGCCATCACGGGAATAACTCAGAAATGTTTCTTTGCGAAGGAAAAAGCCAGTGGTTTGCGTGCCGGCTGTTGTTAGTCTCGATAGTTAGGAGCGCTTGATGTTGATAGAAAGTCAGTGTGCCTCTCATAGCTATATCTGTAACGGCCAGTACTTCCCATTGGCATTGCTCTTCTGTGTTCTGTCTTACTAAAGGAAGGATCAGCCGCACAGCCTATCTGGGAACATTGATTTTCCAGCCTAACTGAAGGTGGCTCCTATTACAAACAGAAATTAAAGTTAGGGGAAAAAATTATAATAAATAAATAAATAATTTAAAGAAAAAAAAAAAAAGCACATGTGCAAGACTGAAAATCAATTGTTTTGGCAATGAATCTACAGCAACTAGAATCTACAGACTTTCCTGCTGCACCCCTGTGGCCGGCATCTCACTCTGCTGCCAGGTGCTGCATCAGGCCTCCTCCTGCTCTGCCCCACCATATAGTTCTTATGCACTCAGATCTGAAGAAGCTGGAGTGGAAGGACCTTGTGTGTCTCCAAGTGGTACAAGCAATATAACAGATTCCAGGCTGGATGTGGCTCTGGGCAGCCTGGTCTAGTGATTGGCAACCCTGCCCGTGGCAGGGGGGCTGAAACTAGATGATCATTATGGTCCTTTACAACCCAGGCTGTTCTATGATTCTATGATAAAATTCTCTTCTTTATGGTTAGAAATATGTCTGAATAAATGTACGTCATCTTGCCACTGGGTGAACTATAAAGTCAATAATTTCCTTTGTAATGCTGGAATGAAGAGCTGTTCTGCCCTCTCAGTAGTGCTGTGCCTGTAACATTGCTTTTGTGTATTAGTAACAGATAAACAGAAGAAAATGCCTTTCAGGGTGTATTTATGGAAAGAAGCGAGATTGGTTAAAATGAGGGGACAAAAAGAGTGGACCACAATGGATCAAAACAGGATAGTTTTAAATTGATAGGAAAGAATTGAGGCTTGCTTCTAGATCTTGCATCTTCTTTTGCTGGAGAGAAATTTGCCTACACTGGATCTTCCTGTTCAGAGATATCAGGAGTGTAAGTCAAATTAAACCTGTTTTTAACTCGTATCTGTCCAGTACCTTTCAACTCTTTCTTTTTTTTTTTTTTTTTTTTCCAAATGTATTACTTAACACAGTTGATTATTCATCATTGTATTTTTAGTCTGTTTCAACCTTTGACTTAGAAATATGTATTTAGGTGACATAGATCACCATGTGACCGTTGGTGGAACCTGATGCTAACTGTGAAGGAATGCTGTGGGTGGCTCTCACCTTAGGTAATCTGCCACTACCTTCATAGCCATTAAACAAGTGGCTGCAGAATCCATTGTCCTTAGAAAACCACTTCTCCAGACCAAAAATAGTATATTTCTGCCCCTCAAACCTTGTATTTGTATTTATTTTTTTTACAAAGCAGTGTATATGACACGTGGGAGTGGTGGTGAAATATCTGCATAGAAGTCTCTTGCAGATGGATGGCATCAAACACAGCGTGAAGTAAAATGTTATTAGAAGTTTCAGTAGTTAACCAGGGGCTAACAGGATAAACAGAGCAGAGATGTGAGTCTGATGGAGTAGCAGGTACTTTTATTGGGTATACCTAGTGGTAATGCTATATTAAATGATGCTTTTGAACAGCAAGAAGTCAGGAAACTCTTTAACCACATTTTTATATATATAGGCCATGTTGCTCCTCCTATTAATGAAATATATTTTCAAAGAGATGCAAAGAATGATCATCTCCCTCTCTTTGTCATTCATACTCCCTTAACAGGTTTGTCATGGATTAGTAAGTGGCACCAACATCTTTACTAGTGCTGTTTAATTGTCTTTGTCCAAAACCTGGAGTTCATTAACTTCTGTGGATCCTTTTTAAAATTCTTTTTATTTTTTAACTTCCCAGTCAGTAAAGATATCGTTGTGGTGTGTTCAGCTTCATTATCTCTTTGTTTGGGCTCTCAAACTGTTGTACTGTTCTTTACATTCCACACCTAGGACAACAACCTCTTGCATGAGAAAAATTGAGGCCATTGCTACTTCTACCATTGTTGATACGTATCCTCTAAAATAAGCATTATCTCCAGCTGTTCAGGTTGTATGACTTGGCCTGCCAAGTACAGATGGGGTTTTGAGTCAGTGCTTTCTGATAAATGGTCTAGCTACATTTGTGTTTAAAAGTGGTATGATAACACAACTGTATTTCAGTGATTATGCTCCTTGTTTCATAATCTAGCTAATTTAGTGACGGAGATGATCTGCTTGTTCACAGAGACTTTTGCCTTTCTCTCCTTTTTTCTGAAGTTCCACATTGTCTGAGGCTCTTTAAATCATCTTGACCGAAGGACTAAATGTCTGTTGTTGCTGTCTGTTTTCTTGCAGAGCTTGTAAGTACTCTCATGATATCACCGGTGATGAGAACAAAAAAGTTCTGAAGACTCATGAGTTGTCTGGCCTAAGTGAGAGTGAGCTGCGAATCCTGCTTCTCCAAAATGACCCTTTCCTCCTTCCTGATGTGAGTTGTACTGATTTCTTAAGCTTTTGTTTATATGGAATGGGGAAGAGCAAGAAAGAAGACAGGGGACTGATATTAATTTCAAACTTTTAAGTTAATTGGAAATATTAAGATTAGCTTGAATGGACTATAAATGGGAATGGCTGTGTGTGAAAACATCAGAAGAAATAATATAGCGTAAGACTTGTAAAAGTGCCGTATACTAATAACTATAAATGTAAAACAAAAACAAACAAACAAAAAACCAGGACAGAAATAATAATAATATTAAATATCAGGGAGCATGTTGTCTGCTTAAATACCAGAAGGGCTATTCTTAGGTAAGGATGTGTCATGTATTACTTGTCAGTAGAAAAGAGCAGGAAGTTGACAGCAAGGCTCGAGCCTTTTCTGTTTGTTATTCTTGTTCCTATTAGCCCAGCAGCACAGCCAGAGAATTACTCAAAACAAGCAAACAAAAAATGTAAGCAACTTCACCAGAGATTTACAGATGGTGAAGTAAGGAAGATGGAGGTCAAAGTTCACAATCAACATAGATGCTTAGAAGGTATAAAAGGTCATACAAAAAATAGCCGGCAAAACAAAACGTTGGCTCTTAGCTAAGAGATAATAGAGACTGGGAAATAGGTGCCCCTTTCTGTGTCCAATGTACGTGTTTCAGTGCTCACAAGCATGAGAAAAATTCATGAGAAAATGACCAACTGACAGTAGCCAGTTTTGTGTAAAATCCGCCCCTTCCAAAGTGCACCGAGGCTTTTGTACATAACTTTCCTACAGAGCTTTATTTGTTTTTTATGCAATTAATTGATTTTGTTCAGTTTGGCTGAACAATCCAGTCTCCTTGATGGCAGTGCCGTCAAGGTACTATTTCAAAGCCGAGTGCATCTTGTTTTGCCTACAGCTGTTCCTGGTTAACAGATGAGCAGAGCTCTGCCTGTAGCTTTTGGAAGTTACAGTCTCCTCGGATCTGTTAGCCTAACAGTTCTATTATTTTCTTTCTTTCTGCTGTGATAGTGCTGGACTTCAAGTGAACAGAGCATTTTTTGTGGTGCTTAAGGCTATGGTGACGAGCAACGATGAGTAATAATCTTCATCTATCTCAGCTGTGTCTAAAACTTACGTGTCTCTTGTTTAGTTATTCCCAGGTAGTAATAAACGAGCAAATAGTACCAGTCAGTGATAGCTGTTACTACTCATAAACTGTCTGTTCAGATCTCACTGCTTGTGAATATCATTAACTGGCCCCTCCAACAGAGCACTGTAACTTCTGTTATGAAGTGAAATAGTGCAGGAAGTGGAAAATCCTGTTGCAGGCCATTTATAAATCTGGAGTGAGGGTGTTAAAGCCTTCTTTGCTGTTCTTGTTTAGAAATGCTGACTGGGTCTGTGTATGCTGATAAACAAAAATCCTCAAGTAAAAAGGAATATTATTTTCTTTTGTGGTCTGAACTAGAATGTAGTTCAGAATCAGGATTTACTTATATTTTCCATCACCTGCTCTCATTCTCTTCTTTATTTTGCAAATGCAGAGGGTAGTTTGCTTTCCTGCTGCAGCTAAATAATGCATTCACAGTGTAGTTAGGGCAATACTTTCTTCTGGTTTTGGAGTTTATTGTGGTGGCTGTAAGAAAAACAAATCTTATGTGTCCCTTCTGGTGCTGTGAGAACCCCCTTAAGAACAGCATCAGACAGACCTCCTTAGGGGTGCTGTAGTATGCTTTGCAGAATCCCATTCACAGTGAGGTTCAACACTCTTGCTGTTCTTTACATCCTCGTAGCGTTTTTCCAAAATACTAGGCCGCAGGACTTCCTCTTGGTGAAGTCATTCTGTTTGTCTTCTATCACTTCCTTGTCTTGTGTGTGCTCTAGCACAGCTTCCAGGAGGATGTGCAGGGGAAGATGATGGAATAGAGGTGAGGCTGACAGGTATGTAGTTCCCTCGGTTGTCCATTCTACTCCTCTTAAAATGTTTGTGACATTGCTTTTTTCCAGTTATCAGGGATTTCCCCTGACTGCCATGATACACCAAGGTTCACTAAACAAGCATTATGCTGTTATCCATCTCCATGGAGCATGCTCTTGGAAACTGTGTGTACAAGTTGTATTGTTAAAGGCAGGCAGTCCACTATCATAGCTTGCGCTCCTGCTGAATGGCTGTTGCTTAACCATAACAGATGTGCCTCTACAGCCAGCACCCACAGGTAAACGTTGCATAGGTTTGTGTGAAGTCACTGTCTCCTCTTTACAGCATCTTTGTATGGGAAATCACAGCCTGAACCTCTGATTAATCAGCTGAGGCAAGTGTTGGGTCAGCTGTGGGAGCGCAGGTGAGAAATTGAGCTGTGCTCCCGGAAGGGGTGGAGCTTGACTCCACCTCCTATAAGATCTCATTTAAGGGCTGACCACCACTAAGGCAGCATCTCTTGGAGATTGCTCCCCGGTGGAGATTGCCCCAGCTTTTTCAGCTAAGGCATTGATATTTACCATCTTTCATATTATCCACCCTTACAATCTTCCACTGTGGTCCACTGCAGTGATGGATATGTAAGCTAAAAACAGGTTCAGAATTCATTTTCCTTCAACAAGAGAGGGATGGAGGTACTAGAAGAAGTTCAACAAAGAATCATGAAACTGTTGAAGGGACTTGAGCATCTCTCTTATGAGCAGAGGCCAAGAGAGCTGGACCTGATCAGCCTGGAGAAGAGGAGACCCAGGGAGATCTCATCCTTGCTTACAAACACCTGAAAGGAAGGTGCACGTAGAATGGAAACAGGCTCTATTCAGGGGTGTTCATTGCCAGGACCAGAGGCAGTAGACACAAACTGGAGCACAAGACGCTCTCTCTGAACACCAGAAAGCATTTCTGTGCTGTGGAGTCTCCTCCTTGGGGATCTTCAGAAGCTGTCTGCACATGAGTATGAGGCCCTCCTCTGGGTAGCTTGAGCAGAGGTTGGGCCAACTGGACCCAAAGTTTCTTTCAATCTCAGCCATTCTGGGATTCTGTGAACACCCTATGCAATTTTATCTTTATTAGACCTTACAGCAATTAAATGAAACTTTAGAGCATTTAACAGATATATATCATATTAACAGATATACATCAATATAGGATTTCATTTCCAGAATGAAACAATATGAGAGTTTATGTCTCTTTTCCCACTTCTGTGTTGTTTCTGCACTGCCAGTTGCGTGCTTTTACTGGGGAAGACAACTGTAGCTGTAGTTCCCCAGAGGCCTGTGGAACTTGTAAATTAAATATGTTAAGCAAGATCAATTAGTATTTGTCTGTAACAAACCTGGACATAAGAACAGCATTGCCAGCAACAGCATGCAAGCATTTTTAATATCGTGTAGGGTATTGGTCTTGGCCAGGTGTCCTGCCAGCCTCTCTCTTGTTCTGCTCAAGAAGATGAGAAAAATAACATGGAAAAGTTTAAAAGTTCATAGATCAAGATAAAAACAGAGAGATCTCTTACAAGTTACTGTCATGGGCATGTCAAACTTACCTTGGGGAGTATTAATCTAACGTGTTGCTACTTGATGGTGATGAAGACAAAACTAAAACAACAACATATTTCCTACCCTTTGGCCCAGATCCAACTCCTTCATTTCCAGTCTCTTTGAACCTCTGTCCCAAGCAGTGCATGGGGATGAGGGCTGTGGGGTAAGGCCCTGTTATGGTCCTTCTCTGCCACTCCTTCTTCACACTTTCCACTGATTCAGTGTGATCTCTTCAGGATACAGGGGAATCTCTGCTGTGGCCTGCTGTGGCTCCATCTTCTTTTGACAGTAGTATCTCAGGGATTGTTTCTCAACAGTGTTGCATTCTGCCACTTGTTGAATACGTTTTCCCAGAGTTGTCACTAGCTTGGCTTCAGCTGTGTCCTGTGGTGAGTCCATTGAAACCATCTATGTCTGGCAGCAGACAGCCCCTGGCTTCTCACCCGAGAGATCTCTCCTGTGGCCCCCCTTGCTTCCAGCACCTCCACACCTACACCCAGTATGCACTGTAGCACCCCAGTAATGTTTCATGACACAGCTAAGCTTAAATATATAAATCTCTAATCTCAAAGTTTACTTCTAGTCCTTTTTTAGAAGTACAGCCTTTACAGAAAGGCAGTTTTAGCTCAGTGAAATACCATCTCATTTGACCCTGCATACATACTTGTATGGCAAAGCTTGTTCTTTGTTTTTAAATGGAGTAACTAAACTGGTAAGCTATTATGTAACTGTCTTGCTCAGGAGTGCCCAAAATTAGTGCTTGTTGGATTGGCTCGTCACTTTCTTTTTCATTGGGCAAAACCGTGTATGAGTTCACTCTCATGCCTTCTCTTTCTGCAAGAAATGTGGTCAGATTACTGTAGTCACAGAGAAAGCATATTTTTTAGTCACGGTTTTTCTGCTGTGGAGGCTAGAGTGCCCGTGGAGAACAAATATATATGAAAAAAAGGATTCTAATACATTTTTCCATTTTATTTTCTGTCTATCCCACTTGCTTCTAGGCCTGCAAATTGTACAACGACAGGATTAATACCTGCAGCCAGCCAAGCAGCTGCAACAATCTTCATATTTGCCGACATTTTCTCCATGGTGGGTGTAAATTTTTTCCATGCAAGAGGTCCCATAACCTTTTGGATTCCCGTGCACTGAGAGCATTGAAAAATGGAGGCGTTGATGAGAAGATGGCTTCAAACATCCAGACTATACTCGATTATAAACATGCGGATCTCTGCAAGAAGGAAAGACGTAAGTTGTAGGAAAAAGTAAGTTTATGTTGAGTTTTGAGTTTGACAGAGGTAGAAGCCTTTTTTCTTTTTTTTTCCCCTTAACTCCCAGCCAATTCCCATCATCCTTTCTACAAACCAAGGGTGACTTCAGAGGAAAATCTAACACATAAAAGTAGCAAAGAACAGAAACCATCTTTGGAAATACCTAAGGTATCCACGGTTCATGTGCAACTTTCAGAAGGTAACTAAATAAGTACAACTTCTTCCACATGGAATCATCTTTCCTGTTTTTCCCTCTTGCAACAGATGCATGTTTTTCTTTCCTTTTGCTGTTGATCTGCCTTCAGGAATGGAGTCTTGGCTAAGTCATGTGGGAGGGAGAGCTGCATTCCTATTGCATGCAACATTGCTACTGGGGGGTAGTTTATGATTATGACTAGCTGGGATTTATAACTGTTCCTGCTGATCTGTCAGCAGTGGAGTGCCCTGTAAAATGATGTGTGATGCACATAATCATCAACACACAAATTGAGGTGTTGCAGGCTAGCTGATGTTCTGGTCCAGCAGTGCTGTTTATTCAACTTTCTCATGCAGATCCCAGCAGCAATGAAACTCATCAGAGCAAGTTTCCCTTGCTAACAGGCACCAGAAGTAAAGTCGAAGGTATGGTTTCTGACCCTCCAGTCTTTAAATCAGTGGTTCTCATTGGGATTTGATTTCATATACAGTCCTACTGTTGCTCTGGTGATGTGAAAGGAGCTTATGTCTTTACCCCACCATATGTTGAAAGTCAGAGTACCAGCCTTCAAGGGAATACTGAGATTTCTGCCCAAGGACTGAGCAGTATAGTATGTGTGTGTTCAGTCTGGGGAGCAGTCTGAGGCTGATCTGATACTGTTCTGGACTCATTGCTTCCTTCCTAGGAAGGACATATTACTGTAGGTGTGTGAAAAATTTTCTTGCCTTCTGATCCCAGAGAATGGATGTAGCTTTATCAGTTACGTTGATATACATTCTGGCATATGAATAGGAACTCTTAAATCTCCTGCCCTTCTGGACAGAAGAGTGTTGGCTTCAAAGTCCTAACTCTTAATTACTGAGATAGTCATATCCTGAAAGTGCTTAACTTGGCTACTACAGTCAACTTCTCACTAATCATGGGATGAAATGGTAAATGCAATACCTTTCTTTTGGAGTTGTATTTTCAGAAGGGTGAAAGGACTGATGTGGTTCTTGTTGTAGATAAAAAAGATGATTCCTCTGCCAACACTTTGAAGGACAAAAAAGAAGATAAGCGTGATGAGATATGCTTGTTCCATGTCTGGAAGTACTGCAAACATAATGGTAAGCCTTATATGAAGTATCTTTGGAGTGCATTATCTGCAGAGGTGCTGCCCACTCGATGTCTCAGAGTAGTGGTAGCCTGTGGAGTGTCAGCATCTCAGGATTGGCAGTGGTGATTGTATCTTCTCATTTGTTTGCATTGTAAGTCACTAACAATTCCTGTGAAAACTGCAAATATTTACCAGAGTTAAGTCAGGTGGATACACATAAACCCTCTCTCCTCTCCTTTGTTCCTGTTGGATCCTGTGTACATCTGATAATAGGACCATTCCTTCTCCATTAAGTACTTTAAAATGTGATGTTACAAAGTGTTAAGAAAACACAGTAGTTATACCAGCTAAGCTAAAGATTGTTCTCACCCACCATCTGTCTGTGGCTGTGGCCAATAAAAGGGGTCTACAGAAAATATAAGCATTTGTACTCAGAGACTGTCCCAGAACAGTCTCTTAACCCTCTTATGACTTAGGTTTCCTTGGTTTTAAAGAGGTGTCAGTAGATTTTTCTTGTGGTCAACTTGTCCAGTCAATCTCTGAAGTTCTACTCCCTTTCTGACTGCCTGGTCTTGGTCAGAATATGTTCGCTTCTCACTTAGGAAGTGGATAGTAAGTTGCTTGATAATTGTTTGGCCTCAGATGTGTTTAGCATTTTTGTAGTGCGTTTGATTTCTTGTAAATGTAGTTCACCCTTCAGAAGATCCTTTTCTGAATTAGATGAGTAAAATACTCTTTCCCACCATAGAGCTTTTATAATGCCTTTTTTTCACTATTGCTTGGAAAAAAGGCAGCACTTCAAAAAATAAATGGTATATTTTATGGATATTTTATGAACCATAAAACTTGAAATCTGGCCAATATAGACCAAGTGTAGTTTTGTCTACAAGTTTTTAAGTTAATTTAAGCATAATGCTCTCAAGAAAGGATATGTTCATCCCTATCAACAGAAAAATCAAAAAAAAAAGGAAGAAAGGAGTGAATTACGCTGTCTTCTTCATAACTGTGATTAATTGGATATATACTGTGGTCAGAAACATTAAGGCTAAAGACTGATGAAATTTGGTCCTGTGTAGCAGCTACTCCAGTCTTGTTTCATAAGTCTCAGTCTCTCTGTGCTTCTTTAGGATAAAACTTGGCTTTCAAGTTTATGAACTTTTACACTTCTATACTGTGAACAGTGCACCAGGTTCAAAGCAGCTCTACTGTGACCACCAAATAGCTAAACTCAAGTAGCTTGGGGAGTTAGTGTGTTTGGCCATACCATGTTTGGCCCAAAAGCTGTG
Organism: Coturnix japonica; assembly: GCF_054131305.1. Classification (NCBI taxonomy): domain Eukaryota; kingdom Metazoa; phylum Chordata; class Aves; order Galliformes; family Phasianidae; genus Coturnix; species Coturnix japonica. The sequence goes on from NC_140663.1 coordinate 67,765,517, forward strand.
AATAAGAGCCTTGGTCCATGCTCAGATGTGGAGTATACAGCAGCTGCCTTGACAAGGAGGTCTGGGGGGAAGGGAGGCATGTGCTCATGCAGGGGTGTTAAGCACTAAAATGTGCAGACCTAAGTGCATTGAAAGTGTAGATGAATTAAGGAAAAATAGAAGTCTTTCTCGTTCTGTGTAAAGGTATGTGCAGCGCTGCTGCAGGTCTTGCATGCAGGGCAACTGAAGTTATTGCATTCCCATTTTCTGAGAAGCAAAGCAGCAATTTACATGGGTTGATAGTGGTAGGACAAAGGGGAATAGTGTTAAACTAAGACAGGAGATTTAGTTTAGATATTAGGAGGAAGTTTTTCACCCAGAGGGTGGTGTTGCACTGGAACAGGTTGCCTGAGGAGGTTGTGGATGCCCCATTCCTGAAGGCATTCAAAGCCAGGCTGGATGTGGCTCTGGGCAGCCCGGTCTGGTGGTTGGCAACCCTGCACATAGCAGGGTCCTGGCTTTCCCAGGCCATTCTATGATTCTGTGATTGTATGATTTTATGAATCCCAACAGTACCTAGCAGTCTGGTAGGCAGGGCATAGTGCTGCCTGTTCAGGGATTAACATAGAGTCTTTCTTGCAGGATGTTCTTCAGAGTATTGCAGTCCTTTATGCTGCCTTATTAATTGAGGTGGTCTTGAAGAAAATGCTCAGGCCTTTAACAATCCATTTTGTTAACCAGTCCATCATCTCTAAAGTGCTAGTGGAATGAGAACCAACTGTATTGGAGTGCTCATGTTTGTGTTACCTGTAGACTCGACTTTTTGCAGCTGAGAAACATGATAATGTGATTTATAAACACAAACTTGCTGTCTGTGACACTGCTTTCCCAGCTGCCAAGGCAATGTTGTAACAAAGAGAAGGCTGTGAACTGTTTTTTAAAATACGCTTGACAGTATGAGTGCTTATGTTGCTTTCCTAGATAAGACCAGAGAAACACAAAACCTTTATTGTTCCAACACATTTCTAGTTACAGTGGTCTGTCTTTATTGCTCATACCAGAGTGTGAGGAAAAAAAAGTATTCCTTTTTTCTCATCTTGTCTTGCTCTCTGTGATTGCAGAGCTCTTAACTGTGTCTGATCTTGTTACAGAGAAATGCAAATCAGTTCATTACCATTTGCCATATCGATGGCAAGTGTATAATGGAGTCACCTGGAATGACCTTTCCATGATGGAGGAAATTGAAAAGGCCTATTGTGACCCAAAAAACATCAGGTACACTGATGGCAGACTGCTTCCTTAAAGTGCTGTTTGAGCCTCTCATTTCTTCTTAGAGATCTCTTACTTCTGTAAATTCTAATTTGTGAGCTTCTCATAATCTGTGAGGATGTACATAATGAGGGCTTTTTTCTTTTTAAGTAAAGATAGCTGCAAGGAAATATCACCTGTTCTATCTTCTAAAGAAGAACATGCCAGTATCTTGCATTTAAAACTCTCAGCAGGGTTATAAGAAAGAGGATGATGGAATTCATGGTTTAGACTATTTTAATTTATTTTAAATAATTAGTAGTTAGGTCTCTAAACAGCACTTTGGAACTAATCTTTCTACAGAGAAAGGCTGTCCCTTTCCTAAGGCAGCTAGTATCTAGAATGTGCCTAGAAAACTTGCTAGGGTCATTCATTGTCCCTTTAACTCTTGTCTGATAGCCACATTGCAAGTCGACTGGATCGGCAGGGGGCTGCAAGCTTGGCCTTGACATTGTTATTTTGGCTCTTGCCTCTTAAGGCAGCAGATATTTTGATTTGCTAATGCATAGTGCAGATCACAAGTAAGATTTCCCAGATGAGGCTGCTATCAAAGCCTTCCTGCCTGAGGAGGAAGAGTTAATTTTTCAAGCCTGTGAGAAATAAAACTCCATGTAGCTCCAGGAATGAAGATGATACACAGAGTTCACAGCTGTAATTGTGTCCTCTGTTACCACAGACAAAAGAACAGAGCTGATAACTGCAGATGTTTGTGTCAAACTGTCAAGTACTTACCGGTTTTTATTTTTCTACTGAGATAAATTGCTGTGTGCATTTATTTACTGTACAAATATCTTTTTCTGTGCTGTGCTTGTAGCATGTCTGTAAAGTCAGTCATCTGGCATGTGCTAGAGAAGATAGTCAGTCCTCATGGGCTGTAGTTTGCTTCTGAATATTGGAAGCAATTTTCTGAGCTGCCGTGTGTGCTGTGGAAAATATTCTTATTTCAGGCCTCATTAAGTTTATACAGTAAGATTATACTAAAGAAAATTCACCTATTTGAACTGAGGATTAGAGGATAAAATCTATACTGGTAACTATAATAAACTTCTGAATTTGTTCTTACAGTATAGCAGGTAAAAGTATAGATTTCCAGACAATGACCTGCGCCTCTTCTTTGCTTCGGCGCCTCTCTACACCATCATCTGTTGTACATCCCACATTTGTACTGACTACAAAGTGGATTTGGTATTGGGAGAGTGACCAGGGCCGGTGGACTGAATATGGAACACAGGTGAGTCCACATCCTGTACATGTGTTCTGCAACATGTGTTTTGAATCATTCCTGAAGAAATGTGTGGAGCCTCTTCTCTTCCCTTGACTCAAACAAGGTTAATTAAGTAAATACTAAGTAAATACTGGTGCTTTAGTTACATTGTCAAGTAAGGCATTGAAGCCAGAGCTATTCATAACAGATGCGATAAAATTAAGTCTGGGGCTCAGGGGAAGGAATGTACTATTTATACCTGCAGTGAGGTTCAATACAAGAAATTCTGTCTCCTTGTACCTGGATGTTGGAACTGCTTTCCTGACAAAGACCTGCTTGGTGAGTGCAAGAAAATGAAATTCCTTCATTTCAGCGTGTGTTGATTCAGTTACTTTTGATGATGCAGGCTGGTTGATGGCATCAGAGAGATTCACTTTTGGAGTTGTCCACAGCTTTACATGTTATGCTCAAGATACATTGCTTTTTAAATTATTCAGGGTGTAGCCTTGCCTATCTTTTAAGCATTGCCCTGATTCCTTGGAGAGGAATTGCTGTCTCAGATCAAATATCACCTTTATCCCTTGGGTAGACAAATCTTCTTTGCTGGGGGAGTGATCTATATGAAAAATAGCCACCCAGTGTTATGGGGACAGACAGGTTCTTTAGGGGTCCTGGGCAGAGTGAGAGTGCTAAGTTTGAGTTTTCATTAAATCTTTATTATTTCACATAATTTTGTAATTAACATATTACCAGATCTTCTGGTTAGTATAGCACAGTATTTTATAATCAGCATATCTAATAAATATTTAGTGTTTATTCTAATAACCTTGGCCTTCTGCAGATCAGGTTAAATCTTAACATTTGGCATGCAGTATAACAATCATAAACTTGGAATACATATAAAGGAATAGAAGTCATTCCCTGAGTCCCTGGAGGAAGCATACAGTGGTGTCCCAGGCTACTGAGGGTCACACATTTTGCTGTCCAGCAGCAGCTGCAGATCTGTAGCTGCTTGGTTTTATTAACAGTGCCTGTGTGCTGTTACGCTTCCCTGTGCTGTTGTTTGAGTCACTGTATCCTGTTTGGCTGAGTGCCTGGGACCTTCAAGGCTGGTAGGGAGAGAAATGTTTGTCTGGTGCCCAGGGCCCTGAAGTCCAGAAGGGAGGAAAGAACTAAGCCTTGGCACCCAAAACCTTCAAGGCCAGTGATTAGAGGGAAGACAGCTGATACACAAGGAGTTCACTTATAGATAATGGCTGCTTACTCTACTAAAATGACCTTGATTATGCTAACAATATTAACGGGAGTCAGGAGGAGGGGGTACAAGTCATGACAGTGCAGGAAAATAAATAAATAAGGCATCTTTTCTGTTTCCTATGCAGCTGCGCAGATGGTTTTCTTGGCAGAACACAATAATGATCCAGGGAATGAGAAAATGGGAATGGCAGAGGAATCATAGAGTAGCCTAGGCTGAAAAGGATCACAATGATCATGTGGTTTCAATCCCCTGCTATGTGCAGGGTTGCCAACCACCAGACAAGGCTGCCCAGAGCCACATCCAGCCTGGCCTTGAATGCCTCCAGGGATGGGGCATCCACAGCCTCCTTGGGCAACCTGTTCCAGTGTGTCACCACCCTCTGAGTAAAAAACTTCCTCCTAATATCTAAATTAAAGATATGAAGTTTATGTTTATAGTAATTCTGGCAAAGTGTGTTTCAATAGGCAGCTTAAGTGGAACATTTTACATTGGCTTGTACATTAAGCAACTACACTTGTTATGGAAATTTAAATGGGATACATGCATGTCTAGTATTATGTATTTTCATGTCTGCTAATATGTTTGGTAATCACACTAGACCATAGTTTTGTCTTTCACTTCTCTTCCTCTTTCCCTTTATCCAAACTAATTATCTAGGCTCTAGTTCTGTCTGTGTTTACTCATTACTCTTTCTCTCTCTCTCTTTTTTTTTTTCTCTTTATTTTTCTACCTAAAGGGAGAGCAGGATACTGTGAATTCGCCGTCTTCTGACATACTTGAGAATTTGTATCTGGCAGATCCAGATACCACTATACAGTTCAAAGCTGGCTTGTATTCCTACCAACTCAATTTTAAAGGTACTTACTTTAAAGGTTCTTATTTACAGATAAACTGCTTTACAAAGATTAACTTGCAAGCTATTTCAAAGCTTTTCAAAGCTATGACTTACTTTACTAGTGTTTCCAGATTTACTTAATGGAAGCATGGTAGTGGTGGAAGTGAAGATATTCCTTGCAAAAGTACTCTTCCTGCTTACTCAGTGATGCCATCTAGACTCACACAGGAGCAAAAATTAAATGATCAAAGTCTTCAAAGAATTCATGGTAAATTTAAAGTGAAGTAAAGTAATTCCCTTAAAAATAAGGCATCTTCCTGTGCTGCTGGAGCAACTTTTGAAGAACATGCATTACATAAGGGGGCAGAAAGCAAGATAGTGTAAATAACAGAGTTTCAGGGAGGAATAAGAAGCTTACAAAGGCTTTGCACAACTGTATTTCAGGAGGTATGATTGACAAGAAATATGCTGTTTTTTGTTCATGATTGACATTAATTAATGACCCCATATGCTGGACTTACTGCATTTTTTTTTCATTTCCCTTTCTCTTTTCCTCTCTAGAAATGACCCAGATGAACACCTTTACTAACACAAAAAGACTGGTCCGCAGGCGACCAGAGTTTGTGTCTTATGAAGAAGTGCAGAAGATAAAGGAAAGGTAAATTATACTCTGTAGTTGTTTCATTTGTGTTTTAGAAGTAATTATAAGACAAAATAGCTGTAAGTTGTATGGGAGATTGCTAATCACAGTGTGAACCACTGATTAATCAGCTGAGGCTGATTGTGGGGTCAGCTGCGGGAGCACAGGTGAAAGTTATGTAGCTGTGCTCCGTGGATGGGTGGAGTTCGACTCCACCTCCTCTGAGACCTCATTTAAGGGCTGACCCTCACTGAGGCAGCATCTCTTGGAGATCGCTCGCTAGCGAAGATTGCCTCAGCTCATAGCGTCATCACTGATGAGTTCCCCTTTTTCCTTATACCTTCTACTACCATCCTTGTAGTTACCATTCTTGTTAACCCCTGTATTGTTACCACCAATACAAAGTGTTGGTAATAAATTTGCAGAAAATTGAGCAAACATGTCCACTTGATTGTATTGTGAACAGTCTACTTGGTGCATCACCTTATTTCTGAGATACAGCCGTGTCTTGAATTTGAAAAGAAAGAGGACTTTGACAATTAAATATCAGCATATGTAGCCCAGCATATAGAATGAAGCAGTTTCCCAATGACTTTATGGTCTATTCTGTTTATTTTTAAATGTATTAATTGGCTGAAGGGGATAGTGTCGATTTGAATATTCATAGCAGGGCTAGAATTAGTAACACCTCCTTTGTTTTGGTTTTTTTTCCACTTGCAAGAGGTCAGAGGGATTCTTCTATTCCAAATCAAGCCTGTCCCCCTCACTGGGATCAATCTGCACTGCCTGACTTAGGATACAAGGTATCTTCCTTTTTCTTTTTCCTCTTTTTTTTTTTTTTTTTTTCTAATTCTGATTGAAATCATGATTAAAAGGAGGAAGGGAGGAGAATAAAATTGTAACCGGGTAAATTCTAAAAAAGGATAATAATGGTATTTTTTGGTGATTGTGCTAAGGATCTAAATGCTCTTATAGGAGGTCCAGAAAAAGGTGACAAATTCTCATGAACTTCATCTGGTTGGTTTTTTTTTTTTGTCTTTTTTTTTGGTTTTTTTTGTTTGTTCGTTTGTTTTTGCAAAAAAATCACCGAATTCAAGACAAAAAGGTACTAATGACTTTCCTTTGTAACTTGAAGGACCAGTTAAGTAAGCGGCTTCTATGAAGTGTGTAGAACTTCTTCACTGGAAGCTGGGCTGAGATCAAACTCCTTCTTTGTAGGCAGAAAAAAATCCAATATTAATACTGCTGTGATTGTTGCTGGGTAAAGTTTTGACTGGGAACTTAACAAAATCTCTGTATGCTGTTTCAAGTCACTTAGTGCTATCACAGACGAGACAAATTTGATAAAAGAGTACAGCCTCAAGTAAAACCAAGAAGAAAGAGTGACAGACAGTGCTATCTAGAAACATAGACGGTCACCTCATTAAAGAAAGAACAAAAACAAAACCACAACAATAAACCTGCCACCCCAAAGTCTCTGTACCTGTTTGTTGCAGCAAGACCAAAAATGTTTCATTTTTCCGTACTACTCACTGTAATGATATCCAGAAGTTGTCCCTTAGGAAGAACAACAACACAGAGCAATCCTACAGCATGCTAGAAAAAAGCTTTTCAGTATTATGTTTGTTCTTTTATATGGTGGTTTTAACCCTGATTAAGGAACAGTGCATGAGTTTTTAGCATAAGGGCTTTCACTTGTTAACTCTTAAAAAATCCTGTGTGATACTGATTAAGTTGTATTGGCGCAGGCATGCTGACAGCTAAAGGCAGGGCAACAGTAATATATTTCCAGACTGAGAGTTCTTTCTAGTTATTTTCAATTGATGGAGAGTTCCATTGTTATTCTTACTCCTTGTACTTGATTTTCCTGGTGTTGTTGCATTGGAGTGGCATGAGAACCAGAAATATCATATTTCTTTGCTTCCTTGGGCTGGTTTCTGTTACTGAGTTTTGTCCTAGATGTTTATTTTTGCCCTGGCTGCCTTCTTCTGTTGGATTATGCCTTACTCAATGTTGTACTATTTTCTAGCAATGTGGGTATAGCTAATTAGTCTAAATAGAATTATTCTGAAGAATTAATGGGTAAAATGTAAGTCAGTTGCTCTATACATAAACTTTCTTCAATAGTTGTTTTTTTCACAATTAGTAAGAACAAAAACCAAACCTTATTTTTCCAGACTGAAAATTTCATGTGTCTTAACACCCGCTGATTTTACAAGTAAGAGTTTGCGTGGGAACCAGGCAGACAGACCTCTTGAAGATTTGGACCTGTGATACCTTGAGCTCTGTTAAAATTAATGAAGGAGACAGCTTATTAGTTTCTTAACTGAGTAATGTAAGCACGAATGTTTCAAAAGAATGATCAGAAGACAGGTAGCTCAGCTCCTTTTATGTGTGTGAGTTGTGTGTGCTTACTGCTTCCCTTATTTACCCTGAAGTGTTTGCTGTGAATTTTAGTTGAGTCCATTCATTTAGGTGTTTCTGGAGTCACTGAGGTGAGTGTGAGAGGTTTAGGAACGTGACATGCAGATGCATGGTACCTTTGGTGGTACTGGTGGGGATGTGTGGGGGGGGAAAAAAGTCATCTTGCTTCCTACAGTTTGTTTTGTTTGCTGAACTGGAACTTAAGAAGACTGTCTCTTACCTTGTAAACTGAGTGCTTTTCACGTGAAAGGCAAAGTCAATGCTGTACCTAAAACAACCCCACAGTATCCTTTGGTACTGGAAATAAAAACCTGGGCTAGATTAAGTTATTTCTGTGGGAACCTAAGCATGTTTTTTTTGCAGTAGGTAATATTGGGACTGGCTGGGATTCTGCATGCATGTGGTGACCATCGTAACATCTGACAATTACGACTTGATGTATTCCCTTCTCTTCAGACACTGACATTTAATCCCAGCTAACTTCCCTGCACTGAAAGTGATCAATTATAAAAAGGAACACCTATGAGATAGGGAGGAAGTTTTTGTTTTTTTTAGAAAAGAGCAGCTCTGCTTTGGTAACATTGCTTATTTTTTGAGTGTTAAAGTGTCTCAATCTGTAAATCACATGGAATCGTAGTTCCATAGAAAGTAGTGTAAATGAGAAGCTTATTAGACATTAGCAACAAACACCAATTGGAAAATTGGCACGAGTCTCCTGTCTTTGTTTTACAGATGGAGTGGGGTTGGCACTTGGTAAACTATTAAAGGCAAAAAATAATAATAATTGGTGTTATCTTGGAACTTCTCTGTGGGTTTTAAATTGTATCTTTAATGTAGAACCGAGAAGCGTGTGTGATGAAGACAGTATGCTTTTGTGTCAAGGGGGTTAGTATTCATACAGCTGCTGAATCCTGACAAGACTGAAGATTGCTGTGCTGTAACGAGGTTGGAAGATGATTTGTCTTAAGAAGCCTGTCCATATACTTTTTAAACATTAGTTCTATTTGGGTCAGTGTAACTAATAGAAGCTGTTTTGCTTCCAAAGCCTAAGTTAACCAGATATCAAGGTTCAATGTCCTTTTGTACTGAACTTGTGCTAATAATAAATTATTGTCAGGGCAGTGATTCTTTCTCTGCTTAAGAAATTCCACTCCTTGATTGTGGATTAGCAAATGCTTATCCTCTCTAAATTTTCCTCCTTAAATCTAAAGATGAAAAGAGCTTAAGAAGTTCTGCAGTTGTGAAGCATTAACTTGCAGTAGCAAGGTGGTGTTACTCTTCATCAGCATATTTGAGGAAATAAAGGCAATCTCCATGGAGGTTCTGTGCAAAATAGATCTGGCTTTGTTGCTTATAGGCTGTGCTATTGTAAAATATAGGCCCTGTATCATGTTTCTGACCCTCTCTTTTACCAAGGATGTTTACAGTTTCTCAGCAGATGTTATATAGCTAGAGTGCATTTCATGGTCTACATAAACAATTCTTATCTATTCATATCAGATGTAATACTAAAATATATTGACATTATTTTCATCTTGCAGGTGGTGGTGAACTATTGTGTTAAAAAGTATGCAGATAATAAATACTGTCTTGTGCAAATTATTTTGTGTTGCGTTGTAAACAGGATTTGCAAAATATTCTTGTATGGAGAAACATGCAATGTGTTGTTCAACCTTGTAAAAACTTTTTAATAAATTCAGAAAAGTAATTCTTCCTTGTGCGACTGACTTTGTTCTTAATCCTTGCAATCCTTTCCTGTGATAAGCCTCTTCTTCAGTAAGTACTTAATGCTCAAACTGGACGCAATGTCTAGGAAAACATTCCTTTGTATGTATGCAGCTGTGCAATTTAAGTCCTATTTTATCTTCTCTCCGAACTCAGCCTTATAAAATGTGCATCTTTTGACTGAAAGATAACGATCTCGCGTTACCTCCTAGGATGACCTCAGCTTTCTATCTGAAAACACATCGTCTTATAGGTGACTTTCAGTTTACTAAAGCAGTAATAGAACTGCATGACGTTAGTCTGCCAGCATTAGGCATTTTCAGTCCACACAATATAAGTACCAATTCTAGAAGATGGAAGACAGAATTAGAAAATTAAGATGAATTTAAGTGTGTATTTATTGTAACATTCTTATTAGAATCTTAATTGTTCTCTTATGCTTAGAACTGTAGCTCTTTTTTAATTGTTCTTAAACATGTATTTAAATGTTTTCAACTTCTGTCTTTGAAAAGTTATGATGTTCAAAAATTCTATGTGTTTAACAAGTAATAATGTTATCAAATATCATTGTTTTTAATCAATTTTATTATCAGTCTAAGTTTTCTTTTTGAGATTACTGTTTTGTTGGGATTTATGGTTATAAGTGTCAGCTCCTACTTAGAGGTGATAAATATTTAATTGACCTCCTCACTCTCAGTGTCCTTTCTGAAGAGAGGTGAGGTGTTCTTGCAGAGCAAGAGAGACATAATGATTTACACATTGTTTGTCCTCGTTATTTGCAACAATTTAAAGCATTAAATCGACCTCCTAAAGCATAGTTTGAGGGCTGTTCTGAATGTGTATCTGCTGCAGACAAGCTTCTTTGTGGAATATGAGCTAACTGAAGCCCTATGTCTTTTGCTTTGGTTTATATTTTATAGGAAGTGGAGATCAGTAATATATCCTCTGAATACAAAGAAATAAAGCAGCAGTTTGAACAGACTATGAAAAACTACATCATCCTTAAAGTACGCAGGATTCAGAATCCATCCCTCTGGAAGGTGTTTCAGTGGTTAGTATTTGTTTTGTCATCCTCAAAGGCAAGGAGTTTCCAAGAACTGATGTTCTAAATCTATGTCCTAGGAAGGGAAAGAGATTGTCAGCTGTAATTTAACATGACTAATTTTTCCTTCTTAGAGGCAGTTTCAACAGTGTAAAGAAATAGCTTAAGTCCTGTCAGTTCAAGGTTGTCCATGCTCCAGGGGGAGCTGTCTTCTGCCTGACTCCTTAGAATGTGAAGGAGACAGAAAGATGTGAAGTGACACAACTAGGATGAGGATATCCAAAGTGGAGTGGAATAGTGTGTTGTCAGAACAGTAGTTGGCTGTTGCAGGCGCATTCTGTTACAACTGTTTATCCATTACAGTATACAAAGTTATTGTTACTTGTTAAAAGTACTTTGTATACTGTAGTATACTATAAAAGTACTATAAAAGTACTTGTTGGTCCCAAGAGATAAGGGGCACCAACTGGAACACAGGTAGTTCCCTCTGAACATCAGGAAACATTTCTGTGCTGTGTGAGTGACTGAGCATTGGCTGCCCAGAGGTTGTAGAGTCTCCTTGGGGATCTTCAGAAGCTGCCTGGATATGGGTCTGAGAACACTGCTCTGGGTGGCTCTGCCTGGGCAAGGGTGGGACCAGGTGGCCTTCAGGGGGCCCTGCCAACCCCAATGATCCTGTATGATTCAGTGAGAGGAAAAAAAGTGGGCAAAGGTAATGGTGTGCTTGAGCCCCTTTGTTCCAGTCAGATTTTTTTAAGGCTTACTCAAGAGTTTCAGTACATCTGCTCAAGTATTCACTGAGAATGAATCCTTTAAGTTACACTTTAAGTTAATTGCACTTTAAGTTAATGATCTCTGTCTTGCAGAACTCCTTCTTTCTGTTTTTTGACATGTGCATCAGTGATATCAAATTCTTAGTACATATGTGAAGATACATACCAACAGGTTAGAGCTGGCAACAGGGACAGTGACCACGTTCAAGTGAATGTTGAAGCAGATTGAGCTGTTGTATAGGACAGTTGTCTAGTTTAAAACAAAAGCACAGATACTTGTATTCAAGAACTTTGTACTTAGACCTGTGAAGTGACTCAATTCAGGAAGTTATCAGCTCATAATTTGATAAAACTTTTCATCCAGCAGAACTTAGGCACTTCACTGTGTACTTTTTGCCCTCCTCCAGTGAGATGTTTACGCTAATCAGACAGAGTTTAGCATAGCTGCAAAGTTGTCAGTAAACAAATCAGTCTGGTGCTCTATTCTCTCCTCTGACTGGCTGTAAACTTTTTAGCTGTTAACTTCCTGAAGAGTATTACTATGTTGTCTACTTCAGTAGGTTCCGAAAAGCTGTGGAGAGTTATGATGCTGTGCAATAGTGATGGGAGATAATAGTTAAGTCTCCCATTGTGACTCCTCTTTTGGTTCTGATCATAGCTCACTGTTTGCTGCTGGCTCTAAATTATTAAGTTCTTCAGTGGTCAGAGAAGGGACAGTTTATCTCCTTCTGTCTCATTTCTTTCAGCTGAACTGATTTATCTGAGGAGGCAGGAGCTCCAGGTGGCAGAGAGTGGCAGAAGAGATGATAACAGGGCACAGCCCTGCCCTCTTGTAGAATGCCTGGCCTCATGTATGGCAGTTTCTGTTTACCAGGAGAACACCAAACAAGCTATATCTAGGTTTTCCTTGCTACTGGAGCAGGGGGGCTTAGGGGTTAGTATGACCTCCACTCTGCGGAGAATCTGGGGGTGTATGGGAACAGGCAGGAGACACTGGAACATAACTAGTGGGAGCCTGCAGAGGAGCAAAAGCTTTCATGTCTGTATTAGTGTCAGTGCTTACTTAATTCTGGCTTTCATCTGTTTTTCTCTAGATTTTATTGTATCGGTAGTATCAGTAGATTGTTTGTCTTGTAATTTTTTACCATACTGGTAATCTGTCTCCCAGGCTGAGTGAGGAGAAAGCAGACTGAAAATCTCATCCACCTGGTATTTACATGTACATCCTGCACGTGCATTTATTTATTTATTTGTTTGCCCCTTTCTCCCTTTTCTTCCATGGTTTATTCTGCCACTGCTTTTTTTTTTTTTTCTTTCTTTTTTTTTTTTTCTCCTCTCAGGCAAAAGGAGCAGATGAAGAAGCAAAGTGGAGGGAAGGAGGTAAAGGAAAAGCTTCTGTTCCATGGAACCATGAGATGCCTACTGGAAGACATCTGCAGTCGCAACTTTGACTGGAGAATTTGTGGGAGCAATGGAAAGCTCTATGGGCAGGGTATGTAGGAGATGACTCTAACTATCAAACCTTAGACTCCCCTGACACTAGGGCAATTACAGTTTCAACATTAAAATAAATTAAATTAAATAAATAAATAAAAATTGGCATTAGAATCTTTCTTCCCTCTGAAGAGGACAAGAGTTTGCTTTGTGCAGGAGCGTGCCCTTTGCCAGGGTGTTGAGGGAATTAATTTAGGGATTTGAAAAAGCCCTTGTTGCCACAGGTGAAATCTTCTAAAGGCTCACGGTCATGATTTGAACTTGACAAAGAAAGGGCAGGGAACTAGCAAGTGTGCATTCTCTCAGTATGGTTGTGGAAACTCTTCACGTTTTCTTGTCTCTCCCTCTCATAATAACACACAAATGTTTATGTTGTTCTCACTTTGTGTGTTTTCTAAAAAATTATAATCATTATTCCTATAATAGTAAATTCCAGATAGAAATTGTATGGTGAAGCTGTTTCACTTGTAAAGATAAATTGTTGTGTGATATTATGTAGGCTGAGTAAGAGGAGACCTGAAAGTTGGGTTAAATGCCTCCTGAAAAATGAGGAGAGGCTCAATTTTCACTGTCATTTTTTAGACATCCCTTTTAACAACGTGTTCTTTGTCATTTTCTAGGAAGTTACTTTGCTAGAGATGCTTCCTATTCTCACACATACTGCAAGTCTACAGAAAGATCAACCGTCATGTTCATGGCTCGCGTATTGGTTGGAGATTATGCTCAAGGCCAGGCACACTACGTTCGCCCCCCAACAAAGGGTTTTAGTGGGCTTCAGTTTTATGACAGTTGTGTGGACAACACGGAAAACCCTTCAATTTTTGTTGTCTTTGAAAAAAATCAGATTTACCCAGAGTACCTAATAGAGTATACTGAAGTGCAAAAAAAATGCATTGTATCTTAGAGTGATCGGAGTTGCTTGTAGCCTTCGTGTTATCTTCTGCACTGCAGATGTTTACATGCTTCTTTTTAGTATGATACTTTGAGATGTTAACTCAAGGAATTTCAGTATTGATGACGGTTGGCAAAACAAATGTTATATTTGTTGAAACTAATTGACTTACCTTTTCCTTTTTTCTCTTCCAATTGAAGCATAGATATTTGGATAGCTGCAGTAGAAAAATAAGAACTGTGGACAGGAAATAGAATATTAGAACTTCCGCAGGTAGATAAATGTAAACACGTTTTCTTGGAAATAGGATTTCTCTTTACAATCTGGTTTGGTTAAGAGAAAAATTAGCAGTATGGTAGTTTTTAAGCAAAATCATATTAATGGTTCTCAAGTTTCTTATGGTGTTCTGCAATGCTGAAGGCTTTGTGGAAAACTAAAGATCCATTTCAGTGCAGATTACAGCTGTACTTGATCCTCCTGTCTATGACAAATTTAAACATGTCTGTGTATGTAAGAATGACTCGAGTTACTTTTCAATGTCTGTTAATGCCAGTACTAGTTTCAAGACTGAAATGATCAGTTGAATTTCATGTCGTAAGATCTCACGTGGAGAAGTTTCATCTATACAACAGCAGGTGCGGTTTGGATCCAGAAGCTGTTGTACTGCATTATTTTTGCAGGTTTATGGTCACTTGCTTAGTGACCTGTTCAGAAATACGGATGAAGTGACACTGTGAAAGTCACAGGCTGTTAAAGTAAACTACAATTTGGTGGTTTGGCTACAGCTGACAGCTGTACGCGTATAAAGGCTATGTCACAATGAGATAGGCTTTAAATTTAATGTGGCCATTAATTATTCTTAATGTGAACACTTGCTTAGCAAATGCTATAGTGTAAGAGAAACATCTTAAGGAACATTGATATTTTCTGTCCTATTTGTCTAGGTTAATCTTCGTTTTTCCCAAAATAAGAAAGGCCAATAGTAGAACTGCTATCCTGAGGCATTTGGTGTATGTTTTGTTGCCCACAGCGTGTTTGCATGAGAATTCATTGACAAGCATAGTTCCTCTCAGTACACTGAGCTAGTGATCAGGGTAATCCTGAATACTGCTTTTCCAGGTCTGTTTTCTGATAAACTTGCATTGTCTTCATCAGCAAAGGGATGGTTAAGCGCTGTTTTAGGAAGTTACATGTTTTCATGTTCTAAAAGAAAAACGTCATAAAGAGTTTCTACTGAATCTTACTGATGAGTTTGTAAGTAAATCTGTAGAAACATGTCTTATTCAAGCAGGCCAGCTGTTGAGAGGGAAACGTGCTGAGGCCAAAGTAATTGTCACTTTCTGATAAGCTTTACAATAACATGATCCCAGTTATTTGCCTCTTGGGCAGGAGCCTACCAACCATGTGTAGTACTTGATATCTGAAAGTTACTAAGAGGATGGGGGAATAATGAAAGCTGGGATATCTTACCGTGTAGAAAAGACTGCTTTAGAACTAAATTAAAAACAAGCCAGTAACATACTAAGAGGGGAAGTATGACCTTAAGTTCTCTCACTTTCATTTTGACTGAACCACATTTTGCCACGTTTGCAAATAAAGTGTTTTCAGTCACTCTTCATCTTGTTTGTGTGCAATTTTTCTTCATATGTAAACAGATGAGAAAATGAAACAGACCTAGTAAACTAACGATATGTTTGATTACCTAAAGGAGTAACTTCTAAGTAATTGAACTAAGTGCTGTGACACATAGTGATGTGCTCCCATTCCTCTGCCCCCGGCAAAGTCAGCCCAAATCACAAATCTAGAAGGAGAAGGGAAGAAGCTACGTTTTCACATTGTTGAGAATGCATTTCCAAAAGTGCAGCAGGAAAATGAACAAGCACACAAAAAACAAAAGACACATTAATCTGCATCACCTTTTGGACCCTCAGTCCCAAACCTTGATACCACCCATCAAACCAACCCCATGAGTTTTCAACACATAGCTTTTGCCTCACAAATCAAAACAAATTTTCTGAGGTAGTTGTGACAATGCTTGATGCTGAGAGATTGCTTGCGGTGTAGTTGTACCAAGTGGAGCCACAAAAGGTTGTTATGGATCCAAAGAAGCAACAGTTGATGCTGATGGTCCAAAGAAAGGCAACAAGGCTTGTGAAGGGCTTGGAGAATATGCCCTATGAGGAGAGACTGAAGGGGCTGTTTAATCTGGGGAAGAGGAGGCTGAGGGGAGACATTATTGCTCTCTTCCAATATCTGAAAGGTGCCTAAAGCGAGAGTGGGGTTGTTCTCTTCTCACTGGTGACAGGACAAGGGGAAATGGCCTCACATTGTGCCAGGGTAAGTTTAAGTTGGATATCAGGAAAAACTTTACAGAAAGGGTTGTTAAGCACTGGAATAGGCTCCCCAAGGAGGTGGTTGAGTCACCATCCCTGGATGTGTTTAAAAACTGCTTAGATGTTGTGCTCACAGACATGATTTAGTGGAGGGTTGTTAGAGCTGGGGTAGTATGGTTAGGTCATGGTTGGACTCAATGACCTTACAGTCTTTTCCAACCTGAATGATTCTATGATTTTATGATTCTGTGGTGCAGTTAAGAAGGGCTTTATAACTCTGGCTGGAAGCCACTGCGGACCAGTGCCTGTGGAAACACAAGCATAACCTTTTCCCCAAGTTGTTAGTAGAGCTTTTACATTTTGGTGGAAAAAGGTATGCCATAACTACGTCTGTTTAAACTACGTCTGTTCAAACATACTATGTACAACCACAACACCTGCCAGTTGACCTGCTAGTTTATTAACTTCCATTAAAGGTCCAAGCAAGGCGGTACGGGACCAAACACGTGCAGTGAAGTAACACTCCTTTCATGTATTAATCAAAACCAAAAGGGAATACAGTAATGCAAATAGCTGCTCGTTAGACACCTCCCTTAAATATGGGCAGCTACACTGCCACTGCGTGCCCGTTGCTGAGTCTCTGACAGCTGGTGTTCTCCTCCACGCTGCACTGTGGGGAGGCGGCCCCAAGGGCAGATGGTTGCATGGCTCTTCTTCTTTGGGCAATTTCAGCACAAATGGCCTGGCCAACCACATGCAAAGTAATTCTGAAAAGTCTAATCTAATTGCCACTAATGCTGCAGCCATCATATTGCACTGAAGTTGCACAGTGCCCACCTTATTATAAGCAGCTATCACTTGTAAGAGGGTGGGCTTGTTCAGAGGGCAAAGAACTCTGATAATCCTCATGAGCATTTTCTGTAGCCATCTTTTGTAGCAATACCTCCCGTTCCTCCTCATTTGCCACCTGTTTGTCCAGACTATCTTTCAGTTTATCAAAAACATAAACTGCATGAAATGTTCACCCGGGCCCTGCTTTATGCTGGTAAATGAATGTTGAGGCTTACTCTCATGGGGACCTTTAAAAAGGCACCAAGGCCTTAAGGCTTTGGATTGGTCCAAAGCCACAGCATTCAATTTGTACTTGAGACATTGTGGTGGCATAATTTCCTTCCCCAGGCAAGGCTTCCATACCAATATCATCTTGTAATGGGTCCCCATTTGGTCTACCCAGATTCTCTATTGCCTTTTGTTGTGCAGATTCTCTCCAAAAGCTCATGCGCATCATGAACTGAGTACCTGTCAAAATCAATTGTGCCAAGGTCTTGCAGTCATGAAGACAAAGAGCATACTGGTTCAGGGTCTAAAGGGTCAGTGTCCTCTTCATCCTAGCCATTTGCAGCAGCTCCCACCACAGTAGAGCGGTGGGCTCTATCAGCATGGTGGATTCCGTATGTTTTTCAGCAACTCAAAAACTGATCTCCAGGGCCCCAAAAGGTCTTTGGCCACAGGGCCATAACGCATAGCTGCATCCCACAGACTTACTCCCACTTTGTCCCACATTTCTTTGTCATAAATCATAGTGCAATCTACTCCTACGCTGCAAGAGACCCATACCAAAAGTTACCTTAAACCAATGCTTTCCACATGGTGCTTATGCAAAATCACTTCCAGTATTTAGCAAACTGCCTTCAGCTCCTTTGTCACACTCTCTCCCATAGTTCCCCACTGTGCACCTCCATCCTGCAGAAGTGATCGTGGCTGCACAGCTTGTTCCTTTTTCCTTTCAGCAGTCTCGGATCCTGCTTCCCTTCAGTGGCCCTGGGTTCTGCTGTAGTTCCAGAGCTAAGCGAGCTAATGGCAGAACCTGAGCTCAGGTAGCAAGTACAGGAGCTCAAGAAGGAGCTGTGACTCTCACCTCTGTAACTCTGTTCTTCAGATCTTAAATAATACTGTCAATGCAAAAAGGAGATGCTGGCAGAGGAGTTACTGCGCAGGCTCACAAAGTTTGATGTGCAGTACAGAGGAGTAGCCACTTCTCCTTTTAAACCAGAAGAAACGCCGAGGAGGCTCCAGGAAGGCAGCCTGCTCATTTCAGAGAGAATCACTGAGATAAAACAAGAGCAAGGATTCAGCTGTGTTTGTGTATGCACAGTCTGTGCAAAAAAGTATCACAGCAAATGTTTACATAATAGCTTATGTCAGCTGATTTTCTACTGCTCTACTGAGATTTCAAAAGGGGAGCTTTGTGTTTGTTTTCCATAGCAGCCAGTTGGATCATTTCAAATAAAAGTAAGAAGGGGAAGGTTAAAACAAACAAACCCAAAAAAGTGCTCATGTACAGCAAAACCTGCAGTACCAGTGAATGAAAAAGCTTCCAGTCACATTCATAGAAAAAAGTCAACGCAGGTTTTATAGGTTTACGTACTCAAGTTGAATAGTCCATTTAGAAGCCTCATCCTGAAAGGCAAAGAAGTCACACGCTTGTTGTTCAGCTGAGCTCATCTTTGAATTTATTGATATAAAGCAGACAATTCTGAATCACACTGTATCAAAAGTACTATAAATGCCATCCTTAGATTTACATAGCAACTCATTGCTTAGGATATACATTTTGTAAGCAGACAGCAGATTTCTCAGGCTTTTGCTGCCTAACAAGATTTCATAAATTTATTTACCTGAAGTCATTGCTTGAAATACATAGATTAGAAATGAGTTGTGCTGCATCTGGGCACACAGACTATTGACTTATTTGAAATGCTGGGAGCTACAGCTCTCCCCCTGATTCAAAAGGCTGCAAAAGCCTTTACACAGTTTCACAGACAGTCATCAATTCATAGCTAAAATATTTTTTCCTTAAATATAAGAAAAAGGGTAGCAGCAAGGCACTTGCCCATTTCAAGTGCATGTGCAGGAACTCCAGGGTAAGTGCAGGACCAGCTACATAAGTGCTTTGCATCAAAAGAATGCTCAGGGATATGATTTAGAGTTGGGTACTATGGTTAGGCTGCAGTTGGACTTGATGATCTTCAAGGTTTTTTCCAACCTGGGAAATTCTATGATTCTATACATCTGAAACTGCTGTGAGAGACGGGGATGAGCCTGAGCTGGAAGTAGGTGCAGGCACACATGTCCAGGAGTGCTTACAGATGCCAGAGCTTAGGTAGTTAAAGAAGGAAGCATTTCTCTACTGGAACAAGAAGAGGAGGCCTTAGAATTGCTTTAAAATTCTATCTTCTTTCTATCAGAGATTTCTGGATTACTGCTCCAAGACAACACATTACCTCTGCTACACTGCAGAGGTGGAATCCAGAGGCACCAGAAACTCTCAGGGCTTTACAGTTCACATTATGTCTTATGCAAATCAAAGTATCAAAGCCTGACAAAAGATTTGTGGCAGGATAAAGCTCTGTATCGGTTACTATAAGCTCTCCTTTTGCAACAGCCCCCTTCCAGACTTTATCTGCACTGAGATACCTAGTGTTCCTATCAAGTGCATGAAAGTTAGTTTTAAACTCTACTTTGCTAACATGGCATGTGTGCTATTGAGATGGTAGTAAGGCCTGACTTCCCTAAGGGTAAGGAAAGCACTAAGACTCCATCCCCAACTTCAACTCAGATCACACAGTTTCAGCTGAAATTCGGGCTAAAATTTTCTTCATAAAAATCCACATGAAAGCAGAACAAACCAGCGGTCAGCTACTGTCCACATTGTCAGGCCTCATTCCCCTAGAAAGTCCAGGAAACTCAGACGCAACATCTTGAATGGAAAAAAATCTAACTTGTTGTAAGAGGGTGTTTAAAAATATGCACCAAGAAAAAGATTCTGATGGCAGACAGATCTGAAATGCCAGGGTAATTTAAGTCTTAATGGACTGGGAGCTTGACACTGCATTAGCTCGGGACCTATTCTTATGCTGAGAAGGTCAGTTTGAAGTATCTGGAAAGTTTACTTAATATTTAGCATATTGATGAAGTAACAAACTGGGACAACCAATGACTGAAAGCCAGGCACTGCTACTGTACTGAATAGTAGCACGGTCAGAGGGAACTTCAAAGAAAATGGACTAGAAAAGCAAGGTCCCAGGAAGATTCAGATAGCCATGCATAACAAGCAGGTAATCTTCTAATTTCCATGCAGAATCATCCATGATTTAAAGCTGTTGCATTTCAGATTATATTTCCAAGGAAGCTGTCATCAGATCTCTTGCTCCTAGGGATTCTCTAGCATGGTTTGCAGCACAGCGTCCCTCCACTCCCTTCAATTGGTAAGCTTATTGCTAGCACTGAGGACAGACTTATGCCACTGAATGAATGGCCGCTGCCCTCCGTATAAGACGTTCCGTCATTGGTGAATTTGGTCTCATCACATCACGTTCTCTCAAGAGGCACCTGAAAAAGGAGAATAAGTAGCAGGAAAATGGGAAGGAATCCACTGAGTACATCATGTGAGTACATCATGTTTTCCCATAAGACCCCAACAGTAGCAGTACAAGAGCAGGAAAACAACATCTAAAGACCTGCTCCTCATTTCCTTTCTAACACTGACAGAGACGGAAAATGAGCACTCGGAGGGTACAAAATAATCATTCTGATATATTTTATCTGCTATTCATGTTTCAAAAAGACTTCAAGAGGCAAACAGGCAAGGCTTCCTGTTGTCCTGAGGAGACAGGCATTCCTTCAAGTGCACAGCAGGCTCAGTTAATAAATTTAAACACAATACTACAGAGGCCTATGAGAAACACCTATGATTTCTGCTAAACAAAACTCTTGTTATTTGTACTAAAGCAAGCATGCAAGTCAGAATCTGCTCATTTAACATGAACACTTGAGTGCAATATCAGCACAAATGTAGTTGTTTGGAAGTACTTTGCCACATCCTCATTTTAAAACAGTACTATCACCACAGAAACAAAAAATTAACAGGAAAAATACTCACTTAGCAAGGTTTCGTTTGGCTTGAGATTTACAATTTAAAGCAGCGTGAATCAATAGCTGGCTGAAAACATCTCTCTGCAAAATAAGTCAGTAAAGAGGCAAGTAAGTAAGTAACTCTCAAAGTGTTTCTGGTTACAACATCCCATTTACCATCAGCCCCCAGTCAAGTGCTCCTGCTGCTATGTTTGCTAATGCCACTGTGAAGTGTTTGCAATCAGGATTTGGTCACAGGCACGGTTCAGCTGTTCCCTTTTCTCAGAATCAAGGGCTCCTAACAATGAAAGCACCTCAGGGAGGCTACTGGAAGTGAACCAAGTCACATGTTGAGTCACATTTTCTATTGATGTCCTTTACCTGAGCATTACTGCCTCCCAGTTCGACTATTTGATAACGGATCGGGTACAGCAGATCCACAGCTTTGTCACAATTTCCATTTTCAAACTCCACAAAAGCCTGGAGTAATGGCAACCCCACACGAGGAGTCAGAGAGAGCACATAGTCTTCACCAGGGTCTCTGTAGAACAAGAAAGTGACAAAATCTCACAGATCAAGGGAGAAATATGCATATTCAATGCCAGCCTGGCATGGCCTGTAGACAGAATGTTCTTTTGACTCTTCAAATCCTGATGTTGCAGGTACTGTACCTAGTAACTTTTGGTGTGGTTATTTTACTTTCGCCTTTTTATTACTCATCAGTCAACTGGATTTCATTCTTCTGCACACATTCACATGTCACAAGGCCAAGCCTTTGCAACACGCCACCTTGGTTGGGAAAAAAATCGAGAGAATTCTGCACTAGTTTTTCTTCTGATCAAGATGTGTGTGAAGAGAGAGGAAACCAGATGTAAGTGGAATTTTTAACTGGCAAGCTGCAAAGCAATACCAGCAATTATGAGCTCAAAATTGCTCAGCATTTAAATACTCAAATCAACCATACATTGTACAAAGTCTGTACTGTTATACAGGCGAAATCCTTTATCTGCTGCATGTAACATAACTTAGCACAAACCCACAGCAAGAAAACACAAAGCAAACATTCAGTTAGCACCTGTGACAAATGTAAGTGGTTCCTGCTTTACAAGAACAGAAGCCCCCCCTAGACATTTACTCATAAAAATAATTACAGAGACGGCCTAAATGGACACTGGTCTGTTTAAACCAGCCCTGGCCCAGTGACAACGTAAAGCCAGAGAAATCATCACTTAAATACTCAGAGGCCAGAATATTTATTCAATACAGTACTTCAATTCACGTAACCTACTTGGCAAGTTCTTGAAGAGTTGTTAAAAGCTCTTCAGTAGTTTTGTGGTCTTTGGCTCCAAGGGAGGACATCAACAGGTGTGCATCGTTGAAGAGAAGAACATGATCTTTGGTGTGCTTCTTTGCACGCTTAAGGACACTGTCCCATCTGTCTCCAAGCTTTACACCTATGAGTAAAAGTTACTTTTTAAAATAAAAACACCACATGCAAAAACATCACTTATAAGTACAGTATGTATCAGCATCAGGTGCCATGGATAGCACTGCTACTAAACTCAAGAAAGCAGTCTCTCTTAAGGCCACAGAGTAATGCCGAGTTACAGGCTGCCTTATCAAGGCAAAGGGTTCAGTGACTGTCAGTAATTTATCACCAATATTTTAGACTGCATTATGTGAGGATCTCTCTTCGTCAAGATTTCTTCTGTAACACTGACCAAGCTTGCTCTGTAAGTATCTTCAAACACCTTTCTGACATGCTAGGGTGTGTGTTGGAGGGCTAAAAGAAAACTGTTCCCCTTAGTGTTGAAGAAGAACTACACGTGAATATCCTACCTTCCAGATGAAGCCTGTACAGCATCGAAGAACTATCTAATATATCCAGCATGCTTTTACCCGACCGGAGCCTGGGAGCAATCTGTAATCACAAGAGCTCATGAGCTGTGCTACCAGGAACTTACTTAGATAATCAAACTGCTGTGCACAGTACAAAACTATGTTTTCATTCATCCCAAAATACCTATCTCACAATTGCACTGCTAATTGCATCGTTCCCAAATACAGCAATTTGTAATGACAAATCACATTGCTTCGCTTGTGTTGTTTTACTGTTATGAAGTTCAACTCAGTAAGCACAGAGGATCATCAAGTTTGTTGTTTTTTCTCCCCAGTCTAGTGCCGTAAATTTTACTTCATTTTGCCAGAGTTAATTTGATGCACGGCATGATGTGGAAGGTTTCAATTTCATGCAGAAGGAAGAAAGCACGTATCACAATCTGAATCATGCCCTTTAAAATATTAAAGACCCTACTCACGTGATTGTCGTAAATTGTCAAAGCAGCCTCATATTCCCCCTGTAAAAGCAAACAAGGACTGTGAGACTTATATTTTGGTAGAGCAAGCAAGAGTGATGAGTAGCAACCAAAGATGTAAATACAGTTAAGAGATGCTATAACATTACTTCACTGTCTCATGACTTAAGAAAAAACAAATAGAAAGAGTCCAAGATAAAGCAGGTTTCATTAGGTAAAACAACGTGGATATCAAGCTCGTTTACTAATGAGAACAAATAATGCTGTGTGTTACACATGAGGGAGAAAGATGAGGTTTCATCTCTCTTTCTAATCTTCCTTTCAGGATTCTTTGCAAAAGCTATGCAAAAGCTATGCTTCCTACATCATTAGTACCAAACATAAGCAACTGACACTGTGTTCTGTCCAAGGTATGACACCTCTTCAACAAGATGCAATCAATTAATTAAGGAGACAAATATAACAAGAGCTTAGCATTATGAAGTCCAAGGAAATTTTGCATTTCAACCTGATACACTGGGCAAGTTGCAACCATTACCAAAAAAGTTACACTAAATTTTAAAGGACTTAAATAACAGGAATTAGTGACATTAATGATCAACTTAATTAAACATAAATAACACTTATCAATGAAATTAGCCACCAAGTTTAGAGATTTGTGTCTTTTTTTCAGTCGGTGAATTTTGAGGTCAGCAAATTTGTACTGAATTTGAAGAGGATTTTCTGTTTTTTTTTCCTAAAAATAAGAGATCCAAGTTCATATTTCCATCAAATAATTGTACCAAGTGTAATCAGTGAGATTGTTTCTTCTTTAAAGATAAAATGCAGCAACCCTTCAACATTCTAGCAAAGATAATGGAACTTTGTTCAATGTAATTAAAAATTCTCAAAATAATGGCACAAGATGACTCTCTTGTAAAAACACCACTGTACAATTTTATAACAGCATCCCTTGAAACACTAGTATTACCTTTTCACTAGCATTGGATGAACTATCTGTAAGGACCATAAATCACCAATATGAAAACATCTCGTACCTTTTCTATGAAGCCTAAAGCCCAGTGCCAGTAATTATGGGTAGTAAGCATATCACTGCCCTGCAAAAAAGTAAACAGAGGAATATTATGATTTACATAATAATTTCATTTCAACATATCTAGGCAGGTTTCTGTTTTCCTCGTCAACCAGTAAGTGCTTGAGAAGACAGGAGAGATAACAACTTCACATCAGTTGGCCTACATGAAATCTCCCATTGTTACACTCGCTCCTTGCAATGTCAGGGAACACTGCAAAAATCAAAGTTCTCCCCAAGTCTTTTTCCAGAGAAGAACCGCATGTGGATGCCTCAGAGTTCACTCTTCTGCAGCACTACTTAAGGAAAAGAATACAAAACTTAACTATAACAAGAGTAAGATTTGCCTCATCCACAATGTAAGGGTCTTGACTGAAGTAACTAGGATAGACAGTGTGGAAAAATACCCACCTTAGGAGGGCCATTCATCCCACTCACCTAGATTCCCATTTCAGACTGAGTAAGACCTAAGTTTAAGAAGTGATTACTACCGGCTACAAAACAGATACCAAATACGTGGGCAGTTCCTCAGGTGAGATGAACATTCACTGAATGGTACCAACCTCACACCATCCTTCCCAGCTTACATCAGAAGTTCACAGAATCATAGAATCACTAAGGTTGGAAAAGACCTAAAAGATCATCCAGTCCAACCGTAAATGCTCTTCAAATGCTCTTTCCTACCCTATGCTTCAAGGCAATGTAATTGCTGTTCACTTCTGTGAGAAGGCTGAGAATAGACAAACAGGAATATACTTCCATTATCTTTAGGTGAAAAATCCTAATACCGGAAGGGTTCTCTCTTCTCATTCTCTCTCAAAAGAGTAGCTAAGTTTAATCTTCTCACAAGTGCACAAAGCATCTTCATTATCATACCAACAACTGCTTCAGTTGCAGGAAGCACAAAGGTTCCTGATGAATGTCAGAACTTCATTGAGCTACAATAAGTCCTTCAATTAACTTTGTTTAATATTACACCACAAAAATCAACAGCAGCAGCTCAAGTAGTTAAGTGTTCGGCATGAATCTGATCATACCATCAGATATAAATCAACCCCCTTCTTCTATTGCTGATTTTGAGTTCTGAATGAGATTAAATTGCTAAGTGAGAAGTGGGCAACAATGAAGCCCAAATACTCTGACAGTACAGATAGGCAATCCCAATCAGTAGAAAATTTCCAATGGATCAGGCCAAACACAGGCATCTTTAGTAAAGGTCTTAGAGAGCTCTGCTTTCTTGCACATGATTATATTTTAACTGGCTCAATGATGGTTAAAATGAACTAAATTGCATAAGTGAATGTATATTTCGTTATGACAATATCAGCTGTTATAAGCCTTAACTATGCTGGACCAGGCAAGAGGATACATCAGACGATTCTACTTCTAAATCTTGCTTTATTTGGATAAAGGGCATAGATGACAGAGACATGGAACTCTTAAGAAACGGGTCCAAACAGGTTCTAAAAATTAGAGAGCCATTTCAAAAATGGTTGTTGGTGGTTTTGAAGGCGCCACCCAACTGTCATTAAAACTACTGTGTCAAAGGATGAGATAATTTCTAAAGACATGACAGATAAGAACCTCAAACGAGGGTTGCTTGCACACCTAAGCTTGATATCTTAACTATAAAAATACCTCAAACGCAAACCATTCACCTAGCCTCATTATCCTGCCTTGTTCATTGAGTGAGGTGAAATGATGAGTCAGGTGACTCAGCAAAAAACACTCAAGGGTTCTCTCAACATCAAACAATGCCTCCCTCTGCTTTGAATATTATCATGTTACTTACTCCAAGAGCAATTGTTAGGATGAAAAACGCTGTGAATCACAAATAAAAATTAAGCTTCAGTTGCAGGAAAGGATCACATGACAGACTAAGCTGTCCAATACAATGAGTTTGTTATATAACAAGCTTGTCAGGTACACAAAGCAACTTCAGAAGACTAGTACAGAGACAGAAGTATGATGTCTTTTATTTTCTTATAGTTGACATAAGAAGCCTTTCACATCCAGAAGCAAAGAAAACTAACCAAACTAAAAAGAAAAAAAAACCCTAAAACCAACACAAAACGAACTGCATGAGCTTTCTGAACTGTGTGCTTTTGATGTGCTATTTCACTGCTCATCTTTTGTTCACCTGAAGAATTTAGACATTCTTCAAGAGATGTCTGATGCTCAATCTAAGCAAAACGCTTATGAAAATATCAATGCCCACTTTGCTGCTCTGAACAAGCGTCTATCAATGAAACACAGTGATCACAGTAAATTTTTATCTGATGCCACATCTGCCAACAGTGGCCATGGCTTTATGTCACACAAAACATCCAGCCAGTTCAATCTGCTTAGAAAAAAAGTAACTACGTTATGTGCTTGTACAAATCATGCTCTTGTTGAAAAGCAGGGTGATGTTTTACTTAAACAATACTCCCAGCTAACGTAAGGCACTCTGAGAGGACAGACTGTGTAAATGCTTCCCAACTCAAGTGTGTAACTTGGCACCTGTGTTATCTCAGTAGTGATGGATTGAAGTGGTCCAGAGTACGTGCCCATCATAATTGACATTTTTCTGCCTCTTGCTTCAAAAATTAGCATGAATACCAGCACCTCAAGTGAAGTTTTCTACTCATACCTGAAACTTGCATTGCTTGTAACACGTACACAGACAGGAAAGAATTCTATAAAGAATAGCAGGACTTGGCTGGAGCAGGCAAAGAAGACCTAAAAAGATACTTTTTGGAGATGCTTTGACAAAGCTTACCTTCCAGTTGTCTTCTGTTTCCTTCATGAATGCTAACCCTTTCTCCACCTCTGCTTTCATTTCATGTATGTGAGCTATAGTATGAGCTGACCATGCATCTGACCGATTTATACTCAAAGCCTACAAGTGGAAAAAAAGGAAACTGTGCTGAGTCACTCAAACTGGCAGGTAAGCATTTGTTACTGAAATCATGAATCAGTATCGGCCACAAAAGATTTGCATGCACTGGCATAATTCAGTCTACAACAGTATGAACAGTCAAGAGCAGATTACAGTAAAACAACCTAAAGTTCTTTAGTAGACATTAACAGCCAGTTACACATGGGGGATGCAGCAAAAGGCAGAGAAGATTTTAAGGGATAGTTATTAAGAGTTCCTTGTTAAAATGAGCATTTCCACATTGAGCTTTATCTCTTTCTTTCTTCCACTAAAAATGGTGATGATGAAGAGTCAGTTCACAGCATTTGTGCAAAACATCACTCTGAGATAGGGAGCACACGACTAACAATTCTCAAAACCTTTTACCATCATGAACAGGCAGATTACCTCACGGGCAAGCTCCTCAGCACGATCAAAGAAGTTTGATTCCATCAGTCCAAAAGCATAGTAGCCCTTCACGTAGCTAAGCAAAATGGAAAGGAACGACACTTTACCCATTTAGAACTAGACTTAAATAAGGAATGAAAAACACACTAGAAACAGCATTTAACTCAGAACAGTCCTTGCAAATTAGTTCACAATACTGAGCAACAGAAAGAGCTCACAGCCTACTTCTTATAAATGAGCATACTTAACAGAAGATGAACTCTTCCTTATGCCCAACAGAGACTATTTTGGCTCATTGGGCCCACCAGGCTGTAGGTGAAAGACATCCATTGTCAGGCTGGTGCTGGTGGCAACCCACACTAGGGCTCAAAGGATTCAGGTTTGTGGAGTACAGAACAACAAGTTACTCTGCATAGGAAATGGGGCCCAGAGATGCCAGCACAATAATCAGTGACAAGAAGCGTACCACCAGTATTTAAAAGCTGCTGACATTTACCCTTTCGTATAAACTGGAACTAAGAGTTGCACAGAGCAGTCATAAAAAGTGAAAAATTAGATGTTCGGGAGTAAGAAACTGTTGTCACCAAAGTTATCTGAATATCTCAAAGGCAACACATATGACTGTAGCCATCTGCTCTTTCTTCACTGCCCACTATATGCAAGCACCTTAACACAATGTGGCAAAGGTACCGTCATTAAGCAATAAAGGCCCAAAGTACAGGGCCAGTATATGATTCTGGGAACGTACCCAATTAAGTGGACAACAGTCTGCACCTTGGCAGAATTGTGCCAAAAAACTCTGCTGTCCTACTAAATGAACTGCTGCTCACTTCTGAAAACTAAACAAAACAACCTCAGTGTCAGCAGGGATACAGGGGAGATATTTGAGCTGTGGTCGCCTGTAATTCACTTGACTTCACTTATAAGCCATTGATCTTGACTAACTTCTGTTTCTAACAAATCTATTTGTTAGATGTGTTTCAACCTAAAGCCAAAAAGCATCCATACATAGATAAAGAGCAGTGTTGAAAATGAAGCGTGACTTACCTGCTCAGAGGAACATCAGGTGTCCAGAAAGGAAAAACCCGAGCAACAGAATCTCGCATTTGTACTTGATATCCTATGGAGAAATAAGTGTCCTGGGAAAATTTGAGGGCCAGCAAGTCAGTCGGATGGTTCTGTAGAATCTGCTCCCATATTTCACAAGCTTTCGGACGCTGCCTATAAACAAAAGTTTTGATTGTTGAAAGAAGACATGCACCACTGCCCTGCTTTTAGTTCTAAACATCTGCTGTTCTGAAAATGAGAAGAATCAACACCAAAAACCTTTTTCCTTCTTGAAGAAATTCTAGATCAGCTTGTTTTTTCTTTAAAAAACAACAGCCTGATTTGAACAGGGCACTTTCTGGGAAATCAGATTTAAAAGGTATTCTTACAAAAGCTGCAAAAGACAAGGAAAAAGAGACACACTTGAACCATAAAGGTTTTCCCATGAGACTGAACTTGAAGTTTGTACAGAGATCTGTTATCTACTTGGGACCTGGAACGTTTTGCAGATGGATCTGGAGAGGCTGGATAAAAGGGCTAAGTCCACCTTCATGACATTTAACAAGGCTAAGCCCCCAGTCCTACAGCGGGGTAACACCACCACCATACAGTGGTACAGACCAGGGCATGAGTGGCTGGAGAGTTGCTCATCAGAAAAGGAGCTGGGGGTGCTGGCTGACAGCCAGCAGTGAACCCAGGTGGCATGCAAAGGTCAATGGCATCCAGGCCTGCATCAGAAATAGTGTGGTCAGCAGGATGAGGGAAAGGATTGGCCCCGTACTCCATAACAGGGAGGCTGCACCTTGACTACTGTGATCGCTTTTGGGCCTCTCACAACAAACAACGATATTGAGTTGCTGGAACACGTTCACAGAAGAGCAAACAAGCTGAAGGGACCGTAAAACAAGACACTTCAGAAGCAACAGGTCATTATGTTTGGAGGAGGTCTACCTGACAGCAGGTTGCAGTCAGGGGGATACCAGAGGAATGGCTTCCATAGGGAAGTGGTGGAGTCCCAGTCCCACCATTCCCAGAACTATTTAAGAAATGCATGGACAAGACACTAAAGAACCTGCTGTAATGACAGAACTCCTTATTTCAGGTTGGTCATACTGAAGATGTTTTACATGCTAAGTCATTCTGTAATTTGATTGTTAATCCAAAGTCATATGCACACAGACACCTTTGTTCCAGTGGGAATTGAACCCGTACTAGCAGGGCTTCGATAGCTTCCTCTTTATCTTTGCTATGAAACACATGAGAGAGATAAAGCCACATTCACTTGTTTGACAAATAATAAAAGTGAATGATTACTTTTCTAGAGTGCACAGAAATTCATCAGACTGAATGGAAGAACAGTGCTTGACAGAACTACTGATACTAGCACCTCTCACTCTACATTCTGATGTAGGGAACACTGCAACAGGCTGCCCAGAGAGACTGCAGAGTTGTCTCCTGTGGAGATACTCCGGATTCATCTGTACTCATCTGGGGGGTGGACTCAGACTTTTGCGGTCCATCCCAACTCCTGCAATTCTGTGAAAAGTAAGTTTAAAGACCAGTTTGTGTGGGTCAAAGACTGTATTATATTACACTGGACCTTAGAGTTGTTATACACAGAAATATCCCATTTCTAAACACATTATATCACTGATGTAATTAAGATAGATTTAAAATAAGAAGTGCTTAAAGATGTGACACCGAGGCCACACAGCACTTCCCTTGTAGGATTCTGATAGTGATACAATTCTGGGAAATATGTTTGGGAATGATACCAAACACCTGATCCTGGTTATTTATAAGATGACTGGTTAGACTGCTAGAAAACACCCATACTCGGCATCACCTTGACCTCTGATAGCTTAAGCTCTTCACAGAGCTTTTCTTTCATGGGAAGAAAGAGCAAATGGGGATGCAGCAGTACGCAGTAACAGCAGGAAGGTCCTGGATGACAAAACAATCCGCTGTTTCTTTACCCAGAGGGCCAGCCACCTACCCTCTGGCAAACACGTCCAATGCCAACACGTGAAGCTTCTCCCGCTCAGTCAGAGGCTGAGATTTTGTCAGCGTCATCAATGTTTTCAGCGCATTGTCCAGATCTCTGTTGAGCCGCAATGAGCTTCCAATACCAATAAGTTGCAATCCATTAGCAATGACATGTCCCATCACTACAGAAATCAGCAAGTTACAACATGAGCGGTACAGAAATGCAGATAATTCATCTCTATATGAGCATGAAGAGGTTTGGGATGGTCTGGTTGAAAATGGGTCTCATTTGTAGCCAAAGAAGACTGAAAAGACTCATAAGCTTCAAGTTTCCACTGCCCTTCATGACAGGCATTGGAAAAGACTCAAGGTGATAAACACAGAAATATCACAGCCTGCTCTCCCCTCTAAACATTTACAGAATCCACTTTCCACTTGCCAAAATGAAGTACAAAGAACACAAAGAAACAGGACAGAAGGGCTGCTCCAAAAATAATACCTCCCATTTTATTACACTGGTCCACAACATCAGAGGCAAATGTTGGTACAGCAGTAGAACCTTCCCACCAATATTCTGTAACATTTTGTTGCCATATGGCTGCCAATGGCAGCAGAGGGGCAGCCTGCTAAAGTGATGCTTGACATGGAAGTGCGTATGAAGCAAAGGCGTGTCACTGAATTCCTTCACATGGAGACAGTGGACCCTATTGACATTACTGACTCTTGCTGTGCACTTCTGAAAACCAAACAGTGGGTGCCAGCACAGCAAGGTGGCAGGTAATACATTTCAGCAGAGCCAACAACAGGCCACCTCTGCTAGTGCAGATCTTTATGAGCGTGGCACGCATGCTTCTGGTCATCTCTGGAAAAAATGCATTGCCAGAGGTGATGACTATGTTAAAAAAAAAAAAAAAGTTTTGTAGCTCAGAATGAGTTATGTCAAATAGTAGATTCTGTACCCATTGTGTTCTCTGTACCCATTGCAATTACCATGGAAATAAACAGGAGGCATTACTTTTGGAGATACTTACATATCATCCAGCACTTTCCATGCTAACACTTAAATGTTATACATACCAAAATTTGGATCTGCAGCCTTTAACTTGGAAAGACACCCTTCAATACCTCCTAGGTTCTCATCATTGCGCCATGTCGCATACTGTAAAAGAGAGAGACAGGGCCAACAACACTGGGCATCTTCTCATTCTCCCATAGAACAGCAGAAAGGCTTGGGCTGGAAGGGGCCTCCAAGATCCTCTACTTCCAAACTCTATTTGGCAGGGCTGCCAAACAAACAGGCATTACATCAGGCAGCCCATGGCCCCAGGAAGGTCAAAATTAAAGGAATTAAACAAAAGAGAAACTTCACACTTAGCACACCGAGTCTGCTTAGGAGGAAAACAGAAAAGATGTTTTCTTTAAGGTATTCTGGCCACCAGCAGAACTAACAATCTTCACATTTTATGCAGCATATGTCTCTTTGATGGTTCTCCAGTGTTAAGCATGACAAGCCTACCAGCTGAATGTTTTCCCACACCTACAACATTCAGCAGAGCTCTCTGCTTACAAGGTTTTCTGCAGACAGATACTGACTGAACTCAGCCTGATTCCCAGGCTCCGTTTCCTCTGCCTATTAGCAGAAAACACAGAAGAGCTTAACACCTCTGAGACTACAGCTTACCTGTTAGATCTTTGCTGTGGACACACCAGCACAGTGGCTGCTGGAGTGTTCTTTCCTCAAGAAATAAAACCAAATACACCTTTTTCTCATCTTCCAGACAGTAAGACATTCAAAAATCAGCTACAGCAAAGACTACTTGGTGCACAAGGCCCTCCAAAACACATCCCCTCATGTTTGTTTTAGGTCATACCTGCCTTACCGTAGCATCGAATAGTTTACAGGCTTCATTGCTTGTAGTGGACAGGGCAAGTCCAGCATCCTGCCAGGCCTGCACAATAAACAAAGAAAGAACCTGCTTATTCTACGTGCTGCTTTTCCAGACGCAGCCAACAAACTTCAAAAGCAATGATTTTCTGATGCTCTTCAACTGTGTTTTGTTCTTGTGTTGTTGTGCTGAACAGATGACTTGAACAGCCACAGAAACACTTTCTGCAGTCATAATTATAGATGATGTTACATAAAGACAATTAGTTGTGGTTAACAGTGGGGAGGAAGAACCAACACGTCATAAACTGTAAAACTTTACAGGCTACAGACCTCAAAAAGCAAGAAGGATTCTTAACTCATTATGGTCCCCTTTCAACCAGTTCCTCTGCCGCAGGCACACCTCATGTGAAATTGTCACGTGCTGAATTAAGGCACGAGTTTCCTACATGTGACAGCAGGGCTGTGTTTTCCCACACAGCATAGCAACTCAACCACAAGTTTGTCTCCACACAACGTGTGATCAACTCTGTTTGTTTTATCCCCCAACTTGAACTGCTGCGTCATGGCCTGAACAACTGACCAAGCACCTGGAGAAAAGACCCTGCCAGCTCTGAAAGCCAGGCTTCACCCTGTTGGACATAATTTAAGGGCTGACTGCCATACAGGAATGCTTGCTACTTTGTGGAGGTTTTTTTTCCCTGCAAGCCTAGATCCTTTGATACTGATGAACATTCTTATTCTTCATAACATCTTTCTATTGCGCTGCTCCTTCTGCCTTTACACCTTGGCTCATGGCTCAACTTATGAGACTTTTTTGGCAATAAGACTCTAACTGATAGCTGCAAATTAAACAAGGGGGGGGGGGGGGGAGCAGTGGGTGCCACCAGGTCATGGCTTCTGATTATAGTTGTAAAGATAAGCAGAATTTGGAGGAGAGGCAGGGGCCCTGCTTGAAGGAGCCGGCCACTACCAAAGATGTTAATACCTGTGCATGGCAAAGAAGGCACCACTCCCTGCTGGTTTATCTGGAGGTCCAGGACAATCAAGCTAACAGAAAGAAAAAAAAAAGGGGGGGGGGGGGAAGGAGCAGAGAATGGTGATAAAAGGTCTCTACTAAACTAAGCAATTTGGAGAGGGTTTCCCAGAGAAAAACAAATCCCTGAGGAAAGAACCCCCCAGGCTCTGCTTGCTGTCAAGCTTCCTGACTTTCTACCATCCCCTGCAGTAACTGGATGAGTTCCCTGGATCAACAGGCAGCCACAAACTATGCTGGACCCACGAAGGTGACTATCGCTCTGGCTTTCTGCAAATGACTCTTTGCTTTTATTTGCTATACCCTTTCTATTGCCTTTCATTCCCCATCTCCCTGGGTGACTAGCACTTGTAACTGGTTGGGCAAATATTGACACAATGTGTCTTAATCTCAACGAGAAGCGTGTATATACATGAAAGAACCTGATCTCTCTCTAGTAATTGGCAGGAGATACAACCTAACTAACTCCCCATCTCAACTTGTACACACCTTCAGCGTCTTCATTGTTAAACCTCATAGGGAGGCTGTTAGCCATACCTTAAACAATATTCCAAAGCTTTCTCACAGAGATTTGATTAATGGCTCATATTCCAACAGTCCAAGTACCAGAAAGTTCACATAACAAGTCTGAAAGTCTAGTGCACAGTATCAAACCACAAACTTCTTTACAGCACACAAGCGCGAGTCCAGAAACAGCAAGAAGAAAATAGCCAAGAGTGCAGACAGGTCAAGACAGCTACGTACGGGTCACCTGGCTTCCCCCAGGGGGAAACAGGCAGGACACCCTCCCAGCCTCAGCCGCCTCAGCTCCCCCACCCCGTCCCGGTAGAGGCTGAAGCCGAGCCCTGCTCGACTCGCCGCCCACACTCCCGGCAGCTGCGGGACCCCCGGGCTCAGCGGGCTCGGCCGCTCGGCTCCCTCGTTGCGCCGCTCCTTTCCGGCCCACCCGTACCTTGCAGTCCCTCAGCGGTGCCATGGCCGTCCCACAACCCCTTCACAACTATTGCCGGAGCGACTCCGCTGTTCTTAAAGCACGCAGGACAAGGGGCCGGGCCGGCCTCGGGGGCGGGCGTGGGGCGGGGCCGTTCATCCTCTCGGCGTGGCGTGGCCGCCGATCCAGCCGCGACGCTGAGCGCTCCGTGCGGGCTGTGTCCCCTGCTGGCAGTGCGCGCTGCAGGACGAGCGCCTTCCCCCTCCCTGCCGTCCTGCCATGCCTCTGATCCTTGAGAGCAGCTCGGCAGAGAAGGAGCTGGGGGTCCTGATGGAAGAGAAACTTAACATGAGCCAGCAGTGTGCTCTTGCAGCTTGGAAGGCAAATGGTATCCTGGGCTCCATCAGGAGAGGGACAACCTACACAACCTACCTCTGACGTACAAGGTCATAGTAGCTTCCGACGTATCCAAAACGGCCAAAATTAACTCAGTGGAGGACAACACGTTTGGCACAATCCTGTACTTTGGCTACCAGCCTAGAATGCCTCCATCTCTCCTTCCGGTTGGTGTGCCCTCTCAGAGGTATACCGTGACGCTGTATGTTCAAGTGTGTGATTCTCTGGGGGCATTTACCCAACTGAGCTTGCATGTCATAGCGCAGAACCCGGTGAAAAGTCGACCGCTAGCTGTGGTGTTCCATGAACTGCTTGCCTCAGTGAGTGGTTCAAGTGCGCCCATGACAGCCGGAGACTATTTCAATGCGGGCTATTTGGCTTATCTTGCAGCCTCCATCCTAAACTACATCAAAGCTGCGCCAACCCTCCAGATACCCAAGGCTCAGTTGAGGGAAAGCCTGATTAAGACAGCCCTGAATATTTCGATTGAGAACACAATGGAAATCAACCAAGTAGTAGCCTCTCTTTTTCAAGTCACAGAGCAACCCGAGGAGGTGAGCATTGAGTCGCAAGAGATTGCCATTAAAAAACTGACTGAAGTAACTGAAGTGTTGAAAACACAGAAGAATGAGAGCCACTGGTCTGAACAAACCGAAATTCAGACCGGTGGAATATTGAGATGCTTGTCCAACATCCTGAGAGCTACACTTCTGCGTCGCAGGAATGTCAATGTTCATGCAGTCGCAGAAGTCTTCTCCATCATGGAAAACTTAACTGAGATTGTTTTCCAAGGCAAAGTCCCTGGGGAGGAAGACACTGTCATGGAAACCCAAAACTGGAAGATCACTTTGATGAAGGATGAAAACTGGGATGTTGCAAACACTTTCTCTACCACAAAAGCCTGCAAGAATTGTTTCTATCCAACACTGAAAGATGGAACCAATTTGAGATTGTCTTACGATGCTGTCATTTCCACTGCCCTGTTTGAGTTTGAGTCAGATTAATGGAACATTATTCCTTTAGACTGAATGACTGGAATATTAATTCATATCCCCTTATAGCCCCATAGTGGTTAACTACTCACAGTGATAGAGCTTGGGGAAGTAAACATAAATCTGAGAACATCCTCTTTTTTGTGGGAGGAAAGAGGAGAAGAGCAAGCAGGACACACCCTAAGGCAGCTGTACACAGCATTAGCAAGGAGATCCTGAATGACAAAACCATCTGATGTCCCCTTTCCCATAGGGCCAGCCACTTACTGGCAAACATGTCCAGTACCAACATATGAAGTTTCTCTTGCATAGTCAGAGGCTGGGATCTAAACAGCATCATCATTGTTCTTACCTTTGCATAAGCATGAAGAGGTTTGGATTGGTTTGGCTGAAGATGTGACTGGCTTGTAGCTACAGGGAACCAGGTAGGCTCATAAGACTCAAGGTTTCTAGGCCTATCATGACAGGTATGGAAAAAGACTGGAAATGAAAAACACAAAGACAAAAACATCATCCTAGCATCTGCTCTACTCTCTAAAGAAGCTTTACAAAATTCTACAACGCAACGCTTTCCACTTGCCTAAATGGAGCATAGTGAACACAGAGAGGCAAGTTAATAATGCTAGCAGCTAAAGGTTTTACTCACTAAGATTTGGATCTGGTGCCTTTAACTCAGCATGCTTCCTAGACTCGCATCATTGCACACGTTTGCATACTACAAAAGAGAAAGTGCCAATGACAGTGAGTGTAACATTTCTGAGTCCAAAACTTACCTGTTAGATTTGACTTTAATAAGCTAGTCAACTCACTTGTTATGAGAAAGAACCACAGGGGTACACACACACACATGAAGACACTAAAAGAGTGATTGCTTAAACATTTTTTTCCTCAAGAATCAAAACTAAACAGAGTTTTTCTCATCTTCCAGATGATAACAAGAAGCTGTCTGAATGGCCAGACCCAGGGGGTGGTGATCAATTACACAAAGTCCATTTGGAAGCTGGTAAGTAGCAAAGTACCTCAGGGAGTCCAATTCTGTTTAATATTTTCACTAATTATGTGAATGATAGAACAGAGTGCACCCTCAGCATGCTTGTAGATGACACAAAACTGGGATAAGAGGCAGATTAACCATAGGGCTGGATAAGGAAGCTCTCCAAAGGAACCTCATGAAACTCAACAAGCATTCAGTCCTGCATCTGGGGAGGAACAACTCCATGTACCACTACATGCTGGAGGCCACCAAGCTGGAAAGCAGCTTGGCAAAAAAAACCCAAAACTTCAGGGTTCTGGTGGACACCACGTTGAATGTGAGTCAGCAGCATGCCCTGACCACAAAAGGCTAATAGTATCCTGAGTTGCATCGGGTAAACTATCAGCAGCAGGCTGGAGGACGTGATCCTTCCCTTCTACTCAGTCCTGGTGAGGCCACGCTTGGAGCACTGTGTCCAGCTCTACAGTAAAATAGATATGGATGTCCTAGAACAAGTCCAACAAAGGCACATGAAGCTGCTGACACCTATGGATGTCTTGCATGTGCTTTCCTGCACTCTCATTTCAAGACATACCTCGCAACAGTTCTCACAGATGCCTGTTTGCAAATGAAATTTACACATTTGTAACTTTCATTTGCAAATAAATGTATAAATGTAGGTGTACGGGAAACTGGTAATCACAGCCTCAACCTCCTTTTGATGAGGGGGATGGTCAGAGCAGCCAATGGGCAGAATTGCAAGCTGTGTGGATAGTTATAACTAAGGAACCCAGTGACGGTATTCTGAACATCTGTACAGATAGTTGGGCTGTGTATCGGGGGCTCACTCTTTGGATTACACAGTGGGCTACCCAGGAATGGACTATCCACGCCCAACCAATTTGAGGTAAGGATATGTGGGTAGACATATGTAATGCAGTCAAACGCAGGACAGTACGTGTCTACCATGTCTCTGGTCATCAACCCCTGCAGTTACTGGGAAACGATGAAGCTGACACACTGGCCCGAATTTGATGGATTGAGAATTCGCAACCTGAGAACATTGCCCATTGGTTACATCAGAAACTACGACATGCTGGACAAAAGATAATGTGGGCAGCTGCTAAAGCATGGGGGCTGCCTGTACAACTGTCTGATATCACCCAAGCATGTCAAGGCACAACACTTGCTCAAAGATAAGACTGAGACCGTTGCCCCAAACAACATCCCACATTGCTAGAGGATACAGTCCTCTCCAAAGGTGGCAGGTTGATTACACTGGGCCCCTCCCTCAGTCTGAGGGGGCGAGATATGCCCTGACCTGCGCTGATACTGTAAGTGGGCTACTGCAGGTCTATCCAGTGCCAAAAGCAAATCAGGCATATGCCATCAAGGCACTTACTAAATTGATGTCTGCCTATGGGACACCTCATGTGTTTGAGAGCGACCAAGGGACTCATTTCACTGGTGCAACAATACAGTGTTGGGTGGAAGAGAACAACATTGAATGGTGATTCCACCTGCTATATAATCCAACAGGGGCAGGCCTTATTGAACGTTATAATGGTATTCTCAAGGCTGCCCCGAAGACAGACTCTCAGTCCCTGCAGGGATGGACAAAAAGTCTATATGAAACCCTGCAGGACCTGAATGAAAGACCTCGGGATGGCAGACCCAGTGCCCTGAAAATGTTACAAACTATATGGGCCTCCCCACTTAGGATCCAAATTACGGGTACTGATAATCAGGTAAAACTGCAGGTTGGTAATGAAAATAATCTTCTGCTCCCTGCCCCTGAGAACTTAGTACCAGGAATCCATAAGATAAATTGGCCCTGGAAGGTGCAGGTAGGACCCAAGTGGTGTGGCCTACTTGCACCCTGGGGGAGATTATTGGAGGTGGGAGGTTCAGTAACCCCCTTGGTGATATGTACGTGGCCTACTGACATTGTGGTCAATACTCCAATCTTCATTGCTAAAGGGACACCTATCATGTCCTTATGGCAGATTAAGACACCTCCTTTGGTGCCAGATATAGTTAAACAAGCCAAGGGGTATGGTATCGGCGACCGGGGCATAATCCGGTACAAGCTTAAGTACTGACCCAAGATAAGAATACGGCCTGTATCTTGCCTTGGAAGGCGGACCTTCTCCTCCTAGTGTCTTTGAAACATTTGTACTACTCTCCCTGAATCTCTGAGCCTCTAGGACCACCGGAGGATGATTTGTTTGAGACTGATGAAATGCAGATAGACTTGCACCTCATGATGGCTTGTCTCCAGTGACACCTATCAAGCACCGGCCCATGGAAGACTGAACACCCATCAAATCATCACTCATATCAACTTCCATTGCGATGGGAAATTGTATCAGCGTTGCGTTGGATCTCTGTAATAGGGAAAAGCTCACCTAATCATTGGTTCATGCTGTGAAGCAGTGGAGTGTATGGGAAATTGGTAATCATAGCCTGAACCTTTGATTAATCAGCTGAGGCAAGTGTTGGGTCAGCTGTAGGAGCACAGGTGAGAGTAATTTAGCTGTGCTCCCAGAAGGGGTGGAGCTTGACTCCACCTCCTCTAGACCTCATTTAAGGGATGACCACTGCTACGGCAGCATCTCTTGGAGATTGCCTCAGCAGTTCCCAGTGAAGGCATTCATATCAGTGAGTTTTTCCTTATAAGTAACCTTTTGAATATCTGTTACCATGTCTGTATCATTCCACCTTACAGTAGGTAATTTACACATGGTTGTGTAGGGAGATGAAGTTTGTAGAAAGACAAAATGTCTTTTTCAAGACCAAAGTTGAAGTTAAAAAACCATCTTCTGCTCATGAGCCTTTCTTCAGGTCTTAAATCAGAATGATTCACCAGTGTCACGTTGTGGGCCATAGGGGGTTAAGTGACATAACTTGCATTTTTCCTTCTAGCTTACTCTGAGTGAGGAACTTGCCATGAATTGGGGATTTTGCTGTTAACACAGAGCTGTAGTAACCTACACAGGTAGGCATCCAGGTGAGTCTTGAACATCTCCAGAGAAGGAGACTCCACAACCTGCCTGGGCAGCCTGTTCCAGTGCTCTGTCACCTTCACTGTGAAGAAGCTCCTTTACATATTGGTGCAGAACTTCCAATTCTCCAGTTTATGGCTGTTTCCGCTTGTCCTGTCCCCACAGAGAGCAGAAAAGAGGTTGGCCATGCCACTTTGTCTCCCACACTTTGATACTGATAAACATTAATCAGATCCCCTCAGTCTTCTTTTCTCAAAGCTGAACAGACCCAGATAGCCCAGCCTTTCCTCACAGGAGAGATGTTCCAGGTCCATTTTTGTGGCCCTCTGCTGGACTCTTTCCAGGAGATACCTGCCTTTTTTTGTACTGGGGAGCCTATAACTGGATACAATACTCAAGGCGAGGCCTGACCAGGTCAGAGACAAGGGGGGAAGGATCACCTCCCTTGACCTGCCGGTCACATTCCTTTTATTGCACCAATACATCCCAGACAATGGCTCCCCAGAGCTCAGGGTGCCAAGGGACCCCCTGGCAGGACCAGTGGGCATCCTTCTATGCTACGGCCTGCTCAGGCTGCCAGCACCCTGAGCTACTAACGCTGCTCGCAGCATGAATGGCACTTCCAGTCAGTTTCCCAGTAATATTAACATCATTTATAACAAATCAGGTGCAACAGAATAAACTACAATAAATTATTTATTACTTTTATTACAGTCACCCTTACTGGGTAGAAGACATTCGGCTAATAAGGTGCTGCCCCTCATAAAGCCAAGTTCTGTTGTGCAGCGATGGCTAACAGCTCCTAAGAGTAGGAAAGTGGTGTGTGTGGCAGCAGCATGCCTGTGGTCTGCAAAATGCCACTCCTTTTCTCCCTGCCGGCCAGGATCTGCAGGCCATGATTGAGGACCTTGGGATCCTGTCTTGAGGAGCAGGCAGAGCATGGACAGCAGTGGCAGGATGGAGCCCCATGCCCAGTTGGGAGAGGGGTGCTTGCAGCATGGTGTGTGCTGCCGCAGTGCAGATGACAGCTGGTACAGTATATTTTACACAGACAAAGTTCAATCCTTTGTGCTGAGTTTGTGTCATTTCTTTTCTCATGCCTTTGTTTTCCAAATAACTGGAGAACTCTGCCAGACAAAGTAGGTGTTACAACAGAAGCATCACTTTGCATGTTGCTTCAAGTAGAGGAAGGACACCTCTACAAACACAGCATACTCATATAATCAGGAATAGTGGTGGAGTCCCTAACAATTCTAATCTGCGCATCATGCAGTTATTAACCCAGCTTGACATGGGAGTTCTCTCCCTGGGTTTGTTGAGTTGCTCAACTTTCTAGCTTGTGCATTACCTTTGCACTGCCTTTTTTTTTCTTTTTTTTTTTTTCCTTCCTGCTGAGACAGAGCTTTTACTGCCAGAAAAAGTCACTGAACCAAAAGTGCCATAAAGTGTACAAACCTTGTGATGGCTTGGGGTTTTTATTCCTTATTTTTTTAGGTTATTATTTCTTATGTTTCCTTTAGGCCAGAATAAAGAAAGAGAGGGCCACTGAGTGTTTTGCAGTGTTCCTCTTCTCAGTGCCCAGAGAAGAGAACCCTTTTTACCTTTAAAGGACCAGCTGACGTGTGAACCACGCTGTCTCCAAAATGTCTCTAACTATGTACCATAATAATTTTGAACTACTTAGTTAGCTCCAACTTGCAGCCCACAGGTTAGTGACAGTAAAGACAGAAATCCTAGCAAGCAGTTTCCAGAGCAGGGATAGTAACCACAGGAGACCCAGCAAGTCAGACAGCAATGTCTCACTGACCAGCAGGGCTGCAGTTTGGCGCAGGGAGTCCCCATTCTTCCTTGGAACTCTTCAGGTTTTAATCCTCTCCCCAGTCAGTGACTTTTTGGTTGCCAGGAGCAGCATCCAGTTGCCAAGGTCACTTCTGTTTTGTTAATCAGGAGCAACAGTAATTGCAAAAAGCATGTCCATAGTACATGCCCTTCCCTCTGGGTAACCAGCAGTTCATCACACACAAAACTGTTGCACAGTGGGCTGCTAGGTATACACACTGACTGCATGGTTCTCCTCTCCTCCAAGCTGACCACCATATGCTAGCTTGAATGCCCCAAAGAACAAACAGCTGAAAAGGTTTCTCCTTGTCTCCCAACAACACATTTCTCTCACTGCCACGCTCATGGTAACCATTAATCCCAAAAGCTTGTCAAGCAGGTTATGTCTCGGATGGGTGCTGCTAAACATGCTTTGAGCAAAGAATTGTTCCAGCTTCTTACAACCTGGAAAAATATTCTGATGGCAGACAGATCTATAATGCCAGGGTAATTTAAGTCTTAATGGACTGGGAGCTTGACACTGTATTGGTTCAGGCCCGATACTTTCCTGTTCTTATGCTGAGAAGATCCATTTGAAGTATCTGAAAAGTTTACTGAACAT
This sequence comes from Coturnix japonica, assembly GCF_054131305.1. Taxonomy (NCBI): domain Eukaryota; kingdom Metazoa; phylum Chordata; class Aves; order Galliformes; family Phasianidae; genus Coturnix; species Coturnix japonica. The sequence goes on from NC_140663.1 coordinate 67,807,723, forward strand.
TTAACATATTGATGAAGTAACAAACTGGGACAACCAATGACTGAAAGCCAGGCACTGCTACTGTACCGAATAGTAGCACGGTCAGAGGGAACTTCAAAGAAAATGGACTAGAAAAGCAGCATCCCAGGAAGGTTCAGATAGCCATGCATAACAAGCAGGTAATCTTCTAATTTCCGTGCAGAATCATCCATGATTTAAAGCTGTCGCATTTCAGATTATATTTCCAAGAAAGCAGTCATCAGATCTCTTGCTCCTAGGGATTCTCTAGCATGGTTTGCAGCACAGCGTCCCTCCACTCCCTTCAATTGGTAAGCTTATTGCTAGCACTGAGGACAGACTTATGCCACTGAATGAATGGCCGCTGCCCTCCTTATAAGTCGTTCTGTCATTGGTGAATTTGGTCTCATCGCATCACGTTCTCTCAGGAGGCACCTGAAAAAGGAGAATAAGTAGCAGGAAAATGGGAAGGAATCCACTGAGTACATCATGTTTTCTCCATCAGGAGAGGGGTGGCCACGAGGGATAGGGAGGTCATTGTCCCTCTCTACTCTGCTCTTGTGAGGTTCCATCTGGAGTACTGTGTCCAGGTATGGAGCCCTCAGTACAAGAAAGACAGTGAGCTGTTGGAAAAGGTCCAGAGGAGGGCCACGAAGATGATCAGAGGGCTGGAGCACCTCCCCTATGAGGACAGGCTGAGGGAGCTGGGTTTGGTCAGCCTGGAGAAAAGAAGGCTGCGGGGTGACCTCATTGAAGCCTTTCAGCACCTGAAGGGAACCTATAACCCGGAGGGGAGTAAACTCTTTGAAAGGGATGAATAATAGTAAGACAAGGGGAAATGGATTTAAGTTGAAAGAGTTTTAGGTTGGATGCTAGGGGGAAGTTCTTTACTAGTAGAGTGGTGAGGTCCTGGAACAGGCTGCCCAGGGAGGTTGTGAATACCCTGTCCTTGGAGGTGTTCAAGGTCAGGTTGGATGGGGCCCTGGACAACCTGATCTAGTAAATGTGGAAGTTTGGTGGCCCTGCCAGGCAGGTGGTTTGGACCTTCATGATCCTTAAGGTCCCTTCCAACTGGGTCATTCTGTGAATGTGTGATTCCCGTAAGACTGCCTGCAGTAGCCTTACAAGAGCAGGAAAACACCACCTAAAGACCTGCTCCTTATTTCCTTTACTGAAAACGTTTGGCCCTGGCAGTGAGATTAGGCAGAAGAGTGTTCCCTCTAACACTGACAAAGATGGAAAATGAGCACTCGGAGGGTACAAAATAATCATTCTGATATATTTTATCTGCTATTCATGTTTCAAAAAGACTTCAAGAGGCAAACAGGCAAGGCTTCCTGTTGTCCTGAGGAGACAGGCATTCCTTCAAGTGCACAGAAGGCTCAGTTAATAAATTTAAACACAACTCTAAGAGGCCAATAAGGAACACCTATGATTTCTGCTAAACAAAACTCTTGTGATTTATACTAAAGCAAGCGCGCAAGTCAGAACCTGTTCATCCTATTTCCCAGTAAAACAGGTGTTATCATTAGAGTAAACTTGATTTCCAGCAGGTCAACAAAATGCAGGAGCCCATTAAGTACTCAACCAAACGGCAAGATGCCACCATTTAAGACAGAACCATCTGAAAATCAACTGCCCTTGAACAAATACAAATGAATCATCCATACTGTAAGACTGCAGTTCTAGAACGGACAGCTATCATACTTTTCATCTTAGTTAAATATTATTACATTTAACATGAACACTCGCATGTAATTTCAGCACGAATGTAGTTGTTTGGAGGTACTTTGCCGCATCCTGATTTTAAGACAGTACTATCACCACAGAAACAAAAAATTAACAGGAAAAATACTCACTTAGCAAGGTTTCGTTTGGCTTGGGATTTACAATTTAAAGCAGCGTGAATCAATAGCTGGCTGAAAACATCTCTCTGCAAAAAGAAGTCAGTAAAGAGGCAAGTAAGTAGGTAACTCTCAAAGTGTTTCTGGTTACAACATCCCACTTACTCCCAGCCCCCAGTGTAGTGCTCCTGCTGCTATGTTTGCTAATGCCACTGGGAAGTGTTTGCAAACAGGATTTGGTCACAAGCACCGTTCAGTTGTTCCCTCTTCTAAGAATCAAGAGCTCTTAACAATGAAAGCACCTCAGGGAGGCTACTGGAAGTGAACCAAGTCACATGTTGAGTCACATTTTCTATTGATGTCCTTTACCTGAGCATTACTGCCTCCCAGTTCGACTATTTGATAACGGATCGGGTACAGCAGATCCACAGCTTTGTCACAATTTCCATTTTCAAACTCCACCAAAGCCTGGAGTAATGGCAACCCCACACGAGGAGCCAGAGAAAGCTCATGGTCTTCACCAGGGTCTCTGCAGAACGAGAAAGCGACAAAATCTCACAGATCAAGGGAGAAATACGCATATTCAATGCCAGCCGGGCATGGCCTGCAGACAGAATGTTCTTTTGACTCTTCAAAGCCTGATGTTTCAGTTACTGTACTAAGATAGTAACTTTTGGTGTGGTTATTTTACTTTCGCCTTTTTTTTACTCATCAGTCAACTGGATTTCATTCTTCTGCACACGTTCACACGTCACAAGGCCAAGCCTTTGCAACGCATAACTTTGGTTGGGAAAAAAGCCAGAAGCCTACGCTATTTTCTCTTCTGATCTTCATACCAGAGCATCCAACACTAGTTCTCTTGCTGTCCACATTAGTGCCAAAACTGGCAATTAGTCCCACTGAAAGCCCCTTGCCACATGGCACAGTGCCTCCCCAGAAAAATTGATGCAGCTACATACTTCTAAATAAACAATCAAACTGTTCTTCAAGATACACCTTTCGAAACATTAAGTTTTGCCCTGATTACTTGGTGCTCAGTATGAGTTACTATTAGGAATTTTTCTCCTCTTCCACTAGGTTGGTGCAGATTTTTCAGTACGTAATGTTGCCCTATGTGTTCATCATTCCTTAAAACACCGCCTCTCATGTATAAGTTATACTCATGTATAAATATAATACCATGAAAGATATTCACTGTCTCTTACTTCAGTCAAATCAGATGTGCTCAGGTTTGATTTCACAGATACTTCTTTTTATAAATATTCTCAAAAATTACATTTAGTTTGGACTGACAGGTACTGCAGACAGGAACAAGTACAGAGAACTTCAGGTTCTCCTTCCTCTTTCTTTTCTAAGAGAAGGGAAGCGATAAGTGACGAGACAGAGGAAAATCAAGGTGTGTGTGGAGGGAGAGGAATCTAGATGTGAGCAAAATTTATAACTGGCAAGCTGCAAAGCAATACCAGCAATTATGGGCTTGAAACAGGATGAAACGGAATTCCTGTGATGCTACAGCCAGAAAGCAGAGGAGGAAAGGTGGTAGTGTAACTCCAGGCAGAGAAGCTGGGCAAACAGGGACATCAATTGACTCTAAGTTGTGAGTTTAGTACCCTGCAATCCCACACGTCAGCTTTGTGTTCCCCAATGCATTCTCTCCAGATTTCAGCAGCCTTTTATTCACTTACAGCTGGAGTTGCTCAGCGTTTAAATATTCAAATCTATCAGTCACGCTTAAGGGAGAGATTCAGTTTAGAGCAGTTATATATAAATATTTATTAAGAACTCATCTTTTTTCCTCCCCTCTATTTACTGCAGGATGTGGTCAGGCATTCTATTGCTTACAACTTCCAATCCACCAACTTTTGGGCTTAAAACTGTACCAGTCAAACCATTAGCATGCTTTTAGGATCTACCAGCTACATTTACATCATAGATAGATGAACTCTCTCAAGAAAAACAAAAAGCCAGAATATTTATTCAATACAGTACTTCAGTTCACGTAACCTACTTGGCAAGTTCTTGAAGAGTTGTTAAAAGCTCTTCAGTAGTTTTGTGGTCTTTGGCTCCCAGGGAGGACATCAACACATGTGCATCATTGAAGAGAAGAACATGATCTTTGGTGTGCTTCTTTGTACGTTTGAGGACACTGTCCCATCTGTCTCCAAGCTTTACACCTATGAGTAAAAGGTACTTTTTAAAATAAAAACACCACGTGCAAAAACATCACTTAGTAGTATCAGCATCAGGTGCCATGGATAGCACTGCTACTAAACTCAAGAAAAGCTTGCATCAGAAGCAGTGTTGCCTGCAGGAGCAGAGAGGTGATTGTTTTCTTGTACTCAGCGCTGGTGAGGCCACACCTCGAGTACTGTGTCCAGTTTTGGGCCACTCACTGCAAGAAAGACATTGAGGCTTTGAACGTGTTCAAAGGAGGGCAATAAAGCTGGTGAGGGGTCTGGAGCACAGGCCGTATGAGGAAAGGCTGAAGGAACTGGGAACGTTCTGCCTGGAGGAGGCTCAGGGGAGACCTCATTGCTCTCTATAACTTCCTGAAGGGAGGGTGTAGTGAGCTTGGGGTTGGCCTCTTCTCTCCTGTCATTAGTGATAGGACCAGAGGGAATGGTTTCAAGCTATAACAGGGGAGATTCAGGCTGGACATTAGGAGGTATTACTTCTCAGAAGGGGTGGTCAGGCACTGGAATGGACTGCCCAGGGAGGTGGTGGAGTCACCAACACTGGGGGCATTCAAGGAACGATTGGATGTTGTGTTGAGGGACATGGTTTAGTGGGAGCTATTGGTAATAGGTGAACGGTTGGACTGGATGATCTTTTAGGTCTTTTCCAACCTTGGTGATTCTATGATTCTAAAACAGTCCCTCTTCTGGTCACAGAGTAATGCTTAGTTACAGGCTGCCTTATCAGGGCAAAGGGTTCAATGACTGTTAGTAATTTATCACCAATATTATAGATTGCATTATGTGAGTATCTCTCTTCGTTAAGCAATTGCTGCCATCTAATTTTAGACGATGTTCATTCCAAATCAGCCACAGAAATCAAACAATACAGAGTAATACGATGAATTTCATAAACAAATCCAATGCATCATTAGCGCTCCAGGAGAATATTGTGAAAGTAATTCCTCCTTGCCTGTTCAGGAACACAAATTCTAGCTTTAAAAACGTAAGAACTGCCACTGAGTTACAAGAGTACACAAAAGCCAGAGGCTAATCAATATCAAAATATGAAGTTTCTGATTTCAAATTTACTTGGAGAAAGCTCCGTAGCTTTTTAGAGGTTAACATACTTGACTTTTCAACCTCGCATCTGCAGGGACAACATAAGCTAAACTTGCAAAAAAAAAAAAAATATGTGGCCCATGATAGTTTGAGCTGAATGAAATACTGTACAGCATGGTTGTGGTAGGGGAAGCTCTCAGGAAGCATAAAAGTTATGCACATGATGTGGATTAACCCTGGCAGACTGCCAAGCACCACACAGTAGCTGCTGACCCACTTACCCCATACTTGCAATGGGGAGAAGAATCAGAAGGGCAGAAGTGAGAATAACTTGTGGAATCACACAAAGACAGATTGATAGGTAAAACTAAAGCAGTGCACATGAGCAAAACCAAATAAGAAATTCCTTCACTACTCTGCATTCTGACATGCAAGCATGTGTGTTGGAAGGGGAGGCTTAAAGAAAACTACTCCACTTACTGTTTAAGAAGAATTACATTACCTTCCAGATGAAGCCTGTACAGCATCGAAGAGCTATCTACTAAATCCAGCATGCTTCCACTTGACAGGAACCGGGGAGCGATCTGTAATCACAAGAGCTCATGAGCTGTGCTACCAGGAACTTTCTCAGATAATCAAACTGCTGTGCACAGTACAAAATTAACTTTGTATTCATTCATCCCAAAATACCTGTCACACAACTGCACTGCTAATTGCATCATTCCCAAATACAGCAATTTGTAATGACAAATCACATTGCTTCGCTTGTGTTGTTTTACTGTTATGAAGTTCAACTCAGTAAGCACAGAGGGTCACCAAGTTTGTTGTTTTTTTCTCCCCAGTCTAGTGCCGTAAATTTTACTTCATTTTGCCAGAGTTAATTTGATTTTATTTACTAAGATTGTGTTGACACCTACACAGTACAGAACCAGAGCATATTAGCTAGAAATGGAAAGACCTGCTTATTTAACTTATAACTAAAGAGCAAAATCCATTATTTGTCAGATTAACTTGACTTTGTAGGACAAAAGTTTTACATCCTTTTAAAAAGCTTTTTTCTTTCCCTACCCCCAGAAAAACCTGAGACCTAAGCAACACAAATAGAGACAACACAGGTTTTGGAACATTTCACCTGGTGAGAAATGACTTTTCTAACAACAGCTATAAGTATCACACATGCACGGCATGATGTGGAAGGTTTCAATTTCATGCAGAAGGAAGAAAGCACGTATCACAATCTGAAGCATGCCCTTTAAAATATTAAAGACCCTACTCACGTGATTGTCGTAAATTGTCAAAGCAGCCTCATATTCCCCCTGTAAAAGCAAACAAGGACTGTGAGACTTATATTCTGGTAAAGCAAGCAAGAGTGATGAGTAGCAACCAAACATATAAATTAAATGATGCCATAACATAACTTCACTGTCTCATGACTTAAGAAAAAGTCTCATTTAATAATGTGAATATTGTTCTGTTACATGAGGGAGAAAGATGAGGTTTAATCTCTATTTCTAATCTTCCTTTCAGAATTCTCAACCACTGTTGAGAGCTATGTTTTCTATGTCATTAGTACCAAACATAAGCAGCTGATGCTGTGTTCTAACCCAAGAATGGCACCTTTTCAACGATATGGGGTTCAATTCATTAATGAGACAAAGGTGACAAGTGTTAAGCATTATGAATAATAAGAAAAATCTGCATTGCAACATGATATGCTGTTACTTGTAATAGAGGACCCTCTTGTAAAAATGTTACTGTACTATTTTACAACAGCATCCCTGTAAATAACCGGAAAAAAAAAATCCCTATAAATGCTAAGATTGCTTTTTAACTAACACTGGATGAATTATCTGTCTGGACCATAAATCAGCAATATGAAAACATCTCATACCTTCTCCACAAAGTATAAAGCCCAATGCCAGTAATTATGGCAAGCAAGCATATCACTATCCTGGAAAAAAGTAAAAGGAGAGAAATATTATGATTTACATAATAACTTTTCATTTCAACATATCTAGTCAGATTTCTGTTTTCCTCTTCAACCAGCGAGTGCTTCAGTGCTCCTCTTATTCTCTCACAAGGCAGCAGTTAAATTTAATCTTCTCACAAGTGGACAAAGTCTCTTCATTATTGTGCCGACAACTGCTTCAATTGCAGGAAGCACAAAGGTTTCTGATGAATGTCAGAACTTCACAGAGCTACAATAAGTCCTTCTGTAAACTTCATTGAATATTACACTGCAACATCAACAGCAGCAGCTCAGGAGGTTAAGTGTTTGGCATGAATCTGATGATACCATGTTTACTATCATATCACCATACCAAATGACAAATGTATAAGCATATGGAATTACCTCAACCCCTCCATTCTGCTGCTGATTTTGATTTCTGAATGAGATTAAATTGCTAAGCAAGAAGCGGGCTTTCAGGCTGCTCAAATCAATAAATAAAAACAGACTACGAAAACCTGCAGCAACAGCTCTGGAGAAAAAACATTCCCACTTAAGGCCAAGCTGCACTAGCACGGAGGTCCCCTCTGGTGACATAATTTGCCCCTTCTGATTTTGTGATGAAACACTTATAATGATAGACAACTGAGCTTCTGTGAAAGGAATAATAAAAACTAACTACCATGTAAAGAAAACCTGGACAAAATCTTCTATAAACACATGCATATCAGTGAATCATAATAAACACTGTAAATTTTTATCTGATGCCACATCTACCAGCAGTGGCCATGGCTTTATGTCACACAAAACATCCAGCCAGTTCAATCTGCTTAGAAAAAAGTAACTATGTTATGTGCTTGTACATATCATGCTTCTGTTGAAAAGCAGGGTGTTGTTTTACTTAAACAATACTCCCAGCTAACATAAGGCCCTCTGAGAGGACAGACTGTGTAAATGCTTCCCAACTCAAGTGTGTAACTTGGCACCTGTGTTATCTCAGTAATGATGGATTGAAGTGGTCCAGAGTACATGCCCATCATAATTGACATTTTTCTGCCTCTTGCTTCAAATTTGGCATGGATACCAGCACCTCAAGTGAAGTTTTCTACTCATTTCTAAAACTTGCATTGCTTGTAACACGTACACAGACAGAAAGGAAATAGATAAAGAATCGTGGGTCTTGCTGAAGCAGGCAAAGAAGACCTAAAAAGATACTTTTCGGAGATGCTGTGACAAAGCTTACCTTCCAGTTGTCTTCTGTTTCCTTCATGAATGCTAACCCTTTCTCCACCTCTGCTTTCATTTCATTCACGTGAGCTACAGTATGAACAGACCATGCATCTGTCCGATCTATATTCAGAGCCTACAAGTGAAAAAAGGAAACTGTGCTGAGTCACTCAAACTGGCAGGTAAGCATTTGTTACAGGTGACGGGGAAAGAAGAGATTAATTTTATTTGCTGCATGTCAGGTACAACCCTGTACTTCTTCAACCAGCTGGAAGACTGATTTAGACAGAAAGGAAGAAAAAGTTTTCTGGATGATGTCCTGAATTCTACCACACAGAGGTGAAGATGTGCAAAACAGCTTTAGAATGCAAGATTCAATGAAGCTTATCCAATGGCATTTTATTTCACAGACATACATCAGTACCAGCCACGAAAGAATTGCATGCACAGGCATAATACAGTCTACAACAGTTCATTGCAAGCAATTGCTTTTTCCTCTAAGGCCACAGTCAGCTCTGAATGAATGCTAAGCAAATAACTCCTTCTTGCTCCAAATTCCATGATATCTTAGCCATTTTATAAGGTTAGTCTGTAGCAGTTTCATCTTTGTTGCCACCTTCAGCAACAGAACCCTGTCGAGACACCCAGTGGAGATTAATGACCCCTGAATTCTGCACAAGATCAAACACAGCTGCCATCTTTATCAAAAGGCTATATGCAGGCTAATTTTGATGCCCAGGAACATTGTATTCCCAACTGTTCACTAATCCATGAGTATATGACTAGAAAAAAAAAAGAGAGAGAGAGGGACCCCAAAGAGAACGAACAGTCAAGAGCAGATTACAGTAAAACAATCTAACATTCTTTAGTAGATGTTAATAGCCAATTACACGTGGGGGGTGCAGCAAAAGAGATTCTAAGGGATAGTTATTAAGAGTTTCTTTTTAAAATGAGCACTTTCACGCTGCGCTTTCTCTTTCTTTATTCTTCTAAAAATTGGGATGAAGAAGAGTCAGTTCACAGCATTTGTGCAAAACATCACAATAGGATGATGATAGATAGGGAGCATGTAACTAACAATTCTAAAAACCTTTTACCATCAAGAACAGGCAGTTTACCTCACGGGCAAGCTCCTCAGCACGATCAAAGAAGTTTGTTTCCATGAGTCCAAAAGAATAGTAGCCCTTCACGTAGCTAAGCAAAATGGAAAGGAACAACACTTTACCCACTTAGAAACAGCACTTAACTCAAAACAGTATTTCACAATACTGAGCAACAGAAAGAGCTCATGGCCTACTTCTTATAAATGTGTGTACTTAACAAAAGACCAACCCTTCCTTATGCCCAAAGGATATACTAAAAACATGAAATCTACTGACTGTGTAAGCCAAAGCATCATATGGAACTGAGAACAGTTTTTTCCAATGCTGAATTGTAGATAATGGAGACAATATATAGATTCAGTGTATCCTTCCCCGTAGCTTGTCTCTACCGCTGTTATGCCATGTTTCAAATTCAACATGCTTTGTAACAAATTGAATTTTACCAAAAAGGGAAACAGAAAGCACCCGCAAGCAACTTCAGATTCACAGTTTGAATGTGGTGCATGGGTGTGTGTCAGAACATACTCTGGTTTCTAGAGGGAGACTACTCTGGTTCCTCAGACCCACCAGGCTGTAGGTGAAAGACATCCACTGACAGGCTGGTGCTGGTGGCAATCCACACTAGGACTCAAAGGATTCAAGCTTGCAGAATACAGAACAATGAGCTACACCGCATAGGAATCAAGACCCATAGATGCCAGCACAGGAATCAGAGACAAGAAGCATACCACCAGTATTTAAGAGCTGCTGACATTTACCTTTTTGGATAAGCTGAAATTAAGAGCAGTTGCAAAAATGAAAAATTACATGTTCAGGAGTAAGAACCTGCTGTCACCAAAGTTATCTCAAAGGCAACACACACAACAGCAGCCATCTGCTCCTTCTTCACTGCCCACTACATGCAGGCATCCTAACACAATGTGGCTTTTTCAAATCGGTTGAAGATATTGTAAAAGAAGAAGGTATAATCACTAAGCAATAAAGGCCCATTGTACAGGGAAGCTTGGCTGTTATATGCACCTGGGAACATACCCAGTGCAGTCATTTTAAGAAATATTTAACTGATATTGTATTTGCAAAATCATACAGTGCAAGACACCACAGAACATTTTACACTTCAATTTCTAACAAATCCTATTAGTCAGATGTGTTTCAACCTAAAGCCAAAAAGCATCCGTACATCAGATAAAGAGGAATGCTGAAAATCAAGCATGACTTACCTGCTTAGAGGAACATCAGGTGTCCAGAAAGGAAAAACCCGAGCAACGGAATCTCGCATTTGTGTTTGATATCCTAAGTAGAAATAAGCATCGTGGGAAAATTTGAGGGCCAGCAAGTCAGTCGGATGGTTCTGTAGAATCTGCTCCCATACGTCACAAGCTTTTGGTAGCTGTCTAAAAACAGAAGTTTTGATTGTTGAAAGAAGACATGCACCCCCGCCCTGCTTTTAGTTCTAAACATCTGCTGTTCTGAAAATGAGAAGATTCAACACCAAAAACCTTTTTCCTTCTTGAAGAAATTTTAGGTAAGTTTGTTTTTCTTTTTAAGAAACAACGACATGATTTGTACAGGGCACTTTCTGGGAAATCAGATTTAAATGTCTTCTTACAAAAGCTGCAAAAGACAAGGAAAAAGAGACCATAAACCATAAAGGTTTTCCCACAAGACTAAACTTGAAGTTTATACAGAGATCTGCTGTTATCTACTTGGGATCTGGAAGACTTTGCAGAGAGAGGCTCTGGAGAAGCTGGATAAAAGGGTTAAGTCCATCTGCATGACATTCAACAAGGCTAACCCCCCAGTCCTGTACCAGAGTCACAACAGCGCCATACAGCAGAGTTCAGACCTGGGCAGGAGTGGCTGGAATGTTGCTCAGCAGAAAAGGAGCTGGGGATGCTGGCTGACAGCCAGCTGGATGTGAGCCTGCAAAGGTCAATGGCATCCAGGCCCAAATCAGAAATACTGTGGTCATAGAATCACATTGGAAAGGACCTACAAGATCATTTAGTCCAACCATCCTCCCATTACCATTGCTACCACAAGACACTAAACCATACCTCATAGCTCCTCATCCACATACCTCTTGAACACTACCAGGGATGGTGACACCACCACCTCCCTGGGCAGCCATTCCAGCACCTGACCACTCTCTGACAGAAGAGGTTTTTCCTTATGTCTAATCTAAATCTTCTTTGCCACAATTTGCAGCCATTTCCTCAGGTACTGTTTGTTGGCTGGGAGAAAAGACCAAACCCTTCCTCATCACATCCTCCCTTCAGGAAGTTGTAGAGTGCGATGAGGTCTCCCCTGAGCCTCCTCTTCTCCAGACTAAACAATCCCAGCTCCCTCAGCCGCTCCTCATAAGACTTGTGCTCCAGACCATTCACCAGTTTTGTTGCCCTTCACTGGACACATTCCAGGGCCTCAATGTCTTTCTCATGGTGAAGGACCCAAAACTGGACACAGTACTCAATGTACAGCCTCACCAGTGCTGAGAACAGGGGGATGACTACCTTCCTGCTCCTGCCGGCCACACTATTTCTAATGCAGGCCAAGATGCCAATGGACTTCTTGGCCACGTGGGCACAGTCGGCTCATGTTCAGCCTTGACCAACACCCCCAGGTCGCCTTCCGCTTCACAGTCATCCAGCCACTCAGCCCCAAGTCCATAGCGCTGCATAGGGTGATTGCGACCGAAGTGCAGGACCCAGCACTTGGCCTTGTTGAACCTCATCCCATTCACCTCAGCCCAGCAATCCAGCTTATCTAGATCCCTCTGAAGTGCCTCCCTACCCTCTGGGAGATCAACACCACCTCCCAACTTGGTGCCACCTACAATCTTGCTGAGGGTACAATCAATCCCCCCATGTATGTCATCAAAAAATATATTAAGCAAGATGGGTCCCAGTACCAATCCCTGCTCAGCAGGATGTGAGAAAGGATTGGCCCCGTACAGACCTGGACACAAGTGGCTGGAAAGTTGCTCATCAGAAAAGGAGCTGGGGGTGCTGGCTGACAGACAGCTGGATGGGAACCAGCAGTGTGCCCAGAAAGCATGCAAAGGTCAATGGCATCCAGGCCTGCATCAGAAATAGTGTGGTCAGTGGGATGAGGGAAAGGATTGGCCCCATACTCCAGAACAGGGAGGCTGCACATTGACTACTGTGATCGCTTTTGGGCCTCTCACAACAAACAATGATATTGAGTTGCTGGAACACATTCACAGAAGAGCAACCAAGTTGAAGGGACTGTAAAACAAGACACTTCAGGAGCAACAGAGGGAATGGGTTGTTCTGTTTGGAAAAGGCTGATGGGTCTACCTGACAGCAGGTAGCAGTCAGGGGGATACCAGAGGAATGGCTTGCCTAGGGAAGTGGTGGAGTCCCAGTCCAACAAATTCCCAGAACTATTTAAGAAACATGTGGACATAACACTAAAGAACCTAGTATAATGACAGAATTCAGCAGATCAGGTTGGTCATATTGAAGGTGTTTTACATGCTAAGTCATTCTGTAATTTGATTGTTAATCTAAAGTCATATGCACACAGACACCTTTGTTCCAGTGGGAATTGAACCCATATTAACAGGGCTTCGATAGCTTCCCCTTTACCTTTGCTATGAAATACATGAGAGACATAAAGCCATGTTCACTTGTTTGACAAATAATAAAAATGAATGATTTTCTAGAGTGCACAGAAATTCACCGGACTGAATGGAAGAACAATGCTTGACAGAACTACTGATACTAGCACCTCTCACTCTACTTTCTGACATAGGGAGCACTGGAACAGGCTGCCCGGAGAGGCAGCACTGTCTCCTCTAATGGAGATATTCAAGACTCATCCAGATGCCTACCCTATGCAACCTGCCTTAGCAGGGGGTTTCACTCAACAACCTTTTGTGGTTCTTTCCAGTCCCCAAAATTCTGTGAAAATTACTTCTGAATAATTGCTAGTGTGGACCAAGGACTGTATTATGTTACACCAGACCTTGCATAAAAGTACGTCATTTCTGCTTAGGGCAGCAGTACACACCAACAGCAAGGAGGTCCTGTAAGACAAAAACAGCCACCATCCCCTTCCCCACAGGGTCAGCCGCTTACCCACTGGCAAACATGTCCAATGCCAACACGTGAAGCTTCTCCCGCTCAGTCAGAGGCTGAGATCTTGACAGCGTCATCATTGTTTTCAGCGCACTGCCCAGATCTCTGTTGAGCCGCACTGAGCTTCCAGTGCCAATAAGCTCCAATCCATTAGCAATGACATGTCCCATCACTATGGAAATTAGCAAGTTACAACATGAGCGGTACAGAAATGCAGATAATTCATCTATATATGAGCATGAAGAGGTTTGGGATGGTCTGGTTGAAAATGGGTCTCATTTGTAGCCAAAGAAGACTGAAAAGTCTCATAAGCTTCAAGTTTCTACTGCCCTTCATGACAGGCATTGGAAAAGACATATAAAACATTTAAAGGTTATTGTATGGGAAATCACAGCTTGAACCACTGATTAATCAGCTGAGGCAAGTGTTGGGTCAGCTGTGGGAGCACAGGTGAGAGTAATTTAGCTGTGCTCCCGGAAGGGGTGGAGCTCGACTCCACCCCCTCTGAGACCTCATTTAAGGGCTGACCACCACTGAGGCAGCATCTCTTGGAGATTACTCCCCAGTGGAGACTGCCTCAGCTATCTGGTCCAGGCATCGACATTGGTGAGTTTTCTTTACTAATAACCTTTGACTATTTATCACCATCTTGGTCAATATCTTTATATTAGCCACCTTTAAACCATCCTCTGTTACCACCTTTACAGTTATACATACCAAAATTTGGATCTGCAGCCTTTAACTTGGAAAGACACCCTTCAATACCTCCTAGGTTCTCATCATTGCGCCATGTCGCATACTGTAAAAGAGAGAGACAGGGCCAACGACACTGGGCATCTTCTCATTCTCCCATAGAACAGCAGAAAGGCTTGGGCTGGAAGGGACCTCCGAGATCCTCTACTTCCAAACTCTATTTGGCAGGGCTGCCAAACAAACAGGCATTACATCAGGCAGCCCATGGCCCCAGGAAGGTCAAAATTAAAGGAATTAAACAAAAGAGAAACTTTACACTTAGCACACCGAGTCTGCTTAGGAAGAAAACAGAAAAGATGTTTTCTTTAAGGTACTCTGGCCACCAGCAGAACTAACAATCTTCACTTTTTATGCAGCACGTGTCTCTTCAATGATTCTCCAGAGTTAAGTGTGACCTGAAGGTTTTCCTACATGTGCAACATTCAGCAGAGCTCTCTGCTAACAAGGTTTTCTGCTGACAGCTAGTGCCTGAACTCAGCCTGATTCCCAGGCTCTGTTTCCTCTGCCTATTAGCAGAAAACACAGAAGAGCTTAACATCTGAGACCACAGCTTACCTGTTAGATTTGACTTTGCTGTGGACACACCAGCACAGTTACTGCTGGAGTGTTCTTTCCTCAAGAAATAAAACCAAATACACCTTTTTCTCATCTTCCAGACAGTAAAAAATACAAAAATCAGCTACAGCAAAGACTACTTTGCTACTACCTCATGTTTGTTTTAGGTCATACCTGCCTTAGCGCAGCATCAAATAGCTTACAGGCTTCATTGCTTGTAGTGGACAGGCCAAGTCCAGCATCCTGCCAGGCCTGCAAACAAACAAAGAAAGAACCTGCTTATTCCACGTGCTGCTTTTCCAGACACAGCCAACAATCTTCAACAGCGACAATTTTCCGATGCTTTTCAACTGAAAACGTAGTGCACAGTATCAACAGTGTATCTGTTTTACAGCACACAAGAGTGAGCTCAGAAACAGCGAGAAGAAAGTCGCCGAGACAGCGGACAGGTCAGGGCTGTTACGTACGGAACACCTGGCTTCCCCAAAGGGAAGCGGGCTGCTGTTCCAGCCCCCCGGAGGAGCGAAGCTCCCCAGACAGCGCCTCTTAGGACGGCCCCCGACGACATCACATGAAGGCAGGGCCGGCTGCCCACGGCCCCTCCCAGCCTCAGCCGCCTCAGCTCCCCCACCCCGTCCCGGTAGAGGCTGAAGCCGAGCCCTGCTCGACTCGCTGCCCACACTCCCGGCAGCTGCGGGACCCCCGGGCACAGCGGGCTCGGCCGCTCGGCTCCCTCGTTGCGCCGCTCCTTTCCGGCCCACCCGTACCTTGCAGTCTCTCAGCGGTGCCATGGCCGTCCCACAACCCCTTCACAACTATTGCCGGAGCGACTCCGCTCTTCTTAAAGCACGCAGGACAAGGGGCCGGGTCGGGCCGGGCCGGCCTCGGGGGCGGGCGTGGGGCGGGCGTGGGGCGGGGCCGTTCATCCTCTCGGCGCGGCGTGGCCGCCGATGCAGCCGCGACGCTGAGCGCTCCGTGCGGGCTGTGTGCCCTGCTGGCAGTGCGCGCGTCCCGCCGCCGGGGGCTGTATGGAAAGCTGACGTGGGGTTTTTTGCAAGCGGTACCATGGAAGAGGGGGCGGCAGGTACCGGTCCGCACGCAGAACGTTCTGGCTGCCGCTGGCAGTTGGCACTGCTCAACCGGCAGCCGCCGGCAGGGCACGCCGCAGGACGAGCGCCATCCCCCGCCCTGCCGTCCTGCCATGCCCACCCTCCTTTTCCTCCTCCAGCTGCTCACCTTTTCCCAGCAAGCCCTGCGAGCCTCCTCTCCGCGTATGCGGCCGCCGCCCCTGGCGGTCTCCTGCCTTGGAGCGGACGGAGGCGGGTGGTTCTCCTGCCCGGGGAATGGCGCCTTGAACCTGCGGTACCAGCCAGCCCCGGGAGCGAGAGTGCAGGCGGGGAGCAAAGAGAGGCAGCCTCCAGCACCACCGCGCTGCCTCTGGCACCTGAATTCAGTTTGGGCGAAGAACACCTCTCTCTGGTCCGGGCAAGTCACACTCCAGATAGGCCTCTCCTCTGGAAGCGCCCTTTGGTCTGTGGCCTCCAATCTCATCACCGTGCAGTGCTCGTCTGCCTCATGCGCTGCACCTGAGTGCCTGTACCACAACTTGAGCGTCGAGGTGTCAGTGAGGTGGGCAACCCAGAATAGCTCACACACGTACCATGATCGCACGGGAAGCACCGCCTGTTTGTTGCAATGCTCGGCTTTCCCTTTGGATCCAGAGAAACACCAAGGATTGGTGGCAAAAGAGAACAGCCTCCAAAGCAGACCGGCACCAGCTCTCCTCAGAGTCAGCGGCAAAGCTTCAAGAACAGCAGAGCCGGCAGTGCTTCACCAGGAAGCAGCCTGCAAATTGAACTCAGTTACAATTCAGAAACCTCCTCTTCACACCTCTGTCATACGTCAGAAGAAGGGCACAGCGTTTTACCTGCTTGCCAGAGTGCTGGTAGACTGCAGCCTCCAAGTGTCCATAAAGCCCCAATGGATATTCTACGCTGTTAAGGACATGAAAACGAATCCAACGGACTGGGATAAACCTCTAGATATATCATCACTGCACGGCGTAAACACAGTACAGTTAACAGTTCCCAGCGGGACTTTGGATTATGGAATGTATCAGGTCTATTTTACTGCTTCGGTATATGTGCTCGGGACCAAAAGATCCTTCAGTAAGACAGACAGAGTTTTTCTCCAGATAGAGAGATCTAATCTTGTGGCGAGTATTGCAGGAGGCACCTTCCGAACAGTGGGCTTTTCTGATAATTGGACTCTTGATGGCTCTGTGTCCTATGACCCCGATTCACTGGAAAGACACAAGGGAATCACATTTACTTGGTACTGTACTAGAGAGCCATCAGACTATGAATACATGAGAATCGGTGAGGGAAATAAATGCCATCCAGCCCAGAGGGATTTGAGGTGGCTGACACCTTCAGGAGCTGTTCAGGTGATAGCACCAGAATCCCTCCCAGGAAACGCTGTCTACCACTTTCGTTTAATCATTCAGAAGGACAGCAGAAGGAGTTATGCCGACCAAAGCATAAAAGTGCAGTCTGGCTTCTCACCTCTTCTGTATGTGGCATGCCTTGAAAACTGTGGCAGTGCTGTAATTCCGACAGAGAGGTTTACACTGTCAGGCAAGTGCCTCAACTGTCAAACAAGCAGCCAGCCAGTCTACCACTGGTCGCTTTGGCTGGAAAACTCTACAGAAATTAGCTTTGACTGGAATTCCAGAACCTCGACGGGCAGGTCTGGTGCTTACCTTTCTATACATGCTCTGACTTTTACCAGTACTGCAGATCAATCCTACGTACTGCTACTGAACGTGACTACCTGGGGTGGGAGGTCATCACTCTACAGATACGCATTTAAAGTAAATTCTCCACCCAGGGCTGGCAAGTGTAGCATCACCCCACACCGGGGTATGGCTTTTCTGACAAAATTTGTTGTCCAGTGCGGTGGGTTTTCTGACCGCAACCTACCTCTGACGTACAAGGTCATAGTAGCTTCCGACATATCCAAAACGGCCAAAATTAACTCGGTGGAGGACAACACGTTTGGCACAATTCTGTACTTTGGCTACCAGCCTAGAATGCCTCCATCTCTCCTTCCGGTTGGTGTGCCCTCTCAGAGGTATACCGTGACGCTGTATGTTCAAGTGTGTGATTCTCTGGGGGCATTTACCCAACTGAGCCTGCATGTCATAGCGCAGAACCCGGTGAAAAGTCGACCGCTAGCTGTGGTGTTCCATGAACTGCTTGCCTCAGTGAGTGGTTCAAGTGCGCCCATGACAGCTTATCTCCAGACCGGAGACTATTTTAATGCAGGCTATTTGGCTTATCTTGCAGCCTCCGTCCTAAACTATGTCGAAGCTGGACCAACCCTCCAGATAACCAAGACTCAGTTGAGGGAAAACCTGATTAAGACAGCCCTGAATATTTCAGTTGAGAACACAATGGAAATCAACCAAGTAGTAGCCTCTCTTTTTCAAGTCACAGAGCAACCCGAGGAGGTGAGCACTGAGTCGCAAGAGATTGCCATTAAAAAACTGACTGAAGTAACTGAAGTGTTGAAAACACAGAACAATGAGAGCCACTGGTCTGAACAAACCGAAATTCAGACCAGTGGAATATTGAGATGCTTGTCCAACATCCTGAGAGCTACACTTCTGCGTCGCAGGAATGTCAATGTTCATGCAGTCGCAGAAGTCTTCTCCATCATGGAAAACTTAACTGAGATTGTTTTCCAAGGCAAAGTTCCTGGGGAGGAAGACACTGTCATGGAAACCCAAACCTGGAAGATCACTTTGATGAAGGACGAAAACTGGGATGTTGCAAACACTTTCTCTACCACAAAAGCTTGCAAGAATTGTTTCTATCCAACACTGAAAGACGGAAAGTATTCGAGATTGTCTTACAATGCTGTCATTTCTACTGCCCTGTTTGAGTTTGATGAAAACCCTTTCCCTTGGTTGGCTTATACTTCAGAGATCGCAACAACCATCTTGGGCTTCAAAATGGCAGAGACCAAGGCTAATGGGGACCTGCTAGGAATCCTGCCTGAAGAAGCAAACATTCTTATCACTAGGAAAGATACTGAATCATCGACATTTCGGTTAGTGATGGGACCTGATAAAACACAAACCTACACGACCGGAGGATTTAGTCTTGAAGTGAACACAGATACCAAGATCATATACATCCAGATCCTGACAAAATTAGAAGTGGCTTTCCAGGTGCTGGTGTTTTCAGGCACTAATGTCACTCAGAGTTTTCCCATCGCCTCTTTTGATGCTTTTCACAACACGACGACAGTGGCAAGCAAAACCAAGACAGTTGATGAAGAGTGTAAAATCAAGACTCCTTACATCATCTGTCTCCCAGAGTCAGTGCTGAAAGTCGCAGCTCAAGGAAGCGGTGCCCAGAGTCAAAACATTTCCATCGTCTTGCTGACATCCTATATCACAAGGTATCCAAATATGAGGCTGGTGAGCATCCACACTTTTAGCGATCACTGCTTGTTTCTGGGAGGAGTTGAGAACCAGTGGAGTGAAGACATGTGCAGGCTTGGTTCCCTGACCAACTGGCAGCGGGTACACTGTGTCTGCAACATGAAGCAGAGTCACTGGAGTAGGTCAGTCCTCACTGCCAAAAGTACATCCGCATTAGACATCAAGTTCCTGGCAGCCAAAGTCATTGTCACCCCCAACACAGTAGATCTTAAAATAAATCTAATAGCAGACATCCCAAAGAACCCCGTGACTCTTCTAACAGTGCTCTTCATTTTTTCAGCCTACTTTCTTTTGTCCCTCTGGGCCATACGAAAAGACAGGGCTGAGATGATCAGCAAAGACAAAATCATAGTTCTGCCCGACAACGACCCCTTTGATAAAGTCAGCTTTTTGGTCACTCTGTACACTGGCAGTCGCTGGGGAGCTGGAACCAATGCAGATGTTTTTCTTCAGCTCATCGGCCAGAATGGTGTGAGTGATATCCACTGCTTACGGCATCCACAGCTTCCTGCTTTCCGTCAAGGAAGCACTGACTGCTTTCTCTTAACGACGAAGGAAGACCTGGGAGACATCCGCGCCTTCAGGGTCTGGCACAATAACAGAGGCCCATCACCAGGCTGGTTCTTAAGCAGAGCCAAAGTTGAACACATGTCTACTCGGAAGACCTGGTTCTTTATCTGCAGGAAATGGCTTGCTGCTGACAAGGGGGATTGCTTACTAGAAAGGACATTTTCCGTCACCAACCCAAAAGCACCACTTTCCAGAAAGGACTATTTCTTTATTGATCTGGCCAATGGTCTGAAAGAGGGCCACCTGTGGCTCTCCGTTTTTGCTCAGGTTCTCACTGGCACTTACAGCAGGCTCCAAAGGTTATCTTCCTGTCTGACAATCTTATTACTAAACCTGCTTGTTAACATTATGTTCTTTAATGCTGACAAGAATGAAGAATCTCCATTGCACTTGAGGTACTTGAAATCAATTGTCATAGGCATTGAATGTGCCTTGATTACAATACCTGTGGAAATGATTATAATGGCCTTATTTAAGTATTCCCAGAAGAACCCAAACAGAAGTCTACCATTCCTTCCTGGAAATCTTAAAAACTGGAGAGAACGTTTGCGAAAACAGAAACCTTCAGAAATGTCAGCACAATCTGGCAGTAATAGTTCCCCGGAGAATGTTTCTGGTCACAGCAGTTCACAGGGCCTGATGCATTACAGGCAGATGAGAAGCCAGGGAGCTGCCCAGAACAGCGATAGCTTCCCAGTTTCAGAAGGAGGTGCAAGCACCACCGGAGACGAGAAGCAATCAGAAAAGAACTCCCCTCCAAAGATTAAGGCCTGGCAGAGAAGACTACTGTCAAACTCCAATTTTAGCAATAACTACGCAAAAGAAGCAGGTAACTTGCAGGAAGAAAGCGAGCTGCTCAGCGTTACCGCCATGCCTTCTCACAAGAGACCACGCATCGTTTTTTGTTGGTGGTGTATCTATCTCTCCTGGGCGTTAGTGATAGTTGTAAGTGGGGTATCGTCATTTTTCATTGTGCTGTATGGTTTGTCTTATGGCTATCAGACTTCACTGGAGTGGCTTTTAGCATCAGCAACCTCCTTTGTTCAAAATGTATTCTTTGTTTCAATCATAAAAATCATTTGTTACTCAGCTTTGAACTCAGTTCGTCCAAAATACTGTGAACACATTACATGGTTTACCCAGGATCTCTCTTCTGAGATTAAACCGGATAAGGAAGCAATGAATGAAGAAGAGATGCGAGAGAAGCACTTTAGCCTTGCCCAGATCAGAGACACCGAGCTGTATAAGCCTTTATCAGATGGTGAAATTGCAAAGATGCTGGAAGCAGAAAAAATTAAAGACAAGGCATTCATTTTCATAAAAGATGTTATCAGTCACCTTGTTGTTTTAGCCTTTGTCTTCCATTTTTCTTATTCTACTGAGAACACTAAGAGTTTCTACTACAACCAGTTCATTTGGAACCAGTTCTCTCCCAGGATCTCTGATGTGGTCGAGCTAGAAGATATTTACATGTGGCTGAACGACACCTTCTTGCCTTTGATCCACAATGATGTCCAGCCAGCTTTTCTTACTGACAGCTCATCCAAAATCATCGGTTTGCCCAGGATGAGGCAAGTGCGGGCTAAAGGTACTGAGAAAAAGTGTTTCCACCCTCACAGCTTTGTAAATAAATTTGTGATCAGTAAAAGCCACTGCCTTCACAGATATGGCCAGGACATCGAGGAGAATGATGACTATGCTGGCACTTGGACAGAAGTTGCCAACCATTCTTTTTCCAGGGATACCAGCAGTTGCCACGGATTTACTTACCGACCAAACAGGACTCCCTGGACTTACTTCTCATATGGACATTTGCACACGTATGGACCAGGAGGATACACGTTTTGCTTTTTCCCTGAAGAAGAAAGACGTAATTCAACAGCGAGGCTGGATTTGCTGCAAGAGAGCAACTGGCTCGATGAAAAGACTTGGGCTGTGATCATCGAACTGACTACGTTCAGCGTGGATGGACATCTCTTTTGCAGTATCTCAGTCATATTTGAACTTTCTTTTCTTGGGATCATAAAACCAACTTTGTCAGTACACTCTTTTGCGCTCCCCATTTTCTCTCAGCAAACAAAAGGTGAAAAGGCATTTCTTGTATGCACTGTTGCCTTTCTGTTCATTTACACCGCAGACGGCCTTTACAGCATGGTCCACAGAAAAAAATCTACTAGAAGTATTTCCCAGACAGTCAATTTCATCTTAAAATTGGCATTCTTCCTTTTTGTTTCTTTACATATTATAAAGCTCAAGATGGGAGCAGACATCGTCCACTTTTTCTTACTTTATCCAAACGATTTCATTCCTTTTCATGCAGTTTCTCATTTAGATCAGAATTTAAGGAATACTTTGGGCTTTTTGTCATTTCTTGCAGTTCTGAAGACGCTAAAGTATTCTCTATTATTTTATGAGGTGCGTCTGGCTCAAAGATCAATCTTGGCAGCCCTTCCTGGAATCTCCTCTATGGCCTTTGTTGTGGTCGTGTACTTCTTCATATTTATGGCTTTTGGCTACCTTGTGTTTGGCCAGAGTGAATGGGATTACCAGAATATGATTCGCT
This sequence comes from Coturnix japonica, assembly GCF_054131305.1. Lineage (NCBI taxonomy): Eukaryota > Metazoa > Chordata > Aves > Galliformes > Phasianidae > Coturnix > Coturnix japonica. Next base: position 67,830,132 of record NC_140663.1, read on the forward strand.
CAGCTCAGACCATCTTGTCTTACTGCGTGGCTGCTTTCAGAAATACTGAATTTTCATCCAGCAGGCTGCTGGGTGGATTTTTCCTTGCCTCCTTCCTGCTAGTGATGACCTGTGTTTTGATCAACCTCTTCCAAGCTATTATTTTGTCCGCCTATGCAGATAGGAAAGAAATTGTATGTGAAGAACCATCTGATGAAGCAAGAGCAGTTGCTTTTGCATTGCAAAGGATGAAAAAGATGCTGTGTTTTCTCATCTGTAAAACAGCCAAAAGAAATGACCCCAGTCTTTGCCGCAGTGCGCTCAATGTGCAGGCTGAGAGGAGACATCAGTGACATTCGGGCCTCAAGAAAAGAAAAGGCAAATGGGAAAAAAAATGGTTTATCTTGTAATAAGAGCAAAGTGGGATTTTTAATTCCAGACCACCTCTACTCTGAAACATGTTTCAAATAAATGCTTGTAAATTGTTTTCTGTGTTGTTTTTCATGGCTTTTCTAAGACTTAAACTTTTGTTACTGATTGAACTGAGATTTTCTCACTTAAGACAAATTCTGCTGACAATATTTTGCGCCCATTTCAGTGGTAAATGTTGCTGGGGTGCAGTCTGCTGACCCAGCTGGGAAGGTAAGCCTCCAGTGGGTCGGTTTCTTGCTCCCACACAGCAGGATGAGCTGAGAAATGGAATAGCAAAGTAAGAAAAAACAAGTGTGGGTTGCAATCTGTGAAAGACGATTTCCTGAACCCCTCTCTTTTTTCTCCTTGATTCAAAGCTCCCTTTGTGTGTTCCCCAAAGCTTCCCTTACTGGGAATTATCTAGGGGGGCAAGTGGTTGGTGTCACCATGCCACACTACTTCTGCTTATGATTGTAAAGAGAAGCAGAAGGGGGACAAGCAGCATCAACAGAGAACTTGGAGCTACGCTGGAAACCTCAGTGGTGACTCTCTTCCTCTCTACAGACTCTTTGCTTTTATTTTCACAATTGCTCTAGATAGCCATGCTACTTAGCTTTTACATCTAGGGCCTTTGCCACCACCATCCTTGTCTGATATGTTGGATACTGCTTGCCCAGGCGGGTCAACACAGGTAGGCAGCAGGAACAAACGCAGACCCATGGTGAAAACAGAAGAACACATTTCTTTTCCATTCCTCTCTAACCAGAGCATTCCCTAAGCAACAACCAGGCAGAGGCACGCAAGCATAGACACAGCCAACACTGAAATCCACTCATTCCAGAGAGTCGCCAGCCTGCTGCTCATGCCTGTTTATCAAGGGTTTGCACACCTGATGTTCACAATTGTGCCCTGCCCTTCAGTGGGCTGCAAACTTTTGTGCAACAAGACAGGGAGGTCCAGCGCATCATACTGAGGATATCCTATCCTATCTTTCTCACCAAGCTTCCGCTTTTAACCCACTCCTCCCAACATGGCCCCACTCACAGCTTCTTGCTGGTGGTGTTCCTGTCTCTCACAGGCATTACGTGATAGCTGTAACTGCAGTATCATCATTTTTTGCTGTACTGTATGGCGTGTCTTATGGCTACGAGACTTCACTGGACTGCCTTTTAGGACTGGCAACCTCCTTTTTGTAGGAAAGAATTTTTCTTTTGAATCCTAAACACCCCTTTTTTTCTTCCAAAGCACTGCAAAAACATTACGTGGCTTACTTAGGAATTCTATTCTGAGGTTAAACTGGGTAAGGAAACAATGAATGATGGTGAGATGAGAGAGAAGCACTTTAAACTTGTCCAAATCAGAGGCACCAAGCAGTATAAGCCTTCTGAAGCTGAAAAATCTGTAAAGATTTAAATTCAGGGCAGTCACTTTCAAAATGGACATCCTCAGTCCCTTGTTACAGCACTCATCTTCGATTTTGCCTGTTCCACTGAGAAAATCAGCAGTTTTTACAATTATGGGCATTCTGAGAGGAGATGTCAGCAACATCTAAGGATTGAAAAATAAACACTTTTGTCTATATCATATTGAATTTTTTAAAATGTTATCACAGTACTGGCTGTTGACACCTATAGATGTCTTTCCTGCACTCTCCTTTCAGAGCAGACCACAGAACAGTTCTCACAGATGCCTGTTTGCAAATGTAACTTATACACGGCTGTGTAGGTTTCTCTTCCTTCCCTATGCATGCTAACTTCAAGTAAACAAATATTTGTGTGTTGATCCAAAATTTTCTCATTCACTCCTTTTGACAAATACAAAATTCAGTGACTCAAAGATCCTGAGAAAATAGCCCAACATACAGAATGCCTATGGGAGAAAAGGAGCTGTACTAACTGCTGAAAATGTATAAGCCCACCCTAAAGGCAGATGCAAATGTTATGAGCCAAGAAGAATTTATGAAGTTTATATGGAGAAATGCAAGAGACTGTGTCATTCAGCCAAAGGTGAATTACTGTGGAATTACTCCTTGTGTGAGTAATTCCACAGTCTCACATAGGAATTTCTATGTATGGAGGAAAAAAAATAAAATATAAAAATATTTTATATAAATAAATAAAAATAAATATAAAAATAAAATTTTTTTTTTTTTTTTTTTAAAAAAAAGAGGATCCAACAGAGCAGTTATTATTCAAAGCAGCCTTCAGAAATAGAATCATCTCTCAATTAGAATGGATGCAATAATTTTTTATTACATGAAAATCCGGACTTTTTGTGATAACGTGATATCATCCCTTCAGGGAGATCTGGGTAACACAAGTGCAACCTAGTGACCAAACACCTTTGTGAAATGACACGTATATATCAACTTGCCTCTTCCTCTGTGCAGGAGCTGTAGCATGAGGTTATTGGAGCCAAGGTACTTAGACTACTATGGCAGCTTCCCTGATGCAGCTGCCCTGAGTCATGTCAGTGACTCTTCAATGGGACTGACCAGCACAAAAGCAAGAATAAGACCTGTTCCATTATGTTGGTTCTGGTTTCATGGGGAACCCAACATGGAAAAAATCATCATTAACCTCCTGAAACTCCAAGACATTATTATTTTATGCTGCAAAGTACTTCAGAGATGTCAGACCCACCTGCCAATTTATTCATAATAACCTGTTAGAGCTCAGGAGACAATTATAGGAATAAAGGAACCTGTATTTCTCTGGAAATTCAGGAAACTAATGTCCTTCTGTCAGATTTCCAGAAAAGAGGATTGTCTTATCCACCTAATGAGGCCAGCCTCTGCAACACAATCATGAACTACCCCTCCTTTCCTTCTACATCTCCATCAGGCCACGCTATGCTACAGATGGCCTCACAGAAAGCCTTCACTCCTTGCCAGAGCATCACAGCAAAGCAGAGTATGGCAGCCTTTGAGTAAAAAACAAATGCTCTTCTGTCAGTGCTACCATGGCCAAAATTGTAATTAATTGCAGAGGTGAGATGGTGATGGGAAGCTAAATATATTTGTTCAGAAAACTGTAAGGGGAGATGAAGTTTGTAGAAAGACAAAATGTCTTTCACACACACAAAATGTAGTTAAAAAACAATATTTTGGTCATGAGCCTCTCTTCAGATCTTAAATCAGAGTGATTCATCAGTGTCACAAAGTGGGCCATACAGGTTAAGAGATGTAACTAGCATTTTTCCTTCTAGCTTACTGTGACTGAGAAACTTGCCATGAATTGGAGATAACTGCTGTTAACACAGAGCTAGAGTAACCCTGGTTAAAATAATAACAACAACAACAACAATAATAATAATAATAACAACAATAATAATATATAAATAATAAATAATAAATATTATTATTATATTAAATCCATAGATGACAGGCTTTAATTACATTACAGATGCATGGGATCTCTGCAGGTGGTTTATATCTGTATATATTTTTCTAACTTGTTCAACTAACCTGGAAAGTGAATTTAGCCAAGTCCAGTTTTACATGTCAGTTAGGAAAGGAGTTAGAGGCCTGAGGAGGACTTCAGCTCGGGCTGCTCTGTAGTGGCTTTACCTTCTTGTATGCTGGCCTCTCCCCAGAAGTCCTTGTTCTTAAGTCAGATGCAAATGGCTGACAAAAATAAGAAAAAAAAAAACAACAACAAAAACATGAGGGAGAGAAATCAAGTTATGGTGAGCACAGAATTTAAGTCAGCACACCTGCATTTCTGTTGCCACAGGTAGAGCGTGATTAACGGTGCAGGAGCATGTACTGCTGTAACAGAGCAGTCTCTAGAGACACCTGGAGGTCATTCAGCACTCTCTGTAAGGTTTCCTGCATGTAACTCATTAAGGAATTGTATTTTCTTGTCTGAGTAGGCGAACCGTTACCTGATGTGTTTCTGCTAGCCCTTGTGTTGGGCTCTGGGAGCCCTAGAGGTGATGCTCTCTGACCAGCTAAGCCCTGAGCTCACAGAGATCACAGTATCAGGCCACCACGGTGCCTGTGGGCTGTGAAGCCCAGCTCGCAGCACGGTGTCTGAAGAAGGGATGAGGCAGTCTCCTGAGACTGCAGTTCACAGTTACTTAGTCAGTTGTTTGTTCCTTGTTGAAATTTGGTGACCAGCAACATTCAGCTTAGCAGCTGCAACTAATTTCAAATGTCTTTTTCTCTTACAGAGCCCTGTGTAGATGAGAGGGACAGCCTTTCATACCACAGAAACACAGAACTGTAGTGGTTGGAAGGGAACTCTAGAGATCATCGAGTCCAGCCCCCTGCCAAAGCAGGCTCCCTACACCATGTCACACAGGTAGGCGTCCAGTCAGGTCTTGAATGTTTCCAGAGAAGAAGACTCCACAACCCCCTGGGCAGCCTGTTCCAGTGCCGCGTTTTCCCGGATACATTAACATCATTTATAGCGAATCAGGTGCAACAGAACAAACTGCAGTGTGTCATTTATTACATTTTTAATTGTCACCAGTTTCAAGGCCTTAGGTTAATAAGGCGCTGCCCCTTTAATGAGGGCGGGGCACGTCCTGGCGTTACGGCATCTCGCAGTGGAGGCGGAAGCAGCGCGAAGCGGAGTTCCGCCGGGCAGCGATGGCTGACAGTTTTTAATGGTAGCAAAGCGGCGTGAGTGGGGGTCTGCAAAACGCTGCTCCTTTTCTCCCTGCAGGCCGCGATCGAGGACCTCGGGATCCCGTCTTGAGGAGCGGAGCGCGGATGGCGGCGGCAGGACGGAGCCCCGCGCCCAGGTGGGACAGAGGGGCGCTCGCAGCGAGGTGTGTGCCGCCACAGTGCACGGCCGGCCGGCCCGGAGTGCGGTCACGGCTCCCTCCTGTTCTGCGGGGGGATCTTCGTGTGAACCCTCTTGTCTGTTAGAACGTAGCGGCCACGGGTTGCTTTACCTCCGTTGAGGCTGCTGCTGTGGGATGCGGCTCTGGAAAGGATTCCAGCACCAGTGAATGGCAGTGCGAGGGCAGCGTGCAGTGATGCTTGTGGATGTGTGCAGAAGAGGAGCTGTAAGGAGTCCGGAGGAAACCTTTGTGTATCCCTGGCTGTTTCCAGTATGAGGTTGTTCTTAAGCCTGGTGTGCTTTGAGATCGTGGCCTTGTACTGAGAGAACAGCAGAGCTGTGGGGACAACCAGGCACCCAACTCCTCTTTGAGAATGTGGAGGAGATGGGCAGTTTGCAAAAGATTTGACGGACAGTTACACAGTTTCCTTCCGAATTTGCTCTGAGAACCCCCAGTAAGCGTCTGCATGTGTCAGTAACATGAGAAAGGGCCTCTCTGCCATAGGAGAGAGGTTGGTGAGTGTCCAAAGCACTTGAGCAGGTAGGAGCATCTCCAGGTACACTACAGGTTGCCATCGAAATAGTTGTGTCTTTGGTGTAACGGACTGAATAATGTCATGAGGTCTCTTCCATCTCTGTGCATCTGTGAATCAAAGAGCTGGATTTGTGCCTTGGCAATTACTATCCCAGGGCTCACAGGTCTGTGCGTTGTGGAGTTGTTTTCCACCAGGATTTTCCCCCTGCTGTTATTTTACCAATGTACCAACTTCAAGGGACCAGGAGAAGTGTGCCAATGTGAAGACACCTCGAGTTGATTTCTTCCTCTTCATTGGTGTGGAATACAAGTTGTACTGATACCAACCCCTTTTGACAAACTAATCATGAGTGAGGGTGTTTCATTAACTATACCCTCATGTCTGAAACAGTATATTTTACACAGACAAAATTCAATCCTTTGTGCTCTGAGTTTGTGCCATTTCTTTTCTCATGCCTTTGTTTTCCAAATAACTGGAGAACTCTGCCAGACAAAGTAGGTGTTACAACAGAAGCATCACTTTGCATGTTGCTTCAAGTAGAGGAAGGACACCTCTACAAACACAGCATACTCATATCATCAGGAATAGTGGTGGAGTCCCTAACAATTCTAATCTGCACATCATGCAGTTATTAACCCAGCTTGACATGGGAGTTCTCTCCCTGGGTTTGTTGAGTTGCTCAACTTTCTAGCTTGTACATTCTTTGCACTGCCTTTTTTTTTTTTTTTTTCCCTTCCTGCTGAAACAGCTTTTACTGCCAAAACAAGTCACTGAACCGAAAGTGACATAAAGAGTACAAACCTTGTGATGGCTTGGGATTTTTATTCCTTATTTTTTTTAAGTTCTTATTACTCATGTTTCCTTTAGGCCAGAATAAAAGAGAGGGAGCCACTGAGTGTTTTGCAGCGTTCCTCTTCTCAGTGCTTGGTGAAGAGAACCCTTTAAACCTGTTTTTTCGTTCTAAGGAGCAGCTGACGCATGATCCACACTGTCTCCAAAAGTCTTCTCCTACCTGCTTATTTATTTTGTCACAGTTTTCTTACCGCTAAGTAAAGTTATTTCTGTTTAACACCACTTACTTGTGTATACGTATGTCTAAAAAGGAGATGTGCATTTAAATTTGTAACTAATGTCACAGCATTTTAAAGTGCCATCTCTGGCTATATCCAGCACACTCTTAAAACACAAACAAAGGGCATATTGAATTTCTGAGTATACCCCCATCTACTCTGCTACTTGGTTAGCTCCACCTTGCAGCCCATGTTCTTGTACTTGATCTAAGTGGGATCTCAGCCCCAGTTACTCTTGCTGAAAAGATAGGGATCTGAGAGTGGGCTTCTATCCTTTATCAAAGATGCTAGGGATGTCTCTTACTTTGGTGGCTGATGCTCATTGATCACATAATTCGGGACAGTGAAATCTGAGGAATGTGTCTTTTGGGGGAAATGGATGTTCCTGCAGGAAGGTCTGTGGGGCTGTATACATTAGAGTGCTGTGCATATAGTAGGTCCAGCACTTTGTTCTGTGTTCTTGGGCTTTCTCAAAGCTCCACACAGATACCCCATGCCACCACACCTCATCGGTTTTGTGTTTTGTTTTTAAAGGGATTGCTTAACTCCATTAACAAGATTATGCAGTCCTCACCTTGAGCTCAGCCCTGACGAACTGAGCCCATCAGTCACATTTATTGGAAAGAATTCTCTTCCCTGAAGTTGCTCAATGCTTAACATTTTGCTGATCTCAGGGAAAAACAAGCACTGCCTCTCACAGCAAGGGCGCTGTAACATGCAACCCACATAGCAGAGGGTATTTCTATCAGTACCAACTTTGCTTCCTCTAGAGAGATAAATCACTGAAGCTATATTTATTTCTTTAGGGATTATGTCAAGTTGCGGTGTCTTATTCTCTGATACACTGTTCCCCTCCTCCCGTATTTCCACAAAATCTTGGTGTTCCTATTTTTATGCTGTTGAACAGTGTCATGCTAAGTTTAAGTTGTACTTAACCATGCTGATACTTTGAGTGGTACATGTGGTCCTCCATACCTTTTCTTAAAGGACAATTAAGGGGAAGCATAATAGCTTACGTATTAATAGAGCCTTACTATCTTCACCTCAGCACCACAGTTATAAATCTAACAAAGCTATAACAGGGAGCTGTAGTTTGGAGGGAAGACAAAGTTCAGGATGGGGTAAAATATGGCTGTAGCATGCTTATAAGAAAAGGGAGATCTATTGAAATTAAACCTCAGATCTGTTGTGCCTTTCTTTTGGCAAGGAATAGCTGTAATCCAGAACTGGTGTTCCATTCAGTGGGTTCACTTGGTTGGTCTCCTGTGTTAGCTGCTCTCCCCCACGGCCTTATAACTGCTGCAAGAAGAGCAACCGATTTGTCTTCTTATGGGCCATTTCTCCTTTAGAATCATTAGGATATGTAATAATCACAGTGTGATAAGCATTGTGCTCTGCCTAGAAAGGCCTGTTGGAAGAGCAGAAGTAATGAGGGAGATGAAGGGAGCTGTGCTGCTCCGACGTTTCCACTGGGGGGCAGTAGTGTGTGCCTGTTAATCAGCGCCCTGTAGCAGCATTCTTGCGTGAAGCTGTTAAATTCTCACCTAATTTGAAATTCTTTACTGAGAAGTGCTGTGTAATTCAGAGCTGGCTGGCTGCCATATTCAAGTAAAGAGTGGTTGGGCCAGGGTGCTGGGTTTTTTGTTTGTTTCTCAGCGTTGTTAAGTCCCATCTTAACAGGTGCCTTTTTGAGATTCATCTTGCGTTCCTAAAACCTTTTTACATTAGGAAAGTTTTTTTAGTTTTAAAAAGTCTATATTATTCTGCTCCGCCATCTGGCATACTCTGTTTAAATGTTTCTCTCCAGGTGCTCAGAAAACATGCTCACTTTCCCTTCTTTGTCCACCTTCCAGGGCTGGCCCCATGGGATAACCCCTGGCAGGGCTGTTTGTCCTGCTGCCATGGGGAGTGCCACTAGTTGTCATTAAAAAGCGGGACTTGGGGCCTGTTATCTGACCTCTACCTTGAGGGAAGCCTGTGTCCCGCTGTGATCTTAGTTCCTTCTGAGCAGAGAGAGCAATACCAGCACCCAGCTGAAGAGAGAAGTTGCTGCACCGAGTCAAGTTGAATTCAGTCAAGTGATCTTTGTGAGAAGTAATAAAGGTAAAAGTTGCAAATGGCCACACTTGGCTAAACTGCATGTCTCGACTTATTCATGGTGAATCCAAGATAAGTCAGCTCAAAGAAAGGTCCCTCACTGGCTGCCTCCCTGCTCTAAGTGTGCCTTCAGGGCAGTAGCATAAAGAAACTGGAGGGAGGGAGAGCTGTTCACCTGGGGATTAATAAGCAGGAAGAAGGTTCTGCTGTTTTATCTACTTGCTGGGCAGTGAGGCAGTAGATTCTTTTTCTGAAAGAGGTGAGTACATTCCTGATGTTGATGAGGGTTTAAATTTATACCACACCAAACACTGTAGAATAACTTGGTGTTTACTAGGCTATGTATTCAGTGGCTCCTAGCCTTTCAATAGCACTCCTTTCCGTAGAGAATCAAGCTGTGAATATTTTAATAGATCATCATGATCATTGGATACAGCAGGAAAATCTTGGCAGGAGAAAGAATGGGTTTAATGGGAGAGGATTAAAGGTGTGTCAGTGTTGGTTTTATCTGACGCTCTTTCAAATGAAAGTCTACGTCTATTTGTAAGCAGTTTGTTTATTTTATAGTTTCTTTAGTTTACTAGTGATTTAGAAATACACGAGCCTTGTGTAATATCAAAAGGGGCTTTAACCTGTACATTGTAAAGACTTGTGCTAACAAGGTTCCAAGCAGAGAAAATCAGATTACTTATCTGTGTCACTGCTTTGCAACTGACCCTTACAGTTTAGTGGTGATTTATTATTTCTGGCTTGCCTTCCAGACCTGTTAGCAGAACGCTCCAAGCAGAACTGCCCTGAAGTTTTTAGGAGTCCCTAGAGAATTGCACTGAAAGCCATTTCCTCCATCTGTATCATGTATCAGTCACGGCGTGGAGAAACACCTTTAGAACAGTGCTATCTAACTTGCTCCTTTCTTTTGCTGCGATTGTTTCTTCAGCATGGCATTCGAGTCTGTGCGTTGCTTTTTGCCTTGACGTGTGGGCCAACCTCACATATGTCCTGCAGCATTCTGGGCTTGACTTGGCAGGTTTGTGCTGAGCATGCTTGTTCAGTGTTTTGCTTCATAATCAAACGTGTGGGTAGCAGAATTGCTCTTTTCAGAAGAGCTATGCATGTGCTTAAAGTAAGTACGTGTTAAAGTGCCTTGGGGCTTACAGCCAAGATGACAAACGCAGAATTCAGTTCTAAACAAGCTGTTCTTAAACATTTCTTCATTACATCCCATCCAGACATTTGGCATGTAAATGGGACGTGGTGCTTTAAAAAATCCCAGAGAAAGGAGAAATACCCAGTGTTAGCGCTGCTGATGACTTGAGTCGCTCGAGGTGGCAGATTTACCTGTCATGGTGATAAAAGGATTAATCTCTTTGGCTTTTATTTCCTCAAGAGATCCTTCATCCTCACTCTTACTTTGTACAGCTGCTTGGAGGAGAGGCAGATACTTTGTCATAGTTTTCATAATGGGCATCCTATAAAGATTGTGTATATAGACTGTCGTTGTCTATCTATCCCAGAAATGCTTCTGTGCATTTGTTATCTGAGATAAAAATAAGGTTCTTTAATTGCAGATGAGCTTCTTAAGTTGAAAGAGGGAAGATTTAGGTTGGATGTTAGGGGGAAGTTCTTCACTAGGAGAGTGGTTAGGCCCTGGAACAGGCTGCCCAGGGAGGTTGTGGATGCCCCGTCCTTGGAGGTGTTCAAGGCCAGGTTGGACGGGGCCCTGGGCAACCTGATCTAGTAAATGTGTATGTTTGGTGGCCCTGCCAGGCAGGGGGGTTGGAACTACATGATCCTTGAGGTCCCTTCCAACCCGGGTCATTCTGTGTGATTCTGTGTGATTCTGTGATTCTTGGAAGTACTTAAAGCTTTGTGTGAGAGTGGGATGCGTGTGTTTGATGGTTTAGACTGAAGGTGTGAAGCACATGCAGAAACTAAAAGTTTATTACACTTAAATTTTTTTTATTTATTTATTTATTTTTTTTTTGCATAAGTATGACAACATTGCTTTGTTATGTAACAGACTTTACTTACGAATGGGAGCCTTGGTCCTGAAATCTGTATGTGTGTGAGCTTTGCACTGCCAGTTAGTAACCTTAACTTTCCTAAGTGCTGCTGTGTAGACAAACTCTTGGAACAAATGCTATTTCCAATGAAGTAAAACTTGGTACAGCTGATACTAGTGACGTATAAGCCTGGACTAAAATGGAAAGCATTGTGAGTTCACCTGTGCCTTGCAGGCAGGGTCATATGCTTTTCAACTGGCATAGCCAAAAATCTGTTTGTACGTAGATATCATTCCTTCCCAGTGGTAGTCACTGAACAGATTCTGTTCTACATGCCAGAGGTTTATAAGAGAGCTGGTGTCCCTGTATCCAACACACTTCATCTCTGAAGCCCGGGCTGTTCTTCTGACTTGGAATAAGGACATATTCAGTCCAAGTCTGTGATCCCCACTGCCATAAATATCTTTCTTTTATGTTGTTTTTTTTCTTAATTGGTGTTTTGCTTTATTTTAATGGAAGGATCACTGTGATTATGTTGTCTGTTTTAATTCAAGTGACTTTCCATACCCTATGGGGTTAATTATTTCCCATGTGTAACAAAAGAAGATAACCAAAAATTGCATGCAGTGTTCTAGACTGAATTTCATTCAGGCAGATGAGTGTCTTGTTATTGCTACTGGCTGCTGACACAGAGGTAACTTTAGGTATTTTTGGACACTTACTTATATGTTAAACCTAAAATGCGAGATTCAGAAAGCAGACTTCTCTTTTCAGTTTGTGTATAGTTTGAAGAATCCTAATTTTAATATTCAGGGAGAAATATATACCGCATACATGCTTTATATCTAACTGGAAAATCTGAAAGCATTTCAGTTAATTAAATTTCCTCAACATCCCTGTGGGCAAGGTAAAATACATAATATCCAAGGTTTACATCACTTTCCAGAAAATGTAGTTGCCTAAGGTATTTAAGAGTTGGATTTACTTATTAAACCAGTACCCAGACTCATTTGTGTTACATGTGAAGAACTCGTACCACTGAAATGCCAGGAATGGCAGTGGAAATGGTGGTGGTTGAAGGAATTAAAAGGTAAGGGTAACTAATCCTGAACTTAAATTTCACAGTTTAACAGAGAAGGAATTTATGGACTGAATGTCTGTCAATGAGGCCTTGTAACATTTGAGGATCTTGGGGCTCCCTGTTCTTCTGGAATATTAGATATCAAGTAGTCACAGCTCTACTTCACCTTGCCCTCAATTCACCTTAGTAGCATATGTCTCTAAGGATTCAGTTTCACCACACAGGGTGAGCAGAAATAGCAACTTACTGTCACTGAAAAGGGAAAATACATGTCCCTCATCTCAGCCCTCCCTTTCTGGCACTGCGGTTTTGCTTCTTGCCATCTACTGCTGTTAGCAGTTGTTGGATTCCTCTGCAAGCCAATTTAGTTCACAAAAGAAGCAGGAAAAAAAATAGTAGTTCTTTTAATTTGACTACATTAGTAGCTAGTAGTAATTGTGTGATGATATAAGAGCAAGGCCATGAACCCACGTGTTTGATGCCAGGTACTGGATACCCACTCTGTATGCATCAGGGTGCTTCTGACTGTATTCCTATCCTGTAGACCGAATGCCCTTTAGTTGGACATTCAGGTTGGGGCATATTTGGTATGCTTCTGGAACATCTTTCACTTGAGTTTGATCTGAAACTGTCTGGTTTGTGGGCTTTCAGGCTGCTCCATGATGCAGACCAACTGGGGACAGTCATACAGTTAGTTCCCAAAGCATACCCCCATAACGGGCTGAAATAGAGACACAGCTTTAGTGAATTGAATCAGCTCTGCAGGGGAAGCGCCCACATGGAAAGCTAAGAGAAGGGGGATGCTGTCCTTTGGCAGAAGGGAGCTGGATGATGGCTGAGATACTGTCCAAATCTGAGTTCCTAGTGTCTACCTTCTAAACTACTTGACGCCAGCTCTGGTTCACTTAAAAAAGCTGACAGGTTTACAGCTGAAAACTGCATACCATACAAAGCGGGAAGACTTTAATTAAAAGTTCAAGTTGTCTTGCCAGGTGCAGAGTGAAAGTGTCCATTCAGGAAAATGGTGCAGGTGAGCAAGGATACCTGAACTGTAAACAAGTGATTACATTACATTCATAGACTCGGGCATGTTTTGGGCACGCACGTTGTTAGCTGTGTTTGATCTGATCATGCCTACACATAAGAATCAGTCCTGGAAGAATACTTGCAGCACTGTGCTTTCTGAAAGCTTCAGTGTGTGGCTCTCAAATGAAGTGATATCAGTGTAGGATAAGCTCCCAAATGGAAATCCATGGCCAAAAGTTTAAACAAATAGTATTGTAAGCAACAGAGCTGATGGAGCACACCATGTTTTATTTTCCACCTTGTAGTTGATAGCTACATCTTTGTAGTGGGTGACTGACACCTTTCAGAAAGAGGGACAATAGCTTTCCTGTATGCGTGTTCTCTGATTTATAGAATTACACAGGTATTCTGAGTAAAGATAAAACAGTCTCCCTTCCCTCTTCTGTTTTCTTATAAGGTAGAGAACATAAACGTTTTTGAGGGGACCTGCTGCTCTGTCTGTCCTGTGTGGTTTGAATGGGCCAACACTCTCTCTACACAAGGTGTGACTACATGAGCCTTGTTTCCATAGGGAGCCAGATAAGAATAGGGAGTCAGTGTTAATCTCCCAAAACTACAAGGAGGTGAACCAGATGCAAGGTAAAAGACACAATTAATCTTTGCAGCACCCACTTTACTGCTACCTGCCTCATCAGCAGGTTCCCAAGCCTTTTCATAAGCTCCATTTGTAGAAGAGATGAGCATTGCAGAACTGGACTGGGATTCTGCACAGCCGATGGAAAGTTGTGGCCTGAGAGGCACTAAGGGAGCACAGGACTTAGATTTTCCAGATCACAGTCATGTGCATTGCTACCTGAATTCTTTCATGGATCAGGCTCCAATAGGCAAGTTTTTATTTCTAGATTTCTATCCAAGAAATCTGGAAACTTAACTGGGACATGGGAAAACAACTTGGTTTGGGAAAAAATGTTTACTAGTTAGTATTTGCAACAGCCAATTTTCCATTGGAATTTAGTTTGCAGTGCTGTTTGTCTCACATCTTCTTTCAGGCATGCTCCCATAACTGCATTTTGGAGCTCAAATATTTTTGCTTTTTTTTTGTTAATAGCTTAGAGATGGATCCTCCCAAAAAACCTGAGCCTACAGGACAGTTCAAGTGTCAGCTGTGTGGCTTAACAGCTCCGTACACATACTATGGGCAGAAGCCACCGAACACACACTCTATTGTGTAAGTATAACCTTTCATGTTTTACAGACTTCATTTATGCTCTAGGCATTGGAAACCTTGTGCTGCAGAATAGCGTGTGCTGTTTAACCCAGTAATATGCCATATTGACCCTGAATCTAAGGTTTGGTATACGGTGACTTTATTTTTCCATAAGAAAGAAATTTCTTTTAAGTGTCAGTGTTAATACTGAAAGCAAAAACCAGCTTTCCTATTCTGCTTCAGTACTGTGGAGAGACTTGTATTTTGCCTATTTCCTAACTTAGTGGCCACCCTACAATTACCTATACCATAATTTTCTTACTAGAATACTGTTGACTGTCAGCGCAACCTTTCTGGGTATAGCCTATGCCTCACAGCTGTGTCAGCTGAGCAACATGTAAACACAGGAGGAATCTCATAGGTATGGTAAATACATGGTTTAAGAACTGTTTGACATGTGGAGTTTTGAACAGCAGTGCTTTTTCCTACTAGACAATTCATGGGCATACTTTAGAATGTGTGGCAATTTAGTACATATTTACTTCTTAGAAGACTTAAGCTTTTTCTATCTCTGCCAAACAGGGATAGTTTGAGCAGAAACAATGTAGTTAATGCTTTGTCTGCAGACAGAATATTCACCACAAAACAATGCACTTAGCTTTAAATGTGTGAGCAGTTCCATTGAGGCCTTCCTGGTCAACAAATCCATCAGGCAAACATATTTCAGGAACAAACTGGAAATCGGGTATATAATTGGTGTTTCACCCTTCTAAGACTGTGCGATTTCTTATAAAGTTGGAGCAGCTGTTGATCACCAATTACTTTGCTTGAGATTAGATTTGTTATCCTTAGACAGCTGTATTTTTATCATTCTAAATCCCACAGTGCTACTAATTTTCCCTTTGTCCACTCAGAAGAAAAATGGACCTCCTTTGATCAGGTACTTTCTTAAAGAGTCTGAATTAAAGCTGAATGTAAATCTTAACCAGTCTTAACTTAAGCTTGGTTATCCAGCTTAACTTAAGCTTTGTTTATGCACTGGAGGACTTGTTAAGAAGTTGATCTGCCATGTAAAGATGCCTGCTTCTTGCTAACAATGGAGCAGTGAAAGGCTTAAGCCATGCTACTTTTTGTATGAGTGGAGGGAAAAAGGAGTGCACCTACAGATGCTCATGTACATAGATGTGTCTATATGCAGGCAATTAAAAGATGATAGTATGAGTTAACAGTATATTTTAAATATGTATTTTAATTCATATTACTACAGAAGTCAAGATTGATTATATATATGCAGAAATAAGCCAGCCTTGCAGCGTGCAGACAGACACCAAATTGACTTCTCCATTGTTTTGCCTGGAGCTCCCAGAAGGAATAAGGCTTTATCTTTCCCAAGCAGGTTGCCAATTTATTAATAAATGCAGATTACTAATAAATGTTACCCTGAAGCAAACAGTACAGTCTCCAACACAAAGGAAGAATATATTGGATCATTGTAATGCTTTGTGCTAGCAGCTCCTGCTTGCAAGTGTTGAGAACCATAGCTCTATAGCACAGACATAACTAAGAGCAGTAAAGTCTCTTTTTATTTTATACTCAGTGTACTCAGCTTTGAAATGGGAAATCCTACTTAAAGTTTAGGTAATAACTTGAGAAAGTACTAAAAGTGGCTGTGTGAAGGAGTACCTGTCATGAAAGCAGGCCATAAGAAATACTTGAAAGCAAAGCACTAAAAAAATGCCTAATAAGACAGTGTTGGGATTATCACCGATTGCCCTGATCTTGAAAGCTAGATAATGGAGTATTATAGACAGAAAGCAAAAGTATTATAGACAGTACTGGATTTGAAGAAGGGAGCTGTGTAGCTGCTACATTGCCTCATGCAACACCAGGAGGAAAGAAAGACTGCCACCCTTTCAGCCTCCCCGATTTCCCTGTTTGAACTCTTCCCATTCTGTGAGATTTACCTTTAAAAGTGTGAAATTATTCTCTCATAGGATTTTGGAAGACAGTTATGTCATGAAGGACCCTTTCACCCCTGACAAGGAAAAATTCCTCATCCTTGGGTCTCTGTGCAGTTTGTGTAGAAGAACTGTGTGTGTTGGTGCTGTAAGTAATGAACAAAACAAACTTCTTCAATCATTTCTTTTTGTTCCAGTTCTGTTGATCTATTAGAGAAGGAGCACGCATCAAAAATCCAAACGTCTTATTTTTAAGGCTGGCTAATTGTATGTTCTTGTTGATTTCCCTGTGATAAAGCTAATAGGCACCTTTAAGTGTGCCATTTACAGAGGAGCACACTCCAGCCTCACAAACACAGTGCAGACTCTTTTCTAATTTCTCAGCAAATGCAAATACAGAGGAGTTCACATACTACTTCAAGACCTCTAGGTTTCTCCTTACAGTATATTGTATTATAACAAAGGTAGATTCTTTTCCCATAAGGAGGACACAAACATCCATGGGTTATTAGGTTTGCATTGGCAACGCAGGCTCACCATTGTATTTGCGAGCGCTCACGTAGAAATTAAACAGAGAGGAGAGTTATGCAATGCTGTGATAGCTCTCTAAAGAAGAATGAATTTGAATAGCAGCCAGCACCAACTCTAAGCTATGAAATCTGAGTGCAGTCCAGAAACGTGGTATAAAATTACAGTTGTCTTAATAACTTCTCCTTGGTGCTGGGCTGGTCCCTTTGTTTGCTGTGAGTTCAAAGCAAAAATGAAGACAAGTTATTACACAGTTATCACTGTCTGGAGGCTGTACCGTGCTTCTTTAAGACAGTACAATGAATGAGAAAATTCAGGTTCTACTCTTTTCCTCAGCATGTCAGTTTTGTGGCTGAAAGAAACTTGGAACTCATGCAGTGGTCAGGGTGCACGGATGAGTCAATCCAGGAGGAAATGTCACCTGATCATTTAAATGGACTACAGCGTGTATTTTTTCAAGCCGACGCCACTGCCCTAAGAGCAGCCAAATCCCAGCCTTTCTTCCAGAGTGGTCATTCCTTATCTCAGAGCAGTGTGCTAAAATCTGGAGTGCAGCTAATAGCATGTGTCTGAGCACACCTTAATCTTAAGTGTCAGCTTCAGCAGTTGCCAAATTCAACCTTTTCAGCCCTCTCTTTGTTTGCTCTTTCTAGGGGATAGCAGCAGTGACATGATTCTTGCCAGAAGTAGCTAGTAATGCAAGTTTAAATACAAACAGCCAGCCAAACGAAAAGGAAAAAATAAAAGACATGCACTTCTAAAGGTGTGGAATTTTTTTCTCATGTTGTTTAGTGGCCAGATATATTTCTGGTAGGACACCCTCAGAGCAGGAAGTGAGATAATGCGGGCAGCTGAGACAGTTAATATGCCAATGCCAGACAGTTTCTGTGTTGGAACTGAGGGAAATCTCTGAGTCAAAAATAAATGCCAAGTTATGCTCACAAAATGTAGAGGGTTGGAGAAATGCAGCTGAAAGAAAATTGAGATTCTTGGACAGGTTTAAGTGTTGTTCTGATTTGCAGGGAATTTCTACTGAGCGTGAATATATTACACTGCTCTGAGAGGTGTGCAAAATCAGCCCTTTTTTCCTGATTATGTTCGTTTATCTCTTCTGAAGTCCCTCCTGTCATGTCAGTGAAAGAAAATCACACAAAGATTAGATCAGTGTTTGCAACTGAGATTTGCTTTTCTTTTGGAATGACCTGAAGATTCCTATGAGAATCAGATGAAGCCTGAGCACTGAACTCAAGTTTCTGTAGCCAAGTAGCTTAAGACAGTTGTGTGCTTGTGCACAGTGTGGAGGTAAAGCTGTCATGTGAGCAAGGTCTTCCTTGTGACAGTGAATGTCCTTGTCTGGGCTGGTGGTTGCCTCACTCAGACGCAAACAGCTGAAGTAATAGCAAGCATATGGGCAAGCGCAGATCACGTAGCTAGGGGTAATGAGCTTGATTCTTGCCCTAACAAGTCAGGTTACCCCTCCTATGTAATGGCACAGGATTAGTAACTCAGGCACACTTTGGGCAGACTTGAGCTCATTTTGCTACTTGCATTCACAATTCAAATGTGTTGAATTTTTGAAGGATTTGGCAGATATTTTCAAGTCTGGCAATTAAATCTATCAGGAATATTGAGGTTCAGCCTCTCAGTGTTCTTCCATGCAGTTGTCCTCTTCTGAATGCAGGTGTGTTTTTTTTTATTTTAAAATATTCAATAGCAGTTTCAGTTAATCTAGAGTGTGACCATATAGAAGACATTAGCAGTGAGCTAAAAACAAGCCTCTTTTAAAACCTTTTGCATTCCTGCCTATTTTAGCTGTTGTGTAAATATGTCACGTATTTACTTTTTGCTATCCGAGTCTTCAGGGTTCCCCTAATGGTATCACCCAAAGCAAAACCATAATCATAAATTATTGAAAATAAATCACTTGCCAAACTGGCCAGGCCAGATAGTGAATCATGCATACAACTATGGTTTCCAAATCTATTTAGCAATGCTGCTTAGGTAACATTGAAAGAGATCTGCAGAAATGATAATTAATGCTTTAAACACCCACACCAAAGTAGGTAAATACATATTATTCCTCTTTCACGTAGGAAAGTGTAGAGAGGTATAGAAATAGTAGAGAGGTAAAAACTTATCCAAGGCAATGGGAAGAGCCAGAGTTATGATAATATCTCTCTGGATTGTTTCTGGTTCCTGCTATTGCTTGACCCAAGTACATCAGCTGAGCCTTATACTGTTTCCATGATGTTGTAAGAATTGAAAGTAAGAAAATAATATTTTCTTGGTCCTCGTTTGCAAAGGGCCTGGAGCAATATGATGGAAAGCTTTCAGTGACAGGTTGCTAACGTTTCTCTGTTAATTCAAATGTATTGTACTAGACTAATGTACTAAAAATAAGACGTTTCTGACCTTAGGTTTGGCAAAGAGATTACTAGCAGTTGTATCTAATAATCATATTTTAGGCTATTCTTGAGACACCCCGTGGTAGCTGAAGGGTCTTTACAGCTGCTGTGCCAGGGAATGTCAAGATTTATGTTCTATGTGATGTTCGTAAACTCATGTCTTCAGATTTAAAGATTTAGTCTCTGAGGTCTCACTAAGTTAATTTACAGTCAACTTGCATTGTACTCACCCTTCTGAACCAGTCTTTAGCACATCATTGATAAGTATTTGGTACAACTGGAAGTGACTCTAACAGTTGTCTTAAAACATACAAAAAAAAAACCACCCAAAACTGAACCAAAAACCACTGTAAGAAGTGGGATAATAAGAGTATTTTTTAAAGTCTTTAGAAAGACTGAGTGCCTTTTTCCTGTTTCTCTTTTACTGAGGGGGAGAGAAAATGATGTAAGGTGACCATGTTAGTCATTTAAAGCAAGGTATTTCCTTTTATTGCAACTCTTACTTAAAAATAGGTTTTAAACACTTAAAAGAAGTGACTTTTAAAGAAGAAATGAAGAAAGGGGGCAATTTGCATCTGTTATTGCTCACCATAGCAGCAGCTGAGTAAACGGTGACCTTGGATGTGATTGTAGGTATTAAGTGATAAACGTGACACTACAACTGCTTTCCACTCAACTTTCAGTCATGCAAGGTCAGTCCTGAAGTAGGTTAGGTAGAACCTTTCCTTTACATAGGGTTTCCTTTATAAGCATGCTAAAAATAATGCTGCTGTCTATATTACTTTTTAACATGACCTATGTGAGAAGAGAGATAAACTCTGTCAGTCAGCTTTGACAGCTCAGTTTTGCCTGAACTGAATGAATATCCCCCCTCCTGACTTGGCTGTGAATGTTTTAAAACATTAAAGAATTGTCCAGTTAAGGATGGAGCCCTGTCAGGACAGTGATCAAAGAAGGGCTTGGATATACTTCATAAGTGTAATTTGTAGCAGGTAGGCTACCTTATCCCATAACTGAGAGAGGAGTCTAAAGGACTAAAGGTGTACCTGGAATCCAGATGTGCGTGGTTCACAGGCATGGTTTTGCATAGGCCCCATAGGTGGAAATCAGCAGAAGCTGGCAACTCATTTCAGCTAAAAGAATACAAGTTGAGCCCCTGTATATCTGTAAGGAGCTTGGTCTTAATGTCTGAGTTTCCCATCTGCAGTGTGGAGCAAAAGCCTCTCCCGCCTTTGCCACTGCTGAGCAGTATCCTTCGGTGCAGTGGTCATCCCTATGGAGCCATGAGGTTAACCTGAGGGCCTGGGGGGCTGTGTGCCATATTGTAATACAAGCAACAATAGCAGGGCCAACTTAAACTCTAATCTTCCCTTTTTAACTGGCAGCTTAGTGTATTAAGGATATCGAAGGACAAAAAAAAAAAACAACAATAGGCTGTGGAGACCAGGCAGGGGGCTTTTCAGAGGGCAGGGCCTCACACAGCTCTGAATGTGCAAAAGCCTGACAGCTGGTGCAGAAAAGGACAATGGATGAAGAGAAGTTATCACACAGAGGCAAGGTGACTGTGATTTTGATATAATCAAGTGGTACCTACTGTTGAAGTGCAGACAGTGAGTGACAAGGGAAACAAAAGCGAGAACACAAATGAGGAAGTATCCAAACCAAGTTCTTAGAGAAAGGCCAGCCACAAACCATGGTGGCAAGAGGAAAACTTTGCTATTTAGGTGAAATCCTTGCAGTAGCAACCAGAAAGATGTCCTGATCCATCTGAACTGATGTCTTTATTCATGCTTAAATCCCCAAGAATAATCCATCAGTAACACCACTCTAGCTTACTTATTAAATCCTGTTTGGAATTTAGTGATCAGCACGCCGGAAAAACCGTGAACTTCAGTCTCACTGCTGGGCAAAAGAGTAACACTTCAATAAGCTTCTCCTCTGGTTGTGTGAACTCTGCACTACAAATAGATTAAAATATTCCAGCAATTTTGCTTCTTCCCATTCAATAATTCTAGCATCTAGTTGGAGCTAACTGTGTGGAAAATAAATACAGGGCCTGTAACACTCTTTTAACTGAATCACATGTTAACTGTGTCAGGTCACAGAGCCATTCCATTTCAAGGGCAGGGAAAACATCTTCGAGCACAACAGATTTTAATACTTTGCCTTCAGTAATTTGGGGAAGGGGTGTCCACTCAATCTTTAGTACGTTTTTAGTTTTAAATCAGAGACTACATTTATTCAAGGTAAAGGAGGTTAATGGGTGAAATCTTGGTTAAATGACGGTATCTCAGTTGAATCGTCTCAGCTGAATTAAATTCAGTTAGTTAGCTATTCTGATTACTGGACATCTCTATGATATTCATGTAATGTACTTCAAGTATTCTCCTAGGGTGACGCAAACATGCAAGTTACAAAGACAATTAAGTTTTCTGGTAGTTGTGGAAAAATATCCAACTAAATTCTAAGAGCTTGCTGTTCCTAGCCTGTTTCATGGGAACTGGCGAGAAAAGTTTTCTGAGACTTCAAATCTCAAATGCCAGTTGAGGAAGCTGAATAATCTCCCCAGCAGAGAGAGAAACCTTGGGGAGATAAACGATGATTCAGTGATAGAGGAGAACTTGGCTGTTTAGGTGAAACCCGCGGAATCTGTTACCCCCAGAAAGATGTTCTGATCCGTCTGATGTCTTCATTCACGTTTAACTCTCCAGGAATAATCCATCAGCAACAGCAGCTTGGCTTAGCCATTGCATCCTGTTTATTATTTAGTGATCACACCAGGATCCACAGAAGAACCATGAATGGTTCTTGAAGGAAAAAGCCAATTGCAAGGAAACTGGTAACTATCTCCTACAGTGTTGAGCTGATGAAGCGACATAATTGTTTATTATTTGGTTAGCTTTTGTTACAGTCCGGTCTTTGTTTTTCACTCAGTACCTCAAATCAGATGTTAGAATTACTGAGTAGAAAAAGGAAAATTGCTGCAGTATTTTAACCTAGAAGAACAGTTTAATTCAGAATAAAGATTCTACGTATAAATGTGGTTTAATGTGACGGGAATGTAAGCTGTTCCATTTTGTGTGTCCAGCTAACACTGTTTTCTTTACAGGAATGTAGTCTGTTCTACACCAAAAGGTTCTGCCTCCCCTGCGTGAATGAAAACCTACAGGCTTTCCCTTTGGAAATACAAGAAGATATGGATAAAAGGATGCCCAAGTCAAAATGCTCAAAAAGGAAAAAAGTGGATTCAAGAACATAAATACTTCAAGACCAAGTGAGAGAGTTCTTTGGCTGAGCTGCCTCCTCTCTCCTTTTTAAGACTATCACGTTGCTCCTTTTAAAGCAGCGACCTTCATTATCTCACTGCTACAGAACAGTGACACGTCTCTACAACTGCCTTGGCTTCAAGCATCGTGGTGCAGCAATGGCAGCGCCAACAGAATGGCCTTGAGGTGCTGAGAAAGCAGGAAGAATGGCGGAAGGGCCTGTTTGTCGCCTTGTCAAATGCGTGTAGTCAAAAACTAAACAGCCTTAAAGCATAGGAACGAAATCCACATTTCTGAGGAGCTGTTTTAATGTTTTGCATTGTTCTTGATGCCCCTACAGTGTTAGGAAAAATCTGAGAGATTTATCTGACTTAGTTCACTACATGTCCATGAAAGTACCAATTGTTAATCTGCCATTGCTAGCTTGGTAAGATTACAGTGAGGAAGGAACTCAAGGCTTAATTTTTAAGTCCAAAATAAAACTGGTAGGACAAAATGTCCTAGATAGACAGCCACAAAAATACCTAAACTCAGGATTCTAATGTCAATATCAGTGCCTCTGTTTACATCTCCCTTTCTCTACACATTTGGTGCTGTCATTTGTTTTATGCTTACACGATCCTTTTAAGATAATCAGCCATGTATCTGTTAAAATAAATCAACATAATTTTAATTAGTTATTTTATGTTGTTTAAGACTTTATGATGTCCTGGAATCTTTCATTGTATTTTTACTGAACCTCGTGTATTGGTTTCTGCTGTTGGAGACTGGAATTTCTTGCAGTTACTAGAGAAGCAATCATGGATATATTACAGGCTCTTTCATGCTCTAGTTGCTCTTGGGCATGAAATGCATGGACCTCTTTAATTGCCTAAAAAAGATGCTTGTTAGAACTCAATATTTCAGATTCCTTTCTGCAGTAATAAGAAGTTACTCCCTCAACTGAAGTAATGTGCAGCTTGCTTAAAATTATTGGTATTAAATTTCAGTTTCATGTTACACGCAGCTCCTTCTCCATCTCCCTCCTGACTTAACAGGAGATCCTACAGTATGTTTACACAGGCAAATGTCTTTCTAAAACATTATCTAAGTTTTTATTTTCTTTATTTCACAATGTTTGCAGCTGGTTGTATGTTAACTCTTAGCCTGAGAGTAGGTTTTAAAAGCCTGCTGAGTGCAGTTTGCATCTGAATGAAAACGTGCCTTTGGGCTGTAAGATACCAGAGGCCTGGGAGGTGCACCCACATGGTGCTGGGAAGGACCTCTGCACTGCACTCGTTTTTCCTCTAATTCAACCTACTCTGTGCCCTTCTGTCATCATCTGTGGTCCTTGTGTTTGGAACATTCGAATATTACTCTGTCGTTAAAAGACCCTTGCAATACTCGCATATTACACAGTAAGCACATGTAAGTAATACTTCCTTTTCAAAACACATATTTGTTGCTAGCCCCCCCAGTAAATGCAGCTATTCCTACCAAAGCTCGCTTTATCCACTCTTGGTCATTCCTAGAAGTGAGTAGTATGAAGGGATTAAGTTAAGACGTGGCAACTGCTTTTGATAACGTGCAATAAGAGGCCAGCAGCAGCAGAGTGTAACAGCTCTGCCTGCCCCAAAACCACACCGCCACCACCACCATGGATTATTTTCCTGGAAATAAAAGCTCAGCTCAAGTCATCAGGTTCATTTTAAAAATACTTTATTCTTTTTTAAACCATTAAGGCAAAAACATATTGCAAATTAATCGTGTTTACATTCAATCCTGCAGGATAATTTTCTTTTTTTCTTCGTTTTGAAGCACAGATGTTTCTACCAGTCTCTATACAAACAAACAGTGAATCCAACCGTTCATTTCTTAAAGGAGAAGGAAACCAAAAACAACGTCAACAAGCTCCAAGTTTTTCCATTCTAGCTTGGTAGGCCGGTAACATCTGAGAAGCCATCATCAACATTGCACTATGATGTGTAACTTCTACATTCATGCATGTAAGTGACTTTGTCTTCCCTGTAAGTCCCTGTGAGTCCAGGGCTGCCATTCTTTCCTGGGAAGATCTGCGTTTGGTCTGACAGGGAGACCCTCAGCATCCTGCCATGTGGCGCTGCGTGGGATTTCACTGGGAAACACTTTCCTTGGGAATCAGGAACTCCCTTCAAGAAATGTCAGCTCTT
The DNA here is from genome assembly GCF_054131305.1 of Coturnix japonica. NCBI lineage: Eukaryota > Metazoa > Chordata > Aves > Galliformes > Phasianidae > Coturnix > Coturnix japonica. The sequence goes on from NC_140663.1 coordinate 67,854,657, forward strand.
TGCAATTAAACACACCCCAAAACTGCTCTAAAAGTAATCAGTAAAAAAATAAAAGGCGACTGGAAGCAATGATTTGTTTGTTGTTTTGGGGTTTGGTTTCTTTTCCTTTTTCTTCTTTCATATCATTATCTTGATGTAATTAAACACTCATTAGCTCTACTGATTAGGATTTGGCAATACTAACAAAAACCTTGCTTTTTTCAATCCTATCAGATAACAGACAATTTAACCCGTAAAAGGTTTTAACATGGTGATGTACTTAAATGTTGCGTTCCTAAAGAAAAATCAGAGCAACTGTATAGTTGTGAAATACCAGGAGCGATATGAAATGCAGCTCATCTGAGAAGCTGATGCCACAGACAGTGTCAAACAGCAATGGGGGTGTTCTTGGTAAAATCTGTGCTGTTCAAACTTAAATTAGCTTTGCTATTACCAGGGAAGCCACAAATGTTCTTCTGCTTCTGAAACCAGAGGAAAATAGTTGTGGCCGCTGAGTGAAAGCCACGGCCTCCCACTGCCAGCCAGCCCACGGGAACTGCCCCTGGAGGGAGCGGGGTGAGGGATTTCATTGAAGCAGCCTCTTCCCATTCTGTGTGTGCCTGTCAGCCGACATAACAGCGCAGCTGCTGAGTGGATCTGGCGGCGAGCGCCTGCTCATCCCCAGCAGCTCCAAAGCGCAGCAGCAGGACTGACGGACAAAGGCACTGCTGCGTCTGGGTGAAGGCAACCCTACACCGGGCAGCAAAACCTTCCTGTAGCTCACAGATGTGCCTGAAGTAGCGAAGCCTGGATGTGGATGGCTCTATGTGTGGCAGATTGCTTATGAATCACCCAGCAGTTTGGCTAGCGTTACAATTCCCATTACACGTGGCAAAAGATTCTGAACATTTATTGTGCACTCCCACGCAGCAGGAGGAGAGCGTGCCGCTATTTTGGTTGGATAATATTTTTCACCACCATTATTTTTTCCTTTCAGGGGTGAAGAATGCCATAAAACATTTTGCATTGGTTGTGCTGCTTTTGTTGTTTTTTCTTTTTCTTTTCCATAGTAGCAATTAATGCTCATGCATATCCACCCTGAGAAAACATGCCCAAATACTTAACATGGCTTTTAAGTACCTTATGTCTGCTCTTGCAGTCCAGTCCATTCTTAAGGCCCAGCCTGTGTGAAGATTAATCTCTTTTGTGCCTGTAGCCTACATCTGGGCAGGGGCAGCTCAGCTGAAATTGAGGTCCTTGAAGTAGAAATTCTGTTCTGAAACCAGGTTTCAGTGGAATCTGACTAGATAACACTGATGCAATCAGTCAGGAAGATTAAGGGGGAGAAAAAGGAAAAAGGCTTCAGAAGCTGAAGAAGTTGTAAAAACCTTTAAGCACCTTGGAGAGAACAGAAGAGGAATGCCCTCACCCTAGGATGGGTTTAGTTAACAACACATCGATATGCCGATATGCCGTACTTACAGTGTAAAGTGACAAATCTGATGGTACCTTTTAAAGTTTTCTTTTCCCATTGAGGCCTAAGAAATTCAGGACAGGAGCAGCCATAAGGTTACCTTTCATCCTAACCTGGACTTCCTTTAAGGAAGCCTATATTCAGCGTGAAAGTGCAATCTTAACCCTGGTGCCAATTGCCAATGCCAAACCTTGACAAGTTGAAGAACTTGTGATGGGAACAAAGCCCAGGCAGGAATAAATAGATGCTTGTCTTTGACTTAAGGCCCACCGCCCTTACCCATAACAGTACATCTTTCCTCACTGTACAAAAGGCTTCACAAAGCTAAAGTACGAAACAAGTATTTAAATTAAATAATTTACATCTTTTTTTTTTCCTTAAAGCACCTCTGTAATATAATTTAGTGAAAGTTTATACCTTGCAATTACATTCTGATATTTTACAAATCAAAACGCGACAAAATGGTATTACGTTAATTAGAAAATTCCACAGCGCGTACCATCAATACTCTCAGATCAAACCCGCGTATAATTTAAATCTCTAGTAGGAAGGATAGCAGAGCTAATTAACTCTAGATTAAAAAAATATATATGCAACTTATCATCAAGAAAGCACTTGAGATACAAGCAAGTACCAGATACCGTACCAAACCTTACATTTGGACACTTCCTAAGGGATTGGGGTTTTCAGTGAAGGTCCGTTATTTATAAGAACTTATCCTTAAGTAATAACCTAACAGCTGCAAATGCATTTGTTAAAGGCAGTTGCAGATTTTCTACTAAGTAACACGGTCGCTTTTAAGGGGAGACAGAGCTGAAATTGTTCCTCTTTAGACACAGTAGAAGCAGCCACAGTGCAATCATCTCCAATTTCTTTGTCTGATGTGATGTGCAAGTTGTCCCGGCTTTCCATTAGAAATGAGGAGGAAATTTCAATATACGAGTGTGTGACCCAGCTCCCGTGATGAATAAAATCTCCAAAGCTTTAGCAGTTTGAATAAACAAACAAATGTTTGGATGCTTATTATAAGCTCTTTGATTTGCAAACTTGTGCTCGCTCTCTCATGAGAACGGACTTAGTGCAACTGCTGGTATTTCCTAAATCCGCGCAGGCCAGAAATAAAGCTAAAATATGCTCTTTGGCAACACTTCAGCTTTCTAGCAGCTGGCTAGAACCAGAGCACAAAGGCACATGGAAATGACAGAAGAACGCTTCTTTAAATGCCAAGAAAGATTCAGCTTCTGTAAGTGGAGAACGTTCCAATCTACAGACAGTCCTTTTGTGTTTGAAATAAAAGTGGATTTCTGAAACTTCGATAAGATAGAATGCAACGTTTGCTTTGTGTGGGTGTTTCTTACAGACAGCTGTGCACTATCAAACTGAAAACAGCACACCTTTAAACAGTGCCTGAGAGAGTTTGAAAACGAGTACTCCTCATTATTTGAAACAAATTTGTTTTGCTCTTTTCCCTGCTATTAAAGTACTGGTGGCTTACCAATAAATCAGAAACAAAGAAACCCTCCAAAGTGAATAGGTGGTAGGTTTGTTGAAATCCTATATTGTACCATTGCTCCTTAGGATCCTTATCCACCTGTGTCCTCTGGCTTTAAGCTCATTTGTGGGTACCTGGTCCCTAACGAGGGGTCTTCAAGGCTATGACATTAAGATAAGCTAGCATAGATAAGACTCAGATCAAAGCTATACGTAACAAGCTAATCAGCCTTAGATAAATCTTTATCCTGAAGTCTGCTGACTTTATTTCCCTCCATAGACTGAACGTTTTAAAACATTAAATGATCTATATGACGTGGAGATGCTGAAAGAGATGCTCAGTAAAGACTCCAGACTTCTTGGAAATGAACATAAATTGAGTAATTTTGACATCTAATTGGCAAACCTCTAATTCAGTCATCCACACAAGGCTTAGGTGTAACATTTTGGAAGGGCAAGATTTAAATTAAGAACTTCCTTTTGCTCACTAATGCAAGTGAAATGTCTGCTCTGTTCTTTGCAAATACACAGAACCACAGAACCATAGGGGCTGGAAGGGACCTCTGCAGATCACTGAGACCAACCCTACTGCTAAAGCAAGTTCCCTACAGCAGGTTGCACAGGTAGGCCATCCAGGTGAGTCTTGAGTATCTCCACAGAAGGAATCTGTGTGTAGGTGCATAGTGCAAACCTGTAGACAGTGGGGTTTATCCAGAATTTTCAGCTATATTATCATCTTGTTTATACTTTTGTAACTCACAGATGTATTCTTGCCATACATTTAACGGCCTGCAGTTTAATTTAAACTAGAAATCGAATGCTGGTGTCCAAAGGGATTACTCAGAAAACGCTTGCATTTTCTGGTGTTTAAAAAACAAAAGCATTTGAAATAGGAAAAAAATGCAAATAACACTTTCCTAACGCCTCTGATGGGATCCTGTTACAAAGAAGATGCTAATATGGATACAATGCTGTTTAGAATTCTTTATAATTTCATCAGATGTATTTACTATGTAATTTTCAAGTTCAGTTAAGCGTATTGGCCTTGTTTGGAAACAATCACAGGGAAAATACATTTTCTCCACAGTGATTTTGTCTTCATTTGGTTTTGGTTTTATAGATTGTTTTTTTTTTTGTTGTTGGTTTTTGTTTGTTTGTTTGTTTTTTGAGAAACTTCAGTACGTGCAAATTAGGGAGGAGAACTTTCAAATTCACATATTGCATGTGACTGTGCTTTGGGGAAATGCAGCTTACACTCCTTCAGAAGATAAACTTAAGCCAGTTGGCTGTTGAGTTTCCAAGGTTAGAATTTCCGCTGCCATCAGGTGCACAATGCTGAGCGCTGCACACTTCCTATGCATGGATGCAACGTGTACAGATCCCTGGTATACCATCATGAGATTCTGACAACTTCCTTGAGTGAACAATATTGCTTTATCTCATTGCTGACTGCATTTGACCCAAAGCCACCGTTTCATAGAGAGACAAGGCCAATCTGAAGAATCAAGCAGCACGACTGATAAAATCACCTTGTTATTTCCGAGGGCATACTGTGTACTGCTGCTAGACAGAGAAGGCAACCTATTTCTCATCTAATGTAAGACCAACAATCTTCTCTTACTGAAGTATCTGAAGGAGCTGTAATAAAATGCTTAATCAACCCAGCTTGGGGGAGAAGAAGGTAACTGACAGGGAAGGCAAAGAAGGGAGTTCTGTGCGTATATATCTAATTCTTCTAGAGTGCCCTAGATAGTCACCAAATTTGAGGCTGGTGCTTTAGTATTGAACACTAAAACTTCTGATAATAAAAAAAAAAAACCTAAAAACTGCCAAAACACAGGACAAGAAGGAAGGTACCTTTGCCACGGAATCATTTCTTCAGAGTAAGCTATCACTGCACTACAATACTGTACAGTTGAAATTCTTTTTCCTTTCCTGGACTAGGATCAGATTTTTCTGCCTGTCCAGAACTCTGGCTCATTCAAAGTTGTATTCTTAAGTCAAAACTGCATCTTGAGCTATTGCAAGTTCTTCAAGCTACGCAGCATTAGACAAATTTTTCCTCAGGGAGATTTTTGTATTTCCTTTCCAAACAACTGTTCTGTGACTTTGCGCTTTTCCTCTCCTGGAAAAACCTGAATTGCTGCTATCTGCTGTATTTTAGATAACACTTAGGATTTCATTTCATTTCTTGAAAGTATTGTCTTTTCAGTGCGCTAATCCTGAAGTACCCAATGCCATGCTACGTGGAACTATACTGTGCTTCATGGATTTCAAGCAATGGCACAAGAAAGGCCTTTCAATTTTTTTTTTTTTTATATGTGTATATACAGTAATATCCAGTCATTCAATAAACCTGGACTGATTGACTCTAACAAAAACTATTAGCTGTTTCTCATTTACCACCATTAGCCAAGAATGCGTTATCCTTATGACAGTGCTTGTAGCTGGAGAGAATTTGCTGAATTTGTTACTGTAACTCTAAAATGACTAAGCCAAGAGGAAACACTTTTTTTTCCTTTTCTTTTTCATTTCCATTACTTAACATTCTGATTTATTACACAAATACATATTCTTTTCCAATCTTCGGATTTCCAAATAAAAGAACTGCTTTAAGGCGCTTCATGAACGTTACGATCGGTATTTTTCTGCAGCATTCAGTCAGAAGAAGACAGAAGAGCTCAAACCAACAGACCTGTAGCACTCCAGTTACTTAGCTTTTACACTTTTCATGCTCCGAACCGAGTGAACAGCTGATAGCTGTGCAAGTGATTTTGCTCCCATCTATTATTAATATTGCTGTTGTCTTTAAATATCATGGAAAAAAAAACCACCAACTAAAAATCCTTAATACATGTCCCTGTAGATTTCCTGCAGTAAAGGGTGCAAATGTGCGTCAGATTCAGTCTTCTTGATTATCTGAACAAGTTGAGCGTGCTCTGTGACAAGTTGCCGGAGGTCAGCCATTTTTTGGAGAAGTTTCGGGAAGAGGAAGGTATCATCAGGATGGTTGGTTTGCAAGTGCAGTTTCAGTACGTGCACAATGCTCTCTTGCATTTTTTCAATGTGTCCTACATTTACAAGACCGGGACGATCTATTCTCAAAACAGAAGAATACATGTCAAAAATTTTGAAATATTCTTTATTGCAGGCTACTTTATAGGTTCTATATTGTAGGCTGGTATAAATTTACATTGTACACTTGAGGGCAATGACAATAACCTCATCAACTTCAACAGGTTTTGGAACAGGCTTAAAGTAAATCTTTAAAGAAAATGTAGTCTTAGCCCTCAGGTCAAAGCATTTTTAATGCCCACAGTTATTTGAGGAAAGAGTTCATAGTACTAAATACAAGCCGTATTACTGAAGGGAAAAAAACAAAACAACAACAAACACAAAACCCACCCCTTCCACTCACAAAACTAAAGGAAGCATTCAGCCTAGGAATCCAGTTCTATACTCTGCATGACATGATAAAAGAATTCAAATGGTAGGGATAAGTGTGAAAAAACACACGGCTATTTCTAGAGCCTTCGTCAAGTTTGGGAGATCAAATCAAGATAAAAAATATATCTCGCTTTCACCCTTGGTTCCCATACATATTGCCATAGCATAAGTTATTGACAGGACGTAGAGAAGTACCTATTAAGGACGTTTCACGCTTTCCAGCATAGGGTCCCACTTGCAGCTACTTAGAGTCCTATACTTAAACTCTCTGGATCAAACTTCTCCGTGAGAAGTATGAGGTCACAAGCTAAATTTGTTTCTTGCAAACTTCAGCTATTTCCAAGGAGAAGAAAAGAGAAGAATACCATTTTGCCTGCAAAGAACTCTCTTGACTTTTGAAAACTCAAAATATCAATATGGTGCGCAAAAGTAACTCAAGATTTGATGGGAACTTACTATCTAAACTAGCTCTTGAAGCACTTGAAAGTCAACAGACAGAATTCACTGTTAAGGATGCTGCCACAGGTAGTGAAAAGTCTTATGAGTTTGGCAGCGTATAAAAAAAGCAGGCAACCAAACAGCATTGGAGCTGTCTTGGTCTTATTTCTCTTTTTCAAAATGCTTATGAATAGTTTTGTATTTAACCTTCAGTATGAATGTCCTTTCTGTAGGAAGGAATGGATAACATTTGTGTTCTTTCACTCACAAACACTGAGCATAAAAAAACAAAGCCACGCTCCCAGGTGCTATAAAATTATTTTTAAGGCACCATAAATTATTTTTTGGAATTAGCTAATTAAGTTGGGTTTTGAAAATAAGTTGCAGTACTAAAATCAAAAGGCAGGACATGCATCAACAGCACTGCATTTGTGCAGAACTCATTACATGATCCAATCAGCAAGTCAAAGCTGAGCAAAGCTATAGTCTACCTCTGTCTCCATTTCTTCATTACAAGCTGCTTTTCTGTCCATTTTGTAAATGTAAATACTGCTCCTTTAAACATAAAAAATACTAATCCCCCAAACCTCAAACAAAAACACACCAACATTCTTTACATTCCACTTTTAAAAATACAGAGTAATTAGAACCCTCTTCAGCTTTAGAATTATTGCCTCGAAGAATAAATATGTAGCGCTTACCTCCGCAGCAAATGATGGCAGCGACAAAAAGTGATATATCACTATCATCCAGCTCCAGTGCATTGAATTTCATTGCAAAATCAAATTTTGGCTCCATTATATCACAGAATGGCTTTCTCAGACTTTTTAGGAACTCTCGGGTTATAAAACCATTTCCATAGGCTACCAGCATCCCATCTTTGTTCATTACAGATGCTAACATGGCAAAGATGGCTTCATAAACTCCATATTTCAATAGCGTCACTTGATCATTCAAGTCAAGATTGGAGAAGCCAGGGATAGATTTAGCAAATTCAGTCAGTTCTGTGACAGTCTCTACAGATGTACACTGGCAGCAGTGGAAGATTCGAACTTCGGCTTCCTTATTCTGAATTCCATTGGCAACCAATTTTGCCACCAGCGTCTTCTCTGCCATGCACAAGGTATCCATATCATGTATAACAAACGGCTACGGAGAAAACAGTATTAATTCATCAATAAAATAAAAGCTATTAGTCACTGTCTTGCTAAAGAACTGAATTTGGACAAACCTTTTAATTTTCATAATAATCAGTTTTTAAGCTATCAATAAACCTTGAGTTCTTTCATAATATCTGCATAGAGAGAACCATGTATTACAAAACTATGAACTGCAGTGTTTACAAGCAGGTCTGCTCTTCAAACAACAAGGTAAAAAACAGAAGGTAAATAGGAATGACATATCTTCAATCTACTTTTACACAGAATTGTAGAATCACAGAACCCTTAGAGTTGGAATGGACCTCTGAAGGCCATCTAGTCCAACAAGTCACAAAAACACGACCTGTTTATTACTCTTATGTTCATTACCAGATTTTCATAACTATGTCACAGCTTCCATAGAAATTTTGCTCAACTCGCCAGCTAAATCATCTCTAAAACCAGAATCCTATTAGGATGTCAGACGACACTAAACTTCAGTCTTGATCACATTCTTTTCCGTAAATAAAACCCCATTCATTTAAAAAAGATATACATTACAATCTGATGAGGTATTGCCAAGGTCTTAGGAGCCAAATATAGAAATGACACCTCATCATCATGAAAAATGCTCGTTTATGCTGCAATGAGTTACAGTAATGTCAAGAATTAGGATCTCCTGAAATCAAATATTGATGCACTGTATAGAAATAGGTAAATTATTAATGTGTTTGGCTACACTAGACTATAATACACCAAATTCCATAGTTTAGAAGATAGATTGCTTACAATTTTCATAACAGCCTTTTTTTTAATTTTAACTGAAATTAGGATTTTTATTTTACTGCTGATTTTATCTTCTATATCACATATAGAGGATACCTCTTCATTGTCAAACATTGATTTCCTTGCCATATTCCATCACTTTTAGGAAAACTCTGCTCATTGTCAAAACAGCAGGAATTTCACTACAATCTCAGATGCTGTGCAACTGCTAAGTAACTATTTCACAATACCTACTAATTAGTCATGAACAAAATACTGTAAGTAAAATATCATAGAGAACATTCACTATTTTTTTCAAGACCTTGGATGAATTATCAATGAAAATTAAACTGTTTAGCATACGTGTCCCCACAACCTTGCTTCTCCCTTTCAAAGTATCCATACAGTTATGACCAGGAAGGCTGCATGAGGAAGTGCGTAGAACTTTAGAACTGAGTTCTTTCCTTTCCTACCATTAATACTGTTGGGACTGTAACAACAGTAATTCAGAGCTGTCGCATGTTCTAAAAGATAACAGTATTTAATCTGGTAACTGCAGCAGAAAAACATTTGATATTCCCTTCCCCCCACCCCAATTCCCTTTCAAAATGGGATATTAAATTCAAACCATTTTCCTCACCAATACCTCGAGGTATTCACATTCATATACCCGTTTGTTTTTTTGATTAAGAACTGATTCTCTTTCCCTTACGTATCTACTGTAATTTCGAGGTTCCTAAAACTATTATTCTCATAGTATCTAAAACTATTAAAAGTGTTTATATTTAATATAGGATTTCTTTTAGTATATTTCATTTCTGTATTAGCATGTGGCTCATTTTCTAAAAGATACGCTTAAGAATTTAACAAATTATTATATCAGCTTATGTCCTTCTAGCTTTACTTTAAAGTTAAGATAAAATTACTTACTGGATTGTTGTTAGTTTTCCCTGCAAGGATGACTCTGGCTTTAACCTTGTTCATGTTGAAATTTTTCAGGTAAGCATCATGAATTCTCTTGGCGAGTGATTTAAGATCTGCCATTTCTGAATCTTCTATGTAATTTTCACCCGTTAGAATTTCTGCTTTCAACTTGGCCTTCTCAGACCTCGGCATTCGTCCAAAACGTATTGCTGATAGGAAGACAAAATTATTTTATTTTGTTTTTTAAAAAAAGGTTTTTTTAAAAAACTGTGCCTTTTCCCATTGCTGAATAGGCAGCAGAATTTTCCATTCAGAAAAACCAAGCTTGGAGTAGCATACTTACTATGATAAACTCATAAGTGAAATAGTTCTTTCCAGCACAGGTGATGACTGAGACCTGACTGTTGAAACTCATCAAGTCAGTATACTAAACTGAAGGTAATTAGACATTTTAGAACACAAACTGATATCTGCAGTGATGTAAAAAGCATGCCTTTTTCCTTCTACACTACCTAAATAGTTCTTTCCTTACTGTGTCTTATAACTCCTAAAGTGAGACTCAAAGTCTACCACGGGAATTCTAAAACAATTCAGTGAGGAAAGTTATGTCAGGAGCTTGGCAGAGAGCACATGTGCAGGCTGGAAAGCTGCCTGGGGAATTACTCTGCAGGGAGATGGGCCCAAATTCCATTGCTGATTCTGAACCTGCTAGGGCTTCAGCTATTTATGCGCTGGATGTTTGCTCAGTTCAACATATCTGTACTGTCCAGTGAGAACAGAACTGATCAGAGGCCCATATTTATGCTCAAAGTTTGCTCAACAAAACTTCTTACCAGTCCCTTATTAGCTCAGCAAGACTGGATACAATAAGAGTAGAGTTTGAGTATCCAATCTAGTTTTTAGGAGATTCTTTTGAGAGGCCGTTTGAAAACTCATTGGACGCATAAGTCTCTTGCTTCTTGGGTGACTGTTCTTGCCACTTAACAATAGAATAAAAAGCATATTTCAGGTACTTCTTCAGTTTCATTCAAACCTTAAAGGAACTCCATTTTACATGGGGTCCTGCCCTCTGATAGTGGAAAGTTTTGAAATTGCTTGCATGGCTGGTTGCTCTTGTCTCATTTCAGCAGGTGACCAGTGGGAGGACAGAACCTCGCTGCTTTGACTGAGCAATTCCAAGCTTGTGCAGAATTAGCCCTTAAACATGCCAAGGAATGTTCTCATGATATAAGGTGATATGGGGCATGATCTGCAGCGTAGTTTTGGACTTCAGTGGAAGGTCTGTTCTGAATCTGGCCATGAAACTATCAGAAAAGTGAAAGAATCTCTTTCTTAAAGCAAAACTTGTACTGTGAAAGTCAAGGCTGTTAATCGAATCAAGGTTTGTTTCCTGAGAAGCATGGCCTGCACGTTAGCAGCTTTTTCCCTCCTTTTTGGCCTCCCATATGTTTGCCCCAGTGAAACTGCTGCTTTCTTCAGCTGGAGCACAGGTACCCACAGGGAAATTGTTTCAACTGAGGACTAACTCCTGCTGGCCAGCACAGCTCTCTGCGCAGTTCCTGCTCCTGAGATGTTACTTTGATAGCTGGCACGTTCTTCCCAAGTCATGCAGAGACTATACACCCACTCCCAGTGCATTTTAGTATGGTTCCTCACAAAGGAGCCAGACTTCCCCAGAACCAGAAAGTTAACATTCCCAATGTCACTTCCTAGGGCTCTAGACTACACTGCCATGGGCAGCTTCCTCAGCCAGGTGGCCACGCCAGCTATCTTGATGGCATTGTTTCCTTAGAAAGTTTGTCTTCCAACCCACAGCTTTTCACCTAGCCCAGCAACTTACTCTCAGATCACACCTGCTCCCATGTTCAGCCTTGTCACAATCTGATTTACGTAGGGAAAGCAAACTGCTGTCATTTGGACACGTAAAATATTCTTCCTTGTGGCTTGGCCTCTCCCTCCCTTATCTTCTCCTCTCTTTACCAAAGTTGCTTAGCAAGCTACATACTGTACATAAAACTGCCTTGTGGGGTTGAAATTGGCCTGTGAGCCACAGGCTTACCAGCCCTATATTAAGTCATTAACACAAACAATAACATAATTTTTAAACTGTATATCTAAATGCTCTAAATTTTTACCATTCCATTTAGCAAGCAACCTACCAGATACCTGCTCCACAATCAGCACACATGGTCAGCAACCTCCCCCCCTTCCCAAACCATCCCAAGCCTACAAAATACTGGAGCCTGGTCTTCTACAGATTTCTGTCCTATGCCTTTCTCTCTCACAATGAAATAGTTTTCCTTCTGCTCCTCTGCAAATCTCCTGACCTGAATTCTTCCAGTACTGGAGCTTGTTTCAGTGATACCAAAGTTCTGAGTGAAACAAACTAAATTCACCATCACATGGACAAACAGACAATTCACACAACTGTATAAAGTTCGTAAGTGTATGTTTGGAAGGTGTTTATCAGTTATTTCAGCTAGTCATGAGAGAAACTGCCCCGCCCCCCCTCCACCACAATCTATACTGAAAAAAAAATACGAAGTTCAACTGATATATAAAGGTAGAAAAGTTTTCCAAATGCTTGCTTCCAGAAGCAGATCCTGGGTAGAAACAAGCAAATTATTAAGGGCACTCTTACCTACCATTATGTGACATTCCAACTGAAAGGCACTTTTGAAAACGACAGTATTGGCACTTATTACGATTTTTTTTCTGAATTTTGCAATTGCGATCGCATTTATCATAGATGAGTTTTAATCGGATTGTTCTCCTAAAAAAACCCTGTAAGAAGTTTGAAAAAACAACATGGAACGTTAAAGAGCTGCTGACTACTCAACTTTAAGCATGTACGTAGTTTTTATTGTTTACTGATATCACGAGCGAAACAATGTGAAAAGTGTAACCTGTACAAAGGTATAAATTCCCTGCTCTCTAAAGTGAAGTGTGTGTATGAAGGTGTGTACAGAATGAAAACCAGGAAAGGAGGGATAGTTTTCAGCCCCCTTTCTTGTGAGAGAACTGAGAGCTTTGCATACTGGAGTAAATTCACTATTAAGGATCGTGTAAAACAGCCACAATTCCCTTTTGCATCTGTTTTCGCAGTGCCTGACAGAAACAGCCTTCATCGTTCACATGTGTAAGTCACACAGCACACAGAATGAGCATGTTTCTATTCAGCAAACGTGAGGGGTATTACAATGAAGCACAGCGTGTTGAAAGAGCCAATAACACAAAATAGGCATTACAGAAAAGCCTATAACCCATCAGATCTTACCACAATGTCCTGATAGTGCAATGCAACACCAGACTCTTACTAAGAAGTAATTAAAGGGTTTGCAAAGCTTTTTAAAGTCATTGCAACATTTTGCTTCACATGAAATAGTAACAAATAACATTTAGGCTTTGGAGGAGCATAATCACCAGAGGTGATTATGAGCCTGCTCTCCATGTCCTCAATGTCTAATAGGGTTTCTAGTATTCTTCCATAAGATTTATACTTGAAATACCACCTCCTGACATGGAGAAGGAGTAAAATGGTACACATAAAATTATTTCTCTCACCTTAAATTGTAATTTAGAAGAAAAAAAATATACGCAAAACTGAAACATCAGAAAGAAAAGAATCTTACAGTTCTTGGGCCAAACAATTCCCAAAAACCATACGTTAATGATAACACTCGTTTGCCTCAAATGTGAGCACAGGCTCCAAAACTACTAGAGGTACGATACTAAGTGATCCAAGCTGAACAGGATGGTGATGAGGTATTTGGGATTTATTAGTGTTGTAATGGAAATGTAACAAACTTGCATGCTTCTCACAGCTGTACTCCCAACACAAATAAAACACTAGTGGAGCAAAGTAGGCTTTGATTTTTGGCCACGGTTTAGTGTTTTAAGTTGTTTTTGTTATTTAACTAACTAAGCAGTTCCACAAAAGCGGCATTAAAATTTTCATTGTGAATTGCCTCTGCTTGATGAAGGTCTGGAATTGAGTTAATGTATCCAGTTACGGTAACTGAACAAATTATTTCCCGAAGAAGATCACAGATATATTTATTAAATAATTTCAATGGCTAAAATTACATTAATTGAACATTTATGAAACAAATGTTTATCTTTATATAACCCTGTAAATAAAGCGACATGATTTAGGCTCTTAAAAAGAAAATTATGACTGTACCTTACAGCCTTCACAAGCATGTACTCCGTAATGGTAGCCTGAGGCTTTATCCCCACAAATTCTACATTCAATGTTTAATGCTCCACTGGGTGATTCATCTATGCTACCTGGAGCTGTGGCAAAATTAATGGATGAAGGACTGGATGCTGGTGAAAGGGTGTCTAAAAGAAAAAGGAACACTTCATAATTACTATGCTAAACCCACAACAACAACAACAACAACAACAAAGAGCTTATTTTAAAAAAGAAAATAATAATTGTGAGTCAGTAGTGAATAATCATAGCCATTAAGTGAATTTGGCAGTAAGTGTTTGATAAATAATCCCTATTTATTATACTAGCAGAAACACAAACAGAACACAGGGCATACCTTGCCAATTTCAATGAGAAATACAATGCCGGTTGACAAAAAAGCCTTACTGAAGTAACTCTAACAACAACAACTAGAAGGCAGACAATGGTTCCTCAAGATTCCCCAAGTATACTACACACAAAATAAGAGAAAAACAAGCATTTTTGGATTTTCCTGCATCCCATTTTTAACTGAATTTTTCTGGTTTTTATCAGTTGGATGTGAATATGAAATCGTTTAATTCCCCAACTTACGTAAGTAAAAAGTACTCAACTAATATGTCACTCAAATGTGCATGTAACTGTCTTCATGAATAATATAAATATGAAACCAAGAAACAACATTCAACACATTTCTTCTACTCAAGTCAAACAGTCTGAACTATGACAGGAGGGGAAAAAAAACAACCAACCCAATACAATAGACTTCCCATCTGGCTTCAGGTTTGCACTACAATGACCACTCAACCTGTCAACCACTCTTTCCAGAAGGGTTATTAAGAGCTCATCTTGCTTTTATGCTTTTATGTTTCTCCTGTGCCATGCTGTTTAGAATGAGATCTATTACTACAGTATGATAAGGGACATATTCCTAGCTTAAGCTGAATTAGTCCAGCATTTGAAGATACACTCACAAATCCCACTGACTTCAGAAGAGTTACTCGTAGTTTTAAATGATGATCTTAACTGAGACCTATAAAGCAGTCATACACATTCATTTTCTAAAGAAAATATTTACTTGAAGCAAAAACATATTCTTTCACTGAAAACAGATATTAAAAGGAAGGTAAATGTACTTCTGAGATATCCAAGCAATAAAAGCTTTGATCACATATTTTACCTTTTGGATATAATGGGAAAATAATCTCTAGAATGTTGTAAAATGAAATAAACTCTCAATTTTATTAGTAGATGAACATGTTACAGAACCAACACCTTCCAGCTTTAATTATTTCAATTAATATTTTCAGCTCGTTTGAGGAAAATATTTTCTGAGGCCAAAATTTCTTTTATCTTCCATCTTGCAACTTGTACCACGAGACTCCAGCAAATTAATGGGTGTGTTATTTTAACAGAAAGATTAAGAAACACTTATGAATGTAGGTCAGCAAGTATGACACTGGAAAAAAACACTGGCATAGGACTCGGACTGCGTTGCCAGCACTGCCAAGCCCACAGGCAGAGTCATCAACAACAGCCTAAAACACAGGATTTTTTTTAACGTATAATTTTCATTTCTTTTTACTTGTGTCACAGAATTTGAGCCTTAAGAGTTCATATTTTCCATCTTCTCTAACAGAAAAACTAGGATCTTCCATCATGAACACTGAATACTGAAAATACGAAGGTGACATTAGAAACTGATCCAAATTACCATACGATTTGCACACACAAACAAATAATTGGAAAAAAAAAAACCAAACCAACAACTTTGTGTCTCAGAAGAGCTATATTACAAAGCTGGTACATTGAAACTTTTCCTGTATAAGGCATATTCCTAATTGTGAAAGTCTGCAACTGAAAGGGATACAGACCATACTTCAGACAAACATTACTTTGGGCAACAGTGCTGAGGAGTGCCCCCCAAAATTCACAGTATGCATTTCAACCACCTGTAGCACAGATGCTCACCTCAGCTTTGTTAGTGTAATTTTTATAAAATGAAGTAATGATCTAGAGACGGCCTAAAAACCGATTCGTAGTTAAAAAACAAATAAATACACATATAAACAAAAGAAAAAGAGAACATAAAAAAATGAGAAAGTTAATCATAAACTGAATGTTAAAACACCCCTACTACTAAGAGGTTTGCAAAACCACAGTTTCAGAAGGAATGTTTTATTGATATAATTGGAGTGCCCTGCTACAATTCAGTGACTTTCAGTTTGATCTCCCAAACCAAGTCTCACACAAAAATGTTCTGCCTAACAACTATGTAATATGTCAGCTCTCTCTGATTTGTTACTTCTACCAGAACAGAAACCCTTAGTTGACCGATGCTGCTCTTTAGAAGGGAGAAAAAAAACCCAGTAATTTAAAAACACCAGTACATTAAAATACAGTGGAATTCTTGGAGTGCTTTTAGGGGTTAGATCCTCAGTGCATATTTCACAATACCTTTCAAATACATATGGCCTGAAGAAACTAAAGAAAAGGGGATTATTTTTCAGCACAATATTTTGACTTCCTGTATGACTAAACTACATCTTTGCTAGTCATTTTTTAAGAATTAATTTGAAAAAGAAGGCATTGAAACTTAATAAATTATTAAGTATTAAGATAACTTAAAAACCAGCAACTTTATGTTACGATCTAGTAAATCTATCCTTAAGTATATTAAGGCAAATCTATAATCAGCTTATATGATTTTAGTGTCATTTAGTCATAAACAATAATTATTACATTAAAATGGCTTTCATTCCTATCACTTCTTATTTATAAAAGAAAGCTTTATGGTAACCTCTCTTACCTGTTATAACTGATCCATCAGATCCTGGACCATTTCCCAGTGATTGGAACTCTGTTAAACTTAAAGCTCCAGAGCTATCATCACCCAGAGACTGAGAAATGTCTTGAATGTTCTCCATATCTTGTAGAAACTCTCCAGATAAAGGACTGCCTATATCATCCTCCTCCAGGGGAGTAAGTGGATAGAGCTGGTTTTCAGTGTCCACCATTTTGGCCAAGTAGAGCAGTCACTTAAACTCCTTTATGCTGGGGAAAAAAAAAAAGTTAAAAAAATATAGATATGTATCAGCACATACAAATTCAGAAATATATATATATGTAAATATCTATTTACATTTGATTCAGTTACACACAGTACATTGGATAAATGAGTTCTGATCTGATAATGATAATGAAATATTATACAGCATTCTCTTTCTCCAGAAGGCTTACACAGTGTGAATCTCTGGCAGGTCAGGAAGAAAAAGTCCACACAATATTTCAGTATAAGGAAAATGTGTGAGAAGATCAATTTGTAGATGTTGTTTTCTCTCCCTTGCAGTTAAAGGTTACATAGAATTGTGTTTCAATAGTGGGTATTATGCACTTCCCACCAAAGTTAACTGAAAAATAACAAGTATCAATATGTATATGTAATACATTAGAGTACTCCTTTCTCACCTCATCTAGCAAGTTTAGATATGCTGATTGGGTCCTCTGTTCTCACCTCTTAAATCTGTTCTCATGACACTGAGAGAACAAAGTGCTGCCATTTACAATGCATCTTTACAGATGCTAGCAAAATTAATAGTTTTTGACCTACTTAAGTCAATGAACTTACATCTTCAGCAAGAATGTTCCAGCATATGCAATCCAACATACTTAGAATTCCTAGAGTTAGCTTTATTTCCCACAATGAAATAAGTTTTCAGAGTTGCCTTCCAAACTCACCAACAGTGTCATCAACTTTGAGTAACATCACAGAATCCTAAGAAAATTAAGTACTCGTTTCACAAATTTCAATTATTCTTTTATTGCCTCGTCAGGTGACGAATTAATAAATGCACTGCAGAATTAATAAATGCTTCTCCTGCTGCCAAGATACACTTCTGCTAAAACAAACTCATTTTTAGACTGAGCAGCTAACACTTGTCTACACATACAAACACGTACTGATGCATTCAATGATTTCATGCTGGCTTTCAGAGAATCTTTGGCTGTTCCCATGGTTGCCACTCAGTGCTGACTTTTGCAGAGACATATTTTTGCTGCCATTTACCATAGAGCATGATCCCTCCAATCAAGCATTTTCTCCCCATGTTGATGGCAAAAGTTTGCCTTCAATTATGTTTGTGTAACTTCACAAAGTACTGTTACACAGGTGGTATAAATGGGGTGAAAATGATCTACTTTACAGAAGAGTAAGAGTTACACTTTCTACAACCTGCAATGTACATGCAATTTTTAAGCGATTTACTTTTCAAGCACATTCAGCAGTGTGCACTCCTATTTTATGCAATTTCATGGAAAACCAATGGTGCATATGCATTGTTCCTATGGTGTTTCTCGATGTACTCATTACATGATACTAAGGCAAAAAAAAAAACCCCACACCCAAATCTGTATCACTTAGTAAAGCATTCTATCTCGCAGTCCCCTTCCTTCTTAGCACTGACCGGCCAATCAATGTTATTTTAAATATACACAGTAGACTTGTCAGAACTTTCCTCTGATTTTCAGGGTACCCACATTTTTAAAAGTAATACCCAATGTCTACAGTAGTACAGCCAGTATACCATTACTCATTACTCATGTATCCAACTTGATACATTAATTACTCATTAGAACATCATACCAGACTGCCAGCAATGTAATAGAATATTTATCAGCAAGGCAGTGATTTTCACGTGTACCTCAGCCTCAAGAGAATCCAAGCAGCAATGGTTGAGATGCTTAATAATTTTCGAACAGAATAGAACATTACAATGGAAAACAGTAACTCCTACCACATAGAGTACTGAACTGTAATTGTTATCCACTACATTTAGTACAGAACCTCCATAATTTTAAACTATTTGGTAAAATCAATTCCAAATGTCACTTTTGAATCTCAGCAGATGTCCTTTCTCCAGGAATTGTCTTTGTTTCTCTTATAAATTCTACTGGCATGTAACCTGACAAATACCTACATTTGATACGTAATTGGCAGAGAGAGGATATAACGTTTAAATTAAAACTATTGTAACATACATTATGACCATAACTAATGGTGAAAAATAACAAAAATGATATGAATGATGACAAAATAAAACTTTCCTCCTAAAGATACTAAAAAACTATCCTCGTATTTCAGGAATACATGAAAATACCACAGAGTATTGTAGGTTATCAGAGAAAGATTTTATAGCTAAACAGCCTGCAAGGATTCAGAACAAGGCTTCCAAACTCATGAAGACTACTGAAAAATAACTTTGGAGATGTAGAGGCCGTTACAAAGCACTAATTTCACAAAGAATGAAAAAGAAGCGACTGCAAACCTTTCTGTTAATCATCATTTGTTAATCTCTACCAACCTTCTATTGTAAATGTGTTTGTACAACTCCCTAGTAAGGCAGCATGAACTAGCTCTTGAAAACCAAGAGCTGTAGGTTGGTATTAGGTGTCTATCTAGAAAAGTCCTAAAGAGGTACCTCCAGCATTATATTGCACACCTCACTCTTCCCAGATGTAACTGGATTATACTCCAGATGAGAAATGAGGAATCACTTTTATGTATTTTACTTGCAAAAATAAAAGCTAAATTACTATCTGTTTGCTTTTCATTATGAGGGAAAGGAGTAAAGAAATCTTGATGTATGTAATTTTTATAATGGGAGAACAACAGCAACTGTTCTCTGGCAATCCAAAAAGGGACTACCTCATTTGTCTCCCCAAGGAGCCATCAATAGAAAGGGAAGTTTGCCAGAGAATTTGATCAGCACTGTTCTGCTGGTGTGATCAGTCTAGCACAGACACTTTACCTTCCTCTGCAGACATCACATAAATACTTTGCCTGAATATTGCTGGGGAAGTTTCGGGAAGCACAGGGCTTTGCATAGCTCAGCATTACTCGCTGCTCCTCACTGAACCACAACCACCTCTGCAAGTGCTGTTTATTAGCCTACCACAAATATTTTTAAAAGACAGAGTGAATATTGAAGTTCAACTTTCAATAACATCGACATTGTTTGATTAAACGCTTGATAGCTGAACTCTGAACATGGCAACAACTCTTTCAGCAGTACAATCAGTTTTGCCCAAATTGCATCATACTTATCCACTTTTACAGTAAATATTTAAAATTCACCAGCCTATTTAGCTGGATTTGTATAACAAACTAACAGCTAGTGAAGTATAAACAAAGTACTTTTGTTTTTAACTATTAAATGGCATACCCTTTTGTACTTTCAAATATTACTTGTAAATTACCGCTGCTTAATCATTACTGCTTGTGTCAATGGTTAACTAGCTACCTTAGCAAGCACAGCTATTACATAACCATTGCTGAAGACTGCCAAAACACATTAAATCTTTCCACTACTGAAAAATAATATTCATTTTTAAATCCTTTTTTTCCGAAGCAATTATACAAAACCTTAATCCAAATCATCTAGTATGCATGCAATAAGCCCCTTGCCTTTTGCATTCTCTGTATCTTGTGCACGTTCACACATGCACATGCTTGCATTGGCAGGTTGCACTTAACACACAGGGATACTGTTCACACGAAAATAAAGTCTCTAAAATAAAGTAGTGAGAATGAAGATTATATGAATGATATTCTCAATGTGTATTTTGCTCTGCAAGTAAAACTGTACATGTTACAAGATGGTTGTAGCTGCGGAGTCTACACACACGTATGTACGAGCCAATATTTCTTCTTAATCTTAAGAATTCAGAAAATGCCGTGCCACAGAGACATTGGCAGAGTTTTCTCAGTTCCCTACACTACATCAGTTCTCACGCCCACATACAAACACACGCACAAAATGAACTGAAAACGAGATGATATGACACAGAAAAATGAGAACACAGTTTCATGCAATTATGGCTTTAAAGATACATAGGTTTGACAAGCACTTTCTCACAGCCTGATATTTCTGAAGTGTGCCTGTTTTATGAAGATGACCCCCTCTCCCACCACCACATTGCAAATACCCAGTGAGTGACTTACCTCAAACTTGAGGCAGATTTTAAAGAAATCAGTCAGATATCAAAGAAAAACACCTACTCATGCAGCAACCCACTTTTTTTGCTTCATTTTTGGAAAGGGGCGGTGGGACCCTAAAGGCCTCGTCATTCCACATTTAATACCTGCACACTAGGAGCAATCCCTGCAAGGAGACTGATCTTTGAGTTGCAAAGGTCTCTGAGAAACAGTAACAAAGTCTGGATTAACTGCATAAACAAATTGATCGCGTAAAGGGCTTGCTTGCAAATATCAAGGTTAAAGTTGAAGTGACCATTACCTTTAGAACACTTTCAGAATGCTGTGGCTGAACATGAAACATTTAGAACTAGGGGGTGCAGATAGATGCTTTAGAAAGCTTAGGTGAATAGAAAAAGCCTGAATGAATAAATAAACTGCCGGCTATTTCCAATATTCTGCTTAAACACATAAAAGTGGTCAACTGGAAATAAAGTTGGGCATCTAAAGTACAAAGTCTAATCTCCTATTTTTAGGCACTATGACAGAACATTAATGTATACTGCACAGTGCTCGTCCCCTAGATTGTTTCCCTTATAACTGGGCAGTGCATTAAGCAAAAGTGGAATCACAGCTTTCATGACAACCCAGTCCGTATTAGCCTGCAGCAGGAAAAATGCTGTCCATTTTTTGTTAAGAATATTCCTTGCCTAAGAAAACTGGGAGAAAAGAGGGAGAAAATAAAATTCTCTTTCCCAGAATCAGAAGTGCTTGCAGAAACAGAGGAACACTAGAGTTTCTTGAAGGAAGGATACAGGCCACAGAATCCACTGGCTTACATGAAGCCTGGAGTGTGATGAAATGGTGAGTTTTAACTTTCCTTCCTGGAAGATGCTTCTCTAATCGCATTAGGAGATGAAGAGATACCACACTTCTAATCTCACACTGAATGTATTGTTAGAACTCTGACACACTGCAAGATGGGAATATTGGTTTGTTTTCATATTACTGAGCCAAACCCCAGCAGAACTTACTTAGCCTGTAGGTAATAATTCTTGGGTCCCAGGTTTTTCTGTCCTGTTGGATTTTAAAAGGCATAATCCAAAAAAAAAAAAAAGAGAAGAAAGGCAAGATTTTCATACTGAAAATCACCAGTGCTTTTCCAAAGATAAATAACTGGTCAGCACCACAAGGAAGCACTTGTAAAGACAGGATTAAAACATGAATTAACGTGCTGTACAAGTAAATCAACAGTAAGAAGATGCACATGAACAGTGCTGACTAATGACAAGTCAGGTGTGAACAGTATAACGTGTGACAGACTATACATTACACTAAACAGAAGCACTCTTCAACTAGATGTACTGTGTCACATTGCCAGGGGAATATACATTCCTTCGGTGTTGCAGCACCACCTATTAGACCACCACAAGTGGGAGAAAATTACTAAGAAGGCCAGTGTGGCTTATTTAGGCAAAGTGATAGGATTTTAAAACCAAATGACATAAGCAGAACAGATGCTTTCCAGCTATTTGGAAAGGTACAGCAATGTTCCTTAACTGCATAACATTCAAAGACACAGTTCAAAATGGAACATTTGCAGCAATATCATAACTTATGAAGACCAAATAACTTCAAATACATAATAGAAATGATTGCTCAGCTATGAAAATTCAGACAGACCCTACATAGATATAGACAGAAAAAATAAATGGGGAAAAAAAGTGAATAATCAGCAACGGGAAAAACAAAAACAAAAACACAAAAACAACGGACACAGAGTGAAAAAATGCAGAGGCCAATGACATAATCATTGATGGTTAGTATGCAGCTACTCTGCATTTACTGAGCCAAACTCAATTCCTGCTGGCACATCCCAGCAACCTCTTCCCAAGATGTAGCAGCAGAAAGTAGAAGCTCCTATTTACGGGTCTTAGCTCTCTGAAGTGGAGTTTCATTGCCTAGATTATATTGAAGAAAGAGAAATGTCTCTGAACAAGGCCACTCATCCACTTCTAAATACAGGATTTCTGCTTTAAAACAACTCAGATGCTTTCTATACCTTCATGCTCATATACTGATAATTTCATCTGATATTTTTAACTATGTAACACATTCATTCCACATGTATAAGTAGTTAGTTAACTATGTAAGCTGTTCCATCAAGATTGCTTTTCAACTAGCAATGGAACAGCAGCAACACTGCACAGGAGGTAAGTATTTATTCCAAACTGAATACCCTCTAACTTTGATACAACTGAAGCAATTGCTAATGGAGAAGAAAAATTATAAAAGCAGAAATCAATTTGCAGTAGACAGACATAAGAGGGGCATTCACCTCAATGGCAAGCACTCCACACACACATCTGAGCCGAGCAAAACACAATGGATTTTCCAGTGTGTGACTGGTTGGTCTTTGAGGCCATGATCACAAACTTTCAGAGTTCTTCAATCAGATCATTTCCCTGTTCCAGTTCTGTGTTTGATCCACAACATTAGACTAGTCAGCCTCTAGCAGACAGATCTGGACTTATGATATGAAGAAAGATCAGTTATAGGCTATTAGTATGTTGGGATGCGAAGTCTGTCTTTAAATCAGTCACTGCAAACCGCTTGAACAACAGGAGCCAGTTTTGACTTCGTCAGCAATGGGACATCAAGGTTTTGCAATCTTGCTTTCAGGCTCCAGAGACAAGACTTACAGGTCTATTGCCTCAAGCCTACATTTATCTGAAGTTGTGCTTGCTTTTTTCCACATAAATAGCCATCAGATGTAACAAATATGACAGGTACTCATGGTTGCCCTTCTGATAAAAGAAGAACTCTGTTTTACTTAGCTCATTTCTGTAAAGAATGGAGATCATATTGTTGCTTGAACTGATATGAAGCTCAAATAGTTTCAAGTCTACATGTGTGTATGTTCATCACTGGCAGAAACGTACAGCTAGTGGTAGTGAATATGTTGAAAAGCAGTATTTTGGAGAAGAGAATTTGCTCTGTCAAATAGTGTTATTGCGCTCTTTGTAGCTGTTGCAGTTTCCATGGGAATAATTAGGAGGTATTACTTTCAGAGCAACCTATACAGAATAGGCACATTATAACTAACATTTCAGAAACAGACAACACCTGCCAAGACAACAGTATGTGGGAAGATTATTCAGTTTACAATGTTAGTTATTAATGTATATAAAGCAAATATTCAGATTGGAGTTACTAAAATCCAGTATTTTGAAGCATAAATACAGACGAGTTAACTTTTTTCAACAAGATACTCAAAAAAACAACAAGAATTTGCATCAATTAACCTACAGCAACAATTCAGTTACCATTAGCTATAGTGTAGTTGGTGTACCAGTGCACTCTTTCAAGTTCAAACACAGTTCCTGATGTACTTCTAACAGCCCAAAACAGTTTCTAATAAAAACTCCACTGTTATATATACTTCTATGCTTGCAATACACTCTATCTTTTTTTTCATTTTCCTCTTTACAGATAATCTCTAGATTTTCTCTTTAGTCAATGCTGTATGTATGTCCATATCTCTTCAGGTCACTGTTACATTCCACTCATATCGTTCCATACTTGAGCGAGATTCAAATGATTACACCTGTTAATCATAGCTGCCATAGCAATTTGCTCTTCAAACTTTCACAGATTCTAAATCATCCATGACAGCATCGTGAAGGTAATGCAGCTCAAACAACTCAGTGCTTTGCACAAATATGCTTTTTGTGTTTGCCAGACACTTACATCTGAAGGCCACAACAACCAAAAATATTATGTACTGTTTAAGAGGCCATTTTCTATACATGTACATTAAAATCTAGGATTTGATTTATGATTGATATTTGAACCAATCCAAGGTCACATTCAGACAAACATGGCGTTTATGCATTTGCTATTTGAGCCAAGAACAAGGTCACATTCACTCAAATGCGTCCTCTGACTACCTGCTGTATTTTTATTATCCCATTAATGAACTGAAAGCTCCCTGATTTTTCCCCATCTGTCCCAAACCTCCTTATCTATCTTTGTGATACTGTCTGACAAGATAATTACCTAAGCCAATTGTTTGAACCAATTCACAGTTCAGGTCACCCTATGTATACTATGTCCAGAATTAAAAGAACTTGAACAAAACAACAACAACAACAAAATTGTGATTTATTTTATTAACTACGTGAATTTATTAGATGCCTTAAACTATTTTCAGTGCTCATTTCTAAAAGAAAATAATACATAAAACCAAGTTTTAATGTTCAAGTCAAGGTCTGTTTCTGTGCGTACAGCATTTACAAACAGCCTACACATCTGTCCTAACTTGCTCCTCATTGGAAACCTGATCCTCGAGACTAAATTGAAATGTTGCAATTGTTTCCTTGCACGTGTGAGCAATGAATCTTACATTATGCAAAGTAACTTCTCAGCGATATTCTAACCATGCTCTGACATTCTACAGCAACGTCATTTGTTGAAGGATAAAGATATACAAGAGTAAGAGGCAAATACAAATTGCATTTTAACGTGGTGACTAAATGATTATCTTCAATATAATCAGGTTTTGAGTAAATAAAATATAAGCCTCGTGCTAAGTCTCCTGCAAAGTACGTTTTTACTACATGTGGTAAAAATAAACTTCAGAAGGTTAAAAATTAAAGACATCTGTGCAAAAAAATTGTCAATTGAAATTATAATCTAACACACACAGAGGCTGTGCTAGGCAAGTTTCTTGGTTGCTTTCCATTACACTTACTGATAATACTGTAATATAAACATTTATAATTCAGATTTTTTACTTGTTCGTGTACTTGATTAACAACAAAACAAAAAACAACACACAATTGTCCCATTCAGAAAGATGTCACTTTCAAAAGCAAAGATGTCTAGTAGCTGCTGCTAACAAATGAGATGCTTCAGACAGAAACTATTTATAAATAGAAATTAAAATCAATTGTTGTTAGTTTATGGAATCAACCAAAGACTTTGTGGATACAGTGAGAAGCAATTTCTAAACATTCAATAATATTGCAACAGTCTTTATGGTTCATATATATGTACAAAGGTCTTAAAATGCATTCCTATAGACTAGGATGTAAGAATTCGTTTCATCTCCACGGACCCTTACATGTGCTATATATGTCGGTATGTATTGTTAATAATTCCTTATTGACAGGACCAGTAATAACATACTCCTAGGACTAAGAATTCTTACTGTGTTGTATATAGAAATATCTGCCTTCGGTTTAAATTTAAAGTAAAATGAAGGCTGAGGAACTGTTTTGTGATATCCCAGTATGACTTTGTCTTTGCTGATCATTCAAGACAGCAAAGAAATGTTCCTATAACAAAAATACTTCAGCTGAATACAGCCTAATACCAGGCCTGATATTCTGCAACATGGTCTAAAATATTTTAAGGATACCAAGTAGTTTTAAGTTAACTGCTAACAAGATTTCTGAGGTCTTGCATAACTTCATTAGTTCAAGCAAAGAGATAAAAACTAGGCAGTATAAAGCTGTGACAATATACAAATATGGAAGGTAGAATTCATATTGATATATATTTTTTACTGTCAATAGCACTGAAACACTGGGAAAAGGGCAACTGTTGTAAGAAGAAATAAAAAGCTTTGATCTCTACTGATTATCTTTCAAAGTCATAACATTTTCAAGCCATTGTCATCCTACAACATCCTACTGTGTCTCCCTATCTTTCCTTCTCTCATCATACTTCCAGCTACCTCTCCCCACGCAACATCTCTAAACTACTGACTGTACAAACAGTGCACATGTGCTGCAGCTGCCTCAGAGCTGCATGTTGCAACTGGCTCACCACTGCCCCTGTGCCAACTGGCAACTGACAGGCCAATCAGCACAGATAATTTTCAATTTCATATTGCATCATTTCCTCAGTGGGATCAATAACACGTTTTCCTTTCTTCTTTCCAGCTTCCAGCTTTTATAGAAGTTCTACTACTTCAAAGCCTTTGCAACCACCACTCATTTGCCAAATTGTGGGTTTGAAGACTTGTAGGTTCAAAGCTATTGGAAGAGGAAGGGAGACTGTAATGCGTAAACCTGAATTTCTGAAGTAACTAGTCTAAAAGATATGAGAAAATAGTCCTGAAGATGGCTATTAACATAGCAGTTTAGAAGCATAATTCTGATATTTTACTCCCCTTTAAAAAATGCATCTATTACAGTTTGCTTTCAGTGTTAGTTTTACATTTACAAATATCTGTAGAACACAGAAACTGCACGATGGATGCTTGAAGTTATGTCAGTACTTGAAGCATTCTACAGTTTCACAGGGTCCTTCACTTTGACTTCTAATCACATACTTTATTAAGAAAAGGACAATTGGCTGTCTTTGAAATAGTGTTAAATATTCACTTTGGCTACGGACTTCAGACTTGTAGGCAAAAATAGTAGTTCTTAGAGGGATTGTAGTAAGAACAGTCTTCCCAAATAAAGCAAATAGCTATTGTTTTGAAATGATTCTTTATAACCAAAGAGAGAGAGGAAAAAAGGAGAAAGATGGATTCAAGTAAAGCTACTTAATGCAAGAAGGTGAAGGATGATTTGGATTCTGTAGCACATTGTTCCAAGATTATTCCTTCTATCTTTAAGATAACACAAAGCTTTGCCTGAATCTTACCCGTCCTTCAACCACAACCTGAGACTTGCTGTCTCCCCTTTTTAGGGCACCTGTCAGACACAGCTTCCTCACCTGGTAAACACCCCAGCTTTGCCATCTCTGATTTCATCATACAGGCCCTATCCAGAAAAATCAAAATAAAAAACACACACCTTTGCACCATTACGTGCAACTAGAGTAGTGCTTCTACAGGTGCTCAGCATTCTTTTGAAAGGTACCTCTTTAAAAGGAAGCCTCATCTACAGCTTAAAGTTCCATCTTGGCTTGGTCTCCTTGTTTTGGCCTGAGACAAACACATAGTTACTTTGACATATAGTGCTACAGCTTCTGATTTAGATATTAGCAACACTAAAAAAGTCTTTTTGCACCAAGTAGATCTTCTTTTCAGCCTCCAGCACTCTCCCCATCCACAAATCTCAGATTTCAGTTTTTGGCTTCACATCAGCATGCTCAGCATCAATACTCTTTCAGCTGTCTTAGCCTTCTCATTCATAAGCCATGTTAACCCACCCTCAAAACACCTCCTTCATCTGCTCGAGTCCTCCAGTCTTCTATCTTAGCTCCTGTAGTATCTGCACAGCTGCACTCTTCTCACCATCTGCAAACCCCTGCATGATTCATCATCAAACATAACAGACCATGATTATTTGCTAGTTGAAAAGCTACAGTGAAATTTACATCTGTTTCTGGAAGAGATTCAAGAAGCCTGAATTTGCTTTCTTAGTGGAGAAGAACATCACTGTGTTTTCTGCGGTTTTATTTCACTGATAAACTTCACTCCCCTGCCCAGATATACTAGCATGACATATTTGATAATCTAATTTCAGCTCAGTAAGACTTATATCCAATAGAAGAGAGTGACCTTCATACAGGATATTACAGATTAAACCCCTCTCTCCTTCTGAAAGTTAATAGAGAAATCTCAGTGAGTTAGCTTTTGTACTCTTCTACCAGTAGGCAAACTCTAATGTCTTCTTCAGACAGCATCTGGAGGCTAGTTTATTTATTCTTCAAGGTATTGATTTTACTCACTCCTTCAAAGTATTTTTACAGGCTTCCATCGCTCAGTGATTACATTTAAATTTAAAACAAAAACCAAAACCAACCAAACAAACAAAAAAACAACTGCTAAAAGTAAACCAAATTTGATTTAATGGCATGCCACAACTCAGAGTACCTACGGTGCAATGTGAAACAAAATTCTTTCACTTCAGTTTTGTTCCAGTAATTTAGAAATTCCTGCCACAAGCAGTTTTTCTTCACAATCATTTTATCACACAGAAACAAAGTCTACAACAAATTAACACCGCACACTGGAGTCCTGTCAGTGGGTATGAATTCAAAGGATCTACATTTTTTGGCAAACGGACATCGAGCACTTGTACTTCCAGGCTACTGACAAGTCAGATAGAGGATACACTTGGTTCACATGACTTCACAGTTCTAAATCAGGTCATTTGCTACAGGATGGAGATCACAAGCCTGTCACTCCTGCGTGATCAAAAACATCGAAATGACCAATTGTATTCCTAACATCTAAGCTCTCTGCTTGCCCTTTGCAAGCTGTAAAGGGTATTTACCTACTGGTTTAACAGCACTGCATTCACTGCAGCGTCACCACTACTGCTGCCACTCCACCCCATTTATTTCTTTTTTTTTAATAAGGAAACAACTACATTACAGGAAGATGGAACAAAAACCATCAGACTAACAAAGTAGTCAGGATAAAAAAAAAATCTTGTTTATGAAGTCATATAGATGCTTTCATTACTTTGTAATGTACTTTGTGAGACATTTTAGCTGACTGAGCAAACTTTGAATAATCAGCTACAGGGATACAGTACTTATGGCCCCTTGCAGAGTCAAACAGAAGTATGGTGCTGCAAAATAAAGCTGCATTAAGAGTACAGCCAGCTTAAGCAATCTGATAGCTCCCTGACATCAAAAGAACACCCCTGCCATTGCTCCCTGACATTGTCAGTCTTCTACCTTCCCTCTCGGTTTCCAGCCCTGCAGTCCCAGCCTGCCTTTGCGTTGGCTCTCACATCCCTCTCACATCTGACCTCCCTGACCACACGTATAGCAGTAAATAAAACAAAAAGTGCAGGCTCGAGCCAGACAGCTAGAGCTCTCTTTGACACCATTTTGGCCCATCTCAGCCCAGTGCTCTCCCAGACAAATGCTCAAGCAGGGTTAAGGGGACAGCAGAGGCCAAACAGTGAACTGTTCTCCCTTGGCAATTCAGATGCAGCCACGCTGGTTTGGGAGGAAGCCCAAACTAGAGCACAACCTTTCCACTTAGCTCTAGGCCCAGAGAACAGTCCCTAACATATTTTATTACCTAGTATAGACACAGCCTCAGTGAAACAATTTGGCTCCAGTAAAAACATAACATGGGAAAAATGTAAATAGACAGAGATAGCTGAACAGACTCACTAAGGGGCAGCAATGAGGAGGGACAGAAACACATGGCTGACAGCAGAAGAGAAAAGCACAAGCAGGAGCACGACTGATCTTCAACAGCAATTGCCAGATCAGCTAAAGCCATGCCATGCAATCACACTTCTCGCTACCAGGCTCTCAGGAACAATAGAGAGGGGACATCCCATTCTATTCTTCTTTTTCCATACACACACTAGGTAGAAAAGAAATAAAATGATTGATAGCAGCAAAATAAGCAATTCCATATTCTTAAAGGATAACTGCTATTGAAGAATTCTCATGGAATTTATTATAGGATTTGTAACCTTGAGAAAATGCAATTCATTGTAACCTTAGAATTACAGCAGAATGCTGAAAATCAGATGCCCCAAACACCCATATAAGAGCTCAACATTTAGCAGCTGTTTGAAAACATTGGCTTGTTTATGTACAGTCACATCTCTATGGAAGCACAGTACATAAGAAGTGCAGCTGCTGCCTTTTTCAGAAGCAGCATCCTGTGCTAAAAACTACTCTCGTCTCACTGCCACCTGTTTTATAAAGCTACTACCTGACTTATCTCTAGTCAGTCTGGCCTGCTTCTGTCTTTTTTTTCCAACGAGAGTAAATAAGTAATTAAATAAAATAATAAAAATTATTTTCGGGATAAAAAACAGCTCAAAATTCTTACATGCTCTTCTCCTTGGGCAGCTACACATAATATGAGCACACACACTAAACCACTTTTAAATTTCAGACACGTACAGCTTAATAATATAAATATGCTCACAGAGCAAAATTCTCTGTAACTAACCTGTCAGAATCAACCTGTAACTAACCTGACAGAGCACTCTCTTGTTTATAAGGCTCTTCTCTAGTGAAACTGCATCCACACAGCATCTTGCATTGACAAAAATAAATAAAGAAATAATAATTAAAAAATCCACCCAGAATACCCCAGTAAAGCAGCACACTAACTCCAAACTGTACATTTATCTACAGCCTAAAAATGATTTGAAGACTCACTTTTAATCTTTTCCAACTTGACTGACTAAATGTAAGTGTCCAATATTCTGTGCATAACTATGCCGGTTATTTTTTCAAATTCTTCTTAGAACTACTAACCTTCATGACAAATCCAGTTCTAGCCTTCATCAGGAACATCATGTTTAAATTGGCAATGTGGAGTTCCTGTTATCTTCCCCTAAAAACTGCCAACAATCCCACAATATTGACTATGAACTGTGGGCTGAAATTTTGTTTTATTTTCATTTGTGAGCAGGTACATTTGTGGACTGCTGTAATGGAACATTCATCAACCCCATGGCAAAGAATGCCATCAAGCACTGCCTGACAGTAAACCCAGGAGTCTCTAAATCACCCTCTTTTGACAAAGCACTCACCATCTCCATGTTACCACCCTCAAATCCAAGTGGTTTCATACCATATTTTTCATTCTAACTACTCTGGGAAATATTTTTCATGGGTACTGAATGAAGATGTGAGAAGGGTTTGTTTTCTTTTCTATGAGCCCATAATGTTACTCTAATGCCATGTGCTTAGTAACATTCTTGCTGAATCTGTAACTAACAGGCAAGTAGGAAGCGTCAACAGCAATGGAAGTCTTCACGTTCCAAGAGATTTTACTAATAGACAAAAGTTCTTACCATCCGGACACTCACATTCTGGTTTAAGTTCAGTGATTTCTTCTGTGAACTGTTGTAGCAGTCATTTCTGGTAAATAATTAAAATAAAACAGGCATGTAGCAGTCTATGTGTTATAAATTATTATTATGTTATCATATGAGGCTACAGTAGAAAATAGGAAAATATTGGACTAACTTGTTTTCACGTGCATTACAACTGGCTGGAACTTTACAACTTCAGCAGCTGCTAAGAGCCAAGAAATTACTCCCAGTTTCTCAAGGCAGATGCTATATTTATTTATTTATTTGTTTTGGCCAAGATTCTTTTGCTATTAGGAAAGTTAAATAATAGTTAATCTTTCTATTTATAAATAAATTTGTACAACAAAACCAAATATTATTGTGCATCAGCAGTTCTCGAGAGGGACAGCTAACCTGCCAACTGCTTGCTAATATACCTTATACTGTCAGTGTTTCCACAGGTGTGAGACAACTTGAACCTAAAATGATACGTTCAGTGAATATAGTACAGCACAATGAACTATCCTCTGGGCTAGTTCTCATCTTTCAAGCTGCAAAGCACAAGGAAGTTTCCACAGCTTGCACTTAGAGCGCTTTAAAACTCAGAGAAGAAACACGGTGATGTAACAAGCCTAAATCAGGATTAGAAAACTTGTGAGTAGAATTTTATAATTTGTAACAATCTGTGCAGAAAGAGCCCTTCACTGGATAATGATTATACTTCACAGATATTTTAACATATATTCAAGCCACTTATAAATAAATACTGTTTCATAAGCAGAAACCATTAGAGCTGGTATGAGGAAGTCGAATCACATTTGGCAACATCTCAATGCCAAATGCAATCTGGTCACACAGCAAACTGCCTATATCCATATAATGTTTGACACTTTTTAAGACAGAGCAATTTTCACTTTATTTTGAGTCTAGTGCTGATTTAGAGTCTAAGCTTACAGGACTTTTTCATTCAGTGACCACTCAGTGCTCTCCTGCAAAGAAGAGTTGTTCAATATTTAACCTTATACACCTGGTCCTGAGAGATGCTGAACACTCTGAAACACTTCTAAAATACTAAGAACTCAGAATTCTACTGGATAACACCTTTACACACGTCATTCCATGTAGAAGTCCAACACAGAAAATGGACACCACAACATAACAAAATCTTGCTTATTCTGTTCTCCGTGACTTTCCTTTCATCAACTGCTCGCACAACTTATTCAGATTACTTTCTTGGTCAATTGACTATTTTACAACAATTTTTCCTTACAGATATACTACCTCAAATGTTTTTTCTTCTCTAGTAGTTCAGAGACACTGCCAAAGCAGTTCTCAGCCCACATATTCACTCACCACTTCACGCAGCATCTTGCAAGGTTGAAACAGAAGCCGCTTTCCATAATCTGTTCCCTTTCCATTTCATGTGCACATCGGTCACAGCAAGTGGCTCTTCATTTAAAAAGAAATGCTGTTGATAGTCTTTCTATTAAAGAAGAAATAAAAGAAAAAAAGAAATCAACAATGTTTCTGAAACCTTATCAATCTAATTTTATGTTGATATCATTAATACAATGGTTTTTCTCATTCTTTATGTCCCTTCAGAAACAAACAAATACCCGGCCACCAATGAACCCTTATTTCACTTGGGTGAATACTATTTATTTTTTCTCTATGACCGAGGCTGTTAATACACGCTTACTTTTACATCAGGACCACGCTGACATCTAGCTAACTAGCATCCATACTTCTGGTATTTTCACTATCTACTGTAAAGCAAAACACTTCTTCTACTCATAAGCATTCTCACAAATGTTCCAGCGTTTATGTGGACAAACTGTTATGGTTTTTGAGGAGGACACACAAGCATCCCACAAGATGTCTTTGCAATTGGCCTTTCAGCTACCAATCACACCCCAAAGGGAGAGATTTTATTGTTACACGTGTATAGTTACAGAAAAGCATTACAGAAAAAAAGGGCAGCACGAACATAGCTATAAAAATAAGTTATAGTCTGATTAAGTTGACTCCTCTGCCATTCAGCTCAAAACCAAACAAATTAAAGTTTTAAAGGGATTTTGCAAGAGATGCCAGATTTGATTTAAAATGTTCAAATTCCAAAATGCTGCAAGAAAAAAAAAATAAAAATAATAATTTATAATAGATACAAATTCAGCATCATTTATTTTCCTGGACAAGTATGGCATTGTCTTGTTCCTCTTGTAACAGATATTCCAGTTGCAAGAGCGACAACTCAGTGCTCAGATCTCAGCAGGTAAGTTAAAACAATTCAAACGAGAGGTTAAAAAACAAGTAATAATATTAGTAGTAATAATAATAAAGGAGGTTTTATTTGCAACTTTGAAGAAAGAGCTTCTTCAAAACACTGAGAATTATATATATATATATATATATATATATATATATATATATATATTCCCCCTGTCTGATCAATTCAGGTAAAGAGTAAGTGCTATAATCTATTTTCCAGAACAAGATGAACACCCTGGGCTGCCTATCCTACTGTGCTGTAGAATGCTTTCTCCCCTTAAGTTTTTATAACACTCAACACAAACTATTAAAAACAACTGAAATGCAGCCTCTACTCTGTGGTTTAAGCCTCCTAACTCTGTTTGAAAGCACTACAGTTTGGAGGGGCATGCACAGGAAATTAAGATACTGAAAAAAAAAAGAGTCCAAACAAACAAACAAAAAACAACCCCCAACCCTGAACTACAGGTGAGAAAAATGCCAGGTTTTTAGGACTCACGGGATCATACAAGGCAACAGAATTCTATACTGCCTGACTGTCCAGGATTAGAGTCAATACAAGGCATCAGCAGACTGATAAGAACTTTTTTTGGCCTGTGTCAAGTGGTCCTTCCAAAGATGGGAAAAGCAATAGGTTGTGCTATTTACGCGGTTGTACAAACCTCCGATAAGGTCTGCGCACGCACTCATCCTTCTGCAACTATACGCTGTGCTACGTAAAAACCAACAAGTTGCCATGAAAAGCTACTAAGAGCCCAGGGCTGCTGGCTGGACAGCTCATGCCAGGGAACAAAGGTTACGATGCTGCTTTAGATTTGAGCAGCGTGTGACCACATCACATGTACCACTGCTGCCCTCGGTGCCAGCATGCAGCCAGGTATCCTCAGCATTAAGACAGCGATTCAAGATATATCAAGGGAGCATTTTAACGGCTTCTCACTTTGCTACCTGCAAAGACCGTGCGAATTTCAGCCAAATAATTAGCATGAGATACTAACAGGAAAGTTTGCACGTGTTCTAAAGCACAATTGGATCAAATCTTTCCTTCCCAGCAAAACTTGTGCAACGTCTCTGTGCAGCACTACCAAAGCGATGCCAAACTGCCCAATTATATCAGTTGGGATGAGCCAGCTGCCAAAGCCCGTACTCATTCAGCTTCCATCTGGGAGCACAGGGCAGCTTCATGCTGGTGACACAACGCTGATCTTAATGTGAAAGTACCAGGCGAGCCCTCGTAGCACTCCCTCCCGTGACTCTGAGCGCAGTTTTTCCGCTCGGTGCCATTCAGGCAGCGGGCAGGCGGCCCCGCAGGGCCCCGCAGCAGCCGTTCCGTCAGCACTCCGTTCTGTCAGCCCGCAGGCGACTCGGGAAGCAACTCCAGACCCTCCTCACAGCGATACGCGACTCCCGCTGCCAACCGCTCGGGCAGAGCGCGGCCCTCCCGGCCGGGGCGGCCTGCAGGAGGCAGCTCGTGCCCTGCCCCCGTCCCGATTCACACCTGCTGCTCTGCTGGGCGGACGCAGTGCCC
The DNA here is from genome assembly GCF_054131305.1 of Coturnix japonica. Taxonomy (NCBI): domain Eukaryota; kingdom Metazoa; phylum Chordata; class Aves; order Galliformes; family Phasianidae; genus Coturnix; species Coturnix japonica. The sequence goes on from NC_140663.1 coordinate 67,890,023, forward strand.
TGTGCGAGGCAGCACCTGGCGTGACGGGACTCTAGAACCAGGCATCTCTACGGTGGCTCTACGTTCCAACCCGAGCCACCCCGACTGCTCCCCAGCAACCGACGCTGCGCACAGCCCCTAACGCTGCCCCCTGCCAACACCCCGGCCCCACTCAGGGCCGGCCCTCGCTCGTCCCTCAGCTCCCGGCTCCCACAGCATCTCCTCGCCAGCAGTTCCCTGCCCCGGCTAGCGGCATCACAGAATGACCCGGGTTGGAAGGGACCTCAAGGATCATGTAGTTCCAACCCCCCTGCCTGGCAGGGCCACCAAATATACACCTTTACTAGATCAGGTTGTCCAGGGCCCCGTCCAACCTGGCCTTGAACACCTCCAAGGACGGGGCATCCACAGCCTCCCTGGGCAGCCTGTTCCAGGACCTCACCACTCTCCTCGTAAAGAACTTCTCCCTAACATCCAACCTAAGGAACACGGCGGTAACGTACAACACAGCAAAGCACAAGGAGAACAGACGGAATAAGTAAAGCCACGCCATCAGCGGCACCATCCCGCTCCCTCGCCCCCCCACCAGCCCGGCCGGGGCTGCCCCCGTGCAGCGCCGCGCGTTCCTTCCGCCCGCAGTCACGGCCGGCCGGGCTGCGGCCGGCGGCGTCGCGTCCCCCGCCGAGACCCGCCCCCCGGTGCCGCAGTCCCGCCGGCTCGCAGCGCTCGCAGCCCCCGCTGGCAGCAGCCCCGTGAGGTGGGACGCAGTACCCGGCTCCTGCGCCTCACGACCGGCTCCGGGCGGCGGTGACAGGTCCCGGAAGTGAGGTCGCGGCACACACCCCCCGCCATGGCCGCCCGCCATTGGCGGGGAGCCTCCTCGCCCCCCGCTTCCCTTCCCTCACCGCCGTTCCGCTTCCATTCCCGTCCTCTCGCCCGCTCCGGTACTCACCGCGCTCGGGAGGGAGAAGGCGAGGCCGAGACGCTGAAACTTTCCGTCAAGAGCGGAGGAGGCCCCGCGGTGCGGAGAGACGGCACGACGGAGAGCGAAGGCGGCCGTGTGGGGACAAAGTCTGCGCCCGCAGCTCTTATCCGCCCGCCCGAGCTATTTGTGGCAGGGGCCGGGCGCTCACGTGAAGGCGCGGCGCTCAGGCGGCACGAGGGGGGCGAGTGACCGGTGCCCTCCCGCCCCGCGGTACCACACGGGGGCTGCCCTCGCCTCGTCCTTAGTGCGGCCCCTCAAGCTCTTTCTCGCCTAATAAAGCCCAAACGGGTCTTAGCCGTAAGAATCGCTTAGGGACTGTGCCCTGAGGGCCTTCGCAGTGCCCTCAAGGGGGTGGAACGTGAGTAGGGCCCGAGGACGTGGTGATGAGGAGCTCCGTTCTGTTCTGGAAGTAAAGGCAACATCTACGGTGTAAAATCCTGAGTTTTGACTAAAAGAAAGCAAGAACCTAAACAAAACTTGGTCAAAGACTTTTGTTTCTTTAATCTCTTAAATCTTCTCAAGGTAACCCAAAACACAAATGCTGTGGTTTATAAAGGAGACAGCCTTCCCCCTTCTCCCCTCCCCCTCCACCCCCCCTCGTTACTGCTCCTTGACTGCTTATGAATACTGCATTTCTTCATTATCATTGTAATTGTTGTGGTTATCGCTACAAAAGCGATATCTCACTGGCTTGCTTTTTGTAATTGTATAATTGCATTGTTAATTTCATATTCTTACTCATTACTGTATGGAGCAGTCAATGGAGAAAACACAACGTGTTTCAAGTGCTTCCAAAAGGAAGATCATTTACATGTATCGAGCATACGCACATGGCTTGCTTATTTTTGTTCCTATGGTTCAGAAAATAGAAACATGGGACCAGAAGAGAAAGAAAGACAGCTCTGCCATGGAGCCTCAACATTTCTCACCCTTTGGGTTAAGCACATAGACCTGCAGGCTGGAGCACTCACTGCAGAAACAGCAATGATAGAGACTGTGGCACAACCAGAGAACATGCCTCAGTGAAAACAGCAGCTAACAGCAGAACAACAAAGCTAAGGAAAGCTGACACATTACCATAGTTGAAGACCTTTTCAAATGTGTTCTGGAGGCAGCCCAACTTCTCAACCAGTCATGCTGTTCCAAGTTCATCTCAAGCCAGGCCAACACCCAATGCTGCAAGAATTAGCAGGTTTAGAAAGTTAATTCCCAATTTTAACACCTACATATTTCCACACAGTCTGTATGTAAGGGAGCCCAGCTGATAACAAGGATCACAGACAATAAGAGATGTTATCTGGGATCAGCTTATCATTGTTTGCTTTTGCCCAGTTGTTGGGTTTTGTTGTGTTTTTTTTTTCTTTCTTTTTTTCATTTGTTTCCCTGAAAATATACCCAGTTAAGATGGTCTTCTGTACAATTACAAATATAATAGGTTTTGATTTCAGTTAATGATCAGCCCTTAAGAATATTACTAGTTGCCCTCTTTCAAGGAAGCCACCTAAAAGTTATTTAGCTTTAGGTGGTTTATTCATGTGCATACTTCTACTGCTAGTCTTGGAGATGGCACTGTGCAAGCATTACAGTAAAATTCCACACAACAACAAAAACAAAAGCCTGCAGTTGCAGGCTTTTGCCTTTCGAATTTACAGATGATAGAGATTCATCAGAGTCAGGGCTTTGCTTTTCCAGTGAGAAGCGTGCCAGGCTTTGTCCTAGCTCTTGAGCTTAGCTGTCTTTCCTGAGCACCAAGAGATGTTTCCTATGTGTTTTACTGGGCTGCACATTAATGTGATCCCGCATTGAGTAAAAACTTTAAAATGTTTATTGGAATTTAAAATAATCTGTGGGCCATTTCCTGTTGACAAGCCATGGGTTCCCCCTCCCACGCTCTCCAATAGCCAAGCTTGCAGCAGTCTCTGTCTGCAGCACAGTCAGTGAAGAACCACGTGGCCCAAGACCCCTCCACTGGATGTGTTTTCTTTTCCATAGATTGTGATTTGCCCATAAAAATGGCTGGTGTTGCAGGGTGTATCTGCAGTACATACATCCTCAAACATTTAAGCGGGAGGCCTTGCTGATTTATTTGGTACTGAAAGTGCTTTTTTGCATTCAGCTTCCCGACAGGGTTGCATGAATTCGTATCACAATTCAGATCTTAATGACACTAAATATCTGAAACATCCATGTTCAAATGTGCAAGCTTTTAGAAGTCTGATATTAGATTATTTACCAGGCTTTTAGATGGAATAAGCTATAATTACTGTTGCATTCTATTAAAGTGCAATAACAATATTGGTGTTGCTCAATGGATTGACAGTTGTGAAACAAGCAGTCAGACTTGTGCAGTGGCTGATTTTCCATCTTTTCGGCATCTAGCTGGTTTTGTCTGAGGTCTTCATCACACGTAGTCTTTCTGCAATAAAATGTTTTCATTTGCAAAACAAGAATGTCTTCCTGGCTATTAAACAACAGGCAGGGAGTCTTGCAGCAGCTATGTGGAAGAAGGTGAGCGGATCCAGTCAGCCCATGGATCACAGCTATGGGAATGGGATCAGCAAAAGCTCGCTGTGCCTTTGCCAGCTCCTCTAGCTCCTGGTGACATGCAGGAAGTGGGCTGCCCCTGTGCTCAAATATTTGCTGTGGTTTCTCTTGCTTATCCAGTGATAGGAATTTTAACAGACAATGTGTCTCAGGTCTGCTGTGTCATCATGAAAGACTTTCTTAACAAGGTCACTACGAGATGTAAAGTGGGGCCTTCCCATTAGGCATTTATCTGAACAGAAAGTGCAGCCCCAAACAGCATATCCAGTGTTTCATAAGCTGGAAAAGCTCATGCTCCATTTCTCTTTCTGTGGCTCATGATTTAATGATGGGCTACTGTTCACTTGCTGAAAACTATTTCAGTTTAACTGAATTACTCTCCCTAAAGGAAAAGAGGTGGCCAGACTCTCACAAAAGAACAAGCTTTATAAACAGAACTCACTAAAAGAAATATATCAAAACTTTTGAGTGTAATTTAAGATGTTTTATGCATAATTTTTGCAGGCTGGATCCTGCCCATTTGTGATCTTTCAGAATAACACAAAGTCAAAAGTCCCAAGTGATAATAAATGGAAGATGACAACACAAGTTACATCAGTTAAATGCATGGCTTAGTGCATATGCAATATGCAAATTATTCTTAAAGGACTGGTTCTCTCTCCAAATCAACCCACTTACACAACCAAGCTGGTGAAACAGAAGCAAATGTGACATGAGTCCATCCTTATCTTTCTTGCTGAAAACCTGTCCCACTGCAGAAGTGTCACAGAAAGGTCTGTGCTGGGATTAATGGTTGTTTTAGGGCAGGCTGTCTTTGAGGGCTGGTTGGCTTTAGATGCAGGTCCCTGGGCTATACTAGAGCAAAATTCTAAGAGTGGTTAATGAAAATGTTCTAAGATAAATCATCTCAAGCACACCTGCCTCATTTTAATATGACAAGTCCTGGACAGAACCAGAGAGCAGGTTACAGGTTTACACAAGCATAATTTTCCACAAAACTCTCTAGATACTGGATTATTCTTTAGTCTAAGTAAGGTTTAATTTCCCAACAAAATAAGAGATTAAAGTTGATAGCTATGTTTAACTATATTTAATTTCCATTACAGATGTTTAAGGTGCTGTTGATGTAAATTGTGGACCAAGACAGTAGTTTCTAAGGTAATCTTGCCCAGGTGGCCAAGAAGGCCAATGGCATCCTGGCTTGCATCAGAAACAGTGTTTCCAGCAGGAGCAGAGAGGTGATTGTTCCCCTGTACTCAGCACTGGTGAGGCCGCATCTCAAGTACTGTGTCCAGTTTTGGGCCCCTCACTGCAAGAAAGACATTGAGGCCCTGGAATGTGTTCAGAGGATGGCAACAAAGCTGGTGAGGGGTCTGGAGCACAGGCCTTATGAGGAAAGGCTGAAGGAGCTGGGAATGTTCAGCGGAGAGAAGAGGAGGCTCAGGGGAGACCTTATAGCTCTCTATAACTTCCTGAAGGGAGGTCATAGTGAGCTGGGGGTTGGCCTCTTCTCTTGTGCCATTAGTGATAGGACCAGAGGGAATGGTTTCAAGCTACGGCAGGGGAGATTCAGGCTGGACATCAGGAGGTATGACTTCTCAGAAAGGGTGGTCAGGCACTAGAATGGGCTGCCCAGGGAGATGGTGGAGTCACCGATCCTGGGGGTGTTCAAGGAGGAATTGGATGTTGTGCTGATGGACATGGTTTAGTGGGAGCAATAGGTAATAGGTGAACATTTGGACTGGATGATCTTTTAGGTCTTTTCCAACCTTGGTGATTCTATGATTCTATGAATTTCTATCCAACTTTGAAAGTGAATTTACTAGTTACTTCTTACTTGTTTGTCAGAACTTCAAGCAGGAACGTTCCAGATGTCAGTACATCTCTTCCTGTCTCCTGCCTCAACAGTTGTATATGAGATGCCAAAACTTACCATTTAACTCTTCTGGGCCCAAAGTGTTTAGAATTTCTCTAATAAACAATATCATTTTCATGCTGATGCTTTCAGAATTGCTATTGGATGGCTATTGTTATTGAAAACAATGATGAGAATTGTGGATTTACCTTTTGCTTAATGTGGTAATTCCCCCAACATTGTTACTGTAACTCATTCATTTCTCCATTTAGAAAAAAAAAGGGGGGGAGGGGGTTGTGTGTTTTTTTGTTGTTTTGTTTTTGTTTTTAAAGAAAAACTGTTGTTGGTGAACAAACACCTTTCTTACAGTAACAGTGGATTCATACATTACGGGTAAATGAAATGGGAAAGAAGTCCTGTCCAAGATCTTCCAGAGGGGAAGCCCACTCTCAACATTTCTGTAACATGTTAAGCAACCATCAGGGAGAGTATTAGCTTGAAAATATTTTACAGGAGCAAGCAAGTACTCTGAACAATAATCTGTCTGGTTCCTTCCTAAATACACTCTACCTCTCATCCAGACCCCTTCTTCCTCCAGTGTAAGATTCCTTTACTTTGCATTTTGGTTTCACTTGGCACTCTATGACCAGATTCAGCAGGATTGAGCAGATTGAATACTATTTAAATGTTTCCTGCTTCAAAAACAGCTTTTTTCCTATCCAGGCCTCTCACTTCCCTGCTTTTGCCCTGTTGGCTCAGCAAATTCTCTGCTGCCTCTTTTTCCCCAGTCTGCATTTCATATTTGGTGTTTCATTTGCCACACTGAGGTTCTCCACTTGGGCGACATCTTTAAAACCTCTCTGTCAACACCACCATCACTGTGACTCATGTCTTATTCATTATTTACTATTGCAACATATTTTTTGGTCTTCCTTCTTCCCATTCTCCAGTTAAAGCTATCCTTTACTGTCCCTCTCAAGCCTCTCTAGTATTTGCAACAGCTCTGTACTCCTTTCTGATGGCTGCTTCCGACAACCAACCCTTCTTTCCTCTAATACCATTAATACCATTTTCCCAAAGATCAGTACAGAACACAGAAGCAAGAAAGAATGCATGGTGGATCATGTTTCTTAATAGAACTAGCAGCTTATGGTCAGTTCTCTTTAAGACTTGTACTATGTCCATTATATTACCCACGCAATATGTGCGTATGTCCTTGCACGCCTGGATTAGCACACACCACAAATGGTTCTCCCAGCATACTTTGATCAATACTTATTTATTCTTGTCTGGCTTAAGTTATAGCCTTAGTCTAAGCTTCAGTAGTTTATGCACCTTTTTGTGTATTAGGAAGGAATTACCATGTCACGTCAGCTTCCTGTGATCTCAGCTCTTCACAAATAAGTCAGCCCGGACACAGAAATCAAAACTAAAGTTGTAAATTCTGTTTGCCTCCATACTAGGGATTACACTTCACTCCGCGTTCTTCACGCAACAAAGGTATAAGTACATTAATTTAGCAAGCAAATGCAGTGATTTTAAAAGTTACATTATGGCTGGAGCACCCAAGCAGAGTCAGTGTGAATCATGTGCACTTATATTTGTTTTCCTGCAAAGTCCGGTGGTTTGGCTTAAGCTGCTTTTGAAGGTGAGTTTAAAGTTAAGCATCTAGTTTGACTTTTTTATTTATTTATTTATTTTTTAGCAGAGGCAATTAAAGGGAAAGTACCGGTTGCATACTGCTTGGAGAGTGGCAGAAGTTCCACTCCCAGAAGCTGAAAACACACTGGGAGTTACTAGGACTTTGTATCCACTTCGGTGCATTTTCCAGAGCCCATCTAAGCAGACTTTTGCACTGCTCCAAGAACCTTAAAGCAAGCAGTTTATTTTTCTATTTGCTTTTGCTACAGTATTAGAAAACACCTAATTTTATTTTTTTTCCCAACCTGGAGAAAGAGCAAGACATTTTTGTCAGTGTATGTTTTCAAGTACATCATATCAAGTAGGAATTTTGAGTTTGGGTACTAGGGCGTGTAAATCTGATACTTATTCAAAGCAATTAGCTGAGTAACTATTCTGCTTAAATTGTTTTCCTACCCTGTTTTCCAGGCCATGACTAACTCTCACTGTGCTACACCCATTTTTTTTCCAGCATTCATGACTGATACTTTGAGCACATGCTAGAACAGCCTTTCATGAAGAACAACCACATATTTCATTTCTGGGCTCTTTACTCAACTATCACAGAAATACAGGTCAGATTTTTAAGCAAAAGAAGCTTGCAGTCGGGCTGATCCTTTTCAGGTGCCACTTTTTCCTTCACACTTCAAATTGACCACATTGTCATTGAGGTATTTCTCACTGTTCTTTAAATTGGTTTGCTTAGACATGTGAAAATCACAATTAACAGGTTTTTGAAAGCAAGACAGTACTTTCAAAATCGTTTCAAATGTTTGAATAAATAATTTCCAAACAAGACATTTTGCTTTATGGAAGAGGCCGTATGAGCTCTACAAATGCAGGCAGATTTACTGTGCCAGGACATATCTGCAAGCTTATTTCTTGCTAGATGTTCAGGGCTGGCTCATCTGAGGTGAGCAGCAGAAAGGCCGTAGTTTCCCGATACTGCAGACTCAGGAATGTCTCAGCACTACGTTCTCACTGTTTCCTCACTACCAGCAATTTTTAGGGCCATTCTGTGAACCAGATCAGGAGACCTGTTCAGCTGAGAAATAATTTTTAAAGGCTGCAGGAAATAAACATCATTTCCTGATCTAATTCCTGGCACATGCCCCATGTGCTGGAGAGACCGTGTGCTGTGATGAAGGAACACTGTCTGATTCCTTCCATCTGCAGTACCGCTGGAACCTGCCTGGCACCTGCACAGTCAGGCCTAGCCAAAGAAACAGAGGGGATGACAGCAGTGAGTGAGCTGAAGAATCAGAACAGAGAAAAGGGCTCATTTTAAAAGGTAGATGCAGGAAATCCTGACAAAGAAGGTGATTCTCAACTGGATGAAGAAGAGCAAAGCTGGTAAACGTCTTCAGGACTGTTGCAGGTCCCCTTTGTTTGGATATGCAAGCAGCAGTAGGAACCATGACATTCAAACCCGCTGAACTTAGGGAACCAGGGAGAGGAAGTATTTCACCAACACCAAAGCATCAGCTACTTAACACTGTATTTGTCCAAACTGTAATGAACAGTTTTAAGTAAGAAGATCTTATGGAGCCGTGTTTAGCTGGAATATCTGTGTGGGAGAGGGGTGGATACCTTTGGACTTTGTTAATAATTAGCTGGAGGAGTGTGCTAAAGCCTATGGAATGGATAGTATGGCAGTAAAAATACCATGACTCACTGAAGTCTGAGGTTAGCAAACGGACAGAAGTAAACAAAATCGCGCATGACAGGTCCTTGTGCAGATAGACTTGTTTCTCTTTAATGAAACTGCATCTGAAATGCTTCCCTCGCTTCTGGAAAATGCACGTGAATAAGCTGATACTAAACCTGCAAGAAATAAAAACTGTTGCATTCAGGGCCGGATATGAATCTAGCATGTTCTCCAAAGCTTTTCTATACTATTTGCAATATTCAGCCTATCTTCCGAACATTTTTTCTTTTCTCATAATAATCCCTATGTTAACATCTTGCCAGTTAAAAAAACAACAACACACACACAAGGAAACCTTCTTTTCTCAGGTCACTTTGCTCAAAAGGAAGTGAGAGCCAGGATAAAAATGTGGATATGTAATTTAAGAAAGCAACAGAAGGACATTCTGTGAGCAGCAGGCCCTTCTAGCCTGCATTTCACTATATGGGTGTCACTTAATGGTCAGTTGGACTGTTTTATAGAGCTTCCCCATTTTTTAAATTATTATTTTACCCATATCATTATAATTATCCTCTGATACCCCTTTTTATCTCATAGCTTGAGGTAACGCTCAACTTGTTGCTGCATTTGGCTTCAGGAACTGGCAGATAAAATTCCTCCTGTTTGAAAGAAAAGCAGCAAATATTCCCAAGTTGCTCTCCTACTAGCTACCCACTGCTTGCAGGGTTCACATGTATTTATTGGGGGAATTGCCTCTTTTGACAACACAGCTGGAGACCTCAAAGGTCCCCAAGCCACTGGAAGCACCAGGAGCAGGGCACACATAATGACTAAGTGCTGTTCCACAAGAACCTAAGTGCAAGAAGCATGGTACAGGAGTGTTTAGAGACTCACATAGATTTTGCATCTGTTTTAAATCATGCTACCCAACTGCAGTTTCTTTGATTACTCAATCCATCCATGTGCATGTCTGCAAATATTTGTTGAAGAACTTGAAATATTTGCTGTTTATCCTGGGGTGTAATATTTCATATGTTTGCTTAATGCCCAGACTAGGATTTTCAAATGTATCAGCTTGCTCAATATACCTTTAATCTATTTCCAGTTGCTCTAGAAAGAAAATAATTTCCTCTGTGTATGTATATAGACCCCATGCGCCTATTCTTGAAATGTTTACATTCTAGGAGTTAACCTGTTGAAGCTATGTAAAAGATTAAGCTCCCTGTCCCTCTCACACATGTCAGCAGGTTTGTCATCAAAAGAAAAAAAAATAATTAAAAAGCCTTTGCTGCAACATACTTGCAGTGAGCACCCTGCACTGCTGGAAAAATAGGGTGAAGACAAGGCCCTGCTATTTTATCTTGGGGTAAATGAGGCTAAGATTAATCAAGGGTGTGAGGGTGTTGACATCACCTAATTGCTTGGTAGTAGAATTACAAGTGCTGTCTCTCCACTTGAGATTTTACAGTTAGATTAGCTATTACATATTACCGTGCTCTAAGACAAGGGCTTTGCTGTAAATAAAAACAAACCAAAGACAATTACAGTACAAAGTGAAAATAGACCTTATTCTGAAGGGCAATGCCATAGTTTAATTTTAAGAACAGAAAATGAGTGACAGGATCACAGCATGGCTGAGGCTGGCAGGGCGCTCTGGAGGCCACCCCTGCTCAAGCAGAGCTCCTCAGGGCAAGGCACTGAGGCCCATATCCAGGCTGCTTCTAAAATTCCCAAGGCTCCACAACTCCTCAAACCAAGATGTCTCAGGCTCCAGAGCTGCACTTAATGGCGGTTATGGCAGCAGAGTAGTCCTTTAGGATTATGCTGATGTCACCGCTTAGCAGTGCTGGAAATTGAAAATTCCATTCCCTCCCTTCAGGCCCATATCTCTGTCATTTACATGCTTTGGGCTCAAGCAATTTTCAGACCCCCAAGCAAGTAAAAATTTGACAAAGATTAACCAAGTAGAGTAAAATTTTGGTTAATCTTAGTCAAATTTTCACTCATTAAGGTGACGAAAAGGCCAGATTATTTTCTGTAGGTGCATGAGTTGGGCTGACTCATTGAGGCACAGCAGAGCAGGCCCACAGGAGAAGAGACAGCCTCAGCCAGGGCAGGAGGAAGCTGGATCTTCCCTGTCGCGGCTGTAAGTTGTTACATAAGTTTGGTTGTTTGTTCAACCACACCTGGGACGAAGGTGGCAAAGGCCACTCATTGGGATGTTTAAAAGTAGATCAAGGAGTGGCTGAAATCACTGGTGGGTGGTTTGGTTTTCCATATGACCAAGGTTAGTTACTCTTCTTTTCTCCCCGCCTCCTCTAAGCTCCTTGACTAGGGCAGTGTTCCCCTAAGCAAGCCTCCCACTGTCCTTTCCTGCCATCATTGAATCAGTCCTTAAGGCCCTATTTATTCTGCAAACTTTTTGTTTTTTGATGCATTTTTAATTGACTTCCATTGACATAATTATACTAGAGTTGTTGCTCCTGCTCACCTGAGCAACCACAGCAATTCGTTGGGACAAACATCTCACACTGTTCAGTTCTGTAGAGCTCTCTGTGTCTATAGATAGCTTAAGATCCTGAGATATCTTAACAGCTTTCATTTGCAACTAGCTGCAGGAAAATCAAAGACCTGAGTCAGTCGTTATCTTCAAAGAATCCTCTGAACCACATGCAGGAAAATACATATAATTAAGTAATACAATTGATTTACCCATTTTTTAGAGGTTTGAGCCAAAGCAAACTGTCCTTAATCTAAACTCATTTTATCTCCAATTAAAAATAAAAAGATTAATATAATACTGAATTTTTAAATAACTGCAGTTCCTAGAAGTGCTCATTTGGAACAACCAAACCTTTCCCCCCACCTCTCTTAAACTGACCTTTTTCACTCCAGAAATAGATGTTTTACAGCTGATATATATATTATGCTTATGATGTTTTCATTTAGAAAGATACCTACAGATGTTAAATTAATCTAGACAGATTATATTTACCTTTGAGACATAGCTACAGTGTTTTCTCTTGGAAGGTATTCGTGTTTTATTTGGCTCCATGGTTCATGAAAGTCTGGCTTTCTCTGCACAAATTATGGCTGATCTCATGCTTTTTCTCAGACATCCACTCATGCACATACATATGAAAGATGTGTATAATGCTACCTGAGGATGTACTTCAGAATCTGTTTTGAATTTGGTTGCTAATTCAATGGCTCTGCTTTTTCCTTCTGAAAGCAATTTTAGTGTCGAATGGGACTGAGCCTAGCAATACTGTTCTCTAAGTAGCCTCCTGGTAGAGCTACTCCATACTGAAGAGATAAGCCAGATCTCAAGATAGATATAAGTCTGGCAATACAAATGTATGAAAATCTGTCTGTTTGCAGCTCTCTGAACACGTATGGCTGGACTCTATACTGCTCCAATGTGAAAAACCAGGCTGTACCCAGAGCAGCCTGTACCGGATATGAGGCTTCTGATAAGCTCCTGGATACCAAAGATTATTGAGCAAACATGTTTGATACAGCAGTACACTATATTATATTGTTTTTTCCATTGCTGATCACAAGTCATCAAAGCGCTAGTAAAAAGTAAACATTTCAATTCCAAGGCTTTGGGCTTCAGCAAAATTAAAACTTACTTTTAAAAAATCTTCATGTGCCTTAAAAAAGAAAAACAGTACAGCTTTTTTGTTGTTTTTTTGGTTTTTTTTTGTCTGGATTAATTCATTGGAGCAATGTGCTAAATACAGTGAGCCATTCTTCTTAGGATCGCACGGATCAAGCCTCAGTTCTTGGCAAGCACACCCTTCATACCATGCATGCTGCAATCCACCAGTGTTATTTTTTATTCATGGCAGGAGAGCAGAATGATTACAGCAAGTTAAAGGATAGCTCCTCCCTGAGGATCTTACGCTATAGCAGGAGCTACCGCAGAGGAGTGGGGGAACACAAGGGTTGCCATAAAGGTCATGACAAAAGCTTGATGTGGCACGTGATGTTCAGACTGGGGCTCAGTTGTAGGTAGTTGGTATTAAAAACGGGGAATGCATGTACTGCTGAGATGTACCAGATGCAGAAACATTGTGAAAGGAAGAAAAAAAGACCTTCAATTGTGCATTGCTGGTAGTGGAGACCTTGGATTGGAGTTAGAAAGTAGAAGGATTCTGTAGACACTTCAGTCCTTTAGTCCCCATTAGGACCAGGCAACCTAACTCACCCCATGCCCTGTAGGGACCTGAGCAAAATGACAAGGTTTTATCTCACTTTTTATGGTGTTCTGTGAGAGAAAAGTCTTGCAATTATTTTTGCCTTGCTGGATTCCCCAATGTAGAAGTGATACAAACACAGAAAGTTATTAAAAAACCAAAAACAAACAGAAAACAAACAACAACAAAATTCAGGAAAATTACATCCCAGACTTTTGCCAGTATTACTACCAGAAAGTATCAGTGGTCACTGTGGTAAAATTATAGCATTATCTGTAATAAGAAAAAATTGCTTTTTAGGAGAAAGGAGATAATGCCTAACTATCAAAACCATGTTTTGTTTGTATCAGGCAGAATGAAGCCTCAGATCTCACATGAGATGACATTGAACATAAAGAGATTGATTAACGTACCTTTTTTTCCCTCCAGCACAAATGGAAATTAAATCTACCTTACGCCATTAGAAACTGCATCATAGCATCCTGATACAAGGGCATTGACATATGCTGCAACCATTTTTAGTAACTGCTCAAAGCAGGAGTTCTGCATGCCCTGTTAGGGATGATATAGAGCCTCTCTACCTGATACTCACAAGGCCATACCTTCTGCTGCTTTTCAGAAGGTCGCAACTTTTAGCTGTGCCTCTTTCCAGATGCATTTGTAATCAGTGCTTATCTATCATACAGCCTGGGTTTAACTGCAGTGTAAGAGCTGCAGCTCTTTTGCATTCTTATCTATATTACTATTTTCCTTGCCCTGCTGCCACAGATGAAATGGCTTTTTGCCAGGTTCATAGTACAGAAATAAAACACCTTCTTTTCCTCACAGCCCCTACACTTGAATGCAGAGATGGCAGTGGTATCAAGAAACAAACTGAAAAGTTGCCTGCTAGCACAAATGTTTCTTGCTATAACAGTACTAGATATACCAATGTGCTTCTGAAGAAAAGTTCACTGTTTAATAAAAGTAGTGAAAAACACAAACAATATGTATTGTAGGGATCCCAGGCCTGGTGACAAACCAGGAATTTTGATGTTATAGTTGATATGACTTCAACATTCAGCTGGCTTATATGACTATTCAGCAAGCACCACATGTAGCAAATGAAGATTAGTGCCCACCTAAATTACATGCAGATTTGCTGGAAGGCAGACAATAACTTTTAGCTTTAATAGCACCAGTTACTGTCATTTAAAAGTATTTCTCCTTTCACTGACAAGAACACAAATAAATGATTTCCATTAAGCTCTTCTGCTTTTTATTCCCAATAACAAAATTCTGTCTCTACAAAAAGCAGAGAATATCTGCCCTGGAAATTATTTAAAAATAAGAAAAAAATATATTTTATGTTTAAATTACTCTCCAGTAGGAATGAAACACGGCATTCCCTCCTCTGAGGATGTTCTCAGATGTGAACAAACCAGAATCTACGCAACTTAGTCACAAAAACCACTGAAGTAAACCTTAAATCCAGTTTTAGGAAACCATGAAGTACTATTTTACAGTGCTCTGTGAACAGTTTCGTATTACCAGCAGTTGGCTTAAAATAGTAACAGAACAATTGTGCCATCCTCAAAAATAATCATCCTGTCATGTGAAAAATATTTGCGTGAAGTAAATGGACATTGAGTAACTGCGAACTTTTGTACCGGTGGCTTATGTTGCATCAAGACATGTTACAAACAAAGTGGGGAGACTAGGAAAAAAATGGGCATACAGCAGCTTGTACTCTTTTTCCATTGTGTTGTGTATAAGAGCATCCTTCAAACAATGACAAAAAGGCTCGCCTTTACTACAAATCTTAAACACACCCAAACAGAATAAAATAGGCTTGCAGGCCTGATTCTTGCTTATTGCTAGTCCCTTTGACTGGTACTTGGAGCTCTGTGATTTTTTGTTCTTCCATCTGAAACCATCTAGCAGAGACTTCCATAGCATAAAGAGTAGCAATTTGTCTTCAATATTGTTTGAGATTTTTCGTACTGGGACAGATCCTGACAGCAACGCTGCACTGTGAATTGTAACCCTTAGTTACAAGTTGAACCACACTCACCGTTGAAGAGAGGGGAAACCAATGCCCCAGCACGCACAAATTCGGGATGCAGCCTCCCCATGTACATGTACAGACCCTGAAGTTGGAGCTATGAGAAACTGATGTCTTTGTCCAGCTGCTGCAATTTGGAAACGATCCTTTCATTCCCTCTGCTTGCTTGGAAATTGTAAGAAAAAGGTTTAACATCTCTAGCAAAAGAAGTCATGATTCACCTGTGTATAGGATTGGTTTTACAGCTGGGTCTAAGGTTCTCTGATTTCAGAGACTTGGGAAATATTGAGGATCCCTAAATTTTCACTGTATTGCTTCTTCTAAAAATGTAATTCTTTTTAAAGCCAAAAAAGAAAGACGAGGCTTTGAGGCTTTCTCATAATCTTGGTACTGAATGAAATAATCACAGTGGACCTTTGTGCATTAAATAAAATCCTACTTTTTCCTCCACTGTAAAACACCAGTGAAGGCACAGGAATTAATTCTCTGAGTGAAAAGTAAGTATTAGAATAGTGGAAAATGACTAGTTTTCATTAGAAAACCCAGAAATTTGAAGTGCTGCAATAGTGGCAGTGCCTGGGTTTGATCAGGACTCACCCAAAGGGCTCTGTCCACATGGCCTGAAGCTCTCTTTTATTTCTGGATAGTTTCTGCCAACATAGTGACCCCAACCATTAATTTAAGAAAGAAAGGCTTGCTGAGATGGTGCTTTATCTCCTCTCCAAGAAGCAAAAAACTGAACACTTTGCTTTTGCTTAGATCTGTAGAACAGGGTAATATCATGGAAATAATTTCATGGAAGGGCTGGCTAAGCGAGAAGTTTCCTTATGCTGAGCTGCTTTGGTTCTTTAAGTAATGCCATTAATCATCAGGAAGTACCCTGCATGCATTTCCAAGTGACTGTAAGCTTTCTTATTAAATCCCTGTAGCACAAGCTATTGCATGCTGTTGGTCTGTAGATGGCATCGTTATAAGATCACTAATGAGTATTCATAGCGAAACGTGATGATGGGAGAGAAATAGCACAGGTGCTGCTCCCTTTTGCACTGATATGTGTCCAAGTTAATAGGCAAACACTAATCTACTCCACTTTTGACTATTCAGTTGCCATTTTTTTACGTATTTTGTGGGAAATGGATTTCTTTAAATCTATTATTCCCCTGGCGCTGTGGGGTCTACATCACCACACTGCGCATAATCCCACTGTTCACCCACCAGAACCTCATCTAAATGCAGGGACATGCACATCCGCCACCAAAGGAGAAGCACATTCATCTGTTTTTGGTTGCTGCAAATTGCTATAGAAAACCTCCACACACAATCCAGAAAGCGCAAATACTGCATCTAACATTTCCATCAGCATCACTAATGTGAAAGCTATGATTTCCCTGTTACTTTTGGCACTTCAGTAACTCAAATTAATGCATGTATCTTCTTCATGTGTCTGGAAATTTCATCTTCATACATAGCAAACAGCGATGCTCCCAAGGAAGCGTTACCAACTAGCTTTCCCAGGGTGCCTGATAAAACATTGAACAATCTAGATTAGTCTGTGTTGGTGGCTGGGTTTTTTTGTTCATTTTTTTTTAGTATATCAGACTGAGAAAGGCACAAATAACACATCACCACTGTGACACGGTGTGTAAGAAAGAGGATAATTTTATCCAGTTTGGAGAGATCTTACTTTCAAACTATGCCGTACTAATAGTCATTAATGACACTAAAGACAACGATAAACATCTGACCTCTAGTGGCAGCTATCTCAAAAAATGCTTTAAAGACAAAGTGAAGGAGTTGGAAAGAGAAAAGAATGTGGTTAAGAAATAAAGTGGAATTGTAAAAGGCAACCCAAAGTTTCATTAATTACATTGCTAGTATTTTTTTTGCTCAGATATCTTTTCTGTTGGAATCATTGTTTGGTATCCAGGATAGTTTTGCTTCGAAAACTTATTCTCAGATCTTTGAAATTGCTTAAGAAATGTGCAAATGGTTTTCCACAAAGAGGTTTTCCAAAAGAAATACAGCAATATTCTAACAAACTTTATATCTTCATGCAGAATCTTTTTAGTAAGTTGGTCGCATTGTTTGTTCCCCTTTTGTGCATACACAGTTAATCAACAAGCAGGCTTAGATTCTCATTAGACTTCATTCCTTCTCCACAACCAACATGTAACGTTTCTGAGTGAAAATTGATGCTTCTCAGTCAGCACTCTACATCAAAACTGGTGTTCCTGTTGGACTAAAAATACTGTAGCAATTCCATAAACAAAGGTCATAGCCTTCCTAATCAAGTGGCTAATCCAAACATTAAGTCCCCTCATGAGAAACAACAGTGTTGTTTAAAACCCCATAGGATTATATTTCAAAGCTCTAGCTAGCATCGTTACAACACAAACGTTCTCCTGAGCCAAAAACATTAGCTGCAACCTAAACCTACTTTTCCTTCCAGCTTCACAAAAGCTTCAGACCAGTCTAACAGTCTTGTTAATGTGATCGTGACAAATCTGCAGAGTGGCTGGGGCAATATTAGTTTCAAAGGTTCATTATTTTTAGAGTTTGACTTAGAATAACTTGGGCTTATTTCCTGAAGCCAGGATGAAAATGGAGTTATGTAAGACTCAAATCTGTTTGCACTTTAAAAGCAAGTTGGTACAGCTATATGAAGATATCACTTCTGTAAGGAAAAAAAAAAAAAAAAAGCCACAGTAGCAAATACTGCAGCCCCTTTAAATAATCACTTATGACATAATAGGGATAAATTTGCTTTCTTCTGGTTGACAAACACTGATTTGAGAAGGGTCTACTGTAGACCAAGATAAAATTGTTTAATATTTCTCATTAAAAATTATCAAACTCTCACAGTTATGTTTAAACATAGTTTCAAGCTTGATCCACTTACTTATTTTCTATTTAAGAGAAAAACTTCTGTACTGTTTCTCTTTCAGAAGCCTGTGAGAATCAGATTTTGTTTGGTCTGTTGAGACTAGTTCAAAATCTCCTTCCTCATCTTCAAGGTGCTTTGGCAGGAGCCCAAGATATCCAATGGCTTGTCCTACACAAGATGTCAAAGTAAATTAACAGAAAAGATGTGAATTTACAGTGAATATAACTAGCGCACGTGTAATTCCTTCGTGAACACACATTTAGGAGTCAGCTGGCCATAATTACCTTAATTCACAGTTGAAGTGAATTAAAATGAAGTAAACTGATGGTTTATCAACATGGGAGAGACACTGTACAATAAGCTCATTGTCAATTCACAGTTCACCAACAACTTCGCTCTGACTTCTCTTGCAGAAATACAACATGCCCTCAAGGTGCCTTTGTATGAGGTAATTTAATTTTTTTTTTTTAGGGGAAAAAAAAAAGAAGCTATATATTGAAGTGTAGGCTGATTGATAGCAGGTGCAGAAGTGATTGTATTCCAGCGGTGCTGCATGTAGAAAAAAAAAGGGTCAGCATCTATCATCTGTTCAGCTGAGGTTTCTCTCACGTTTTGTTACCATTATGGCACCTTCTACACTGTAGGGTCCAGTTTGACTGCAGCAAAGTTGTCCGAGTCAGAAGCATTTTCATAGCAGGGGATGAGGAAGCAGATGAGTGCCAAGTGCCATCCTTGTTTATTGCTCAGGAACTTCACCTTGTGGGAGTGTAGACAACCATTAACTATTTCTGAATAAAACCATACAAATGCAGTTACACGCTTCAACTTGACAACATTATCCAGCTTGGTTTAGCTTTACCAAGTATTTCAGCATTAATTTCCCCCCAAATGTCTACTAGAATTAATGGCATTTTCTGTTGGCATAAACAAACCAATGCAATAAGGAATAAGGAGAAATATTTCTACATGCAGTACTCCATTTAAATTTGATCAGCACAGTTAGGCAGACCCTGATATTATTATCCACTTACGAAAACATCACTGGTTCTATTCATTCAGCCATTTCTGCTCATTTTTCCAGGCACAGAAAGTTTGCACTGTAGCATTCCTTGTCAGATTTGGTTCCCGTCCAATACCTGATGAGCACATTAACAGTGCTCCCATTCATATGTTGCAGACTGCCAGTTCTATCTAATTTTAGTTCAGTTGCTATTTATAGTTAGATTGCTGTGTTTTCTCTTGTGAAAGCATTGCAACCATGAGCCGGGGGGGAGGGGGAGGGTAGGTATGTTCTCGTTCTGTTTGACATTCAGAATTTTCACATTTGTAAGTTACCCATGTCCAAAATACTCTGCCGTCCTCCCAGCGTAACACTGATGCTCCCTGTAATGATTTACACCAAAAATACAGTGGCACAGTTGGCTATTTGTTTCTCAGCCCACCAAGATATGCACTGTGCAAATTGCATGTGCAGTCCTACTGTTGCCTATATATAAGTAAGGCAGGTAGTATGGAATCACAGTCTTGGCTACATATGATTTTATGAAGAAAGATTTCAAGGTGCAAAGGATAGGGGAGAGGAAGGCAAAAGGAGAATGAATATACCAAGAAATGTCACGTTGCTACGATCAAATAATCCTATCAACATACACACATCCTTATGCATACAGGTATGTATGTATGAGAAACTGAGAGACAATAGGAAGGAAATTAATAATACAGTTAATTTCATCTTGCAGTAAAACATGAATGTGAAAAGTGAGCACTTTGTAACCATTTCCTTTAGAAATGTTTAAATCATATATAGCTTAGTGCTGTGAAGTAGTATAATAATCTTTAGACAAACACAAACTGGACTCTTCCATAAAACAGACAAGTCATTACATATTTTAGCAACTGGTAATTGGTTTGCAGTTTTGCTGACCTGACAGGACGGCAACCAGACAGGTGGATGAAAAATTAGCTTTCATGTTTTTAAATTGAAATTCAGTTTGTTTTCATCTTGTGATTTTAAAATGAATTCTGACCTCGATAGGAGGAGGATCTGGAGACAGAGTTTCAGCCCAGATTGGAACATTCTGGAGTCAAAAGACACAAAGCTAATAGCTTTTAATCCCCTTTTGTCTCTGTACTGCTCTCTGATATTGGAAATACGTCTCTCCCATGTTTCTAAATGGTGTAGCAGGTGTTATGTTCCTCTTACGTCTTATCTTGCTTACGTGGAATACATACTCTAATGATGCTTCATTCTTGCTCCAATAGCCACAAAAACTTAGAAGCCAGAACAGATGAGAATCACAATATAAGTCACAGAAAGTCAGAAAATAATCTTAGCACTCAGCTACCTCAATTGTCATCTGAGTCCTAGGCAATATGTGTATTACAAGGGTATCAAATCAGCACAGATTTTGATGGAGTTGAAATTCACATTCAGTCTATCTGGAATTATTCTGAGGTTGAGGTGAACTGGAACTGAACCAGAAAAGTAGTTGGAGAAAGAAATAACGGTGTGATTTGGTGGATACCATGACTCGAATGACAAAGAATAATTTCAGCTCTATTAATTCGTATCTGACTATCCCACATGGTAAGAGTCTATGACCACCAGCCCAGAGGTCACAGGGCTACAGAAAACAGCCATTACTCTAAGGAGGCAGAACTTGCTTTCACTCTGCAGTGACATCAGTAAGGCTGTGTTTTTCCCTCTCTCCTCCCCAGCCCAACACAGATGTTCCAGAAAAACAACTAGTTTAGATGTTACTGTAGATACACGCTGCAGCATTGCCTAATGAGAATTACAGGTAGAACTGTAACACTTAGAGCTTTAAAAGGGCTCTAGATTAACAAATATTTATATTAGTTTGATCTTGATTTATGGCGGATGAAAATGTTCCGTGCATGTTACTGGCAGGATACTATTGAGAAACCTTTGCAGCTGCAGGCATGTTTGTTTTCTTTTGAGGGGATGTAGAAAGAGGAGACTCAGCATGAGAGGCGACGGCTTCGGCTGAGGGCCGAGAGCCCAGAGAGCTTTGAGCTCAGCTGTCCCTGCCAGAGCCCAGCACCTGCGGGGTGGATAAAGCACGTGTCTGTGCATTGGGCCAGCTGGCTGGCATCACACCCATCCCACTCTGAAGTCCTCAGAGCTCCACCTGGGGCTGTTCTGCCACTGCCTACTCCAGGACCTGCCCGGCACAGGGCCCGGCAGCATCCCCTGCACACCCACAAGGGATGCCTGCTCCCAGCTCTGCTCCCTGGGGGAGTGCGGTACTTCCATCCCTTCTACCTCCTCGAAACAAAAGATGTGCACCACACCGAGCCACCCTCCATTTCCCGCAGCGTCTACTGAGCAAATTAAACTACACTCCACTTCCTCTTTTGCGATAACCTATTTTTACCCGATCAGGACAACACGCAATCTCTGCACACCGTAACTTTTCCTTTCATCCACGGCCACGGTCGGGCCCCGATTAGGGTTCGGGCAGCACCGCTCAGCTCAGCCGCGGCCGCCTCCCAGCGGCCCGCCCAAGGCCCTGCAGGCATTCAGGGACCCCGGCCGCTGAGCATTGCCCGACACCTCATTCAGTGCACATCCCAGGCCGTTTAGGGTATTGATGAGCTTTATTACGGCCACAGAACAGTAACCGATCAGAACAAAACTATTTTCTGCAGCATCTCTCATTTCAGTCTGCACGTGGACTTCACCTATTTGGGCACACGCTGCGTGTTGTTTCGTAGCCAAAGCCTCTCTTTTCCATCTTGCCTGCTCTCTTTGCTCTTAGTGAAAACACATCATTTTCTTAGACTAGGAGAACATCGCTTCTGTAATAATTTTACCAACCAAATCCACTACGCATCTTTTTTTCCATGAAGATTTCATGCTGTGTAATACATCTGTGAATAAACTCCTCCCTGGAACATTAAAATGAAACCAAGAAGCTTACTGCTTACATCAAAGCCAACACAAACAGGCCTCTGCTGAGGACTGGAGTAAGCAGCTCTGCAACCCAGATCTTGGGGGACAAAGAGCACCAAGTTGAAACAGAACTATTTGAAAGTGCCAAGAGGGAAAGTAATTCTTCTTTCAAACAGCAGCTTTATGTTTAGTCAGTAACACTTGCAAAGGAGCTGAGAAATTCTGTAGGAGAGCACGATGGTACTTGGAAAATAAGTAAAATCTACATGAAGCATAGAAGGAAGACGTTGAGATATTCATTTTTGGGGTGCGTAAGTAACCCGTGATAATAAGTCACGAGCACTAGAGCATCAGTGCTTTTCTTTCTCATTTCTATTGCTTCTACTGATTTCCTTCATTAAAATGTCATAGAATTTCAGGTGTCTCACTTCCTGTCTTTGCTAGGGAGCTTTGTGTGTACATCCCAGAATCTCAGCACTAACACTGGACAATGACTCTTCTGCACCGTTTTCCAGAGTCTGGAAGGTGAAGCCCCTGGTTTATATTTCTGATGTCTCTGCACATGTCATCCATCCTTCACAGCTCTCTGATGACCATGTCAGACCTTCCTCCAGCCTCTCTTTACATTCTCTTTATTTCAGTATGATGTGTTATATTGAACCATTATTGCATTATTTTTTATCATCTTCATATACATACTGACAGCTTTAACAGCACTGAAACAATATCATTTGCAGCTTCTGTGTTTCTTTCTTATTCCTCCCTTTGCCATTTCTTCCCTATTTGCTTCAATATTCAGTGGACATTTACACCTGCAAGTCAGGAACTGTGCTTCTAAAATTTCTTCTCCCCTGACTCTTTATTCCATGACTCCTTGCACACTGGGAATGCAAAAGCTTTAACATCTGTTGAATATTGAACTGCAGGAGATCCTTCTGGCTCTCACTTGGCTCGCTGAACCTCACACATTTGGGAGTTCAAATGCTGTTCTAGGCAAATTTTCATTCTTGAGGTCGTTTGACATGGAATTATTTTAAGCCAATACATACAGTTCACTTGACTAGAGTGTGTCCTGTTGGCCAGGAAGAATCCACACTTTGAGAAACTCAGATTGGATTGATCAGACTCATCTTCCGACTGCTTCCAGCATCAGATTTCTACCTCCTGACTTAGCTGACTTCTTCCTCTACTAGTTCATCTTGCTGTCCTTCTGGCACAACAGATTATTTTTCCAACTTGATCATGTTGCATATATGCAACCTCGCATTTTCATGACCTGTTGAGTCACTCTCTACGTCCTTCCTTCCTTCTGCTTCTATTTTCCATGTTCATGATTTTCCTCTCCTTCAGGAGAACATGGACAAACATCATCTTACTGGCTGTCAAATGTACCTTGGCTTGTATTACTTTCAGCCTACTAAACGTTTGGTTTTAGCACCAGGCTGGATACATTTCAGGGTATGAATTACAACTACCAATCCCTTAGTGTATATCCAGGCTTCATTCTGCTCCTCAGGAACTCCTGTACTGGGTTACAACAGACTTAAAATAAGCAAGTAAAAGACCATTGTGTCTTTACTACATTTAATCTATCCATCAAACCAAAAAGCAAAAATTTAATTTTTTGCAAAAATCTTTATTTTTCTTTAAGCCTCCTCTAGCTGCAAAATGTCTCTTAAAGTCTAACAACAGCTGAGTGGGATATTTCCAATTCAATAAGCTTCAGGAGGTTTCTTACAACATTCATGAATGCAAGACCTACCTCTACTGATCCAGCCAGGTGCATGTTGGCCACAGACGCAAGAATGCAAGAAAAGTTTTGGCTGCAAAGACTCCATGTCTCACTTTAGTTTGGAAATGGATGAATGGATGGCACACCTGTGAAAACCCGGTGTGGACAGAAATCAACAGAAAGCACTACAGACAAAAATGAGAGGAAGAGATTAACTTTTATTCAAAGATACAAAGAAATGTAATGGTGCCTAGCAGAAATGAACTCTAATTTTCTGAGAGCTGATGTCATTTTGTGTGAGAAGCTGTTTAGATATATATTAAATATATATACGTATATATATATATATTTAATTTTCAGATGTTTTTATTTTCTGAGGAAAAAGTGCTGAGAAAGGAAAGCCATCTAAGCCGTAAGTATTATTGCCAGGTCCCATAACAGCTGTCATCCTCTGCCTTTTCTAGCTGCAGAAAAATTAGCATCAGTGTACTGTTGGTCCAGAGTGACCATCAGTGTCAGGCCTAGAGCATGAGGCACAAACAAGACTCCATTGCATCTCAGACAACGAAGCTGTGCACTTTTCTCACTGGAAATATTCTAGATTTTGCTTGACAGTATCCAGGATAGCCTAACCTAAGTCTCTGTTTCCAAGTGTGGTTTGGACCAGGTGATCTCCTGAGGGAGAGGCTGTCTGACCCAGACTTTACTGTGATTCCATAAGGCAGCCACAGTGCACAGAGAGGGGAGAAGGACAACGTGTGCAGAGCCAGGACAGACTCAGGACACAAATCAACATGGGGCTGTGTGTCGTTAAACATCTACAGAACATGTTGTCAAACACAGCTAACATGACTAGAGTCTGTCTGATGCTAAAGCATCAGCAAGACATCCTCAGAACTGCTGAGCTTACTTATAGCCAAAAGATAATACATTACAGCAGTGCTGTCATATCCATTAATTTCCAAATGCAGTTACTTCTGAAAGTTCAGAGATGTCTGGTTATTTAGAGCACGGGAATATGTTGCCAAGTCTCTTAAATTAGCCAAATAACTCAACAGCTGATACACTCGGCATGTAAAGCAAAGGGAGATCAATGCGTTTAGTTAACAGGATGTCTTTATGCAGTGCGCACAGAGACTCACTGGATAGTATTATTTGAGAGGCTTCTTAAGTGAAATTGAAGTCTAAATCATCCAATGTCTCCAGGAAGAAGCCTATATATATTTCAGATGCAAGAGTGAGAGATTGCGTCAGCGGATTTATATGTATCAGTTTACTTTTAATTAAACTTTGTGCTCTGCTCTGGAGCCTGTAGCATTTATTGCAGCTGGGGAATTGTGGTTTACTGCAGCTCTTGGTTGACATTAAGTAGGCTATAGAGCCAGAAGAGTGTTTACAGGCCCCCGTTATTGATTCATGGCTGTTTTCTGCTTGTAGCTATAAAGCACAAAACTAAAGCTATATTAAGAGTTTGAGTTTTTCCCCCACGATGAGAATCTAGATTTACCAGCAAAAGAAAAATAGGCGTTTTCAAAATTTAGAACTGACCCGCAGTTTCTGTTCTTATTTTATCAGTAGCATGGTTTATATTTGAATGTTTTCTTGTGTAGAAAACAAAAGGCTGCATTCACCTCCAACAGGTAGGTGTATAGCAACTGCAGGATTAAAAGGTTCAGCCCCTCCAGTTGCTGTTTGATAATTAACCGATATCTGTCAGTCACCACAATCTAACTTAGCAATACTATAGAAAATCTCCAGCTTTTCTGTCCTTAAATTTCCAGCAAGTCTTGGAACATAAGCAGAGAATATTATCCCTGTTCTACAGATAACGACATCAAGTGCCTCTTTCTATGTTGGTACAGTATTTTGACCTTCTGTTATTTAAACGTGTGTAACAGCAGCAAGAACTGCTGCAATACGGTTTAAGCTACGACTTTGTACGTTCATTCTATTACAGAATCTGAATTATGTGTCCCACTGGAATGGTTGTAATTGAGTGCACAAACCAGGTGCAAGGACAAGAGGCTCCTGATGGAAAGAACAGAACCAGAGGAACATCTTCATGGCTCTTGTATAAATCAGGCGTATGGTTTTTTACAGGTACAGAAGCATAATGTACAGGGGACTTTCACCCTTCACAAAGTCTGCTGTCAATTTGAGATGGCTTTTAGTTGCAAGTCTATTTCCTAAGCAAAGCAGGGATGCCTCCCAAATTGAAGCAGCTTTAAGGTTTATCTTCACCATGTTCATCTCCAGAAACCCTCTTTTCCAGCCAAGTAACTGCTGCAAAAGCACATCAAAAGGAAAAGCACCTAAACAAACACAAGTGCCACGGAGTTTCTTGAAGAAACTCTTTTGAGATAGAGCTCTTACCATGAAAAAAGCCTTTCACAACTTTTAAACTAAAGTGAAAAAGCCTCTTCTCAAAATTAGCCTCTAACACTTGGAGGAGCCATCCTGAGCTCAGACAGGAGTGCTACGCCTGCTGTAGCTGTTCAATACATCTCTCTCCCTCTCACCTCTCTTAAAGCTGCTCTTGATCTTGCCAGGGGGACCATGGTGTACTCAACAGAAAGGAGTATCTCCACCACTTAATGGTAACAGCTCATGAGGAAAAATGTCCTTTTGACCTTTTTGAACCTGCCATTCCCTAGGTCTCTTACAGCATGAGGCAGGACACAGCTGTTCCCTGCTCACCTTCTCCACATCATCAATAGTCAAAGACTAAACCGAGTGAAACTCCGCTTAACAAACACATAGGAACTTCTGATGAGATATGATCGTAATATTGAAAAAAGTAGGAGGTAGCATGTTCGGATTGTGAGAAGTTTTGGCAGATGTTCTAATGACACAGTATATTAGAAGCACACTGTATGGAAGGATTGATATAGCCATTATTCTGCAATGCCTGCTGCAATGTTAGCATTTGCAAAATACATTGGTTTTGATGTCGCTATTTGCAGCACAAACTGTGAGGACACAAGCATGAGGAATTAATTGGTTGAGAAAACAGAGAGGTGGAGAACAAAGGGATTCCAGGAGGACATACATCTCCCCTTCCTGGAGTATTACATCACTCACCATTCCTTCAGTAGCATCCTGGAGGATGCCATATATCTCAGGAGAAGACCTGAGCCATAACTTTCCAGGGCAACACTTTGAGACATTGCACATGGTGGAATAGTTTTTTGTTGGCCATCAGTTCTGATTCCTGTCTTATGCCCCATGAGAGTCCAGGCCTCCAAAGATAAGGTGCTTCAGATGGGGACAATCAGCATGTGAAATTTCCGAGGAGCATCCAAGGCCTGACCTGGTCTGACTTCCCTTGCTTTAGGAAGAGCTTGCAGTGCAATATATGAGAGAATTGGAAACAGCATTACTCTGGAAGCTAGCAGGAGAAGGTGCACATTTAGATGGCTGGATGCCTTTCCTAAATAAATAGTCACGAGATCCTCGCCCTATGCTGTAAGCAGAAGGGAGATAGATGCATTTTCTTTCTCAGACAGAAAAATAATAGATCTTTGAGAGGGAGCACACCAGAGCTTGTCTTATTAATGAACAATGCTGTAGCTGGAAGCTGGAGGGGATTATGGCACTTGCACAGGAGAGAAAAAGTTCCTGTTCCCAGCTTCTGTTTCAAGGCCAGGGCCTCAGCAGTGTGTGTTGGCTCAGGAGTTATTTGTTGGCTGTCATTACAGCTTTCTACCCTCTGGCCAGCTGTTTTGTGTTGCATGTTGACACAGTGTTCGGTGCAGACTGTGGTCCTGCAGGTGACTTCATGCAGCTCTGCCCTCATGCGCATGTATGGCTTCTAAGTCACACATGGCACAGCAGGGACAGCACCTGGGCTCTTTCTATGTGCTACAGTTTTGAGATAATTGATGAATACATGTTAAAAGTATTATAAAACAATTACTTACAGCACTATTTTTCTTGTCACGCCATCATATTGAGGAAGTCAGGCACAGCTGTTGCTCCACTTTTCTATGAAAGCCTATCATATATTATTTTCCTTCAGCATCAAAAGCAGAGAAACTGCAGGATGTGGTTAGCCTAGACAAACACAAGTAGGTGACACAGCACAAGATGGCACTCGTACTGTGGGATGCCTGTGTGCCCCGATGATATGCATCTTTCTGGCACTCTGTACATAAAATTAATTCACAAATGATATTTGGGGTTTTCTTACATGAGTCATAATGGCCACTTGGTAATGGCAAAGCCTCTCAGCCCAGCCCACTGCAGGTTCCTCCCCAGCCATTGGTTAGAGCTGTCAGACAGCCAAAATCCACTTGAGATTGAAAAGGCATGAGCTGTAAATAAAGGGAAATCCTGGATCACCACAAGGTGTTCAGCTCCCACACTTTGACCTTCCTTGGTCCCTTCTATGTTTTGTTAAGATTATGTTACTTCATGCACTGCGTGGTTTAAAAGCCACCATAAATCTACAGCGTGCAGCAAGAATAACAGGGAAGGCACTATGTAATACAAGGGTCTATAATTCCATCCAAGGCATTCAGGAGTGGTCATAAATCAGCATGATGGAGCTTCAGCTGGGAGAAGCAGGACCAGAGGCTGAGGTGGCAGCAGGCTCCATCCTCCACCTGTTGCCGGCCCTGCTGCAGTGACAGCCCTGTCACGGGGATGTGCCCACCTACTGTGGCCTGCCTTCCTGCTGCAAAGCTTGGGGTTCCTCAGGAAGAAGACAAAATAGAAGCACAGCTGACTGGAGTTTAGGGGTGAATTAGAGGTGTCACGCTGGAGGCAGGGGAATAAGGATGGGTATGTTTGAGCAGTGTGGATGGGTAGATGTCTGGAAGGGTTGTAGGCATAAGAAGAGGTCGTGTAAATTCCAACAAAAGCCTAAAAGGGATTAGAGAGCTTTCCTTATCACTCATGGTTCCCTTCCATTTTTCTTACCAGTGGTGTTTTCCATGAAGTACTGTGAGGCTGTGCTCAGCTCTGGGAAGATTGGACAAGGCCCATCCAGAACCAAGCAGGATCAGGATGGCCACAGCCTGGGATTGTCACCAGCAGCTCAATAGTGTTTGATGGGGAGCAATTTGCTCCTGGGTCTGCCCACTTCCAGTTATATTTAGGGACAGGGATCAAACTGTAACCTCGACTCATCTCCCTGTGCTGCTTCTCCAACATCAGTAACAGCACAGCACTCTGCCAGCCTTCTCTTCCCTTCTGAGGGTCCTCTCCCTCTGCTGACCCCTCACAAATTCATTAAGACCAGAGGAGAGACCTCATGAGGTGAGAGACGGCAGATTGCAGAGACTGCAGTAACGACCAACACATTCTGAGCATTTTCTTCTTAAAGTATTATTGTGAAAATATGCACCTCACCTCACTGCAAGCTTTGGTGTAAGGAAGCTGCTGAATGAGGCCTGCTGCTGGTTGACACTCAGTGTGCAACAGCAGGCTGAAACCAGCTCCCACCCTGTTCCCTTCCTGTGCTCCAACATGCTTACCTCCACTTGGCATCACCAGCACAAACTAACCACCATGTGTTTTGGCTCATGGGCAGTCACACCACTTCTTTTCTTCCAGCTGCACGTATTTGGCAGAGTTCAAGAGGCTGAACACAGGAACACACGATCTCCAGCTGAGGGTACTTTCTGTGGCTGTTTCAGCTTCACGTTAGAAACAACCGTTCCTTATTTTGCGTTCACTTACTCAAAGTAACACACGCAGCTCAATCATTAGAAACTTGGACTAGCTGGAGCAACACACAGCACCGTACACTGGATAACACATTCTCCTTTCCTTTACTTTAACATGGAAAATCTTCTTTCAAGTGTGGAAAACGTGTGAAGGATATTATCCTTCTGCACAAATGTTAATGAAACTTGGGAATGATTACTTTTCTTATTTCCTTTTCTGTCACCTGGTACAACACACTGAACATCTAAAGCTTAATGAATTATACAGTTCTCATTTTGCTACAATGGAAGACCTAAGCATTTTTTAAGCTTTGGAAAAGCTAACAAATTGCAAAGGGGAATGAGGTGGAAACTAATTTGTCCATTCAAACTTCAAAATATCAGCGAGGTTTGATGAAGAAACAAAAGTGAAATCACTAAACTCTGGGCTGTCAATCATTGTATTTTACTTGTGGTAAATGGTAAATAATAATAAAAATTATAACCACAGGTTTTGGACACACTGAAACTTCAGAAGAAAAAGAAATAATAGCCTAACTCTGTCTTAGATACCTAGCCACAGTGGAAGTCACTGTGATGCAACAGGAAGCCAAGGCTAAATAAAAATAGAACCTATGGGTTTCCAATCTGATTTTCAAGTAGTAGTTGCCAGATCCCCATTTCTTGATCTCATAGGGCAGCTTTTCAGCAGATGTAGAAGACATGGTACCAAGTTCAGGTTAAATCCAGAGAAATAAGTGTGAAGCAGCCACTTGGGAGTCACCCGCTCAGAACAGGCTGTGATGGCTGAGGTGGACCTGAAGCTTCCAGGCCATGGGGTGCGGCAAGCCAGAGTTTGCTCTTCACAGTCCCACAGGTAGCGATATATTTTCATCAGCAAAACTGAGATGATTGAAAAGCCTGCCCAGCTGTGTGACAGAAAAAAGATCAAGCTGCCACTTTTCAAAAAAGCTACGAGAGCTGTTCCAACAGTAATCCCTCCCCTTTTATTATGTCAGCCCATGAAATCAGAGGTGGATGTTGGTGGTATGGCAGTAGAGGTTGAACCTTCCTGCCAGTATTCCATTACATTTTGTTACCACGTCACAGGTGGCAGCAGAGGGGCAGTCAGACATAATGGCATCTGACATGGAAGAGTGTACAAAGCAAGGGTGTGTCGCTGTACTCTGTGTAGAAAAATGGCACCCAGTGACATTCACTGACACTTGTTGAATGTTTCTGGAGACCAAATGGTGAATATGAGCACAGTGAGGTGGTGGGTGGTGCATATCAGCAGTGGTGACAGGGACATGAAAGAAAGGCACATTTTGGATTTGGTGCCTTCTGAATTCTTTATGTTCAGGCTGATGAAAGCTGGACTGCATGGGCAATGTTTTCCTAGCAACAACACCATCATAGCAGCTGTGAAACAGTGGGTCAGCTCCATTGGTGCAGTTTTTGATGAACATGGCATGAAGGGTCTTGTTCATAGCTGGAGAAAGTGCATAGATAATGGTTGCGATTATATTGAAAGATAGTGTTTTATAGCCTGAGAATTTGCTCTTCTCAAACAGTTCCATTATTGTTTCCATGGAAATAAATAGGAGGCCTTACTTTTGGAATGACCTACGTGAATGCCAACTGCCTTCCATGAGATCAGAAATGACTTTATTTTTAGTTTAGATGTTTACAATGAGAATATATGAAAGGTGCTTTTGTGTCACTTCTAAGTGCATCAAGTATTTCTCTCTTCCAAGCGTTAATTAAAAACATGCACTAATATGCAAACTGCCGCACACTTTCAGTTGATTGAGAGACCTTTTTAACAGGCTAATGCCTTTGTTTGAACTAGGAAATCTCATTTGGGCTCCTCAAGGATGGAAATACAATTGTTTACATTTGAATATGCAAGCTGGACAGGGAAAATCTCTAGTATGAGCTTCAGGCCCTGGCTGGAATACAAAAATAAGCCACATCAGGCAACGTGGTTACAACTTGGTTGTCTCTTAACCTGGTAACTCATCTGGCTTTGATTTGTGCTGGAGACAATGCTTGAGCAGTGTTCCACAACCAGACAAAAGCCTTCCTATGATCAAATGCTGAGCACAACTGGCAGTCGTAACTGTTAGATGTTAAACAATTAAAAGTGTCAAAGTGACTCAGGAACACAGAGCTACTTGAAAATCAGAGGGATGTTTGGCCTAGTTTTTTTGATGCCTTTTAAGCAGCGCTGGCACATGTAGATGCATAGATTTTTCATCTATGACCTGGTCATCTACATCACTGAGTCCTAGATCCCTGTAGGTATCTTCACATCTCCTATCCCTCATAGTGTTTCTAATGAAAGCTGTTAGCTGGGTACCTCCTTATATCACTTCAGAGCCATGTTTATCAGAGCCATGACAGCACAGCTACAGACCCGGGCCCTCCCATGGGCTCAAGCACTGCAAAGGACAGTGTGTTTGAATCCAACCAGGAGCTCATGACCATGACTGGAGGCTGTGCAATACAGCTCCTCTCTGCCAGATAGAGCTGTGCTCACCTTGATGGCAGCGCAGCTGAACAGCAGCCTGTCTGAGGGCATTGAGAGGGTTTAAAGCAGGTATGCTTCAGGAGCTGACTTGTGTAGCCTACCCCCACCTCTGAGAAATCAATAGCATCAACAGGATTTCCATGGTGCAGTTAAGTCATTGCCTCTCAAAGCTAACATCCTTGTGAAGGCAGTGAACCACAAGACTGAAGAGCTTGAATGTTTTTCCTAGTAAATTATGGTAGAGTTGGTGTTGGTCTTTTTGCTTCAAAAATAGCAAGCATCAGCAGCATGGCACAATTTGGATCACCAGTTTTTTGTCTGCACCTGGAGGAGCTTCAGCTCTCCCATTTCTATCAAATGCATTAACTCACCTACTAACTCAGACCAAAGTACAGAGCTACAGGTGAAAAACACAACAGAGAGAGATGTGGGGATCTAAACACGCCTTGCACATCATTTGCAGGGCACCGATGCCTCTGCTCACCATGCAGCAGTGCAGCACGTGCTGGGAGCTGCCTGATGCAGCCTTCAGAGCTGCTGCCCTGCTCCTGCCAGGCTGGCCCACAGCTGACTGCTGCATCCATCCGCCTGCTGAGAGGAAGACATGGTGTCTTACAGCTCGGAAGGTCATTTGGTGGTACTTGGCTTTTGACCCTCCCACACCTTCCCACCTTTGATTTGCTTATGTATTCCACAACAGAAATGATTCCTTTAGTAATCTTGGCAACATCCCATAGCTAGCATGTATTCATATTCTGAGACCTGTATAGCATTAGTTACAGAAAACTTCCAAACCCAAACAGCTTTCTGCTGTGACATCTCTAAGGTAACTGCTGTGCACAATCACACTCAAGGTAATTAAGATACATTCAGATCTCCAGTTCTTTGTATTTCTGCAGAAATTTAGTTCTCATTTAATAGTTGTCTCTTGTTTGAAGCACAGTCGTAGGAGCAGGTAGGGAAGCTCTGGGAGCACAGGGAAGGCAGGTATTTTTCACCAGCTCACTGTGACTCCTGTATAGCAATTCAGTACGTCATGTTGAATCTGTACCACCACCAGCTGGCATACCCGCTATGATCTTACTGCATTTCTGGATTCACTCCCTATATAAATCCCCTCTGTAATGTGCCCTTTCAAGGAACATCTTAGGAACTATTTCTTTGTTCAAAGCTTTTGCCCTCTCAGGTCAGCCCCAAAGGTACAGCCTTGCAGAACACACCTCATGGCACCCAGGCACAGCAGCACTGCAAGTTTTTACAGCTGGTAGCACACACTTTTGCCAGTTACCCAGCTGGTCTGAAAATATTTCCATTAAGTCTTTTACCAAACTGTAACAAAATTTACACACTGGGCATTTGGTTTAGGAGAATGGGGAGATTCACATGTTAAAGTAAAACCCCAAACCACACCACCATTGAATGGGGCTCATAGATGTGCAATGTTCCACACATCCATGAGGCAGAGATCTAAAACCTGTGAGCAGTAGCCTTCAAGGCAGAAATTTAACTGATGGTTTTGTTTTTTTTTTGTCTGTGTGACCGACCTTGTCTCAAGAAAAATGTATCCTCACCAAGGCAGAAAAGGAGAACTCACACACCCCTACCCGGGGATGTTGTGGATGTTGTGGATGTCCCATTCCTGGATGCAGTCAAAGCCAGGATGTGGCTCTGGGCAGCCTGGTCTGGTGGCTGGGGACCCTGCACACAGCAGGGGGCTGAAACTAGATGAGCACTGTGGTCCTTTTCAACCCAGGCCATTCTATGATCCATTCTATGATTCTATGAAAATCCTGGCCTCACAGAAATCCTGCGCACACTGATTTTCACCTGGTCTGCTATAACCAAACATACAGGCCTTGTTCCAGCAGGGAATACTCAGCTTCTGCTCACCAGTTAGTGCTGTTACACAAAAAAAACCCCAACAAAACAGCAAACTTAAGCAGACATAGGTTATAAAATCGCATGTTATACAGCTTATGATTGTGTGCTTTCCTCTCACCTAACGAGTGCCACAGAGCAGTGCACGACCTCAGAAGGAACTAACGCTGTCTTGAGTTTAAAAAAAACACCCTTGTTTTTAATAAGAATTCCAGCTGAAGCTACTACTTATGTTTTGATACTAGCGTTTTCTGTACACAATTCTGAACAACATCTGGCACCGTGGAGTTGCGCTTTCAAGTTTCTGTTGCAGTTCCCATTAGCTGTAATGACACCTACTGTTAGGGACAGACCTGATTAACTGCAGGCTCACACGCTGCTAAATGCAGGCACATGTAGATCCTAGCGAAGCAAACACCATGGGGGTTTTTTTGGCCCTTTGTTTTAACAGGATTGCCAGGATGACAAGAATCTGAAAACTCACAGCTCATTACCAAGAATACAGCACTGATCCAGACAGAGCAAGAGGATTTTAAAGTGACTTCAGGGACAAGATCTAGCAGGCTGTGGTAGAACGTGGAGAACATTTTCCCTCTTATTACCCCCTTCACCAGTATGGAACATTTGCTACATATTTACTGAAAGCAAGAAATTTGCAGCCAGTTTTGCATGTTCGAGAGGAGCAGCATGTTATAAGCTACACACAATGCAATCACTACTCACACTCATCTAAGATGTTTCTGCTGCAGCTGTGAGCCTGCATTTCCAGCAGAAGAAAGAGTTCAGGATCTGCTAAGCATGTCCCAGAGCCCTCGAACATGGCCAGCACGGCAAGTATCCTTACAGCAGTTTTAAATTAAGAGATCCTCTTTAAACAGTGAGAAGATTAAAACCAGCCACAGCATTGCCTATTCTCCTGAGTTTTTCAGACACGGAGTAAATTTTCCTCTTCTACCAACTGCCTTTATCTCTATGCACACAAGTCAAATAACATTCCTAACTGTTTATCAAAGGTATTAACAAACTGCCTTGTTTTGAAGCATTCATTGACCTCAAAAACCCTTGGAGTCCAGATACGGATGATATTTTTGGATAAGAGAAGCAATGAAACACCCGGTTCTGCTGCTGAACACTGTGTCAGTTTATTTGCTCTAACCATGGATGTCTGGGATTTGCCTAGCTACAGATATGACAAACTTAAATTTACATTCCAATTTACAGTAATCAGATGCTGCATAATTAAAATATACACAAATGCCTCTATGTAACCAGCTTGAAACCTCTGATCTTAAGGTAACCTTCAGTTTTACACGATTCCCATTTCCTGAAATGTTTTGCGTGTGGAAGAATAATTTCCACAGCTGGGGTGGGTTTTTTTTTTCCTTTTTCCACTGCATTAAGACTATATTTTGTAATCCAAAATGTCTAAAATGGACCCAACCAACATTCCCTGGCCACGATTTTCCAGGTACAATTTGTGCCTTTTAGATAGTCAGCAAATTCACTTTCAGGACTATTTAAATGCCATGAAATGAGACTCCTTATGAGCAACTGAGGATACAGAATCAATGCCTGTTTTTGTCTTTTCAATCTGGCCCTTGATTTTCACCATCACAGCTTTTTATTTGTGACACAAAATTGATCTGCCAAAGAGTGTTGCATGACAATTATCTGTAAAACACTGGAAGATTCTTGAGAGGGACGGAGGGCTGGACAAGAACAGTGCATTGCTAATAAAACTTGTTGCATTCAAACTAAAGCATCCAGGAAATAAAATACGAACAACTTGAATGCAAGTCCACAGCATTTTTGGAATCGCTTCCCTGAAAACTTCACTCCTCTGAGATGAACCAGAAAGGAAACAAATCAAGAACAAACACACTTTTGAATAGCAAAGCTGTTTTAATTCAATTTTTCCCCACAGAGACTTGAAGAGAGAGAATTATTTTGTAGGCAGTTATTAAAAATAATGCCAGACACTGGAGTTAGAGGTGTTTGTTAGGGAAAGGGCAACAAAAAATGTACGCAGACTTACTTTGCTGGTCACAGAGGTCTATCTTAGCCCTTGGTTTTTTATTTTGTGAATTAAGACACTGATGTTATGCTGCCTATCAGGGAAGGCAGTAGGTTGTATAGTTATCTCCTGATTGGGGCAAAATCACTACCCTGAAACCACACAACCTACTACCTCATCCTGTTAGAGCATCAGGAGGATCTTCTGAAGCAAACAAACATTTCACCTACCATAAGTAAGATTCCTTAAGCACTTTCTAGACCACATTTCTTAGTCTCAAAAAAAGCACAATTACAGCCCTTCCTCAGATTTCTTCCTGGAAGTCCATTGGAATTGGTGGGGTGACTCTACAGACAGAACAGCAGTGGAAAGCACTCTCCTTCCCAAATTTGCATTACGTGATGAAACATCTGTTAAATCACAATTCAAAAATGGACTAAAGAAATGTCTTCACTTAGGGGGTTAAACATTTACTAGCTCCAAGGCAGAAAATGAGACATCCTCTTTGTCTTACTATCCAAGTCATCACTTGTTAGTTTCTCAAACAAATTACGCAAGGTAGATTTACTTAACTGCTGAAAAAGTGGCATTTGCCGTCGGATAGAAATCCACACGCCACAAAGTAATGAAGAAATGCATCACCTTTTTCCAAATGGCCACTCTTGAGAGCACACTGGCAGATGGAGAAAGTTGAGCATAAGCAAGCCCTGTAGATTAGGGTTGTATCTCTGTGCCCTCACACCCCACTTTCTCTGAGAAGATGAAAAAAAGGAAATTGCTTTCCAATCCAAACAGTAGAGGAATTTAAACACTTTAAGGACATTTCTTTAATAAGAATCAAAACCAACACATAGGCAGAGCCAGAGCATGTTGAAATATATTTGCTTTGCATTTTGAAGACATATCCAGCGATGATATCACAGCCACTTCAGGAAAGACAGTAGATTGTATAGTTATCTGACAGGCAGGGCATAACCCTAAAACTATACAACCTACTACCTCACCCCAAAGGACAGTCAGACTCCGATAGGAGAAACCACACACTTATATTCCCAGAAAGCTGGATGGCTTGGTGATAACCTAGAAGACAAAAAACTCTGGAGACAAATATTATCAGTCTTCTGAAGGAGTTTGCTATACACCATTTATGACATTTTGCTTAATGAGCTCTAGTTTCACATTTTGAAAGCTTAATTTTGAAAGCTTCAACGTGTGAAGTCATGTCAGTGACAAAATACACAAGAGGAAAGAGGATATGGAATTCATTTTTAATGAATGCACTTCTGTACTTCCAGCTCTGACATGACTGCATCTTAACAAACCAGTTTTGTCACTTCAAGAAAGGCATCACAGTGACTTAGAGAGTAGATGCTGAATTAGAGGGATTTGTTCTGCTTTGCCTCCTAGGTACTCCTCTGTTATCCTAGT
Organism: Coturnix japonica; assembly: GCF_054131305.1. Lineage (NCBI taxonomy): Eukaryota > Metazoa > Chordata > Aves > Galliformes > Phasianidae > Coturnix > Coturnix japonica. The sequence goes on from NC_140663.1 coordinate 67,926,993, forward strand.
GGGAAACAGCTCAGTTTCACTTACTGACTTTCCCAAGTTCTGCATGTGTAGATCTTTAAGACTGAACCAAGAATTTGCTGACTGTCAGACAGTGTTATGGTTTACTTAAGCAACATGCTACTTCTAAAGGACAGTACTTCACCACTAAACCAATGGACAAACTAAATGTTCTCTACTGTACTACACAGACATTGGTTCATATAACTAGCAGAACTGCCACTAGTGTACTGTATTCTCACACCAGCAGTAGAGTTTGAGGGTGCTCTCACTCCCCACCACCTGGTTTCATGGACTACAACACAATGCATTCAGGGAAAATCCAAGTAAGTGATGAAGACTATGATATTAGTCCATACTTGTAATACAAATAAAGTTTTCAAGCAAATATTCCAACTTAATAAACTAACTTAGAATGACAGAATCATAGAATGGCCTGGGTTGAAAAGGACCACAGTGATCAAGTGGTTTCAACTCCCCTGCTATGTGCAGGGTCATCAACCACCAGACCAGGCTGCCCAGAGCCACATCCAGCCTGGCCTTGAATGCCTCCAGGGATGGGGCATCCACAGCCTCCTTGGGCAACCTGTTCCAGCGTGTCACCACCCTCTGCGTGAAAAACTTCCTCCTAATATCTAACCTAAACCTCCCCTGTTAAAATCATTCCCCCTTGTCCTATCACTATCCGCCCTCATAAACAGTCATACCCCCTCCTGTTTATACACTCCCTTCAAGTACTGGAAGGCCACAATGGGGTCTCCCCAGAGCCTTCTCTAAGGAACACTTTTTTTTTTTGTTAACTGCAAATTAAAGACAAGAATACATGATATACACAGAAAAACTAAAGCCATGCTTTACAACAAAACAGATCTCACCCCAAAGTAGGTAGTAGGTCACGTTTCAGGGCAACTGATGGGAACTTCCACTGCTCTTAGCACAATCACTATGGGGATGCCGAAAAACACGCATGTTTCAACTTCATTTCAGTGCACGCTGAAACAATTATAAGGTGAGTGACAGCAAGTGAAAAAGCAGACAGCAGCTTCTCTGTACATTTTCTCAGAGGGCCAATCACAGCACCAGCTTTCTCTTTCCGTTGTTATTATCCCATCATACCTCAGCACAGGAGCACCCCTAATCTGAAAAAGACAGGCGAGAGACAAAGAATAATGAAAAACAGAAAAGGTTGTGGGTTTTGTTCTTATTTTAGATTGACTTTTTGAGGTATTTCTTCTTCACTTTATGGGAAAAACACACTTTTAAGGGAACTAGAGAAGGAAGGAGAATGCAAATGCCAAACCAAATTAGATAGCAATATGTTAATCCATAATAGGCAATGTTACACTGTTAGCTTCAAAGATCACTTAACTACACTGGACTGAAGCCACCTGTAGGAAAAGGCTACAGATTGCTGCCAGCTGTACACAGAACATACTTGTGACAGCAAACCACAACTGTGCAACTGTCTTATCTGAGACAACCATATCAGAGAAAACATTGTACAGAACTGACTTCACAACCTGCAACACCAATGGCACTGAAGGTCAACGTAGATATTCTTCATTTACTATACAAAAGGAGTACCAAGAGAGATTTCAAAACCTGCTTAACTAATAACTACTGGTAGCAGAAGCTGCTTTTTAAACACTATCAAAGGAATAATCCTCTGGAAAACAAACAAACAAAAAAACCAAACAAGCAAAGAAAGAAAGAACAATTCAGTTCCTGTCTTTTTATATAAAATGTTTAAAACTGAACATTTTTATGTGTGGCGTCACAGATCTCAGTGTTAGGAGTTCACAATTTGCACTGGAGCCTTGGCTAAAATTCAGTGCGGAAGCTGGTGAATTTTGGAACCCCCAGGTGAGTGAGCACCTGTGGCCTGTGCAGTCACCTCACAGAAAAGGCTTCCATTTTAAAACAAACTCTATCCTTATATAAATATATATTGGCATTAGGTAGCATAATTGGAGGAAAGCTGCTTATTATGTGTTTTACCTCGAAGTAAGACCTCCAAATAAGCATTTCCATTAGGGTGAAAGAAGAAAAAAAAAGTAACCCTTCAATGTAGCTGCTCTTTATGCTGGCCTGTCCAGTGAAAACAGTTCAAAGTCATCTAAATGATCTATTCACAGTAGTGAAAAGCCCAAGCTACCCAGCAGACCCAAATCACTGGAAATTTTAGATGAAGATCCTAAACTTGAAGTGAATCTAGAGACTCCAAAGGCAGAAGTGAAAACACAGATTCAAACAGTGGCAAAATTTTGTAAAGCCTGACCATGTGGTAGTGCTTTAAATCGCTGCCCACCTGTAGCACCTTGGCTTTACTTTCACTCACGAGTGCTGTTCTCATTAGAAGAAGGGAAAATGTTCATGTTTCAAAAGGATTCACTTATTTCTAGTAAATACAGCTGAGCTTTTGATAATGCTAAAGATCTTTTTTTCCATACGTGAAGTTCTGATATAACACTGCCTTAATGTATAATCTGCCACATAAAAAGTAGTAATTTAGTTTACGAACACTGAAATGGTTATTTATAAAGTGCTATAAGCTTTCTGCCGTACTGTTTCCTATAAAATCTGTTATTAGGGGTATGAATAGTTTAAAGTATTCATTAGCAAACAAAAAAGGAAAAGAATGTGTTTTATTCAACACTTAAAATTAATTATTCTTCTGCTCTCACAAGCCGCTCATAAACTCACTTCAATTGATTAGGTCACAAAACAAGGATGAACTTTAAAATACTTAATGAAAGTGCATGTTCATTTTCTATGAAGAAGACATGCATACAAAGTAACTATATGGCAAGAGTTACGCTTAAGGTTAGCAACTGCTTCACACTAAGAAAAATATGACATCCCATATTTTAACTCCCAGTGTTCAGTGAAAAATGCACTGGAACAGATGCTAATAAATACCTCAGCAGTCGCTATTAAAAAGGTGCAGAGCCAATTCTGCTATTTCTATGACAGTTTTAAAGTTGAATTGTTATATAATCAAAAGCCTTAATAATTAACAGACTCTGGGACAATACAAAACAAGCACTTTGCAATTTTTGGAGTACCTTCCACTCAAAAACTTTGAATGATTTGCAAATGCAAAACCTCCCTGTGCTCCTATGAAGAAGGTAAATGCCCCAGGTGCGCATGTGAACATGTGCACAGTGACTGCAGTGGGGAAATGTGTGGCTCAAGGCGAGCCTCATGGGACCATGCAAGGCTGAGGGGCTGCATGCAGATCAGATCAGATCAGCGGCTTCCAGCTTGTTTTCACATAATGATTATTTTCTGGCTTCCAAAGTGGCTTCCAGTCGCCACTGCGCTCCTGCAGGCTGTATATTCATTATTATAAATGTCACAGACTTTTGCTGGTAAGAGTGGTTGCAAAGTAAATGGCAAAGTTCTGCTACAGTGGATTCTGAGACCAAGGGAAGCTTTCTGACTGCATCCAACAGACTCTGAGCAGAAAATGAAGCTGCTGCATCACCCTGTCAAGCCAGACAGAGCAGCACCATGGCAGGTAACTGTTCTGAAGACTTCGGACAGAAACTTGGTGGAGGAGAGAAGGATCATCTCCTGGGAACTACATATAATAAAGTTCACATACATATATACATGACGTATATAAGTGGCCTGATCTGTTCCTGAAACACAGCTGCTTCTGAGACTGGCAGCAACAGTTCTTTCACAAAATGTAAAACATCACATAATTTAATAAATTAGGACAGACTCTGATGCAGCTTCAGACGGGCACAATAGGAGATATTCACAGCATCGAGTCTACTGCACTCAGTTGTTTGTCTAAATATCACATTAGAACAGAATTTAGAAGCAACTGACTGTACAGAGCCCTAATTCCAATTAACTCAGTCACATTGTTTTGTCTGACCTTTTAACTTTCATTAATGCACAGAACATTATAGGTACTGTAGCATGGTTCTATCAAATAATTTCACTGAAACAATTTTCTTTATCAAACTGTTCAGGAAAACTTGGCAAAAAGTAGCAGTTATACCAGAGCTCTGTGGAATACGTGTCTCTGAGCCCTGTAATAATTGATGGATGTTCCTAAAATTCTATGTATGGGACAAAAATGGCAACAGCCTGTGAAAACATACATCAGTGTAAATAATTACGACTGACACACTACAGCCTTATAACTGCAGACCTGTATGAGTCCTTCCTTACTTTTATGTGGACCCTTGCTAACTTTGCTTGAATTCCTCCACAGAAATGAATGCTTATGTAACACATTTCATAGAAGGTTTACAATGCCACATAAAAACGGAACATGCTTAATAACTGCTGCTTTAACCTACCAAATGGGTGTATAAGAATCTGGCCAGAGTTAAAGACAAAGAGCTGGGGCTGGGTGTACATCAGAGGCATCCTGCACCTTCACAGACAAGTTCCACACATGTACGTCAGACATTTCTTAGCCCAACTGCTGTGAAATGTCTTCAATGTTAAACAGATGCTTCGAAAGGACATGTAGTAGGAAAAATATCATTATCTACCAAAGAAGCACCTTATTTTTCTTGAATGTTGGAACATACCTTCTGTTTATGCAAACTGTAGCACTTACAATGACAAATTCTATTCTTCTATTCCATTTATTTCTGAGTTCTGCTTATGTAACACTCCAAATGCTAAAAAAAAATCTCACAAAGCTACCCAGACTGATAAAAACACTCAGTATCTCTCAAAGCTTCCATAAAAGGAGGAGTTAAAGCAGGGCTAACCACTGGCTAGTTTGAGTGTTGCACTTGTATTCTTCAGCAAATCAGTATTTAGGAGACACCTGTTTTTTTTGTTTGTTTGTTTGTTTGGTTGGTTTTTAAACAAACTCCATAAGGAAGCAGAACTGCTCAGTGTATTAGGAGCTATTAGTCTGTACAACTTAAATATTTGCCCCTGATGTTTTCCTAGCATAATTCTTCTGTCTGCTCACTTACCGGCTGATTTGCCGTGCTGGCCCTGGTAGGCTTTCTGTCCAGCATAAGATGGCTGCCAGGTGTGATGCGGACAGCTGTGGGAGCAGCAGCAGCAAGATCTCACCCTGGGCTGCACTTCCTAGCTCTCAAGGGCAGAAATGATGTTCGACAGATCCCAGTGAGGAAAACGGGGTGAAGCCAGCATCCACAGGAGATAAAACCTGTGTAGGAAGGAAAAATCCATCAGGAGTAAGTGAGATATGTCTTATGAAAAACAAACGTTACAGGTACTCTTCATACCTCACCAAGCATGAAGGCAAAAAAGCAATGGCTGGCTTATCAGGGAGATGAGTCTCTGCAAGAAGAGGAGGTGAAGCTGTGACAAATTAGGGATTGTTTCTTGTTAAGAAAAGAGCTAAGAAAATGTGTCAGCGTTATTTTCTCTTGTCAGAGATAGCAAAGAACAAAACGTGCAGATAACCCCTTTCTTAACAGTAAGCATTTCCTAACCATTTATAATTCATCTCCATGCACTATCTCAGACTATATTCACATAGATGATAGAAAAACGAAATACCAGTGACTCCCTTCCCCCACAATATGTTTATTTTAGGATGTTGATTACTGGATATGTTTTGTTGGAAGAACTGTCTCCTCAGCTTACATCACCTAGATTTGCTTAATATCTTTAAACATAAAATCTGACACTTAAACTACGCACCCTATCTTTTATGTATAAGTGATGCCCAGCTGTTCAAAATCATGCCTTTCCCACTCCCTGTGGAAATAACGAGTCCAACTGCAGGAACAATCAGGATCAGTATCTTCCAACCCATCTTGCTGTATACTTGGTCATAACACAAACAAGTTTTTTGAGTAATGTTGCCAAGCACTTTTTGATAGAAAAAAAGTGCTCATTACACAGAGAATCTTAAACAAGGTATATGCTTTAGTCAACCAGACGTGGCTTCTTAATAGGTGCAATTTATACAGTGTCACACCTAGCCTATGTGTCACCATTGATTACAAGCTTTAATAATTGAAGTTCTTCAAGTAAACCAGGAAAACCATGTCAACCGAAGTTAAAAGAGATTGTCAAAACTGTTAATCTGATGATCTCATACAAACTGCCATCCTCACTGCAAACCCCTTTTCCAGAAAGCTGAATTTTCACTGTGAGAAGGATTTAAACGCTTGGAAACTGTTTTTCTCTATAAAAGACATGCAGTAAAACAGTATGTGTAAGTTCCTACTTAATTAAGCACCAAGACAGAATATCAGACAGAATAATACATTCTAAGTCTCAGCAACAAACTAAATTTCACATTACAGAAATGCAGATGCACTAATAATTCTTGTTTGTAGAAAAATGCCTTTTGCAATTTAATCCTTAGTGATGATAAGGCAGTTTATGAGTAGTACTGAGGAAATTAGAAGCCTGGAACCCAGGATTAGACCAGTCATCTACTTAACTCAGCTTTACATAGATTTAACCTACAATTTTGTATTTACACCTATGCACACTTTTGTTTGCTATCAGCACAGTCACGATAAAGTTAAGGGAGTGCTAACAAATTATAAGCTTTGTATTCTATCAGCTAAGCAAAGTCTGTAAAATGCTCATTTTAGACTTGTGGTATTTGTAATTGTGGATACCATTGAAAAACTGGCATAAAACCAGCAAAGTATGTAGTATGTTTGCTTTAAAACACCGTTGAAAGTTAAAAATTAAATCCCACCTTTGAAAAATGTTCTGAGGTTTGGGCTGTATTTGGCTTGAGTTTCTGTGCTTGGTTCATCCTGATGGTGAAGCAGAAGCCTGGAAGTCTACATACATTAAGACAGAGAAAACACTTGTGCAGTCCTTGCAAACCATAACTGCACTGGGCTGGTTATTTCTGGTTACTTGTACTTTTCTTTCTGGAAGCTTTACACCTGAATATAAAGTTCACTTGCAAAAGCAGAAGTATTTACATTGGCTGTTTCAGACTGCAATCAATCCACACTGTTTAGAGTTCTAAATAGTTCTAAATTCACAGCCAGTGCAGCCTGTGTAAGGACTTCTACTGTATCACCAAGGGACCAAACTAACATTGTGAGGCTGCAGCAAGAAGCTCTCACCAATGAAGCATGCTGCATTAATGTACTACCTTCGCCCACAGGAGACGTCTGTGGGGACATCAGTGCTGAAACACACTGGAAAGGGATGCTAAGCACAGAGAGGGATGAGGCTTCATCTTTTCATGGTGTACCAGATGACAATGAGAGAACTTCACCTGAGGTTTGGGCCGCAAGACCAGGCATCCCAGACTGTGCCAGCCCCCAGCATTATGACCTGCAGGGATACTTCAAGCACAGCAAGCTGATGTCAAGTGTAAGGGAGGCAGCTGCTGTAGATATGTGTGCCAGGGGAGCTGAGCATGGCATCTGGAGTGCTCTGGGAGTGTCACTGGGGCAGTGACACCGATACGGCACACGTTTGCACAACGAATGTTCATGAATTGCAGGCAAGGAGCTTGGGTGGCCAGACACACAGTGTTGCTGGCTTTCAGCTCCCTCTGTACAACGTTTTGTTTTCTCAGGTGACTGAGGCTCTCAATAGATTTACTCCAGCCTAAGTCTTTTTACTTGAGACTAAAGCTTTCACTAGTTAAACATTCATTAATGAACTCAAACCATGGCTTCAGGTGGTGGAGAGTAAGCAGATCTTTGCCAGCATTCAATGATGTGTTAGAGACTTTGTGTCCATTATTCATGATGTTGTTGCTACAGGCTCTAATTTTACATAAACCAAAGCCACAAGAGAAATGTTACGATAAGCAACTGAGAAGAGTACAGAAAAAGAGTGACATATCAGTTGGTATTAAAGATACAGTTCAGTACTGCATTTGCTGATTTTGAAGCCTTTTGGGAGTGAAAATAAGACATTTTCTGTGAAGAGCAACAAGGTAAAACATAAAATTTTGAAGATGGTCTTTAAAGTTAATTTATGTCTTCTAGACAACTCAATTCAAATTCCCCAAATATAAAAAATACACAATCTCTTATCTATAAATAAAATGTACTTTACAGTTTCTTTTAGATCCTTTTTAAGAACTACTAAAATTGTATCCTAGCTATCATGTGAGCTATTGCTCTGCATCGTCTTTGGTATGCCAGAACTTAAGACCTATCGGGTAAATATGTTATATCATCTACAAAGCTATAAATGTGCACACCAACAGCACCAACCCACCAACAGGGCAAGGAGACTTGAGGCCACTGTCCAAAAATCACACTCGCTCTCCCTTTATGAACATAAAAACCAGGCATATGAAAATACTGGATTTCCTATTCCCCAGCATTTGTAGTATATACACAAGACAATAATTCAACTCTGCCTGTAGGACAAATGACTTAAAAATGAGCTTCAGGATCTAAATCCATACCATGAAAATTAAGATACACTTCATATGATATATCTTAGTCATGAAAGTGGGTCATACGTTTAAGGCATTTCTAGACTATATTTACTGATGCAAATATTCTAAATATATTCTCATGTTCATAGAATAATACTTAAATTATTTATCACATTTCATTCTCTATGAAGAGTAAAGGAACTGGATTTCTTACAGCCCCCAGAGGGTGAAAAGTCTGGGTACTTCTTTGTAACCTTTCACAATTTTATGTAATACATGCTCTATTCCAAAGGGAACTTCATACTTCATCTACTACATAGAAGAGGTGGTACAGTAGAAAAAGCTGATGGGTGAAGATCACACACTGCACATGTAGGGATTCTGACTTAACAGTGTCATGAAATTTTCAGAGTATTACTACCTTGTAGTGTTTTAGGACTAATGGGATTTCCTCAAGACTTTTGGGTGCTGAGCATTTGTTCAGCTGGCTATGACTAAACCATTCTACGATCAAAGCTAAAGAAAAAAAAAGAAAAAGAGGGAAAGTAATAAAGAAAGACCAAGACTTTATCTGTTTAAAACGTGAATTCAGTTTGCAGGCCAGAATGTATATTCAGGCAACCCAAACAACCCAAGGAAATTCAAACTGGCACAACTATCAATATATCCACTAGGTGTCACAAAATAATCATACAGATGAGAAACAATTATACGTACAATGCATGAGTGTACTACATCAATGAAGTGCTGCTTTGAAATCAAATCTGTTACCAGAACAAATGCAGGAAAATGTTATGAATCTCATGAATATACATACTGTCAGAAGTGTAAGGGAATATTAGATATGATACACAAAAGCTGTTGCTAACTGTGATGTATCTGATAACAGATTCACGTACAAATGTGTAATAAAGGCCCCATTAAATAAAATCTTCCTGAATCATACAATCATTATTACCAGTTCTCAGAATCACACGTCTTAGGCTACTTGGTACTTTTTGTGCTCCAGGTAATGAACTTTGTACTTTTGCATTTTGATAGATTTTCTAGATGTATGTGAAATTCCCTCCTGACTACAAAGAAAATGCTGCTACGAAAACAAGTTCTGAAGAGTTGGGGGATATGAAACAAAAATATTGTTATGAAATTACAACAAATGGCGAACACTGGAACTGAGAATAACATAATGAAACAAGTTTCTTAGATGCAGACTCTTCTCATGGAAGGGTATACTATGAAGATTTGAATAGAAGAATTACCAACTGAGAGATCAACCTTAACACTGGAGGTATTTAGATGTTTTTTTTAGTATTCCTGGAGCATCCTAAATTCATCATGTATGTAACAGCACTCACTCAAAACACCGACAGCACTAAAAGATCAAGCCCAGACTGCTGAAACAAGTACTTCAGTTTCCCAAATGGTTCTGTAATGATGGTAACTTTTTCTCATAGCTGCATAAAATTTTTATGGGCCACATAGCCGGCAGTGTGATTTACCCCTATCCATGCATGTATGCACCACACTCAATTAAAAATATTGTAATCAACAGCATATGCAAGATCACAGAGTAGAATAAGTGAGTTAGGTAAGAGGAGAAAACATGCCCTTAATGCTTTTATCATTTGAACATAACACAAAAAGGCTGCTGACAAATGGCATTTTAAAAAGCCAATCTAAGCAACGTTAATAACTCTTCGCCCTCTTCAGAAATACAGTAAGTGAACATTTGCTTTAATGTTCATACAGCATTTTATTTGCTTTGTCATAGTAAGCTGTAAATGTAAATGTAATTAAGCTCACAATAGGATCTGGACATTTTACGTAATATTTCTTTGCAAGATTTACTTTGTAAATGTCAAAGCTGGACAACAGATTTCAAAGTTTTGAAATACTTTCTAATTTCAGGATCATGGGGACAACACTTTTCTTCTATCCCCAAATTCCCCTCCACTTCTGAGCCAATCAATTAAATACTTGAGCTTACAGGAATACAGGTACAAATCTGAGAGAAAAATATTGTTGCTTTTTTTTTTTTTGCTTCGAATGCCAGCACAACTTTACCTGTATATTCTAAAGGAATCTGTTGGTTGTTGAAATAAAACTTTCAGAAAAAACCAAAAGCTTTTCTCTGAAGTTCTCCTAACATGAAAAGCATTATTTGATTTCAAAGAACCTTCCAAACCACACAAAACTCAGAGTATTATGAAGTCAATAAGAATTTTGTTATTTGATTTCAATGGAGCTATGAGTTCACTTCAGAGACAGTCACGTACTAAAAAAACTGGTCTTATTTATCACAGAATCCAATAACCATAGAATAATGGAGCCTGAAAGACCTCTAGAAATATCTAATCCTCCTCAAAGCAGGTCTAACGAGATCGAGTTGCTAAAGTCTATATCCAGTTGAATCTTGGATGCCTATAAGGATGGACACTTGTTGCAGTGTTTCAACACTCTTCAGTAAAAAGCTTTTCATTATATCTGACTGTAATTTTTCATTTTCCAGACTGTGTCTGTTAGTGCTCATTCTATTTCTGTGGCACCTTTGAGAAGAGACTGGCTCCATCTTTTCCTTACCCTAATACCAACCATGTAGCTGTAGACAGCAATAAAGTTGTTATTTTGTCTTTCTTTCTCCATTTGGGCAGACCAAGCTCTCTCCTTGCTCACCACGTACTCTAGCCACATACTAGCCAGCCTGGAACCTTCCACTGTACTTGTGCTAGCAAGGTGGCTGCCACCTTGTACCTTAAAACTGGACACAGAACTCCAGATAGTCACAATTGCTAAAAGGAGAGGCTCCATTCTCTAGAGCTTCTGCCTTTAGTCTTGCCAATGCAACACTGATTGCAAGTTGGTTCTGCTGGAAGGGCATATGGCTACCTGATATTCACCTTGGGTATCAGGACTACCAGATCCATTTCTACTGAGCTTACTCCTACACAGCTGGCCCCCAGCCTGTATCACTATCATCTTACTGATGACACTACTTCTCAAATTAACAATATTAAGAAGGTTTTTTTTTTTTAATTTATTTTAATTTGAAAGCACAAAAAGTAGATAATAATAATAATGAAAATGTATAGCAAGTGAGCATCCTATTACCCCGCTCTTAATGTTAGAGCAGTACTTCCACTCTAATCTCACAGAAGCTTTAGTTTATTAAAAGACATTAAGTCTCACCAGAGCCATACAAGGAACTTACCTCTGGTTAAGATACACTAGAAAATCCATGTACTTCAGAGGTCTAGCACTTGTGTAAATCAGTATTTCACTTAACAATGGAATAATTTAAAATTAAATTAAGAACTATAATTATACTTTACTATCATTTAGTTCTTTATATTTTCTGCCACTGGAAATAAGCTCGAAAGAAGACATCCAACCCCAACTGCACTATTCTTGGAAAGTTTATATTACACGCGAACATTTACACTCATAACTATATGATTTTTTCAGCTTAATTCAATATGAGTAACTGCTTCAACTTGGTTTCTTCTCATTAAAAGACCAGTTGGAAGGAAATAGTTAATCATTGTTTGCCATCTGCTGTAGACAATCCACACTATACAGAAATATTTTTTGCAGCCAATCTAAAACCACAATGCACAAAGACAGCAAAAGGAAAATACCGTTTTCAGCTATGCGTTTTTTTCAGTGCATGCTAAAATTGTAAACATTATGTGGTTAACCCTCTCTCACTCTCTGACAGCACTTTCTTCTGGACAGTGGTCTCTGTGGTACATACCACATCATTTAGCAGTCCCTATAAAGGTACAGCAATAGTGCTGTGGAGAAGTGTTAGTGGTCTGCTCAATAACAACTTAATCATGGAGAGCAAACCTATGAAACCACAAGGCCATCTTTTAGAAGGTCAGAAGGCTGCAGGCCACATGCAAGATGCCACCTGTGAACTTTGCTGTAATCTAGAGAAATATTATCAACATTAATAGTTTCATCTTTTTTTCTTCCATTTGTAAATAGTAAAACACTTCTGTATAACCTGCCCCTTCATCCCCCCTCCCCCTCCCCAATCAGATTTCCTAGCCCATAGGCCCTTTGTATCAGTTCTCTCATTTCCACAGTTGTCCCAGGAAGGTTCTGAATTCTCTAAACCTCTCCAGGCTCTTTTATCAGAAACAGCTCTAAGTTTTTCTAAACATAAAGTCTATGACTTAAAATGTATCAAGTCAAGAAAATGCAAAAGAGAAAGAGAAATGAAAGAAGAGGATTGGTGACTATTCATGCTATTTTCCAGCTCATCTTCCCCATCTGGTAGTACTGACAAAGGGCTGTGTCATAATTAGAGAGGGAAGCAAGTTGCTATTTTTAGATTGGTTTTGGAACCAACAATCTTCCACAAAAAATTGTATTTGTTTCAAAACAAAGAAAAAGACACGTGAATGATGTAAAAAATGTTCCACTTAAAAACAGAAAGATCGCTGGGAAAAGACAGTTCATAAAGTTTTATTAAAACATACATTGCTAGTAGGTGACAAAAATCAGAAGAAATGCTAAGAGTGAGGAAATCAATACCTCTAGACCCATTCTCCAGTCAATGGTCTGGCACTAGTGGACATAATTCAGGTTATTGAAATCTTTTTTCAAGACTGAGTAAAGTTCATTTTAGTAATATCAGCAGGGATGCTTGGTTCCAATGCTCTTAATGTTGGGAGTGCTAAAGACTGCAGTCTTCTAGTAGAAAATGAAAGCTTGTTCCTCTAGGCCTTATTGCAAATACAGAGCTCACAGCGTGTTCAAAGGCCTGTCAGTCAAAATATTTTTCCTTTAAAAATTCTCATAAAAAGAACACCAAGAAATAGTCCCCCCGACTTCCTTCTCTTGCAAGCTATAAACTTTAATCATCCTTCTTCTCTTTGCAGATCTCCTGAGATACGTAACTGGGGAGCCTTATTCTTACACATTTCTGAAACCTGCAAATAGCTTCTAATCTGGGACAACTTGTACCACCAGAGATCTTAAAAGGGGATCATCCAGTAAGCCTGTGGAGACTTCAGTGTTCATGACCCAGTGTTGTCTATTATGTACTTGGGGACCCGCAAGAGAGTACTGTTGGAAGTCCCCCTCTAGCAGAGCTTGCTACATGAGAAAGAATTTCCAGACCTGTAAAATAAGATATCCCTACCTTTATGAACTGAGGAGTAGAAATTTGTAATGTTCATGAACCAGCCTTGTCAATCTTCGGTGGTAAGGTCACACTGATAGATGGAACCTGTTTCTTGGGGACCCAATCCTACATCTGTCTTTGATAAGGAGGGAACTGTAATTATACAAACACCAAAAGCACGGTCAGGAGATGTCACAGACGTCAGTAAAATAGACTGCCCTAGACTGCAGGGAGTCTGGATTTTGAGACAGTCCCAAGAACGAGGAAGGTACTTTTCACACCTTACTTCACATGACTAAAGTGTCCCTTCTCAGATGTGTCTGTGCTGATTTCAGCTGTTCACTGTGCATGTTGTTATTATTCTGTATCTTATTATAAAGTAGAGATATTTAGATAAAGATCTGACTTTCTAAACACAGCAATGCTTTTACAGTCACACAGTACTCAATCAATTCAGATTCTGTTTCTTAGAGATTAAGACCATATCTATACGGTCATCTTAAACCTATCCACAGACTCCAAAAGGAGTCTTAAAATTCCCTGCATCTACCCATAAACATCTCTAGATTGTTTAAAATTTAACTAAAAGATTTGAGCTTGGATGCTTTAGGAATATTGGACCAATTCTCAAGACTGAAGTCCAAATCACCCTGGGTACTTCAAAGTAGCATTCTGTCAGATCGAACACAGATTTTCTTGAATATGTTTTTCCAGAGCTGTTCAGAAACACTTTAATTCACTGCCCATAATGGTGAGTTTGGCATAAGCAGTGACCTGAAACACTAGCAGAACTGTCTCATTCATCTCTAAGCTGGACCCAGCAGAAGCTGGAAGTCAAAGGCCACACCAACAGGAATTTAATATCAACTGTCTCCACATTATGCAGCCATCTTTTTTTCTAGGAAATCCTTACGAGTTTGATTAAAAAGATTCCTCAGGAAGATCCATCAACAGCTCTCTACTGACATGTAAATAAGTAAAGCAGATTATTGGTATTAGAATATCATTCCTAAGCCAGCAGAAATCAGGCACATTAAAACCTAAGGCATGGCCAAGGAAACGCAATCAAGATATGGCTATATAGGGCTGTACTCTTGTAGACATGACTCAAGGCACATAAGAAGTCCATACTTGGTTCTTTTCTTCTGGATAGATCTGTGTCTTTGGTTGAGGATTACACATTTTTATATATGTTCTCCATTAATAGTAAAAACCATTTCTGTAGCACTCGACTTTTTATCCATATCCTCTGCATCACTACATCAACATTTATTTGATCTATCAGTGATAGCATCCCATCAAAATTTAATAGCCATTTTCTACAGTTCAAGCATGTTAACTCTTGCTCTCACCTATGGTACAGCTTATCCTTCACCTTCTTTTACAATTCTAATGATGTATAAAATAAAGTGCCTTTATACAGCATGACTCAGAAATGCATAATATTCCTTTCTTCAGCTAATGGTAAAGGAAACAGGTACAAAGCGAAGGCAAAAGAGTTCTCTATTCTCATCTATAGTTTTATATTGAAAACTTGAGTGTCAAATGAACAGGGCTTTTAGGAAAATGTCAGCAACTGTAAGAGTTACATAAGGTAGAGATAGAAAAATATTTTGCAAAGAAAAATGACAGTTTTTGAGAAGATGATTTATACTTCAGTTTCAGAACATGAGCAGCCAACATGTGACCTGACATTTGCTAAAGAAATCAAACAGACATTCTGCAAGATTACAAAAGCAAAAGCATTAATTGTTCTATACAAGCAGTTCCTCTCTGTACTAGAGAAAGATCTAGAACACTATGAAAAAAAAAAAGAAAAAAAAAGAAAAAATAGAGATGTCACAATAACAGGTCTTCCTGTGTATTTTGTTTTAATTTATGAAAACCAACCTATGTTGTTTTGTACATTGTACTTTGTTGTTTTATTGTATGTAGTGCTCTCTATGGATAAGAGAGATTCACAATTCACATTCCCTGTGTGTTTTAAGTTGATTTGCAAGAGAATTTGACTGTTAAAGCAGTGCATAAGGAATGCATAGCTGCTGACATACACATTCCACAGCTGACAGAATATGATGAAAAGGACAACAAATGCAAGGATGTCCAAAGAAGGAAGATGGTTGGTCAACTGGCTTAGATTGTGAGTTCTGTTATATACTTCCTGTATGTCTTGAAATGATTACTCGAGCCCTTGAGGCTCTGTTTCATCACTTTTTAAACTGAGATCATAATTCCCTTTCTCAAAGTGATACTGTAAGGCTTATCCATTAATAGGTTCTGTTCAGTGCTGGGCAGATGATCAATACAAATTTTATGCATCACTGAAGAACCATTTAACCTCAGATCTTAAGTGGCATATAGCCTTGTGTCAGCCTCTCAGCAGCCACTGTATAAATATTACATATGCACACTGCTAAGAATATTTGAGGGACACGAGTTGCCAGTAGTACTGATTCTGCATTCCTCAAGTTACAAATCTGCAGGACAACAAACTTAACATATCCTTTAAGTACAGTGCAAAACAAGTACTAGCACATTTGTTTGCAATGGTTATACATGACAAAGAAAAGAAAAAATGGTATAACCTGTGCAATAAGTGTTCGAGTGCAGTGATTTAAATGAATTCATGAAATGATTATTTTAAAGCCTCCAAAATTGACAGTGTCTGGAAGGATTTTATTTTGGTGCTGGGAGAAGCAGTGTTTTTACCAACTCTGCCAAGAACACAGATCATGAATGTGATCACCTACTTCTAGAAATACAGCTACAATTCAACGCTGTAATGACTTTAAAGATGTATTTTGACGATACTTAAAGACATATATACTTACTCTGGCAATCAAACAGAAGAAAAAAGTTATTTTCAAAACATCATTTTCAAGAACTACTTTTAAAGTTTATTGCCAGAATTAATGTACCACGAAGACCTCCACACCAGCAAGAAATTAATCTGCACTGTGACTGCATACATACCTTGTCATTTTCTATGCACAGATGACCAATCTTCATTTCTTTCCTCTTCTAATTTGGATATAGCTCATCTTGTAACTTGGCTCCCCTTAGGTCATTTCTCTGTTTCAAACAGGAAAGAAGAAAAAAAATTGTAAAACATTTCTGTTGTCATTATGAGGCAATAAAGTGAGAAATTGATATATAGACACAAAATGCAGTTCTTCCAAAGAGTTCTGTTTGCAAGGAGTTCGCTTCAGTATATGGGCAGTCTCCCAGTTTAAACTTGTTTTGAAAGCCTTGATCAAAGGTAAATGGGGCATTCATGGCACTTTGCAGGAGGGTGACATTACCCTCAGGGAAACACTATGACTTAAAATTACCAAGACTATTCAATTTAGTTGCTACTAACCTTGAAAGCTGCAAGTATGAAAGCCTTCTCCATTTTCACAGCTAAACAATTTTAAAGTAGTTACCAGATACATTTTTTTTTTAGCCTTTACTCCTGAGCACTGCAATTACATGCAGTCCTTTAAAATCAGTATGACTAGTGCTAGTAGAAAGGTTACCTGTGCTTTGACTAATCAATCAGGAAAAGTTATCAACACACCAGGTCTAAATTATTCATAACATGTAGCAGTCAGCAGCTTAGCCTCTGCAGCCAGCAATACTAATATTTTTTTGGACACTATTTGTGTATCATTAATACCTTTACAAATGGATGTTAATCAGACATCAATTTAGACACCATTAATTGCATACAAAAATAAATATATAGCGTGATGTATGGGACATCACAGCTTGAACCTCTGATTAATCAGCTGAGGCAAGTGTCGGGTCAGCTGTGGGAGCACAGGTGAGAGTAATTTAGCTGTGCTCCCTGAAGGCGTGGAGCTTGACTCCACCTCCTCTAAGACCTCATTTAAGGGTTGACTACCACTGAGGCAGCATCTCTTGGAGGTTGCTCCCTGGTGGAGACTGCCTCAGCTTTCTGGTCAAAGCATTGACATTGGTGAGTTTTCCTTTGCAAATAACCTTTGAATATTTACCATCATCTTTGTTAACATCTTTATACTAGCCACCCTTACAGCATGGTAAAATAACAACCTTTGTTTTCTTGCACTGTAATCATTTTAGGAATGTGACATGGCACCAGATAAATCATTCTAGGTCATTGCAAAGAAGTGATGTTCTCTGCCTATTCATCAATCTATTAATTTATTCATTCTCACTCTACTCACCTATTACTGACTTCTATTTTCTCCAGCTAATTTTGCTGCTTTTTTGATGAAAGGTTGTTCTTTTCCATGATGTCCTCAGTATTTGTATATATAGAACCCTGCAAACCTCCTTGAAACACTAACTCTCTCCAATAAGAGACACCAATGTTTACTCACTGCTCATTCCAACCCTTGTCTGTGAAAATATCAACTACGTTAATGTCATGCTTCTATAAACTACTTTTGTTTTGCATTGTGTACCAAACTGATTTTCAGTTTTTTTTTTCAATCTGTTTCATTATTGCTCTCTCATGCCATAATTTACCCTGATACCATTCCCACATTTTTCTTTGATAAGATTTTTCTATCTTTCACTCTTATATTCATCCTTCACTTAAGTACTATAACAGTCAGGCCTACTTTTCTCAAAGCCATGATCTTAGCATTGCTTTACTTTTCTTTTGTACTCAGAGATCAGCTTCTCTTCTACTCATCCAGTGACATAATACTTTCTTCTATATTTAACTTACTCTGAAATTTGCTAGTACATCTCTGTGCCATTCTGCACAGCTGAAAGAAGAAAAACGCAGTATTTTTCCTTGAAATAGAATACGGGTACTACACAAAACATACATGAAAATAATCCTTATCTTCAGTCAGAAATGTGGCAAATGGGATCCTCCCAGTGGAAAAAAGTCCAGACACAAGATGGGACAGAAATATTGCTGATAAAGAAATTCTGCAAACTTGACTGCCTCAGTTCTGCATGAAGTATATGTGTCGATCAGTACCATACTGAGGTTTTATTGACAGTTTTCAGACTGTTGCAGTAGGCTACAACCCTGCAGATGTTTAGACATGAAGAACTTCAGTCATGCCAGTATATTTATTACTGGTTCTTACATTCCTTCTCCAGAGAGTTAATGAGAAACCCCCTCACTCTTACATTCATAATAGAAGAGAGGCAGTTGCTAGGTATTCTTCTTGTTGAAGCATGAGAATGTACTACAAGAAACATTAAACTTCTGTCTCTTTTCTGATAAAGCATTATGCCTATGCTTCAAACCCGTCAAAGTCTTACTTAAATATGCAATTCAAATTAAACACGTCTACATGCTGTTTTGAATTGGGATATTACTAAACATTCTTTGAAGGTCATTGGGATAAGCCATCCTTTTTAATAGGTTTGAGCTTCTGACTTCCCTGCTGTGCACAAACTTAGAAGTTTCCTGGCTCTTTGTTTTTACTTTCTCGTGACATGCTTAAATCCATATTTTAAAGATGTCTGGGGCAATTTTTCAACTTGGTCACAAAGATGGACTTCTAGTAGCATATAAAAAGGAAAAAAAAGACTAAGGTGTTGAGGGGGAGGGGCTCTGTACAGTTTAGAATACTGCTAATTTGACAACTGTGATGTAAAAGATTTTCATTTTCTTTTTCTTTTCTTCCAATACAGTTAGTTGGTGTTTTCTCACTAATTCCTAATGTACTCAACAAGACATACAACAAAGAGGAAGAATAAAATATCATGCATATTCAATACAGTATATAAGTGAAACCTGGCTGGTGGCCATTCAATGTAGTGAATTAGCAAATGAAAGATGGCTGGCTTGTTTGCAGCACCCTGGAATAGCAATCCTACACTCAGAATAGGAATCCAGCAAAGCATAAATGTGAAGCTCAAAATCACCACTGGATAACTGCAGCTGTCATGGAGAGTACAGAGGCTTCAAAATAAACTTATTTCCTTGATCCTAATGTGATATATATATATTTTAAAGTCTACTTTAGGAATGTACACATTTTAAAACAGAAGAGGAAAATTCTCTGGTTTGGGAGCATAAAACTAGTCCATTTCAACAGAAAGAAATATGTAGAAGTGCCAGCAGGACAACACTCAGCTCCTCTTTTTTAGTTCATGGTTTTATTTATCTTATTTTCACTAGTAATGACAGCAGTGCAATGCAAAATGCCGAATATGCTGTGTAACTAACAGATACTGTACACCGAAGCAGTAAAGACAGAATTCACTGTGCAACACTGCAAGACATTCCCTTCAAGGAGAGAAAGCTTGTTATCTTTGTATCTGATTGAACAAATGAACACAGACCATAAGATGGACCAAAACCTTATTGCTATTTCTTTTCAACTCCCTAAAGTGTAGATTGCAAGCATTTTTTGGAGGATTTGCTACGAGAAGCAACTTCTAGTATCATGACCAGACTGGAGTTTAATTCCTATAAAATATTTTACTAATATTTGTAATCTTAATGTAGGATTCTGAACAAAATGTTGCTTACGCTCAAAATTGTCCTTGAACCAAAACCCACTAAAAACTAACCCTACGAAAATGCAGTGGGCAATGCTCAATAGGATCTTCATGATATGGTGCCATTGATCCCATTGTAGAAAAATGCTGTCCTAGACTGCGAGATTGGCTTTTGGTCTAGTCCAGGCTGGCAGTTCTTAAGTTCTTAAGATTTTTAACTGCCCTCTCAAGCTGTGCTTAATAAAAATGCCCATCAAAATTGCTAGGTTGTAATAATTTACAGTCAAATGCTGCAACGGAATACAAGCAAGAAGACCATCACTGCAGAAGGAGTAGTGCTAGAACTGAGGTAGTTCATTCAGATCCTGCAGTGCCTCTCCATTTCACTGTGGAGTACATTCCACAGCAGAAATTGTTAGCCATTGATACCTCCTAGTTCTAGGATTCACATCTCACTGAAATTTTGCACGGAAAAGGCTTTGGAAACAAAAATAAAGTGCAGACATCACCAAGTGCGCCTTGTAAAAACAACTGTGAAACCTGTAATGGCAGATGTGCCCTCTTACAAAAATATGGCCCTACACGCAGGAGCCACACCACCACCAGGAGGGTGTTCTCAAGACGAACCTGAGCATGACCAGCAGTAACTTGTGGCTTTGGATTGACAGCACCAGAGCATCATCCCTTGTGGCACCTCTGGCCCTGCCCAGGGGACCACTAGGCCTTCACTGAAACAAACTCACTGCTTCTTTATGCCAAACATAGCAAGTGCCAATCAGAGGTACCAATGTGAATGGTTCTCCATGCACTGGTCATGAAAACCAAGCCAAAAAGAACATGGCTTGGTGGGTTTGCTAAGAATTTTTTCTTGTACTGAATCAGTAGCTGTATCTGATACTGCTTTGATCCTTTTTTTTTGTCTTTAACAAAGAATATGTGTAACTTCTTGAGTGAAACCCCTGTTCTGGAATGTGCTGAACAAATATTTTTTAAAAGAGGAAAAGTTCTGCTTAGAGTAATTTTGCTGTCAAGTGATTTCTTAGAACTCAGAGCCAAAACAGGTAACAGCCCTAAGGAAGTGCTGTCCTGCTTACAAGAATTTAAGTCACACTTCACACACAAAACGGAGCACTACAGCTTGGGGACAAGGGTGGGAGCAGAGTTTCTCCAGTCAAATAAAGATTTCCCACATGTTAACGCAAATTCCTTCATCAAAACCCGATAAAGGAGCAGTTAAAGAAATGCATACTTAATGAGGCTACACACTAATGAGGTTACTTCTATATTACAGAGTTGGGATTAGCCAGTTAATTTTTCAAACTATCTAACTTGGAAAATAGTGTTTGGCAAAGTCCCCTGACATCTGCCACAACTTTATTTAGCCTCCCGCATTCCCTGGAGGTACTGCACATGAGGGGCTCTGCAGTACCGCACTAGAGCAACTGCAGACAGAAGGGAATGTAGACAGACATGCAAAGTGTTTAAAATAGGAAACACAGGCTCTGTGCTGGGGGCTAGCACAACAGGTGTATATATATTGGGAGCTTATATTAATGAGGCTTCTGTTACACATGCACAAGGCGGCCGGCAGCCCTTTCAGAAGTAGCTGGTATTTTGGTAAAAGTCAGACAGAGTAACCTCATAGTAACCTCTAGTCTGGCTCACAGCCACCAGGGAGGCTTCTGAAGGACTGTCCCTTGGTGCTGCATTGATTAGATTTCTTCCCATAATACATCCAGTGTTTTTGCTCAGCAAACCTCACTGACAATTGAATCAAGAATAAAGAGTGAGGGGGGAAATAAAAGCTGATCTCCACGTGAAAATGGGCCATAAAATTAACAAGGTTCTCTACATCAAATAATTCCGTCTGCTTTACTGTGGTCAGAAAATCAGTCTGTAAAATAAAAAAGCAAGCACAGAAGGAAGAAAAACAAACTGCAAAAAATCAGAATTCACACAACGTCGAAGTCAAGTATTTAAGCACACAAAACATAAGAAAGCTAAAAACTTCTCCTAGTGAAATTTAAATATTTCCATGCCCAAATACTGCACATGCATCACTTTTGTATACCAGCTATGCTGTAAAATGTACATTTTCTACAGTGATTTGTGGTGCTGTGGAAATGCTAATATAAACATTTCTTAATTTCCATGTCTCACAGCATCATCAGTGCATGGAGAAAGCACCTTCATCAAAACAAACAAAAAGGCCACACACACTTAAATGAAATGTGGATGATTAATTGGGACACAGCGAGTCTGCAGTAGAGTCCTTTTTCTTCTAAGAAAATTGGTACATATATATAGTAGGGTACGATAATTCTTCCCACCCAGAACACGCTCCAATTAAGCTGCTGGATGCAAGAAGTGCACAGTTGTCTGTGCTGACTGACTTCAGTGAAAGCTGACTGAGCCTGTCTGGTAGGACACGTTTTGAATTCACAATACTTTAATTACCACTGTAAACAGACTTTCATAGAAACTTTTCAAGTGAACGAGAATTTGTGAATGCAACGATTCAGCACAAAAGTCTCTCAGACTTGCCGGATTCTTTAATAACATTATAGTCCAGTGATTTTTGCAGCATGCTTAATGTGACTCCTAAGAGAGCTGATATTGTCTGTACAAAAGGTTAGGCTGGTAGAAAATCAGGAACCTGAGATTTTTGTTTGTGGCTTGCCAATAATTTTTACTAGAACGATCCCTAATTGCTACAAAAGAAAGTAAACCCCAAATCTGTGGGAAGACTATGGTAATGCTGAGCATTGTAAATAAGCTGCCCATTCGTTTAAGAAGGGAACACCACTTTCAATCACCAATGAATAATCTAAGCTGCAAGTAACAATTACAACTCTCACCTACTTGGTATCTCATAGAAGAACAACTATGATCTTTCTAATGTAAACACAACCCAGAACAAAGCATTAAAGTAGGCAGGATGAATAGGACTGTCATTACTTCAACTATCCCCAGTGCATGATGAATGACAAAGCAAGAAAATGGGGTATTTTATAATATCTAAAAAAAGACAGGAACATAATAAACAGGATTGCTTCAATAGGAAAAAAAAAATACACAAATAATTCCTTTGTGTCTTCTCTAATAGCAAATGCTCTCAGAATGATCCAAAAATGATACTCATAGATAGGAAAACTGGTGTAGCACACATCCTAATTTCTTAAGTTTTATAGCCATATCTGGATACCAGACTAAATTCCATCTATTCAAGCTACCAACATCATCACAATTGGAATCTGACGTGTAAAAGCAACAAAAATAAAATTAAAAAAAAAAAAAAAAAAAAAAAAGCTTCTTGCTACATGAAAGAGTTGTCTAATATCACGGGGAAACAATGGTAATGGCCTTCAAATACTGGTATTTGTTTGGGGGTTTCTACTTTGGTTTTTTTAAATTAATGAGTTTCATAAAGTAATGCCAAGAAGAAAATAATCACATAAAAACATCCAATTAAAAAGATATCAGCAAAGGAAGCCTAACACAACTGATGCTGAATTGTTAGCAAGCCTTTTTACTTTTTTTGCTTAAAAAACCGATCTGATCATCTTTGACCCTTTGACATTAACTACAAGAAAGGAATGAAAGCTGACCATTCACCTGGCACTAGCTTACATTCCTAGCCACTGTTGATCTGTAGAGACCTGATGAGCATCCAAGCACTGTGCAAGCAAACAGCTTGGAAAACTCCTGCAAAAAATTGTAACCTATATTCAACAGGAGAACATTTTTACTTAACATTAAAAATTAATGAATTAATTAATCAATTACAAAAGAAATCCAAGCATGTTTAAGAAAAAGGATCGTTTTTTGGTTTTTTTTTTCATGGAGCTTTTGGAGCTTCAATTGTGTAGCAAATATATTCTGCATAAGCAGGACATCAAATATTCAGATACAACTCAAGTTTTGAGTGCCATTGCCTTCCCATATCGAACATCTTCCCATAAAAGGCTCAGAAAAAAAATAATCAGACACTTGACTGACACTCGACTGTGAAAGTCTGTCCTCCACCACTCAGGCAAACAAAGCACAGAATTGTATGAAGAATAAAAACATTTATTAACAATGTACCCTACTAAGAGGCCTATGAGGTCTTTCATTTATGCCACAGATATTTAGGTATGAACTGAAAATGTATATAAATTTATTTGACGCACAAAAGTGCAGTAACTTAAAAAAGCAAAAAGAGCACGAGAAAAAATGAGCTATTTCAGCCAACTTCTGAAAAAGGCATTTTTGAATAGAGACTGCAGAGTTTTGCAGGGAATCTACAGATTTTTTCATCCTTTCTGTCACCTTAACATTCAGGGCAAAAAAACTCTACGCTGTTCCCTTGCTTTGGACAGAATAATAGTCAACAGTCCTTCTCAAATTACTTGAAAGCTAATAGATGTCAGCTGAGAGACTCAAAACTAGAGTTATTTACCTATTTAGTTACTGGATGCACTCTTGAGTGCTCTGCTAGAGTACATAATTTATGTTATTTCAGAACGGGCATATTCTAGCCTGCATTTGTCCTCTGAACTTTCCACATGCACCAATGTGTCATGAGGATACCAGAAATGAAACTGCAAGACCCTCTCACCTCTCAGTTTCTCTGTCAACATGGAATGCAGTTTCTGATGTTCTATTAATGAGAAGGAAGTAGTCCGTGGAACATACATGTGGACAACTTACCACTAAGCACTTTGGGTACAGTGCAGACAAAATGCCTGCCTTTCTTCTTTCAGTGCCTGCCTTCAAGCCATACTGGTGGTTTACACACAGTAATTTGATGTACTAAGGTTCAACTAAAAATAGATGGCAACGAAGTTCTGCCAAAAGAGGTGTCTGCTCTGGCTCATTCCACCAGCAAATGGCGCTTGCAAAAACTATGCATGGAACCTCACATGGCTGCTTTCCAGATGTCAACATAGCAGACACATCTCAAGGAAGCAGAACATGCTTGCTGTCTATTAAAATTAAATATGTAATGGGAAGGGACCTAAGGGACCAAGTCCAAGGCCTTGCTGCCAAAAACAAGCATAAAATGTAAGCCCTCATTATTGCTACTTAAAAAAAATAATCATAATAAAAAAATCCTTTGAGATATTGCCTAAGATATGGATTATCAAAGGAGTAAATGTTTTTAAAAAGTCTTAGGATAAATACTCATATTCTGCTTGCTAAGGTAACTGTCCCTAGGAAGGAAGTCTTTACACACAAAAATCACAATAATATGCTGTTACGGTTACACATGAGGCTAAGATGCACTGTCACAAACCACCTTGTAGTTCCAACGTGGTCATTTTGAACTAATGGAAAAACACTTATTAATCCCCTGAGGAAGCTGACTGGAGACACTAAGTTAAAAATACGGCCTTTTGTAAGAGGAAAGCAAACCTTATTAACTCCTAGTTATACCTTCAGAGAATTGACTAGAAATACAGATGTCTTACTTCTGTAACCTATGATCTGATTCCAGTTCATTTGCTCTTTTGTCACTAATTTTAGCTTAAATAAATTTGCTTTCCATTCAGCTTCTTCTTGTGACACAAACACCAATTTGTAGAAGATATTTTTCAACTGAAACCTAAATGCTCTTTCAGAACTTTCCCCCTTTATTGTCAGAGCAACAAGAATGTTAGAAATTAATAATTCATGTGAAATGACTTTGGGCAGAGAATGACTCAGTAGATCTCAAACATCATGACCAGAATTAGGTGGGAGACAGGCCCACAGAAAAGAATGGCATTTCAAGCAAAGTTTTAATGGCTCTCAGCCACATGGGTCAAAGAATGAGATTCTGCAGAAACCTGGAGCATCTTCCCATACTTGAACATGAGAAATGGTCAAAGTTTCGGACTCCTCTTTCACCTGCATAATCAGAACTGCCACCATCTTGCAACCCATGATGGTACAGGAGTCACCAACTGGACTGTCTTGTCTGTGGGGTGCTTGATCCAAACTCTGCATTCACTACCTCTGCTACTGACAATGACAGCAGTGGGTTCAACACATCTTTCTTCAAAGACTAGCATAACCACCTTTTGATCTTCAGAGCAGTATTTTGGAAAGTACACCAGAACTGCAATATACATTGGATAAAACATGCAAGGAAGAAGCAATTAGTGAATATAGAAAGGAAAAAAACCAGTCTGACCAAACTGAAAGCAATGTCAATGTAAAATGTGACTCAAGTGTCACTAGATTTACATTTCGCTCAACAAAGACAATGGATAAAGATCTAAATAGTGGCAGATGGAAATCAAACAGTGAGTTTGTGAAATTGAAGCTGACTGAGATACATGTGAAACATAAATGAAAACACTGATTATAGTTGCAACCATGACATGACTACTGTTATGTATGTACATGGCTAACCCTCCTTAGGAAACTCCCTGTTGTGATAGTGCAAAGCATTCTACAGCCGTGACACTGATTTAAGAAAATAACAAAACAAAACAGAGCAGAAATGGCAACTGTAAATGAAAAAAAAAAAAGATAAAACATCTAGATATCTCCTCTATCTATAACTGCTCTTCAGAAATAAAAGAAAAAAGCTAAGAAAAATCCTGATTTGTCAGACGTGCTCTAGTAGGAGTACCTAAGAGAACTAAAACAGACTGGGAATGACTTCTGCAGACACAGAGGCCTGCTGACATGTAGAACTCTCTGCAAGATAACAAAGAGACACTACAAAAATGGAGAATGGTCCAGTGCAATGGTCATATCAGTATGATGACAAAAAATATCACTGCCTCTTGTTGATCTTCAAAAAAAACCAGAGCCTTTCATCAATACAATGGGGTGAGGGTCAGTCGCAGATTGTTTGAAATTCAGTGAGCAACTGAAGAAAATATCAACTTATGAGATAACCTATATGTAAATAAAAATGTAGGTGATGTAGTTATAGAAGTATATTCTCTGGAGTCTGAAGCTGATACCTTCACACTTATGTAAAGATAAAAGTCGTCTGAGTTCTTAAATCATTAATCTTAAATCATTACTATTACTGAGTTACGTAGTTCACATTTTTGTCACTAATGACAGTAAAAAGTGTATTTCTAGTGCACTGCAAGGGCTTCAACTAACTTACACACATGATAAAGAAATATCAATCCTTATTTTGTAGGTGAAGAACACATGCATAAGCAACTACTGTGTTTTTGTGTGCATCATTGTGGCAGCAGCAGAAACTAACTTTTACGTACAATTACCTACATCTGCATGACGTCCATACTAACAGCTCTCTGAAAACAATCTGGTAGACACAGGAAGCTGTCTTGAGAAGAAAATGGGAAGAAGCAATTTTCAAAGCCATTATCCTAAAGTAAAGTAAGGCGTCAGTATGTACCTTCCACCCTACAAGCCAGCAATACCCAAGAAAGCCCAGTACACAGATCTTCAATCAGGTGTGGCAATTTCTTCGCCCCTCCTCACTCAGTCTAGAGTAGTAAGACATGGCAACTAGTCTTACTCAAAGCACTCACTCCATTATATAATTCCAGATTTTTTCCATCAGCTTTGAGTTCTTACTGTGCAAGTCTGCGTAAAGAAGAAAGGAAGAATAATTCTATAGAAGTAGTTTCGTATGCTTTTTGACTATTGTATACACCATTTTTTGAGGTGTTTGGCACTAAGGGTGCAGTGTATTAAAATGATTGATTGATTGCTTTTTAAAAATAGAAGTACCGTTCTGATACTAGGATTAACTATTATCATTAAGATATGGCAGAATTTTAAACAGCTTTGAATCTGCACCCTACTGTGAATGTAAAGCGTCCTTCACCATCCCCCCCCGGCCCACATTCTATGCACAGAAAAGACTTTCTCATAAAGGAAACAAATACCACTAACTGCACTCCTCAGTTAGCACCCCATCCATAGGACCACAATAACAATTCCACAGTATCCCTTCAATTCCTGTAGTACATTTTCAGTTTGCTTTCAGCAAACTTGGAACCTCCCTTCCTCCCTTTTTTTTTTTTTTTTCTGAACAACATTGGTTGCTCTATAGGATAAGCTTAATCATAGTGACTTTGAAGGTTCTTATTTTTAAACATCATATATACTGTAGATCAAATCTCTGTCATTGAAGGGTCTGTGAACAATACTCATAATAAATAGCATAAATTGGTGGCCTAGTGCAATGCAAGCAGGTTCTGATTCAGAGCCGGGTTAGCGACTGCAGCTACAGGGAGATCCTGCCAGCAGCACGTTCATGCCAATAGAAAAGAACAGTTGATGGCATCTACCCAAGGTCAGCTCCTCAAATTCAGGAGCTGGTCTTCTTCCAGACACTGTGAAGTCACTTGTTTAAATGCAGCCAGTCGGCAACAATTAAGCATCTAAATAAAACATGCAGAGTTTGTACTCCTTTTGAAATCTCCTCCGTGCCATGCTGTTTATTTTCTGTTTCTCACAGTCTTCATTATCCAACAATCAGGCTACAAAATGGCGGTCAGAGCGAGGCAGACATTTTGTAACTGTCTCATTAAAAGCTAACGGAACAATGGAAATGCACTGAATGAAAAGAAGCAATTTGAGGAGCCAAAAGGAGCATGTAACATTACAGCTACTGAGCTTTTAAGCAAATCCTTTATCTAACTTCGCAGAAAAGTTGAAACAACGCCATACTGAGACGCAATCTGACCATATTTAACCCCCATGTGTGTAAAATATAGCCCGGCATGGCCCTTTTTAAACTGAAGTACAGCTCTTCACCTACTGGAGCAATGGCTCATCTGTCCCCCTATGTACTATGCACTATATGGAGTCAAGACCACACTCAGTCGCTATAATCCTAACCACATTCCTTCCTTGAAAGTCTAGAAAATAGTGTTTTCTATTACAACTCCAGGAACTTCACCGTGTTCAGCACAGCCTTTAAACCACTTTCACCAAAAGCAGCAAATGAGCATTTAAAAAGGGGAATCTTTCTCTATCTCTGCAGATACCTTTTCTTTTCAATGTACAATAAGCTAGGAGCAGCAAAAATGGAAAAAAAAAAAAAAAAAAGTAAAAAAAAAAAGTAATGGTATGGCTAATATAAGCAAAAAAATATATATATTCAATTTTAATAGGGACTTAATATTCCCTTCCAGATTGTATGCCTATCACATTGTTCCTAGAATTATTAATAGCTGATGCACCCTAAGAGGCAGATGTGCAGATATTTAGCTAAAAACCTCAAAGCACATGCTTCTTAATAAGAAGTTAGGCACCTGCCAAATTTTAGGTTTCAAGAGTCAGGCATTCTTACACTGTTCCCTCTGCAAAAGAAGCAAACAACAACAACAACAAAAACCCTAAACCAAACCAAAACCAAAAAACTCCCATAAGAACTTAAAATATATACGTTGCTGCAAAAGTTCTATTGATTTCCATGGAAATGACAATGGATACAAAGAACAAAGTAACACTGACAGAAAATTACCAGCTACAAAACTGTTTTTCAGCATTGTCACAGATGAGCTGATCTGGACACTCTTCATTTCATGGTCTGACAGCTGTGCATGGCTGTCTGGAACAAAGCTTGTCTTCCATGCTGCTGTCACCAGTGCTGAAAGGCACCTCTCGCTGCCTCACTGTGCTCACATCCACTGCTTGGTCTCCATAAAGGTTAAGCAAGCATTAGTGAATATCAATGGATGACATATTTTTTTTGCATGGAGGAATTCAACAACACAGCTTTGCTTTATATGCACTTCTGTGTCAGACATCAGGTGTCATTTTGTCAGATTGCCCCTCTGCTGCCATCTGTCACATAGCAACAACATTTAATGGAAAAGTGGTGGGATGGCTCTGCTGCCGTATGATCAACATCCGCCTCTGATGTCGTGGGGCAATACAATAAAAGAGGAGGCATTACTTTCAGAGCAGCCCTCATTAAAAACTGTGTTACATGGGTATACTGACATCAGAAGAAGCAAGGCTAAAGAAACACACCTCTCACTCTGCTTTTCTTACCAATGCCTGCAGTCCAGTTCAACACCATTACTCCAATCCAACAGACCAAGCCACAAAACAGGCAAAGAGAGTGGTCAGAGGAATTGGGAGAAGCGGCTGGCCCTCAAAAGCTGGAAGCTTGTTCACCAGGTGTAAGTGCAAGCAACAGAGTGAACCAGCTCCCTGGATAAACAGCCTGGAGAGGCTTACTTCAAAACTTTGTGTCCTGGTGGTAAACGAGAGGAAGCTGGTGTGCCTGATTGCACTTAAAGAAAATGACTCAGCTCCAGAGTCAGAGGGTCAAATGTTCTCAGAAAAGGCTAAAATTTAGCCTATAGTTTACCTACAGCAGTAACAGATCAACCAGTAACACTGTTTCTCTCTGTGTCTTTACATGAGAGAGATTTCCAGCCTACGCACTGCACTTTAGAAGAGATACAGCAAGTGAAAGGGGATTTGTTCCGGCAGGCTGGACCTGCAGTGTATGCAAGAGGACAGAAGGAGAACTATTACTGCAGCGTGCCCCCACTGCAGAGCCCAAGCCATTCTGGCTGGGCATATGTGCAATGCTGTTCACATGTGGTGGAGGTCCCACTGCAAATGCTGCTGCAGCCAGCCCAGACAGAGATGCATCTGAAGAGACTAGCAGCTTGCAGCCTCTGTGGTATGCCAGTGAAGGGTCTCTTACAGCACAATATAGCCCTCTGTGTTTTATGGGAGATGTTATTTCCCTGAGACATTTATTTCAGTGTCCCATATCTTTGTGATGGGGCCAGAAATGTGCCGCATTGCTGTGACAACACGTAGCACAGCTCCTTCAAAACACAAACAGACCTGTGAAAATAGGAATGCCTGACAAGCTTAGTGCATACATGCTACATTTCAAAGGTTACGAACCATCTCTAAAACCACTGATTCAAACATTATGTGGATTACAGTTGTGCTTTGCTTTTGTTACAGAGTCCTCCAATGGAAAGAATTCTGAGTTTCATTACAACTCTGAAAACAGGCCAAAGCTGATGAAGACATTCCCTCAGGGCCGTGATCCTTCAGAGGATCTGAGGTAGAAGAAAAGAAGCTCTGAGTTTAACATAGGGTTTCACGCTGGAAGTGTGGGAAACTCATGGTTTCACAAGATTTCCTTGCAAAGGCAGGTGAAGTTCAGTGGTTTCTCTGATATTTTACCAAGGGTGTCTGGGTTCCTTTGAACTTCAGACTTACAGCAGAATCCAGTAGCTGCAAACTTAAACACAGCAAGACAAAGATTATGAAAAAAAACCAAACCAATACATTTGCATGAGCTCCTGGGAAATGAATACACTGAGTTCTACCTGCTGAGACTCAAGAAACCAGAAGTTTCCACACTATGCTGTTCTGCTTTATTTTGTTTAATAAAAACATTAGGGAGGTATGATGGAGACATGTTTGTATGACACTTTTTACTTATCAAAGTAAGGAACCTGAGAATAGACAGCAGAGTACTTGTTAACTTCCCTGCCCGCTACTTTTCTTGCAACTGGTCATGTATTTCTGGAAGTTATGCAGTGCTGTCCCCACAGGAAAATCTGCTGTATTACAGCCTCCCCACCAAGGCTATCAACACTTACTTTCAACAAACAGGAGAAAATGAGAGAGAAGTTGGTGCTAGCTCTTAAAGTAGGGCAATGCCAGTTAAAAAGGCCAAACAGTCACACTGAAGCAGTATTTCTTTTAAAATAGCACTTTTCACCTGTCTCCACTATATTTGCAGGTTTTCAGGGCTGACAAAACAAATGGCTTGGAGTCACTTCCAGTACCTCCATGAGGTGTATCATACTAGCTCATGATGCTGTGAATCTCTGTGATATTCTGTGACAGCCAGCTAATGCTGAACTTTGAGCAGCCTCAGTCTACTGGTAGCAATAAATGCTAGAATATAAGCCAGAGAGTCAACAGAGTATGGACGAATACCATTCACATAGTCACCACTGGTCTACACCAGTGGTATCAACTTTGTTTTGTCATATGTTAGAAAAGGAACAATTGCAGGGTGTTTGCAATATAAAGATTAAGAAAACAACACGCAAAAATTTGAAGAGGGGTTTAGAAATCATACTGAAAACCAGGTATTGGGGTTAAAAAGAAAAAAGCTGTTAATTATAATATGTTGAATTTCTTTAATACATATTTATAAGTACTGTAAATGTTTTTAGAAGTGAAAAACACTAATATTGTTTAAATTTGATTCTACTGTTAAATCCCTAGAGAAAGAAAAAAACTCTAAATTTTGTCAGCATTGGTTTTTGGTCTGCTCTGGTATACTATTTCTTAACCACTTGTGAATGCTGGAAATTATATATGCTGATTCTAGAAAAAATGTCCCCCAGTATGCTTCTTGTTCTCCAGCTATAGAATCATAGAATCACAAGGCTGGAAAGGACCTACAAGATCCTCTAGTCCAACTGTCCTCCCATTACCATTGCTACCACAAGCTACTAAACCATATCTTGTAGCTCCTTATTCAGATGCCTCTTGAACACTGACAGGGATGGCAACTCTACCACCTCCCTGGGCAGCCATTCCAGTGCCTGACCACTCCCTGAGAGAAAAAGTTTTTCCTTATGTCTAATCTAAACACCTCTGGTACAACTTGTGGCCCTTTCCTTGGGTCCTGTTTGTTGCCTGGGAGAAGAGGCCAAACCCCTCCTCATCAAAACCTCCCTTCAGGAAGCTGTAGAGTGCAATGAGGTCTCCTCTGAGCCTCCTCTTCTCCAGACTAAACAATCCCAGCTCCCTCAGCCGCACCTCACCAGACTTGTGCTCTAGACCCCTCACCAGTTTCATTGCCCTTCTCTGGACATGTTCCAGGGCCTCAATGTCTTTCCTGTAGTGAGGAGTCCAAAACTGAAGACAGTACTCAAGGTGTAGCCTCACCAGTGCTGAGTAGGGGTGTTGACTACCTCCCTGCTCCTGCTGGCCACACTATTTCTAATAGTGTGGCATTTCTAATACCACCGGCCCTCTTGGCCACATGGGCACACTGTTGGTTCATGTTCAGCCAAGCATCAACCAACACCCCCATGTCTCTTTCCTCTTCACAGTCATCCAGCCACTCAGCCCCAAGCCCATAGTGCTGCATAGGCTTATTGTAACCAAAGTGCAGGATCCAGCACTCAGCCTTGTTGAACCTCATCCCATTCACCTCAGCCCAGCAATCCAGCTTATCTAGACCCCTCCGAAGGGCCTCCCTACCCTCAGGCAGATCAGCACCACCTCCCAACTTGGTGTCATCTGCAAACTTACTGAGGGTACACTCAATCCCCTCATCTAGGTCATCAATAAAGATACTAAACAAGACAGGGGACATCACCTGTAATGAGTCGCCAGCTGGACTTAACTCCATTAACCACTACCCATTGGGCATGGCCCTCTAGCCAGGGTACACCTGTCCAGGCCTCAAGCAGCCAGTTTCCCCAGGAGAATACTGTGACAGACCATGTCAAAGGCTTTGCTGAAGTCTAGGCAGACTACATCAGCAGCCTTTCCCTTGTCTACCAGTCTGGTCACCCAGTCGTAGAAGGACATGAGGTTTGTCAAGCATGAAATGCCTTTCATGAACCTGTGCTGGCTGGGCCTCATCTCCTGGATGCCACGCACATGCTGTGTGATCTCACCCAGGATGATCTGATCCATGACATTCCCTGGTACCGAGGTCAGGCTGGCAGGCCTGTAGTTCCCTGGATCCTCCTTACGGACCTTCTTGTAGATGGAAGTCACATTGGGACTTTATCCTTTAACACAGCAAAGCTGTAAGAAAATTAACTGTTTATAACAAAGTGTTTCAAACAGATCTCTTTGGGAGTTACTACTCCATTCTCCCTCATGTTGTAGTTACTGCCTATTTGACTGAGTGAAGTTTAGGAGAAGGGCAGGAGAGTATTTTACAGACAATTACGAAGTATAATGTCTGGATGTTTTTTTTTTGGATGCTGTTCTGCATCCATATTTGATAAATATGTTTCCTAGTGGAGGAACTTAATAGTTGCACAGATGAGAGAAATGGATACCGTGATGAGTATACAAGTGTATATGCAGTATCTTTTGATTGTGAACCTAGATAATATTAAGCTGTAAAAAAATAATCTCTAATAAAATGAACTACAACAACAAGAAACTCCAGAGTACTTTCTTGTTCATGTAAAAAGCAGTGGGTTTACCATTATGACCAAATGTATCCTATTATCACTTTCTCTTCATCATTTATGTAAAACCAGTTGCCATGACAACTAAAATAATTGTTTTAATAAAGCAGTGTCCCCATATATTTTAAATACTGCAGGCTCCAGGGAAAAATCTATCCTCAACTCCGAAGACACAAAATACAGCAAGAAAAGAAGTTGACACAAAAAAACCAAACAAACAAAAAAACCAAAACAACCAACAAAACAACACAAGGTGTGAGATACCTGTACAGTGAAAGCATTTTGCATGGAAGTGGTGTTTCTCATCCACAACACTAAACACAAGCTAACTGCTTACCATAAACTTTAATATACTTCCTACTACTCCCCATGGCAAACCAATCGAATTTGTGTCTGTTAACTCCACTACAAAACACATAACCATAACAATGCAGGTGGTGTTGTGATGATATAGTTTTAAATGCTAAGATCTCTGTACAAGGCATCGGTTAAATTCAGATGTGAGGTAGTGATGAAAGGTTCACGAACTGTCAAGAGTTGTTTCTGTACATCTCAGCAAGTAGCATTCAAACCAGTCTACGCAGATGAGGTAAAGGAGATGTACCTTTGCAGGAAAGGTCCTCAAAGGGTAAGAAATAGTCCTAAAGATTACTCTCATTCGCAGAGACAAGGAAGAGTATTGGTGAGTGAAGAAAAAACAAAACAAAACAAAAAGCTGGTGGGAAATTATGAGAAGGAAATTGTGAACATGTTGGTTCACTGGAGTGAAATGCTAACTACAAATTCTGTACGCATGTTCTTCAGATATGGATTTCTGTGTGCTTTCTGCTGGCCTGGAGTGACAGCTTCCAATTCTACAAGGTTACACAGTTCACTAACAGTTAATAGAGAATGTATAAAAGAGAACAACTACACACTGTCAAGGGAAATGAAATTAAATATCCCAGCAGACATTCCTGTTCATATGGCATTCTGGCCAACATGCTTCTTCAGACACTGAAGTGATAACAACACAGTTAGCTTTCTTATTAATGTTAGTTCAGAGGGAATTCAATTGAATAAATAGTTCAAATTAGCAATTTCTTTCAGCAATTTGGGGATGACAGCATAACATCTGTATCTGTCTCTGTGTAATGCAACAACAGATAGCTTGATCTTCAAGTTTGTCTCCCCTGGAACATTAGGCATCACACTACTAATGCAGAGCTAAGTTATCATTCTCCTTCTAACCTTAATGTGGTTTAAGTTATCTGAGTAGGGGTTTAAACTAACAAGAATGGGTAGTGGCGGAAGCAACATAGCCAATGCATGGTATGTGCAAGGGACTGGATTATCTGCCTTAGAAACTGACCCCCCACACTGCTAACATGCAGACAGGTTCTGGGACCCAGACTGGCCAGACAGACCTTGGCTTGGCTAAGTTTTGCTAAGACACATTTTTGGCACAGACTTCAACCTAGTTCTTACTTGTGTGACAGTGACTCCACTGAAGAACAGTGCTTGGACTACCAGAATGATTTGATTAGTGGCACAGCACGACTGGATTAGCAGCTGATACACTGTGTTAACTCAAGTTTCAAGTCTCTCGCCACTTCTCTATTGCATTACCCATTTAAATATCAGTAGCACTTGTTCTTCAAATCAGGCTCCCAAAACCAATGGATTGGCTGACTCAAGTGAGTCACTTTATGGGTGACTGAAGTAACAGCTGAGGTGGGTCTCCAGTTAACTCCCTTTTCAGTGCAGATAGATTCTTATTGTACAGATGCAGGCTCAGAGTACATAAGATTTTTAATATTCCTTTTTATCCCCTCCATAAAGTATTTATTAACTACTTTGATGACTGCGTAATTAACACCATGTTTCTAAGTTTACAGAGCGGCCTGTGCATATGCACTGCATAATCTATTTCATATACATTTTTCACTTTTAAAAGGTTCCTTTTGATAGGTCACGTTTCTGAGTAGGAATCACGTACAAATTAGTTTAGAATTGTTACTTGCATGAGTTTTACGTTCAGATTTTCATTTTCTTATTTCTTCACAATAGTGAAAGAGTTAATCTCACATCTAAATGGGAGTTTGCCCTTAATAAGAAAGCATTAAAGCAAGCCAACAATAATAATCTAAATGAAGGCCATTCTTTTGCCTTTTGTCAATATTTTCATAGTGACAGAAAGATCAAACACATGATATTTTTTAAGGCTTGTATTTTTTCCCTCTTTGTAAATCATAAATGCTTTGGTATATTTAATTTCAAAATGAGCTCCCTGGGGATTAGGCTAACACGATGGATTAAAAAACCTTCAGAAACTATTACATCTTAGATGGAAAAGTACACAAAATGTTCGTTTGCTGCTTCCCCCTGCTCATTTGCTGGCTGTTTCTTTTTCTCCTACACCTAAAAAAACCAAGCTGTCTGCATTAATCTCAGAAGTTTCATAGTCCTGCTCTCAGACTTCAAAATGTCTTAGCACTTTTTTTCTAATTAAATTAAAGATTTAAGACTATATTCAGAGGAAAGTACTTGAGTGCCCAAGTATTTTCTGCGCTACACAGATTTGGCAAATTCATGTGGGAAGAGATAGAAAGTCACTCCTGCACTATGAATTCAGGCCTTGAAAAGCACAGGGTATGCTTCCATCTTGTGACAGTCTGCACAAGTATGAACTGGTGTTTGTGGAAGAAGTATTTGAAATGCTTTCGAAGATCCAAGTGCCCATTACTCTTGAATCTACACTGGTTTTAAATAGGTCTTTCTTAACAAAGACAGAAGACACTTCTCACTGAGCAGCATTTGTAAGACCTGACTAACTTATCCCTGCAAGAGCATAAGGACAACTGCTCACTGTCCAGACATGGAAAATATTCCTCTTGCTTGTCAGAGGGGATTTATTTGGTGGACTTGAATGTCCTTTCTCCTATCCTGTCCTTATCAATTGCACACCACTGGAAGGCTCCTGAACGATCAGTACAGCTCTTGACAACAGGGAGCTGGGAAAGACGTTTCCCCCACTAGGTAAGTTCCTTTCCTGGAAAAGACTTTTGTATAAACTGTGAACTCTGGTCTAATTGCAGACGGAAGTGAAGGCAGTGGTGGCAATGAGACAGCCCAGAAGTCTGCCTGGACAGAGGGACTACCAAAGTCTCAATCCAAATGGGGAACCTGGGTAGGGCCACCTCCTCTTTCATGCAACACAGAATGGCATTTTAAAACTAGAAGCAAAAGTGATAGGAAAAGCTTTCTGTTTGAAGAGTCGTCAGCTCTTACAGCTGGCCCTGAGCAGCAGAGATACCTTCCAGCAGAAGACAAGTCCATACAGAGGTGTCCATGAGGAGACCCTGGGATCAGCCCTTTCCTATGTGATGTGAGCACTCTCAGCACTGAGCCAAAGCCTAAGTGTATCCACTGGAAATTCTGCCACAGTGGTAAGAACCATTAGAAGGACAAGCCATTAGCAAATGGCAGCCAAGGTTTTAATGGATTTCTCTGAGAAACAAAAGTCTCAGAGAAACAAAAGCTTCTAAAGTTTATGAATCTCAGCTTTAGCAAGGATGCAGGTTTGATTACTTACCATATATGTGAAACAATTGGAGTGCTGGTTTTGTTTTTTTTTTTTTGCTGTGTTTATTTTGGAACTGGCTATTTTTAAGGTCACAATCCCTGCTGAAGGAGGAAACTGTATCTCTAGGGTATTGGGAATTAAACAGACGAAAGAAAAAGACACAGAGAAAGTAGCTGCCTTTACACAGAGAGCTCAAATGTTTTGTTTCCTTCCTTGCTCAGTCTGTAGTAAAAAAAAAAAACAACAACAACAACAACAAAAACCCTTTACAGTAAGCACTGACTCATGCATTTTAAAAAACAAATTCTGAATTTCACAGGATTTCTTTTTTAACTTTTTCCCTCCTGGAATCCCTTCTGACAAACTGCAATGTAAAGGGACATTATCACTTCTTCACTCATTTTTATCACTTCAGAGGCTAGGCTTACCACTCACTCTGGTGACTTCAGTAATGGGACCTCTGTCAAGACAATTATTTCATGTACTGTTCTACTTTCAAGATACGAATAAGGAGGCAAAGAAGGCAGAAAATGTTTCCAGAGTCTCGGAAAAGCCAGCTGATACAGAAATCAGCTACTGCAGAGGGCACACATTGCACTGACACCAGACTTCTGTGCCAGGAATCAGAAGAGACTGCTGCTGAAGGAATGGTGTAAGAGAGGAAGGGACTGAGCAAAGAGAGAAGCTGCGAAGACAACCCAGCTAACTACATGGTAGTTAAAGGAAGAACTTTACTCCTATCAGCTCTGCCCATGCTTGAGGAGGTCACAAGGAATGTTACCACAACAAAGCTATGCTGCATGCTTGACAAGAAGAATTCACTCTGGAGTGTTAGGTGGTAAATAATGCAAAGTGGCATCAATGCCATCTGCGATATGAAAATAAGCTTCATAACTTAATTGCTCATTTGCAAAATATCAGTGTTATTTATTTAAGCAACTATGACCTTTTTTCTGATGCACTAGTAATGTAAAGTTCATGTGTGACTGTCAGAAGAGCACTGTGATAACAGAATAGTAATACCTTAGATCGGGAGTTGCCCGAAATATTTTGCTGCAGTGGCACCCTTACAGAAACAGAGCTACAGCTCTACCTCACTGTGCTACAGAGTAGTATTCACTGTGCTACTACAGTTGTGCCTCACTGAGACAGGGATTACAGATGCTTCCAATTCTAACCCAGGCTCCATAATTGCATTGGATGCATTTCTCAAATGTCTTTTCCTCACGTGTGAACCATGAGAAATACAACAATATTTTGGAAATCCCTCTTCATAGCCAGTCTCTGTTCTTCTGCTTGCATCCCAGATTATGGTACGTCAGATATGCTCTCCCAGCTGCCAAGAAGTATCACTTTAAGGCACACAAGATGCTTTCCATGGCTCTACTTACACAGATAAAACACATAAAGGCAAGGAACTGCATGTGCACACCAGTTCAGAGGATACCTAATGTCCACTAAAGTAAGTCAGGGAACAGTATGACTAAAAGAAAATCAAGAAGGCTAGGAGTTGTAGGAAGAAACTTTCATGCCTTAGCAATGGTACAATGCTAGACATAATCTGTTCCTTATTGCTTTTGCCAAAAAGTCAATAACAAGATGTAATCATTAATTAGAAGCCCCTACTTGCTATTTGGGCCCAGTGTGGGTGAAGAACACCAACGCAGTGTAGAAGTTATCAAAAAAGAAGATGAAGAGAAATTCTGGAAAAGGGTGGGGTGAGTAGATACTTGTACAAGAGTTCAGCATAGAGGAAAAGTAAGAAAGAATTTATCCAAATGTTTCTTACATAGGGCTATTTTACTTGAAGAACTGGGCTCTCTCACTCAAGCACCTTCTAAGAAACTACCTATCCATACTCAGTTTATCTTTAGGTGATATCTACATGTTCATATGCAGACTGCATACTTGCACCCTACCTTTGAGTGTCACAGAAGTGGCATAGCTTTTTCTTTTAATCACTCATGTATATATTATGTAATATACTTTAATGTAAGTATGTAAAAATACAGATCACAACTAGTGTAAAAGGAAAACTGTGTGACCTCTCTATCCCTTTTAAACACATCAGTAGGTTTTATTAAAGTCAAGCTACACTGTTAGCTACATTAACACAACCAAACCATCCCTGAGGTGTAATGGAACAGTGCACTTAAGAACTAACAGTATGAAAAACCATATGGTTACCACATTAAAAATTAAGCTTTTAAGAGTTCAGGAAGGAGATCAAGAGACTGCAAAGCATATTTAGATAGTGAATAGATAAGTATTAGGTGTGTGTTGTGGAACTAGCTTTATTTAATTTTTGCTGTATAGCAGCCAATACATGGTTCTGAATGTAATGAGAAATTCCTAAAGCAGATGATGTTGAATATAAGAATATATTCTTCCTGACATGCAGAGGAATGTAGGCTTAACAAGAAAGGTGTAGCAGAAACAAACATCAAATAATTAATTCTGAAAGAATGCAGAACCTTCATAGATACAAAGAGCAATGTGTTTCATTTGACTATAACCATAACACAGTGCTGAAGAGCTATGAAGTTTTCTAGAAGTTTAGGATGTGGCAGGATGTTCTAATTAAGTATAACTCTGTACTCAGCACTGGTGAGGCTGCATCTCGAGTACTGAGCTCAGTTTTGGGCCCCTCGCTACAAGAAAGACACTGAAGCCCTGGAGTGTGTCCAGAGAAGGGTAACAAAGCTGGTGAGGGGTCTGGAACAGAAGCCTTATGAGAAGCAGCTGAGGGAATTGGGATAGCTGCAGTTTGGAGAAGAGGAAGCTCAGGGAAGATGTTATTACTCTCCAAAACTACCTGAAAGATTGTAGTGAGGTGGGGGTTGGCCTCTTCTCCCACATGATGAGCAGTAGGACAAAAGCTAAAGCCTTTAAAGTTGTGTTGGGGGGGCTTTCAGGTTGGATGTTAGGAAAAATTTCTCAAAAAGAGCGGTAAGGAATTGGAACAGGCTGCCCAGGGAGGTGGGAGTCACCATCCCTGGAGGTTTTGAAGACTTTACACTGAGTGACATGGTTTATGGTGATGGTTTGACAGTTGGACTAGGTGGATCTTAGTGGTCATTTCAACCTTAGTGATCCTATGATTCTACACTATCTTACAGAAATGTGCTGTTTTTTATTCTCCTGTTTTCTAACGGCACGAATACTTTATAAAATGTAAATGGCCTGTGATTTTAGCAATGTTTCTAAAAAAAGTATACTCTAACTATGAAGGAGCATAAAAAAAATCTGCTCATAGCAACGACCATGTTCTCAACTCTTAACAGACTTAGTTGACTTACTTACCAAAATGCTTCTGTTTGGAGTCACGGTACTTCTCAGTCTCCATTATTAGCTCTGAATCATATCTGGAAAGATAACCAACAGGCTGATTCTGGTTTGCGTCTTATCAGTGAACCTAAAATAAAAATTAATAGTTTTGTTCAGAATTACTTGTATTCTCTATGCCTCCAGAAACTTAAGCACTGTAAAACTTAAGTAGTGATACACTTGAAAATTCCACTGAGCTATTAAAGATAACATCTCAACTCATCATATCCGACTCCATACAAGACGGAACTAAGTGAAGGCAATTTTAAGATAAGGTTTAATCTACAAAAGCTTCTTAGCTATAACATTTAGAGCGCAGGTTATACTGAGGCCTAAGTCTGAATCTCACTTAATTTTCTCTTGTAAGATGTGTTTTTAATGACATGCTGTTTTAGAAATAGTTATAGTGGGAATCTGGAATTCAGGAATTGACATTTTTCCAGTTTTTTAAGCAGTGAATATTTATTTTGTATGCTGTTATCTCACTGCTAGAAGATTAAGGCACAGGTATCTGAAGTAAAGAAATCCTGTTGCATCCCATGCAAGAAATCAGCCATTTGGAAAAAAATCACCTACTTCCTACAGTATGCCTTGTAAAGTAGGAATAATCCCAAACTGCCTTTCAGAACTGCTCAGAGGTTGTATCTTATCTGCTCAGAGCATTTAATAAAATATCACTGAGCTGCAAAATCCAATTGTAGAGACAAAAGTGTTTGCTATGAATGTAATTACTCCAAACATCCAAGCTAAAATAAACCTGCCTCTATTAGAAAGTTGTTGTGAAGGTAATTTTAGTTTCAGGAAACCGGAACTACACATGATAAGAAAGGACACACCATAATAATGGGGTTTCCTTTCATCTTCAGGTCCTTATACCTCTTCAGAATGTTGTATAGAAATACATGTTCTCTCAGCAGGAGCTGTTTTAAAAACCAAACCAAAACAAAACAAAAAAACAGGGTTGCTGGCAGAAGTGGAATGAAAACCAACAGTGAAAAAGCCTGAAAATGTCATTGGTAAAATATCTCTTAATTAAGAAGTAAAGCACACCCATGATGGAATCTGATCTGTTTTTTACTACTTTTAAAACTTTACAACTTTCGCATTTCAGATAATGTTATGCTTACTCTTTTGTTAAGGAAACAGCTTTTTAACATATAATCAGTGAGCTCTGGTTGCTGTTATTCGTATATTCTTTCAGTCTTTCTTAAGGTATGGCTCCTTAAAGAACAATCAGGTGGGACTTGCTATCTTAAAGGCAATAACACTACACCAGCAAAATATAACTTCACTCAGATTTCTTTTTCTCACGTTTCAGTGCTCCTAAGGACATAAACATTATTAATAAAATACTCTAAGTAGCAGCTCCTGTTGTTATTCAATGAAACATCTAAAAAAGAAATTTGACGCAGCTTACAATAGATTCAAATAATTCACAATTAGCCTCATTGTGTCTTTCAAGTCAAAGGAAGTATATCAGGATCCTGAGTTCTAAGACACAATTTATTACACATTTTTTACTACGTTCCTTCTGCTGCAGGTACTGAATAGGCAAAGCATTTGTTATTCTTGAAGCACTGCACTGAAAACACACATGTGAATTTAAAAAAATGTTGTTCACACAAAAAAGATATGTGTGAACTGAACTACATCTGTCCCCATTCAGACAGACATCTGTATATTCCTGGACTCTGGCAGTTGTCTACGAACAGTTCTCTCTGTGGGGTGCTTTGCTGTGATTTGATTTTTAAGGGAGAAGTGGTATTTAGTCTTGCTAATTACATTTTCCAGAAAGTGCTCCTGACACATTCTTTCCCTCTTCAAAATCATTTTTATGACTATCAGTACAAATTGAGATCCCAAGAATAGACTGTTTTCTTAAACATACAGCATCAAGTTGAACAGACCGAAATGGAATCTGTTTTCTTTTCTTCATATATGTTTTTCCAACAATGGATAAAAAAATCTGTAAATCCATATTCCAGACATTGCCCTATTATCTTTTATGAATAGTATTTTTCGAAAGCTAATGTAGAGTAAAATAAACAACCTTCTAAATTATAAATAAGAAATTTAAAGAAGATAATCAATACTTAGCTTTCACCATCAAGCCTATCAAGTCAAACTGCTCTGCTTCTATATAGAGAGAAAAGTTTTATGCAACCAATACTGAGAATCAAGTGTGAGCCTAATCCTTCATACAGAGAATGTCTAGCCTTTTAACCAGACTCTCGAGGCCAGCTGAGTTCTGGTTATCTCCTTCTCACGCCACATACAGCATCCTACATCCTCTTAAGAACAACTCATTGCTTTCCACATAAAAGATGGTGACAGTGTTCACACTGTATTTCGCATTCCTACAAACAATAAGTGCTCATTTCACAGACTGAAAAAGGTTTACTCCGACTGTAAACACAACCTACGCACTGTAATACTGCTAGGGATTTCCCTTTGCTTTACTGTCACGAGCTTTACTATATCACTACACATTACAACTAACGCACGCTCATCTGTGCACGTACATATCCATAAATATATGTTTTACGCGTTTACTGCCTGAAATACAAATTAAGGAAACGCTATTGGTGACAGTCTGCTCTTTTGTCTGTGCATTACTAACAGGAGAACAACAACGCACAATGGATTTCAATCAGGACTTAAAAAGAGAAATATTCTCCATATTTTCCTTCCTTCATATGCACAAG
The DNA here is from genome assembly GCF_054131305.1 of Coturnix japonica. Taxonomy (NCBI): domain Eukaryota; kingdom Metazoa; phylum Chordata; class Aves; order Galliformes; family Phasianidae; genus Coturnix; species Coturnix japonica. The sequence continues at coordinate 67,970,617 of NC_140663.1, forward strand.
TAAATCAGGTGTGTCTTCTTAGCATTCGTTTTCATATAGTTATAAATAATCACAAGAAGAAGTTAGCAGGGAACAAACACATAAAAAGCCTTACTGCTTTTGTTTATTTATGCACTGTATTTCACAGCGCTTTTTCCTCTCGTACGTCAACCAGCCAGACACTGCTGAAAGAAACAGCAACGGGAAAAGAAAGCGAGCCTTAGAATTGTTTTCTCAAAGAAATTAAAAGCAAACTGAAACACAGGACAATATTCAAATAGTGTTATATTAGAAACGATGTACCAGATTCTACCAGCTGGGGGAAAAATGGCAAGCTAGGCATATCCCTGTAGGTCTCCCATTTTGTTAATTCTTCACAGGCATATCTACCTACACAAGACTTGAGCTGAAATCCAGTTTAATCTCTCCCTAGACTATCCTGGAGACATCCTATTTCAATATGTTCTCATTTTCTACATGTCATGTTATGTGTTTTTTCCCTGGGAGTGCAGTGTGTTGGCCTGAGAGGGTAATGCAGGTAACGTTTAATATGTAATTGTATGGTAATAGTAGCATTTATCAACTCTGAGTTCCACTGGCACTATTAATTCTCACAGAATATACCCATGTAACTGAGGCCACACACTCTGGAACTCTGAAACACTGCACACCATTTTTAACACCAGACAACACAGAAAAGGAAGTGAAATCAAGAGCAGTCAATCTGCACAAAGACCAGTGACTAAAATGACTCTGTGTTCCGGCTCCAAGAGCTGCCCTTAGCATTTTCTCTCACCCACCTGAAAATACAGCATTTTGTAATAAAAAAGGAGCAAGAAAAAAAACCAAAGAAGAATCCATAAAACAAACTGGAGCTTCCTTTTCAGCGGCTTCTAACATTTCTGTTGTAAGTTTTGCAGAGACGATTCATTAATTCAACAGTAAAACAACAGAATAATCATGGAGTATAAAAGAAAATATTCTGTTTTGATTTTCTTTGTATGATCAGTGTAAGAATAGTCCTCTGAGCAGACACACTAGGCACTAACATATCTTCATCTAGCTCTAAGGATCTAGATTAAATACGTAAACTAAATGATGTATCAACTAGTATGTATCACTAAATGCAGGTATAACCACAAAACAAACAAACAAACAAACAAACAAAAAAAAACCCCCAAAACAGAAACTGTCTATAAAGGTAGGGAAAATTCAGTTTACAAAAAGATCACCCTGTGCTTCTTACTTGCTACTGGCACATGCTACTTTAGCCTGACATATTATTACATTTTTCAGAACATTTCACTGAGTTCAGTGGCTTCTTTATCATAAGCACTCTAACTCATTCCAGCACGTGTCACTGGAATAGCACGATACAAATCAAACTTGCATTCTCACCTGTACTCCTTAAATTCTCCTAAACTGCACTGCTATCCTGTGAAAGTACAATGCCTGGGATAAATTCAACAAACACTGCACTGTCCACCATTAACAGCACACAGGAATAACCTGAAAAGTTCAGATGTATGAAAAAAGTTACACGTATGAATGGGTCTGCCTACATCTCAGAGAGGCTTACAATGACCAGTCACCAAAAAGGCACCAAACCCCAGTCAAGAGAAAAATCTATGTCCTCGCTACGAGTGCATCTGTTGCCCAAATCCATTTTCCAGTTCCACTGCCCAGAAAGATGAGCTGTGCTTGCCTACCTGCTGGTCTATGTGTCATCCTCTTGGCCTCTGTTCTTCCTGAAGGCCGCAGATACCAACACTCTGCCCAAAGCATGGCTGGTAGGAGAACTGCTGTCCTCAACCTACGATCAGTAGCCCAAGGAAGATGGATACAGAAATGAGCTATGGCAGGTGGCTCAGAGCACAAGTTCACACATGCCAGGCAGAAATCCAGCCTTTCTAGAGACCTGGGAGGATCTCAGTATCCACTCCCCCTGTGGAATGTGTTTAGTAGGCACAAACTGAGGAATTTCCAAAACTGCTCCTTTAAATAAAAGCTGATCAACATGAAGCACATTTGGTGGCTTCACAGTCTGAGGATGAACAGCTTAATTGAGCCCTGACAAGCAAAAAGACGTAAGAAAGCACTTCTGCAGTTGGATGCATGTTTTCTTCCAACAGTAACATGCTAGCTCCAGAATAAGATAGATGGAGCACCTGAAAACAGTTCTGCTATGTGCACTTTACACATTTTTATTTTCATTATCTGAGAAGAAAGAAGTTTAAGTTTAGAAGTTAAAATTCATTAGACTTCTAAGCTCATTTGTCTGTACAGAAAAGGATCAGCAATTGAAAAATAAGGAAAAAAATATTTTCAATCATCAAAGTGACAGAAACTAATATGAAGGAGGGAAGGGAATACTTGTATTTTGTTTTAATATGCCACTTTAATAGAATAGCTCCTTTGATATTTGGGAGTTCACTTAAATGTTTTAACATTCTAAACTGTATCTTCTCTGAACTACATCACACTAGCATACATTCCCTCTACCATGTTCACTGAAACAGAAACCCAGTAAACAAACATTCAGTTTCAGAAACTTGAAGTAAAAACAGAGCCGTACCTTTGCCTTCAACCTCTGTCCATCTCTGCTGTGCCCAGGACTATTTTCATTTGCCAGTGGTTCCTTAAGCTATAAATGCACAGTAAGAGACACAATTGGCTGCGTGACTGAAATGGCTCTCCAGAAGGAGGATGCAAAATCTGAACTGTCACCTCCAACTTTGTTTCTCAGTGACACCAAGGCAGAGTTCCACAAATAGCTGGGAAGTTATATTAAGAGGCTGTGTGATGTCCTGCCAGGGTCTTTACTAGGCCTCCAGAGCACAAAGGTTATACACTATTTATTTATAGAGGAGGATGATACTGTACAAACCATACGCGGTTTTAGTAAGCTTCAACTTCTAACCTAAATACTTCTGTCATTCTGTGGAATAATGATTGTACACAATTTCAGAAATGGTATTAGAGTACACCTGTGACTGAAAGGTGTCCTCTAGCATACGTATGGTCTTGGTTCAAGAAAAATCATCAGACGCACACTTAAATCTCTCTTAATTTGGATATAGCTTACCTTATGCTACTCTTTAAACTAAATTTACAGGACATTTCTGTCTCTTTTACACAGCTAGACTGAGCAGTGCTGACATGAGAATTACCTTTCATTATGCGCTTGTACAGTGCTTAGCACAGCCATATTGCTTTTCTCCAGACATACAATGACTTTCTCCCTTCCATTTGCAGAATACAATGAATGAAAGTATAACCAGCATAAATACCACTCTTTAGAGTGGTAACAAATGTGACTTTATCAGAGTCTGTAACGTAATTTCTCACCCCAGTCATGCCATCCAGTAACGGTGGTCATTTGGTCAGATCATTTCTGCTTTGCCTCTGTTCTCCTGGGTCAGCGTAGGAGAGAGCTGATATTGGCTAGACAGCTGTTGTGTGGCTTAATTATCTCCACAAAGAAAACAGAATTACTGCATAATATTGTTCAGGGTCTGAAGTGACTTTTAAGTCATGCTGTGAACCCTGTCTTCACATATAACCAGGCTGAAAAACTATACAGCATCTAGTGCACCTCTCTCCAGATGCTGTTTTTCTTTTAACGCTACAAATTTTCAAACTTCACAAAGCCTTTAATAAGGCATTATAAGAAAAGTTGAGTACCAGGCCCAAGTGTAAGAAAAACACTCCATTTCAATCTGCCTGAACAGCAGCATACAGCTTCAAGAAAGGAAACAGTCAGTCAGAATTATGTAAGTATTCTGGATTAAGATACCTCTGTTGTACCTGTACAGATCTTGAGTACACGTGAGACTTAAGTGCTCACCAGAAGACCTATAAATTCACAAGTTTTACACGTCTGTATTTGATATTTTTTGCTTAGCTTGCACTTATGTTGATAATAAGAAGCATTCTGCCAATTCAACTTAGAAATAAACTGAATTCCTACCGTATCTGAAAAAAATATACCTATAAGTGATCTTCCTTATTACATAAATCTGGCCATTTCTGCCCCGTGCCAATACCATAATTGTTCTTTCTGTAGTATCTTTTTATATCTTAATGGTTGTTCTTTTTTATGGTTTCCATCTTTCAGTGCCTGCAATATATTGTTTATGGCTCTTTCTTACACCTTCTCTCTTATTTCTCTTTTCCTTTCCATCTTTATGATGGCATTTTATTCTTTCTGAGGTGTTTCTTTTCCCTTTACTGCATGCCTCCTTAAAAAATACTACAAAAAAAGCCAAACGAACCCAGAAACCTGTATTGTTTAAAATACAGGATTAATACTGAAAATCTGTATTCACTTCCTGTACTGAAACAGTTTTTGTGTTATCTAAGGACATATAGCTCCAAGCAGATTTTCCAGTGCTAGAAGCCCACTCTTGACATCAGATCATGAAGAGAGCTCAGCACCAACCCATTCTAGCTTCAGTACTTAGCTTCAGACAAAGCCAATAGTGCAGAGTGTTTTCGAAAGTTCAGCCTTTTGTTAACTGTCTAAGTAGGATTTTACAATTTTTGACACTATTCTCCTTATCTTTCAGTGGCCCACTGTGTCATATGAAAATATATATAAAAAAAGTATTCTCCCAACCTTTATCTTTGTATAAAAGGAATTCAGGGTATATACAATCAAATACTGAACTACACATAGTCTGAGCATCAACCCAGAACTCTACCATGTATCATTTAAGAGCACCACCATTATAAAACACAACATCACATATTTTATTTACTTTAATAATTTGCCACAAAGAAGATTCAACATTTAAGTTAAGTTTCAGTGGACTAAAACTTTCAAAGTCTGTTTGCATTTAAAAACCTCAAAATGAAGTCTAGTAAGGAAGAACTCCCACAGGCAACCAAACTTAACAGTCTCCCGACATCACACTTTTGAAGTACGTCTGGTTGATCGTTTGGTTTTGCATAAGGAATCTTAGCAGTCTGCAAAACTGCATGTGTAAACAGTAATTTTAATACTTTGCTCTTTACAGTGCTTTCCATTCGAGGTTCTTAATGTTTTTTACAAGCATAGCAAAGAGATGCGCTTTTTATTTTACTTGTTACAGAAGATGTGACAAAAAGGTGACTGCCTCAGAAAAAGAGCAGCTCAGGCAGTCACAACTTTCTCATCTTCAGCTCTGCATGATGCCCACTGCAAAGGACAGATGAACCTGCTCTGTCTTCTCATCCCATAACTCAAGAGCTTGTTGATGGACAGAGACTACAAGGAAATCATTATATTACACAGGTTTCACCCCAAAAGCTTCAGAACAGACTAATCTTATATATGGCTGGTGACTTTTGGCAACATCCTAATTTATCCACTGATTTGCTCTACCAGGAAAGAAAGCATACCAGCAATCTCTTAGAAGGTAGAAATATTGACAACTTAACAGTCTTTTGGATCTTTGTCTCTTTAAGTACTGTTTGAGCATTTATTAACACGTTCCAGGGAGATCTTGTGTTTCAGTATATAAAAGACTGATGACTCCTGTCCTTGTTATATTCTTTAATGCCAGGGTTCACAACGCACCTTTCCCCTTCAATTCCCACTTCTCACTCCTGGTCAGATCTCATCTGTTGGAGAACTGGGTATTACTGAACTTAATGATCTCAACGAGATTCCACTTGTTTAGGAGGAAGAAATGAAGGCAATCTAACACATACGAAATGACAGCAAAGTCTGAGGTATATGGTGTAAATCAAGCAAGTAGGTAGACATGATTTTAATGTACACGTTCCAGCACAATTTTATTTTATAAATACAAAATATCTCAAGATTGAAACACAGACTCATTAACTACTTGTCCTCAGTCTGAAACATGGTAGTAGAGTTAAATATGCTTAAACGCTTCCTTAAAGTAGAACCTGTCATGAGATTTTCTGCTGTTACCAAACATGCCCATGCTTAGAACTGATATGGCAGCTATGACATAAATCCCCTTGGAGCACAGACCTTTTAGGTTAGTACTTCTCCCATTTACAAGGCTACCCTATCCTGGACTACTAAATCACGCTGACCTACCCCACTAAGCGAACATCTTCCCAGAATTACTCACATTTCAAAATATCATCTCAATAATCCTCTACCATCTCCACTGTCAGCTTCTAGAATACATTATTTCATCTGTAACGAGGAGGAGGAAGTTCCAAATAAATAAACAGGCACCGGTTCTTCATAACACGTGTGTTAAGCTGTGGGACTCTGACAGAATAATGTAGATGCTCAAAGTTTACAGGACTCAGAGGAAGAGTGCACAGGCTTACAGAACAGAAATCCACTGTGGTTACTAAATACAAAGAAACTATGCCTGGCTGAATACACCTCTAGGATGGCTGAACACCATGGGATAATTCAGCAGAAATATGATACATAATTTCCTTGTTCTTACTCACTTCCTTAGGCATTCTGTTTTGGCTAGAGCTGAGGACAGGTGACAGTTGGAATGGAGGACAGCCCACCTCTCTGCTGAATGAGTCCCGGGACGCAGCCCGTGGGCTCAGATCTTCCATCCTTTCCTCAGGAGATACTGTAATGTGAGTAGCTCTTTGCTCCCTGCTGTGAGGAAATAGTCAGGAACAGGTCAACTAAATGTAAAATACTGAACATGAAAGTTGATCATTCCTGTCTCAGTCTGTTGGCCAACTTTGAACAAAATATCTTTCAGCATTTTTTAATTCTCTTATTTTCAGAAAAAAAACACCTACCACTACATTTTCAGCTTCACCCAAAACTAACCCCACAAGTAGTCTTAGAATAATGCATTGTTATGAATTTTAAATATAGCTCACTGTTATACTTAAAGCAAAAATTAAAAGAAAAAGTTGATGACATTCAAAAAAATCAGAACTCCTTTGCTGACCAGCAATCTAGACGCACAGTAATATTTCCAGTGAAGACACTGACCAGAAAAGACTGAATGTGCGAGGACCACTCTCTCTTTCCTCCAAACACCAATCTCCTCCTATCAGAATTAGATGTAAGAAGAAATTCCAGAAGAATTTTCCTCATAAGTCTGCCAGTTGATTCTGCAAATTCAGTCGAACAACAGATTTCTGTGCACTTCTCTGAACAGATCCTCCTAATGACTCCTAACAGGGTATGGGAATAAAATTAGAAAAGAGGTGGGGTGGACACGATTCAAGGAATGCAGAAACTTGACATATCTGTATGTATCATTTAATACTTAGCAAGCAGCCAAGTATTTATTTTCATCTTGAAGGTGGAAATTTTAAGGTGCTGGATCTTGAAATGGATTATAATTGTGCCAACTGAAATTTCATTCAACAGGACTTGGCAATCGATTCCACCTCTTATCATCCATAAGAAATTATTTGGCTTCAGCATAACACAAAGGACACAGTTACTTGGAAACATGGAAGCATGCTTTCAGTCTCTGGAATGGAAGGCAAATTTTAACATTTTAAGAAATCTACTGCCTTGTTTAGATTGAAGGCAATAATTTTGCCTCCTCTCTTTATTCTCAGCAAAACAGTACTTTCCTTCAAATGCTAAAATTGCCTTTCATTACCAAAATTGAAAGCGTGGTTATGTAGTTTTAGCTAGGTGGGACTACCATCAAGGTGCACAGACCCCACGTACTGTCTGAGGTTCAGGGTCATACTCAGTATTTTTTTGTTTTGTTTTGTTTGAAGTACTTTGCGAGAAAAATCAGGACACTCTGAGGTTTGGAAGCCAGCCCATCTTTGTATCATTTTTCATATTCATTTTCCTGTGGACTAAATCAATCCTCCCACTATCCATAAGAGACTACTGGGATCTTTCCTGTGAAGCCCCTTCTTTTCCCCTAGTGTACTTCCCCGTGATGATCTCATTCTCCACTCATGTATCTTCACATCCCATCTGTAGACTGATATCTCATCAATTTACCCCTTCTTTCATGTCTTGTCTCATTTCATCTCATCCCAGCTCATGTCTCTTCTCTGGTGTTTTGCTGTCAGTTAAATTATAACCCAAGCTTAATCCACATCTTAAATTCTCTTCTTTCCACATGTAACACTTTATATACGATACTGAGGTCCAAGTTCTGCCCAGCAGAAGAGGAAAAAAATCATTTATCTTTCTGAACATTAGCAAAAAACCCAAACTTTCAGACCACAAGTTCTGGAACTTGCAACGTGAAGGCAGTCAGTTAATTTTTATTTTTTTCTTCTTCCCCAGCATCCTCATCATATTTGGATTTTACAGCTGATATTTAACTACCATTGCTACATTTGATTTGCTCAAGCTTGGACTGCGTAATAGGTGTGATGATGTCATTTTGAAATCCAAACATCACTGTCAACAGCAACCAAACAACACTGTCACCATTCCACAGCGAATCAATTTCAAAAGACTAGTCGATACTACAGCACATTTCAAAACCACTGCCTTGGTTACAAGATATAGCAAACAAGAATGAAAGATCTAGCCTATACAATTAACTGGAATAATCCTGCATCAGGTCCTGTATTTTTTTTTTTTTTTTTTTAACTAATACTCCCTACACTCAATGCAGAATCTTTTGGAATGAAACACAGTAGGGCTTTGAGAGTGAAGCTTTGCACTCCAGAAAGTTCCACTTAAAATGCCATCTTCTTCTAGAAATACTGTGTTAAAATACTGATTTCAAGTTGTTCGGGTCCCAAAAATCACAGACAATTTCAGAAACAGAACTACTCCTCTGAAAACTAAAATGAATAAAAATTTCTCAAATATAACAGCACTCGTGAGTAGTTTTATTGTAATTGCAATTTATTTAGAAAATAGTATACTGGGATACTGTTAGAAGTAAAAAAAGTTTTGCAGTTAAGTATTATGTGCATTTTTTTCCTCAAAGAAGGAAAAAACTTTCCTTTCTAAAGTAGCTTGTTAACTCATTGTTATCCAAATTACATATAGTTTGAGATTTCTAAAAGGAAAATCTCACTTCTAGATTTTCCTTATTATGAGGGAATCAGATGTGCTAGAATGATCTCAACCTGACATTCAAAGTCAAGTTTATTTTCCCCATAATTATGAGTTTTCGAACTACGTAAGGTCTGTAATTCACATCTAAAATACAGGATATTTGATTTGACCACCAATTTTTTCTCCTTTGGCTATAAAACTCTCCTAATTTCAGGTTACAGAATATTCTCAGATACTATTCTTCCTACCTATTGTCAACAGAATTTGGATAAGGCTCATTTATCCAGTCTTACAGTGTGAACTCTTCACATTTGAATGTGTAACTGAGTAGTTGAACACTTTAAAAGTTAAAATGGTTTAGATACAATTAATCTTTCTTATAAAAATATAACATCACTCTTGAAAGCTGAAGAGAAACATTTTCTAATTCTACATTACCAGCTTCTCACAGCAGTTTCCTGCTCTTTTCTTCTTGCTCCAAAATCAGACTGGGGATATTTCTGAAGGCCAGTGATCTGGCTCAAGGTTCAAAAACACTTGGAAGAAAACAGGGAATTTTTGTTGCTGTCATTACATTTTAGGATGATGCTACTAACAACTGCTTGCATTGGAGGACCAATGTTAAAAAAACAAAAACAACGAAAAAAAAAACCACCCAAACAGCCAGTAAAGACAAAACAGAATGCTACACTATCATTCACTGATCCCACATCTTACATCTGTACTATGTGTAGCAAGATCGGGTGCTTCAGTTATGTATGCAAAGCATCTGAGGCTCACTCAGATGAAGTAAACTGTACAAAGTCAAACCAGCAGTTTAACAGCAAAATTCAAAAGAGTACGTCAATATACGGTCTACCAACATACGGCCAAAACCACTGGAATGCACACATAATAAAACACGAATGTGAATAAGTATCTGATAGCTGGTACAGTGTATAGATTCGGAATTAAAATATTTAGAGTGACTTTGTTATTTACTTGTGTTTACTTTTCAGGTGGTCACATAAGGTATAACATTTAACAAGGATGATTTTTCACTTAATACTGACACAGCTCTTAACATACATTCTTTGGAGGTACCACTGCTTCTGCTGGTGGGTTTTTTGTTTTTTTTCAGCTTAAAATATGTGATTATGAACAACACTTTGCAATGTTATGATGAGATAATGTAAGACTGTAAGGATGATAATACTAAAACATTTTCTTAGAATGCACTTTGTTTTGAAGCATTCTGTGAATACTCTTACCTTTAATGCCTGTTAGCAATCCAATCTGCTTCACTGAATTAATGAGTTATAAATAAATAAAAATATCAAAACAGTATCACTACACCATTACTGTAATACAAAAATGTATGTGATTACTTGCTATTATGTCACTTGTTTTCACATCTATAGCAGACCTGTCATCACCTGCTCACAAGAAGCTTTGAAAAACAATCACACAATCTTTCTCCTTGTTTCAGTGAAGTATAGACTAAACAGATACCTGCCCTACTTTTCCCTTTACATGAATAGAAGAAAGATCTATTTTCCTACATCTAGAAACCTACAGCCTTGCTCTAAACTGTCCTTGCAATCCACCTAGAAAGTCTAGTTTCTACAGTGGAAGAACTGCAATTGCCAAACTATGTTCTACTGTGTTCAAGATGTTTATACTACTTAAATCTTAACAAAATTCTTGGAGTACACAAGACCTTCTGTCACCTCCAGGCACTCAAATGAGTTTCACCCTCACAGTAGCCTCACTGGTGGCTTGCTCAGATCCTACGATCTAATTCAGTTCTCCTGGGATCACCGAGAATTTGACAGCACCTTCTTCAGATGTTGCCTTTTCACTTTTCTCTAGTGGACGTCAGGAAAGAACCAGCTTTATCTTCAGCTCCTTACATGGCCGAGAGTGCTTTGGGTAGTAATAAGGTAAAATCTGACTTAGCTGACAGATAAGACAGAATATCCAGCAGCTTAAACACATATTGAACTTCAAGCTGCACCTCTTACACAGTACCTGTTCAATCACAGCTTTGTCTATTAACTGCAGCTTTAATGCTTCTTGCGACTTTTTCACTTATGTTGTTTCATCATCACCTTTTGTGAGTTAACACAAATATTTACCATCAAGCCCGTAAACTGCAGAGTACCTTTCATCATGCAACAATTACTGGTATACATATTGAAATCACAAATACCTGAACACCTTGAAGATCAGTCTCTAGTGTCTTCTTGTGCATCTTGAGTTCATTTTGCCAGACTACTACATCATCTTTTTCCAGGCAGCCTGAGACAGATAAAGAGTAACAGCAGAAGAAAAAGCTATCTGAGCACAAATTTAGTCAGAAAATGCAGAATAAACACACCAAAGGCCAAAACATCATAAAATAAACATTTAAGTACTGTTACCCCCTACAGCCTGTTTTACTGATAAATATGACATATCATGCAGAGCAGATAAACAAGAAACAGTAAACAAGCAATGTCATTTCATAGAAAATGATGGAAAATATTTCCACTGTTCCTTTAAGCAGTGGTTTTGAAATTTTTGAACTGAGCTGCACTCAAGACTATTGGCAGTGCTTGATGCATTGCTTCATTTAGATATTCTTTACCCCCCTATCTTTCTCCTCATTTTACCCCCTTTTTCAGTTGAACCAGAAAAGCACATTAACTCAAGCGTAACGTCTCTCTTATCATATACAGACACCTCACTGCCTTAAGACTGCTGACTCAGAGTATACAAGCTAGAGCAAAATTACTCTTGAAACTGAATAAAATTTTCCCCCATTCAAGAGCTGGAAGAGTCAGAAACCATTTGCAGCATGCTAAGGCCAAAGCATCTGCTATTTATACCACCATAAACTTGCTCTGAGTTGACTGCTCTGACAGTCCATAGAAGATGAGAATTTGGTGAATGCATGTGTAACAAACCACCTCTGTGAAATATCTTTATCAGAGCAAATACCAGAGAGAGCCCTTTTCTCTCCAGGACACTGAGAAGTATTTTTTCCTGTGAAAGCATCAGATTGCTGGTACTAATGTAAAGATCAATCAGTACATACAAATACTGGATCTTCACACAGATCTGGATAAAAATGAACTACACACAGTTATTGCTGACATGGCCTACTCAATTGTAGATTCACATACATCTGAAAAAAATAGCTGTCCACGTGATCTGAGTATTAAAATCCCTTATATCCTATCTACTACAAATACATAAACATATATATATATATATAGTGTAAATTGCAACTAGTAGCTGTGTATAATACTTAGTTTTTTATACCTTCGTAAGTTAGCAGTCACTGAACACATGCAGTCCCATCGACCAGGTGCTGCAAGAGGCCTAACAAGCATACGTGTAACACCCTACCACCCACTGCTGCTGCAGGCCCCTGCCTCACCTGGTTACACCAGATTGCAGACTAATGTCTGAGGTGCTCAAAGGTCGCACAGCAGCATGCAGGTCTCATTCAAATCCAGTTCCAGTAGCAGATGACTGACGTGTTAGATCTCGGTTTGAATCCCTTCTACATGCTTAGTTTTGCCTTAACAGTAACATCAGAACCTGCACATTTCTCTGACAGGGTTCTAAAACACATCTACTGGGCAGGTAAAGGACTCCTGATACAAGTATTCTTTCATTAATATTGATAAGTTTGAATCTCTCTTGAATAGTGATGCAAGCCTGAAATTTTCAAGACTTGGGGCTCTATGGTTTTAGAAGATGTCATCTTCTGGAGCCCTGTGAAGACTCCTGAGGCTGACCATGCAAAATCACCTAATATTTTCCAATCTGAAGGCTAGACACCTCAGTGAAAAGTTCTGGAGCGGACATTATTTGGAAGAGATCAGATGATTTACACATCAACGACATCCCACAGAATTCAAAACCACATCCTTTCCTGCTAGTCAAATTCGGCCATTAGCAACAAGTACATAATCTCAATAAAGTAAACTGTAGGGCTAGAGCAGTAAAGGATAGATAATGAAAACTCTCTGCACTGAGTAACCGCAGGGAGTCTAAACTGAAGATCTAATAATTGGTCTTATCTCTATCAAGGTGCAACAGAATAAGCTGAGAAGTGCAAGAATGCCTGACAAGGCCCCAGGGCTCTTTACAGCTTGCAGTGAAGCTTCATTATTGTGAAGAATTTTAAGGATCATCTCATGTGGAGAGGACAAGAGGAATTTCTTTTTCCTGCCATGCTGCTGATGCAGATATATGCAAGGTGCACTTACGTAGATAAAATATACTTCTCCTTTCATACAAGCCACCACAATGCTGAAGTTTCACTGTTGGGTTCTCCTTTACATGTCTTCTCAGGCATGTAAGCAGCAGGTGCATGAAGAATGGCCCCTGGTTGATCTGAAGGTCAGCTGTCTTGTGGTGCAGGAGCCCAAAGGAAAACTCACTTCAAAGAGAAAACTCCTCCTTGAAGTTCCCATATTTCCATGTGCTCTAGCCAAGCCTTATTCAGGACACATTAGTATATTCCTGCAAGTGTTTAGATTAAGAGATTTACTGGTGCTTATAAGATCACAGCGGTAGCTAACACTTCACCTTCCAAAATGAAGGGAACATTTTGTACAGTGGGAAAAGAAGTGGTCCTTCCTTCCCCAAGCTTTAACATAAGCTGAATACGAGCAGGTAAAAACGCAGGCACACACTTTGTGTCTTTCTATGTACAATGCCTAAGTGTCTGAGCATCAGGTTTATGAAACTTTTCCTCCAAAACCACAGTAGACTCTGAAATACGCAAATGATATGGCATCATAACAAACAGAAGTCCATGTTGCATCACTAATATTAAAAGATCCTTCTTTGTCTTCCAAAACAGTTTCAGTGCATTTAGTTCACATACAATTGTGCTTTGTTCTGATCTAGACCTTCAAGAGCTAGTTTGCCTTTTAACGAAAATGGCAGGGAGACTGCCACAGATGAAGCAGAGCAGTTAAACAGTGAGACTTAAACTGGTCGCACAGTTAGCTTATGGTGGGATACAGCTACCATGTCACTTTTTACATATTCAAAGCATTAGTTCCTTCAGGGTACGTTACAATCAAGGTATACGAAGACATTTAGATGAGCAGGCTGTAGCTGACTGAAACCATGATCTGCAAGCAACACAGTGGAGATCACTTTGAGTTGGCTGTACAGTATAAGGGATGCATCAACATCGTGTTTATGTTTGGCCTTTACAGTATCTCAGGCATGTTGAACCCACAGCCTGTGGACCACATGCAACTGAGCACAGCTCATAGCGCAGCCTGCTTCCTGCCCAGAGCCATCACTGCAGCAGCTCTTCCCCACCAAGCTGAGCATCAGGGCACTATAAACCCCATCTGGGCTGAAACCAGGGCGTGGGGTGCAGTGCAGAGACAGCACAAATTACAGCAAATAAGTTGGTGCACTTTGATATGCTGGCTGAACACAGTCCTGTGAACAGCAAAAAAAATATGAAGCTGTGCTTTCCATTTTGATAAAACCTCATAAAAATGTCTACTGAACATCTTGAGAACTAAGAATTGCAGCCACTGCAAGAGACTGATACGTTGGTTTCACATAAACAAGGTCAAATATCCCTCTAGCTTTGTCTTTATTGCTTTCTTTTTTATTGTTATAATAAAAACATTAAAGAACAAAACACTTTGTTACTTTCTACATACAGTAACTTTATTATACATTTAATAAGGGCTGCTCTGAAAGTAATGTCTCCTCTTTTATTATAATTGCCCACAACATCAGTGACAGATGTTGGTGGTATGGCAGCAGAGGTTGGCCCGTTCTGACAATATTCTATTACATTTCATTGCCACGTGACAGATGGCAGCAGAGGGGCCACCTGACAAAATGCCATCTGACACAAAGGTGTGGAAACAAATTCTTCCACGCAGAAGAAAATGGTAACCACTGACACTTGCTGAACATTTATGGAGACCAAGCAGTGGCTGAGAGCACAGTGAGGTGACAGGTAGTACATCTCAGCAGTGACAACAGTAGGCAACCTCCAGTAGTACAGAATTTTACAAACATGGCATTCAAGCTCTTGGTTCATCACTGGCAAAATGCACAGCTAATTGTGGTGACTATGTTGAAAAGTAGTGTTCTGCAGCTAAGAACTTGCTCGATCACACAGTTATTGTGCTCTTTGTAACTGTTGAAGTTTCCACGGAAATAAATAGGAGGCATTACTTGTGTAGTAACCTAAGTAAATCCTATATATCTACATACAATTCCTCTTTACTCAATACAGCCCAGGCAAGGCAAAAGTTTGAATACTCATGCAGAATCTAGTTCAGAAAACAACAGTAAGCTTTGTTTATGAGGATCATATATCTGTACAGGTAAAAGGGCTTCATTGCCCTTCAATTTTAGGGCATGGTCATTACTAGAATATACATGATTTGACTACCTCTTCCTTCTCCATCAATGTTTTACTGAGCAAGCAGGGCAAATGCTTTAGCACTGAGTCTCAACTGCAGCATCCTATGCAGCAATTAAAGTGAGCTTTCCACAAACAGCAATTCTTGTTTTACGGGTCATCTCTTCAGTTATTTGCAGGAATAGGAATGTTTCAGAAAATCCTTCCTATAACTGTTTTCAAACCAACTACAGCATGGGTCTCTTGTAGAGTTAAAACATATTGACTATAGCTCCGTCAAGCAAATGGTTATGCCACATGATATTGCTTTCAAGTTTACTGATGCTCTCACACAGTTCTGAGCCTTTTTGTGTGTGTGTGTGTGTGTGTTTTCTGATAGGGACAAAAGAGATCAAGTTAGAAGAGATGCTAAGGGAGGTTTGGGTTACCCTACACATCCATTCTCAAGCTGATGACAGATTCTTACCTCTCGTTCTTACCTTGTGATTAAGTTTTATTAGTTGAGACTAGTCAAAGCTTTCAAGTCTAACTTAAATCACCCCAACATCAACCAACAAAGCAAAACGAGAGCTTTATTTACACAACCTACAAGAAATTATTACTGGCAGGTCAAAGCACACAGACAAACATGAATGTCTTAGTGTCATGCCTTGTAGAAACATAGTCCCTAGCACAAACCTAGTAACTTTCAAAACCCAGCAGTTTCACAGTACCACTTTCATTGATCCTGGATGAGGAAATCCACATGGAATAACATTTAAATTGAAAATCTGACCCATAAAGTGACTGACTCCAGAGATCTGCTCTCTGCCAAATGCAGCTTGTCCAAGTTTGCCATCATTCATCCCATCTGTCCTTCCAGTTACACCGTACCAAAAACTTGGTGCCAATAACCCACAGAGGAGCTTGCTCCAGGAAGAGCCCCAGTGCTGCATGCAGAGAGGGCAGATGGGGTTTGCAGCATGCCACAGCATGATCATCCTGAGGAAACCGTAATGTACGGAACAGACAAATGTAGCCAGTGGTCTCCAACCCGTGAAGTGGACTAATGGCACTGTCCTGTCTCACACAGCTCTTTAAGTCCTTGACAGGAGGAAGACTGTGAAAAACTCACATGCTACAGGAACAATGATCAGAAGCCACAAGCAGTCTTTATTTCTGCTGAATGCAAATAGTATTACCATTTGGAAAAGCCAAACTTATCATTTAGAATGTTAACAAAGGATTACAAACTGAGCTGGGTTACAACCTGCAAGTTAGAAGATGTACCTTACAATAAACTAGTTCATTCAATAGGTACATCTAGTTCAATGAGCCTGTTTATACTAAATCCATATTGCTATCTTTATTTCCGTGCTTGAGATAGTAACAGAAAAAAACAAGCTAGAAAAATCACTCAAGTAATCGTAGCCATGTAAAATGCCTATATTGCTCTGGCACGTTCCACCAAGAAATTAGTTCACAATGTTTTGCCTTGAAGGTTACATTTATTACTCACAAGTACAGAAAACAAGTCTAAGGACAAAACATCTGTATTCCAAATCCAGCAGTCTGAGGCATGGAATAAGAATGTTCATCCTGTCCTAAGAAACAGTGTAAAAGTCTATCCAAAGTAAATAAATAATTTGTAAAATGTTACGCAAAGGGTATTTTTCAGTTAAACACTTCTCTCTTAATCCTTTAAGGACTAGAATATCGTTAGCCTAATTTAAGACTATAAGCTATACTTCCTCCTTTCCCTCTGAACAAGGCCCTATCAATCAATGTGCATTCGTTTTGCAAATCAGCCTCTGCGAGTGGCTTGCTTTCCTCTGCAGCTGTACACTAGCTTCAGAGCTGAAGTCAGCTGCTCTAATGCTTGCCACTAAAACACAGAATGTCAATCACTTGCACTACTCACGAGAATTAGCACAACACAAGTCTAATTAGAAACTAAACACTGTATTATCTGCAACGATTTGGAGATGGAGTAAACCGATGCATGTTTTAGGAACCTTTCTTGCTGCACAGTAGTTCATGATAACACCCACCTCACAGCTCATTAGCAAATCAAAATATTATACTGTATAAATACTACTTTGCTCTTTTACATTTTACAGAAGCCCTGAGTCTCAGAAGCTGCCATTACAGCGTATATGTGATTTAGCTCTATTGGAACATTATAGGAAATGGAAAGCAGCCCTGACTGTCCAAAAACAGCAAAATGGCAGCCAATATACTGTATACTTTGGTTCTCTCCCTATAGAAGTAGTCCCAACCAGCTCAAGCCGTTTTAAACTGAAATACATATTGGCAGAACACAAAGAAACCATATACTGTATGCTGCCATACATGAATTCTCAGTACTTCTGCGCTGGATTTTTTTCCTTCTCTTGTTCTTTTGTGCGGAAAACAACATAGCCCACTAATAAGTGTAGAGAACACTAACACGAGCTTCAACTAAAAATCCAGAAGCAAGGAGGAAGAAACCCAGCAAAGAACAGAAGTCAAAGATGCAAATGTTTAACAGCAAAAAAAAAAAAAAAAAAAAAAAAAAAAAGACATGAAAGGATACACAGCTGTTTTCCTGCATGGTTTCTCAAAATGGGAATTGGAGAGCACAAATGCAGACCATGTTCTCACTTGTAGTTGAGATAAACATTTACAAGCTATTCATTTTAAACAGGAAGGCATAACATCAGGACACGACCTTTAATTTCACTGAGGCTGTGAAGGCAAACAACCACAGCTCTGCTGCAATGCAGTTCACATCCAGGAAGAGATGCATAGTATTCCCTGCTTTGTTATTACAGGTGTAGTTGATTTTATATTCAACGAGGAAGGTGCAATTTTATGGCTGTGTGGAAAAATCTTTAAAATGCTTGCGGGTGGATGTCTAATGATGCCAGACTGGTGTTGTAAAACATAATACAAAGATAAAGTGTTGAAGAAATTGCCTATGTGCCAATGAACGAGCATCTAGGTAAATAATCCTAAGCCATACATGCATATATTTGGTGTCATAACACTGTTATTACAGATGTGTACCTTTCTTTTGTTGGTTTAAAAGAGTGCAATTCTGATAGAAGTTGAAAGATACTAACAAAAGATAGCGGAAGATTAATTTACAAAGAAAATGTGCACATTCTGAAAAGCCATAATCTACTTGTAGCTTAAAAGTGAAACAAATTTCTAGCTTGTATAACATTACCTACATAAAAATCTATAAGCAGACTTTTTTTTTCTTTTTTTTTTTTTTAAATGTAGGAAATAAATACAGAAGACACCCCTTCATTTAACAAAAAAGTATATATTTATGGCATTTTCTTATAAAAATGAGTAGGCAAAAAGCCAGGTGATGAGTTTGAACTCTTGTACCCCAACTTATCAGTGAGACTTCTAAGAAAGGCTGAATGATTTGAAACCTTAGGAAGGCACACTGGCTACATGTTCAGTTCTCTACCGCTGGTGTTTTCAGAATTCCTAGTCATTTCTAAACCCCGGATCACAATCTTTAAAGAAACGTTTCCTAATACTCATGACAACCCAGGTCAGAACATGTTAGTTAATCCCTCCTGGAAAAAAAATATTACACATATATATTAAGGATAAAACTATTCCCCAGTCTATAACTGGCTTTTCATCATTAAGGACCTTAAATGGAACCTCCGATTTAGCTTACTTTTACTTTACATCAGGAGAGAAATGAGGATCCCTTCAAGACCTTTATTTCAGGCTTCAAATATTCAGTTCCACCCCAGGCTGTGAGAGAGCACCAAACCTCTGGAACAAGCAATTGCAAAAGCTTGAGAATTCTTTTTAGATAAGTACTAAACCCAAAGACGACTGAGACATACGAACTAACTGGGAGCCATTCAATCCCACTTCTTCACCCACAAGATCAGCTTCCCTGTTAGAAGACAAGCATGGGAGGTATGACAGAAGCATCTTCTGCCTCACCGCTTGGGAGGAAAACAGTTTGAAATCATATGATGAGAAGAACCCATCCAGCTGTTACCAGGTTTCATTTACTACCTAATCCTTGAGCACCTTGTCAAGTTTTAGGAACATGTTTCAGAGTACTTGGACCACAAATCGCCGAAAGCTTGGATTCAGATTTCTAATTCGAAACAAAACTCAGCTTTACACAATTCCAGACAGGTATAGGAATTACCTAAAAGCTTTTGCTAAATTTCCATTGAATCCCAAAAGAGGGTCTGAGATAACTGAAATTACCAAGCCTGATAAATATTAGAATCACAGAAGAGCTGTGGTTATGTTGGATGAAGCTCTTGAAAATCTCTAGTTCAACCATATGAATATTTGAGCACAGCACATTTCTTTGACCCAAATCTATTAAGGGACAAAACTAAACGAAAGAATCTCAGTTTAAAGCAACACTTGAGTGCTGGAAACCAAACTGTAATAATTATCACAGCACATACAATACCAAACTTTAGATGGGTTAGTCTTATGAACAGGGGCTGGAAACATTCAGTAAGGTGGGGGACAGGGCTTTACTTTTTGCAGAAAAAACAGTACAGTCCATGTCCAGTTTAACAAAACACCAGGTCTTGCTACAATGCGTATAAAGCTGTGTGTTCTTCTTTTTGTTCTAAGATTGCTCTCAGGTTATAAACACTACGAGCTGGATTTTTATTTTTTTTTCCTGAAAATTAATTGCTATGAATCCAGGTCATTGTGGCCAAGTGAAAAGCAGCACAGTACAAGACTGAAAAATGAGAATATCAGTGAAGCCTCAAAACACTTTATTAACGGCAACGTCTTAACAAATATGACATATATACCTAACATGTACACGTATGTTTTAGATAGTTCTCTATATCTGATAGTAAACTGTGGTTATTACAATGAGAATGTTAATTTGTCCAAACCAAACCATAAATAATAAATGCCAGCACTTGGAAATCGGATTTGTATGGGTGGATTGTTTTTGCATCTCTGTGGATTCAGTGGCAGGATCAAAGATTAGGAAAGCCAGAAATAAGCTTGATCTGAATACTCCTGAAGTAAAAGCACCTGGCATTGCCAGTACAAGGAAGGGTCTGTTTTCACTGACAACCACCCACATGCCTGACGAGCAGAACACTTTCAAACCAGCTAAAAAAATTAAACATTCATATTCTTCTCTTGCCCTTCCCACAGCAGCCAATTCCTACTTTACCTAATTCTTTGAGTTATGAGTTAGGCGAAGGGAACAGCAAAACCAGCATTTTGAACCTCATTTTTTCTTACTATTCTAATTAAAATTAGTTGAGCTTAACCTCCTTCCCCCAAGCTATGTATCTAAACCTGATTTTCTTTCAGCTTTTCCAAAAGACAAACTGTTTGTTTTAATTTCAGTTGTTCTGAAAGTAATCAAAGAAAACTATACCCATTACGAGTAATGACAGCAAAGAGAAGAGGCAGATCTACTGACTCCTACTGAGGAAATTGTTGACAGCTGTCACATACCGAGTCACTTGATGTTGACAACCGGACATGAACTAACCACAGACAATTCTACTTTTGGTCAAAATTACTGAGAATGCTGTGGCAAGTCAGGTTCAAGCATCTGAAGAGAGCTGCTCTACTTGTCCAAGGGATCACAGTGCTGTGTAATACCAATACCAGAACAATAATCAGGATTTGTTAAAGATACATTTGGGAATCTAGATATGAACAGTCCCTAGAACACAGCTCCCACTCATATGGGTAAGAGGTTAAATACTACAGTCAACAATATGGACAGAAGCAGCCAAAACAAAGTCCCCCTGTCCCCTTAATTTCTGGGAGAAATTCACAGCTAACCAACAATTCATCTGATTTCCATGGAAACAAGATTTCAACTCATGAATCAAAATTGCATGGCAGCCAAAAAATGCCAGAGATTCCAAAAACATTTTTCAACACTGAGATTCTCTAAATAAAAGCTTAATAGTTAAAGAGAATAGAGATAAATTCACTAGGGTCTTTTCCCCCCCCCCCATCATCTACACCATTCTTCTGTTTGATGTAGTACATATCTACCTTGTATACATAGAGTTATATTCTTTGAATTAAATGCCCTTAATAAAAGACATTTTCATATTTTTTAATATTTTAAGAATTTAAAGAGCACAAAGTGTCCACGTAGGGAAAAGACACAGTGGTTCAGTTTTGTGTCTCACCACAAGTCACCTCTGGATCTGGATACAAAACACTGGTACTTTAGTGGGAACAGTTAAATAGATTTTCATTCTATTTTCCAATAGAAACATACTAAGAGCATTCTTGGATTCAGATCTATCACTTCTTTGAATACCTACAAATAATAAATTATTCCTCTATAACACATTTGTAGTAGCTGATTTCCCTAAACAAACGTGGGTCACTGTTATACTTTCACGTTAGTATTAACAAGCCCTTGCAATAAATACTTGCAGTACTATTGAACTTTGGCAGAAACAAAGTTGTGTAATAACTAGATTATTTTGTCTTTTTCAGTATTTCAGTGAAGGAGGTTTTATGAGCGATCCTCCTTCACTCTACATCATTTCTCATCATCTGTGCAATAAAACTGGATCTGCAAATATCCATTCAGACCCAGGTATACAGACTTCTTAAAACTAGTTTTTTCTACCCTACTGGAGCTGAAAGCTAGAGCATTAGTAACTTCCAGTGATCCTTCTGTAGACAGAGGTTGTTTAATTGTGTCTGCTCACCCTAGAAGCGATTCCAGTTCTCATTGTTCACGAGAGGGAACAAACAAAAGCTATGTTATCCTCCCATATCTGCCAGAAGCACACAAACTCAGAAAGGTAACTCAACTGCAAACATCAGCTGCTGTACCAAACATTTACAGGCACAACATAAAATAATTCAGGAAATTTGAGACCCAAATCTGCACAAGGTTTTAAGGAAAAGAAAGCACATGCATTTAGAGTTAAACCCAGGGCTTGACTCAATAGTAACCCAAAGAAAGTGTGGCACACAGTACGTTAAGTTAATAAAAAAAAAACAAAACAAATGTACAGCTACTAAATCTGAAAATTCAAACCTTAAGTTCCTTGTTATAAAAGCCACAAGTGACTTTCTAAGCAGAACTACCCAAACCACTGTCCTTCGTCCCTTGAGACAACCATTTTTCCTTCTCAACTTCCTTGCTCCTTTTGTAATGAAGTACAAAAGTTTAGTTGTCCGGGGCTCACCTATTTTCAGGCAGCTTTGAGCACTCCCCAATCAAGGGATGAGATGACTATATGCGATGAAAGGACAAGGTTAATTCACAATTTCTGGTTGCTGCTAGTGTTTCACATAGCACACGATGAGTAACAACATGAGAGGCCTCTATTCTTCTAAGATATAGTTGGCACAGAAATACAACAAATAGGGGTAACATTCAGGTCATGCTCAAACAGATTATCTTCCTCAGCCTCTTTCAAGCATTATCTTCCTACTTGTCCTCCTCTGGGAGCTGCAGGCAGGTCATCACAACTTCTCTCCTGACAGCTGCTGCTCTGCCCTTCAGGCAAGCACTTGGTGACCAGCCAGGCTAGGGGCTACCATCCCAAAGACACCTACAGACTGGCATTTTCCGCCAGCCTACTTACTCCAGTTTAGTTTCATACACTCCAAGATGTAATACCATCACCTGCATCCTGTTATGCTGAAACAGAACTAGCTCACACCATGCCGAAGACCCACTGAAATGCCTGTTGGCTTCATTCTGACCTCCTCATATCTGACCAAGGCTGGAAGCCCACGAGGTATCAGCTGTCCTCATACTGCAGTCCTGCTGCTCCCTATTGAGTTACACTCATGAATACATTCCTACCAACCCCGTTGCTCACTGTCCTCATTTCACTACGGCCTCACCACACTGCAGTGATAGTGCTGCTGTCTCCATGCTCCCACCACCCTGAGATGCTGCTGATAGAGCAAATACAGTTATTGCAACCAGTAGCTGAAAAAATACCTGTCAGTCTGCCATTCCTGCAGTGGGCACTTACTATTAGATGTTGAATTTACTCAAATCTTGTTGCATATTTTCTCCTGTATCCTGGCAATCTCTCTGTAGCTGTACATACACCTCTTTTTTTCAGAAGAACGGCTGCACACAGCACTGAGCCTCTCGTAGTGATGATTTGCATGCTCCTTCCAGTACATGCTCAGTACTGGTGCACTATCACAGCAGCACCCCCCGCCCTTTTATCTCTGTCTTGGATTCACTTTTCTTGCATTAACTCAGACCACAGCCTGCTCACTGCACAAGTGGCGATCATTATTTCACTCCCTTCCCTGGACATTTCAAGCTGTTCTTCATGATCTTTGCTTCATTCCTCTAGGGTTAGATGTCTTTTTCTCAGCAATTCCTCCTATAAAGTGGAATCACATGTCCCACAAATGATCCTGTCTCTAATTCGGAAATCTTTTATGTCTCTGAAGCTACATGTGCATGCCAGAATTCTCAGCTCCACGATGCAAGCATCTCTTCTGTTTTTTGCTTCTGGGATTTAAAGAGAAGTATCCCTCTGCTACTTTGGCTGTATATTTTCCACAAATATTTTTCTCAGCTGTCTCAGCTGTTTGCATATTTGCTCCTGGCAATTTTATTTCACTTTCATTCCGTCCTGTGAAAATGTAGAACAGCTGTATCTTCATTTTGCCACTTTTATTCCCGTTGCCAAGATCACATGCAACAATAATTCTTCATATACATGTGAAATCCCCATGGCCTGCAAGACTAGTATTTCTAGTGGTCCAGTTCCTTGTAGGGGGGTTTAATGTGCCCATCTCTAGTTGCTGATAATCTGATTTTTCTCTCTCTGTGTGTCTCTCTCAGCCTGTCTGATGCTAACCATCTTTCCACACACCGTATGCTATGTATATAACACACTGAGATTTCATCTTTTTGAAGCCCACCTCTGAAGAACTCAAAATACACATTAGTACATATTGTATGTAGATTTATCAATGAGGCACAATGAGAATAATAATAATTAAAAAAAAAAAATCTACTTTTTCTGACTGGCAAATGATTTTCCTCTTCTCAAGTTCCAGTCGGGTTGCCACAGCCAGTGACAGGAGGTTGCTCTGACAAGTGTGGCAAACACCTCCAAATCCTCTGAAGTCACCCTCACCTCTCTTGTCCATTAGTAACGTACTACATCTCTTTTCCTACATTTGCAGTCACTACGTTAAAGTAAACCACAATATTCTCTAACAGAGAGCATCCTAAAAAAAGTGACAGTGACAGTCAGTTGGTCCCAATTAAAGGTAAACACCTTTGCTTGACAATTTCTGGAAGCTCTGCTTGCGCCTAACAAATCACCGAGCAGAACAATTTTCTCTTCTGCAGCAGCACAGCTTCTCAATTCTGCAGCAAGCAACCCATCTCTCCATTAATTCATGCCTCTAAGAGCTTCTCAGCTCCATAAACAGTAGGATTATGTTTTAATCAGGTCTGTAAGCTCTGTAAAATAGTCAGAAGTTCTGCTCAGGGAAGATGCTGAAAATCTGTCCCTCCTGTAGCACTGAGGTGCTCCACAGGTACCTAACGCCTCAATTCCTCCTGCTGAGTAGTTCTGTTGAGCCACTGCCAAGGGTGTGTGCCTGCGGGGCACTGCCTCATTGTGCTCCTGGACTCCAATTTCACACCCAGAAGTGGCGGTTAGTATCTCCTAACACCAAGCACTTCCAAATGGGTCACATGTAATAGCCCCCACAAGGAGGGACTCAGGACAACAAATTCAGCATTCGCAGGTCAGCAACAATGCTACATTTCCAAGAAGCAAAAACACTACCTCGAGTTCTTAATAGAATAAATGAAAATACTGCAAACAAAGATGCAAGAATGGAAACTGTTCTGAGAGATTACTACATGCTTCATTTCACTTAGCCACTATCACCAAGACACAATGCCAAAAAACACCTCACATGTAACAGGCTCGTTCTCAGAACTGCAGTTCCGGATTCAGTCCTCCACTGCCTCTTCTGGAAGCGTAAGTGACAGTCAGTTTTAAAGGCTAAGATTTGAGACTGATGCAGGCCTCTCCTTTTGCAAATGCAATTTGAAGGCTTAAAATACTTGTTGCTAAAAATATGATAATAGAAGTGTTCCGGTCTTGTGCTATAATGAACTGCAGGCTCGATTGTCTGAAGGAGTAAAATTACATTGACGAGATGGGATCAAAGACAAACTAAGAATCAGACATTTCCTCTTGAGGGGAAAAATTTTAGGAGGGTCACGCTTTTTAAGCAGTCCCTACCACAGTTAAAAGGCTGAGGGAGCTTGTAGACAGGCTTATTTCATTATCAAAACAACAAAAAGAAGTGGGTACACAGTGCCAGAAAACACTCAAAGAAAAGCAAATGCAGCAGTTCTTACTACCAAGTAGAATGCACGGCCAGTATTTCTTTGTTTCAGAAATTAGCTGTAACACAGATAACAGAATGGCATTAGTAACAGCTCAAACTGCCTACCATCCCTAGGCAGCACACCTCCTGTAAAACTTCAGAGGTGCCACCACTTTTTTATTCCTTGCCAACATGCACATTTGTCACACCTGCTGGGTTGCCAACCATTTAATGGCAGAATGCGAACAGCAAGAGCTTTCAATCCAGTGAATACTGAAAGCAACTTATGCCAGTTCCACTGTCTCACTCTAGAGCTTCAGAATAATACATCACACAGTTGTTAACAATTAAACATAACAAACGTAGAACTACTGAATCCTTCATGCTTTTATTTATAAATAGAATTGTTTATTCGAGGCAGTTTTTTGAACGTGAATTTTGCAGACACAGCTTAATCATCTAATAATGTTACACCAAGAAATGTGAAATTTAAAAAAAAAAAAAAAAAAAAAAAGCAGAAAAGACAGGAAATTTCCTGATCCCAGGTTGTACAAAACCAGTTTTATAGCTCTACCTTCTGATTATGTCAGTCATCATGGAAGACTTGCAGTTTGTGGAGCACTTCCATACATGGCATTGGTGAATTTTATGTCCAGCTGTTAAACCACAACTAACAATGGGAAAAGACACATCGCACCTTCTTTGTACTATTATCTTATAATCTGCATTTGAAGTCAGAACAGTAGAGGCCACATGAATGTATGAACTTAGAGCAGCCTGTGCGCCTGTGAACATGGCACTTTCACATTTACATTACAAATAACATGGCTTTAAACTTACTTTTCATTGACGTTTTGTATTCTAGAGTCTTGACATAACAGAAGCAACTCTCACCCACTAAAACTGAATTCATTGAAAATACATACATGAAGCATATCCTGATTATCGCGTGTCTAGATCTAATCAAAGAAAACCTCCTATCTTCTGCAAAAAGGCTCTGATACCTTCAAGATACCATCTTTTCTTAGTCTCCTATCAATCTCAAGAATTGCTACAATTGTCTGTAAGTCACATCAAGCTGTACAGAACAAAGTCTTCAAAACAACAGAAAGGACTGGTAATGACTGCAACAGCTGGAGTCCTAAAGTTGGTTTCTTAAAAGCAGACCCACACTGTCCCTCTTCTCAGGCCACCGGAGAACTTACCTTAGACCTTATTAGAGGTTAAAACTAAAGAAAAACAACAAAGACTCTTTTGGGTGGTTCTTAAGAGCCTGACTGTCTGAAGCATGAGTCAACGCTAGGCACCAATTTGTAAACAGGAGCAAAGCTATAGCTTCTAGTCAATCATCTAGAACAGTTTGGTGAGGCTGGTGAGAAAAAGCACCTATCTCACCTCACTGCCTACATAGAAATTACACCTAGTGTTTTAAACATAGCAACTACACACATTTTATTTTTATCTCTCTCAGGTTCCTCTTTAGGTAGCTACTTAGCTATGAGAATTCATATATGCTAATCGTTGTTTAATAATTCACATTCACTAAGTACTAATAGAAACAAATTATTGGAAATACTCAAGTTACTGTGAGGCCAAAAATACACGGTATCCTGTTTGATAATCTGTAAAAGTTTAAAATACATGGAAAATAAAAGCAAGAATATGACACCTACCAAAATACCTCGAAGTATTTTAATTGAACTTTTGCAACCTTCTGACTTTTCTCCAAGTTACCTAGCAAATTTAATTACCTTCTTACTCTATTCCTTGCAAGCTCCTTTTGTCTCTCAAATATTCAATTTTATTATTATTATTTAAGTTAGCTATAGCTCAGCTGCTTTTTGTTACAGGTCTTCCTTTTGGCATAACATACAGGAAAAATAGCTACATATTGAAGACCACTGTTGCATCCATTTCAGGCAGCAGCCTTTACCCTCTGCTGGTTTGAACATCTAAGTACATCTTGCTCATAAAAAGCCAAATTCATATGAATGATGCATCTGCATCTCTTCTCGAAATGTCTCATTCCTCACTTTGCAACAGGTCAGACAAGACCAGACTGATGGACACCACTTACTATTTTTACCTGGAGCGATGCCGTGTGGGCAGTGCTGCTGTCAGTGAACCTGGCCTATCAAAAAAACCCAAAGCAGAGAGAACAATTTCTCCACCCTCAGAGTATCCAGAGTAAGTGTACTTGAAGGAAGTTCATTGGGTATTGAAAGACTTCTGAGCTGTGTTACAAAAAAAATTGAAAATCAGGACAACCTTCTGTCAATAGAAGGTACAGGAGTTCAGTTTTCAGAATGAATCTAGATGTGATACAAAATAACCACCAAAAGAAAGGAAGTACCACTCCACTGCTAAATGGAGTGGAGTGGTAAATCTGTTGTCACAATCACAGACTGTTTGTAAATTTATTTTAATTATTTGTGAGTATATCGTTGGTCATTACTTTGCCTTGGCCTTAAATGTGTTTCTTTCACAGAGAACGAACATTAACTTGCAAAGACTTTAACCTTAACAAGACTTCATGCCATTACAACCCTTGGCTTAGATCACCCTGTTATAAACACATGATGCTGGAGACTGCAATTTAGTTTCTGATCTTCCATTTCATTCTGAGGTTTACTTCTCAGGAGATGAATGTATTACTAGACCTACACACATTACAGATTGCATAAATACCTATTTTGTTAGTAACAACAATGAATCTCTCAACTGGTCTGGTTTTCCCCTGTATTTTTTAATAATCAGATTATTAAGGTGAATTATTTATGTTTTGAATTCAATGTAAAATATAGGGGGACACAAATCTCAGCTGTTTTAACATCACTGGCAGGTAATTCAAGACAGGAATCAAAGATGGAAACTATCAAACTGCTAACATTCCAACAACGGAAGTTAATACTCCATCCAAATATTTTCAAGCCTTGAAATCTGGCCCCCTGGTGCCTTTCCAGTAGAGATCCACACTCCAAAGATATCCCTAGTTTTTGTAGAGATACATGATCTTCAAAGCCAACACATACATAGTGCTTTAAACTAAGCAGTGCTGGGAATCAAATCATAGACTCAAATGGCCCTTAAATAAACTACATTGGCTAGTAACCATGCTCTTGATATAGTCCATAGCTGGACCATACAGGCTACAGGTCAGTGCTATGGCATCATAAAAGCAGTTTATTCCTAGAAATCAGACACTGATGTAATGGTTAGTAAGTCTTTGCACAATTTCCTTAGTATCTTTGATGAGCAGTGGTGTGCCCGGCACGTGGTATCAGGGTACAGATACCATCTTATCTACACTGTTTGGAATGGTAACAAAACAAAAACACATGCATGTTTTGCCTTCACTGCAGACATTCAAGCAATAAGGGAATAGGGGAAAACCAGAGCTTTATTTTTTAAAAAAGGAATCCAGGCAATATTGACCGTCCCACAAATACTTATTATCAACTGCAGTGTTTTCTACCACAAATATTCCCTTTGATGTCAGCAAGAAAGAAGAGATGCAAAGGCTGCAAGAACGTTTATGCTCACTGCTGTCTTAATTATAAACTTGTCTGACTACAAACAAATGAAAAATAAGTTGTTTGCATGCCCTGGCCAAATTCCTAAGGTTATAAAGAGAGCATTCCATTATTTATTATAGGAAGCATCTTACACCACTGTGAATGTAAATGCCTGCAATAATAAGAACTGTACATATTTAAAGAGCCAGGTCTTTGGCATGAATACTGCTTTGGTGCTAGCATAGGCTGCCCAGAGAAGCAGTGGATGCCCCATCCCTGGAGCAAGGCCAGATTTTTTTGGGCACTGTGCAGCCTAACAGAATGGCTGCCAACCCTGCCCACAGCAGGGGATATGGAACTAGTTGATCTTTAAGGTCCCCTCCAACATAAATCATTCTATGGATTTTAGTTATGAGATGAAAGAGAAGCAGGAATAAGAGATAAAAAACTACTGCTATCCTTTGTATAATACTCTGTGTGTGAAACACTACAGTCGCAGAGAAAACATTCTGGTGACATCTCTATATGACACAGCAATAGAGAAATAAACTGGAAGTACAAAAAAATTCAATTATTTCTCAAGAACGAAGCAAGCCAAAATTTACTGTATTATTTAGTGATTCATGCTGTCCTAACTCACACTGAAAGCTATGTACTTCTTCATTTGGAAATACACTATCAGAAAAACCAATGTGTATTTTCATTTTTGAATAGCAAACAATAGTTATTGCAATACATACTCAAGGTAATGAATACGGGCTTACTGTTGTTCCAGTTTTAGTTACATGAAGAAAGAAGGCATAGAAAATTTCTTACATGGAATTGCTCTGAAAAACATTTCAGCATAGAGGTCAATTCACAAACACTATCTTCTTCCCTGACCTAGAACTATACCTTCATGTTTCCTATAAACTTCTACTTTACAACTAAGTGGTCTGGTTTTGTTGTTTTTCCAACTTACCACAAGGTGCGTAAGAGTTTTCTGAGAGTCCTGAAGATGATGTGGTAGCAAACTTCTTATCCTGCATTTTGAAGGATGGTTCAGACAAGGAAGAGCTACTTCACTTGAAAACTCAAATTCTGCTGCTGTGCATTTCACACATCTGGGTTACATCCAGGCTGAGACACTGGAAAAAAAATAAATACATATATAATTTTTTTTTTTTTTTTTTTTTTTTTTTTTTTTTTGCCATAAAGAATCATGGAAATATGCATCAACTAATGCAGAAACTGTATCCAAGAGTTGTCTTTTTCCTGTCTTTGTGTTAGCCATAAAAAAGACACCTCAACACTGCATTTAGATCTCAGATATATGAAGAGTTAAGTATGTAGCTTGCTCTGAAAGTAATACCTCCTATTTATTTCCATGGAAACATCAACAAAAGCATAATAACAGTATTTGATACAGCAAATTCTCAGCTACAAAACAGCACTTTTCAACATAGCCGCCATGATTAGCTAAGCATTTGTGCCAGTCATAAACAGGAGCTTGCACGCCATGGTTGTAAAAATCCTTACTAGTGGAAGTGCCCTACTGTTGCTGTTGCCATTGTTGAAATGCACCACCCACTGCCTCACTGTGCTCATATCCACTGTTAGGTCTCCATGAACATCCAACCAAGGCACCAGTGAATGTCAATGGGGGCCATTATTTCCACGTGGAGGAATTTAATTCCACACCTTTGCTTCATAAGCACTTACATGTCAGACACCATTTTGTCCGACTGCCCCTCTGCTGCCATCTGTCACACGGCAACAAAACACAATGAAACATTTGTGGGTAGGCTCAACCTCTATGGCCGTAACGCTAACACTCACTTTTGACGCTGTGGGCCAATCAGCATTACTTTTAGAGCAGCCCCCATACATAAGTAAAAGTCGAAGAATAAAAGATCTACAGAAACATTCACTTTTAAGAACTGGATCCGGTATCAGAGAGTAAGGCATGAAAGCACCTTAGTGAACACATTTTAACTGTGCAAGGGCGGCAATTCTCAATCAGCTGCTTGTACAAAGATTTTATTCTTTCTGCGTGCCTTTTATTGCAACACTGCTAGATATTTCTCAATCCATTAGCTTTGTGATTGTGCTGCGCAGAATGACAGCTATTGTCAGCGAACTGCCCTGCACCACTGTGGAAAAAGCAACAGATGAAGGAGCCTGCACATATATTTCTAACTGCTCTTTATACAGTGAAGCAAACTATCAAAGAAAAGAAGTTATCTGCATTGTAAAGCAGGATGGCAGTATTGTTTTGAACTGTACACCCTGTGCATTTCAGTGATGTGAAAAGGACAGACACCTGCTTTTTTACTCACAAGTCACGTAATCTGTAAAATAACATAACATATATATACACATATGTATGCGTACACATATATATACATATATACACACACAGGTGTAACATAACCCCCTCTGAAACATGCTGTGGATTATTTCTTACAGTGGCTGTTTTCCAGCACAGAGAGTGCTAGTGCCTCACTCTGCAATTGTGTAGCCTGTAAAATCAGACTGCGGATTTCTTAAGGACACAGCAAAGAATTCAGGAAGCCAGAGATGGAATCACAAGTTTGAATCTAGCTCCAGGTAACTGATGGCTGAAGTCCGGCTGTGCTTTTTAACAAGCCTTCCACAAAGGTGCCATCTAGGTAAAAACTCATCTTGCAACTTGCGAGAGAGAAGCTGAGCTCAGCATACTGGAAGAGAATCATTCTCACCTGCAGCATCTCAGTGATTTAAACCTTGCAATGCCATGAATGCATGCTGCCCCACTCACACACGTGTTTCTTGACAACTGCAAGATTTGAAAATCCTAAGAATTCAATCTTCAGAAGTTACTACAGCGTGAGATTTACTTTCAAGAATGCTTGTCCTGGACAGGTAGACGTGTAAAAAAAAACATACACACGTTTTATAAGCAGAATGTATTTTCCCATTTAAATTATATGTAATATGTAAAATATTAAATTTAACTCTATCTATGCCGAATACAGAAACATACAACTTTCTGTAGAAACCAGATGCTGCTGTACTCGCCAAGAAATTTATATCGTGGCAGGGTGATTCATCTCAATGCATACTTCCAAGTTCGTATTTCAGAGTATTAATGTATATGCTCCTCTGCTCAGCACCTTAACTGCTGTGCCAAGCAGATGAACGCATAACAGCAGCTACCAATTTAGAACTTGACAAACGTGGTTCCTTATACCAAGAAAAAAAATACCACCTTAATCATATGAGTATTTACTTTACAGAAGTTTGAACTACGCTAAAAAGCAACAGACCTTGATCTTGTTAATGTGGCTTAATTTGATTTTAACATCACAGATTTCACGACATTTGGCATTGTTCTTAAAGACCTACTTCCTGCAGTTGTGCAGTTACAAGACAATTAACAATTTTTAAGACTAAATATATTTATATATACACACACACACCCTCACTATTATTGCTAAATGCTTAAGGTGTGCATCTCAGCCACTCAAAAACCACACAGCAAACTAAAAGAAACTCAACAGCATTTTAACATCTTACATCATTCAAAGTATGTCCTGATTCTGGAATCTGGGTTAATATTTTCCTCACTTATTTCTTGAAATCGGTAATGCCACACTATTAATCCAGGAACCAAACTACAAAGGCCAAGACCAGGCCAGGCAACAGAGCCAGCTCCTGTCAGTGCTTCCAGTTGAAAGCCAGAAGAACCTTCTACAGACTTAGGGCAAGCTTGGTGAGAGTAGCATTACACACACTCTTGCAGCACCAACCTTAAGCTGGACCTACAGCCCCAGTGAGTACTGACATGGGAGCCAGGCCTCCCATCACTCCTCAGCTTGCTAAGCCCTGCAGCAACACAGACAGATGAAGGAGGAAGACCACCACAATAACTGAGGGGCTGAAGCATCAGCACTGTGAGAAGAGGCTGAGGGGAACTGAGCTTGGTGGCAGCAGCACCTCCATATCTGAGGGAGACTACCAAGAAACAGAAGCTAGGCTGGTCATAATGGTGTGTGATGGGAAGACAAGAGACAACAGTAAGCTGAAATATGACAGGTTCAGGCTGGAAACGAGGAAAAACATTTGTACTGTGAAGCTGGTCAAGCAATGGAAGCCAGAGAGAGCTCGTTAGCTTCCATGCTTGGGGGCCTTCAAGTCCCAACTGGATGAAACCCTGACTTACCTAGACAGACCTCAAAGGAGACCCTGTTCCAGGCAGGAAGACCAAGTAGAGACCTCCTGATCTATGCAGCTTGAAGGAGCCTACAATCACATTTTGTGTTGTGAATCACCACTGCCTGCACCTTTTCTGGAGTTAATCTCTACTGAAAAGACTTCAGCTGCTCTACCCACACCTTAGAGTCCCAGCTCTGACACCCCAATAGAGCTTCTCATCTGACTCCAGTACTTTCTTCTTCTGAGAGAGAACTATTCTTTCAAGCACTTAAATCACAAAGTACATTTGTTTCATTTTTCAAGTATTTTTGAAGTACTTTTGATTCATTGTTGCTATCTAGTAAGTAAACCTCCTACACTAGTAACATGCAAAGCTGAGAAGGAGCAATATACTGGTAAAATATTTTTCCTCATCACAATTCAATTTAGTTCAAGCCATTTTTCCCTTTTCTCTTCAAGAAATATAACCTCACATGGTCCCAACATATCCTTTCTTGTTGAGAGTCAAATCAACTGTTGAAGCTATTGGTATAAACATATTTCCATTGTTTTTTTTTTCTTGTATACATTATACATCATCAGCTCCCAAAGCATTCTGTTGGGCAGGCAGGCAGCTTTCACACATAACAGAAAATCAGAATACATGAAGAGCAAGATCACTGAAACAAATCTCCACAGTAGTACCTGTTTTTATGACTACTGTAATGTGGAGACTAAAAACGCAGTATTTGAAGGAGTTGGGAACCAAGACTGTTGAGGTACCTAGAACGTCTACTGTTTGATATTTGAAAATGCTGCTGATTAACATTAAGCCCAGGGTACATTTTGGTACAGAATTTATTACTGATGTCTAAACATACTGCAGAGTGAAAACTGATTAAAAAAAACAAAAAACACCCAAACACTCCTAGTAAGAAATACAGTCATAGCCAGACACCCCAAGGTACCTGTAAACCCAGTTAGAACGTATTTATTCTACCTTTATTAGAAAACCACCTTCCCAATGCAACTGGTTTTCATTGATTCCTGGAGTGCTTCAGTTTTGCTTCTTTTTCTTTGTCTAGCAATGCCCTAGCTTCATTCTGTTAATGTATATAATGTTGCCTAAGAAAAATAAATACAGGTTTCTTCTTCTGGCACCAAGATAATACTGAGCTCCACAAGCTATTAAGAAGTCCAAACGATGGCAAAAATGTCTCCCAAGGCTTACTTAGAACAAGTATAAAAAACACAAGTCTAAGCATACCAGAGTTTGTGTCTCTTACACATCTGGAAGGCTGCCTCAGAAGAAAAAAAAAATCTTTATTATGTATGAGGTCCAAAACATCTGTGGTGAGCTCCAAAAGCCAGATTCAGAAGAGCTGGAGACAGGCAGGGCTCCCAGCTGTACTCACCATCAGCAAGAGCCCAATGCCTGTCTGGAAGTAGGTGACAGTGGGATGGAATGATCTGCCATTACAAAGGATGGAAAAAATATTGGGGGAAAGGGGTACGTGAAGCAGAACAGGAACAGAGAAAACATGACTAAGGCACAAACATCAGCCTGTGAAAAGTTTTCCAGAAGAGTCCTCTCCGTGCCAGTATGGCAGAAGAAGCATGCTGAAGGTAAGAAGGAATATTATGCTGGCTGTAATATGGACCACAGAAACCTCAACAACAGAAGTCAGAATAAGAATGGCAGGAGTGAAGAATTTGAGGAAGCTTTCTTATTTAGTCTTTCTTCTAAAGAACTAAATACATCTTTCCAGGTTAATCTTAGAAATTACCTTAATACTTTTGGCACCCCTTTTAACTACAGTCACTATATGTACACATATTAACTATCTGTTTCTATGCATGTCATACAACTCAATAATGTTTCACTTCCAAAAAGAAAAAACAAAACCTTTTTATATTTTTAGGACCACTGAAACTTGAGTTACACTTTATCCTCCTACCAAAGAGAAACTGCTTCTAACTTCTAGGGGCACACAGTGCATTTATCTTTCTGCTGTTCAGTAAACAGGGAAGAGAGAGTTACATTAAGTATAAAGGAATACTGACTAGGCAAATACGAATAAATCTTTCTTAGTAACTGCAGCCAATTCTGACAGAAAGCAAAAACTATTTACTTCCCTACACATGCCAAATTCATCACAAGTATTTGTCCTGCTATGTAAAAATACACTGACTTTTTAAACACTGCAAATTAAGCAAGGGTTTCACTGATAAACCTTGCTAAAACACTGCTCATCTCTCCAGGGCTAGGGTTCTACCTGGAATTTGAGGCTCTGCATGGAGAGATCCCTTAAACCCCTACAAATCTTAGAAAGGGCACTGACATTCACACTGTGGCGGATCTTGCTGTCACACATCTATGTCACTTTCCCAGCCGTTGCTCCTCCCAGCTGCTGGAGATTACGACTCTCTGCTTTCTGATTGAGCCTGGAGACCTAAGCATATTCCCACAGCTTAGCATAAAGCCATGAATTTTACACCGTTTGAGCAGAACCTGGGGTTTTGCAATGAGGCAGCTAAGGTGTGGGCACACGCTCCCAGCTGCAAATTCTGCTGAGGAAGCACTAATCTCCAGCAAAGGGTGGAGCGGAGACTTTGGGACAGAAACAACTTAAACCACTTCAAGGTCTGCCACGGCTTGTCTGTCAGCACCACGGCTTTGCTCCTGTAAAGAAGCCTATCGACATCAAAGGGACCGTGTGTGCTGGTGCAATTACTGACATCCACGTACGCAGAGAAGGCCAACTAAAATATGTAATTTTTTAATACATGCTAATGACATCATTTTCACTGAACTGAAATACTACGCATACTTGCTAGGAAAAAAAAAATATAGATTTGCAAAGTTATTGCTCATTTATTTAAAATAAGGTCAATTTTTATACAGCAACATTCACAGAACATTTCCAAACAGCACTCTTGCTAATCTATGCTGATCTGCATACCCCAGGCAAAACCTTGCTACAAAAGTGCCTTTATGTATCCAGGAATACGCTTATGCCTAAACAGGGAATTTTAAGTTGTTTCCCAGACTGTTCCTGTATCCAATGCAACCTGTTTATTTTGACCTCAGTTCTTAGAAACTGTTGATGCCACGGTAGAAATATGCTGTGTGTTCCAACAGGCAACAAACAGTCCTAATGACAGAATACTCCATCTGTGCTGCCAGAGCGTGCAGCCTCACTCTATAGCTTGTATATGCTTCAAGCAGGAAGGCTCAAAGCACAGAGAGCAGGGATGCAAATGGCACCGCAGCTCACAGCGCTATGTGCATTCTGACTGTACCAAACCTGTCAAAATGGGCCTTTGAACAGTCTACTACCTACTGAATTATCTACTTGACATTAGCATACCCCAAACGCACCAGCAGCAATTTTGTGCTACCCTCCCTGCCCTGAGTTTAAGTACGTGCTTCTTAAGGTTGTTGGTTTTTTTTGTTTTGTTTTTTCTAATGCTTCAAGACTACACAGTCAAGAAAGCTGATTTAACACTGCCCAGTGTTATCAAAAGGTAAGAGTTAACGTGTGCACAACATATGGCTCTATTTATGGCAGGTTAGCACACCAAATTCAAGGGAATTTTCCAACAACCTCATACTTTGCAAAAGGTATATTACAGAAAAACGCATGTGGAGATCCTTTAATTATTCTTACAACTTCACTTAGAAGAAGATTCTCTTATACGATGCAGCTGTGGAGCAACATCCACTGGTAGTGGTAGCATGAAAGGGCAATCCTTT
This sequence comes from Coturnix japonica, assembly GCF_054131305.1. Classification (NCBI taxonomy): domain Eukaryota; kingdom Metazoa; phylum Chordata; class Aves; order Galliformes; family Phasianidae; genus Coturnix; species Coturnix japonica. The sequence continues at coordinate 68,007,663 of NC_140663.1, forward strand.
TCTTTTACCAAGGTCTGGTACCAATTACCATGGATTTAGAGGCACTATATAAAAGACAGTGCTGATTTGTTTCTAAATTTGTATCTTGATTAAACTGTCAGACTACAGCAAAAAAAAAAAGAAAAAAAGAAAAAAAAAGAAAAAGTCAAGCCTACCTGATGTTAAAATGCTACTACAATATATTACCCAAGGAGAACAGGACAATTTCCAAACACTTGGAAATGGATCTATACTACATTTTATGTTTAAACTTCAAATTTCTGTCATGCCAAATCAAATGCAAGAGAAACAGCAGTTTATACTTGAGCTGTAAAATCAGCATGTTCCAAATGGGTTTTTTTTTTAAAAAAAATCAGCTATTTAAGCTAATAACCACTACGTTACTATTTTCAAAATGATTTAAAACAAAGTACCAAATAATAATAATAAAAAAATAGGCAGAACCAATTTCTCAGGAACACAGATGGGTCAGAATAGCATTTTTCAACATTTATCTCAGTAAACAGAGAATTTGGTCTCACCCTGTTAAAGCTGAGTTATTTCCCCTGCAGTGGCTTCAATGATACTGAATATATTTTAACTATCTGGAATTTCAACATCTAGGATTAGTGCTGTAAACACGCATAGTGATTGCGGTCTAATGAAAGAAAACGTCAACATAAACATGGGGAAGCAAAAGCAAGATCAGCCATGCAGAAATTCCAAAAAGTAGTTTAGGAATTAAACTACTGTTATTAAAACGACTGTGATTAAAGTTTTAGTAGTACACTGAACTACTCGGTACAATGCATATATTACCCAAGAAATAATGATTCATTTTCAGTTGTGATTGGAAGCCCTCACTCTTCCAAAAGCCCGTTTTCCCCTATTGCTATCCTACGTCCTAACACTAATTTTTGACTTAATTGCACATAGCAGCTGCATAAGGAAATAGCTGCTCTACACCAATTATTCTGCACGCACCCTTCCAGAGCGGGAATATACGATGAAGTACTACATCATGAAGATCAGGCATATTTTTGGATCCTCAAAGTAGAGTAATTGATCCTCCCCTCTCCCCAGATTCAAACGTGGAACTCTGCTGCAATGGGTTCTTTCCCACACAAATCAAGCCTTAGCTCTTTTGAATTGAAACAATATGGGATGATTATTGTGGGAAATTTTTTACTGTTACTGTAATTTAAAACTTTCTGTACCCAATTTTGCATTTTCTATAAATCAAAAACCCATTTCACTTAGGGCTACAATTAAACAGAGGAAATCAAAGACTAACTTCTAAGCAAGTCTTGCTATTAATCATAGGATGAACTAGTAGTACAACTACTTTTACTGCAGTTTCTTTCTGCCTGAGAACTACATTTTAATCTAAAGCTTGAACTCTTCGAAGAGACTGTGACACAGATGAGAAAAATTAAATAAAGGTACAGTTAATGGTACAGCATCGCATGCTATTTCAGATGTGAGACAAGAAACAAAGCACACCGACTTGTGTCATAAATCCCAAAAAAAACACCCCACCAAACCCAAACAAAACCAAACAAAAAACAAACTCACTAGTGACAATACAATCAATCAAGGTTATTCATGGAAGGCTCTCTCACCTTCTGACACAACAGAAGCCTGGTAAAAACTACAGCTCAAGCAATGTTAGCCCTAATGCAGTGCTACTGGGCAGGCAGCTACTTAAGGTCTGGTGCTGCAATTTACAGGGCTTACTGGGCTTCTCCCTTCAACACAAGACACAGTCACATCTCTTACTTTATGTCTCCGAACAATTCTTTCTCTTCACCTTTTAAAAGAATAATTTACAGAAGTAACTGATCTCAACATCAACATTTAAACTTAAAATATGATATGCAAACACAAAATGCTGTTGAAAAAGGAAACTGTGGGATACAAAAACTCAGGGCTTCTGTTTTTAACCCAATGGCCAGACAAAGTGAAATACCAACTCCTAAATCGCTGAAATACACATTTTATCAAGCCTTCCTGAATTTTTTTTTCTCTGTCTTTCTCTTTCAAACAAATCTCCAACATCTTCATGGTTTCTGCATCTCCACTGCCCAGATATGTGGAGGGATCATTTTAATGCTGTAATGTACACCACAAAGGAATTTGTCTAAGCCACTGCTTTATCTGCAGCTGTATGCTGACAGTAAGAATAAGAAATAATAGCAGCCAAATAACAAAACATACACTCAAAATAAAAATTGACTTCTACTCAAACACATTTTTGTACTGCGCATGTCCTCTGCTAAAGACAAACCTTGCCGTGGTTGTGAGGTAAAGCTAAAACATCTCCAGTAAAATTCCCATGCTTTTCCATTTGGAAAGGCCTCTTAAAATAAAACAAAAAAACTAAACTAAGCAGAAAACTAACAAAACCTTTCCTGACACTGAATTGCTATTTGAATTGTCACCTCCTAGAACAAGTAACAAATGAAGCAACTGACTTCGCATAGAGCACTGCCCAAAACACTGTTTTACTGCTCACTTTTCTTCCCAGCTAAGATTCCTGAAGCATTTGCAGATCCCTTTATCTCTGACAATGAGCTCCGGAAGCAATCAACACCCCTGTTTCTCAAAAAGTGCATTCGAAACACGTCAGATGGTCTGTGATATGGTGAGTCCTCCAGTCTTTGTTTCAGCATGGTGAAACTTGCTCACTGTTTTGAGCACGCCGTACACCTAACAGAAGGAAAGGAGAACTTCTAATTTTGTCTTCTTTCTGAGCAGCAGGCAAAGGCAGGCACGGGCTGCAGAGGAGATGCACAAGCCAGAACAGTTACAGCAGCCGTAACACTCTTGCCTTCCAGTAATTTTGGGAAGACTGGATCTATGAATTGATGTAAAGAGTGAAGAAAGAAAGAATAAAATAAAAAAAAAAAGCAAAAACAAGCAGTATGAATGAAGAGGAGCACTTGCTGAGGATTACCAGGGAACATTTCAGAAAACCCCAGCTATAGGCCTCCTGCATTTTCACTTCTTCTTCAAAGCACTGTTTTTCATACAGTTCTCACCAGCTGCAGAAAAGAGGAGAAGTAGTGGTAGGAGACAGAGAGGACAAAGAAGCCATATAGTCTGGGAAACACGGAGATAATTTGTTTATGAACTCCACTAGACTACCAGTGGATGCAGAATTAAGTCCTGGGCAATCACAGTGCAGAATTTGATTGTCACATGCACACAAATTAGAAACACAGGAGGAAAAATAGCATTTTCACAGTCCTAAGGAAACAAGAGTTGGTCTTCCGCAGTGATGGAAGCAGCAGCTCTCGGGCTGGCTTGAAGTCGCCCACAAGGTGGAATCAGCATGGCTGCCTTCCCGTGGTCTCACCACCAGCTTCCCAACATCACACTGCCTGCATGCCCAGAGCATGCTCTGTGTAGTTGTAACCTTGATGACAATGAAACCTGCAGACAGGGCAGCTGAGAAAGCCTGCCTCACACCTGAGCTGACTGTACCCTGCTACATAATGCCAATACTGCAGAAACGAGGTATGCTTACATACCCTCTGGAAACAAAACACTTGCAGTACTGAGGAGAGGATGCTGTAAAAAACAGATAAATAAATAGAAATAATAAAAGAATAAAACGCAAATTCAACTACATTCAGGAAGGCAACAGGACAAACACAGTGGTATATATTCCTAGGGAAAAACAGCAAGGAAAAGATCTAAACTATCTGAGTGCCATTATTTTTTCCAAAAGTTCCTTCTGTTTGGTACCCTGCAGGGAGCACACAAAGCATTATGATCTGTAAGTTTTCATTTCCATGGCCCCTGTTTGATATTCTGCAAAGTTACTGGTTTCCTGTTTTCTGGGGTTTGGGTTTAGTTCAAGTCCCCATACCATTTTAAGACATACTAGACTTTAATTACTCGTACAGCAGAATCTTAAATTGTAAGGATAATAGGCAGGCAATTTCACCTTACCTTCCTGTGAGCTACCCTGATCAGACAGGGACTTGGACCTGTGGGCTATTTCTACACAGATGTTGCCCGTGTTGCAATCTTTCCTATTAATTCCAAACGGATAAAAGAGTGACTAACGTGAAAGGTGGAGGCAAACGAAAGAAACACCACAGCAAGTAAGCAATGGCAGCACGTAATCTTCCATTGTGGTACTGAACTGTGGGAGGCAGAGGAGCCTCCTCCTACAGCTCCAAGCGAAAGCCTCCACTCAAAGGAAGTGGAGGACTGGAACAGCAGCTGCAGCACAGACCAAGACACAAGATGCAGCCTTGTGCAAAACAATATTTAACCCCTCAGATTCTGTAAGCACTGCCTTTCAAAACAGTATACAGCTCTTCCCTCCTCAGCCTTTATTCAGATTTATTCAGATCTCAGCTGTTTCTCACAAATGAAATCTCCTGCCCAACAACCAAGCTACCTTCAAGCAGAAAGTACTTGGCCAGAGGAGGAAGAAACTTGAGGTGTCTCCCACTGCTGCACCCAAGGCTGAATGTAAAAGTATCTCTCAGTTTCTTACTGTTCATCCACACAAGGGACTCGCATACACCTTATGGAGGCCTAGTTTCCGGACAACAGCATACCTAAGATACATATTCTACAAATCAAATGATATTTATATGAAAAGGATAGAAACTAGACAAACCTCTTTGGTCTGTGGCTTCTATTGATCATAAGGAGTTAATCCCACTGAAATTCATGACACAAAATTACTCTTTCTCCCAGAGGCTACTCCAGAAGTAGTTCATGGTACACAAAGGACAGAGAAAATCAGGGTGCTATCTGAAGCATTCTTAGTGGGACTTCAAATTCACCATGCAAAGAATTGCTTTCCTTTTTAAAACTGCCATTAGAAGTAACACCAACCAGGCAGTGATAAGAAGAGTAGCCATTGATTGCCAGGAAAAACTTCATTATAAACATTTCTCAAAAACACTCTATACAGAGCTTCAACAAAGCCTGCAAGTGCACTGACAAAGTAATTTTTCACCTCCTTCTCTTAACACTAACAGGATTGCGAGACTTTGTATTTGTTTGCCTGCTGTTGGCAATTCTTAATCTAGTAAGTGCAGTTAAGAGGTAGGCTTGAGTTTCCACGGATGGATCTGCAGGAAAGCTCGCTAATGCTCATTCCTACACCTTTAATTAATGTGTATTTTGGGTTAGATGGTGTTTCAGGAGGAACACACGGATGACATATGAAGCTAGGAAACTCAAGGACGTGACGCTCACTGCCTCTGACCCTTCTCCCTGTGAATCCTGGAGCAGCACCACGTGTGCGCCTGCCCTTTAACATACTCGGCTCAGCAGGGAACAAAAGTTAAAAGGCTTACAGCAATTATTTTGACAATAATGGAATTGCACTTCTGTGTCCAACCCAGAACTTCACACAGGTGTAAAGCAGCCATATCCAATCAACTGTGAAAGACGTATATATTTCGGAATGGTAATTATGTTCCCATTAAGTTCCTTCTAATTTGTTAAAACTGACTGCAAGAGGCAGATTCTTCATGATGTTAAAGCTGTTTTTCTTTTTAAATCCTTGGTGAGATAAAGCTGATCAACCTCTGTGCTCACCTGACTTCTGTATTGGCCTGCCTTTCATACAACCACCTTTCAAGTCTGCTTTTCTCTCCTACATCAGCCCTTTCTCTGGACTCAGGAAAATCCTCTAGATTACCTTATTCCCTACTGACTGCACCTGCAGCCAAGTGCTATTCTTTACCTTCTTGCCTTCAGCCACACCTACATTTTCACTCATGCAAGTATTTTTGAGCAAAAAATACAAACTCATGAAAGATATCATTTGTATCCTGTCAAGTATGACCCCCTGAGAGCATTCTGTATCATATGGAAAGAAGGAACTGCCACTCTAAACAAGCAGTAACTAAGATCTTGAATGTGTACACCTGAATACAGCATATTCGACTTGAGTTTCAGCTACACCAAGTAGGATTGTGTCCACAGGAAAACACAAAGTCTCGCAGGTGAAACAGACATATACTGTAGAGCAGGTTATATTTTAAACGTAATAATTGTACAGAGATATTCAGAAGGCACCAAGGAGACAGTAGAAATAATTGTTTTAGTATCATTTAAAATGTAAATGTTATGTAATATGTAATTTAAATGTAAATCTGCACCTTAAACCTTCAATCCATCAATGTAAATCTCCAGTTAAGAAACAAAATTTCCATGTGATCATGTTAATTCCTCCTTCTATAATAATTAGAGAATGAGAAATGTATAACCTCCCATTAAAGAAAAAAAAAGGTAACTATCTTCATAACAGACTGAGTTGGAAAAGTATTTAAAAACTGGTTACTAATAGAAGTAGATTTATAAATGTAAATGGTTTATTCTTACATCCAAGCAATAGAGAAACTCTACATTTCATACCACATTAAAAACAAAAACAAAACCCACGATGACCCTCTAACAGCAGAATTTCTATGTGCATGACCCTCGGGCCCTCTCTTATGAAGTTTCCCTCCGTTTTGGGATAACACAATTAATTCCTTCCTAGGCATCTTGAAATTCATAAATATATGCTGGAGTAGGGAGAATACCGATAGGAAAGTAAGATTTTGACACTCCTCAGTTTAAACTAGACAAAGAAAGAAGGCAAAAGGCTCACTGCGTTAAGTCGTAAGGTCACCCAGAACTGAGCGTTCTTTAAATGTACTTGAAGAGTCATTTGAGTTCAAGCTTCCTGCATCAGGTTTTTAAATCAGCGTTACTTCGGTTTAAGAGCACAATCCAAAACACTCTGATATCTGTGGGAGACTTTCCACTGAGTCAGGACTGGACAGCCTAAGTTTCCTACAGACAAATAAGACAATAAATCTCGTGTGCCAAAATTAATAAAAATAATCATGAGGACTCCCTTAAAAAAATTTAAAAAATAAAAAAAATTACTAGAAAAATAAATTAAAAATAAAAATAAAAATAAATTTTAAAAATATGTATAGAAAGAAAAAAAAGGAAAAAAGTATCCTATCAAACAGTAAAATCTTTTCAGAATAATGCTTTTTGGATATACAAATGCACAAGTAAATACACTGGAGCTGTTTGAGAATCAAGACAAATAGAGTGAACAAAATCTCTTTGATGCAGTCACACAGCTCTCCTATCCTTTTGCATATTGAATTGCAACAAAAAGCAAGAGTAACACTGTAAAGGCTTCTAAGGCATTTAAAAGCCTATGTCAAAGCTCTGTGCTTTTCCCGAACTGAATCAAGTAACTGTCTATCTAAACTACTAGAAATATTTGTAATTCTATGTTTCTCACATCTTGTGGATAAAGCTACGGAAGCATTCAGATTTTCATCTTCCAGGCAGAACAAAGTCCCTTCTATCACCCAGCCCACTGCAACTCTGTATTACTCGTGACTGTGAGCAGCCTATTAGAAAAATATAATGCAACTTGTATAAGAAAAAAATCAGCATTAAGTGCATCACCTCTACAAAAATCCCAAACTGACATCTCTGTCTGATGAATTAACTTAGATGTGAAGCATTCGGGCCTGCCATGACTGTAAATCACAAAATCACTACCATGGCCTTTTCTAAACTACTCAAGTGTCACCGCCTGCCCCCCCTGCCAGCATTAAAATAGACAGACTCAATGGTGCTGCTGCTTGTTTTCTAGCTCTCTATAGCGACTGGGTCCAGTGTCTTTTTTTTATTCTGGAAATTACCTAAGACAAGGAAAAATAAAGACAATAAAGAAAACAAGGCCCCTTTTAAATAATTCATTTTTTTCCCCCCCAATTTGGCACTCTAAAAATATTTGTCTGCAGTTACAGAAGCACGTGATCTCTTTTATTATTAAAATTAAAGACGCATTCTTCTCCTGCAAATGCCCATTTACACTGACAAAAGAATTTCAGGAGCCAAATGAATGCTACTGCAAACATATCTGTATGCAGGTATCTGAATAAATGGGCAACACACAGAGCGTACATCAGATTTAAAAGGTTATAAAATATCAGTCAGCAATTCAGACATAATTAATCAGGGACTACAGAATATTGTGACCTAATTAATATTTAATACAGGCATATTGGCATATTATAATAATTTTATTTTTCCTCATCTCATCTTCTGTCCCCTTTGCAAAATTTTCTATCAGCATCCAAAGCAATTTACCGTCAATTTAATCTATTTGTGTTTTAACAAGTTTGAGAAAAGCCAGTTGCTATGAAACTCCAGAGAGTCTGGACAAGAGCAAAGTGTTATCCTCAGCAGGTAACACCAGGCCAGGACGGCTGAAGTACGTATTAACTGGTATATATACAAATGTATGTTAGCTGAAATACATGGGCTCCTTAAAAACAAAAAAAAAAAAACACAACAGTAAAACACTAATCCCCCCCCTAAAAAAAACAACCACTCTGCCCTAATTTAAATAAAGAATGCAGAATGCATCAACTATGTACCTAGCAGGCAAGCAACACTTTTTTATTCATACAACACTCATTTGTTCGCAGTGAGAAACAGCTCTTTGGAGGCTTCCTGCTCCCTTCCCCCCCCCACCCCTCGCTCTCCTTATTATAGAAAGACTAAAACAAAAATATCATGATGAGCGCTTCTATTCACATTTTGGGGTGCTGCTGCTGGACAACAGTTACGAGAGTTCTGAAAAAGTTCTGTGGAAGATCCAGAAAACCGCTGCAGTAGTCAAGTCTTTATTGCAAACTATTACGTATATAGACTTAATTCAAATCCCATTTGAAGTAAATGGAAAAACCCCACTGCTGTCAGAGGCCTCTGGATCAGACCTTTTGTTTCTAGAGCTACGGCACAGCACATTTCAAATGCACGCAGGAGAGAAGAACACGCAACCACTGAACAACTGGTAACACTAATCTTCTGTTAATACAACGTTGTTTTTACAAAGGGCAACTCAAAATGATAAGAGTTTACATTTGATGGTGTTTATTTTTAAAAGCCAGGCTGCAAAGTGGCTGATTCCGGGCATTTTATTTTGCATATACGTCTACCAAACAAGCACCATAGACAGAATTATGTCTGATTTTGAAGATCCTAGCACAGACTTCCATGAAGACACGACAGTAGTAGGATCACTAGGAGATTTAAAAACAACCCATATAAGCACAGGGATAGCTGCAAACCAATTTTTGCAGCATTCTTAGGAGAAAAAAAAAAAAATCACCAAGTGGTTTGCTTGCTAGTGTTAAGTCAACGTCAAGATTCAGTAGTGACTTCCACCAAACGTAACACATTAATGAATATCTGGGTAGAGAGGGATGGATCTAAAAACCCATCAAATTTAACCACGTTCCCTCTGTTGCGGGCCGGGCACAGAGTGAAACGCACAACAAGTGCAGCTTTACACAGTCGGTACAGTTTACAGCAGTATAAACTAAGGACTTGCAGAAGTGCACATGCGCTTGAAAAAATCTGCCCCGCCATTTTATATCTACTGGGATCACTCTCCTCGTGAATGCCTATTGTGCTGGCTACAGCCATTTCAACTTTTTGTCTTCTGGTTGCAATCATAAGTCTAGCTAGCTGCATGCATGCTGAATACATGAATATGTATCCTTGCAAAAACCAAATGCAGTGTGCGACAACATGCGCTATACGAACACACACATGGCTGTGAAGAAACATGTTTTACAGTATGTCTGAAGAAACAAAGACATGCGATCATCATATTCCTAAATTTCCTGTATTTTCAATCCGGTAGAGGCCATATAAATCAAAATTAAATCTGCATCACAGAATTGCTTTGTTATAGATGCTAGTCCCCCCACCACCACCACCGTTGCGGGGGGAGAAGGAGGGAGTGCTGATTACCTGCACCTGTTTCAAGCTGAGAGCAACTGATGCAGTTAGCAGGCAAAATGCCTAATTAGTGCGCATTTCCATGTTCTGGAAGGAAGGCATCGCGACAACAGGCCTGCCTGCACTGCAGCACCATGTGAGGAGCCACAGGACGGAGGCAGGTGAAGGCCCTGGTCTGCCAAGAGCACACCTTGTGTGGAGCTGGGCCTGGCCACAGGGAGCCCACCTGCCTGCAAGGGGCTGCCAGAACGTGTTGGGGATGTGAATTATACACACATCCCCCAGAAAAACTGCAGGAGAAACCTGGATGCAACAAGGCCTTCTTTTCATTCCTCCTTTGTATTTCTCCTTCATAGTTACAAAGCGACCATGACTACTTGGCAGATGTGGGGAAAAGGCAGTACTGTACCAATGCACCCATACAAAACAGAAGCCAGCCTGATGTCACCGCCTAGCTTCCACGAAGGCAACAACTCAGGGCTGCAACTAACATCTGAAAGCACGAACTCCTGTTTCATTCTCTTCCCCTTTCTCTACCCCACCTCCTTCTTTTCCGCTCCCATTTGCCCACAGCAAAGCCTCCCTTAGCCCGATCCAAACCTTGCAGCCCTCACCGGGGCAAAATTCCAATTTATTTCAAAAAGTTTAGCCAGGATGAGAATGCCACGTACCCAATTAAGCATCTCCACGCTTCACAATCTATCTATGTTTAAAACACCACAGGCCGGCCTTGCTCCGTGCACGCTGCCCTCTCCTCTCCACGTAGCAGAGCTCTGTGCAGCCTGCATTGTGTTCACAGGCCTAGCAGACATCCCTCCTGCACTCCCTGCCCTTGCACCACCTGGTGAAAGCCACAGTTTCACTCAGGAGAGCTGGGAGCCTGAAAACATGACCTTTATTAGCCAGAAACACCTTACATCCCTTTCTGGAAGATAAAAATCCTCTCAGAGGTAGGGGTGGGGGAGAAAGACAGTCTGAAGCAAAACCACTTTCCTCTTCTAACAGTGCATCTCAGATTATTTTCACAACGTTCCACTACATTATTATCTGAAAATATGCTAAAAAATCCATGCTAGTCAACCATGAAACAACTATTTTCATGACGAGAAGCATTGCCCATGCTTCCAATTTTTTGTTCCATACACCAAGTATTTTTGAGGAAACTATTTGGCAGTTGGACACAAAATGCTTTCAAATGTAAATGCTCCAGCTCACGTGCATAATTCCTGAAGGCATTCATCTGAGAAGCGGAACGTTTCTACCAGCAATTATATTTCAGGTTCTAGACTAAAATAATGTTGAATTTAAAACCCAATCTCATCAACAGATTTTAATCCTTCTCCTCCAATTAGCACGCACGTGATCTTTATGCACTGCTACGTCCACATCCAGCGCAGCTGAAGAAATCCTCACCGTCAAGCAAGCCAGCAATAAGTCAGTTCAGCCTCTTTCACTTGCACAGTGATCATTTCTAGCAAGCCACCACAGAATAACGAACTCGCACACCACAAGCAATTTTAGATTCCTTTAAGTGCTACTATTCGGCAACAAGACAGCCCCAGCAAGTGGTACAACCTAAGAGAAAAATCCTCTTCAGATAAACAGCATCATTAGGGGCAATATAATTGAGAGCTCTGAAATTGCATGGATAAGACTGTTTAGGAGTCTGCAGTTTTCTAACAACTACTAGGACATAAGAATATTAGTTAATATTTTCTCTGCACTGCCCTGTGCAGCTACTACAAGCCTCCGAAAACTACTTGGGAGAAATTAATTGTAGCTGAGCTATCACTGAGCCATACGTTCCTGAATTCCTTTCTTAATCTGCACAGTTCAGCAAAACGTTCTCTGCTTACTCTCAGTTTGATCGGCCAATAAATACTACTTTACTACTTAAAGTTACAAGTTATTTGTTTCAGTTTACGTTACCATAAAACAGCTCAAATGCAATGTCAATACCGAGATGATTTTGACACAATACTAACAATGGCCTGAATTTAGAACTATTACTGTGCAAGCCACTGGGTATTTTCTAGTTATTCTGAAGAGGGGAAATATTAATAATAATAATAATAATAACTTGAATTTGCTTTCTTCTATCCATGAATTTAATTAAAAAAAAAAAAAAAAAAAAAAAAAAAGGAAAAGATTCAAATACTTTACATGAGCATCCGGGTTTCTTCAGTGTAGAAGCAAGCATTCTGTCCTACAAATACAAATGGAAGGACTAGATTTCATGGAGAGGCTTTTTAAAATATACTAATTTCCAAATGCTTTCGCTTGCACGTGCATTTGGCTTCATAAAGCACAGTAAGCGTTACAGGTTTGGCAGTTTCAGAGTAGTTATGAATCTGTGACCCTCTGCCAAATGATGCCTAACTCAGAAGATCCATAACTGCATGCTCACGTTTAGCTATAAATGGCATCAGTATAATATTTAAGTAATATACTTAAGTAAATTCCTTCGTCAGCACCCCAACAGCGAGTGAAGGAGAGGGTCCGAGCGCGAGCACCTACCCGCACATGTACGGAGAAGATCAAATAGAAAAAACACTTACAGCACTTACGGACCATGGTAGGCTATTAGAAAAAAAATCATTGTAAAAAGAGATGATACAAACGGCAATTAGAAAGCGATCCTCAACAATCCCAGGTGCTAGAAAAATTAAATACGAACCCTGGAAATAACTGTGGCCAAATCCACGTCTGTACAACAATCGGGATGCGTGACCGCAATGAGATACAATTACTGCAGATCAGCTCTCAGTTACCTCAAAAATACGAGTTCAGGATGGGTATGTCGGTGCCCAGGCGTACGAATGGCACTAAACCCCATGGACTCATTCCCAGGCGCATGGTGACTGCTCTGCACGCCGATATCTAATAACGCCTGGGACGTGCCGAAATATTAAATAGATATAAAAAACTCGCACCGCCCAACTTTGTCGGTTTCTTTTCTTGAGCTTCTTTCTGTTTAAGAAATAAGGGAGGGGATTGCCATTGAAGCCAGCAGCTATTCTGCAATCAATGAAGGCAAGACTGGCACAAGTCCTGGAAGATTTGCATTCAGAAATAAAAGCTGTGATCGACCTTTGTCTGCTAAGAAAACGAAGCCCGCTGCTTCTCGCCAGCCTGGCGAAGGGAGGGGCCGCCTCGCTGGGCAGGGAGAGTCCAACCTAAAACCCGCCGGCGGTGGCAAGTACCGCCGCACCGCGTCCCTCGCGGCCAGCCCTGCAGGAGGGAGGGAGAAAGAGAGAGGGAGGGAAGCGGGCTTCGACCTCGCCGCGCTGCCGGCGGCCCCGCCGAGGCGCGATGCCGGCGCACTTTGTTTCCGCAAGTTGCGGTCCCCGCTCGGCGGGGCTGTGCTTACCCCTGCGCGGGCTGCACACCGACATCGGGCGGCGGCGTCTCCGCCTCGCGGCTCGGCGGCCGAGGGAAGGGCGGGCGGGCGTTGAGCCGGCGGCCCCGCAAGTGCACGCAGGCCTGCGAGGAGGGAAGGCGGTCCTTACCTAGCGGGCGGCTGGCGGCTCCTCCGCACGCTCCCCCTGCCACAGCTGCTGCCAGCTCCCAGCGACAACAATGGGAGGCTGCGAGGGGTGGCATGGAGGGGAAGGGAAGGGAGAGGGGAGGGAGAGAGAGAGAGGGAGAGAGAAGGGGAGGAGAAAGAGAGAAGCATGTTAAGCTTGTCTGGTAGTTAACAAGTCTTGAATGAAGAATGTTAGCAAACAGACAAACAGCATGTCTGATGCATGCTAATAGTCCTGGCTTCACCGCTGACACTATGAATAATTCAGTAAGAGGAGGGTGAAAAAAGAAAAAAAAAAAAAAGAAGAAGAAGAAAGAAAGCAAAAAAGGCGCCCTCCACCCTCCCTTCACGCTTTCCAACGTCTGAAGAGAAGACAGGAATAAAAAGTATGCCACAACTTTCTCCTTCCGCCCTGCAGCTCGGGAATACCCGGCGAAGAGGCCGGCGAGGCAGCGCGCTCCCGCCAGGGCTCCTCCCGAGGCTCGCGGCTCCTATTTTTGCCGGCTATTAATTTCCCCCCCCCCCCCCAACCCCCCTCCCTCTTTACAGCCTATTCCACTCCTTTTGTCTGGGAGCTGGCACCTGTCCCAGAGGCAGCGTTGAGCTGCACATCCCTCTCCCCTCCGCCGCGGGGAGCAGACGGCCCCCGCTCGCCGCACAGCCCCGTGTCGGCCATCGCGGAGGGCTCGGGGTTGGGGAGGGGGGGGGTGTTGAGAGGGGAGCCGGAGCCCCGCTCCGTGCGGTACGGACACCTACAGCCACGGACACGGAGCTGTAGGAGAGAGGCAGGCAGAGCCACCGGAGCTGCACGGTGTGCCGGTACTCTGAGGGTTTGGGGGGAAACGTGACAAATAAAAGCCCTCATTCTCACAGCATACAACTAGCGAAACCCGAGTCATCGCTCGGGCAGAGAAATCAATTCTCCTTAACCGAGGGAAAAGAGGAGAGAGACTGAGAGAAAAGGATCAGCCGAGGGGAAAATGCTCGGAGTTTTAACCTCAATGCAACGACACGTACAGTACGGCCGAGCCGAGCGCAGAAGGAACGGGAAATTAATCCGTTCTCCAGCAGTGAAAGGAGGGTTAAATAAAGAAAGAAAGAGAGAGAGACGAAGAGGGGGAAAAAAGCAGCAGCGCCTATGTACAGCGTTTGTAAAAGTTGTGCTCTGGCAAAGGCCGTCTGAAGGGGAGGCCCTTGCAGCAGGAATGCGAGCGGCGGCTGCAGCCTCGCTCCACAGTCCGGCCTCCCCCTCGCAGCGACTGGAGCCGGCAGGCGGAGGAGGCCGCGTTGGCGCAGCGCGGGGCCGGGGCTGCCGATGGGAGGGAGGCACGGCACAGCGACAGCACGGGACCGTGCGGGCCACGGAGGACAGAGCAGCCGTGAGGAGAGACAGCGGGGCCGGCTAATGGAGCTTTTAATTGGGGGCGGGAGGGGGGGGAGTGGGAGGGAAAGGAAAGGAAGGTCCTACGGAAATATCTTCCGGGATTAGAACAAGGAGCGCTGGACTCTCATCTCGATGCGGCCCTGTAGGAAAGCGCTGCGGGGACGGCGAAAAAAGCCGCTCGGAAGAGCCGCGGGGCTGAAAACGGGGATTGGAAAGGAGAAAAAAAAAAAAAAAGAAAGAAAGTGGATGGTGGGTGTGACAAAAAAAGCTGGGTGATTCTGTTTTCTCATGCCCTCGCTCCTCCACCAGCTGCACAGCCAAGCGCAGGCTGCTTGGCCCTTATAACTATCTTGGCACGGAGTCAAAAGCTGATAAGCATTTGGGCGAGACAGCTCAACTGCTGTGCTGGAAGAAAAACAGCTGCCATGATTTCTGTTTGATTGAGAGCGCTTACACACACGCACAAAAAAACACATCGGGCTGCAGAGACGGGCCACGAATGCCTGAGGATTCAGCTTCAGAAGAGCAACGCACGTTTCCTTAAAGAAAAAAAAGAAAGAAAAAAGAAAGAAAAAAAAAAAAGTTTTATACAGTTTTGCCTCCGTTCCTCCTCCCCTTTCTAAAGAAAATGCGCTGCGTAGACTCGCTCCTCTGTTTCCCATCCCCCTCCATAACCTCAAGCAAACTCGAGGAATTGTGCCAAAAGTCCCGTTGCTAGTTACCGAGTGCGTTTTTTTTCTCAACGTCCCTTTGATAGTTCTTCCCCTTGTGCTTGCCATGGAATATGCAAGTAAGATAATCTTTCCATTACTTACGAAAAGCAATTAAAAATGAAAAGAGCTTCTAGCAAACCTTCCTTTTTATACTTTTTTTTCCCCCCCCTCTGAAGGGGCAGAAGAAGGGAGATGAGGGAGAGAAGAATATATATATTTTTTTCCCCTCTTTGCAGAGTCCAACATTTGGCTTTTTCCATTTGTGGCAGATCACTGTAACGCTATTGTAAAACAACTTCCTGCCCCTTTTGGCTCCGGTTCCAGAGGCTGCTAGGCTAAGTTCATAGCGCAAACTTTTTTTCCCCCTTGCCGAAGAAAGAAAGGCAAATAATAATAATAATAAAATTCCTGCAAATGATGTTCCTCCTCCTCTGGCTAATGGACTCCCAAGATGAACGCACTGCAGCCCTGTAAGAATGTCACACAAGAGGCAGCGCTATCCCAGCTGGAGAATCCATGAGCTGAAAGGTGGGGGCATTCTAACTGTATGTCTGTCTGTTTCTCTGTGTGTCTGTGCGTTTTAGTTCTGTAAGTTGCGAGGCTTAATACAGGTGGATAACAAGCTAAGCCGCTTCATCTGCTGTACTAATTTGTGTATCTGCCGTGGTGAAGATCGCTGGTTTAGAGCATCCACCCTCCTGCTTTCCCATTGCTCTCGCATTCCGAGGTGACCCTCTCAACCCTCCCTCCCTTCCTCTAGATGCTGGGTCGAAGGAAAATGCCCACCGAGGGCTGCTAAACCCTCCCTGCTAGGAATGAGATGTAGCAGCCTGCGATGTGAGCCAAAAGGGAGAAAAGAAGGCCTCCACAACTTGCTCTCTCACAATCTCCCTCTCCCTCTGTTTCTCTCATAGCAACAGCATTTCTTGGTACGCCTGCTTTGGCATACATCAGCATTTCTACCCGTCCAAGTGTCCTTTTGCGTCACATCTCGCCATTTCACTCAACCAATGAGATCTCCTGGTTGCAGTAAAAATATATCTACTTTTTCTGTTATTGGTATATTCAAATTTTTTTTAATTTTTTTTTTCTCAGTGCTTTCCTAACAAAAAGCGTTGTCGAGCGTTTGGTTTGCCCTTAGTTAAAAAAAAAAAAAAAAAAAAGGAGAATTAAAAAAAAAGGCCTGCAGGATTCAACCTTGTGAAGTCTCCTTTGTGGAAAGTACGTTACCATCAGGAAAAAGGGAAGAAGGGACGACATGGCTACTTACTTTATTTTGCTTATGCTATCGTTGCCCCCCTGATGGACTTTTCAAGCAGCTGGACAGTTTCAACTAACTGGAAAAGTCAATACCACGCTGCTTCTAACACTGTTAAAAATATTCCTGAGGAAAAAAAAAAAAAAGATACTGATGTGTTATTCCTCTAAATATTGACTGTGAGATGATAGAAAAAGCCAGATGGAAAAGCAGTAGATGTGTGTTCCTATTCCTTGCAACTCGCACATCGGCAGCAGAACACCCCCCCCCCCCCCCCCCCTTCTTTTAGAGGCTGCTCTCAAAACTACAGCTTTGAAATGCAAGTTCCTCCAAAAAAAATACAAGAGGTCTTCACAGCCACAGAGGTTTTTTTTTTGAGATGCATTTCTCTCTTACATAAACTCACTGACTTCTAAAAATACAGGATTTAAGTGATCTGCTGTGGTGATGACAGTGACAGGACTTACAGTAGGCTTGTAACACAGCCATCCCAAGAGCTGCGTGCACTCCGCCTGATACAATTGCTAAAAGCAAGGATTACAAAGAACAGGGTATCCTGCATTTAGCAGGACGTGCTTTCCCCCTGTATATTATAAAGCATATTAAAACCCATCTCATTGTTTGCAGACATGACGCTCCAGACACAACGCAGTAAATGTGATTACATCTGCTCTATTAAAATGCACAATATTAGCTAAGTCTAGAAAGCACAGAGTGCCATGTGGGTCTCAGAACGGCTGGTTGAGCCACGTCTTGAATGTACTGCAGTGACATATTAAGGGAACCTCTGCTGCACATTTTTCCCCGGCCTCAAATCTCAGGGAAGTGCTCACCACTGGCATTCTGAGGAGAATCAACAGTTCCTTTGTAAGCCAGATACGTGTTTTATGGTCTACCCTTACCAGATTCTAGGGTTGGTTTTTTTAATAGTGTGAAACCACAAAATGTTTCTAATATTTATTTTTAGGGAATTACAGTAAAAACATACAGGAGATTATCAGGATGTATCTGACAAGATATTTAAACAGCAACTTTCCCACCGAGCTTTATGTTGGTAAAATCGTCCCTAGGATTTCTGAACTCTTCTAATAATTTTAGTGCCTGCTGTGGATGGGCCGTTGGTGTGTATTCATAAATCCTGAGCGCTTAGAAAGTAAAAGTAAGCGTTACTTCTGGAGTACAGACTTAACAACAGAAAGCTGCAGTATCCTGATAAAAACTCAGGTCGTTTCTGCTTTGAAATGAAGATGTGTATGATAGTTCTTTTTTGCAGACACGCACAGATGAGAAATGTTAAGAGATTATAAGCGACAGTGCATTTGACAACTTTTGATGCCAGTGTAAAATAAAAGATGCACCACTGCTTTAAGAAGGGATCAGGCTCACATGTGCGAGCAGCTTAGCTGGCACTGTTTTACTTGCATTTAATGAGATCTCCCAATGGCTTTTTGCCCTTTCTCTGAGACACCATTTTCAGCTCCTTAGTTCTCACTGTATTTTTAATATAAAAATACAGATCTCCTTGTCCGTTACTCTTTATACCTATCCCTTTCTCACTTTTTATTCATGCTAAGACAACTGAGTTTCATCTCTGCTTCTGCCTGCCTCATAACAGGGATAACTGCTGCACTTCGAGGGTTAAAAGTGCATCTCATTCACAGAACTACGGCTCAGCCTCGCTCACTGTGTATTCTCCTTCTTCAAGGAGATACACAAATACTTCGTATCTGTCACCATAGCTGTAAAATAAGATGGCAAGTCGTCTAACTGAAGGTTTCTGAAGCACTAAAAAATAAGGATTCAGGAAAGTAATTCAGAGAAGTCTAACTCACAACTTCAGAGAAATGGAATTCCCAAAAAGGAACCAGAGGAATTATTTTAACACTCATTATCCCTGAGTAGTTTGAAATTATGCAAGTTCTAAAACAGCCATAGCTTCGAACTGAAGTTTGTTTGTGCTATTACGTGATTTTACAACACTTTACTCTCCCCTTATCACAAGTTCTGTCTATTGGAAACTCATTTACTTCTCTTAAGCACTGATTTGTTTTCTTTCATTTGAACTTGGAGTGCTATCACATCTACGGTTCGTGCGATACGGACATCGAAACATTTCTTTACAGAGTTGCTATTTTCTCTTTCTAAATAATACGGATTATTTTCAATATTGGAAGGTTTCTAATCTAACAACCTCCAGAAATGTTTTGTAAAATATGACCAGCTACATGTTTTTTAGAAAAATGATCCAATTTGTTACGCTTTAAAGATAAAGGTACCTGTAAGAGTGAAAATTCAGAGGTTTGAATTTTTATTTATCATATCTATAAAACAATGCCAGTATATGTTATACAGAGCATCGCCAGGAATATCTATACTTAATATTTGTAGAGATTTTTTTTCTCCCCCCCACAGGAAAAAAAAAAAAAAAAAAAAAAAAGCATCTTTTAAAAATAAAACTAGAAGCAAAGCAGTTTGCCCATTGTTTCCTGATGGGATTGAAGGTGCTCTGTGGGATTATAGCTGATGTACGCATCATAGAAGCTTACTTCATTGAATAACTCTCATTAATTCCAGAGGATCAGTGGCATATTAACCTAGAGGGGAAAAAAACATTCAAAATACCAAATACAGACAATTTGGATGTAAGTGATTCTGAAATGTAAAGGCACGGCTGAGCAAGGATGCATTTCTAGCATCCACCCCTACCCACATAACGAAGCATTTTGCAGATATGTTTCCTTCAGTGTGCTGTATATTAACGAGAATGTTTTGCAGCAAACTTGGCATTAAACTGGTACCAACACAAAGGAAACTCTGGCAGTAGGACAAGCATTTTGTTTTTTAATATTCTTTTTTCTCCCAGAGGAAGGAAATATCAAGCAGTGCATGACATTAGCAGTTTTTGAAAGGGCGTTACCAACACAGTTTTGTTTATCGTGCAACTATTTTATTTTATTAACTACACGGAGCTGTATGCTCTAAACTGATGCTATTAATTTTTTTTTTTCTTGTATACCATTCCTACTGATGCAAATTTACATCTCGAACAACAAATCCAAACCCAAGATAAGATTTTATTTACTGGCTTCTACATATTTATCACAAACGTGCTATAAACTTCCTGGAGGCTAATTTAACTGCAGTATATATTTGTGAAGGAGACGCAGGCTGGAAGTTAGGCAGCGGCAAAGTCACGTCAGATAAGGAGAAATCTCCTCAGCTGTAAAACATTGCGATTTTGTTTTATTGACAGTGCAACTAAACTTTAAACCACGTCCAGTTTACCCAGGCATATCACTTGATGCCCTGACAAACTGCAATCCATTCCTCACGCTGAGCTCAGACAATGCAGCTCCACGCTGCACATCACTGTCTCCTATGATTCTGGGAGCCCACATCATACCAGCTCCCCCCCACCTCAACGCCTCAGTTCTGCTGTCCCCAGCCCCATAGGTGCGGGTGCTTCCCAGCCTGGTCCCGATCCTCCTGCTGCTGCCCAGAGGCTCACAGACCCAGCGCTGCCTCGCGACAGCAGGCAGCCAGCCCAGGTCACAAATGGCCACCACGTTGGTAATTCCAGCAGAAAAAACCCCCACAAAAATAACAACCCAGCTTTTTCCTCTAGCTGCACTCAGAGGAAAAAGAGATGGCACTTATCCCAGGAAATGCCATGTTTCACTTGCAGTGCTTAACTCTGGAAGCATTAAAAGGACTTACCCTCCACTATCCCTGTACCTTCAGCAGTGACTGACAACTCCAGTTCTCGAAGTTCAAGTGCTCTGCTCCAGCACTACTTTTCTTCTGATTTCACTAGGAACTCAGAGTTACAACAAGCTATTGGATTTTATAACACACCCCTGTTTATTTAAATGGGCAGGTCTGCTTAAAATTGCATGCCCTGAAGAAACAGCTACTAGAGCAGAAAGGGGGGGGGGGGGGGGGGGGGGAGTGAGAGAATTAAAATACAAGTATATATAAAAAAGAAAGTGAATATCACCATGTAAAAAAAAAATATATATATATATATATAAATGTTAATTTTTAGAGAATATAAAGCTGCAAAAAATAAGCAGACAGGCATACTGAAATCTACAATGAAAAACTGAAATTTCTTAGGTCCACAAAACAAGGCATTAAAATACCTTCATATTGCAAATTACTCATAGGCTTTTCATCTAGGCAAGAGTTGCCGAGTGACCAAGTTTTGTATGAAGAGGCTCTGTTTTTTTATCCGTTTTACAGTGGGGTGCTACAAATTGAATTGTAAGTAAATTGTAGTGGGAAGAGAAAGGAGAACATACCACAGAAACTGCTTTGTGGTTGTTGTTTTGCAGTGAAATGTTAGTAAGGTGACAAATTCACACACAGTGGGAGAAAATGAAAGGCATTGTCCACAGCGATGACACATTCGTAGCACAGTTGCAATTATTTAGTATACATGAAGATATTTAACCCAAATTGGTTGCAGAGAGTGAATTCATAGGCACTGTATCCATCTATGAGCTGAATGCTAATATCTTAGCAATTTTATCTAGTCGGCTTCAGTTTTACAGCTCAGTGAAATACTTCTCTTTAACCTTTTAAAAATAAACTATCTCATGAATCACGTGCATCTTAGAATCATCTGTCTAGCTTGGCTATCTGAATCTCAGAGCGTAACAGAGTGTATTGGCATTAAATCCCTCTTCTTGAAAAAAAAACACCTCTTAACATGAACGATATTGACTCATAATTATATTATCATAAAAAAGAATAGCAGTGATATAATAACTCTATTAATGTATTTATCTGTACAGATAATACAGGCTTTATATTCTTTATATTAATTGCAAGTGTAGTTTACAGTTGAGAAAAAGCAACAACCACATTCAATTCAATACTTTATAAAATTTGTGTTCCACGAACTGTCTTTGTGGGAATCCTTTCTCCCCCAAGTCCTGTTGTACTTAGCAAAGTGGTCACACTTGTATTCATTACCAGGCTTCCTAGATTTTGAAAGTATGTCTAAATTTACATATTGGGCTTTAATGGTATTCTGCTATTTTTCAGATTTAGTAAACAAAATGTCACACGTACACGTGATTCTGTATTTCCTTTGTCTAGAAATTTTTATTCTCATGCACAGATACAGTAAAGCATTCTGCTCATATATATATCTACACTAACACACACACACACTTCATATTTGACAAAAGTCACTGAATACACATGAAGGATTTTAGTAAATGTGAGCGGATTGCTGTCCCACTCTCAGAGACACCCTGTGGACAATGCCCTGGCTTATAAAGCGTGCACTGGGGAAGTCCAAGCAAACCCCACCAGCAGCAGCTGCAGCAGGACAGTTTTGGCTGTGGAGCTCACAGGCAGTTGGAGCAGCAAGGCCTCGGTTCAGAACGGCACCTCTGAATCAAACCATTTATGATTGTACGGAAAGAAGGGACCTTTACATTATATTACCTTGGCCTTGGATATAATGCAAAGTATTTTTAAAAAAGCACGTGTCATCTCGGTACTGAAAGCAAAAAAAAAAATAAAATAAATCTTTCTTTATCATCTCTCACTTTTTTACTTTGTGAAAGATTAATCAATATCCTTTCTGACTAAAGGTACACCACAATTTAATGCTCATTATTTTAACAAAGCTCACTGCAGCTAAAACATTCCCAAAAGCAAAGTATTCACTGGGCTGATTACTTTCTGTGCTACCTGCCCCAACAGTACAACGCAAATGATAACAATAGCACCTCCAACAAATATTAAAAATAATGAAAAACCACTTCCAGATATTCTTAATGAACTATTTTTTAAGTTGTTTAAACCCACTTCCTTTGCAGAACACTGAAAGTTCCCAGGGGATATCGGTGACGAATCCATGGAAACTTCAACTTCCAAATTTAACCATTTCTTGTCAGGGCATTTTACTAGAGATTATAGATGGATGGTAAAAGGAATGAAATCTTACAAGGTCAGCTCTTAAGTTGACTCTCAGAGCATAGCATCAGCATTACACTGCATGCAAGTGCCATGCAATGAGTTTTCCTTGGTTCACCAGAAAACTCCAAGAGAACTCTATAATGTTTTCCGGTGCAATGAGTAACTTGATAAGAAAATCATGGAGGGAGAAAAAAAAAAAGACAGTGACACCTTTTGTCTCCTGGCAACAAGACAGCGAGGCTCTCCCTGACTCTATTAGAAATACATCTGCTTTTCAAAAACTTTTAAAGCCAAATACCAAAACTGGAAAGCCTAAATTGCTTCCATCATTCAGCAGGAAAAGAACTATTTTCTCTTCCTCCGACAGTTATATTAAAGAAATGTCATATACTTCAGCTCTTCTGTGTGTATGTGCACACACATGTGCTGTGTGTAACATGGCAAAGCAGACGTACCAAATGAATGTACAGTCCAGTAAGTGTGACTACTGTGCAAGCAGGGCTATACATCAATATTTGGTTTACATAAAATTGCACAATGTAAATCACATTAATAACTCAGCCTGAAGATTATAATAAAGGGTTACATTTGAATAACAGGAAAATCTTGGAAGATACTGTTTAGGACATTTTTCTTCTAGTTATACAAATAAACACGGCATTTAGAGAACGTTTCAAAATATCTAACCATACAAAATATTTGGTACTACATCAACAGTAATTTTATCCCATCGACTTTATCGTAACAACTCACCCCTGCATTCAGAAAACAAGTACAGCTAACTAACTACTCTGTAACTACCTGAATTTAAGACCTCGTTCCCTTAATAGACCTGCAACAATGAGGGAAACGGTCATAAAGATCGGGTATTTCATCTCATAAAGCACAGCACACACGAACCAAAACTCTGCTCCAGCGCTCTGTTGGCAGCACTAGGAGTTTTCAGCACAGAAGGGAAAGCAAACAGATACTTGAGATTCATTGCGGGGATTCGTAAAACACAATTTTGCTTTAATACAGTACTTGCACACATGCTCAGATAGCAAATGGCTATGCCATACGTACAGAGGAAGATTTTTATAGGAATATCAGATTTACAGTATGAGCATTCACCTTTTGCTGGCCAGCAAGTGGCCAAAACCTTAATCAGGCTGAGAAACGTAATCCTCTGGAAA
The DNA here is from genome assembly GCF_054131305.1 of Coturnix japonica. Classification (NCBI taxonomy): domain Eukaryota; kingdom Metazoa; phylum Chordata; class Aves; order Galliformes; family Phasianidae; genus Coturnix; species Coturnix japonica. The sequence goes on from NC_140663.1 coordinate 68,031,439, forward strand.
AGATTATTTTGTGCTGGAACTACTGTGTTGTTCTAGCTTTTGTCTTTGCGTTTCCCTAGCAGAGAACGCCATTTTGAGGCTGTCATACATTTCTGGGTCCAAAGCGGATAATGCCTGTGGAAAGCATCAGATATTCCCATACTGCAGAAAAAGGTTACAGTGCAGTGCCACAGAAAAGCAGCATTTTTATTTTTACAGGTGCAACTGAGGTTTGTCTTGTATTTTCTGGTATTAAAACACACATTTGTAACTGTACAATACACAGCTATCTGTAGCCATGCAGCATTTTGAAACTTTTTTTTTTTTCTATTAAATACAAATATTCAAAGGAAAGAGGTAGAAGAAGAGGCTTCACCTGAAGCCAACATGGGCAAATACATATTTATTTCAAATGGCTGTTGCCAAGTTACCGTGGCCCTAAACCATGTATCTGTCAGTCTGGTACATAGAAAAAAAGGTAAATTAATAAAAACAAAAACAAAACCATTCCAGAATTTCCAGCGTACCTGTGAAGCCTGACCAAAACCACACTCTACCGGGATAGCCTTATAACGTTTTATTCCTTCTCTCCTTAGAAATGTAGGAAAGCATTGTCCAAAGGATCGGGAAAATCTGCTTGTAATAGAAATGGCTTAATATTCAAGGCAGAACAGGCACATGTATAATGGTTGCTTAACTGGGGGAAAATGCTTTTCAATATGAATGGTTCTTACTTGGTCTTCACTTCAGGGGGTCACATTTGGAAACAATTCTGATAAAGCAAGAAAAAGTAACGCAGGACTTCACATCTCTAATTTCCTAATTTCAGTAACGTCTTTGTCTAGGAAATAAGAAAGGTCTTGAAAAGACTAAAACAATGTTTAGGTTTATCATGTGCACTGACTGGAAAAATCACCGACAGAACAATAATGCTGAGGATTCACGTTTAAGCAGTAAAATAGACTACACCCAGCTTACTCTTTTCATGCAAACTTTGCCTGGGATAAAGCTCTTTTTAAATTGCCCTTCTTGTCATCGTTTTAGATAAGATGATTAAATAAGCAGCAAGGGGGGGTAGGGGTCGGGGGTGGCAATATCTTTGCTACAAATATCTTGAGTCTATACTCAAATATATCCGAAGCAGAAAATCTCCTAAAGGCTCCACTCAGTAAGAAGCTTTCAGAAGTGCTGATTTTACTATCAAATGATAATACCGTACGTTGAAGTATTTAACACAGAGAAGAAATAGCTTTCCTTTCGTATAGACACGTAGTATATTTTTTATAAGGTTCCAATATTTTTCAGAAGAAAAAGTATTTTCAAGTTTGAATATCAGTGGAATGTTTCCCTCATTTTGATTTTACTCTAAGTAGCTCTCCATATTTTAAAACAGTCCTAAAACTCTTCAGCTCCAGAGCAAAAGCAACTCCATCAATACTTTAAAGCAAAGCAAAACAAAAACACAAAAAGCAAACCCACAAGAAAAGCAAATGCAACATACATTGCCTTGACACTTTCTTTAGTGTTTTAAATCCTGCAGGTAATCAAAAAGCAACACCATTACTGAAGGACGCACAGCGTAGTGGATGGACCTTCTATTTTCATTACCACATATACTGATTTTAACTAATGAACATACAGGAAGATTATACACATGCTAACCTAACGTTATCATCTTTACTGGATAGTACATACAGTAAGCATAGCTTTACCCTGTCTCCTATTAAAATGTAAAGCAAGTAGTCTTGGTGAATTTCAAATAACGAATAAAGGAAACAGAAGCGTCTATTTCAGTATTGCTGTATTCAGTGTCCCTTGCTACTGCCATACTAACTTTGTGCCATTCTTGCTTGGTTCAGCTTTAAATGTGAGTTTTCATTAAAACAGAATGACATTTGAGTTGCTTGGCCACCGTTTAAAATGTTATTTTATTGATATTTTAATAAGAAACAATTATTTTGCTATTTTACAAAATACATTTTTACATGTACCAGTAAACAACTGGAAATGTTTGTTTAAACAGCACAACTGCAAATAAGGGGAAGATGTTAACTTTTTAATTGAAATGTATGAAACACCAAGTAAACAAAATAAGAGATATTTTGATGAAATATCTCTTTATTGATATAATGAAATTAATAAGAGAGAGAAAAAGAGACAGAAAGAGAAAAGATTGCTGTCTCACGCAAAAGACAATTACACTGCCCTGTATTGAGTAAATCCACATTTCAGCACGTAATCTGAAGCAGCTTAAAAGGAGCTGCAAGAAACACGCATGTGGACAGTGCAGCAAACGGTATTAGCAGTGCTGTTCATTAAGCCATAAGGAAGATCCACCCTGAAACCTGTTACAGCAAAATAGTAGTCCTTTAGGGATTTATTGTGCCATAAAAAGTGGGGGAAAAAAAAAAATCAGTATGCCCAGAAATGCCCAAGCCTATGAGCTAACACCTACTGTAATGCAGATTTTTACCTTGATGCTATGTTTAGATCCATGTATGTTCCCCGTCTGATAAGCCCCAAAAGTTTACTAGTGTAGTATTACTTATTCCTGTGGTGGCACTGCTGTGAGACCCCCGTACACATACAACCTACCTGTGCTCACTGCTTGCCCTGCTGGCTTTTATACTACTTGCCTGTCATCAGCAATTATGGGCTTCCCTCCCTCCCACTGGATAGAAGAAAGGGCTGTGGAAAAGAAGTATTTTGACTGAAGATTTGTTTGCAGTTCAAGTAATTGCTTTGTGATCTATCATTTTATTTCACAGATTTTACTGCAGAACCAAGAAAAGCATGTAGAAATGAAAAATAATAAACATCTTTCAGTGAAGGGAAATGGTTTCCTATTGTGAATTTCCTAAATAATTTACCTCAGATACAACGTTTCTGAATGTTCACTGGTCACAACAAATAACAACAAGATGCATCACACTTTGCCATCAATTACTTTTAAGAACAAAAACCCCACCTGACAAGCCAGTTTGTTTCTTTTTAAACACAGAATTAACTATAAATGAGAAATTCCCCGTTCAGTCTGGCTTTGTACCCCTCAATTACTATATCGGGCTTCACGTTCGCTGTGTGTGTATATTTATGTCATGCAATGCTGGGAAAATGCAGTGAAAAAGGTTACGAGCACAATCTGATGAGACACAGCATCGTGTTTCCTTACAAGCTGAATGTCAGCGCTTGTCAATCGTAATACTGTGAGACGCAGCTGTGACCTTGGAGGCCCAAGTTCAGTGCTGAAATTGCCACTGCATTTTTCTTTCAAAAGAGAGAAATCCTGTGATTTTCTCTCACCTAATGCCTCTTCCCTTGGAAAAGTCCAGTAAGAGTTGGGGAGAATTGAAAATAAAAAGAGGAATGGAGTAGAGTGCCCTGTGGTGACGGGCCCAAGCAGCACACTCTCCTCAGTGAGGTCTGGGCAGGGCGGCCACCAGCACGCAGGGAGCTGAGGCCTTCCCTCCGGTATGCTGCCATTCTCCGCCAGCACGCGCCGAAATTAGTTCTCCATTTTGTGGTGGCCCTTGGAGAGCAATTCCCATTGAGCGGGGAACAAAGGCCGTGACCCCGGGGTCAGAGTGTAATGCAGGAAGCATGACCTCCCCTTTGTTCACAACAGCACTGTTTACTCTGCCTAAGTAAAGATCACCAATACATTAACTAAAGAGGATTAAAAAGGTCATATCCCCAGGGATGGAGCTCATGCAAGTGGCAACTCTCTTCAGTCACTAAATCATTCCACTTTTTCTTTTTTTTTTTTTTTTCTTTCCACTTCTTCAAACACAGAAACACCTTCAGCCGCCAAGGCTCAATGGCGTATTATTTCCTGAGCACAAATACATACAAAACTCGTGTAGCCTTCCTTCCAAAACCAGGCTAATTGCTGCACGGTTAGTGAGCTACTTAGAAGTTATCAAAACATTTTTAAGTGAAAACTACCACCTCAGTACTCTTTGTTTTCAGCGTCTTTGAGAAAGTTCTAAGCTGGTTTAGAATATTGTTTGGGCCTTAAAACAGTTTTAAAACCAAAATATTTTGTAGCTATCATAAATGTAAACTTTAAAATATCTCTCAGTATACAGATATGCAGAAAAGGTACCATGATGCTGGAGAACATCATGGCCAGCTCCAGGAGTAATTCACTAGTGAAAAAAGAAACAGGCAAATAAAGGAAAAATATGCTGCCTATTAGAAATCACGCATGCCACTATCTAGGCTTAATCAGGTTAAATAAGCACTTACTTCTGCTGTCATGCTTTCTCTGTTAGCAACTCATTTACAACATCCTGAGACAACATTATTAAGATGAGATTTATCAACAGAAGCAAGGCTTCATGTGTAGGCTTCCTTATCTGCGGCGGTACCGCTTACCAGGATGAAAGATGTTACCACCACTTACTCAGCCAGGAGGGGAGGAAAAGAGCATGTGAATTGAGCGGCCTAGACTGAAATATTTTCCCCTCCACTGTGGTAAAGGCAGGCACGCTTCTGAAGAAGCCAAGCTTTGCTAGGGGCTCCAGAAGAGAATGTGATTAAGGCCAGGCAGGGGTGCCATGCTGACCAGAGTCTTTGGAGCAGGCAGCTTAGTACCACAGACAGACTCCTCAGAGGCTAAGTGCAGTTGAAAATGAGCACTCGATTATCCATGTCAGCAGGCCTTCTAAGGAGGCCCAGGAGTGCCAGGCTCCAAAACAAGGTCCAAAAGCAGCGGGGTATGGGCGTTATCAAGATTAACTATTTGAGATAGGAGGAAGTGTGTCTTCCAGTTCTTAAGTACTTTGTGCAAAATAAGACATTTTGAACCCATGACAATACATGTAGTTCTCTAGTGAGCTTTTCTCACCCTCATTGTTCCTTGTTCCTGCAGTTTCTGGTCTTTCCTTAACCCAGTACGAAGAGAGGGAAAGAGACTATCATCGGGAAAACTGAAAGGATAAAGCCTCTGTAGCATGCACATACCACCGGGAAGCATGAGGTTTAGCCCAGAGGGCTCACAACATGAAAGAAACTTCCAGACCATGTGTTGGCATCAAGATGGGTGACATGCCCACTGCAGGTGGGTGAATGACTAGCACCCAGTACAACCCCCGACATTTCTCACCTCTCCACTTCTTTGTCTAGAATATAAGAATTGAATCTCACAGTTTCCAGTGACTGCTATCCCCCAAAATTTAGAAGAATAAACACTGAGCTTTTTAATGCACCAAGGGTCAAAGAAAGAACACTGGTGTTGGAAAGTCCTCACAGACAGCTAAGTTTAAAAAAAGTCAGTGTCCATAGCAAAACAAGCTCTTAGGGAAAAACAAAAACCTACAATAGGTATTTAAAACAACCTACTGGGAAATCCAGTAATGTATCGTCTCATTGCATGTTTATCAGATCTTCTCATTTACTTAAATGGGAACACTCTGCTTTTATGCATGGAAGATTATGCAGGCATAGCATAGTGGTTCAAAATAAAGGGAAACAATCTCTAAACACAGAAGAAGCACATGGACAAGGGCAAATTGGGTACTGAGAAAAACTACATACATCGAGGCAAAGAGGTGCCTATTTTCAAAACCAAAAAGCACTGAACTGAAATTAACAGAACAAAGAATGTACTTACAGAGTAGTATTTAAAACAGATTAGAAGCATAAGGGCTGAACTGGAGAATCAAAGACATAAGGACAATTTATTGACATACATTAGAAGCAAGAATACTGCACAACAGTTGTCTGGTAGGTTTGGATTAGTAGTGGGAAAAAAAAGGAGTAAATAAAGAGGAGGAAAAACTGCAAAAAAGATAATAGCAGATTCTGACCATGAGGTCTTTAGTCATGCAAGAGTGAACTCAACTTCTCATATATATATATATGTATGTATATATATAGCCATGTTAACATTTCTTGATAGCTGGGTTATTGATGAGAGCTATATTAAGAAAAAACAACCAAATAAAATCTCTATAGCCACTAACCCTCCTGAAGAAATGCAAGTCTATACACCTCCTTCAGCCTGTGTGTCCTTCATTCTCCAGTTCTTTTTCTTTTACACCAGCCAACAGCAATATCTAAATGCAAAATAGGAAGTAAAACCACACTACAAGAAGATATAGAATTAGATGTTCCATCTCTGGAACAGGAAAATTGTTGGAGGAAATGTGACTCTCTGACACAAAGTTCTTGCACGGTTCAGTTTTTCTGGGTGGAACAATACTGACCACTCTTTCTCCCAATGTCCAAAAATCCAGAAAGACCAAGAAGCCGCCTTTAGCTTAAAAAGAACAATTTCTTTTTAGGCCTAGAGCAGATGGAAACCATTGAAAAAGATTTGCACTAACAAAGTCATTAAGTTGTATTTTCTGACCCCTCCAGATTACATCTTGTTAAATCTCTTCTTCTCCAAGTAAAGGGTAAGAGAGCAGCAGATAACAAAACACAAAGTGCAGAAATAACTGGATAAACTAAAAGGCAAGACTGGCTGCTTGAGGCTGAAATCAGCATTTCCAACAAAAAGAAAAGAATGCCTTCTTCTATCTAGAATGAATGAGTAGCACTCCTTAAATGGCCACAGAAATAATCCACACTGCATGTCAATGAATTCTAGCATGTAATAATATGGTTGGAAGCCTACGTGAAAGGATGCTAACCTGAATGCCTAAAGAAGAGGTTACAGAATGGAGAGAAAAACAACACAGCTACTGTAATGAAAAATATGGCTTTTTTATATTGGAGTGGATCTGCAGGTGAAATTATTATTTACTTAACTGCTCAGAAGGGCTTTAATAATGACTCAAGGATCATAAAGAAAACAGAGCAATTCTGACCAAAACTTAGGCTTGTGATTAAAAATGATCTAAGTAGCCCAAAGCAAAATGTAGGAATAAAAAAGACACTTAAGAAAAAGATTAGTATTAATTGTATGCAGAAGTTACACTTGCAACAGCTTTTGACACTATTTAGTAGTCTGGGAAAAATCAATTGTAAAATGAAGTGGCAAAATTGACACTTGGAATATATTTGGGTTACTGAAGAAATTTAACAGAGTTAAACGAACATGAAACAACGTGATCAACACTTTTTGTTACTTATTAAGTAAGTTGCATAGCAACATTCTCAGCAAAGGAAAAAGATCTGGGTGCCATCACAACAATTCAGAAGCACTGTCAAGAAAAAAAGCAATCTTAACAGTGCAAGCAGAACAGCACAGAAACTATGATTCTAGCGTGCACCTGACAGGGAAATACCTTCAAGAAGAATGCTGTCTGCAGTTCTTTTTACCTCACTTCATTAAAACCACAGAGCATGAGCGTAAGGGCAAGTGACTAAAATGATCTGGCTCTCGAGACGACTGCCACGTAACATGACAAAGAGATGATGTTATCAAGCACATGAGCAACAGGGAACATGACAGAGACGCACACTTTGAAAGTCAGAACTGTATTTTTTTTACTTGCAGTGTTGAACAGGAGATCACGCAGCAAAATTAAATGAGCAGCGTTAAAACTATGGGAATATATTATCTTACTAACTGTTGGCTATGCGTGTGAAGAAACAGCGCCACAGTTCTTTATTAACTGACATCAATGAGACTTTAAAAGAATACTGTTCTATGCACAGCCTATAAAAATATAGCGTTAAATAGGATTGTTTGCTGGAAATACCCTTGCACAAATCTGTAACAAAGGCATTGGACAAGGTATCTGTCTGGCCCACTTTCTGACAAGGACGGGGTATTCCAGAAGGATCAAATGCTGGTTGTTTTTGCCCTGCATGTTCTTACCAACCAGCCCTTCATGAGAACGGTCTGGCTAGACTTAGCATTAATTAGACTGCAGATCTAATCCAGTGCAGTAATTTCTACATTTAAATGTTTGCTATGGTCAAAAACAACGATTCCCCAAAGCCTCTTCCCACCCCTACTACAGTGTAGTACAAATGAAATAATTTATCCTCTAAGTTAGCTGCTGTGCCTGACGCAATGCTGACAATGCATTTCTCAGACTTCACAAAATACCTGGAAGTACATATTTTTTGCTACCTACTTTTCCTCTCACACTAAAAAATCAGGAAGAACTTATAAGATTCTAAGATTCTGCTTCACAACATGAATGCGTTTCCTTATTTTATTATCTTTTTTCCCCATCCACCCATCATTATTTGTAAAACTCATTTAATAACTCAGAGATTCCAAGATGTGTGTCAGATGCTGGGATATTGCCACTCGTGTGGTGGTTTGCCACACTTAGCCTTCAGTCTTGTGGCTAACAATTCACCCAAAATGTGATAATACCTCACCACAACCCACACACTGCTGCTCTTCAAAGGAGAACAAGGATTCATAATTACGAGATGATGAGCTCAAATAGAAGACAGGAGATGAGGGAACAGATTCTGTAACCACACCTGTGAGCGGTTAAACTACTGAAGAAGCTTCTGCAGCTCCACTTTCTCTCACAGCATCAACAAAAGACAGGCATTTTCAAAATACTTGAATAACGTTTGCTACAACAAAGGAATAAATTCAGTGATAATACTTTGCAGAAGAAAAGGTTTAACATCTATTAAGAATGTAAATAAGCATTATTAACAAATAGACCTCACAGTCAGTGTAAGCAAGATACACACTGTCAAGATCTCATTCCTCCAGATTTTTTACTTTAAAATATTCTAAGTCTCATGCCAACCTTTTGTGATCACGTAGTTTCACTCATAACATAAGGAACTACACAAGAAAATATCTGTGTCAGTTCAGGGGCTCAGCACAGAAATTAAGAACTGGTTACAGATGCACTTTAGAGTCTATGAGATCAGTCCCATGGATATTCTCAGTAAAGAAAACATCAAAGCAGTATCCTTAGTAGACTAAAAATGTTGCAACTAGTTTTTGTGGGTTTTGTCATGATTAGTGAGTCAAGAAGTCTGGGGCAATACAAGACGCAATTAAAGACGCCATCAAACTCAACTGTGAGAACTGACCATCCTTTCAAAATGCGCATTAATATAAGATTAATGAGTAAGGATTTAAAAATAACAGGATTACATGCCTACTTGATTTCTCATTGTTAAAAATAATAATAATAATAAAGAAATCTCTTTTACCTAGAGGTCTTCCTTCTGTGAGGTTGAAGGATCACAACCCCAAAGCCAGTCCCTGCCTGCACAGCCAGATTCTCTAAGAGGCAGCCACACCCTCCTCTTCCTCATTTTTTTCCACTGACCATGAAATGTGTTCTAAGCCAGGCACTGAAAAAGAACAGGAAAAAAAGATCGTATAAGTACATTTTTAAATGGACAACAGATACCACATGGCTGATTTAATTAAGCAGATTAGAAACAAATAAGTATATTTATACAAATATATTTTTATTTTCTGTTTCATTTCAAACAAATTTGGTAGGCCTGATTTGGCTCTATTCAAATCACAAGAAATGTCATTAAGCATGTTCTGTACTGACTGTAGAATCAAGCCCTCTTGCCCTTTTTAGAATGTAATATTTTACTTATGCCATTGCTGCTGTAAAAACAACAAACGAGAGGCTTCTCAGAGTATGTTGGAATAAGCCTATGGACTTTGTAATAGAAACTAAAAGATGAGTTTTGACAGATGTTCCAGAGGTGCTCACTTCAATGAATTGGATCACCGTATCTTCAACAAAATAACACTGCAGCATCACTCAACATGTACTTACTGCTGTTTTATTTTACGCAATTTATGTCATCAATAATTTCACAGTACATAGAACATTATAGAAATCGACTGTTGCTATAAACAGCTTTGCACACTGTATCATCTGCTGGCTTTTATTCATTATTTAAACAACACTAATTACACTGCATTTCATATTCTATTTAACCACAGAATATTGAATAGAAACACAGAGCCATAAAAACACTTTTTTCCACTACCTCAAAAAACAACTAATAAACCAAAGCCAAAACAACAGCCACCCTCAAAACAACAAGCAAAAACCCAGCAACACACTTCTTTTCAAGTAACTGGCTACGAGATTCAAGAACAAAGCAAAAACACATATGTAGGGGTGAGCAATTTTATCTGAAGTGCACAAAGGTACTATTGGTCAGCTCTCATAAGGGCAGGGAAATTAACATTGAAGTTCCTTTTTTTTTTTTTTTTTTTTTTTTAAATTAAGTTTAGAACTAAACAACGTGACAAAAATCTGCAGCTCATTGCTGTTGTTTCCTGAAAGAACAAACTGACATTAAAATAAAAACGTTGAGGTTATATTCAGATGAATGCCTGAGGATGACAGCATTTTAGGCTGTACAATAATTATAAAACACCAAGGCCAAAATAATTTAGAATCCCACCACTTCTTATTTATTCATTTATGACTCCATTACCACAGAAAAATACTCTTACAAACATCGTGCGCTCTCAGTATTAGAAGGGTTGTTCACAAAGGCATTTTGCATGCTCCTACATCCTAAGAGCTTGCCAGTATACAGCTGCGTAAATCTCAAAGCCTGCACGACACAAAGTTAGATACAGCACACAGGCAGTATACACACTTGCACATACAGTAAAGTACAACTAACTTGCAGAATCATATCAACACCGCTGTGTTTATAGACATGTTTACTCATGCAGAAATCTTTCTCTAAACTGCAGAGTATTAGGCAACATGTGTACCTCTCATCATAACGGAACACTGTGGTACCCAATGCTGACTTCTAAACCCAAGGACAATGTTACCATGTCATTATTTCACCTGTGTGTAACAGCCACCCCCTGCTAGGCCCTCCCACTCACAACATCTGTGTCAGAAAAGCATGCTTTCTCCAGACATCCTGAATTCATCGCTAGAAAGGTGCTCTACAAGGAAGGGAGCAAACAGAAATCCGAGAGTAAACAAGAAAAAAATCCCAAACAACAGCGATGAACAGAAAACATAAAAGCCAACAGAAGCAAAATCCCCAGTCATAACGAAGGCCTTGCAGGAAAAATAAAATCTCCAGTAGATAAGTGCCTAACAAAAAAACTAAACAGATAATTGAGTGTCCCAGCAGTGCCTGGCTACAGCCTTGGGATTTAGGCAACAATGGATTACAAGGACTATTCCCTTGAAAACGCAGCCTGCAGTTCCCATACTGTTTTCTACCACTAACACATCTAAACTGTGACTAAACACCTCATTATGCCTCTCTGGCACCGTCTGAAGCAGCACCTAAAAGCAGAGCTAGAAAGAAGCTGTTTTCCTCACAGACAGCACAGGCTTGCAGGATCACAAAGTACCTCCCTCCCCCCAAATCCATTTCTGCACTTGGCAACAGGTGGTACAATATAGCCCCCAATCTCCCACTTTAAAGTAAAAAAATTTACCTCATCTACAAGACATCTACAGAATCAGGTTTTTTGTTGTTATTTAGTTTTTTTTAATAATTAAAACGGAGAAAAGAGGTTTAACTGGGCCCTTATGCTGGTTTCACAACTTAAATGCCTTTCTTAACGTTCATTTGCAGATTACAGATGTTTCATTTAAAGAAAATCCAGCCCTCCCAGTTACAAATAATAACCAGCGACTTTAGGTAACAAGCCAGTACAGACAGATCTCACATGAGAAAAAGCAAACTCGTAAAGCATTTTCAAAGGAACTGTATATGCCTCAAATACTTCACTACTATCTCTTTCTGCATTTACTTGCTAATTGAGCTTAAATACACAGATGAATTATGAGGCAATAGCCTCCAATTTTCTTAGTCTTACTCCAGATAAACATTACGTTCTGATTTATGAATATCTGAAATATTTAATTTGCTGTTTATGGCACTTAAATAGTTAATCTAATTTATGAAAAGAATACCACATGAAAGATTCCTGCTATTTTCTCCTTTAAGCCTCACCACTTCAAAAGCATTTTTTCCCATCCATTATTATTTAGAAGCGCTCTTCCCTTGTTGAGCTGGACATACTAATATAGTTCACGAGGCCATGTTGGCAGCCCGGTTTCTTCTCCAGTCTCCATGTTATTCATTAGGCAATTCTGCTCCAATACGTACACAAGAAGCCGGTCAAGTGCAAGAGATGACTTTCCACACGCAGTTACGTCTCGCACACTTCAGCCAAAAGCCCTTAGGACAAAACACGAAGCTTCAAAATGCTCTGTTTCTATCTCTGGCCGTTTCTGGAGCCTTACAGCGCTTGCAGTGACAGCATTTCTGCAGCGCCGGCACCCTGTCCTCAGCAATACACCTGTGCCCCTTTGAGAAACCACCCCCCTCCCTGGCAGCACGTTAAGGATGGAAAACGCTTCGATTTTGTTAAAAACCTATTTCTCGATTCGCAATTAAAAGGAACCCGGCTTTAAGGGCGCAATTTCATGAAATATTCAAACGCTTAAATGCAGCTTTGCAATTGGAAAGCTCTGCAGGTCTTCCCCTCTGCGAACAAACAACAGATCCGTAGCGCCAGCGTGGAGTACCTGGTGCAGCAGATGGTTAAAATTCTGCATCATTTTTAATAGCCCTAAGAGCAAGCACTGCCTTTTTTCCGTCGGGTGGGGGGGGGAGGCCGGAGGAGGAGTGGAAGGGGGGGGGGGGGGGGGGGGGGGGGATTGGAGGAGAGGAAAAAAAGCTGAGGACAGCAATTTGCAGACTTTTTTTTTCCTTGACAGCAGCTCGCCACGCCTCGGTCTGGCCCTTCCTCCAACCTCTGCTAACCTAAAAACCAGCGCCAGGCTGGCAGCGGGCCATAGATTCAAAAGTAAACATTGTTCTCCTGCCATTTTTCAGCGTTGTTTATCGCAGCCCGATCTTCCCGCCTTCCTTCCTCGCTGCAGCTCACATCCCCGTCCTCGCCCCGGTTTGTTTCGCTCTGCAGCCTCGCCGAGCTCCCAAAGCCACACGGTTATCACACGGTTACCCAGCACTGCAGCTCCCAGCACACACGGCGCTGGCGGAGCAGCAGCCCGTTCAATAGGGAAGAAAGGAACCGGGCACATCTCTAAATGCCGCAGTCCCACACAACGAGGTGGCACGTCCTCCGTCGCCGCAGCGACGGCTGGCTCTAGCACAACGCATGCCCCCTGCTAGAGCTGTAGTTGCCATTACAGCGCGGCTTCTGCCTCCAAAGCGTTTTTATTGCCTTATTTAACGGCACCGGGGCTGCTGGAAGCACAGCCCGGCCGGCACACACCGCTGCCGAGTGCACCTGACTCTGTCAGCCCAGCTCCGCACTGACACGACCGGCTACCAAACGCCGGGATTTTGTTTCGTTTCTACCCAAAACCATTCGCTGCATTAAACGGACAGTCCGGTGCCAGGAAAAAAAAAAAAAAAAAAAAAAAAAAAAGCGGCTCAATATCCAGACACGGATTGAGAGAAGGAGGGCGGGCGACAGGCCTCAGCGTCACCTGGTGCCGGCAGCGCGCCCCGCGGCGGCCATGTTGCGCGCTCACGGGCCTCCCGCCGCGGAGCCGTGCCAACCCAGCGCGCAGCCCGCTGCCAGGCAGCTCTTTCGTGCCGTTTGTTCCCCCATGTCCGCCCAGGGGCGGCCCGGCAGCCGCAGGTGGGCGGCAGGTAGCGCCGGGCCCCGCTCCCTGCACAGGGAGAACGCGGCGGGGTCGGGAGTGCCGCGGGGCCGCCGGCAGGCTCATGAATAATTGCGAGCCGCTCGCCATTTCCATATTTAAATCGCGGAGCGGCGGGTGATTAATTAAGATGATGAAAAAAAAAACCAAAAAAACAACAAGCAGAAGTAGCCAGCCGGCTGCCCGCATTAACCCCTTCCTGCCCACCACAGCCCCCCCTAAAGCTGTAGTTCTCTGATCAAACCCAAATGTGTTATATTTCAATTTACAACAACATTTATTTATTTATTTATTTATTTTTTCATCTCTCAAAGTACGAGTTGTGGATATTCAGGGAATCACAGAATGGCTTGGATTGGAAGGGGGCCTTAAAGGTCTTGTTCCAACCCCCTGCCGTGGGCAGGGCTGCCAGCTGTTAGATCAGGCTGCCCAGGGCCCCACACAACCTGGCCTTGAATGCCACCAGTGATGGGGCATCAGCAGCTTGTCTGGGCAGCCTGTGCCAGTGCCTCACTGAATCAAAAACTTCCTTGTAATATCTAACCTAAATTTCCTCTCTCGTAGTATTAAACTATTCCCCCTGGTCCTATCCCTACAGGGCCATGTAAAAAGGATCTCTCTCCTGTTTATAAGCTCCCCTCAAGTACTGGAAGAAGGCCCCAATGAGGTCTCTCCAGATCCTTCCCTTTTCCAGGCTGATCAAGCCCAGCCCCCTCAACTTAACTTCATAGGAGACGCACTCCCCTGGCCCTCCCCTGGGCCTACTGCAGCAGCTCCACAACTTTCTTGTCCTGGGGAGGCATCCTGAGCAATGATGGAAAGGAGAGGAGAAGTGAAACATTGTTAGACCCCGGTTTTTGGTCTCTATTATTACCCACACACACATCTACCAGTCTCTCTGTCCAGAATGACTGCAAGGACAGTCATTTGCGGAGCTGAGGCACTGCTGCTCTGGTCAGCGAGGGCCGGGTTCTACTTCTCCTTCCCATGACCAGCCTTCTGAGGAAGTTCTTACTGTGTGTCATCTGTTCTTCTGCCTTGGCTATACTAAGCCCCTTTGGGCAACTCATCAGAATCACTGTAACTATCACCACCTGGAAAATTTTCATTGCCTTAGCACATCAGAATAAAGGACATTCTCATATGCAATGTGGGAACCAACTTGTCATTCCGACATACAAAAGGTTTTGCTTTTGTATTTAGTATCTAAAATCAAACAACAAAAAGCATACTGAAAAATCATAGCCCATAGAGGTAGGCCCAAAGCATTTAAATACATACCTGTTTTTAGAGGCTACATAATATTTTGGAGGACTTTATAGCTATAAAAAATATTGATAAATGAGTTAGAAGCTTGCTGTTCTCTCCTATGAAGTCTGTGTAGTCACAGTAGCAAATACCAATCATTTTATTAAAAAGAGGTGAATTTCGCTCATTACCAGTGTTGCTGTGTATTCCTTGCCTCTTTTGCAAACTCACCATGCTCATTTAAAATGATCTCCCTAAGCTTTGTAGCTCAAAGCAGTATGAGGAAGCTGCATGCCTGTATTTAGCTGAATTTTAATGGAAAAAAAGACTTCACTAAAAACCTTAACTGCATTATGAAATGATCCAAAAATATTATAGGTGGGGCTGGCACAACTGCCAACTGTTAGGATTGCCAGATACCTCCTGTTTATAAGACTATGTTTTCAATTGCTTGTAAACTTTGCCAAACATAAACTATTTGGCTGAAAATTTCTCTCACCAGGTGTGTGCCTCAGGGATAACTTATCCGAAAATCTGCAGCCCAGTGCCTTAGACCTTTCCAAGATGAAGCCCATGGAAGCACCAATCCTTTGGTCCACACTGCGAATCACAGAAACCTTTTCTCTGCATCCCTGTGCTTGGCACAGAAATGAGAAAGGGAGGGAGCCCGGTAGGAAGTGCCTTTTGCCACTTCATTTCAGTCAAGCTATAAATGTTTGGAAATTGCAGTTCACATACACTTGCTAGAGACTTGCTGAAATTTAAGAGGAAAGATTCCCAAACATTCCACCTGCACCGAACACATCGCTTCCCCTTGCAATGAAACTGAGCTTCTTGGCTAGTGGAGCAAATGGGAGCAGGCAGAAAGGTGCCAACAGACAGCGCTGAGAAGCCAGGACACTGAATTGCTGACATCTGCATTGCTTCTCTATGGAGGTGCTTTAAATAGAGAATTATCTCTTTATTGCTACCAGTCATATTGAGGAGCAGGGCACTATGGGATGGCTCAGGGTATTCCACTCCTTCTGGTGACTCATTTGGATGTTAGCAGACTGCTACAAGATATAATCTCTGTTTATGCAATTTGCTCTTCATCCCCCCTAACTTGCAAAAAATTACATGCGCTAACATGTGCTTTCACAAAACCGTGTGCATGCATACATGTGTTACAATTGATTAAAACAAGGGTTAATCTTGTTCAAACAGGATTAAAAGGTGCAGAATCTAACTGAAAAAGTAGAAATAAAACCAACAGTGTGGAGACGCTTCTTATGCACTGTCTTTGTGTGACACAGTCCTCAATCTCAAGTCTGTGTTATGTCTTTTCTGTTGAGTCCTTGCTTTTGTGAAACAAGACAGTATCAGCATTGGCAGCCCCTCAGTATTTTGCATTCACATCACTGAACAACCTGAAGCTCCATGCCTTGCTTACTCAATTCTCCCCTCAAATTACTGCCCAAATTACAAGGTTTTCCTGTGGCAGTTAGTCCGTGAATGCTTCTCAAAGATCTATTGCTTTATCTTCACGAAAATCTCTTGAGCTGGATGAAGGAGAGATACTACCTCCATTTCAGACACTAAGGATTTGGCACAAGCATCCATCCATTCCAGGCACCCAAACTGAGAGCTGAAGAACCTTGCTTTTCAAGTTAATCAGCTGTCTACAGTGCTGCATATATTGGCATTGCATGTTGGAAGCACCTTTCCCCCAGATTTCACTGGCAGCGGCAAATGCTTGGTATAGATCACAACCAAATGAGAAAATGAAGAACCAAACCTAACAGATTTATAATTAACCTGCCCTAATGTATTTCTGCCAAATACACACACCTCTTTCTTAAAAAAAACCCACACCATTAACTCTATGCTGAACGGCATAATTTGCTTTACAAAGCATTTTTCATTCTGTCAGCTTATTGGGACTATTCTTAGCATTAAAGAAACACAACATCAAACTGGTTTAAAAAAAGTATTTTCTACTCCTAAAAATCTTCATTAATAGGAAGCATTAGGATCTGAGGGAAGTTTGACTCATAAGTTTTCAACGGTGGTGCCTGCAGTACCAATAATGCATTAGGATGAGATGTAACAGGTTGCTGAGACTTCCACTTTTTGTGTCCAAAATGTCCAAGCTGAATGCAGCTTGCATTAGCTATGGCTCACACTTGCTGTAACTGAGATCTGTTCAGTGGCCCACATCAACCAAGTGCTCTGACTACACAGTGACCTTGGAAGATACTTTCCGGGCTAAAGTGACTTGAGCTTCCCCAGTAATTTCCCTCCAAAGGAATGACTGAAAGGCTGCAGAGAATGAACATTTCTTTTACATTTCAGCAGCATGAAGGCCCTAAGGCTCTTGCTGGAGAAGTCAGCCGGTACCAGTTTGTTGTTACTTCAGACTAATGCTATTCCAGTAGCACTTTGTTGAACATGTTCTGCATCTTCTGAAATAAACGATGAAAGTGGAGTAATGATATCAGTGCTAACTGGATTGCATTTTTAAGGTTATTTTATCATTTGAAAAAGCAGCCAACCACATTCTGCCTGCCTGCTTTTATACAGATACATCTTTCAGAAACTCACACATAAGCTTATGTGGGACTCCTAGTATTGTGTACATTGTAAAATAAATCTGTATTGGTCTGCTTTCAACTGGAATGTACAAGGGCTGCTATGATAGCAATGCCTCCTCTTTGATTATGTGATTGTCCACAAAATCAGAGGTGGATGTTGGTGGTATGGCCATAGAGGCTGAACCATCCCATCAGTATTCCATAACATGTTGTTGCTGTATGACCGATGGCAGCAGAGGGGCAGTCTGACAAAATAAATCTGATTTGGAAGTGGGTATGAAGCAAAGGTGTGTCATTGAATTCCTCCATGAAGAAAAAAATGGCACCCACCAACATTCATCAGTGCAATCAATGAGACCAGACAGTGGGTGTGAGCACAGAGAGATGGTGGGTGGTGAGTTTCAGCAGTGTGAAAGATAAGCCATATTCCAGACAGACATGCAGATATTTACAAGCATGGCATTCAGATTCTTATTCATTGCTGGTAAAAATGCATAGGTAATGGTGGTGACTACATTGAAAACCAGTGTTTTGTAGCAGAAAATGTGCTCTATCAAAGAGTCTTAACGTGTTCTTTGTTATCTTTTGTAGTTTCCATAGAAATAAACAGGAGGCATTACTTTCAGGCAACTTACATACTTGTGACTAAAGTTCTCCCGTGTAGATATAAATCTAGCAAATCAAAAACTGTTTACAGGTGCTCTAACTTAGTGAATTTAGTACAAAAACCAACAGGTGATAAAAATACAAACAAACATCAAAGACCACCATAACACCCTCCTAACATTAGAACTCATTTTATTTAATTATTCACACTGTGTTGGCTTCTCTGGCTTTTCTTTCGCATTTCCACTTCACTATTTTAAGATGTATTATTTTTCATCCCAATTCTGCTGTTCTACCTACACCAACGTAGACAGAATTTTCTATGTGAAGTCTCATTGAATGGAGAATTATGAATCTTTTGCAAGGCAGTCAGGCAATGCACCAACCACAGCACAGCGTAACCCCAGAAAGCCTTCCACACTTTTCAACTGCATAATATCAAGATTTAAAGCTAGAAAATACGAGGGATTCGTTGTTTTTTTTTTTCTTTCATGAAGCAAAAACAATAGAGGACAGTACTTCATGTCCAGCTTTGAGGAACAGTGGGTGTACTTCACAGCTGAAAGCTGAACAGGTTTTACATACTCACATAGTATTTGTGATACGGGCAGAACCTCAGAAATGGCGAGTTGGTTCTGCAGAAAGATACCAACAGGGATACAGATCTCAGACTGGAAGGGGTTACAACAGGACAAAACTCATCTGGAACTTGAATGCTTTGTAAGAAATTCTCCTATTTAGAGCCACCACAGATGTTTAGCCTGAATCTGTCTGCACACGCAATTAGCAGAAAATGAACAGAAAATGAACAGAAAATTGCAATCATTTAGGAAAGGCCAGGGCAATTATTTAAAAATATAAGTCAAAGCTTTTATATCCAGAACTTTCTGTTCACTTAAGGTACACCACCACTCCCCATTTAAAAATGAAAATAAGACTTTTCCTTCCTCATTTAAAGGACTCTGGAGCATCCTGCGCAGTTTGAGGATTTCAGAATTACTGAGTATCTAAGTTGCAGCAGCATAAGGGGACAGTAAGTGGGCCAATGGTATGTCAAACAAAGATGAGGGTGCTCTAAGCCTTCAGGGCAATGGCACTTTCTACAGAATAAGTAGAAAAAGCAGCCTTACAGATCAGTAACAACCAATTTGAAATTTCACTTGGACAAACGAGACTTCAAAGGTATTTTTGTGTAGGTGTAAGAACTCAGCAGTTACAAACAATTAGGTATTAATTTGAAAAACACTACCTTCAGCACCTCATTGACTGAATAAATTAAACATTTTCCTTTTTTTTTTTTCTTCTTTTTTTTTCTTTAAATATTTGTTACTCTGGAAATTTCTTCTCAAATTCCATTTTAATGCACAGTGATGTTTTTTCCCGCAGTAAGAAGTTTGAAAGATAAAAGACAATCTCCGGAGTACCTTTTTATTACACTGATAATAAAATAACAAGAGTGAGGTGCTTCAGTTTGGTGCTTGCATTTTTTAAGTTGAGCTCTTTTTACATAGAAAATCTTAAAGGAAAAAAAGATATGAGTTTTGTTTACAAAAAACCAATCTAGTTATTGCTCGCAGTGATCCTTTTTATGTGTAGCTGGGGAACAAGTTCGTGTTCCTTTGAAACAATGTCTCTTTTTTTTTTTTTCCTTGAGAAATGTTTTAGAGGTAGGTGAATACTAGTTGCTGCAGCACGCTGAGCTCTTGATATATAGAATAGTGGAGGAAATAGTCTCAGAAACTATGTAAACTGCTTCCAGCCTGAACTTAGGCCACTTTTTGCCAATATTTCAAAATACGTTTAGCTGAATAAGCATATTTTAGACATTACAACAGTATAATCTTTTTTTTTTTTTCTTTTTTTCATCTGATCTGCTCTACGTATGCGCTTTATTACAAAAAGGTGGAAAGTTACACGTGGGGAAAAACAGGCAAAAGAAATTCAAAGTAATAAATTACCCTAAGTCCCCCCCTACCCCCCCCCAGCAGCCTCCCCACTGAAGTACATGAAAAACCTCATGTAAATAGTGAATGCATTACTCATGGCGGAACCTCATGTAACTTCCTCTTCTACCACAAGCTTTCACGGGATTTTTCTCTCACTGGCACTCGCTACCGTATGGTGGATGGACATTGCCTGAGATGTTTTCTTTCACCTGAACTGAGTTAAACAGCTTGAGCACTACCTGAGAAGTTGCTCCTTTCAGGGTGTGGAAGCTGCTGACAGAGAAGGATAAGGATTCCTCATGTCCCTACAGCCCAAGCAATCCGCCTGAAGCTGCCATTTATCTCCTGAAGCTCAGGATACTGAACGTACTAGAACACAATGCAAATATACCCCAGTATATGAATGCCACAGGACTACATGCCTGATTTCCTATTCCAGGTCAAGGATTTACTCTTTCTGATCTGCGAGGACTCAAGATTTCACCAAGTGCAGCATTTGTTTGGCATTACTGAGAAAGGCTACTAGAATGGCAAAATAGAATCTGCGTGCGTATGAAGTGAGCTGCAGAAAACAGCTTCCCAAAAGCTCTCTTCTCAGACTTCAAAGGAGATGCCTTGGCTAGTACAAACACCCTATAATTCAACTGCAGTAAGATTGTTTCATGTCAGCTCTGAACTTTGGCTGTGCATGGAGAGTTAGGAGGCCAGTACCTTCGTGAGGGCAGCCTTTGTGTGATCCAGTCTTCTTGCTTGAGAAAGACAGTTCCTGGGCTGAAGATATCACTGTGTTTCATCATTTGGCATGGAATATCAGAATATGTGGCTAAGAAATGCAAGCTCATGCTCCTGTGTTTGTGATCTCTGGCTAATACCTGGCTTCAAGCTCAGTGAAGAATATTTGAACACTTACACAGGCCAGGTGCCAAAGAAATGGATGGCTGGATGAAAATATGGCTGTGTGTACAGATAACAACAGGTCAAACATTTCCAGATTGTGCCGCTTAAAAGAAAAAAAGACAGAGATAATGGTCAAGATATGAAAGAGAGAACTGCAAAGTGCAGTACACTATGGAACTTTTCAACTTCTGGTCACTTTTTGGAAAAGAAAAGATTTTAGATGGCAATATTCGGCCATTACCTGCTCTCCAGAATTCTCTATTGGCACTAATTAGTACTGTGGAAGTAGTTCAGATCCCACCTTTGTTTTAGGGTACTGTCGTGAGAGGGTCTGCTTTGGAAAACTTACAGCATTAACATAGATACTAATGAGGAAGAATATAATGCGGAGAAAGACTAGGAATGAGAACAGTGGTTTGAGGATATTAATCATCGGTCCCAGGCGGCAGTAACAGTTGCACACAGAAGCATGAGGAATGCAGTGTTAGGGTGAAAACGAAACTGTATGGTGATTGTGCACCAAGTTAAAGAAAATATATTGCCCAAGGATTATCAATAATTATGTCTGTGAGATCAAGAGGATGGTCATTCAGAGCCATTTAGTACCAGTGGGCGTAACCAAACAGAACGATACAATTGCCTTTCCTCTGATGTAGCAATGCCTGTCTGGTTGGGTTTACACTTAAACATAGATTCTGTTTATTGTATTTATTTGTTACTGCAGCTATTTTCATTCCTATTGTTTCATGTTCAGTATAGCAAATAGCAAGGATAAAGCCTAATTAATAATGACAGGGCTGAATTAGGAAAGTGAGGAAGGGCTGCATGGTCATAAAGACTCAAAGATTTTGCATCAGCAAAGTGAGGATGGAGAGACTTGGAGGTAAGCATGAGGAAAGTGCTGTAGTGCTGTGTTTAAAACAAGCTCTGTAGACAAGAAGTGCAAATATGGAAATCAAGTTGTATCACTAACCTTCGGTCTTCCTTTAGTTTCAGAGCTGTAAGTTACATACATTGGGGACAGAGTGGACAGGAGGAGGGGAGTGGTGGAGCAGAGCTAGACAGATGCAGATAATGAGAGAGTGCTCCCTCAAAATATGGAGCCTGATCTTTACAAAATTCAAGTAAAACCCATGAGACTAGGACATTCAGCACTTTCAGCACAGTTGGGCACACAGTGCCCTCTTCTGCTGTTTGTATGATGTCAAGTGATATCAATGTTGAGATTTGCAACCATAATTAGAACAATTGAGTTTGCTTGGGGTGAGCAGGAGCAACTATACGTATTTTGTTGAGAGAAAACTCATGCAGCTCTCATTAGTCAGCTAATGGGAGGGGCCATCATCTGTAAATGTTCATCTATTATTTAGAAAGGAAAATGCATTACAGTGTTTTCCTCCATATACCAGACTGTTTCCTTAGCTCTGGAGGGCTGAATATTACCATTTATAAAAGGACAAAAATAGCTTTTGAAAGATATCTTGACATTTTCCATGTTACGGACAGTCTCCGTGAAAACCAAATTATGCCTCAAAACTCCACAAAATGATGCATCAAAAGCTATGGAACTAAAGGCAATTTCCACTGGTACAATGGTTATTCTGTTCAAAGACTGTTACTTATTATATTTACTTGCTGTTTCTTGTCTAGGCTACAACCAATCTACAGTGTCTATCGGCGTAAGTTTACAAGAGAAGGCCCTAAACTCTGTAAAACAATCAGTAGAACTACAGTTTTTTGTTTAGCTTAGAAAAACTCTGCAAATCTCAGGTCTCATTAACTTCCTTGGAGACCGAACCAGGGGTGAGCTATCCGCAGTTAAGTCATTTCTAACTTGTTTCCCACCTCTCCTTTGCTAAGCTGAACTCAGACATGCTGAAGGATGGTGAACTGCACTCTGGATTCATTTAGAGCTTTTGCAGGGTCAGCCTGTTAGAGAAGAGCCATTAGGCATTCACTCGGAAGAGACCCAGATCTCAGAGTACTCTCCCAGCCAACTACTAGCTGGAAGGCAGAAACTAGCTAAGATACCTGAAATCCACTGGTTCCTACTATATGCAAAGACTGTAGCCAACAGCCATACAGAAGCTTTCAGAGAATGTGTTAGGAGCTAGTAAGTGAATTAATTTTTTCTGTTTTAGAATCCTTTCAAGAAATGAACAAACTAAGATGACAATAGAATCTTTAACAATATTACTCAGACAAATGTTTGGACATCTGACATACTGGAGTGAAGCGTGATAGTCTCTATCACCAACTGATGAGGTATGATTATACAGCATTTCCCTGCAACCAGAAGCTGCGTCAGATTAAAATGCTGTGCTGGAGAGGCAGACAAAAAACTTCCTTGCAGAAACATCATCACACAACCTTCATAGTCCCCCCCTGCAGACGTCAGGAAAGGAAACTTAAAGAAGAATTTCAGGTGTGCAACTGGCAGTGCTGAGCAAGTGGCTTTCTCTGACTCTCTGTGGGAGTTACACCTATGAAATTACCTTTTGGATATTGAAGCACATAGTATATTTAAACATAAGACAGTTGTGATATAGCCAAATTTATGGATATGATATGGATATCCATATGGATATGAATCTTCTTAAGTGAGTTGTGCAATGCTGACAGAAATGCTGATACAAACATAAAACTGTATCTCCATAATATGCTGGGAAAAAAACAACACTCTTTTATGACTACACTGGGGCATTCCACATTTTTACTGGGCACGACTTTAGCGTTTTAAAATCAGTTACTTTTGTTAGCAGAAGTTTTGCTGTGCAAAGATCAGAGATCTGGAATTTGTTAAGCTCCCTAAAAGTATTCTAAATGTTTCTTACGCAATGGAATGCCACAGTTTTCCAAAGACTGATATCTGGAGACTATTAAGGGCCTGAAACCATAATTTGCACTCAAGCGAGTGCCACTTGAGGAATAAAATACCCTGTTTCTATTCCACCAAATTATCGGATCTTAAAAGTGTGCCACTGATCTGAGACTGAATGCCACAACTGCCGTACTGCTTTATTTAGGTAATAAAACACATTTGTGGTACGTGTTGATTTCTCTTACATTTCTGTTGTTTTGAAATAACTGAAAATTCTGTATATTAGATAAAGCCATGAAAGACTTGGATTACCGAAAAAGAATTGCCTAAAAACCTGTATTCAGGTGGGTATCACCATGTTGGTAGATAGGATAGTAACACAATGAATCCGCCGCATGCACTTGACACAGACATATACTGGAAACTTATATAATCTATATATAAAACTCCTTGTTCTTCAGAGAAGATCAAATTATATTCAGCCTTACCTTTTAGTTCCTTTTCACTTTATTCAGAATCATACATTTCTAAGTGGAGCGTTATGAAATGCTAAAATAATTAGTTCATCTCTCTCTCACGCAACTTAAAACTTTCTAGTAATGCATGTACACACAGAAAAAAAGAAAATGGCTGCAGAATTGGACTCGCTATCCTTAAAGTAATCACAGCACAGTACCAACCTTAAACAGCAATTATTATTTTGATAGCCCCTCCAAATTACAAGAAGCAGAAGACGGACGTAGAGCTTTCCCTGTGTGAGCAGCACTCAGACCCCACCAAGGGAAGAAAAGTACTCCTTGCTATGTCTGCCAGAAGGAGCCCCAACCAAGCATTGCATCTTCCCTTTCACAGACACCCAAAATTTACACAAAGCGGTCAGAACTGGCCACGCTCCAGGCCAGCATTCCCTGCAAAGTGAAAATCCTTTGGTTATGTCAAACAAAATCCCAGAAGAACTATATACAATACCTAACTCAGTTTAATGTCTGGCAAATACAAGTCTGATAAAGGCAACTAGTGCAAATCCCTCTTTTTATAAGAAACAAACCTTTTATGACTGGCAGTGCCTTCAGTGACTTTTTAGCCTCCTTCTACACCATGTATTTACCTACTCATTTTCAGTCTGTGCATGCACCTTCTCACAGGCCGAGTGGAAGGTAAAGTAGTGCATACAAACACACTGACAACAGGAAGGACAGGGAAGGAGCAGGCTGCTACAGACCGCCCTGGTTTTCCACTCTGGTTCTCCTCCAGGCCTTGCCCAGTGACCTGCCTGCTGCACACCATCCCATCCATCCCACAGCAGCTGCCAGCTCTTACACACACTCAGAACTGAATGCTGTGTCTCACAAAACAGTGAACTAGGATAGGAGGACCATCTTCACAATAAAAACTCACTGCATTTCCTATTATTATTATTATTATTATTATTATTATTATTATTATTATTATTATTATTATTTTAAATTACACAGAACAATTCCTTATTACATCAGGAACTTTGGTATCCCTTTGGTGACCTTTACCATGGTAAGGTAGTTTGAGATGTCCTTCTTCAGATTTAGCTATTACTACAACCGCTTTAGACTTGAAATTGGCAAAAACAGACTAACAAGTGCAGGTCTCACACACTGGCAATCACAAGGAGACAGTTCTCCTCATCAGTTCCCCCAAAGAACTTCTGCATTTATGACTTACATCTACACAAGAAATATCCTTAAAATTCCAGTGTATGCAGCAGAAATAAAAGAGGATGATCAAATAGAGCTACGATTAATTCTTTAACGTAACTAAATATATTTAAAGCAACATTGTGTAGAGTACCCATCTACTTCCAAGTCCCATTTCATTATGCATCTGGGCCAAATTCACATGCACCAAATACTAAGATACGATGAAAAAGACTGCCAAGGTTTAGGTTTTAGACTTACAAAAGTTGGCACTGATGCTCTGTAAATATAATTCAGTTTTTAACCTATTTGTTGTTAAAAACTTAAGACTAAAACCAGTATTCAGTTTTTAGAGCATCTGAATTGAATGAAAGCAAATACTTAGAACATCCTAATCTGATAGATTGAGGAAATAATGCTGAGATAAATGAATCTATACTTAACTGCACAACACATTTTTGTGCTGAAGCCCACATGTACAGAAACAAAGATTAAAATGTTTCATAATGAAAAGTAGTTTTATTTCACTATTAAAATTAGAGTCTTCATGAATCTTCATTCACTTCAGGCCTGGTCAGGCCTAATTTTCTCAGTATGTGCGAGTTACTCTCAGCACGTTCAGAAGCAGAGGATATTAGAGGGTACACTAAAGTTAATCAGAGAAGGAGTTTTTTTCTGATCTTTCAAAGATTTGACAGGAGGAGAATAAGTCTCCTTTGCAGGGATCCTAGCTCTGTTTGTCAGCTGAATTTGTCCTTTAAGTTTCCCACTGTGCCTTAGTCCTAGCAAGAGGTGAACGGAGAAGAGACTTCCTGACAATTCTTCTGTCACAAGAACTGAAATCTGGCATTAGGTCTTCTACTATCCACCACAGAGAAGTCGTAGCAATTGTAAGCATTTGCAGACCCTACTTCCAGCTCACGAACCATCCTGTACACTTTTGGACTTGGGTTTGGGGGGGCTGAAAATGCAAAGAAAGCGGTTAAAAAAAAAAAGAACTTAGGATCAGCTGGCATCTATGTGAGCAAATTGCAACTATAATATCCCGAGGGGGAGACAATGACAGGCTGTCACAGCTCTACAGGGAATCTGTGGAGGACAGAACACTGGGCTGAGGAGGAAAACCCTCCTGGTGGCAGGGATGAGGCCTCTCCTGAGGCAGGGGTAGCAAGACTGAAGAAAATGAAGCTCAGTAGGCTGCTGGCAGTATCAGAGCATGTAAATACGTGTCATGTTCACTGCCTTTTCTTAATGCCTATGAAATGCATAATGACACAATGAGGAAAACCATCATTTGTTCTAATGGTGAAGCATCAAAAGCATCCTATCTCCTCATAGCAAGGGTATACATATTGCCGAAGTCTGGACGTAGCCATCAGTCCACATGCAGAGCTAGCAGGAGACAAACACTATGACTCAGAGATACAAAGCAATGCCAAAAAAAACCAACAACAAAAACAAACACAGCAACAAAAACCAACAAGAAAATAAAATTAAAAAGTGAGGGGAAAAAAAAAAAAAAGAAGTGGAAAACTGAAGAACCAGGTAGGAAAATCCCATGTCCCCATCCTTTCACACCTTAAAACAAACCATCTAAGGATGATTTATATCTTTTTTCTTTCTGGAAAACTGAAAGCTCGCAATAACCCTAACTGTGGGATTTCTGCAAATGTCCACACACTGCACATACCTAATCAAAGGATCTGTCTTCATTCAAAATCACTGCAGTATGTCAGTATTCTGTTCACTCTGTTTTTGTGGCACAGAAAACTCAATAACCAGTTCCAGTCTTCTCTCTCCCCTGCTCGCTACCAACACTATAATAAAAAAATTAAAGAAGTCCCTTAGTTGGTCAGGGCTGCAACCCTCACAGGATAAGAAAAACTGGAGGATACCCAAAGGCAACACAAGGCATCCAAACCATGCCTGCAGTTTTTGCTTTCACTTGCCAGAAATCCAAGGGTTTTATAACTGATGGAATCCACCTGAATAAAAGCATGTGCTTACACAACGGCTGCTTCTCCTGCATTAGAGCGGTTACAAATAAGGTACCTTTCACACCGGGTTAGAAAGCAGTGTGTATATTTGTAAAAATTAATCTCTACTCTCTAAAACAAAAATTAATCCCTATTCTACAGTCATTAAAAAATCTATTCGGCCTGTGTGCTTCTTACCTCTTTCATTCTAAAAGCCACTGAGGAGCGCACGCACACACACACAACCTATAAGAAAAAATAATGCCAAGAAATAGTGTCATAAATCTGATGTAATATGCAGGAACTACTGGGTTTTAAGAGTAAAATCACTGGCAAAAAAAAAAAGCTACTCTGAAGTTACGTGCTGTGTTAGTGTGGTAAATAGAATTGGAGAGAAAAATATGGTTTATAAAATGGTTTTATTTTTTAGTCTAAAATAGGACTATATCTAAATGCTTGTAATGTAACCTAGTTTTGTTTACTCTGTCTTCAGAACCAGCTATCAGGAGCTTCCCATGTGCTGAACTGAGTCCATGATTATAAAAATACTTCAAACCACAGAACGGATCTATGTGCAGATGTGCTTTCTGAGTTAGCAAATAACCCTTTTATTACACTGAGTGCTTCGCAGATAGGTCACTACTCGCATGCATGCAGAAGTTAATGCTAAATGAAATTATTAGTAAATGAAAGAACTTTTTTCTTATGCAAATGCCTGCCTTACAAATGGTTAACAAAAAAAAACAAAAACAAAAAACCACAACAACCAGGCGAGTGTAACAGCAACAACAAAAAATCACTGTTATAATTACAGTTTAATAGAGCTACTAACAAAGGTTATCTATTTATCAGATAGGGTCATAAATGAGTAGCTCACATGTATGAAGCATAGGAGTATATCCTAAGTTACTAAAGCAGAGGCTACCAGATACAAAACTTCTGAATTGCATTTACACATTTCTTTCTCCATATCCAGACCTCAGCAGTGAGTGGAATTGGTGGGATACAGCCTGTTTCCATTGTGTGAGTGGTAGTCACCTACCTCACTATATTAAGTGTTCATTTGTCCATTTTGAAGCTAAGATTCAAATTTGATTTCAAAGTGTGACTGCATTCACACTTAGTTTATCATCGCTCCTTTACTAAACATCGGAGCCATAAAGCAATATGTACCCAATTGCTGAATCTTAATAATTCAGTCATGCTACTGCTTCTAAAATTGAATTTCTGTCTGTGGCAAATCATGTTGTCCATCAAAATATTCAGAACTGAAATCTTGTGATGGATTTTAAGAGTTAATATTTCTTTTTAGTTTTTTAATAAATTTATTCCCCAATGAATTTCCAACTCCTGACAATTTTATGCTGTTTGCACCATATTAGTTGTTGTACATTTGCTACAGCTTAAGAAAGGAGACTCCTAAACTGTATATAGATATGGATATGTATTTGCTTGTTAATATATTCTTTCTAACTGTGGAATCTTTTAATACTATATTGTGTACTTTGTAAAATGCTTATTCTATGAGTAGTTTTTATTACATTAAGCCTTAATATTTGTAAACATTTCCATTTAAAGCTTGCTTTTGCTATTTGCATGTGTCTTATCCAATATGGCATTTTAAAATAGCATTCTCAGCTGTATTTCTAAAGGGTCAGATGCAATTTGGCATGGAAAAGACAACGAACTGCTTATACCTAAAGCATTTGTTTTGGGGTAATTGTTTGCAGCTAGTGCAGCTGAAGAGTTAAAGCCATGTGCTGAATTTAAATCTATAAACATGAAAGATGGTGCCAAGTTGGCAGCGAATCGTGCATTCAAAAGTAAACGGGTCTCCCTGGCTGTTCCAAATGGAGGCATCAATATGAGGTTTAGCTGCAGCCTCTCTAGTTTACAGATGCAACCTTCCCTGTCTCTGTCACCTTTTACTCAAAACAGCTCATATTTTGCAGAAAGACTCTTCAAAAGAGACCAACAAAGGTCACAGTTTGCATTTCAATGAGAATATTAAAAGGAAATCTGGCATGTTTTATAATAAGAAAAATCTCAGAACACGAGATACAACTATAAAAACAGATTATTATTATTATTTTTGTGAGTGATTTTTAAATAAATCAAATTCAAGTAGCGCTTGCTGTTTTCAGAGTGATGGAGAAACAAGATGTCAGCTAACAAACCTGCACCAGCACCTTGCACAGCGTACTCAGGCACACCACGTGAAATTCAAAATGCAGTTTGGAAGAAATCAAATCACGGATAAATTTATATTTCATTTTAATAACCGCAGAAGGCCAAACCTCTTCTAAAACTAAAAGTTCAACAACAAAGGTAAGGAAACGCTTTCTTTGGGAAACGCATTCTTTTGATATAGATTTTAAGCTTGGCGTACAAGAAGACCGGGTTATCAGCAACATCCCAAGACTGTTTCCATTGTGTATCTTTATATGTGATTACTACAGCTATATCAACAGCTTCTAAGTCCTGAATTCTGAAGCATGCCTAGCCTTTGTCAGCCCGTGTATAAATGAAGATCTCCACATAATCTCTGCTTGCATTTGAGCAGGAAACATCTCAGAACATAGCCCAGAAGTATCTAAATGAAAAACGGAGGGAGAAAAACACCAAAAAACACCTCAAAACCCAAAACAGAAGAAAGATTAAGCTAATGCAGTGTTTTCTGTGAAAGGACGAATGCCATCCTTTATTCAGCTGGACTCTTTCTCACAGAAAAGGAAAAAATAGCAGCAATACAGTGCACTGGTGAGCACTGCCCTCTCACTGTCTCCAGATGTACTGACATTTGATTTGTTGCTGATTAGTATGGGCAAAAGAAGAGAGGGGAAAAAAAAAAAGCTGGCATCAAGTCACGTCCTCCATCTTAGTCCCAGCTGGTACCAAGCTCCAGAGAAACAAAGCGACTTCAGACTGTGCTATCATATATTCATGACCAAGAAGAAATATAAAAACCAGCACGTTTGAATTCCTGACAACCATAGAAGAATAGTGCATTGGCATGTTGAATTTTTCCAGCCAGCCTTTGCTGACCTATAAACCTTTGTGACTGGAACAAATGCAAATAGAGCTGACTTGCCTCACAAACTACTGAAGGGTATTCAAACTGAGTTGTGTCTAACAGGCTAACAATAACCCACTGTCCCACCCATGCAAAACACACAGTCTGGGAAAAACAGCTTTAGAAAAGCACTTGACGGAGACATAAAATGCAGACCATGCGAGGAGGAAAAAAAAAAAACACACAAAAACACAAAACCAAAAACACAACAACCCATTTTTTCATATTTCTTTACCTAAAATGGCATAATAAAAAAGCAATTTGGAGTAAAATTATCTGAAAGTGAAATAAAGAGTGAGCAATTTTAGAAATAGGTTGGGATGCAGGAATGGAAAATATCAGGGAAGGCATTGTCTAATGTCATATCGGGCTACAGCCATCAGATTTCATGGCCTTTTAAAAGCAAATCTACATTAAATAACAATGCGTAAATAATGATGATTGTGTGCTAATGAATTACGTAGTAGCACTGAGCTAAATTACACTTTGGGAAGGCGTATATGCAGAGTAAAATGTCTGCTCCACTGCAAAGTCCTCAGACTACGTTACTCCTTGAACAATCATTCTTGTTGTATTTTTACTCAGGGAAGTGAGCTACCTGAAGGTACTGACTTTTCCAGCTTCAGTATGGCCCTAGTGATACCTATACATAAGGGAGATCAGGCTTACATAGTAATTTAGCAAAACCCTTTTATTTCTGAGAAAGGAAATAAGGCACCAACTACAGGACATTTATTCAGCGAAACAAGCAGTTTCATTTTGTGATGGAGTTCGAATAGGAAAGAAGTGTCTAGCTCTTGAGCATCTGCATGCCCTCACTATCCTTTTGTTTCACTCCACACAGCCCTGTGACCGCATGGGCCCAGGCAGCCATCTCCTGGTCTGCTTCCAGCAAGGGCTGAGAAAAGCAGCCTCCCCCTCTGCTCAGAGAGGAAGGGAGGAACAAGAGCAGAGCAGTACAAGGGAGAATGTGGAGCTGCCTCAGTGCTCCTGCTGTTAAGGTGGTCGTTAGTGCACTGCTCTGACCCTTGGATTCATCCCATGCTTGCACTGCTTCAACATTAAGAACGATTGTTTATCCACGCAGTATGTTGTATCATTTTCATGTTAAGACTGACAGACAAGTGTAGGATTTCTCCCACCTGAATTCATGAGTTGAGACATCTCATTTTCAAAATGAGGATTCTGTCATTTTCAGAAGCTGTGTATGTAAGCTCTGAAGAAAACTGAGCACTGATGCTGAGAATCCAGATCACTAACTAAGCTGGAGGCCTCATCTGAGCAAGCTCATAACCTGGTACTTTAATTTAGTTCCCAGGCCTAATCTCCCTGAAGCAAAAAGCATCAGAGCCCAGCACCAGATCCAGAAGCAGCAGCCATGAGGCCTCCTGAAATCAGTAAACTACATAAGTGTACAAAAATTGGCTGTACATAAGCTTATAGATTCTAAGCATTGACAGATACATTTCTAAACCTTTTCAACATCTGGTCATTCTGGGAGCAGAGTGTCAAGGGAAGCTGAGTAGATTTGTCTCGAGTTCCATTAAAGTTAGTACAATATACAAGAATTTCATAAACATCCCCCCATGTTCTTACAAGCTGTGGAAGCAACTAGCACTCCAGATAGCTTAAAAGAAAGCGCAAAAAAGAGAAGTCTGCGTTTCTGTTACTTATTAGCAAAATGTAAGGCATAACCCTTGTAAGAGACTACTGAATGCCAGCAGGAAAGTGGGAATCCCCGCGGGAGCAAACTGCCATGTATGCACACACCAGTAGGTTTAAAATGGAGCATAGTAGCATGTGAAAGCACTTCAGAAATAACTGACTTATATGTGGCAACAGATGCAAAAACTGGCTAAAATGTAAAAAAAAAAAAAAAGAAAAAAGAAAAAAAAAGAATCATAAAATCACCAAGATTGGAAAAGACCTAAAAGATCGTTCAGTCCAACTGTTCACCTATCACCAATAGCTCCCACTAAACCATGTCCCTCAACACAACATCCAATCTTTCCTTGAACACCCCCAGGGTCAGTGACTCCACCACCCCCCTGGGCAGCCCATTCCAGTGCCTGACCACTCTGTCTGAGAAGTAACATATTTGGGAGTAATTCCCACTAATGGATTAAAAACCTGCCCTTCTGCCATTCTCTTTAAGAAAGGAGACATCAACTTTCTTGGACATTTGGGAGATTTGGGCCCATAGTAGTCTAAAGGCTCATTCAGGCTGAAATTCACAGAATCACAGAATTGTAGGGGTTGGAAGGGACCTCTAGAGATCTTCCGAGTCCAAACCCCCTGACAAAGCAGGCTCCCTACACCATGTCACACAGGTAGGCGTCCAGGCGGATTCATCCCACAGTATTCAGTATAAGGTACTGAATATAACTTGTGCTTTTGGCTGCAGGTACAGTTGGTGGAACAAGGCAAAATGATAGGTGCCTTCTGAGGTGACAGAAGGCCCCTCTGCCTATACAGATAGTACAGGAAGATCTCTTTGACCCCTAGAGGTAAGACGTGTCGCTTTTACAAAGCAGCCATACTGCCCCCAGATAACTTAGATTCCACTGTGCTGAAAAAACAAATGTTAAACAAAAACTGGTACTTAATTAAAACTCTGATATTCGCCTCTTCATGGCACTGCTGCACATATTTCTGTTTTTTACATTTATTCCATTTTTAAGTAACTTTTCAGTGGCATTAGAATTGACTGCAATATTGATCCCAATTTGGCTCGATTTTTGGTGGGCTAAAGCATGCAGAAAGACAAATATAAGAACAGGAAAGACACTGACTAGCTCCCTTTGGCTTTTCTGTATCAGTGCTTGCTAGAACAGTGTTAGTGGTGCAGGGAGTAAGCAATATTCTGCCATGAGATGAAGTAAAGGGTGAATAGTGAAGCCACATCACTCCATATTCTGGCTTAGAAACACCTATTAGAGACTTTTGCAGAATTATAAAAGGTCTCTTTTATATTTAATAAAAGTTTGGCAAATTCACTTCATGGTTTAAAGAAAGTTTACATTGGAAGTGTACATTAAAATACACAGAGATAAATTTAATGAACTTGTTCCAGCGTGAAAAACCGGACCGCCTTTTATAAATCTTTTCCAATACAAGTTTAAGAACTCAAAGGGTTGGGTGAATTTTATAAGTACATGATATAACTTCTCCAGAACTCTCATCCTACCCTATGAGACTAGAAAAATTAAATCAGGAAAGGTGTGTAAATAACTAAAAGCTGAGTTCCCAGCTCTGCTCTCTGGCTATCACATTGTCCTGGAATGATGTTTCACTCATTTTTTATCATTAAATATGCAGACCACTGTTTCTCCAAAACAGTGAAATCACTTCCAAATAAACTCCCTTTGCTTTCCTGAGCTCAGGGTACTGCTCAGTTAACATAACATACAGCCTACAGGTTTCAAGCTCACATAACATTCAGCTATTTAATTATATTATTTCTTACCATAGACAACAGAGTACAATGTATTTTCCAAAAGGTCTGCTACATTTAACAGCTCCGTCAGCTAATTACAACTAGAACCGCTAATTTGGTAGTCATAAACAACTCAATTCTCTTCACCCTATTTTTCTGCCATTGCTCTTTATAAAAGAAGCACTTATCATTTTTACTACTGGCAAAGAAAGATACAACACATTCATTTAGGCTTTCAGGCGAGATAAGTTAAACTTGCACGCTTACAGTGGATGCTAAAAACACCCAGCCAAAAGAGTGTAACTTCCATGGTACTTCACACATATGTCATGTCTGACAGAAAGCTCAGGAAAGAAGAAAAGAAGCATTTCTTAGCATTTTTGGAAGCAGCAGATTCCACCACGCAGTTGCTCAATTTCTCGTTCTGCAAGGAGAATACTCGACTGGGTGTTTCAGCCCATTTAACTTTGAATCCTGACAAAACAGCCTTTGAAGTCCAAAGGCTTTTTAAAGAAATTGCAATACATCAGATGGGGAAATCATCAAGAGCAGAGATTAGACATTAAAAGGTGTTAATGAGAATGCTTTGAATACTATTAACACCTCAGAAAGCTAAGAAGCCCATGGGTAAGACAGAAGCAAACCTGGCATTTTCAGAAGGACGCCCATACTGAAGATGAGCTCACATACCTGTAAGAATGCACTCAGAAAGACTGCCTTCTAGGTTTGTTGTTCTGCCAGCTGTTCTCTAGCAGCCTTTCACTCTTTCAAGCCACAAAAGTAGCACAACACTACACATACAGCCACAGGAAAAGGACTCCAGGTTTGCTTCTGCCAGCTGCCTAGTGAAGGAAGCCTGAAACAAAGTGCAGAACCAATAGACAAGCACTGATTACTGCTTTCCTGAAACGCACTTCATTTCAGAGACGCTAATGGAGAAATGCTTGAAAAACATCATTTTGGAGGATGAAGAAAGTTGTTGTTTGCTAGGCAAGGCAAGGTAAGATCAATTGGGAGAAATATACTAAACAGCTAACATATCTTTTGAAGCAAGGCATGAATGCATGCAGCTGAACATTTCCATCCTGACTTGCCTGTGCTCCCCTATGGTTCCAGAGTTTTTAACCTCTTCAGGCAACACAAGACCTTACCAGACAGGCTGTGGAACTGTGTGTGATCTCTGCTGCCAAGCAGATCTGAGGAAATCCCAGTCTGGAAGCTGAAAATGTTGGCCCAGTTTTCCAGAAGGCAAAGAAAGAAGACCCTGGTAATAACAGGCCAGTCAGTCTCACTTCAGTGCCTGGCAAAAGTGTAAGAGAACGTTATTCTGGGAGTTACTGATAAGCATCTGACGGACAACAGTTACTGGTTACTGACAACAGAGACTCACAAGCGTAATGTCCTGTTATTTGAACTTAATCTCCTCTTCTGACAGGTTTACCCATCTAACTGACCAAGGGAAGCCAGTTGATGTAATCTTGGATTTCAGCAAAGCTTTAAATACTGTTTCACCCAGCATCCTTCTGCACAAGATGTCCAGAACGCAGATAGATAAATGCATAATGCAAAGGGTGAACAACTGGCTAACAGGTCAGACTGAAACTGCTATAGCAAATAGAATTCAGGCTGATGGCCAGTCACTGATGGAGTCCTGCAGATCTCCACTCTAGGGTATTTTCTTCAATGTTTTCATAAATGACTTGGATAGAGAATTTGAAGGTATACTAAAAAAGTTTGTGAACAACCCAAAATTAGGAGGAGCTGTTGGCTCCCTCGCAGGTACAGGCCTTACAGACATATCTTGACAGATTGGTGACTGAGCAATCACCAACCACGTGAAGTTTAACAAGTGCAAGTGCTGTATTCTCTACCTGGGACTGGGCAAATCTAGCTATACGGACAGACTATAAGACAAGAGGCTGGAGAGCAGCCCCACAGAAAGGGACCTAGGAGCTCTGGTTCATGGCAACTTGAATCCAAGTCAGCAGTGTGACCTGGCAGCCAAAAGGGCCAACAGTACCTGGGTTGCATCAGGCCCAGCACTGGCAGCTGGGAGAAGGAAGGGTTATTGAAGAGAAAGAGCATTACCTCAGATGGGGACAGAAGGAATAAAGCTTGCTCTCAACAGGGTATTTTGTCTCAGAATAAAAAAAGTTCAAATAATACATCTCTAAAATCAAGAAGTACTGTTCTGATATTGCTGCTTCCGACGAATAAGGTTTGAATTCTTCATCTAAATTCATGCAGACACGTTTGTTTAAACGAGTTATTAAGAACAATCTAGACAAGTAAACAAGGACTGTAGAAAGGATTTTGTTCAGTCTCAGAAACAGAAATGGCCTCAGACTCTGAATGGAAGGTTTTTATTGGGTTGTGGGCAACAACATGATTGGAATTCAGTTCCTTGTCTTAAAAATATGGGATCTTTGTATAAATTCATCCAACAGAATGGACATTTCCTCACATAAAATCACAGGAATCTTGTAAATCTTTCTAAAAATGGAAATATAAGTATGTAAATCTTTTTCCATAAAAGGAACATCTGAACTTGACATTATTTTTCTCGGGATATTATAAACAACCAGTGGATTTAATCGGAAAAATAGGTGACTTTGATCATTATAATTTTATAAGGATGGCACAGAAGGTATTATTTCAGATTGACTCTCACAAGAGGCGTTTGCTATGGGATTTGGGACGAGCAAGAGTTGCGAAGCAAGCAATGTCAGTGAAGTCCTGCTGGACCAAGTTACACAGTTAAAGATGTAAAAATATGGATATAGATACTTTTTAAAAGATCATTAGCAGGTGCAGCTGATTTAAATGCAATAATGACCATGCATTTAAACACTGAAACTTAAGGGGGAAAAAATATCACTGATTTTTTATTATTATTTTTTTAGATCATCAAAACCTTCAGTAGTTCAAAAAAGTTCTAGTGAAAAGCCTGCTATGAACTTGCTTTGAGATTGCATGTGAGCAACTCCTTTCTTTAAAGAAAAAGTGGTTAATTTTCAGTTTAGCTTAGCACATAAATCTCCAGGAAATACTTTTCCCAGTTACATCTGCTAATATTTTTCCAAGATTATTCTTCATGGCGTTGCGCACACTGTTTCCCTGGGGCTGTCTGTCCTCCTTTTGTGAGCCAAAAGGGACAACAGAATTCTTCAGAAAAACAAGTTGCTGCATTTCCTTGGAAAAAAAAAAAAATAAATGTAGAGTTCATTATTTTCTTCTTTTCAACATAGCAGCATGGACAGCAGTGCACAGATCCTGTCCCAATTCAATCTGATCGCAGAAGATTTAATCTTCTTCTTCATCTCAGTGATAGTTTCTGAACATAAGCATCCCTAATTACTCCACCTGAAAGTCAAGTTTGGGAATGGTAGGTGCTAGGCCTAGGATCAGTGCAAGTCCTAGATCTGGGACTTGCGATAACTGACCAAATTGCATTTAACTATTCACATTATAGATGCCACCACTGCTGCAGTTCATTGCTTGAATCACACTATGTTGGGAGAAAATATATGAAAAATGGTATATGCTGAAGATATTGACAGATCCTGAGGAATATTATGTTGTCCTATGACAGTGAAGTCAGTTAAACTTTTACTCTTGCCTCCAATGAAAGTAGGATCCATCCTCTTCACTTCTGGTCTTTGCTGTAAATCAGGTTGTTGTCATGAATTATAGATCAGAGCTGTAGGAACTTATGGGTAAATGTTAAGAGACTTGCACAATTAGCATGAGACTCACATCTGTGTGACTAGGGAGACAAATCTTTCTGATTATTCATTCCATTAATTTAAGATGCTTTCTTGTGCTCAGATACTTTCTCTAATGTTCCCATAAGTAAGTTTACTGAGGTAAAAGACTGCTTCACATTACTTTTAGAAATAGACTCCAAAAAAGCCTAACAAGACTACTATCCATAATAAGACAAAATGGGAAGCAATACAAGGTTATATACCTAACTGTACAAATGGGTTGTGTGGCCAAAACATTTGGAGTGGATCATTAGGAAGCCTCCCAGTGCTGAATTTAATAGCCAAGCAAAACAAGTACACCAATTGTTCTGCACGGAGGCCGTCTGTAGCGTGCCTGTGCAGTGTGAGGCATTTCCCACGCTGGTTCTGGGCTGTGGTAAATCACCTGGGTTGTTCCATACAACCATGAGTCTACAGTTTGACACAGAGTTCCACAGGTGCCACAATGGAGGGTGGGGAGTGTGCATTCTATATGCCTCATATCCCTGTCAGAGATGGCAATTAATGGAATTCTGTAAATTAATCTCATCTTTGAAATAAGCATTTTCATTGTTAGGCTGTTCGTTCACAGATGATAATATAGAAGAAACTTAAGTTACTATGCTAAGGCCATTGTAAAAAAACCCACACATCAGCTAAACCGGGAATAACAGAAAAGATCTGAGATCTACTTGATATTCTCCAGCACTCTCAAAAGCTCCAGTAGTCTCAGAAGTCATTCTGCAGTAATGTCAACACACTCCCTTTGATAATCTTCTGTTTTAGAAAGTATTTTTGTCCTGTCTTTGAGTCCTTTTGCGTAACATAATAGCAACAAAACATTGCCTTCTCTCCTAGGGCAGATTACTTTCATTTAACTCTCTATTCTGCTCTTTGTGGTCCGATTTCATATCATTGTTTCTTTTCTCACGTTTTTATTTCTAGAACAAATACAAAAGCTACGTGGATTGATGAAGTGATTCAAAGCCGTGATTAAGGAACACTAAAAAGGCTTTGGACTAGCTTCTTTTTTTACGTATCTGACTTTAATGCCCATGGATATCAGGTCCACGCATGCCGGTGAGTTTTCCAGATGTGGCCTCTCACATCTCTACATTGCTCATCAGATACCTGGAGAACAGTTGTTTAATAATGAAATACAAATTCTGCTCATTGCACTAATAACAGTATTTAAAATAAACTGCCACAATATTCTGCTGTCATTCATTCACAGTAAAACCTTTTGCATTGTAGGCTCATGTTATTGATGTGAGGGAAAGAAGCACAGTTAACTTTATCTCAGAATATTACAAGAAGAGTGTTCCAGGGCAAATATGATTTCATTAGATTCTCTTTTTGGTTTACAGTCTCAATCCAAAGCATTTTAAAGTCTCCGTGTTTCATATACACCTATCATGCTGCTCTTGAACTTCATTCTTTGGACTAAAACAGACGAGGAAGAGCAAAGCAAACAAGGTAAATGTCTAACATTCTTCTACAGTACAGTCTCTTCTAGCAGAAAGCAGCATCAAGTTAGGCCAGAAATATTCTTATCTATCTGCCCTTTTTCAGATGATGGAATGTGCTTTATTTTTATCATCTCAATGCCCTTTTTGAAAGGTCTGCTCCCTTGGGTAGGAGGGGCCATATCCCAACACAAGAACAGACAACTCAAGAATTTGGAGCTCTATGCTCTCTACATGGAACAGATCATGCCAAGCCCTTGAGGGTCACATTTTTTTTAAGGAGATCATCTCTCATAATCAAGGCCTGCTCTGCAGAAGCACCCAGATCTCACACACACAAAACAGAGGGAGCAGAATTTTAAATCACTGAAAATCCTGTTCCAGCTCCAGGTTTTGAGTACCGTACGTAGTTAGCTCTAGTCTTTTAGTAAGACATGACATAAAAACACAGTCCTGGAATGTAGATGAGGATCAATCATGTGGGACTAAACACACCAGAGGAAAGATTGCAGGACTGAGCCCTGTGTGAGCTGAGCTGTCAAGGATGCAGCCATTGCTATCACATGAGCATACATCCCACATTTAAAGAATACAGGGAAGATACAGACTGATTATACAGACACATTTATTGCAACAACTCCACAAACTGCTTTTGTAGCAGCACAGATTACACACAAGCTCTGTGAAATCCTCCAAGGATAAAAGGGAGGAATGCAAAAAGGAATACTGTATTAAATATAACATTCTTTTTAGCAACACATTTCTTTCCATTTATTACTTTCATTACATATATATGTGTGTGTATAAATATATTTATTGTAAGTCATAATGCAGATTTCAAAGATCTGCATTATTTTTCTTAAAATGGGAAGGTGCTGTTCGGTCATAAAAGACAGTATCTGCTTACATGACACCTACAAGACAGATTGAACTCTGGCTTAAAAAAAACACAAAGCCTAAGGGAAGTTCAAGACTGAGCAAAGCAGCACAGAATAAACTGAAGACCGCCTAGGTCAGTTGTGTAGCCAATGCTAATCACCTGTGACTTCTATTCACCTCCTCACAAGCAGGCACAACTACCTGCATGATATTTAAATGACATACATTTATTTAGATGTATTTAGTATTTTGATGCATTTAGATGCCTGTTGCTGAAATGAAGCTAAATTTCTTTTGACTTGAAGAAAAAAAAAATCTCATCACTGAAGCACAACATTTGAAATGGTTTGTAAAAGATACCACCAAATGCAAAACCATATATTTGATGCCTGGTGGATAACTCAATACTTAAAGGAATTTCTGTTCAGGTCAGTAGTAAGAAAGTATGCACGAGCAAATTTAGTTAACTGAAGTACTTGGGGTTTTGGAAGAAGAAAGAAGATGATATCATATGAGAATCTTATGAGATCATATGAGAAAACAGACATTTTTCATATTATTCCTCTGAAATTTTCATGTACAAAGCAAAAGATATCAAGGTTCATCTGGCACAGTACACATGGCTTTGGTGTTCATACAACAGCATTTATATTTTGATACGTGACTTGAGCAGCCACTTTTAAAATGTCACTACGTGATTGTCTTTACCTCACACACAATTCCTGGTGTTTCCTCCCTGGCTTTAAAACACAGACACCTGAGGATGGGGGACAACATTCTGTTTCACATTATTGCTAATGAAAAGTCAGTATCATGGCTAGTTTAATACAGGAATTAATATAAAATTATTTGACTGTAAGTAGAGTTTTCTAAACATAATAAAATGCCTTGCTTCTGCAAGGCAGTTCCCTTCACATGCATCAACTTTGTGCAGCAGATATGTCATCTAGTTGTAATTGTGGAGAGTTTTCTGTTCATAACCCTATTGGAATAGTTTGCAATACATTACTACAGGTTTCTAGGGCCCAGATCCTCTGTTTAAAGGAAGGAGAGCAAAACATATCCACTTAGAAGAAAAGCCTTCTCATTTCTGTCTTGTTAACATAAGACTTGACATATGAGGGCTCCTATGAAACTAATACCTCCTCTTTTATTATGTTGGCCCACAGGATCAGAGGCAGATGTTTGTGGTATGGCAGCAGAGGTTGAACCTTCCCACCAGTATTTCATTATATTTTGTTGCCCTGTGGCAAGACAGCAGCAGAGGGGCATTCTGACAATATGGTGTCCGACACGGAAGTGGGTATGAAGCAAAGGTGTGTCACTGACTTCCTTCATACAGAAAAAAATGGGACCCAGCAGTGTTCATTGATGCTTGCTTCCTGTCTGGAGACCAAACTGTGGATGTAAGCATGGTGGGTGCTGTGTTTCTGCAGTGGCGATAGCAACATGAAAGACAAGCCGCATTCCAGACAGCCATGCACAGTTGTCACACCACAAAACAAAGACTGTCTCCATCAGCTCACCCACAGGAATTGGTGGATTGCAGTCAGTGTACAGAGCTGAATATCAGCTTCAATTCATGAAGTGGCATTGTGGGACCGTCTCAAAGTTTGCACCAAGTGGGCTTTGTGAATGCTCGCAAGGGCTGCTATTCATCACCAGAAAAAATACATAACTAGTGGTGATGTCTACATTGAAAAATTGCATTTTGTAGCAGAAGATTTGCTCTATGAGGTAGTGGTATTATGCTCTTTGTAATTGTTGTGGTTTCCACAGAAATAAATAGGAGGCATTGCTTTCAGAGCAACCTACATACAACTGTCTTTTTAGATAAGGCATTTAGGAAAGCACACCCTACATTGGATCGTCATCCATATTTCTATTATTCATTTTTATCACTTTGCTTCCAATTAAGTGGGTAAGAAAGCTGCCTTCATAAAAAAAATGTTTTGCATATTTATAATCCAGTTTATAAATACTTTTTGTTTCGGAGTGGCAGCTTTATGTCTATTATCTGATACTGTCTGCTATCCTTTGCTATCTGTTATCCAGTAGTCTGCACTTGCAGCCTGGAAGGCCAACTATATCCTGGGCTGCATCAAAAGAGGGGTGGGCAGAAGGCTGAGGGAGGTGATTGTGTCCCTCTGCTTTGTCTTCATGAGGCCTCATCTGGAGTATTGTACCCAGGCCTGGGGCACTCAGCACAGGAGGGATGTGGAGCTGTTGGAGCATGTCCAGAGAAGGACCACAGAGATGATCAGAGGGCTGGAACATCTGTCCTACAAAGAAAACGTTGAAGGAGTTGGGCTTGTTCAGCCTGAAGAAAAGAAGTCTCCAAGGAGACCTCACTGTGGCCTTCCAATACTTAAAGGGGGCTTATAAACATGAAGGAGACAGATTTTTTTACACAGATTGTAATAGGACAAGGGGGAATGGCTTTAAACTAAAAGAAGGGAGATTTAGGTTTGATGTTACGAGGAAGATTTTACTCAGAGGATGGTGAGGCAGTGGAACAGGTTGCCTGGAGAAGTGGTTGATGCTCCACCTCTGGAGGCATTCAAAGCCAGGTTGGATGGGGCCCTGGGCAACCTGATGTAATGGCTGGTAACCCTGCCCTTGGCATGGGTGTTGGAACAAGATTATCTTTATGGTCCCTTCCAACCTCAGACATTCAATGATTCTGCTAATCACAAGATGACCAAGCTGCAAAGACCAAAACAAAACAGATAATCAGAAATGAGTGTCAATATGATATTATCACCACACATCATCTCATCAGATATTCTGTATCTGTAATGAAAATACCATAAGTATTGCTTTCTTTCCTCTGTTTTCCTATAATGTGTCATGTCTGCCACTAAAACCCTCAGGGGTGAAAGGAAAAATAGAAACAATATTTTTTAGAATCACTAGTTAGAATCCACCTTTTTTTATACACAAAACTCACGATTCTAAATCTCTGTGTCTCTGGAGAGAAGTAGTAACAAGTGCCGTGTGTCCCAAAAACTGCAACTTTCTCCTTTCTGTTAGCATAAAGACTTATTTCACGCAGATCTTAAACATGTCACTGAGCCATTGACTAGTGTGGACTTCTGGGCACCAGGCCAAAGTAATTTTGGGGGAGAAATTCCACATATGCAAAGGGAAAAAATGAAATCTTTCTCTGGCAGAGATGTATGTGTGTGTGTGCATGCATGTCTTGCTAAAAGTAGCTTTAAGTTACTAAAAGAGATTGTGGAAGCTCTTCCAGAGATCTTGTCTTGATGAACCAGCTACCCAGTCAAAGACACATGACCGTTACTGCTTTATTTATGGATACTGTCCAAATGTGTACACACACATACACGAGGAAACTGCGCACAAACACACACGAGATAAACCATTTCAAAACTACTAAGAAAAGTAGACATTGCCGTTCCTATAGCTCAGGGAATAACTGCTGTTGTCCTTCCTGCTTCTGAAAGTGACATTCTTAATTTCAGAACAATGAAGCTCTGATAGTATTAAGTGAAACAGTAATCCTCAAAAAACCTTAGTTGTCAAAAATCAGATATGCTGAGACTGAAAAATGTTAGCGAAATACCTAGATTTCATTAGTCAGGCTCAGACACCCTGCCCATACTGAGGGACAACCCTCGTTTCTGATCATTCAAGCCAGAGGAAAACTGATGACGTGCTCCACAGATTCCCTTCTACACCCAGGACTGTAATTGGAAGGAAAACAGGGTTTGCCAGCAGCATGGTCACATCATGCAGTCAGCTTACAGCAAGGACACTCAGCTGGGAACAAAGTCTCAGAGGTACAAAGCAAAGGAAATCTGCCCTTCTTAGATAAACCGCAAACATCTCTTGTCCAAAGCTGACAAGAGACTCAGTTGCAGAACTGCTAGTCATCTCCAAGTTCTATTTAAATCTATTATTTCTTAATTAACTATTACCACCTCCATGTCCATACAAAACATCCACATAGGCTACAGTGACATGGTACCTTCAAGTTGATTCTCATACAGGTTAAATAGAAAAACCAGATTTCTTCAAACTTTTTTTGAGCAAAA
Organism: Coturnix japonica; assembly: GCF_054131305.1. Classification (NCBI taxonomy): domain Eukaryota; kingdom Metazoa; phylum Chordata; class Aves; order Galliformes; family Phasianidae; genus Coturnix; species Coturnix japonica. The sequence goes on from NC_140663.1 coordinate 68,075,351, forward strand.
GTCTCAACCTTTTGCTGAGAAAGTCATAATTTCCCAAGGAACTCAGTTCTATTTAAAATGTTTATTACATTACCATATTGTCAACTAACAGCAGAGATGTTTGAGCAACACTCTCAACACGTGCAATGTGTCCTCTGTGAGGCCCACTCACTGGAGCCAGTCAGGAGCAGGTGCTGGCAGTGAATGTGGAACAGCCCCTGATTGTCACTGTGATGCAGGTCATCTTGTTCCCAGAGAGAGCAGGTCTCTCTGGAAGACTTTACAACATGCTGCCTGACAGCTCAGCCTATACAATATGAACCATATTAAACAGGGCCATGTTCACACAGTACTTTTTGAGCCTTAGGAGGTTTGAACAAAAAATCCAGTGTTTTGCTTTTTCTCTTAACTAAAACAAAGGACTCTAAAAGGTCACAAGTCCTACCAGCATTTCTGCCTATCACTGTTGCAGAACAGGAGCGAGCTGAACTGGCCTAAAGCTTTGGCCAGAACTTGTGGGGACAGACAGAAGGGGGAAAGAGAATTTTGGTTTTTAACATGCATCATTTATCACGCTGTTAAAAAACAGAGCTCAAGAATTTCCCTGGAGTTGTGGAGGGATGACAACAGAGCTAGTGGCAGATTTTTAGGACTTACAGCCACAATATAGTGCCTTCTTACCAGCACAGTGTTCTGTCAATGGGCATATAACATTACAACTGTTTATGAAGGTGGTTAGTGATAGGACAAGGGAGAATGGTTTTAAATTGAGACAGGGGGAGGTTTAGGTTAGATATTAAGAGAAAGTTTTTCACCCAGACGGTGGTGACGCACTGGAACAGGTTGCCCAAGGAGGTTGTGGATGCCCCGTCCCTGGAGGCATTCAAGGCCAGGCTGGATGTGGCTCTGGACACTATGGCTGGCAACCCTGCATACAGCAGGGGGGTTGAAACTAGATGGTCTTTGAGGTTCTTTTCAACCCAGGTCATTTTGTGATTCTATGATATGATAAAATTAAGTCAAAAGGACTTGTACAACCTGTCAGTTACTGATTTGAAATTCAAGTATAATTGCAAAGCTTCTGATGGTACTCAAACGTGTCTAATTGTCTCCTTCAGCTCATCAGGACTGCTCACACAAGTTAAATGAGGCAGGAGCCGCAGTTTGCAAGATGAAAGGCCCATGGTACTATTTTCTTTGTGGCTTACAGTAAGGGCAGAGCAGGACTGCCTTCTAGCAACCAACTCAAGCACTTCTTGCCGAGATGGACTAATGACATTTTAACCAACGAATGCTACTAGGAAAGTGGAGAGCTGTGGCTGCTGCTAACTCTATTTGTTTTCTCAGACTGCTCCTCAAGCTGTCCATACTTACTTCTGTTGGCTTACATTTGCCTGGGCCTTTCTCGTCTACCAGCTGGTATTTACCCCAGTGTGACGCATGGTAGATAAACTGACACAGAGTATACCCTCTCCCCATTCAGCACTGCTTACAGATCCTTCTTAATATAAACAAACAAACAAATCATGCTATGCAACAGATGTTCATCCTTTTAGAACTGCCTTTTCAGTAAAAAAAAGAGTCTTTAACTAAAATCAGAGGATTTTATAAAGTGTTTCTTTCAGTAGTCACTAAATTAATCCAATATGACATTATAGCTTTTTTACATACTGAGTTGGGATGCAATTTCAGCTTTTGTGTCAATAATATTCTGTTTCCATAATTCAGTTTAAACGCCTCTGAAATTTAACTGGAGCAATAAAGAGAGGGCCAGCCCAAGCCGCTGTCCTCCAGAACAGTCTGAATGCATGTTCAGTTGCCTCCAGTTTCACCTCAGCACCTTTCCTTCACTGCCTTCTGCAGTCCTTTCGTCCCTTTGGCAAACATGTTTGTACACTTGAGCTCTTCTTTTCCAGTTCCAGTGTTGGGAAACTAAATTTGCGAGAGTTTTGGCTTTCATTAGCAAACCATCAGTACCAACAAAACCAAACCACAAGCAACAAAAAAAGCACATCAGTATGCTTTCCAGCGCTGTCGCTAGCTGCCGTCTTCTCCTTCCCTGAGCTTTGTGTGTTTTCAGGGTGGGGGGGGGGAGGGAGATTTTTTTGTTGTTGTTGTTTTTTAATCAGTTAATCTAGACTATTGAGCATTGAGAAGGAAAAGAGAGACAGTCCTTTCATTTTATAATTAGTGGAAATTCAGTAGTAGCATTAACAGCTGTCTCTTTCAAAGAAGCGCTCAGCATCACCCATGCACAACTTACAGCACGGGCTGGGAAGAAACACTGACGACGCATTTCACATCCATACCAGTGACACACTAGCAATGGCTTTGAGCAGGGGACAGTCCAAACCAGTTGCTCAGGCAGGCTAACAGCTTTGTTTTGCTCTTTTCTTGAACGGAACTTTTCATTTTTCACTTTCTGATTAACAACACGGAGGAAAGAGTGCCCTACAGAAGCAGACAGTAAGACAGACAGAGCGTCCCACATGATGAGATCAATTAGGCAATCATTCTGGACATGTTCAGACAAAGAAGGTGGTCTCCTTGGAAACTGCAACCGCATGCACACACACTCAGAATAACTTCTCCCACATTCTATTCTCTGCTTCGTACAACAAACTTGGATGTCAGCTCCGAGGGGCAAGCCGTACATCCAGTGTCTACAGGCTTGTCAGTATTTCAGATCCCATAAAACAGCTCCCTAGGCTCCTCTCCGACAAATTTAGTAAAGATTGGTTTATTAAAAGGGGCATCGGGAGCATGGCAAGGAGCGGGCAGGCATAACTTCCAATGTTTAAAAGCCAAAACTAGGACTGTCTAGAAAACAAGATGGTATAAAAATGCCACTTATAATCCTGAAAGACTTCAGAAAACTCAGACAGAAAGCAGTTGGAGCATGTTACATGTCTAAAATGAAATACAGGCCATAACTTTACTGCTCAGAAAAAGAAAAATCCCACACACTGAGGAGCTGTATGATTTTGCCATTTGATAGAGGGAACAACAATTTTCGTCCATATTTGCAAAAAATATTTCTTCAGAGCACAGTGTCTTTATTCACTAAAAGTACTCTAATACTGAAGCAAAACCAAAACAAAACAAAACGAGAATGGCCCTTCTTCAAAACAGTGATGTAATCTTTAGTGTTATGAGTGATGAAGTGAGATGTTACAAAAATTGGTATGAACTGTATTAACTATTATGCTGACAAAAGGTGGCTATTTGAAACAGATGAGAGCGAGCTTAAAGCCTATTTCAAGTAAGTACAATCACATAAGCCCAGGCTCCCCCAATATAAAATATTTTTGAGTCTCCTGTAACATTAGATACATAGGAAACTTTTAACCATTTTTAATACCCTTCATTATATTCGTTTCTTTGTATTATAAACATACTTACAGCTTAGTCGGTATAACACAGACTTGGTACATTGTACTCAGATGAAACAGAACTGAATGTCATGTTACATGAAATTAGGTGAATCTCTTCCTTAGCCTTCTATTCATAGGCTTCAATTAACCTTAAAATGAACTTGTTTTTTTTCAGGCAAAAAGGCAAAATCTTCTAATTGGAAGCTTTTATAACCACACAGTGCCAACATAAGCACTGAAAGGGCCAACTATCCATAGCAGGAAAAAAAGATGATTTACAAGCACTCCCATTTTACTTCATGCATAGTTCATCACTGTTGTAACTCTCTGTCAGACCTATTGCAGCGACTTCAAAGTTAATGTACAATAACATGGTATGGCACAGGTATCAGTGGAGACCAGATGAACAGTCTTGGGTTGCTTCAGTAACACTGAACTCATTGGCTGATCGTAAACAAAGATACTGTTAATTTAGGGACTAAATGATAATGGAAGATGATGAATTAATCCTCCACACTACATCAGCTAGTTCGGCTGTTAAAGACATTCACTTTTCAGATGCTGTCATTAAGTTTCTTTTTTGCCACCTGAAAGCAGATGCAGATTGGAGTACATAATAAATTGTTACAAGGACTTAAAAAGGACAAAATAGAGACAAATCTGATCTGAATTTAAAGAATCAAACTATAAAAGCTCTGCTCCTCCACAGTTTCAACTTCACGACTTCATCTATTTAATTTTGCAACTGCAACACATCCTGCCTCTGAACTATAATTGGACATATTTAAAAACAAATTCTTATGTTCATAAAACTACAAATAAAGTATTTTCATTAAAGCCAAAAAAGGCCAAAGATATAGAACTGCTGCTGATTTCAGGGAGAGTCTCAAGGGCCTTGGGGTTATCTCATTTCTGCAACAGGCCCAGAGCCATCTATTGCATAAACTTGGGATGTGTTGCTTGTTATCACTGAAGAAGTACAGGGCATTGTGGGAATAAACAGAAGGAGATTCTTGGACCAATTTTCAATGTTACACAGCTAGCCCTGCCACTAAAGAGTAAAACTGATTTGCATGTGTTGTAAATCAAATATCGGTGTGCTTTAAATAACAAAAACTTCTGAAGATGAACTGGTAGGCGTTTGTTTTCAAAATTCACAATTGTTCTTATTTCACTGATGCATTTTTCATACAGGACGGTGGCTCTAAAAACAATAGCAGTCTCCTTTAAACCTCTTCAGGGCACTTATCCATATGAAGCATTAGGAGTTCTGTCCAAGCACAACCTGCCCATTTTAGAGCTTTGTCAGTTCCATTAACTGCGCATCGGTGTCTATGAGCCTCGTCACACAGGCAGACTAAAATATCTAGGGTTTTAAAAGTCCTTCTCGATAATCTGTCACCTTACATTAATACAGCATGTTCACATTTTGATTCTATATCCTCATGCAAGGGTGATCCTACAGTTTGTTTGCAGGGACTGATGCTGATGTCTCTGACCCGGAAGAGGTTTTCCTTATTCCCTGTTATTTAGAAGTCCCTGCAGTCAGGCTTTCTGGCCAGATGAATTGGATAAATGGCAAGAAGCTGCTTGTGTGCAGAAGTCATACATTCATCCATAGACATCTGCTTTATTCCTTTGTAGACTCACACGGCATGACTGCTGGGAGAGTAAGAGAAGGACGTTGATGGTTGAGAATAACCAACTCCTTTCCAGTTTTTTCCTCACTCCTTCTATTACAGACTTTCCTGTCTAGGAAAGCTACTAGCTAATCTGCTGAAATTTCATTTTTCCTTGTTGAAATCTTAACATCCTAATCCATTTAAAAGGAATGTTTGTTTTTGCTATAGTCTTGAAGAACTGAAGAGTCATCATGTGAACACAACTCGTTTTACTTTACCAAACACAGCCAGGAGAGACTGCAACTTTCTAATCCAAGATGCAAAGTCCCTCTGCAAAAACGATGACTTTTACTTGAAATAGTATTTGACAGGTAGGGCTTTGCTGTTTGTTTGTTTGTTGTTCTGTTTATGTTTTCATCCAAGACTCGAAAACCTCACATTCAAATTTTAATTGTGTAGCAGTGAAAACTGCTGTTGGAAATACTAATAAAGAACAGACTGGTACTTGCAGTAGCATGGACATTATTTCTAATCACTGTTAAGCCTGATTTGCAAGTTATCATCAGTCTTCACTATGCTCAACAGCGTTCCTTTGGAGGAATTATTTACAGGAATATGTAATAATCTATGCCTTTGTATATGAAAAGTAGATGTTCCCTACTCTGAAGAGGAGATGTGATGCATAGGACAGCATAAATCACATTAAGAGAGTTAGTGGAGGGCAGCCTGATCTCAAGAGTCCCTGATGAATCCATGGGAGCTCACAGGGCCAGGCAGACCTCAGTGTAGGCTTTAATTTTGCACCAGAATTCTTACATGCTTTATAAAGGGTTTCTTGTATTTTTTACAGATTACAAAACTGATGCTGATGCAAATTACGGGTAAGTAATTTAATCAATGTTAGCACAAAGAGGTCTACAACAAAGCTGTGAAAGGACTTATTTCTTCTTACTGTATTAAACGCAGGCCTTCCCAGTTATTGCAGCCTCCTAAAGACCAAAGTTAAGAATTGTCTAAGTGTATGTAACACTTTCAGAATGAATCCTCACACATGAGGGACGATTTGGTGCATTTCTGCTGTAGAAGCTCATAAACATAGCATTAAAAGATATTTTCAAAAACAGCACACTTTCTACTATTAAGCATTCTGAAAAAAACATTTAATTAAGGTGATAGAAATTCACACTTAGTACTCCTGTCTCAAAGAATATAGGAGTAGGCAAAAACATGTAATACCGTGTTTTTGGTTAGGTAAACACTGTCGCCTAGAAGCTTGCTCAGAACCAGGAATCCCATGACAGAAAAAATGGTTAAATAAAAAGGTGAAAATTGCTCCTCCTTTACAACATCATGTACGTGCTACTGTACTGACTTGTTCAGAAAAGCTCTTAAGTAAAGGAAATCATACTGAAAACAAAGTACAAGTATTTGGCATAATGTAAGCTTTACTGTAAACTCAGTGAAAGCAATGAAAAAATGTACTACTCAAATCATATTAACAGCTACCCTTCTACTGCCTCAGAAGTTACAGTATATCACCTATTCTTTCATGACTGTATACCCATATGTCTAGGCATTCTAGTTTTGTATTTATGGAAAAATACAGAACTCCATTTTATTGCCAAAAATTTCTGCACGCTTTCCATTCTTTCCTACCCTGTTGAGTCATGTAGATGAAAGGATGGCATAGGTACTGCATTAGGATAGACACTTTTTCTATCCACACTGCAGACAAAAGGAGGAAAACTAAATGGGGCATAACTAGGAGCTTAACTAAATGGGTTTCTCAATGATGGAAAAATGCTCATCAGGTGCCTTCTTGGTAGATTAATGCTAAGTTTTTGGATAACTCTGTGATGAGTCATCTCGGCATGATTCTGCTCCTACCTTCTAAAGATGGCCTGAGAAGAACTTGGCAATGAGTAGCTTGACCAGGTTGCTTCCTACTACTTCCATTTTCTTGGGCAGAAAGAAAACTATCCTGATTTAAGTCTGAAAAATATCTTGTGCTTCTCACAGAAAACAAAACAAAACACCTGAACATGTTGCACTCTAGACTGCTGAAAAGGTGAGCATATGTTCACTGAAGTTAATGAATAAAAATAATTCTAGAGGTTTCAGTCAGTTTTGGATTAAGTGATCGAAGCCTTCCTAAATGATAGATCAAACCAGAAACATCTGAGGTGGCATCTTTCTTGTAAATCATTTAAGCTGTAAGTTAAATAACGCACTGTCAACTTTTAGTTTCAGAAAGTCTCTTAACAATGAACTCAGAGGAAAAAAATAAGATGAAAGCTGAACCCCAGGAGAGCTGTGTACTTTTCATTCTAATGAGACGTAAGAAATATAGCAAACTGGATTAGCTCACAGTGTGGTACAGTGCTAGGATCCAAATTTCAACTCTTTGTAACATCTTTGTTGAGGCACTCTCATTCAAGCATTCTCATTAAGAAACATCTCGGAAGGCTTTCAGAAGACATGTCTTCCCATCTTAGAATGATAAAGAATTATTCTCCAGCTGTATACAGTAGTAAACAGTTACTACAAATTCTAACAGTGTTTGGGTTTGGAAGGGATCTCAGGAAGTCTCTGGTCCCACCTCCTGCTCAGCATAGGAACACATAGTAGGTTACATTCATCCAGTTGGGTTTGAAATCCTCTAAATGTGAGGACACCACAACCTCCCTATGAAGCCTGTGCCACTGCTTGGCTGCCCTCTTGGTGAAAAAGCTTTCCTTACACGGAGTCTGACCTTCTCCTTTCAGTTTACATTTGTTATCTCTATGTCTTTTCACCATCCACTGCTGTTAAGTCTCAATAACCTCTTCCTGGATACTGAAAGGCAGCTATTAGACACTGCCTGTCTCCAGAGCTTTATTCTGGGCATGACAGACCCAGTTCCCATATCCTTTCCATAAGCAGCAGTCCCAACCATATTGATGGCCCTTTGGTGAGCTCTACTGCTTACCAGTGCCTTTCTTCTATGCAAGGGCTGTAAACTTGATGGATTTTTCTAGGTGAAGACTAAAGAATGGTATGTAAGGTGAAAGGTTGTATCTTCCCTCAGTCTACTGACTATGTTCTTGCAAATACAGCCAAGGATATCTGTATTGGAGGCAAGGATACTTAGAAGACTTTTAAAATAAAGTCTTGCTAAAGTTACGATAAATTATATCTACCACTCTTCCTTCCTCATCTACAGCTTCATCCAGCTGTTTTATCATGGAAGGCAATTAGTGTAACCTTGATAAATCCATGTGAAGTGTTTCCAGTCAATTTCTTCTCCTCTCGAACAATATATTACTGTTTATTATTTACTCAGGGCCCTAACATGCCATCAGTGTGTGGAATGCAAGTAGAAGGTGACAGGCTTTGTCAATGAACTTAGCAGCACAACTGCTGCTTCAAGAAATACTATCATGTCTGTACACACTGTGACCAAAGTTTCTCTGCACTATATAAAGCTTTGCTGATCAGCACTTGCCATAGTATTCAGCTTCAGTCAGGAAAAAATGTGTATGCACACATTGACACATGTCTACAAATCCATGTATGTTTGTGTATAAAATTAAAAATATATACCAGTCATTTTTCATCCTCCATTTTTCATGAGTTGTTAAAAATCAGTTTTCATTCGTTTTGTCAATTCTGATTTGCTGAAGTATTTTAAGCACACGGCTGTACTACTATGCAAAGATTAAGACAAAGTATTTCATATTGATTTCAAAATAATAAGTATTAATAACCAATTCTAACATATATACACTATGTACTACTACTATATGCACTTCAGCTCTCAAAAAATACTCTATAACATTCAGTATGCAGTTAACTAGTAACAGTTGCGTGCTGCAGTTCTGGCCAATAAAGAATTAGAGATGATCAATTAATTAAATGTCTCTAAAACAAAAGCATAGTAATGAAATATATACACTTTAAAGATAATTTCCATAGAAAAGCACAGATTTATTTAATCTCAGTAAATTTCTACAGTCTTTTCCCACAGAGGGATATTGCCTGAAATGAAAAATAACACATGCAGCATGGGGTTCTTTTTAGCAACTCTTATACCTGCATGCTCTTGAGACTACATTCTTGTTTCTGCTGGTAGGTGTTATATAAATTTGTAATACAGACCATCTGATAAGTGCTTTCCAAGACTGCTTCTTCCATATGAACAGAAATAAATCCTCAACACGTGGATGTCACAGCATAAAAATGGTAATTGAAAACCAAATTTAGAAGACAAGTATCTGGAAGCAACATAAACATAAAACACTTTAGTAGTCTACATCTGACTAAGATAAGAATTGCTGCCAAAAGCGATAAACTGACCATAGTGTGAAAAATGTAATATAAAGCAAGGGAAAGCTGACCTTTCTAAATGTACTAAGTTTTCCAAATGTCTAACTCTATCAAAAGGATTCAGGTTGCCACATTTTCTGTTCACGCTTGTGTCTTGATAAACACAAGTAAGCTAATTCATTCTCATAAGCATATGACAACTGTGAAACACTCACATTTTGTACCATTAAATACTGGGGAAATTAACATCACTAAGTTGAGAAATTCACCATGATTTCTACCTTGGTGTCTTGAAGGAAAACATAGTTGAGAATGAATTGTCTTGACAACCCATTCTGTGTTAGTCACAGTAATGGCAAGATTACATTTTTCTTTCTAAGATTTTAGTGCATCTTTGTCACACATGCAGTTACTGACAAACAGATACACGTCAGTTACTTCTGATGTGAACCTATGACAGAATGAAATTTACTGTGCCTTTCTATTTTATTCTGTCTTTTCTGTGTGCTACTTTATTTTAAATATATTGATTGCATCTTGGTTAATGGCTATGGATTTATTTTCAAATTTTGTCTTGCTTCTGCACTCAAGAACGAAGTAGTCCCCTGTTGATATATAACATGAGGGATTTTTTATGAAGTGACTGAAAGTCAAAGCAGAATCTCTGTGAGATATAGTAGTACAAACTGTTTGCTCAGTTTTCCAGGAGCATTTTAATAAAAGTTATTAAATTTCAGTTACATCACTCAGATCTCCACTTCAGAAGAAGCTGTACCTAGAAAAACATGCACAATTTTAACATACTGCATTCTCAGAAGCCACCTCTACGGGGTAGTTTAGGCACCTTTACATTAGCTGCACAGAAGTTTGCAATATGAATATTAAAAAAAAGCACTAAATAGTGCTTTCTGTCTACAAGCAAATTTTTGCACTTTGACAATAGTGCATTTCAGAAGTTTGAGACAGTTAACAGACCCCATGAAGAGTCTTTCAAAAACAGTGCCAAGCACTTCAGTTAGTAAGCTTTTAAAAACTTAATGTTTGAGAAACATCAAAATGGGAAATGGCAACAGCAAACAAAAGCAAATGATAAACAACAGTGGGATTTATTTTTTGTTTAGAAGGTCAGATGACACTGCAGTTGCATCTCTCAACCTTTGTCAAGAATAAGGCAAAAGATTTTAAAAACACTGTAAAAAGACAGGGAATCATAGAATGGATTGGGTTGGAGGGGACCTTAAATATCATCTTGTTCCGACACTGTTCCATGGGCAGAGTTGACAGCCATTAGATCAGGCTGCCTAGGGCCCCATCCAATCTGGCCATAAAAGGTTCCAGACATGGGTTATCTTCTCTGGGCAGCCTGTTTCAGTGCCCCACCACCTTCTGATTAACATCTTCCTCATAACACAGAACCTAAATCTCCTACCTTCTAGTTTAAATCTGTTTCCGCTTTAAACTGTCACTACCTATCCATGTAAAAAGCCTACCCCTCTCCTTTCTATTTTTAAGCTCCCTTTGAGTATTGGAAGGCTGCATTAAGATCTCCTCAGAGCTTTCTCTTCTCCAGGCTGAACAAGCCCAGCTCCCTCAGTTTTTCAGCACAGGAGAGATGTTCCAGCCCTCTGATCATCTTTGTGGTCCTTCTCTGGACCTGCTCCAACAGCTCCACATCCCTCCTGTGCTGAGGGCCCCAGGCCTGGGTGCAGTACTCCAGATGAGGCCTTCTGAGGGCAAAGCAGAGGGACACAATCACCTCCCTTACCCTTCTGCCCACCCCTCTTTAGATGCAGCTCAGGATACAGTCAGCAATGCAGCCTATTACACTGAAGTTAGCTGCACAACATGCAGCTCTTCATTTTAAGAGCATGTGGAACAGCCCAGGGCTTGGTACATAAAAACCAAACCAAAACAAACAAAAGAAAAAAAAACACCTTATTTTCTGTAATCAAACTTCTCTTAAATAATAAACCTCTGTATGCAGGCACTGCTCCTTCTTATAGCATTGTTTTTAAGTAACTGGTATTTTTACTCCTTTCTAAAGGCAAAAGTAGTCTGGTCAGAAAAGATAAGGCAAGTGCAAAACAGGTGAGTGAATGGCACAACCAAATCATTCATGAGATACTCAGTTCATGCATCAGTGCTCCCTGCACATATTTAGATCAGCATGAAACACAACAGCCTTTAATCACTAATAGATATGATCTGTGAGCTACACAGCTTTACGTAATAGGCTAGACCTAACTATGTATGCAGAAAGTGGAAAAGAGGGTTCAGTTCTCTCCTTATCTTTAGGCTGCACTACAACCATTGGTACAGCAACATCAGCCAGCAGAACAGAAATGTTGAAGCCATGCTATTCTTCAAAAACAGATATGAGATTGATGGTAAGAATAAAGTGAAATCACTATGAAAGCAGGTTTGCAGGCTGGTGAACAAGATTCTCTCTAAGAATAAACCCCTCTGGTAGTTCTTGTCCACATTCCCTATCTTAAGACCTCTCTCCAGGAAAGCAATCTGTATGAAATTCTGAGTAAGCAAAATGCATAAGTGGTGTGGGAATTCTAACAGCAAACTAAAACACTGGCCTCATTTCTGGGCTGCGCTCCTTGATGTTCAAACACAGGCAGAGAACCCTGGAAATCTTCTCCAGAGTTCTTTGGACAAGTGTGGACATCCCTGGGCATGTTGGAGACCTGGCTGGCTCCATGCAGCTACTGCTCAGAGGGTAGTGCTAGAACATACCTAATTCATGACTTGTTTCCCCAGCTCTTCTAGGAGCATTACTGCCACTTTCTTAAGAAATATAATGAAAAGGTAGTTGACAGTACCTTTGTACAAGCGTGACTGCAGTCTTGTAACTCAAAACTTGACCAGCTTTCTAGAGTTTATGACTATGTTATCTGAACAAAATAGACCCACCTTTCCATCCCCTCAAATCCTTTCTGTAGATGCAAGCATTTATTTCTAGCATTCAGTGACTTACTGGAGAAAATGTAAGTGAAATAGGAGTTACTTTTCAGATTGCAGAATGTGCAGAATATGATTAAGTCTTAAAACTCTGATCAAAATGAACCATAGGATTACTTGTAACTTCTTGCGCTAAAAATACTATTTGTTGTCAAAAACATCATGGAATAAATCAAAGACATTATGAATTTAAAAATGTAGCCCGATTGATATTTCAAAATCAGAATTCATTTTTGTCTTGTCCTTAAATATGGTATAAGATTGAGTAATAATTCAAGTCTCAGAGGCAGCAGGGGCATGAGAAGTTTAATAAACTTCTGTGTTGGTTTAATCATTGACTTCCCATAGAGACACTGCTTTACTAGAACAAGAGAAGAATAAAATCCACTTCTTAAAATAAATAAATAAATAGATAAATAAAAGCAGAAGAGAAGGAAAAATGTTATGTTTCATGTTACCTTTCATAAGTTCAGCAGCTAAATGCTACTATGAAACAAGCCAGAGTATTTAATGAGACAGAAACCAGCAAATAATACTTTTCATGGGACTTAGTTATTCACTACACTTTGTATTTAATGTAAGAAAATGATTGCCTATAGGTCTATAAAAAGGTACAAAGCAGAAATGTGCTCATTTGGGAGAAACTATTGCTGTTTACACCTCAGAATTAAATTTAAAAACCAAACTAGTTGGAGCAAACAGAGTCTTTTCATTTCAGCTGAAAGGTAAGGGTAATGCCACGAACTAGTATCTACATGAAATATAACCTATGCTGTTTTAAGCAACTACTATTGAAGTTTGGTTATAAATAAGGTAAAGTTAATAAAAATCTGTCCCTACCATTTAACATGTCTTACTCTGTGCTTGATGTTTTCATTTAAATCTTTAAACAGATCGTTCTCACTATTTTTTACATCAAACTCTTTTTATAATGGTACCATTGAACATCACTTTTAGATTTCTTCTTCCTTGTTTACACTTTGGCAGTCATGTGTCTTGCCATAATTTTTGCTAAAGTTTGTACTACTCACTCACAAACTTTACTTTTCAAGTCTTGCCCTGACAATCTTTTCCATTCTGTATTACTCAATGCCTTTCCACCATATCACACTAGATGGCCATGAAATGTCTACATGCTAAGAAAGCTCATGTGAATCAGAATCCTTCTTTTCCAATGATGCTAATTAAGATACCATATTGCCAGCGCAATTTCACATTTGATTCCATCTTTCTTCTCCCCTTACACATAATGGATCTCAGTAATTTGGCTTTTCTGCTTGCTTTTCCTTGTATGTTCTGTTTTACAATTCCGTCTCACAAGTTAAAGTGCATGCTTTCATTTCATCAAGTTACTCATCAACATGCCATCAAGTGATACATCTCACCCTGCAGTCCCCTTGCACAGAATATGAAAAAGCTTTTTTGCTTTCCCTTCCTCAACTCTGATATCAGCCTTCAATGTGAAATCTTCTTGCACAATATACATTGATCCTTGTGTACAAGGCAGTGTACTCAGGGATTATTCTTGAAACAAAGTCTCTATTTTTAAAACTTGAAATTTTTGCTTGAGTTTTGCTATATCCATGCAGAACAGAAGCCAAAACTATGTAACTTTGCTCCTACAAAACTTCATGTCTTATTCAAATGTAAGGCATGTTCTTACTGGCCTTTCTACTTGCAACTCTAACAAACATTGTTTTTGCCTTTCTGTAAGACTACTAATGGCTCATTTAGAAAGAAATATGCTTTTTAAAAAAGAAATAAAAACATATATTGTATAATCTGTGTCAAGGCCAATGTGTAGTCATCCGCTCTATTAGCATTTTACCATCATTTAAAACCAAATCCATAGTACTGTATCTAAAGTAAGAGAGGTTACTTACGAAGTCACATGCAGAAGGAAGCTGCAGACTAACAATTGTGTACATCTTTCAAATCATTAAAAGTCCTGGGCTATAAGTTATGCAGTTAGACCTGGAAACAAAACAGGAAAATGCTATCCAAAATACTGATGCTGAATAGCTCTGTCCAAGGAAGAAAGTAAATGTGCAAATGACAGAAAAGAGATTTTAAGAGCAGTCATTCAAGCTAACACCTTGTGTTAAGATGTTTTACCATTAAGCCACCCCCAAAGTGTTCCACAGAAGACCCAAGGTCTCCACTTCTGTACAATATCAATTGCAATGACTCAAGGAAAGCAAATCCCAAACAGCTTCTAAGTCATGCAGAAGTGTTTTATAATGTTGTATTCTTGGAAGAGGAGAGAAGAAATACAATACAAGCAAGTATCTTGTAATTCAAAAGGGAAGTATATGAGTTGCATCTTTCTCTCAAGCCTCTTAAGATTTTTCTGCAGTTTTGTGATTTGGAGGTTCTTTTTTAAAATGCATTTTCTGTAGTTTTATTGTTGTTGATTTTTTTTTTCCTGAATTACTGGAAGTAGAAGCTGAATCACCTTGATTCTCTTGCTCTTCAAGTTGAGCACTGAAAAATCTGTCAAACAAAAATGAACCTATCCCTGGACAAATTATTCTTGCAGCTTTCGGGGTTGTATCTGGAAACTTTTCTCTTTAGCCACTGAAAACTGAGTGAGTGATTCTGCCCCTGGGAAGGTATGGTCATCGGCAGTCACATAATATTAGCATTCAACATATCCATGAGTGATCTCATCTTCCTACAATCCCAGGGTATCATTGTTTTTCCACTTTTCCAACATTCTTCTGTCTGAATTGGCATTGCAGTTCTTACCAGCATTAGTCAAGAATTTAAACTTTCAGAAAACTTGTACACACATACAGAAAGAGTCACCTATACAGTCCAGATGGGAAAGCAGTCATAGGGGTCTTCGGCATCTTCCTGTATATAGAGCAGAGCTCAAACAAACAGTAGTGTTTGGTCTGATAGATTTTGAAAATAAGAACAATTTTAACTTTTCTGAAGAAGCGCATACCATTTCTACTCTCCAGTACAACTCAAATGTCCACAGGGGCTATTGAAAACTACTAACAAAAAAAAAAAAATAAATAAAAATGAAAGCTTCTAAACAAGCTAAAAACACTTATTTTCAAAAGTCAGTGTGTATGCACACAAAGAATGCTCATGTATCCAAACCAGCTGCAGGAGAACCAATATTCTTTCTTAAAATCATTCGTATTACACATAGCTGAGAGCTGGGCATCTTCTGACTCACAACTTATGCTCATTAGTTGTTGAATGGAACCAAACTTATGCTTTGGCACTGGATGGTTTATGTCACAAAAACAATGAAAAGCAGAAGGAATTTAGATGATCATTACTGCAGTAGCAATAGTCTTGTGTTTATGTCTCACTAAGGAATTACTGAGGTACCAATGAGTTCTACACACAACAAAAAGACCCATCACCATGCTCATGTGACATTGTACTACTGTTCTGGTTAAATATAATGGTAAAATGTTCTCTAACAAAAGAAGAAGCATCCTCTATCCAATTACTGGCCCAATCCCAATATGCTCAATCCTGGGACACCCTATGGGTTCACAACAGAGACATATCACAGACACTAACACCAAAAACACATTTGTTTTACTTCTCTTCCAAAACAGCATTATGGTTTTCCCTTTTCAGGGACTCCGGTGGTAGAAAGGGGTTACAGTTTGTTGCCTTTTCCCAACTCAGAATTGGGCAATGAACATCTTAATTTTAATTCACTTGTGTTCCTAGTGGAGCTTTTATAACCATTCCACACATTTGTTGGAAAACCATGCATTGTTTTGTTGACATCAAATTTTCCAGTTTGGACAAGAGCTTAAGAGCAGTTCCCAGAGGTGAGAAACTAACACAGTGAGGGCTCCAGAAAGCTGTATTTCATACAGAAGATACAGATCCCCACAAGTAGGAAAGAGATTTGCTTGTCTGATTTGAATTTATACTGCTGAACTTTATTGGCCTTATGGTGTCAGCAGACATAACCTAATTTTAACATGTTTAACATTGAGGAGATTCCTCAAATCCAACCTGTGGACAATACTTTCCAGGTTTGTTTTTACTATTCCCAGCGTAGCATAAAAGAAAAGGGAAGTAAAGGCTAAAGACTAAAACATCTGGAAAGCACCTGTTATAATTTGTTGTGCTGCCATTTGCATTAGGAACTTTTAAATCCAGTTGTAGCACTGCAAAACACAAATTGAAGCTTTATTGCTGCTAAGTTGTGAAGGCAGTTGTACAGAAACTGTGGCTTGCCTAGTCAAAAACATTCATTTCTTCTAAAGTTTATGCAAAAGCAAAAAGTAATTTATATTTCTAATGTGACCTAGATTAAATTTAAACTAAGGGAAAACATACAGGAAAACCCAAAAGCCATCTACTGAGAGCAAATTCTAAACGTTAAAAGAGAAAAATAACAATACAATAGATATCTCAATAATAAAACACTGCAAACATAATTTTCTCCAAGATCTAAGACTTAACACATGCTTCCCCCAACAGAAGGCTGTACCAGTGTAGTACAAAAGCAATGTGATGTTCAGTAACTAATCCCAGTCCTTAGCTGGACTGTTTACAATGTTTTTCCAACGTGACAACCTCCTTATCAAAGCACCACCCAAATATGATAAAAAAGAGATCTGCCAGAAATGTAAACAAATGCTAATTTGATAAATTCACTCTGAGTTTTACAGTTAACCCAGATAAAGATGGGGTGTAAGACAGCAGTAGCTCCTGTTTCTATTTTACAGGCTGATCCATTGCATTGTATTTTGTCCAAATCTAAATACTCTGCTCATAAGAACAATTAAAATGAAAAAGGAGACAAAAATATCCACAAACTTTAGCAAAGAAATAGTTTTGCAGGATGAAAAATAAGCAATATTTAATTTATTCTTCATAAATTCACTAATATTCAAAAAATCATTTTACTTTGTAAACTGCGATTCAAAGTTATTCACCTCTTATTTTCTAACCCTATCTACATACATCTCACTTTTTATTATGGTAAATAAGTGTTGCTATCTGACAGCTTTCCTTTTGTACTACAGCTGCTTCAAGAGAAATAAAAATTGACTTTAGGACAGTGAGTCTTTGAAAAACAATACTTTAATGCTTCTATTTTAGTGTGAGCTGTGCTGCTTCTGTACTTTCTCTATGACAGAAGACAGCACAAACTTCACACTCAATACAGTTTGTCAACTGGAAGGTAGGATTTGGGCTTAATGTCCATTCTACTGCTGACATATTGAAGGTAACTCTTCAGACACTGTGTAAGAAGTTTTCTTCATTTAGGTTGGCCATCAAAGGAAAAGCCCAGAACTGCAGAGCTTCTCAGTTTTGTCTGATAACACATCTGCTACAGACTACTTATTAGAGATAGGTGTCACTGCTGTTTAGTGTTTAAATAATCTCTACTGGGAGGCTTACCAAGCTTGTAACAAAGTTTTTTATAAACCTAAAAGTAACGCCACAACATACAGCTGGTTCTTGAAGACAAATGCAGCATATAATAGCTGTTTTTAGTAGAAGTCCAAATTCCTTCTATGACCTTAAATAAAAGTCAACAACAACAACAAAAAAAAACCACAACCATGGTAGACCTGTTAGTTCCTACAAGGAAATAGAGCTGAATAAAAAGAAAGGAAGCATCAGTTTTCTCTTTTGTTTTATTACTAACAGGATGATAACTAGCACTGTATGCAAAATACTTAACACAGTCTTAGGTGTAACTTCTAAGTGTAACTTTTGCAATCAGTTACTTACAAGGCAGTTAGGCTGGCATGATGTACCAGTGGTGGGAAGAACAGCCCCTTCCCCACACTGCTTTCCATTGTCTCTATAACAGAGAAAAGCAGACTAAGAACTGTGCCAACATGGGCAGCTGGGTGAGGAAAATGAGGCTGCCCTTCAGATCTGAAATTGAGTGAGCTCCCACATACAACCCAGATGGTTTTACAGTCCATAGACTGAACTTTAAAAGAATAAACATTCTCAGGCATTTTGTAGGAGAGAGTTTTCAGGGTCTAAAATTGTGCTAGGGAGCACACTTTCAATTTATTAGCATGTGATGATATCCACTGTTCAAGTCACCTGTATCTTGGCCCCAGTCAGTTTGGCAGGTTAGATGTTGACTTGCTTTCCAGATAGACTTGGATGTTGGTACCTGGTTCCTCAGCACAGAAGAGGAAACTTGTGTTGGAGATCCAGGAGGATGAGCTCAGTGTCAGCAGCCCATCAGAATGCAAACAGGCATCTATATAGAAAGACAGTCTTGATAGAGAAATCTACTCTAAGCTTTATTAAAAATCACAGGGTCCATGAAGTTTCAAGGGGAAGTGGAAAAAAAAAAAAACTAAGTATTTCCTTAGAGACTCCTATGTCAATTAAAGGGAACATAAACATCTGCGGGCCTAATTTAAAGAACAGCTGACTCCTTGGTTATGACTGCTACCCTGTTCTTGCCTGAGTTGTATGTACTGAGATGCAGGACATACTTCGTGTGAAGTTTGTTTTTCTTGCACAGAAAGTTAAGAACTTAAAGGAGATATGTAAGTGCAGTGCACTGAGCAAATCTCAACTCCCTTCAGAGACATGAGGGGAAGAGAAACAAGACAGGTCACTGAAGCAAACCCAGAACTTTGGTGATATCATCTGCACAGCCTCTAAAAGCTGATACAATCCAATGCCACCTACTATTGAAAAGTTATGAGAGGTTAGGATTTACTCAACCATTTCTATGAAAAGCTGTACAGATGCTCCTGCTTAGCAAAGCTGTAAAGAGCAGCTTCCAATCTGTTTCTAGATGAGGTTCCTACCTATGTCTGTTCAGATGAAGTGACCAAGCTTATAAAAATTGGTATTGTAGTATTCAGCACTTTGGATCCCAAACAATTTTGATGTTTATTTTATAACTGAAAAAAAAACATCCCGTTTATTTGTAAGGTTTAATAATATGAAGACGGTAACAAAGATAATTCAAAAAGTTATTTGTAAAGGGAAACTCACCAATAGTGATGCCTTAGCTGGAAAAGCTGGGGCAATCTCCACCAAGGAGCAATCTTAAAGAGATGCTGCCTCAGTGGCGGTCAGCCCTTAAATGAGGTCTTACAGGTGGTGGAGACAAATTCCATCCCTTCTGGGAGCACAGCTAGATTACCCTCACCTGTGCTCCCACAGCTGACCCAACACTTGCCTCAGCTGATTAATCAGAGGTTCAGGCTGTGATTACCAACTTCCCATACATTATTATAATATAAACAGTAAGACTGTGAAAGTACTTGAGCTGTATTCTGCTGTGGGCATTAGCCACAACTAGTCAGCTAATTTCCAACTGGAGATTCTTATGGCCAGTGAATGCAGCACTGAAAGAAGGCGGAGTGGTTTTCAAATTGAACCCTTTGCTGATTTGTAATAAAATGAATCTGTAAGTCATTGAGAGAAAAAAAAAAAAACAACAAAGATAGGGAAGGGAATGAATTAAACACAAAATTCCAAGGATGTCATGCTTAGTCATTCTTCCAACCATTAACACACTTTGGAAAGAATTAGCACTCATGCACAGTACAGAGACGGTCTTGTAGTTACTGCCTTTTTACAAAACTACAAACCACAGAAGTCTCACAGAAAAAGGAACATCTCATCTTCTGCGCTGCTGCAGCAGTCCCTGAGACAGAGAGAGACTACAGGATTGCAAGGGGTGCACTGTAACAAGGACTGAACTACAACACTGACAAGTGTTACATCAGACTTCTAAGTCTGTCAAGAGGTACAAATTTTACCTCTATGAGTAAGTTTAGAGTAAAATGCTACATATCTGTATTGATTTCTGAATGGGAAATTTTACTCTGGAAATAAAAACATCAGTGACAGGCTGTGTGTTTTACTATTTGTCTAGCAGTACTTAGTTGTCACAGTTAGGGATCAGAGCACTGCCACTTTGAGTATAAGGAGCAGCACTTGTAAGTATGGTTGCCTACAGTCACTGGACACTCAAATCAGTGGAGAGGCTCTGCCATGGTTCTTTCTGTTCATTCTCAGTACAGAGAAATTTTGCCCAAGGAAAATAATAGTATCCATGTCAGCTGAGAGAATGTTTTCTTCCTTTTGGTCCTTTCCAAAGAGATAAACAGATAGAGCTCTCTCATCTTTGAAAGAGAATTTAGTACTGAAGCAGAACCGTAACTTAAGTTGTACTCTCAAGTCAGTTATAATGGAATACTATATCTGCCATCTTGTTCACGTGTTTTCCTTTATATCTCTTAATTCCTACTTGTGGGTAGCAACTCTCATTTAACCTATCCAAAAGTATGGAACTCATTCCTTAACACTGCAGTGTTGAAGGTTTACATAATCTCTGTATCTGTTCAGATGCAGTTAAGCTGCCAACGAATGGACTGACTTGCACCAATTTTTGTGAAAATGTCTGTAATCCAGACACTTGTGCAGAAGAAATAAATACAATTTATTCACTAAAACTCTCTTACACTGAAAAATGAATAAACATTCTGGTGTCTCAAACAGTTATTAAAAACAAATTGGAAGAAGTGACTTCTGAAAAGTTGCAGCCACATTATCTGCTCTTGCAAACTGTGTTGGCCTTTCCTTTTCATCCAATAGTTGATGTCTCTAACAGACATATATTTCTATAACATACATACATCTCTTCTCCTATGTAATCTAGTAACTCCATTTACTGGCATTGTATTATAAAAGCACAATTGCATGAGATGCAAAGAGAAGCATAAATCAAAAGAATGTACATGTGCATTACATTTGGGACAACATAACGATAAAAATTAAACTGTCTTTTTCCAGTTTGTCTATTCATTTAGCTAAACCCTTTAAAGAATGCTAACAGCTCTCCTTACCCACTTCCCTTTTTGTCTTTTTGGTGGCTTACCACAGATGACTTTCATCTGGCCTATAATGAAACTATTTGATGACTGCTTGTCATATAATTACTCAAATACATTTTAGGATGTAAGCACATCTGTAACTTTCACAGTCTCTAAATTTAAAAGGTTCCTGTTTCTTGTTAAGGAAAGTGGGAGATGATGCAAGTGGCTCTCTTATGAATGGAGTCATTTCTTCATTGTGAAACAAGGTCTACAGGGCAGTTCATGGCTATAAACATAGTAAAAATAAGCATAGGAAAAGATATAGAATGTAACCTAGGAATGGGATCAAACACTGAAATCTTGGTTGTAGTGAACCAATACAAGCATAAAATCAGAGAGTTTGAAATGGGTATCTGATGGATTTTTAAATCTACACACTTCAAAGTTAAATTTAAATGACAAGAAACTTAACCATAATGAAATGTCCACTTTAAATAAATGCAATGTAAATCTCAGTCCAGTTCCTACCAAAGTTAGTAGATGATTTGCTGCTGACTTCAGAGGGACCAGATACAAGGCTAGCACACTTGTTTATGTTCTCATTCCACCAAATATTTCAGGGGTGTTTTAAAGAATTTTTGTAAAATTCCTGTAAATGACTGCCTGGATATTCTTATTTCAGTTAAAATTATATTTATTTCATCTAGATTATGTCAAGAAAGTGAACTAAGCTGAAATAAAAGCTATTTCTTTAACCTAGAATGAAACACACCAAGCATTAAACTATTTGTTTATATTTTCATGGATATTGTTCACGCTTCACTGGTAGAGCAATTCCAGAATATATATGTATGTATATATATATATATATATATGTATGTATTGCACAGAAAGATGTCAGTCAGAAACTGAAAGAGCAGTGTGTCCCCTGAAACAGTATGAAGTTTGACCAAATCAGTTTCATTTTGTCACTACAAAGAGTGACCGAAAAGCCCCAAACAAACAAACCCAAACGAAATAACAAGAACAAAAAAAAACCCAAACCAAACCAAAACAAAAAAACAAAACAAAAAACCATGGTGTGAAGCTGTAACAACAAGAAGCTGCATTATTGTTTGAAAACTAAAGTGACAATTACTAGCAAAAAATTATTTCTAACACAGAGGATTTAATGGATTGACTTTTTACACAGTCTGACAGTGACGGGACAATGGGGAATGGCTTTAAACTAAAAAAGGGGAGATTTAGGTTATATGTTATGAGGCAGTTTCTTATTCATAGCATGGTGAGGTGCTAGAACAGTTTCCCAAGAGAAGTTGTGGATGCCCCCAGTTGGGTGGGGTCTGGGGTAACCTGATCTAATGGCTGGCAACACTGCCTATGGTATGGGGATAGGAAAAAGTCAATCCTTAAGGTTCTTTTCAACCTAAGCCAAGCCATTCTGTGATTCTATGACACTGATTCCTCCAGGAAAAAAGAAAAAAAAAGAGAGAGAGAGAGAGAGAGAATGAAAATGCCTTTTCTACTTCCTGGGAAGGAAACCTTCTCCTTGCAGAAATGAGCACACTGTAACAGAATAATTCTATTTCAAAAGAGATGTTGCTGGTCTGTAAGCAAACCTGAATACTTTGTATCTACTATTGTTAAACATCTGCCTCACTGCAGCAGCATCTCTGAAAGAATATAGTGCAAGAGGAACAGAAGCTGGGAATTTATTTATAAAGCTTATTTGAGTTATAGAGTTAAATATTCAGAAACAGCTAAAAAAATTCATCTTTGTGAAGAAATGCGTAATTATTTTGTGGCTTTTACTGCAATGATAGAAACAGACATATTTTATCAAGAGAGTAAGTGGAAAATCCAGCCTAAATGCTTTTAAAAATCTCTCCTCAGGCTGTGTCAACTCAAATATTGTTTGGATTCCTCCTATCCCCATCTCCCCTCTTTAACAGCACACTGGGCAAGTCCACTAAAAGTAAATGTTAAACCCAAATTAAAAAAAATATAAAATAATAGCACTGGATTGAGGCATGCATAATTCTATTGGTATTTCTCTCCTAATGATGGCGTACTTACTATTTACATACTCTCCAATTCCAAACAGATTTGTAAGCAGGTTGTTTTGGTAATAGTGATAAGTAAAAAAAAAACAACTCCCCAGACTAGAATTGACTATTTCCAGGAACATGAATAAAAAAGTTCTTGGGCAGATACTCACCTCCTTCCTCTGGAATCAGACAAACAAATGGATCTTCCCCTGACTTCTCCTTTCTACAAAGCAAATGCAAAAAGCTCACAAACGTACTGAATTACTGCAATTATTCAGGAGTCAGACAGTTTAGCTATTTAGTGGTCTGGTGATCCATTTTGCCATCAGAATCACTGAATGCCTTCGTTTTCTCCCATCCTTGCTTGCCACACAAAAAGACCTTTTGTCTCCCAACTACCATTAGATACACCATGTGATGCTGATGTCTAGTTTACTGCATTCATAACCTCTCTTTGACAGTAACCTTACAGTAATAACAGCTTTTGTTTACACACGAGATAAGCTGCCATAAAATGACTCTAGTAAAGTATTTATTTGTTATAGTCTTTCTCAGTGGAAATAACTGCATGTGGAGAATTCTTAGGGATTGCAATTACAGAAGACTTGGAATTACCAATTACTTTGGGGAGAGCATATACATTAAAATTAGTGCTGACAAAACTTTTGATGAATGTGTAGTCAACTAATACACATTCAGACTTACAATAAATGTGACAAGTAACATGGTGATGGCCATTGTACACACTACTGTTATGCCCTTTCCCACTCTTAATTCCCCCTAATTCTTTGTCCTTCTTTTTCCAGCTGTCAAAGCCAGCGTGAGTTAAAGAACGTAATTTCTGTTCTTCACCTGCATGCTTCTAAGAAGAAAATCAGTCATTACAAGATGCCGAAGGCTATTTCTTTGTCTTTGAGGTTCTGCTTTTCAATTCTATTTTATGTTCCTCTTTCCTTTTTGAACATGAGGGAATAGTCAGTGTCACCTGACTGGTTGCTTTGGCTCCTGTCCTGAAAGATAACTATGCCTTTCTCTCTGACTGGCCACCACCAGAGTTAAGAATCTTTTTCCAGGAACTGAAAAGGAAAATAGCAACTGCTAGGATGAAAAGAAACAAAGTGCCTGTGTTTCATAAGAGAAGTGCATATGGCACCTGAAAGCCAGGTGTAACAATTTGGAGGCACGCAATGGAGAAGGAAAATATGTCTGCATCTGAAGTTTGTTTGAATCTGAGACAAAGAGCTGTGGCACAGTGCATCAACCAGCAGTGTCAATTCCTTTTTAGCCTAATGGTCAATAATTTTGAGTAGTAAGACTGTGATTACAAAAATAGAAATAGCTTAACACACAGAAATTTCATCTATAAAACTCTTCAAAACTTGAAGTGAATCAGTTCTATCAAGCAAATCCATGACCTGATGCGACCACTTATCAAATGTTTTCTGTCTTATTTCCACTCTCCTAGCACAGGTACTCCATCCATCATGCCACATTTCATGTAATAGACTTTGGCATTACTGGTGATTTTAATGTTGCCTGACCAACAATATTCCACATCCATTTTCGTAATCATCTTTTATATCTCAGCACTAAGAGAGGCAGTACGTGTTCACATAAGGCAACACGTGATGCAAAGAAAATAGGAACTGACTCAATAATCTTCTTTTTTTTTAAATTAAATATTGTAACAACAGTCACATACAAACAATTCTTAGCCTGTATGTGATTCAGTCTGCAAGCTGATGTCTCTGCTATTAACAATAAATTATATATTATATTGCATATTCATATATATTCATTATAGGTTTCCATCTCTAGTTAACTGGTTACAACTAGCAATGGCTTTTGGTTTCCGCTTTTATTGGTGGTTTCTTGTGCTGCTTTGTTTTTAAAATTTTCTCTTTTTTTCTTTTCTTTTTTGTTTTACTTTGTTTTGTTTAGTTTTTGTTCCTAGGCGAACAACTCCAGTTTGAGTCCAGGGCCATGATTACGTGGCAAACCTGACCTGATTTTCTCATTGAATGGCTCTTGACTTTATACCTCTGCTCTTTGCTTTGTTATTCTCCTGGACTGAAAAGGAAATTCATTATAAACAAAGCTTTCTGTGATGGAAAATTTTATCTATCTCTTTTCTGTGCCATACTGTAAGTATTATTGAACATACTTTAAACCACAAATATATATATTTTTATCTTACTGAAAAAATCATGACCTATGGAGAACTGCCATAGAGTTGTCACCAGTTTCTCTCAACTTTTCCTTCATTTTATAACTTCATCCCATCATCTGGGGTACTCCAATAGGAATGATCCATTCAGAGTCTGACTTAAAGTCAATTTTGTTTTTCCTATTCTAGAACAGTTTTGTTAGCCAAGAAGTTAGGTGACCTAATTAATATCTGTTACATGAAATGTTTAAGCATGGCTCCACAAAGAAAAACAAAAACCAAAAAACAACAACTGTAAGAAATGTTACCAAAGCTTACACAAATCCTGCATATTTAAACTATCAAAGAAGTTTGTCTGTTTACATCCACAGAGCTCCCTGCAGACCCACTGCCATAAATATACAGAGATTAAATTCCTTATAATCACAGTACTCAAGGCTGGTCAATTTGTTACTCTGAAGAATGAATAACAGTGACTTTGAAATTCCCTTTGTTATATTCTCCGGACAACTTTTGCCTTTTATGTACACCCAGATTCTTTCTCACCAATATATACACTGAAATCACTCAAACATTCTCAATAATAAATCCAGAAAATGAAATAGAAAATAATATCACTCAGTCGATTAGAAGACCTGCTGGACCAATTCTGCTTTTCAGTTTATTTCAAATTATTTCTGGTAACAGTTCACAAAAATAAATGCATGTAGGAGACTAAACCTTGAGATTAAACTACCTGGATTGTGATATCCAGACAGCACAACACTACTGTTCAGTACACTGCTCCCTTGCTTGGGCTAGAAAATGAGTCTTTGATGCTTTACATTCTCTACAAGAAAACAAGGGAAGACAGTGGGACAAGTTCATGCTAGTTTCACCTGCGAGTTAACCTGATGACTCATTGTTAATTTCATACCTCTTTCTAAAGCATTCCATAAATCTAATGTTCATGGTCCAATCTTTATTACATCAAGTTTTTAAACTTCTATCTTTCCTGCCTCTGAAAGACTGATGTCATTTTACATGAATTACATTCAAAACAGCATTACTAACTGCCCTTTACTGATATTGAGAGATTGCTTGAGAAGAAAATCTTCTAAGGGAACACACACTGTCACAACGCAGCACTACACCATTATTCAGGAACAACTCTTTTTTGCATCTTGAATGAAGTTCAATTCATCTTTAATCTTAATGAGTCTTTCAAGGTTCGTGTATACTCATGGTTGGGAAGATACCATTGACAATATAACACTGATTTCAATTACACAATTAGAATTGATTCAGAGATAAGTGACTGTTATTGGATACTTTGTTGCAAGTGTATTTTTTTTACCAAAGATTTCATCAATGATTTCACTAAATGCTTCCTGTCCTCATAGAAGTATTACACAACATGCATTACTACACTCTTACATCAAAGGTTTCACATAGAATAGTTCAACTTTTCTAACTTTTTACAACTTCTGTATTTCAAACTACTTGATAGGAATCATTAGAAAAGTTTAGAAGAGAGGATAAGAAAGAGGGAAACAAAAAGAAAGAAGAAAGAGAGATAGAAGGATAGAGATTATGTCTATTCAGGAAACCAAGTCTCAACAGACCATAGGAGCAGGCACAGAAAATTCCTTCAAAATGTTTTTATTGTGATACGTTATTTGAAGCAAGCAACAAAGTATTGCAAAACACGCTAAAGAATATTTAGGCAGAACATACTGCAAAGAAACAAATCTCCTGATGACAGATAAGGCACACAGTGGTACTCTCTGGAGTAAATTATACTTTTTCCTTGCTCTTTCTTTCAGCACACAAGCCAACAGATTTGCTGAGAAACTGAAAGTTTTCCACTGTTTTGTTATTCTTCCCCTTTGTATATTCAAAGAAAACGTGAATTTGTGCTAAACAGAATGAGTCCTTAATAAATGCAAAGTGCTTCCCATAAAAGCATAATCAGTCTATGTAATAGGCCTTACTTTGAAGTTTGTTGTCTCATTACATTTTATAATTTCTAAGGAAAAACTGAAATGAATTAAAGAGAACTCAGCATGATGAGTAAAGACTTCTGGGATTAGTCCTAATATAATAAATTATATTATCTTAAAATGTATACAATCTATTTCATTTTGAAGGGTGGTCTCAGGGTTAGTGCATTCATGTAATCAAGATATCAACAAGATTGTAAGTGTTCTGTCAACATGTTACTTCATTTGGAAATGCCAGGTCACTGTTAGGAGTTTTCATGCACCAGATAAAATTTCTAGTTAGAGAGAACAACCCCCTACAGCAGACAATGGCTCAGTCATTAGGGCACTCATCTGCACTGTAGGAGATATGGCTTACAAATGCTTCATGTTATGCCTGGTATTCTTTTCTATTCATGTTTTACAGTTTGCATACTTAATTACATGTTCATTGGGCTGCAGAGATGGATTTTCACAGTCTGATGATTTGGACACTTATCTAGGAAGTAAGAGATCCAGGTGAAAGTTCCCATGCTGTCTAACTATTCAGAAAGATTTCAAGCCTGACGGCTTACAATGGTCAACAAGGTCTTCTGGTGTAACCTAATTTCTTCTCTCTTCCCTCTGAAAACTCTCAGAAAATTTCCTCGTCTACAAATATGCAGACAAAAACCTTAGTGTTATTCTGAACAAACCCTCCTTCACAGTCTAAGTACCACATCAACACAGTGCAGCACCAGCACCTTATCATATCAGAGAACCATAGAATGGCTTGGGCTGAAAAGGACCTTAAAGGTCATCTAATTTCAACCTTTCTGCCACGAGCAGGGTTGCCAACCACTAGAAAACCACCTTGGAAAAGCAAAGCCACACTCAGACTGCCAAATCTTCAGCAGATCATACAGCTGGTCTACGAAATTTCCACAGCTCTACAAATCCAATTGGAATAACAGGGACACAAGTTTTTCTTTCTCCTTCTGCATAGACGATACCCTTATTCTTCTTCAAGTATGAGGCCACAAATGCCATGCAGACTTTGCTTTTCCCTATCCTCAAAAAGAAAAAGAGAGATCTTTGGGATCCTTTGTTCATGGCTTTAAACACCATTCTGAGGCATCTTTAAGTTCATGATGATCAGAAACTGTCTGTCTTCTAATGTGGGGGAAGTACTATTCCTTTTTTCTCTCTCTCTCTCTTTTTTTTTTTTTTTTTTTTTTTTTTGTTTGTTTGTTTGTTTGTTTTAAGTATTTTTAATTGTATCAAAGGCTGGTCCTAGGTCACAGAAGTCATGCCCAAAACTTTGGTTTATATGGACAAACCTTTGATAAACTGAGAAGGTTGACATGGGATACAACACAACTGACCAGGAGGGGCAAGAATGTATGAGGCTGGGCTCACCCTTAGGGCTTTAAACTACACTTGATGGGGGAAGGGGATGTACTGCTGAGAAACAGAGAAGAGTCAGGGAAGACTGTTGCTTTGGGAATTAACAGGGGAAAACCTCAGATTTGTCCCAGAGGTTTTTGAGAGGGCTCCTCCGAGAAGATAATACAGCTGAAAGCCCAGCTGAAGTGCCTCTATACCAGGGCATGCAGCATGGGATATAAACAGGATGAATAGGAAACCATGGTCCAATTGGAAAACTATGATCTTATTGCTGTCACGGAAACATGGCGGGATGACTGTCATAACTGGAATACCATGATTAAGAGCTTTAAACTTTTTAGAAGGGATAGGCAAGGCAGGAGGGGTAGGAGCAGAGGCAAGGCAGGAGGGGTAGGAGCAGTTGCTCATCAAAATATCCCAGAGGAACTCACTGTTGTGGTTGCCAAGCGGCTCTCCATCATATTTGAAAAACTGAGTCTGTCAGGCAAAGTCCCCAGTGAGTGGAAAAAGGGACTGCTGAGTGGTGCAGTTGGCAAAACAAAAGGGAGGGACACCATCCAGAGGGACTTGGACAGTCTCAAAAATTGGGCACATAACAACTTAATGAGTTTTAACAAGGCCAAGTGCAAGGTGTTGCACTAGGGTCGAGGCAATTCTAGATATAAGTTGAGCATAGGAGAAGAAGTCATTGACAATAGCCTTGTGGAGAAGGACTTAGAGGACCTGATGGAAGAAAAGCTAGACATGAACCAGCAGTGTGCTCTTGAAGACCAGAAGGCCAACAGTATCCTGGGCTGCGTCAAAAGAGGAGTGGCCAGCAGGGAGAGCAAGATGATTGACCCCCTTGTCAGGCCCCATCTGGAGTGCTGCGTCCAAGACTGAGGTCCCCAGTACAGGCAGGATGGGTCCCAAGGAGGGCCACAAGGATGTTCAGAGCGCTGGAGCACCTCTACGAAATGAAGAAAGGCTGAGGGAGTTGGGTGTGTTCAGCCTGAAGAAGAGAAGGCTCTGGGGAAACTTTGCTGCAGTCTTCCAGTACTTGAAGGGAGCTTACAGTCAGGAGAGGGACCAACTTTTAATATGGTCTGATAGTGATATGACAAGGGGAAATAGCTATAAACTAAAGGAAGGGAGATTAAGATTACATGTCAGGAAGAATTTTTTTCACTCAAAGTTAGGTGACACTCTAGAACAGTTTGCCCAGAGAGTTTGAGGATGCCCCATCTCTGGAAGCATTCAGAGTCAGGTGGATGGGATTGTGGGCAGCCCCATTGTGGCATGGGGTTTAGAATTAGATGATTTTTAAAGTCCCCTCTAAAATAAGCCATTCTGTGATCCTGTGCTATGATAAGTGGTTTATGTTTCCAAGATAATCTTTTAAACAAAGATAAGGAAATAATATACATGAATCTAGACACTGGTAATACAAGTAGACACTTACGTTGCCTTTTGTGAAAGAAAGCTTGGAATATGTATTTCTATAAAATGATACAGTGCTTATGTACAAGACCTCAACAGATAAGGTGCTTTTCAGGCATTTAAGTAAACAAGTACCTTTATTTTATTAGTAGTCATGTTCACATCCGGGCATAGATACAGAACTGACTATCCTAGGAAGAAAAAATAACCACCACTTCTATGCAGAGCAGAAGATTTTACATGCACTTCTCTCTCGCAGCTTAGCTTGGCAGGAATACGCAATGGAAAGAGACATTCACATCACCAGAAGAGCCCTGCATAATTTAGCAACAAGAATTTCCACTCATTTCTGAATGAAGTGCCAAAGCCAGGGAATGCTGGTTAGGGGAGTACAAGCAACTTAAATCAATATAATTCACCTGAGGCACATGAATTTTAATGGATGATAACTTACATAAACAGCACTTTGTCTAAAACATCCAGCTCTCAATAACTTCTTTAAATCAGAGGGGATGTCTCAAGAACACAATTCAGCAACTGATACAGAAATACAGATCTCTTGTCATACTTACCAGTCAGATTTGCTTCAGCGGGAGAACAACTTCAGAAAGTCCCATTTTACCATTTATGTTGGGTATTGGGTAGGTGGTGCCTGTGTGCACCAGGGGTGGAGTGAGGGAGGTCATGAGTATGTGATAGGGGTGGTCACAGGTACCACTATATAGGGTTTGTAGAGCGGCATTAAATTCGTATGTGTGTGAGTCCCGTCTGTTCCCCGTGCACGGAGGCACGGTACTTTCACTCGACAGCCTTGATTTGTCGCCGGATCGAGAGGCGACAGTTTACAAGAAAAAAGTGGTAGTTTGCCACATTCAAAAAGGGTTCCCTTTCTAGAAGCATCCTCAATACTAAAAAAATAGAATTCACCTTTAATATTCAGCAAGAAAATTTAGGCTTAAAACTTGCAACTAAATGAGATTCTTCTGGGAAAGGTAATTTTATACTTTTAATTTCTTTTATGAATTGATCACTCAATTCTAGTAGAACCTTTCAGTATTTGTACAGGTAAAATTTTGCACTTCTGAAGAATTGCATTGAAAACAGAAACAGAAGTGACATATGAAAAATGTAGTATCTATTTAAACCTACCACCTTAAAGAATAACTAACTAAACTATTTTCCATTAAGTCAGGCAAATTGAGCAAGTAACAATTGAACTTAAATCATTTCCTTATGCCTAAGACACTGTTCTCTTATGTGGTTTTAAGAACTTCAGATGACAGAAAGTTAACCTTAACTGTTCCTTGTTTAGCTTGCACCATTTAAATAAATAACACATCTGTTTTCATAGATACAGCATATTTATACGTTCCTCTCCACGCCCACATTGGGAGGAAGAAGGGCATTTGTCTGCTAATTTTGGTCTCTGTACATGGGAAATGTTATTCATCATACTGAACATGGATACAATTAAGTAACCATATTGAGAGCTGCTGTTCTGTCTCTTAAAGCCCTAAGTTAACTTGAGCTGACTTTGCCCTTATCAGAGTGGAATGGTTCCTTCAACCAAGCTGGCAAAGTTTGACTGAAATGTTGCGCCTGTAACGCATACACTAACAACAGACAGATGCAGACATATAAGAGAAGATAAAAAGAATGATAAGGACTTTAGAAAACAGTACTTTCCAGTTGGAGTGGACTGGGCATCTCTATGCTAGCAAGAAAAAGTTTAGGAGATATTATCACGATCATAAATGTATTTGAAAATGGTTATTAATGACAGCAATGTGAAAATGGTTATTAACAAAAGCTTGATTGACTCCAGGTTGTGTGGTGTATTAGACATGCCTGAAGGACAGGATACCATCCAGACAGACCTAGACAATCTCAAGCAACGGGCCCAGGTAAACCTCACGAGTTTCAACAAATAGAACAGCAACGTCTTACACCTGGGTCATGGCAAACACTGCTGTCAGGACAAGCTGGGATAAGTAAGCTGGGCCAGGCTCTGAGCAACCTGGTCTAGCTGCAGATGTCCCTGTTCATTGGAAGAGAGTTGGACTACATGACGTTTAAGGGTCACTTCCAACAAAAATGATTTTATGATTCTATGATTAAGACACTGAATGTCCAGTTTTGCAATGCCCACGTGGTAGAACATGTGGGAGTTTTATCCCACGGGGGTTAATGGCATTACTTTACAGAAAGGGAAACTTTGGTTGTCTAGCTCTTATGAAAGCATGAAGAAAGAAACTGACTAAAACAGGTTATCCAAATATGGCTGTGGAACATGCACTATTCGATTTTTTAAATTTTTTTTTTAAAATAAGCTAAATAAGCACCTCTCAGAAGTAAGAAAGGTGTTGCACGATTAATGTTTGTAGGTATTATACTCCCCTCTAAAGGTTTTTTTTGTTGTTTTTTTGTTTTGTTTTGTTTTCTTTGTTCTTTACAGTTCAGGAATTTAAAAATACTGATTGTGGATAAAATAGCTTTTCCTCTTAGAGTAGGAAAGTAAAGCATGTGTCTCTATGCCATCTGTTTTTCCCTCTCAAAGGTAAATCAGCTTGTATACAAGATAAAATGAATACAAAATTGGTATCTGAAGAAATTCCACAGTTTTATTCCTAAGACCCTTAGAAGAACAAAATAGACTGATTAGACTTACTGTGAAGCTAAAACTCACTGAAATCATATATATAGGCTTTACTCAAATTCTATATGTTAGCCTGTTGAGGTTTTCATACTGTTCTTTAAAAATAAAAGCCTTTTCAATGGACTTCCAGGATATTAAGACATTACCTCAAATTATGCAATTTTTCTAAAAAAAAAACACAAATTTCTTTAGATGCAAAAGAAGTGGACTGCAAACAGACCGCTAAGTGAGCACAACTGCCTGTCCCTCTCTCTGTCCCTGTCCACCTTGTCACCAACCTCAAGACTTCTTCCCACCTTCCTAGGCACTGGAATGGACTGCCCATGGAGGTGGTGCAGTCACCGACCCTGGGAGTGTTCAAGGAGCGACTGGATGATGCGTTTACAGACATGGTTTAGTGGGAGCTATTGGTAATAGGTGAATGGTTGGACTGGATGATATTTTATCTCTTTTCCAACCTTGGTGACTGTATTATTCTATTCTATGATTCCTTATATCCAGTCTAAATCTCCACCCTTTTACTTTGAAACCATTTTCCCTTGTTTTACGACAACAGGCCCTGCTGAAGAGCCTGTCCCCTTCTTTTTTATAGCTCCCTTTAGATACTGAAAGGCCACAGTCAGGTCTCCTCGAGGCCTCCTCTTCTCCAGGCTGAGCAGCCCCAGCTGTCTTGGCCTGTCCTTGTAGGAGAGTTGTTCCATTCCACTGATCATTTTTGCAGCCCTCTCTAGACACACTCCAACAGGTCCATTTCTCTCCTGTATTCAGGACTCCACATCTGGACACATTACTCCAGATGAGGTCTCACCAGCAGATAGACAGAATCACATCCCTCAACCTGCTGGCCATGCTTCTTTTGATGCAGCCCAGGATACAGTTGACTTTCTGGGCTGCAAGGGCACATTGCTGGTTCATGACCAGCTTGATATCCACCTGTACCTCCAAGCTATTTTTAACAGGGCTGTGCTCTATCCTTTCATCCTCCAGCCTGTGCTGATAGTGGGGGTTGCCACATTCCAGGAGCAAGCCTTTGTACTTAGCTCTAACTAACTCACAAACTAACCTCATGAAGTTTTCCTTGATCCATTCCTTGAGTTTGTCTAGGTCTCTCTGGATGGCATGTCAACTACACCGCAGTTTGGTGTCATCAGTACACTTGCTGAGGGTGCACTCAGTCCCATTGTTGACATCACTTGATGAACATATTAAAAGCATCAATCTCAGTACTGACCCAAGGGACACCACTTGTCACTGACCTCCATCCAGATATTGAGACGTTGACCACCATACTCCCATACTCTGAGTATGACCTTGCAATAGGTTCCTTGCCCATTCAACAGTTCATACATCAGATCCATGCCTTTCTAATTTAGAGTGAAGGATGTTATAAGTCCAGATATATGACATCAGTGTCTCATTCCTTGTCTGCTGATGCAGTCATGCCATCAAAGAAGGCTACTAAATTAGTCAGGCAGGACTTACCCTTGATGAAGCCATACTGGTTGTCCTCCATCAGCTCACTCTCTTCCATGTGCATAGTTTCCAGAAGGATCTGTTCTATCATCTTCCCTGGCACAGAGGTGAGGATGGCATGTCAGTATTTTCCAAGGGTTGTTCTTCCTACCCTTCTTAAAAAACGATACTTCACCTGACTGCCATGACTTTTCAAGCTGAGAGTGGCTTGGCAACTACATCAGCCAATTCCCTCAGTACTCTGGGATGCATCTAATCAGGGCCCATAGACTTATGGATGACCAGATTCCTCAGGTGGATGCAGTCCTGGTCTTTGTTTTCAGTAGGAAGGACACTGAACTTCCAGTCCCCACCTTCTGATTGATCTGCTCAAGGGCTATGTGAAGAGCAGTTGCAAGGATTTCATTCAAAGCAGAGGTGAACAACAGCATTGTTGCTCCAAAGGATGGTGGAAAACCTCTGGAAAATGACCTTCCTATATAAAAATAGCAGTGGACACAAAGCTTCTTGAAAAAAAAAAAATCAATTTAAGAAAGAAAAATAGGCAAAAGTGATAAATCATGAAGTTGAAATAAGCTGGATTCTGAGCTACTGAATGAGAAAAAAAAGATTATTAAAGCACATGATCACTTAGTACTGAAGAATAATAAAAGAGAAGAGGGTAAGGCCAACAGAACAACATGTGGTGCCACAGAGGAAAGGTCACCAAGAGAAACGTAAAGAAAATTGTGGAGGACAGAGGCTCTGAAGCATTTTCACCAGTGAACTTTATCTGTAGCATTCAGAACAAGTACAGAACAATGTGATGGGAGAGAAGGACCTGTGCACTCACTGACTGATCTACCTTTTATTGTGCCAAAATCTCTTAACAGTTCCATGCAACTCTAAAATCCCTCAGTTTTGTAATTCTTGCTTATTGAGGTACCTAAAATAGCTCTGTAATGTTTTGTGGCCTGGAGTCACAGATATTTAGCCTCATATTTAATTCTTTTAATGCAGACTTTGCCAAGAATATATGCCAGCATGTTACAAAACTGTTAAACAAATAACTTTAGTGAAGTTACTTTTTAAAGCACAGTGCTTGGTTTGAGGTAATCACAAGGTGCTTTAGCTGCCATGGCTACAGACTATTAAAGGACAGAACATGGGAGCAACTGTTCCCATTCTTGGAGAGGACCCAGGAGGTGGTATTAGGCAAAAGCCTTTTCATCTAGAAAACTCATGGCCTGGGTAACAGAGTGCTCCAATCCTGTTTGTGCACATGAGTCACTGTGGTGCTGTGGCCAAATGCTGGTGTTAAATCCCCTAGTCTTTCCCCTTCAGTTTCAGTGGGATATTGCCCTGCCGCCTTTCTGTCCCAAAACCAGTGCAGCTTGGGCAGATTTGCTGGGCAATTTTAAACAGCTGTTGTACATCACTGTGGATTTATCATATTTCTGTGATAGGTGAAAAGAATTATATATTTCAATCTAACTGTATATAGAAATGATAAACTACAACTTTTAAAAAGCACTGACAATAGGTTTTTAAAGCATTTTAATAATCTTAGAAGAGAGCAAAGGTAATGTAACAGTAATTGGAACAGTAATAAGTCCTACAGTAATAGAGTCCTACACTCTACTGATGGAATTCCAGGGTCAATGATTTGTGGTCATCTTACAATTTCTACTTAGAGAAGAAAATCAAGCTATACTTTTTTTTTCCCCCTAAAATAATCCTTTCCTGTCTAAGTTTGCTAAGTTATAAAAATATAGATGGGAAAGACTGATTGGTTCCTGGCTTATCACTTTTCCCAAGTAAGCATTTCGTGTCAAATGTACTGTAAACCTGCTAGATATTAGAAAAAATCACCAAACTAAAAACTGCATTGCAGAATACCTCGCATAGAGCAGAATACTGTCTGAAACATACATGGAATGGATTAACTCCATTTAAGAGCAAACACAGTCCTAAAATGGCTGGTATTTTACCTGTTTTTATATCCTACACTTTCTCTATGGGTCAGCACAAAAAAAGGACACTGCATATTTTTGTTAGTTTCTTTTCTGTGCTCAACTGTTGTCTTAATATGAGAGAGTAAGAGCCTCCAGAAGTAAAGTGGTAAATTTTTAGTAACACAGCTATACCTGAAGAAAGGATTCATTTTAACAGTAAAAAAAATAATGTATTAAAATCTAGCATGAATAAGACAGTTGAGATATAAGAAGTGTTAATATGCAGAGTATAAATTCTGCAGCCCAGAAGTATCCCATAATAAGGCACGTGAATTATAAGCATGCTTCTAAGTAATTACCTATTGTCAAGACGCACACACTTCTAATACCTGAATAACCTCCTGGTAACGACGAGCCTTCTTGATGATACAAGCAAGTTGTAATTCAAGTGCCTCAAGGTAGGTGGGATTTTTCCTTCTACCTGGTCTTTTAACTCAATTTCATCACCATCAACTTCACAGATCTTTTCCATATCCTAAGGAAGCTGTTGTCTTAAGGAACTTTTGTCTTAAACAGATTTTCACAGAATGCCTTACTTAGATGAAAACAGAGCATTACCAACTCAGGTCATCCAGCTGAATCACTGTACATCATTAAACACTGCTTCTATAGAAATAATGCATCAGGAAGACAAGACATTGTGAAGTGCCACACAAGTTTTCCTGGCACTGGAACAGATTTTCAATATTACCCACAAGTGATAAAATCATAGGTAATCTTACAGGTTATTTATTGTTGATAAAATCTTGACACGTCATGTCTTTCTCCAGCAGGACTATGCCTTAAGAAAGACTAAAGAAGTTACACTCATCCATGGGAAAATCCCTACCTCATAAAATGACTATTCTTGCTCTTGGTAGTCTTTTTGCTCAATGTTTGACTCTAGTTTCTGTTCTTTTTCCTTAAGGAGAAAGAAGTGGTGCCTTTTTGTCTTTGTGAAACTAAACTTCAACAGTACCTAACCAAATCAAAACCAACAAAAATCTGTTTAATATCTTTAGAGATACTTTTTAAAGACACGTATGCACTAAGAATGCAGACGATCTTTTACAGCTTAGTTAAAACAACCTCTTATGTCACAAACAGTGGCAGCACCGGGCCATGCTCAGGCAGGTGAAATAACTTCTTAAAAAGGCACATTTCAGAACATAAATTCAGTCTCTTTTAACACTGAACACCTACAGAATTGTTCTCTGCAGCTCCTAAAAATAGAGTTCTCTTTAAATTGCCTTTAGGGAAAAGGTGTAGGTATCAATCTCAGCATACTGCCATCAGTGCATCTTAATGTAAGCAATTTACTGCATTATTTGCCAGGAACCTTTCTCTCTATTATTTGATGGTTGAGGTTGTTTTTTTTTTCAGAGATGACAGTTTGCCATTTTTGCACTTTTTCATTTAAACACTACTGATCTTATACACTAACATACATTGCTCAAATCAAGTGGACTACAGATTATCTCCCTGCATATGAGTATAACAAGATCCTCATGCCTTGGTAAGAGGCTAGGGTAAAGATCTTCACTGCACTGCTATCTTGAGACAATTAATGCAGCTGATAATTTCATTGTGCATGCTCTAGGAAAGTACAGAATGTAGAACAATTTTGTAGCATCCCACTTCTTAGAGAACTTTGAAACCTTCAGGAATCCCTGAGAAAGCCAGGCAGATTTTGCAATGTTACTTTTAAAGCAGGGAAGGCTTACAAAGTACTGCATTAAGTCCCCTCCCAGTTTTTGGCAAGATTTCTGGTTCATCTTTAGGAGTCATGTCCACAGACTTGAGCCACTTGAGCAATATAAACACAAGGCTCTGCTTTTGCCTTCATTCTGGCAGCCCACATTCCCTGTCCACCTTTTCAAGTCCAGCTAAGGTTTAAAGAGTAACAGAATGCTGAACCCTGCCTTAACCCTCCCCTTCAGCATCTTTTTAGGTTGACATTTCATTGAAACACACACTTACCAGATGTTGTTCCACTATAACTGTAGTTACACTCTATATTCCAGCATACTTCTTTGAACTTGCTTTGCACAAGGCTGAAATGATCATTTCGGTGGGTGAACAAAGAAAGTAAAGAGAAAAGAGATGCCCGCCAGTGTGCTTATCCCCATGTCTTCCTTCCTGGCCATGCTGCCTGAGGCAACTGAAATACAACTGATACTAAGTATAAAAGTTTCTCTAGAACAGCAAGTTCCAGGTAATAAATCATTATCTGAGTAGTGAAGAGCATAAGACAGTAAGATGATAGGTCCCTTTGTGTCCTTTATATCTACTATTTGTCTCAAAGCAAGATCAATTACTGTACTTTGAAACAGCTATGATCTTAAGGTAAGGCTTGAAAAGGGCACAATGGCACTCACACATTCTTAGCAATTCTCTGCTCAAGTAATCTCCCATCTCTCAACTCTGCAAAGAGTGCATTGCACATCAAACTGCATTGCACTGTTATAGATCACTTATACTATTTAAGTCTTCCACATAATAAAGGTGAATAGGTATGAAAAATTGCCTTCAATTGACTAGATAATTAAGCAGCAGGTGTTCTGTTTATATTGTGGTGTTCTGTGTCAGAAATTGTATAAACCTGTTGACTGACATCAATACTGACATTCAATCACTGAAAAGAGTTTTTATAAAAGAGACTTGCCATTCATGAACTTGTCAGTTACTAGTTACTCAAGTAACTAGCTATTGGAGTTACTAGCTATTCAAGACACTGACGAATAAGAGCTGTACTCCAATAAGAGCTATACTCCAGAATGTCAAAATTGCTACCACCAGTAACATTCAGAGAGATTAGATGGCTCAGGTAAAAAAGCCACGATCTACAGAAAGCAAAATAAAACACAGAGGCTACATCTATAAGCTTAACAGCTGACACAAGTGAGTGCAATCTACAGGTCCCTTGACAAAATGCAGAACACACTGCAGAACATTTCCGCAGAGGTATGCCAATGCAGTGGAAATGAAGTGTGTTTAGGACCGATACTGATGCCATGCAAGACAACCAGTGGATTTAGGCTGCATTCAACCAATGATTTGATTACATCATTTAAGACACAGACGAGGACACGATGTACAGTTTATCTGTTCTCTGGAGGCTTGAAGTGTGAATGAGATCACTGATTACATCCAGACTAGAGCCACTGAGGCAGAATTGCAGCAAAAACATCTGTAAATTGAAAAGCTCCAGGCAAAAAGTGAAGTCTGAAACTGGGGTTCATCACCCCAAATCATATTTGGTAGGCAACTCCATTAGCCAGGCACATTATGCAGGCTGCTAGGTGACCACATGCATGTACTTAAAGAACAGGGCTTTACAAAGAGCGTTTTCATTGTGTTTTGATTTCCTGAATTTTGTAATACTTTATTTTCAAAGACTATGAATTCTTTAAAAAAGAAAGCTTTATATACAGGTATGCCTTTATATATCATAGACTTTGTGCAGGAAGGAATTATCATTAGTTCCATTAAATGATATGAAAAAGGAAGCATAGAAAACTGAACTGTTTACCCACTACAGCAGACATAGGGAGGATCAGAACCAGGTCATCTACTTTACAGACCAGGCCTCATTGCCCCTAGATGGAGAAACTGAAAAGGAACAGAAATAAAATGACTGCCTTACTACTGCAGCAAAGTAGTATAGTTATCTAAAGGCTCAGGAAGAGTACAGACCTGCTGCAATCAAAAAAAATTATTTTATCCCCGAGTTTCTTTCCACGTATGGATGCACAAACAAATAAGCACCTATTTACAATAAAAGCCTGACTTCACAGCTATAAAGCTAGACTGATAAACAGGAGGATCACACTTAGCAATTCGGTAACACTAGTGTCCAAATACTGCAAGCTTTAAGTTGCACCAGGAGAGGTTCAGTTTGGATATTAGAAAAAAACTGTTTTCAGAAAGAGTGGTAATGCATTGGAACTGGCTGCCCAGGGAGGTGGTGGAGTCACCATCCCTGTAAGTGTTTAGGAAATCGGTGGATGTGACGCTGAAAGACATAGTTAATGGGCATGGCAACGATGGGTTGATGGTTGGACTAGCTGATCTTAGTGGTCTTTTCAAAATTCAATGATTCTATTCCATTCTACTTGAGAGATACCTTCTATTCAGCGCAAAATATGAGTAAGATGTTATTTATAACACCTACCACCTGGAACGGTACACCAATAGGATTATGTTACTGACAGCAAAAATTTTTTTTTTCCCCACTCGCATTACTAATCACATAAAGGTTATTTAACTCAGTTAGTAGCAAAATAAAAGCAATC
This sequence comes from Coturnix japonica, assembly GCF_054131305.1. Lineage (NCBI taxonomy): Eukaryota > Metazoa > Chordata > Aves > Galliformes > Phasianidae > Coturnix > Coturnix japonica. Next base: position 68,115,783 of record NC_140663.1, read on the forward strand.
TAAATGACATACCACACTTTTTAAGTATGTGCATTCTTACAGTGCTTAAAGCAGCAAGACCTATAGTTCACTTGAATTTACCATTTTGTCCACCAAGCAATATGCATTACACCAGATGTACATGTTTCTGCATACAAAAGCAGAGCAATTTGGACAATTGATTTAATCAAGTTTAATCAGAATGGAATGGAACAACTTTCCTACAAGGACAGGCCAAAACAGCTGGGGCTGTTCAGCCTGGAGAAGAGCAGGCCTTGAGTGGACCTGACTGTGGCCTTTCAGTATCTAAAGTGGAGCTACAGGAAAGAAGGTGGCGGGGTCTGTAGTGACAGAACAAGGGGAAATGGTTCCAAGCTTAAAGAGGGTAGATTTAGGTTAGATATAAGGAAGAAGTCTTCTTTTATACTGAGGGCCATGAGGCACTGGAACAGGCTGCCCAGTGATGCAGTTGGTGCTCTGTCCCTGGAGACTTCCAAGGCGAGGCTGGATAAAGCCCTACGCAACCTGTCCTAGCTGTGGTGTCCCTCTTCATTGCAGGGGGATGGACTAGATGGTCTTCAGAAGTCCCTTCCAACTCTAAGCATTCTATGATTCTATGAGTCTATGAAAAACACAGTATACTGGGATTTGCAACCAAAGGAAACCAATGAATTGTTTTTCAGTAGTACAAAGCTCCTATTTGTTTCTAGTAATAAAACAGGAAACAAACAAACAAAAAAAAAAAAAAAAAAAGTTTTTTTTAGAGTTCTAACATAAATATTATTCCAAAATGTGTTACTGAACCACGTATGAGTTTTGCCTGTCCTTGACCTCAGGCACATACAAAACAATGCAGGAAATTCCATATTCCACTCAGGGAGAATAAAACGGTACTGTCTTTTTCCTTTTTTTCCCCATCACTTACTGCAGTGGCAGCTGCTTGAAATTCACGCAGTTAAAATCTTAAAATCAATGTCATGGTGTTAAATTACAATTGACAAAAAATCAAAAGGTGAAATATGTCTTCTATCAGTCTGATTTCATATACACCGTAATGTCTACATGCATTTACCCACAGACAACTGTGCAGAATATCAGTTCTGCCAGGATGTCAACTAGCGTCCTCTCAATGCTTCCACTCCTTAGGACGTCTACAGCTTAATCAACTGAGCACCGTGACTATAGTAAAAAATTAAGGTCATGCATGTAAATCCATTCAGGAACAATGATTTGCCAATGATTCAACTTCAGGACAAGTTGCTCAAACTGATATTTTTTTTTTTAAAGGTAACATTCTCTTTTTTTTTTCAGTCTCAGCTTAATCTGTTGGAGCATATGGGAAAACATTTATTTTTCTGAGAAGAATATATCTTATATTTCACCTTCTTCTGAGCCACTTTACCTCTTCTATCACAAACTGTGCTCTATTGAAAAATCCAAATGGCATTATGCATGTCTAATCTATCAGTTCTGTTTTTCTTTTTATACATTAGTCTAATTCTCTATTTTAAAAATGAAAACTGGAAGGCTATTTTGTACTCTGCAAAAATAGTCTGTAATAAATTTCTCCATAACCTGCAGCAATGGAGGGTATTCAGAAAAGCATTATTTGAGTAATTTCAGAGAATACACTTCTCAACATCTGCAGAATTATAGGGGTGCGGGTTCTTTTTGTCTTTTGTTTGTTTTCTTTTTAAATAACTTCTTATGCATTATTATTACTGCCTGCCTTAAAGTCAAATACAGAGTAAGACAAAGATTAATTTCTCACTCTCATTTGATAAAAATAATTAAAATTTTACTTGTTCTCACTTAAGGGAAGCCTATGCTTTTAAGAATGCTTAATAGATGTTGATATGTATGTGACATGAGGAAAAGTATAGTAGAAAAGTCTCACATCCCTTTTATATTTCAGCAAGCAGTTTTCCTTAAAACTTGGTAATATTCTTACGAGTCTATCAGAGACTATAATACCAAAAACCTCAATAGTGAGAGTTGATTGAGCCCTTAAGAATGACTGGGTTTCATTGAAAATAGAAATAAAAAAGAAAAATCACAGAAGAATTGTAACAGCTTCTAAAAAGTACATAATTTCTTTGAAGCAGTAAATACTTTGTAAGACAACTTCATATGCAATCAAACATTATCCTCACAAAGGGCCTAGTGGAGTCAATGGTGTGCCTTCTGAGGAGAGATGCTACCCAAGTTGGATATATGTAAACTATCTGACCTTCTGGAGGTAAAAGAAAAGCCCCTGGAATGTTAGTACAATTAGGAGATTTTGGTTTTGATTACAATCTCAAACCTCATAGGCCACTCAGTATTATTATTATTATTTTTTTATTGCATTTGATGAAGAAAATAAAAATATTAATCAACACTCTTACATTGAAAGCCATTACTGGATACAAAATAATTCAAAATACACAGATCAGATGTTGTGCCAGAAACTGATACAACATCTCAGCTGTAGTCGCATTTTACAGCGATAGACTTTAAAACAAAATAACAGAATATAATGCAAGTTTCAGAAAATTCTTAGGTAATCTGAAGGTAGTTCTAAATCTTGATCTCACAACTATGAATTATTTCCATCATAACTTAAATGGCAATGAGCATTATTTCAATACAAAAAAAATAACCAATTCTTAGTAATCACTTTGAAATTTCATGCTTTCTCTGACTAATCATATGTTCACCTCTTACATATACAAAATCTCTCTATTTGTACATTCATTTGTATCTTCACACAACACACTGCTTCACTGCCTTATTTCATTACACTGATATTTATGTCTGCATCCAGAAAAATGAATATAGATTAAAAAAAAAAAATCTCCTGGCTAATGATTTTTCAAATTTGTACTTAGCCTATTGTGTCTTTCATTATTCAGAGGCATTATAAAAACATGTGCATTAACAAACAAGAGTGCTTCAGCTCACTAACCGATGTTTAAAAAAAAAAAACCACAACTAAACCTCCAAATATTTCTGACTCCCTAAGAACTTCATACAATTTCTTTTTCCTACCTGTCTTTCCTATCACAAAACGTTCAAAATGAAGGAATGAACAAAAATCAAGCCTGCTGCTCGCAATATAAAAGATGATTACTGGGAAGAATTCGAAAGAAAAGGAATTTATTCAGACTGAAAGCATTAAAAGCAATTCGAACTTTCTGGATTACATCATTGGAAGCAGTATGTAATTTGTTCCAATTGATGTCATTTGCTCACATAAAGCCATTATTTTACAAAGCACCTTAGCATATTTATGCTTTCCTTCCTCTAAATGCTCAGATCAGACTCAATCACACCTGACATGTCAAACACAGGAGAAAAACAACAGAATAAAAATAAGTCTAACAAGTAAACTTTTGCCCAAATCCAAATAATATTAATATGTAAAATGCTGCTTCACATATATTTTAAAGCATCCTTTTGAACCCAAAAATGTGAAAAGAACTGTCCGCATTCTGTTCATACAATGACCTTGGATAACTCAGATCTGTTCTTGCGGGATTTGCAACTCTTTTCCTGAATGGATTCAAGATGAGGTAATGCCATTCAAAAGGGGCTGAGCAGTGAAATGTTACATGTAGAACTCAACTATCCTGGCCTCAGTTCTAAACTTGTAATTATATTTAACTGGGTCAGTGGAATTTCTTAGCTTCCACTACTTGCCTCTTTGCTTCCAGATTTTAAAAGAGTCAGGTTCATACGGACAATAAAATGATAGACAATATTTCAAAGTAACACTAAGAAAAAAGCAATGAACTGCAAAAAAAAAACAACAACACAGATACGTGCAAATGATACACGGGTCACAGCAATTACACTTTTGCTGCTCGCCTACAAGGCGGCTGGTAAGCTGCAGCGTGACACTGGCTGTGCTCCGCTCACTGCACTGGGGCAGGGGCAGGCCCTCATTGTTCCACTGCATCACTAAGACAGCCACCCAACTGCAAGCACTGTTTTTCAATACCAAGTCATATTCCTTCTTAGCAGTGCCTTAAACAACAGAACCCGTCTGAAACGTTGGATAATTGTTTGTTTAAAATTACCCTGAAGTCCATTAAAAAGAAGCTACTTCACTGTACGCTGTTAGAACTGAATGAAGTTGGGGAAAAAAAAATATGTTCTGTTTCATTTGATCTGGCGAAAAGGAAATCCAGCAGTTGAAACTCTCTAGAAACATAGTGGCATGGTCAATAGAACTGTTAAAATATCACATTTCTTTGCACATATTATGAAAAAAGTAAGTTATCTGTCCCAAGCAATTTACCCCAGAAATATATCATAATATATAAAACCCCAAAAAGAGAACTCTCAGTAAGCAGAACTTCAACAGGGCATAAGCTTGTGCCATGTCAGGCAAGATATCCATGAGCAAGTTGTACGGATATACAGATGCAGATACACAGGTAGATAGATATAAGTTCTCCACTCTGTTTTCTTTGCAGGAAATTCATCAGCTAAGCATTTGAAGGTTATGGAATGCAGCCTTAGAGCTTTAAAACAAGATTTCAATTTGTATTTGGTAAAGTTGTAGCATTGTTGCTATTATTATTATTATTATTATTTTAAATGCATACATCTTGTATTAAAAAAATACAGTAAAAAATGTCAATTTGAAAAAAAAAATAATTAAAAAGAGTAATAGGAGTAATTACATCTCTCCCTTACTTATCTCTGTCAGGCTGTGGTTAATATTTGTCTATTTAAAAAAATCCTTTTATAAAATGTAACTTTGAACCAGCATGCCTGACAATACTCTAAATCAGAAATGTAGCATAAATAACTGTATATACACAGCATTAAAAGGCACATACCTATAGTTTCAATCCTGCACTTTCTTCAATTAAAAAAAAAAAAAGAAAAAGAAAAAAAAAAAAAAAGAGATCATAGTAGAAAACTATAAAGTATGCAGAAGAATGACAGTATTGCATAGTCTCTCTAAAGTGCAGATGGTACTAAAGCAGATTTTAAGATGAAAATTAAACCTCGTTCACTCCTCCTGGCTTCTCTTCTGGGAATACACACACACACACCCCACAGCACCAAAGAGAAAGCAATATCAAACACATTCACAGTGTATAAGTTATTTGCAGCTTCTCACACTGGGCAATCTAAGTAAGAGAAACACTAAGTAAGAAACATGAGAGAGAAACAACTTAGAGCTTAGAAACTTTCTTTTCTGAACTGGGCATAAGTTGACAGCCCCAGTTACAATTAATACGTCTCCAGTTTCTTCTGCTATAATGAATTTGTGCAGCAGAACATCAGAATTAATCATTCTTCACATAATACAACTAGTGATACGTCAGAAGTTTCATAGACAAACACTGGTGTAAATATATTTAAAATAAGTTTCGTTTTAAAACTTCTGTCAGAAATCAGAAGTGAGTGGTTAGAGCCCTTTCCACTCCAAGGTTATATATCAAAAGTCAGCATGCCTTGGACATTTCCCCTTTCCAATTAAACTTGGACTTACCTTGCATAGTCAAAAACAGCTAGTGAAACTAAGCCGCTAGAAATCTCAGTTCTTTTGTCCGCTATCTCATCTCGATGCGCTTATTTTTCCATTCTGCTGCCATCTGCTGGCAGCACCCTTTTTCTACATGGCAGCAGGCTGTTCTGCTGTACTTACACTGTAACGATATGAACCTTATTTTCCATGTTTCTTGGCCAGACGATCAACTGCTGTTAAACTTCCAACTCTGACATTTTCAACATTAAGCGACTGTATTTAAGGATGGACAAGACTTTCTTGGCTCTGAAAAACTATGCTTCTAAAATGCTGTGCATGAAATATCTAATACACACAGTTAAAAAAATCCCTCTTTTTCACATCAAGATAGTAAGCATATTTTTAAGCACTTGTAGAACTCTCTGTATGCCCTAGCTGATCTCATCAAGTGCAATATTCTACCTTGAAGTTTATATGCAACCACTTCCTCGTGAGGTTTTGTTCATTTTCAGATGATAAAATTCACACGAGCAGTTAGGTGTTATCCTGAGACCTAAAAGCATAAGTAAAATCCAATGTAACTCCAGAAAAATAAGCTTAACAACTTGCACAGCATACAGTACTCTTAAGCTAACTAGTTTTTAATTAAGATTCCACATTAAGAAAGTAAAGTGTGTTCTAATCTACTGCATTACAAACATCGTGTTTATGCCTGAGCAATGAAAAAAGAAAAAAAAAAAGAAAAGAAAAAAAAAACAACAAAGAAAAATGCTTTTACAAAGGCAAAACACTTTGCAACACTACTTGTAGAAAACAACACTCTAATGAGAAAATTCAGCATTATTACACTGAAGAGTTATGAGGATGAGCCCCTGGACTACAGTTGTACTTAGCTCAGTAGTGATAGGAGGCAGCATTGTTGGTTTTCTAGAAGTTCCAAGGACAACTGTACACAGACAACACACACAAAAAAACTCCTCCTTAATGAAGGCAGCTTTTGTCTCTGTATGTGGAGAAACATTTTATATCTTACTACAGACATCAAGGCACTCTTTTTAATAGCCAATAGCAAGGTGTTCAATATATGCGGCACTGTCCCAAGGGCTACACTGACAGATCACTACAAGGAGCCTGTGTGTCTTTACTGAGCTGTCATTCTATCATTTTCAGGTACCACTCTATGGTAACAAGACCCAAGCTTTGCAAAGTTCTCAAACTACAAATGTACAGAACTGAACAGCCACACTGTGTGCTTGAAATTTTTCCATCAATTTTGAGGCACCTGACAAGCTCTTTCTTCATCACACTGATTTAGCTAAGAGAAATTTAGTTCTCGCATACTCTGAGTGGACCAGTGAGGCATCACTTTGGCTATAATTTTCCCCAGATAAAATTCACAAAAGCCTTTGTTACTGATTTTTTACCTTCTCATGCAAGAGAAATGAAGGATCCCCAGTAGAGTAGACCATAAAACATTGCACTGATAGAGCTTTACTCCAAACAGAACACATACGGTGATTTCTCCCAAAGCTGCATGAAACTGCACTGAGACATGTCTGCTGCCTCAGTACTGGACACAATGTTTCACTAAGAAGTCAGAAGGCTGTACAGCAAAGAGCCTTCAAAAGGCAAAAGGCCTTGTGAGTCACTAGGCTGATAGAAATTTTGCTGGTAAGGACCATCTCTGTTATCTGTGCTCTGACTAATCTGAAACTACAAGCTGGAAAACTACAAGAGTCTTCTAAGTGCAATTTATCTATCAGCATCAGTAAACATTTCAGTACAGTCCTACATCCTACAAAACCTGCATGCACAAAAATATCTATGCTCACATATGCGTGTTTACCTATGTAGGGCATACTGAAATACCTTTGCTCAAGACAATAGCAAAATTTATCCTATAGGAGAAAGTAGGAACAACTGATGGCTAAGGACAGGAGCTCCATACTGGAAAAGCCAAATAAAAATCTATAAGATAAGGAAGGAAGAATTTTGGTGGAGCTTTGAGGTACTTCAACAACAGGAGCTACAAATACAGTTTTCAAGAGAACTTCAACAGAAGCAAGATTTGAACAATCTGCTCTTTGGAAAGTTGATGTAGAAATGTCCATTTTTTTTCATGTACAGGAGCTGGAGTAGAACCAAGCAGAGGAAGTAAAGTTCAGATACAGCAGTTAAAGAGGAACTTAGCACTGAACATGTAACAGATCCTTCATTACATCCACACAGGTATATTACTGGATTTCAGAGAAAGGAATCTGAAGAGAGAACACTGACTGTTCCATCTCCTTGAACATTTGTGCACTCCTGCAAACTGTCATCCTGGTGCATTAGAACTACTGCAGCACACACAGCCACTTTAATCCCAAGGTGATCTAAATTCAGTGATTACTGTGAGAAAAAATATCATCTTGATAGGAAACTAAACACAAGATTCCTTGACTTTAGTGATATTGATAGAATTTCCTTTATTTTCTTCCTAAAAGAACTACATGATTCCAATAACATATTCCATATGTATCTGCTAAAATTTAGCTTGAAGACATTCTGAGCAACCCTTCCATAACAAATATTCTTATTTGCATGGAAAACATGTCAAAAACCTGAAATGTAGGAAAAAGAAATATACAAGAATAAACAAAGACATGAACACAGACATGCATGCTTTGCCATGCATTTAGGTAGGCAGACAAGGAGGAGTTTTCTAGGTACCACCATATAATTGACAGATACGTGTCCCACTTTACTTCAAAATTCTCTCATGTCCAGTACTGAGACAAGTAGCTTTTTAAACTGGAACACGGTTTACACAGACCAGATGCGACCATAAAAATACAAGCCACTTGAACCTTAATAAAATACACAGTAATGAAAATGTCGTAAAACAGATACTAAAAACATAAAATCCTAACAAGCTTAATCACAATGAAACAGGGTCAAAGCCACTAAGTCCAGCCGTCATTTGCAGAAAGCCAACAAACACCAGATGTATTTTGGTTTGGGGCAGAGGGAGGACAAAATTAACTATTTTGAGAATTGTAACAATCTAAAAATGATGGGCAGACAAAATAGCTAGAGCTTTTAGTATTTCAATAACTTGAGAAGTTCCAGTTTTGTAATAAAGTTCATTCAGTCACAACTCATAATCTGTCCTATAAAAGAGACATCTGGTATGTGTTAATAGTATACAAACCGAGGGACGGTTGGGAATTCTCTCCCCACAACCCCTTATTCAATAGCATCTTTGAAGAACTTTGCAAAACTCCTCTGAAACAAGCAAGTCCACTTCAATGCAGATCTAAGAATTCCTGAGCGTTACTTTTAAGTCACAGATTCTTACCGTTTAGTATTGATACCCCTGCATGTATATGAGGTTATTTTATGCCATGAAGAAGTATGTTTACGTGAAAAATGCCTGAAAATGAAGAAATACTCACATTTAAAAACAAATGACAGTGTGACAAAGCAGGGTACAACCTTCCATATTCCTCCCGAGACTGAGTTTGAAAGACTTGGATAATCTCCCACATCCAAACAATTCACAGTATTTTTTTTTATTTTTATTTTTTTGTAGGAGTAGTTTTCTGACTACCAAACTTTCTAAATCCCTTTAGCCTTTAATTCCTTCTAGGTGGGTGCTACACTCCTTAGTATGATTTGATGATGCTATGATTGCAAACACCATTTCCCATGGTTTCAGAAAATAGCATTTATGAACAGCTCTTCAGGACAACATCGTTCTCAATGAGGATTCTGCAAGAAGCAGAAACATATTTTTATGGTTATAGATTACAGAAGTTTGGAATTCTATTCTCTGGGTTGACTTCTGTGCTTGTACAGAAACTGGGGAAGATCTTCGCATAAGTGGAGGATCAAAACCTCTAATAATATGTGGCACAAGCATTTTAAAAGCAAGCTTTAAAAAGTGGCTGCTAATTCCTTTGTCTTCTCCTTTTTAAGCCCATTTAAGTGTTATTCCTCCAGATGAGATGGAGAGAGCACAATGTGAAGGACATCTTAATTTCTTTTTCCTTCATAAATACAAGTGAAGATTTGTGGCTTACCAACTGCAGATTCAGGAGAAACACCAAATAAGGCAGACACGAAAATCATGAAGAACTGGCAAGAATTTGTTATTGTAGAATTGAAGTATGAGATTGCCAAAGGAACTGAACAATTATCTAGCAGCCAGGTTGCTCACAGTTTTCTAAAAGCAAATAGCACCGCATCCCAAATCATCACAAGAAATTATGTAGGAGATTTAGGGGACTCTAGAGGGGCAGGGAGAGTTAAAATTAAGGATAAATACAGGAATCACAGTTGAGAATTGCCTAGGGAGACTGTGGGATCTCACTCAGAGGTTTTTATGAATAGGTTAGACAGAAATCTTTTGGGAATGAAGTAAATACTTTTTATCCCCTCTATAGGAAAAAGGAGCAGTTGCCATAACATCTGGGTGTCTCTTTCAACCCTACTTTCTGTGGCTTCTACAAACCAAGCCTTGTAACTGGAGGAAGAAAAAAATTCTTTTTAACAATATTAAAGCTTTGTCATCATGTGAAAAAAAAAAAAAAAAAGGGCTTTTAAAAGAAAAGCAGGGCAGTGAAAGTTCTAAAAGTTCAAGCTGGACATTCTTTACTTGATATCACTGTTTTCTAGCTCAATGGATGTTATTTCTTGGATTACTTGTTAAATCTCCAAACATGATAACAACTGACAGGTTTGAAATCCTTCCTGCTAAGAATTCTCTAGATGTTACAATATTTTTTTTCTTTTTTTCCTCCCCCTTTATCTGCAAAGGAAATTCTTTAATTCTCCTTTAGGATACACGTGCAGAGACAAGCAGCTATTTAAAAATAATCTATCAACCCTGCACTGATCTGTCACCCACCAGCCATCACCCTGTAAATCTCCCAAAACAGTTTTGTTACTGTCAGCTAATACTCTTTCTAAACACTGACCTTTAATCGCTGCTCTAAGTGGTTACATCTTGAACTGGGCGGATAGACACTGTCACCTGATATTTAAGATATCCATCTTAATTTTGTTTATGTGCGCACGTGTGTATGTATAGAAAAAAAACCCTCTCTGGGGAGAAAGAATAATTGTAGGAAATATGACTAACATCATAGCAAAGAACAGAGGAGATGAACCCAGGTGAAGCACTTTCTCACTGAAATCAGTGGAGCTTCAGTCATTTTTAGCAGGGCTCACTCTGGTCTTGATTCTGACGCATCCTCCTTGAAATTTTTATTTTAAGACCTTTTTCTCTCCTTCCAGTGAGACCAAAAAAAGCAACTCAAACATAGACCTAAAGGTGGACTGTAGCAGGTCAAATTCATTCTGCATGAATCAGAAGGGAAAAGTGAACTCAGAGGTTTGTGGCAGGACCGCTGTCAGGCCCAAGTGACTTCTTCAGAGGCCCTGGAGCAGCCAAAGCTGAACCAACTGTTAAATACTGAAAGTGAAAACTAAAATAAGCAGAAAACTTCCCTCAGTGACAATTCCTGTGAAGAAGCTCAAATAAATGGCCTGAGTGATTAGACAAACATATTCAAAGGGCTCACCCTGCCCTGTAGGAATTTGCTTCTGCTCAGCTGCAACCTGCTATTTCTGCAAGGCACAGTGGCTGAAACAGGGCAATAGAGCAACAGATGTGAGCCACTGATCTCCGCTATACCACAGTCAGGCTGGTGCAGCCTATTAGAAGCCAGATCCCAGCTCAGACGTGGTGACAAGCTGATGCTCAGCACTCCTAAGTAGAAACTCATCCCACACCTCAGCACTGCAGCCTATAAGGGCAAGGCTGCCTTCCCCTTCCAATGCCAGCTCCAACTCTGATGACACCATGTTTGGCAGCACAACCAGAGTATAATCTATTCCTATCCATAGTCATTTTGCATTGAGATCTGAAATCTGATTTAGACCTGCAGAAGGGAGAGAACTGGAAACAAAACAGAACTTCTGGGCTGAGATAGAAACTATTTACTGTGACAGAAGAGGAAAGATGAAACAAAACTGTAGCTGTAATATACACAGTGGCAGTGCAATCACACCCCCTCCCTACTGACATCCTGCAGCCATCCCCTGCCACCTCCCCATAGTGTCAGTGCCATCCACATGGTGCCACAGGGTTCAGATACCCCCAGCCTCATGCAGGCCCTGTCCCAGCTCTGCTCCTCCCCTGCCCCGCACCATCACAGCGGCAGCTCTGCCCCATTGCTCAGCAACAACCCAGCATCGATGTACAATTAATGCCATTTTAGCTGAAACCAAGATACGTAAATAATCCTTTTCTTTACATTTTCAAGTAGGTGTTTCTCTGCACTTCCATACAGTGTCTGCAAACTGTATATCCATTTTCTGTTTCTAGGTATTCACATTCTCTGAGGAAGAGGTCACTTCTAATATTTTCACCACAGTTCCTACTTTCTCTTGATGCCATTTATTTCTGTGTTTCAGAACCATCTAGAGGCTTCTCTTCAAATTCTGCTTAACCCACCTCCCATCCCATCAAAGCTTTTCACTTGGGAACTACCACCTCCAGATCGTACTTCTTGCATACACTTTTCGGGTTGTATCCTAGGCTGCACTATCTAGTTGGTTTAAGGAAATGATTTGTCATCTCCTATTTCAAAGCCAGAGCATGTTGGGCAGGAACCCATCCCACTTCTAATGTTGCAGATACACTGAAGATGTCAAATGCAAAAGGTTTATGAATCTACGAAACTTTAAGAAATCATTTTCTATCTGTCTGTATAAGAAGACAATAGCCTGTATCTTTTCTATTTAACAGTTCCATTTGGACTTTACAAAGCCAAATGTCTTCATATTTATTTCAATTACAGACTGCTTTGACACACTTATTAACATTTCTCTATTTTAAAGCAGATTCTAAAAATCCCTGAAGATAGTTTCTTGTTCCCACCAAGCCATTTGGGTGCAGAAGCACCTCTTAAAATGCAGACACACGCATGCAACTTTGCAACAGAATATGCCCTAATTGGCTATTGTAACTTACAACACAGCTGCTATAATTAAAATAACAATCAGTTCTTCCATAAAGCTATCTAAACTTACACCGACTCCTTTTTATTGTAAAAAACTTCTTTCTTTATCTACAAACATACAGAAAGAAATGAACATATGTATATATTACACCTGATGAACATATTCAGATATGTAGATAAGTAGCATCATCAAAATAATTTCTTTCTTTGAGTAAAAGCCTCCAGAATAGAGAGGAAAAGAAAATATTTCCTACAGATAAAACAACTGTTCATATTCCTTTCCTTGACAGATTAATTACACTTGAATTATTCAGAGATGTATCTTACCTTTAAAAGAATACTACTAGATTTATCATTCTACATCTGAAAGAAGCAGATTTTGGTTTAATTTCTCCTTAGATAAACCATTAATTTCATACAGATATTAAAATATTTGCAGTCTAATTATATTTAGTTTGACAATTCTTCTGTATGAGTCACAGGGAAAAATGTATAAATCCTTCAGGAAGTTTTTAAAGAATGCTCTTCTGCTTATCAACATACTTATGAGCAGTTATCTATTCAGTTTAGCTTTACATTAGTGTTCCTTTCATATAGCCTCATGAGTTCCTATGGTAAAGATCCTACTATTCTGCAAGGAGATTAGAATGTTTTGAGATATTCCTCACAACTTCCTCCATGCAAACAGTCCATTCAATGTAAATAACCTTCATTTCTTGACAGTGAAAAAGTAATTTGATACATAGGAAAAACACAGTTAGCAATAGCTGGAATCACAGTTTTAGTAAGAGCACAATGAAATCACAGTGAGCATCTATGTAAAATCATGCTTAGTCAACCTGCGCAGTAGCTGTTTTAAGAACAATTATTAGATACAATTCTTTTCCGCCTCTCAACTCATATAAAAATGGTAGCTTAACAGACAGTAAGAACTACCCATCATTTAATAACATTCAGTGTAAAATAGACTCTTTCTTCCATACACCTCCTCTGAATTTCAGAACTTCCTTCTACTAAAAGGGTTATCCCTCAAACAAGAAAAATAAATCAATAAAGTGATCCTTTAGCTGAAGTGCACCTACTATGACAAATATCATAATGTCAGCAGGATAGGCTGGCTTAACAAGAATGAAAGAGACTGAGATCTCGGAAGGATGCTCCTGTTTTTTGGCCCTTTTATTTAACAGTAGTTAGGTATATCACAATCTTTGTCTTCGTGTTATAATTGCAAAGGGGAGATTATTACAATTTCAATCTCACAAATAAAAGAGAGACTTAGGTGTTGCATTTTAAAAGTGAGTGGTACAGGAATGCATAAGGAAAGGTGCTGTGCTGAACCTTGTCCTTACCAAAGAGGAAGTGCTCTCGAGTATTATGAAGCTCAAGGGCAGCCTTGGATGTAGTGACCACAAAATGGTGGAGTTCAAGATCCTTAGGGCATCAAAGATGGTGCACAGCAAGCTTGCTGCTCTGGACTTCAGGAGAGCAGACTTTGAACTCTTTGGGGAACTGCTTGGCAGGGTGACATGGGGGAAAGCCCTGGAGGGAAGAGGGACACAAGAAAGCTGGTCAGTATTCAAAGACCATTTCCTCCAAGTCCAGAAGCAGTACATCCCAAGAAAAAAGAAGGCAGGCGAGAATGCCAGGAGGCCCCTATGGATCAACAAGGAGCTTCTGGACTCACTTAAGCAGGAAAAGAAAGACTACAGGGAGTAGAAGCAGGAATGGGTTACCTGGGAGGACTACAGAGAAGCTGTCCAAGCAGTCAGGGATCAGGTTAGGAAAGCTAAGACTCAGACAGAATTAAATCTAGACCTGGACATAAAGGGGAACAAGAAGACATTCTACAGGTGTATCAGTGATAAAAGGAAGGTCAAAGAAGATTTGGGCCCTCTCTAAAAGGAAGCTGAAGACCTGGTCATGAGGGATATGGAGAAAGTTGAGATGCTCAGTGCCTTCTTAGCTTCAGTCTTCACTGTCAAGGGCTCTAGCCACAATGCCCAAGCTGCAGAAAGCAAAGGTAAGAACTGGGAGAAGGAAGATCCGCCTGCTGTAAGAGAAGATCAGGTTCAAGACCATGTAAAGATTCATCTAAAGAACTCTGAAATTTGAGTTTGTAATATTCAACTAAATCTCTACATCTATTTTACTTGCAGCTTTAATGCTTTGTTATTTAATCATAGCATGTTTTGTTTTTCTCTGAATTAAAATATAAATCTTGAGTTGTATCAGTTTATACACAACAAATAGTATACAGCTAAGAAATCTGCCATTAGCATCTCAGGCACTATTTAGCATTTGATAGGTTAGAAATACTTGCATAAAATCTCCCAGTAGAAATACTGCATTTAGGGATGGACAGCATGGGTAGGAATCCACAGATAGCTACCTTGAATTATCCTGGAAACAATAATAATTCAAACCCCCCAAATAAGAATGAAATATTAGAAGGCTGACATTTATTCTTCAATCTCAATATGCATATCACCTCAAAATAAAAAATGGATAGCAAAAATTTTCCATCTTCATTGCCTTCATAACTACTATAAAATAGAACTGTTCAACATATCCAAACTACTATCACTTGGAATAAATGACTGTTGTGTCTAGCTGAGTGACAGGAGTATTAGTCAACTATAATTCTGCTCTATCAGGATATGTGACATGAAATAAATTGGCTTGAGTCTGAAGTTCTCCTTGGTGCCACATATTTGCCTGAGCTACCACCACTTTCTCACAAATAGGTCACTGTACTTGAACATCTCAGTGGTGGCAAGCATGCATAACCACACTATTCCTCCAGTCCTCCAGTGACAGATCAGTCACTGAAATTCTCAAGAGAATAAAATGCTGGTTTTTAGTACCAAACAAAAGCCAGTCCTGAATTTAATGCTGTATATAACTATTTAACAATACTAACAATAAGGATTTTTAAATTGATTATAACTACTGTTCACTCAACTTTAATGGCTGTTTGAAAGAAGGTAGTTATCTTACTTTCAACTTCACAACCCCAATCTAATCAATTAAGATTTTTAGTAAGAAAAAGAAAGCAAAATTATCACAGAGAAAACAAAAGCTTCTAATGCCATGCTAAAATAATGATCATGCTTGGATAAGCAAAAACAATATTGCAGAGATATACTGAGATTTTTGTTTTTCTTTTCTAGGTCCTTGAAGCCTCTCTAGATCTTTAGGGCAGATGTTTAGATTTTCAAAACCATTACATTTTAAAAAGTTAACATTCACAGCTATTGTATGTAAGCCCTAGTAAATGGGGCTCCCCTCTAAGGTGAGACATAAAGCCAGTCATGTCCCAGACAAATTTTCACTGCTTCTTCTCACCTTAAGAGAACAAGCATCTCCACACTGTTTCTAAACTCTGCAGTCTGAGTATACTGAACCAACATCCCCTAATTTACCCAGCTCTTTCTTCTACAGCTTAGAAGCTAATTCAGCCTTACAAACAGATTAAGAGCTTCCTCATTCCAAACCATTAATGATAATTCTTGGACTGGGCTTTACAATATGTTACACCCAGGTATGACCAACACAAAGCCAATGGACCACATGCAGCCTGGCCCAGCTCATGATGGAGACTGCCCCCTGCCTCACCCCATCATAGCAGCAGCTCTTCCCTGATCGGCCCAGACCCTCAGCACCAACCAAACATTGGTGCATTTGAACCCTATCTGGGCTGA
Organism: Coturnix japonica; assembly: GCF_054131305.1. Taxonomy (NCBI): domain Eukaryota; kingdom Metazoa; phylum Chordata; class Aves; order Galliformes; family Phasianidae; genus Coturnix; species Coturnix japonica. The sequence goes on from NC_140663.1 coordinate 68,131,940, forward strand.
AACCAGGGCAAATTGTGCAGTGCAGTGACAACTCAAGTTACGGCAAATAAGATTGACGAGAGAAGCATGACTCAGGTGTCAAAATATAGGTGTCTACTGCCATTTTAAAAAAAAAACACAAGGTGTCCTGCCAGTTCTCCTTTAAGAGCATTTCATGTCTGCCAGCCCTTTCCAGTTGTTTCATACCCAAGGCCGGAAGAAAAACATCATCAGGTGCTCGTATGTAGACACCTGAATCCCACTCATTGTTTCAGAGACATTTCTGAGAGTAACTGATTGTTATTATTATTACGCTTTGACTAAGAAAAATGTTCATTTACAATAATTTCAGCTAAAGTTTAATTCTACCAGTCTGGATGGTTCTACAAGGGTTACAAGAGGGCAGGAAGGAAAAGTCAGTAACAGCATTATGATCAGAGCTCTCAATAGCTCCTCTACCAAAGAGTGGGAAAAGAATTACCAAAATAGAGATATGGCTTTCTAACTCTGTATCTGTCTTACTAAATAGCTTTTATCTCAATCTACAAGTTCTACTTTCTTGTGTTTTCTTTTCCTGATTCTCTCAGTGGTACTGTTGAGTGAGTGAACAACTGTGTGGTGTTTAGATGCCTGACAAGTTAAAACACAACACACCCACAAATCTGTTTTCTAGTTCCCTCCTTCCACTGCTGCTGTCTTACTACAAGATAATTTGTGTTTGAAGGAGGTGCTTTTAATACAATACACCATGAAGCACAGATTCCCAAGAGGTTATGTGACTAAAGTCTCACTAATGTAAAGAGAGACAAGAGTTGATCTGATTAACTAAGAAACCTGAAATTCCCCTTTGAAGTATAAAATGCTCACAACACATCCACTGAGAGTAAGACACAGGAAAATGGCTCTCAGTAAGCTCTTCTCTGCAATTACACATATATAACATGTCTACAGTAGGCACTATTACCATTCCCTATATCCACATGAAATCAGGGGTGGGAAGAAGTTGGAGAGAGGCTGTAGCACTGCACAGCAGCATGTATTGTGGCTGCATCAATCTGGGCCAAGTTCTCAGAGGAATTCTACTAAAAAAAACCAGGCCTCTGCTGTGGATTAGCACTGCAATGCTTTCCCATCACTTACTTTCTCACAACCCACCTTCTGTCACAATTTGGGAAGGTCTTGGCAAAGAGAAGAGCTTAAAGGAGAAAGAATAATTACATATCTTGGTGCATGCAGTGCTGTCCTCCAACACTCCAGGTTGAAGGCAGAAGTATTTATCGATATCAAGTCTCCAGTATCATTAATCCAACTTTGTTATTTGAAAATGCCAATGCTATTTCATTTCTTTGTTCACTGTGAAATTTATTCCAATGTACTGGCAAGAGTCATTCAGTTCAGAGGGACTATATGTAGTTTCTTATTTCAGAGAGGAGATTCCAATGAAAATGAGGAACAGGAAGAAGCCAGTCAACTCTACCTTCATCAAAGTGGTAAGCAGAATTTCTCTCAGTCCTCAGAAACTCATTATATGAAGCTCCTCCAAACTCCACCACAATTCTCTAAGTTGTTTAAAATGCAGTTCAAGGGGCCTATTTACTAAAGCCCCAGATGAGAAACTTACCTTCCTACAGACACTTAATGGAGGGCTACAATATATGCTGAACAAATCACACTGGAAAAACCTTGAAGCAAATTCTCAAAAGATGCTATTGGGAGTCATTCAATCAGTGCAACATGATGATAAAAAAAGCAGGTAAAACTGAATATAAAACATTGCAAACAGATTATATGACATGACTTTATGGCAAGGAAAAACACTTTCAGAAAGGTGGCCACCCTGTATCTGGTGGACATTACACACAGCACTTATAACACATCCTAATCCTAAAAGCAAAAAGAAATACTCTTATCTGGAAGTTCCTAAGCACCACCAAAAATAAGCATATTTGTTTATAAAAATTCTGGTCATCTAGAAGATTGCATTAAAGGCTGAAGTGCTCCTTGTGAATGATGCCTATTACCCTATTACCCTATTTATGTTTATGATGGGGCAAGCAGGAAGTTTTAACAGTTACAATGCAAAATGGGTAATTCACTTGCTGGAATTACCAACACAACCTTTGCTTTATGCCATCAGTTATTTTATCTTTAAAATTTTAGTGACAAGCATATGTGTCATGTTTTACATGATATAAATCAGAGTCTACAATTTCATTCATGTTAAGTTTTTTAACTTGTGCCACAGCATAATTTAACAAATATTCCGCCATTGAAAAACAAACAAACAAAAAAATCCTAAAAACGTTTGATGATATTGAATTTCTTTATTTTTAACTTATTTTAACTTAAAATCAAATACTGCTTTTCCAGGAGTTTGTCTAGTAAGAGACCAACTTTCTGATATGTTTTGCATCATCACTGCTGTTATGTTAGCACATGTTGCACTTTCTTACTGATCAAGTATGCACAGCAATTTCAACAATACATATTTTGGGAGAGTGGTTACAGATCTCTATCATTTACCTAAGAATACTCTTCTATTAGATTCACTTACATCTCAAGACAGCACTTTTGTATCTAATTGCTGAATTCTTTTATATGTGTTTACCTATCCCCTTGAGAATACAGTCAGTGATACCTTTTCTGCCTGAGTAAACAATCAGAAGCCTCTCTCACATTCTCTTCCAACACAAGTTGCAGTTTCTCAACTTTACTAATTCTCTTCACCAACACCAGAAACTGACCCTCCCTTCTTATTACAAACTCTTAACCATCAATGGCCATCACTGTGTACTATATTTGGTTATGGGCTTTAGGCTTGTGGGCTGAACAAATGGCTTGGAGTTCACTAAAAGGGGAAAAAATGTGGAGCTAATTTTGACAAGAGAATGAGTTAAAGGTCTCATGAACGGGGAAAGAATGTAAATAAGGAGACAGGAACAAGACAAGGAGACAATTATGAATGTACAGGAAAATAAATAAAAGCTCCTCAGGAAAGGGAGCATTATAGAAGAGTGAGGACCAGGTGGTGAGGGAAGGAACATGAGAATACACCAGCATAAGGCTCTGGAAAATGTATCTGAAAAAGGAATATAAGGACAAGTTTGCAACGCTCATACTTGCATGCATTTGTTATTCCCTTTATTATTATGTAATATTTTATCTTGGGCCATAACAAATTCTCCAGTGTTTTTGAGACCACCACCATTACATAAAGCAGAGAGTCCGTCAAATAAACGATATGATCATTATAATTGCTGTTATCCTAGTACTTGCAATCAACAATAATCAACAGCCTGAAAAAAAAAATAAATATATATATATATATATATATGTGTAGAAAAATTAGGGGAAAAAAGGGAAAAAAAAAATTTAAAAAAAAATAAAATATATATATATATATCTTCCAGTCCTTTTGAAGAAGAAAACAAAACAGACAAAAATAAATAAATAAATAAATAAATGCATCAAAACCAAAAAGCTACAACCAACCACAGCTATCCTAGAGAAGCAGTATCCAGCAGCAACAGCAGCAGCTGATGTCTGGGTTGCTCAGTAAATGACCAGAGTTTAGGAGAAAGCAGATAATCTTCAACTTATCAGTTTACTGGTACTTAGGTGTCAACACTCCTGATACATTCATTAGGTCAACAAGCAGTACCACAACATATTAGCTACATCTCTTCAAGTTTATAGAGCTGAAATGTGTAAATAATTCTAAGTCGCTGTTACATTATTTATCCTGCAGTCAAAAAATCTAATCCATTTCCATGTTGTAGCTAGTTAGCTAACCTGGGAGTTTTCCTGTACGTTGATCATTTAATTCTAAAAAAGTGAGTTATTGACATTTAGAGTCATCACAAAAACTCTTATAACTCAGCAAATCTGTTCCTGTGAGTATTTTAAAAACAGCTGGCCTTAATGCAGGTGATTACATGAATCCAAAAGAAAGCACACTAAGAGAAGGCTAAATGGAAATTTCAACAATCTTCTAATCCTCTCACAATTCTTTATATTACCATAACTCTCCAGGAAATCCACCATCAAAATCAGGCAATTGCAAACAGATGTGTGTTGTATTTTAAACCCTTGTTGATGTCTTGGTTACTAAGTTAAAGTACCAAACAGCTCACAAAACATGAACAAAAGGAGGTAACAATGCTCCCTGATTTACTCAAGTAAGAGGAATCATACACTATCAACTTCCTAACACTACTTATAGATCCAGAAGGCACTTGTTCTACTTTTGTAAACAATTATTCTTTCCTTCTTTTGGATAAGAGTAACAATTTATTTTGGCATTTGAACAAATACATAATCATATAATCACATGATGAAACTCCACATACTGGCTAGCAGTTAATACTAGTCTAGTTAATGGAAGACCATGGTGTGAATGTAACTAGAAAATAAGTCAAGGCTTGAAGTAACATTTTCAATACAATAGATCCATCCACATTTCAAGGTTTAATACATACCACTAAGCTACAATCAATATGAATTATATCATGAATGCACTCTTAGTGTGTGAAATATGTCCAAAAATTTGCTTTTATCTACCAAGCCTACATATGCAAACTGGGGAGTCCAAATAAATCTGTATTTGCTATTGCTACTATTCCTTCAGCTGGAAAAAAATGAGTAGGTATAAAATAGGGGAACAGCAAAAATAAAGAGAATAAAGAGGAGAACATAGAACAGAATAAATATGACAGAATATTGTTTTCAGATTATATAATATAAATAGAAATACTTAAATAAAATGATAATCTCTATGAAAACAATGAAGCGAAAGAATAACTAAGATCTTGACCTTAAAAACATTCAAAGATGCATTCACTTCAGTTACCTGCATCAGTCAAAAAAGTTGGACATCTCTTCTAAGAATTTCAGTCCACTTCTTTCTGAAGCCTGTCATTCCAGAAGCAAACTGATTATCTCCACTGGGGCCACTGATTTTAAGATGGTATGATTCACTGCTTCCTCTGACTTTGGAGAGGCACAAAGCTTTCAGATGGTTAAAACAATATGTGACAAAAATCCTGGGTTTTCTATTACTATTTCAGTCTATTTTCCCTTGAAGACTGCAGAGAGACAGTGAAGAGCTACATCCATTCTGAGATGATTAGATTCTGAAATCTGCTCTTCCAACCCCAGACTGGCTTTCTTGAATAATCTTAGAAAATATATAGACAAACAAAGTATTTTTTAATATTGCTTTTTGTGGAGCACTGAGAATATATTCCAGCAACAAAGATGGGTAACTATTATCAATTGATTTATGTATTTTTAATATTATTATTTTTTCTAATCTTGAATGAGTACAAAAATGAAGAACAAAATAGGAGAGTTTGAAAAAGACTCCATATGTACCTGAGAATGATCACCACATTTGTTTGGTTTGCTGTTCAGACACATAATTTTAGAAATGGATACTCATGGAAAGATCAGCAAGAGTACCAACTAGATAAGGAGTAAAAATGTAGCTTATGAAAAAGATGTTTTATTTCTTCTTTACAAAGCAAATGAACTGAATGATCCAAAAACAGACAAAACTTCTATATTACAAAAAAAATTATATAATGTTGTGTGAGACAAATTTGTTAAATGAGGCCCTAAAAAAGAAAGATCTCATACTTCATTGCCATCCCATCAAAAGCTAATGCATAATTAATTAGGGAAAAAGGCAGAACAAGCCAGAATTTCTACAGCAAAGTCAAAAAGAATGCAATGATCTTTTTCTATAATCTAGGCACAAGTCTGAATGTTAGAACCTTCCTTCCGCTATTTTATATTTATACTTAGTCAAGTTTGTACAAGACTCCTTTTTGTGTAGATAGGCACCTTCTTCTCCTTTTAGTTTCTGACATCAGTTTTCCTAAATTAATTTCATAAAACTAAAAAAAAAAAAACAAAACCAAAAAAACCCAACACACTAGATTCTCTCATCTTTCTAACTAAGTAAATGCGTTTTAGAAGACAGATGATGTTTTAGCAGGAATAGTTTCAGACATAACCAGAAAAATGCAGCAACTATAGGAAAGGTCATTCAGTCCAAAGTCATTGAGAACCTCTGGGTAAACTTGCAGAGTTTGACCAGTCCCAAAGCAAAGCATAAAAAAACCCACAAAAACAAGGACAAAAACTCCCATCAGCATCTATATTTGCAATGTTTGGACACACAAATACCTTCAATGCCATCCTATCAATCGCTTTGCTCTTGTGTGCAATTCATCATTTAGTTTGTTCCGTGATAGAAAGGACAAAAAAATATGGCGACCTCATTTAGGCTTAGCCAGGTAAACATTGAGATCTAAAGAAAAGAATTAAGTCTGCATATTTCTGAAGCATACTGTCAGAAGCATTATGCCAAACACTAGCTATCATCTTGGCACTGTACGTTGCCACATATTTTTGTATACCACTTAATAAAGAATTTCTAGCCAATATGTCCATCTGTCATGTAAATGAAAATAATCCCATACAAATAAAACATGGAAAATATGCTTACAAATCTAAAACAAAGTTGTTTTTCTATTACTAGTACCAAAATTTTATGAATGCATGAATATAATGTTATGTACAGAATTAAGTGTAAATATTCGATTAAGAGTTAGTGGTACAAAATCATATTTGAAGTCTATTTGAAGATTAGCACAAGTTACACAAAGCTTGAAGTATTTTTAAATAATGATATGTTGAAAATAGTTACTTAAATACAACTCTGAAGCTGAAAGTTCACATCTTAAAACAGTCTGGGAAACCTGTAATTCAAACCTGATCTAGGAAGTTAAAAGTCTACTGTGAAAAAAAAAAGCTACCTGTGGCAATAAATCTTGCGCTAAAGTTAGAGTTGTTCAGTCAATGGACTAGAACAAAAGACAACATTTAGGGACTGGTCAATCTGCTTGTGACAGTGACAGAACCAATTTGCTATAGACAGCTTGTTTCCTTCCTCTGCTACCGAACGTTTTGGCATTTGTTTATTTTTAACTTGGACCTCATAGTTATCACATCCAGAAAGTTAAACAATACTCAACCAACATTTAAAAATAACAGAGGACTATTTAAATTCAGCATAGAGGGCAAGTATATGAGAAGTCTACATTCACTCAAAGTTTTGATATTTCACTGAATTCAACCTCTAAACCAAAATGTTTTCTTTAGGAATGACAAGCTTGAGCTGTCAAAAAGCACTGAGTTGAAACCCCATTCAAAAGTACTGTGAGAAAGCCAAGCCCAAATAAAGGCGGCTCTTTTTTCTTCCAGGGAAGAATGAACTTGTACTGAATTTACAGGTGAAAAATACAGACTGAAGGAATACTTCCATATTTGTTAAAGGTCTGTATCTTGTAAAATTAAATAATATCTAAATCCAATTCTTAAATATTGACTTTAAATAATAAGAGCATTAACAGTTTATACTAAAATGATATTACATCTGAATGAAACCCTAGATAAACACATAGAAAATACATGGACTATAAAAACTTTGTACAAACTCCTGAAATATTTACAGGTTAATGAGTTATTTTCAGTATAAAACGTTAAGATAAAACAGACTAAATGATCTCTTTGGATGCTATACCATACACACACAATGATTTTTTTTTACTGTACTACTATCTCTAAGAATCTCACCACCACTTGCAGTCATTCTGTAGCACCAAGTTAATTAGGAATATTTTATTTCTTTTTCACGAAGGAAAATAAATGTTATCTCCCAGGCAGGTTACATAAATTAAAAACCTTTAGTTATTAGATATTATAGCTGCCAATCAAAATTACTTTATAATGGCAAAAAAAAAATACAAAAAACAAAAAAACCATCCAGTATCCATTTGATACTCCTTGACAAACTGAAACATCTTTGTATCGTGAATAAAATGTGTAGCAGCTAATGGCACTATGGTCCTCAAGTCTTCAGGGTATCTGAAGAGATCCACAAGCTGTATAAAAACTTTCATGCGGTTGGTAGCTGTATCCTTGCTGTCATCAGATAGCTCTCTGAAACTAATCATCCCAGTTGGCATCCTCATGAATAATCTTTGAAGAGGCTCTGAACTGCTTGAGTGTGGGACTTACCTGTTCATCTCCTGTATTTCCTACAGGTTACCAGCTCTACACAGGAAACCTTAATTTAAAAAAAAACAAAAAAAACAACCCCAAAACATTTTCTCAGTGCAGTAGACTCCTCCTTATTTCAGTTGCAAGTGCTTTAAAGACAGTCCCCCAAAAGAAAAGATTCTCATTTTTCTTAGTCATGCTTTTATTTAAAAAAATCAAACATAAAAAGTATATATAGGACAAAACCTAATCAGTACAGAGCACTGACAAAAGATGTCCATTACTAGCTAAAATCCTTTTGACAGAATATTTGAAAGTGTCCTGAGAGTAAGAGAGAACTGCCCGCAGCCTTCAATACACTTAATAAAGCAAAAGTCTGGACATTTCTCAAGAAAGAAACTATACAAAGAGCTCTATAGAAAGGGGAGGAAATGCTCTTCATGCATTTTGAATTTTACCTTCTACAATTAGACACAGTACACTGAAAAAAAATCATTACTGGTTCAACTTGCTGCTATGGAAACTGTACTGGATAGCTATTCCCCCTTGGCAATGGAGATACTCTGATTACAACAGTTGAAGGAGAAGTAAAGTTCTATTTGCTTTCACCTGATCTAAAGAAAACTCTTACTTCAGCATCCAAAGCAGACTCAAACCATTCTTCCACAATGAAATGGAAGCAGCCTGTCTAAAACACATCACAAATTCTTACCATCATATTACTGATGTAAAAAGGACATAAAAAAGGTGAGTCTACATCATCAAAATAGCATCTAAGCTGAATAAGTACTTAATAAGTAAATGGGCCACGTACACTGTGCTAATTTTTAAGTTTAAGACATTGGTAGCGGCTTATTATTTTAAATTTATCTGTATATAAAAAATGTATGTTCAACAACAGAAGTCATATATATTGTAAAAGTACTGCAAGATAATCCCAGCTGGTTCTAGCTTTACCACACATTACCATTAAAGAACCCATGTTAAAAGAAACACATATTGAATTACAATCATACTTGTCTAAAAGCAGACATCGAATACTTAGTGTTGCTGCTCTTCTAGGAATATATCTTGCCTACAGTCATATCAGTCTCTGTAGGACTGATTACCCACCTAGCTGTTTATCTTCTCCCAGTGTACTGAAGACTATTGTACATGACACAGCGTATGACAAAATATTATTCTCGGTACACACGCACTAAAAAGGCTCTCGGTGATCCATCCCTGCATAGACATGGCAGACTTAAACAAGATACACATTTTCAGAGCTTTTCTATTTAAAAAAGAAAAAAGAAAAATACATCCAGACTCAGGTATTTTTGTTCGTGGTACTTGAAAGAATTAAATACACCTAACAATGTTCTCAAATGCAATGGTCATAGAACATTTTACTTTAAAAATTAAGTCTCCAAGTTGTGTGAGTACAAGTAAAAAAGAAGTCTTTGCTTCTAATAGAGTAGGTAAGTTGTTCAGGCTCCGATTCCCCATAGAGAAATATGACCTCTGTAATTGCTGTCAAGGTCAATAAGAACAGTGAAAGAACTTAAGTGCTGAATGTATAATTCACATCATGCTGGAAGAACATCAACATGATTTTCAGCTTTCTCAACCTGTTTAATGTTTATTCCAATGCTACAGTTTGGGAAAATATAATTATTTTGAAAAAATAAAAGTTATTGTGTGAGCCTGTTTGACAACAACTGCTTTCAAATATGTGCAATATTAATATTCTTTTTTTTTTTTTTTTCCCAATAATTTATAACAAGTTTTAGGAGAATTGTGGAATTGAATAATTAAACTTTAAGCAAATGACATCAGTTTCTCTTTTGAAATATCTGCAAGTCAATGGAAAAAAAAAAAAAAAAAAAAAACAAAAAGAAAGAAACAAACAAAAAAAACCAAACAGAAATAGAACTGGTAATTTTTATTTCCTCACAATTTCAGGTCATATTTTTTGCGCAATTAGTTAACTGCCATTAACATTTATTGAATATAGCTGAAATATCTCAGTTCTGAAATACAGTCTTCAAAGTTCAGTCCCTGGGCTACATCCCTTAAGAAAATGCTGCTAAGAGAAAGCGCATTTGTTTAGGTTACAAAGGAATGTGTTCCCAGTGGACTCTGGTAATAAGGCTTCATTGGCAGTGAAATGATAGATACCTCCAAGGATGAATTTTGACCCAAAGGTAGGGTTTATTTACCATTCTTCGTTAACACCTCCTTAAATCTACTTGGTGCAGTTCTAAGATCAAAGTGAGCTGGGATAGTAACAAAACAAAATTGATACATAGCTCATTAACTAGAGCAGAAAACATTTTTCTTTACAGTATTAAAAAAGGGGGAGGAGGAAAAGAAGCAAAAGAAAGACTGTTAGTGACAGAACCATAACAGTAGGTAAACATTAATGCTAAGGAAAAGGCAACAATGCAGAAAAATGTTTTTTTTTGGTTTTTTTGGTTTTTTTTTTTGTTCCTACCTATAAGTAAGAACACACACAACACTAAGACTATGCTAAACTTACCATAAATGCAGTCCAACCCTGTTCAAGTAGGGACACCTAGCACAGCTTACCAAGGACTGAGTCAGGTTTTGACCATCTCAACAGATAGAGATTCCACAACCATTCTTGGCAGCCTCTTCCAGCTTCACTGAATCACAGGGGTTAGAAGGGACCTAAAGAGATCACTGAGTTCAACAACTCTGCTAAAGCAGGTACCCTACAATAGGTCACACAGGTAGGCATCCAGACAGATCTTCAGTATTTCCATAGAAGACTCCACAATCCCTCTGGGCAACCTATTTCAGTGCTCCATCATCTTACTGTGAAGTTCTTCCGCATGTTACTACAGAACTTCCTACGTTTTAGTTTAGGCCATTGCTCATTGCCCTATCATCATGCAACTCCAAGAAGATCCTTCTTTGTGTATTTGTAAACATTTATCAGATCTCCTCTCAGTCTTCCCCAGGCTGAACAGACCCAGGTTACTCAGCCTTTCCTCATACAGGAGATGTTCCAAGTCCTTTATCATCTTTGTGACCCTCCACTGGATTCCTTCCAGGAGATTCCTGTCTTTTTGGAACTGGGAAGCCCAGAACTGGACTCAGTAGTCTAAATGTGGCCTGGGCTGGCAGAGTAGAGGAGGAGGATCACCTCCCTCAGCTTGCTGTTCTTAATGCACCCCAGGATTCCATTGGCCTTTTTAGCCACAAAGCTCCTGTCCAACAGGTCATTCCCTAACCTGGACTGATGCATGTGGTTATTCCTCCCCAGGTGCAAGACTCAACACTAGCTCTTGTTAAACCTTGTCAGGTTCCTCCCTGCCCAACTCTTCAGTCTGTCCAGGTCTTGCTGAATGGTAGCACAGTCTTCAGCTGTGTCAGCCACTCCTCCCAGCTTTGTATAAATTGCAAACTTGCTAAGGGTGAACTCTATCTCTTCATCCAGATCATTGATTAAGATATTGAACAAGACTGGATCCAACACCAACCTCTGGGTAGCACCACTAGTTACAAGCCTCCAATCAGGGTTTTTGACAGCTCTCACAAAAGCAAGGGGATGATCCTTCTTGGTTTTCTTGAAGATGGAATGGTGTTTGCTTTATTACAGCCTTCAGAAGCCTCTCACTTTTCAAAGATAATCAAGAATTGTCCCACAATACATCACCAGACAGCACAATACTTTTGAGTGCAATCTGTCAACCCCATCAGCTTATATGCGTCCAGCTTTAGTGTTCTCCAACCTGATTCTCCTCCGCCATAAATGAGTTTTTTTGGCTCCATACTTCTCCTTGGGTCTCTGGGGCTGTGGATTTCTACAGACATGCCCCTATATTCACAGAATCACAGAACTGTAGGGGTTGGAAGGGACCTCCAGAGATCATCGACTCCAACCCCCCTGCCAAAGCAGGTTCCCTACACCAGGTCACAAAAGTAGGTGTCCAGGCAGGTCTTGAATATCTCCAGAGGAGACTCCACAACCTCCCTGGGCAGCCTGTTCCAGTGCTCTGTCACCCTCACCATAAAGAAGTTCTTGCACACATTCGTGCAGAACTTCCTATGCTCCAGTTTCTGGCTGTTTCCCCTTGTCCTGTCTCCACACACTGCTGAAAAGAGTCTGGCCTCCCTACTCTGCCCCAAACACCTTAGATAATTATAAACCTGGATCAGGTCCCCTCTCAGTCCTCTTTTCTCAAGGCTAAATAGACCCAGTTCACTTAGCTTATCTTCATAAGGGAGATGCTCCAGGCCCTTCACCATCTTTGTGATCCTCCACTGGACTCTTTCCAAGAGATCCCTGTCTTTTTTGTACTGGGGAGTCCAGAACTGGACACAGTAATCCAGATGAGGCCTCACCAGGCAGAGAAGAGGGGGAGGATCACCTCCCTCGACCTGCTGGCCACGCTTTTTCTAATGCACCCCAGAATGCCATTGGCCTTTTTGGTCATGAGGGCACACTGCTGGCTCATGACCAACCTGTCGTCCATCAGCACACCCAGGTCTCCCTCTGCAGAGCTCCTCACCAGCAAGTCATCCCCATATTAATGCATATTAATGCAAATCTTAACATAATGACCAAAACCAGTGCATTTCTAGTTCTAATCCTATTTCATACTCACTCCATAAAAGACTGCACACAAACAGTAGCATTTTCCTTCAGTATTTCTCTAAGTGTGGTTATTTTAAGATAGCAACTGACTTTGCAGTTTACGATAATATCAAAATATGTAGTAAAGAAATATGTGTAATACTTCTGCAAGCAAAGGAAAGTTTACAGAAGACAAATTCCATCAATGGACCTATTCAAAACAAACAAAACACAACAGAACACAATAGAATTCTGGCTTAAAGAACAAGACGTAGCTGTGTAAGGTTACAAGATTAAATTGCTTTTAAATAATCTTTAGAGTAGCTACATAAATTACTTCTGACAGTGATGAAAAGAAATATTACCCTCACACATGAGTTTTTTGCATGGTTTTCCTTGTGGAGGTTATTAAGGCTACAGATAGATTCGTAGCAAATTAAGGATTAAAATAGAGACATACCAAAAATTATAACTACAGTGTGTCTCATGTGAAGCCCACCAAAAAAAGCATTCTGCCAAATTGGATAGTAAATTCTATGGCCCTTCAACAAAGCTTGGAGACAATCAAGCTCAATTAATTCATTTACAAACATAATAATATGTCAAGCAACTTTACATGATTTTATTTATTTTTTGCTGTCTCCCTCCCCTCCAAATCTGTTGAAGTTGTGTTACATTCACCTGATATAGTTGCTATGAAAAGCTCTTAAAGAAACAAAAATTTCTCATCCAGGTGACTGCAATACTACGCCACACACAGACCCATTCTAAGACTTCCTGTAGCAGTTTTTGTTATTCACAGAGATGACACACAGGAAGTAAGTACATAAGTAAATTCAGATTAATTGGAACAACAGAATGAAAGACTGAGATTCTATCAATACTGTAAAATCACTGCTTTTCACAGTGCCATCTGGCAAATATCATTTAATGTAACATTAAGGGGAAGTATAAACACGAGAAAAAGACATATGTACTTCCAGATTCTGTGGTTACTGAATTAATTTCTAATGAAGGCTTGGAATATGCCAGGTAAGATTCTGATAGACACTCCAGCAGGATTATAACAACATGCCTAACAGTCATTCAGATATAAGTAATTCTGCTATGCCAGACTTTGATTAGAGACAAGCTTTGAAGCAACGAATCTTTGTTGCATATGCAAGGCTGCAGCAAATTACATACATGCATCCTAAGTACCAGAAGCGTTCTTTCACACATGGAAAAATATTGTCTATTGAGGACAAAAGAAAGTATGGATCCAAAATCTGGGTGCCAGACATGCTGTAAAACTGGATAAAAATATGGAGAGAGGAAAAAGAGAAAAAGCAACAAAACAGCACGCGCACGCACACAAAACAAAGAACGCAAAGCCATACAGTGACCAGCTGCAATAAGCCAATGAATACCTCAATAAGAAGCAGAGTTTTTCCCAGCAGTGACTGGAAATACATTGCCAACTCCAAGGCATACTGCAGACAAAAATGAATGAAGCCCTAAAAATGTAGCAGGCCTATTATGGAAGTGACAGGAAAATTAACTTCACAGAAATCAGCACATGGAACTGCATTGTTTCTTGGTATGCAGAAATCAAACTAACGAGTGGTTTTTGTTGTTGTTATTAAGGGTGTTCCACCCCTCTCTTGCCTTCCTCCCCAGATACCAACAGTCAGTAGAATTCTTTCTAATATCAAGAACAGAAACATCTATATGGGGATGGGTCATCAGGCACACTGGCACAATTAAACAACTGTCCCAGTTTGTATGTAACTATCAGATTTTTACCAAATGCCCTATTAGTGTGATGTTAGAGTTAATGGAACTAGGTTTCCTCAGTGTTCTTTGCTACAACTCTGCTTATTTAGATTTTCTGACAAGTCTTTATGCCGATGCATTTAATTGAAAAATGCAGAATTATAACTTTAATCACCGTAATATCTACAAAAAATATTTTTTCAATCATAAAGTAATAATCATATTTCACTCATTTGCTTTTATTTCATATTAACTGCAAACACAAAGAATCAGGTACACCAGCATTTCCTCATTTCCTTGATTTTTCACTTGACTTTTTAAGTCTAGAAAGCCACTAAGAAAGCCTACATGGTAGGCAATATAAACAAACTGAAATTATAAAACTTGAGAGCTTGAATTGATTTTTATGATTACTCTGGATTTATCTTCTATCAGAAAACACCTGTTTTGTTAACAGGGGAACCTCAAATTCAGAGACATACAGAGACATAAACGGAAGGATCATATTGGAGATGGGAAGACAGACATGACCAGAACACTGTCATCAAACAGATGGTAACGGCTTTGGAGTAAACAGTAAGTGTTGTAGTCTGCATTAAGCAGAAAAGCTAATGGGAGCAAAAGAGATCAAGGTAGAGCTTAGCTAACTTCAAATTAAATATAAAAATGTGTATTTACTACATATTCTGCATGTTTAGGAATAATTTTTAATTCACTAGAATATGTCTGGACATGTAATGACTTTGGGATCAAAATAATAATACTCCTGGCTTTTCTACGTGGTAGTAAAACACAGCATCAGTATTCTTTTCAGTTACTGTTTACACATTATGACTTATTAAGTGTTGTTTCAGTGTCATTATTCTAAAACCACAAAGGGGGGTAAATGTTAACATCAGTCTAAAATGAGTGACAGCTGTGCAATGGCCACCACTTTAGTTAGAATAAGCATCACTATCACTATTCTTAAAATACTTAGAGTGTGTTTTTAGGTGAGGCTTACAAACTATTACAAAATAAATACACCACACATTCACACACCACTATACATACATAAAACCACAATATCCAATAGATGTTTTACTTCCTTTTTACCTAGGAAAATGGGACAGTTCAACAGAGTTAATCCACTCATGCTTTCATCACCTCAAACATGTGACAAAAATAGGAATACTGAACTCCCCATTATCATTATTTTCCTTACATTTTGCTGCATTATGGGAATATCTACTTGCCACAAGTTATTGTTCCCTCAAGTTGTGCTGAGGGATTAAGTTAACTGATAGGATGCTAAGCTCACAACCACTTAACAAAATGAACTTCCACTGTTTTTTTCAATAGGTTCAAGACTGTAAGTTTTATATCTACACAGTTATGATAGAAAAAATCAGTATCATTATTCAAGTCTTGCTAAAGGAGCTCCTCAGGCTCAAAGTGACTGACAGGCCCTGCCCGTGAAGTCCTGACAGCCCATATAATGCAACTAGAAGACTCTCAGTGCTTGGGACAGACAGCAGGCAGCACTCCCATAGCACAGGTGGCCCCAAGTTAGGAACATAACTACAAACACAGAACTTCCCTGCTCTGAGGCAAAAGTAAGAACAGACCTACCAGTTTTCAAATGCATCCTGTCTTTACATGCAAACTTCTTAACTGAAAATTCCATTATAGAAAGTAGGTCTCTCTTCATATTTCTGGAAGAAGAAAATGGCTTTGACTTCAAGAACTGCAAAGAGAAAGGTGGCAAATTGCGTACAGCCCTGACAAAGAGGTATCACAATTATTTACCATTAGAGGAAAAAAAGGCTGTTAACTTTATTGACACAAATGATTATTGAGAGGTACAGAGAATAACTACAGTGTGACTCTCAGAGAAATCAACACAATGGGTAGAGCTGCTGGGAAAGGAGGAAAGTCAGGCAGCACAGGGAATGAGCAAACCAGTAACAGGGCAAAGAGCGAGAAAAATGGGCATACTTTATGACCTTTAATGAAGAAGTGCAGAAAACACCCCCACTTTTAACTGTAGAATGGAACAAATTATTGAATTCATCAGTTCTTCAAGTTCTTTTAGGACTTTGAGTTAAAAGTTAACAGCAAATGTTGACAATATTAACTTAGCAGCAACCTTTTATGAAATACAATGAAGAAGACTGACTTGATGATGTACCAATGGCGTGACTTCTTTGGGCTGGTACTGGTAGTTTTAAAGTGCCCACACAAAAACTCTTCTGCTCCGTGTTTTTATTTAGAGCAAGAAACCTGTCAGATACAGTTACGCCATCAAGGACAGAACAGGATCAAAGGATGTTAGGAGACAGTAAATCAGATAACATTACTCACTTAGCTTGAATGTCATGAAGAGAAGTATTTTTGTTGGGGATATTAAGCATACATTAAAAATACAAGTATAAATAATAAGACTAATATTAAGTTGGCACTTTGGCCAATTTTATGGAAATAAAAAGAAGAAAGAAGAGGAATTCAGTTTTTTCACACTCACTTCGCTCAAAAAGGTCAGTCAGATACTCGCTGGCAGGGAAAATATCCCATAAACAGAACGCTGATTTGATATGAGATTATGGCTAGTTTTGTACAGAAATGAAAGACAAAATATCCAATGGGTACGTTGTTGATTTAGGTCTGTCAGTCCCAGAATGACTAAAGATTTTTTCTGCTAATAAGGAAGAGTGAGAGATTTTTTCTTTCATATTGGTTTCCTGAGTTTTCAGTTCTGCTAACTATCATTTTCTAGTGTGCTTTTATACTGCTTCTGATGATTAGTCACCTTGGATACACAATTATTCTTCTCTATTCTGCGATTCTATGCCAATTTTCAATTAAAAAATACAGCAACTTAACACACAAGTAAAGACTTCATAATGATCCCAAACTTCAGAAAGAAACCTTTGACCAAAATGCATAACAACAGGAATGTTAGTGACATTATTACTTCATTTCATCCATGTTTTCATAATCAAAATATTGATTTTGCAGATACATTCTGAAAACTAATAAATGGTCATGAACATCAAAGAAAATTCTCACTTTTTGCTTAATAAAATGTTGGCTGGTTATTCATGCTATATTCACCAAGTCGTAATTAGAATTTTCTGTGGTAAGAGCAACACTGAATCCTCTGCAAAGTTTTCTCTATAGGGGAATATATATAATAATTTATTATGTATAATCTCTGTATATGGTGAAACATGTCTGTTTATAGCAAGCAATATAAAAAGGATTAAGTAGGATTTGTGATAAGGATTTGTGCATGATTTGTTCCAGTTTAGCACTTTTTAGACACTATGACATCATAGTTAATTCCAAACCTCTTAATATAGTTAACCTGATTTATAAGAGTATTGTATTCCCACTGGGTTACATGAGAAACAGATACTAAATATCACAGCCGATACCGCTCCCAAAGGCACCATCAAATATTTCACTGAAGATCTTAAGCTGTAATAACCCCAAAGCCCAGCCATTAACAAACCTTCACACACAAATGTATCCGCTTACCGTTTCAACACTTCTAATACCAAAGCTGCAGCTCTCCCAAACAAGATTGCTTGTTTCACTTTGTTACTGTCTACGCGCATATGAGGCAATGGAACTGAATCTAAGGAAAATGAGCCATTACTCACACATTGCATTTATTATCTTACTAATGAAATTAGAAATTATGCAAAATAAGTAATACTCAAAACTGCAGCGTGGGATTTACTTTCCTGTGCCAGTGGCAGCCAATGTGCACACAGTATGGCTGAAGTACAAACCTAGACTTAAACTTCCCCAGAGCGATCAGTTCTGTAAATGGAGCAAAATATTCCCTCTACTGTCAGTTACCTCTATTCTTTATTTTCAAGTATTTTTGAACATAAGACTCCATCACTGACTGCAGCCTCCAGGTAAGCAAATAAAACTTCCTTCCCTCGGTTACTCCCTCAGAAAAGCAGTTATCACAGTTAATCTGCTGCCAAGATTTCAGTGAACTACTGTGCTGTTGTTTCAGTAAGTATGCTGCAGAAAGGCAACTTTATCAGGCAGATTTAAACAAAATCTGAGATAAGATGCTACAGAGAAAAACTCGTTTTGAATTAGCAGTAATGAAGTCCAGCATAGAAACATGCCACACACCATCCTTATCCTTACACAATACAGAAAAAAATACACTTACTAAATTGACTGCATAAGCTCTGCATGTCCTGATGCAGTTTCAAAGCTAATACAGTGCCTTTGCACCCAGCAGATGACACCTAAAGAGCTGAGTATTCAGGCATCTGCCATCAGGGACTGGAATTGCATTCAGTTGCTCTGTCCAACCTAAGGAAAGCCCAGTGAGGCCATGCAATATTTGCTCCTTGGACTGCAGCAAACATTTTGTACAAAATGTAATGATTTCAAGTACAAATGTTACCTTTTCAAAAACACGTCATATTCAACAGTACAAATGAGCAGGATATTTGGCTGCTGCTGGACTGGTTTCACTAAAGAATATGTCTCTAAGTGAAAGCAGGGATTTTGTATTGGTAACATCAATTATGAAACACCATCTTCCCACTGAAAGGTGTAGGACACAGCTGAAGCCATATATCATTGGTCTTTCTGAATGCTGAGCTCAAGAGCATGCTTTGCTTTCCCTCAGCTTGCCATCAATATCCATCAGCAGCAGATCCAAAGCACACAGTCCTTCCCATGCATACTGATAAAATACCTTTTCCACAAGACCCGCTGCAGCAATTTGGAGCTGCCCCTGCTTCTTGTATTATTTTCTACTTTCACTTTAGCATGTTTATTTTTTTCCTTCTCCCCAGACTCAATGCGCCACAAGAACTCCCCAATTACACAACCTCTCATTCCACAAAATGCAAAGAGAACTGCTGGCTGTACAGCGTGAATCCTCTTCAGGGGGACTGTCTTGGTCCTAGGAAGGTGACCACTTAGGCCCATATAGGATGTGCCTTTTGACATGCCCCACTGAACTTGTCCTTCAAGGCTGGCTCATTCAAATTCAACTATTTCATCCACTCCATTCTCACTGTCATCATTTTAGCATTTGGGATTAAAATATGAAAATTGGGGATGAGAGAAATAAATAGCAGGGATAAGAACTGACTCAATTTTGGAGCTACAAACAGGGTCACGTAACAGATGTTCAGTGAGGCGTCATTGAAGCCAATTTGATGGGTTGCTATTGTTAGATGTCTTTTCAAATATACATATATATATATATATATAATATTATATACATAACATATACACATATAATATATACTATTATACAATATATATATATTATTGTACAAAATATATGAAATATATGTAAAGATATTATATTATTTATAAATTTTTAATTTATAAAATCAGAATATGTGCTGAAATATATAAAAAGTATTTAACATTACAAGTATGCTTTACTTTCATGAACATAGCATTTTTAATTTTCTATTAGTCAAGGATACCTTTATAAAGTCTGTAACTCAGGTGGAATGAATTTAAGAATTTCCAGTAAAGTTTTCTGTTCCCTTAGAAAGACAAACTGTGGGACCTGGCCATAACTGTATGATCTGAAATGGAATTTGGCACAAGTACATTTTAGCTAGGAGAGCTTTTATTTTTTGAAATGCACACTTAGAAAATTTAGCCCAGCAATTTATTGCCTTACAGATCTGTAAAGAAATGAGAACCACATGAAAAAGTTCTATTAGAAACTGAGCAAGAGGACGCTTCATTTCTATCAGCATCCACAGGTAGGCTTACAGGTTTGCAGTAGTCTGCATACAGAAGTACATTAGAAGGCTGCAGCATGAACACTGACTTTTTCAGACACTTAAGAATCTCCAGGACAGCAAAAGATTTTTTTGTGTGTCAAATCAAGGCTGAGCTCACACATGGTGAGGATAACAATGCAAGCTCTCTTCTTTAATTCAGAGTATTCCTTTTTCCAGAGTTATACTAAAAGCTTTCCCAACTTAAGTGAATGGTCATCTAAGAATTTCAGTTCATCAGCAGTGGGCCATGCTTCTTCTCATCACAATGTACCTCAAGTCCTTTTGATAATTCCTATGCTCCCAATAACTGGAAATTAGTTTTGTCTTGCATGTTTCCTGGGCAAACAGCAGCCTGTGTTGCACCCTCAATACATGGCACTTTGCATCTCTGACACAGCCATGCAAGGCAGCTTATGGGCCAGGCCTTGGGTCAAAAAGTTGTATCAAAATAGCCACTTCTGTCAAATTTGGCTAAAACTGAATAAAACCAATTAAGAGGTTCCTGATGGGAATGTGAAAGACAGACAGCTGCTAAGTAATTCACATCTCAGGATATCAGGTCAAAATAGATGTTTGAGGCACTACTGGTCTTGAAGACATTCTTCTCTGAAATTGTGCAAGTCAGAATTCTAAAGCAATAGTGCTGCACTGTGTAGTCTAAAAGCTTAAGTTTCAAAACGATAGAGAGCTATACCAGCACAATAACAACAAAGACAAGAAAAACTAAACCACTAAGAAAAAAAGCAAAAAGAATTTTCTGAGTTGCTAGTGCCATTTTCTTTGTTTCCCATTGTGTTCTTTGGTTGAGTTGCATTGCCAGATAGGGTCTGATAGTGTAAACACTTCCAGATGTAAAGATCAGATTTAATGCCCCATGTGGATGTAAATCTTATTCCCACTAGTTACTGTTTGTATAACCCTTCTGAGTTCAGCCTTAAAAAAAAAAAAATAAAAAAAATAGAAGTCTATATCCATTATAATGTTATTAACTTCCTTATCCTCTGTCAGAGATAAAGGAATGCAGGCCTAGGCAATCAATCAAAGTTCACAAATCATCAATTTTATTAAGATTAAATTTTCTTTGACTATCATGGAAGTGGGGCTTCACCCAGTTCATCGACAATCTGAATGAGGACCAACAGAGAACAGGAACATGGGGTAGAGCACAACCAGCTCCTTAATCTTTCAGTGGATCCACAGGAACAGTTCATGCTTATAAGTCTACTCTATACCAGTACATGTGACCTACCATCCTATGGTAAATATCCCACAAGGCATTCTAAAGGGGCAAAAGAAAGCTTTTACCCAACTATCCATGCAACCAAAACAGCAGAGCACTTCTTATATATAGCATTCTTTCACCACCCAAGTAGTAACATTAGCTTCATACTGGATCCAATGCTGCTTTCAGTACCATCTAAGTGATCTTTGAGCACTGGTATAGTTATTTCTTCTTTTCCCTATTAATTCTGAATCCTCCTTGAAACTCAGACCAGAGGCTCAGTGAGGTTACAGATGTAGTAGTTCTAGAAGGCACTTTCAGAAAACTGCTGTGATCGGGTATATGGTGCTTACAGCCCATCTGTGTCCCCCTGCACTCTGAAATGAGAAATCAAATGGTTCCTTAAAATGTCAGGAGCGTGACATGATCTCTAAGACTTTGGACTCTGCTGCAAACAATAAAAATTTCTACTACTGTCCAAAAATTCAAGAAGTGTCTCAAATAATGTAACTTCCCTAGACAAGCACAAGTAAATATACACATCAAGAACTGCCAACGTGTTACAGGATGCCCAGGGATTTTCTGTGTGTTCTGTTCACTGCAGCAGAATAATTTTTTGAGATATATCATTTTGTCTCTTTGGAAAAAAAAAGAAGTCAATACTTTTTCTTCTAAAAATAATTTCAAAGATGCTCTGCTAATGTAAAATTAAGAAATATTACAAAAAGTAAACCCAAAAGCACATTCTAGACAGCTTATGAAAGAAATCTCAAAAGCACCTCTTGGGTGCTGGAAGCATTCATGCTTCAGCCTTTTTGCCTTTACTGTGGCCCCATCATGTGTTAATGATTACATACATTTAGTAACAAAAAGTAGTTTCCTCTTGAATTATGCACAAAGAACATCTGTCCACAGTGAATCTGAAGCTTGACTAGTCTGCTTTGGTTACAGTTACTCCTCGTGCGCTATCAATACGAAAACATTTACAAGCTTAATAGTAATGGTTACACAACCGGTAGATTAAGAAAATATACAAAAGAAGCCATGCAGTTTTAGTGTGTTCAGTGTCTAACAAGAAATGACTGCTGGGGCTGGAGAAGGGAGAAGGATTTGAAGGACATTTTTCCAAGAGCAGACATACATCATTTCAGGTGTCAGACTATTTATACATATTTTAAAAGTTAACAGCATAGAAGGCCCTTGAAGATTTCCTTACATTGCTTTGAAACCCTCTATTTCTCCCCCTCTTTTTTTCTTTTTCTTTTTTTTTTTTTTTTTTTTTCCTGGATGCAGTGAAAAATTGCTCCATTCCTGCTTGGAATCGAAAGGAGAACAGGAAGTAACGTCTGAGCTCCATAGAGATTCATTTTTATTTGCTTACAGGACGTGGCAGATTCAAAAACTGGCTTTATTTTTCAGTATCCTTAAAGGACCTGGCTTTTTCTTTTCTTTTTTTTTTTTTTTTTCCCTCCTCTTTTTGGCGGGGAGCACAGCTGGAACTTCAAGTTCAGCCAAAATAGACAATAAAACAGTAAGAAGGCATAATGCCAAAAATGCAAAGGCATCAGCATCCAGAGCATAATTCCGCCCTTCTCCCTCCCCCAATGATTTACACAGGAAGACATAAAAAGCAGAAAACCCTCTCTGTCCTAGAATGAACTCATCATATTTTAAAACAGCCGATGAACATCTCAGACCCACTGGAGGCGAGCTAAAGAATGACACCGCTCATTTGAGCTGACAGACTTTTTTTTAAAAAAAAAAATCCATATGTTTTATTGTTATGCTCTTTTGAATATCATACTTTGTTCTGCTTCTTGGGAGAAAACAGTTGTATGAAGTAACAACATATGGAATCTCTCACACCACACAATATGCGATTTGGTTTAAGACTAACTTTTTTTTCCTCTTCCCTCACAATACAGTTTTAAACATAATTCTCACTGGCAGGAAGCCTGAGCCGACCTCTAAGCCAAAAGAGTCCCATTTATTAAAACTCTCATTTTATTGCTGCAAAAATGATTTCATTTTATTTTATTTTTTAATTATTTAAAGGGGCTTAACCAGCAGATAATGCCACGAAAACAATGAGCAACTGCTAACAAAGATGTAAAGCTTCTCTGTGAGGATGTGTGCAAATGTTTCCTCACATTTACAACAGGAAGTCAGGCGGGATGGGACTGGGGGAAAGTCTGGAAGCTTTATAGCGGAGTGGAGGGAAAGACAAAAATAGATTTTGAAGAGGATATTGTCCTCCGTGCTGCATAAGTCCTTCTTTGGAATTAGAAGCTAACTATGTCAGCATTTCCTTTCCATTGTGTAAAAGTCAACCTATATAATCTGCTGAAAGTATCCAGAAACTGCACAACGCCTTCCTTTTATAAATAAGAGTCAAAGAACAACCATCGCCAAAAAGTGTATCCAACTTGGACAGGAAACAAAAATGGCAAAACGTGGGCTATCTGTTTCTCTCAAGAAAGGCACAGCACACCTGAAAAAAGGAATTAACTTTTTTGCTTTCCTACAAAAGATTGTAAAGTAACGCTGCAACATTTTGCATTAAAAGGTTTCATGACACTGACTCTCAGGGTTTCCAGATTCTGAAAACAGTAGCAGGTACAGTAAATTTAAATACAGAACAGATGGCATCTGCATAGCTGCGTGCTGGTCCTGCGAATAAAACAAGGGAAAACAAAACAAAAAGCCAACCAATCAAAAATACGGGAAGAAAAAAAAGAAAGGGAGGAAAGTAGGCTCAGAAAGGACAAAAGAATGGGCTGCTGCAGATTATTTAGCAAATCCCTGCAACTTTAAAGGGGGGAATAACAGATTACAAGGGCTACTCCAAAAGTAATGTCTCCTTTTTTATTACATGGCCCATGACATCAGAGGTGGATGTTGATGATATGGCAGTAAAGGCTAAATCTTCCTGCCAAGATACCGTTATATTTCATTATTGTGCAACAGATGGCAGCAGTGGGGCAGTCCAACAAAATGGCTTCTGACATGGATGTGCACATGAGGCAACGGCCTGTCTTTAAATCTTCCATTGGGAAAAAAACCAAAATGGCACCTATTAACATTCATCAATGCTTGCTGAACGTGTATGGAGACCAAACAGTGGATATGAGCACAGTGAGCGGTGTGTTTCACAGGGCTTCAACTCTGCCGGTGCAGATGTTTATGAGTGCAGCATGCAGGATTGTATATCACTGGCCAAAATGCATAACTATGGTGGTGGCTACACTGAAAAATAGTGTTTTGTAGGTTAGAATTTGCTATCAAATATTACTGTTGTGCAATTCTGTACCTGTTGAGGTTTCCTTGGAAATAAGCAGGAGACATTACTTTTGGAGCAGCATACATACATTCATATACCGTAAGTGAGTATTAACGAGAGATGCATGTTTCACCAGTGTTACATCAAAAATACATTTGGTTGCAAGAACAAAGAGTATAAAGCATTGTTTACTAATATGGACTACGTCTAAATAAAAACCACAGTGGAAGCTCACAATATATCTGGTAAAAGGACATAGAACAGGCTTCCAGAGCAAGAAATTTAATTTTAGTTTTGTGTGGGTCTGACACAAAGCTCTGCTTCATCTGAATCATCACGATATCTCATGAAAATGCAAAGTCCCTTAGACATCCATTCCACAAAAGAGTTCTGCTTCCTGACTGAACTCAGCTCCCCCCAGTGAACTCTAGTAGCTTAGCTCTAGTAACACATTACAAAAACGCACCAAGCAGCACAATTATTGACTCTCCTGTGGCAACTGGAAACCTATGATGTTGTTACATGCACAGCAACACATTTTTAAACAAATGCACGCGAGTTCTGCCTGCTCTCCAGACTGTCTGTGTCTAGCAAAGCTTTGTGCTAACAAAGACATACTACTGTTTTGAGGCAATCCTCAAATATTCTGCATTCAGTTGTCTACAGCCACAAGCCTAAGGTTATTTACAAAAGACTGCATATATGAACACTGTATTTTCAAGCACTTTTTGTTGAACTGTCAGCTTATGTCTCAAACTTATCCCATGGAAAAATACATACTTCCCCAGTTCTAACCTAGAAACAAAGAATAAAAATAAGCAGTACAAAAGAAAGAGCTGAAATCCAGTGTGTTGTTGGGTTTGCTGTTTTTTGGGGTTTTTTTAATTCAATGTCATTTTGTGGACTTTCTTATTTGTTTTGCTGACTTCTAATGTACATGAAAACTAGCTACGAGAAGAGAGTGTAAGAACACGTCTCACTTCTGCAAGAATAAAAGACTCATCTGAGTTCTGGGAGCAAAGCAATGGGACAGTTAATGCTAGAGCTGATAAATTTTCACTGTAATAGAGACTCAGTGTTAGCAGAAACTATATACTTATTTACTCACACCACGTTCTTCATTAGTGACATGAGAGAAAAAATCCTGCCCCTGCATCCTGCATGCCACCCCCGTGAACACACTGCCATAATGACAATAGAATGGCTAAGAGCCCTAGGAGGCCTACAACCAAGAAAGCAAGCTGAGGTTGGGAGATAGGGAATCAAGCCAATTGTCTAGACAGAAGGCAAAAACAAACAAACAAAAACACTGGCTAAATTTAATCAGCTGCCACTTTTATTTTCTTAAGAGAATGGGTAGGTTGTTGCCAGGGTGACGCAAAATTTGTGATTGAAATTTCTTATTTAGTTGTTATTTAAAAAGAAAGGAACTTCATCCCAGTTCTGTACCTGTCGTACTCATTTTTGCATACTGAAATCAAGAGCCGTTCTTCAAAATAAACACTGGCTAGGGACAGACAGCCTCCAAATTCAGCAGTGTTTCTATTCTCCTCATATCTACACGTATTCTTCTTCTGACCCTCCCACTCATCACCTGAACAGAAATGGTCCCACTTTTTCAGGATACCCACAGCTTTCAGTTCTCCACAGAAGGCCCTCCAGGATTCAGACTAGCAGGTTCTTTCTTGAGAAGTGGGCAAACATGGAGAAAAAGAAATAATGTGATTTATAATATGTACTGGCTGTAAGTTGCACAGTCTACAGTACGTAACAGCTGGCAGGACAATGAAGGACAATTACTGAGTTTAAATAGCAGGTTTCTAACAAGGACTGTCTCCAAATTTTCACCCAAAGGCCTTAAAGGAAAAGTTGAAATTGTAAAAATTTCTTGAGAAAAAAAATCTTCTGGCGATGCCAAAGTCAAAGCCTCCCAGCACTTATGTTTTTCATGTGAAAATAATCTGAGGCTGAAATTGTTGACCCTGTAAAAATAGCACCTTTTGTAAACTTTTTATTTAAAGAAAAGCGTAACTTTCATTGGCTTCTCAGGTTGCAGTGTAAGACTCTATCATGATCCTGTTTTAAAAGCAGAGAATGCTATCAACAATAAATCCTTATTCAATGTGAGGATATGGTATAAAAAGTATATGATATTAAAGTTCTTTAATCTAGAGAAGCATCACTAAAATATATAATTAACGTCAGTTTAAAAAGTGCACTTATGTGTGCTAAGCAATATTTTCTACGACAAGCTTGTGATAACTCACTCGAATATTTATTCAAAAATTGCTAAGTAAATATTATAGACAAACACTGAAAACATATTAAAGGTCATAATCAGAAACACTGATATTAAAATTTCATTTCCCACACTCAGAGATCATGCGTCATGGAATTCACATTGCAATTTAAATAATCTCTATTTCACAAAGTATCAGCAGAA
Source organism: Coturnix japonica (assembly GCF_054131305.1). Classification (NCBI taxonomy): domain Eukaryota; kingdom Metazoa; phylum Chordata; class Aves; order Galliformes; family Phasianidae; genus Coturnix; species Coturnix japonica. The sequence goes on from NC_140663.1 coordinate 68,159,042, forward strand.
ACAAGATGGACTGAGAGCTATTTATAGGCTTTTCATAGGATGTCTGTAAAACACGAACTTAAGTAAATGGCATCCAATTCACAGATAATCTCTGGACAAAGAGATTATATTTAAGTGAATTGCTATGAATTCCTATATTCACAGAAGGTTTGTGTAATCACAAAATAAAACACTTTCTGCTTACCAAAAGAAAGCATAGATACTTTATTAAATTAATAAATTCCCCCCTAAAATATCTGCCAACACAATTACAATATGTCAGTAATGGCAGTTTAAATGTATGCATATAGTGTATTTCCATATGTACAGATAAACCCCAGTTCTTTAAATTTTTAATAGCTGCAAATACTGGGGGGAGCGGGCGAGGGGAGGGGGCAGAAGAGAGCAAGTGAATCTATATGGAACCAGCAGATCACTGTTAGATTAATCTAGAAAAAAAACACCACAGATGATGTGGTGTCAACATGGCAGCCTTCCGTTGTCTTTTGTATCAGGTTTGCATGGCATTCCATGATGCACTTGCATGATGCAAGTCAGCAGGAATGAAATCTGTATCATCTGTAAGACAGGCTACAATCCTAAATTGTTTTTTTACTGGAATCACACTTTTGCCCTAAAAATGATCCAGTTGCTCAGTGTTTGGTACAGCTTCTGTGACTGCTTCACCTCTCAATATGGAATTGCTGCCATAGAGGATAAAATAAACTTCAGAACAGGCTATGAATTCCATATTCAAATCGTAAGGCATCTAAAATACTGCCTTTATCTAGAGCAGGTTTCATCCTTCATTGACTAACTTGGATGTATTATTATGCAAGAGTAGGCAAGAAGGTACACATAGCGAGCTAAACATGAAACAGCAAGACAATAAGATGAAGCAAAAGTGTTACACTCATGAGAGTGAACGGCTATGCTAGCAACTCTGTAAAAAGCCACACAAACAGGCAGAAAAAACAAACAAAACATCCATGTAAGGATGAGAAAATGAATACATGTAAATGACCTAGAAGAGCAAAGTGATATGTATTTGATACATATAAAAGGGATACAAGTTAAATGAATAGACATGTACTGGCAAAAGGCCAGCTCCTAACAGAACACAAACCTCATAAGACTTGAGTTCTGGTTTTGATTTGAAACCCGTGAACTTTAAGTGGATTTGAAATTAAGCAAAACATGTTCATCCATTCCTCCTCATAACAGGAAGAGAAGCAAGTTCTAGTTTGAAAAAGGCAGCTGTGACACAAATCATTCTTTTGCTTTCCAACCTAAAGACTGGTAAAGCAGAGCAGCTGGACAACTCAAAGGAGCAACTCACTACTGGCAGCTCTCCTACCAGAAGATTGAGAAGTGTGCCAGCCTGCTGGTTCTGATTCTCCCAGAAGAAATCTTTGGTCTGCTTTTATTATTGTTGTTATTGGTCGGGGGGGGAGGAGGAGAGAAGTTGCCCCTTCTCCCACCCATCTTTTTAATCAGGCAAAGAAGAGGGATGATAAAACTCCTGTAGAGCTGTAATAAAGGCAAGACCAGTTCAAGAAGCATTGTGCACACACTGTAGCAATGACAATACTGTAACCACTGTGGTCACAAGACATGATAGACAGATTACTAGAGATTATTTCAGGCATATGCTCGCTTCTACTGGAGGCCTGAAGAAAAGCTGGTGTATCTGAAATCTTACTAGATTTTTTCATGTCACCAGCTGGTCTACTACAAAGTATTGTTACCCTCTGAACGTATTTTCAAACTAAGAAGTTATTGAAAATAAATGTATGACTTTATATTTTGAAGCCCACATTAGGTTTCAGAACTGAGTGGTAGACACGCAGCTAGTTCTGCCACTGGTCCTTCTGCTATGCTCAGCTGCAGTCTTCCACAAATATACTTTGTGCTTAACCTGAAAAGATTTTCTTTTTACAGAATTCTTGTAATTACACTTGTAATTACCTGAGAAATGCAGGTATGAAGAATGACAGCACTGTAGTTAGAACACGTTCCAGCCTGATATCCCATATCATTCACACTAGGATGTTTCCCAAACACTACATCTCTGGAATAGCCAGTGCAAATAATGCAACAGTGCACAGAGGTTACTGCCTGCAGCAGAGAATACCAGCACTGTTAACGACAAATAAGAGCATGAAACTCATTCTTCAGCTTTTTCCTCTTTCCAATGAGTTCAATCAGAGCAAATTCTTTGGCAAGGAAGTGAACAAAAAGATCCAAGAAATCAAACATAAATCTGGTAATCTTCTGAGAGGGGAAGAGTACTGGCAGGCTGTATCGCTAAATACACTGTGTGTTATCTAGCAGATCCAAGATTAACATACAGAGATTGGATTCTGTACAGGAAATCTATTACACCAATTGCTCTCCAGCTCTGTATATTGATGATTTCAGAAAGCCAAATGTCTAACTCCGGATGCACGAGGAATGAATGTGTTTCCATTGAGACAGACTTAGACAAAATACTTCCATGGAAGTTGTTCCTCAGCAGTAAAACAGCTTTTCAGCTTCCTTCTTTTTCCTTCTTCTTTTTGTGAAAAGTATCTGCATTTGGATGCATTACTGACATGAGATCCAGCTCGAAAACCAGGGCCCTGGAGCAAATAAACTTATTTTTATAATCATAGCATGAAACATTCCGTTTCTCATTTTAAAATTCTAACTCTTCGTTGGGAACAATTCTGGCTGTGACCTCTTCTTAAACCATTTCCATGCAAAAAATCCCTTCAGAACTCTGTCATTTTAGTAGACTTTAGGGATGTAAGCCATCCTCTTTTTCTTCAATACCAGTTTTCTATTAAGTAGAGTCTCAAGGGAACACTGATCACATACGATCAAAATCTATCCTGATCTTTTTAAGTGCAAAGGTCAGTTGGTACCTCTGCACTTCTGCCATCAACCACTGGCTGCCCTGCTCAGAGGGAACTCCAGGAGAGTTCAGAAGATGTTTTCTTAGCATGGGACCATCCTTTATTTGCCCCATAACTGGCTTTGTCTCACTGCACGGTCCTGTGAGCCAGTAAAAACCTGCAGAAAAAGAGCTTTCACTGACACATTAGCTCAGTGTTTTTCAATGCTAGAATTATTGCCAGGAGGCCTTAGACATTTAAACACTAAAGGTTTCTCAAGATAGACACTGACTGACATTCTACGAGACTTACTCTCCTCTGGGTGACACTTAAATGACAGTTTAGGTGATTCCTCAGCTGTGCTTTTCATAATTCTACAACAACTTGCTTCAACCGACTAATGGAAATTAGACAGGGATTTCACATCCTTGTGTTTCAAAAGGTATCATTAAAGTTTTTATTCCTCGCCACTGAAAAATAGACTACATTTAAAACAAATATTACATGTTTATACTTATTAATCTTTCCATTTTTGAAATCAAGAAAATCTTAAATTAGGATCTTTTAAGCTACAAAGATTTTCTATCTAGTTGCTAAAAGCCCAGCCTTTGCTATTTCAGCCAGAAAAAAGTGCTCCTAGGCAGAAACCACAATATGAATCCACAACCAGAGCAAAGTGTTTATGGAAAAAGTTATAAATCCCTGAAGAGGACTATCTGATAACTGAAGCGCTGCCACAGACTGCTCTGTAGCAAAATGAATAAAAAGACCTTAGAAGAAAGCAAGGTACTTTTGACTTCCAAAAATCAGTGACCAGAAAAACTGCATCTCAAAAGTAATTTTTCCTTAGACACATCAAATAAACATAGCAAGATTGAGTGGTAACGAAGAAGCAGGCCATGTTGATTTCATCAACAGACTAACAAAACTAATTGCTTTGCTACATTTTTAATGAAATCAAAGGCTTTTACACGCTTGACATTCCGGAGTTCATTTTTGAAATATTCAAGTTTTCTTCCTTGAAGAAGTCCTCCAAAACTGTGATCCAAAAGATTCTTACAATTAAGATATGATCAATAGTTGCCACAAACACTTTATATCTGCTCTGTGTAGTTTCCATTTAAAGAAACATAAATATATGGGGTATAGTATATCACAGTATCACAGTCTCATGTGGGTTGGAAGGGACCTTAGAGATCATAGAGTCCAACCCCCGGGATTTGAGCCCCTGTGTAGCAGAGCGGCACTTCTACCACTTGCGCCACAGGGGGGATTCGAACACGGGTATATTTCCCCCTCCTCAAATCAACAAGTGTTTCCACTGTATCAGCTGCAAAACATCTGACATTCTAAGGCATTCCTGCCATGAACTTTTCATAGCAGTATGAATTCTACTGGTTAGCTACAGCAACATGTACTTCTACGACATTTTTCCAATGTAGCCAACAGTTTTGTGCTATTTTCTATAGCTGTGATGCATCAGGTTATTATTATTTGTATTCAAGATGTTGATCTTGTACTGTGAAAGAGCACTGATTAATCTCAGAAGGACCCCTATAGTCAGATTTGCTTGGCTGTGTTACAGAATTCAGCACCTAAAATTCAAAGGAGCACCATCTACTCCAGTATAACATACATTATCTATAATTCAAAACTGATCCACTCAACTACGCTGACTCCATAGCCATAAAACTATTGAGTCTGCCTTTTACGACATATAAAGCAGATCTGTGTTCACAAACTTGCAGCTGAGTACTGAGGTGGATTCACAAGTAACTCCCTTTGTGGTGGGATATACATAGGTCACTTACAGAGCAATGCCTCCGACTGATTTCCTTGGAAACTATTACAGATGTCAGCAGCACAACACCACTATTTGATAGAGCAAATTCTCAGCTACAAACCACTAGTTTTGAATGTAGTCATCACCGTTAGCAATGCATGTTTGCCAGTGATGAACAAGAGCCTGCATGCCATGCTCATAAACTTCTGCACTGGAGGTGACCCACTATTGCTGTCACCACAGCTGAAAAGCACCAACCACTGAATTTCATACCCACTGCCATGTCAGACACCATTTCGTCAGACTGCCCCTCTGCTGCCATCTGTCACAGCAACAAAATGTAACAGAATACTGACAGGAAGGTTCAACCTCTACTGCCATACCACCAACATCCACCTCTGATGTGGGCCAACATAGGAAAACAGGAGGAATTGCTTTAGGAGCAGCCTTCATATTTTAACATTTATGAAAGGATACATAGGATAACTGCAGAAATACAGAGGCTGTATTTGAAATATATTATTAAGAAGCCAACGCAGCTTAAGATACTCTAAACTATTCCAACACTTCAACACTTTTGTTGTTGCAAAGTGAGAGAGAAGCCTGTGAACAGACAGTATGCATCCACTTCATCAATCCTTGTATGCCTCTTTCCAGTATATCTGGAAGGGTATGGATAACTTAGCTTCTCTCTAATTCATCTAAGCAGAGGGACAGCCTTCGCTCTTGGCACACCATTTGAATCCAATGTTTTTATAACCTCCATTAGCTGTAACACTTCTCGAAAGTGAAAAATGTTACATAAATAAGGCAAGTGAGTGCTGGATTACAGCAGAACTATGCTGGTATATATTGTTAAGCAATCATTCATCACTAAGCGTCTCACTCCTACTAAAAGGATTATTTGTTTACTTTAAGGATACACACAGAAAACCAGAGGAATCAAAACACTGAAATTATCAGCACCAATCTCCACTGAGCAGGATAGGGAAGGGCTTCTTAACAGTTGGACTCCAGAGCCATGATACACAATGAAAGAGACTATTTTGAACTCATCAGGGTGACAGTTCTGAAACGCTCCAATGACCAAGTTAAGAAAAATCCTTTAATGTAAGAAAATCGTTTCTAATGTACCGTGTGGCAAACAAGCAGTATTTCCTGCACAGTACTACGCATACAGTAGCTCTGATAAAAAGTGTGCCACCATTGCCACTTATAGGTGTTAAATAACCAACACATGTAGCTAAAGGCTTATGGTTTTCACAAGCAAGTTCAGAAAGCAATATATTTTATCCATATTTTAAATCAATTTTGATTTGTACAAGCAGAGCAGAGATAAATTAGCACACGTTTGGTCTCTGGAGAAGGGCACAATTCAGACTTAAGAATGTGCATTACAATATCATTCACTATCACAGTATCACATACAAAAGATCACAGAATCACGGAATGACCCGGGTTGGAAGGGACCTCAAGGATCATGTAGTTCCAACCCCCCTGCCTAGCAGGGCCACCAAACATACACATTTACTAGATCAGGTTGCCCAGGGCCCCGTCCAACCTGGTCCTGAACACCTCCAAGGACGGGGCATCCACAACCTCCCTGGGCAGCCTGTTCCAGGACCTCACCACTCTCCTAGTGAAGAACTTCCCCCTGACATCCAACCTAAATCTTCCCTCTTTTAACTTAAAACCATTTCCCCGTGTCCTGCTATTGTCAGCCCTTTCGAAGAGTTTACTCCCCTCCTGGGTGTAGGTTCCCTTCAAGTACTGAAAGGCTGCAATGAGGTCACCCCGCAACCTTCTCTTCTCCAGGCTGAACAAGCCCAGCTCCCTCAGCCTGTCCTCATAGGAGAGGTGCTCCAGCCCCCTGATCATCTTCGTCAGATAATATTGAGATCTAATGTTTAAAGATAATACATTAATCCTGATAAAAGTAAGACCTGGCTGAAAAAATAGCTATAGGTATTGTTTCTTAAGAAGTCCTGCTACAAACTTTTAAGCTAGCCAAGGCAATTTTGACTCAATAGGCTGGAGCAGCTATATCTGTAGCTTTGTTGGCAGAACTGAAGGGTGGTAGCCTCTGGCAAAGTTAAAAGTAAAACAAAACAGCATGAAAGGCAACTGCAAACAAGTTCAGTTGGCAGCCACGTACCAGTTGTAGCCAAGAGCATGACCAACCCTAACTTCCATCATTAAAAATAAACCTTAGAGAGAGATCCTTTCCTCCACTACTGGAAATGTTCAGTGGGATCTCTTCAGATTTTACAAGGCAAGCAGCGAGCGAGGCTTCACCCTTTCAGTCCGCTGCAGGAGTTGCGACATGACTCCACTCTTTAAGAGACATCTACAAGTCTCAACAGGAAAAAATCAGCGCTTGCCTGCCTGACAAGAAAATATTCTATTCCATTCATAGCTAGCATTTGCTTCTTATGCAGTAACAGGCATTTCCTTCAGAAACTGGAAGAAGGATATGACTGATAAAAAAAGAGACTGGCAAGCCAGAAACTGGGTATTTAATGCATATTCCATTATATTACTATATTCAGAGCCTGTATTTTGATCATATGCAGGATGATGGAAAGCTGCCAGCAAGTACACGTAGGACTGAGAGCAATTAGACTGCTGGTTTAGGGTGGTCATGGCTATACGCTATCTAGGTGAAGATGTTTTACTTAAAAGCCAAACGATATCCACTCCTGTTTGTTGCTTTTATTTCACATTAAAATACCAGCAAGTATTAAGAAATTATTAAGAAATAAAAAGAGAAACAGACACAAGACCTTTACTTTATTGGAAGTACCAGGAAACACAAATAATTATTTCTGATAAAAATTAGACCTCTCCAAACTTGCTGTGCTGAGCAGATCTTTACAGAATCACAGAATCACAGAATCACAGAATTACCCGGGTTGGAAGGGACCTCAAGGATCATGTAGATCCAACCCCCCTGCCTGGCAGGGCCACCAAACATACACATTTACTAGATCAGGTTGCCCAGGGCCCCGTCCAACCTGGTCTTGAACACCTCCAAGGACGGGGCATCCACAACCTCCCTGGGCAGCCTGTTCCAGGGCCTAACCACCCTTCTAGTAAAGAACTTTCCCCTAACATCCAACCTAAATCTTCCCTCCTTCAACTTAAAACCATTTCCCCGTGTCCTGCTATTGTCAGCCCTTTCGAAGAGTTTACTCCCCTCCTGGGAGTAAGTTCCCTTCAGGTACTGAAAGGCTGCAATGAGGTCACCTCGCAGCCTTCTCTTCTCCAGGCTGAACAAACCCAACTCCAATGTTACCCCCAATAACAAAAAATTACAGACCTAGTAGTCATCAGTGTACACTCTTTTACTGTTGAACCCCAAACATGGGTCTGTGAATCTTCAAGAAACAGCTGTTTTATGCAAACCAATGTATCATTTGGTAGAACAAAAGAGGTGCTACCATCTGGATTTCAATCACCTTTTTGAACAGAATTAATGACCATAGACCAGAGTTTCTCATATCTGAACCACAACCCTCAATGAAGTAACAAGAGGATACAAAGGGTGGGTAGGAACTGTGAGCAGGTAGGGGAAAACTTAATTAAAAATTAAGCTATTAAATAGTAACAAAAGCAAACAATAAAACCAAATTACCCTGTTTTATGGCTGGAAGGAGTTCACTTCCTCCAGGGGTGTCAGAAGCTGTACGTATTTACTTTAGCTAGTGAACTACCAGCTCCCTCAAACTGCTAACAGCAGGTTATTTCCTGATGGGCCATACAAGGAGCACATGAGAATGACTGCTGATTTCCACACCTTGAGGAGCTCTGCCACTGCAATTAAAAGTAGCACAATACTAATTTCTTCTTTGGGGAGTGCACAAAAGTAGATGAACTCAAGTTGTTCATATTCGTTCACTGAGTTTTTGTTCACACTCATCTACCCTATTCACTGCTTCATCAGTAAAGAGAATCTACGTCATCTTGCAAAAAAAGCTGATTAATGCAATTAAACATGCCTGAAACCAGAAACGTGCTATTTTTCAAAGCTTATGAGAAGTTTTCTGTCTAGATATAATGGAATTGTGCAGTAATTTGGGGCCAGAAAACGCATAGATATCCAGATATAACAGAACCTGTTATACTTTGTTCTACCTGAGCACTGCGTAAGAACACCATGTGTGCATGTCTCTCCTCTCAAGCCATAGGTGTTTCCAAGAAACCATCCACATCACAAAAGTGATATGATATAGCATCACAGAGTTACTGCAGAATCAACTCCGATGTAGCAGAGGTTTCACCTCTCATTCCCCTCAAGAATCCCTGCCGTGGGACAGGGAGATGCTCTGTGCCCACACGACATTAATCACGACAGGTCTTGCAGCCTGAAGTACCAACCTTTGCCTTCATTGACACATACCTGGCCAAGTTAAAGCTCAGAAGGAAACCCCTACTTCATCTCTGTGACAACTTCGACTTATAAAGAGCAGGAAAAAGGCCGTCCAGCAGAGGAGAACGACTGCCGTCTGCCTGCAGTACTGCCCCTTCCGTCCTTAGGGAAGGCACCACACACACCTGTCACCCCGCCCAGCCAGCCCCCACCACAAGGCTCCTTCGCACAGCCCCACTCACCGGGCAGTCTTCCTCTCTTCCACCACAGACCCTTCCTCAAACCTTCCGTCTTCCCGTCACTCTTCGACCCTCACACCTGGGTGGAGGGGACACTCGAGGCCGCTTTCTTCAGCCATCCGCCGCTTGCAGCTCTCTGCCCCTTTGAGGAACCTCCCTCCGGACGCAGCCGAGCTGCGGCGGGCTCCCCTCAGCCCCACTCCGGAGAAGAAAACCTTTCCTTTATTCTGGATAGCGGCAGGGATTCTGTGATACGATTCTCGGTGAACCTGGGTTCTTCAGAATAATAACGCCGGTTCTGCTCAACGCAATGCCCCCTCACAACCCCTCCTGCACCGCTCACCAGCCTTCACCCCTCAGCCCGGAACGGCGCCGCGCTCACCTGCTGCCGGCGGCCGTCGGGCAGAGGCTGCGGGAAGGGGGGAGCGAGAGGGGAACGCGAAATTAAATCCGAATGCCGGCGATGCAGTGGCTTATCCTCAAGCCTGAGAAGCAGAAAACTTGGAGAGCTCGCAGCACGGTGCTCCGCCGGTGAGCCGCGCCCGCAGCCAGCGCCTCAGGGGTGCTCAGGCGAAGGGAAGGAGGGCCGGGGCAACGACGCTCAGCCTGTGCTTTCCTGTGACTTCAGGGATATTTGGGGGGTGCTCGTGCTGTAAATGTCTTAGAATGAACTTTGGAAACATTGAAGAGACTGATGAAAGGCATTTGAAAGTATTTCCTACCAAAGAAAGCTCATCTGAAAAACTTTGTTCCAACATCTGTGCAGTCCAACCCAGTTTACAAGGCAGGGCCATGGCTTTGGTCTGTAAAGTGTCTCCTTGCAAGGCCCTACAGCAGGCTGTAAGCATTCAAAAGATCCAAGTTCATACAGGATTGTGTCACCAACAAGCAATGGGCATTTCAGGATAAAGAATAGCACCCCAAGAGCCTAGTCTAGTGAGCCGCAACTTGCCCATGGCAGGGGGTTGGTACCCGATGGGCTTTAAGGTCCATACCAGCCTAAGCTGTTCTGTTATTCTGTTATTCTATTAGAAAGAGTGATAAGCACTCCATGCTGTAGCAGAAAGGGTGAAAGCAAAATTTCTTAGGAGAATCAGCTGGAAATGATGAGCAGAGGGTAATTTTAAAACGAGAAACATCAGAATTTTGCAGTGTGTCATGACAAAATCCCATTACCATAGTTAAAGTGATTTTGCTATTGAAAAGCTATAAATTGGGCAAGAAGAATTAAATATGTGAGGGTATTAGATGATAATCATTTTCATTAGCTCTCTCCTTCAAACTTAAAGATTCACAAAACATAACAAGAGATCCAAGTTAAAATAGACGTCAGTGAGACCTAATACCCTGTCTCATACAGGATTAGCATCTGGTCAGATAAATGAAAACAGACGACAGCAACTCACATTTGAATTAGGATCTAGATAAAAAACAGTGCATTGCAATTTTGGATTACTTGACACTTATTTTTGAACAAGTCTCTGACTGCAGTTAAGCAACTGAGTGCTAGCCACAACTCAGGCTGACCTAGCATGGGATCAATAATCAGGTTCCAACTGATCAGGAACGGCTTGTATTAGTAAATGCTAGAAATTTAACAGAAATTAAACTGGAAAGGTACGTATTTCAAAGTCTTAGACACCTTAAAACTCGCAACTTGCAAAAGACCCACACTGATTCCTAAATATATGTATCCATCTTTTCTTTCAAAAAAAAAGTGGCAAATCAATTTTAAAGGCAACTAAAGAAATAGGTTTTCACCATTTTACACAGTCCCTCACATGTTCATCTAAAATAAAACTAGATGACCAACTATAACACAGACCTCCTCCTCAGTGCCTACAACACTAAGTTTCCAGGTCATTCTCACTTTGTTTTTCTCTCTGTAGTCCAGAAAGACTCCAGTTCCCCATGTACCTGTCTGTGTTTCCAAGAATGCTGAGAAAGAAATGGTGTTTATTTGATGCAGCAGTTAAGGACAAGTACTGTAATTGCTTTCAGTTTTTTTAAGCAAAACTGCCTAGAAAACTCTTTTGTTTTCTTCATTTTTTCCTTCCTGACTCGCTGGCTGTCTCAGAAAGGATAAGAGTCCTGATGGATGCATGTTTTCAATGAAATCTGTTCTTAAACCATAAAATGTCGAAGCAGATGACAACAATCTGTATTGTTCCTGAAATTTCATAAGAGTTTCTGCATGTGTTATATGGGCATTCTGAGCCAAGCGAGTGAATTTCTACACCTCTGAAAATCCACGGGTAAAAGGGCTTCAGCAGGCTATGGAAGTCCACCTGCATAGACCTGACTGTGTGGCTGATGTCATAAATTGCAGACTGATTATCTAGCCTTCTCCAGCACTGTTTTCATTGAGCCTCAAAGGTCTGCATCTCACTGAAAAATATTAGTACAAATAATCACAAAATCTCCATCAGATCTTGATAAGTTTATAATAAAGCCCATGTTTAGCATTTTTAATCCTCCCTCAGTTGCCTATGTAGATAAGCCAAGCAGCAAAATACCCATGAGATCTCACAGGATCAAGATTTGCAGAGAGAAAATCAGAACGGAAAAGATTTTGTTTAAATCGCACCTACAATTACAGTGAAATAAGTAGAAATGTTAAAAAGTTACTGAAATCCAGTTTCCCACAAAAATCAGAAGCATCAATTTTCTGTGGCTGCTACAGTCATTAAGTGCAATGCATCTGGCATGATTAACAACAGTCAGCACATCGATTAGAACTTGATCCACTTCAGCATAGACTGTGTCACAAGAGGGACTAGAATACTGCGCTCCATAAAAAGGTCACTGAGAGTGCTGAGATTAAGAGTATGCCAAAAGGGTAAGGTCTTCTAACTGCTGCACTGGTAAAGATCCATACAATTTTCGTCAGCGCTGATGTGGAACCACAGAGGCCCAGAAGATTAAAACAGAGCTTGAGTATGATTAAAAATATAAGCTCAGACATTGCTGTTTTATTTATAATGCAAGAGGGCAGTAATATAATGACCACTGGTTAATAATCATACAGAAATGTAAGTATTTATTCACATGCTGTATTTCATATCTTAAGAGTCCAACACAGTTACAGCTTTCAGTTCTTTAGGATATAATAAATGAGTAGGAAAATAAAATCACTATTTGTAGAACAGAATGTCCAAAATGTCCTTTTCTAAAAAACCCAAAATATTTCTTAATCATTCCCAGTCGTCAACAACATACGTTTATACCTATTTACAGCAGGAGTTACTTTTTTTCTTTTTCACCATGTCTTGAATTAGCCATCATCAGAGTATGGCCAGCCCTGAATCAAGTACTGTATAATTGGTTAAACTGATATAGGAAGAGGCTGCCTCACTTATGAGAGAAGTAATGTTTTTGGTTAATAGACCAAATCTGTGTTACCAACATTCTGGTTACTCAGAGCATCAAACAGAAACAAGAGTAAGGATGTGTATTAGAGTTAGCATTCTTCCATTTTAATGTGTCAGAGCAGTGCTGCCAACATATGTGCAAGCAGTTTTAAAGACTGCTTTTAACCTGTCAATATTAGCTTAATGGCTGAACAACAAGAGGAAAAAAGGAAAGTATTTATTGTACCATAATTATATAGTACAATTGGCAATATCTACCAAATGTTAACAGGTTTGGGCCTGCTGTTGAAACTGAATCAGCTGGAAACATTCTATGCACCTTTGGGAGAGATCTACAACAAGAATGATGGAAACTACAAATTTAACAGGTTTTATTTAGTGCTCTCATATTTCACTGCATTAGAAAGCATGAATGCTTTAAAAAGATGAGTTTACCAGGTAGGCACATTGTCAAAACTTGTTTCTGTAATATATTTCTTTTTAATAATACACCAGTCTATAATAACCCAGAATAGTAACTCAAACTGACGTTATCTATAAGGTGTAAGCTCCAATATGATTCAATTAAATACCAATCTAACAATTTTTATGCAAATTTCTTTACTGCATCTTGCACATTCTTTTCTCTCCAGGGATCATTCTCAATTTCCTTTTCTGAAGCTTTCCTAGCGCTACGCTGCATTTTGGTAATATCACCACTGAAGCTGGAGACAATATTTCAACTATTAAGCCTACCAGAAAATTAGAGTTAGATTTATATCTGTTTTACTCATACAGCTTTACTTTTCAATGATTTTTCAAAGTACTTTTCCATAAAGTCTAGCAAGTTAAGATAGGATACGAACATTGTTTTTAATCTACTCTTTCAGACTTGTTTTGGGGTATTTCGGCCTTTGTACAAGCACGCTTGTTAGAAAAAATGGCTGTTAGCATATCCTAGATTGCCAGCCTTCCAAATTCTAAGCTCTAGTTGCTTATAACTTTGCCAGATATTAAATGTTTGGGCTGAAATTTTCCATTCAGTGCCTGTGCCTCAAGCTGAGATGTGTTGGAAAGTTTAAGTTACAAAAATACAGCTGTTTCCAAGAAAGATGGTAGGGGGAAAATCAGTGTTTCAGTCATGACAAAAGGAAAACAAATTCAGCCATTTTCACTGAAAGCTTACTTGTTGTCATGCACTACCCTGAAACTGGCAGGAAGCAATCCTTTTGTTAGGGAGTTTGCTGTTTCACTTTCCTCATGAAAATCAACCTATTATGGACTGCTAATCAGCCCTTGAAAAGTTGTGGCCCATGTGCTTTACTAGAGCATGGGACTGGCAGGAGTTGCCCAATGGTTTGAATGGATTCCCATGCAGTCGTGACAAATGTGCAGATGCACAGGTCTGAGAGATCCACAGAAACTTGGCAAGTACTCCTGTAAGCCCTTGGCCACAAAGCACTTTATAAAACTGTTATAGCATACTGAAAACATGGAGAATGAAATTAAATACATTATGTCGGCATGCTAACAGGAATTTAAAAAAAAAGGAAAAAAAAGTTGTAAAAATACTGCTGGGGAGAAATTGCTAATATAGTCATAAATTTCCAGGTGACTTAAGGGCCAGACTGCTGGGCAGACTTTGGTTTACAGGGGAGGGCAATGGCACTTGGCAATGTGATCTAGGAAGAAGAAGATTCCTCTTGACCCCAGATATGGACTTGTGTTCCAGCAGGAACCATTACTGGCAATTGTACCCACTCTGCATGAGAAAGAATTAGATATTCATCTCTAGCCTGGGCATGACCAGGCCATACTTGTAAACAGAAAATGTCTCTCCAGTACTTTCAGTGACCCACTGCTGCTGACAAAGGAAAGTGATTAATTCAGTAACCAAGGGGAACAAGACAGCCCCGCAGCAGCAGCAATGTATGTGAACAAAGGGAATCAAATGGGAAGAGAAACAAGTCAGTCTGAGTATGAGTCTTGTAGGGGCAAGAGAAAACTGCAGCACTCAACAACCCACATATGGCACACACATGGCATTTTTAACTTAACTTTGATATCCGAATGATCTCAGAAGCAAGGCTGTCCTGCCATCAGCCTTTCACAGATACAAGCCATCACTTTTCTGCAACCACAAAATAGCTGTTTGCAAAGACTGACTTCCTTGATACTCGGTTTTGACAAAAAGCAGGCAGTACCCCAGAATCAGAATGGGCACTAAAGTCCTTATGAGGGTATGTCATCAAGGAAGAGAAAAAGTCCAACTTATCTGAATCTGTTTTATGCCATCAATTCCTATTTTGGTATTCTTAGGCAATTTTGCCAGTGTTCCATGCAGCTTTCTCATAGAGTACTCTAGTTATGTTTTTTAGCACTTTGTGGTTTCTTCTGAGGGTCTATATACAGACACAGTCACTCCAAGTGAGGCCAGAGCATTGTTCTCTACTATTTTGTGAAGGGACTTCATGCTAATGAAAACCTGTTGTTACAAGGGCATAAAATAGTTAGCTGCCATCAGCCCAGCATTTGACACTAACTGTACTATCCGCAGACCAAGTGAAGACTGAGAACCAACTTCAAAGTAGCAATCATGGCTCATTTCTGTACTAGTTCAGGCTATTACTATAAATGCAGTGGTTGAAGAGGTTTGGAGTGAGTTCATGTAAATTTATTTTTGCATGTGGAAATTCTAGAACCATTGCTGGTCAGGCAGAAAGATTACTAACCATTTGTTTTCTCCTCATCTGCATCCTATAGCTGCCACACGCCATGATTACGGAGTAAACCACATCAACTGTGTGTTCTGTTTTCTTCCTCCAGATCCTGCATTCTCTATCACCACTCCCAAATATTAAGGAACTGAAGATGTCTACTATGATGAGGTAATAAAATTGCAAGTGGAAAAGACATAGTTTGTATACCTTGAGTTCAGGGCAAAGCAACAGTGTTAATTTTCTGTGGAGAAGTGCTATAGATGTGACAGAAATCAGATAAAGAGCAAGATTTGCCTCTTCTGTAGAGGTCCTGTGTGGTAGAAGAAACTTTTTCCACAGCCAGACACCTAATCATGTGGTGCTTTTCTGACTGGATTCAAGGATTGGATTCAAGATTCAGCAGTATGCCCTTGTAGCCAAAAAGGCCAATGGCATACTGGGGTGCATAAAAAAGAGTGTGGCCAGCAGGTCAAGGGAGGTGATCCTCCCCCTCTACTCTGCCCTGGTGAGGCCTCATCTGGAGTACTGTGTCCAGTTCTGGGCTCCCCAGTGCAAAAAAGACAGGGATCTCTTCTAAGAGTCCAGTGGAGGGTCACAAAGATGGTGAAGGGCCTGGAGCATCTCCTCTATGAGGAGAGACTAAGTGAAGTGTGTCTGTTTAGCCTTGAGAAAAGAAGGCTGAGAGGGGATTTGATCCAGGTTTATAAATACCTGAGGTGTGGGAGACATAGTGACGAGGCTGGTCTCTTTTCAGTAGTGCGTCGGGACAGGACTAGGGGTAATGAGATGAAACTACAGCATAGGAAGTTCTGCACGAATGTGCGGAAGAACTTCTTTACGGTGTGGGTGATGGAGCACTGGAACAGGCTGCCCAGGGAGGTGGTGGAGTCTCCTCTGGAGACATTCAAGACCCTCCTGGACGCCTACCTGTGCGACATAGTATAGGGAACCTGCTTTGGCAGGGGGGTTGGACTTGATGATCTCTAGAAGTCCCTTCCAACCCCTACAATTCTGTGATTCTGTGACAAGATGTACAAAAATGCAGAACTGCCACAGCTAGAGCTACAATGAAGATGTGAGCTCTAAAAGCTCAGGAACCTTGAATTAGGCATTTGAAATCTGTGACTGCTGGCCATCATGCAGTCTTTATTTTTGCATATTGACAATTTGGAACTTTTCAACTTAAAATTCCCTGAACTAGAGGAGGAAGGACTCAGTGCCATTGAGCAGCCTGTCCCAGTTTAGGTGTCTCTCATGCAAAGGCTTTATAGGTTTTGACCTGTATAAAAACATGTGCTTATGTACATAACTGAGTTGCTAAAATATTAGTATGAACATTAATCCTATAGAATTAATGTGAGGAAAACAACAATGGAACTCTTAGTTAAAAATGAAAGTCTATGTTTAGGAAGTTCAAAGAAATAATACAACACAGTGGTAATTCAGCAACACAGAAGAACTGCCTCTTACAGTATATCCTATGCCACTCAAAAGTTTCTATTCAAATAAAGTGGTATATGAAGTTATGATGACTAAGTTAACTTTGAAGGTAGCTTCTTGAATTTCTTAAGGGCTTGGCCTCTCAAAATCAATGCAAAGAATTGTGCAGTGCGATTAGTCATTAATCTTGTTTTGAAATTAATAAGGAAATTAGGAACTACAGTGAATATACACTTTGTTAAATATTTAAGGAACTATATTACAGTTAAATCTTCGTAATGAGGGAAGAAATCCTAACTATGCTAAGACACTGTAAATTCTTGTCTCCTTAGGAGTTTGGAGCAGCTCAGTCATGCTAGGACAATAAGAGTACAGAAATTTTAATTGGTTAAGTCCAATTCTTAAGCGATCCTATACAAGTTAAATGCTTGGATTATTCCCAAATTTTTGGTTGATTTATCCAGTCAAAACAATCATGAGGTCAAAATTATAAGCCTCAGAAGTTAGGTCTAATTTCCCTCCATATCTCTAGCCAAAAGTCTACAACTCACACTTAACCACATCTTCAGTGGTCAGAGCTCAGCCTACTCTGAATATTACTTTCCAGGTTGGATAAATTTAGACCAAGAGCTTCTGTCTGCACTAAATGCTTGTAACTGAACACAAGACCCAAATCCTGCCTCAAGTATTTATTTAGGGTCAAGCAAAAAACCTGAAATCAAATACTGAACTGTCTGCCAGTCTTAGCTCTCAAATCAGATCCTAACTGGTATTTTGTGATCCAGGAAGTATACCGGGAATATTAAAAAGATAGCACTTGTACAATTGAAAGCTATGTGCAAGTAAAATGGAATTTTACAAGCTACACTAATTACTATGTAAATAGTTAAAAAGAAAAACACAGCAAGCAGCAGCTGTTGTCAGAATGATCCTTCCACATATGTTAGTCAGGTGCATATTGATAGGCCGAGATAAAAATCCTGTCTATTACGTAATGGAGAGTTTTAACCATCGTGTAAAGCATGTATTGATAATCAAATTGTGTCCACAACCATCCCCGTACACGCAGCCCCTTCCAAAGTATGCTACTGTTAAAATACTATGTTTGGAAGTCTAGCCTAACTTCTTTTAAGATTCGCTGATATGATTTTCTTTGTTTTCTGATTGTAATTATTAGTAGTAAAAGTAATTTACAGACCCTCCATAATTAAATACCAGACTAAAACTCAGTTTAAAGCCATTTTAACAGGGAAATCACTATAAACAAAAAAAAATTCCAGCTGCACAGTCAGTAAGCCAGAGGGTATGTGAGGATTAAAGCATTATTTTAGGAAACTTGTAGAACAAAATTAGCCAAATTGATTATAAGTAGGTCAGTAATATAGTAGAGAATAAAATACATATTTATTAGGACAGTGACCCTTCAATTATAATCATTATATTTCAGAAGAAAGGGAGCTTCCAAAGCTAATATATTTGAGCAAACAGATCCTATAGACTGCTACTTTTTAATCTTGCAGACAGCAGAAGATTCCCTCACATAAATCAGTATTTCATTAATGGCAATGCTGTGTTTATACATCTTCTGACTTCTTGCAGAAAATTAGTTTATGACCAGTAAGAGATCTGCATGGATAGGTAGTAAATTTTGGCCACCACACATGGGTTGGAGTCCTAACAACTCAATGTAGATTTGCTCCATGTACCAAGAGCCTAAATCTGTAGGATATAATCTCAGAGGATCTATGATTACATTACTGGGAAAATGTTACACTTCATTTTCACGGCTTTGAAATTAATCAGAAGACATCACTAACGAGCAGTTATTCTTCTAAGAACCACTAAACTAGTCTTCTCTGGTTTTGTTTCAAATCACCTTAAGCAGCAGTTTCTTATAGCTAGATGCTGTGCAATCTTGTTTACACGTTTAATAGAACATAATGCAGGGGACAAACAGACAATGGACGAAAACCACCTGGTAGTACTTATTTTCTTTGTTACTGTAAGAAGCTCAAGTGGACAAATTTATGGCCTTATTAAAAAATTATTGAAGAAAGATTTGAAAAAATTAGTCATGTCTAAGGCAGTTGTCACTTAGAATAGTTGTAAGGAATACAAACAAACAAAGGAAGATGTCTGAACTAAGGAATCCTGGCTGTGGAGCCATAAGAAGGGCTTGCAGTAAGAGGAAGACAAGGGGTCAGTAACAAAAGATTGAACATCCTGATTCAAATATTATTTTAATTTATGTGTTTTAGATTTACTGACATAATTCACAGCCACAGAATGGCACAGGTTGGTAGGGACCAGTAGGGTCCATCTGGGCCACCTGGAGTAGGTGGGAGGAGGAGGAGTAGGCCCCAACTACATGAAAACACCTTTGAAACTCCACGAGAAAGACACCACTGCCTCTAGACAACCTCCATGTAGACTCACACGCTTTCCTGGTATTATCAACTCTAAATACGCAAAGGTAGAAGTCATTCTTGCAGGTGACAACCTAAAAATAACCAGATTGTTAAAAACATCTTGCATTATTTCTCTGTTTCTAAACGTACAGATAGTAATGAAGTCAAAACTGCATTCAGCCGTTTTTCCTATAGCCATAAAAACCAAAGATGTTAATTAAAAATATATTGTTTTAGGAGATGACATTTCTGCCTTCTGTCACAAGTTTAAGACGTGAGACAAACATGCAGCTTCCACTGCTACAAGCTAATCTATGTAGCTTCCTCCTGTGATCAATCTGTTTTACTGGAACTAGCCGTAATTATGCCCTTCGCTTAATGTTTGTGGCTGCCTGAGTGCATCTCAGCTTAACAGTGCAATTGTCATGTATCTAGCAAACCACTCAGCACTACTGCTCAAACAAGATCAGTCTCCAGCCCATGTGAGGCTAGAGAAGAACCATTACTAGTCTTTATTATACTTATAATCCATAATGAGATCATTGCATCTAGCATCTTATAATTCCTAAGAGCCATTGATATTTAGGAAGCACTAGAAATTACAAAATACCTACTTATTACAAGTTTCCTGAATTTTGAACAAAAATATTGGAAATTTAAAAATTGCCAAGCAAATACTGTATTAAACAGCATAAATACACCTGAAAAAAGGTTATTTGCATAAAGACTATTTGCCTCCAGACAAGAGATTGCATCCTAAGAGGCTAGGGCTGTTGGTTATTCAGGCAGCTAGTAGTCACAGCTATTCTATTCTTTGTCCTACACCTTGGGGAGAAAATACTGGAGACATCATGGAAACTGGAATATTTTCCTTCCACTTCACTGTAAGCAATAGCAACTCGCAGATAGACCAGATATTGTTTTTGCATACCAAACACTAATGTGCTTGAATTTTAGCTGAATAAAAAACTGCAGCCTGATTTTTACTCAGTGTTTATGTTTAGTTAGTTGTTTCATGGCAAAATTCTGTTTTGACAGCTTTCCTATGTTCTAGCAGCTACTCAGAAGATAGTGGTTTCTTCATGGCATGCTGACTTTACCCAGGCACTTACTAGTCATCCAGTGCCACAAGAAATTATAATCAATTAATAGCATAAAGCTCTAATGAATTTGAGCAAGTACTTACATGCTAATGAAGTCTTTAGGTCTTAGGCCAGCATACGGTTTATTACTTTAAGTTTCTAAGGAAACCCACAATAAAAATAATTTGGGCTTAAACTTTCAGTATGTTCACAGTACATTTTCAGAATTAATCTGTGGAACTACAGAGATTTTGATTTTTTTTTCCCCCATGGATATTATTCTTATTTCGTTATTGTACATCTGAGTTTATCTGCTTATTAGATTAGAGAATAATTGACATGCCTTCCTCTCTACCCCTTCCCATACATGTGCTGAAAAGGGAGCAACGTGTTGACAAACATACAATGAAGGCTTGAAACACTCTTTTAGTAGCAGTCATGCTTTGTAACTACTATAATATCAAAAGAGTGCTAGCCTGTTCTGTCCAAAGGCCTTCTTTTGCTTTGTCTCCAGTCAGCTAAGGGAGCTGCCTTTAGGCAATCAACATGCAGGCAATTATGGCTGAGAAAAAAAATAAACCTGAAAAGGGGTGGCCTTTATTTACACACAGTGCTGCCTGCTGTCTTGCCCACTTCTCTGCCTTAACCTGTTGGTCTGTCCCACTTACACGTCTTGCAGCTGAGGGCCAAGGTTGAGCCCATGTTTTGCTCCAGAATCTGGTAACAGCTAATTTGATCTGTAAGTATACTGGAAATCATTCCAATTAAGTATAATGTGATCCTTGTTTCTTCTCAGCAAGCTGGATATAAGTAGGACCTCCCTTGAAAGTTACTTCTACTACTAGCCATGTTACTGCCATGCCTGTATACATTCCAAGGTCAGTGGCTTCTGCATGCCCTCCTGGCTCCAGAGAAATCATCTGAAGCTGTTCTGTTAATGCTATCATGTGCCTGTGTTACCTCTTAGGGCAGTCTTGGTGGAGGTTGATCTGGGAAGACTGAACAGAGTTGCCCTTCTTTGGTGAGTTTTAGTATTTCCAGGCCATGATCATAGTTAGTTTACCCCAGCTGTAATGCAGTGTGGGCTTTCTGGAAGCATCAGGTAGTCCAAGGGTGAACATGGACTTCATTGTCCACATTACAGGAAGAAAAGGATAGGATCTCAGAAGTATCCTGTAAATCAAAGTGATCACTAAGAATCTGTTTTAAAGATGATGTAAGTTCCTGATATGCATCTGTTGTATGTTATTCATTTTGCTCCATAAGTGCTATGAATAGCATGATCAATCACTTTATTTGTAACAGCACTCACATAACATAATCTGCTTTACAAATACAGCGAGAGAACATCATTCCTGACAGACTGTTTCAAGAACAATGTCAGCCAATTCTGTACTTTATTCAGCAAAATCATTTTCTACAAGTAAAGCAGCTGGCGATGAGAACGCAAACCTCTGAGGCACCCAGATCTGCCCACTGGGACCCCAACATTTATTCTGGTCAAGCAGGATTAGATTGCCTTGTTGAAATTAACAACCTAACTTGCTTGAATAACATTAACATTTGGAAGCTATTGCACAAACCATAGTCCAGATCATGGAACAGTGTGCCTAATCTTGATGTACTCTATAGAATTTACTTGTTTATTATCATTATTTAAGGAGAAGGTGTAAATTTAAGCTATATCTATGAAGAAAGGAATTGCACGTATGAGGACTTCAGGTGTGCTACAATATATCAGTTTTAAAAAATAATTTATATCAGGAAAATCCAAAAAATCAGTAAAAGCTAGTAACATGTTTAACTATTATTTTACTTACAGAAATCCAAGATTATCCTTGGATACAGTTGTCTTTGCATAGATACGTGCAAGTATATATTTACATTAATCATCATCTACTTCTAATATGAATATGGAGTCAGAGTCAAATGGAAGTGTCCCCTTCACTTAGGACCACAATAAACTAGAATTCCCTTTTAAAAGTAAGGTTGACATGAACATGGCAAATCAAACCTTTATAGTCTTTTTAACTGCCCTGGAGGTGTAGAAAACAATCTCTAATATCCCAAACAAAGACTTTGTGGTGATGTGGGGGTTAATTACAAACAACAGAAGTTCATTATACATTCCACAATGTTGTTCTCACACACAAAAGAAGCTCCCGCTTGTTAAATGTCTAGCCTAGACTATCAGAAATTGCATTACACTGCATGCCCCTCCTCTTATTCCCGGACTTTCTTACCCTAGCCTTTTTTTTTTTTTCCTCCCTCCCATCTCTATTGAAAGATAGTAATTAAACACTAAAGCCTCTCAGTTTCTGCAGCACTGCAGGGGAACTCCTCCCTGTAATAAGCTCCAATTACTGGCTGCGACTGCAGCTGATGAAGGATTATCCTCTCACTCAGCTACGGCAAGCTCTAGGGTATAATCTTCAATTAGTTCAATTCATGTAGCACACTGGCAGGCAGGCCACTACATTTCCCACGACTTACACAAACAGCCTTTCTTTGACACCCCCCAACTCCGCACAGATGGTCCCAGGACTGTCTGTTGCAAAGTTCAGTGCATCTGGCCCCTAAACCCACCTAATGCAGGCAGCAAAACAAAGAGTGGGACTCAAGTGCTCTACAGTACCTATTTGTTTCAGTAACAGCAGGCTTTTTCTTTTCTTTTTTTCTTCTTTTTTTTTGTTTTAATAAAAGAAAGAATTTATTCAAGGAGTCAGAAAACAGGTGGATAAACAAAAAAACAACCAACAAATAGTCTGGAGCGTTGCTATAAATTACTTCATCTGGTCAGTTTTAACCATGTGAAAATTTAAAAAATTCAGTTTTATGCTAATATAATATGTCTGCAACAGGCAAAAGCCAAGGAAGGCAAAATTGAAACTTCAAGCACATTTTCAGCTTTCCCTTTGTACTTAGGTATTTCAGATAACCTCAAGAAACAGTTTGTCTTCAGTGAAGAATGCTTGTACAGTGCTTAGAGCAAAGACTGTTGTGATCATATTTGGTCTAATTTCTGAGTTCTTGGCTTCTGCGTTCTGATATTTTATATGCTGTACGTATCAACGTTCTATTTCTTTAACTGCCTATTGTAAAAAGGAACACAGGTTACAATGTAATGAGTATTTTCTTTGTGTTTCTGATATGATTTTGCTACACGGCAGCTAAAAATAATAACGGAATAGATAAAATAGATTAGTACCACCAACACTTAACACTGAATAATTCTGTTGCAACTGCTTTCACTTTAGAGCAGTTGTGATGACCAGAGGGAAGCCAGTACCTGAAGGCATGCTGTCCCAAACACCTGCTTTTATGGCCTGATATTTACATCTGTCAGCTGCAGTTCCCACTGCTGCCTCCACAATGCTGCCTAAGAAGAAAGAGAGGGTGTTATTTCCCAAATGTCTTCACATGTAAACAAGTGGTGTAACCTCTAATTATAGCAGATAGTTAACCAATATTATGAGAAAAATAAGATCACAATGGTAACTGCTTTGGTACTGTCTCCTTGCACAAGCTGGATGCAGAGATCTCCCATTTCCAAACCAGTAAGTCTAAAACTGTGCATTAAGATGATCTGCCCAATGCTCCACTCTGCATTAGTAACAGCATCAAGTTCATATTTAGAAAATGATCCCTCATTTCGAGGCCTCTACTCCATGCCTCATTCCACTGAGCACAGCGGGATATCCTCGTGCAGGATCACTGCTCAGCAGCTCCTCTTCTGCCACCCCGAGTGCAAACTTGGGCACAGCCCAGCAGAGCAAGAAACATCAAGAATGTGAACGTGTAAGACACCAGGCAGTACAGCTGCACAGCTTCTGAGCGCGTGTGAAACCAGAGCACAGTTTTTCTCAGCGTCAGGTTGCGCACTTTTGTGTATTTGGTACACAGGCTCTTATACATCATCAGATCTAAAAAAGGGCTTGTATGTCTAGAATTATTATTATTTCCATCCACATTAACTGATTTAATGAGGTGTGTTCAATTCACAAATCTTGATTCAGCCACATCTTTGTACTCTTATGTAATACTAAGAAGGAAACCACTATACACGCTTCAGTCCGAAAAACAGACAGAAGCACCACATTCCACAGAATCAATTTGGAGGGGACACACAAGGATCATCAAGTCCAAACCCTGGCTCCACGCAGGGCCACCCAAAATCCAAGCCCTGTCTGAGAGCGTTTTCCATGACCTCCAGCAGTGTGCCATCTGTGCCCTGTGCAGCCTGTTCCAAGGCCCGACCACCCTGTGGTGCAGCCCCTTTCCCTGACCCCCAGCTGCCCCTCCCCTGGCACAGCTCCATGCCGTTCCCTCGGGCCCTGTCGCTGTCACACACAGCAGAGCTCAGTGTTGCCCCTCCACTCCTTGTGCAGCTGCAGCTGCCATCAGGCCTCCATCAGCTCCTCTGCTCTGGGCCCAGCACACCAAGGGACCTCAGATGCTCCTTGGACACCTTGCCCTCTAGAACCTTCCCCATCTTTGTAGTTCTCCTTTGGGTTCTCTCTCACAGAAGCACATCCTTCTTTTATTTTGGAAGCTAAACCTGCACACAGTGCTTGAGATGAGGCAGCACCACGCAGAGCAGTGAGACAATCTCCTCACCCAGCTTGCAGTGTTGGGCTTGATTCATCCCAGGGTACAGTTGGCTTTTTTGGCTGCCAGGGAACACTACTGGCTCAGATTCAACGCTACATTAACCTTAGATCCCTTTCCAAGGTGCTACTGTCCAGCTGCTCATACTCCATTTTGTACGTGTGCCCAGAGTTGCCCTGTCCCAGGTGCATAATCCAGCACTTGCTCTTGTTAAACTACATGCAGTTGGTGACTGCCCAACCTTCCAATTGGTCAAGGTCCCCTGCAAGATCTTTCTACCCACAAGGGTGTCAACTGCTCCTCCCAGTTTAGGGTCATTTGTTTCAGGTGGACCGTGTATTTCGGATTGTTGAAAAAGAACTAAAAATGTAGTACTCTGCAACTTTCAAATGAATGTTCTGTATCTGTACCTTACTGTCCTACTGCTAACTCAGTCTTTTGTAGTACTAGAGATGTTTTCACAGAGGGAAAAAAAGAAACGGAACAGCCACAGTATCGAGTTATAACAGTGCTTTTCAGGATACAATCTCATTTTGTAGTAGTTCGAGCTTTTAGACTTCAGACACCCTAGGTTAGTCCTGTGCACAAGTTTCAGATAATATTAGTAGAGAGGGACTGAAAGGATACCTTTCCTCTTCCTAATACACCCAAGAGCTGAATGAAGTTACACTGTAGATTTCTAATTTTGAGGAAATCTAGG
Organism: Coturnix japonica; assembly: GCF_054131305.1. Classification (NCBI taxonomy): domain Eukaryota; kingdom Metazoa; phylum Chordata; class Aves; order Galliformes; family Phasianidae; genus Coturnix; species Coturnix japonica. Next base: position 68,184,596 of record NC_140663.1, read on the forward strand.
AATCCCACCATTATAAAAACAAGGAAATGTAATGTATAAATAAATATTCCATAAATATTTCCTTTCTGCTGCGAACTTGTAGAACAGCCAAAAGTGGACTATCCTCACTCTTCACATAGGCCATGTGTTTACATCTCTCCTCTAAATGTTGGAACAGGAATTTAGTTTCATTAAAATCAGAACAACGTCTTCAGTACTGCCATGTACATCCAACTGTAAGATCTGATAAAACGTCATGTTTAGAATTATTTAGCATGAATCCCAAACTAAAAGCAGAGAAGATTATTTCATTTTATAACTCCATAGACTAATGCTGAACAAAATCCTTAACCTAACCAGTTAGAAAAATGTTTTATCTGATGAACTAAATTTCTGCACTGCACTTCCTGAGCAGCTTAAATGTAAGGTTACCATTCTTAATAAGTAAGGATAGATCACAAGTTCAGCTGTATTTTGATGCCTGTAATCTCTCTCAAATTGAACAGTTTGACTACTAAATAGTCAAATAAGATAGCAGGAATGGGCTCTTGTGTCCATTGTCTACTGGGCATTTTAGTTGCAGAGAAACAGAGGCAAGTACAAGTAAGAAGGAAAAGTATTGCCTTCCAAGTAGTGTGGCCTCTGAATTTTGAGCAAATGGAAAACAAACTAAAGAAAATCAGCGAGAAGTGTCAAGTGAGCACCTAATTACTGATCCTTGTCAGCTACAGCCAGGGGCAAGCAGCAAGTCCTGACTGTCACCATGCAAGCATTGCATCTACTGCATGATAAAAGGTCACAGGTACTATGGCTCCATTCTCCACACAGTTGGGAAGAAAATTTAAGTGAGGAAGATGTTTGTCAGGCTTATAAAGACTTTAAAAATTTGTGAAACACCACAAAGGCAGACTCTATAGAGTACATGTAAGCAGTGATGGATTTTTTAGCCTTCCATATACCCTGAGAACAAAACCTCTGGCCTAAAAGTAGTAGTATTTTGATAATTGAATACGCAATATATATAGAAGGCACATTGGATTATATTCATATGAAAATAGCACTACAACAGCAATTGCTGGGGACCCATTTTTTCTTTATTTATTTAGTTTGTGTATAAGAAGCAGTTGGAATTCTGCCTTAAATATGACTTATCACAATGCATCACAGACAGATTCTAGTCTTCTAAAATCTGGGTTGTAAATCCCCAGACCCTAAAATCTTTAGTTCAAGCTCTAGAACCCTATTGGGTGTCAATCTCAGCTAGTAGTAAGACGGCTGTCACAGGAACCTAACAGAAATCACTTCACCTGATGAAGCATCCCATATATATACATCCACGACATTATGCACCTTAGAATTTTCAGGTTTAGCTGATATCATATGATTTAGTAAAATAGTAAGCTGAACACAAATCACTGGATAGTGACCAAAATCACAAAAGAAACATTTACTTCTTCAAGGGGCCAAAAAGCCTCCTGAATGTACCTGTTTTAATACAAGTTCAGCTAACTTCAGTTGTTAAATACTCACTCTGAGGTTAGAAACACTGGTTTAACTGGTGGTTAATCTTTCATTACCTTATTGGTTACTTGACTGCTCTTCTACAGAACATCTAGTTCTGGATGCATCAAAATTGAATTCTGCAGTGTTTGCAGTCCACCAAAAGCTGTAGCTTCGCAGGTATCTGATGTCTCATTTTTTATACACACCTGTAATTTCAGCAGAATGTGACCATAGACTCCTTCCTGAGATCTTCTATGTCCATACAAGCAGGGAATACACCAGGGAAGCTCACAGCATCCAAAAAACATTAGTGTTTTATTGCCTGTCCTGTCTATAGGCTAGAGAAGTGAAGACAGTGAATTATAAACAAAGCCCAGCTATAAGAAGCTATATTCATTAAACAAAGTGAGGATGAAGATGGTCGTGAAACATGAAAAAGTGCACTGAGGAGCATGTGCTGTACAAGACACAGTCAGAGACCTTATCACTGTGAGGGGTGCTTTGTTCTGGGTTGTTCTTCAGGGAGACAAGATGCCAAGAGTTTCTTTTCTAGGAAAAATTGCCCAGTCAGACCTACTTCAGAAATAGGATAGCTGACCTGGGTCAAATATGATGATGGTACTAATGCTGTGACTAAGCAGAGAAGCTGTAGCTCCAGAGCCACCAGTCTCTGAACAGCACTAACACAAGACAAATGCATTTTAGTAGCAGGGAGTTTACAATGGAAATAACATTTCCATGAGAAGATAAAAGTAAATATAAGACAAAAGCAATTTTACAGACTTGAAGGACTGAAAATGAGCAGAATCTGAAAACTGTTTGTGAAGAGAACAATTAATTTTCATTTAAAGCACAGTCCAACAAAGAACAGTGAGTTTCAAGGATCCAGTCACCTGCTCAAAGCTAGGTGCATACATAAAATCTTTTCTGGATCAAGACCGTTTTTGGCTGTTGATATAAATACTTGAAAGGACTGTGTCAAATAGGTTATAAAGCATCTGAGGAGCAAATTGTGTCTTGAACACTGCACTTGTATTATTGTATTCTGACTTGATGAAGCATACGTAATTATAGTGTTTGCTATCAACAAAGTACTATGCTTCATGTAGACGCTGTAAATAGGAGGCCAACTGAACAAAGAATTGTGGAGTTGTTTCATATTTTAATTGAAAGCAGAAGTTTAAAACCTTTAGATATCATCAGTCTTGCTCTTTTTAAACTGTTGAGTCATTGAAGTACAGCTTTTTATCTAGCTCTATAGGAAATAGAAATAAAACATAATCTATTAGTACTGAAAAGACATTAAGGAAACTTGCAAACCTTACTAACTTTGCAATATCAGGGGCTTTATTCACCAGGATGTAGATATAATTTATTCCCTGTAAAAACTTATCATAAATATTGAACACTGTGTGTAACAAATGACTGGGCAATAACAAAACAAAAAAGAGCTTTATTTCAGGACACAGAGGCAAGCTGACCCTTTATTATTATTATTAATATTATTATTATTCTACCCTAAAGAAAAGGAATTCTCATTCAGCAGAGTTAAATTGCAATAGGGAATCTGAATGATAATCCTGAAGAGGACTGTACTTGTTAGAACTGTGTGGAAAGGTAACAAGTCGTAACAGAAAATGTTAGCAATCCAGTCAACCAGGAATATGATCAAAGCTGTAAAAAAAATAATCTATTTTGACATTTGACTGTTGTGTTTAACACGTGTGGATCTGAGGCATTTAAAATATGTTTGTGAACAACTTAGCTGAGGGAGTGCCTATTGGTATAATTTTTTCCTTACATGACAAGATGAAAAGATGGAAAATATTTTAAGAAACTCAGTGTCTCTGCATAACATGTCTTGATACACCTTTTTTAGAGCATATGCATTTTGTATATGCAAAGTTACTGAGTATTTGGAAGCCTTACTGCAACACCGGCTGGAAAATGAAGTCTCAAAGCTCATGTAATTTTCTTTTGGAGAAATGTCTTTAAATAATCAAGCTGTGTAGTGTGCAAGAATATCAGGATAGCCAGAAGCTTTCTTCTTTCCAGTCTACAGGAAAGAATGCAGTTTGCTAAGTATTGAAATCCAAGATAAGCATTGTAACTGCCAGTCTAATATAACTCAGTACAATAGTTTAACTTAGTTTAGCATCAAGTTCAATTGCACTAGACATTACATTGAAATGTAACACAAGAACTGTAAGGTTGTAAGGCACTCAGTTGCTTCTAATTGGTACCATATTTTTGATGCAGTATCCTAGTTGTGGAAGTCAAAGAGCTTTTGGGTTGACCAGGGTGACATGTCTATAATTGTAACTCCCAAATAATAACTCAAAAAAAAAAAAAAAAAAGACTCAAATGTGATGTGTGTAACAGGAAATAAGAAATTGTAGGAAATTAGAGCAAGAATGACTTTTTCAGTGTTTCTTTATATTGTGCATATCTGAGGCAGGGCTTCAACTATCAATGTTTCTGGCAGAACTTTGAATAAAATATCCCACTCTACAACCTTGTGAAGGCAGCTTGATTCAGCTAAGACCCCATTCACTGAACACAGAACAAATAGTTCCGTCACACTCATCACTAGGCACAGAGGTATTAAAGAAGTAAAGTTTAGATTACAAGATTCCTGACTATGTAAATCCTGAGAGCCAGCATTTTAAGACACTGGAAGATGACAACAAAAAAAGTCCCAAAACCATGCTCACCTATGCTGGCTGCTCACCATCAGCCAGTAAAATCCAGGGGCCCAGTTCCAGTTTCCTTCTTTTCTGTTTCCCTTGCTGATTGTCATTTCTGAAGTGAAAGGGATGGAAAAGTAATCTGTTCATTGTGGAAAGCAAATAGAAGAGGGCGAAAAAGCTGGTATCCTGTCTTTATCTGTCACAGTGCTGATTGCTTCCTGCTCTCATTGCTCCCTTGCACCCTGACCAGGTGCAAAAAGCAAGCTAGAAGTGATAAATACTAATCACTTATCTGCCCTAGTACCATGCCAAAAAGGCTTTGAAAGAGGAGCACCATGGAAATGAGCAGCCTTGTCTCACAAAAATAGGGTTTTGAGTGAGTGAAGAACAGACAAGTGCAGCAGGATGAACACACTGAGCTGGCTTCACTGCTTCATACATCCCACTCAAACAAACGCTGATAAATCTTAAGCAAAGACTTCATGGTTCCAATTAGAGGCCAAATTGCTACATATGAAGTCTCAGATCTTAGGAGTGGTAACTTGAGCACACTAAACATAAATCAGGAAAAAAACTAGTCACATGGAAGCAGTGATGTAAAGAATTTCTACCCCCATACGACCTTCTACAGGCACCTAAAACACTCCATCATAAGCCTTGGAAAATGAAGTTTGGATACAAACATAGACTTGACAGTTTCGAATGAGACCTCTGAATTAGTCTCAGAGAAAGCTGACAGGCTGTCCTTGCTCTTGGAGTATGAAACACTGATGGGCCTGTCCTGCTGTCACTTGTGCCACATGCAGCTTAGCTCTGGGTGTCACTTAAAACACAAGTCAGCTTGTCACTCCCAGCTTATGCAGTAGTGAGCAAATCTCAAGCAGAGAAATGTTAACCAAGAGGAGGGTTTTTTTGTTTGTTTGTTTTGGTCCAGATGAAGTAATTACAGCCATTCTGTATTTGAAAAGCTTATTCTACCACCCCTTGCAAAGCATACCTTAGTGTGCAACTTAGAGTGTTGCTGAGCAGGGCTTCACAAAGCAAACCCAGACTCATTTTGGTGATGCATATCACTTGACACAGCAGTCTGCCATAACTTGGGTGAATGCAACTCTCCTGTGCTCCCCCTTTGCAGGGTACTTGCTGTGGTTTGCTGGCTTGCTGTGTTCACAGCCCTACCCCCAGCCAGTCTGTACAGGCAGCTGCCCGGTTCACTTTTCTCTAATGCTCTCCCCACAATCATTTTCCTTCCCCTTCACATTTTCCTCTCTCCAATTTCCTATGCTTCACATTTTCTTTTTATGCCTTGTCATTTTCTTCACTCTTCTTCCTTTTCACATATTCCAGTACATACACAAGTTTATATCTCTCCTCTCCAAGGGCATTTCCAAATTTCTTATAACATCCTGGCTGATTTCTCAAATCACGACTTCTTACTGCTCCTGCAAGAATGCTAACAATGCCACATCCACACCTCCCTGTGGACACCTCCTACTTCATTTCTCAGTGGCAGCTTACCTGCATCCTGGCACACACACAAACAGCCTTGCCGGTCTTAGACCGTAAGAGATCACAATGACAGCTAGAAGTACAGAGACTTTCCTAAAACCAAAACTCTGTAGAATCATTCTGCTTTCCTTCTGTGATGATTTTTTTGAGCTTTAGGGTCAAACTTTTTCTCTCAAAACAAACAAACACACAAATAACCCTCAGCCCATGAGCATGAGAATGCTTTTTCTTTTTAATTTAAAACACAATGAATTTGTTTTTCATACAGTATCATGATTGGCATTACCAATCTGGAAAATTACCTAGCTACAACTTTCTGTATTCCTCTCAAGATTATAAAAGGCCCTTTTGTTCTGTTGGTACAGCACCTGAGTCCTGTCAAAAATATTGTATGAACGCTAATAATCACAGCTGATAACACTGTCACTTGGCTTTGATTTCTCACAGCATACTTCATACCTTGGTTAAATCTTCTCTCAAAGTTTAGAAAGCAATTCTATGATTCTGACTGCCTATTTTCATCTAGGAAATGATTACTCAGAAGACAGAAAGAAGCAGATTGGTCTCAATAACAGCAGTAAGAGCTAGAGAGAATCTTTAGTGAGGAATGCATAATATTTCGGTCAATTTTATTGCTACACTACTGCAATAATAGTTTTGGCACAAATTACATGCAGCCAAGTTACTCAGTTGGGAAATAATCCTGCCAAAGTGTTTATACTGCTTCCACAGTCATAGCAAAGCTGACACGAGAGCTTAGAAATGTTTGAAACACAAGCTGGTTAACATTCAGTTGTGTGTCAATGCACTGATTTCTTCATAATTATTATTATTATTATTTAATTTTGCATAATATGATAGGTTTGAGACTTGCAGCAGTCACACTGGAAGATGCAGAAAGCACTGAGCCCATTGTGCTTCACTGCCAAACTCAGGAAACATGCTGAGAAATATGTAATTACATTTACTATGCAGTAGTCCTTTTAGATCTTGTATCTATGGTGATATCCTTTCTAATAAAGTCATGACAAGGGAAAAGAAAAAAAGGAAAAGAAAAAAAGGAAAAGAAAAAAGAAGTGCATAATATCTGGATGAGAAGCCTTCAAGAAAGCAACAAAACCAAAACCACACTGCTCCAGATTTTGCCCTTAAGCTCTTCCTATGCAGCTCTTCAGGGAATAGTTACACTGAGGGCTGATGGGATTGATGTACAGCCACCTTAAGTTCACAGAAAACAAAATAAAGTAAAGGGAAATAACAAGGCTAGGCAGCACTGTTTGGTACTGATATATGTTGGGCTTGAAAGAAATGAGAAGAGGCAACACTAAAAGTACAACAGTTAAGGCTCAGACTGGAAGAGATCTGCAAAAAGTTTTCCTGAAACAGCATCATGATCTGCTGCCAGAAGGACACACAGACAGAAACCTGAAGCTGAATATAGGCAGAAAGTCATGTTATTGTTATTACAGTACTAGGTTATATTAAGAATAGGGTTATAAGAGACCTTCGGCAGCAAATTAAAATAGGAGGAAAGTGACAGTACTGCAGGTAGGACTTTGTTATTCTAGAACAGAAATGGCAGATTTGTCAAGGATTCACTGAATCTTTAGAATTGGTTTTGGTAAATAGTGAAGATGTGATAGATAATTGCAGAAAGATTGATTTAATGTTAATGGAAGATTGATAAAGCTGCACACTGTGGAGAGGGGAGTCTGGGTATGCCAAGATGTGTTTGGTAGAGTCAGAATAAAAGGATGAAAGAATGCTATATTATCTATATAGCATGGGACAAATATTTTGGATCCAAACTAGGGGCTCTTAAGGCAGAAGTGAGAAGAGTCATCAGGTTATTTTATCACACATTGACTGTGATTTGCTGATATGATGCAGCTATGGAAAGACACTGGGATATATTAATGTTTCCATAAAAAATAATTGTGAAATCCATTACAAAAGCACTTATGAGACTTCATGCAGATTGTCTTTGTGTGTTTTTGGTCATACTAAGACAAAAAGAGAGGAACATGTTAGCAGAGGAATTTAAAGTAGACTGGAAGAGAGTTTGACCTGTGCAGCCTTGGTTTAAGACTCAATAGGGAATATACAAGACTACAGCTTCTTGAGATCAATAGTAGAAGAGGAGAAGAGCCATTTAAATGAAAACCAATTTCACTCCTGCAGAAGATGATAAAATATGACCAAAACTGGGACCAAAATTAGAAAGAAAAATCATTTAAGATCAGCCAGCTTGTTGAAATGCTAAGCAAAATCCCTCTACTTCTGAGTTGGTGATGCAACCTTACAACAGATGAGCTTAGGCTTGGGAGTATTAACTAGTCACGTGTCCCAAAATAGGTAGATTTGAAGAGACCTGGTATTAAAAAATTGCATGAAAACCTGTTTTAAGGAAGCTGCATAATGGAACGGAGACAGTGTGACACTTGCCCTTAGTTTTGGCACCTCTTAATTTTAAACCTCCCACACCATAAAACTCAGAAGTTTTTTTTACAAACTTGGGTACACATTCAAGTTTATGTAGCTTTGATGAAAGATAGCATTAAGCTAGCTAAAAGACTATGAAACACACATGGGTGATGGTTTATCTGACAGACTGATTGTAGGAGGCAAATTCAGGCAGTGAAGCACATTTTCACTGGGGTTTAATAATTCTGTTTTGGAGCAGGGCTGAAATTCTTTCTAGTTTGTTTCATAACACTGCCCAGCTGGAATTTCCATTTCAAGTTATTATAATACAAAGCTTTACAGTGGTATTTTAACCATTCATTTCAGATGGTTTTCACACAGAGAAGTTTACTTGAATACCAGATATACTGTAAACATACTGAACATCTGGTAATTAAGTATAGTGCACAGTAATCTCTGTAAAGCCTGTATCTGTGGTGAAATCTTTTTAATAAATAGTTGATAATGGAATGAAGCTATTAAAAGAATTACAGTGCACATGGCAAAACACAGCAATTATTAATTCTGCAGCATGAATAAAAACTTTTAACTGTCCATTTTACCAAGAATATTTAAGATGGAACTGTTCTGAAATGAATGTCAGTATAGAAATATCACATTTGCAGCAGAAAAAAGTAGACTACATAATCCACTGTTGTAACCGTTCACATCCCACTTCATGATAGCATAACCCCCAAAGCCTTCTCTAATCTGGCCAAGAACATCATTCACTTCACAAAATGGAAATGGAGGGTTCCTGGGATCTCCACCCTTCTGCTTCATTCTCTTGTAAGAAGTATTTCACTGCAAAGTTGTTAATGCACATCATTTTGTTTGTCCCTTTCCACCCACATGAGCAGCAGAGTTCTCCTTGGACCATACTGAGACCATGCCAGAACAACTGTGAGTGCCTACTCCTCCTTGTTTAAGATTTCTGAAGAGGACTGTAAATGCAGTGGAACTGCGCAGATATGGATTCATTCATTTACCCACACACTGAAGGTTTTAAACTTTAAGCTCAATTCATAGTCAGCTGACAGTATCCTGTACAAGACATTATGCCATTGGTCTTCAATATGCATTTCCTGTTGTTCTCCTACATTTCATTTGAAGAAACACTCATCGCAAGACACAAAATAAACAACTGCTCCCCAGCACTGGCAGTGTACTTTAATGGAGATAGAGAATGTCTCTTTTCTAGTACTGCTGGAGATTATCTTCCAACATTGTTCATATCCTGGAGCTGGCACTACAGCATGGTTCCTGGTGGTGGATGGGTGCTGAGCACAGGTTGACTACAAAGCTCCTGTTCATCTCACCTGCACTTTCTGCTCCAAGTAGTTTGAGGAGTAGCTATTACATGGCCCTGAGGAAGTGATAGCTATGATTTGCTTCCACCATGCACATGCCTACAATGAAGGAGGCAGGAAGAGCTGTCAGCCGTGCATCTGACCTGTGACAAGCTGTTTCTCCAAGCAAGAACTAGTGAAGCCCCAGAACAAGGCAGGGACGTTCAAGTTCAGCGACATTGTTCCTTAGGTCAATTCCTACAGCTGTCTCACCCTCCCACCCACATGTATGCTCCCTCATCCAAAAAAGCATTAGTTCAGGTTTGTTTCTGAGGAGTATTAGAGCTTGTTTCAATCCTAGAACAACCATGTGGCTCGAGTTTATATTTCCCCATGCTGGCACTTCACAGAAAAGGGCTAGAATATGGGCCAAAATTTTTTATGGCAACACCAAAATCCACACAGGGCATGTTTTTGAAATGTATAAATACTGCATAACTTTTGATAAATTCAGTAGGTATTCACCAGAACTGATATAAAAGCAAACAATACAGGAACCAGAATTTAGCTATCCAAGTTCAGATAAGTTGGCCCCAACTAACTTTGAACCTCCCTCAGCCCTTCCTTGCCTTCCCACCAGAAGAAAACCTCTCTTTCATGTGGCAATCCACCCAGCTGTACAAACAACACAAACTGCCACAAACCTTACAGTTGTTTGACATGCAATTTATACAGGGGAGAAAGGCAAAAGAAAAAAAAAAAAAAAAAAAAAAAAAAAAAAAGGAGGTATTTCATCAGGACTTCAAACTCCACTTTGATCTGACTGCTATTGTAATAGGGCCAATGAATGGCTCCACCAAACAGCCATCACTGCATCCTTGTTTCAGCTAAAGCATGTGTCTGGAAAACCACCCTGGACTCTTAAAATGAGAAGATTTTTAGTTTTGCAGTAGTGCAATGTGAAGTGTTAATTCACCACCAGCTCTAGAGCTGTAATGGAGTTTTTGGCACAAAAGTAATCATGGAGGTCCTGTTCAGTTGTTTTTACTACTTGGCATAGTCCTTTTCCTTTAACTTGCAGTGGCTTTTCTCCAACAATAAGCAAAAATGAGGACAAAGCTTGTGCAATGCACTTACGATACTAGAAATCCAGTAGGTGGCAAGGGAGAACTTACTTAAAATCTTTTTATTTCATTAAAATACTTTCCCATTGCCAGGTTCATTAAGATCTTTCTGTCACTCCCACCAAATGATGCTTCTACAAATACACAGCAGAGGATGGTGGGAGAATTCTGCTTCATTTTCCCATTCAGCTCTTCAGTTCACCGTTTTCAAAGTTCATATGTCGATTCAATATGTTTGAAATTACATGAAAGGACTTATAAAACACAGGGTGATTTTCCCCAAACTTAGTGGGTTCTTCGTTTTCAGATGAAAAATGTACTGCCGACATGATGTAGCATTTATTTGCTATGCGTGCCTTGCCAGTTCAAATTTGTTCTCCAGAACTGTGAGATCAGCTGGGTATTCAGTGCCAGAGGGGTTACCTTTTCATGCTACTGTAACACTCTGTATCCTCTGCCTTTCTATCTAGCTAGTTCAAAAGTAAAAGGCAGTGTAACTTCACATTCTGCACCCAAATCAATGTGATGAAACTTGTAGAGGTGCTCACATCTGAGTCAGTCACTGTGTAGAGGCTCACCGACCGGCAAAGCTGATGAAACAAGAGTGAACAGAGATACAGGCTATAAGCAACCATAATGACTAGGTCATGAAGCAACTATCTGCAAGTTTGTACCCTGAGCTGTAAACCTTTTGGCTAAACTAGAGCACAGACAGCAAGCCTTCATTCTGTAATGCTGGGCTAACCTCATGAACCATGCTCTTGGATGAGGTAATGAAGTCTGACCTGAGCTCTTTTCTACATATGTAGCTGTGCTGCTACCTGAAATATACACTTTAGCAGATTTAGTGTACTTCATAAAACATTCTGCCTCTATATCTCTGGAACAGGTTGCCCAAGGAGGCTGTGGATGCCCCATACCTGGAGGCATTCAAGGCCAGGCAAGATGTGGCTCTGGGCAGGCTGGTCTAGTGGTTGGCAACCCTGCACATAGCAGGGGGTTGAAACTACATGATCTTTGAGGTCCTTTTTAACCCAGGCCATTCTATGATCCTAAGAAATTAGTTTGTTTTAATCCAAACTAATTGTCTACAGCTGAGCAGTTTAGATATATTGGTAATACAATTCCACTTAAACAGCAGATCCTATAGATTTACAGTGAAGCAAAGCCAATTTAACTGCAGATGGTGTCCATATAAACAGAAGAGATGAGCTTCCACAGTCTTATTTCTTAACTTCAAAGGCCTCATCCTGTATGTACCACATTCTATCTATCTGTTGTACCACTCATGAGCTAAGGGAAACATTTGCATACAAAACATATCTGGGAGGGAAAATACAATATATTTATTCTTTTTTAATTTGCTTTTCCACTCAAGTACTTTCTTTTTGTGAAGGCCATTTCTTGCAAAATTATTCATCAGAGCTATTTGGGGAAAACAGGTCAATGTTTCCTTCAGTACCACCACTTTTGTATGATCTTGCCTTGGCCCTATAACTGACCTGGGCCTCTCAAGTCCTGAAAGAGTTCATTTTTTTTCTGGATGCAGTCACTGAACAAAACCCACCATTCAAATTTGAAATGTTACCTTACAAGGACCTGAAGCAGTATCTGCCTTCATACAGATACCATATCTCCCTTTGCCTGTCAGATCGCTAAGCTAAATGAGACATAACCACACAGAACAAAAGCAATTGTGGTTAACCGCATCACAGAAGTCTTCTCAGGTAAAATATTTTCTGCTGTAATAAGATGCTTTGTGACTACTTTGCAAAATACAGCAATCATACCTAATGCTCCGCTATGTCATCTTATGTGTATTAAATTAAAACTTTAACAGATCTCCAGGCTGTATATGGTACAGAATTAGCAATGGCTGCCCACTAGCAGAGAAAAAAAGGAGAATAAGGAAAGAGAAAAAATAAATAAATTGGACGTTAAGCATATAGCCCTAAATGTAAGACTTTGAAATAACTCAAGGGGGTTCCCTAAAATAAGCACAGTGATTCTATCTAAGAAAAGAAAAAGAAACGTTTTCTGAAGAGATTAAGATGGTGAGCCAGATTTTCATTTACTGCAAACCAAAATTGATCAGATTACTTCTAATCACCAGTTTTCACCAGTTGGGGCTCAAACTCAGAAGCTGGAGTTCTTTTTTTTCTTCTTTGTACATGGTAGACATTTATTATTGTTTGCTGATTTTCCATAATTAGAAACAGAGTGCATGGAAAGGAGCAGCACAGGTAAGCCTGCACTCTCATCTAGATTGAAGCAAATACTGCTGCACAGAATAAAAGGAAAAGAACACTTTCTGAAAGCAAGCATTTCTTTTTACTGAGAAGCTTCATTCTGCTTACTGAGGAAAAAAATTTTATCTAGAAATATTTAGACATTGCAAACAAAGGTGAAGGGAAGAGAGAACATGTACTCATACTTAACTCCCAACGAAAGGATTTTACGATGCTTAGATTGAAATTCTGCTTTTTTCATAAGCATCTTATATTACATTTCTACTACAGGAAGTTAGCTATTGTAGGAAAACTCTGGTTTCATACTATGGGATTTCAGCTAAACAAATCATGTGTCAAAGCATTGCAAGCACAATTATTTTCCCTTTTCTCCCTCCTCCCTTAATGAGCATTTGTTTCTTGGGTATTTATACTGAAGTAAAATAACAGCGTTAAATCCTGAACCAAGATCCTATTCCACAGTGCTACATGTAAAAACAAGACAAAAAACACTCCCTACTTTAAAAAGCACGCAACATGAGAAAACATGAAAGCTTTAGCTTCAATTAAATATTCAATCCATAGTAAATATGAAAGTGTTGGGGCCAAACATGTATGTGCTAGAGATTCATCAGGAAGACACATCTAAGGTTACTCCATAGAGTAAGTGGGCAGGAGTCTACAGGAGAGCTTCGCAAGAGGAAACGTGTAGTCTTACATTCCACAGGGAGAGGCTAAAAAGGCCATAACACAGCAATGGGATATTCCCCTCCTTTGTTAGGGCAAAGTGCACATATGACATTATTTACTTGGTCAGGCAAGTGAGGTCTCAGACTTGCAAATGTGTCTCAAAAGATTCTTTGTTTGGTGCAAATAAAAAAAGCAGTTGCCTTAGGCAAGTTTGGCATTGAAAATGATTGAGACAAACCACAATGACAGAGCTGTATGCTATGGGTTTATCCTTATTATAGTAAGTATATTTAAGGCCCTACCCAGCAGCCTTTAGTCACTTGACTATGGTGTTTTCAAATAGTGTTAAGGAAATCAGGTACATTTCAATGTTACCAGATTCCAAGTAGGTTAATTTTTCATGGGTTGCACTGAGCAAGCTATGTCAGTTGAAAGAATTAAAACCTGGAAAAAAAGAAAATCCTTTCCCTTAAGGGAAGAACGCAAACTAAATATAAACTGATAACAAAATACATGGTTCATTTCCCTTCTAAGTACACTACCTTACTGTCCAAATGAACACCTCGGCAAGAAAATATGTCTAAGTGTGTGGCTTAAAAATGTATTAGGCACACTCACATGATTCCAGGAAATTCTTCAGTTTTTCATTGTAACTCTCATTATTTCTTGCATCCTGACATTCAAGATACCTATAACATTACAACAGAAATCTTTCCATACTAGTTTTTTAGTGATCTGTATATGTCAAGTCCAGTATTTCTTCCACCTCACAATGTGAAACCACCTTCAGTCTCCACTATACCTCTTAGTTTCCACTTGCTCTCAAAACAAGTATCTTGTTGATAAAAACAATGAGACCACTTGAATAAGGAAGTTATTCCAGTCCCTACCTGCATCTTGATCTGTATTCTCACAGAATTACAGCTAATGAATGCTTTTGTAATGTTGACCAAAATACCTGCAGATTCAGGGTCTCTGTTCTCCAGATAATGGTACATACAGAAGAACAGATTACTCCTTCCCACCCACCCCCCCTTTCACACTAAGCTCAATGTTACACCTCTCAGAGGTCCCTTTCAAAGACAGTGAGGTCCTCTGAAGAAATTCAATGCCAAAACTATAGAGTTAGCAGTAAGCAAAGCTCCAGTTATTAAAGCTAGCATACTCTTCTGATTATTGTTGTCAGGAATTACCAGCCACTGCATAATAATCACACCTGCCCAATTATCCCAATCCTTTCATGGCAGTGCAGCAAGGAGTAACAGATCAAGTAAGTACTGTGAACTGAGCAAAGTGCAAGAAGAACAACAGCCCTCAAACCCAAACAACCACCACCCTCTCATCCTTCATATCCATTCAAACACCAGCCAGTCTCTGGCTCATTGATACCTAATGTAGCCCTCCATCTGCCAACAACCCTAGGTGCTCTGCACAAATGAAACCAAGCCAACTCGGACACATCATAGCACACTGTCCTCATATAACACTTAAAAGAAATATTATACACATTATCACAATTTCTGCATCGTTGTTAGCTGTCTAAAGAGTGTCAGAAGCACTAGGTTAAAAGTCTGTAATCATCACCATGAAGACTAATAAAACGTACTTGCTACGTTCCTCTTCACAAGCGGTGAAATAGAAAGCAACTGTTCTGCACTGAAACCTCTGGTTTACATCACCTAGCTAACATTGCACAGTCAATCTTACCTTGTTCATCTGCCACCAAATTGATGAGCACAATGAATCCTCAGTTATCATGTCCTCTTTAACATGCTGCACAGGTGTAGAAATCCCAACTGCATTAATTCAAGAGTCTGACCACAATAACCGTCCAATGCTAAGTATCAATTACAATTTGCTTGCAGCCTCCCAGCCCCTCATACACTATAAATCTTGTCACTTACTCTTCCATTATGTTAGCAGCCTCAGGGAACTGCAGCAATAGATGACTGCTTCTCTTCGTGTTAGGTTGTGGTTTTGGTGGTCTTTGTATCTGTGCACATGCTTCTGTTTTTTGTCATTATTTCAGCTGTGTAAAAACCTCTCCATCACATCCACATGCATCTCTTGAGCTCTTTCTTTTCTGCCTTAATACCATCAGTAGATGACACGTTCATAGATACCTACAAGATTCTTACCAAAATGTCCACCTGTGATGACTTTACTTTTTGACTTCATTATAGAATCACAGCAAACTTCATGCAGCTCAGCTAGCAAATCAGATACAGCCCTGGACAGTTGCGACAGGAGACTCATACACCCCTGCCACCCTCCATCCCTGTAAGCCTACATCTATATTTAAGCAACATTTTATCATTTTATCTATTGAGGATATCAAGAGGGCTTACTTACAAAGCAATTTCTGATGTTCCTACCACTTGAACTGTAACTAAGAAACCTGAAGATAATTAATTCCTTTCCTTTTTACCTTTGCTTCAAGTGCCTGTGACAGCAAACCACAGGACTGACGGAATGTGCTGTTCCAGTTTTATTGGGTTTGACCAGATGAGGTAAATTTTTTTAAGTACTGAGCTTGACAGCCCAGTTTCTACTTGGCTAGAGCTAACATTATGCGTCACCTTTATGTGCTTTAGTGCTTTGTGCTACAGCATATACAGAACCGTTCAGCATGTTGATAGCACAGTTACATCCAATTAGTACTTTGATCTGTACTCCCTGCTTTGTCTTCTGGGTGGCCTTCCTGCTAATAACGCAAACTGACTTTTGACGAGGCACCATTTAAACAGGACACATGGTTATGCAATACAAGATGACAGGCAGTGCATGGTTGGGTGATTACCGTATGCCTCAGGTAGCAGTAAGAGGCTAAAGTGCAAGTGACTTTAACCACCCAGCAATTACAATAAACCATGCATACTTTCAAAATCCATCCTGATGGGAATAGCAGGGAAAGAAATCATTCATCTGTATTCAACATGCGTTATGGGAACAAATGCCATTATTCCAAAGTTTATTTAGAGTCAACCCATAGATCAGAATATTCAGAAGTATTGCCTTTTTCTGATGATTGTTTCTACAAATTGATTTTCTATTAACACAATTAACAAGAACACCTCCAAGTCAGGCCCTGCTCTCCTTAGCAACTTATACTCAGCCACAGACAACTGTTCAGTGGTCACCATTGCACCCAGGAGAATAAGACAAGTGCTGAGGTTAACTCCAGTAAAGACAATGCAGTACCATAAGTACCATACTCACCCATAAGGAAGGCTGGGGCAATGACAGTGCCCAGCTCTACTTAAATTCCCTGACCAGATGAGATGAGATAAGATGATCTGGGCTTCAGCCAGGGAGCACAGACAAGAAAACAGGAGTCAACCCTAGAAACGAGGCTACCAGTAATATAAATTTTACAGCCAAGGACGAAGACCAGAGACATGACCAGACACAAAACTACTTGCAACTCAGCTTTAGGATCCATCCCAGAAGACCAGTAAGGAAACATAGGAAGCAGACCTAAGTTCAGGCCATGAAGCACCTCAAATGTAGGCCAAGCTACCCTGACTGACTAATGGGCGCAGTTTGCAGGGGGCAGAGGACCAAGGTGAGGCTGTTAAGGATAGTCAGAGCCTCTTGGTGCCCTCAGGTCCTGACATAGTGGAGACAGGAGTTTTGCCATGGTAGCAAGAGGTGGTCATGTAGAAGTAATAATCTTCCTGTGCTCCTCAGGATTAGTTATTCATTCACTAGGACATCTGTGTCCTCTTGCTTGTCCCACTCTGTGGTGAAAGATGAGGAAAAACCACAGCACTCACAGACCTTGGTAAGTAAAGCTTGCTGATTTGAGCGTCAGGCTCACCCCTACCCCTGAAGGCTGGCTGTTTGCTCCTACCTCTTGCCACCCTCTGACCCTCTGAGTCATTTCAGCTCTGTTCTGTACCATCTACCATTGTCTTTCTCTTTCTTCCCCCTGGCTCTTGAGGCATGGTATGGTTTAGGACAGAACCCATTCCATCAGTGAAAATGGTCTTCATAATACCTAGTTTGGCAACTTTTTCTATTGATAAAATGGTTGACTTTGGCCACTTGTTACAAACATTTTTTTTCTGCATTGAGAAAGAAATGTAGAAGTGAACAGCAGCACCTGCATGAATGCTTAGGCCGAGGTCCAAGGCTTCTTTTGTCCCGATAGAAGTTTACGCTAGCAAACACTATTTCTATGTGTACAAGACTGAAGACTGCATATAGAAATGAGCATATTACCTGCAGAAGCATTCAGAAGCATTGTTAGTTGAGGAGCATTATGAGATCCCAGCTACGAGGCACTGTGTTGCCACAGTGTAAGGCAATGTAGGACACCTCACAAAAAGAGCCCCCCAGTAACATCACGGACCCAGAAAAGATAACTCTTCTGCACAGTCTGAAAACAGCCACAACAATTTCATTACTGTGAATGACTTAAAAGTTTTCTCTAAGTCTTTTTAATACCCTTCAGTACTTGAGCTTTCTTCCATTTAACTCTCACCAGTTGTACTAGATGCAGTTTTCTGTCTCTAAAGAGCCTGGCTCAAAGCAAATCTCACTCACTGCTGCACACATAGGTATGGGAACTGAACACTCGAAAGTCTAATTTGTATGCAATAGTCTTAAATGCAGTCAAGTCCTTCAGCCTTTGGATCTCATAGGAAAGACAGTGCTTAGTATCATCATAGCTGCTTATCCACACAAATAAGCTTGTTACAAATAGCTGACAAGCACTGCTGGAAGCTCAATTAATTACCCACCAGGAAAGCTGTCCTGCTGGAGGGATGGTTTTAATATTGTTTAAAGTGTGCCTTAAGTGCCCCTCTGTTGCATAACACCTATATACTGGGACAAAAGTTATGAAGAGATGAGCAAGTTCCCTGCCATCTGTGCAGATGGATATGAATGTGGGCTGCCAGGTTTTTCCACACACGTGCATTCAGCACAGTTCCTTCAGCAATATTAATAAATGGAAGACTCCAAATGTCCCTGAAAAGCTTTCCAGGATATAGGACTTCTTTTCTTCTCAGCTGCTGATCTTCACTATATTTGCAGTGGGAGAGGTACTGTTCCAACACCTGTAGTACCACTGCTCAGGACAGAATGAAGAGTGTATCTTCCCTATGCGCAGGAAAATATGACTTTATGTTCAGGAGAATGCAAAAGCTGCTCTTGACATACTGATCACCCAAATGGCACTGTGCTAATTTCCTTGTGCCTTGGAAAAATCTGGAAAGCATTTTCACCTTCAGGGAAGGAATGGCTTCACTTGCTGCTGAAAGGGAATACGAGCTTTCTCTTCAAGTAAATCATGCAAATGCCCTATTTTCCCTCCTTTAAGTAAGTTGTCTTTGTTAAATTTTTAATCATTCCAGTCTCATTTGTGTTCTTCTCTTGAAAAGAAAGTTAAAGAAAAAAGTTCTGATACAACAGGTTAAGGGATGAATGGAGAAGACAATACTACCTGCTAGCAGACAGGGGATGGATAGAGCTATGTTTCTTCTCCCCCCTCCCCCCAAGATACTTCTTGGTGGAATAAAGCAGTCGTTGCCTTCATGAAGGACAAGGCTTTTATTTTAGTGTGCTCCTGCAAATATATTTTTCTGGAGCTTCTTTCTCCCCAGTATTCAGGCCCACGTGCAACCCTGGATCTACACTTTGACTAAGCAAACACATACACATATGGAAAATTTACTTCCACTTGCATTGGGCCCCGTGGAATTTTCCATAAAACCTGGCCAGAGTTTTTTGTTTCTAATAAAACCAAAGCAGTCTTTAAATCCAGCTTCAGGCTTCATTGCAAATATTTCTCACAATGCTCTGGAGCAGGAATAATTACTATTCTTATTTATCATGTAGATTATGCAAATCCCCCAGTAAGTAAATTGTAGGATTAAGAGGAAGGTTAATGTGTTAAACTGACATATTTATTTACTTCTTCCCACAAGGAAAGACTAAAGGACAGTGACCTGCCATGTCTATTAATTCAACATTTAACCCTGCCTTATCTCCAGTTATTATCTCTGAAAGAGCCAACTCTCAATTTAGCAGATTGTGGTGCAATACTTCACACACAGAAGTTCTATTTATCTAATATATGATATCTTTACAGCTCATGATTTTCAGGATTGTAATGTGTTGTACTTTTGCAACACTTTCTCTCTTGGAGTTTCAAAGGGCTTGATGAATTACATTTGCAGTCACCCTGCGGAAGCCATTTCTTACCCTAATTTTATTGATACAGACTCCAAAAGAGCTATTAAAGACATGTTTTCTATGACTCATCTGGATGAAATGGGCAATTTGTGCATGATTTGGAGTCAGCGAGTTCTCTGTGAGTGCCTAAAAGTGGTTTCCCTATTGTAAAAACCATAACCCTGGCTCTAACAATAACCCAAACTGCACATAGTTCACAGCGAGAAGGCTAACTGGATGTCCCTCTACTTTCTGATACCGGCACTAGTATTGCAATCATGTTGCCTGGGAGCTGATACTGCAATTGAGGACAATAATGAAAAATCAAAGCGGAACCTCACCTTCTGTAGACTCTGTAACATCAGTGCATGTATGCTTGAATGGTGGTGACCAAGCTGCTTTGTCTTTCAAGTAGATTCACTTTCGTGTATTTCATTTTATATCAGTAGGAATGTTTCATGCAACAGCACTGCCTGAACACATTGGTGATCATGAATTGCACGTGCTGCCCCAAAGCAGATCACAGACAAACGTTATAAATTTTATCTATCCACTGAGGTAGAACTTTCTTACAGCACAACACACTCATCTCTGCACCACCCAACTAGTCAATGGAAGGAAGAAAAAGAAATAGATGCCAAATGGAGAAGCAACTTTCCTGCAATCACAAAAAAGGTATATGGCAGAAACAGGACACTGGTCTCCATAGCACTAACCTCCAGTGCCTGAGCTACTAGTCTCAGTATTATAAATGTTCCATGAGAGTGGGATGAGATAATCTGTTGCAACGGGCAATACTTTCTAATGTAGACATGTTGTTCCCCACTCCAGCACTAGTGTCATGGCTTCTGCACTCAGGTGATCATTCCAGGCTAACTTGAAAAAGACCCTCAAGCACATGCCACCTAATATGTGTGTTTGCCACCATGCAAGTTGGAAGCAGGTTTGGATTTCACACTAGAAGTTTAGTGACACGACCATAGAGCTGTTCTCCCCACCTTAAATAAAAGTTTCATCCACACATGCTGGCCTTGACAGGTTTCTATATTTATCTGCTCTTATTTTAGGAGGCCTGCAAGAGAAATGTATAGATTACAGATGTGGTGCTCCTTGTTTTAGCTCCTTGTTTCCTATAGGGATAGTTGTTTTGGGATAGGATCCCAGCCTAGAGCTGTTTGCTGCTAGGCTGCCAAATGGGGCTGCAAGCATTGCCAGTGCTCTGCTTGACTTAGATTGAGCAGTTCACAGGCTCTGAGACAGGGAAGGAAAATTCCATCACGACATAGCTGTTTAAAGTGCTGGGTCCCTCAGCGACAGTAAAGAGTATTTGCTAATACTAACACAGCTTTCAGAAAGAGAATTGAAGCTCAGCTTTCAAAACGTGTTTTTGCTTGGGAAAGGGACCAAATTAATCTTCTCCATCAGTTCAAAACTTCAGTGAGTTTTGGACAGATAACCAGTTCTGATTTGGCAGCTGACACCAGTTTTGCAAAACGAGAGTTGCTGCGGAGAGGAGGAGGAGGGTAAGAGAGTCCAATGACATATCCACCCCTCTCCTGTACACAGAGAGAGTACCAGGCTCCAAACACACCGGTATGTCCCTCGGCCATTGCTGGGATTTCGCTTGCATTAGGAATGGCTGTGCAAGAAGAGTCTAGGAAGCAATCCTGAATAAATATAAAACTTTATTCAGAGCTTTACTTATATGTGAAATTTACATTATGTACTATTTTGATGACTAGTATCTGTACAAAATCCCCTCCACTGACATGCAGTTTCAGCTGATAGCACAATATGTAGAGATAGCAAAAACAAAAAGGAAAAGCCAGAAACCGCAATGTCAATATTTAGCAGAGATCCCAATAAAGATCATTCTTGAGGTCCAACATAAACTAATTTCCACAAAAAGAGGCTAAAAAAGAGAATCGTTCTATTTAGAAATTTAGTTCCTACTGAAGAATGATCTTTATTTGCAGTGGTTAAATAGCCTCAGCATTTTTGTGTGTTTACATTTGATAACACTCAGTAGAGATAAAAATATTTAATATTTGAAATGTAACTTAACGCTGGACACATTAAACATATTACATGAGATTTGTAGGAAAGAACATTAAAGATTATTATTACCTCCAGCTGCAAATATCCAACACGAAGAACTGCCTGAATGTGAGTTAATTGCCTTCAAAATGGCAGGCCTTATTTAAAAGACTTTCCAGAGAATGCCTTTCCACTGATTTCAGCAGTCTTTGGGTCAGGCTTTCTTTTATTAGGAAGAGATGTAATTTAATAGTGGGAGGAAGAACTGAAAAGCCAGATGCAAATGTTTCCTTTGCTTTATCATGTCAGGCAAGGTTACTCAGTGTAATCAACAATCAAGATTTGGCACATCTTAACCAACAGTAAATGAACATCAGATGCAGGAAAACATCTTTGATACAAGATCAAACTAAATGGAACAGAATTTCAAATGGAGAGCTGGGGCTTGCTCTAGCTACCACTAAATTCACCTGAAAGATTTCTACATGCTTCCAATAGTGCTGGTACTAGCTGCTCTCTTCTCTTAGAAGCAGTGGAGATTTTGCCACTGACTTCAGTGAAGGGAGCATTAAAGCTGTGTGTATTGGCATCATTATAGATGCCAAAGGAAACAAGGATCAGATGGCTACATGAGTTACATCAGTTTTTTAAAGGACAATACTATATGTGGAGAAGGATAATGGATATTTCAGTTCTTCTGATAGAGAAATCCCAATTTTCTTCTTAATTTAGTACTCTAACTTTCCTATGATGAAGTTGCTACCAATGACAATAAATCTTTTTTTTTTTTTTTTTTTTTTTTTTTTTTTGTCCTGGAGATAACTAACAGATACAAGAAATATGATGTCTAATAGAACAAGGCCACAAGAGACACATCAAATACTGATTCATTTTTATTTTAATTTTGACCAGTGAGTTGTGGCCGGTCAGTTATCACATTAGTCGGCTTACCTCTATATTGCATCCTTCCAAAGCATGATTTAATCAAGTTGATTTAAGTTTCTCCGTACCCTTCAGAAGCAGGAAAATCACATGATAGATTAGGCCCAAGTGGCCTATCAATTTATACCTGCACACATGGCCCTACCAAAAAAGGAGAAAATCACAGTAGCAACAGCTCTCAGCAGCCTGTCACTGATGAGATTTCTAGGAGAGGAGGTCTGTGATCAAAGGCTGCAGGATTCATCCCTCCAGTGATCAGGCACAGCTGGGCCAGGCCTTGCCCCTAGGGAAGCTTAGGAAAGGAATCACATCTGTCCACGTTGCATGGGAAAACCAAAAGGGGAAAAAAAATAAGAAAGAAATGTCTGTGCAGAGCTGTTTTTAAATCAGTGGGAAAGAAAAGACTGCCAGATGGATAATATTTTAACTTTAGGCTCTTCTTTCAAATTGAGCCCATGTTGTCAGTGGATGAAACTTGTTACCGGGGTTTTTCTCTTTAGGCTACTTCTTAGTTACTACAAGGCCGCTCCAGAGGAGCCTTGCTGTCTTTCATCACTGCTACAGTCTGAAGATGGGAACAGTGGACAATATTTGCAGAAGACATCAGCCTGATTGTGATGTTTTAGCTACACTAAATAGATAAGAAGTTCCCATTAATTTCAAAAGTAAAAGTTTGTGCCACATAAGTGGAAGAATTCAGCCCTACAGGCCGTGCTGTTCTATATAAACAGGCTGAGTAATTCTCAGTTTCACTTTCTCATTCATAACTGATATGGATGATTTACCTGGAAGGAAGGATGAAAACTGTCTTCCTCTGGCTGCAGGAACACCAGTGGATTCTCCTAATTAGCATGTTATCACTCTGCATTGCTTTCTAGATCTCTCTTACATCTTTTGACAGATTTAGGATGATGTCTCGTTGTTTGAGTTCTTGGTATTTCACTTGTTTGTGAAGTTACTTGGGTTCTGGGGTATAATGGAACATCTGATGTTCTGCTTTCCAGCTCAGCATTAACCCACTGACATTGAACTCAGATAAGTATTACACTCATATTTAAATCTGCTGTATTTTTTATCAGTTTATAAAGATTTTTCATCCACTGTGTAAAGATGATGCTTTGAAAAAGCCAATGCCTTACTAACACTGCCATGAGTTGAGCAAACAATCATCTTTTGAGGGAGCTTCAGCAGGTTGCAGAGTTGTGAAGTAACTCTGCTTCAAGGAAACACAGAAAGATGCATGCAGGAAGGAACCACTGTCCAACCTTCCGCTTAAAGGAGGGATGACAATGAGATCAGATCATGCCGATCAAGGCTTTACTCAGCTGGTCTTGAAAGACTCTGAGCATCAAGACTACACAACTACTCAAAAAAACCCCACCTGTTTCTTTGCTTGACAGGCCTCGTGATGAAAAGGTTCTTATTTATATTCAGCATGAAATTCTATTGTTTCAACTGATGTTCTCCGTCTCTCATCTTCCTACCACTCACACCTGTGAAGAGCCTGGTCCCATCTTCTTGATAACCTTCCTGTGGGCACTGGTAGGCCCTTAATTGCCTCTAAAGGCACCTCCCCACCTATGACCAATTGCTTCTGAGCTTGAGAATCCAATCATTTTTTCTGCATTTATTTATCCACCTATCCAGACTGTAAAGTCCTCACTCAGATGCTATACCACTGTGGGAGACAGTGTTGAAAGATGGTGTTAAGGTGTCATCCACTGCTCTCTCCCATTGCAACTCTTGTGATTTTATCACAGAAGTCAAGAAGATCAGTCAGGTATGATTCACCTATTCAACACAACCTCTCTCAGTTTTTTTGTTTGTTGGTTTTGTTTTTTTTTTAAAGGGTGTGATTGGCATCAAGAAGAAATCCATACCTTCTCTTAAAGCCGGACTTCTACCATCAAATAATATAAAATATGCAATGATTTATTAGTAAATACACCTCAGAGCTCTAGAGAGCCACCATCAGTGAAGGAATGACTAAAGGCTATAAAAAAGATCATAGGCTCAGCATGATTGAGAAACAAGGAATTGTAGAGATCAGGTGAAATCTTTTCTCAATAAGGATACAAGGATGAGGAGAAGATTACCAGCTTTTGGTTGTAATCTGGTGTCCCACTAGGGGGTGTACAGTGAAACTGTGGGTTGCAGAGATCCTCAAGTCACCCCTGATTAAAAAAGGACAAGCATGGGCTTCAGAAAAATCCAGCTTTGTAGAAGCACTGCATCCGCTATCACTCCTCAGAAGCATGACAGCAAATTGTGCTCGCTTACTTTGCTTCTCACTATTTCCCTGCAGGCTTACCCTACCAAAATAGTCAGGATCACAATAAAAAGGGCCTCAGCACTTCACCCCAGCACAGATGTGCCTTAGGCCAAGAAACTGGACTAGGCTGTTATCATAAAAACACAGATCTCTTAAATATATAGCAATTATTTCTGCTTGTATTCAGTAACTCCTCCAAATCTATCCACCTGTCTCTTCAGCTTACAAATGATGATTCACTGATAATGTTATTGAAACTATGAAACTATGAAACTATGAAACTATGAAACTATGAAACAAGAGAGGGCTCCATCAGTTTGCAAACAACTAGAAAACAGCAACTGACTACAAAGACATTTTCCATCCGTTTTTGTTTATTTTTTTGGTGGTTTTTTTTTTTGTTGTTTTTGTTTTTGTTTTTGTTTTTTTTTCCCAACAGATCAGTCAGTTTTGCATTATGGTCCCTGCTTCCAGGATGTAGCTCAGACTAGGAAGTATCTGTCTTCCAGGTTTTCAATCAGTCTCCTTGTGATTCCAGATGTGCCAGAACTGTTTTTGCAACTGTCATGATGAACAAAATCACGTGTGTTTAATGAGACTTCTTGCTGTTGGCCTTGCCAGTTGAATTTTTTAGGCCTGGACAAGATGCTGTTTTTATACTTAGATAAACGGTTTTGTACAAAGAAAGCAGAAGCTGCATCTATTCTCAGAAAATCAAGCACACTCTGGGCTCTGAAAACCCCTTAGAGGTAGACTGTAGTGTGAAGCGCAAAGGGAAAGGTAATCAGCTGGACATGGGACAAAAGACTATTCTCTATAGTAATGACTGTACCATTTCAGCCTTGTAATGTATAAGCCAAAAAGAGGACCAGGATGCAGAATGCCTTATGAATCGGGGCAAAACAAATCTTAAGATCAGGTATCCATAGATGTTTCCACACCCTTAATATAACAGATGCTTTAAACAGAGTATCAGTCATACATACCCAGGGAAGATGCCACTTACCCCAAACTTTACTGCTATTATTCTTGGATGTACATATTTATGATGGACTTTCAATAAATGTACTTCTCTCTGTTCAAAGCACACAGAGTTCACTTTGCCTTGACAAAGTTTAGGCAAAACGAACAAACAAAAAACAAATACAAAAAAGCAACAACAGCCAAGTCTAGGAAAGAGCATATAATCATATTCCTTAAGTTTTGTTACAATGTCATCTAAAATAACCTTTTAAAATGTATTCGTATATGCACATTTTATATTTGCAAAGGCATATAGAAAAACATGAGATAGAAGTGCCTTTAACCTTCCATCAACTACAAAGGGAGCTTAGATGTTGAGATCATCTGTCAACACCTATCCCATAAATGTTTAAATATGGACAGATGAGAATGTCATTGATTATCTGGTTTCTTTCTTCTGTAAAACTGAGGCTAGACGAATGGTGGTCTACCAGGAGGAACATGAGCCCAGGCAGTAAGCTGTTGGTTGTATACAGGCAATGGAGAGATGGAAAACTCTTCATCCTTAGTTTGCAAGTAGCTGGGAAGACTGGGGTTGGTTTTCTTGTATTCAGAATCCTTCACTTTCTATCTTGAACTGTTGTAATGCATTGTTGTGTAGGCTTTCCAAATCCCCCATATGGTTTACCTTCTCTGAATCTTGTATAAATGGCAATTAATAATAATAAAAAAAAAAGGAGTATGAAAAAAATGTGCTCTGGAGATCATAATAGTCAATGAGCAGGCACCAGTAACTTCAGCAGGCATTGGATCACACTCTATGCCCTTAAGTCTGTTTGAAGTGAGAACAAAACTGAAATGTTTTGCAAAAGAAATAATGTCCTATGCCAGTGTTAGAAAGCTCCTAATGCGTGCCTGTTCAGTAAATGCAGTTCTTTGTGGAAAAAAATTAAGAACTTCTATTCCTGAAAGATAAAACTGAACAGAAACTCACTTGTGGAAAGCTTTCCAGATATTTACTAAAAGCATACGGGGATTACCAGTATCAACCTGCCCCAATTCCCTGTTTTCCAGATTACTGTACTTTTTTGTTCTGTCAATGCATTTTCCAGGACTTGCTTTTCATCGTCCTTTTCTCACAGTGGTATCACCTGGAGGTGTCTTTCCTTGATGCTACAGCATCACACAGCTGCCCTTGCAGCTTACATCAGACCTTGCAAATATCACTTACCCAAGGAGTCTAAAATGGCATCAGCCTTCATGGAGGTTGGGTTGTCTGAAGTCAACACATGTAAAGTACTGGGCAAGTCTGTGGAGGACAATGAGGCTGCAGGCCAGACTCATATCATGCTAACACTAAGTTAGTTCTGGCTGGCTTTAAGAGATTCCTGAGTAATAGGAATACAGATGAACTTCTAGTCCTGTTCTGTGATGTCTCAGAGTTTCATGGTGGAATCATCCACATATAAAACTACAGACTCAGATGTGCAAGTGGAAGTATTCAGACTACACTGATGATGAAAATTATATTAGTACAGAACTGCTAACTATAAAGTAACAAAATTTTCCCTTTTTAAAAATATATTTTCACACGTCCTCTACCTTCTTGAACTTTATCTACATAATAGCTTTTACCATCAAATTGATGGTAAATTTTACCACCTGGTAATCTGCATGCAGTTTCTGGACATATGTGTTGTCTGATGATAACACATTTTACCATCAAATTCTGCATTCCTGAAACAGATACAGCATAGGAGTTACACACAACTACAAAGCTGAAGCTACTGAAGAAGTTGTCATGACATGTTATAAATGTGTTAAACAAACTTTAGTTCTGTGTGCTTACAAAGTATTGATTGTAGAGTTTTACTTTTTGTTATACTTTGTTGAATTAAACTTTGTTTTGATGTACGCCCTCTAAAATGTTCCCCTCATGCAAGTCACTGTTTCTGTCATACTCTTAACCAGAAAATCAATCTTGCTCTTGTTGCATTTTAAAGAGTAGGCAGAAGTTCCTCTAACTACCAGTCCCCCAAGCCTAGAAGAAACTTTGCAATTGATAAGCTTGAAATACAGCATATAGTTGACCTGTGAAGAGAAGTATACAGGAACTGAGTAATTACATGCAGACACCATGATGCTGGGGAAAAGCACGCAAATCTGATCCTCTGCAGTCATTGTTTTGTTGAAAGTCAATCAAAGAAACTATTCCAAATTACCATCTGTCTTTGTCACTGCCTCTGTATCAGAAGAAGACCAAGTACTGCCTGCTGGGGAAAATATAAAGTGAAAGGTTTAATTCTAATAATGACACTACTAATAATAGATAATTTACGCTACTGTAATAAAAAATGAAAGGGTCTAAAACCAGAGCAGCATGTGGCAATCACGCTACTTGAAGTTTTGTTTGTTCATGCAGTCACGAGAGCAGAACAGAGTGGAAGGCTGAACTACCAAATATCTGAACCACTCCAGGCAACCATATCTAACATTGAGCATCCTCATCTGTGGTTTCTTTTAGCTGTCAGCACACTCCTAGTAAGGTGCAAGAGGTGAGATCATTTTATCTGCTCAGAGTAATCTTCTAAATGTACATGAGTTTGTACATTATCAGAAGGATCTTGCAGTGAATTTTACGTAATGAATTAAACGATAATTGCTACGCATAGAGTTGTTATTTTTTTTAATAAATTCCATACCTAGAAAAGTAAATGTAATGCTAAATGCTTAAAGTTAAGCATTCTTCAAGAAAGAAATAGTCGCAGCTTCAGTTTTCCTGCCCATAAAATGTCATATATCCGTTTTCTAAGTAACTACAGGATGTTTAGATGGGAGTCTCGACATTAGGGCATAGTAGTGCAATTTTCAATCTCTCTGCACACAATACTAAGTGCAGCGCTTCCAAAACCATGCCCTGTCTACTATACTGCAGAGTCTAGTCTGATTTGAAAAAATAAAGCAGAGTGAGTGATCAAGCACACATTACAGCTGTGCCACTGGGTCAGTAAGCGAGAAGTTAAAATAAGAAGTTCATTCAATAAAATATTGATTCTGGAAACAGATTACAGGAAATCGTACCGTACCACTAACTTAATTTATGACTATTTATATTGCAGGAATTATACCAATATATCAAACAGAATGTCTTCAACCTTAGTTCAAATGAGAATTTTATCTCTAAGCTTTAACAACGGGGCTGAAAATAATTCAGATTATATGGGCAGCATTTTAGCAGCCCATTTTCATCTTCTTTAAAAGCAACATTCTAATGCACGATGGTTAAGGATCAAGTTGGGATTATGTGGAGAATGTTAAACGTACACCAAATAATACATCTGTTTTGAATAAAATATGTTACATACAGTTCCAGTTCATTTTTGTTCAACTCTTTGCTGTACGTGTTGTAGCTGCTAAGTGAAACCATGCATGAGACAAATACATCACTTAAGCAACAGATTGCTCATCAATTGCCTGACATTTTCTGAAATATGTGAGTTAAAAATACTTGGGGGCAAAGGTTTTCTAGTCGGAAAACAAAAAAAAAAAAAACTAAACCTGCTTCATGTGTTCTTTTGGCTCATTCTTTCACATCTGAGCTTTTAGGAACTCTATCATTGCCTCGAGGCAGGTGTAAGATCACTTCCTCCATGCTGGGAAAGCATCAGACCTTATCATATGTCCCCTGCCCAGTTAGCTAGCCTGACTCAGGACATGTTTGCTGATCTGTCAGTCTCCAGCCAACAGACTGCTCCCTGTAAGACAGCCACCAGTGCAACCTTTAATTGCTCTGTCTTGTGTCTTTAACATCAGTATGAAGCAACCAGTTTTTCAGAAAATAGAATTTCTGTTCATTTAGAAATCCTGATGCTATGATATGAATATAAATATATTCTATTGGAATAGCAAACTGAAACATTTCCATAAAGTACAGATTGTCAAAATTGCTAAATTTGACTCACTAATAATTTCATTTCAACAGTGTCAAAACATGACACTACAACATATTGAAGTTAGATAACTCAATTACAAAATCTGTGCAGTAATATTCTTCACACCAATATTCAAACAAAATAAAAATCCTTTCTGAACTTACTGAAACAACTGTTCAGCACCTCAGGTCCTTGCAGGAGCTACAAAAGAAGACCTTGTGAAGCACCAGAGAGGGCTGCTTAGAAAAGTTTCACTGAGGAATTAAGTATATTTTCTTCTCGCTGAGTATTTTAAACTCTTTTTGATGCCATCTACTTCTTGTACTGTAAAACAACAGTGAATAATCAGTCCCCCTTTGGTTTCTTCACTCTGGTCACTCACTTTTCCTGTTTTACTGGACAATGATATCTTTCTCATGCCAAAGTCCATAGGCCAATTGATTTTGGTCAAAGAGCATCACAGCCACATTTCTCTGTCAGCCAGTACTGCATCTAGTCCACGTCTTCTCACCTTCATGTCAGGAAGATAGAGTAACAAAACAAGTCTGCACACTACAAAGGGTTTGGAAACTGCTGGATCCCAGGAACACGACCATTCCGACATCATCAGGTACCAGAGACTGATTGCTTAGTAAAAACGCAGTCATCACCTGTCATCCAGGATAATCTTGGACTGACCTTCAAATACTTCTTCACTAGTGTAATATCCTGTGGCTTCCTGATAACCTAAGGCAGATGCATGTGATTACAGCAGAAACACTTTAAACCTGATATACTGCTGTATTATTTTTGGGACAGACTTTTACTTGTGAAGCAGGTGGAGAGAATTAATACTGTAGTATCTGCTAAACACCAGGGCCATTTACAGTCCCACTGTGATCTAGCTGCAGACCTTTCTACTACAGGTAGTAATCATCCCAGAGCAGAATTTTATCATTAAAAAGCTACCGTTGCAGGGGCATAAATGCTCAGTGATTCAGAGGCAAAGGAAACCTCATCACAGCAGATTCTTTTGCAGCCAATGGAAACTGGCATAGACATAAAATGTAATTTCAAGGAAAAAAAAACCATGATTTATGGAATGGGAACTTTTCAAAGGGTCCTGTCTAGTCCAAACTACAAGCCTTGCCAGCAACCCTTAGTGCCTTCTCAGCGTCCTGTTCTCAGCATCTTTTTTTTTCTTTCATCACTGTCCTCACATAAGGCACATCTAAACTACTGGCCTAAATAAGCTTCAGACACAGGATTTGTCTGCAGTTGCCATCACTGTGAGCGTTACACCAGCACACTGGTGTTCTACATTGTTAGATGCCAAAAAAAGATGTGCTGTTGTGATCACAGTGGGCCAAGAACACAGCGGGTTCATCTGGCAGGAGCTTTCTCCTGGCAGCACAGTGTCTACACCAGGAACTTGCTGGCTGAGCTCCGTAGGGCAGGTGTGATTTTAATATATATATTTTTTTCTTTTCAATCCAGGCTAATATACTTATGTGAGCAAAGCTTTCTAAGGTAGGATCTATGAGGAAAGTCTCCAGCACTGATCTAAAAAGCAGCTCTCCGTGTATGAACAAGCTTGCTTGCACTTCAGTTCCAACTACAACACAATTAATATATTTCCTCCAACAAAGAGAGGTGGAAAGAGCAGTGACTCTGGTGGATCACAGAAATGCTTTAGTTTTCCTTCAAGCAGCTTCTTATTACTGCTGCTACAGAAAAAAACCCAAGATCGTGATCAGCATTAGAGCAGAATAAGCTTCAGCTTTGAAGAGCAGACTAAAAAACCCACTGTTTTCAGAGCCTGGAGAACCACTGCCTTGCAAAGTCTTTTTAAAATGGGAGTTTAGCTAATTAGCAGATGTCCCAGTTTCACTTCTTTTAGAAGGCTGGGAAAGTAACACAAAATTAACATACATTTGGAAATGAATCAAGACATTAAACATTAATTCCAGATTAAATATTTACTTGTTGACATGTAGTATCTTTTTGCTAAAGGACCTTGGATGAAAAATAGCATTTTTGCATGAAGCTTCTAGGACATATAATATAAGCTGGAGTTCCCATATTGCTTGACAAAATTGCTTTGAGTAGTGAAAGAAAGTGATGTGAAAGGGCATTTTCAAGTGCCTCCTGTTAAAAGTGAATTTTTTTTCTTCCTTATACATGGATTAATTCAGTATTTTATTTTAAAACTGTGTATCCATCATAAAACACAGAAGAGTCAGATATAAGATTTGTCAACAAGGAAAGAAGAGATAAGCAGGTGATGTGTCACCCCAACACATGTGTCAGTTTCATACGGCTTTACTAATCTCTGTTTTGAACCTCTGTCACCAAGCGCATCCTCCATTCTTAACACTGCTATTAAATGTGTTAGAGTCTTTTATTTTTCTGATTCACTTCATTATTAAAGACAGCAATATACACTGAGAGAAATTCTGTAACATTTGCAACAGATGCCACGAACCAGGACTAGTCCAATATTTTAGGCCATGTGCCATATAAAAAATGTGCTAATGTAGTATCAACACTGGTCATTTTGCATGTTATAAATCAGGAAAACTATGACATCAGAATTATGACATAGGACACTGTTAAAGTCGTACTCCCGCAAAAAGCTTATATTTTGCATTTCCTGACTTAAAAGAAAATAAATAATTTGAAAACTTGAAACCTTCATAAAGTTTACAACATGGGGCATTTATAACAACTTGGTAAGTGTTAAGTAAAGTTAAATTCTGCTGCCAAACATCAAGGTTGCCAAGTTAACATTGACTTGCAGAGAACAATTATCATCATGGAGAATGTTTCCTGGATAATAATGTATTCACTGAAAATGCAGTTTTCATAAATCAAAGCAATCCTTAACTCATGTAAAATCTGGCAAACAAATCTGAACATTTTTCTCAGTGAAGTAAATCCTTTGGCTCTATTAGTTCAATAAAAGATGAACGAGAACATGACCCCATGGGGCAAAGGTTCAGGCTTTTGCCTTTGGGCTGGGATGTTCATTTTGCACTTTCTGTTCCAAAATCACCAAAGATGAGATTTGACCATTTTGTCCTTTAGTTCACCTGGTAGCTTCTCTCTGAACTACTACTGGAAGGACAGGGGAGAACAGGAATAAAGAGAAATGCCATCTACTCCCATCTATCTGGATAAATCACTCTCTCTTTTCATTTTCATTAGAAGTGACCGAAAACATTTTACAGAAGAAAGGACAGTACATGTTCCTAAAATGTTTGGGTTTGGATCTATCTAAAATAGTATTT
The DNA here is from genome assembly GCF_054131305.1 of Coturnix japonica. NCBI lineage: Eukaryota > Metazoa > Chordata > Aves > Galliformes > Phasianidae > Coturnix > Coturnix japonica. The sequence continues at coordinate 68,217,666 of NC_140663.1, forward strand.
AAAAGCTTGAGATGGATGATGAAACTGAAACACCACCTATTCACCTTTTTAAAATCAGCGCAGCAGCTGAACTATCCAGACCAGTATATATATATAATATATATATATATTATATATATGATTGGTCAGACCCTGGCCAACCACCTCTGCTGCATCCAGCCTCTCCAACAACTCTTTTCATGACTGCCTTGAGAATTAATCCCAGATGATCTAGATGAGGGGGAGATCTGAAAACTAGATTAGATAACACTCCCATCTAAAATATAAAATCAAGAAAATTTGATTAGTATATTTTAGAGGCTTCCAAAACAGCCAAGTCCATTTAAGTGATAAAAGAAGGTTAAACAAAATCACAGCAAGCAACAAAGGGGCCCTGCTGGGAAATTGCTTTTCCACTGTTAGTGAATGTCTTCTACATTTCACTGTTTTCTTTTCTTTTACAACTTTCTCACTTTATACCTCTTAAGAAAAAGTGGATGTAAAGAAAAACCCTTCCTAAGAATCAGCAATATTCTCTTGAGGTTGTTTCAGGCAATTCTAATTTTACTCTTTCCACTTCACACTGGATAAGAATCTTGGATAGTGTCAGAGATCTGGTATGTGCACAGAACCTTGACCTTGGAACACTAAGTTGTCATAGCTACTTTAGATGGCTTCTAAACATGACCAAATCCACAGCAGTCTCCTTCTGAAGTTTAAAGGTCTCTTTCACAAAACATGGTTTCCACGTGTTTCAAAGGAAATCTTGCTGTTTTGCCTATCTGTATATTTCCAGCTGCTGTTTTACCCCAGCTCTTCATTACTTTCCATTTTCAGTGCAAGAAAGAGGAGCTGAATAAATTCTGAATTATAATTACTGAAAGAATGACAGAGATCATTGATTCCAGCAGTGACTACAGAGTAGGTAAATAGCAGAGAAGATAAAAGAGAGAAATCTAGAAAACGGATACTATTTTTTTGAACAACCTCTTGAGCAAGGCCCATTGCCATAAAATAATGCCATTGAAATTTAAAATAAAGATAAGTAAATAATAATTTTAAAAGCCCAGCTCAGTAGGTTATGTCTACTCTGAGCAGAAGATTGGACCAGATCACTTCCAAACGTTTCACATGCATGTTAGGTGAATAAGTATAGTTGTTTATACTGTTTTTCCTCTCGCATAGTTGTGCTTCAGGGTTCCAGTGGCAGATATGAACATAGCTGGGCAAGGTACAAAACAGATGCAAGGATGAAACAGTTGTTAAGGCTCTTCTAATACCAATGCACAAGTGCGGGCCCAGCCTTGCATTACCTATCTGACTTTTCTATACTCACTTCCACCCCGCTTAATATCCTCAGAAGAAATGTTTTTTCTTTCAAGGAATAATTTAGAGTTAAAATAGACTGTGTTGCATTAATTTGAACTACAAATACAGTATTTTTTCCTAAAGCTGTTAGAATACATCCCTAGATCTTGCTGGTAAAAATGCTTTTGTTTATGTGCAGTCACACAATCATGGCGTTGGTTTTGATGGGTAATTTTGGCAGTCACCATGCCCATCTCTGTGTTTCCTAAATGTTTTGAGGTGAAGTTTGGTTTTATGTCTCCATGCAAGTCTGTAACAGCAGCAGTTCAAGACGTAGATAGCACAACTGGCTGCAGTTTACTAGTTGTAAATATTTATGTGCACTCCTCTCAAAGAGAGACTGAGCTGCTTTCTGTGATTATAGGTAGTTATCAGTAAAGACATTCTGGAAGCAGTTAGACACCATTTTCACTCCTCTTAGTGGAGGAAGCGAGCTGTTATTGATTGACAGGGTTTTGAGCTTCTGTTGATAGCTGCCCTTTAAAAGTCAGGATGACTTCTCACTCATGACACATGAAAAGATTATCTATGTGGTACCACCATGGGTCAAAGGGGTAGCTGGTAAAGGCAGTCATCAAGATCAGGCCCAAAGCAGGAAGAAAAGCTTGTACTATTGTATTTTCTACTACTTCTGCTTTCATCAAGACTTTGTTAGTAGTGTGTTTTTTCAATCTGAAAAAGCCACGTTTTTTTCTCACAAAAAGATGTCATTCCTTCATGTGGCCTTCTAACCTGAAATCATAGGCTTTGATTTCTTTTGTAGTACCCCTTCAGACATCTTTAGGACATACCTTTGTCATAAGAGGCAGCAGGGATTTCCTGGGACAATAAAGGTGCAGAGACAACACAAGTCTCCCTTCTCACCACAAGTGAGTTACTGACACCTCTCACTCTTCTTCCTTGGTTTTTGTTTGTTTGATAGTACTGTGTTTTGTTTTTTAATGTTTTCCTTCTGTTTCTGTTTGATTTGGGGTTTTTTCTTTCTTTGTAATGACTATCGACTATGTTTGTTAGAAAGGCTGGCCTGTCTTTCCTCAGGCAGAGGCAGCTTATCATCAATATCTGTACAGTATTTGCAGTTGTTGGCCATTACACAAGATGTTGTAAATGCACCAACAGTTCTTCTCATGAAGAGCTTACAATTAAGTGTCTGGCAAGAGACAGCAGTTAGACACACAAGACACACACACAGGCAGGCACTAACACAGACAAAAGAGAGACCCTCTCGTCACTTAAAATAAACTCGCCCATTAATAAATCACTAATAAGATTTAAATGACTGTATGACTACTATCCAGTTATGTTTATCAAGCCAAGCTAACTACTAAGAAAAATTAATGCCAGCTTTTTCATGGAAGTTGTGTTTCTTTCACCCCTTCACTAGGTGAGAAAACAGAGAACTGGCAGGTCATCACAGCTGCTCTAGAGCAGAGAATTTTGGCTTTGAGCCCAGCAATCCTAAATGTACCAGATGAAAACCTCTCTGTCCTTCCCAGAGGACCATATTTTCTGACCTTTTTTTCTGCAATCTTTTTACAGAAACCTCTTCACAGCCACAGTCAATGAGAGAAGAAAATCCAAAAATGGTAAGTTTCAGTTGCCTGGGGTCCTGCAGGTGGAAGCCTCTGCAGAGGAGATGCAGTTTCCCTCCTCCTAGCCCTGCCGTTCATATCAAACCATGGTACCCGGGGAATATTTTAGCTTAACTGTAAGCAAATAATGTGCTATACTCCAGCAAGGCTAAGCTAAAAGTCTTGATGAGGAAATGCTGCTGGAAAACATCTGTGCTTTGTTTTATGCAACTGAGGAGTTAAAAATATTTTCATAAATACTATAATGTATAAAAGCTGTGAACAACCAAATGTAGTGTCAAACTTCCAAATTGTATAAATGTATTTGTCTCTCATATTAGTAAACGCTATTTGAACAGAAATGGCACATTGTAACAGCCTAACAAGAAGCAGTCTTTCTGATGACGCTGAAGACTTCTTTGCTCCACTGTATGGAAATATTTAAGACCTAAAAGATTTATATTACAGCGTAGCATTTAAAATGGTCCAGCGCTGTTCCCAAGAAAGTCAAAGAGACTTTTTTACCATCAACTTCAATGGAAACAGCATAAGAACAAAGATGCATTTTAATTTGATATTTGTTCCTACTTTACTCTAATAGACAGCCCTTTTCTCCCACCCCCCAAAAAGTTACTGATTTACATATCAAACATAAGTCCTTGTCATGTCCAGAAAATAATGTCAGTTGAGACCTCTTTCCTGATAACACTAAGCAGGATGCAAATATCAGATTTCTATGCAACACTGGGCCCAGTGAAACACTGTGTACTTCTACCTTCATATTGGAAAGCTTCAGTGCCAAATTAAATAAGATAAATTATGAAATATGACTAGTAATTTCTGAAATGTTTCTTAACATACCAACTACAACAGGACACCAGCTCTCGAAGTGAACAGCTATCACTCCCATAGACTGCTCAGCTGTCTGTCAATTTAACTACACCTCCCTGATGTATCTGAATGAGGGAATTTATCTCAAACTGCTGCGTTTCAGTCATTTTTGTTGGCACATCTAGAAACCAAAATGAAGAAAAGTACAGGGACAAAAAATAATGGCATTTCTCAGTTAGTTGTGTGGTTTGATGTATTTAAAGACAACTAAAGGAAAACTAAACTTCTAATGAAGTCAGCGAGCTGGGAAATTGGTAACCTTTTTAGTTACTAACTATTAAGACATTAAATCTCCCTCAGGTCTCAGATGGTAACAATAATAAGTTCAGTTGGAAGCTACCTATTGTGTGTATTTATGGTGCCTAGATGGGTTCTTGATCTAGATCATTACTGCTAAATGGAGCAAATATGTGCTGGTCACAGATGAAGAAAAGTCACGAGTTCCCTCGAGGTTATATTTAAAAATGAAGTTGTCAGAGTGTTTTTTAACATGTTAATATACATTGTATACACAGGTCACCTGATATGGACCTCCAGGCCTGTGTGTTCTTTTCTCCTCAGTGTGTAAGTAGGGAGTACTTTCTGAAATGCTTGCACTGTGGTATTTACATGAGCATACTTCAGAGAGTAGGTGGAAGGGTTACAGGATAACCATTTCAATTGCTTCCCATGTATTTCAAGCAGTGAATACTCTGTGAGTCAACTTCTCATCTGAATCTGGATTATGATGTTTGGAAATGGATTTCTGAAATAAACAAATATGATAATTATAAGGATTTGCCCACCTGCTCTTTGTTATCATTTCCATCCAGTATTTATATAAAAATACATACCATAGAGATATGCATAAAACAAATTATACTAATAAAAAAACACCCATAACCTTCTAGATTGCCTCCCTAATTCTTTTGTCAGTGAATAATCAACCTAAATTGCCATAAAAACTGTGTGTCCATGAGTGAGCAGCAAGATTTACATATGCAGATAAACAGAAGGAAGGCTTTCACCATAACTTAGTGTTTCTAATCTGCTGTTAAGCTCTTCCATAAACTCCTGAAGTATGTGTAGTCTGGGCCAAAGTCAGCCTCATCCTACAGTCCAAACCCCACTCACTGTTCGAGGCCTTCAGCCTCACAGCTGTTCAGGAGCAGGCACACGGTACAGTGCAGCGTCACCAACTTGCACGTGCTGTATGAGGAGTCTGACAAGGACCCAACACCAGCAATCAGAGCTCATCACTGAGGCATGGAAACAACATCACATGCATATGAGACGTGCCCACCTCTGTTCCAGTTGCCACGGGAAACCTAGCTTTGATTTTGCTTGTGTCTCAGTGTAAAAACAGCTGGGAGCATGCAGCATCAATACAGAGGGTCTGGCTTAGCACCCTTTGGGCACAAACCTAAATAATACAGGTGTCGGAGTGAAATCTTTATGAATGTTTACTCCTCTGGTACTGTGCTTGGATGCTGAACTGTTCGAAGAGCTCTAAGTGACCCTTTAAGCTTCAGTGCAGCCAGACAAACTTTTATCCCAGACAATTAGGAGGGAAAACATGGTAATGTCACGCAAACGTGATCCAGTGACTTAATTAGAACCAAGTTAGCTGAGACAGAGAGGAGCTGTAAATCTCTTGAGACTGACGGAAGTGTTGAGGGCGGGTGAAGCCCTTGCAGCACTGAGAGCACGAATAGGGGGAATAAAAAGAGAAAAAAGAAAAAGAAAGAAAGAAAGAGGGAGAGAGAAGGGGGAAACCTTTTCAGACAGAACAGAAGAGCCGAAAGAGTTAACTCGCAGCCGCAGCCCTCGCAAGGCAGCCCTCGGCAGAGGCCTGGGAAGCAGCCCGGCGCCCTCTGGTGCAGGAGAGCAGCAGCAGTGGAAATTTCCTCTGGGAAGCAGCTTTGTTTCGAAGTTCAGACGGATTAAAACGACGCTAAAACGTGCCGGCGGGACGGGGAGCCCCGCCCGGAGGCATTTTGTTCTGGGGGTGTTGCGGGGACTTTCTTCTTTCTCATTATTTTTATTTCGATTTGTTATGTTTTTCATTTATTTCCCGCTTCGGTGCCGAGCCTCACGTTGAGACGTGACGTGAAGAATGGAGCGTGGAAAAGCGGGCGGTAAATGCCGAGCTTAGAGGCTCCTTCAGAGCCGAGAGATGTTCCTTCACTCCTCAGTTTCCCAGGAGGGAGAACCTGAACGGGCGCCGGGCAGAAAGCCCTTCTTCCCACATGACTCCAATACTAAATGGGACGAGCAACAAAAAAGGCAGCCTTGCTTTCAGGCAGCAATACGTTGCTATTGAAGAAATGTGCACAGCTCTAGGAGAGCTTATTTTAGCCGTCAGGAGAGCGAGGAGAACCCTGTGCCGTCAAGCTGAGGGTGCCGATTTCGCATATTTGCGGTGTAAGCCGGAGCAGGAAAAACAAAGCAAGTAATTGTAGCTGAGATTAGGAAGCAACACACGCACATACGCCTGCCTACGAACGGCCGAAACGGGAGAGCAAAACTGCAGGGTTATCATTTTAGGTACCGGGTCGGGAAATGCATGACGTTCATTATTACTATTACTAATAATAACGATAATAAAAAGAAAGAAAAAGATGAAAAGAGAGAAAAGGAGGGGAAAGGGAAAAGGATAGACAAAAAGCAATGATGTCAGTAGAGCGGAGCGCATCGAGGAAGCTCCGTAGCTCCTCTCCCGCAGCCGCCTCTCGCCCCTTCCCAACCCCTCCAAAAGCGGCCGGTCCCGCAGCAAGTAGAAGCGCCGGGCGGAGGCGGCTCCGGGTCGCTGCGGTGCTGCCCGTAGGGCTTCAGGTCACCCTGCACGCCTGGCATTCCCCCACGGGAGACAGCGGGCGGCGGGCTGCTCCTGCACCTGAGGATAAAGCTGACTTAAAAAAGATAAGAAAAAGAAGAAAAAGAAGGAAAAGTGTGTGTGTGTGTGTGTGTGTGTGCGTGTGTGTGTGCGTTCTTTTGCAATAGGTGCTTTCAGCCTCTCTTCTGATTACTTGAGAAACTTTGGGAAATGAGCGGCAAGTCCCCGACGTCCGCTCTGCTTTTGCGCACCAACTGGAAGGCTGAGATTTCTTCCAGTCACACATTACCCGGGGAAAGAAAAACAGAACACCGCATAAGGACACGATTTCTCTCATATAAGGCAGCAGAACGCTGCTGGCACAGCACGGGCGGGGCCGCGCACCTGGCCCGCAGCATAGAGACACTGCTCTGCCATTACGGGATCCCCAACGGGCTGCATGGAGAAAGGGCATCGGATACATAATAAAATAAAATAAAATAAAATAAAATAAAATAAAATAAAATAAAATAAAATAAAATAAAATAAAATAAAATAAAATAAAATATAAAATAAAATAAAATACCCACTCTTCAGGCAGCCCAAGCGCACTGTCGCTGAGTACACGTAGGAAGGGGTCGTATGCAGGCGGGCTTGTCCTATTAATAGGACACGGGAAGAGACGGAAGAGCAAACGCTTGTCCTGGAGATAATGTGGGATGTTACTTGGGCAATAGATTAAAAGCTGGAAATCAGAAGCAAATGCGCTGGTATTTCGCGTTAGCGTTATCGAAAGCAGCGTCCCTGCTTTGCTGAGCGTCCTTTCTTGCAGGAGAGAAGCGGAGCATTGGGAAGCGGCAGAAAAAATGGGGGGAAAGGAATACAGATGACAGCTCCCGCCGGGAAGCGAATCAAAGTTATAGAGTGGAAACGTGCGGCTATCACGGGCTGCTCTTCAGCGAGCGGTTGGAAACCATAAACATATAAATACAGAACTAATTACGAGACCGCATCGGAGTTTATCTAAAAATGTCTGGGAAGTAACAGAGCCAGCTTTGAAAGCGTCGCTGCCTCTCAGGGAAGCCCGTCGGTGCTGGAGGGTTGGCAGCCGAACGCCAAATGGAGGGTGCGGGGTGGGAGGGGGAACCGATCTCCCCACGCTGCGAAACGTGTTACAATCCGATTGTCCGTTACAATCGCGATCCGTCGCGATTTGGGTAGTTGAGGAGCACGAAGTATCGGTCGTCACCGCAGCTGTTAAAAAGCGGCCAGCGGCGAGAGATTGGGGTGTGCGCATCGCTCCGAGTATGACCTCAAGTTGGAGAAGGAAGCACCGCAGGTGACAGGACTCCGGCAGTCATTCATTGACTTTAAACAGAAATAACTGATTGTGAAAGAACTCTTCAAAACAGAGATTTCACAAAAGAACAATTCGGTATTTTTGCTTATAAGTATTTTGTATATATATATATATATAAATACACGCATAATTCGGACTTTTCTTTCATTCCTCGCTTTGAGTCCGTGCTTATTACTATCCAGTAGGATTTCAGAATATTAATAAAAAACATTGCACAAAATAAGGAGGGCGTAGTGACTACATTTGTGCAGGCATACAGGGCAACAGGACGCGGCCCTGGGGGAACGACTGCCGGGTGCCTCCGCAAAGAACCGCTTTCCTTTCCCTCTCCCCTCTCAGCCCTAATTGCACAGAGCGGGGCGGTACCTCAGCCGCAGGGACGGGACCTGCACCTTCCCGACCTCTCCACCAACCTCCGGGGCTGTGCGATCGCGGGGAGGTCGGCTACCACCGGGGGCAGCGGGACGGTGGGTCGGCTCATGTAGGGAGACGAGGAGGGGAAAGAGGCTCCAAGGGACTTAGCACCCCGAAACATTCCGCCTTCACTCATGCCGCGGAGAAATTGTTTTATTAACGACCCATTAACTACGTTAATGACCCGCGATATTTAATCACCGGGGAGCCGTGAAAATTATTATTTATTTGAAACTCCATTGCAATTTCCAGCCACCCTCTACTTACCGAGGGTATAACATGCAGTGTTACGAGGAGAGCGACAGGGCTCTGGAACAGAGGCAGCCGACACAGCGCAGAGCAGCGCTACGCCGCTTGTCAGCCCCGCTCCCGCACAGCGCTCCCCCGCTGCTCGTGCGGGAGGGCAGGGCAGCCTTCCAGCAGGGGCCTAAGCAGGGGCTGAGCAGCCTAACCTTAAAGACCGGCATTTAGCAACGAGGAGCTCTCTCCGACTTCGCTGCGTTTCCCCGTTCGTTCCCCGCGAGCGGTGCAGATGCGGTATTGCAGGGAGCCCCGAGCACCGCGGCATGGACATATGCACAGCAGTCCCTGGGAAGAGCCGCCGGGGGACAAGAGCCTTATAGCTCCGTCCGACTGCCTCCAAGTGCTTTGACACTGGGTCTGGCCCTTTGCAACAGTTCAGAGTTGTGCTCCGAGGAGGGAGAAAATAAATCCTCGGTCCCCGAAGGTGCCCAGAATGAGGCCCCGAGCCCTCGAAAGCAATGCAGTACATATACATATATATATAAGTAATAAAAAAAAGGCAAAAGGGAAGCATAGGATGGGAGGTCACCGGCACAGTGCTCTGTGCTCCAAACTGCTGTGGGAAATGCTGCCCTGATTCCCCACACACTGCTCCCATCACGAGAGGTGGGAGCATCCTGTGCTCCTGCAGTGCTGCTGTCTGTTCTGCATAAGGCAGCTCCTGAAACACTTCAGAGTCGAATAGGAGCAGACTGAGACATTCTGAGACCAATATTTATTTTATATAAAACTCCGGACAAATAAGACCCGAGGTTACACAAAGTCAGTAAGAGAAGCGGATCTTCTATCCAGGCATTGTCTGCTGCAGGCTGCCAGGATTGAAACACACCATACAACCCAAGATTAAAAATAACTAAGTAAATAAATACTAGTTTTAGTCCCAGAGCTGCCCTACCTATTCAGGAGGCCCAAATACATCTTCTCTACAGCCAAGTTGAGTAAAAATTGTAATGTGGGAGCAACATATGCTGTTTGAAATAGCATTATTTCAGCTACCTTGCCTTAAAAACATGCTTTTGTTGTGTACGTGCTCCTGAATGTCACCTGTTGTACAGCACGGAGCAGACAGCAGCCTCCTGTTTGTTTGCATTTTGCTTATTTCTTAGAACTCACGGAGCACCAAATGGAAGGAGAAACAGAAAGACACTCCACACAAGAAGCTTCCCTTGCTGTTTTTAACCGCTACCGCACAGGTCCCAGTTCTTTGGGGTTTAATAAAGAAAATACAGGAAAGCAGAGGGCACGCTGACACCACACAGCACTGCAGCACTATTCGGGGCTCTGGAAGGAACCAGGTGTAGGCACAGCCGCTCCTTCCAGCCGCACATACGTATAAAGGACGCTGTTCCACCCGCTCTCCCTGCAGCAGGTGGGCTGCGACATGGCGGCGGGGGCCGGCCCTTCCCGCCCCACCGGGACGCAGGCAGCGGGAGGGGCGGAGGGCGGCGGACGGGCGGAGGAAACCCGGGGAAGCGAAGGGTGGAGATAGAAAATGGAGGACGGCGGGCGGGCTTGGGGCGGCTGCTAGAGGGGCCGGGCCGGAGCGGCTGAGCCAGCCGCCCTGCAGCTGCGTGGGGGTGGGGACTGAGAACGGGCAGAACCCGCCGCCACGGGGCTGACCGCGAGGGAAGGAGGTGCCGCGGGACCTAAGAGAGCGGAGCCGCCGGGGGCGGGCGTTGTGCTCGGCGCCTTCCAGAAGGTTCCGCGTGGGGACTGATGGCGGCCCTGAGCGCCCCCTGCCGCCCGCTACAGCTGGAAGTGGAAAATAGAACCATTTCCCGGCCCTCTCAGCTGAGAAACAGAATCGTTCCGAGCCCAATCGGCATCCGGCTGAGCGCCTCCACAATCTGCTGCTTGTGTAGGTTGTGCCGAGGTGGGAGCAGGTCGAGCATTGCCCTTCTTTATTCACATCTTGAGTGTTTGAAATGCCACGATGCTGAGCAAAAAGCGGGGTGAAAAGATGAGTAGGGCTGGCATAGAGCGTCCCGTTCTTTGCTCTCAAGTGTGTGCCCGTTGAATCATGTGCTTGCGCTGGCTCACAGTTGGCATTAAGTGGCTCTGAATATCACTGCAAAAGCTGAATGCGTAAATTCAGCTTGTCTACTTTATGGCTTAAAATATTCCGCTGATGTCACGGAATGGCGGCTTATAAAACATTTTCATTTAATTAGGAAGCACTAAGAGAATTTCTGCAAGGGAAAAAGAGAGAAAGCTCCATCTGAATTATTTGTGTACTGTGAGATACTGTGATTGCTGCTGAAGCTTTCCAGGTACCAAAACACATCTTGTATTTGCTTGTAGGCCCTGTCTCTTCAATTATTCGGGCATGCAAATAATTGTGAACAGGGATTAATTATGCAGGTAATCAAGTTGTGATCCCAAGTTTACCCCAAAAAAGCAAGGATTATTTGATACCATGCACACTGTTCCCGCCACTGTTGATACTCAAGCACCAAAGCACTGTTAAAAGGGTTTATTAGAATCATAGAACCATGGAATATCCTGAGTTGGAAGGGACCCACAAGGTTCACAGATTCCAACTCCTGGCTCCACTCGGGACCACCTGAAATCAATACCCCATGTTTGAGAGCTTTATCCAAATACTCCTTGAACTCCGGCAGTTTGAGGCCATGCCCACTGCCCTGAGCAGCCTGTTCCAAGGCCCGACCACCCTGTGGTGCAGCCCCTTTCCCTGACCCCCAGCTGCCCCTCCCCTGGCACAGCTCCATGCCGTTCCCTCGGGCCCTGTCGCTGTCACACAGAGCAGAGCTCAGTGCTGCCCTCCGCTCCCTGTGAGGAGCTGCAGCCGCCATCAGGCCTCCATCAGCTCCTCTGCTCTGGGCCCAGCACACTAAGGGACCTCAGCTGCTCCTCAGACACCTTGCCCTCTTTGTAATTCTCTGCGTGCTTCCTAATAGTTTTATGTCCTTTTAGTACTCAAAACTTCACATGCTACTCGAGGTGAGGCTGCACCAGTACAGTGTAGAGCAGGACGATCACTTCCCTGCTAAGATTTTGGATTTTCCTAAAGGTAACAGTGTACATGGATGAGTGTGTGCCTTGCAGAAGTGGGAGGACGCAACTCGTTGCAGCACAGCAGTGCTCAGCCAGCAGGGAACTATCACAGGGAGACGATCACATTCTAAAGCAGAGCTGAGCTTCAGCTCCCGCAATGAGAGCGAACGAGATCCGGAAGCGGCGCAGCCCTCCCCTGCCTTGCAGCGTCACCTGGTGGGCATTACGGCCCGCTGCAGCTTGAAAGCCTGTTTTACTTCACGTTGACAAAAATATGTCTCACGCCCGTATAGTGCTAACAAAATCCTTTAACTTCTTCCTCACAACAGCTGCTTCTTAGAGCAGGAAATAATCCTGAACAATCTGAAAAAACAAACAAACCCCAAAAAACAAACCCAAGCCCCCTTCACCACACCAACTGATGCTGACAGTTATCCAAAAAGCCACTTGAATTTTGATGTTTTCTTAAGTGACTAATGGGGCTGGTCATTTAGCAGCACTCACAGTGTTTGTGTTCTGACTGTTAGGAGGAAAAGAGAACACAGAGGATACAAGTACAGCAGGGAAAAAGTCTACACGTCTTATAACCAGTTGTGGAGTTAAATGAACACAATGCAATTAACAATACAGATAAGTTACATAGAACACACAATAAATAATTATTAGGAGCCTTTTCAAACAATGGAAGTCTAATATTAGCTTTAGTATTAGGGTAGTATTTATCCTCCAGCATGAAGGAAGACGCTCTATTATGATCAGAAGACACAAGTCCAAGTTCGTTCTTTGTTCTGACAAAAAATATTCATCACAACAGAAGAAAACTATCAGCACCTAGCGCTGTACTGTGCTGTAACAGTAAAGCATCATACACTGTCCTGCTTTGGGAAGAGCATGTGGGTAGTTTACAGCATGTCCGTGCTCTGGACTCACAGACCACGGGTTGCATGCTGTGCTGTCATGGCATCAACACTACAGTCACCGTGCAAGTACCCAGTGTAGATACTGAAGTATTCGTGTGAATTCAGAAGAAACTTTCTGCCTTGGGAGAAAAGGGAGGGGCAGGATCAGACATTTCCTCTTCTCCTTTGTGTTGCAAAGTGTTGTTTCTCCAACAGATGGAAGCCACATCCAGCTTTGGATGGCTGGAAGAAAAAAGGACAAGGGAGGGGGCTTCAGTTGTATGTAGTGGACAGCAACAGGTGAGGGAAGCAGGAGACAAATGCGTTGTTCTTTCCCTCCCCTTTCTGGATCTTTCTCTGGATTTAATTAGCTGGTTATTTCTGTAACCATCAACTGATGGATGTGCAGTTTACCGGTGCCTGCAGGCTAATCCACTTTGGGGCTGCATTAGATTGGTTGAAAAAATGATTGAATTAGAATAATTTTCTGCTGTAACATAAAACAATAGCAGGAGAATGAGGAAGTCTATGGAAATGAAGTAATATTGGAAGCAACAGAATAAGCTGAATTTCAATTTCTACGGGGAAAATCTGGGTCTTAGTTACATTAGCGAAGCACCACAGTTTTAAGAGATACAAAGATACAGAGGCTTGTTCTCAAAAGATTCAAAATTACAGAAGAGAAAAGGAGATACAGGGGAAAACATAGCAAAAATACAATATGTAGTCTGGTGGTTTGGTAGGAATCCAAATAAAAGATATTAAATCTGGTTTGTGTGGTCAGCAGCAACTTGTAAACCCAGATGCAGAACATAAAAGTGGTAAAACAATAACAATCAGAGGAAAAGAAATGGAAAGTTGTAGATCTATCAAAAGAAACACAAGTGAGCTCCTTTAAATTGAGTGCTTGAGGTTTTACAAAGCTGTTTTACATGGCTGGAGATTTGTCTTATGTCATGAGAATTGTGTGGATGTGTTGTTATTCAGTGAATCATATCCGAATTAAAAAGAAATAAACAAATAAACAAACAAACAAACCATAATGGGAAGTAAAACAATGTGGTTTTTGATACTGTGTATCCATGTTTCTACACTTTCCTCTGAGTAATGGTTTACTGTTAAAGCAATAATCTGGAGTTGGGTAAAATGAAGAATTTGGATTCTCTCTGTGTATCTTTATCCAAATAAACTTATTTACTGTACAGGGGTTTAGGTTGCTCTGAAAGTAATGTCCCCTGTTTATTTCCATGGAAATTGGAACAGATACAAAGAATACAATAACACTATTTGTTAGAGCAAATTCCCAGCTACAAAACCTAATTTTTCAATGCGGTCATCACCATTAGTTGTTCATTTATTGCCAGTAATTTTTGCCTACATGCTGTGCTCATAAAAATCTGCACCTTGTTCTTCATAGTGTCAACAATGTCAGTGGGTGCCATTTTTCAAAATGGGGGAATTCAAAGGCACCCTTTTCCTTCATTTACTCTTCCATGACAGATGCCATTTTGTCAGACTGCCCCTCTGCTCCCATCTGATGCACGTCTAAAAAAAAAATAATAGTGGAATATTGGTGGGAATATGTTGCAGTGGAACATAGGCAGCCAAACCACCACCATCTCCCCTTGATGTTGTGGGCCAACATATTAAATAGCAGGCATTACTTTTGGAGCAGCTTATCACTATTGAATTGAATCAGGTCTAATTAGTTCTGACTGAGTCTACTCTTCCATTTCCTCTATGTAACTGCAGAAAGAATTTTTTTCATGCTGGCTATTTGATGCTTCTAAGTAATAAGATAGTGCCCCAGAAAAACGTGGTGCTTTTTGGAAAGAAATCGTTATTTTAATATGTAGTGTTTACAGGGGGAGTAGAAATAGTGACTAAAAGCTGATGCCGTGTACTTTCACAGAATGCCTTGAACAAGCCATCAGTGATTCAAGAAATATCAGTATATCTCACAGAATACATACAGTGTCTTCAACAAGAAAATACTTGTATCTGTCTCTAGGAAGAAACAATAGTTTTTCGCCATTTCACCCACATCAGTAATCAAACAGGTAAAGAAGGCTGGTGTGTGGGAATACTGACAGCACTATTCCCTATAAAGAGCAACGACTGTTGTTGTCACTAGTGTCTGTGGATGACTTCATCTGTAGATGAATCTCCTTCAGTACAAATTGTTGGGCCAATACCCATCTGTCTATCTAGGAAAGCATTAGTAAATCTGGTCAGTAATTACATCAAAACATGCCTGTTGCTCTTTACAAGCCATAAAGACAAATGTCTCACTCACAGTTTTGGTGTTTCCCATTTAACAGTGCTGATGCAAACATCCAAAGAAGATGGTGTATTTATATCCTTTGGCTTTATTATTGCTTCTTCTGTGACAGCACAATCTGTGGGGTTCCTTTTAGGTTTTTCATTGCTAATAATACCACCACTGTTTTTCGTAGCTCTGATTATGAACAGATAGCAAATCGAGCAGAGAAGGAATAGCATGTACTTCCCATCTTCTAGCTGGAGAAGGAGGCACAGTGGTGGAAATGACATACAAAAAGTCATTTGGTGGGCCAGTGAAATCTGCAAAGACTAAGCATGTAAAATTCAGAATAGCCAGATTTCATTAATATCATGAAAAAAGACATGAACAAGGATTACCTGAAGTAACCTGTGGGAAGAAATTGAAAGCTAGAAGGTGCTCGCTTGCCAGCTGTTTGATTTCTGCAGCTGTATTATTTCACATTATCAGCAGAATGCCTCGACAGATGGTGTAGTACAGTTAAAACAACAGGAACTGAGTTAATCTGCCAGTGTTTACAAGGAAAAACATCCAAGAAGTCACACTGGAACTGTGTTGATTCTAATTTCAGAAAGGGAGCTATAACCATGGAAAATTATTACTAGAAAGAGAATCCATTGGACCTACGTTTGCTGTAGGGATTACATTCTTGAACACCACTTTCTTCTTAGTTGTTGAGTTACAGATTCTTAGAAATTCCTAAGAAATGCCTTATTTCATGTATCTTTAAACTCAGTGGCTCATTTTTACCAGAGTGCTCCTCTTTCATTTGGTTCCAAAATCTTTCTTCCCTTAACACATCTCTTTTCATTGTTTCCTCACATTTTGCACAAGGTTTTTCTCTTACATCAGAGATTTTTACCCATTTCTTTGAAAATTACCCTATATTTTCTAACAGTCTTTTCATCAGTGTGTAAGTAATTAAAATAGCCACTCTTTGAATACTTATTATCTTATACCAAATTCTTCCAAAGCATATCCTATGAATAGAAAACAAATTGCTGTGCATTATGACACCAAAAAGTAAGACTTATTAATAGTGCAGCCTCTGCAGGAACTGACACAATGTAAATCTAAGGAACGCCAGACAAATAGATTTGGTTTACAGAAGAAAAGTACCCATACCACTATAGAAAAATGGAAAATAGTGCATCATTTCTTTTTTTTTTTTCTTAATTGCACAAATTAAGTGAACACCTACAGCTACCAGCTAAAACAGGATTCCCCCATTCCCACCCCTGATTCTTATATCCTATTGATTGTGAGAGTCGTTGTAGATGGGGCACGACCTTTAAAAACTAAGTTATGACTTTATAAAAGAAGAAAAAAGGCAGTGGGGAAAAAAATCTGATAAGGAAAGATCAGCCAAGGAACTGTGCTTGGAAAAAGCAACAAATACACTCTCAGTTTGTGGCTCAAGGGGAGTCAGCAGACAATAACACAGCAATCAGCTGTAGTATGAAAATCCTTATGATACCAATTAAAGATGGAAAGGCAAAACACCGTATTAGGTCTGGCATGTTGTGATGTTGTGAATAAAGATTTGTATCACTTTAGAGAAGCTAATTCACTGAGATTAATCCTCCTGTGCATTTGAAGACAATGCAGACAAAATGCAAAGTGGTAAGAAATGCCCTACAAGGTTGTACTTGTCCTTGGGGCTCTCCTCTGGGTCTGGAAGGACCTTGAAGGCTCATCATCTAAGCTTGTGAGTCAGCAGTTCTGTGTTATGATGCCAACGTGGTGATTCTCTTTGAGGGAGGGGAAGGGTGTCTACTAGATTAACTGAGTAAATAGACAATCTAGCAGTTAGGATTCCTAGATTCTTGAATGCGTTTACTCTCTAGCTATGCCAAACAATAAAGAAATGAAGAATAATCAGAATCATTATTAGTTTATATTATAATTATAGAATGAGGAATTATATTGGCTCACCTTATATTGTCATATTTTCAGGGACCATAATCAAAACAGTTTGCATTGTGACTTATGTTACATATATATCAATGCCTTTTATTTGTTGAGAACCCTGCAAGTCAATATAGATATATTACAGCTGGTTTTTTACACAGAAAGTTTCCACAGATGGGTGATAATGTCCCGCCATTTTCTGCTAGCACAGGTAGCATTTATTGTTACTGTATATGTAATAATATTGCGTTAAGGTCACAGCACTAGTCTCCAACTTGCTAGCCCTTGTAGGAATGTACAGAAAAAAAAAAAAAAAAAAAAGCTGTTGCAATCAGAGAGGAGTAAAATAATTTCATTTATACCATGATGTGAAACATGTCCATCCTACAGAACAAGTTATAATTTCTCCAAAGATTCCACAGTTGTTCTCTGTTCTGGAGGGATGGGCACAGGCACACAGATAGAGGGTTGGAAAAACAAAGATGCAGTATTTCTAGAAGCTACAGGGAACTGATGTCTTTGTACTAGGGCAGATTTGTGTAGCTGTCTGTACCCAATAACTAATTTTTTGCTCAATGCTTTACAGGTTTTGCTACAGTGGATGGTCTCAGGGGAACCCCTTCTAAAGGCAAACCTGCACAACACGTAAACATTTCTTTGGGACTTGCTTGCTCACTGCCTTACAAGGTTCGATCTACATGCTTCCCTAGGAAATGTCACATTCTGCCGCTTTCAGGGTACATGCTGTTTGAGGAGGAGAGACAGGGGGCTACACCATGAATTTATGCCAGGTTTAACTCCAGGAAGGCATAACGGATGATTTACTTACCCAGTAAGTCTGTATATCTTCAGTGATTGATTCATTTAAAATTATGCATAAAGACGTGTCAGGGCTGCATGCAGAATAGAAGTCAACAGCACTCAGGATGTAGAGCCTGGTTTATACAGACATCCTGTACTGAGATTGTCAGACACTGGAATCAAGCAAAGAGTTAAGTCTGAAGACTATAGAAGCACATACTTCTACAGATCTCATAAATTGCTTATAACTGCAGAAAATTCCATGGTGCATATAAGCACCCCCACATGAAGTTGAATAGCAGCCAGATAAAATATCTTGCAGCTTTTGCTGATAATCCTGATGAAAGGATGTTTATTGTGATGGAAATAAAATGTAGAAAAGATTTGTAGATAAGTGATCATTATAATCCGGTGACTGGAGGGCGCAGGGGAGAGACATGACACCAACAACATTATTTATTATTTGATGAATTGTTGAAAACTGAAGATGGAAGACTGGCAAATCTTTCTAGCTCGTTTCCAAACTGTGGCCATTTCTGTACAGCTGGGCTAATAGAACTACAGTGTGACGGCATATCTAGGTTAGCCAAAAACTTCTGCAGAAGCAAGGATTAAAATATAAGTGTAAAAAGGTCATGAGTTTTAGAAAGCATGCACAGAGGTGAGTGTAGGAAGCTTAGTTGGACACAGCTGTACAGCTATATAATATACTCACTAGATATCATCCTCATCTGAAAACCTGTTCAATAGGGCAGATTTTTTTTAGACTTAATATTCTAGAAGTAGAATGATGTCTTAAGAAGTAGGCATGTGAATGTGTGTGTATCGCAGCAGTGTCTCTTAAGTGAAATGCCTCCTAGTAAGAGCAGTAGATGATCCCTGGTAATAATCTGGGTGGACCAGACAGGAAGCAAGACAAACCAATATCTTCGTGTTTAGCTTGACAACATCAGTTCCATCAGTGTTGTGCTCTCATAACTAATGCCTAGAATCACCTCTACTATTCCCATTATTAGATTTATTATTAATTAAAGTAGCTATTTTAGATTTTTTTTATTATTATTTATTTAAGGACAGTTCCTGGAAGAATAGGCAAAAATGACATCTGTAGGTTTTTCTTGGCAACTCACATGTATGCAAAAAATCCAGAGGTTTTGACCTCATCTGTTATTTTACAATATCAGGCTTTGGAAGGTATGTAATTAACTTTTGAAATCTTGCAAAGTTGTATTGTCAAGTGTATAAAAGTGTTAGTAATCAGAGCCATTTTTATCGATAGTATCCACAAAATTGAGAGACGATTCCTCTATTCCTAACAAGAGGGTGCATGTTCATACAGATTCACACAAGACTGTAAGCAATATATAGTAAGGCACTGGAGGAGAGCGCCTTACAGTGACTTGTACCATTTCATCTATTGCTACTGCTTTCTTTTTCCCCTCTTTGTTTCTCTTCTTTATTAATGAGTCCCACTTCTTTTTAAATGAGTGTTCCTACTATATACTTCTTATGAATCTTGCTCAGATGCCTCAACTTCTTACACTGAAAAGTACCTCTGCAGAGAGTTGCCTGAAGAAGAGATCTAAAAGATCTGCAAATCTAGATGTGCAGCACAGCTACACGTAGTAGGGATGAAGGTAATGTTGAATGAGGTGACAGCTGGAGTGGCAGAAAGAATATAATAGGGTGTGGTAGATTTTCTTACTTTGTACATTAAAGGTAAGAATTTTTCTCTCATACTTCTGCAAGAAAGCAAGCACCTGTTTGCATTAGTAGAGGAATGCCATCTTTACATTATCACCTCACAATTTGGCACCACCCCTCCTTAGACTGCTTGCCCTGCCTGGTGACCTGGTGATCTACATCACTGCAACATCTGTGCAAAACCATAGGTTTGACTTAGCGAGTTTTCAGAACTTGTTCCTGTGATGTAACAATATTTCCTAAGCCATATTTATTAGTTTATTTCATTTGGATTCCATCGTGTATCTTGCTGAACTCCATAATTGCCTTGCATTCAATTGGGCTGCCTTAGTGGGGCTGCTTTAAGCAAACAGCAGGCTTTGGTTTAATGAGGTTTTCTTGCTCTTTACATTAAGTGAAACAGGGAGTAGAAGTTACCTACAGAGTTTCAAAACCTGAAGTTTCAAACCATAAGTTTCTGAATTGCTGACCTTCTGGAAACACTCCTTTTGTTAGATGTAGCATTGTGGTTGAAGGCAACCTTGGTACTTGTAACCTGAGGAAGAATTGTGTACTACTAAAGAATTTTATGTAGTTGTTTACTTAATGTGATCTTAAATCTCAAGATTTCATCCTAATTCTTAAACTACTTGAATTTAAATACTGCTCATATCCATTTTCCTTGTGTCTGTGTACAACTTTGTACCTTACACTTACTACCTTCACAATATTCTGCACATTGGAAGACCGTTATCCTCTTTGTGTTCAGTCTATATTTCTATAAAGTAAACAAACACAGTTGATTCAACTTTTCTTCATGGGTCATATCTTCTTCACACTTTCTTGTTGTTTACCTCTAGGCTACCTTCACTTCCTTCTCAAATTACACTGCCTAAGAGACAACGTTCATCAGTCTGGCCTTCATACTGCTGCAAATAGTAAAAGGACTGTTTAACATATAACATGTACATACAGCATAGAATCATAGAATCCTTAGAGTTGGAAGGTCATCTAGTCCAGCTCTCCTGTAGTGAACTGGGACATGCACAGCTAGATCACATTGCCCAAGGCCTCAAACAGCCTTGCCTCGAAAGACTCCAGGAATGGGGCATCAGCCACATCTCTGGGCAATCTGTTCCATTGCCTCACCGCCATCAGTGTAAAAGACATTTTTCTTATATTCAACCTAAATTTGTCCTCTTTAAGCTAGAAGACATTTCCTCCTGTTCTGTCACCACAGACCCTGCTACAGAGTCTGTGCCCTTCATTCCTGTAGGTCCCCTTTAGGTATTGAAAGGTCATTATCAGATCACCTCAGAGCCTTCTCCAGGCTGAATAGCCCCAGCTCTCTCTCAGTATGTCCACACAGGAGAGGTGTTCTATCCCTTGGATCATTTCTGTGGCTCTCTTGTGGACACACTCCAACAGGTCTCTCTCCCATACTGAGAACTCCACATCTGGACACAGTACTCCAGGTGAGGCCTCACCTGCACAGAGTGGAGAGGCAGGATCACCTCCCTCAGTCAGCTGGCCACGCTTATTTTGATGCAGCCTAGGATACAGTTGACTTTCTGGGCTGCAAGGGCACATTACTATCTCATGTCTATCTTCTCATCCACCAGTACCTCCAGGTCTTTTTTGGCAGGGTTGTGCTCAATCTTTTAATCCCTCAGCTTGTATTGGTAGAGAGGGTTGCTTCAACAAGATCTTGCATTTGGATTTGTTGAGTCTTACAAGATTCACCCAGGCCCATTGCTCAAGCCTGTCTAGGTCCCTCTGGATGGCATCTTGTCCCTCTGGTGTGTCAACTGTACCCCACAGCTTGGTGTCATCAGCATACTTGCTGAGGATGCACTCAACCCCATTGTCAATGTCACTGATGAAGATATAATGAGTATTTGCCCCAGTACTAACCCCTGGGGGACACCACTCATCACTGATGTCCATAGAGACATTGGGCCACTGAGCACCATTCTCTGGACTCAGTCCTACATACAGTTCTTTATCAAATGTTCGTCCATCAAATCCATTTCATTCCGATTTGGAGAGAAGGATGCTGTGGGGTACTGTGTGAAAGGCTTTACTGAAGTCTAGATGAGGTTCAACAAGACCAAATGCCAGGTCCTGCACTTTGGCCACAAAAAAACCCAGGCAACGCTACAGGCTTGGGGCAGAGTAGCTGCAAGACTGTGTAGAGGAAATGGACCTGGGAGTATTGATTGATGCTCACCTGAATGTGAGCCAGTAGTGTGCCCAGGTGGCCAAGAAAGGCAGTGGCATCCTGGCTTGTATCAGAGATAGTGCTGCCAACAGTAGCAGGGAAGTAGTTGTCCCCTTGTACTCAGCACTGGTGAGGCTGCACCTTGAGTACTGTGTCCAGTTTTGGGCCCCTCACTACAGGAAAGACCTTGAGGCCTTGGAGCATGTTCAAAGAAGGGCAGCAAGGTTGGTGAGGGGTCTGGAGCACAGGCCATATGAGAAGCAGCTGAAGGAGCTGGGATTGTTCAGTCTGGAGAAGAGGAGGCTCAGGGGAGACCTTATTGTTCTCTATAACTACCTGAAGGGAGGTTGTAGTGAGCTAGGGGTTGGCCTTTTCGCTCATTTAACTGGTGATAGGACTGGAGGGAATGGCTTCAAGCTGCACCAAGGGAGATTCAGGCTGGAGGTTAGGAAATGCTACTTCTCTGAAGGAGTGGTCAGGCAGTGGAATGGGCTACCCAGGGAGGTGGTGGAGTCACCAACCCTGGAGGTGTTCAAGGAATGTTTGGACATTGTGTTGAGGGATGTGTTTTAGTGAGACCTATTGGTGACGAATAGATGGTTGGACTGGGTGATCCTGTGGGTCTTTTCCAGCCTTGGTGATTCTATGATTCTATGACATTGGTGGCCCTTCCCTTGTCCGTGGATGTGACAGCATCATCATATAAGGCCACTAGGTTGGCCAAACAGGATTTGCTCTTGCTGAGGCCATGTTGGTTCTCTCATATCACCTCCCTGTCTTCCATGTGCCTTGCTCTGTTCCATCTTTCCCAGCACAGAGTGAGACTGACTGGTCAGTAGTTCCCAGGGTCATCCTTTTTACCATTCTTAAAAATGGGTGTCATGCTGCCTTTTTTCCAGTCACCAGGGACTTCACCTGATTGCCACTTTTCAAGTATCACTGAGAGTGCCTTGGCAACTACATCAGCTAATTTACTCAGGACTCTGGAATACATCTTATCAGGACTCATAGACTTGTGGTTGTTCAGGTTCCTCATGTGGGCACAAACCTGATCTTTGCTCACAGTGGGAGGGGTGTTGCTTCTTCAATCCTCACCTACCAAACCAAACATTTGAGAGCTGTGTTTATTAGAGTGGTTATTAGAGAAGACCGAAGCAAAAATGTTCAGTACCTCAGCCTTCTCCTTCTTTGTTGTTTCCAGCTTGCCTGTGTTACTCAGTAGATGGCACATGCCCTCCTGGACTTTCCTTTTCTGATTGAGTTACCTGTAGAAGCATTTCTTACTCTTCTTGGCAGTCCTTTCCAAGTTCAGTTCAAGCTGGGCCTTGGCTTTCCTGACCCCATACCTACACAGCCTAATGACTTCCTTATACTCTTCCCACAGTACCTCTCCCTGCTTCCATTGCCTATGCATTCTCTTCTTACTCTTCAGTGTGACCATCAGGCCCTGGTTCAGCCATGCTGTTCTCTTGCCTTACTTTCCTGGCTTGCTACAACTGGGGATAGAGAGCTCTTACATGCTGAGGAAAGCTTCCTTAAAAGCTCTGCCAGCTCTGCTCTGCACCTTTACCCATGAGGACAGTTTCTCAAGGCGTTCTGTTGATTAACTCCCTGAAGAGCTGGAAGTTAGCTTCCCTAAAATTTAGCATTCTAATTTTACTCTTTGCCTGCCTCATATTCCTCCAGAGCATTAACTCAACCAGAGCATGTTCACTACAGCCCAGGCGGCCCCCAGTCCTGATATCACCAGTCAGTTCATTTACATCAGTGAGCAACAAGTCCAGTACTGCATGTACCACGGTGTGGCTTTCTATTCCTTGACTCAGGAAGTTATCCTTAATGCATTCCAGGAGCCTCCTGGATTTCCACTTGCTCATGACTGTTCTCTAGGGACAGTTCTTCACATTCTATTCCTTTCCTGATGTAAATAGCAACACCCCCTCCCCTCCTTCCTCACCTGTCCCTTCTGAACAACTTGTAACTATCAATAGCCACACTCCAATCACGGGAATCAACTCACCAAGTTTTGGTGACAACTATATTGTGGTTTTCTAGTAGCACAGTAGCTTCCAGCTCCTCCTGTTTGTTTTTCTAGCTGCATGCATTAGTGTGGAGGCACTTCAGCTGGTCTTGTCACTTCCTTAAAGGATAACTCCTCAATTTCCTTTAAGCATTTCCCTTGATTTTCCCCATTACTTTCTCCTATTACCCCAGCAGCCACTGCCGTATCATCATAGGATTTCATACATGCTGCAGTGTTGCCGGCACCTCTCAAGGTAGTGAGTTCTTCAAGGCCCCTGCTAGCACCCTGTCCCTCTAATCTAGCTATGCCATCCCTCACTTGATCATGGGAAGGCTCACTATCATCCTCGACCCCCTTCAAACGTAGTTTAAAGCCCTCCCAATGAACCCTGCTAGGACCTTTTTCCCGCCTTTGAGAAAGGTGAACCCCATCTGGTGACCACAAACTCAATATATGCAATTTGGTTGTAAAAAAAACCCCAACGTTTTGGCAGTGGCACCAACCATGAAGCCAGAAGATAAGCTCCTTTGATTTGTTTCTCTGTCCTTACCCAATACAGGAGGCAGAGAAGAAAAGATGATCTGTGCATTCAGTTCTTTCAGCCATTGTTCCAAGGCCCTCAAGTCATTTTTTGTAGCCTTTGACCCACACCTAGCTGCTTCATCTATCTCTGTATGAAAAAGCAGTATGGCACTGTGGCCTGATGGCCATATCATGCTAGGTCATTTTTTGGTGACATCCCTTGCCTGAACCCCAGGAAGACAGGAGACTTCTCCAAGAAGAGGGTCTGTTCAACATAGTGAATGCTCAGTTCCCTGTAGGGAGGAATCGCTTCAACCAATATGCATCTCTTCTTTTTCAATGATATTGTCTTGATGTTGAGAGAAGACTTTTCCTAGTTTGGTTTTGTTAGTATAAACTGGGTGGGCTATTATCACCCACAGAGGGGCCTTCCACATTCAGGGCCTCATACCTGCTGTAGAGAGGCACCTGGGGGGTGTGGAGCAGACAAGCAGGGTTTTCATTTGCAGCATCGAGCGCAGACTTGCTTCCATCCACTCCTTTCCTTTGTGTTCTTGCCTCTGGCCTTGCAGTTTTTCCCTCAACCTGGTGTTGTATGAACTGCCTAGGCTTTAGCGTTGTTTCCTTTGAAACATGCTAGTTTCTACAGAGAATTGTTTTTTAACTTCTTTGTGTGTGTTATATGTTATATTGCTTTTTTGCATTGCGTTTTAACTGCTGAATGTTTTAGGCTATCATAATCAATGTGGATAAAAAGCCAGTTCATGAAGAACAGGAGAAATGATCTAGAATTATGTTAAGTCCAGTGAAACCAAGCTAGTAAATATCCATTTAGTAAGGGAAAGGTTAATAGGAAAGTCTGTTAATCTCATTTTGTGCTGGTACCATAGACACATGATATATCCAATCATATGTTTCTGTGAGTTGAACAATTCCCCTCAGCTTTGATGGAGGGGAAAAAAAAATAAAAAATAATAAATAATAAAAAAATAAATAAATAAAACTAGTGTTAACCTAAAAATGTGAAACACATGAAACAAACAAAGATGGATATCTTTGTTGCTTATTAATCTAATTTGGTGTCTGATAAAGTGATGAAATGTTGTCAGTCTTAGGAATTACAGGGAGATGGACACTCTGAGAGGCAGACTGTGTTCCAGGCATGGAGGCATAGAACAGAGATAAGAACAAGAGGGAGAAAAATAGAGGATGGAAAATGGGGAAGGAAGAGAAATGAAAGCCTGTGGCAAACACTGGTTTGAATAAGTGACATTTAGTGTAATACCAAATTAAGTATTAAAGACTACTATTAGAGGCGTATAGTTAAAATATGTACTTGCTAAGAACCTGTCAGTTGCATGGTGTAAGATCCTGGTCAGGTATATGGTACCTCCCTCCTCATATGTTTCTTGTTTTCATTTTTCTTCTCTTAGATCTTTCCCTCTTTTTCAGCCCCATATTCTCTGCGTATTTTCCCGAGGAACACTTTTGCATATTAATGTCGTTAGCTCTGAACGGGCCTTCGCCTACAGCTGCATGGAGCAATAGCGCTGACCAGTGGCTGTCTGCTGTAAACTCAGGGGGATTTCGGTAGTTGCCCTTCGAGGCTGTGACAAGCCTGCAACCGAGATGTCACTAACCTCAGCGGGAAAGAGAAAGGCGAGTAAGCGAGTCTAGGGCTGAGGAATTATCCCTGCTGCCTGCGTTCCCCAGAAATATCACAGGATTTATTCTGCTTTTGAGCAGCGTTCTTAGAAATGGGCTCTGGGGAAGATGATGTGATCTGTGATTGGTTAAAATTTTCTTTCCCCTTCCTCATTGCTTCTGTTTCCATTAATGGGACTTTAAAAATATTAAAAATAATAATAATTAAAAAAAAAAATAAAATCCAGAGGTTTTTTTTTACAAAAAAAGGCTGTGGGGAGATCTAGCAGCCAGGCTGCAGGAGACCTTACCTTCTACAGATTTATAGGAGTAAATGTTTTGTGTTCCATATAAACAAGAGGGAGAACGGCTGTTCACAAGGGTGGATAGTGATAGGACAAGGGAGAATGGTTTTAACAGGGTTAGGTTAGATATTAGGACAAAGCTTTTCACCCAGAGGGTGGTGATGCACTGGAACAGGTTGCCCAAGGAGGCTGTGGATGCCCCATCCCTGGAGGCATTCAAGGCCAGGCTAGATGTGGCTCTGGGCAGCCTGGTCTGGTGGCTGGCGACCCTGCACATAGCAGGGGAGTTGGAACTAGGTGGTCTTTGAGGTCCTTTTCAACCCAGGCCATTCTATGTTACCAGCAAAGTGTAAGCAGGCAGAGCTATGACTTAGTGAATTTTCAGTTGTCTGCATAGAAGTAACCTGTTGCACCAGTTACTTGGGATGAATAAAAAGGATTACGCACTAGAAGAGCATACAGCAAATGGTTTCAATCCACAGCTACCAATGCTTCTGTATAAATGAACATTACTTTACTTTCAGGAAATATTTATCATTACTGAAGTGGTATTTGTTCTAAGTAGTTTGACGAGCTTTATACATTTTTGCTTATAAGGTAACTTTGTGAATATCTGAATAGTATTGCAAGAATTACCTACTTTAATACTTTTTTTGTTTTCTTTTAATAACAAAATTATGAAGCTCAATGAAAATCTTCTTATCATTAGCCTAAGCTTTCAGAAATAGTTAAACTGTTCTTTGAAGAAAAGCAAATCTATCATTTATCCTTAACTTCAAATCGATCAGCTGAAGATAACAGTGGAGTAAGGTGCAAAAATATATCAACTTTTTGCTGAAACTGGCCCTCTCTCCAAGCTAGTTTTAAACACAATTTACCTTAGTTGAAACTTCTTGTGGAGGGAAAGACTCACTGGTTCTAAGCAGCAAGCGGAACATGACAACCTGATGATCAGCACAGGTTCATCAACCAGATGGAGGTCAAGTGAATCCTAGTGCTACTTCCATAGATTTTGTGTGACCAACCAACCTTCCCTCCCTCCCCAATCAGATGAAATGCATAAGCATTCTTTCTTCAGAGAAGAAAGGCAACAGTTAACCTCCCTGCTACAGAATCCCACGTTTTTCCTGACCTCCCTGGCGCCGTGCGTGTCTAATTCCGATGCTCAAATGGGAGCAGAGGGCAGGAAGAACCCTGGCTGCTGTTTTCCCGTCCCAGTTCCCGTCTTGCGCGCTGCTGGGGGGGCTGCAGAAAGAAGGGCGGCAGCTCCGGTGCAAAACGCGTCTTTTAGGCAGCAAGCCTAGGGCTGCGACTTCTCCCCGAGCACCTCCGACTCCTCCGCACCTCCCACCGCTGCCCGAGCCCCCGCCGGAGTCCCGCAGCCTCCTGCGGAGCCTCCCCAGGGCACGGC
This sequence comes from Coturnix japonica, assembly GCF_054131305.1. Lineage (NCBI taxonomy): Eukaryota > Metazoa > Chordata > Aves > Galliformes > Phasianidae > Coturnix > Coturnix japonica. The sequence goes on from NC_140663.1 coordinate 68,245,083, forward strand.
ACGACCTGGCCCCAGCAGCAGCTCCGACTGCCGCCCCTGGGTGGCGGTGTGACCCCGCGGGACGCGGCCCCGCTCCGCAGAGGGCTCGGCCTCTCTCTCCCCAGCGGGGCTCTCGGAGCGTCACCTTTCTGGGGATAAAGGTGTTTGGTGAGGGGCGCTGCTCGGATGCCGGGTGCTGGGGGAAGAGTTAAGGGGGGAACTCCGGAGGTCGGAGATATGAATGGTTTTGCAAAGGAAAACACGGCCTCGCCTTCCGCTAAAAAGTAGAATTAAATCTGGGGGGGTGGACATTTAAACAGTAAAAGTGGGGAGGAAAACAGCCTTTTAAAAAGCCTAATAATTCTCAGTTGATTTTTAGGAAGAACGTAGCAGGAGTGGTCTGGAAGAACCACAGCATTGGTTATTAGAGAATAAACCTCGAGGAATGCAGGAGAAAGGCAGAGTGAAAGCGATCAGCGCAGAGAGACAGTGGGAGCGGACCGCTATGCCCGGCTCACCGGGGCCCGCTGTGAGCCAGGGTCGGTTCTCTCTTGTGCTCCCTTTCCCTGATCGCAGCCGGGGGTCCCGAGCCCAACCCTTAGCAGATGTCGTTTAGGAGTTGCGGGCGGCCCTGGCCGGGGAGCCGTCTGCGAATGACCCGCAATTTCACACCGCATCACTGCCACCACGGCAGCCCGGCCGGGCTTTAAACAATCCTTTGTTTTCACCATCAGGACAGATACCTTACGATGAAGTTCTGTGTTCAGGCTCTTTTACTTGCTTGTCACTGCTCGCTTTCCTTTCAGCCTTCACTAGTGTGTGTTTAGCAATTTCTCTGTCAGAGATGCCCAGAGCTATCCGTGTTTGCTGTGTAAGTGGGCACTGGCGCACGGGTTTGTCCACTTCTGCTGAATTTACGGCAGCCAACAGGCGTGTATCCGAGTGCTCTTTCAGTGTGTGTATGCAGACGGGTATGTGATCCAGACAGGCGCACATTGTGTGGCAGACTAGAATAGATGGTTCCACAGAATGCAGGGGTAAACCGAACAGCTTTGGAATCAGAGAGAAAGAGAAAGAAACGTAGGGGGAGAAAGGAAGAGAAAAGTAAAAGGAGACAGGAACTTTGCTTGACTGTATCTGAACACAAAATTCCTTTTATTTTTTTTTCTTCTCCCTGCTTATTTTCCCTAGGATCAGCAAACTGAATATCCCAGACTCTTGCTTAAAGCCAAGGAGATCTGGTTTTAAAAGGAAGAAGAACGTTTTCTTACTGTAGAAAATGAAATCGAGTTTAGTGACAGGCATTTGTGAGTGCACAGCAAGGTCAGATGGCCAGAGAGCCCGGGCACACACACACACCGCGTTTAGGATACGGAGCTGTGAGCAACACTGGCTAATCCTCTTTCTGATTAAAAAGGAAACAGTTTGACCATTTCTTTTGGGTAGTCCGTGCATTACAAATCTAGCCGCGTTTCCATACTGGAGCAAATGAAAGAGCACTGCAGACTGAGACGACAAGTCCTTTATTTCCCTTTGTGGATATGTTTGTGTGTTTCCCCAAACAGTGCGGCTGCGGGACGTGCCTTCCGAATCACAAACTCACAGCTCGAGCACACACCCGCACAGACAGATAAGACATGTATTAGATTCTGACACATACGGGGTGGGGGGAAGAGCAGGAGAGAGAGAGGGAGAGGGAGAGGGAGAGAGAGAGAGAGAGAGAGAGAGAGATCCTCCTACCTGGAGCCATAGATTGCAAGATACGTAGTGTTACCTGGGGAAGTCAGAACAAGTAAAAACACATTGAACTTCGGGGCTCTATGAGGCAGTTGATCAAGATCAGGGCTTGCTCGTTTTCTCCCTCAGACCGTCTGCCTCGGGTTTTTTGTTTTACAGTTTTGAGCAGCTCTTTCTATTTTCCTCCCCCTGTAGCTTTAGTACCGAGCCAGGTTCGGTCACCATGGCTCTGGGAAGAGCTGCCTGTCTGCACGCCGCTGATTTTGTGCAGTTCGGCCGGCTTTGCTCCCGGGCAGCTTCTGAAACGCTCTTGACTGGGATTTAACCGACACGATCAATTCGACTTTTTGTGCAATTTTTATGGCTCAGTCCATTCTCTAGATCATGCACAGAAACTTTCGGAAGTGGATTTTCTACGTGTTTTTATGCTTTGGAGTCATCTATGTCAAATTAGGGTAAGTCCTCGCGCACGACAAACCTTGTCTTTTGGGTCACGTTATTGCGGAGTTGCGAACACAGCGTTGCGACGGAAAAAGAAGACGAAGCAAACGAAAAAAGGCAGGAAAGCGACGGGTTCCCTCCGCCCCTTTCCCCGGGCACAGCCCCAGCGCAGTCTGGGGCCGCTCCGCGTCGCGCTCCGCTCCCGGGGACGGGCACTGCGGCGGCGATGCCCGCACGGAGCCCTCTGCTTTGTGCCGCTTAAGCGAACTTAAATATTATCTCTGGCGTACAGTACTCTCAGACAGGGAAGAGGGAAAAAAAAAGCCTGACGGAGTGAACTCAGCCGCTGCTGATGAGACAATAGAGCAGAGCTTAAGTATTAAAAAGGAGAAAGGGGCGGGAGAAGGGGGGAATCCCTGCTCTGAACCTGCGCTCGGGGATTTGCTTTATGCAGGCCTAGACACAATTTGCTTTTCCATCCATCAGGCGGACGTGTTGAAATGAGCTTGACAAGCGGCCCGGCTGCCCCCGCGATAAGCTCCGGGACGGGCGGGCTGCGGGCCGGGAGCGCCGGGAGGGCTGCGGGCAGCCCGGGCTTTGCTCCTCGTTATTTGATCGCAGAGAGCGAGATCGCGCTGTTACTGCAGTTGCCAAGTTTCTCCCTCTGCCTCTCCCCCTTACCTGTATGCCCTTATTAATATTGCTCGTCGCAGTAGGCTGACTTGAGTTGAATTTCCACATTCCTGAGCCCCAGCCGAGTCCTTACCTGTCGAGCTACAAACCCTTTAAAGATCCTGTCTTTGCATAGCTGAGGGATTTTTTTTTCTTTTCTTTTTTTTTTTTCTTTCTTTTTTTCTTTTTTTCTTTTTTTTTTTCTTTTTTTCTTCTTTTTTTTTTTTAAAATGATCAAGAATGCATAAGGTGAGTTGCAATCTGAAAACGCTCACTTCCCGCTTTGAAACCAACACAGGGAAGAAGAAGTGCGAAAGGGCAGCTCTGTGCGGCGGGGCCCATCCCCGCTGCACCCCGACTCGGCACGGGGGTAGGAGTGGGGCCATCCGGCCCTGCCCGTCCGCAGCCGCCGGCACAGAGCGCTGCGGGGCCCGGCCTTGCTGGCAGCGGCCCGCGAAGCAGGAGGCTGCCGGGGGGCACTGCCGGAGGGAGAACGCAGTGGCCGGGGGCTAAGGTCATACGATACAGGGGTGTTAAACAGGGCTTCTAGGGAGGAGAAGGGAAGCGTTGTCCCAGCTGGAACTCCCCCCCCAGACCGGCTTTTGCCCTCTTTTTGCTGGCGGATCCCCAGCAAGTTGTTCGGCAAGCACCGGCCGGACTGCGTTCGCTCGTCCGTCCATCCAGCTATATGTTTCGTCATTTGGGCAGGGCTCTCAGCCCGTCCCACGGTCGAGCACCTAGGACCGGCTGCCCTGCCCCTGCGCCCCAAATCAACTTGCTAGAGACAGGAGGGGGCTTCGGGCCAGATACCACCCGCTGTCACCCTGGCTGTGAGCGGTCGTCCCTGTCGTCCTCCAGAATGACGTGGACTGATGCAAGAAGCGGGTTGGTGGGACTGCGTAGCAGTAAATTAAGCAACACCACGAGCAGGGCACCTCATCAGTTCCAGTAGCTGGAGGGCTTCATGAAGTACATTCCACCCCCCACGTCCCCTCAAGTCACCGGGGGCAGAGAAGCTCCGAGTAAATGGTTTGCAAAATAAGGGATAATGGTATCATTGCTCGCTTTCGCCGCTGTTTTGTTTCTAAAGGGAGCAGAAGTTTGGGCACGCATTACAGGGTGGAAAGCAGATTTGCTCGAGAAAATGAGCGTGGCTATCTTAGAAAGGGGTTCGAAGCACAAAAATCACAAGAATGTTGTTGAACTGAGCCTGGAAGCAAAAGTGAATGGATGGCAGGAACAGTAAAAGCCCTTACAGAAATCCTATCAGATCCATCACCATGTCTGTAGGGCGATGAGGATACTTCACTTTCTCTGAACAATAGAAGAGAAATTCTCTCTGAGATCCAGGGCTACCACCAGGCTGGGCATGTAGGATGCAATTATTTCCTCTTTCATCAGCCACTGGAGCTATCACTTTGTTGAAACCATATCTTCTCAGAGTAATGATACCTTTTCTGGTGAGCTCTGTGCATAGAAAAGGGGAATTACTTGAAATAAAACTTAATTTGTCTTCCAGTGCATTCGGTTTAGTTTGCACAGCGAAGATGGGAGATAGCAAGTACTTACGCAGTCATTTCATTTGCAACGGAGCACGTGTTCTTGTCTTAATAAAACGTGCTGAGAACTCCGCTTCCTTGCTGGACAGGGGCAACCACGAGCCCAGGGGAGGGGAGCAATGCAACGCGTAGCTGTTTGCGCGTGCGGCTGCAGAGCAGCAGGTTGGTGGTGCCGTGGCAGGGGACCAGGGGAGCGTGACACAGGGAAGTCGCTATTTCCAATTGGGAGGAGAGAGTGGAACCCTCTCAGGGGGTCTTCCTTCCTCCCTTCCTCCCTTCCTCACGCGGAATTGTCGTTGTTCCCATTTCCATTTTGCATTTTGCCGGAGAAGATGAGGTGCGAGGCAGTGTTCCTGCCCGAGCCCAGCCTGTCTCCCACGCTGCTGGGGGCAGGTGGGGAGCACAGAGCGGGCTGCAGCGCTCACACATTGACTTCAGCTTAGCATCTGGATTGAAACGGGAATTTCGCCTGAGAAGATCGCAGGGCGATCAGCTCCAGTTTAATTAATAAATGTATCGGAAGTCACAAATCACAGCTGTGCCACAGATGCAAATGGCAGCGGATGCTCTGAGGGTGAGCGATGGGACCTTCGGTAGGACGGATCCGTAGATATTGTGGGGCTGTGGGGGCAAATCCCCCCTTTTCCCCTTTATCTCTCCTGCCGGCTCTCCCGGCCTCAACGAAATACTCGTCTTCTCAAGTCCCCTCGGGGCGGGAGAGGCGGTCCCAGCCCCTCCTGCCCTCTCCAACCCTACCCCGCTAATTGCACGCTGCTCAGCCTTGCCCCCTTCTCCCTTACGCTGGGCTCGAGGCGGTGCGGGGTACGGCGGGGGGCGGCTGCCAGCAGGAAGAAGGGCAGCGCGGTGCCGGCTGGATGTGTTTCCCGAGCTGCCGACGTTCTCAGCTGCCGGACACGGCGTTTTTCGGGGTCAGAGAGAGCCCCCAACTGGAAAGAGATGAATGGAAAAGGAAATGCTTATTTCATGCCTGCTCTGCCTCATCTACCGCCTGTCGTAGGGAGTCGGCAACAGTTCCAATTCCTTACTGCCCTTATTTTGTTCGCAATACACGTTTGGGGAAGAAGAAGTGGCAGGTGCCGAAATGCCCATGTGAGGTGTTACAGACAGTACTGGCTTCTCCAATGCCACACCAAGAATCCGACAAAACAAGTGTACTCCTCTGTCCCCAACTGACACACATATAGAAAGAATCTGTACAGAACCTAACACGTTATCATTATCATCGGCATCATTACTGTTATGTTTCCGACGTAAGAACAGCTCCCATTTTTCGGGGAAAAAATATTTTCCTGAGAGGGAAAGTGTCGATTTGGTTGATGCCACACGAGATTCCGCCGACTCCACGATTCGGCTGTAGAAAAATCCCTTTTCACCCCGAAACTATGAGAAATGGCAAAGCACCGTTGTTTGGGCTGGGCTGGATCAGAGCCCTCAGCCTCACCCCCCGGTGCTCCAACTCCAGCAGCTGCTTTTCGATTTTAGAATTCAATTGCATTTTATTTTTTCTTTTTCCCCAGGCACGTGTTTCAAAGCAGGTGCCCATTTTAAATATATCTGAAGCCGAACGAGTGCTCGAATTAAGCCATCAAACCTCACCCCCCCCCCCGTTCTCCATCCAGCTGGCGTTCGGCAAGGATGCCGCAGCCGCTGAGAGGGGATGTGGAGCAGAGGGGATGAACAGCCCTATGGCTCTCGAGGTTTGCGGATATGTGCAAATGGACGATAAAAACAAGTCTATTTTATTATTATTATTATTTTAAGGAATTGTAGATAAAGTTCTCGGGTGTAAGTTATCGCTGGAAGGCTTCAACTTCCCTCCGTTATTAATCGAGAGCAACGTTTCCTACAATGACACTCAAAGCTCCAGCACACACGCAACGCGCTGCTCTTACAGATGAAAGCGTTTAAATGAAACAGAATCCCGAGGAGATCCTTATCGGGTGTTCGGCGAAAGACGACGGTTTTGCACCAATTCTACAGCTGCGGTTCCATCCGAAGGAATATTTCGTTGTCCCGAAGAGCCTGCAGCAGCCGTGTGCACGGACCGGTTGACTCGGGGAGGTCCCCCCGGGGTGCTGGGAAGAGCTCTCGGCCAAGACATCTCCCTCAGGCATCAGGCAATTATCCTAAGACGAGCTCCACGATCCCCACGGAGCGAGGGTCTGTCGGAGCCCGCTGCACGTTCAGTTCGACTGTATTTCAGCTGAACTCCCCACGGTGCACTTTTCTCTATCGGGCTTCGTTTTCAGACCCCGGCATCCCGGAGCACGTCCCTCCGTCAGCTCCCAGGGCTGCAGTCTCCCACCCGAAGAGAGAAGCGCCGTCGAGGCACGGAGGAGGAGCGAGCAACTCTGCTCCGCGGGGCTCGGAGCTGAGAGGGGCGGACGGCCTCTGCCCGGTAGCGGCACAGAGCCGAGAAGAGGAAAAGAGGCAGGGGAGAGCAGAAATGGCAGATTACCTCCGGAGCTCTCTCTTACTGCTTTCCTTCCCTTCTGCCCGCGGAATCCAGCCCCGTCAGGAAGCTTCGAGCTGCCTTCACTCCTCACTCATTCACTCACTCATTCACTCACTCAGGCGGGTTGCCGCAACTTGGACGTCTGTTTTTTTTTCTTTTCTTTTTTTCTTCCCCTCCTCCCTCCTCCTCCCACCCCCCCCCCCCACCCCCTCTTCTTTCTTTAGGACAGAGCCCCCTGAAACCAGAGCTTAATTTTGGAGAGAGCTGAAATCATAGCTTAATTTTCAACAAGGAGGGAGCAACGAGAGCCAAACGCCCGAGGGAGCTCTTCGGGGGAACCGATTGAGCCATTCACCGGGAGATGCCGGCTGTCCCGGTCGTCTCCCAGCAGGAGAGTCGTGCAGCGTGCAGCCCCGCTCCTCCCGCGGAGTGTCCCCGGGGAGCACTGAGCCGGGAGTGAGGTGCACGGAGCGAGGCTGGGCCGGGCAGCGCGGGTGAGTTGCAGCCATTGTCATCATCTCCTTTAAAAGAAAAAAAAAAAAGGGGGGGGGGGGGGGGGGGAAGAGAAAAAAAGTAGGCGGATTGCAGCGACTGACTGCCCAATGGCAGCCCCGAGTCTCAGGAGAGTTGCAGAAAGAGGGAGAGAGAGAGAGAGAGGCACTTTCTGCCATCCAAATCCCTTAAACCATCCTCATTCCAACACGAGAACCCACTGTAACAACTTCCAACCACTGAGACATGACAGGCAGGAGCCCAGAGGCAGCAGCAGCAGCGAGAACAGCAGCAGCAGCACATACTCTGTCCCGGGAGCAGCATTAGCGCCAGGGGAATACCAGCCCCACCAATACAAACTAACAAACAAACAAACAAACAAAGCCCCCCCAAGCCCAAGGGACTGGATTCCAACTCAGATTCAAGGCACAGCTGACACCAAAAAGGGTGGGGAGTTACGACCGGGGGGGGCCAGAAAGGAATAACCAAGGAAGCGAACTCCACGAGTGTAAACGGGACTCAGCCATGATCCTTTTTTCATCTCGCAGTGTGTTACTCTCAGTGTATTACCCTCAGATTTTCCTCATCCTTACCAGTGGGAGTTACCTGTAAGTGATCCAGATTTTTTTTTTTTTTTTTTTTTTGGTTGCAAATTCTGTTTTGAAATGGCCCCGCCAGCTTCCTAAGGGGAGTCGCGCACACGGAGGGAGCCGGGACACGCCAGCTCCGCGCGGCGCGTGGTGGTGAGGATGGTGATGGCGATGGCGGTGGCTGCAATGCCGGTCGGACCGTGCCAGGGGAAGGGGACCCCGCCAGGTAACTCCCGGGGCTGCCCGGGGGCGCCCGGGGGGCGGCGGGGAGCGGGGTGGCCGAGTGTCCCTCGGGGGCTCCGGCCCCGGCTCCTCCTCCCGGCGGGGGAAGCGCGGCGCCGCGCCGGGACGCGCAGCCCGGGAGAGCCGCGGCCGCGGGCGGGCGGCGCGGAGGCGGAGGAGCTCGCTGCCGGTCGGGTGCTTTTCGCTCGGGAGGGATCTGCAGTCCCGCAGTTAGAGCCGGCTCCAGGACGTTTTCCTTGTGAGGAAGGGGGTGGAGGTAGGGGTGGGGGAAATCAGAGTCGGTGGGTGGGACTGCAAGGAGTTTCGGACTCTTTTTTTTTTAATATCTATGTCTGTATCGAACGGTGCGGTGGATGAGAAGCTATCGGGCTGCTCGGTGCTCGCTGCGGAGAGAGGCTGCCGCGGGGCTGGGGCCGGGCGCCGGCTGAGGGGGGCATGGGGCTGCGGTACGCGGTCCCCGCGCCTAGGCGAGCGGAGCCGAGAGGCTGGGGCCGCACGCCAAGGCCTGGAGGGGTGGCCGGGGAGCTGTCAAGCGCTCCCGCACTCCAGCCAAGGCTTGAGCACGCTTTGAAATAACGGCGGGGAAAGGAGGGCGCTGGGGCCAGGGATGGCCCCGGCCGCTGGAGCTGGCCGATGGTCTGAGCGCGCTCCCTCCCGTGGGGGTCTCCCCGGGAGCCGGGTGCCCTCCGGGAGGGGTCTGGGAATCCGCCCAGGTGTCTCCGAGTACAGCGGGCAGAGAGCGGGCTGTGCCCGGGGGACTCTGTCCCGCAGTGGGGTGACAGCCCCAACGCCACCCGGCCCCGCGTCCAACTGCGCTGCGGGGCCGGGAGGGTTTCTGCTCGCTCCTACCCCAGCGCCGAACAAAGACCTTTCAGTCCACGGTGGGTGCATAATTTGAGCTCTGAAGTGCATGTGTATTTCTGTCTCTCTGTCTGTCTATCTACCTACCTATCTGCCTACCCACCTGCCTACCTATGCACCCACACATCCACCCATCCATCCGTCCGATTGTTTCTGTATACATACAGTCAACACACACACACACAAGCACGTGCGTGAGAGTCCTTCTGCCCGTGCGGGTTTATTTAGTTATATTGGTGGGTTAGGGAAAAGTACGACCCAGCGCTATGCACGAAAAGCAGGAATAAACGCAGCCGTAAAAAGAAACGAAAGGTGTATTCCTCAGTTCGTTACTGGTAATGACACGCACATGCCATTGCTACCGATTTTTAAGAGCGCTTGATTTATGGAGCCGCGTTCGGGTCGATCCGGTAGGATGCTGCTATCAGCCCCAACTGCCCGCTGCCCTCCGCAGCCCGGCAGGCGACCCGACAGTCTGTAAAGAGACGGCACCGCTCTCTGCTTTTTCAAGCGGGAGGAAAAAGCGGTAATAAATAAATAAATATACCCTTCTAATACAAACGTAGCCATTTTTTCTTTCTTTCTTTTTTTTTTTTTTTTTTCTTTCTTTTTTTTCCCCCAAACCGTAGGAAATTGCTATCCTACAAAGTTTTCCGTCTATAAATAGTTCGAATCTTGAAACAAAAGTTTTGAACCACACGCCAGATGCCGGGATGCTGGCGGTTTCCCTTGCTGTGTGACATAATTATAAGGTCCGAAAGCAAAAGCTATAGAAGTATAATAATAATACTAAGGCTACTGCTGAAGGGAAATACAAGGGAAGCGATGGCTGCTTTATTTAGAGCTTGCTGCTCAGGGATCTGCTGAGCGCTGCCCCGAGCCCATGAGAACTCGGCGAGGGGACATAAAGGTTCCCCTTGCCCGCCCCCGGTCACTGAGGCCGAGGCAACGGGGCTATTGCAGCCCAGCAGAGCAGAAGGGAAAGGGATCAGGAGGTGAAAGGCGACAAAGCGCAGCTCGGCACCGGCGCACGTCTCTCGGTCCATCCATCATCACCCGTGGGACGCTGCCGGTCGCCCCCGGCCCCACGGACCCGGGAGTGGCCCCGGAGCGAAGCGGGCACTTCGCGGTGCTCGGGGGTTAAAGAACGACGAGTTATTTCGGTGCTCAATTGAGAGAAGCCTAGCGGACTTGTGGTGTTTGTCTTGTGGGTAAATAGACTTCTCTGGCTTACTAATGGTAGCTTTAGAAGATTAAAGCATAGTAGAGCCTGTTCGAGCATTATCTGTCTGGTTCTCCTCTCTGGAGAGGAGGATGCTTCCCAAGCCGCTAGTCTGTAAGCTCCTATGAACCGTCGGTTCATTTTATCCGAGTCTCTATCTGCTCTTGGCCGTGCTCGTCCTCCGAGCTGCCGGTCCTGCGTCCTGCCTCCCGGTCCCTTCGGGATGACGGCCCGGCCCGGCCCGACTCGCCTGCCCTGCCGGAGGGCTGTGAGCAGAGCCAGTCCCAGGCAACGGAGACTGAAATGTGCAGAGTGAAAAAGGCGCCCGCGGTTGGGCTCAATAGCCGAGGAGAAAGTGAATTTACGGCAGACTACACCTAGAATTAGTTTGAAAAACATAAAAAAAAAGAGGCCCTTTCTAAAATCAATTCCTGCACTGTAAGCGTGCTCTGAGGAACAGCGATCATCTTCTGTGCGCACAGGCACTGAGAGCGTTGTTAGAACCGGCAGCAATCAGTGTCCAACTTCACAAAAAAGCAAAGGGATTTTGGATAGAACAGGCGGCAGTTGAGTGATTGATGCACATTAATGCTCTGGACGTATTTTGGTAATCCAATTACATATTTAAAGTATACAGCTGCCATTTAATAATATCTATGTAATTAGCATAAATATGTAAAAAACGGGATTATATACATCATGTATAATAGTGATTGGCACTGTTTCTTGTAGTACGTGTCTGAATGCGCGTGTGTCCGTACACAGATATGTGTTCAGCTGCTTCATCTGAAGAAGACAGCGCTGTTCTGGCTTTCCATTTTGTTCTGCTTTCACTGCTCATCTTTAGGGTTGGGTGCCTTCAGTAGCAGCACGAGAGCTGGCTCTTAAGAAGCTTATTTCAGGGATTATCTGCTGATGCGTAAACAGAGTTAATTCTGTTATTTGCTAAAAAGTGATTGGGAATAGCATGTAAGTGTGTGTGTGCGTAGTAATAAATCTTCAGAGCAGCTAAGTATTCTAAGCCCATAATATAGCAAATAATGTATGTTAGTCAGTAGGTATTACAGTCAGGTTACAAAACGAAGGAGAAAAGTGACTGCATGTTTTGGATCTGTTCTGCTGGTGCTGCCATGCCCTTAGAATTCTATAATTCCTATAATTCCTTCACAACAGGGCTTCTCCCTGCTTGTGGGAAGGTGGTTAGAAGGAGTGCATATTCTTCATATGCCTACGGGAAAGGACTCGGGTCTAATTCCTAAAGATTAAGACTGCTGGAGATGGTCCGTGACGCTTGTCTCTGAATGTGAGCAGTGTAGGAGGGAGCTGTACAAACAGAGAAGAGCGAGCTGCTCTCAGCTCCTAGGATCAAGAGGATGGATGGTGGCACAACATCTCTGCTCTGCTCCTCAGCGTGGCTGATGCTCTCACATTAACTGTCACAGGATGGAGTCACCATCTGGCCCCCTCCTCCCATCTTGGTTAGACCAGATCTGTGCTGGCTTCTGAGTTAAAACCTACTGATATCAGAACAGGATTGTCTCTGACTCAGTCCCCGGGTTGCGGTGTAAATCCATCATTTCCCTGCTCTTGCACCGTGTTCATCTCATTGCTGGGGCTGTGCATGCTTTAGGGCAAGTTTGCTCTCAGCCTCTATTTGTGCAGCATCCAGAGCGCAAGGAGATGTTCTCTTCCCAATTTCTTTTTACGTAGTACTGTAATAACATTTATTTAGAAGAAGATTTGGAATAGAACTTCAGCTGTACTGCCTCCCGGCAGATGTGTTGGCTTAGATTCAGAACAGGTGAACCCTGAAAGCATATGGACTGTTTTTGGGATCTCCTAAAAAAGCTTTTCTTTTGCTTAGTAGAAACAAGAAAAATAAAGCAGTCTTGTGTGCTGGGCTGACATAATTGCTGTGAGTGTGGTCTACCTGCTCCATATAGACTGCTTCTAATGAGGCTGCCACATAAAACCAGGAGAGTGACAGTAATGTGACTTCTTAGTAGCTCTAGAAGACAGTTTACCACTTCTCCAAAATGCCCAAATGAAAATTCCCTGTCTAGAACCAAGAGCTCTAACAAGTGTGTGGGCAGCCTCCCTCCTCCCTGCCTGCTTCAGGGCATACACACCTGTTCTGGATATCCCTGAATTCAGGTGTGTTTGGATGTACCCCCTGTTCTCACTCCTTTGAGGCAAGCAGGTTCTGGGGATCCCTTTTCAAGCACATCTTAAATTTTAAGAAGTCATGACAAGTAATTATAAGAGAAGGTGGCAGCATCCAGAATGCGTAGGATGACAGCCTGGAATTACTACATGTATTGCATAACTAACGTAATATTACAGGTGGGTACAAAGCATCATTAAATATTCAGATGAGCAGGTCAGATTAAAAGCAGATACGCTAGCACATTAAGCAGGGAACAAGGCTAATCCCTCAGAACACAATCTTTCAAAGGAGGTGTTAAAGAGCCAGACAAAGAAAGCTGCAATTATATAGTTAGACTGACAAACATATTTATGCAATGGAAAAAATACACCACGTATACCTCATAACATGGTATGATAAAGGTATGATGGTGCCAAGTGTTTTCTCAGTGCATGCAGCTGCAAAATTCAGGCTGAAATCCTGCCAGTGCGATTCCCCCAAACACCACGACTTAATGCTGTAGCCAGGTCACCACAACAGCAGAAACTGGGTACCAGTTCTAGATCAAAGGTGCTCTGCAAACGTGCTGACACCAGGCATTGCGGAACTGGTTAATGTTGCAAGCCTGATTTCTTCAGCCCAGAACCTCTGCAGGTCATTTTGCCCACAGTGGACTCTCAGCAGTTTTTCACTCATGCTGGTGAAACACCTGCAAGCTACTGACGTAGTCTTTTGTAACTCCTGGTCTGTCTGTCTGATTGACTCTTCTTGTTATTTTTTTTGTCTTTCTTCCTTGATGCTTCAGTGCCCTCCTGAATAGCATTGCTCCAACCCACCCTAAGTCAGGCCCATAACTCCCGTAGTATAACATTCACAATCTACATGTAAGCATTGCGTGGGGACCAGCCTCTGGTCAAGAGAACTGTGACCGAAATGTCCATGTCAAACTATTCATGACTTCTGTGATTTTTCTGTACACCTGTGAAAATGGTGAGCAAATTTGCCACTGACAGCTGCAGGGTGAAGGTAAGACAGACCAGGGCTCAGGTATGCAGAGCCATGGAGGCAGGCTGCTGGAGAGCAGCCTCTAGTCCATTAGGGGCTACTGGCTCCTTCTCCACCTCTTTTACTTTCCCTCCAGTCTTTCCCCAAAGGTAGAAGGATACGTTTTCCCTCCTTTGTGAAAGAGCGCGCATGACTTGGTGGTACTTCAAGACAGCTCTTACATATTTGTTCTTGCTAAAATACATGACTAAGGAGCATTTCAAGTACTTCAGGTGGTGCAAACGTGAAGAAATTCCAGATATAGAGAGGAAGAGAATGTTCTCAGTGGGTTTCTCTGTCCATATGCAATGTGTTTATGTGACTTCTCTCTTCTGTTATGGTCCAACCACTGTTAGAACAAACCTTTCCACAAAGCTCTGAATTGAATTCTTCCATGTTTCTGTCCTGTCCTGTCTCTCCTCTTTGATGCCGTTTTCTTGATAGTGCAATTAGCTGCAAGTCTGCTGCCTTGTTCAGTGCCACCTTGATCAGTAGAGACAGTTTCTGTGAAGTTAGGACTGCTATGAACAAAGCTGTTTTTCTCACCTTTAAAGAATATTGATTCTACTTGGATTTGACAACAAGATAATAATCTCCTGTTAAATATTTTATAGCCTATCATACCTTCTTGAGAAAATCTGAAGACAGTCCTAGTTAGAGAGCTATTGTATCTTTTTCTGGAAGTAGTTATAGCAGTGGATACAGTTTGTACCCACTTTGCAGCTACAGTGCTGTACATCTATTTTCTTTTCAGCCTATGCCTGTGGATCAGATTTCCCTTGTGGCAGAAACCCACAAAGAATAAAATCCATGCTTCTGCAAAAATCCCACTTAAGCATCATGGTGACATGGTCTTTGTTCCAGCTCTGTGTACAAGGTCAAGTTTCACCCTGAGCTCCTAAGTAATTAGGAAAAGGGACATCCAGTGGTATAGCAAGTGTGCAACCGAGGGCAAAATCTAGCCTCAGGCACTTAACATGTGGCAGGAGATCTTTCCCCTGCGAAGTGGCACCAAGCCCACTGGTCACTCCTCTGCATCCCACATTGGTTATCTGAGGTAGGGCCACCCTGTTGCTCACCAGTGGCACCTTTTCTGAAAACTGCTTGAAGCCTGGGGACTTTACTGGCAGGTCTGTGGTCTTGGTACAAAGTGCAAAGGTAACACTGATGATTTACTCCCACCAGAACACACCCAGAATGCTCACCAAAGGACTCCAGAAGGGTTTACTTCTGTTTGATCACCAGCGTAGATCTCACCGTTTCAGCTCTGGAGGCCTAGTGTTCCTTTCCCTGGGGCTGTGACCCATATTGTGAACCAACAAAGCAGGAGCAACTCTCCTGCAGCTGATGGAGAACCATGCCTGAAGCAAGCCCAGGGCTGCTTCTCCCAGCATTCATCCTGCAGCTCAGCACAGGCCGCCTCATTACACAATTTGAAGTAAGGGAGTATGGCCATATTTCCCAAGAATATGCAGCAAAAGCTAAATTAACAGGATGCTATTCCTCTGTGTCAGACAGAGCCAGAAATCAGTTCTGTGGACTACTGAAAAAATCATTGTGGCCTCTGGTGCTAGTAAGAGCTGACATGAAAACAAAACCTTAGTTAGTTTTTTGAGAGAAAATCATTCCAAAAGCATCTGCTGGTTATGTACAAGGCACCTGGAAAGAAGCATAAGCCATTAGGATAGGAATTGCTGCCTGTCTCCGGGTAGGGCCTGGAAAACAACTTGAAGGGCACTTAATTTAAATTGTTTAAGCACTACAGTTCTGGGCCTGGATATCATATCCACCCTCCTAATCTTTCTGAAGTAATACATATTTATAAAATGTGGCTGCTATTTAGTAATAGTTGGTTTTGTGCAAAGATTGTAAGCAAATTAGGCATCCCAGCACTCAGGTGAGTGGGGCAGGGATCATTTCACTTGTTCTAGGGTGGGAAGCAGTGGCTGTCAGGCTGTGCACTGAGTGTCTGTGGGACCAGCACCCACCCGAGCATCCCCAACACAATGGGGAGACATCTGCAACAGTCCAAGGGCATCTCCAGCTGGGGAGATCCTCCCTAAAGGTGACACATTTTAGTTTGTGATACCAGGGACACTGGCTGGTGGCAGGCAGGACACAGTTAAGGAGCATAGAGGGATGGCAGCATCTCTCATGACTCCCCTGGCTGCTGGCCAGTGAGCCATGTGACACTGGGGTTAAAAGAGTCCTCTCAACCATGAGATGCTTTCATTTCTTTCTTTCTTTTTTTTTTTTTTTTTTTTTTTTTCTCCCTTTGGTTGTACCTTTTCTTTTCTGAACTTACAAGGAAACAAAACGTACCCACAAAACTTTCCACATTAAAGTTGTATTGTAGTCCGGTGACTCAGGGAGAGAAATTGAAGGGGAATGAAGAGGAAGGGGAACATTTCTGAATCAGATCTGTTGTCCTGAGCCTTAAATTGGGGAGGGTTTTTCTGGGTGGAGGACAGTACAGGGAGCCAGGAGCAGAAAGCAGGGCTTGAATCCATTCCCTACTGTTACAGGCTACAGCTAGCTCACACTGGGTAGCTTAGATCCAATGTATTCTGATGCTATCACATGGCTTCATAAGATTCATAGTACATTCCTTTTCCTCCAGTCCCAGGCCTTAAGGGAGATATCACCTAGTTTTACAGTTTTGGGTTGCCTTTCTTTATCGTCAACTCCCACCCCAGCATGTGAGCTCTGCCCATAGCAAGGAGGCTGGCACATCCCATGTAGGCTCCCTGGAGTTTTTCATTCCTCTCCCTTCTGTCCATGGGGAGCTGTGCCCAGAGTGGGTGCTCCTGAGGGTGGAATGGGGTCAGGTTATTGTTGTTAATGTCACACCAGTTATGTTGTAAAAGATATATCAAAGGGAAAGTTCTTGCACTCTGACCTAGAGGTCACTAGGCTCTGGATTAGTCTAATCTCCATACATTTGTTCCCCAGACAGATCCTTTTGACGGAAAGTAACTTACCTCTGGGCTCAGGGCTTTGTCTTGTGTTTTGTATCTCCCTTGTTCCTGAGGAGCTTGGCAGGCCTGGCACAGACAGGGTCTGATCTGACTTCTGCTGGCACCCATCCACTCATTGTGGAGGATGGGCTTTACACCTTGAGCTGGAGATGAGAGAGAACGTAAGCGGTGACAAGGACTTGCATGTGATGGCAACACTTACAGCATGACCTAACCTGGATATACCTTGAAGTCCCTGTGCTGTTTTCATGGCCAGAGCCCTTTGGAAGCTATAAAGCCAGTGTCATGCTTTGGCTTTGTCCGCTTCAGGGAGAAAAGGGCAGTACATTTTGATAACTCCCAGCAAGAAGCTTTGAGTTGTAAACTCGAAAGTAGATGTGCTTCTGAGCAGAGCAAGGGCATCATCTCAGTGCCAATACTGGATTTTAAGGAATGTGCTAGTGTGCCAGCGCTTATGTGCTGTGCTTCTCTCTCAGCCCAGCCCCTCATCAGGGCTTGGCAGGTGGCATCAGCTGAGATACTCATGCCCCCAGGGCAAGACAGGCAGGAGATGCAGCCAGGAACTCCCAGACTGTCCATGAGTGTAATTTCTGTGCTAACCACACCCTCAAGTGTTGTCTTACTGCAATTAGGAAATTTGCTCAGTTTAGGTCAAGTGCTTCTACAAGGGTGCTCTTCATACCTGGCAGGTGCTGGTGTGGCAGAAGCATGTGGACACCTGGGGTTAGGCAGGGTGCTGTGCTGAGTGGGATCCCCACTGCTGGTAGGGAGATCTCCTTGCTGCTTGGTTCTATGCTTGTTCCCAAGCCTGGGCCTTCCTGTTCCAGGTGCAAATGAAAACAAATGGAAGTAACTCCCCAGGAGCAGGCACAAGGTGTATCACAGACAAGAACCCTTTTAACAGTTAGCCATGTTTCCCTTATGGAATTTTCATCTTTCAGAGAGCACTATAAAGCCTAAAACAGACAAGGAACGTATCGCAGCAAAGACCAAATGACAGCTCCTTCTCGTAGACAGTAAATGCTTTGCTTTTGCAGGCTGGCTGGCATTTCAGCCCTGCTCCAGGCAGGTGTGAAGGCTAGGCATTAAATCAGCCAGGGTGCGAAGAATACCTAACAGGTGGATTTCTGCCTTCTTATTAATGACTTGGTGTAACAGTGTCTGGTGGATGATGAGGGTCTCAGGCTGCCACTGAGGTGAGTAGGAAAGGGGGCCTTCAGCTCACAGCATTTACTCCCTGTGTCTTTGGGTGCAACAGTCATTGCTTGCCATGAGCTATGGCACCTGGTGCAGCCATGCTCACCTTGGCTGCAGGAAAGCAGTAGTCTCACACCTCAGCGCTGGGCAATGTTTGTGATCTTCGCCCTGCATTCAGCCAGCCAAGATGCTGCCTCGCCTGTGTAAGCTGAAATTTTGGTTCTATCCAACATTTTTCTGAATTACTGCAGGCCTTACCTCATGACATTTTGCTGTTTATTGGAAAAATGTGGCAAAATCCATCAGCTCAATAAGGAAGGTTTCCTTTGCTGGGTATAGGTAAATCAGGGGGTCTGGCATATTTCGCCTTGCTGGAAAGGGAAAGCACTTTCAGTGCTAACAAAAGACCTGTTTGCTTTTCTTCATCTTGCCCAGATATGTTTTTTTTTTATTTTTTATTTTTTCTTTCGAGGCCTACTAGGTCTTTGCTTACATGATAGTTGCCATTGTATACATAATTGGAAATCAGCATTAGCTTGCTGACAGTAGCTGGCATGGATTGTGTTCCTTCTAAGACATCTTGTGAGATAATTAAAGCGATGACTGACAACATAGCACAGCAAAAGGAATGTTTCTAAACTAGAGCTGCTTCCACAGCTTGCTTGTACATATTTTCTTAAATGCAATCTCGGTATAACTACACTGAGTCTGCTAAATTCCCTGGAAATTAGTCAAACCCCTTATTTTTGAGAATTGCTCCTGCAAGTCTTTTTTGTTATAAATGCTCTGTTTCATTTGTATTCAAACACATGCTCAAGAATATAGTGCTTATGAAGGGTGCCTGAATCACTGTTCTGGAAAATGAATTCTTCCCCTTACCCGCAAACCAGCACAGCACAAACAGAGGGTGTGTGTGCTTCCCCACTCCACCCCATCTCTATGTCTCATCCATGACCTAGAGGGGCAACCTCTAGCTAGGCATCAGCGGGTGGCTCACTCTCTGTACTTATTTAATCCCTGGCCAACCTGCTAAGGCTGCCAATAAGGGTGCCAATTGTGGTGGTGGTTTCTGTGATGTGGATAGTTGTCCACTGGGAACTGGATTAAGACCATCAACTCATTTCAGATACTCTAGGCCACAAAGCATCTGCCAAACGGTAACCATTTTTTGGTCACTACTGACTTGGGTCATGTTTGGATCAGCGATGAAAGGCTCCATATCCCAATACCCATCCCCCAAGCCATACAGTTTCCCAGAATAATTTCTTTAAAGTAGGAAAACCAGTATTTATTACCCTAAATTATCCTTTGATCTGTTGTTTTCAGTGTGTGTTTCGCCCTTTCAGGTGCTTAATTTTCATTAATACATTGTAGAGGATTCAGGCACTGGGAGAGGTGCTGGAAGATGGCAGGTGGCAGATCCATGTGTTGTGATACAAAATGATGTCTCAGAGGGTAGACACACACCCTGGTACCTCAGCTGGCACTGTATTTGGACTCAAAGTGGATCTTACATCTTCAGACTTACTTATTACACTATCCCTCAGCAGGAAAACTACCATTAGATAGAAGAACACACTGCTTTCTTGATTTGTCTTTTTCTTCCTCCCATACCTAAATATATACAGCAGAGAAATTGAATCAGTGAGCTTTGCTGGTAGCTCTTTCAGCAGCTAATTATATTGTCAGTGGTCCCTTTTGCCACAGTCTCTAAATGTACCACAGACTTGTGTGCATGCCCTTGAGCATGCCAGGTTATTGGGAAATGCCTTATTTCCCAGATATTGAGCTGTAGGATGCGGGAAACAAGTCATTTGGCTCTAACCACATGGTCCAGCAGGACAGGGAACTAGAAGGGAAGCTTTCTTGATCTCAGTGCAGCCCTCAAACCATCACCAGTTCTTCTCTTCAGCCTACCTGAGTGGAGCCAGGGCCATCTGTAGTTGGCAGTGAATAAGACTGGCTCCTGTACCAGTGCGCCCTGGAGAGATTCCCTCCCAGAAAACACTTATGTGCTTGCATGCTGCCAGCACACTGAAGGAATGGCACTGTGGCTTTTCTTGACTAATAGAAAGCTGTGCAATGTTCTTACCAGCTCTACCTTCAGCTGAAGCAAATCCTAAGAGCTGACTTCTCTTCCTAGGGGGAAATTCACATTTATGCTAGCATGAAGACATTAATTACTTATATTAGTTTCTCCAAACAGTGAGTCATTCACCTTCTCTATTATACCTGGAAGCAAAGCAAGCTGTGATACCAAAAGTGATAGTTAAGATAGTTAAGAGTGATTGTTAAGATAGAAAAATCCAGAAAAATCCATTGCAGTGGTGGATGGTCAGATGCAACAGACAGGGGTGAACAAAACAATGATATTGTGTTAATTGTGAGTCTGTGGTAGTATCTGCTTTCTACTATACAAGAAAAATGTCAGGAACACTGTATCAGAAAACATCTCGTGGTGGTTTATTGTTATTAGACTGTTAAGTGTATTATTTTGAATTTACTTTAAAAAAATAAATGAAAATATCTTATTTCATATATCCTTTCATTGTGAAAATTGTTTCTATTAAGAGAAATAGAAGGAGATTAAAAGAAGTAGGGATAAGATTATGTTTGAAAGAATATATACAGAGATTTAGATATGTATAGAATTCACAAGTCTTTAATTCTTAAAAAAAACCCCACTTTTCACTACGAAGCCTTGTTTTTATAAGTTTCTCTGCTTACTTGGAGCCATTTTATGTTGAATTTCTATTTCCAGAATAGAAGCTTCCCTCCAATAACTGCTGAGGCTTAAGTTCAAGAAAACATACAAAGAAATATAAGCGTACAAACTTAAGAGAACTTGTTGTTACATGCCCATATTCAAGCAGATCACAGCCTAAACCTAGAAAGCATTGGACATAGGCAGGGCCTGTACGTTCATACATTCGCTCTCATATGTTCTCTGAACACAAAGGGATTTCAACACAGTTAACTCTTTCCTAAAGCAAGTTCTGAAGTTTCCAAAGTTAAATGGTTGCTCTGTTTTTTATATACTTATATATTTAATAACAAACTCCAAAAGTGATCCCAAAACATAGCAAGCCAGAGAAATCTCAGCTTGGTGTGTGTGGGTCAGACTTTTCCTTTTAGCCTGTGTGCCAGGACAAGGTGCCTGTTCCAGGTGCTTTGGGATGTAGGGGCTGGAAAATCCAACAGGAAGGAGAGCAAGCAAACCAGAAAGAGAAAAGGGGAAGGAGTTCAGCAGCAGGAAGGAAGAAAAACAGAGGTAGAAGAAGCATGAAAAACAGAAGAGATGGTGCTGGAGAATGAAATGGACTTTAGGATGGTTTCCAGTGGAAGGCAGTTCTTTGGAGGCCCAGTGTTTGGCAAAATCCATCATTTAGTTTTTCTTGTTGATCCAAGCCCCACCAGTTGATCAGAAATGTAATCACCTGGGAGCATGTCTTTTGCATCTCAAAATGAGGACTGTAGTCAGAGGAGGAGAATAACCTGGAACCAGAGGCAAGCATAGAGATGGGAGACATGATCAGAAGGCATGAGCAAAGCAGCACAGGAAGCCAGACTCAGGCAAGAGGCTTTGTACTGTGCCACTGAAGCTGATTTGTCCCATGTGGAGGACTGACTATCACTGGTCAGGAAGAGGCAACAAAGGACAAGGCAGGACATGCTGGTTGCTAATTTCAGTGAGCAAAGGATGATCCCCCTTTTGAGGAGGGGGCAGGGGCAGAGATGCAGGGGAAGGCATGTAAAAGAGGTAAGAGACAAAGCGTAGTTTACATCAATAAGAGAATTTGGCTTTGGAAGAAGATTTTCTGCATGGCTGCTCCACATAAATTGTGCTTAGCTTTGCAGATTTTGGGGTCTCTGACAAGGCTCTTGTAAACTCCCAAGGACAATTTCACTATTTAGCATTCCAATTTGCTATCATCCACTAAACCCAAAGCTTTGTGAGGGTGCACTTTCAGGTTTAGAAATTTAGTGATGCTCTAATCATAATGGTTAATGTGCACACAGATTAAAGGATTTCATTGATGAATACCAAGGTACTAGGGAGAAAATGCCCTGTCTGGCCTGTGATTCCACACCGCAGTGTGTGATGTCTGTATTAATAGCATAATATCACAATTCTTCCATTACAGCAAATACTGCGTAATACCAGTGTGCTGGAGGCAAGGGGGACGGACACTGTGCAGGGAGGCTCCAAGGAAAGCTTTTCCTTCCTCTAGAGCATGAGTTCATTTCAAAAGCCAGGCTTTCAGAGGGCATAACATTGTTTGTGTGCAGCCAAACCATGAAGGATTTTCTTCTCAAACTAAATTCAGCACTTTTCTTCCCATCTAAAGAACTCTTTTCACATTTTCAGCAGATGAAGATCCTGTTTTTTAAGCACGTATAGGAGCAATGGCTTAACATGAAGTAGAGAACCTTGGCTTTTGTAATATCCATGCACTACTGGGATGTAGTTTATTAAATTTTCAAGTATTTGGGGATATATCTTCATTTTTAATTTTTATTTTATAATAAAACTGGATCCAGGTCCACCCATATTTCACATTTCTTTCTTCTTTTCTGTTTTGTTTTTTTTTTCTTTATGAACACACAGATTTACACCTATACGTATGTGTGTGTGTATATGTCTAAGGAATGTAGAAAGTCACATAAGTATGCCCATTAAGACTTTGAATGATTTTCTAACCTTTTTTTACGCTCATGAGTTCTCTTTCTAGTTTGAATTGAGATCGGTGTCTCATACACACATTATTTCAATATAAGTCACACAAGCTCATTCCTAAGATTTCACTCAGCAGTTTTCACAGAATGCATATGTATATAAGTAGACCTAGCATCAGGACAATGCTAGCACAAGCTGGCTATTGTATGCCATCCTTGTGAGGAAGTGAAATTGAACTCCTGGAAATAAACAGAGCAAGGCTGTCATCTGAAATAAACTATCTTATCAGACTAAAGTCAGTGCAGCTATGCTGATTTGAATCTTGTCCCCAGTTAAACAATCTCAGAGTTGTATTATTCTTCTTCTTCCTCTCTTCCATTCTGTCAATTATTTTTTCCTCTAACAAAATGATTAACAAAACTAGTGGAGAGACACAGGACACTGAAATAAGGCTCAGAAGCCACAGATGGTCTCTCTAGGTGGATTCTCCTCCATTACACACAGCTAGCCTAAGGTCACCTACTTTCCTCGAGATGTAAAAGCTGAGAGATGCTACATGGGAAGCAGAGAGCACACTGCAAATACCTGGAGAGAGGCTTGCTCACAGGCTCAGCAGCACATGCATGCACACACGTGCAGTCACCAGGGCAGAGAAGTAAATGCTGGCTCCAGAGCTTCCAAGCTGAGAACACATATCTGGGCAAACATAGGTTATTATGACTCTGGACAGCAAACCACAAAGGCATTCAAAGAATCACTACCACAACATTTTACAGAATATTATTACAACTGTCACCAGCAGCTCTGTCAGAAATCTGAAAATTGCAAAGGACAAAATTTAACTGCTGAGGAGCAGGGAATTCTCAAAAATGTTCTGGCAGTGTGCTGGCAGATAGCAAGAGTGAGAAAAATACTGGGTTTTGCTATTAACCATCCTGCAGATCACAGGGGGAGAACTATTGTCAGAATGATGTTACATTATCACCTATACCTCTTCCTTTATGCTTGTCCTTGCATCTTCATCAGTACTTTTATCCTGCTCTCCCTATATATCACACCACCTCTGGATTTGGGCTTGTTCCAAGGATTCACTGAAAGACAGTTCTTCGTCAAAATTTCTGACCTTTCTAGGGCTGAGTTTAGAAACAGGTTTGACTTTTATGAGAGAGAAAATTAATCAGAGCTGTGCTCATCTGGCCTTTACCTGTAGCAGCAGAACATCTCACAGTATTACTGACATAGTATAAAGTACCTGGTTGGACATGGCCTCTCATGCTGCTAAGAGATTTAGTCTGTGTATTTATATATTTTGGTGTAAAATAGCTGGTATTATGTATTGCTCCAGAATTTCCTTATGCAACATCAATTACCAGAGAAGTAGAGATTTGGACAGAAGGACCTGGGAGCTGGAGCTTCTGCAACTTAAGAAACTTTCATAGGAAATAATGTTGGGGCTGGAGCCTTTGGGATGTATTACAGGAGGGAGTGGAGCAGGGCTTTGTTGCAGAGGTGGATAGCTTGAATTTCAGCTCTCAGTCCCACAATCAAAGCAACTCTAAGGAACCTCCTTCAGTTGCTGCTTCATCCAAAAGCAACGCAACAGCATATGACCTAAAAGTTTCTGGTTAAATGGTTAGGGGTGAAGTGGTTAAGCACACGGATTGTCATTTTCACTAGAGTTCAGTGAAAGCAGATATATAGCATGATGTATTAGTTGAGAATATATTCAGGATCAGGATAGTGCTGCAGTTTCCCCACAGTGAACAAGGACATGTTAACACAGTTGGTCCCAATTACTCTCCATGTGAGAGCCTGCTAGTATGTGTGCAAAGTGTTGCTGGGCGTGTGTAAGCCTGTGCCAACAAAGCCTTACTGTCATCACGTATTTTGGGGACGGCTTCCCTGGAGTCTTGCACTTGAGCACAAACACAAGCTCCTGGAGGCTGAGGTGGGAGCACAGCCAGGTTCCATGCACCTCCTCTGCTCCTTGCCCTGAAGGGTAAAAGTTATCCTAGAAACATGTAAGGGAGTTATACCATTTTTTTACTTGTTGTGCCCGTCTCCCTTTAAAGCCAGCTATTTTTAACATGAAGAATTTGGTGACTTGCTTGTAACAGCTTGGGCACTGTGGAGTGGCATGGTGTGCAATTGTGAAATTGCTTTATTGTGAAAAAAACCTGCAGCTGGCACAGCCCAAGTGACGTGGCAATTGGTGTCAACCTGGAAAGTGGATTTCAGCATTGTCTCACTTGGGCCTGGGCACGCAATGCTGGACAGGACATTTTGTTATCTTTGGTAGTTGTTTGCTACCAGAATAAAATACAATTGTCTTTTTGTGGGAGTAAAAAATCCAGAGGGGGAATGACAACATGTCGTAAGAGGAGTACCTTTGATGCAACCTGAGGCCACTCTCCACTCAGAAGTGCAGATTGCCTCAGAGCCCATGCATGTAACAGTATAAGGCTAAGAAATGAACATAATGGAATTCCAACTCCTCAGTTGTACAGCACATTCCCTATTAGTGCTAATGGCATGTAGGATATTGCACATGAAGCCTGCCAATTTACCAAGATTGTCTGCTGCATGTCTGCTGTGAGAAATTCCATATCATGTGGAAATATGCTTATCTACGTGCTAGTAGGTTTGTAAGTGCTGCTTGGGTTTGGAACTCCTAAGGTGGCTCCAGCATACCTGGCTTAATGGGCTGGGAGCAGGAGAGTACTGGATAAGCTATGTATGAGGCATTTCTGCATCTCACCAGCTGATACCACCACAGTGTGTACGATACCAGTGTATGTGCTGAACAAAGCAATCTGCCATATCGAGTTCCTGCCTCTCTCAGTTCAGTTTTGTGACTGATTTTTGCCAAAAAGCTTAAGCCTGGGAGTATCCCGTTGGCTCTGTTTTGAACTCAGTGCGAACACACGCATGCTTGAAACTTTCCACACACTCTAAAGCCCAGCCTGGTGACCTCTGTGGGAATAACACCAGAGGGCTGATCTTTCAGCCACAGTGATATGCGTGCCTCACTCCCTGCGGCAGGTGGTTGCCTCACCAGTCTGTTTGCAGCTGCATTTTTTTCTGACCAGGGATGTTTGGCTTGCCCCTTTGCTCTCCTTTGCTTGGACAGCTTGGGTCACTTTTTGAGCTGCATTTAAGGCATGAAGTCAGAACTCTTTGGGAAATTTTCTTGCAGTCATCAAAGCTGTTTGGGACAAATCTGCATGAGTGACAAGCTGAATATGTAATGTCATTCAGATGCCCAAGGGGGATATGACCTCTTGAGGAAATCACAATGCTCCTGTGCTAGAAGTCTGTCTCTCAGTTTGATGGAAAACCTGGCTGATGGAGAGATGGCCTTTCAATGATATGTCTCACAGAACTGTTACAAGCTTGGTGAAGGCAGTCACTTTTACTGAAAGCCTGGAGGATTCTGCATGACTTACAGGTGTGTGCCATAGCTAACTGGAGGTGCATGCCATGTCCATGTAGCACTTCCTGCCTTCTCAGTGCCTCTTATTGCAGAGCTGCATCACAGCTGCCAGTCTAGGAGGGAAGGAGAGGGGACAACATGTAGGATGGGAATAATAAGATGTGAACTGATACTGACTGATACTGATTCTTTCCCATATGCATATTGTTGGACCTCTACTGCAGTGGAGGACAGTCATTTCTCTGGAGTCCTCAGACTCCTGTGGAATTCAGCAACCTTTAGCTAAGCCCATGTTTGTTTGCTACAATCACTTGCTTTAATAAGGTGAGTCAAATTGCTCCAGTTACCTGCCAATTTGAGACAGAGCTGGACTGGAGGAGAGGGTGTGGAGATTGCAGCAGGAGGGAGAAAGAAGGAATAGTCTTTGAAAGCCAGTAAATGCTACCACTTCTTTTAATTGCATAAAAGTCAAATGCTAAGCCATAAATGGTAGTGCAAGTGTAAGATTACTCAACAGCCCTGTTATTCAAATGCAGAATGCTGTATGAGGCAGATATAGAAAAGCTTAGTGCTAGAAAAGGCTCTTATCTTCATTTGTTAAACCACTCATGTGTTATGACAAGTCATCCCCAGCCGAACAAACGAAGATTAGTGCACCACCAGCAGCATTAAAAGGCATGATGCTGGGAACTGTAACAGCAGACCTAACTGGTCCCTGAGCATCGGAGAAGTGACACCTCCATTCAGCATCGGCTCAGACCCTTTTCTTGTGAAAGGTTTGAATTCCCTTGTCTGTCATGTACTGATGAATATTCAAAACACTCTTCTTGGTAGGGGAAATAGTTTCCCTGTCCCAGTGAGAGTGAAGAGACCTCTGCTGATTTCAGTATTCTTCAGATCAAGCTGTGGAGTGGCTAATAACACACACGGGGCATTAACATGAGACCCAGAAGGATGGCAGATATCACGGTTTCTGCTCATGTTTGGTAGCTCCTGATAAAGTTGAGGCATACTGAAGTGACTCCTCAAGGATGACTTGACATGAAGTGTCAGAAAATTGGCCTGGATGCTAATATCTAGAGTCGTTTTTGAAGTAAACTAGAATACATATTTGTGTGTAGGATTTTTTATTTGAAAAATTCAACATACGGAAACCACAATTGCTCCATGATAAGAAGGAAACAAAGATGAACAAAAAGAGCTATCAAAGGCATTGCATGTTGAAATCCATTTGAATGTTTATCTGCAGCAACATGTAAAAGTTGAATTCATGCAACCAAATTTAGGCAACTGAGAGAGTCATGTTGGGATTCTGGCCTCCTTGTATGCCACATAAGGTTGACAGAGAAACAGACAGGTCTGTGGGATTGTTTAATCCACCTCCTATGACTCATCCTGGGAAGTGACTAGCTCTTTCCTTGGTGGCAGAGGGAACCTCAGGGGCCTGGTTGCCTAACATGAGCACCTTTAGCAACACTGTTTGGCAGAGAAAATCTAGTCTAATGAAAAACACAACCCAATATTGTTGTTGAATTTCTGTTTAAATATATCAGCTTTGGGTGAGAATGCTGAGAGGCAGGAAAGTGAGAAGGTAGCAAACAGGATGATAAAGCTCTGTGCCCATGGTACATCATGAACCCTAGTTAGCACAGGGAAAAATGCAGTCCTAGCAGTCATTATGCTGCATGGATTTCCAAACTGATGAACAGAATGTGTGTAAATTAAATTAAAGTAGCCCTGCTACTGCAGCACAGCAACCTTCTCTATGCTGTCCGGCTGAGTGACAGCACTGTCACACAGCAGCATCTTTATGAAGATGGGATGGTGAGGATCCATTGTACCAACCCCAGTGCCTCTGTGGAAGCAAAGCGATTCCTTTGCCTTTCCTATAAGTTATCAGTGCAAGGGTCAAAGTACATCTGAGGAGGAAGC
Source organism: Coturnix japonica (assembly GCF_054131305.1). NCBI lineage: Eukaryota > Metazoa > Chordata > Aves > Galliformes > Phasianidae > Coturnix > Coturnix japonica. Next base: position 68,272,763 of record NC_140663.1, read on the forward strand.
AGTGCAAACCTGTTTCTAATTCAGGTAAGGAGTTCAGCTACAGAGTAAGGGGAGGTAACCCAGTCCCAATAACCCAGTCCCTAGAGCTGCTGAAGTCTGCTTGGCGCTTCCTAGCAGTCAGAATGAGTCACAGGGAGGGACACAGAGAGAAAGAAATGCCAGCTCAAATCTGGGAAGGTAGAGAGTGTGGGTGGAAAGCAAATACCATAGAAGAGCAGAGGGCTGTTGCATGAGTCAATAGAATCATATAGATACTAATACTTATCATAAATAGCAAAGCGGTTTTAGTGGCCGCAAGCTCTCAGAAAACAGTAAATGAAAATCTTTTCCTGTGGCTAGGAGGACCAAAGAGGAAGACGTGAGTGGAGGAAAAAGAGATAACAGGACTGTGAGCACAAGTGAAAGGGCATTGTGGAGTATGACATAATGGAACACGAATTAGCGGCAATTATGTGGCATGGACAATGAGATCAGATGATTAGCTTTTCCAGAAAGATGCTGTGTTGTTTTTCCTGGTAATCTCTTATTAAAAGGGTGCTAGAATGCATGAACAATACAAGAAAAATCCTTCTTATTCTAGTGGCTTTTCTTTCCATAGCTCTGTAAGTTTTGCACATAAAGCATTACGGGATACTTTTTTAACTACTTCATTTTAGTATTATGTTGCTTGCTTGCTTTGGTTTTCAGATGGCAATAAAAGCAAGGCTTATTTTTAGCTTTGAAGGTTGCTTGCGGGGAGCTCTGCCAACATGGAGATCAACATTTGCTACTTTTACTCTACAACATTTCCTCCAGCAAGGTCCTGTCCTTTGGGATGAAATAGCCTGTCAAAAATTGGTTTATTTATTCACAAAATGCACTGGGGGGTGAAGCAAATTAAAAACATTATAGAAAACTTACAAATTTTTTACTTTAGTAGCAGAACAGACATTGTGGAAGAAGAACTAGGAATGCATCATTGAAGACAAGGAAGCAATGCAGTGCTTACTATTACAGTTTACATAGAATGAAACTTAAACTTTGGGCATTGCCAATATACAGAAATGAGATATATATTTATTTACTTTGAGAAGGACAGATTGCTGTGAGTTTCAAATATCATAGAATCATAAAGTCATTAAGGTTGGAAAAGGGCCCTAAGATGATCTAGTCCAATCATCAACTCATCACCAGCATGGCCATGAAACCATGTCAGTCAGTGCTACATCTGTCCTTTTCTTGAACACCTCCAAGGATGGTGTCTCCACTACCTCCCCATCTCCAATGCCTTACTACTCCTTTGGAGAAGCCTTTTATCCTAACATCCATCCTGAATATATAATCGACAATGCTGGACTCCAAACCTTCTCTAGTAGCTCTATCCACAGGTTAAGTTAAACACTATTTAGAATGGATGGAAGGGTAAGAATCTGGGACACAGCTGTTATAGATTAATATTATGCATTCAAGACAATGTAAGGAGATTTTTTTTTTGAGAAATTATAGAAGTGACTGTTATGTATTTAGCTTGATATTGCAACTTTTCCTGTTCTATGACTGCATCAGTAATTGCGGATGAGACAGTTCAGAAGACTCTTAGGAAGAGGCTGCAGAAAAGGATGCTGTCCTGACCTTCATGAATGTTCATATGTTCATCTCATCATCTCTGTAGAGCTCCTGAACAGGAATTAGCAATTGGTGTAAGATTTTTTTTTATTTATTTATTTATTTTTTTTTTTAGTAGTAGATGTTTCCTGTATTTGGTTACTTGACTGGAATTCCCAGTATATGATTAGCTGAAGTGATGAGCAGTTGCAGCTGCAGAAGAGCAGCAGAAGTTGGGCTGTCCAGTATTACAAATCCAGAACAACTCTGAAGACTAATGTCGTAAGACTTGTACAACTGAACTACTCAGGTCAGCAAATACTTCATAGTTACATCTTATTAAAACTCAAAGGTGGGAAGAATCATATCTCCTCATCTCAAGGGGATAAATACCATCAAAGATTTTTCTATGATTTTCTCTTACTTCATATTGGTAAGCGCTATCCAAAAGCCAATGTGAAGCTCAGAATTAATATATGAAATGGAATCTGAAGCAGAAATAGATCTGGGGATGTGCACGGCGAGCAAGAACGCAAAACAGAGCAATTGCTCATCAAGAGAGTGCATCCATTCTGAGCACTAAATGGACAAGTGGGTGCTGAGGAATAAAACTTCACCTTGCCACGAACACAGAAAACTGCTGGATTAAAGTTTCTTGGGCAGTCCTCATTCTTGCACTTCATTCATTTCAACTCTTGTCTTGAAACTGTTAGTTTAGAACCACTCTCTCTTAATTAGTGTTATATGTGCTTAAAGGTTAATTTAGAAGGACTTATGGAATGACCTAGGACATGAAAGCTGGGTGTAGTTATTTTTCATACTCTTCCCCCCCACACACACACCTCCATTTTAGGACAACACAGCTTTTCTCACTTGATTTTCTGAGGCTTCCTCTATGACATAATATATTGGATCACTCAGTTTTACATTAACAAGTTACTTGAATCCAATTAAATTCTAGCATTTAACGGTTTGGAGTTTTATAGACATTTCCCAGTTTCATCCCTTGTATTACTCTAATGACTTTGGTATTTGGCTTATTGCATCCCTTTCATTTAGCAAGGTTAATCCTGCTAGCTTTTCTCACAATGAAGAGACGCATAGACATGGCCTACTACACTGGGCTCCTTTGTATCAACAACTCAGTAAATGAAGAGATATATCTGGGTGCCTTTGCAGGGCTAAAAAGAACTACTTTGTGTCTTGCATAAGAAACAGCAGCATTCACAGGGCTAATTACAACTTGGTCACATAGCTGATGGAAAACCACTAAGTGATGATTTCATGCTGCAGTTCGTTGAAGACTGAACTATACCTATAAGCTCTTGATTCAATCCTTCATAACTCTGATTTCTAGATAGAGTCATTATAACACAGTGTAATTTCTACAGTTGATTACATTACTGAGAAAGTATAAGCTGAGCCCAGCCCTTTGTTGGAAAAGGAAAGCAGAGTGCATGTCTGGGTGCGTGTGCGTAAGTTGCATGTGCATGTGTGCAGGCATGTTCAGGTGTGTTGTAAAGGTGGAGTTAACTACTATTTAGAAAAAGATAATACAAACCCGGGCATTTCTTCATTTCTTTTGAAGAAAAAACTTGTGAGAGCATTGCTGCCAAAACGTCTTTGCTGCATAAGGGCAGGGAGAAAGAAGAATGATGGCAGCAGAAGAAGGGTATTATGGAATACCTCTTAGCAGAAGAGTGATGGTTGCAACCCTTGGGATGATGCCCAAGGGTTGTGGCTTAATTTGCAGAGCGCACGCTGCAGTACTCTCATGGCATTTCAAAATCCAAGGAGATGTGGCAGCCAGGAAGAACTCAGCAATGGGAAGCTGTAGGTTAATTTAACTATCCCACCATTCAGCTACCCAGAGGAAAGCAATGAGATTGGCTTGTAAAGAAAGAGAAGACAACTGTATCTTAAAATGCTACTATCATGATAGAGCAGAATTAAATTCCATGCTGGTGGTGTATGTTTTCTCTTCGGCTGTCATTTGCTATTCTGTGGCAAATGCTTAAGTGTGAATCAATGATGAGAAGAAGGTTCAGGTTTTTGGAACAGTTAATGTTATCACAGGAGTCACTCAAGCAAATCACCAGGGAGGGGAATGGACCATTCACCTTTGCAGGTCCCCATATAAAGCCTGGATCCTTTCTGACACATGCTTTAGTCTTGTGTTTCTCAAGTTAGTAGTTCACGACCTTTTTGAAAGTCAAATGAGTGTTCAGGTGGCATTACAAAGTTTTAGGAGGCAAAGTGAAGTTGCTGGGTTTCTCCAAGGCAGAGGAGTGAGAGGCAGCTGCAGTTGCCGACTGCCATAGTTGCACTAGCCAGGGCAATATGCAGGAGCTCAGCTCATCCAAATTGTAGGGTCTTGCAGAGAACTAGGGATGTAAAGACAGCAGAGAAGAGGTGTATTACTGCTAAGTGGGGAGTCAACAGAGTCAACATTAACAAACCACAAAACTTCTGCTCTAGTTATACTTGGGTTAGATCTATGATAAGATTTTGGCATATAATTTAGCCAGTATGTCCTCCTTTACTGAGACTCTGTCCTTTCCTGGATGTGGCAGAGAACCTGACCACTGATGATTAGAAAAAAGTCTCAGGTTCTCAGTGCCTTCTTTATATCTGTCTTTAAAAGTCAGACTGATTATCCTCAGGGTTCTCTACCCCACTTACCTGGAAGCCTAGTATGGGAGACAGAATAAACACCCGATAATTCCAGTGGAAACAGAGACCTCCTACTCCTCCTGAGCTGTCACTAGAGCATGGGGCCAGACAAGATCCAACAGAGAGTGCAGAGGGAGATGGTGGATGTGATTTCCAAGCCGCTTTCCACTATCAATCAGTGTTCCTGGTCAATTGGAGAGGTCCCAGAGTATTGGAGGCTTGCCAGTGTGACTCCCATCTACAAGAAGGAGGATCTAGGGAGCCACAGGCACATCAGCATGACCTCAGTGCCAGGAAAGGTTATGAAGCAGATCATCTTGAGGGAGATCACACAGAATTTGCAGGGCAGCTGGGGGGATCAGGCACAGACAGCATGGGTTCGTGAAAGTCAGGTCCTGCCTGACCAAGCTGATTTCTTTCTACAATCAAGTGACCTGCCAGGTGGATGAGGGAAAGGCTACTGACGTAGTCCACCTAGACTTCAGCAAAACCTTTGACACTGTCTCCTACAGTATTCTCTAGGGGAAACTGGCAGCCTGTGGCTTGGGCAGATACAATCTTTGCTGGGTAAACACTGGCTAGATAGCTGGGCCCAGAGAATGGTGGTGAATGGAGTTAAATGCAGCTGGTGACTGGTCACGAGCTGAGGCTGCATCTCATGTACTGTGTTCAGTTTTGCATTCCTCACTACAAGAAAGACATCAAAGCTCTGGAGTAATCCAGAAAAGGACAACAAAGCTAGTGAGGAGCCTGGAACACAAGTCTTATGAGGAGTGGCTGATGGAACTTTGTTTATTGGAGGAGTCTCAGGGGAGACCTTACTGCTCTCTACAACTTCCTGAAGGGAGGTTGTGACAAGGTGGGAATCAGCTTCTTCTCCCTCATAAGCAGTGATAGGACTAGAGGGAATAGCCTCAAGTTGCACCAGTGGAGATTCAAGTTGGACATTAGGAAAAATTTCTCTGAAAGAGTGGCCAGGTGCTGGAATGGGCTGCCCAGGGATGCAGAGGAGTTTCCATCCCTGGAGGTGTTCAGGAAACGTTTAGATGTTGTACTAAAGGATATGGTTTAGTGGGGAAATGTTGGTGTTGGGTGGATGTTTGTACTAGAAGACCTTGGAGGTCTTTTTCAATCTTGTTGATTCTATGATTCTATCATTCCTTGACTTCAGCAAGAGATAATCAATAAACGGGATAATAGTTATTTTAATGTTAATGTTAGTCTGTTCAACATAGTCAAACTTAAATATGGTCCCTAAGAGGGTTTTGCTGAGCATCTGAAGGAGACATTTAAGATTTGCTATACCTATATGGAGGTACATTCATATACCTTTTCTGTAGCTGGAAAGCACTGACATATCTCTGAACAGAGTGAAGAGGATGGCTTGTTTTAGAACTACTTTGGTAATAACATCAACTTATCTAGGAAAAAGACTTATGGGCAGCTAGGAAAACAAAACTATCCCATTGTTCTCTCAAACAAATGAATATCAGCAACAACAGCAAATATGTATATATATATATATATCAGGGTAGTTAAAGAGAGAAAAGGATAGTTTGAAAGCCAGAGAAAAGCACTAAACATGTTGGGACTTTAATTTTTAATGTCTCTCTTCTTTGCTGTCTGCTTGTTACTGGTAGTAAGTATGTGGGAGTCAGTTTAATTCTAAATATTTTTTTAACCAAATGAATACCTAGTATTGAGTCCTTACTGTGACAAAGATTACATGAATGGGCAAGTTACTGTCCTGGCTCACATGTCTAGGAAGGTAAAATGAAGGTAACGAAGCATGAATGAAGCACAAGGCAATGAAGTCTCCTGTCCAAAGATACATGAGTCAGAGCCAAGAGTAGGAGAAGATTGTTCTTTTGATCCAGTGTCCCAGCCACTGCAGAAGTTATTCTCCACCTCTCATTAATGGACTTTCTACGTCAGTATGTCAGCAAGGAAAACAAGCCCAACCTCTCAATATCCTGCACCTATCTGATGCCTACCTCCTTGGAGCTCAGGCTCCTCTGTTCATATCTAGATATCAGCTCACTACCTGTGTTAGCTTGTCTTAAGGTCTCCTGCTATTATCCACCCTGTTACATGTGCATTTCATGGTACAACAGATTACAACAGACACTTTATGAGTCTATGACTCCAGAGGAGAATGTCCTAGATTTTCATTTCAAATTCTAAACATATTCAAATTCTAAACTTAATGAAGTGTCTAGCAGCTGCTTTTTTTGAGGAATGTTCTTTATAGGAGTACATCCACTTCTTGTGTGGGGTTTTGATTCTTTCTTTCACATTGTACTGTAACAACTGGACTCTTCAACTCCAAGAAAAGAGAAGGTAATTCCATAATTCTCAAAAAACACTCAGAAAACAAATAAGAGTTAACTTGACAAAGATACTGCATCAGAAAAATTTCATTCCATTAAGGTGGTAGGGAGACGTGTGAGATATTCTAGAGTGACAACAAAAAGCTTTTCCATTAAGACTCATTATAAGCTTTGTGAAGTGATTAATTGCCACACTTAAATTCAAAAAAAGTTTTTTGCTTATTTCTGTGTTTGAGTATTCACATTTCGAGTCATACTATTTCTCATCTGATGCTAAGAATTTTTGACGCCCTATTTTTAACACCTTAGACTTTTCTTCACATAGGAGAGGTTCAAAGACAATGCAGTCTGCTTGTAGAGTCTCACTGTTCTTAGAGGATCTTAGAGGATCTTAAGAGGTTCTTAGCTGGATCCTACCAGCAGCCCATACTGAATCTGAAAAGGTCATGGAAAATAATTGTAGCCAGGATAAGCATAGACCTGCTGCAGAAACATTGAAATCCTTAAAAAAATTGCTGTAGAGAAATTGCAACTTAGGTTTCCTCGTACAGGAACTGCAAGATCTTTAGAGGAGCTTATTTATTTATTTATTTATTTAGTAATCTCTACCAGTGCCATGTTGCAATTTGGCTAATTTTACATAACACTACTTGTAATTTAACACAGGCCAGGACAACTGTAATTTTGCAAGTCAACAATTAACAACCAACCCCAGAGATCTCAGACACTGGAAGGTAGTCTGGAGATAGAAGTGAAATAAAAGCCACACAAAAATTTACTGAGCTGCTGAGTATGGCATATTAATTCTGTGTGAGTTCACAAAATTAAGTGAAGCACACTTAATATTAGTGGCTTCTTTAGTGGGTAGGTTGTTTCAAAAGTTCTGTGTCCTATTCATTTATGTGGAAAATGCAATGGATAAAAAGAGCACAATAGGACTTTTTGGTAGAGCAAAGTCTCAGCTACAAAACACTATTTTTCAACATAGTCACTGTTGTTTGCTATGCATTTTAGCAAGTGATGAACAAGAGCCTGCATGTAATTCTCATAAAAATCTGCACCAATGGAAGTGATCCCCTGTTTCACAGCTGTTATGATGGTGTTGTTGCTAGGAAGAAGTACATGCCGTCCGTCTTTCATTGTTCTGAAAAGATGAAGGTCAGAAAGTTCCAAATACAGACTATGTGATGGATGTGGAAGGACAGTCCAGGCAAGACTGGCAATGTGCTCTTAGGTCTTCAAACTGGTATAGGGCCTGGCACTAAGGTGATGGAAGAGTAAGACTATCTTCGTCTCTGTCCTGACTCCGCAAATTTGAGCCTTTAGCTTAGTCAGCATCACTGTGTGGCAGTCAGTGTAGATGGTTTGTCTGGATTCCAGGAAATCCATAAATATCACCTTTTTTCCTATCCCTAAAGACAGTGCACATTGAGCCTCATTAGTTCAGTGGGTTTGGACAAATTTATATATGGTGCTCTTTCTGTTTCAATGAGCATTTTTAGGACCCACCTTGCCCAAACCATGTGATATTTCAGTGTTGCCACCATCATTTCTAATACACTGAAACCAATATTCAGATTCATACACAGTTCCCTTGTTGTAATCCACCAGTTCACGTGGATGAGCTGAAGAGATGCTTTTCATTATGTGATGTGACTGCTGTGAATGGCCATTCAGAATGCGGCTTGTCTTTCACATCTCTGTTGCCACTGCTGAACGCACCACCTACCACCTTACTATGCTCACATCCACTGCTTGATTTCCATGGGCATTCAGCAAGCATCAGTGAATATCAGGGGTTGCCACTATTTCTATATACTTCAATGACACACCTTTGCTTCATATGCACTTCCATGTCAGACACCACTTTGACAGCCTGCCCCTCTGATGCGCTATGTTGCATGGCAACAAAACATAAAAGAATATTGGTGGGACTTCATCCTCTGCTGCTATACATCCAACACCCACATCTGATCTTGTGGACCAACATAATAAAGTAGTAGGCATTACTTTCAAAGAAGCCCTTGTGTTTGGAGCAGTTTTAAACCCATGAAGATGTAAGAATATTGCAAAGGAGAAGTGACCAGGAATACAAATTGCTAGTGGCAAATATAACACAGTTACTTGTTTTCATACAATTTCTTCAGATCATGATAAAAGAAGAAATTTTGAATGATATGAGTTTGACCAGCCTTGGAATTATTTCCAGCAGCCTAGGATACCACAGCTGTCATTGTTCACCATTGCCTAGTCAACTGTTCCTATGTAGAATTCAAGAACTGAATGATTATAGGATGTGAACTATCTTTCACTTGAAGAATTTTTTCTGAGGCACTGAACTCTGCAGTCACTGTGGAGTGAATTAAAGGAGGGAGTTTCTCAGTTTTGAGAAACTTATCAAAAGAAAAGTGCCATATATGTATATTTTTCTCCTTTCACTCTTATTCACACAAATACACACACACACACATACACACACAAAATAATTAAGAAAACTATATCTTGGAAGAGCTGGAGGAGGAGCCATCAGGCGAACATCCATTATTGAATTATCACTGATTTTTTTTTTTTTAATCTTAGTTTGTAGAGTTTTATTTTTCTTTGCAATCTCTTCTTTGTCGTGCTGAGTCACATGAGGTCAGCTCACTCAATCATCTCTGCCTTAATGTACATCCTTTTACTGTGTTCGCTTATTCCAGCTGTTGCTATAAGCAGGCCCTGCTTATCTTGGGTCCACTAGTGAATGAGCAGTCCCAACACATGCAGCTTCTTCAGACCAGACCGTGGCCCCTTCTGCTGTCATTACAGTTCTTAGTCTTCTGGCTAGATCTCCGCATGCTGCTGTTACAGCTGTGGCTACTTTATACACATAGGTGATAACCTATAGGTTAGTATTAGGTCTAGGAAAACTCTTTCCCCAAGACTTCCTTTCTTCTCTGGTCTTTCCTGTTTCAATACTGTATGATACTTGCATTTCAGTCAGGGCATGAAGTTGGCTTCAGTCAGTAAAAGTAACCATAGTGGGCTGCAATATCTTAAGACCTCACATGACAGACCATCTTATTTGTCTTTTGGCTTAAGAATGACTGGTTCTCTGTGTCATGGGAGACATTTCACATTCTTGATGAACTTTTCTATGTGTTAGTTTTATGCAGTGATACTGTAGATGGAGGACATACTGTCCAACGCAGGGCAGAATTCCCTTTACCAGGAAGTTCAATTTCAGTGCTTATGTCTTTCACTGTAGTAGCACAAATGTGGTTTTGCACCAAATAACCAAATTGACTAGAGGAATAATTGTGATATTAATGGTACAAGAAAGTTCTGCGGTGTGAAAAGAATTATAATGTCAATCTTCCCTCTTGAATTCTCCAGCACTGTGAATCAAATATTCTTTTTTCCTATTAGCATTCCAGGAAGAGTCATAATCTGCTTCCATGTAGTATGGATTTATTCACTGCCATTTCTAGAAAGCTCTGAGATCCTTAAAGTACTCAATTTACATGCAAAAGCAATAAGCCTATTTCACAAGTATGGCCATGCCGTAACCCAGCTGTTTTGTCACCTGTGGTGAGAGGTTATAGACAAAATCCATCCTGGCATCACTTCACTTCTCCAGTAAGAGGCCATCCTATACAAAATCATACACCTTTTCTCTCTGAGTTAGAAGTCTATCCATCTACTCAATGTATATGCTGTACATAAGTAAGTCATGAACATACATTTATGCCCATCTTGAAAGAGTCGCAGAACAGCTGCAGGCCTTCGACGTGTGCTCAGGGTCACATTCTTGGGCATGTCCTGGAGTGAAACACCAAACGATATCTAAAATCCTAAGTAGAATTATTCAGTTCTCAAGTAGGAAATATCAACCATTTAGCAGTAGGCTGCATCCCACTTATTCAAGTACTCAGTAGGTTTCTTGCATTGAGTTTTGCTGTAATAAAAATCTACACTGGTCCTTGTGCAAACCAAAAACTGAAAAGCTGTTCTGGTAGAAAATTTTGCAATATGTAGCTAATACTTGCAGGAATTTTATGCAGACAAATTATCTGATTTTTCGTCAGTTGTCTGATTCCAAAAAACACCAGAGAGTTTTTAACACCACAAGAGATCAAGCCCTCTGTTTCATCTCCGGGAGGAAACATCAAAATGTAGTACATGCGTCATCGTCTATCACCATCTATTTCCACTGTGAATGAGACATTTGGTATCTCCAGAGAAACTGGATTTGGGGTTTGCATAAGATTGCATTGTTTTGTTCTACAACAAAGACGTTGATTTTTGTTAGCTTTTGGGAGTTGGTTTGTGATGTTTGGATTGTATTATCAGATAAGTCACCATATGGGTTTGTTATCAGATCCTTCATGAAGCTATAGTTTTCCCAACACTAAACAAAACATAAAAAAAAAAAGGGGGGGGGGGATTATTTTCTTACTCTTGTGGTTATGTAAGGCAGAAAGAATGCTGTGAATTTTTCTTTTTTCTTCTTGGTTGACAGGAAGTTTTGAAGCATAACAAGCAAGGGAGGTCTGAAGTATGCTTTAAGACATGGCATTAAGGTATTATTTTATAATACCTTTTTTGTGAAAGCATTCACAACCTTCTCTTTTGTTTGTTAAAGTTACTTGCTGAACAAATATGAATGACATTTACACACTGCAACTAGTTTTGCTTTTTAAATGAAAATTAATACAGTGTTCTGTATTTTTTAGAACACATCAGAGGCCAGAACAAAAGCAAAGAACCTGGAAAGCACTAACCACCCCCAGGAAGAGGCTTGGGAGGATGAATTTTATGGCTTTTGAATAGCAAGAACTTTTCTGGGTGTCTGTGGGGTGGGCTTCCCCACACAGAAGGGCAGTTTGTGTCTCATGGTCAAATTTTCAAAATAAGTGAGATTTCTGTTGACCCTCCAAATGGGTGGCCAACTCATCAGAAAGAATTGTCTGTCAACTGAGTAGATTTGTGACAGGGGTGAGTGGTCCTACTTACGGACTGAACCCATGACCTCCTAATCCGATCTTATATGTAGTGCCTGCTAGACTGTTCAATGGTCATTAGACCTGGGTGAACAATTTGGACAAAAAACCGAGCCATTCTGGGAATTAAAAATCCGAAGAAACCAAAGCTCAGCTCTCAAAATTTTGGCTATCATCTTCCATGTAATTCTGTATTTCACTGATATATTGCCTGTGCTACATGTTTACTGTGCTACAGTAAATTTTCATCCTGGATCCAAGAGGATAATCTTGGAAATTTTGAGCATATGGTACAATTCTTTTATATGTGAGCCAGATAAACTGGTGTTTAAGGATTCACTTTGATGCAATAACGTAACAGTAATCCAGTAAAATCAGGCAGTTTGAAATTTACTGGGAATGAAATGCCCAGAATATGAATTTAAAAATGTAAACACCAGTTTAAATCTAGAGCTGCATATTTAATGTGGTATCGGATAGAAAGTTTTATCCCATATCATATAGAATTCCATAAATTATAGTAAATTCAGAAGCATCTGATTATTTGGACTCTTAACTGGTAGGGCCCCTTGAGCAGATGGGCTGGCCTAAAAACAGAGACTACTTTTCAACCTGAAATTGAAATACATTTTTTCGCCAATGTATGTCCTCCCTTAAAAAAAGAAAAAAGAAAAAGAAAAAGAAAGAAAGATAAAGAACTATGCAACTATACCTCTTTGGGTTGTGTAAATCATTCTGTCTCCAGCATTTGTGGTCTTGGAACACCACAGGAACCTTTCATTGTACACTTACAGTGAGCAGCTTTGCACACTGCTGTACAAAAGCATCCCAGTATAGGGGAGTGTTCTGGCACGTGTACTTAGAGATCTTCTGATGCATGGGTTATTTTGATGCACTCAAAGGCAAGTATATGCTTCTTCGGCAAGAACTGGCCTGATTCCTCAGGCAAAGGCATGTCATATAATCTGAATGCCCACTGAGAGAAACTGTGCATGCAGGTTGCAGATTTCACATCTAAGAACATGCTTTCCTTGGCTACAATCATAACTGTTTTTAACTAACCTTCCCCTCTGTGTAAAGGTTAAATCCATAGGTCTTAATGTTATTTAACTTGTGTGACTTCAGGAAAATGTAATAATTTCACAGAGTTTAAAGTGTTGTATGATGTTAATACCAGTTGAAATTTTTCTGTTCTAGAACAGTTAAATGTAGTATAGACAGAAAAGTTAGGTTTCTCCATCAATTTCTGTTACAGTTCAAGGTAAAAGTGCTTAAAAAAATAAATCACAAAAAACAGTGGCAAAAGAATGACCACATTGGAGGAAAAAGAACAAAAGAGTAAATATTTGTTATCAGGGAAGGTGTTTCCAGGAGAGCAAGGCTAGTGGAAGTTGAAGACCAGGGTGCGATGCAGAGATTGCTCTTACACCATGCTGGGCCCTTGCTGGGAGTTTTTGGCATTGCTCACCCTAACCTGGTTGCTGACTGACTGGTTGCATTTGCTAAGCTGTCTGCCTAAATGTTCTGCAGATTGCACATGCTGTATTTCTGTGTGGCTCTTGTAGTACAGCCTCTGCTGGCTCAGCTGCGAATCCCAAACAATTTGATTTTCATTTATCTGCTTAAATAAGTTCATTCAGTAATTCATGGTCATAAAAGAATAAAAGAACTGTTTCAAATCATTAGATTTAGAAGAGAGCTAGAACAAAAAAAAAAAAACCAACAAAAACAAAAACCAAAAAACAAACAAACAAAAAAAAACCCAACATTCAAAATGTAGTAGAAAGAGGCAGATTCAAAGATCATCAGAATTTCTCTTTGCATCATCATCAGTGGGCGTGAGATGCAGAGAATGCAGACCTGCTTTGTAAGAGTGCTTTTGCTTAAAATTGTGATGGTAAAGAAGGCTGCAAATAACTGTTGGGAAATAAAGGCGAAAAAGTAGACTTGGAAGAGAAAAAGCAAGATTAATGTACTAATGGGCTATTAATTGTTTTACAGGAGCAATTTTGTTTGATATTTGCTTGAAAACATGTTGTAATCCTTTTCTCTCTCTTTTTGAACACAATTATTTTTTAAAAACCTACCTAATGCAGTGTTTCCACACCCTGCATTTCTTAATACAAAGCTGCTGTTGCTTAGATTCATTTTGGAAAATTTGGTGCTTACTCAAGTGTTTACTCATGGACGTTTACTGATGTATTTACTTCACCTGACTTGCAGTTTAATAGCAAATTTCCAGTTATGGGATGAAATGACAAGGAAAGCATGAAGGGTGACAAATAGATTGGTCTCAACAGACCCTTCTTTAAGTCTAAGCTCTTCAAGATCTTGTCTGGGCTGTGCAGTCTGAAAGGGACTTCCATAGCGCCTGTGTCTCAAGAGTGTGCTTATGTTGCAGGCAGCCTAGCAAGGTTTAAAGCCACCTATATGGCTACAGCAAAACCTGTTGGTTGCCAAACCTGTTCAGGGAGAAGGACAAGCACCTGGGCAATCAGCTCATGCCTATCTCTGCAGTACTGTGTTAGTATTGCAACTTTGTAAGGTAGTCTAATTGCTGACTGAATATGTCTGCATCCTCCTGGTGATGGCGCAGGTGTAGCCTCATCTGAGAGGAGGGTTAACTGTGTAACTGCATCCCTATAACAAATTTCATTTGTAACTGAGCAAACTACTGTTTCCATTAGTTTGTGCCTACATAATATTTTGTGGGCTCTCTTTTCAGTTTGTCCCAACCTTTCACTGAGTAACATGACATGGGATTTTGATCGCTGGTAGCACTATGACAGTACCAATGAGAATGTTCATGGTGCTCTCTAAACTGATAGAAAAATACCAGTAACAAAATATCTTGACTCCTAATGTGGAGTTCTGGAAATGAACTGATGTGGTTTGTTGGTCTGAAAAAGGCAAACCATATCTCCCTTCATGTCAGACTTGGCAAGAAAATGATTTATGTTTCTGGGATGCCATACTTATTTCCCATTTATTTTCTACATTCTGGAAACTACACAAGTGTGTTTATTATACATGAGTATACACCAACTAGTGTAATTTGAGGGAAGTGGTGAAAGTGGACCAGTGATGAAGAAGAAGAATAAGGATGAAAGCTTTGCAACTGGGAATGTGTCAAAAGGCAAGTGATCTTCCTGGCACATCTGGGCTCATGTCAAAGGGCCCAGTCCTCTCACCTGCTTCCTATGTCTTGCACACTTACACAGGAGAGGCTGCTTTTTCCTGACCATTCTGTCACCTCAAAGATTAATTGATCTTACAGAAACACTGAAAAAAGACCTCATGCTTCTCATTTCTGTACAAGCAGACATTGCTTTAAGTAGCAGTTGTCTTAATTTAAGTGACATAAAGACAGCAGAAGCTGCCACTGTTGTGAGCAATGCACTGCAGCTGTAGAAATGTGCCAATAGGTAAACCAAACAGCACCAAGCATTTGAGGTTTTGGATTTAATTTTGTCTGCAGATGTCACTCAATTTGATATTCCACTATCTCGTGGCTCTAGTAAATAGTCACCACCATAAAAATGATGCTGAGGAAAGAAAACAAACAGATGAATAATGACTTAAATTATTTGGTGTATTCATGAATCACATGTAATGCCACTGACAAAGTGAATGTAATATTTTTCTCTTTGGCTGCTAATTCAAGACCAAACAGACTGCTTGATTTGTCAGTGCAGAAATAGCAACCTCCAGTGGTCACTTGGTCCAAATTACACATTATGCATGGGGTCAATATGACTTCTTCCCTTTCCTGACTTGAAAAGACCTCTGAGTCTACTGTACATGGCTTTTTTTTTTGGCTGGAGTTTAAAGCCACATGCATGTTTTCATTTCTATGTTTAATAGACACTGTCTTAAAATTAACATAGAAGACTTAATTTTCTGATGGAATTACTCATTAGTAAATATTCAGAATTAATTCTCCTTGACTGCCCATATCTTGGCCAGCAGAAATGAATTCCCACTTGCACTGTCAGAACAGTAAAGCCAGATTATATCCATCTGGGAAGCAGACAGTTTCCATTCCTGTAGATCCATTATTACTTGCTTTCCTCTTTCAATTTGTCCGTCATGTCCATGGAAGCCCTGTGCATATGAAGACAACGACAACAACAACAATATATATATATAAATCTATCTATCTATCTATCTATCTATCTATCTATCTATCTATCTATCTATCTATAAATTATATAAAACTATACATTATAAATAAAATACATTTGAATTTTAAATGGAAAATATAACAAAACTCAATTTTTAGAAGATTTTACCAATGCTCCATCTTTGATATTTAAAAGCATGCATGCATATCTGCTATTAAATAAGCGACAATTTAGAGAGAAATAGACAGGTGGAATATATGTTTCTGTTCACTGGAAATATTCTACAGGGGTTTCTAAGCCACACAATATCTAACATACATCCACCAGATCACATATTAAGTAGGGTATGGCCTTTCCAAGTATTGGACTTTTCCTGAATGGCTTCATTTTTCTCTCCCCCTTATAACTGTTTCATAGGGAAGAGCAGTCTGCTGAACTTTGGACAAAGCCAAAATATGCATTTAGTTGGACTTAATTTAGGCTTGGAGTTGACAGTTTGGCAAATGTCCATATCTATGTGTATGTCATATGCAGTGTACACAATATATTTGTCCTTATTTTCTATACAAAGAATATATTCTATACAACAAAAGCATGGAATTTTACATCTTGAAACATGATTTTTAAATTTTTCTGTAACACCAAATAATTTCTGTGTAGACATATGAAATGTGTGGCTTATCTCTTCCAGCCGTTTTGGTGTTTAAGTTGTATTCCCCCAGAGTGGGACTGCAATATCCCACCACAGTTATGCTGCAAGGTAATTTTTTTCCTCTGTGGTGAATCACTATTCAGCAAACAACTCTGTAACTTTGTTAAATATCAGCATGATTCTTTCTAGTTCTAAAGGAAAACAGAAATGGGGTGGAAGGCAAATAATAGCATTTGACATCCGTACCAACAGCAAATGCTCAGCAGGCAGCCTGGCATTCAGAAATGTACATTTTTGTTATTGATGGGAGTAGTTGCTTGGTACTTTGCTGGGCATAATTCATGTGTGGATGCTGATAATGACAGAGTAGGACCTGTTAACTGTGTGCTTATACAGCCAAAAGATGAAACCAGAAGTGTTTCAGTGTGATTTTTACATCTGACAAGGTCGTGGATTTTCAAAGAAGTCAAATCACTTTATATCAACACCATTTTTTTATTAAACTTACTCAGATAAGTTCAGTTACACCGCATGTGTCACCACCTTCACCACTGTGAAGACCAAAGCAGGGATATCCCATATCTCTCGAATGGATCCACATGTGCCAGGAGAGCTGCTGCCTTCCTGCATCTTGCTCAGACCTATCAGCTTACTCTGGCTTAGCAAATCAAATACTTTTCCAAACCCAAATTGCTTTGGAATCAATGTTTCCTGTACTTCAAATACTTTTGCATTCTATTTTAATATTGATTTTTATACATGCAAGATGTGAATATTTTTCTCCACCTAATGAGATGCCCCTAGAATAAAGAAAATGTAGAACAAAAAAAGAACATGCTTGTAATGTAGTAGTTTGCCATGCAGCTACTGCAAGAGTGTGGAAATGTCCCATTTGTCAGCATGATTTGTCTGCTAGGTGATTTATCTTGGTGTAAACATTATCTCACAGAGGTTCGTGTGGAGGAATGGCTCCTAGATTAGTATATGGCAACTGAAGAGTACCACATCCTAGAGATCACCAGGACTTCCTATCAGAAAGCCCTGCTTTGGATCGAATATTCAGGTTGCTCTGTTTTAAACATAAGTGAAAAAAAATGGGAAATAAAGTAATAAATTTTTATTTTTAAGAACTTTAAGGCCTTTTGGAGAAGATATTTCAACTTATTTATAAGGCCTGATTTCTCTTGAAATTGAAATTTGTGGCTAATGCACCCTGAAAATGTTGGCCGCATGTATAATGGAATAATGGTCTTAAAGAAATCGAATACAAGCAAACTAGAAGTGTAACAGATCTTTAAGATTACCTGTTATATATCAAGAGTTGCCTCATTGACTGCTGAGTAAAAGATTATTACAGTGAACAATCCACATGCCAAATAAACTATCAGATCAGGATGTCATCATAGATATAATTATCAGGAGATAACACTCCTGATATACTTGTCAGAAATAGATGCTCGTGCTTTCTCTTGCTCTGGCTTGATTTAATTAACCAAAATCTGGTAGTGGGTGATGATCAGGTCTCTAGCCACTCCCAGCCATCCCATCCTGGTGTAGTACTACTTAGATGAGAAGTAGATGCAGAGCCTTCAGTTTGAGCTTCAGCTATCTTGCTGTCATGTATGAAGATATAATGTGGATCCTTGTTTCCACTGCTCACTATACCTTCATCCTGAGGTACATTCTACCTTTCTGCTAGCTGTTTCTCAGGCTTGCCTATCCTACCACTTTCATTCTGGAGCATGTCAGCAACCACACTAAGTGATCTGGAAGTCTATTTCTTGGGTGACCTCCTCAGAGATGTCACCCCTTTTCATTTAATTTGAATGATCTCCTTGCTGTCAACATCCCACATGTCTAAAGGCTTGGAGATTCAGTGGGAATGCGTGCACCATGGGACGGTACCAAGTAGGCCTGTTTGATTTCCATTTGAATAACACAGCACTGAAGAATGATTTCCTAAGGCCTGCTGTGGAAAACAAAATTGAAAGCATAAACATATGCAGATGGAATTCAGAGCCCGGAACGCTTCTGCCAATTCTTACAACTTATGCATGCTCAAAATATTTACTTAGGAATTCTTAATTAAGTAAGCCATTCAGTAGTGGTGTACTGTTTCAGGTATGTCACAGTGTCGCTGCAAAATATGCCAGTGGTTCCTCCTCTAACAAAGATCCCATTATAGAACTTGTTATCAGGCTCGGTGGGGTAAGTTTTCAGTACAGTGCACCTAGGTCTAAGCTGTGCAGCTCCTCTTCTGTCAATGGGGTTTGTGTGGATAAATCCTTGCATTCCTCACTGAAAAAGAGCTCCTGCAAGCTAAGGTGAATATCAGGTAGCGTGGCCAGGGCTGACATCAGGGTAACCCTACACATGCAGCGGGGCTGTCATGGGGCTCGTGGGGAAATGTGCACAGCTCTGCTCTGCGGCCAGGAATAGGAGCGAGTAGAAATGTCAGAGGAGAAGGTATGGCTCTTGAATTCAGTCAGGGCCTGTAGCAAGGTGTTATTTGTACAGGGAGCAAGGATTAACAGAGAAAAATTTCAGTGTAGGTTTTTGTTTTTTTTTTTTTTAATTTTTTTTTTTTAAATTAAAATTAAATTAGATTAAAAAAAGAGGTTAAAATCAACTTGGTTAAGTGTTTTTTCTATATGAAACGTGTTGGTAGTTTAATATTTCTTTCCTACATTGCCTTTTATTATGTATTTGTTGGAATCAAATTCTAAGCTCTTTGAAGAAATCTTGGTGCACATTTGTGCATGTACTGGACATTGCTGATTACTCTAATAAGTTATCTAGAAGCAGCTAGCTCTTCTTCATCCCCTTGTAAAACTTTGTAAAATTCTTCTAACAGCAGTAAAAGTTAGAATTTTCCTGATATAGATGTACAACTGTCCATTATCAGTATTTATTTCATATTTATATATTTTCCACTTGTGCAAAGATTTGAAGCCTGTCTTTAAAATATAGGTCAGGTGATGACATTTCTATATAGGACTTTTGTCTGAAGTTGCGTGAATATAGTAATATTTTAAATTAATAACATGACAAATATGCTGAAGTTTAATAAATGCCTGCATTTCTAAATATAAAATAGAAACTAAAGAAGAAATATAAATGAGAAATACATTTATATTCTGACAAGCAAGATTAACTAATGTGTTTTTATTACTGACATGATTTTAGGCCTTAATGTTGAATTTCTGAAGTATTTTCAAAGATCTTTATGGAATTACTTGGAATGTCTAATAGAATCACGTCATAGAGGCATAGAATGGCCTGGGTTGAAAAGGACCTCAAAGATCATCTAGTTTCAACCCCCCTGCTATGTGCAGGGTTACCAACCACCAGACCAGGCTGCCCAGAGCCACATCCAGCCTGGCCTTGAATGCCTCCAGGGATGGGACATCCTCAACTTCCTTGGGCAACCTGCTCCAGTGCGTCACCATCCTCTGGGTAAAAAACTTCCTCCTAGTATCTAACCAAACTCTCCCCATCTAAGTTTAAAGCCATTCCCCCTTGTCCTATCACTATCCACTCTTGTAAACAGATGTTCCCCCTCCTGTTTATAAGCTCCCATCAAATACTGGAAGGCCACAATGAGGTCTCCCTAGAGCCTTCCCTTCTCCAAACTAAACAAGCCCATTTCCCTCAAACTTTCTTCATAGGAGAGGTGCTCCAGCCCCTCTGATCATCTTAGTGGCCCTACTCTGAGCCTGCTCTAAGAGTTACATGTTTTTCTTTTACTGGGGTCCCCAGGTCTGGATGCAGTACTCCAGACGGGGCCTCACAAGAGCTGAGTAGAGGGGGATAATCACCTCCATCTCCCTGCTAGCCATAATAATTTGTATGGTTCTGATCTTTTTCCCTTCTAATGATGTGAAAAGACTGTAGTTGTATACGTCCCCAAGAGAAAACACAGTCATAACAAGGAACAGATTTTGAGGGATAATATTCATTGTCATCTGTCTTTGTACAATTTCAGCAAATACACTGAAATTTTCCTCCCACTCTCATGAATTTTTGCTTAAATCCAGATTATGAGAGCTGCTGTGGACTTATTTCCATGAATTTGGTGGCCCTGCTGGTTGCAAGGGGTTTTAAACTTGATTATCCTTGAGGTCCCTTCTAACCCAGGCCATTCCATGATTCTATGATTCTCTGATGACAAATCTGTTATTTCAAGACTGTCATGTAAAAAGCAAACCTTCTAAGACCCCACTCCTCAGGTTTAGTTTGTTGCTAACTTTGAACTGCAATGTCCTATACAAGCCCAGATTTAGAGCAGGGGTTTTTAATTTGGATGTGGCTCTCTTTCTGTGCTGATGTTTCCCTTGCATTGATGATTAATGATGAAGGACAGTGAAGACTCTCCATATGCCAGCCACTACCATTAACTGCTCAGATGTGCAACATTACTCTGCTAGCATTGTTCAACTGGATAACCTACGTGGATGGTTCAACATCAAACTCTAAACACTCATGGGCTATCTCAGTGTGGTATGGTTACAATTGCATCAGAAATCTTCACAAAACACTGCACTCAGGATTTCCTTGTGATAAGAATCAAGGGAGTTTGCTGTAAAGAGAAAAATTAGTTGGGAAAAGATGCCAAAATGTGGTGTGTGGATCTCTCTTTTGACAGTTATAAAGCAAAACATTCTCCTTTGAGTGAAACAAACGGTCTTCAACCTGCCAAGGGGAAGGAGCATGGCACAGTTCTCCCAAATGTGTGACAGATGCACAAACTGAGGGATGCCACAAGAAATAGCAGAGAGGAAGCTTGAAATGCTGCTGGGTGCATTTCTTTAATATAAATAAAGTTTTCCAAAACCTCAGATTCATGATTCAGCATTTCTTTTGGCACTGAAATTATAGTAGCAATTTAAAACCAGGCTAAAGAAGTTAAAGGGAATGTGCTGGCAAATTCAGGCCCAAAAGAAGGAAGTCCCTGGAAGTAATAAAAAACGAGGGCCTTCTTGACCTCCCCCATCCCAACTCTCTGCTCCCCAATAATTGCAGTTTGATCCCTTTAATCAGGATTGTCTTATAGTTTTCTTCAAGCATGCTGTAATTATTGATATCCTCACAATACCTTCTGAGGCAAGATGTGATCATGCTTATTTTATGGATGAATAAGGTATCCCTCTCTGATCAAAACCTGCACCAAAGCCACTGACAGACCAAAGAATACACTAAAGAGTAAACCTAATTATGGGACAGTAGCATGGAGAAAGAAAATAAAATGTAAATTATACATGGGGTAGATAGTGTAGACAAACCTTTTTTTCTTTCTTTTGTTTTGATGCAATAAATTATTGCTGCTCAACTTGAGATAATTGTTGGTGGAAGCTGTGGGGGCTCAGCACTTTTCAAAGTCACAGCTTGATATCATAGCCCAGGGATGAATTTGCAGCATAGGTAGTAAAAAAAATCACTCCTTTCCATGGCTGCAACTTGAGTACTGTGTTCAGTTTTGGGCCACTCTCTACAAGAAAGACATCAAAACTCTGGAGTATGTCCAGAGAAGGACAACAAAGCTGGTGAGGGTTCGTGAGCACAAGCAGTTGATGAAACCAGGATTGTTTATTGGCAAAGAGGGGGCTCAGGGGAGACCTTACTGCTCTCTACAACTTCCTGAAGGGAAGTTGTGACAAGGTGGGAATCAGCCTCTTCTCCCTCATAAGCGGTGATAGGACTAGAGGGAATAGCCTCAAGTTGCACCAGGGGAGATTCAAGTTGAACATTAGGAAAAATTTCTCTGAAAGAGTGGCCAGGTGCTGGAATGGGCTGCCCAGGGATGCAGAGGAGTTTCCATCCCTGGAGGTGTTCAGGAAATGTTTAGATGTACTAAGAGACATGGTTTAGTGGGGAAATGCTGGTGTTGGGTGGATGTTTGTACTAGAAGACCTTGGAGGTCTTTTCCAACCTTGGTGATGCTATGATTCTATTATAAGTGATTAGAATGATACTTACCCTTATGGTTTTCAATATCTCCTTATATCACTATCTAACGTGCCACTGCAGAGGTCAGAAAATGTTACTACATTAAGTTCATAATGTCTTTTTGTACATTATTATTTCTCTTGGGCAGTCTTCATTTAAAGGCATTGTCAATTTATTTGATTCCGTTGTTTGGTAGAGGTGGCTGAGAAACAAAATCTCAGTTCTAAACCTGCATGAATCCTGAGGAGTCACTGATTCCAGCTGATGCTTTGTTGCTCAGTACTCAGAGGACCATGAATGAAAGCTACAAGTCAGAGTGTTCATGTCCCAGACACTGTGAATGGTCAGATCTACAACTACATTTTGTTTTTATTTTTGTTTAATCAATAGTACCACATGGCATGCATGCTCTATGTTAGCAATACCTTGTCTCCATATCTATAAAGCCCCAAGCCATAAATAAAAATATACAACTGCCAGGCTTCTTAGAGATTTTTAACTTCACAAAAGATGCTCCAATACCTATTAAAGGCAGAATGAGTCATCATGGAATTTCCATCTCACAGTAAAACTGGTATTTCATTTTGACTAGGGAAGAATTCTCCATTTCAACCTTTTTACTCTGGCTGCACTGTAGTTTATTGAAATAGCAAAATGAAACACTCTGATTTTGTTTAAATGCAACATTTGTGTAATTTCTTGGTTACTTTTGAGATGAAGTGTATGAATTCCTACAAAATGCTTTACTTTCGTTTAGTCAGCATTTTCCAAAAAGAGCATATCCAGTGGGAAATTTTTAACACTGAGAACAGAGGCATAAGTGAGTGTTCAAGATGGAGAGGAAAGGAATGAGGAAATTACTCTGTGTCCTATTACTAACAGGATGGGAAAATGAAACTACCTGTATGATCCAGTTTTAGGCAGGGACAACCTAAAAAGAGGAGAGGATTAATTGGGCTACTTCTCTGCAGTTATCAAGAAGCAGGATGCTCTCTGTGATACAGAACAGCTAGTTGGTTTGTGCAGCAGAGGCTCTTTTAGACTCTGTGAGGTCTATATAATGTGGATAATAATAATGCCCACAAGCATCATTTTTGTGGCAGGACAGCTCAAGGTCTTCCCTTTTGGTGGTGTGCATTTTTAAGAAGGCATTTTCAAAAGTGCTTAATTGACTTGGATGTTGAAGAGTGGAAATGGACTGAAGCCTTTTAGACTGTGCAGCTGTCACATGGTCCAGTAAAATGCATTGAAAAAGGACTGTTTTGCTAACAGTCCTTTTGCTCCTGCTGGCTTGTCCAGTGCCACTTGAGCACAACTAGTACTCAGGATAGATGTGTCCTGAGGCATCCCTGAATACGTACTCATCTAATTTTTCCAAAATATTACTGCTTAAAATGCATCCTGTAAAGATGTTGAGAAATGAGCCTGCAAAGATGCTGAAAAATAAGCTGAAAAATGAAAAATATATGTACTAAAGTGAAAACATATGGTAGGTGCAAGTTATATGCATACTTTATAACAAGTTCTGAAAATATACTTGAAGAATGAGAACTGCAAATGTTTCTGGTCTGGATGGCACACACTAAGGATCCCTTGTATGTGCTCCATGATATTTGCCAGGTCTAAAAGTTTAGTTATGTTGGTGAACTTTTGTTAATCAATCAGAAACTTGAGTGTAATAATGAGCAGGAGGGTTGGCTGTGTCAATTCATCCTTTTAATTGTGTTAATAGTTTTGCATGAGGACTGGTTGAACTGGCTGCAGCAATTAAACTGCTGAACCTGAATCTGTGCAGGCCATTCAAAGCAGACATGAGCTTCAAAGGTTCACAATCAATTAGCACTATTTTCTGCTTTTCAGTATGACTTAGTTTCCAGTTAGCAGCAGCTGGTGGCACTGCACAGGACTGAAAGTAAAAGTGCCAAAATTCCACTTGTGTGGTGCTTCTGGCACAAATCAGATTAGGAATTACTGCAGTATTTCCAAATCCATGTGCCAGACCAGAGAGGTTGGGATAAGCCTGTGTAATTATAGGGACCCAACCTCCAACCTTTCCTCATTTACTTAGCACCTTGCCTGCCACATTGCAGCATTCAGCAAAAGCAATTAATGGCCTCTATCTGATTCTAATGTCTCTTTCTGCTTTTCTTTAGAGCTTTGTCATCTGTGGTGGCTTTAGGAGCTAATATCATCTGCAACAAAATCCCAGGCTTGGCCCCTCGGCAGCGAGCAATCTGCCAGAGCCGCCCTGATGCCATCATTGTGATTGGAGAAGGGGCACAAATGGGAATCAATGAGTGCCAGTACCAGTTTCGGTATGGGAGGTGGAACTGCTCTGCGCTGGGAGAGAAAACAGTTTTTGGACAAGAGCTTCGAGTAGGTAAGGGAGTCTCTAATACAGTGCTAAAGTGGTACTGGGACTATCTTTCATCTTTCTCACTATTGTCCTGCAAAGGCTTATCTCCCTCTTGTATTTGCCTGATGGAGTTCAGCAGTGAAGGTCCCAGATCAACAGTTGTCTGTATTTTTTCACTGTCTGAACAATAATTGGCAAGAGACAAAAAAAATCTCTACTGGACTCTAGATGAAGTCATTCACATCTGTGCAACTTCATACCCAGCAATGACCCAGATCCTTGCTCAGACATCCAAGGACATAGTCATCACACCCTGGGATAAAATTGTTTCCAATTTTTGTCCTGTTAGAGGTTGCCATGATAACTGCAGTGCATGATATAGACAATCAAAAGGGAACTAAAATGAGCTGCATATAACACCTCCTCACAGACTAAGTAGAAGGAAAGTCCCAATAAACTCGTGGAAATGTAGTGCGTATGACACAGGCCTTCCAAGGTAGAGCAATGATACATATCCATTTTACTGTTGCTATCATATTTTAAAGAAAATACTTCAAATGATTTGAGGCAGGAAACCTATTCAAAGAAAATAATATAGGATCTTGGCCTGACAAACCACTATCTGGCAGAAAGCTAAATGATCACTTTCCATTTAGCCTATGTCTGATATTATTTCATAGGGAGGAATATGCATATATTTTTTTCCCCACCGCTGAGATCATTGTTTTCCTCATCATCCAGCTCATTATATTAACCCTCTTCCTGTCCTTACCTCCATCTCCCAGGGGCTGGCCTCTTACCATACTGATGGTGCTAAGTGTTGGGATAATGTTTTCTGGTGTGTTGGCTCTTATGAAGGTGCTCAGAGTGAAAACATCCAGCTTCCCTGTAGGGCTGTATCACGTTCTTCTTGAATCACATTCTTCACTGGGTGACACTTTTTTCTTAAACTCAGTAGTTCAGGTGAATCTGTAACATGAAAGTGATTAGATGCAAGATCTCTTAAACTGCATGGAAAAAATGGCAGAATGTTTCATCCCATCTGTGCAAGGAGGAAAGAACTCTCACAGTCCTTTGGTTGTTAACATAGATTACATCTCTGCTTTGAGATGCCAAAAGCTGAGATAGACTTAAGTCAATGATAAAACTGAATTTATTTTTTTTTCAAAGAAAATGCAAGTCAGGGAAACTGAATGAGGTATGGGTTCTGAAGGGCATGGTGGCTGGGTTATACAGATTTGAAATTAAATAAGTGCATTGACATAATGGAAATGGACTTGCATCAGCAGAGAATTCATCGTATTCTATGATCTTTACTCCGCACCAAATCACAGAAGCGGGAGAGGGCTAAAATTAATGATTGAAAACCACAAAAACATTAAGCCAAATTAAAGGCAAAAGTATAAATTTTTGAACTTCAAAAAAAAAAAAACATTTGGTCCAGTTTGGTGAGAATTCTGCTTTTCATTGACTCTTCCCAGATTTATCCTAAAATATTTCTAATTCCATGCAGAAAAATCCACTTGATTAACTTTTGTTTCTTAAGGAGACTATGAGTGGAAGACATTAAATATCCTCAAGGTACAGTGTACAAGAAACAACTTCATATTTAACGTTTGCCTTCAACTTTAAACACATCAGAACAGCATCTACTCACTTGTATTGGCTATCAGAAACATAGGTCTGGTCTTCTGTAGATGGTCTTATGCTTATTTGCGCAAGTAGATGTCCAAACTGATGTTGTTGCTAGAAAATATATAGGTGCCATGCATACTACTGTTCTTTATGTTCATTTGTCCTGATCTGAAAAATTCCACAGGAGGAAAAGTCCTCTAAATGTCTTCAAGGTCATTTATATTTTTGGAAAGAGAGACACTGGAGTGTTGTACTAGAGTCTGTGTCATTGTTAAATTTTCAGTTAAAAAGGTTCTCACAACTTCCACTCTCCTGTTCAAACTAAGAATCTCATGGTATCTCACCAGCTCCCTCTTTGTATTCATAACTAATAATTTTCACCACTGAGAAATACTGCAAGTGAGCACAGTGAAAATGGCTACAGTGGACAACTAGTTGCGCTTGTGCTTTCTTTCTGAAATGAGAGCTATAGCAAATAGAAACTGTTTGGCATCAAGATGGACTAGCTATCAGGATGTTCAACTACACAAAGTTTGAAAAAAACAGGGTTTTCTTGAGTCCTGTTCAGGTCATTTTGCCAAAATATTCACCTGATTCTTGACCTCTTCACCAAACTTGGGTGGTTTCTTGCAGCTCTGAAATGACTGATGTGGAATTTGGTGGATTCTTTTATGGCTTAATCCAAACACAGACAAAACCTGGCAGCTGCAGCTGGGTTCTGATCTGACATTTGTTGAGTGTGAAACCACACAAACTGTAAAGGATGGAGAAGCTTTACATGACCCCTGCCACCTGAGCCAGATGAGTTCCATACAGAGCTTATAAAGAATCTCATAATCCACTTGTCATTATTTGTTTTATTAGTGGAGTAGCATCCAGAGACAACGTAGTCAGTATCTAGGGAAAGGACAAGATTTAGGAAATGGTGTTCTTACACTAGCAA
Source organism: Coturnix japonica (assembly GCF_054131305.1). Lineage (NCBI taxonomy): Eukaryota > Metazoa > Chordata > Aves > Galliformes > Phasianidae > Coturnix > Coturnix japonica. The sequence goes on from NC_140663.1 coordinate 68,299,988, forward strand.
GGGGCAAAAAGAAAAATAAGACAAATAAGAATATACGTATATATACACACATACTTGAAAGGTACAAAAGACTTGTGAGCATAAATATTTGCACGTGTAATAAAACACATCTGTATCTGACACATACACTAACACTAAACCAGATATTTGGTTCTGGCTTAGATAAACTGTAGTGAGGAATAGAGCTGAAAAGTATAGGCATATTATCCACCTTACCCCAAAGGAAAGGTCATCTAGCTCCATCGCAGAACCACTTAAAGGCAAGAAAAATCAACACAAATCATTCAGGTCATAGGAAAGAGGGGAAAAAGTACTGGGCTAAAACTAGGGCATGGGGAGGATGCAATGCAGTGCTAGCTCAAGCTATGGCAAATAATTCTATTCATTTTTATGCACTGGATACAGTCCTGTGAACAGCATAAAATACATAGTCTTGCTTTCTGTTTTGATAAAAGAATTTGAGATCCAGATTCAAGGCTGTTGATAAAATCACCAATTTTTTGGTGTATGAGCAATTCTATTTTCAGCTGACAGAAATAAATAAATTACCTGCAGATTTTCAAATGAAGTGTATAGAGTGGCAATCAGATAAGAAGAAAAATTTGGTCATGTCTCTTTACCAGACTTAAATATATTTAATATATTTTCAGCAGTATGTACATTTGTGAACAACTGTTTTCAAGGTTGGAATGGAGGAACAGCAATGTTTTACCAAAATCTATGACAAACACTTTGAGAATTCACTAACAATTGCAGCTACTTCCATTGAAACAGACTGATGCACTGGTTTCACAAGAACAATGGCAAATGTCCCACTAGTCTTAAGGTTTTGTTTCTCTCCTTTCTAATGTTTTAATAAAAGATACTAAAGATTAAAATAAGCTTTGTTACTTATATGTATATAATATCATACAGTTTATGAGAGCAGTTCCAAAAGTAATGCCTGCTATTTTACTATTTTGGCCCACAACATCAGGGGCAGATGGTGGTAGAATGGTAGTAGAGGCTGAACCTTCCCACCAATATTCCATTACATTTTACTGCCATGTGACAGATGGAAATAAATGTCAGGCATTACTTTCAGAGTGACCTCTTCACTCAGTGCTGCCAGGCAACCCAAAAGGTTGGATACCCATGACCTCTGTGATACACGGGTGTCTATGTTAAAAACGATGTAAATATTTTGTTCAGAGGACAGAAACACAACTTTAGCAACTAAATTACACACATGATATTTGTATTTATGTGAAAGGTTTATAGTAGACAGACATAAAAAGTGACAGGGGTACCCAAATCAGTAGCATGAAGAAAAGATGTGGCATGGGGTTAGTAAGTGAAGCATTGCATATAGAATTTTTTGTTTTTCTTTGTTTTGTTCATTTATAGGTAGGAACTTTTCCAGGCATGCTAATCCCAAAGAAAAGTGTCACTACTACACATGGTTTTACTCATCAAGTCCCTGTACATACTTGTAGCTGTCACCTTCCAGCAGTCAGCCTTAGTTTTCACGCCTGCTCCTCACATTTTGCACTCTCCACTCATTCTTTTTGTTATAAGCCATGAGATTATCTCTTTAACAAATAGATTCATAAACAAATTAGTTAATGATATATAAATTAGTGTTATAAATTTGATAATCATTGTTGAAAGATAATTGATCTAACTTGTTGAAGATAAGGAACCTGGTTTGGAAGCATTTAGTCTCTGGTTCTGAAACCATGGAGTGGTCTTAATTGCCCTGAATGATGTCTGAAGCTATCTATCATGTAGGTATCTCTAAAAGTTATAGTCTGTTAATAACAATTGAAAGCACTCCAAGGAAATAAGTAGCCAGTACAGTCTCTGAGGTAGTGGATGAGAAAATCAAAAGTGAAACTCACTTTCCTTTGAAATGGTATTATTACAGCTAATTTTTGGTCTATTGATCATTTCCACTGGAATTTTCCAAACTCATAAAAAACCTGCTCTTATCAGCTTTTAATCAGGGCAAAAATGAGGCACAGAAGATACTACTGTGTGTAGCCATCAAGGTGGCAAAAGTAATTTATAGAAACCTCCTCTGTCAGACTTGTGACATAGAAAAAGATCACGATGTAGTAGTATGCATCTGACTACTCCTCACACACCACAGAGTGTCTTAGAGATAACTTTAGAGATTTGGTATAAGCTAAAAATACATAAGCCTGTCTGAAAGTATTGTCTTCTATTTATTTCAGTGGAAACTACAAAAGATACAGAGACCACAATAACATTGCTTGATTGAGTGTATCCCCAGCTACAAGATACTATTTTCCAACTTACTCATCACAATTAGCTGTGCATTTTCACCAGTGACGAGCAAGAGCTCTTGTAATGTTGAATAACATGAGGATGGTAACAGAGACAATTCAAAAGACTATTAGTAAAGGAAGACTCACTAACAGTGATGCCTTGGCTGGAAAAGCTGGGGCAATCTTCACCAGGGAGCAATCTCCAAGAGATGCTGCCTCAGTGGGGGTCAGCCCTTAAATGAGGTCTAGAGGAGGTGGAGTCAAGCTCCACACCTTCCAGAAGCACAGCTAAATTACTCTCACCTGTGCTCCCACAGCTGACCCGACACTTGCCTCAGCTGATTAATCAGAGGTTCAGTCTGTGATTATCAATTTCCCATACAGCTCTTCATTTCACAGTCTGACAGCTGTGCACAGCCTTTCAGAATGTGGCTTGTCTTTCATTCTGCTGTCACTGCTGAAATGCAGCACGCACCACCTCACTGTGCTCATATCCACTGTTTGGTCTCCGTAAACATTTGCAAGCATTGATGAATGTCAGAGGGTGGTTTTTTCTGCATGGAGGAATTCAATGACACCTTTGCATCATCCGCACTTCCATTTCAAACTCCATTTTGTCAGACTGCCCCTCTGCTGCCATCTGACACATGGCAACAACATGTAAGGGAATATTGGTGGGAAGGTTCAACCTCTGCTGCCATCTCACCACCATCTGCCTCTGATATTGTGGGCCAACATAATAAAATAGCAAGCATTACTTTCAGAGCAGACCTCATGACTGAACTGCACACCTAATAGAGAAGAATCAACACATTTACTTACTTGAATATCTGATCTTTTATTTGGACCTACAGACTACTGATATAAGGAAAGAATGATTCTAAAGTGAGATTAAGCTGATTGCTGTGAGGGATTTAAGAGAAGAACACATTTTCAGGAACTTCCATTCACCGTGTGCTTGCTTAAGTTGCTTCACAGTCTAGGCATGAAGGGGGCAGGATGGAAGAGAAAATAACCTTTTTAAAGACTGCTAAAATATGTGCATGGATTTTATTAACTCACAGGTGAAGAGTACCTTACAAGTCCTTTTGAGAAATAATGACAGAAAATAAAGTCAGTTGTCAGTATTGTATACATGCATTCACTCACATACAAGCATAGACACGCAAATGTTAAATGCTAGGAAGACAGCATCATTTCAAAGAGAAGATGAAGAAAGAGAAGTGAACATCTTCTGAAAGAAAGATACTCATTAAAAAACAAAAGATATTTTTCAGTACATATGCACTAGAAACAGGTAATAAATCCACATTGAATCCCAGTATTTGAGTTGCAGACCTAAAAAAACATGGGGATTGAGCATGTAAGATAAATAAGTGATGGCATAATGGAGAAATTATAGACATTTTAATATCAGTAAATTATTCTTAGTTCAGGCCATATATAGGCTTTATTTAATTTGGATTCACATATGAATTCAGTCATTTTTATTCTGGGCTACAATGGTGGTTTAACTGAGGTGCCAAATGTTCATAAAACTTCCTAGTAAAATGGGAGGAGTAGAAAGGCTTATTATTCTCCAAAAATGGAAATTTGCCCCCAGGCTGATACATTAATCTGGTACAGTAGTGTCTAGTATGAGTTGGCCAACTTGCAAAACTTTGCTTGCAGTATGAGCAGAAACCTTCCAGTACATGAGGACAGGCAGCAATCTTAGGAATGCTTTATGACCATTCACGTTTCAATGCTATCAGCAAATCAGTAAAGGGAACCATAAATGAATGAATCTGGATAGTTTGCTTTAAGTAAGTAAATTTCTATTCCTCTATTACCCTTTCTTTCCTCCCACCATTTTTTTTCTCTCAGTTACTTTTCATTTTCATTTTCCAATTTTTAATCAACATACATTTTGCTAGTTAATGCTCAGTAATATTCATACATCAGGTTGACCGGATGACTGTATGTTTATTATTCTAACATCTGTGTATTTATTATGGGAAAATCTATCTTTACTGACTTGTGTTATATCCAATAAAAACAATATGGGGGAAAGAAAGGAATTGTGCAGCTGGAAACAATTTGAAGGGGAAAATGAGCTGGAATTAGATTATTTTAAATGTGTTACAGAGAAGAGTGCACACTTCACCAGCGGAAAGGCAGTAATTATCTTTGTTGTAGCAGTAGGTGCTACGATTGGTTTAGGCATTTGTCAGTTGCTGTCAACCACAGTTGCACAGTAGTCTGTGGATCTAACATGGAAAAAGTTCTGTTTATTTCGTTGCTATTGTATAGCATGATTCCTAAAAACAAAGTCCTTTTAGCATTCAGAGAACTGATCAGAAAGAAACCTATTGGTAATTTGAACTGGAAGCCTACCCTGATGCAAGGATTTGATGAAAGCCATTTCATTGTGAGAGATGGCTTCTTGCAAGATGACATTTTCTTCCAACGTATAGTGCAGAAGCAGTCTGGGATGTCAACAAAAAGGTACACATGATGTATTCAATCAGCCAACACTATGCGCATCTTACATAGACTGCACAAGATCAATACACATTGAATCCTTATTGTGCTCATGTGCGTACCTTGGAGCGATTGCCAATGTCCATTTTACAAATGCCATGTGGAGGTTTTGCATTTGCTATTGTGGTTTAGTGAAACAAGTACATGCTATAAATAACATAGCAAATTTAATGAGCTCTGGCTTGTGCAAGGATAATTTTTAAAAGAAGTATCGTGGCATATTACAAGATGTATAATCCTCAGTTATGTTAAGAGAGAGATTTCTCATTATTAGGCTGAATTAAAAAGAAAAAATACATGCACAGCAAGTCACCACCTGTACCAGTTAGGTAAGTCAGTCAGGCAGACAGAGACATCTGGTAAAGAGAATAAAATACAAAATCTGAGGACCTCCTCAGTTTGCTCATTTTGCTGGAAAAATTTATCAGAGGGCTCATTGCACAGCCTTCTGTTAAATGGCTCAGATAAACCATGCATTTATTTTCACAACTAATACATTGCTGGAAGGAAAAACAAAAATATTACTAACCTTTAGAATATTCAGTATGAACTTGTTATATCTACTTTATCACAGAAGGATCTCAGTTTTGTTACTGACTACCCCACAGGTTTCCTTACAAAGACAAAAAAGGCCATGCTGGCACAAAGTCAGGCTATTCCATCTAAAGACCCTCATACTTACATTAGTTACCCCGTAGGCAGTAATCTAAGTACAATAAGGCATGCAGGCTGCCTTAGGATAGTTTTTACAGGATGATTCCATTTGAAGGAAAACTACAAAGTATAAAAAAGCTGTGAAAATCTGGTTGCTGCAAGGTAAAGTGAGAAGACTATTTCAGTTTGCATTATCATCATTGAAAATAAAATTAAAAAGTAGATTCAGACAGTTCATATTTTCTGACTCTAGAAGGGTGGATAAGATTTTTACTATCTCAAGCAGAAAAGCAATACAGTAACCCAAACCAGAATAAGAAAATAAACCTTCCAGCTGGCTGCTGCTGATTCTCGGAAGGGTTAGTAAAAAAAGTTATGAAACAACTACTGTGCTAAGAATTGATAATATTCTAGCTGAAGAGACAAGCTCTCCTGAGAGTAGTAGGTTCAGATTTTTCTTAATTTCAGTAGGTTTCTGTCTGGAAGTTTTTAGAAAAAAAATGAAGTCATTTTTCTTGTAAGGAAGTATTGTGTTAAGGAAACATCTCATTTTAAGAGATGGAGGATTGCGATCTTAGTGAATCTGTTCAAAAATTTGTGGGTGATAATTTCTCTGAGCTTTAACTATTTCTTCATAAGCCAGAGCCTCACAGTGACTCCAAAAGACTCAGTTAATATTCTCAAAACAGACTGCAAATCACAGATGAAAAGATAAATGTGAATAGATAGTACCGTTTGTAAATTATGTGTTGATAGTAATAAATTTTGACTTATATTCTCTACTTCCATGCCTTTTTGTAAGGTTCAACTGTTCAGTTAAAGAGTAGCTTAATTTATTACTATTTTTTCCCCTCAGGGGTCATGGGTTTGAAGAACAGTACAGGTTTTCTTAGATTACAAAGTTACTGTTGTCATTCAAATTTTTGCATCTCTGAAAGAACACTTGCCTTAAGAGGCAGACATAGCTATTCTAAACGAAGCACTAATATGTTAATACACTTATTTCAGATGAACTTTACATGGCTTGCAGCTGGATGAAAAATGGTTGATGCTGACCTGAGTGAGATCTGGAATTTCCATCCAGAGGGGAGTGCTAACTCCTTAAACTTTTGTTTTATTGCATTTTACCTATAAAAATGAAGTTTTTCTTGGAACAGATGTTGTTCTGTAGAGAGCTTCTAACTAAAATACACTGATATACCTGACTCTGACCAACTCCATTCTGGTCTATTAGCATATTGCCTTTTAAGTTAGTTAAGGATGGATATCCTTTGATGTCAACCGATGCAGGGACCTGTAAATGTGGAAACTCAAATCTCTGCATCTCATGTGCTTTGTTCTTGCCTAGTTCCATATGCATCCTAAGTTACATGGCTCTATGAGACACCACACAGCTTGGTTAAAGCCATTGCATAGCACAACGCATTGCCTTCCTGTGACCTTAGACCTCAGGTTACAAAAGGGCCATTGTGTTCTCAAAAAACAACAGGTTGATACGTGGAAACAATTTCATACTTTGTTTCAGAGGTCCAAAATTCAATGGATTTTTTAAAATTAAAAAGAATAACTTCTTTTAAATGCCAGTGTGGAAAACTATGTTTATTTTTGAGATGGATGGCTAGTCAGGATTTTTGGCATTTTTTTCTAGTAAATCTGACTATTTGCAGTGGCAAAAGCTGATGTTATGTGTAATGTGGCCTTATGAATAGAGTGTGTAACAACTTCTAACTCTGATCATGTTGTGCTCAGCACTGGCCAGAACAAAATACTCATTTCCAGTTGCTATTAACTTCGCTTTCAGCTACTTAGGATTAAATTTTCCATGTTACTGGTCTGCCTTGGGATGAGTGAGTCAGAGGTCCCATGGAAAAGATAGTAGGGAAATTCTAGGCTGTTATTTAATTATAAGCTGTACTGTAATTTGGACACTGCAGGGCTAAATTTGAACAGCATTAAGAGTGGCATTTCCTTATTTCCAAGTGCCTTGCTTGGAGCATCCATGTTCTTTTACTGTCCCCTTTTTTTTTTTTTTTTTTTTTTTTAATCACTTTGTAATAGCTGTTGCTGGCTACAAGTGATACATAGCATGCTGACTGAATCAGTAACTTCTAGCCTCCCAGTCCTATTGATCTGGACTTTCAGTGTAATGCTCGCCTTAAACAGAAAGGCAAATAACATTTAAAATTATCCAGTGTCTGCTGCTGGGCTTAGCCCAATATCAGGAGAGCAAATATTGGTCAGCAGCATTTTTACTTCTGCTTTCACAAAGGCCAGGATTTTACATTCATTTGAAAGACTCCTGCCTTTTAAGTACAAGCAGAAGTTCAATTTGGAGCTGAATTTTATATCAGGGACTTTACTAAAACTTAAATCAATCAAGAGAAATCAACTGTGCAGTATTTGAATATTTAGGTACAGAAAAACTTAACAAAATAACATGTACTGATGAATCCTGCCACTTTCTTACCACATAATAAGAAAACCTTTTATGTAAAAAGAAAGGCAGCACAGAAGAGTGGCAGAACCTGCCAGCATTTGATGCTGTGAAAACTTGTGCTTCTATTTACTTTGAAGATTCCCTGCACTTCACTAGTGTGGTTAACTATGTTGTCAAAATCTCTTCACTAAAACTACATATGATAGGTTTGGTCCATCTAGTTCAACCTCTACATCAAGCAGGACAGATTAATCATAACATTAGGTTTCTGAGTTACATATCGAAACATCCATCTCTTTTGTGTCCTTTTGTTTGGGATGCACTCTGTTTGGTAAACCATCTGTTCCTAAACTGAAAAGCTGAGAACAAATAGAGAGACATGTACAAAAATTACAAAAAACAACATTTGTTGATCTGTACATTTTTTGTATGTAAGTGAATATTTCAGCATTCATGCTCAGATTGCCATTCCATGCAGTTTACTGTCCCGCCTCCAGTCACAAACAATTTCTTTGTCTAATGAAGTGACTGGCATATTCAAAAATATTAAGACTGACAATATCTTATTTTCTAATTGTGAAAATTTCTTTCCTGAGCATCATGCATGACTCCTTAGCATTGGATTAAATTACCCATGACTGTAGTTTATTTCTTACTGATGTATTGTATGTCAATAATTGTGAAACATAATATTATTGTTAATGATATGAGACTAAAATGAAAGCAAGCAAGTAAACATACAAGAGTAGAATTTTATGTGTTATTGTTGGGAGGCTTGAAAAAACAGAATCTAGCACAGCAGTACTAAGGTTGCTGTTCTCTTAGTCTTCAAATTAGCTAAGAACTTGAGTCATCTTCTATTTGACTAATATATACTTAACTTTAAACCCCTTGTTTTAAGTCCTATTTGAGTATAATGGGTTTTGAAAGTACTTCACTTTAAATGCATGTTTAAGTTCTGTGCAGAGTATCAAAGTCATAGTGGAAGCCAGCATGTAGGATCAAACTGAGGGTGGATCGTTCAGTTAGCAATAAGTGTCACACTTTTTTGTTTTTTATTCAGTTTGTTCTTAGGATTAAAGTAACTCTAGGTGAAGACTTACAGCCATAACTATAGTCTGTTGGTCTCTCTACTACAGAGATTCATCTTCAGGTTTCTGGGACTGGTAAAGAAAGATGATTCCTAAGAATTAATCAGCACTGGTGTAAAAACAAAGGCTTGAATGGATGAGGAGTTTATAAGGATGCCACTCTCATTCCAGAAAGAAAACTAGTTCGTTGGCTTGATTTAAGCTCAACAGACATGGGCTGACTTTAATGACAATAGTTAAAGGAAATTGCTGTTGACAAATTGCTGGATAGTTCTATTTGGGATCATTATTTATTTTTCCTAGTTCACTCATTTCTTCATGACAACATGGAAACTTGTTTTCTGTCTTCATCTTGGGTACTGTGTTCAGTTTGGGGCTGTGCCATTCAAGAATGACAGGGAACTTCCAGAGAAAGTCCAGTGAGGGAACACAGGGATGACCAGGGGCCTGGACCATCTCCCTTATAAGAAAAGGCTGAAGGACCTGGGGCTGATTCAGTCTGGAGAAGAGATAAAAAGGAGACCTTATCAAAACTTAGAAATGGGTGGGAGTCAAGTGGATGGGGCCAGGCTCTTTTCAGTGGTGTCCACAACAACAGGCACAAACTGGAATACAGGAAGTGACATCTGAACATGAGGAATATCTTCTCTACTTTGAGGGTGACAGAGCACTGGCACAGGCTGCCCGGAGAGGCTGTGGATTCTCCTTCTCTGGAGATATTCAAAACCCTCCTGGACTCCTTCTTGTGCAACATATTTTAGGGAAACTGCATTAGCAGAGTGGTTGGACTAGATTATCTCCTGAGGTCCTATCTAATCCCTATGACTATTTGATTTTTGATCCACCCATTATGTTCACAAAAGGTATCTACTGACAGGGTTGAAGCAGATTTGCAGTTTCTGAGGGGAATGACACGAGGTAGCCTTGGCATCTGTCTTTGTTGCTGAACTTTCAGGCTTCAGACAACAGAAGAAGAAAAATGGGAAGTCCCTTCTTTGCTTCTTTCTTTTGGCCCAGACTCACACCTCATAGTTCAGGCATTTGGATGAGATGTCTAAGATGTGAACCTAATCAGCCTGTATTCCTTGTATGGTCAAAGAAGAGAGAAAAGCACTTCCAGAAGGCGTGCATGGCTGTGTGGATGTCCCTGTTGACTGTCTTGAGAGTTTAGACTCCCTAATTAGGTATCAAGCCTCTTCATGTCTAATTTTTCTCTGTGTAATTTTGCCTTCTCTATACATTTCTCAGGGGAGCATGCAGTCCTTTATGAAGGCATACCTGCTTGTCTGATATAACAGACATGGAAACATAACCTTCATTTAAACTCCTGGTTATTCTTGGTACTCATTTACCATCAGTACCTGCAAAACTTGTGTAATTTTATGCTTTCGGGCAGATACTGGCAGAAGAATGCTGTAGCCACAGGCACATATACTCCACCACTGCTACTTGGAAATTTAAGAACAAGTGTGAGTCCAAAATTACCACCAGATGGTGCACCTATTTAGCAAGTGACCAAGACATGTTCCACAAGAAAGGGTAGCCTCCAGCAACCCATCAAGTTTCTTCGCCTGCTGTTTATTCTCAATTGTGATATGAACTGAATGTGTTTGAAACATGGACCTGCTGGTATTACTGTTTTGTTACATTTAATATGGAGTATGTTTTCAATCTTTGCAATGGAAGCCTTTCAACTGCTTCACTTGGGGCATGAGGAAGTGGGAAAGAATGTAGCAGATCTGTGAATGTGCGTAAATGGCAGAACAGGAAAAGGGATGAGATGGGAGCAGGAAAGACTGGTAACTGTAAATGACAACAAGCAGATTCCAAAATCAGAAATGATCAGCATAAACCATCTGTGCACTTCTGTTTTATTAAGTGGGATGAGTTCTGATTATAATGGTAAGTAGCTGGTAGAACGTTGAAGTCAGGGCATTTCCAAAGGATGGTCTTGATGTGTAAGTCAGTATTTTGGAAAACTGCCACTGCCAGTATCCCAGGCAAAAACACATGGGATATTTATTAACTTAATAGCAAAGGTGGTGAACTTTCCTAAACTGTTGTTTTTTTATTCCCTGACTACTTCTCATTCCGAAGCATCTGTGGTATTCCACACTCAAAAATTAGCAGAAATTCATAAGCATGCATTTTCTGCCATATTGTTCTGAACTTCACAAGAACATGTGATTCATTAACTTGATTTACTCTAAACCATAGAATCATAGAATATACTGAGTTGAAAGGGACCCATAAGAATCACTGAGACCAGCTTCTGAAAATGAGAACAGGAACAGTTTCCACTGAAGGGCAGTCTGCAGTTTGTAGAGTCACAGCTAGCTAAAAGCACTGGCAACTGACAGAGCCATGGGCTGAGTCATGTCAATAAACTATCATGTGTAGGACATCAGTAGATTTCTCTTCCCATCCTACTTTTTTTCTTGCATTAAAGAAATCGTTGAAGTTGTTTGCAGGTTACTGGCAATCCTCTTTCACAAACATTACAAAATTAATCTGAAAGAAAATATTGTGAGTCTTGTTTTATTATTATTTAAAAGGTTCCATAATTAAAACTTAATATATTCCTAGAAAACGATTAATTAGAATGGTTGTTCTTTTGATTTCAATTTGACCAGAACGGAAATGTCTGAATAGAATACTCCCTCTGAGCAAAGAATGAAAACATTTAAATACTCTTCAATCAGAGAAGTACTCATTCTGAATGGATAAAATCTTCTTAAATTTCATTTGTCCGAGAGGAAGACATCATCCAAAGAATTTCAATAAAATTCTTCTTCTATCATTTTTCACATACCCTGTGGCTCCTGGTGCAATGTGAGAACTATCATTTTATGGTTAAAGCAAGGACCAGGAGATAATGGATTTGGATGTTCCTCCCAGTTGCTCCATATACTTTTCTTGTGACTTTGGGCGAGTCACTTCATACCTTGCTGTATAGAGACTAAAGATGACTAATTTCAGTGGGGAACTAAAAGGCTTAATTAATGTGGACTAACCTCACTGAGACACAAACGTTTATGAGGTACCCTGGGATCTTCAACCAGAAACAACTGCTCATCAAGTCTTCTTATCCAAACAGGAAGCAAAGGACAGATATGTCATGAAGGGATTTGTTTTTATAGAAAGCAAGTTCAGGTCTGAAACATGGTCCTTAGTGAAGAATTGCAGTAGGCCTGATACAATTTCTTACTTTGAACAAGAAAGAAGTATGGAAGCTTAAGGTAGTTATCTACAAAAAGTCTGAAATCCAGTTTCCCAAAGAGAAAACATTGCTTAGTACTTAGATGAAGCATTATACAGAGAGAAAATGAATCCCACTGGACAAGTAACTGATTGTTACTTACTACATGCACACTGCACGTATGCTGATCCGTGGACTAAATCTTCCTGCCCAAGACTCTCTTTTTCTAGCTACTGGTGCACAGTGACATCCTGACACTAGTAATGCAGCTTGAACACATTTTCCCCTCCTTTTTTTTTCTCCTTGCTTTCTCCCATTTCTTTCTTTTTTTTTTTTCTTTCAGTAGTTCAGCAATGCTGAATGCAAGTTCCCTTCTTTTGTTTGCTTTTCCCTTGTCCATTGATCAACCATGTTTCTTTTTTACAGACACTACAGTAAAAACAGAAGCTCTTAGCAGGAGTGTTAGCTAGGATTTCCCTGTCCTCTTACACAACCAAAGTTTTTGCAGGACTGCTTTACTGTTTTCTTTGAGGGATTACCAGCAATGTTCCACATACTACTGACACAATGAGGCATAAGCTTCATTCAGAGAACGCAAGACTCTGATTTCTAAAGGATAAGGATTCTAGACTACAGTGCAACTAAGGATGGCCATGGAAAGCTTGAAAGGTAGCGATCTACCCTGAAATCCGAGAGGTAGAAAGACTTCTGGAATGTTTTCACACAGCACAAAGTATTTCCATGATTACTGAGTCCTGCTCAAAAGTTAAATTCAAAATGTCTGCTCTGAATATCTTATATAGAGAAGAGAAACATTACATTATGTGATGGGCTAAAATATGACTTGGTAAAATGTAGCCTAATCCAAGATTTTTCACGTGAAACATTTGTTTTGGTTTGGTTTTCAGACATTTGCCTCTCAAACTGGTCTATTTTAATTAGAGCTCAACCTGAACCACAAAAGATAGATTTGAACTTTCCCAGAGTTCAGTGGTGTTCAGATCTGGCTTTTGGTTTGGCCCATCACAGAGATAGGGGTCAGTTTCAAAGTTCAGATCTGCAAACAAGATTCTTCAAAGCATGGGACTGTGAGGATTACTTAATGAGACCCAAATCTTCTTTTAATGGCAAATTTGCAGTATAGACACTTGTTAGCGTTTTTCTGAAGATTTTTTTTTTTTTTTTTTAACTGATGTTCATATAAATCTATTTGAATACTCATGTATTCATTCTCCTGGAAGAGTGTTGTGTCTTCTTTCCTGATCACAAAGCCCTGCTTTCCTGCTTTCCTGCTCAGAAGCTGGAGTACCTCTAGAACCTACAGACTTTGCTTCTGATCTCTGTTTAAAACTCATCCTTTGGTTCTAGGATATTGTGCGTAAAAACAATAGAAACTCCTTGTGGGCAAGAATTTTGACCTCTTTATTCTCTTAGAGTTTTGATTTTTCAGCTGAAGGGGCAATTAACTCACAGGGCTGCCATCCATGCATTCGTCAAACCCTTCTGTGCAAACTCTTGCAGGTGTGGACCAGCATCTTAGGGTGAACTCACAAAGTACTTGGCAAAACACAGGCTTATCTCTCTGATATTAGCACAACACAGTAAATACTAGTCACCGATCTAATAGATAAGATAGCCTGACTGCTAGCCTGACAGGTTTAGATTAAACAGTAATTCAGTATCTTTCATGAGGCCTAAGAAGATCAGTGTAATCACTCACTGTTTTTGTGAATCTTCTCACTTGCTAACCCACTGTCAGGACCAGAAGCTCCAGAGCTGAAAAAAAAGTCTTTGCTCTGCAATGCTTCCAGACTCATTTTGTAAACCAGAGAGGTTTGGACAAGTATCTGAGCTCTGTGTGTTTAATCCAAAACCCTCTGAGCTCTTTATTCTTTTAAATCTCTTTCATATGTGTGATTTGTGCTGCATTTTGTTCGCTGAGGTTACAAATGAGTACCAGGCAAAGACCCTGTAAACACCAAGAAGGGTAGACATCATTGCTTGAATCTCTTTTTCCTCTCAGAAAGATTGTCAGGCAAGCCAAACTCAAATGCAACCACACAGGCAGAGTAAGAGTGTTTAGGAGATCTTTAAGAACATTTGAATGCAACTCTGAATTCAGCCCCTTTCATGAGAACTTTCTTATTTGCTTTCCACAAAATCTGTGCTCTGGCAGGGAGTAGCAGTGATTTCTGGGGCAGCTGCCCAGTTATTTCCCCTACACCTGGATGATGTGGTCTTTACAGCAGAATTAGCAGAGCAGAAGGCAGGCTCATACTAATCTACAAATCCCGCTTCTCTTCTGCTGCCACAAAGGAAGGTCTGGCTTGAACTGGAGTGTAAGGTAAAGCCAATGAGGCATGTTTCTTCTTCTACCATGGGTGTTACTAGGGCAGTGGTGTCATCCTGAACAGTCAAACGGAGACACTATGTCTCCCATGCCAAACCTTGTTCTGCTAAGAATGCTCTGGAGAAAAACACTAAAGCCTGCTCAGCTGAGAGGGGACTGGTGAGTAACCAGCAATAGAACTCACACTGGAGACCTGCTTGTGAAATCTGACGTAGCATGTCAGAATCTGTCCTCTAGGGTGTCCTGTCAGATATAAAAAAACCAGACCAGTAAAAACATATGATTTGCAGAACAATCTTAAGGACTAACATGCAGAATTACCCTCCAGAAAATTGACAGCACTGCCCAGCAAACACAAGAGCCTCTCTGTTTTGTTCCTGTGCGGACTTTTATAGGAAAAAAGAAAAAAGCAACATTTTAGCTCATTCCTTGTACTCTTCCTTCCTTCCTTCCTTCCTTCCTTCCTTCCTTCCTTCCTTCCTTCCTTCCTTCCTTCCTTCCTTCCTTCCTTCCTTCCTTCCTTCCTTCCTTCCTTCCTTCCTTCCTTCCTTCCTTCCTTCCTTCCTTCCTTCCTTCCTTCCTTCCTTCCTTCCTTCCTTCCTTCCTTCCTTCCTTCCTTCCTTCCTTCCTTCCTTCCTTCCTTCCTTCCTTCCTTCCTTCCTTCCTTCCTTCCTTCCTTCCTTCCTTCCTTCCTTCCTTCCTTCCTTCCTTCCTTCCTTCCTTCCTTCCTTCCTTCCTTCCTTCCTTCCTTCCTTCCTTCCTTCCTTCCTTCCTTCCTTCCTTCCTTCCTTCCTTCCTTCCTTCCTTCCTTCCTTCCTTCCTTCCTTCCTTCCTTCCTTCCATTTCATTTCATTTTTCTTTTTCTTTTTCACTTTTCCTTTTCTTTTTCCTCTATTGCCCTTTTATAATATTTCTCTAGATTCATGATGCAAATATGAGAAATATATATATACTTATTTGTATCTTGGCTAGATCGAGTAGATGCCTTGTGTATATTACTCAGTTTAGTGCAAGACACTTCATAAACCAAACATAAAACTTAAAAATGTCACAAGTACATAGAATTAGCACTTCACATAGAATCATTCTGATTCTGTGCTTGGTATAATCTGAAAAACTAAAGAAACATACTAGAAGTTATATTTTGTTCAGTAGAACACTTTTCTCCCAATTAGCTTGATAAATAAGGCCACCTTCTAGTTTTTAATGTCATGAAAACTCTCCTCAGAATACAGAAAAGGATAACAGTCTGATTTTAAGGGTGGAACTCCCTTTACTTAAACCACTATATACCTTCAGCAATTACAGCTAGATGTCTGCTGCCAGCACAGTTTGAAAGGCTCACAGTCCAGGGAAATGTGGATTACCTCCCTGATCGGATAAGTTTAGACTTTGTCCCTTTCGATGAATATTTTACTCTCAGTTTTGGGGCTTTGCCATCTAGCTTGACTACTTCTGGATATCTAACTCTTTGTTTTTTGTTATCTAACTCTTTCAATACTTGGTGAGACTTGATTTCCATCCTGACCATGGCGAAAATAATGGGTGTCAGAGTATTTAAAAGAAAGGCTTTAAAGTAGACTTTCTGTTGCAGATTTAGCTCTAAATATCTAGCTTTTGCACTATAGATGTAATAAACTTTGTATACTGGAAACTCTGGAATCTCATATCTACAAAATCACAGCAGTTTTTTGCTGACACATATAAAAGGCCAGCTATTGAAATCCTGCTTAAAATTGAAGGTATTGTAGTGGTAGTCAAGAAATGTCATTGACACAAAACAGGGACATGAAAAAAATTATCATCTCTCTGAAACAGAAACAAATGCACTTCGGGAGAAAACTCTGGCAAGACACTGAAATTAGTTGTTTTGTCAAGTGAAAATTAAAGGAAGGCTATGTATCTAACTCTCTTCAAGTATGGTATGTGAGGCAGCATTAATACAGGATGTCAGAGCACATTCTAAGTGCTTCTGTGTTGCAGGCAGGTATGATGATGCCAGGTGTTGCTATGCCCAAATCCCCTCATGGCTCTGCAGTGAAATCCCATTCACAGGGAACACTTCTGCATTTGAAGGTCTGACGTTTCAGATGTTAGACGAGAAGTCTATAGCTGACTTCTTTCATAGCCTCAGTACAAAGAAAACCTAGCCAGAGGACAGCTTATTCTCTTGCAAGTCCTTCTGTCATGTGAAAAAATGTCTTAACCTCCTTGTTTCCCTGTAAAAGAGGTCTAAATGGAGGAAAGACACAATTTTTTAAGTCAGAGACTACCTCTTGCATAAAGAGATTTGTGTCTAACACAAACTGTAGCTGAGTATCACTTAGTCTTGACAACCAAGGAGAACTTCTCTTCTGAGCAGTGTCATTTCTAAAGGCTTGAGTCCATAAAAATGACATGTGAAAATCTGTGATTTTGGACTGTCTTCCATTTGCCTGACTGGTTCAGAGTGGAGATTGTTTTCTTTTTTCTTATTTATTTATGATGATTATAGTGGCAAATACTTTTCTATTTCTTAATATTTTAGTGTGCAACACTTTCCTTGCTGAGCACCACGCAGATCTCACAGAAGCCTACAGCAGGTGATATTGCAGTGCACTCTCAAGAGCAAAGCTAAAAAAAATGTATGCCCTAAAGAAAAGCTGAAGACTCCCTGTCCTTTCTTAGCTGGTGTTTTTATTTCTCCCGGTGAAGTATCTTCCAAAAAAGGGATAGTACATAAGTAAATTCTATACATAAGAACTGTTATCATGAACAGACTGACACAATTCAATTTTTATAAAAGCATCTGGGTCTGTGTAGCCCCATCTAATTTGAGGATATTAGCGTACTTTCAGACCCAGTTTCTCTCCCTTGCCTTCAGGATTCTATGCTTTCTGACAATGAGTACAAAGAACTTTAAATAAACCAGTGTACTACAAGATGCCCCCAGCTGAGCTTTCGCATTTTAGGATATATCAAACCACTAGTCATCGCTGAAAAGTAAAAACACCAAACATTCAGCAGGGAATCATTAAGTTCCACAATGAAACTTCAGTAGCTCCAGAGCAGAACACAAGCAGGAGACGATCCCTCTGCTCCAGCTATTGCATCCTACATAGTACTTTGACAGTATTAGCAGTAGCATTGTGAAAACACAGTCGGCTGTGACACTGCACAGGCTTTTCTCAATGGTACAGTGTATCTGGGAGCTACCCCCTCACGGTTCATGCACTGTCTATTTCTCAGGCTATGCACTTGTGCATCCTTTCAATGAGTCTTTAGCACCATGTTTTGATAAAACCTCGATGAAAACAAGTAGTGGTACTTTTGGATCAAAACTTGATGTGCCTATTTTCTCTAAAAATAAGATAAAGATTGTTTGCTAGAGCTGAATTAGTCAGAGATGTTTGCTTCAACAAACAAACAAACAGGAGAGAGCCTAAATTTCCCTTTTTCTCCAGGCACTTTTAAACACCATCAACACAAAGATCAAAGCTAGCTTACTGAATTCTCAAGAGCTGTCCCAGGAAACTCCAAGGAGCACACTGCAAGAAGACAGTCAAATGCACAACAGAACTATGCTCACATTAGATCAGAAGTGCTGACTATTGTTTATGGTTGCCAGGAGCTAACTGAATATGATTAGGGGGCAAATTAAGAAAGAAAATCTGGTAAATTGTTGGAAGCCTCGTTACAGAAGCCACTGTGGAAAGTACCACTGAGCCTTTAGACATGTCATTAGCCACGACATTGGAAAAATGTT
This sequence comes from Coturnix japonica, assembly GCF_054131305.1. Lineage (NCBI taxonomy): Eukaryota > Metazoa > Chordata > Aves > Galliformes > Phasianidae > Coturnix > Coturnix japonica. The sequence continues at coordinate 68,318,257 of NC_140663.1, forward strand.
TGAAAAAATCTGAAAAGCAGAGGCATAGCAAAGAACTTCTAACATTCTTCCAAAAGTATTTAAGCAGTGACACCAGTGAGCTGCAAAAAGGCAAGTGTGAAATAAATCTGGCTCATGTAGGAAAGAAAATTTGACAGACTCCCATAAACAAGAGGAAATAATACAGTTGACAGCGTGATTGTAAACAAATGGCCAAAATTATGGCAGCTCCATAAAGACTAAGTAGGATTCTAGAGTTTAAAATGCTGAAGAAGAATCTGTAAACAAATCATTATGTCATAGCAGTGTCATAGCACTGCACATTCTCAGCTTTGAAATCTGCACACATTGTCTTCTGCAGCACTGAAGTATAATCTGAAATAGACATCATGAGCAGTCTGTGAAGAAGGGACTGAAATCATTTGCAACTGCTCTACTTCTGGTCAAGTTAAACAGACCTATCTGAATGAAACACCAGGAAATAATACAAGAAGGTAACCATCAACCTTTTCTGAGAGAGTTAGTGTTGAGCAGATGGTTACAGAACTAATGTAATCTACAGAAGAGTATAATTTTAGCGTTACATGGAAGGAATTACCTACTCAGTTTGAGTGCATTCTTCTTAGCTGTCCCTCATCTAAGAATATTTGTCAAGTTCACTGTAGAACCATCAGTCCTGGCAGCCATTGCAGCTGAAAATTTACTGAGAATTCTCATTAAGAAAAGTTGAAAAGGCAAATATATCATCTTTGTCTAAAAGAAGAAAAAAAGGAATCACAGGATCAATCAGCTTAACTTCAGTAAATGAAAAAGATATGGGAACAAAAACTCATTTATAAGCTCATAACTGAAAACAAGGAGATGAATTACATTCTACAAAGATCTGTCAAAAACAAATTATTTTAAACCAATCTAACATCCTTCTTTTGCCACCTAGGGCCTCAGAGGCTGAGAGGAACCAGTATATACTATATATCTGATCTTAAATGAAGATTTTGACAATGCTTTATATTATATTCTCATAAGATTAAGGAAAATGACTGAACAGGTACACGTTATCTGGAAATTTACTTGGTGCGTACTTGGGTGTAATTTTTGAGTTTCCTTTGTAATTCATGCTGGTTCTGGCAACAGTTGATTTTACACTCTTGGCTTTAGCAAGGGAATAAGCTGTGCTCATTGAATTTACAAATGAAGTCCAGATTGCAACAATATTGGAGGAATTTTGAGTAAAAATTGAAAATGATTAAAAAAATAAAAAGCCTGAAAAAGAAGAAAACGAAACAAAAGATAAAGAGGAGACAAAGCAGAAAGGCAAAGATTAGTACATGGGAATAAACAGCCGCATAGATGCAAGAAATATCTGTTGAGATAGTGTCTGCATGCAAGAAGACCTCAAACTGAGTCAAAAACATCCTGCTACTGTGGAAACACAGTAAACTGGGAGGCAGCATGTGAAATGCTACTTCTGCTCTAACCCTAAGTGGGCAAGGCATCAGCTGGTCACCCTGTCCTGTCTCTAACACAGCAGCACAAGGCATCAGGTGGCTGGGAGAGTCCAGAGAGAGCTGCAGAAGTGATTATTGCTCTTGAAACTGCTCTACAGGGACTTGTGGAACAAGTCTAGAAAGGGTGTGGAAGTCTTTAATTGTTTAAAGGCTGTTGTTAGAAGAAGAATGCAGTTTCTTAGCATCTGTACAGTAAGAAATGGTTTGTACTGAAATACAGTTTCAGGTTGATATTAGTAAAATGTCTAACAGTGTGTAACAGTGTGAGTCTCAAAGCTCTGGAATAGGCTGTCAAATCTCCACAATGAAGAATTTTAAGAACAGGGTAAATAAAAAGCAGTTGTGAAGGGCGCCTGAATTATTAGCTTACAAGAGGGTTGAGGGGTGGGCTATTTTTCTAATAGCATTGTGTAATTTTTTTCTATCATTGTTAATAGAAGATTTAGCAAACTAATGTCTAAACATTTTATATTCCATAGTCTAATCTCTTGATTTAAATCTGAGTTCTACTAGCTGACATTCATTAGCACTTCCATTCATCTAGCTGCTGAGAGAAGACATTTCTGAATGATGTGTGGAATAGTAATAGTCTGAACTAGTTACTCTGAAAAATAGATTCCTTACTAATAACTGTGAAACAGTTAAATCTGTAATGTTGCACTTGCAATCAAACGGTCAAAATTTAGCATACAAGATTCTCAGCTGATTGCGGTTACATGATGAATATATGCACATTAGAACACAGTAAACTACAGTAATTATAGAACTTGTAGTCATTTCCACATCAAACTATACTAAGTGTAGTGGTCAGTTAGCAGCCTAAAAGATCATCAGAGGTGACATCTAAATTAGGACTAAAAGTGTAGGTTGCTCCAAAACTCCAACAATGGATAAATAGGCTCCTCTCACCCTATCTGCCAGAAATTGCTAACTGTGGGAAGCAGCAATCAAATATTTGACTGAGAAGAAACTGTCTATATTAATGGGTAATAGAACACTTTTTAATTACATCCCGCAGTAAGAATGCTTAAATCGACAGATCACATACAAGACTTCTTTCATGACAGAGCAGATTGCAAGAAATGTCTTTCAGCACCATTACCAAAGATAATAGTCATAATTTCAGTCAGTATGGATTGGCTATCTTCTACAGGAGTTACTAGGTTTCTGTTTACTATTCTACCTTTTAGGAATTAAATCAGAATTATCTCCTTTGACATCACAGCATGCATTTCTAATAGAGAAATGTAGGAATACAAGGGTCTCAATAAGAGCCAACACAGTGTTTTTTCCACTAATATAAGATCTTAACAGAATTATTTTCATCTATGTAAAGAAAGAGAAACATTGAAAAGTTAAACAAGTGATGTGTAGTACCAAATAACTTGGTGATCAGGATGTTTTTCAGTATAAAACAAACAAAAAATCTAGCTTCAAAATTCAGTGAAGTCCCAGATCTTCGGCTGTTCATTTTGCCTTTTCATAAGAATTTGTGGAAACTGCTTTATTGTTGAATAAGAATATTTTTGAAATCTCAAAAAATTTCATAAAGTGAAATTATTGTCCTGCATTAAAATCACACAGCAGTCAACACTTAAATTGTTTTAGCTGCCAAGCAAAGACTTGCTTAAAACTTACTCCAAATGATGACATGCTAATGGAAAGCTTTGTGTACAGCAGACAGCAGTTCCCCTCTCTCCTCCACTGGCATTTTCTGACAGCCCTGATCTTGGGCTTTAAAGAACTGCTGAGGTAATGCGTACACTGAAGTTCAAGGGAAGCTTTGGAACATTTTTTATGAAGCACAAAGTCTTAATTCTTAGCAGGGCACCTTGACTCGCAAAAGGAGCCTGATTTTCAAGCTACCTCTTATTTCTGAGCCCTTCTTATTTTAGAGCTGCATTGAAACTGAAGAATGCACTCTTGAGAGTGTCAATATGGTTTTCATTCAGTTTTACCCCCTGACTTGAGATAATTCTATTACTGCTGTAGCTCTCAAGTGGGTGAAAGAAATATATTTTTCTCTGTCCCTGTGTGTAATCGGGGTATAACGAAACAGGGGGGAAGAAAGGAAGACAAAACCAGCATATTCCTTAGCTTTACAAAACTGATTACAAGAAGTGCTGTGTGAAAACTCATGAACAGGTCACAGACACACTGCCTTTACAAAATAGCATCTTCTACTGTGGTTACATGTGGAGTGCATTGAATTTAAAAATAAAACATCAGAAAACTCTCTCTAGATAATCTCATGGTAAATCTACTTACAAGCAGCTCATCACTGTGGTGTTTCCTGACAGGAATATGTTTCTGCTTGTTTACAAGCTTATCTACATGTGTTTCAGAGGTGTCTGAACTCAAGAATTTTCATGACTTTGAGATCCAACTTTCATCCTGAAGAGAAAAGAAAACCTATCTATAAATGTCGTTCCTGTTATTTCTCATATTTCCAATCTTTCAGTTTAATATTAAAGAATCTAAATTAAGAATCTATATATTTAAAGGAGATAATAAAGAAAGAAACCCTGCAACAGGATACACTTTAAAATATGTGTCCCAGGTTTGACTTCAGCTGATGAGCGAAAGACAAGTGAATATTGATATGAGATTTTAGAGAACAAACTAGGAACTAGAACAGAGGTTCCCAAACTTTTTTGGATTGCTATCAACCCTCAGAATTTCTTGTAGACCACCAGGCATCATTATCATCAAACTTTTAATTGAAAACACTATTAAAAACAGTGTTTAATATGGCTCTGTGGATTAACTGCAAACCCCTTACCGTGGCCTCCTGGACCACCAGTGTTCTGCAGACCATGGTTTGGGAACCACTGAGCCAGACTACACACATAGAACAACACCCCGACAAAACACTTGTGTGTCTGAGAGCAGAGTCGGGCCTTCTGTTGGGTGATGCACTCAAATAACGTACAACTCAGTTTAACCTTCCTGGTACCTGAAGAACACAAGACCCTTTTGTTTTTCTCTTACCTTGAGTTTCTTTTTTATTGCTTTGGAGAAACAAGTAATTGGTACCAAAATCCAGCTTACGATTTCTTCATGTAGGATCTCTCATATTCTGAAGCAGTATAACTTTTCAGGAAGCTATCTGAAAAAAAAGGACACATAAAGCATACAAAAAGAAACAACAAACCAAAAAACACAATGCTGTGCACAGATAATTCCAGAACACATATGATTAATGTGAATCCCAAAATAAAAAAGTAAAAATAGTTTCTAAGGTTGTTTTTTTTAATCCTCTTGAAAATTTATTCTTTTTTCTTTTTTTCTTTTCTTTTTTTTTTTTTTTTTCCTCCCCCAATCCTTTAACCATGTTAAAACTCTGTGTGTGGTCATTAAAACATTTCAGCAACTTTCTGCAAATTCTTTAGAGTTCTTCTTTTGGCAATGGTATTATAAGATTGTCTGTTTATCACCAGATAAACACACAGAGGAAAATGATGATAGCAAAGAGAGGGGAATTTGAAGAGAAATGTTATAAATAAGAACAGCAGAACTCACTGTGCTGTGACCCAACCCTACATAAAGCCATAATATGGAGTGGGGAATGAGGAACCTTGGAAATTAATGACAGCTTTTAAAAAAAAAAAAAAAAAAAAAAAAGGAAGAAGAAAAAAAGAGCATAAAAACAAAGCTATGCCTCCATGGCAGCAACTCACTTGTTCCAGAGAGAAAAGAATGCTTCTCTGATATTTCCACTGCCCTGTATGATCACTCACAAAGGTAAAGCAGAGTTCTGAGTCAGGGTGAGATTGGAAAAGCTCACAGTAAAAGTCAAAATCATAGAATCATAAAATGACCTGTGTTGAAAAGGACCTCTAGTTTCAACCCCCCTTCCATGGGCAGGATTGCCAACCACTAGACCAGGCTGCCCAGAGCCACAATGCAAGACTTCTCATATGCAAGAGAAGTCAGTAAAGGAAAGAGTTCATCTTTACTTCACCTTTGAGCAACTATGGTCATATTTCACCATCAGCATCACTAATAAACATTACTGGAGTGTTTATAAAGGTGCATTAACAACCTTCCTCATTTGTATCCTAACCATTGCACACACCCAGAGAGATCTGCTATTTCTTAAGCTATCTATCGGTACACTTTTTCCAGGCAGTACCAACTGTTAGGACTGTTTTTCAGTGAGCATTGCAACTCAACTATTATTTGTCTGAAATACATGCAGTTCAGTTTGCAAACCTGATGAAACTGTTTGTAAACAAGTTATGTTGCCTCACCTCATTACTGAACAGATTCATTGCAAAATTCCCTTATGGTGCAGGGGGTTAGATGAGACTGTCATGTAGCTGGTGTGTACCTGGGGCAATGAGACCTACCTGAGCCAAGCATTTAGAATGCATACGTAATTCTGCCAGAATGAGATGCATGTGCTAGCAGTGTCCACTTCACATCCTTACCTGACACCATTGCTGTACATAATGTGTGTACTTTCTTTAGTAAATGGTGCCTTTCTGCAAACCATCAGCTTTTGGCTTCTCTCCACAGGAAGCAGGGAAGCTGCCTTCACCTATGCCATTACTGCTGCCGGGGTTGCACACGCTGTCACAGCCGCCTGCAGCCAGGGCAACCTCAGCAATTGTGGCTGTGACCGAGAGAAACAGGGCTACTACAACCAGGAGGAGGGCTGGAAGTGGGGAGGCTGCTCTGCGGATATCAGATACGGCATTGAGTTCTCCCGGAGGTTTGTTGATGCCCGAGAAATCAAAAAGAATGCACGAAGGCTGATGAACTTGCACAACAATGAGGCTGGAAGAAAGGTATTTGAGAAAGCAGGAGGGATGGATGGGAAAATGTGTGCGCTGGAGGAAGAGGGGAGGCTGACGGTCTCAGGAGGCATTCTCTGAGAGTTTGCCCTTCACACTTGCACCAAATTATCTGATGGTGCTTAATGCTTATGGTTTGTTGCTGTTTCTTTTAATTCAGAGCTGGCCAAATTATTGCATAGCTACTCCTCTCAATGTTTCAGCTTCCAAGCAATCTTTCCAGTCCTCTCAATAAGAGAGAATTTTGCTGGAATCATCTGGGCTAAAATTCCATCTTAGCTTTTCATCTCTTTGCAAAAGTCTAGCAAGAGATGATGGGACAGGACTGAGTTTTTGAACTGCTGAACTGCCACAGCACTTGCAGCTATTTATTCCACCAAAAAACAAAACACTTCTTTGACCGCAGCTCTAATGAAATACATATTTTGTAGCAAATGTACAATTGTCTGTTCCTCACTGACAGGCTACAGATGGCTACACAAGCATGATTTTGGAAGAAGAAACAGCTTCATGTCTACAACCATGATTGAGTTGCTTGCAATTGAAAAAGATGAACGTAATGGAGCTGATTCATGTCCATTGAATAAAAATTTTCAAAACTCCAAACACTTCCCCTATAAAAAATAAAATATCTCACCAAGGGCAGATTTTACTATGCCTTTCAAAGTATTGTTATTCAGGTTAAAATAAATGCTGTTTCTGTCCTCCAGTGTGCATATGTTGTGCTGCAGGTGAAACCAATATACTGCTTCTCCCTATCTTGCCCCCAAAGTTATACAGAGATTTTCTTCTCCAGAACAATGTGAAATTTTATTCTACACCAAGTAATAGCAAAGGTTACTAAATCAGTGGTGCCATGGTTGCTTTGCTGAATATATTTTGGAGAATGTTTCCTAACTCTCACTCCTTGCAAGGCAACTTCTAGGGGATAGTAACCAGCCCTGCACATAAACAGGTGTTGGGTGGACAGTTACTTACTGGGATGAAACTGTTGCATACTCTCCAAGCCATGACCAGTCACCTGAAACTGAAAGTTTAGAGACAGGATTCATAGTCAATTGATGTTTGATACTGACATCCCCAGTTGTGAAGGAGATAGCTGGTTCTGAAAGCATCCTTAAGAGCAGCACAATCTCTTCCCAGAAACTTGTTCTGTCAAAAGGAGTAAGAGCACCTCATACTGCTGTACTGTGGTATAGAATCATAGAATCATAGAATCACCAAGGTTGGAAAAGACCTAAAAGATCATCCAGTCCAACTGTTCACCTATTACTAATAGCTCCCACTAAACCACGTCCCTCAGCACAACATCCAGTCTTTCCTTGAACACCCCCAGGGTCAGTGACTCCACCACCTCCCTGGGCAGTCCATTCCAGTGCCTGACCATCCTTTCTGAGAAGTAATACTTTCTAATGTCCAGCCTGAATCTCCCCTGTCGTAGCTTGAAGCCATTCCCTCTGGTCCTATCACTACTGACACGAGAGAAGAGGCCAACCCCCAGCTCACTACAACCCCCCTTCAGGAAGTTATAGAGGGCAATGAGGTATCCCCTGAGCCTCCTCTTCTCCAGTTGTTGTAGTCAAAGTGCAGGACCCAGCATTTGGTCTTGAACTTCATCCCATTGGCCCATTCAGCCCAGCTCTCCAGCCTGTCCAGATCCCTCTGTAGGGCCTCGCTACCCCCAGGCAGATCCACAATCCCAGCCAATTTGGTGTCATCTGCAAACTTACTGAGGGTGCATTCAATGCCCTCATACAGGCCATCAATAAAGATATTGAAGAAGACAGGCCCCAGCACCTATCCCTGGGGAACACCACTTGTGACCGGCATGAAGCACTGGTTCCAGGCTTGAGCATTTCTCTTAGCCTAAGTGTTTCACCTTGGTGTCACATTGTGTTTGAATGCCAAAGATGAAAGCCACATGTTAAACTTGCAATGCACTATTTGTTACCACTGCACACATTATGAGCACTGCTTAAATTGCCAACCCACTGTGTAGATCAGTTCCACCCCCACAGAAATGCCAATTCATGTCCTGTTTTGAACACGTTATAGCCTATATGTGAAAAAGGGACAAAAGAGCAACAGTGGATGCATAGATGGAGAACAGCAATGCTCCTTGCCCAGGGACAGAAGGCAGATCAATATCTGAGCCAGGCACTGGTCCCAGGTCCCCCAGTTCTATATACACTCCAGCAACCGCTAGACCACAATGCTGATTCTTCTTAAGCAAATTGTATTTTTACTGTTCATCAGAATTTCATAAGCAGAGGATGTAAGCAAACCAAAGATGTGTGTGCTTTTACAAATATTTCTGGCAGCAGCACTCATGCAAATGCATTTATTTTAGCTCTCCTAAGACTTCATTTTCTGTAAATATTCTTGTAAAATCAAATGATAGCACTCAATTTCATGTTTTTGAGATAGGAAAAAAGATTTGAAAATGCAGTCTATATATATATATATATTTCCCAAATACCCTTTGTAAGCAGTGTTTTAGAATTTACTCATTTTGTTGTTAGAGGTATTTTTCAGTAATTATATGTAGCCACAAATCGTCATTAATGCATTATTTTATTTGGAAAAGCTAAGTATGACTGAAAGGGTTTGATGCATCTTTTTGTTTTTTTTTTTTTTCAATTCCAATCCACCAAACCCTGATGAATGTGCTCATATAAAAGACGGTTTAGGGTCCATGATTAGAAATAATGTTGGTGTCATGACATATACTCACATGACATGAACATGTAAATTTTACAGTATATGATACTTACTGATTTTGGTTCATCTGAAATAGTTTTCTGTTTCTATAGATTAGACATTCTGAATTTGAGGACTGACTGAAAGTTATGTTTAGAACAAAACTCTGGAAACAAGGCTATATTTCACTTTGTGAGCAAGGCCTTTAAGAAAATATGCAATTTCAGCTGAAAATCAGAACTCCCTTCTGGGAATTCAGATGAATTCTGAATTTATCCTCCGTTGACTTGACATTTGGCAGTTTTGGAGATCCTGGGTAAACTTGGATCTGATTGTGAACTGGAAAAAATATCTCAAACCATTTCTTTTGCTTACATGTGGATGCTATTCTGACATGCTTTGTGTGGTCCGTATTCAGCCTCAAGCCAGAAATATTGCACTAAGGGCTGGACATTCACTGAAGAACAACTCTGGATCTCCATCTTCCTCCTCCTTTCCCCTTCCAAATTCTCCCAACAAAAGTAGGAAAACTTGTACCTCTCTATTTGCTCTGTCAGCATGGTTCTGCATCTTGTCTTAATATCTGAAAACAGTTTGGAGTCAAACTATGATGAGAGGGCTGAAGTAAGGGTATTATTCCCTTCTACTGAATATGAATAAAAGTTCAGAAGGAAATGACAGTAAACTTAGATTTTTTTTTACTTCTTTTTTGCTTCATCCATTTTCAAATAATCTTTTCAACTGTAGGATGGAAATGTCAAGACTGTAGAGGAAACATGTTTTTGTAGCTCCCTACAATAATCCCATTAGCCATTAAAATACTTATTAGTTACAGTGTAATCATATCAAAAGTGATATAAGAAAAAAATCCAATAACTTGATTTTATGAACATTAATCCATTTGCTAAGGTTTTGTATTTCATCGGACTTTTGCTATTTTAAAGACCACGTTTCCATCCGTAATACTAAGGCTCACAGTTCTAACTCAGTTCATACTGAATTGTTCTTTAGAACTGTGTAAGACTGACAATATTTAGGCAATAAATCTACTCATTTGCTAATACAGAAACAGCAGGAAGAAAGAATTCAAAGAGATTTCAACCCCATATGCAGTTGTTCCCATTTTGCTCGGAAAGCAGTGGGAGGGTCTTGATCATTCCATTCAACCTCTGCCAGATGCCTAGAAAATCACTTCTAGAATCATCATGCAGGAGATTGGTCAATTGGACCAATTATTTGGATGTTCCATTCCCTATTCCCTATGTGGATTTATTCATGGATGGATCTTTGCCCCTTTCCAGTCTCTCCCAGTGCATGTCACAGAGCTGTTGAGCATGCCTAGGGGTCAGAAGCATTTGTAGCTCAAGTGGTGTAGATAATGTTGTGCTCTCTCAAAGCATGTTCTCAGTAATAGCATTTTGCTATTAAAAATAGAGTACTGAGGAATTTCTCTTTGAGAAAAGAACAACATAGTGCATAAATAACTACACAAACACGACAAGGAGATGAGGGGAAAATAGTTCTGGGGGTTTTTAAACATGATTCTAGGATTGAGATGCTCAACACAACACCAAAAATGTACTGCTTAGAAAAGGCAGACAGTTTTCAGAGAATTTCAGGTGACTGGAAAGAATGGATCCCCTAATTGCTCAAAAAACCGCATCCCTTAATTTCTCTGCACTGCATTTCTAACAATAGTTTCAGCTAATGTGAAGCCTGTGAAGCTTCATTTGTAATGTAAAGCCCCAGTGATAATGTCATAAACTTATCATTGGTGCCATTTGGAAAAAATAAATGCTTAGTGATTCCTGGTGACATGAGATGCTACCAATGAAAGATTTATGCTTTGTGGTAAGATAGTTGCATGCAGCGTTAAAGAATAAAGCAGCTAACTTCACCATCATGTTTTAAGTGGCTGCTGTGATTCAGAATGGAAAGTACAAATGTGTTAAATGAAAACAACCCTCCAAGGGAAGACTAGCATATGCCTAATGCAAACGTTACTGCAAAAAGGAGAAAGAATGGTTTATTGTAAATCTGAATGATTACAGAGAGATTTGTGGGCAAAACTTTGATAGAGTAATGAAAAATTAAATAGCAACAAAACCAAGTAAGCTCTGATGCTGCTTTACGAGACAGCTTTCTATCATGTATTTTTAGAAAAAGTGTCTTTATTCTGGGACAAATGAACATAGAGAGAGCAAAATCCGGGCACACATGCTGTTAGTCTAAACTTTTTGTTGAAAGCTTCAAAACAATGACTGGCACTCATGATGAATACCAACTATAAACATGTTTTTTTGTTTGTTTGTTTTTAAGGGGGTGGGGAAGTCAAAAGCTGACAAATTGGTAGCAGATCATAGCTTTTACTAAAAAGAAGACAAGAAATGTTTCTAACAGTTCATCAATCACTTATGTTTTTACAATAGATAATGATTGTGGTTATGTGGAAAAAACCCAAAAACTGGCCTATTTCTTTATCTTCCAGAGACACACCCATAACATCAAATGCTAGAAACTCAGCTTGGTACCATCCCAATATTTATTCCTTTGTAATGTCAATGGATTTTCTCATGTTTTTCTGGAATGCCTAGAAGATGACAACATCTTCTTTTACACTTGAAGCTGTAAGAGTGGGGATAGAAATAAAAATAAAATCAGACTCTATTTGCAAGAGATTATTCAGTTACCTGGGACAATAATTCCATCTGACCCATGACTAGTTTTCACAGTTCCTGGCACCACAGAACTACAGTACAGGGAAGAGATTTTTGCTGACCAGCTTTGGCAGTAGAACAGCTAATGAAGTGATTTGTTAGTCACCATTAAATATAATACACATGTACACATACAGATAACAATAGGCTGTGTGTGTGCACATCATTGTATATATCTATATATAAATTTATATGCACCATTGGCTCATAAAATATGTAAGAAAGTTTTTGCTCAGTTCACCCCACCTGTAATAATTAAATTACTAAACTAGCTTCGGTGAGATGCTTAGTATGCCTTAACCCATTGTAAAGTGACCTTACAGTCACCTAACAGTATTTCTAGTATCAGAAACAATCCCCAAACTCTGGATGACATACATGTTATAAAATTGCAGAGGAGACTGAATCCCACTTTCAAAAGTAAAAACTATCAATTTTTCCTCTTCTATGAGCCTAAAATATTCTTAAAAATGTGACTTTATTTCCTAAGTCATTTCTGTGATTTAAGAATGTGACTTTACAGATTTTACAGCCCCGAGCCCATTATTTACTGAAACTCTTTCTGAAAGAGAAACATTATTTCATTGCACTTCCATTGTGTGAATATCTCACAATCTAAATAAAAGCTTTAGATAATTGTGCTCAATGGCATACTTTCCACTTTCCCACTTAAACTGATTTACAGACAGATATAAATCCAGCTTCAAAAAGTTTGGTGTTACAGCTTGGGTGGGTTAGGTGGATAACTAATGCTTATCCATATGCCCTGAGTATGCAAGCTTTGGCTCAAAATCTCATGAGAATAGTTCTCCTGCTTCCAGTTGGGCTGGATTTACTAGACTATTTTTTTCTTCCAGAAACACACCCTTAATGTCGACTGCCAGAAGCTACATCTGGTACTATCCTACATTTTGAATGTATTGCTTTAAAATTAGAGGAGGGAAACAGCCAAATATTTTAGAAGTTGTTAAATGGTTTTATTCTAAAAATGGGCATGCCCATGCATACCATGAAATGTATACAAGATGCACATATAATTTATCTAGTAAAATACTACTGCACACCCTCAAAACATGACATCTCTTTGCCTGACACACCAAAACCAGCAGTGAAGTGTTTTATTCTCTTTAAAATAATGATTAAAAATTTCCTTGTAAGCCTTACAGAAATTTCCATGGAAAAAGATAGTGAAATAATGCAATCGCACTTAGTTTGAGGATGATTTAAAGGGTGCTCATTGAGTTTTCTGCTTTTTTCAATATTGCCCTTTGAAAATACTTTTCAGAGAATTCAATCAATTGCAGCAGTTTTCTGCTCAAAAAAGCAGCTATTCTCTTCTCTTAGAATAGCACCTAGCTATTCTCTTCTCTTCTAGAAGGTAAGGAAGATGTCCAGATGGGCAAGTTTCTATGGTCAATCATAGTGTTAGGGGCTTTCATCTGATGGCCAACAGTTCTCAGAATTCCAGGCTTATATTCCTGCTGGCCAGGGAGGGAACTTGTGTAGGGAAAGCAACAGCCTTTTTCACTTTGCAGGGTATTCAGTGGAAATACGATGGGATTGAATGCTTTACCTAGGTAGGTGAATGCTTTACCTAGGGAGGTTGCTGAAGGGCAGGAGGTCAGTTCATGCCTCTCAGAAGGTCAGAGGTTCCCGTGTCCTGATGACTTCTGGCCAGTGCCAGAGAAAAGCCATCTTGTGGCTGGGTACTGTTCCACTGCAAAGGTCCTTGCTCCCATCAAACTAAACAATAAGAAGAATCTGGATGCAATAAGAGAGGGAATAAACATGATAAGTCAGTTCATCACCTTGAGCAGCCTTACACAGAAACATAAATTAAAATATGCAGCCAAAACACCACCACCAGTCTTGCTAACTTCACTCTTGTTGGCTTCACTATGCCCTCTCTTCACCAGACCTGGGCAGAACCTGATGAAATATGACATAAGCTGCTCAATTTTAGGCTCTCTCAACAGCTATTAAATAAGAATATTTTCAGAACATTTGTATTAGAGAAGTAGCATTATATCCTACTAATATTAGGATGCTCAGCTTTCCAATTTAGAAAAAAAAATAAAAAATAAAAAAGCAAAATACCCTAACAAATAATGAATGAATACAAAAAGCATACAGAACAACCCCAAATCCAGTTTTGTTACCCAGATGGGTTCATGAGGTCAGTATTTCGACAGCAGTACTGGACCCCAGGCTGCACTGAGGCTAAAGTTTGCTGATGCCCACTCATCACTGGCAAGCTGTAAGTTCTTGTGGCTGCAGCTGCTTGAGTATGCAAAGGGATGGTGACATCGTAAGACCAAAATCTGTCTCTTTGGGCACTGGTATTACCCAAAGCAAAAGTTGATTACTTGCATATTTGATGGGGAAAACTCTTAAAGTCTTCTATTTCTTTTTGATACTGCAGTCAAAAAGTAATATGGATTTTGTTACATTCAACATCTGGCCCAAAAATGTGCATTTCCACTAAGAAAAACACAAACCAGAAAAGGCAAGCCAAAACAAACACACACAAAATGTTACTATTGTTTTTACATATTTTATCCAGATAGGATTTTTAATATGTACAGAAACTGTATCTGATGTTATACAGTTGGGTCTAGATATGGAACTTGAAAAAAGGAGTTTCTTTTCATGCGTATCATTTTGTTTTATTTCAGTCTTTGCTAGGTTTTTCTACTTAACTGGCAGCGGAAAACCCTCAAATTGCACTTTCAATGTATGATTTATATAGATATAAAAATATGTGGAATAAGAAAGTTTTAACATTATATTTCACAATTCATTTAGAAAAGTAGCAGCAGTTAGAAAATTTTACTTGGCAAGATCTTACTGGGGTGGGAGTGGGCCTGCATGTGGAAAATGGACATAAAGAATGTTCCTACTATTAGACTGAGGCAGCATGGTCCAATGATGGGAATTTGCTTTGGGAAGTAGATCTTGCTGTAAACTATTTGAGATTAGATACGAGGTGCTGACATATGACAAATGAAACTGCTGAATAAGTGGGTCATATGAGCTAATGATTTTCAATCTTTAATCAGGCACCTACCTCAGCATCATGTATCAGATCTGAGTAAATAAGTACCTTCAGGGCTCAGGGTCAGAACTCTGATGGGAATTCTTCTGAGAAAAACTAGGCTGGAGGGACACACAGAAAGAAAACACTGGCCACTCTTCTATCACAGCATTGTCAGGACAAAATGGTACCACCTTTGTTAGGCCCAATGGCACCTTGAGAATGAGAAGCTGTTGAGATCCCAGCAACAAAGGCACAGCTTTCTGTCTAAATGGCAAGGTGCAAAGTAGAAGCAGCAGGGCCTTCTCAAGGATTTCCTTATGGTATCCCATGGGGCCTTATGGCCATACCTCAGGAAAAGCCAGAGTGTGCTAGCTTGCTAGCGAAGAGGAACTCTCAGCAGCATCTGTATGGAAAAGGAAAAAAAAAGTCTTACTTCAAATCTGCTAAGTTTGAGCCATACATTCCCTGACCTCCAAGTTTTTGGGCACAGTTTTATACCCACAGCTGACTGTGGGCACACAAATTATAGCATTCAGGAATTTAACTACCTGATGATTGGGCCTGTGCTCAGTGTTGTAATCCCAAGCATTCCACATTCATGAGAGAAGCCCTCCAAAAAATTAAAAAAAAAAAACCCCAAACCTGAAAGATTGGCTTCAGGATCATGAATTAATACATTTTGAAACTTCTGGGGATTTTTGTGCTTGTATGGTTTGCATTTTCTGGTTCTTCCACAATCATAAAAATCAGGAATATTTGAAAAAATACTGCAGAGGAGTCTGACTTCTGTACAACAAAATGACTCATGGAACTGAACCTCCAGAGTGACAAAAAACAGAAAACAAAAACAAAGTCGGACAGTGTTGTATAATAAAGGTAGTGTCTCAACAAAATACACATAGGTACACACAGTAGATAGACATGCTCATATGTATAAACATACATACACATAGATAGCATGTAGGACACCAGAATGGGTAATATCTTTGCTTTTTAGAAACAATGATACTCTTGGTAGTAGAAGGAAAGCATATCAATGAGAGACACCAAGGCTTCACAAAGCAGTGTCCAGAGTGCCTAGCCCACGGAATCAGGAGCCTTACAAGCTTTGCCTCCTTCTGCTGTCTGGGCAAGTTACTGGTCTTGCCTTTCAAACTAAAAACTGGACATCACACACACATGCAAAGCCTGATAGAATGCATACAAAAACACAAGGTTGCCCTTCACCAAGAACCGTCACCTAGGGAGAAGAGGAACACAAGGTGTGCTGGATCTGACCCACTGCTGCTGCTTTCTTGGAAGTTTTTACATCCTGTAGTGCTCTGTGATGGTGGTGTAAAGAAAGTTGCTTCCGTCCACATTCTGTTACAAATTTTTGTACTATTTTTGTAATGTTTGCAGTAGTTGGAAGAGAGTCATAGAATCAGTCTGGTTAATAATAATGTATTTCAGCAGTATCAGTGAAACACATAAGCAATAATAATGATTAAAAAAAAAAGTAAATAGAAACATAATGGGCATCTCAATATCAGAATCTGCAGAACAGGACTGTAATCCTCTTTGCAGTGGAAGGAGACCTCGAACCATCACATCCTCCTGCACATGCACAAAGAAGAGTCAGAGGAGTCCTGATGGACCCTGGACTATTTGATAAGGCACCCTTCTATTTGCTGCTACTGAAATGATGCTGCCATGGCAGAGGGTGGCAATCTTTCTGGCTGGGAAGACAGTTAAGCAGAGAGAGCAATTTATTGTCCATAGAAATTTGTCCATAGAAAGCAGTTCATCATAGCCTTGCTGATTTTCCTTTTAGACCATTGCAGCTGTAGGATCTTCTTTGCTAAGCCAGTCATCCTTGTTGGAAATCAGATTTTTTTTTTTTTTGCCTGTGAGCACTGAAGAACTGACTGGACTTTGGCCTAGGAAAGCCCATGGTTCCAGAAAGTCTAAGGTATTTTTAACTAGGATGCTCAGCTATCTTGTACTTCCTACTGTATGTTGGCAAGGCAGAATTAAAACTAAATATTCTCTTTAATACTGAAACCTCAGAAATTTGGTAAAAATACAAAACATGCAATTTAACTGAAGCTCAAACAACTCAGGAGGGTGCCCTCTATTTGCAGGGATAACCAGATCTGCTCAGCTTTTATTTTAAGGCCAGTTTCTTAAGCAGTAAGCATTTTTTACTTCCCTTCTACTTCATTATGCCATTGTACTCAGATTTCGGCCCTTTTATCCTTTGCCCATTTCAGTCATGTTCTGGGATCTGCAATGAAACCGCTATAGGAGATGGTCTGTAGTATCAGTAATATTTCAAGACAAGCTCAGTAGCTCGTATTTCCTTGTTAGGATCCCAGTGCAAAGGGGAAAGATCAGCTTGCTTTGTTTCTAGGCCTTGACTTTCATAAGCTAATGGTGGCTGTGAGTGCAGTCGTGGTCATGCATAAGGGCAGGAAAAGAGAGAGGTGTTTTCTTGAGGCCTGTCTCCCCTCAAGGCATGCAAGGGAGGGGAAGGCATTTGGATTTCTTCTAGGGCACACCTGATGTTGGGTCAGCCACCTCCAGGGGCTGGTGGCAACCTCTTCACTAAGCCCAGAAAGCACATCCATATTGAGAAGGAGGTATTTTTAGACATTACACAGCAATAGCAATAATAAATGCTCTTTCTTCTCTTTGGCTCACAGCTCAGTGAGGCCCTATGTTGAATTTCACATCATCTACTGTTGCACAACCATTGCCCTGGGGCAAAAAATATTCTTATGGATGAACATTTTTGTGAAATGGGGCTGGGTACTGCAAGAAGTGCTGCTTTTAAAGTTGATAGTACACTCTATGGGCTGAGTAGTTAATATGTATGCTGCTATTGCCATTGCTGGTGTAGGCAAAGTTTTTAATTGCTCAGTGAACATGAATGCCTATTTACCTACATAGTATATATTGTTCTGCAAATATTAAAACTGGCCAAAATTTTAAAATATTATTTAAACATTACTTAAGGCTATTAAGGTTAAATATTCAATCTTACACCACTTTTAAAAATATGCATTGAAAATTTCTACTCACTTTAATGACCTTTAACATGAACTGAACAGACTGAGTCTTAGGTGAGCTTGCAATGTAATGTTCCCATGGTAACAATATTCAATATCTGTGCATGTAGGTGCTTGAAGAGAGAATGAAACTGGAGTGCAAGTGTCACGGAGTTTCAGGTTCCTGTACAACCAAGACCTGCTGGACCACACTTCCTAAATTCAGAGAGATTGGATATATTTTGAAAGAGAAATACAACGCTGCAGTACAGGTGGAGGTGGTGCGAGCCAGTAGACTAAGACAGCCAACTTTCCTGAAGATCAAGCAGATCAAGAGTTACCAGAAACCAATGGAAACAGATTTAGTGTACATTGAAAAGTCACCAAACTACTGTGAGGAAGATGCTTCCACAGGAAGTGTTGGCACCCAGGGACGACTCTGTAACCGCACCTCTCCCAATGCGGATGGGTGTGACATGATGTGCTGCGGAAGAGGTTACAACACACACCAGTACACCAAGGTGTGGCAGTGCAACTGCAAATTCCACTGGTGCTGTTTTGTGAAGTGCAACACTTGTAGCGAGCGGACAGAGGTGTTCACCTGCAAATAACGGCATCGTGCACAAACGAACAGAGCAAATCGCCACCAGTGAAGACAGTGGAGGACAACAAACGACAACAGCATCATTTTGCACATCTAATCTTCTTTGGGAAAAAAAACAAAAACAAACACAAACCAGTACATAAACCAATCCCTCCCCACCACTTACACCTCTACAGATGGTGCATTTTGGCTGGCTGACTGTTGTGACTGCTTTGGACAACAGGACTAAGGTGATGTTGACAACTACATGAAACATTTTCTCTCTTTTTTTCTTTCCTTTTTTCTTTTCTTTTTTTTTTTAAGCTACAATCTGGGTGTTGTAGAGTTCTCCTAGTAAGCGTTATACATATCAGAGAAGCTGATGGCGTTGCAGCTCCCATAAAATTTAAATAAAAAGACACCTTCTCAGATTTTATGACAGAAACACCAAGCCCTGTGCAAATAAAGACTTCTGTTTTTCTTAAGAAACAAAATCTTCACTGACTAGAACAAAGCAGTCTTGCTGCAAAACCCTAAATTTATAAGAAAGCAGGTAGAGAGAAAACCACAACTGGTGGGGAGATAAAACCTGTGGCGGAAATACTCCACTATCAGCTTGAAAAAATAAAGTTCACAAAATTACATCAGCTGCCAGTGACACTGGAACTCTTTGAATGAACATTAAAAATAATTATTTATGTTTAAATAGCATAAAAAAAATTCTAAGCACTAACGGGTAGTTATGTCTTAATTCTGTACTAAATGTAAACTTATTGGAACTCTGACTTTTTGATTTTTGTATTTGGTTCTCCCTAAGTTCTTCAATGCTACTGATCTGTTGTCACTCCTCTAGTAGAGAGTTCGAATTCTGTAGGCCTTAAGCAATGACCAGAACTGAGCAAAAGATCACGTTAAGCTGATGCTTACAAATGCTTGATGAAGACTTTCTCGTTTGCCTCCTGACTACGAGTGACTCTTTTAGATTCAGGCTTCAGGCATGGAGCACCTACCCTCAGCTCTCTGCAGGGAGTTGTGGGATACAAATAAATGCTTCAACAAACATCAAAGGTTTTGCTTTGCAGTCAAATGCACTGGCAGGATCTTACAAGCATTAAACTTTGCCTTTAACAGTTAAAACATAAGATTAGCAATAGTTTTTTAAAAATTACCAGCTCAGTATCAGCTGAGAAGTTAATAAATATATGGTGGCTGAACACCGTATTGCTGCAGCCTGTGAGTCATGATGGATTCATGAGCATAAGAAAGCTAAAACGTGGACTAGATTGTGTCATCATTATTCTAAGGTTGGCAATAACACAACCCTGGTAAATGTGTGAATGTTAAGAAAGTAGGGGACTTTTTACAACAGTGTCCAATTTTAATTCACTTGTCTTTTTCCTCTGAAAGATTAAAAAAAAAAAAAAAAAAAATCATCTGATCATAGAGCCATTAAAGGTTGGAAAAGATCATCTAGTCCAAGTGTCAAACCACCCCATCTGATGTTTTACTACTGCAAAACCCAATGATTCTAACACAGACACATCCATTACAATACAGTCCATTTAATCATATAATCACATGCTTGCAGCAGGGATCCCAAGCTGTTGCCCTGCTAGCTCCCATGCTGACTATGTGAATAATCTAGGATCACCCCCAAATTTATGGGCTTGTACTATCAAAAGAAACCAGCTGCACAGGGACCTTAGTTTGACTGCTCGTGAAGACCTGCCTTTCTGACAGAGACACTTACCCCCTGAAAATCAGACTCCTTTGATGTGTCACCTATGGGGCAACCAAAACGCTAAGCACTTGTGCATTTTTGTTATTGCTGTTGGTTTCTAAATAACAACCACTGGTTCAAACTCAGCATAAACGAGTGCAACTACACAAAAGGAAGCTGGGCCCCTCCCCAAATGCTAGGGTCACTCTGTATAATTTAAAGTTCCTTTGATTCATGGGGACTGTTGTTGAATAATAGTGAAATACTGTACTTTCACTACATTCTTGACAGGAAGCAAATAAAGCTCCCAAGCACAGTAATGCACAGTCTTATGGTACTAGATACTGTAAATATATTAGAATAGTATTTGTTAAGTACAGTTGAAGAATCCAATTAAGTTATATTAATGTATATCGTTTAAATGTCTATAGAGTATTTTAAATTATTGTGAACTACACTGCATTAAGAAGAAAAAAAGGTTATATATTATAACACCAGCCACTCTGAAAAGTGGACCAAAGTGATGCTATCTTTTTTTTTTACACACCTCTATTTCAAACAGCTATGTCAGTTATTCACCATCGTAACAATCCTATAACTGAATTATCTGTCTACAGTATAATGTTTCAGAGCATCCTAAAAAAGCTCTGCTCATGTAGGGGTGCAGCATTCAGAAAGGTACTGCTGTATGGCACAAAGCAGAGGCTGACCACAGAAGTTCATGGGTTTTGAACTGTGTCCCAAGAAAAAGCAGTTTTGATGAGAAAACACCATTACCACTACTGTACTGAAAAAGAAAAAAAAAAAAGACAAGTTTTTACAAATGTGTTTATGAACAGAGTAGGTTACACACAACGTTTCTTAAAAAAAAACCCACGTAGTTTGATGTCAAAGAATTGTGACAATTGAGGTTTGAATGTGACCAGCAACATAGTATGGTTTAACCATACATTAGCTATGACAAAACTAAAATACTGTATGTTATTAAAGAGTATAAGAACAAAGATCAATTTGTTTACTTTGTTAATGTTTTATGGCAAGCAGGAAAAAAAAAAAAAAAAAAGATGAAATGTGTTTCCATTAAAACTTAATTTTTTTCCCCTTCTAGACCTCTTTCTTTTTGTTCATTATTTACTTAGAAACAAAGAAAAGGCAGAAAAGCCTTAGGCAAGGGCTTCTCTGGATGAGAAATGGCATCCAGATTCCAAATTCTACGCAGGTTTTGTGTTTGTGAGAAGTAACAGTGGATTCTCCTGTGTTTGACACCAAAGTCCAGAGCCATCTACTTACACCAATGGTACAGTGGAGTGAGAACTAGCACCAGCTTTGGTGTAACCAGAGAATTACACAGTCTCAAATGAAATGGATAGAAATGTTCATTGGTAGCGGTGGGGCTTCAGATTCCAAAACACTTATCTTCCATGAATCTCACATTACAGATTAGTGAACACAGAGGAAATAGAGGCATACAGGAGAAGCTTGAAGGCCTCTTGTATGTGCTTGCATTTGCTCTAGCTCTCCAGCTTATTCAAGTAATTTACAGACATCTGAAAACCCAGATTAAACAGGACCTAAAAGATTTTGACAGCATTAGCGTTGGTCAGTTTCAGCAATATACTTAATGCTCAGAATGGTGTATTTCTGTAAGAAATCCAAAGAAAATGTACAACCTTTGTTGTATTTGCCCCTCAGGGAAGATATCCAGCTATAGATAAAGCCATAGCCAAGTTCTACATGAACTTAGTCCAAAATAACTTCATTAAAATGTACTGATTTGCCCTGAGTTTACAGCAGTATAAGTATGCACAGCATTTTATCCACAGGTGCCAAAGAAAACACTGCACCTTCTTTCTAATTACATCATGGGAAACTTGTTAATAGATCGGCAGGAAGTTTTTATAGCAAATGACAACACTGCATTCATTTCTACAATGACATCTGGAAAGTAGATGAAACTCATCTAAAGACTGTCAGCTCTTTCAGCAAATTTCAGACATGCTGCAGATAGGTCACCTGAAGTTTCAAACACCCGTTTCCATGGACTTCTTTCTTTAAGATTAAAAATTCAAAGTGATATTAAATGTAACAAATCGAGACCTTCCCTTATAGATCTCTCATTTAAATAACGTTCACTACTGAAGGCACTCTTGGTATTCAGTGGAAAAAGTTTTCTATAAAGCTGGAGATAATTTGCATTCACAGCAATTGTCATAACTGACTGGAATGACTGCACACTTCCCTTCTGATCACTGGGACCTTTTGTTGCAGTGACAGTTCCCACAGTGAAGGCAGTACAGTAAATACTACAGTAAAGACCCAGCATTCTTCTCCTAGAGTGACAGCCACAAGAGGACACAAATAGACACAAATAAATCTACATCCAAAAAGCATCAAACAGGAAAGGCAGAGAAGTTTGCAAGTAAATTCATTTTGTGATACTGAGATTGTGAGAAACCTCATGCAGACAAAATAAATCACATTGTATGCTGAGCTTCACACAGACCTTTCCCCTTCAAATTCAAAGTCTTTGTGCCTCTGCAAATTCAGAAAGATTTATTGGAGAACAAGTGCACACAAAGGTTGGCGAGTATTTGTGTATCAGCTGCTACCAGGAAATTGTTGTGGGTCATTACTTGAGAGGGGAGACACAATTGCAGATTTTACATTTGCATTTCATTTTTAAAACAAAGATCTTTATTTCTCTCCTTGCCAGTTCCTCCAGTACAGAAATACGTGCTCTAGAAGATATGGTTGGTGGCAAATAAAGATGGCAGTTTTCACGTAATATAAGGTTGACGGTCATAATGTGTTTCACAAAGCAATGAGGTAAAGTTAATGACACTGCTGTAAATATGAAAAATTACTTGTGCTTTTTTTTTTTTTACTGATAGCAATGTTTGGAGAACTAATTGCAATTCTATTTTCTAGGATGGTCCTTTTCATAACTTGCTACTACAGAAGGCTCTGAAAATGGGAATAATAAAGTTTACTTTGGTTTGGGTCTTCCTTTCCATTTGCCACTATAAACAGATCCTATGATCAGTAAGAAATCAGCTTTATGACATTAGAACTTGTGCCTCGGTATGAAAAATTATGATACGTGATTCGTGGGTGACCCAAACAAATGTCACCACACCAGACACTGGAAATGTTTGTGTTGAATGCTGGCTGCATAATTATTCTCTGTCTTCCTTTGCCATGCAGTTTAGGGAAAACAGCTTTTTACATCCAGTGAAGCCACAAGGAATTCCCAAGGAGATCACAAGGTTTTGATTTTATTCTTTAATTCCTGTTTCTGAGAGAGAAAAGCATCCCTACATCAGTGAGTAAAGAGAAACCTGACAGCATTTTGAAGACTTCATACCACCCAACTTAAATGAATGCCAAGTGTGCTGATCACTCCTCATAGCTTCTTCCACAAAGCCAGGGGTGCATTGGTTCAGCTGTCATCTCTGAAAAATCTCACACATCCCACACAGACATGCCAGGTGATCTAGCCACTCTGACAAAACACCAAGAGTTGTTCCATGGGAACAAACTCCTATGATCTATTTCCCCACAGAGATAGCTTCAAAGAGTGTTGTGAAAACTATTCCATTGTCCAGTGATTAGATGAGGCAGTTCCTTACAACATGGTTAATTTATAATTTTGACTACCTCTTCAGATTTGTGCTGTACAAAGAATTTAATTTAAGGGTTGAACATTTAACAGCATTTTCCTACCTGTGAAGGATTCTAATAGGTCTGCACTGCAGTATTCCCCTAGTCACTGTATCAGAGCCCATCCATGCTGCTATTCCTGAGCACTTCAGACTATGACAAAAAGCTCTCATGGGAGCTGCATCCTGATTACCTGCCTGGATTGCACCTTGCTGTTAAAGCTGAATTCAGGCTATGGTTTAGGCTTGTTAAAAACACAATTAAATGTAATAGTAATCTCTGTTCAACTATGTCAGTCATTGCACAGAATTATTTCTCAAGCAAGTATTATATATATGCATACTAGTACTTAGAAAGGATTAGCCTGCCCAGAGAGAGGAAAATACCTCCCCTCCCCAAAACTGTATACACAATCAAAGTCTAATATGCACACACATCATGTATGTATTTCTTTACCAACACATACAAATATATACAAATACCTTAAAAATACATAAATACATGTGTGTGCAATTGAAAAATACACAGAAGACATTCAGTGAAATTTCTGATCATTCCACATTTTGTCTCTTTTTAAGGAGATGGGATTTTGTGCCCTTGTATTGAACTACAGAGATACAGATTTTAAACATTTCCTTGCAGATGTGCTGTGTCATTAGCATCATAACAACATCTGATAATACTTGTTTTATCTGTAGGTCTTCTGGTTTGAATATCTCAGTGAAAAAAATAAATATAAAATCCCTCATTTTGTAGTTGGAGAAAGTGGCGTTTTGTGAAACTTCTCACTCCTTCCTATTCAGGAACAGAAGGCAGAGTAATTTAGCACTAATTCGCTTGACAAAGGGTCCAGCAGAACTCAGTAGCTAGGGCTACATCTTAGATGTCCTGGTTTTCTGTGGAGGCTCCAACTGCCAGCCCTACCTGCAATGTATGAGATTATCAGCCATATCTTCAGACATGTATTTTTTTCACAAGCATATTGCAGCTCTTCTTCCTTCCTTATCTCTCTCTTTAAGAGATAAGCTACTTAATATTTGCCCTGTTAACCTTTTGAGCAGATGCAGGCGCTTTCAGTCAGAAAATCATCACCAATATGCTCTGTTAGTATGTCTACAGTAGTGAGTCAGATAAATGCTTTCTCTTTTTTGAAAGGCTGGAAGCAATGCAGCAGGACAGGTTTGTCCACCCACTGCATTTTGTTCCAGCAGCTCTGGCACAGAGCTGCATCTGGGATCAAATAGTCTTAGGAAGCCAACATGCAAAGCTTGAACAGTAGACTAAAGTAAATATATAATGTCGTGGGAAAAAGTCTCTTGTTTGTTAATATTAGGTGATACAGAATATCTGTTGCTTGGGACAAGCAACCTGAGAGCTGTTGGATTATGTTCAGCAATGCCATCTTTATCGCACTGCACGGGTTGCCTTCCTCCCTGTGTTTGGTGTGTGTGTGTGTGTGTGGGCAGAAGGACTAGGGAAGCATTTAACAAAAGTCAATGCATGAATAATTTTTCTTAAATTTCAAGAACAGGAAAAAAAATGAGTGGGGTGGGGGACGTTAGTAGGAACTTAAATGAGAAATAGCTGGAGATGGCTTGTAGCAACATGGTAAGAAAATATGCGCTTTGGAAGTTTCAGCTGGCTACCTAATACAAACCACTCCTGAAGGAAGGAGAAAGAATGAGGAAGTTAGCTTGTGGTCAGCAGCTTCTCTGCCTGTGATATCCAATTCATAATTATTGCAGGGCTACAGTTCAGTCAGCTTTTGACAAATGAATTACCAAGTGTTTTCTCTGCATGTTTTCTATTCAAGGGTGTTTAGTAATAAATACTTGGATCCAATGGCATTTTCTTAGTCAAACACAGCCACTCCTAAGCATTAATAATAGTTCTTATTCTTTCTATAAGCCTCAGAACAAGATTCTTTTATTCTGGTTGAAGTTCTCTTTACAGAAGTTGAGTATCTTGGACTTTCTCCATCCACGTTAATTTTGGCTAATTATAGCCCTAGCACTCTTCATCTCCAAACCCTCTGCAACAGACCGCACACTCTGTGTTAAAAGTTTCCAGGGAATAGAACAAACTCTTGTGAGATTTGATAAAATTATTAAAATTATTGTATAAAAGGGAAAAATAATAGCAGAACAACACCTGCACCAGGTCAGAACATGGAATTTCCTTACTCCTTTACTCACACAGAGTTTCTCTCTTCTTCAGGTTTGTAAAATTATGTTTCCTGAGCACATGCAGTACTCAACTTCATTCTGTCCATATATAAAAGCAGATAATAGGAGGTCATAAGCCTCTTTTGGTGATGGTAAATTAAAATTTAACATTAGGTGTTCTTATTGCTGTTGAACCCTTTTTATAGTTTTGGTCTCTGAGCAACTCAGTTATGTTCACATAAAATGCTTGGTCTGATTTTTTTGATGATTTTTGTCTTCAGGTATTCCTTTTTTTCTCCCCACCCCTAATTACTGACCAGCACAGAGAACAAACAGAAATACATTTTTTTACAAACCAGCCAAATGGATGCTTTTCCAAAGACCTCAGTTTGTTTTCCTTTAATAACAGTACCCTCCCTCTTCTTTTTAAAACCGTTTGCATTCAAGAGATGCCTCCTTTCCCTAGATGGATTCACTTGAGCTTCTTTCTCCACTTCAGCTTTTTAGTTAGTTACACTCTCTCATAAACTGATGCCTGTTCAAATGTCTCTACTCAAGCTGAGACAGATCCAGAAAGTACTTGTAGAGGGTGTTGGCCACAGTCCTGAAAGCCTTTCTGCTGGCACTTCAGAGCTGTGAAGTGTTTGCCTGCTCTATCGTCTCCAGCTGAATGAGGAGGGAACTGAGCTTCCTTTCCAGCTGCGGATGACTGCAAGGTAAGCCACAGCACTTAAAGAAGCAATAAATTAAATCAGGCTCCTCTCAGCCTCTTGACCTAAAACCTGTCAAAGGTGGTAATCATTACCAAATTCAGCCCCCACTGAATGGCCAGCAGGGATGGATGTTGTGACCTAAATGAGTGGGTTTTCTAAGTCCTGCTTCAAAAAAGATCAAATTCTTCTAAGTCTCCCTTCTGACTGCAAGTTATGAAACCAGCAGGGTTGCACAGTTTCACCTGTCCTACATCATTTTCACAAGCTTACCTTGGCTGGGGAAAAAATACCCATAAGAGAGCTCTGCAAAATAATTATATTATAAAATAAACTTTTTAGATTGGCTTCCTGTATTTCTTCATTTTTACTTCGTTTTAATTAATTATGTTTATATGCTTAAGCTAAAATCTAAAGAAGGGGAAAGAAAAAAAGATTAAAAATAAAAGCTTTTATAATTATCAGAATGAAATACACAGACTGGTCCAAACCGGACCTAGGAGACCAGGGAGCACATGTCCTGTGTTCACAGGCTGCCATGACTTTTTAACATCACCACAGCTGCCTGTGAAAGACAAAAATAGATACATCAGTAGCTATACTTTAACCAATTGATAGTGAGATTCATTGTTTCCAGTGGTGGCAGAGGCCTGGCTAAAGTGCTGGTCTGCTCCTCACCACTGGGCACTGTCAATACCTGCAACCTTGATGGGAGAATGGGACAGAAGGTGACTGCAGGGCATGGTTTGTGGAACTAAGGGTGAATGAAAAGGCAAAGCAGCATGTCAGTGTCAAAGCAACAGCTGCTGTTTGTGGTGGCACTGTCTGATGAGTACACCTGGTGGCAATTTGAAAGGGATGAAGTGCAGTTTGTTCCCAAGTACATAACTCTTCCCTAGCAGTCCTGCAGTCCTGTTGCAATGCTAGAAGCTCTCTGCTGAATCCTGCAATATTTTGCCTCTATTAATTTGGGCAGCACTGGGTCTTTTCTTGGTGCTTATCCAAAAGCTGTATGAGAGTGTCTTTTTTTTCAAGATCTGTGACAAACAAATGCCAAACACATTGTGAGGAGGGTGTGCTGTAAGATACCTATGGCCCAGACTACAGAGTTGCACCAAGCAAGGATAACAAACACGTCTCCATCTAATATATTTCTTCATGTACTTTTGGCATGATTGCACTGGGGAAATACATCAGGACCCAAATGGAGTTTTTCTGCCCTTGGAAGGAATGAGGGGCTTGGTGGCAGAAGGCACCCCTCTTGCAGCTCATTCAGAAGAGATCGTGTTTGCATACTCGGGGCACAAATAAAGGCAAAATTTTCCAAACTATTTTAATGTAAATACAGGGGAGTCCACAGCTACACTAGCATGGCAGTTTGACTGGGATGATTGCCAAGGAACAAATTTAATGCACTGTATTTCATTTGCTCCTGACAATGGATAAATGGCACTCTCTTTCTGCTTAAATGGCATGCCCACTACTGTCTACGTGTCTGCCCACAGGTGTTATGCAGCATGAACACTTACGTCTGTTAACATAAATTTGTTAGCTTGTGTTTGCTCCCCTCTTCTAGCGTAGCTGCTAAGTCAATCAAACTGACAAAAATAAACAAGTACAAACACTTACTGCAAAGTGTGGAGGCAGCAATTAAAGCACGCCGAGGTAGGGTGCAGGGTTTTAATCACGTCGGCTCTTGGCCAAAGAGCTTGAATAAGTGCTTCCCCAGTCATGCAGGAGGAAAGAGGAGGAATTTCCTCCATGCTCTTAGCAGGGAGATTTATTCATGGATTTTGTTTAGGGCTATGCCCTCATCCTTGCATTTCTACCTACTGAGGGATCTTCACATCTCAGAATTTGCCTCCAACGCAAGAACTCCTGCAACCATTTTAACTATTAGTGATAGTCCCTTTTTTTGTAATGACAGTTATTTTTGACAAGCTAAAAAGCTTTTCTACAAGTATGTTTCTTATCTTATTTAAAGAAATGGTGACAGTTTTGTGTTGCTTTTGTTCATGTAACATCAGTGCCAAAAGAAAGCAGATATTTTGCTGTTACATGATAACAGGGAAAATATGTAATTTTAAACCTTTGAACTAAGATCTTTTTTATAAAATGAGCATGCACAGAAACAATTTGCTGAACTGTAACTTGAAAGTTTTCTATCTAATAGGATCAAACTCAAGGATGATGGGTAGGAAAAATGTATCACTTCAATATTTGATTTTATTTCTTAGTTATTAAGTGAATTAGAATGTAAATGTGGGGCGTGGGGGTGGAGAAGAAAAACATCATATGATGCTCCCAGAATTTCCAGCTTTCCATTTGCTTTTCTATTGCTGTGAAACAGCTGGAAGTGCACCCCAGATATTAGCATACAAATAGTTACACGGAATTGTTTATAAACATCAAACATTATTTATAGCTCTCTCACACACATATCACCATGGAAACAAAGCAATTGTCGTACTATTAGGATGCAATTTTCCAGCACAGCGAGGGAGAATGGCAATTTATCTGCATCTGGGTGGTTTCACATTACTGTTTGTGGTCACAGATCTCCCCTCCAAAGCATCTCTTGGATGTGAAATTAGTTTTGATTACCGAAGAAAAGATTAGATCAATATATGGCAGTCAATTTGAAACAGCAGAGCACATGTGAAAACACTGCAATTACTGCACAGGAGTGACATGAGCTATTCAGTGGTGCTGATTCAAAGGCAAAATAAGGAATTCTGAACCCAGTGCAGGTCGCTTCAGGCCAGGGTTTTCCATCTTGCCGTTGCTGATGGTCAATGCTTGTTGCCATCTGCTTGCTGGCTGGCAGCCTAAATGAAGCAGTATTGATTACAGATTGCAAATCTAAAAAAATTAGCATTCAGAAGCATCCTTACTTATAATAAAGTTGAGGATTGAATGGATGAGAAATCCTTTCCCTTCTGAAATAAGATGGAGTATATGCAGCACCAAAATTTAAGGTTAAACAAACATCTGTCAAAAGAATGTAGCGGCAGAGATTCCAAAGGATATATACACCTACATATACAGATAGGCCTATTAGGGATGGTTTTATATCAGTGTGTGATTAAGATAATAGCTCAGAATGTAAGGCATGATCACTGCCTTTCACCTGGCACTTGAAATGGAGACTATGGATACAAAGAAACATGTTGATTATCCTAACAGTGTAAATGAAAAGATCATCACACCTTGGCGATAACAACTTCCTATTTGGTCATCCTTGCATAACAGGGGCCTTCCAAGTGAGTTAAAATGTAATGGATGATAATTAATTACAACAGCAGCATACAGGACTGTACTAATCCACGGTTTAAATTAATCATGTATTTTAAATACAACAAACAAAGAAATAAAGCTCTCAACCAGAACTGTCAGTCCTCTCAGTCTAGATGTGTTAGAGTGGGCTGACAAAATCTCAGAATCTCACACTGAAGCAAATTTTGCTGTATTACCTCCGGCAGCACTCCCTGACTCAGAGCTGCAAGGTCACACCAGAAAGATTGCTTGTGGAAAGTCCCATTATTGCATGAATTCTGCTTATTCCCCAGCTAGATTTGATATGAATTGACCTGCTTTCTGTCTCTTTATAAAGTGCTCCCAAACCCAGAATAGGAGATGCCTTTGTGTGAACTGTCCTAACACTGAAAACAGAACAACTCCTCTATTTGACAGAGACTCTTTTTCAGAAGGGGAAAAAAGAATCTTCTCTCTCCCAGCAGATGTAAGTGCTGCAAAATACTTTGGGAGCCTTTAGGATAAAAACTGCTCAAGTAAACACAGGGTATAATTATCATCATCTGCCATCTCTGCAAATCCATACATTTTATATTCCACTTGAAACAGGAAAAAAAAATCCTCAATGGGATGTCTTCCAGCGAACCAATTTAGCTAATGAGAGTGAATATCAATGACTGCTGGCTAATCAGAATGGTATTAGCATAAATTTTACTTAATGAGGACATATTTGGCTGGTGCCAGGAGCAAAATGGTACTGAGCTAGAGTGTAAAATGCAAAGTGTATGTAAGTCTCAGCTGAAAAAAACCCACCACCACCACCACCAAAAGCTGCTAGCAGCGCAAATAAACAAGAATGTATCTGAAGTCACGGTTACACCAGCACTTCCTATGCAAGCCAGCATTTTCCCCTCACTTGAGGCTTTTCAAACTTTTTCATTACTACAGAATCTTATCAACCATTTAACTGTGATGAATAAAACACCCTGGGGAACAGCCTGACAAGAGATTCAATTGAACTCTTTTAACCTCGTGTCGGTAGGTAGATCACCAAGGGAACTCGCTTTCTTTTTAATTTAAGGCATGTAATACATGCGCTGTGCTGCACAACCGAAGTATAATTTTTCCTTTGTGTATTGTGTAAGGCTCTGTTTTGAAAAATGCCCAAATACTGCTCTCAGCTTCAAAAGGAGCAATGTAACATTGCCCTCTATCTGCCTGTGAGCAATCTTTGTCAAAAATTCCCATCTGCTGCTGTTGTCTTGAAGGAGTTAACTTCTCGCCACATCCAAGTGCTGCTATGCACACTGCAATTTTTCTTTATATATATACTCATATTAGACAGTCTGAGAAGGCTCCGTGAACAATATGAAAGATTTTTGTCTGCAGCAACATAAAGGGGTTAGAGTTCAATGCTCTCACAAAATGTTTAATCTTGTGAAATGTTATTTGTAGTGTCATTCTTGTATATACCTGCTTTGAAATTCCTAACCCTAGATTCTTCTATGTAAAGGAATATAGGGCAGAAGTGTTCTTACCTTTGATATACTATAGGATCTAACAATATTTAACTGGTGAAGTCATTTTTGTTTCCAAACCTGTGTCTCAAATATGCTTGGGAACATGGAAACTCACAATGCCCTTATTCATGACATCAAAATGAGTTCCATGGTAACACATTGTGATGACAAAATACATAGATTGCAAGGTCACAAGTCACACTTAAGAACAGGAGGGGAGAAATTGTTAGTTTAATGAATAACATTAGACAATTCCAATAGGAATAAAAATAAAAAATAACATGCCTAAAGTAAACGCCCTTTAATGCACTTCAGAGTCATTTCCCCCTAAGTAGTTCTTCAAAGGCAGAAGGCTTCCGTGGGCTTCACCTCTGCAGCAAATTGAAGCGCATGGTAAAAATGAAAGCAAGGCACTGTATAGTGTTTTTCCTCTGCATGCATAGAGAGAAAGTGCAACTGCAAGGAAAAAAATAGCAGAAAAGGAATCAACCATTTCCAAATGGTTCCTTCACTTTTTTACAGTGATTTGATTTTCAAACACAGAGATCAGCCACTTCTTGATCTATAGCCAGATATCTGAAATATTTCTATAACAGTCAGCAACAGCAATCATGTTTTAACTTTGGCTCATGAATTGCTAGTGATTCCATTGCTGTTTATTTGCTGTAAACTATATCACAAGCAAATGATTCAAATTTACAAGATTCTAATGTACACGGACCACTTCTGAAATTTATGTCATTTTGCACCCCAAATACTTGTAGGTAGGAGAAATCAGCACAGCTCACTCATCACTTAAGTACAGCATGTAGAAGAAGGAGAAAAAGGAAAACAAGATGACTGAAATTACTAGTCTAGGATCTGACCAAATGCCAAACATTTTTAAGACTTTCATACTGCCATCAGCATAGCTTGTAACTTCTCAGTATAAGGAGGAGAAATATTTGGAGAATACAAAAAAAAATGAGCAAGAGAAAATCCCGTGGCTAAGGGAATGTTCTTAAACATGGCATGTCTTAAGCACTAAGTAGTCTTTCCATAAAGGTATGGCACAAAAGACAAGAACACATTTTAGTGAATCTTTCCTTTTACCTCTCATGATCAAAACTTCCTTTGAAATGGCAACTAAAGTAAATCACACATGCTCCATTTAACACAACTGTGTCATAAAACTGGCCCTACATGGTCTACGCTTACCACGGTCTGAAAGGTCAAAGGAGAGGATGGATTTCCTTTAACCTCTCGCTTAAATAGCATCTTATTTTTATTAGAAAAGATGTTTTTTTTTTGTTTGTTTTTTTACCATATCATGGCAGACAGCCCTATCCCAATACATCCTTACATAAACAGTGACTGAAGAGCCAAAAGGCAAATTGCAACTTAAAATCTACAGGGAGAAGCTCAGATTAGCTTTCTTTCCATCTATGAGAGGAGATTTGAAAGGCTGGAGCAATTCAAAATAGATGGGGGAGCAGCATCTTTGATTTTATTTAAATGGCGTAAAATCACTGGATTATTCAAAAATAAAGAAGCATCATTTGGTAAGGCATTAA
Organism: Coturnix japonica; assembly: GCF_054131305.1. Taxonomy (NCBI): domain Eukaryota; kingdom Metazoa; phylum Chordata; class Aves; order Galliformes; family Phasianidae; genus Coturnix; species Coturnix japonica. The sequence continues at coordinate 68,351,192 of NC_140663.1, forward strand.
CATATTTAACATATTCCTGCATTCTGCCAGTAATGGAGATGGTAAAATTCCCTTCATATTACACAAAATGGTTTGACGGCTGCATGCATACTCAATCACAGGTGGGGGTTCTTCTTAAATTGATGTCTATCATGTGATGCTTCATAAGCAAAGAACAGCAGGCCATGCTGCTTTATTCAGCTGGGTTATGCTTTTACTCTTTCTTCCTGCATGTGAAAAGCATAACAGAGAGCTAGCAGAGCAGAAGTAAGATGTGTTTTGTTAGTTGTCTGAAGCCCTGGGGCCCGGAACCGGATAAGTCCTGATATTATACCCTGGATTGAGCAGAATAAATCCATTTTGTTTCCTACAAACATTTAGCCATTAAAAAAAAATATGAGATAGAAAAACAGACTTTGCTGTCTGCATGCCTTCTTGTAAAGCTCGTATTGTGGAAATGTCAGAATCATTAGGTCATTGGCATATATTTTGCAAGCTAATGCTTCTACTTTAATTCTCACTGGGGACTGCATGTCTGCTTTTCAAATAAAACCCAGACTGAAGAAGGTGAAGAGAATTTAAAATGATGCTGGTAACACACTGTGATGGCTGATAACACTTCTAGATATGAATAATTGGGAAATATCAGCCAACTTGGACACAATCACAGCTTTTTAAATACCTATTCTCATACCAATTCCCCCAGAAAAGTAGTTGGTTAGCATTAAAATTGTCTCATAAAGATTTGTGGCTCCTTTTAAATACACACAGAGACATGTGAAATTTTAAAATAAATGAAGCATGAGAAATAAATGTAATACATGAAATGATGCACATATAAGAGAACTATGGAGAGTTATACTCCAAGTGGTTGAATCTACTTCTGAATCACAGACAGATGCAGAAGAGGCAGTCACAGAAACATCAGACTCTCTCCAGAAATAGCTACTCCTCTCTGAAAACACTGGTGGCTGACAAAATCTGGCATGTGTTCAAGTAAAAAGTTAATACAAACAGGCATAATATTGTAAGGAGCAACAGAGCTCACAACTGGATAAAGAAGACTTAAACTTTACAAAAGCTCTGCTGCCTGCATCCATGCTCCCCAGATCTGCTTTCCAACCCTCCCTTCCAGACACATGATCCTTCTCCTCCCATAAAGACGGACTCCATGCAGTAGCTGTCCAACCTCATCTGAGGTTCCTGGAGGGAGCTGGCACCCCCAGGTTTCCATTCTGAGCTCAGGGCTCTCATGGCCTTAAATATCTTCTCCAAATTCAGCCAAATCTACAGAGTACTACCTGGTTTCTTACTGTGGCTGGCTGAAACCATATGAAACCAAAAGTTTATTATAATTTTGACAGTGCTATATAAATCAACCCAGGCTCTGAAGCCTGAACTGTACTCTGGCATAGAAGGCTTTTCAAGTTTTGCTGTTCTCTTTCTTCAGCTTGTTCTCATTTGTTATTCTAATTACAATCAGCACAGTTCTGCAACTTATGTTGTGTATTACAGTAAAATCGCAATAAATATTGAGACATTCCTTTGAATCTGTAAAAATGACAGTTGTATTGTCATATAGAAATAAAATGTGAGTTTATAGGCACTCAGTATTCATCTGTGAATCCCTCTCCACCTTTTACACTGCAAGAGTAGGTGAAATTATTAGTACATTAGAAATGGAAAATAAAGTTTTACTCAGTTTTGTTTGTGATTCATTCTTGTCCTCCAGCTAATCAATTTGAACAGTTCAAGGCTTATTGGGAAAAGGTGAACTCCTAGAATATTGGAATAAAATAGTTTTCTAAAATGTGTGCACAAAAAAACATTGAAAATATATACTGTGTAGTGTAGTGTGTACTGTCCTAGGCAGCAGCCTCTGACAAAGAGCAGAATATCATCTTAAGTATCATCATCTTGAGTGAGCATGTGTGCACTATACAAAGATGAATCACAAGGAAAACTGAAGAAATCTGAATTAATTCATTTTCTTAGAAATACTGTGGAAGACATGTAAGCTTGGAAATATCTTCAAAAATAAAATACATATTTTCACAATTGGCTTTGCATATAAATGTTTCTCCGATTATTGGCTCAGTGGTACATCTATTTTTTCTCAACTGTTATGCTTAAAGTTTGCCAAGCATTAGCCTACCATATTTTCCTTTCCAGATCAAGCACAAGAGGAACTGGAACATGATTAAAAAGAAGGCCATACTAATGTTCCTGTGAGAATAATGTGAGTTAGGGAAAAATAAGACATGCTGCAAGAGGACTAGCCCTCTAAAAGGCCTGAAGCATTTTGATTTTATCCTGTTTTTAGAGTTAGCTGGCTTCATGAAAAGCCCCCTCTACCTCTGTATCTCATAAGCACCTTCTTTTCATTGGCTGTGAGCTTTTTTATTCTACACAAGTCTTGCTGTACTTCATAAGTTGTAGTGCAATATCCTCTCTACAGTAATATTCACTTAGGAGCATTATCTGGTGCTGTAACATGGAAGGTAACCTACAGAAGTTGAGGAAAAGATAAAGGGGTAAGTGCAGGGCTTGGAAAAGCTAATTCCATTCCCAGCACTGCTCCAAAAAGGTACCACACAACTGGGAAAGGTTCAAACAACATTTGCACCTTCATGTAGATGGCAAATGGTGGGAAGGTAAAAATGCCATGATTTTGAACTGTACTGGGTCAGAGCCACCATGCTTATTGAATGGAGATGAGCAAACTACTTCTCATTCTTAACTACAGTAACCACAATAATATAGTTGTAGGAAAAATGAATGCATAGGAATAGAAAATGCCCAGGAGATGTAAGAAAATGGAATGACTTCTGAGATGCATATAATGAATGGAAGGGGAAAACTGATATGGTTTAGTTACAAGACGGAAGTTTCTGACAGAAGGAAGCAGGGACAGGCTACCCAGGAAGACTGCAGAGACACTGCCTGATCCTCCAGGGCTGGAGCTGTAGAAGGTAAAACTCAGCTGGAACTGGAACTGGCAAGGCATATGAAGACAAGAGAGGCAAACTTCACTTCCATACAAGAAGATGGCAAAGAAGATCAAAGATGATTGGTCCTTGGTCCTGTAGAAAGTTATGGAGAAAATCCTCCTGTAAGCCACTTTAAGCATGAAAAGGACGAGAAGCTGAACAGGAGCAGTCAGCATAGATTTACCAAAGGCAAAACATGCTCACCAACCTCATACATTCTGTGGCAAGGGAAAGGCAGTGCATATTGTATATCTTGGCTCTAGTAAGGCCTTCGACTGTGTCAAAGCCCAGAATAAAAAGAAACAGATTGTGTATTCCCATACTGAGAGGTAAAGAAGAACAAAAAGGGTAGGACTCTTTTCAAAAGACAGCTACAAGCAGTAACCTAAATATAATGTTTTTATAAATTAGACTTTGGTGCACAAATTATTCTCATACACAGAGAGTTTATACTGGCTACTAGCTATTTGGAGTTATAGAAATGGTTTTGAAGAAAAAACCTATGTATGTTGAAAACAAGTTGATAAAAGCTTTCTTTGATACCACTAGAGTGAACTCAAGCCGTTATGTGTGGATATGAACTCCATGTGAAAGTATAACAAAATCTTGAAGGAATAACATTTATAATTGTTTTCTTATAAAACATTTTCAGGAAAAGTAGTACTTACTCAGGGGGTGAAAATGCCTGATATTAGGTTGTTAAGAAAGTGAATACAGTAGGACAGAAGCCACTAAACGGTAGAAAATATATCTTCAGATGTTTTTAATGGCATAGAAAAGCTATCAACAGAATATAAAATGAAGTTAACAGAACCCAATTTCCTTGTTATATACGTGCCAACACATACCTAGAAGTGTACTTAGACAATAACTTGAGGAAAAAGTTATACTTATTACTCAATCTAGCAGAGAATACCAATGCCCCTTTAGAAGGAGTCGTTTCTCTGCCACCTCCTGAAGAGAAAGAAGAAAGTCTTCCTACACCTAAATCCTAAGGGAAGACATTGCATATGCAAATAAATAAATAAATAAACAAACAAATAAATATGTTATACCTGTTACTCCCTCATCTCGCCATAAGTACTTCATCTGGGCTGTAGAAAGTTACTTGAGAAAGAGAATGAATTTATGTGAAATTTGAAATTGCTCTGCTTGAATACAGTACTGTACTGTAAATTTTAGGCTATGCTCTGCTCCCATATGATTTCACAAAAAGGATGTCCCAGCATGGGAAGATATGGAAGGCTAGAGTTCATTGATGGTATTTTGCTGTGGGTATAAACTCAATGTGGAGTTTGTGGTGTAAGCCACAAACTTAAATTGAAAAGTAATTGTAAACTGAGGAATGAATTCTTAACATTTAGGTAAAAAAGGAAGATCAAGGGGCCCTGGAGGTGATGGTAGAGATACAGTAGAAAATTATCACAATTTTTCTACTTAAAAAGAAGGAATAATATATTTGAAATATATATATATATACACACAATATATATATGTATAGACTGTAGTTAGTGCCACAGGAAATCTAGTTTTAGCTGCATGCCAGCAAAAATGGACAGAAAAATGAAAAAGTCTCTGTGCTTATGTACACATGAGAAAAAAGACTCCTGTATGGAATGATTATACCTGCAGAAACAGATTGCAAGCCGTTTATGACAATAGCAGAGAAAAGAGCTACACAAACACAACTTTGGTTGAAGAGGTTACTCTTTCAATTGCACTTAGATTATATGTATCTAGAAAATAAACGTGAAAAGATTTTTTATCAGCAGACATTCTGTCTGAGTCTTAAATACAGCGGAGTTAGTCCAAACATCAAAGTGTGATGTTATTCATGTAAATATGTTCAAGAAAATATTTTCAGTCTCAGACAGGATGTAATCTGTCACTGCAAGAGACCATAATGCAAAAATGAGACTTTGCAAACGATAATACCAGTGATTAAGGCTGACTGTCCTTCTAAACATAAGCCTGTTCCTTTTAACAGCTTTGGAGGAGAAATATCTGTTGTAGATGTCACTTTACTCAATGGTTCTAGATCAACAATGAGTAAAAAATATAAATAGGAAATACGAAATAGAGAAAGAGTAAGCACATCAGGATTGGACAATACTGCTTAGAAACACATGGAAGTTAACTAAGAATTAGTACAGACATAAAGGAGGAAAAAAAACCAACCAACCAGACCACAATGACAAATGTAAAAAGTACAAATATTCAGAAAATCGTGGGGAAAAAACAATACCTCTAAGTATACTCTGACTGTAATATTCTAAACAAGGTTGGGACTAATTCCCTTATTTGGCTTAGATAGGTATTATGTTTTTAGATGAATGACTATGTTTAGGGTTTAGATTATTCCTAATTTCCAGAAATATCACCAGTAGATTACATGACTGTGAAAGACATGATCTGATGTATAAAATTTCTGTTTGCATATAAGAAGTTACCTGTCTCGGAGAAACAAAAATGCCGCTTTTGAAAAACTGTTGATTTTTGAAATTTTTTACAAATAGATGGAAAATAATTGCAGCAATCATATTTATTTATATATAAATCATATAATTTAAATTCTCTGTAGGCACAAAATAGCACACACAAGGTATTGAAAGCAAATGCTGTTATGAAAATCTCTTGTTCCCTGTAAAACAAGTTTGTCCATTTTTCTGATGATATTACTAATCATTTAGAATGCACAGAATGAAGGAAAATAGTTTATAAATGTATTTCCCTTTAAAGAGGTGATTAAAGCCTACAGGCATTAGCAGCAAGTAAGCATATAATTATTTACGTCTAAAATAAAGATGAGATTTGTACAATTTAAGTCCATTCCTAAAATAATTTCTTATGGGAGTTTTTTTTCATCATCCTGCTTGCCTATAAAAAGCATAAAAGATTTCTGTAAATAAATATAAGCAGAAAAGTTCTCTTGGCAAGTATGTCTAAGAAAGAAACTGCACATTTTTATTTATTTGGAACATGATATATTTCAGCATACATTAATTTCTTTAAACATAAGTAGTGTCTGTGTGAAGAGATTTTCAAGACAGAGTAGCCTACCTTTTGATTTTTCAAGTATAACATCTATGCTTCTACTTTTGAACCAGCCACTAATGGTCACTCAACCACAGTAAACAACCAAGCTTCCTTCCCTTTTTGTATGGCCCATTTGATGCTGTTTCTTGATCTTGAATTAGTTGTTGACTCATATCAAATGCAAATCAAACTCTTTCAAAGTATGAATCACAGCTGCCGTTGGTTAAGGGGGTAAGAAGAGATGAGAAGGGAAATGTTACATTTCTGGACAATAGTGATGACTGAGAGCTGGTATGACTCATACTTAAGAGGGCTGATAGGCCCTTTCAAGTCAACAACTTATGAGATTAAGAAGCAACTTCAAACAGGACTTTCAAAGGGAGAAGAAAACAGGAGCTGTAATAAGCAACAGAGTAATGCACACAGCCACATCCGGAAGTCCTCACTGATGCAAGATTCCCATTGACATGAATTTCATGGTTTGCAAGAACTGCTCTCAAAGTTCATAGTTTAGAACTGTTAGTTAGCTGGCAGCTTCAAATAGCTGGAAGTCCACTTAGTAGCATTTTAAAGTAATGATTATTTTGGTAAACTTTTTGTAAAAAAGAGTAATCAAAAAAGATGAATGTCATTCCTCCCAACCTCCCCCCTACCCTCGCCCCCCCCCCAAAAAAAAACCCAAAAACAGTTCCTTCTCATATATATGACACTGCTATGAAAAACATGAGCATACCTGTAGTAACAAGGAAAAGGTTATGAGTGAGTGGTAGTGGTTCTATTTGCTGAAAAATGCATATGGAGGAAAATTTAAAAAGAAGCATTCAATTAATCATTTTGGTGTCCAATCTAGTTTTATATTATATGGGAAATTACTGTTGAGTTAGAAAAAATGTCCATCCCTACAGCAAAACATCACTGCTGAGGAGAAAGAAGCAGCAAAAACATATTAGAAGATCAGTAAGTCAGAAAAGTACCACTAAAAAACTGAGAGAAATTTTTTCTATTACTTTAAATAAGACTTTTGTGTTGGGGTGTGATATTTAATCAAAGCTTGTTTTGTGCATTAATTTCCTCCCTACCACATCTATTACAGCGCACAAGCTCCTTTTATATTTGACTATGTTGGATTTAAATGCAGAACCCATGTTGCTCTCTTTGGAGGAGAAGGCATCGACATGTCTTTTGTGCAAGATCCTGTTTAATCCTATAATAATTTTCTAATTCCTTTCATATTCTTGTCACTAGTACTTAAAACAAAAACTTGGCAAAAGAGCTTTAAAACGGAGTAAAGGTATTGCTCAACTAGTATAAAAAGAGCAAGGAAGCAAAGAGATTTACCTAATTTTAAAGCAGCAGTGAAACAAATATTTTTACTTGGAAGAGGGTAGTGGACATGGTTTTGAGTCTTTAATAACATTTTGGATTAAAGAACAAATGCAATTAGGATTACTTGGCAATTACACTGGGGTAATCAGCCAATGATCCTGCACAGAGATATGCAGCTTCTATCACTTCTGCCCAAAGGAGGGCATTGTATTGAATGCCTGTGACCCAATGAGTGGCTGCTATCAGCAGGCAGCCATCCATCAACCCTCCTCTGAAAACTCTGGACAAAACCTTGGCCCCTCACCCCACCAGGCATTCCTGTGGAGGGGGGCATCCATGGGGACTTGCTGCCCAGCCACAAGCTGGGGCTGTACCATCTCCCGGCTTCTCCTTCCTGCTCCTCCAGACGGTGCCAACCAACTGCACTAACCACACATTCTGATATGACAGATTAAACACTAAGAATGAGGAAATCAAACAGCACACAAAATCCACAAGGCAAGCTCGCTGGACAAATATTTCCAATTAACTTTGCAGTCGGGCCAAGCTGAGTCTGAAGCTGGCTCTGTAATCAGAAACCTCTCAGTCAGATGGGTGGGTTTCATGTGGTCGGGCTGTGCTGTGCTCAGTCTGGCAGCAGAGAAGTTAGTCCTGTGGAAAGGACATGGTGGGAGGATCGTAAAACTGGTGTGTATGTGCTCTTTAAGGCAGGCAGTTGTGTAATTTGGTTGCTGTTTAAGCAGGCAAGTTAAGGGGATTCAGGTGCAAAGTCCCATGAGCACTTCTGGAAACCCAGGTACCCAGGAGCTATGCTACAGCAATGCCCCAGTTATTTCCAGCTCTGAAAAGATGTTTTGCCTCAGCCCAGCCTTTCTGGGAAAGCAAACCTGGGACACCACGTTCATTCAGCATGGACAACACAGGCACGTAACTATCTGCATGACTTGTAACTAGTACTTAAGACCTTTCTTTCAGACATACTCCTGAGTGCAAGTCAAGCGCATACAGTGCTTAAACCAACATCAGATCCCTGTCTTGCCAGACCCTCAGTAATGGCAGCTTTAAAGTTTTGGCTAGAACTAAAACAGTTTCTGTAAAATGCACCACAGATAGCTTCTAATTTGAAAATATTAGCATGAATAACAATGTGTTTGATATGCATTCAAACAGTTCTGCTTTTGGTTAAATAAAAATAATAAATTAAAGTCTCTAATAAATGTTTGAGAGAATCTGTCTAAAGAGGGGACCGATATACGTTTGTGGTGCCCTTTCTTGGCTGTTTAAAATAGAAAATTAGATTGACTAGGTTTTCCATTTTAACTTTCTGGTTATCCTCTGATGCTAAGTTGCTAATTACATGCAGGTGGTGAAATAGCCAAACGATGAAAATTTGTGGTGCAGAATACTTACAATCTTGCATAGACCCGAGCTTGCAATGCTCTGCAAGATTTACAAAGCAAAGCCACAAATTTAACAATGAATTCCTGCTTGCGAGGAACCAGCACAAACAGCAACAAACCACATCACCCAGCAGCACCTCTTGTGCACCTCAGATCAGACCCTGACGGAACTGATGTGTACTCATCATTCATTTGGGTCACCTCATGTACTGGGTTTTCCGCTTAAAATCTTCCTTTTAAAACATGGATTCAAGTACCTTAACATGTACCTGAAAATGCTGGAGGAAAAAACTCCCTGGCAATATTTATGGGTTTTGTTTCTTTGCTTATTTTTAATTGTTTAGTCATAGTTTACTTATCAATATTTTTCCTCAAGAAAAATGAGGGAATGCAAATCTGCAGTAGCTCACAGTCCCACCTGCACATTCTGCTTTTCTCTTTCTATCACAGCTGGGTTCATATTTCCTCAGGGCAGCTCTCCTTCCTCTGCAGCCTCCTTTCATCTTCCAGTAGCAGCAGTGCTTAGCTTTGGGCTGTGCATAGCTATCTGTCCACAGCAGAGCTTTATATGTGACTGCTGCATGGCATCTTGCAGGCTTTAAGGAGCAGTTCTTGTTCTCACTACACAGGCTGGAGACACCTCCCACGCATGGGCATTCTCAGGGACCCCAGTAATACCCCTTTCACCTTCTGTGACCTGGTATGCAGATGCAGGCATTAATCAGGGCTGTAAAAAGCCCTTAACACACCAATTTGTTCAGTCCACCATGCATAAGTGGTTAATGGAGAAGAACACTGACAATAAACATCTCCTGATCAGAACAGTCTAGCCTTGATTTTGGATTCATCCATTTCAAGTTCCAGTCCTGTCCTGCATTTGTTTGCCCTGAGTTGCTGTCTGTTAACTTGAAACCAAGATCCCATTGCATTAGGCCAAAGATGTGTAAACAGAAACAACAGCAAACAGCAGTGGAGATCCCAAGAGTTGGCAAGAATCTGAATGAGCAGTGTGGAAGAGAAGTGGAAAGAGAGATGGACAGTGAAGGCATGTAACAATGCACCGAAAAGCTGGAGTGTCTTAGGAACAAAAGTCTCACTTACTTTCAGCAATGCTTTTAAAAACTGCATCCAAAATGACTTCTCCGCCATCACAGAAGGGAAGCCAGCAATGAAGCTGATATAGGAGCAGCAGTCCAGTACCCACAGAACCCCACAGCTCTCCAAAGAGAGCTGTAGGCAGGCTTCATAAGCTACAGATTACCAACTCAGGAGTGTAGATCCATCTCAGAAGAAAGTTAAATACTCCATCAGTGCTGCTGAAAACAAACAGTATGGCACTGACACTAATGTTAGCCTCAGCATCCAAACCACTAAAAGGAAAACCATGTCAGCAAGGCTTGCTGAAGAAGTCAAAACCTCATGAACAGCCATGAGGGAGGGGGAAAGGGATTTGCAAATTCTGCAATCATTGTGCATTGAGAGGTACAGCTAGTGAGATCCTCATGGTGCAGTGAAAAACATGCACCTGGAGCATGACTTATTGAAGGCTTAAGGTGAGAGAACTGCAGCTTGGAGAGAAAACAAACGTTAACTAGAAGAAATCAGAAAATGGAAGCAGGGCTGAAGGGCAGTGAACAAACCAAAGTTCCTCTTTTCTCTCAAGCAAGCAACAGAAGCTCACAAATATAAAGAAGCATCCTTGAATTCTGCTGCCTTTTTTAACCTCTACCTTCCCGTGGGATTTTTTTATTTATTTTTATTTTGATTTATTTCATTCTAATATAAGGCTGGCAATTGCATACCATGTTCTTCAAGAGATGGCTATGCAGTGGTAAATAATGAAGTGGTAAAATCCTAATGCCTCAGATCTCTGCCCTGCAAAAGGGGTGGCCTAGGTCCCAAGTACTGAAGGACATGCCAATGTGCTCAGTTCTAGCTTTCAGCAGTCAGTACAGTCTATTGTAACCAGAAAAGATCCCTCCAGGGAAGCACACCAGAGAGCACATTGCAAACATGGCTGCCCCCTGTGCTCCTGCAAACATTGCCATAGTGCTATGCTAGAGAGGAAAAGACATCCAAGACTCCCCACAGCCTGCACAGAAGCTTGCTTTATCAGCACTCCATATTTCCTTGGCACAGCCACATAGCCGTTTTTAGCCCCCTCTCTCTAGATGACTTCTGTCTGCCAACTGAGGCTCATACGGGTTTTGTCAATTTTCTCTAATATGACTTTGGTAATATTACCATATGCAAATTTCTAGTGATGCAAGAGGCTACAGAAGTGATGTCAAATGTTGAGGCATTAAGGCCACCTGTGTGGCCTTCCTCTATGAAATATGGTATTATTAAGAACAAAGAAGCAGAACACAAGCTTCTGTTCTTGGGATTCCATGGGGGAGATTAAGAAAAAGAAGGAAGAAACCTACTAACTTGTAAAAGATGACAACACTTGGAGGAAACATAGTCCAGAATAGTCAGTGTCCTCACTAAAAATTAAACATTTACAAAATCAAATATATATATGAAAAAAATATATAAAAATGATTAAAAACATGAGTATCTTTTAAAGAATAAATAAAAAGGATCAGTTTAGCCAGTTTCCTAATGGAATAAATAGGTTTAAACATACTGCACTGCAAAGCTGCATGCTGCAAGACAAGGTTTTTGACTCAGAAGCTGAATTTGTGGATCAAAGCTCACCTTGCTGATGGCATAAAGAACTAGGAATAATGAATTTGGTGTTCACGTCAGTGATATTAGGGAAAGGGAGAGGACAACAGAAGATGTGAACAAGGGGTTGTCCTGAGAAGACATAAGGGATAGCTTCCAGAAATGCTGTAAGCAGAAAGAATAAACATGGCCCTCCCCTGGCAGTGTGGTGTGCATCTTCACCTGGCAATCAGGGCTCACTGTGGCCTCTCCAAATGCACAGCTTTGCACTGAAGAATATTACTGCTTTGCATCACTAGCTGTTATGAAAAGTTAGGCTTGGCAATCACTGCACTATACCACTGTTGTGGTTTAACCTGGCAGGTGGTTGAGCACTGCACAATCATTCACTCACTCCCTGCACTTAATACTCCATACTCCTATCCCAGTAGGATAGGGGAAAGAATAGGAAAAAGAAATCCATGAAGTAGAACTCGTGGGTTTTGATAAAACTATCTACTAAGATAAAGGAAAACAGTTATGAATATGTGTACATACATGAATGTATGTAGTTAGTGGTGTGCAAGCAATTGCTCACCAGCCCCTGACCAATGCTCAGCTAGCACCCTGCAGAGCATAAGATGAACTCCCACCCCCTTCAAAACTTCTTCCACATAATATTATATGGTATGAAATATCCCTTTGGCCAGTTTAAGTCAGCTGTCCTAATTCTGTTCCCTCCCAGCTCCTTCAGCCCTTTACTGTGAATAGCCTTGGCTCTGTACAACAATGCTCAGCAGCAACTATAAACATCAGCATGTTATCAACATTGTTTATCTCCTAGAACCAAGACATAGCATCATACCAGACACTCTGAAGAAAACAGTTCTGTCTCAGGTGAAACTAAGACACGTCCAGAGAAACAGTGTTAGGTAAATTAACCTGTTAAATACACACAAGCTAGTAATTATATTCATTAAGTTTCCTACTGTTAGTACTGTTTTAGTTAGGTCTGCTGCTTTTTGTTCATGTTGGCAATGTTCAACAGAAAACTTTCTTTTTAAATAATGACAAGTGTGCTTCTCTTGAGAAACTCAATCCTGCAGTTAGGCTTTGCTTTGTGGACATGAACTCTCAGGAACAGATTGTAAGGGACAGATCTTGAATCTTGTTGTGGGAAAGACAGGTTGCTTTTCCTGAGAGACATTTTAGAGCTCAGAGAAAGTGCATTTGTTGAGTGAGAAGCATACAGTTGTCAGGGAAAATAATTCAAAATGAGGGAGCATTAAAATCCTTTCTTTGGTCAGCGCTGGTAGTAAAAGTCTCACTTGAAATACTGCAAGGAAATACAGCTAGCCTGCATAGGGGAGCTGTGGCTGAGCAGGAAACTAAATGCAGTAATTAACAGAGAGATTTAAACTATGAAGCATAAAACGCAGCACAGCACATGGATACTTTCAAATACGGCAAAGTAGTTCAGTGACAGTTAATCACTCAGCAGCATGTCCCAGCAAAGATTCCCTGATTCTCTCTTGTTGGGGTGATGCTGGGTCCTTTGTATGTTCTTGGGTCCACATTGGGAGATCACATTTTGCAAAACTGGTGCCAGATGGACAAACTAAAAGAATTCAACCTCATTGCTAATGCAAAGAGTGGTCTAAAGTAGCTACAGTGGAAGTATGAGGAATGGTATACAGAGCTTGCTGAGTATTCAACCATGAGGGCATGCTGAAAGATTTCTTTCTGAGCCTACTCCAGCACAACTCCTCCTGCACTGGGCCTGCACAAGTCTGATTACTGTGCACACTGTGCACTAGCTTGGCAGTGAAGTCATTCAGTAGTCTGATTAAAATAACATCTTCTAATTCCCTTTTTGTTGTAATTTACAGTCTCTCTCCTTTGGCTGAACCTGCCAGCCATCCTGGAGGTGAACAAAGAGAATGTGCTAAAGTTGCCAATTCTGGGGCCTGGTGTGAGAGAAGGTCTTTGTTTCCAAGGCCTGTATTTACTCTGGAGACAGTTAATCATAGCTACGCATAGCATTGTAATTCTTCTGTTACTTTCTTCATACAGCTATGAACTTGCTGTCTGATCCGTGCAACTGTCTTTCAGATCCCCACAGTAAGCAACTTCAATTGCAACTTACTAGGACTGGTTGAGACAGATTCAAGCTTTTCCAAAATGGCTTTAGGTAATTAGATTACATCACTAGTGTTGTTGTATTTCATATTAGCACCATGGACACCAGCTAAATTTCCTGCACAGCTGAAGTGATTATTCAGACTGTTTCAGCAAAAGGCCATTTAACACTCACAGCACAAAAGGAGACTTGGAGGAGCCCATTCCCATAGCAAGGAAGAAGTGAACATTAGGGACAATATGATCACTTTATCAAATGTCTAGCATAAAATCAAGGGACAATACACACAGACACATCTAAAATGAAATGGCAATAAAGGTGTGCATGTTAGATGTTCTCGATTTGCTAGAAGCCCTTATTTCAATAATCCAGATTGCTTCCTACCATGTATAGGAACTGTACAAATGGAACCAACATCTGATGAATCATTTGTCTTATATTCAAAAATCATATGGAAAACTTTCCCTAAAATTCTCTGCTGACTTCAGCAGACAATTATTTTTTATCCAGGTACAGCTGAACAAAATCATAAATAACTTCAGATGACCAAGTTGCTGATTTGCTCCATTACACAAATTCTGAAGTCTCTGATGAAAGATTCTAAGGCAAAGTAAAACTACACTGAAGCCACTTGGGCTGTTGCACCTCCAGCAAATCTAGTTGAGAGCTTTGCTATGAGGCACTGCAGTCTCCTTTCAGTGTAAAATTATGTATGGAGGAAACTTTCCTCTCAGAAGAAATGGTTTGCTGCTTAATATGCAAATACTAGAAATCTCTTTTGAAATACAGATACTTGAACAAACAGATTTGTAGAGCTAGTAAAGGCTTTTTAGCATGGGCATGGATGCAAGTTATCCTAGATAAACATTAAATATGAAGATCGCTGATTTATTTTTAAACTACTATTTATTTTTTTAAATGTCTCCATTACACAAATGCAAACAAAGCATACTAGAAACAGAGCACTCTGTGAAAAGTCCCCTGAGCACTGCCTGTGTGCGTACATCCAGCCCAGAATGTGCCTTATGGGCAATGACCTCCAAATAATTCCACCCTATCTCCTTGGAGAGGATGCTGCTATATCTAGGATCAGTTCTGGGTGGTCTCCAGTTGCACTGGAGAGACTGGTTTAATGCAGATAGTGTTGTAAAATATTTTGTGACTCCTAAGGAAATGATGGTAAAAACTGCAGTATGAAACATGGCTTCTTCACCATCTCTATGAGATGAACCATACCAGCACCTACCTACGTCTCATTTGGTTTATTTGCACCAAACTTTTGCCAGTTTGTTCCACCACCATTCAGATACTGAAATTAGGCAAGGAGAACTGTATGCCAGTCTACAGGGCACTGGTCTAGGAGTCAGAGGTATGGATTTGTACCAAGTTCATTGCTTACTTGTCACCTTGGTTCACATTGTCTTCTTCAGTTTTAGCTTTTGTAATCTGGCAGTATGCTTGTGTAGAGATATCTGCAACTGTGAAAAAAATGGGATTCCTTATGTGCTGCAGTACCAAACTCAAATAGCAGCAGAAAAACACCAAATAGGTTACCTATAGACTAAAGCATGGAAACAGATCTGAAGCCAGCCACTCTCCCTCTCCTGCCAGGAAAGCATAGGAGCAGCGCAGTTATGCTCCACATTCCCTAGATTGTGGTCTGCTAAAAATTGCCTCATCACATGGTATTTGCTCCTTCATTTCTGAGCAGCGGAAACCATGAACTGATGATATACAATATCTTTCCTGCTTTCCCAGTATCATGTTTCAATTAAAACCATTGCAACAGATACTGCAGAAGCACAATATGCACTCAGAAACAGTAGGAAAGGTGATCTGTGATACAAGCTCTGTCTTAAAATGTAGTCTACCACATGAATTAAATCGAGTCTCTGAAAGTGAGCAGAGGAGAGCAATACAACCCCAGTCCACAAGCCAGCGCATTCAGATGCGTTAACAAAAGATCATGGTCAGTTATACAAAAAAATGCATGAGCACAAAGCCCTTTTGTAGCATCAGATGATGATTGTGATCTAATAAGACCAGCTCCATACCCACCTGAAGCACTCTCAGCTTGATTTTATGCTTACTCCCTTTTGTTTACTACTCTCAGACCTACCTCAGCATCTGAGAGAAAGTTTCTAAATCAACTTGCAAATGCTTCTCCTGCACATTTAATTCACATTGTGCTAACACACACAACATGGATAAAGGAACAGAAGTGATTCTAAATCACAGATGGCTAAATGGGGCTGGTTGTTCTCTGAAGTAGCAGTTTTTTTGACTTATTTAATCTCTTTGTTTGAAGTTAAGATTGTGTCACTGGAAATCTATGGTGAATTCTGTCTCCTACTGAATGGCAAAACTCCCAGCTACTCCAGCAGGGCCAGGAGCAGATTTCATCCTCTTTATCTGTAGCAACTCAGAGGCATAAATTGCATCCATGAGACCTTAAAGTCAGAAAGCAATGGGTGGCAGTCATAACTAATCTGTTTTTCCCAGGATTCTTAGAAAACTGAAGACAAATAAATAAAAATCTAGAATATTTTAACATTTCATTTCCCAGCCCCTCTACATGAGCAGCTACAAATCGTAAGAGTTTCCCATTGCCAGTGGTCAATGATATCATTCAGAGCGATTTTTCTACATCCTTCTTTTGCTGGTCTTTCTTAGGGTTGTTACAGTTTCCTGTGGGCTTTAGTTTGATTTGTGTTTATCTTGGCTGTGAACTGACCTAAAAATATGAGGCTATTTCAGGCAAAAAAATATATATAAAAAGGAAAAAAATAGTAATCTGTATTTTAATTCCTGTGCTTTGTGCCACTCAGCCAACTTAGCATTTTTAAAATACGTTATTTATTTAAATGTGTGTTTGACCAAAGTTTTGGCAGTACTTGATGCAATCAGAATGTGATTACATGGGCTGTAAGTGGCAATAGAAATCAAGTTCTTTCACAAAGTGCTTCAAACTCTTGCAGACAGACCCAGAAGCCATACCACAGCCATCATCCTGCTTTTTCCCAACATCCAAACCAGATCTTTACACAGTGCTACTCATGCCACATTGAAAAGGCAGTCCCAGTCCTGATGATGAGGAGCACCTTCCAGAGTGTCCACTGGTGGTTTTCCTTTCAGTGCTTTCCCCATGAGCAGCCTCTGAGGAGATGACAGCATTAGGTGTCACTACAACGAATGCTGAAGACTGTGTTTCTAGCCTCCTCTTTCTTTTTCAGGAACTCTTCCAAGCTTGCCATAGTACAGACTGATATAGTATTTTAATAGACTGCTGGTATCTGTGTGGACGTCTAAACATATAATTGAAAGAATTTTCTAATATTTAATTAGTCATATTTTTTCAACTGCTACAAGTATAACACTGTAATCATGACATTACAGGACACTTCTATGCTTTGATGTGGTCTTTTTATAATAATATGTAAGGCAATGGCATCATTTTGTCCAACTGAAAATCTGTCCGGTGGCATTGAATCTAAGTTTTTCCACTTGTTGAAATGAATCTCATCATTTTAAAAGAAGAAAAAGCCCCCAAGTGAACTGTATTTCTAATCTGTTAAAAGCTGCATTGAAAAACAAACACAAACAAAAGTAACAAACAACAGCAATGTCAACAATAAAATTTCCCACCCAGAGACCAATAAATTTGTCCAGTCCTCCTTGCGTGTCATGGTGCAGCCATGAAGCAACTGGAAATCATTAAGAACTGCAGTTGCTATGATTGATGCTACTGCAGTCCTTCTTCCAGAAGAAGGGCACCAGTGCAGACGAGTTGAGTGCTGAAAAACTATTTTGAAATAAATGAAATAAAGTGATTCAGTAGCACTTTTGCCAGTGGAATGTGGGAAGGGCAGACCATGAGATATTCAGAATTTTCTGCACTGTGTTCTGATGTATTTGTGGTGGAAGTCAGTTATGGTTTGACCCAGCAAAGCTGGTGAGCATGCATACATACCCTCTGTTGCAGCTGAACGCATCTGAGTTATCAGTACTCAGTGGTAAAGGTGAGCATCCACAACCTGTGTATTTCCTGGAGAATTTTAACTCTATTACTGGTTTGGAAAACATTCATTTTGTGGTTTAACACTGGATATTGACTGCATATCAAAGTCAATCCTTCACTGAAGAGTTCACCTGTATCTAAGACCAGGAGGATTTCCCTTGTAAAGTAAGCCATTATCCTACCCTACTACCTCAGCACTGGAGTTGGTAGCTTGTGCCTTGTCAGTGCCAGCTCAAAGTTGTTAAAAGACTGAGGATACTGGATTTCCTTTAGTATTTTGTTGCAACACACAATTACTCTTCATTTAGCCATTTGCTTTAATTTCTCTGGTGACTCATTACACAACTAGCTTGGTGATTGATACTCAACCACATGTACAAAAATACACAGGGCTTCCGACAAATAGCATGCAAAGTTTTTGTTTGTTTTTCATCTGCAGTTGACTTCTCTCCAGCCTTGCTACTGCTGCTTTGATCTCATGTTGGCTAGCTTCCATGATATCCTTTGCTTATTTTTGAAAAGATTCTCCTGTTTCATTGTCAGGATTATTTTGTGCCAAGTTCCTTCTGTTCAGAGATGAAATTTCCCAAAGTGATGTCTACTTCTCAGTTCTTAAACCCTTATTTGAGCACTTCAGTAACTGGCTTTGGCTTTATACAATTTTGAGGATAAAGCATCTCCTACCAGGAGATATCAGGTGCAGGTCCAGCTTCATGTAAAATATTAGGTCTCATTTTCATGTTCCTAAATAGGTAATTAGAATTACAGATTTTCACATGTGGGCTTAAAGACATTGACAAGAATTCCTATGCACTGAATTATAATTCATGAGGGAATGGAGTGCACCCTCAGCAAGTTTGCTGATGACACCAAGCTGAGTGGTGCAGTTGATACGGTGGAGGGAACAGATGCCATTCAGAGGGACCTTGACAGGCTGGAAAGCTGGGCTCGGGTGAACCTAATGAGGTTCAACACGGCAAAGTGCAAGGTTTTGCACTTGGGCCGGAAGAACCCCAGGCACCTGTACAGGCTGGGAGGAGTTGTCCTTGAGAGCAGCTCGGCTGAAAAAGACCTAGGGGTCCTGATAGATGAGAAACTTAACATGAGCCAGCAGTGCACTCTGGCAGCCCAGAAAGCAAATGGGATCCTGGGCTCCATCAGGAGAGGGGTGGTCAGCAGGGATAGGGAGGTGATCGTCCCTCTCTACTCTGCTCTTGTGAGGCCCCATCTGGAGTACTGTGTCCAGGTGTGGAGCCCTCAGTACAAAAAAGATATGGAGATTTTGGAAAGGGTCCAGAGGAGGGCCACAAAGATGATCAGGGGGCTGGAGCACCTCCCCTATGAGGACAGGCTGAGGGAGTTGGGTTTGTTCAGCCTGGAGAAGAGAAGGTTGCGGGGTGACCTCATTGCAGCCTTTCAGTACCTGAAGGGAACTTATTCCCAGGAGGGGAGTAAACTCTTCGAAAGGGCTGATAATAGCAGGACTAGGGGAAATGGTTTTAAGTTGAAGGAGGGAAGATTTAGGTTGGATGTTAGGGGTAAGTTCTTTACTAGAAGGGTGGTTAGGTCCTGGAACAGGCTGCCCAGTGAGGTTGTGGATGCCCCGTCCTTGGAGGTGTTCAAGACCAGGTTGGACGGGGCCCTGGGCAACCTGATCTAGTAAATGTGTATGTTTGGTGGCCCTGCTAGGCAGGGGGGTTGGAACTACATGATCCTTGAGGTCCCTTCCAACCCGGGTAATTCTGTGATTCTGTGATTCTGTGATAATTCTACATCATTTGGCAGCAATTGCTCAAGTTGTCTTAAATAGTTTAAATCTTCACCAGTCAAACAATTCACTCATTGGGAAACAAGTAACTGGGTAAAACCAGTGCTCTTGATGGCACAGGATCACAATGTTAAAAGATGCATGACACAAAGCATGGTGTCACGAAAATATTTATGAGAACTCTAAATGACACCAGAAGTGGGTGCGTGCCACTTGCATACATCTTGATTCCATAATTTCTTCAACTTTCAAAATGTTTATGGACTGTAGTACATTAGTTTAGAATGTGTGTCCTGTCCTTCCCCATCCCATTCTGCCCCTGTGCTGCCATTGCGTTGAAGCTGTGCGTGGTCATGGTGCTGCCATGCCTTGTGCCACCACTCAGCCTTGTCCGTGGAGGTGCCGAGCTAGTGCTGTGTGTCACCAACTTGAGGAGGCTCTCACCACACACCACCACCTACTCATTGTGCTCTGTGCCCCGTGGTGTAGGCACTGCAAGTCATTGGCATCAGAGTATGAGATGGTAAAGCTGAAGGTAGAGGGATCCTGGAGAAAAGAAGGCTGCGGGCTGACCTCACTGCAGCCTTTCAGTACCTGAAGGGAACCTATATCCAGGAGGGGAGTAAACTCTTTGAAAGGACTGATAATATCAGGACAAGGGGAAATGGATTTAAGTTGAAAGAGGGTAGATTTAGGTTGGATGTTAGGGGGAAGTTCTTTACTAGGAGAGTGGTGAGGTCCTGGAACAGGCTGCCCAGGGAGGTTGTGGATGTCCCATCCTTGGAGGTGTTCAAGGCCAGGTTGGATGGGGCCCTGGGCAACCTGATCTAGTACATGTGGAAGTTTGGTGGCCCTGCCAGGCAGCGGGGTTGGAATTTCATGATCCTTGAGGTCCCTTCCAACCCGGGTCATTCTGTGATTCTGTGATTCTGTGATCCTATAGCCACCTGGACAAAGTGGACACTGTGGAGGAGTCAGAGCTGGTACAGTACTTAGGTGTATGTGGGTACCCCACCATCAAGTTCTCCTGCAATATGGACAAGGCCTTACCCAAGAAGTACAAAGCTGACAGAGAACCAGATGGTCAGCTGACTGAAGAAATGCACTGGCCCAGCTGCAATTACCCTGATTTATTTATTTTTAAACTTGAATACTGTGTTAAGTCGTGGGCCCTTCCAGTACAAGAAAGATACTAAGGACCTCCCTTCCAACCCCTACGATTCTGTGATTCTGTGATTCTGTGACCTGGAATGTGTTGAAAGAAGGGCAGTGAAGCTGGTAAGGAGTCTGGAGCACAGGTCTTATGAGGAACGGCTGAAGGAACTGGGATTGTTTAGTCTGGACAAGAGGAAGTTCAGGGGAGACTTTATCCCTCTCTAAAGCTACCTGAAAGGAGGTTGTAATGAGGTGGAAATCAGCCTCTTTTCCCAGGTAACTAGTGATACAATGAGAGGTAATGGCTTTAAGTTGTGCCAGAGGAGGTTCAATTTGGATATTAGGCAAAATTGCTTCTCAGAAACAGTGGTGAGGTATCTGAACAGTTTGTCCAGGGAGCTGGTGGAGTCGTCGTTCCTGGAGGTGTTCATGAAAAAGGGCAGATGTAGCATGATGACTTGCCACTGAGTGACATGGCTTAGTGTGCATGGTGGTGATGGGTTGATGGTTGGACTAGATGATCTTAGTGGTCTTTCCCAACCTTAATGATTCTGTGATTCTGTAACTGCTTTCCAGGCTTTTAATTGACATACAAGTTCTCCAGCAATGTAATAATCTATTTCAAAATATTTCATATAGTTAGCCTTAACTCTATAAGACATTAACTTGTATAGTTAGCTTGGATTATTTTCTTTACTGCAAACCTATTTTGGGGAGTGGGGGCTGGGGGAATTTTGGGCTGACAGTTCCCCAGAATCTAAATCAATCCAGATTTAGAGGCACTAACAGCTGAAGTGACTAAATCATCTGGGATATCTGTGGAAATGTTTCAACTGGAGTTACTTCAATTTCCTATAGCTGTGTTGACTGCTATATCTTGATAAAAACCTCTAAATTTACAGAAGAAATTTGTAATGAACTTGAGTGGGATGCAGCTATTTCATTTAACCAGTGTCTGGAATTCTGTTATTCTGATAAACAATCACTACACAGTGTCATATCCTGCCATCAAAATTTTCAGCTTCAGGTCAACTAGGCAGGATAGGGAGAATAACAGAACTGCTCTCTTAGTCAACAAACATTCTTGGTTGTAAGTAGTTATTAGCTCTGCCAAACAGAGGCTTGGCATCCCCATGATCCTGCTGGACAATATCTACCAGGGAAACAAGCTGCATTTCCTCCAGGTCTAACAAATGGTGCATGTGTGGTTGCCTTTAGGAAAGCAGACAAAATCAGGACATCAGCATCCCCATCAGACAAAATAAGACTCCTCTTTGTCAGCATCCTAACATTGGTGTTTGCACAAAACTCACCAGCAGTCAAAGCCCCCCCAAAAGGTCAAATGATTTTTATTTCGTGCTAAAGCTACTGTTGTTACTCAGACTTGTACTGGTGTCATCATAACAACCTTTGAAAAGGGGAAACTTTGCAAACATCCCCCCAAATTTACCTTTCAGATTACCCTTCTCATTGTCTATGATACAGAAAATAAGTTGTTAAGAAGCTGCATTATGCTGATGAGATTTCCTTTGCATCCCAGCCTTTCTTTGTTGCTCCAAGACAGCTTCAACTAATGCAGTAAAAAGTTGGAGGAAAACTTAATTTTGGTCACTGCCTGCCAACAAAAACTTGTAGTCTGGATAGTACAAATTTAGGATGTTTCCTATATGTCTGCTCAGATTAATAGGAAAAGATGTCCTAGGAGCCTATTCACTGTAGTCTTTTAATGAGAAGTGTGATTTCAAACCATACTGTAGTTTGTCTCAAAAGCCTGCTCTTTCTTGTTTTATCAGTAACTGAAGGGACTGCCAGCTTGACATCTCCGTGATATAGAATCATATCTTCTCCAAGTATGCAACTGAAGTAATGTGACTTGTTAAGCTAGGAACTGCCCTTTAAAGTTTTATCTCCTGCTCCTGTGTCAGAAAGCAACTATGGCTTTAGACTAGAGAAAGATGACACTACAGTCTTAGGGATGTAGTCCCAACGCCTACAGTCACGTCCTGTGTTAATCTGGGATAACAGCATGCTACTCCAATTACTTGAAAGCTCACAGAAGTCAGGAAAAAAATCATCAGTATTATGTGAAAACAAACTTGAACCAATGTTATGCTAGAGCACAAAAACTTTGCAGCTGGATTGTAATAATCAGAAGTGCATAATGTGAGCTGTATTGGAAACCTCTGTAGAATCTGATTTGTAGATTTTTCTTTCCCTCTCCAACTTTGGTCTTCCTCACCCCCACCTTAATTTTATCATGTCCCTTTACCAGTGTTCTCAAAGCTCTCCATCTGAGTTTGGTTCCTTTGGAACAGTGCCCTGCACATAAAATTATCTAAAGCAATCTTCTTTTTATTCTAATACTGACATTCATAATCCTCTAAGGACTTAAAAGAAAAAGAAGGAATAATATCAATTGTGGGAAAAAAGCTTTCATAAACTTAAAGGGGTTTTGATCTGTTAAAATAAAATTTTAAAAATCAGCCATTTGCGTAACATTTCCCAGGCTAATCCCTAACATAATTCAGATGAGATGGTTTAGCATAGAGAAAATAATAGAAATTCTTTCGATGGAACCAAAACACAAGGTTTTGTTTATTTAAAATAATTGCAGCTGTGGGATAAAGAAATTTAACTATACCAAACAAACAGTATTTCTTCAGATGTTACAAAAATTGTGTCTCCATTCTTTTTAGAGCAGAAAGGTGATTACAAAGAATAAGAAATCCAGAAGATCCCAGCTGTTCACTATTTCAGATCTTTGGAAGGCACAAGTTCACCTGTACTCTGTTCAAGGGTACAGGAAAGGATAAAAAAATAGATGCCTTGCATAAGTAAGAGGAGAACATCCTTCTGCTCTCTAGAGATGGGTATTAATAGCCCTCTGCAAGATGTATAAGATGTACTCTGAGGGTAGGCTTGTACTGCATTGATACCTAATTCCCCAACTCCACAACTATTCAGCTGTGACACTAGTATATGTGGTAGGTAAGATCCACCAACACATAAGAGATCTTTAATTAAAAATAAAAGCTTGGTCTAAATTTCGTCTTGAAAACTGAAGAATTTCAGAAACATATCTAAAGCCTAATAAATAATGGTTCTTCTCCACACTTTTATCTCCGCATTGACTAACACATATCAGCATGGAAACATCCACTTTGTAGTTTCATTTGGAGATTAATAGTTGGGTAAATGTAGCTTAAGTCCTTGGATTGTTTGAATGTCAGTGTTCCTCTCTACTCACTGAAGCAATCTGTCAAACAAACAAACAAAACCTTCAAGTCTTTTTTCTGCTTCTCTGAAGAACAAACTAAGAGGTCTGGTAGCCACGTGTTTTTTAATAGCTGGGACAGCTTTAGGAATTGTGAATCTAAATGGTGCTTTCATGCTGTGGTTTTCTTGTTCAAAGTGAAAGCCAAATCCTTCCTCTGAGCACCTGCAGTTAGAGTCAGGACTGGGACAAGAATTCACATTTCTCCAACTCTTGCTCTTTCTGCTTCTCTGCATCAAGGCATCACTGTCTGACCATTGAGCATTTGCTATCAGATCAGACATTTCTTTTGGAAGTTCAAGGATCATACAACCATTTCTCCCTTTTGCACTAAAAGACAACATCTTGAAAAACTTGTGTGATTTCTGTCACTTGTACAGCTTGACAGATGACAATCTGAACTAATATTTCCTACATACCTGTTAGAGTATAAAACAGGTAGGAAGAGAAAACACAGCTCTCGGACTGTGTGATGCACTCAGCACTCAGCATCTCATACCACCATCCACCAGGGTAAAAGGATTAGCAACTCTTGCTATCTGTACTTGAAACAATCCCTGTGTGAGGCTCGGAGTTCATTGGGATGGACAGAATCCATGCCTGTCTGTCAGCTGAGTGGGCTGTATGAAATGACAGGTTAAGAGAAAAGCTGAGATTTTCCCACTTCATCCCCTAAAGAACACTGAACTCTTAAGGGACAAGATATGTCAAGAGGTTTGACAGTGTCCTTTAAATGAAGCTTAATCCACCCTCAGTGACAGGGAAACACAATTTATATTGGAGGACCACATATCTCCCATGTGCATTGGTAGGGTTGAATCATCTAGGCCTCTGGAGCTAAGTAGGCTGGCTGAGAAAGAGATGATTCAGGAAGATTTAGAACTGAACACTGATAGGAGATGGAGAAACCTCAAAAAAAGCTACCCAAGTTACTTTCTCTTTCACCACTGGACACAACTCGTTAAGCCTTAATGACTCTCTTCTTCTGTAATTCCCTAAAGATTCTCCTGGCCTTCTGCTTTATCTACTTCTGTCTGGAAGCCAGAATTTCAAAGGCACACACAAACAAAAGTGTAGAAGCAGCGTTAGTACTAGCTTTTCCAAACATTGTGCTAAGCTTTCAGACAGCACATAAAGTCATTGACAGACTGAGTTAATTTTTTTGTTTTTTGAGTGAGTACTGTTACAGCAGCTCTTAAAGCAGATAATGTCTGTCACATCCACATACTGCAATAATTTATATTAAAAATAAATAATAAATATAATTTATTACAAAGTATTTTCCTATATTCAGGTGAATATGGACTATGCAGCTGACAGTCAAGCAAGTAAAGTTTTTTTGGCATTAATTTCTTTCTGTTGAGTTGCTTTCTTTATCTCACAGTATCTGATGTTGATAATTTTTACAGGAATATGAACTTCTAATTTTTAAACAAGAATGAGCTGGATAGCTGGGGAGAAAACAACAACCTAAAAGATCAATCTTCCCAATTTCATACTTGGAAATTCAATTTTTTAATCCAGTCACATTATTACTAGACTTACAATTCCTTAAGATCCAAGTAGGTCTTCCAGACCTACTTGATCATAGATATCTTTCCACATCCATCTGCCTTGTAATTCTGTGGAATGAACAGACAACTGTCTTTTCCCTTTGCACTACTGGCTAATGAACACATTGTTGTAAGAAACACAGATAGAATCACTCTTTTCCCTGTTAAATTCAGCAAATGAATGCACTTACTTAGAAGCATAATTTTCATGTCTTTTGAGTGGACTGCTCTTCTATTTGTTTATTCTTTAAATACTCTGTAGACAATTATTTTAAAATCTCTTACACTAAAACATATAAACCCTTCAGACAATTTAAAATGCTCATGATTTCTGCAAGATTCAGGAGTTCAACAGTCTAGGGACAATTCCTCTTGCTTATGTTCCCTATCAAAGGCAAATAGATGTTGCTATAACCTTTTAAAAAAAACTGCTCTTGGAAGTGTTATAGTAAATATTTAAATATGCTTTGAAATCTAATATCCTTCCTGAAGTGGAAGCCCTGGAGTACAAGAGCTCTTTGAGAGTATGTTTTGGTTTCATAGGAGCGTACATATGTGATACTTAGTTGTGACCAGCAAGGCCATGAGTCATTACTACCATACCCTCTTGTAAAGAAGGTTCCAGGGAGGAAAGCTGTCCCAGTGCAAGGAGAGGGTAAGGAATATGCTTGTACTGTGTCCCATACCCAGAGGTTTCTGGTCAGGAATTAAGAATTTAGTACTCCAGCGTACACCACTAGTTGATTCTTTCTGCCTTAATATAAAATCATCTGAAACATTTTCCACATTGCTTCCTATCTCCTTCACAAAGAATTCCTTCATCTCACAAAAGTTTTCACCTTTCTGTTCATTAAGCTTCTGCTTGCAGCAATAAAAGGTCTTACAGCCAGCATAATTTACACTGCCAGCACTGTGATCAGTAAAGTTGTACTGCTCTACACCAGCAGAGCCTCTTTGAGAATAATTTGTCTCAGCCACCCCTTTCACTACACCAATCCGCACAGGCTGATGGCTCTGATGAGTTTCCCAGGGAAGAAACTTCATTTGAGTGAATCCCAGAAGATAACTGCCTTTTCAGCCAGAATCTGAACTGAACAAAATTTCCTTCTCTTGCAGTACTGCACTCTTAGAAATTAGTTGTACCTTTTCTTACCCATGATGAAAGATAAATTAAACTTTTGTTCTTCCTTAAAGGGTTTTGGTTCTGGCCCACCAATTCACTGAAGAGGATTGGGAAGTAGGAGTAGCAATCAGTCTTTGTGCTCAGGAGAATTTTTCTAATTGTGGAACACAGGTCGGTGTTGTTACAGTGAGTAATGACAGTTGTGGCATTCCTGCAGTGCAGGAAAGGGCATTCCTGGGCCAGAAGAACAGTGGAATGAACTAACTTGTTTTACAGACTTGGGAGAATGAGCAAGAACAGAAACACATGTACTGTTTGGAAGAGACCAAATGCTACTGTGTCCAGAAGAAGCTGTCCAAGGGGTAGACACAGGTTGATGATAAGTGTTTTTGTCAGGCCACTGCGCAGAATAAGTACCCACCAAGTGCACTATTTTGTTCTTACAATCAGCCAGTTTGAACAGTGGGTAGCTCATGATCAGCTTGAATGACTGAAACCAAATCATGTTACAAAGCATTTCATCTTCTGCCCAATTCATATTTCATAAATTTGAGGCAGGGGATTCATAAGTTACCCATTGCTTGTGAAGTATCTTCCACAAGTATTCCCTTGGACCACCTCCAAGGGAAAGAGTGGTCTCTTTTTCAGTTCCATCTTTTAACTCTTGAAGAAACTTAAAAATGGCATTTGGAGTGTTTTACACAGAAACCTAGGGCCACTCTTTGACTTACACCCAAACATTTCAAACAAGTTTATCCTCTGCATGGTCAGAAAAACTCTCTCTGTTCCCAGATAGGGTTCTAAGTGCAGTGACATTCACATAAGTGACATTTAATGTGATATCAGTTATATTAAATTAGAGGTACAGGGTGGTACAGATAAGCCAATGACATAATTGTGAGCTATTCCTGTTTTATGGTCCAGATCAGAATATGCATGTGGCCAGGCACAGCACAGGCAAGGACCAAGGGTGAGAACAGATGCAAGCCTTGAGTATCAGACTCCTGGTAAGGCACTGATCTGTGGCCCTTTCCTGTTGTCTTCTCTCAGAACTGGGGCACAGAGGAGCCAGCCCCAACACGGAGCTTCTGCTGGGCCTGGTGCGGCTCTCAGGATGCTGGCTAACCAATGGAGCATGAGGACGGTTCTTTTTTCTTCTTTTTTTTTCTTTTCTTTCTTTCTTTTCTTTTTCTTTTTTTTTTTCTTTTCTTTTCTTTTCTTTTCTTTTCTTTTCTTTTCTTTTCTTTTCTTTTCTTTTCTTTTCTTTTCTTTTCTTTTCTTTTCTTTTCTTTTCTTTTCTTTTCTTTTCTTTTCTTTTCTTTTCTTTTCTTTTCTTTTCTTTTCTTTTCTTTTCTTTTCTTTTCTTTTTTCTTTTTTTTTTCTTTTCTTTTTCTTTTCTTTTTCTTTTTTCTTTTTTTTTCTTCTTTTTTTCTTTTCCTTTAAGTGAAAGAACGAGTAAGATAGAAAATGTTTGATTCCCCTAACCGTGCTTCTAATTTTCATCAGAAGAAGGGAGGGCACACACTGCCAGTGCTGGAAAAGCCACTACAGACCAAAGCCACCAAAACTCCATCTTTGTCCTTTATTTTTGTCTTTTCTCCACTCATAGAGAGATGGGGAAGGATCATGGAGGAGGGGCATTATCTGCACTGCCCTGATTTGCAGAGGCAGGCATCCAAAAATAATATTCTGGGTTGAGTTCCTGGAGAGGGATGTTGGGGTTTTGTGGTGGGGAAAAGCTGGCAACATTGACTCTGGTCTGTAAAAATCTTCCTTCACTCCTTACACATTTATTGGCTTGTTTTCACACCTTGCCCTCTTTGAAGGATTATATACAGTAACACGATGCTGTCTGGAGCTTCAGATTTTTTGAAGGTTCATTCAAGCTTGAAGCAATCCCTTGCCTCCAAAAAATGAGGAAAAAAAAAAAAAATAAAAGTCAGATCTGCCTTGATTGCCTTCCTAGACTTTCCCTGACTTTTGTTTTTGAAAGAACTGTGCCACTTATATGTGTTCTAACATATCCTTCTTAACTCTTGAAAAATGCCATATCCAAAGATTTAACTGCCATATGTCTTATATAGACATATGAAGTATATTTCTTTTTTTATTCATATTTTATTGGAAGCTTTACAAAGCACACAGAACAGATGCCAGGACATCAAATTCATCATGCTGAGCCTTGATTATATAGACCCCGAAGCCCCAGCACTGCCATACAATCCTTCCTTTCAGGAAATAAAAGCCAAAGACCAGTTTTCCTGCAGGACCACTTGTGGGTATGAGCTGAAGCCCTTATTACTGGAGGTTCCGTGGATACGATTGAAAGTTTGGAAGTTCCTCCTGTTCACTCATCATAAGGTACTTCTCAAAGTCTAGGCATGCTGCTAGAAGTAGGAGCATTCATCCAAAACCAGGGAAGCACTCAGCCAAATATCTTCTTCCAGATTAGTAGCAGCCTTCTTTTCTCTAAGCAAGAGAGTAGCAGATGAAGAGAGAGATAAGTGTACAGCAGTTCATACAAGGAGTGCATCATCCCAAATAGCTGCCACCAGAAGATGCTGCTATGGGAGAGGACCTGTGAGTCGCAACAAAGCAGGGCTGTCAACAGAGCCAAGTCTACTTTGCAAGGAGGAGATAAAAGCTCCCTGAGAGCTTGATGGGCTATGCCATGACAAAATAGCAATTAAAAATGAATAAATAAAGCAGATTTTCACTGGGCCGACATTTCCTCCAATACTTTGTGGTGTAAATCAAAGCAAGCATGACATTCTCAGAAATTTTAGATTTATTTACATGTGTTTGGGTTGACCATGTTTACTCACTCGGGGTTTCACTCCACCACTTGTTAATGCATTTGGCATGCTCTCGTGTAAATACATCTAGGATTTCAAAGGAAGGTCATTCTCTATCCCCCCTCCATGCAGAGGGAATATGCCAGAACTGTGCTGAGGATATGGAATGAGATCACTCGAGATCAGAGTCACCATGGGTGGGTAATGATGAGGTTACCCCTATGGTGTGTGTAGATGTATTCCAAAACCTCATTATAGTTATGATATATTCTCATGAGCACAGCAAACCCATCTTTGAAACTGTTCCTCGATTTTAAATCTACTTGCTGCTTTATGGAAGCCACTACTGCTGAGATTTTCTGCTGATGCAATGCTAAATGGCAGCAAAGGGGGGAAAAAAGGAGGCGGGGAGAAGAAGGAATGGAGGAGTACAAAAAAGGAAATGAAAGGAACTGGGGAGGAAAATACTAGAAAACTAGGGCTCACCCATGCATTTGAGGATGCAACTTCAGAATACTTCTAAATCTCTATCAATCAGTATTAGGAGACAGTTGTTTATTTAGATTGTAATACCTACATACCTGGTTGGGTCACAGTATGCTCTCTCATCAGCCTCACTGCATTCTGAATTAGATCCTGACAAGCTCCATGCTCCTTTTCTGCTATTTAGAGACTTTCAGACAAACACGAGCTTCTTTTAAGTCAACCAAATTCTGGAAATTGCAAACATTTCAGATTCATGACAAAAAAAATAATTCAGTGGTCAGGAGGTGGCTCTACCAAACATGAAATATCACTGCTAATTGACTGTCTCCATTAATCCAGGGGATTGCACTGGTCCTTGTAAGGCACTATCCTGCAATGCATAAAGATCACCTCTGATCCCATCTGACATATATTTTGTTCATATTTATTCTGTCCCATTGTGGGAATAAAATGTGTGTAGTCTTTTTAGCTTTATTTTTTAAACTTTATGGTAAAGAGCCTTGAATTTATTTTACTTACAGTAGAATTTTCTTTTGTTTAAATACATCTGGCTGGTTGGCACAAACACATCACTATAGCTGGCTGAATCCCTAGAGTTTAAAGGAATATTTCTGGTCACAGGGGATTTAGCTGAAAATGTATTTCAGGATTATTCACTCAAGGATTAAAGCAAAATAAAATCCATATAACACTTACTATTTTATACCTAAAATATAGAAACTACTTCAAAAAACCAAGCCAGAAAAAATATATTTTCTATTTTTCAGACTCTGTTCGCTGGTTTGCTGAATTTGCTGAATTCACATTTAAACCTTTTTTGCTTTGATTTGCTTGTGCTGTTTTTGTTTGTTTGTTGGTTGGTTTGGTTTGGTTTGGGGTTTTTTTGGTTACTTTTGAAAAAGGTACTGCAACAATACCCCCTAACTCTCCACCTGGACAGAAGATGCAGTTTCTGAAAGCGGGTGAATATTGTGAATGAAGCTATCTCAGTTCAATCCAAGTGGTAGCTTTACTGGTTGTACAATCAGACTACTCCCTCATTTAAGTCATGATAACTCTTTTTTTTTTTTTTCCCCCCAGCAATGAACTAACTATAAAAATTTTCAGGACCCAAGAAGAGGGCCAGGAGCGAACTTCAATGAAAGCCCAGAAATACTGGGCTTTTATTCAGTTTTTGGTGTGAGAAAATAGCAGGAGGACGTATGCCTGGCATTCTGCAGCTCCAATGAGGATCTACATTTAGTAAGTTGGCATAAAAAGCCATAAAAAGTATCCACTAAAACCAGCATTATTTTTTCTTTCCAGAAAGGATCAAAGATTATTCATTTGCAAGGAGTAACCTTCCTGTTTTCAGTAATGTGATATACCCAAGCACCAAACCTCACTATGCTTCTGTGAACTAAGAGGACAGTGTAGTCTGGTAGTACCAACTAAACAGCAAAGATTTCTTTTTCAGATCAACAGCCATTGGAAGTTCTTTATTAAAAAGCAAAAATATAAATGTAAAAAAACCAGCCTGTTACATAGTAGAACATCATTTATATGACATTGCAATGCTTTTATTATTCTATGACTTTATCATTTTCTCTCCACTGCATCCAGCTGCAAATATCATTTGCCAGTCTCATTTTTCCTAGCTCCCAGTAAATCTGACCACAGCAAAACTAGTACGTCTTATTACTTCAAGGCACTAATTTAGGTGAATTATTTTTTGTATAAAACTGCTCAGCTCAGATGAGAGGCACTTTTAATAGTTCTTAGAAAGTCAAACATTGGTGCTAAAAAGTGAGAAAGCACTTTCAGCAGCTAGCGAAAAGAGAAGGTCAGAGAAATGTGTCACATCAGCCTGAAATCATAGCACAGATCTGAGAAGGAGCCGTGGTGGCACATTCAGCTCTCTGCTTCCCTTCTGGAACTTGCTTTTTATAAGATCTATTTTTCTCATCCTTATTTAAATGTTGATTGAAGTTTATCTTGATCAAGGCCACTCACCCACCCACAGTTTCATAGCACTGTAGTTGGGTTTGAGAGGCATAAGTGGTTTTGTGCGGGGTTTGTGGACATATCCGCTGTGGGGAGAATTATTTTTAGACATATTCTGATGCATCATGGTGTTTGTGCGAAGAATTTAAAAACAGTGAAACTTTGATCTTTACCACAATAGCGCATGAATGAGAGGTGACTCTTTTATTATCTGAGTGAATCTCAACTATTGGAGCCAT
The DNA here is from genome assembly GCF_054131305.1 of Coturnix japonica. NCBI lineage: Eukaryota > Metazoa > Chordata > Aves > Galliformes > Phasianidae > Coturnix > Coturnix japonica. The sequence goes on from NC_140663.1 coordinate 68,383,106, forward strand.
CATTTCCAGTACTTATATCTTCTCATGTCATCAATTATTTCTCTGTACCTATATCCAATTAACATTTCAACTTTCAAGAAACAAGAATAAGGGAAGTGGGAACACCTATTCATTCCAGTATGCAAAACAAACTACTGTTTTGGGGTTAAAACATGGAAAGTAGTTGCAGGACACTGTTAATACTAGTCAGCATCCCCTAACTGACTTGTGCAAAGGTGCTGTTGAAGATGCAAAGAGAAGCCCCAGGATGCAGAAGATGCCATATCTTTAACAAAGAAGATTAACAAAGATTAAGTAAAATAAACTGTGTAGGTTACCGCAGAAATAATGCCTCCCATTTATTTTCATGGAAACTACAACACATTTAATGAGCTCAATAACAGTATTTGATAGAGCAAATTATTAGCTACAACATAGTCATTGTCGTTAGCTTTCCATGTTCACCAGCGATGAACAGGAACCTACATGCTGTGCTTGTAGAAACTTGCACCAGTGAAGTTGACCTACTGTTGCTGTTGACACTGCTGAAACACAACACCCACGAGCTTAGTGTGCTCACACCCACTGTTTAATCTCCATGAACATTCAGCAAGCATTGATGAATGTCAGTGGGTGCCATTTCTGTATTTCTGTTGGGGCCAACAATATCAATCTTTCTAATACACATGCACACAGAAGCTTTTTTTTTTAAAAAAAAACAAAACAAAACATCAAACTATTTCCTTAATAGCTGTGTTTTGTGGGGTGATGGTAAAACATAATGCTAACAATTTAAAGTACAGTGTCTGAAATCATTTTCTCTTGTCATTATTGCTCACTACTAGATTCTCATTAGATTTTTTTGGGAACAATATGTGGAATTACAAAGTAAAAAATGTTTGAGTTTAGACAAGCAATACATACATTCCTTTTGAGGTAGCAGATGGTTTCTATTGATGGTTGCTAGACTTCTCAGGTGCTGTGCAAAATTCTTCATGTTGCTATGCCATGATAGTTCTTTTTCAGTTCATAATGACCTCTGGTATTGCAGTCCAGGCTTTCTTTCAAGCAAAAGTTTTTCATTGGGTTGGACTGCAGTGTGTTTTTTCAGTGTTAACAGAGGTCCACTAGCATGCAAACCACCAAGCTCATTTTCACCATTACCTAAACCAGGATTTAAACTTAAGTCTCTGAAGTTGAAACCTAGATTACTAGCAAGTGATGGGTAAGCCTCAAATCACTTGGTTTAGATAAGAATCTGATTGCTTAACTTTTTTTCTGAAACCATACTGGTGCAGATGTGAGGCTTCTAGTCTTGTGATAGTGGTCTGTCTTTTATGATTAATTGCATATCCAAATTGGGACTAGATTTCTGACACACCATAAAGACAGCATTCTCCATAATGCTTTGAAGTAAAGCCAGCAAGTAAAAAATCATGTGTTAAAGAAAAAACCCTCATGTTTTGAAATTTTAAGCACCAGATTTATTTATTTATTTTTACTTTAGGTTAGGTCTTATTCAGAATTGTTTGTTTTCTATAACAGTAAGTAACAGTGTTAGAAAGGGAACTCCAGTCCTCACACGAGAGTAGTGATTGGGCCAAGGACTGTAATTAAATAAGTTTAGAAAACAAATACATACTAACAGTAGTGAACCACTGGGATGGAAATGAGTAGGGAAATCGCACAATTTCCACCACCAAAAATGTGAGAGGCTTCATAAAGCTTCAATAAAGTTTAGGACTGATCCTGTTCTAGGTTGGAAACATGTATTATAGGATGTCTATCAGCTTCACAGTTCTGTGATTACTTGACTCAGGCAACAAAACTCTTAGTTTTTTTTTTGTTTGTTTGTTTGTTTTTTTAAAGATCATTTATATGAGGGCTGCTCCAAAAGTAATGTGTACTATTTTATTATGTTGACCCATGATGTCAGAGGTGGATGTTGGTGGTATGGGAGTATAGACTGTACCTTCCTGCCAATAATCCAGTACCTTTTGTTGCTGTGACACAGATGGTAGCACAGGGATAGTCTGTCAAATTGGTCATCTTTCCACCAGACTTTTATAAGCACTCTTACCAGAAATATCCCTCATTTAACAATAACACCTTATTCATGTCATCACTTTTTAGCAGTGCATACAATTGTGAACAACTGTTTTCAAGGTTGAAGCAAAGTAAAAATAACATTTCATTAAAAATCTCTGATGAACATCTTGAGAACTCATTAAGAACTGAGACCACTGCCATCACTAGTTTCACAAAAACAAAGTTAAATATCTCACAATTTTTATGTTTTTGCTGTTCTCCTTTTCTATGTTTTAACAACAACAACAACAAGTTAAATGTTTTAATACTGTTATACATTAATTATAGTGTATAACCTATGAGGGTTGCTCCAAAAGTTATCTCTCCTATTTCATTATATAGCCCACAATGTCAGAGGCGGTTTGGTGGGATGGCAGTAGAGGATGAACCTTTCCACCTATACTCCGTCGTGTTTTGTTACTGAGCAACAGATGGCAACAGAGTGGCAGTGTGACTAAATGGTGTCTGACATGACAGTGTGAATGAAGCAAAGGTGTGTCACTGAATTCCTCCATGCAGAAAAAGCAACATCTACTGACATCCATTGACACTTGCTGAATGTCTATGAAGACTAAACAATGGATATGAGCACAGTGAGGTGTTGGGTGGTGTGTTTCAGCGGTGTCAACAGCAACAGTGTGTCACCTCCACTGATGCAGGATGTTATGAGTGTAGAACTCAGGCTCCTGTTCATCACTGTGAAAATGCAGAGCTGAAGGTGGGGACCGTGTTCAAAAACAGTGTTTTGTAGCTGAGAATTTGCTCTATCAAATAATGTTATTGTGCTCTTTGTTGTAGTTGCCTGGGAAATAAATAGGAGGCATTATTTTCAGAGCAACCTATGCACAAGAACGAAAAAAGCCTAACATGTTGCTGCAGTAGTTTTCATTGACTCATTTTATTTCATATTGTTAGTATTGAATTGCCAGTTGTGGAACTGGATCAAAATTCAGCTCTTCAAAAAGATGCTGGTAGTTTGGATGATATAAAAAATTCAACTATCTACTCAAAGAAAATCATAGAGAAGTGTTACAACAGAAACAAAAGAACTGACAGAAGGGGCACATGTTACAACAGGAAAGCAAGTTTTTCAGAGAGTCAGTAAATAAAAGGGTGTAAAGAAAGCACATATAAAGCAATACCCTCAAATTACCCACACTGAAAAATGACACAGAAAAAACACCTGACTTCTGTAGGTGAGAGGACAGTCAGAGAGACCAATGACGCACAGGTTGTCTGCAAACCTCTGTAGGAACAGGGAGATCTCATGAACTGAAAAATATGAATATGGGTCTATTTAAGTTAATAGAGATGCCCTTGTGGATTATGCTGTTACTATTAGATTGTTTGATCCTGAGCAGAACCAAAAACAGCTGAGTCCCAACTCTCAAATCCAGCACTATTTGCTGACTCTACCTGTGGGGCTCAGGTACTAAGATTTAACATTTTTTCTTGAAATCATCTAACAAATTATAGGCTTAATTGCCTCAGAGGAGAAAACAATCAAAACCTACATGGGGACAGAAGAGAAGAATTCTTGGAAGACTGGTATTTAGGTAAAAGTTGGTTGGGTTGATTCACAAAAGAAATATCAAGCATTACTGCCTTTCCAAGGACTACCAGATTTGTCTGGAAACTGTTTTTTATGACTAGCCAACATTTTGTCAGCCAACAAAATCAGACAACATTGGTTGCTGGTCACTGATCAGTTGATTTTTTAATTACTTGATCATTATAGAAGGGTGAAAAACATGAATGAAAAAAAATGATTTGTGATTAAGCCACGTATATACTTATCAGTAAGGGTTATTACATGGAATTTTTCCATTATGATGGTATTTCTGATGTTCTACATAGTTTCAGCATCACTGTCAAGTACTTTGCTACTGCGGGTTCAAATCTTGCCTTTATTTGCTTTTGTTCTACCTCACTGGAAACAGTGAGTTGTCTACAAGGCTGGCTCTAAAAATCTCTGTTCTCAGTGGAGATACATAAGCCAGATGAAAAGCAGCTTGACTTCAGTCAGGATCCAGGCTAACTTTTCTCAGCCTGGCAAGCAGAAATACCATTTTGATCAATAAGTTAGCATGCAAAGGATTGATGAACTGCTGTTGCTACGCTGGTTGTGTACTTTAGGGTCATACTGTGTCAATTAAAACTGTGGAGAAAATAAAAGAATTTCCACCAACAGCACGAATGGGATCTTCTTGCAATCTCTATACATTCTTTGCACGTGCAAAGCTGCAGTCCTGCGGATAGTGGGATAAGTGGCAGAGTAAGATCTGCATGGTGACACTTGTTTTCATCACCATTCCTGGAGCTGTTCTGGGGCTGTGAAGTTAACTGAATGACACATCCTCCTTTGAGATCCCAAATGAGGGGCAGAGGTAGGAGCTGGAAGTTCAGTACCTCTCATACCCATCTCAAATGATTCATTTTAAAGTAGCCGGGATGTGGACATGCTGTATCAGCTAAGAACTAAGGAGCAGTCCCAAAACCACATGGAGTTTAAACATGGGTATCCAACCTTTTGGCATGCCTGGGCTGCACTGAGTGAAGAGGAATTGTCTTGGCCCACATATGTGTAGGTCACTCCAAAAGTAATACCTCCTATTTATTTCCATACAAACTACAGCACATGAGCAATGAGCACAGTAACAGTGTTTGATAGTTCAAATTCTCAGCTAGGAAACACTGTTTTTCAGCGCAGTCACCACCTTTAGCTCTGCATTTTCACCAGTAATGATTGTAATAACGTGCACAGGAGACCCCTTGTTGTTGTTGCCAGTTCTGAAACACTGCTCACATCTGCAATTTGGTCTCCATAGACCTTTAGCAACTGTCAGTGTATGTCAGTGGATGCCATTTTTTCTGCATTCTAGAGGAATTCACTGACATGTCTTTGCTTAATTCACACTTCCATGACAGACACCATGACAGACAGCAGCTCCTCTGCTGCTATCTGTCACACTGCAACAAAATGTTATGGAGTATTGGTGGGAAGGTTCATCCTCATCTGCCATGCCACCAACATCCACCTCTGACTTCGAAGACCAACATAATAAAATAGAAGGCATTGTTCTAAAATAGCATCCTTTCTTCATTATGGATGTGCTTGGCTTTATGCCACCAGAACATAACTACAATGTGAGAAACAGTCATTGCATGAGGCAAATTTTGTCCTCAGGCTAGGAAAGGTTATGGCAAAGTTTAGGGTTATCCCAACACTTTTGGCTACATTCTCCACTGCTGCTCCACATGCTGGAATAGAGTTTACTAAAGATATGGGCGTCAGTTGGCTTTTCCTTCCTCTTGCTTATCAGCCATACCTCCAGCCAGAGTCAGCAAGAAGCAATGTTGACTGTAGCTACCTGGATTTCTTGAGCATTTCCGTGCTCAATGATATATTCTGTAGTGCTGTATTCCAATGCATATTAACCCATGTCTCTTTTAACAACTGAGTTATAGAGGAGGGCCATGTTTGCAGTGTTGGAAAATCACACGTCATAGATTACGGGTGGAAAAGCGCTCCAATCAAAATGAAACTTCCTAGAAACCATTTTAGTGTAGGATGTTGAAGTGTTAAATTAGACAAACAAGATTTTGCAGGTTTCTACCCCAGTGATACGAATGACTCAATCAGCAGGATGGGAAGAAGTCAGAGTACTATAATACTTGGGTTTGTCTGCAATTACCAAGATGAATCGAAATGATACTGTTCTGCTGTCTGTGGCTTTAATGAAGACCACTTGGTTTGCCTAATAAAAAAAACAAAAAAGTATATATTTGAAAACCAAAAATATCTTGGTTTAATGACGCACATAGACAGAAGTTTTTAAGTGGGTAAACTTCCTTGCTGCATAGCCTCAGTGCACCTGTGCAACAGCTGGATTTAATCTATGGAGGTCTGTATTTTAGAAGCCATTGCCGGATTTTAGGCTGGAAACTGAGCAGTGCCCCACCAGGCATATCCCAGTCCACAGACTACATTTAACATTTCAGTGAGTGTAGAACAATGATACTCTGTGGGTTAAAGAAGTCCAGGGATGATTTATGTGTTGTTGGGAGTTCAGCTGACAAGAAAATAATCTAAATGTCTGAGCTAGTGCAGCAAAACAGAACATCTAAACGTATCAATAAGCGTGATTTATATCTGTGCTTATTAAAGAACAGACATGTACAAACAGGATTCTGATCAATGCCATCTATGTCAATAATATCCACAGTTTCATAAGACATGAGCTGTATTTCTTCCGTATCTTTCAACAGCCATATGCATGTCACTATTTTATCAATCTGTACCAACAAATATATAAGCTTAGACATAAAGATCAAACACACTGTCCTAGGGCCAAGCACAAATAACTATCAGCCAAATGACAGAACAGTAAGGGATTCTCTGAAGCTTTTTCCAGCAGAGTTTTATGAAACCTATCTTTGGACAGTTTTTTTTCCCCTTCCAATCATGGGTAAAAATCTTGATACCACTGATATAAGTGGAGTCAGGTTTTTAACCATTATCCCCACCCTACAAATCCATCTGTTGAACAGATGGTATGAGGTCAGGGTATGAGCTCATACCTTCTCGGGCACAGTATCAAACCCACGTGATCATATCCAGAGCATCTAGAACGAAGGATGTGAGTGCAACACAACTACCTCAGCACCATTGCTTCATTAGGAAGATGGGCAGAGCTTTTTGCAAACATGCACAGAACAGACTGTTCAGACCTTTTGAGACCATAAAAATGCTGTCTTGCCTGATTTGCAAGCTCTGTGACATTATTTCTAATGCTAAGGGTTGGACCAATTGCTTGATAAACTTCCTTTTCTACCTTCTTTTTTCGAAACTATTCCACTAGCAATGAGAAGGACTAGACTGAACAGTGATACATATTTGAGTAAAATTAATGACAATTATTCCTGAAAAAAAAAATATACCTCCTTACCATTGTAATCAAGTGGTCAATTTATGGCCATCTGGAGAAGTTATTCCACAAAGAGTGAATTTGATCATGTGACCCCATCTATGTGTCCAGGTGCACTCTAAGACAACATCTTAATATTACTCAGCAAAGTTCTACTTTATATAATCATTGGATGATGTGTTTGCATTCTATCACCAAGGGAACAATCCTTTTTCACAATTTGGCTCAATACACCTGTGAGATAAAGTGAAGCTGCACTTCAGGAGGGACTGATTAAAACATCCCACAAGTCCTGACATCCCAGTGGTTCGACATCCATCTAGGGGTGGGACCCTGGATTGTGTTCCTTGTTTCGGGGCCTAATTAACTGTGACCTAACGAGCTATCACAATTGCAGAGACTAAGAATCCTCCAGAGTTGAGTCAGTGTCAGGCCTTAGGTCTGGGAGAAGCTCTGTGTGGTTCAAATGGGTCATTCAAGGCTGAATGAAGTAGGACGACTTGCTTTTCATTTTAACGAGGGAAAGAAAGAAAGAGGGAGAGAAACTTGCTACAGCTGACCTCAAGCAAGTGTTTTTATTATAAGTTTTGCTAAACTGGAAAATCAACTTTTCACAAAGCCCCTTATCAACAAGGACCTTCACATTAAATACTAGCAGATTATAAAAAATAAAGCATGGCATTACATTTTTTTTTCTTACACATACTATTATTTTCTTCCCTTGTTCCACATTTTCCCTGGAATTTGTTTTGTTTAAAGTAAACTAAAAGTTTGAGCTTGTACACTTCAAGATGCAAGGTGAGTCTCCTCATCTCCTATTGTAGCCAATCTACGGAAATTAGAAAACCTCATTTCGAAGGTTTGTGGATGTGTTTCAGTTAGTGATGCATAAAAGGATTTCAGCCTGCATGTAATTTGATATTAAAAGCAAAAACAACGTACCAAAATTGTGTATTTGAAAATACAAAACAAACAAATTCTCAAGCCTCTCCCTGAGTACAACACCAGATCTCAGTCACCACAGCTGTGGCGTGAGAAGACCAACTCAAATTCCTGCAGTGTGAGAACATGCGTATGCCAATTACATTTGGAAACACACAGATTGTGATATTATTTGGAGCCTGAAGGTTCTGCCACAATAGAATGTGAGAAGGCCTTTCTGTCAGTGACAAGTCCTTTCACATGTCCTCACATTGAAAAGAAAGGAATGCCAACACACCAAGTCACTTCTGCATCCCCTGTCACCATATGGTGACATTTCTTTCCCATGCTCATCTTAGCCAGCTGTTACATTGTTCCTGCTCATCTTTATTTGAACAGCTTGATGGTATTCTGAAGCAGCAAGGTGGACGGAGAGGCCATTCCCATCAGGATATTCTGCTCTTGCCAGTTTGGGCCATATTTCATCACACACATTTACAGGGACAAACAGCTGTCTAACTGATGGACAACTGTGGATGGTAAAGCTCAGGAGTGCAAGCTCAGAACATCATTTATTTGCAGTTTAGCTCTTGTTAAGAGCTTCAAAGCAAAAGTTAGCACATTTTGTAATACAATTTCTTTAACTACAAGCTCAGCAGAAATTCCTTTTGCAAAATTCCCTGGAAGCATTTTTAATGCAACTTAATGCAAAGCTCATTTACAAGTGAGCCCAATTAGGCACAAAGTCATTAAGAACCAGATATTCACCAAATTTTCTCCCACCCCCATGATGAGACAACATTTTTATGTAAGTATCATCTTGAGTGAAGTAAGAGTTCTCAAAATCTAAAGCACAACTTTCAGAAACATGCTACCTAAGCAAAATATCTGTCATCAAAAATTTCTAAAGATGTCCATTTTTCTTGCACAGGACTCCAGGCTTTTCATCTGAAAAGGGCAGCTTTATTCCCATTTAATGCAACAAGTTGTTTTGGAATTATAAACCAGGAGGAGTTCTTAGGACTAAAATCCCATAAGAAATCTGAACATACCCAATACATGCTTCTTATATTGAATTCTATACCAAACACAACAGACTTTGTTTTTAATGTCTAAAGAAAACATGTCACAGTTATTAAATAAAGAAAAACAAAACCACAGATAAAGTAGCAAACTTAAATCCCTTGAACAAAGCTACGGACAAAAACAAATGACAACGGAAATGGTTTCTAAACATGAAGTGATGTAGAAGAAATTGCTGTGTGAAAACAAGAAAATCCAATCTGAACAGGATGCTCAGAGATATCTGCCTCTAGATTGAGGGAGGTAGGAGAAATACCAGTTCTCTGGCTGCAGGAAAGTGTAACTGCATGTGTTACAGTGCCAATGTATTGCCATGGAACCAATCCGTCCCAAAACAGGCAACACAACTCTTGTAGAAAATTACTGCCAGTCTGAAGATTATATATATCTCTTGAGGCAATTACATCCAATATTCAAAAACTTTGATTGGCATTAAGAGAAGCAGATCGCTTTGTCCCAGCTGTGCTTCCTGTCAGTGTTGACAGGTCTCTCCCAGCTGTACGCCTCCCTCTCAAGATGTTTATCTACTGTAGGGTCCATTGTAACGGATGTAAACTGGTGCTGGCAACCACCACCCTGTATCACTGTGCTTCCTACGCAGCTGCTCGTAACTCTAGGCCTCTCCACAGCGCTGAGCCTTCAATCAAAACAAATTGTTTGTTTCTTTCTGACCACAAAAAGAAGTCTGGTTTCATCGTTTGCTTTGGCTACGTTGCCTAAGTAAAAACATACTATAATGCTAGGAACTCCACTCAGCCTCTCTGGACTTAAAGCCATAAGGTTGCAGTTTACAGTTCTGACTGACAAAACAAAATAATTCACAACCACTTTTGAGGCCTGCGATCTCACTGAGGAACCCTTCTTTGCAGGTCTATTCATAACGAATTCTTGTATAACTGAGAAGGTGAAGATGCTCACTGAATGGTTTCAAAGAATGGCATGAGAAAAGGTTTTCATGCACAACACAGGAACATGAGCTAGCCACAGAGTGGGAAACAACCCTGGCCCTGGTTCACTCTGCCTCCAGCACCAAGGCATCCTCTCACATCAAGTTGCACCGCAGGATAGTCATACCCGAAACCATTTGCTTTGACTTCTCTATCAGCAGTCTGGAAACAGAAAGACTAATAATGCTTTATTTTCTGATTTCTTACTTCACTTGGCTGCTAGAAGAGCTATCCTGAATCTTCCCCTTCTGTCATGCCCTGCAAGGTGCCAGGGAGCTGGTGCATCTCATTTCAAAACCAAGCCACCAGCAGAAATGTATGATAAGAGTCAGCATGGGCCCAGTCCAACTAATGGAGACAGAGGAAAACTGCACTGAACTGGAACAAATCTGTAAATTAAACCCCATCTTTTGTACCATCTAATGGTATGTCAGAAGGTTGGATCGCAGTCTGAAAGAAGATAACACAATGAGGTTTCCCAAGACAGCGAGGCACTGGAGCCAGTGACCCAGGAGGTCTCATCCCTTCCCAGGCTCTTCTTTTCTTTCCACACTCCTTTCTCGCTGCCACACATCTAAATTTAGGCTGTAAACTAATTTTAACTGTAAGGGGCATGGGGTTGATTCCTTTGAGTATCTAACACACTGTAGGAGCAGGATAACTACAACACAAATGCTTATGTAAATTAATCTTTGATTTTGTAATCAGTTGAGTACACTAATTTGTCGCAGGAATTGGCTGAAGTAACATGCCAGAATTTTTACTGCCTCTACCATAAAACTGACAAGCGTAGACCTTCTGTTTTATTTTTGCCTCCTTTGAAATGCAATAACTTCCCTTTTCATAAAATGCCAACATGTTCTTTAAAAACTGTTAGGCTGCCATCAACCTGGTCATGATACAGTGCCAGGACATGGCCAGACAAGATGAGTTACAAGGTAGTCCTTTCCCTGCCAAATAATACAAAGATGTTGGCACTTTTCTCATGGCTGCAAATCAGCACAGAGGGACACAGAAATCAGAAACCTAAGGATCACTTCTTCCCCTGTTTGATGTTAGCCTTGCAAGAAAAGTGGCATTCTGCACAGAATCTAATTGTTTCATTAATAGCCTGCTGGCTTCTTCTCTTTCTCCAAGTCCTTTCCTTCACAGACGTCCTGGATATGATTTTAATGAAATTGAGGATACCATCCCACCAGCTCATTCACTGTATTCCTGAAGACTGGTTTCAAGGAAATGTCATTCCAGAGATTAAATACAAAGCAGCTGCAGAACTTTGGCATAGGGCTGTACAAATGCCACCAAACACCAAATCGCTATCTCAGCTGAACTGGAACTATATCAGAATTCCTTCAGGAATTCTTCAGGAATTCAGGAAGGCCATGCAACAGTGGGGACATTCCCTTACATCACGTAAAAAAACCAAAACAGCAGCATAGAAGGCCACAAAAATTGGGAAAGGATCCCATTTCTTCCACTTCCCACTGACCTTGCAATTTGGGTCTTTTCAAATCCATCACCAAGTAAATTAACTCAACAATGTAGTCTGAGCTTTAAGAGAGACCTTTAAAGTCAGGCATGTCCCACCTGCAGCCTGTGGGATGTCTGAAGCCTGGCCCAGCTTGTACTGTGACCCACTGAGTGCCCTGCGCCATCATGGTGGCAGCTCCTCCCAGCTTGGCTCAGCCCAGCACCTTAGCACCAACCAAACATTGGTGTGCTATGGGCCCTCCTTTGTGCTAAAACAAGGACATGGTGTGCAGTGCAGTACCAGCTCAAGTTATGGCAAGTAAGTTAATGGATTTAGATGCATTGGCTAAATATAGTCCTGTGAACAGCAAGAAATATGCAGCCATGCTTTTCATTATGATAAAGAAACTTGAGATCAGGTTTCAAGATAGCTAAAAAATTGTCAATTTTTTGGTATATTTGCTACTCTCTTTTTAGTCAAAATGAATACATTACCTGCAAAATTTCAAACAAAATGTGCAGAATTATTCAACTCAAAAATCCAATCATGATCATGTCTTATAAAAGCAGACTTTTATAAGCCGTCACCTTCCAGAAATATCCGTCATATATCAATAAGACCATATTAATGTAATCACTTTTTGGCTTGTGAACAATGGTTTTCAAGGTTGAAGCAAAGGAAAAATAAAATTTCATCAGAAATCACTGACAAACATCTTGAGAACTCACCGAGAATTGAAACAACTGCCATTGATCCAAACTGACGCAACAGTTTCACAAAAACAAGGTTAAATATCCTACTAGTTTTATTATTGTGCTGCTCTCATTTTTTGCATTATAGCAAAAAACAAATCAAAACAAAAAAAACATTTGAAAAAAGTTTTGTTACATATGTACATTAACTATAATATATATTCCATGAGGGCTGCTCCAAAAGTAATCCTTCCTATTTTATTATATCATCTGTGATGTAGGAGGCAGATGTTGGAGGGATGGCAGTGGAGGATGAACATTATCAGTGATATTCTGTCAAATTTTGTTGCTGTGCAACAGATAGGTCTGACAAAATTGTGTCTGTCATGGAAGTGTGAATTAAGCAAAGACATGTCAGTGAATTCCTCTAGAATGCAGAAAAAATGGCATCCACTGACATACACTGACAGTTGCTAAAGGTCTATGGAGACCAAATTGCAGATGTGAGCAGTGTTTCAGAACTGGCAACAACAACAGGGGGTCACTTGTACACATTATTACAATCATTACTGGTGAAAGTGCAGAGCTAAAGGTGGTGACTGTGCTGAAAAACAGTGTTTCCTAGCTGAGAATTTGAACTATCAAACACTGTTACTGTGCTCATTGCTCATGTGCTGTAGTTTGTATGGAAATAAATAGGAGGTATTACTTTTGGAGTGACCTACACATATGTGGGCCAAGACAATTCCTCTTCACTCAGTGCAGCCCAGGCATGCCAAAAGATTGGATACCCATGTTTAAACTCCATGTGGTTTTGGGACTGCTCCTTAGTTCTTAGCTGATACAGCATGTCCACATCCCAGCTACTTTAAAATGAATCATTTGAGATGGGTATGAGAGGTACTGAACTTCCATCTCCTACCTCTGCCCCTCATTTGGGATCTCAAAGGAGAATGTGTCGTTCAGTTAACTTCACAGCCCCAGAACAGCTCCAGGAATGGTGATGAAAACAAGTGTCGCCATGCAGATCTTACTCTGCCACTTATCCCACTATCCGCAGGACTGCAGCTTTGCATGTGCAAAGAATGTATAGAGATTGCAAGAAGATCCCATTCGTGCTGTTGGTGGAAATTCTTTTATTTTCTCCATAGTTTTAACAGTATTTTCTCCATACAGTTTTGTATGACCCTAAAGTACACAACCAGCGTAGCAACAGCAGTGCATCAATCCTTTGCATGCTAACTTATTGATCAAAATGGTATTTCTGCTTGCCAGGCTGAGAAAAGTTAGCCTGGATCCTGACTGAAGTCAAGCTGCTTTTCATCTGGCTTATGTATCTCCACTGAGAACAGAGTTTTTAGAGCCAGTCTCCATCCTCAGCTCCGTGTGGACAACTCACTGTTTCCAGTGAGGTAGAACAAAAGCAAATAAAGGCAAGATTTGAAACCACATGAGCAAAATAATTGACAACACTAAGACTGACTCCAGAACTGAGATATCTGCACATATGGCATTGTCTAAAGACATAAAAGTAGTAAATGCTGTTTTCTTTCACTACAGCAAGAATATAGAGATATGCTATCAGGTGTTTGCAGACATTGGTATGTTATGGAACAGTAACAGTGCATGGAAAAAAAGGTGATTTTTACAAATAATTATTTTTTAAAGTAGTAATTTCCACTGGAAGGCAGTGCATTAACTAGAATATTATTCATAATTCCTTCCCATTAGAATAAATATATATGCATATCCACACACAGTACTTGTAAAAATGCCCATACAATGAGCATTCTATGCATCTCACACATCCTTTTGAAAACTGGGGTAACCATTGGATTTTAGTAGGTTCTGGGCTGTATGCAATATATTTAGCAACATACCACTGCCATTTATCTAAGGTTTTGAGTCAAGTGTCATCTTTGGAACAGTTGAATAATAATTTAGAGCTGTAGGTTATGGCTCCCCAGGCTCACCAGCCTCAAAGCACACTATCAGATGATAGTCAGATATCATATGCACTAATTTTAGGGTGAGAAGTTTGTGAGAAGCATGCAGATGATAACAAGAAAAGTTTTGCAGAACTACTTCCCAACTCGATCATTTGGAAAGCAGGAAAGGAATGATTAAAGGAAAGAAAATAAGAAATTTCACAGAGCTCATGGAAGGCAGGAAGTGATTAAGGAGTTTTGTCTAGTTCTGCTCAGGAAGCAGTTTGAACTACTCTTCAAGGGAAACTGATATTGAATAAGGAAAAAAAATCAGATGAATACACAACTTATGTACCATCTTGATAACTTCAGATAAGTTCAAATTCAACTACTGAAATCAAGTATTTCCGGTCTCCAAAACTCTTGTGACTTAGACCAACAATCTTAATAGCACTAAACCATGTAGATGGGGTGAAAAAAAATAAATTCAAACATAGCTTGAGATACTTTACTCTCCTTCTCAATTCGTTACAGGTACAGAGCACGATAAGGATAAGGAAGTCCTCAGATAATCTTCTAGTTATACAGTACTCCAAACAAAGAAGTCCTCTTTTGCTTGCTCAGTATATTTAATCTGGAATGTTTAACTAGAAAATGGGACTATATTAAAAAGAAATTTCCAGGGACAGTTGCATTTCATTTGCACTCCAAAGCTCAGTGCAAAATATTAGACATGCAATTTGTAATGGGAAAAAAACAATTTTCCACTTTCGTATTTATTTCTATACAAGTATTACTCCATACGTAATTCCTCCTATTTTATTACATTGGCCCATGAAGTCAGAGGTGAATTTCACTGGTGAAAATGCATACTTAATGGTTGTGACTATGTAAAAAACTACTATTTTCTAGGTGTGATTTTGCTATATCAAATAGTGTGTTACTGTGCTCATTATATGTTTTGTAGTTTCCATGGAATTTATTTAAATAGATGACATTACTTTCAACAGGACATATACAGTATAATTAATAAAAAATCTACATGGAAAAATATTTTAAAAAGATTTTTGTTGTTTAGCGGCACATTCCTTTCTGATTATGTCATGCTACTCTTTACATAATTCTAACCTCACTCAGTAGTAGCTTTTGATATTAAAGTGCCCAAAGTACAATGACATAAAAATGAAAGACTTAACTATAGCAGACTAACCTAATTCCATCCTTAAGCAAAGAATTCCTTATTCTTAGGAAGTATTGTATGATTCTGGATGTATCGATAGGGAGTTGTAATTACAGACAGGGATCTAGATGCTGTATGCTCGCAGGATATGTATTTGGATCTTGCCTCAAAGAACTTCCAAACAAAGAGTTCAAGTGATAAGATGCAGATACAGGCAGACAGGTAAAGGATAGAAGATGCACAGAAATCAGGAAGGAGGAATGAATGTGAAACTAGATGCAACTAGCTGCAGTAAAACTTCTTGTATATATTCTTGCAGAGCAAAGGCTCGGTGAAGTTTCTTAAGGAAAATAATGTAAGATTTTATATGATATATAAGAGCTCTCTAAAATATGAATAGTAGCAGTAGGAGAGAAGCTTGACATACTCAGTATATAGCAGTGCATCGTGTATAATAATTCCCACTAAAACAGCTCAAACTGTCACCAACATAACTTGAGCACAGACTGACTTTTTTTTAGAATGATCCTTATTTCTTTTGACATTTCAGCCTTCACTGTTTCTGTACTCTTTAGAATTGGTGGTAAATCACTCTTGCTTTGTTGTAGCAGGCAACAATTCATTAACACTCTACAATTTCAAGTTTCCCCAGGAATGCCTTCTAACATGCAACTTGGATGACTGCCAGGCATGAAAAGTCACATCTAAGTGAAAAGTATTAAAAAATGGAATGGACTTTGGAATGGAGAACATGTAACTTTTGTTGCCTAAGCCTTACAAAAATAGAGCAAATATGAGGAGTAAATGGCATGCCACAGTGAAAAGTCTTAAAGAGGTTGATTGCCTAAATCAACACTTCTTTCATGGGTACACTGACTCACAGCATACTGGTGAGTAAAGCAGTGCCAGTACTTTTAAGAATTACCAATGCCAATTTGAACTTTGACTGCATTTAACATGTTTGCCTCAAAGAAGTAATATCCCTCTGGTATTCACAGTTTACCTTGAACCCTCCACCCCTCCAGCACCCTACAAATGGAAAGTGATCATTTTCTGCAACAGAAATGGGTGTGAGAAAATAGAATTTGAAACATTTAGCTAGTAATTTTGCAAGAAGTAGTTTACCTTGGATAGGAATCTTGGTTTTTCTATTCTCTATCAGTATGGCAGAGCTCGCAGCAATATTGTGGCAACTTTCTCCAACTGAACTCCAAAAGCTGTAAACCTTTACAACTCATTTGCTACAAAGAGAAAAAGTTTTAAAATAATGAAGGAAAAAAAAACCCAAACAAGTTACTGCATCAGCACCATCCTTCTCACTCCTGCAGCTGATCAGGAGTGAGGATCAGCTTCCTTCCCAAAATCCTCCAGTGTTTTGCCTGCACAGGCCCAAAAAGTGAAATTTTGCTTGCACCCTTTTCCTGGGGGTTTTAATCATGAGTCAACTTCTGGAACAGAACCGGTATGAGCATGAAAGTATTCTCACAACCGAATGCCTTCCTTACATTCTTTCCCAGCATTCATGGAGCTGAAAAAAAAAAACAATGAATAAACAAACAAAAAAGCTACCCAGAATAAAATGCCACACCTGGTCATTATTAATGACATAGTTAATAAAGCTGGAAAGGCTACACAACATAATGTATGCAGAAATTTGGGCAGAAATAACTTTCATTTCTTACTGTTGATCTTCCACTGCTCTCTATATATAGGCAATAAAAAGCTGTTGTTTTCAGAACGTGTGGGTGGACTAAAGTCAAAGCTGACATATTTAACCTGGGAGGAGGAAAGGTGAGATTTATAGTGAATGGCAGGAGCCAGTTAAAAACTAAACACTTGTCATTTTAAATTGAAAGAAATCTGCTATCTACTGAAACTCTGCTGAGTACAGATTGACCCCGCCTATGGAGAGCTTGAATTACAGGATATTTGTTACAGCAAACAGTAAAATACAGAGGAACAAAAGTTAGGAATCAGACTGGGGAGTACATTGCTTTTCTCTCCCCAAGATGACAGCGTTTCTCCCAGTTCATATGGCAGCCCAGCCAAGGAAAATTTGATTATGAATCTGGGGAAATCAGGACTTCTCACTCCTACAAGATTGGTCTACTGCAGCAAAGAGCTGCTTGCTGTGGGAGCACAGCGCGGACATTGACTTCCTTGCCCTCAGCCCTACTTTGTGCCTAGCTGATGAGACTATGGGCATGGTTATACAAACAAATCAGAAACAAGACTAACATCATCAAATATATTACAGCAGGGCACAGGCAGTAGGAGAACAAGATCTGTGATTACTTCACATCAAGGTGAAAAAATAGATCCAGCTTGGGAAATCACTACATGAGAGGCAGTCAGGTCAGACCAAACAACTGTCTAATCCAATATCCTGCTTTTGATGGTATCCAGCAGCAGGGGTGGGTACATAGGAAACATAGCAAGAATAAAACAGTCCTCCTTGAGATATTTCTTGTCAGCTTCCAGCAATTCAGAGCATTATGGAGGGTTTATAAAAAACATCATATTGGTGCTGATATGCTTTATGAACTTATGCAAATCATTCCTTCTGTACCTACCCTGGCTTGTTCTCCTTTCTCCAGTCTTTCTTCTTGCTCCTTAGACTTAAACACATGTGAATGGCATCTATTACAAAAGCAGGCCCTGACCTCTCCATAAGGTACAAAACACCCATCTCCATCTAGAAAAGCGGAAAAAAATAAAGTGAAGAACAACACATGTTTTGCTCTTAACATGCAAAAACAGAGTGGTGATCATCAACAAACCCCTTCAGTATGTAATCCCTTTCCAGATTTGCTGCTCCCAGAAAGGGACTAAAGCCATTTATTTATCTGTTTATCTACCTATCTAGCTATCTATTTCCCAATGGGATTTGTCCCAGGATATTTAGAGCTTGCTGGACTAGAGGGAATGGTTTCAAGCTACGTCAGGGGGCATTCAGGCTGGACATTAGGAAGTATCACTTCTCAGAAAGGGTGGTCAGGCACTGGAATGGGCTGCCCAGGGAAGTGGTGGAGTCACCGACCCTGAGGGTGTTCAAGGAACGACTGGATGTTGTGCTGAGAGACATGGTTTAGTGGGAGCTATTGGTAATAGGTGAACAGTTGGACTGGCTGATCTTTTAGGTCTTTTCCAACCTTGGTAATTCTATGATTCTATGATTCTATGTCACTGTGAGATCTCTGAATTACTTTTCAACAGCCTTGGGGATGTGGAGATGTCCCAGTTGATTGGAAGCCAGCAAATGTTGCTCCAATTTTCAAGAAGGGCAAGAAAGAAGATCCTGGTCGTTACGTGCCTGTCAGTTTCACTTCAGTGCCTGGTAAAATCATGGAGAAAATTATGCTGGGAATTATTGAAAAACACCTGAAGAACAAAATGGTCATTGGCCACAGCCAACATAGGTTCGTGAGGTGAGGTCCTTTTTAACTAATTCAAGCATGGCATTGCTAGCCAGGTGAAGGAAGTAGTTGTTCTGCTCTACACTGCATCGGTACGAACTCACCTTGAGTACTGTGTGCTGTTTTGGTTGCCACAGTACAGAAAGGACACAAAACTATTAGACATTGTCCAAGGGAGGGCTGCAAAGACAGCGAAGGGCATGGAGGGGGAGACTGGAGGGGAGGAGCTGAGGTCCCTTCGGTGTGTTGGCCTAGAGCAGAGGGGTGGCTGCAGCTCCTCACAGGGAGTGGAGGGGCAGCGCTGAGGTCTGCGCTGTGTGAGAGCAACAGGGTCCAACGGAATGGCATGGAGCTGTGCCAGAAGAGGAGCAGCTGGGGGTGAGGGAAATGGTCTGCACCACAGGGTGGTGGGCATGGAACAGTCTTTTCAAAGAGGTGATCATGGCATTGAACTTGCCAGAGTTCCAGAAGCACCTGGACAGTGCTTTCAGACATGTGGTCTGATATTTGGGTAGTGCTGTGCGGAGCCAGGAGTTGGACTCAGTGATCCTTTCAGGTCACTCCCAGCTTGCAATATTCTATTCCATGATTATCTGCAGCAGAGAACACGTTCAGACAGTAAGCTGAAATGTGGGATTTACAACTTCAGAGCTGCTATGTTTGCTAAAAACTGAACAATTTGATGAGCCATTAAAGAATGATGACAGCACAGGAGACTAAAAGACCTATCACCTGCTTTTTAAATGCAAACTGAGTATGCTCTTATTTTTTTTAATTCTTCTTATAATAAGCCAAAATCTCATTTGAAGGCAAAGTTATTCTTAGAAAGTAATGGCAAGTATAAGCCACAGTTTTTAACATAAACTACTTGCTTTCAAATGTATTTGGATACCATTATCATTGCATGCAGCTGTTAGGTTGAACAGCTATAATTGAGGGGTAAATTTGGCCTGTTCTCTAAAATCAGGCTAAAATGATAGCTAGAGCCATATTAAGTGTAGATTTTGTTTTGTTTTGCTTTGTTTTTCTTCCCTAAAGCATCAAAACCATTAGTTTCATAGCTTAAATCTCTCCCTGAAAATGCACTTTAAAATCTGATACTAAACAGCTCAGCTATAGTCCCGATGCAAAATACAGTACTACAGATGACACACTGGGAAAAATAAAACAAAATTAACATACCAGTGTTTGCGGCTGGACCACTATACCATTACTGGCATTTTGCTTATGTAGTGATTCCATTGGTGTTTTGCATTACACGGCGAAACCATAGGTTCCCCTTCTAAGAAAAGAATAGCTTAATGTGCCAAATGGTACATCTGGAGAGAAGTACTGCCAGTCTGCAATGCCAAAAAAATAAAAAATAAAAAAAATAAAAAAAAGAAAGAAAAAGGAAGAAAAAAAAAAAAAAGAGGAAGAAGAAGAAGAAATGATGAAACTGATGCCTACTGACTATGCTGCTAAATGATGATGCCCCTTGCAAAATTCCTATTGAGAATCATGTACTGGTAATGTATTGTCCAATGCTTCCAGGCTAGAAGGCATCTTTAATTCATTTTTTATGGCTTTTTGGTAGTTGTTTTTATAGCAAATCCTGTAGCTGCAGGGGAGATGAGTATGGTTTTGGTGAGATAACATTAATTATTACTGCTTTGATTTAGCTTTTTAATTAAAATACTCTGTTGCCTTCCACTGTTAGTGACACTGTCAGGCACAGAATTTGTTTGATCTGAGCAATGTAAAATGAAGTCTTGCTTTACTAGTGTCAATTCTGTGTCATATGGTATTTAAGGTTCAGCATATGTATCAGAAAAAACAGAAGTAGAAAAGACTGACTAGATCATATGTAGTTGGTTATAATATACCTCTCTGAAGTACATTATGCTACTACTGTATGAGACAGCTTTACCAAGCAGAGACTCCTTCTAACCTCTGGAAGGTCACTGCATGAATCAGGCTGTTGCTAGACATGAGATTCCTGCAAGGGGGCCTCTGCAAGGCCTGTCAGCTCTTACTAGGCTCTGTCTGCAACTCCAAATATAAAATACAAGCTATCTCAGCAAAAGTAATATAATGTATGTTGTAGGAGATGCTAACACAATAAGGTACAAGAGTAACTCATGGTAGACTAAGGACATCACTAAACATCTGTTCCAGCAGACAAGTAAGGGATACAAAGGCTCCTTGGAGCAAAACTGCACTGCTAAACCTGTGCCAAACCATCTGAGAACACAACTGTACAAATTTTTTGGTAGCTGCAGAAGCCAAAGCAACTCTCTGGTTTTGAGGTTTGTAACAGCTCCTGCATTACAAAAGGCAGACCAAAGAATACGTATGATTTGTTTCCAGTAAAGGTGAGTGACTTTCCAACTGAATACCTCCCTGATTTGATGATTCTAGGCATGTTTTCTAGAGTTTTTGGAAAGAGATCTACATTATAGATCTCTGATCAAATGTTCCCAAAAATGTTGCTGTAAAGTGATTTGTAACCAGTCTGAAACAGTCTGTGGGCCATATCAAATACTCAGTGGAGAAAAGATGATGCCACCTCTCAAGGATTATTTTACCCCACAAAATTTCAGACAGCAAGCTGAGATGGCTGAGACAGACTCCTTAATCCAGTGACAGGAATGCTCCAGGGATTACAGGTCAATGTGTGTGACAGTGTAGACACATCACAGCTGGAATATTAAAAATCTGTAAAACATAATGGGTCACTATTGTTAGCTTGCATTGCAGGGTTATGGCTGTAAGGGGGAGGTAATATGTACCTTTCAGCGTTACATCACTTGCAGGCTACCATTATGCTGAGAAATTTCTTATCAGTTAGAATGAAGATATCGATAGAGCCAGCTTGGTCAAGCTGCTGACTGCAAGTGTCACGTATGCTTCCACACCAATAGCTTCACTGCCAGTTTGTTTGCATGTAATTGTGCTACAGATGTCCCTGCATTTCTGCTGGATAGATATTACTGGTCCAGTCTGCTGCTAGATGATTACAAATTCCCATATTCATTAATAAATATTTCAAATTAGAATGAACCCAATGCTGACCTTTTAAAGAGTCTCCATCATCATCTTCCCTACATGGACATGTAGTCAACCAAGTAGGAAGCTCCCACATTTCATTAAATGAATAATGATAATTTCTTTGAGATTCACTAATGCTCCCTTTATTTGGAAGCACCTCAACACAAACATACTGTGCATATTCAAAGTAAGACAAAGTTGGAAAATAAAGTCTAGTTTGGGAAATGACAGCTACTTACTCACCTGTCCTCAAAATATACTGATTTTTTTTTTCCATTTTAGACACCAGATCCATTATTTTACCAAAGATCAGAAATTTTTATATTCCAATTAGTCATTCTTAGGATCACTACTTAGTTCCTTTCTGAAGGAACACATTAGAAAATCGATCTTATCCAAGCTATTTCCCTTCTCTAAAGAATATTAATGGAATCTGAACAAAGAATTCAAAGTATCATGTATGTCTACATGTGGATGACATTGTGTCTGTGTTCAGTCAGACACAATCAACTAAACACTTTGAAACACTTTGGAAGACTGGCATGTACAGAGACTAATGACATTTATTTTGTATGTTTCTGTGCTTAATTTTATTGAACTATGAGCTCCGAAGTCTTTCCACTGGCATTAAATATGCATCTCTTACTTTTGTGTCAGACACAAGGTCAGTAAGTGCAGCTCTCACAACGTACATTGTGAATTTCTGCTTTACTTACTTGCATGCAGTGACAACTATTTTTGAGGAAAAAGAATGTAATAGAAGAAGAACAAAGTTCACAGTGAAAATAGATGCAGTGTGGTTTTATCCTATGATAATGTAACAGTTCCTTAATATTTAACTTTTATAATAACAACTAAATTAGATACATGCTTTCAGAGACAAACTGTTCCAGGCCTTGTCGTTTCACAGATGGTGGATGTAGAGATTAAGTGACTGGCTGAAAGTAACACAGGAAGTCTGTGGCAAAGTCAAAAACTGATCCAAGGACTCCTGATTCCTATCCAGTGACTGAACCACAAGATTACCACGTCTTCCAACACTATATTGTCATTTTTTACCTGTATATACTGTCTGACTGCTCTGTTGAAAGAGCTCTCAATGCAATTAAAAAGCACCATTTCTTATCTCCTGTAATCCCCATGGTTGGCCTCACAAGCTCTGACCCCTCCCAAATCTGGATGGAGGTTCAAGAGCCCCTTCAAACGCAGTTTGTAAGATACACTGTTAACCCATTTCTTGCCTGTTCTAAGAACCTGCCTCACAATCCATTTGCTAAACCTGCAAATCTGTGGCTGAAAAGCTCCCTGATGCAATTTGTCCAACATAGAGTATCTCAGGTTCTTGCTCAGTGAAAAGGGATTGCAGAGGTTCAGAAGCCACAAAATCCAGCTTCCACAAATCTGCTAGAAATTCTGACGGAAAATACAAAACAAATATGAAAATTGCTTGTATAGAGCAGTAAGTTAATACAGAAGGCTACAGCAAATATAACATTATCTTTAATGGTCATTATTTCACTTTAAAAATTGCACGATATTCATAAACACACAAACATGTCTTTATTGTACCATAAAACTTGTTAATCCAGCTTTGTTTCAGTTAGCCAGATTCTATAATGTATGGAGGATCAAAACTGAAGAACTATATCCTTTCAACAAACACCAGGAAAGCTATGATTAAAAAAGATTTTGGAATGGACTTTCATGAGCAGCTATGGAAAAATCACATACTGACTGTTTTAGTTGTTCTACCTTTACCAAGCACAAAAACATGCTTTTATTAAACATCAGTCAGAAAGGAAGTGGCAGAAAGAATGGCTCTTAATACTGTCCTGTCCAACACAATTTCCCAGCTCTCAGTATATTCTGGTGTTTGAAGATAACCCGCATCAAGTGTACCTTCATTAGACTTCTTGAATTACCTGAAATGTTAGCTATTTCTGAGCAACAAAATCAAAAGTGGTAACAGATATACAAAAACAATGCCATTTCCCCTCTTAGTTCAAGAGTAGGAGCTAGCAAAGCCTATCTGAAGTTGTATTTGAATGCCATCAGCACCAGGAGGAAGATGCAACTCAGACTAATAGTGTTTTTTCTTTTCAGTACTAACAGTAATTTCAGTTCCCTTCCCACTTTGACCAGTTCTCACAGATAAGTGAGGAAGCTATGCAATGACAGTGACAGCTCTTACGGCAAGAGGATTATCATTAAAGAGAATTACCTTAGAGTGGTCAATATTTTAGTCATGTCTTCCACTATCATGGCATTTGTCACATATTCTCTATATAGACATAGAAATGGCAACAAAACATTAAGTACAAACTACTAAATTAGTCCAAAACCAGAGTACCTTACTTGTGCTACTCATTAACTTAGTTGTCCAAGACAGAAACAAGACTGTGCTAATACAAACAGCCATGAAGTGGAAACAAACAGTTCTAGTATGGAGAATCACGCTGAAAATTTGATCAGAAATCCCTGGAAGGCACTCTGTCATTGGCTCATTACCCTCCTATTCTGCCCCATATCTGACAATTTATTGACAGTGTATTACCCTTGGGTATGCTAGGCAATCCATGCACACTGAAGCTCAGTGTGCATCAGTCTCCAAAACAGTACACTCCTAAATTCCAGAACCTCATGTTCTCAAGCAATGATTAAACCAGAAGGGATAAGATGCAGAGTATTTCTATGAGGGTCCAAGAAGGCATTCATTCAGACAGATCTGTAATCCCATTGGCATTGTTACCTCAACAATAAGTCAGGATTTATTTTTTATTGTTTATTTTAATGGATTGATAGGAGATACTGGGACAGTAGTGAATGAAACAGATAGTATCTGTTTGTCATTCAGTTCCTCAGAGTTACTAATGCTGGGGGTTGGAAGCTCAGTCTGCAATTTGTCTTAGGAGGGGGGAGAAAAGGGATAATAAAAGGAATACGAGGAGATGTGTGACTGATGTGGAAGAACTTTTGGGGTCTGGCATTTGCAGACTGGTCAGTGTGTGGGGCACACAAGGAGAAGCAGCTTCTACACAATCCTCCTTCTATCTCTAACACATTTTTCACAGCAACAAATAGTCCTTGGCATGACTCATGTTTCCAGCTTGAATAAATCCTCCACTATTCCCCCCTTGATCCCTCAGAAGGCATTCGTTTACTACTTTAAAAATATCAGGTCACACTATCTCAGCTGCATTATAAACAAAGACAAACAAAACAACCCAAAACAGTTTTGTGTGTGTGGAACAAGAACAAAACACTTCAAACCCAAAGAAGTTTCCAATAAGTCACTCATTGAAATTCAGGAAGAAAAACCCCAAAGGGTAAAAATACCCCCATGTATCCAAGTTCTCTGAGGCCATTTCTTTCCCTCATCTGTGTTCCATCATCTTCTTCCTTATCCAAAAAAGCTGTGGTGTCCGTGGGAGTATGAAAAAACATTGGTGTGACCACCAAAAGGAACTCTCTGTCTGGCAGCACAAAGCCACGCGTTATCCTGTCTCCAGGAACTCAGCCTTGCTTCAACAATCATAAATATTCTCTGATGAGAAAGCAAAAGGTAATCATTCATCCAGACTGAATAATACCTTAAAACCTTGAAAAACACACTGGGATGTGTGCTCTGTCATCAGGCAGAATGTAAGTGCTATGGGAAGCAACTTGTGATTGGCCTCATGTGGGGATTACGGCCTGCAGGACACCCAGAGCTATCCATCTCTGACATGGGGTTATCGAGGCTGGAAAGGGTTTTGCCCTTAGAAAGGCCACAATCCACCCTGTGGTCATTAAGTTTATCTGAGGGCAGTATGAATCTTTCAAACTTTCCTGACTCCTTCATATGGTAGAATATTTCCCATTTATTTTGCTTGTCAGCCCCATCCCATCTTGAATTTTTAACAGCAGCCCATCTTCATATTACATAAACATCACTAGGCATAAGTCCTCATAATTCCACAAATTATGTATTAGTAAGAGTGATCAGCCTTGACTACATCACTAAACGTGGACTCTTGAACACTGAAGAAAACACCTAAGAACAGGCTGACTAATGATAGCTAACCCATGCTATTAAAGTGTACCCAGAAAGCAAGGTCAATCTTGTAGATACACATTGCCTTTGAAAGTTTACAAAGTTTTACAAAACATTTGCGTATGTGTTTTTAAAAGAGAGAGAAAAAAAAGACTCATCACAATTTTGATGCATAAATATTCTCCTTGTGTGAGCAGATCCACGTGATCTGTAATGTACGTCATAGTCTTACAAAAATTGTTTTTGAGAAGATTATCTTTACAACTTCCTTTCATTTAGACAGGGAAATAAGAGAGATCTAAATGTAAATCACTCTCCTCTCTTGGCCTCTATTTCCATCTCCCAGGAAAGAAGTTAATATATTTACAGTGAATAAATAGTAACTTTATGCTTACCTATATGCATTCCCCTTTAATGTTAATCTTTTACATTAAATGTGATGTTGGCACTCAAGGTAGAAACAGGTAATAAAACTGACCTGGTTATTAGTCAGCGTAGTTTCAGAACTATATTCGCATTTCTTCCTTGGAGAATGTAACTGATTATTGACATAATGGAGGCCAAGCATGCATTTATGGTGCATGATATCATTGTGTGGCTAATAGAGGGAGTTTACTTATTTCACAGATGACTGCCACAAGAGAATGTAATTGCTCAATAATGTGTCGATGTACCCATGGGAAGGATTTAAGTCATCTGAAACCTGTATTGGTACCTTGCCAGGGTCCCCAGCAGTACATCAAACTTGCACAAAATGGAGGAACTGTGGCCATTTTCCACAGTAAAGACAAACAGAACAAGGGAGTAAGTCAGGAGGAGCAAAAAAGGCACTCAGAATCAACAAGTTGGTTAGAATTTCTGTTGTCATGAAGAACTTATGGGCTTAGTGCTAAAAAGAAAAAAAATCTTCTTCCTAAGTTTCTGATTTAGAAACAAAGAAAAAGAAAGATTTAAAATAAAGTTGTTGTGCTGTTGTTGTTGTTTGTAATAGGGGACTGAGATGCTGTGTGTATTAAAAGGTAGCCTTAAGCTCTTAGAAAATATGTCTCCTCATGGAAACTGGTTATGACTTGCTGCTTTAAGGAAAAAGAAAGGAAAAAATATTTATCAGAAAACTGAGTATAACTGGAATGGAGAAAAAAATGTTACCCAGCTTTAAGAGTAACACATTTTTAAGAGGAGAAGTACAGAGCATGTTCTGCATCAGCGAAAAATTATCTCAGTAACAAAAGCTTTAAACCAGATAATGCACTTGACTGAGAAAGTATTTATTGGAAACAACATCTTTAAAACATCTGCATCGTGTTATTTTTTCATGTATCAAGTTAAAATGGAACATCTGATTAAGCATCAGTGAGAAAAAAAAAAAAAAAATTAAAAAAAAAAACAAAAAACCACAACAAAACCCAAACAATAAAACAAAGCAAAACAGCCAAAGCAGAGTTCTGAACTCACTGAATACTGCAAATCAAGCAGCATAATACAAGATCAAGTCAATAAACAGAAATATTTTCTACTTCTCAAGGTCATATGGTGAGAATCAGCTTGCTGGATGCCAAAAGAAGGGTAATCAAATGATTAAAGTTCGGGCATATTCACCCAATATTTTGTATGTTAAATTCTTGATAAGAACTTAATCTTTGGACATGTTGAGAACCATTTCATGCCAATGGAAATTGCAGCTCTCTTCACTGAGGCCCATATTAACATAAAGAAACCCTGAGGTTGTAACAAAGAATGATCCAGTCAGCCCTCATCAGCCAGGGAAAAGCTGGAATTTAATGCTTCTCTCAGTTTCTCATTGGAAAATTATTCCTACATTTTCAAAGTGGGTTATAGGAAGTTTTCTTCCCACCATTGTATTATGACAATGGTTAGAGGATCTTGCTCATTCTGAGCATAAAATGGTTCAAACCTCAGCCCCTATGTCAAATGATCTGATTTGATGAGATGCGTCACAATAGGATGTAAACGTAACCTACTGCATTAAAATAAAATGACTGCTTACACTATTTCAGCTAATTTCAGGTTAGTTTTTCCAATGGGTCCTTTCCTTACAGCCCCCAGTCTATCCTCCCTCTCTCTTTTCCGGATCTGATTTTTTTCATTTTCAGATATGATTTAGAAATCTACCCAATGTCAGGTGGGTGGAGGTACTTCACATACTATGTTTGTAGCCTAGCAGTTACATGTACTCAACTCTTTTGGTTGCCTACAGGAATTTTCACGGTGGTATAAACAGACAGATGTGGGTTCTTTTCTGCTATATAGATCACACCATAGAGAGATATCAAAGGAAAAATACAAATCTGTCTATAATGTACTAGTGGTAGTGTTTGAAGTTCAGAACTTTAAAGACAGGCCTCTGAATGCATTGTTTCAGCTGCTGGGCATGGACACTTATGCCACTGGATATCTTCTGAAATCAAAACATCACTGAGAAATTTTCCAGGTATTTGAAAGTCTGTACAAATGAAGTGAACATGGGCTCAAGCACTGGCATGTCAAAACTGCTTATGCCTTAACAGCATTGTCTGATTCTCAAATGCAAAAACTAGTCTTGCCTTCTCCTAGGTTTGGTTTTACTTTACGGAGGCACTTGATCATCCACGATCTTTGTACTGTTGGCAAAGTAAAAGGGAGGACTTCATGGGTATGTATGACAAGGTAGACATTCTGCTGGTATAGACTCTCAAAGCTCTGTTATCTCAGACTAGCCCCTAGTAGCCAAGAAATTTTGCTCCTCCTTCTCTTTTTCATTTTTACTAGTACATTATACATAAATCATTTTTTGCCATGTGATGTTTGTCTACCGTAGTGGAATTTCTTCCCTTGAGATCAACATGCAGTACATGATTATAATCATGTTGACTCAACAGTCACTCTTATTCTGGAATTGCCAGCTAATGCTTTTTTCATCGTTTATTTTTTTTTCAGAAAAACTTGTATATATTTGTGTAATTCCATTTTACAACATGGCAGGTTACAAGCTTTGATTCATGTCTGGACAAAGATTTTTTAAGTAGATGGAGAAAATAAACTTGCTTCTAATAGTACTGTACTGATGCCTTGCGCTCACAATGCTCAATTCCTAACCTTTATTCAGAAATGCCTTGAATAAGAATTTTATGTGAGTAGAAAGAAATTGGGAATTGTCTCTCTCCTGGGCTTTGGTTTGTTATGAGGCCTTCTTCCTCCTTTGGAAAACAGTGGTAGGACAAGGGGGAAGGGTTTTAAACTGAGACAGGAAGGTTTAGGTTAGATTAGGAGGAAGTTTTTCACTCAGAGTGTGGTGAAGCACTGGAATAAGTTGCCCAAGGAAGTTGTGGATGCCCCATCCCTGGAGGCACTCAAAGCCAGGCTGGATGTGGCTCTGGGCAGCCTGGTCTGGTGGCTGGCGACCCTGCAAATAGCAGGGGGGTTTGAAACTACATGATCTTTGAGGTCCTTTTCAACCCAGGCCATTCTATGATTCTGTGATTCCTGACACTCTTGTGGCAGCAGGGAAGACCAATGTTACCACTGCTTTGGTTCTTCCCATCTCCTTCCTTCACAAGATGAGAAAAAAACTTCCTCCATAGAAATGTAATTATTCAAAAGACTTCACCTCCTCCTGCCTCCAGTATTTCTGCTATAAACACTCAGTCAAATAGACAATTTCAGTGCAGCACTTTGCATAGTTCTCTTTTCTGCTTAAACTCTAAAAACAGAAAGTGGTCACGGTCAGCTCCCGAAAGACAGCAAAAATTTCTTCTTTATCTTGATTGCTTTAAGATAGCAGCCAATTCAGGATTCTTCAAATGGACCCCTCCAGTCAGCTCAAGAGTTAACTTCTCAGGCCTGGCAAAAACAAGAAGGCAGAGAAAGCCCTAAGTCGGGCTTTTCAGAAAGAACTTCCTACAGCTACTTCCGTGTATCTCTATGATGGTGCAAATGGATTACCACAGATAGAGTTATGTGACAACACAAATGCTTTTTACCTAAAGGCGAATCCATGGTGGGCCCTGGGATTCATATATATCCATATCAGGAGTATATGTGGCAGCTATATTCTCACACTCCCAAAATACAGTATATTCATTGCATTATTTTTCCCGGTTGTACGTTTTCTAAAATGCAGAGATAACCCACATTATCCTCACATTATCTTCTTTCAATAAAGACTCTTTCTTTCTTTCTCTTCCTTCCTTCCTTCCTTCCTTCCTTCCTTCCTTCCTTCCTTCCTTCCTTCCTTCCTTCCTTCCTTCCTTCCTTCCTTCCTTCCTTCCTTCCTTCCTTCCTTCCTTCCTTCCTTCCTTCCTTCCTTCCTTCCTTCCTTCCTTCCTTCCTTCCTTCCTTCCTTCCTTCCTTCCTTCCTTCCTTCCTTCCTTCCTTCCTTCCTTCCTTCCTTCCTTCCTTCCTTCCTTCCTTCCTTCCTTCCTTCCTTCCTTCCTTCCTTCCTTCCTTCCTTCCTTCCTTCCTTCCTTCCTTCCTTTCTTCCTTCCTCCCTCCCTCCCTCCCTCCCTCCCTCCCTTCCTCCCTCCTTCCCTCTCTTCCCTCTCTTCCCTCTCTTCCCTCTCTTCCCTCTTTCTCTCTCTCTTCCCTCTTTCTCTCTCTCTCCCTTTCTCTGTCCCTCTGTCCCTCTCTCCCTCTCCCTTTCTCCCTTTCTCCCTTTCTTCTCCCTTTCTTTCTCCCTTTATTTCTCCTTTCCTTTCTCCTTTCCTTTCTCCCTTTCTCTCTTTCTCTCTTTATTTGAAGCTTAAGAATGAAAGCTGTTGCAGAGAAAAAAAATTGTTAAAAATGTTTCAGAAAGAGATGACTACAAATGATGGAGACTTTGCAGCTGATGGCTACCTGTGGTGTAATAACTGCAACAAAACTGAATAAAGTGCCAAGAATTATAACTGGGATATATTTAGCTCATATGTTATGGGACTGTTTAACTGACTGATTAACAATCCAGCCACCAGGCATAGGGATGCTGCTGAATGCAGGAATCAATAAATTACAGAGGGAGAGCAAAATAAAAGTAGACAGCCTGACACTGTGCAAGTATGAAATTATCAGTATCTCCAGTGGGAAAAAATACACATTCAATTCAGACAGCACTGAACCAATCTTCTTCTGCAACTCCAGAAGAAGGATGCCTTGGCTCTGATTCAGAGGGACCACCTCTAACAGCTGAAGGCAGTTCAGTGGCTAATTTAGTCCTTCGCCTCGCTTACCGATACTGCCAACAGGGCTGCTAATTAGTACTAGCTGTGATTGTGGTTTCTGTGATGTGGACAGATGCTTGCGAAAAGCTGGATGGAGACCACCAACTCACTTCAGACAGGCCACTAAACAGCTATCTGAGGGTAACCACTGGGTCTCTAGCAACTTTGGTTAGGTTCAAACTAGTGACTTCAAGGTGAAAAGGCTCCATATTCAATTACCAGTCCCCTGAGTCATCCCATCCACCCTCTATAGTTATTCCAAAGAGCTTTGGTAAGCAGTATCTGAGGACATTACATGTGTTCAAAATGCTAAAAATATAGATCTGAGAGAGCAAGGGAAAGATCAGATCATTGAAAAGTAAGTTTTCCATTCTTTCGATTAAGAAAAAAAGAAGGAAAAAAAAAAAAAAAAAAAAAGGAATCATGATCCTAACACCTTTTTCCCTCCCCCCATTTTCCTTTCTTTTCTTCTTTATTTAATAAATGGAAGGCATTTATTTTTATTTTTATTTTTCTTCTCTTTTGCTGTCCCAATTAAGTCTGTGCAAATATTATTAGAATGCTGAAGGGAATGTGCTCTTGGAAAAAATATACATTTCTTTTACCTTTCTGTTTTCTAAATAGGCAAGTCTGCAGTAGAAAGAACAGTGGGGGTGTGAGAAAGGTTTGAAGAGCAAAACATGATGTTAAAACAAGGATTTAAAGAAGCCAGGCATTGAGAATGACAACTCCCAGGGATTCCATCCAGGGCTTCTTAAACGTACAGATTTGTTTCAGGAGTGAAACTGCCCCCTGGCTCCCCGGGATATGGTATTTTCAAAGCAACTCATGAGTTCCAGCAATCTATTTTTGTCACCTATCCTGGGATCTGACAACTCTCACCAGGGGCTCAGTTAAACAAGCCTCCAGTTTTTAAACAAACTAGATTTTAATTGAGAAGCACCTGTGGTGAGAGTCTGCTGGCATTATTAAAAAGCAAATTTATCACAGAGGGGGAGGTGCAGGAATGAGCAGGAAGGGGTGGGGGGGTCCAAGCATACGTCATACCTGCAGCACAGTACCATTCCTTTCATAAAACTCCCTTGAAGAAATGTGTAGGATTTGACTGCACCCCATGAAGAGTGTTTTTCCCAACAAGCTGTTCCCAGGGTGTTGAAAAGCTATCATTCATAAAAAATTATTGAGGGGGAAGGAGGTAGCAAAGGGGAGTTCAGAAGGCCAGGGATGCCAGTGGAAACCACAGAATGAGACCCTCTGTAGAGCATGCACCTGTTTATGGCAACCATAATAGCTTAACTAGAAAGCTTAAAGTTCCAAATTGTGCGGGGTGGGAAAAGGGGAGAAAGAGGGAAAACATAATGAAAGCTTGTTCTAATATCAAAATACACTTTAACCCATGGAATGCAGGCTCATTGTGGTTGGTGCAATTTAGAAGAAAGCACTGGCAAAGGAAAATACACTTCAGACATATCTTGGTATCATCAGAGATATATAGGCTCAGACTAGGGTCTGGAAGAAGAACCAATTTATGAAGCATGGAGTAAAAAAAAAAAAAAAAGCTTATCAAATAATATTTAGCATTGGCCATGACAGCTGTTGAAATGTCTGTCTAAATGCAGTAATGAATGCCTACAACAAGGACCTAACAAGGAAAGTAGAAGAGAGTGAAGCATGAGCCACCCTGCAAAGATTTGCACGAT
The DNA here is from genome assembly GCF_054131305.1 of Coturnix japonica. Lineage (NCBI taxonomy): Eukaryota > Metazoa > Chordata > Aves > Galliformes > Phasianidae > Coturnix > Coturnix japonica. The sequence continues at coordinate 68,415,697 of NC_140663.1, forward strand.
ACACTAATGTTTAGAATGACAACAAATGTGCTGTAGGTTTAATGACTATTTCACTATTTGTGAAATTCCTTGCTGATCTGTTAATTGTATTATGAATGCAATTTGTCCTTAGTAAGAGGTAAAAATGTATATTTGAGCTCACTTCTCTATCTGAAAAGAAATAGCATTAAGTATGAGACTCTTCACAGGTACTAGTAATGTTGCTGGTTTCCAAGCAGGTAGGTATTTTCATCCCTAATTCCTTTATAAAGTAGTTTTGTTGTCATTTTTGCTAAGAATTTTCAAAAGTTCTTGAGAAAACAAATCTTGAAGTGAATTGAGGGAAAGCACAGGCAGAATGGACGTAAACTGCAGAGAAACAGAGTTCATGCTTTTTATTAGGCTTTTATCTTTTAAGTAAGGCTAGATGGTAGCATTTGATGCAAAGTGTATAGCCTGCATATGGATACACAAATATAGATGCACATATATATATATATATATATATGTACACACATATAGACATATATATGTGCATATCTATACACACACACACATATATATACACAGCTTAGTAGGTTTAGATCTTAGAAACATAGAGTGTATTAGATTGGAAGGGACCAAAAGGTCATCTAGTTCCTGCTACAGGCAGGGTTGCCAACCTCTAGGTTAGTCTGCCCAGGATCCCATCCAATCTGGCCTTAAATGTGTCCAGTGATGGGGCATCCACAATCTCCTTTGGCAAACTGTTCCAGCACCTTATCACCCTCTGAGTAAAAACTTTCTTCCAAACATCTAATCTACATCTCCCCTCTTTTAGTTTAAAGCCATTCCTCCTTGTTCTATTACTTATCAGACCATGTAAGAAGTTGTTCCTTCTTCTGCTTATAAGCTCCCTTCACGCACTGGAAAGTTACAGTGAGGTCCCCCTTGAGCCTTCTCCAAGCTAAATAAGCCAAACTCCCACAATCTTTCTTCACAGGAAAGGTTCTCCAGCGCCTTGATCATCTTAGTTGCTCTCCTCTGGACCCTCTCCAACAGTTCTACATCCTTCTTGTACACAATACTCCAGATGGGGCCTCACAAGGGCAGAGTAGAGAGGGACAATCACCTCTCTTTCCCTGCTGGCTACCCTTTTTGATGCAGCCCAGGATACTGTTGGCCTTCTGAGCTGCAAGAGCAAGCTGCTGGCTCACAACCAGCATTTTGTCCATTGGGATCCCCAAGTCCTTCTCCATAGGACTGCTCTCAATAAGTTCTCCCAGTTTGTTTTCATATTTATAATTGACTTGACCCAAGTGCAACACCTTGCACTTAGCCTTGTTAAACCTCATTAGGTTTTCACGTGGGTCCACTTTACAAGTGTGTCTAGGTCCCTCTGGATGATGTCCCTCCTTTTTATTGTGTCAACTGCACCATTCAGCTTGGCATCATCACCAAACTTGCTGAGGGTACACTCAATCCCTGTGTCTATGTCACCAATAAAGATGTTGAAGAGCTCCAGTCCCAAGATGACCCCTGGGGGACATCACTCATGACCAGCCTCTAGCTGGACACAAAGCCACTAACAACGACACTCTAGCTATGAACATCCAATCAATCCTTTATCCACCAAACAGTCCAGCCTTCCAATCCATATCTCACCAATTTAGAAGTAAGAATGTAATGCAGGACCATGTGAAAATATTTGCTCAACTCCAGGTAGATGACATCAGTTGCCCTTACTTGGTCCACTGATGCTGTCACTCCATCATGAAAGGCCACCAAATAGGCCAGATACTGTCTGCTCTTGCTAAAGCTGTGCTGGCTGTTTTAGATCACCTCCACTGCATGTACATTAACATAGCTTCCAGGAGGCTCTGTCCCATGATCTTCCCAAGCACAGAGGTGAGGCTCACTGGACTGCTTTCCCTGGGTCTTTCCCCCATTCTTGAATATGGGAGTAATGTTTCACTTTTTTCAGTCACTGGGAATTTTGCCTGACAGCCAAGATTCTTCAGATATGATGGAGGGTACTTTGGCAACCTAATTGGCCAGGTTCTTTAGAACCCTGGGTCATCTACTCACATAGATATTCTGTCTCACGAGATGGTCTCAGATATGCTCCACTCTTTGATTGGAAGGAATTTTGCTCTCTTGTACCCTGTTTTAGAAGTTCAGGGACACAAGACATGCAGAAACCTGACTGACTGTGAAGACCAAAGCAAAGGACTTGCTAAGTACTTCAGTCTTCTCCACGTCATTTATTAGAGGAGGTGCACAAAGGATGATGCATTTTATATTCCAAACTTCTGAAACTGCTCGGGTCCAGAAGGAAATTCTGCTTTCACAATAACTATTTGATGAAACTACAAGCAACTGTAAATGGATCTCAATAGTTAAAGTATTATTTAATCCTAAACACGGACACCGCTAACAGGTCTGCATGTAAATAACAACTACTTAAATATCTCCCATATAAAAAAGAATAAGAAACATTTGTCTCCAGTCATGTTTTTAGCCTGCTGTGACTTCAACATAGCCAGGAGCAACTCCTAAGGAAATGAAGTGACAATCCACCCGGAGAACGACCCGAAGCATCGAACATCTCCTCATACGAACGGATGAGAAGGAGCGGCATCAGCACCTTGGACAGCACCGCTGGGCCTCCAAGTGGGAGGAGGCCAGTTTCAAAGGCTGCGGCACCCGCACTTCTCCCGCAGCCCTACACTACCCCTGCCTCTGACAGATGCCAGAATGGTGGCAGGGAGACCTTAGCGATTTTAGGGAGGAAGTGAAAATCGAAAGGAAAATGGCTGCTTCTGCTTACCTCACACTTTCTTCCTCTCTAGCATTTGATACAAAGAAGCCTGTAACAATGCAGCAAGACAGCAAGTTCCAAGACCATGTGAGACAATGATGCAGATTAGGTTAGGTATAAAGAAAGGTTTAAGTAGTTTTAGGTGCCACCTCACATCTGCATTGCTTTTATTTGGAAATAAAGGGGAGATTTTTAAGTCTCCCTGCTCAAACACTTGCACCAAGTTCAAAACAGAAAATCACCTGCTAAATAAAAGTGGTGACAATGATATTAAGTGACAGGGATTTTATTTTTTTGTTTGTTACATTTACAAACAATGTATTTTACAAGTACCTAAGGCAAAACAAATCTAAGTCTAAAAAGTTGTTAGATGAAGCAGTAAAAATTCAGAACTCTACAAACATTTAAAATTGTTTCTCACAAGTAAAAAGAGGCTTTTTAAAATTCTACTCGTGATATAAAAAATAGACCTTAAAAAAAAGATCTGATCACTATTGTTTGAAAGCACTCAAAAGCGATAAGATGGTCACAAGACTTGATCTGACTATTCTGCCTCTTTACAAACTCAATAAAGCTTGCTTTTTATGACTGATTGCTGTGCTGTATTAATCCCCTACCATATAAAACAAGCCTTTTGGAGTCTAGGACTCCACTGGGGGAGTACAGGGAAGCTGTTGTGTTCTGAGAATTAATCCATCTAGGAAAATCAAAAGCCAACCACTCACAATACAGTAATCAGCATGTTCTCCACCGTGAAAGCCCTACATTTCCCATTTAGAAAACACAACCATTACTCCATTATGCACTGAAACACACAAAACCCTTTTACTAATTTGTGTTTGTTATTATTTGCTTTACATTTACAGGTTTGTGTGCACGATGGGTACACAACGATTAAGTTTAAAGAAGAAAAAAAAAAAGAAAAAAAAAAAAAAAAGGAAGAAATAAAAAAGCTTCCTATTCCCTATAGCTTAAAAGGAAAAAGGGACTCCCACTGTTTTTTCCACAACCAAAGGTCTTTCTGGATTTGCTCTGTGAATAGGATTTTAACTCTTTGTTACCCTAAATAAAAGGAAGTTATTTGCATTTTTTTTTCCCTCAAATATGAAGTTTATTTTCTCTTCACAATAAGCACTTTTTCCTCACTTGGTTAAACTATCTGACATGAATTCCCTAACTAGCATGGCTAAAGTAAATGTTTGAGGTTTTATAATTCCTCAATTAAAAACCATGTCACTTTATTTCTAGGTTCTACTATACTTGATGATTCTTTGTTAATAAAAAGCTTCATTCTTTCCTTTAAAAGTCAAAAGATGCTGCTTTCTAAATAAAAAGAGTGATGTTTTTTAGAGTGATTTTTTTTCATCACTTAGATACTGGAACTGTGAATTTTCAGATAACGCTGTGAAGATTAAGATTGCCGGCTCTAAATCTAATGAGATGTAGTAATTTAACTGTCAAGTGAATTCTGGCCCAAGTACAAGAATTAAGGCATATGAAAATCATTAAGAGACCACAATCTGATAGCACACTTACTCAGGAAGAACCAAAACCATAAGCTCTTCCACTCAGGTAGCAAATGACATTTACCAGTATAAGAAAATACTTTACACACTGGATTCTAAACACAACCATTTTAAATATTCTCTGAAATGTTTCTGTCAAATTATTATTTATTAAGTAAGCTTTTTTTCTAAAACAATGCTTTTCTCCATTTGTTTTGAATAAGTTAATTAAAATTGTCACAAAAAGTAAGCAAGCAAACCAACAAACAAAAAAGCATACAGCCTTTTTCCTAGTCATTATCCCTTTACTTAATAAATGGATGAAGACCTTGTAATTTTGTATCGAGGTCTTTAAAGCCAAAATGTGACTAAAATCTCACTAGATCAAGTTCATAGTTTCATCTACTCAGAATGAATGACATCGAAGTCTTACAGTAAAATGGAGAAGATCTTAGTAATCTGGCTAAACTCCTTATTGGTTTTAAGCAGCAAAATACATTCCCCTGAGTTCAAAGTACTTCGTACTTTTTTGTTTTTCTCCTTTCTATTTTTAAGTACAACACTGGACTTGAGAAGTGAAGCTGATGCACATGGCCCAGTGCAAGCTACAAGTTGTTTCAGGACATAGCCTTACCTTTCCAGTTCAGAATATGATTAAATTACAAAAACATAAACAATTTAACTTTACTGAGACCTTTCACTTTGGACTGAAGACAACCAAATGAAAGCAATGATACACAAGAGCTAGTACATTCAGTTGTGATTCTTACTTGGTTGATACGTGGAGGACTACGTATCTTCAATACCAGGGCAAGGTATGGCAAACAGAGTGTTAACCGTAACTACCACCCCCAACCCCCTCCCACACCACCCCCCAATCCTCCCCTTTCTCAGCCCCCCTTCTCAACCCCCATCTCATTCATGCCACATTCCACAGTGGCAGGGTCCAACAACTATATAGGAGGGTACCCAAAATGAAGAGGCAGGGCCCTCCATTCTTCTGCCTCTCTTGAATTAATTAACTGGAAATGAGTTTTGTCAATGTTTTGGAAAGGCAGAGGGGTGAAAAGAATCTGCTAGAATTAATCACAGTGAGAAACTACCTCTTCAGCAGTCTGCCAGAGTTCAGAAAACCCATGAGAAGTGCAAAATAAAAGGAAAGTGGGCTGACTTACCATCCAAAGGAACAAATAAAATTCAAACAAACACCAAAGTCTCCAAAACAGAGACATGCCCCAGTGCAAAGGAATGTAGCATCTGTTGCCACAACAGCTTCAGCTTTGTTTTTAATATACTTGTCACAAAGACTGAAAGGTATCAAGGCAGAAAAAACAATTTACTAACAATTTAATATGCTGAAGGCATGTTTTGTTTAATTCATTAAATATTTAGGTACATCCAACATTCCACTGTTCTTTATCTAAGTACAGTTATTTAAGCATCATAGGAGAAAACAAACAACTTTCATTGTTTTGCCCTGATTCAGCACAGATCTTGTAAATATAGAGGGCAAATTGCAAAGCAGTTATTTTAGTTGTGTTTTTAATGATAGTTTCCCTCAGACATAGCAAAGGAAATTCTAACTCAGTAGGTCATCTTTGTACTAATGAAACAGGAAAGTAATGACATTTCAACCATATGAAAAAGAAGGATTTTTTTCCATAAGTTCATCTATCTAGGTATTTAGAAAAAGCAGATGTATCTCTTTGTTTACAACAGGAAGGGAGAGCAATTGTATGGCACTTTCTCCAAGAATGAACAGAACTCATTCAGCCAACTGGAACTAAAATTGAAGAAGTCTTGATTGTCTCAGCAGGGAAAACATTTTAAAGGAGAAATCCTCTTTTAATGAATCAACTGTTCTTACTTTTTTTTTGTTCATGAAGGCTTTTTTTGGGCAGATCTCAGAATTAACTTCTCATCTTGTTTCTCTATCTGTAAACCCATACTCTCAAGGGCAGAATTATCTGCCAGCCCTTTCTCCTCCATCTGCGCAATAAGCTCTTGGTTTCTCTCATTTTGTTCAGTGAGATTTCGGATAGCGTATACTGCCCACTGGTTCAGAACTGTTGAATAGAGTTAAGGAACATTTTTTTGTGCATTTTTATTTTTTTTTTTCTTTTTTCATTTTGTTAACATGTTTCCCCCCATTCCCCGAAACCCAGAAAAACAGAAGAAATCCAGGGTTTGAAAAAGTAAGATACTTACAGATTATGTCTCTGAACCTAAAAGACTTGCATAAGAAGTAATCTACGTTTAAATGAGCTACATCCATTAACTTCAGTCAAGATTACTAGGTTTTACCTTGAATAAAAATAAAAATAAAAATAAGAACACAAACTGGAGGAATTAAAAGGACATTTAAAAAAATAGAACAACAGTTAATTAACTGTGCTAATAAAATTCTTAATAAGATTAAAATAAAAGATAAAATCATTCACTGTGCTTACAGTCCTAACATCTCAACACTGCACATCCAAGAACTGGCACACAACATGATCTGTACAGGTACAAGCAAGAAGATGACTGATTACTTTCACTGCAAACGTTAAAGAAATGTAGTTAAAGAGAAACACGTTCATGCTAACAACTAAAAACAGCACAAAGAATGTGGGAGACACTTTAAATATTTAACCTTTAAAGTAATCTCGATTCAGTTCTTTGTGCCTGGATGCTTTTACAACCTTGCCAACATAAAAGACACGATGATCACCAGTAGGTAGTTCCTGCTCATGTTTAAATGGGCACAAGCTGCAACTTATTCACCTAAGGTGGTCCCTTGAGGCCAGGATTGAGGCATACTTCAGGGACACAGACAAGGGATATTAACTCCCAGGATTATCAGTCAGGCATTTTCCAAGTGAACTACAGTGCTCATTTTATGAAGTGTCAGAGTTGTTAGCCCTAATTCTGCAGCTGAAGAGCTATGTGATGATATAATCTTTCCCAAGTTACCCATACGGGAGGCGAGCAATTCTGCATCACACAAAAGTGGTTTGCCTTCAGGGCACCAATTATTTACTGCATGTAGCTTCACATCCAGTAGAAGAATATGCATAATTTACTCATCTCATTGATGTGTTTTGGGCTGGACAGTGTCTAAGCAGAGAGATGAGATAGTGCTTTTATGGGCATTTGCCAGGGGGTGACCGGAGAGGAAAATCAATGAGGGGAGATGGGAATCTCAGCCAAAAGAATAAAATATGCAAATTGGACATTGTTACACAGTCTATCATGACAACATTTGGAAAATCTGCTATTTCTGCAGCAGCTGCTGCACGTGTATTCTTATAATAGTCTTAACATCTTCTGTATGTATCTTCCACTCAATGTTGTGCCCACCCCAATCCTGCGTCCTCCTAACCACAGAAATAGTTAAATGCCAAAAAAGAACAGACTGAAATAAAAGGTCCACAGGGAATCCTCAGCAGAGAGAAATGTTTAAATGAAGAGTATATTGGCCAAACATCAGAGGAAACATACATGCTAGGGAACAATCCTGCAGCGGCATGCATTAGTGAAAGTCTGATGCCCTTTAATAGTAATTTATATTTACTTAAAAATTCATGCAGTGCAAACCTGGAAATCAAAAGTGGCAAAGCAGTAATAAGTATAGCAGTTCTTTTTTCCAACAGTTTTTCAGACTGTCAGGGAACACGTTGCACATCTCTGTCATTTAAAAAATTCTGGCCAAAGGTTGGATCCAAGTGGGGTAAAGACAAAGAAAAGAAACGCAGAAGGAAATAAAATCAGATTTCACATGAAAACCTGAAAAGGTGAATCTGACAGAGCATCGATGTATTGTCTTCTGACAGTATATCACTACTAAGGTTAAATGAAACAACAAGCGCCAGAATACGTACGTAAGTGAGATGAAGTGATTATTTCCACTAAGAGTAAATTGGTGTATTTTTTTAAAAAATAACAAAATATGGAAAAAATCAAGTCATATGGAAGCAGAATCTCCTTAACCAGCTCAAATTGAGAGAACAAATTTCAGAATGCTGAAGCATGCAATGAATGGAGATGAATAAACACACGGAAAGAGGCTGAGACCTAGCAGGTTTTTCCTAGGTCTGATTTAGGGCATTTAATGGGTGACAGAAAGTAACATGAAGTTCTTCCAATGGATTAGAGAAAAATGCTGTCACCCCCATAGCTCTTCTCCTAGGAGAAGGTGCAGAATTCTCTGGCATTCCTAAAACACAAGACTGAATTTCAATTGCATAAGAAAATATCATCTCCTAAAAGAAAAAAAAAAAAGATAAAATTCAAAGACTGATAGTTTTCAATCATGCAAAGAGCCTCCCAGAAAATAAAAAAGTATTCTTTTATTTCATTTACTTTATTTTTTAATTTGTCTTGGGAATACTCCTGCTGCACTGCTAAAATCCACAGCAAATGATGTTTTCCTATTATCATATCCATTCATGCTTAGATAATATCTAAGACATCCCCATTATTTTATGAACTCCATCAGCATTATGGCATTTATCATTATTGACTACTGTAGCTGAAGCTGCAAAATGGTTTCAATGACGTTTTTTCACTCATTCAAGAACTCTTTTCTGTATACAGGTTTTCCATTGTAAATTCAGTCATGAATATGCATGATTTCCCTTGTTCGCATGCTGTGTGAGGCTAAGACCTTTGGATGGCTGTGTGCAAAACTAGACAGTCTTAAGTGTCAGCAGAGATTAAAGCTAGTCGCCAGTTAATATTCACATTACCCTCTTGCTCCTCTCCAAAAATAGAGACACACAGAGAAAATTAAACATATTCTAGAATCTCTAATCCTACCAACACTTTAAGCACTTTATTGTAAGCTCAGCTTTAGAAAGAGAGCTTCTAAAGTTTCCATAGTTACTACAAATAGCAGCATGAGCCTGTTTGTTGTGATACAGCATAAAAGAAATGTAGCAAGCACTGTAGATCTGACTGGAGTAATGCTGTCTAAATCCTTCCAGCAGAACATACTGCAGTCTTAAATTAACATTACAGAAATGGAAGTGAAGACTACATCTCTCTATTGCAGTGGAGAGGGCATATAGAAGAAATTATAATTTAATTTCATTTTTACAGGAGTTTCACTACTAGACACAAACATTTATACACATTTACAGAAATTCTTTTCCAGTGCAGTTTAGTACTGTATGCTGCATGGTTCCTAAATTACTTTTACTTATACAAACAATACAAAACCAACTTGTTCTGTGTTCCACATTTGTGCAACAAATCTTCAAACAGCAATTTAAAATGAACCATCCAGTCTCCTCTGGGTCATAACTTCAACTGGCAGGGAGGAGGCATGGAGGCAGAAAGAAAAGGTGTCTGCCCTAAAGAATGAAAAGTGTTCCTATCTGGAATTAACAAATACAAAAACTATGCCACAAGAATTCTGTAGTAGTTTTGCTGTTGATCACAAAGGGAACTTTTCATAACCCTACTCTTTATTTTCAGATGGACTCTGTAGTTATGCTACAACAGACTGCAAGAGAAACCTAGTGCTAGCAATAAAATAGTGACTGATTAGGTGTTTACTGCCACATGAAAATACAATTGTTTGCTGTCAGGAGCCACTAATCAATACCTTGTTGTGAAGCATTACTGGAGAAGGGGACTTATTAAAAAAAAAAGAAAGAAAAAAAAACCCCAAAACAACTCCATCTTTTCATTCTCATCTCAGGTGCTCAAATTTGCTAAGTTTGTTGTAACCTTCAGGACCTCACCTCTGTTCCTGGAAAGGTAATGGAACAATATGTTTTGTATACACTCTCCAAGTAATTGGAAGAGAAGGTTACCAGGAGGGGGAATCTTGGTGCTGCATACCAGCAGGAGAATGAGTAATGGCCTCTAAGTTGAACATAGGAAGTTCTCTACTAACATGTGGAAGAACTTCCGTACATTAAGGGTTGCCCAGAGAGGCATTTCCATAGGAGTCTCCTATGGAAATAATCAAGATCCATCTGGATGCCTACCACTACAACCTTTTGTAGGGTACTTGCTTTAGTAGGGAGGCTGGACTCGATGATCTATTGAGGTCCCTTCCAACTCCTGCAATTCTGTGATTCTGTGACCTCTATGAATTGTTCTGTAAAACAGTTTGGAGTCTACAGGTGAAAAAGAGCATTCATAATTATTAATGAGTTTTGAATCTGACCTGGTAGATAAACATGAATGCACAAGTAATGCTGAAAGTCCTTTGCTTGAAAAAGGCAGGTAATAAGTTCTTAAGCAAGTTCAGTATTAACTGATACAAGACATTAAAGAATGGGGGCAAGGAGACAAATATGTACTTTGTTCTTCTTAAGTTCTCTTGATGTTTATTATTTCTGAGAATTTCTAAATGTAACATAGTTGGTGGAGAGTTTGATATGCTACATAGTTCAGATACTTTTGTTTGTTTCAGTTTCACAATTACCTGCATAACATTAGCTTTTCTATACTTAAACAGCTGCTTTGGAAACTCTTCCATAACCGTCATTTGTTCAAATGAGAAAAAGATGATATTCCATGTCTGATTTCATTAACTCATTTAATTCAGATTTTTTTTTTTTTTTTTTTTTCCTGACTACTTAAACATTAACTTAATCCAAGCCAAATATAGGAAGAGATGCAAAACATTATCAAGACTGACAACCCACACAATTCGGAATCATAATCAAACTGACTTTTTATGCAATAGCTAAAGCTGTCCTTCTTCTCGAAGACCTTTTCTGGAACAGGTCTGTAGGACTGGAAAACAAAGATAATCAAAACACAGTCCTTGCTAAATATATTTCTTTCCAGTCTTCAGCACACAATCCAATTCTCGATACAGCTTTTACAGACAAGAATGAAATACTGAAGTGTTAAATTACAAGAATCACTTCCACTTATGGACCTGACTGGACCACACTGGCAAGAAATAAAAAGATCTTCCTTTTAAGTCTTTGAAGTCATTTAAAATACTTTCATACCATAGCAAGTTCAAAACAATTTTTCTCACCATTCTAGACAGCTACTGGCACTGTTAATCACAGTTCATGATTAACAAGTTGGTGATGTGCCATGATTGACCACATGTAGTAGATAGTCATGATTTTCGTTCCTCACTGTCAGACAAATCACTTACAAAGTGATACAAGTCTCTTCCTATTGGGGATTTTAGTCTTTTTTTTTGTGTGTGTGTGGTTTTGTTGTTGTTGTTGTTTTTTGTTTTGTTTTGTTTTTTAGTACTAAAAACTGTAGAAAATGACAGCAATTCTTTAAAACTCCTCCTTGATCTGTAAATATGTTTTATGCCAGTTTAAGACATTACCTGAAAAAAGTAATCACGGAAAACATAAAGATCAAAGATACCACATTAACATACTTATTTTGAAGAAGTTATATAGTATTTTTAGAACACATGTTTGTTATTCCATTTATTCCTGACATTTGATTATCACCATCAGAAAAGTTTAGGAATTCAGTCTATGCAAACTAGGAATACTCTGACTAGAAGCTACAATAAAAAAGCCTAAAATATTTTGGTTGTTGTATTTTTACTTAGCAGATTCCACAGCAGTCACCACCATCCATGCCTGCAGTTGCCACATTCTGAGTTCAAAAGCTGGAAACAGGCAGTGCCGTATCAGCCAGGAATTTCCTTCCCTACACCCTGCTTCACTTGGCTCTTACAGAGAGTACAATCAAACTCATCTCAAATAGAAGCCTCAAAGGTACACTGGTTACTGTAAGAAGCATTTATTCCTTATCTATAACATCGGGGAACTGAAAACAGAGGTTCAATTTCACTGCAACTCTCATTTGCTCATAGGTCAGTAGGAGAGTTGGACCATCCACCTCCAAGCCAGCTTCAATCTTGACCACTATGTGGCAGCAAAGCTTCGCTGGAAATGCACTACTAAGGTGCCTGCAGACAGCCTTGCCCTTCTCCTCCTCCTCAGTGGGAGGGAATGAGCAGAGAGGTACAAGCACTCCAAGCCCAAATACACCTCCACGAGGTATTCTGACTAAGAAAGGAAGCCTACCCACAAAAATCTGAGCTAGGGTTTACAGTTAGAATTCCTCTCCACAGAATAATGTTGCTTTGCCAGAGCAAGATCTCAAATGGTCCAATTTCAGATGGGCCAAACTACCTTGTTTGAAGTAATTAAATAGTTTCAATATTAGGACTGTGTAATTCGCAGTCTAAAGAAATTATGAAATATCTGCAGTAGAAAATGATTGCAGACTGCCTTCCAGCAGTTATTTCTTCCTTCACCCAACACTGTCTTCTTATAGTTTCCTATACATCTACCAGTTTCCAAACATCCTACCTGTTAGCTGTTTCTTAAAATATTCCTTGTGATATACAGTTTCCTTTAAAATTGAGCTGATGCACGGTGTATAATACGTACATAGGCATGTTGTATCGCCTCTGCAACTTCCAGTGAAATTTAACCCAACTAAACATCTACGGCCAACAATTTAAGACCAGAATGAACAACTATTAATCTTTTGTTCCACTCTTCTGCAAAGAATACAGACCACTGAAATTTAAGGCACTCGTGAAATCGAGCCTGTCAATTCAGTTTGATTCATAAGACGTTTCATATGAAAGATATCCAGTATTAACAGGGAGATTTCGCTGAATCCTTAATATTCCACTGGCTAAATCTTTTCATGCATTACAGTTTGAGATTTCTTTGTAGTTCAGTTTTTTTTTCCCCAAACACTAATTTTTATTATAGATTTGGAAAAGAAAAAATAAATAAAACACAGATCTTGATCACGGCAAACAGTACAGATCTTTAGTATGAACTAAACCTACAGGTGCCCTATTGCATTGCCCTCAGAAATAGTCTTAGCTCTCCATGTTATTTGGAAATATTTTGTCCAGCACTACTTAACTATACAATGGATGGATCCAGATTCTGAGGCTCTTTCTTTCAGGGCTTGCTTGTCTGCTTTTAGCTATGCACAGCAAACATCAATGATGGCCAGATAGTTGGTACCCAATATTCATTAAATTGCTGTACGTAAGTAATTTGACTTACTAGAATCATTATATAGATTTTTTTTTCACTTGTATACTGTTTCACTTGTATTTCTAGGTTAACAGATCATACAAAATACCACTGAAAAGTTCAATATATCTTAGCTGCCTATATATATATATATATATATATATATATTCTGTGTGGCTCCTTTCATTCTCTGCAGGACTTAAAAGTTGAATGCCAACATACTTCAATACACTAAAAAAATAAAACACTATTTCTGTCAAGTACTATGGAGCTACTAAAGCCATGTTACATACTTATTTACATCAGAGTATGTTTTTATATTATTTTAATGTCTTACACAAAACTTTTTTTTTTTTTTTAAATTTAAGCCATAACCTCTACTTTGTTACACTTTTTCCTATACTCAGTCTTGCGATAGTAGCTTAAGACCATGAATGTGACACATTCATTTTCGCTGCTTACATTGCCCATTTTTTAAAACATTATGACATGTTTTTAGTAGAAACTCATAATATATGAGTAACTTTAAATCACCTGTTTTAAAACAGAAATAATCACACTCAAAGTTCAAGCTAATTCACTATAGTTAAAATGCCTTAGTCTGCCTTTCTTTTTCCCTGGTACAGAAAAAAAAAAAAAAAAAAAAAAGTAAAATCCCATTAAGTTGAAACTCGTGTGTCAAATTCTACTAAAACTTACTGCAAACATTGAGGCTTAAAGCACTGAAGCACAGGTGGATGGTAATTGTTTTAACAAACTCAATAGATCTCAAGAAGACTACAGTCATTGTAAACATCCTTAGACATACAAAGAAATAAGCTCCACCTATACACAGAAATATATTCACGCACATCTCTATGAACACAGCTTTAAACAGCTTGAAATAAACAGCTTTTCTAAAACCCTTATAAAATGGAAATTAAAGAGATCAAATAGCACTTCAAACAATCTTGCACTAGACTGGAAAAAAGCATCTTAACACATGAAATGCAGTCAAGATAACTATATTTCTGAAAACTAAGATAATGAGATAAGCAGAATCACAATTTGGATAGAAGCCTTTTCTATCTGGAAGACAGATTCCACTGCATGTGCAGATTCAACAAAGATCTGTATGCCTGCTCCCCTTTCAGCACAGTACTCAAGTATTTTATTGAATTAGGGCTTCTGAATAATGCAGGTGGCCTAACTCACATCCCAGTGTTTTCAGTAATTTCAAATGTCACTTTATGACAAACCAAACAACTAACGTAAATGAAACTCCTCTTCCAGTTTCGTAGATATTAGATGACATCCAGTGTGCATCTAAAAATAACATCAGTCAAATAAACGGGTGTTTTGAAAGATGTAACTGAATTACAACTAGGTAAGCTTTTTTCATCATGTTTGGCAGATAGACACTGGCTACCATTACACCTGCTGCGACCTCAGGAAATGTCTGCATTTCCTTGAAGAATCACAGAACACTAAGGGAAAAGAACAAATAAACAGGGTAAGTGGGGGACTGCAAATATACTCTTAGTGAGACAGAAAGCAAAGGCTGGATTTTGTAAAACATTTTGGAAATTGAAAGAACAAAGATCCAGGGAAGAGAAGGAAAAAGATTAAAGGATCAGGAAGGAGGTACATAAGACAGTGCATTCACCAGCTGAAATTACAGACTGTTTTAACAGGAGTGACAGATAGTGGAACAACAGAAAAATGTCAGAATAAAGATATTATGCAGAGCATTAGCCATATTGCATCTGAATATTTTTTTGGAGGCATGCAAAAAACAACATCAAGAAGAAGGACTGAAATACTATAAGGCAGTTGTTGGAGGCATTCCATTCTCAACAATATTTCTGATAATTTCTTAGATTTACTTAAACAAACAAACAGAACAAAACAAAACCTCCTTTGGGTCTCAAATTTCTAGTGCTCTGTCTCAACCCAGGTCATTTTTTAAAAGTGTACAGAAAAATTGAGTTGTTTGAGCTATAAAAACAGTAACTATAGCTATAATAGCTATAAATATCTGAGGTGTGGGGGGCAAAGTGGCGAGGTGAGACTCTTCAGCAGTGTTTGGAGACAGGACAAGGGGAAATGGCCAGAAACTGGAGCATAGGAAGTTCTGCACGAATGTGCACAAGAACTTCCTTTCAGTGAGGGTGACGGAGCACTGGAACAGGCTGCCCAGGGAGGTGGTGGAGTCTCCTTCTCTGGAGATATTCAAGACCCGCCTGGACGCCTACCTGTGCAACGTGGTGTAGGGAACCTGCTTTGGCAGGGGGGTTGGACTCAATGATCTCTAGAGGTCCCTTCCAACCCCTACGGTTCTGTGATTCTGTGAATGAACATTTATGCATTTATTTATTTATTTAGTGCTCTAAAGATCTGCTTTCTTTCAAAAACTCAAGGCTGTCATGGATTTCAGTCCACCAAGAAGATTAAGACAGAGGATAAATATGACAAAATTTTGTTTGGAAATAGAATTATTAACTTTAATTCTTTACTTTTACATGCATGAATTGGTGCTTGCAGAGATTACTCTTTTCAAGGGATTAGAAATATTGTAATGTGACACTTGAGAGAGTCATTCTGTACAGCTCTGCTAAACATTCTCCAGTACACATTTATTATTGATGACAGTTGTCATTTGCTGAAACTGGGTTGAAGTCATATACTAAAGAACAGACTTCATATTTACATGCTGTCAAATATGCTTTAGTATTTTATGTATCCTCAAGAAAACTAATACTAACTTCCCTGTGAAATCTGAATTCAAGTATTCTCACAAATCATTTAGGAATCATTAAGGAATCAGCAATTTGAAATATGCCACTGATAAATGGCCAAACAAATTTAATCTATTAACAGTTCTCAAAGAAAAACCTCTATAAATTAATTCTGAGAGTTTGGGGATTTTTTTAGAGTTGTGTGTTAGCCAAAAACCTCAGTGTGCTTGGCAACTGTGAACTAATTAAGACATCACAAAGGAGCATCAATTTCATTTACCAGGAAAGTACCTTTATGTGCTCTAAAGAACTCAATAAAGTCATGTTATATATGAAATGTATCTAGAAATTTGATACCAAAAGCATAACTCCCAGTTTTCTTCCCAAATCAAGAAGCTGAGAAAAAGAGAAGACAGAACTTTCATTTCCCAGCCAGTCTCTCTATGAGCTGCACACCGCATTCCTCCTATGGTCTTTAATATTAAAGAGAACTTTGCATTAAAAAACAAAAAACAAAAAAACAAAAAACAAAACTTTATTACTAATCCAGCCAACTGATGTAGAACATCTTACAAGCAAACCCTACATTCATTGTTCTCATTCTGAAATAGACATTTTTCCTCTGACAAAATAAATGTTTCAGAAGTGCACTCTGAGTCAGAAATTAAATCAACCAAATATAAAGATTAAGTATTTTTTTTTTCTTGGCTCTTTTATTACCTCTAGGTGGGTTCTGTTCCAAAGAATTTTCAAAATACAGAGAAGATAAACAATTGGTTAAGACATGGAAGTTACATTCCAACTCTTCAGGTGGGAAGCCAATGTCAAGAGTGATTCAAAGTAGGATTAATTTACACAAATGCCTCCTGTGCCTTTGTCAACAGGGACCACAACCTTGATCTTGCCTTTTTATGTAAGTCCCACTTTGGACACTTCACTCAACATCCTATTAAGAAAAAACAGCCATTATACAACGCTCTACTTACTATGGAATCCACAATTCTTTAGGTCCCTAGCACTTCTGTAAGAACAAGACCAGCTACTTGTAATGCTCATTTCATAAGCGTAAAGATCCCCACATGCATAGTGACATAAATAGGCACTGGTGGGCAGATGACCTTCACAACTAAAACCAAAAGCATAATTGTGGAATAGTTTCATTTTTCCTTTCATCATGAGAAGTTTGAAGCCTCTTGGGAATCATTTACAAAGTGGGCCCACTATAGCTGCTAGAGAATCCATTATCATACAACACTACAGGATTCCCTTGTGAACCATGTAGACCCCGTAGGCTCCATTAGTTACAAAATTAGCTCCATTATTAACAAAATATAGCTACAAAGAATTCACAGCTACTTGCAGGAATATGATGAGGTCTGCTGATCAAGGTGAAAGAAATAAGCCCGTCTCAGAGACTGTACTTTCTCAGCAACTAAACCATACTTGCACCTGTTCATGCTTCTACTCTGACCAGTTAATCTCAATATAAGATACAGAAAGGAAACTGAAGATTTCGTATATGCCATTAACCACAAATTCTCCATGCTTTCTGAGGATTTAAAAAAGAATTGTCAGCACATGGGAGTTCAATCGGATTGAACCAGAGTGAGCCACTACAGTAATTTCTTCTTGCTTGACAAGTTCCAGGTAAACAAGTTTCTGCTCTTCAACTGTGCTGACAAGTCCCATTTTTTTTTTTTCTTCCCCATTGCCAATCTATAGCCCCTCAGCTACTGTGGGGACACCAAAAACTGAGTCGCTACCTTTCTGTTAAAGTCACCGTGACAACCAGCACTGGTTTAGAGCAATTAAATTTCTCATAGTGTTCAGTATCTGAGGATCAGGGTTGCAGCAGCAGCAGCCTGTGATAACGGAAAACTGATGCCCTCTGCCACAGTTCTTTCTAGCCCAAACAGACTTCAGACTTATGCACCAAAGGATGAGGACAAGGGAAATTTCTTCCAAGTGGACCGAACTATAAAGGCTGTGGAGAGTTTTCATCAGTAGTTGAGTTCTTTTGCAAGGACCATATCCATTGAAACAATGTTGTTTTATGTATGCTCATGAAAATACAGTCGAATAGTTCACCTTAAAATGCTGAATGCAGAGGCAGTGCCTAAACCAACCTTTCCAAAGAAGGATAACTATTACCAATATAATATTATGCTGTCTCTTCACAGACAAAAAGGGATAGCCAAATTTACATGAAAATGCCCAACTATATCGTGGTTTACTCTAAAAAGTCAACTTGCACTACTGTTTTTGCTTTCTGCTGGTTTCTATTCAGCAGTGAGGCTTTTTCACTGTAAGTGGCTTGCTTTAAGTTGTACTCTGTAACTCAGAAATAAAATGCCTGTCAGCTCCCTCTAAAGTTTTTGCTGGCAACTCACAAAAACAAATGACCATTGCTGTAAACCATAGCAACTGGATTTCTTCTAGTTTTAGCTAAAAGTTTCACGAACCACAATTGTATCTGTTGCTGTCGTCAGATCAGAAGTATTTTTTATCTACCTCTTACATACTTTCAGATTAAATATAAATGTCAGACTAACGCTTATGGAAGGAGAATCTGAAAATTAACTTCTTTTGCTACATTTTCATCCACAATTCAAATTACTCAGACTAAGGACTAAAGACTGTATATGGATATCCACAGTAGCCACCAGTTCCCCTTTCACTAATGCTGAATATTTTTATTGCTAAAACGAAGTCAGCTGGGTTTTTACTCATACATGTAAAATTACGTGTGTGCACATACCACACAACAATATCTTTTTTTCCCCCCAAGTATAACTGCACTTTGACTAACAGAAAAACATGCCCGATTAGGGTTAACATATCACAGACACCTACAGAAGATCAATTCCAATTAACTTCTGTCACAAAATCAATGTATTGAGAACCGACTAAAGGAATCTCATAACTTTAAGACTGGTAGGCAACCCCAACTGATTAAAATATTATATCTTCAAAACTGCATTTCACTTCTCATCTTACAATTTTACCACGAACCAGCAGTTACTACATTGTAGTGTTCTGAATGCATTGATTACTCCTTAATTTGCAATAAATATTTTAAAGGGTAGTTAATTTTAAAAAGGAAGATGCATGTCTATGTACTACTCCCGAATAAGCCTAAATGTCAGGAAGATGAGAAACACAGAGAACAACTTTCAGAGAGTGCCACAGTTAGTTAAGATAAACTGAAATGATTTCAGTAATAAACATCTATTTTTGGATGTTGAGGATCAACAATACTTTGATCAGAATGAGCTAGCCTCCTTCCTTTTGTTTGCACTAAGCAACTGGTACCTTTGAAAGGACAAGAAATGAAGCTGGAAGGAGCAGTAAGAGATGACAAAAAGGTAGAAGATGAGGATGGAAAGAGGGGCCCTTATCTGATACTAGTATCTGTCAGATATGAGGAAGACGATAGCTAAAGGGAGCAGAATAAAAGACATTTTATTCTAATCACCAAAATATGAATTCAAATTGAAAAACAAAGCTGAAGTAACTCAAACATACCAGCTGAACTTCAGCTAGCAATTTCATAAGTAATGAACTTCCTAGTATTTCTATGCACATTACAAAGTCGTTCAAGAACTCAAAGGATGCAATTTTATAGTAATGACAGGTTTACATAGGAATTTATTTTAAGATAAGAGCAGATCCATTTCCTCTTTCATTGTGCTTCCACAAGCAACAAATAAAAAGATTATTAAATAAGATTTCTCCTCTCAGAAGTAATAAAGGGCTCTTAAGATCTAACATAGCAGTTCACCTTTTCCCGATGAGCTGCAGGCTGTAGGAAAACGATTTTGTTTTTACCCAGAAAAGCATCATATCACTTTTACCACAATTACGTCTTCCTTTAGAAGAGTTTGTAGGTATGACTTGAAGGCAGAACTCAATAAAATCTTCAAAATAAGTGCATTTACTTTGTTTTATGTAGAAAATCTAACAGCATCTTAGCTGTTGAGCTTGGATGTCTCCAAAACTGACAAAGCTCAAATGAAAATGTGCATCTATGCAGAGCTTTAGGAGGAAATACAAGGTGCTCTTATATTGAAGGAAAATGGCTGAAGCTTTTCCAGACATCTTACAAAAGGAAACACAAACAACAACACAGCCTGAAACCACAAAAAAAAGGTACTAGGAAAAAAATAATATAAAGTTTCTGGAAATGACTTCCTAAAGAAACCCATGTTGAAGAGCTACAGAATGATTCCCCTTGCAGCATTCTACATCCTCTTGGCAGGCGAGTGATTGTACTGAATTTTCAGCAACTCCCTCAACATTTAGCTCGAGAGATGTCCATATACTTTCTTTTAAGAAATATTCCTTGAGAAGAGACAAAATACATTCACTCTGGATTACAAAATTAAAATGTGGGCTTAAGATGTTTCAATTTTAAGCAAGTAGGCTTTCAAATCAGTAAGAGCACTGTTCTGTTTCACAGGCACCACAAAATGGATTTGTTCCAAATGGAGTTGCTTGGCAGAACTGGGTGCCTGGAAGAGAGAGATGGGAATCAGTCAAATCTCTTCAGAAGGATGCTATGAAATGCAATGGAGGTAGACACCTACATGCTACTGAGGCCTTGGTTTATGGTGTCTGAAGAATCTAAACGTTCTAAGAAGCAGATAACAGCTTAGTTGGATACAGACAGCTCAGTACACAACAGACAAGGAATGCCAAGAGGCAGAATTGAAGTAGGGAAGCAATAACTTTAAGCAGCCCAGCATTGTTTGGAATAACTTCATGCCAAAACAATAAATGCAGTAGCTAGAAACTGTTCTCCAAAAGCTGACAAAGCAAACTTTGTCACAGCAGGCTAGTCTCAACTCTGCTCAAGAGCTACTACATTTTCACATACCTGTAAATTGTATGCTATGGATCAGTGATGAAAGCTCATATTAAGATGTGTCACCACGTTTAGTAAGCTGTTAAAACCAATTAAGCAAAGTTTTAACGCCTGGTAAGAAGTTTATAGTTCAGCCATAAAATGCTGGCTTGTACCAGAAGTTGTAAGAAGTTTGACAATGTAGTAAAAGCTCCCACGGCATTTTATTTTCTTTTCACTCAAGACTGTAAATTACAGTTCTACTCTTTGAAGGCCTCAAATTTATCCTCTTTTTCTAACAGCTAGAATGAAAAATTAGTCATAGAAAGATTCCAAAAGTTGTGCTTTCCAGCACAGTCAGATTTAATAAGTGAACTGACTTACTATAGCTTACTGAATAGATTTCAGTTGAAACGAGCTCAGATTGGACACAACAATCAAATGTATTCTTAATTCAGATTTCTATCACAGTCAGCTGTCTGAATTTACATCTGTAAAACAGTAATATTTACTATTTTAAGAAGCAGACTACAACTATATTCCAACTCACTTAATGTCCAGTTCATAAAAGCATCTTCATGAATTCATCGCTTCTGAACAGAGCATTTAAAAACAAGCTAGAAATTACTGAGGTTAGTAAGACTTAGATACTGAGTGAAAGCAGTGTTGACATGCTTACATTTAACTCTTCACCTTCTTTCTTTAACTTTTCTAAAATGTGTTGTATATAATAGACTAGATTTCTTCCATAAAGGATACAAGGATTGTTGTCATCGATGCTGCAGTTGTCTAGAATCAGTGGGATGCCATCCAACTCGTAAACCTAAAACAAACCCAAAAGCTTAAATTAACAGATTGATCAACAATACTAATGATATTCCATGCAGGGAAAAAAAAAAAAAAAAGAAAAAGGAAAAAAAAAAAAAAAAAAAGAAAAGAAAAAATGTAGACGTGATGATGGCATCATTGGCGTTAAGCATAACACAACAGAAATAAAAGCAGACATTAATTTAATATTCCTCTTTCATCTACCACATTTCGGACTGAGGTATTTTACCATCCAAGTTCTATGTCATAGACTTATGCTGAGCCAGGGAATCTATACTTACTGACAGGCAATGTTTGCTTTCTGGAAGAAAAATGAAAAGCTACTGGGTGGAAAAAAAATAGGAAAAATGTTATAAAACACAAATGCGCACACGACTGCTAGCTAGCTTGTCTTGCTCATCTTCTTCTATACACAGCCTTCAAGGCAATGTGTTACCTGCACATACCTAAGCACAAAATCTTTATATCAAATGAGAGCCACCAACTATATTTTCTTTGATAAGGTCTTCACTGTACTAACAGCAAACTAGCAAAGATGAGATCTATTATGTTTCATTTTATATATATACAGATGTCAATTCAGAAACACCATCAAACATTCATGTCTGTGGATATGTAATAGTACAGTGCTTTTATGTATTCATACTCCAATGTACCATCTTACCAAAAACTTAGGGTAAGTTGATCTTAACTATGTATTTGTAGCATAGTTATTTTTAAAAAAATACACTCCATAAGAAATTCATCTATTATTTTAAGATATATGGCTGTGCCATACATCATCATACATATTTGTAGGCTTGTAGGAAGGGTTACCTATTTAAATGAAAACCTGTTCTAAATTATCTGCAAAATTTCAACCTTCAAAATATCTTCTTACAACATACGCGCATTTATTTTACAATCAGAAAACTATTGATATTTTAATAAGACTCGATCATGTGATGATTGTGTTTATACCGGTATATCTTTTATATTCTTTAAACTTATTTAAACTGTCTGGACATGGTCCTAGGCAACCTGTTCTAGGCAAACTTGAACAGTGGGTTTGGACAAGAGGCCCCTCCAGAGGCCCCTTCCAACCTCACACAAATCATACTTGTTCAAGTCTAACATTTTTTTTTAATGCTTTAACATTTAATTTCCAACCAAGAACTGGTGAGCAAAGGAATTTAGGTACAATGCCAATCTAGGTTGTGGATTGATTATAGGATTCTTTCTTTCATCTTTTTTTGTCCAAGATCAAAAGCATTTTTTATCTATCTTATAAAACAGTAAATCAAAGTTTACACTACAGGATGGATCAGCTTTCTCAAATCTTGAGTGAAGTTGGGTAGGGGGAAATTTACATGTGAAATCCAAAACAGATCAGAAAAACTAACTTAGAGACAAATCTGAGCACATGTCTCTTTAAAGTTGTTCTTTATATAATCTAATGCTCAAACATGAGAAAGTAACAGTAGCAGAGACAGATACGCAGGCAGAAAAGGCTAACATGCAAAAAAAGCAAAGACCATTGCTTGGTCTAGACCTAACTGGCACATTTGTGTTAACGTGTGTAACTATACTTCCATGAAATATAGTTAATAAAAGAAGTCTTTAAATATTCATTCTTTCCACAACATTTTTGTGTGCTTTCCAAAGGCCATGTATCATGTATGATATCATACTTCAAAGCTTGAACAAATGGTGACCTTTCAATAACACAGAAGTTGTGCATGCTTGGAAAATGTTAGTTCTTTGATTTTTACACTGCAGCCAAACTCGGATATGCCTACCACATCACCTTGTATTTTCCACCAGTGAATGGCTGAACAGTGAAAATTAATCTACATTAAGTGCTGTCAACTGAAATAAAGTACGCAATCTGTTTCAGTTTGATACCGATGAGTTATTCAGCTAACAAAGGAATCATTCTGGGAAAATAAAATTTTAATTAAAATTCATGCTTCAAAAAGTTACTGTGGGGATATAATGAGTTTCCTACAAAGCAAGGGGAAACAGAAGCATCAGACCGCAGCCTTAGCAGTACCTAATGTAAAAACAACTTGCTAACTGTGTCACACATGCACTGACAGTCTCGTGAATTGCATACAATTAAAATGAACAGGCCCAGCTTTCTCTCTTTTCTTTTCTTTTCTTTTCTTTTCTTTTCTTTTCTTTTCTTTTCTTTTCTTTTCTTTTCTTTTCTTTTCTTTTCTTTTCTTTTCTTTTCCCTTTCCCTTTCCCTTTTCCAACACCAGTACTCCAGCTTTAGTCTGTCTCTTACTACACAGTAAAACAAGAAATTAAACTGGACCAAAGACAAATCTCTGTACTTGTCAGAGAGCCTCATGAGGTCAACTCCATGAGCCCCAAATCCTGAGCAACCACTGCTGGAGAAATTTCAGTCCATGCCAGCTGTTCATGAGCCATCAAAACTGCATTTTATGGTAACCCAGAATTTACGCAATTGCACTGCAATAATCTGGGCTGCAAAGTAAGCCGGTTCAGCTCTCCGAATAGCGGAGCCACTTTTGCAACTGGAGTGCCAAAGATCTTTAAAGGAAAGGATTGCTGGCCCTAACAGGGTACCCCATGCACATGCTGAATCTCTCTCATCAGCCTGAAGAAAGGGTTGGTTTATGGGCTGTCTCGGCTCAGTTCCATGACTAGTAGGGCAGAGGGATCTGCAGATCCACACCTCCAGAAAGGGAAGACAGTGGACCCCAAATAATTAAAACAGCAGCAACAATCTGAGGAGAAACAAACTAATTTACTAAATATGGTATCAGAATGCAAGACAACACACTATAATACAATATAATTAGAACTGAAGCTAATAAATCAAATATAATGAGAAAGAGTGTCCGAAAGATGGAAAGGCCTCACCATATGCTGTTGGGTCGAGCAGCAGGGAGGAGAGTTGAAAAAAAAAAATTAAAAAATGGGAAGGTCTTGTGACCTTGCCAGGGGTTATATCTCCTCTGTGAACACACAGTCCTCTGGGAGATGTTGAACTTCTCTTCCACACAGGTGCCTGGAACTGGAGCATTAACTAACTCCCAGTGCACTACATGATGTTATAATGTGGAATACAGATAACCAAACATCATAAAACCATGACAGGTTGTTACTATAATCTTCCATGCTAGTAGATTTTGTAAACATTAGGAAAACAATATCATA
Organism: Coturnix japonica; assembly: GCF_054131305.1. Taxonomy (NCBI): domain Eukaryota; kingdom Metazoa; phylum Chordata; class Aves; order Galliformes; family Phasianidae; genus Coturnix; species Coturnix japonica. The sequence continues at coordinate 68,440,530 of NC_140663.1, forward strand.
GGCCTCAAGCTCTTAAAGAGATTTATTGGAACTTTACTGCCCAATATGAAGGATTCATTGATTTTTTTTCTACATAATTATTGGCCTTAGAATTCTTCCATTGAAAAGAAATGTGCCATATTTAATTTTAAATCAGGTGCAAAAACATCCTGGAAAGAAAATACGTAGTACTGTGAATCTGGCTGCAACCCATCCACATTTTTCAAGAAAATATAGGCAGAAACTAAGAAAAAGGATGGTCCTGGCATGTCTTCTAAGTCTAAGTGTACTTAAGTTCATTAAACCTACCCTCTGTTTACATTACTGGCAACAAAGCTGGCCAGTACTATGGAATTGCACGTGACCATAAAAAGGTTATCTTACTATGCAGAATCATGGCTTTCTATATATGTATAATTATAGTCCATTTATATATATATATATATATATATATATATGATTAATTCTGAACAGCATTTAAATACTAAAGGATGCTTCAGTCAGTAGGCTGAAATCTTTAATTAAGTAGATTTGGAAAGTTACTTAAATTTAAACACATAGTTCTCTGATGGCAATCTCTAGGGCTTTGGTCAAGTCAGTACTGCAAATTTTGACCTAATATCACTGTGTCAGTTTCTGAACATGTTTTCTAAAAAAGGAGAGAAATGAAGTACTCAGCATGCAAAGGCAGGTGCCCTTCTCTGCAAGCTGAGAGCAATCTTTGGGCAATGAAATCGTTAGCTCCAGATTATTAATTTTTAATTCACGTTATGGCACTTGAAAGAAAAAAGGGTTTCTGAGGTAACTAAATCAGCAAACTTTACATGGGCTTGGTTCCTTCACTCTACTTTTTGCAATACTCCTAGTTCTGCCACACAGTTAAATGCCTAGAAACAGGCAAATAGCAGAACATGATTCAGAAGTACAGTTTTGCTGACTGGTTGCCAAACGCCAGTCTTAGCTTGCAGTTCTTCAGGGACTGGCCATCACCCAACTTTCCACTCTGAGTTTCTCATTTATCTATTCACTCACTCTCATGATGCGTAGCAGTAGGAATACAACAACATTTCTGGTACCCATATTTCTTTATTGAATTTAAACTGGCTATTGAACATGAAAGCTGGAGGAGGGAAAGGAAGAGAAAAGGGAAAGAATAACACAGCTGGGATGGCATGACCACAGGAAAGAAATTTATTGATTGTATTTTCCCTTTTTTTCTTAGTATTTGAGATTACAACAATTATCATCTTTCAACATACATCTCAAGCTCAATCAATGTACCAGCATCAATCTTACATTAAACAACAGATGAATATAATTAAATTTTGCACTTCCCCTTTAAGGAAACTACATTTATTCCCCTAGTGTGCATCATGATGCATGGTCTGGCAACCTTTACAGAAGAAAACAAGAACCTTCACATTTCAGATAGCAAAGAATGCAATTAGATAATTTCTGTCCTGAACAATAATTCTGTGAATTTTCACAAAAGTTAGAGAATTAGGCAATCAAGGTTGAATCATCAGACAAAAGGTTGTAAAGGTACTAGTTTATAGTTTACCTGAAGGATCATTGCAGGCAGAGTTCTTCAAGGGCCTGCCACAGGTCCTATCCTACTTAGGATCTCTATCAGCTACCTGGAGGAGGAGAGCGAATGCACCCTCACTGAATTTGGGACACCTATATATTGTTGATACTCTTAAAAGCAGGCTATAATCCTAGACAGAAGCCTTAGAAACTCAGTGATGACAAATGCAGCGATCTATGCTTGGAATAGACTAATTCCTAACAAAGATGCAGGCTGTGGCCTGTCTGCCTATACAGCAGCTTTGCTGAAAAGGACCTGGAGATCCTGCTGAACAGTAGGCTGAAAGCAACCCAGTGTGCTCTGGCAGAGATGAAGTCTGACAGCATTGTAAACTATATGAAAAGGAGCATAGCCAGAAGATTGAGGAAAGCAATTATTCTTCTTGGTACTCATTAAACTACAACCAGCTTAAGGGGCTGAATCTACACCATGTGAAGAGTATTTAAAAGAAGTACTTTTTCAGGCTGGAGAGTAGAAGGCTTAAATAACCTGACAGCAACTTGCCCATGCCACAAGGACATTACCGAGCAACACTCCTGATTCATGTTCTAGTGGATTAAACAAAGAAAACTAGAGTAGTAAGAATGAAACAAAAGTTTCTCATTGTATAAAAACAAAAACTTAATTATGAAGATATGGAGCAGTTTGCCAGCAGGCACTGTGGACTTTCCATCTTGGGAGTCTTCAAGACTTGTCTGGATAAAGACCTGAGGCAACATGGTCTAAATCACAAAATTACAGAATTGGCCAGGTTGGAAAAGACCTTAAAGATCATCAAGTCCAACTGCAACCTAACCATACTATCCTAACAGAACTCCGCTACATCATGTCCCTGAGCAGATCCAAATGGTTTTTAAACACATACAGGGATGGTGACTCAACCACCTCCCTAGGGAGTCTATGCCAGTGCTTAACAACCCTTTATGTATAATAATAATTCTTTCCCGATATCCAGTCTAAACTTACCCTGATGCAGCTTGAGGCCATTTCCCCTCATCCTGTCACCTGTCACCAGCAAGAAGAGACCAACCCCACTGAAAGCACCTTTGAGATACTGGAAGAGAGCAATAAGCTCTACTCTCAGCCTCCTCTTCCCCAGACTAAACAGATCCAATTCCTTCAATTGCTTCTCACTGGGCATATTCTCTAAGCCCTTCACCAGCCTTACTGACCTTCTGTGGATCTACTCCAGCACCTCAATGCCCTTTTTTGTATTGAGGTGCCCAAAACTGAACACAGTACTCAAGGTAAAGCCTCACCAGTGTCAAGTACAGGGGCAGGATTATCATCCTAGTGCTACTCACCACACTGTTTTTGAAACAAGCCAGGATGCCATTGGCCTTCTTGGCCACCTGGGCACACTGCTGGCTCATATTCAGCTGACTGTCCATCAGCACACCAAGGTCCCTTTCCATCAGGCAGCTTTCCAGCCACTCCTCCCCAAGCCTGCAGGGCTTGAAGAACTCAACTTCAAGCAGGAGGTTGGACTATAGATCCTGAAATCCCTTCAGTGTTAATGCCTTTAGGAGGCTAAGAAACAACTTCCATCTCACTCTACCAACTGCTGTTTGTCCAAGGTCAAGTTCTTTCCGCCATGATATGAGCATTTACTGATTATAAAACTACAAAGAGTAGTCAGAAAATTTACCACAGCATGTAACAAACAGAAATGGTTCTATAAAAAAAAATCTTGTCCATTGCTGCAATAATTCTGAATATTCAATTAGCTGTCACGACAGAGATACCTTAATTTCTTTTTCAGATGCAAACTGCTCATTTAAATGTATTCTTCTAAGTGCACATAATAAATCTACATGTAAATTATTTGAGAGTAGTGAAACTTCTCAAGCAAATATAAGATAAGAATTCTTTATAAACCAACATATTGAAAAATATCTGTGTTGGCTGGAAAGAAAAGTGAGATATAAAACCACAATACATGACAAAAACCATGACATCAAAAGCAACACGGCTAATCTAACGCAAAATTTTGCTAGGGATCACAATGAACTCTAAAGAGCTTCAAGAAAAAAAGTCTAGTCTTCTGTCTACATCAACTAGGACAAGAAATAGTGGGCCTATAGTAGAGAACATTCACACTAAACACACAGAAAATATCTATAATGGCAATGGTGTGTCAAACTGCAGTATGCTGGAACATGAGACTCACAGAATGCTGAAGCAATCTTCAATATTGCAAGTCTCCACAAATGAGCTGCCAAATATTAACCACGAGTACTCTAACCAGTCCTGCTCTGGAAATGTGAATTGGTATGATCCATTGAGGCCCTTCTTTTGGCAACTCTGCAGGACTTTTCCAGGCAGAAAATCATACTGGAATAAAAAAACACCAAAGAAAAGCAACCCCATGAAATGCACACTGAAGATTTGCAAGCAATCTTTAGTCAACATTAAAGATACGTTTAAAGGCTTATTCCTGCTGAATGTACCTCATGAGAACTACATAAAGATTATGTAGTGAGAGATATATACTCGAGGTCCTGCAACCAGACAGGCTGACAAACAGGTGCTGGTTTTCCCCTAGGACCTGCTCAACAGCATAGGTAATAAGTAATAAGAATTGGAAATCTGGACAGAATTCGGAATTCAGATTTGAGCAACAGAGCAGCTTAACAGCAGAAGAAATAAACCTATTTACTAGGTTTCTTCACACCTATGATGGTGCAGAGAATAATATTTTACCTTATTTATGAGAGGTTTTTTCATTGTTTTTGTTTTTCTAAACAGTGGAAGTGACGGGAGATAATGGGAGGTTCTAACTCAAAGGAGAAAAGAACAGTAATCCTCTAATCCTAATACTACTGAATTCCTAGGTCTACTGCAGACTACAGGCAGTTTGGCTTAGAATAGAGGCAGCTGTGGCTTGTGGCAATCAAGTCTATTATTGGAGTTCACCACATCCTGCAGATCTACTGAAATACTTGTGGACAGAGGCTCCTTTCTCTAGCAGACTTGCCTGGCTAGTCTGAGAGCAACTTGTACTGGTGGGAATGATGTTGATAGCTAAGAAATACCTTTAAGTCCATTTCAGTGAAGTTAGTGACCCCAGAATACTCTTCCCCTTACTGTCCTGTAGATATATGCTTAGATAAGCTTGTATAACAAAATTGGACAACTGTTTTTATATCTGAAATCCAGATATCATGGCAATGAAACTGGCTCCTGCTACATTAACTTCTGATATATTCTCCCACTTTCAGTATTATTTCTTGGAAAGCCATGAGTTTGATTTTTTTCAGCCCTCCCCAGAGAGCTCCCTTGGCATCTCTCTGGAAAGAAAAAAAAAAATTAGAATCTTAAAGTGGAATTTCTCTATGATATTCTAAAACTCTCTGGAGAGCTGGTTGAGAAGATGAGGACTTTGACCTTACTGAGGCAGAAGGGAAGACAGCAAGAAGGTACCTTGCACTTCATCAAGACTGAGCCAAAACGGGCAGCATCTGAAGTGTCCAGCCACTAGAAAAGAGTAACAAACCATCTCAGCTGCTGAATAATTTTTTCCACTAGTCTTTCCAAAGCAAAACACAGTAGTTTCCAACCATTGAGATGATAATATAAACACTTGAGACTTCAGAATAGGTTCCCGCAAAAGACAGTAACACAATTGGTTCATTTATTTTTAAACAATTCAGCGTTCATCATTCACTTATTTACAGTTCCTGAAACAGAAACCGCTTTCATGAACAAATAGATGCTGCCACAAGGAGCAGCCTCCTGGCTTTCTTAAGGGCTAGATCTGCTACTCAGTATGGATAAATTAAGGTCCAACACAGATGGATTTCACTTGAAATATCACGTATTTTCTAGCACGGTCTTTGCCTATCCGTGCAGTAGGAGTAAGAAAAAACCCCACACATAATAATGTTAAACATCATCCAATATTAAAGTTCTGTGATTTATTTGGACAGTTGAATTTGTACAATTTCAACATCAACATCACAGTATATGCTTCTCTACTTTTAGTCACTCACTATCTTATTCTCAGCCCACTAAAGACAGTTATCAGATGGTCTTAATCTGTTAGTTTTCAAAACACTGTCATAAAAGTGGCTCTCATATTTTTTCCTATCACCAGAATAAAAATTATAAAGCTAAAGGAAGTTAAATGCAAAAATCAACTATGTGACTTGAACTGGGCTGAGGACACTTCTTACAAGAAGTTTCAAAACTGAATTTTGTTCTAAACAAGAGTAATAACTGAAGATTTCCAGCTACTCCAGAGTTATGAAAAAATACTAAGACAAAGGTTGGGAAAATCAGATGATTAATTTCAACTATCATAGTTCTTAACTGCAGCGGGAAGTTCCAAGTCATTCAGGCATGCCTATAAGATTTTCTCAGAAGCCTATGAATTCAGCAAGGAAAATAAATACGAATCGAATAAGGTATACTCTAACGATAAGTACTGTTGAGTTCAGATTTACTTAGCACTCTCCTTTTCCTTCAGATTGAATCAAAGGTTTAAAAAATTCAGCGCCACACATACAAATTAATCTGTGACAAAGATACCAACACAACACTCAAATTATGAAAATACCATGTGAGAAAAGCTGTAGGATTACTTTAAGACAACCATTTGTGCTTGTGATAACTTTCTGCAGCAAGTACAACAGTACATCATACTCAACTGCACTGGTTGGAGAGCACTGATTTAAAACAAAAAGCAAAGTAGTACAACCACCCAAGTGGTGGCCGTTTCCTATAATGACACACCCCAGAGTTTCCTATTGCAATTCTGAAGTGAATAGTAGCAATAAAATGTTTTAAGGAACTGTAAAGAATAAGTTATTGAGTATATTTATATCATCTCAAACCTTGCAGCCAAGGAGGGTTAAAGTAAAAAGCAGAAAGCTAGTAGGACTGAAAATTGGAAACAGCACACAGACATTATTAATGGCATTCACTATTCTGTTTCCATGTTCCTTGTTCACAAGGCTTCCAGTATTTTAGTGATGGGACAAAGAACAAACCATTAATTTTCTATTGTGTCTGTAAAGGATATGCACTCTATTACACATTAAGTGTGAAGCTATCTTTTATGATAATTATTTTTTTTTCACATAGTAAAATAAAGCAAGAGCTTCAGGAAAGGACTATGAAACACCTTTCTAGAACTCTAGCGAAACTGAAAGTAGTAGACTGCAGGGCTCATCTGACTACTAAAGCCAGAAGACAGTTTAATGGTGTTTGCTGTTTGTGTTTTGAATCAGACCAGTCAGGGAAGCCTTCAGAAGTCTGCAGACAGCCACAAAACTCTCTTCTTTTTTAACAGTGCAGGGCAGAATACTTCTAAGTTAATAATACTAATCCTGTTATTCATTTTATATGATATGTTACTTTTTCCAACAAACATATAAATAGCAGAATCATGTCTTTCAGAAAGAAAAAAGAAACAACTTGCAATTACAATAATTACTTTGTTTAAGGACTAGAAAACGTAGCATCACATTCACTTCAAGTCAGTAAATTAGAGCATATTGAGGATAGTTACAAATCAGGCTAATGCAGTTGCTATGAAGTTGGAAAAACATGACAAAGGAAATTTTAAGAATCTTTTGTATCTTCTTTCCTATGATTAACTTTTTGTTTTATGATACCTTCAGGTCACAGCATATTCTTCATCCAGAACAGAAGAGGTGGTGCAGAATTTCAAACAAAGCAAAGTAAGTATGTTCTATTCCATTTTTCAAAAATAAGTATTGGCTTCCTTTTTTTTTTTTTTTTTTTCTTCTAATCTTACAAGCCATTGCAAAAATATCAATACTATCCTTAGCACTTCCCTCTAAAGGCCTTTCATTTATTCCTGCAAATAATTTTGTAATCAAATACAGTTAAAGTATTATTATTTTTTTATTCAGTGCTGAGTACACAAATCCCAATAACTTGCAAAGTGAAACAAACTGCTTGTAAGCAGTGGAAAAAGTAATAAATATTATATTATCATAAACTAAGTGACTATAAATGGAGTGACCTCTTTAGTGCAGAGTCACTCTGTTTATGAGGCAGACAACATACTTTTTCTTCACTGAAACAATGCCATGAACTATCTCAGCAACATTCTTACTGGGACAAATATAGCCATATATTTTATGGATAAAAAAATCCTTGTGTTCTTCAAAAACACTGTCTAAAGAAAATAGTCTCCTAGAAACAGAATATTCCAGAGAAACGATTTCTCACAGGCTAAAATCAAACATTAAAAGGAAACAGAAAACTTACACTGAAATATTTAAGAGATTTCATGGTTTTAATGCAAAGGACACTGTGAAACTAAAGAAATACTCTTATATGGAAAAAAATGTTAAAACACATTGAGAGGCTACATTAACATTAACAATTAGTAACACAATGTGTATGTTCTTCCCGTGGTATGGTGTGCCGTGAACAAATATTTTGTAAATTTGACCTTTAGCATTTATTTTCCATCAGCTGTGTGTTATATAAGAGAGCCATTAAATAATAAAAAGGGAAGTACTCAAAAAGGTGTTTTGATTTACCAACCTATTATAGAGTGGCTAGCAGCCACACGAGAAACAGAAAATAACAACATACGGGAAGATAACAAGCAAGATTTCTCCATCATTTACAGAGAAAAACATTAACTTCTGGTTTGTAAAACAGTAATAGTTTCATTGAAGTGTTATTCTTTACCAGGTTGTCTAAATAAACGGCATAAAGCCCTGCTTGTGCTTACTATTCAGGCATTTATTGCTCCTCACATTTTCAAGCAAAAGATTTTTGCGTTAGTTTGAGGTCTTTTTCTTTGTAGCTTTTTTTACAAACAGACCCTCAACTCCAGGACTTTTCTTATAATGAAAATTATAAATACATTTTTAACTGAAAAAAAAATCTGAATGTTGATCCTTTAGTAACTGTTCGTTGTTCTTGATATGTGCAACCGCTTTTGCTAAAGTAGCGTCATTATAAACTGCTCGTTTTCCCATTGACAGTCACTACACTGTGTAATACTGGCTGCAATATGTTTTTATAACATTTCCCTTATAGTCCTGGAAAGTCCCAAATTACAAATGGCCAACCACAAAAGGATTCAGAAAGTAAACTAAATTGCACTCTGTGTAACAGTACTTGGCTCCTTCCAGTAGTTCTGTTACCTGAAACACTTCTGTAAGCAATATATCAGAACAGAGTAAAATCCTTACATGTTATAGTATGCCCTGCAACAGCTGAGGAAATCTGTTATCAAATCACACAGTCCACTTGCTTTACAATCCAATTCCATTGCATACTAAAAAGCCACTGCAAACTCCAAATAGTTAACTCTCTGAGCATCCTCTCACAAACAGGTAAATGAAATACTTTACAAAGCTCCTATAGGTTGAGAATATTCTGTTTGAGAATGTTTGAGAGTTCTGAGAACTGTTTCAAAGAAAAACAAGCTACTGAAAGGGTTAGATATTACAAAATGCCATGACTAATAATACAGGAGCAGGATATAGCAGCTTCATAACTGTGTCCTGTAATTCAAGGGAACTAAAATTGAACAAGCAAGGAGTTACTAAATGTTTGCCAACAAATTACATATTGAAGAGTGTGTCTTTATTTTTGATTGCTTATGCCAAGGGGAACCAAGGTCTACTTTCATTTACAGCAAATGAAATAAGTTCAAGAGTCTTTACAGGAGATGCAAGACAGATTGGAAGAAAGGGAGAGACTCGCCAAGCTCATACTAAGCAACAACATACTGGTCAAGTCTGAGGGCTGCAACAAACTTGGCTTCTACAGCTCATTTCAGCAGAGCTTCTAATTGTATTAAAGGGCAGTAGCTTCAGCACTGGCTTGTGGTTGTCCTTTCTGTCATCATACTATTAAGATGGTCTACTGGCAGCTGCTGACTGAAGAAAACTAGAATCACAGAATCACCAAGGTCGGAAAAGACCTACGAGATCATCCAGTCCAACCATTCACCAATAGTTCTCACTAAACCATGTCCCTCAACACAGCATCCAAATGTTCTTTGAACACCTCCAGGATTGGTAACTCCACCACCTCCCTGGGCAGCCCATTCCACTGCCGGACCACTCTTTCAGAGTAGTAGTATTTTCTAACGTCCAGCCTGAACCTCCCCTGGCACAGCTTAAAGCCATTCCCTCTAATCCTATCACTTGTAACATGAGAGAAGAGGCTGACCCCCAACTCACTACTAGCATTCCTTGACATCATTTGGGACTGGTTGGGCTCCTCTCAAGAAGATGCACAGGAAAGTTAATTCTGTGATTTGATTTTGGTGCAGGAAGATGAAGGTGAAGATGCCTCAAACTGAGATAAACCATGTGAATGCAAGCCATGCAGCATTATACTACTTGCACTCAACATTATATATTACTGTAGCCAATAGGGAACAGTCCAGTCCTCACATGACATTGACTGTTTCTTTGTTCTGCCTCCCACAAGTCAGGATTGCCAACAATTACCCTCTACATTTACCTGAAATTCTCAGAAAATGCATTTTCCTTTAGTGAATCAGCAAGCATAACCTTTGCAATGGATCAGACTCTTTATTAAGACAAATCTATCCACTTTGTTGAGATTAAAATCAACTTTACATTGAAAAAAATATAAGAACCCCAATGTTGTGATTTATATGTCTATAAAAATCATATACTTAGGATGTATGATGTACAGTAACTCAGGTATGCATGCTCTAGCACTACATTTCATGCTGAAAGCTTGATAATGCCTCAGGCTTTTGTGCGAGATGAAACATGAAGCTGAACCTAAGTAGACTGCATATTAGTTTCTTAATTTATTTCTAAATTACATCTATCAAAGGCTTGTTTTTTTTAGTATTTCTGTCTATAAATATCTTGAAGTCTGGTAATAACAACTGCAGACACTATGGAAGTAAAATTCCCAGTTTCTGGATGAGTTAATCTATGCTGAACAAAATTCTAATTTTCTATATATAAATTTGCAAAGGAATTATTTTAACAAGTCTGTAAAAAATGCATATAGTAAATTTACATTAAAACATTATTATGTAAGAGGATACATATTCATAACCACAGCCATAAAACCAAATGTTTAAAACAATTTACGTATTCTCTATAATTTTAATTATTTTCTTATTTCCTTTCTACTCTTACAACAGATCATTAATTAATTACAAAATAAAGACCGCAGATTCCATGTGAAAGCTAGAAAGAAGTTCTTATTTCAGGGGACAGATTCATTACTGTACATTAAATGTATATGCATAAAACATACACATAGTCATTAAAACTTCCTGAAATGGAAACTACATACACACAGAAACTCTTCCTAACAAAGTCCATAAAAAAAAATCTCTCATGATTTAAGTCCATCTCAATACCTGAAAATTGGTTTGATTTTTTTTAAAAAAGTACAAACACTAATAAGAAAAAAATATTTTTAAGATCTAAAAATCACTAGTAATTTTTCTTTTAAGCAAAGAAATCTTCTGTAGGTCTGTATTAATGAATACGTTTTCTTTAAAGTTGATTTTCAAAGGAATAGTTTGACAATTTTATAGAAAAGCCTGCAGGAGTAGGTTGACAGTAATGGAGGGTCAGAACATAAGAAGAGAAAAAGCACTGAATTGCATCCTCCATTAGCTGCCATAGGACTGATTCATCACAGGATCATTAAAAACCATATTTTTACTTTATTAATGAAGAAAGTACTGTTAAAGCTTTCTTAAGCAGCTACAAATTCAAAAAGCACTTAAAAAAATTACATCATGTGCTGAAGTGCTAACATGACACTGTGCAATTCAAGGCCCAGAATTAAAAGGAGGCACTCCCAATCACCAGCTGCACTGCAAATTCCAAGAGAACTGGCAGTAGGAAACTTCCTCTCAAACTGCGTTGGCTTCTTAAAGACTGGAGTTGCAGAGAGCAGGAATGGCTGAGACAATACTATTCCAATGACACTTTATTTAAGTCCAAGGGAATTTAAGTTAGGTCTAAGTCTGTGGGAACCTACAAGTTTTATTATTAATTTACTGAATTGCAGTGGGCAAAACAATACATTTCTTTACTACTATTTTTTGTTACTAAAATCCTTAACTATTGCCTGAAGTAAATCCAGCAATATTCCTGAAGCAAAATACAAAACCTTAACTTTTCCTCACTAAAGGGTGAAAGGTTTTTTAGATAAGCTGGAAAACTTACAGAAAATTCCAATCCTCAAACAGCTCCATGGATGGCACTCCTCCTTGACATCCATTTGAAATTAAATGTTGCAGTTTACCGTCACTACAACAGGATGTTATTGAGTTCCGTATGAATTCACTGAGCTCCATATTTGCTTTAGAGTGGTAATTCCTAGGTCAAAATTTTAATCTCTTATTTTTTGATGAGAACCTCTACCCCAAAATAAAAATATAAATAAAACCAACTCAGTGTTTAGTCAAAGATAAAAATTTCAGGTTCTTCAGGACCCTGGGATCCTTAATATACACAATCAAGACCTCATCTTGGCTTTCACAAATCTAGCTCAATCTGCATTTCACAAACAGCTGGGAGTTAATTCAGTATTATCTTTGTGCTCTGAATTTCAGCACAGATCATCTGACACAGTACTTTGATGTTGCACCTACTCCTACATTTCTGATATATAGGTAGTGTATCACTCAAGAAACTTAAATTAAAAAACAATTCATTTTTCAGTGTAATTAGTGGATATTTGGTCAACGTCCCCTTAAAAATCCTTCAAGATCCTTCCAGAAAAACACTTCCACCACAGCTGTTTGAACAGGTCTGATGAACTGCATGTATGATGTATTAATTTGGAGATACGCAGTTCTAAATATGTAAATAATAAATAATAGTCATTGTTTTACCCTTATCACTTCCTAATGGAAGTGCATTCTAACCCTTTATGAAGAGCACTGATGAAGATGCTGAACAACACCAGATCCTGTACTGAACCCTAAGGAACACCACCAGCTATAGGCCTCCAATGAGACCAAATCATTGATCACAACTCTGAGCCCTGCCAGTCAGGCAGTTCTCAATCCACCTCACCTCATACGATGTCAAAAGCCTTGCTGAAGTCAAGGTACACAACATTCAGTGCCCTACACATATCTACCCAGATGGTCCTGACATTATAGAAGGCTATCAGATTGGTTAAACATGATTTGCCCTTGGTGAATTCACGCTGACTACTCATAACAAACTGTTTTTCTTCCACTTCCTTGGAGATGACATGCAGACTAAGTAGATTCAGCATCTTACCTGGGACAGAGGTAAGGCTTATTAACCTTCAGTTTCCAGAAAAGGTTCAACATTCTGAATGTTCTTGCTTTTACCTAGTAAAGCATTACAATGTGGATAGCTACAATACCAAAATAGTCCCATCCAAACATCTTAGGCAGTGAAACTGTGCTTATTTTTACAGTTAAGCATGCAAGATTCCGCCACTTCAGTGATCAGATCCAAAAGTACCTTCCTTTTTGCTCAAGTCTAAACTAAGGAACTCTTCCGTTTTAAGTATATGTTTAACATTATGAAAAAAAACGATTATCATATTGCTCCCTTCCTTTAGAAACCTATGTAGCAGCAGCTCGATTTTCTTCTCTTTCTCTCAACAACAAACATAAACAAATGTGGAGTAGTATTCATTGCAAGCAACTCCAGATCCTGTCGTGCCATGTCAGGAGGATTTTAATTAGTTCAAATACTTAAGTTAGACTTGAACAATTAGAACAGACAAGTACACACAGTCTTTCTGTCAAACTTAGGTGAGAAACATTTTATTTAACAAATGGCTAAGTTGTCTTTTGTTGCTCTCCAAGTGAAGGAGAGAAAAGTGAATTCCAAACACAACAAATCTTGTTCATACCGCAAGAAGAAGAATTTTCAATTTAGGGAGAGTAAGTTTTAGATAAAACAGTTAAACTCAAATGTATATTAAAAAAATACAAATTGCATTAAACAGCATCTGGACCTTTTATACGCTATTTTTGCTTAGACTTTTTAAACCGTTCTTTCTGCTTTACTCACAGAAAAAATTCCACTGAGCTTTGTATTACAATTATGTTAGCAGAAGCACCTCCCTCAACTCAAATAAAGAAAAGGCATGTCAAAAAATTTCCCTTACAACTCAGAGTGAACTCATTTAGGAAAGAAGGTAATGGTCACATTTACCACAGACAACTTTATACCTAATTTTTTTCCTCCTTCATAAAGAACACAACATTTCTGTAAAATGCTAAGATTAACATCCCAGGATTGTGTTCATCAGTACCACTATTATGCAAAAACTTCTTGGCATAAGCATACGGATTGCTTTCTTTACTTCTGAGATTAGTATTGCTTAATTACAGAAGACATCTCAACAGTATACTTGTGCAAATTCACCATTAAGAGATCACTGTCCTGACCTGAATGGGCATCAAACTGGCTTAGCGTATCAACTTTACACACTTCGTTACACAAAGTAACAAGCAGTAATAAACTATCAATAATGACAATCAGCTGAAGACAGCAATAATATTACAACATCAAACCCAAATTTTGTTCTCACTCAATTAGCCTTAACCTTAAATTCAGAAATGCCACAATTTTTCCTTCAAGATTCCTCTCAAAAGGCAGCATTACACAGTGATCTCAGCATGCCAATGTTCTGACAAATTGCTGCTCCCTCCATGCAATACACACAGCTGATGTCTCATGTATAGTTTATTTCAGACAACTCTGCATCTTTCAAGGATGGTCTGCACAGGACAGAATCTCCAGAAGATGCAGATTTCCTTGTTTGATCTCAGATGTAGTAATGAACCAAAATAATTCACAAATAAAGACGGTAATCAAACTTTGTCAAATCTTCTCTGCCTTTCATTTCTCTTTTTACTAACTCCAGTAAGGTTATATGATTAAAGTGAACAGAATTCCTCTCTTTCAACTGAAACAATACAGAACAAGGTCTATAATACTCTGTGGGTTGGTTATTTGAGTACTGATGACACAGTGTTAAATTAATCTAAGCATTTTAGTTTTAGGGAAAGGTAACAAGGTTATGCAGAGCACTGTCAAAATAAGGCAGAAAATCAGTCATCTGACCTTCTAGCAGATTCTTCTGTAAATAGACATGGAAACATGGGCATAAATTAAACACCATGGCCTGCCTTGTATTTGTTTCATTTCTACAACTATAGCTGTAGTATAGATGAACAGCCAAAATCCATTCCCTGCTCAGTCTAAGAATCCACCTTCTTTCTTTCAGTAGTTAATAAAATTTGTATTTATGAAGGAAGCACAAAATACAAGCTACAGGACTGCCTTGTATGTAGAGCAGCAATTCTTGGCAGCTTCTCCTCCAGCAATGAGGATAAGCACAGAAAACTGCACAACCAATGCAGGATTCTGGCAAGTTCACATTCAACTAGCTCAACAACTAGTATCTTCTGAACAGCAGTTCTATTTGCTCTCTTCTCTTAATGCAAAAATGTATGCAATTCAGGAATGATCAATAACAAAGGTAATAATCATAACATTATCAGTTATTGTTACTGGTTTCTTATTATTAAGTATGACAGAATTCAGTAAAAAAGCATGTAATAACAATCCTTGTTTATATAAGGCACATTACAGAAGCCAGAACATGCTACTGCCAGCACGTACACAACTTTTTAAAGTCCAAAATGATCACTTTATCAAACATTCTTCTAATAAATACCAACCCATTCAGCATACCAAAACATGTAATTCAACAGTAAGCCTGGCAAGATCTATTTTAATAAATGCCACTCAGTTAACAGCTTATATGTCTGTCCGCTCCCTTTTATCTTCAGAACTGATCACAATAGTGTAAATAAAACTATGAGGAAGTTAAGTTGGAATGAATGCATTCCTAAACTAACACAGTAGGAGGCAAAGAATGCTTTCTAAAAACAAAGAATGCTTTTAAATAAAATGAAGTAATAAAGCATTGGTAAGATAATATATATATATTTTATCATAAGACTCTTCACTACTACCGACAAACCAGTATGTAAAGCCCCTGCAACTGTTGCTCTGACAGCAGGGGGATGTCTCAAGCAGAGATAGAGAAACAGCCTCTGTAGAAGCCACTACTGGCTTTCTCCATTACTTTACCTCTGCCACTAGTGCTCTTCGTGGTAGGACTGCACTATCATACATTAGGACAGAGCATTTATTATTGTTACTGGGAAATGAGGCCTACTGGGACTGAAAGAAAGAAACATTAGAAAAATTACGTATGAAAGCCTTGGCTTATTAATGACTCAGGACAGTAACAGAGTTGTTTCAGAGGTTTTGATATGGCACATATAACCCTCTCATGTCATGCAACATGTGAAACTGACTGAAGAGAATTTAATTCTCAAGGTAAGCCAAAGCCAGTCCAGTGGTTGGATAGTTACAGTCAGAGGGTTGTGGTCAACAGCTCTATATTCAGATGGAGGGGACCAGTGACCCACTGTACTGGGACCAGTGCTCTTCAACATCTTCATCAGTGACCTAGATAGTGGCATTGAGTGCATCTTCAGCAGGTTTGCAGACAAAAAGCTGACTGGTGCAGTTAATAAAACAAAAGGAAGGGATGTGATCCAGAGGGACCCAGACAAACTTGAAAAGTTTGCCTCATGAACCTAATGAGAATCAGCAAGGCCTAGTACAAGGTGACTAGTGGGGGAGGGAGGACCCATAGACCCACACTCCAGGAAAGGGAAAAGGGAAAAAAAAGGGGAAAAGGGTAGAGAGATGAGCCTAAAAACAAAACAGCAGCAATGATCTGAAGAGAAACAAACTAATTTACTAAATATGATACTGGGATGTAGATAACACACTATAATACAATATAATACAATATTATTAGAATTGAAGCTAATAAAACAACTAAATGAGAGTGTCCGAAAGCCAAAGCCCTTACTGTAATGCTGAGGTGAGACAACCTAGGGAGCTCACACACTGCTCAGATCAAAAAGGGAAGGGCAAATGACCTACAAAGGGCCTTAACATCTTTTCTCTCTGAGCGGAAATGATAACAGAACAGTGAACGGTCCTCTGGGGCATATGGTTCTTCTTCTCTTCTGGGACAGGTACCTGGAACTGGAGCATTAACTCTAACTCCCAGTGCACCAATGATGTTGTGATGTAGAATACTGATAACAAAAAAACATAAAACCATGACATAAAGTCATAGTTCAAGGTACACACCTGCTCACCTGTGAGAGTTTTGCAATAAATAAGTACACACTTACCTTGTCTTGGTTTTCCTTATTTTTGTAACACAAGTTTCCAATCAAACGAATGAGATGAGCCTTAAAACCCACAGCTGGATGTGAAATTTCTTCTTGCCACTTCATAGAATGTGTTGCTGTGAAAATATTTACAGTCTGTTTTCCAGCAAGATGAGTTAGTCTCAGTGTATCTACAGAAAACAAAAACACTTGAATTATTATATACACAAAAATTAGCATTACTTTGCAGAGCTTTACTACCATTTTTAATTGTTAGGTTCAAGAAAGTCAATGAAATTTCATATTTTTAGAATTGTATCAAAATAATTTCAAAGGCTGTTGTCAAGGCTAGAAGGTATTTCTGAATCTTTTTTTTTTACATACTTACATAGTTCAGTGTTAAGTTCAAAGGCTAGTTCCGACTATCTGTGCTCTCAGGGTCACAACTTGTAGGCGATTGATACTTCTGGCATTGTAAATACAATCTGATTTTTGATTTAAAACAGAATATTTCTACAAAAACTTCTTTTAGTTAATAATTCTTACATAAATATGTTTTAATTATGGAATTATTTTTTTCTCTCTTCTGGAATGTGTTCCTAACTCTGTAATATGAGAAAGGATATCGTGAACATCTTGCACTTTACCCCATCATTATAAAACACTGTCATAATTGTGCAAACTGAGAAATAACTAATTTATGTTATAGTAAGTGCTAGGTGCTCCTGTAATCAAATACAGAAGTTTTTTTTTTTTTTTAATTAAACCTGAATCCTAGAATACCTTAAAATATTCATAATTAACACGTGTTTCATTCATTTTTAGTATTACACGTATTTTAGTATTACATATCTTTTGCCTTTAGTATTACATATCTCTCTTTAACATCCATCAAATTTTCACAGGTTACTCAGAACATGGTACCACAGATCAATTTCAGAGGATGCTACAGTTTATGAAGGTTATGTCAGTTATGTCATCCTCCTTCCTCCTCTGAGACCTCTCATAGAGGGTCTCTATGGACCATCTTGGCTTCATTTCATTTGTGGGCAACTCTCAGTTTGTTGTTATTTAGCAGAGGAAAGCTTCTTTCAAACTAAACTTCCAAGGTCCTAGAATGTGGCTAAAACTTCAACTGTACTTAGTTGAAGGAATTCAGGAAAAAGAAGGAAACAGGCTTGGAGAATTACCTTATCTGCTTTTGGAGGTACTTCTTCACACACTCAGTCCATGGAAGAACAGGGGAAGCAGTTTTTTTTGCTCAACTTTTACTGTATAAACTGCAGTGCTGAGAGTTGAATAAAAGCTCTGTTGGGTAATAGGAGCCAACAGAGCAAGCTGAGCAGCAAAAAAATTCCAGGAACAAATCAAATATTTGAAAATGTACATTAATTCAATCCCCTATTTATTTATTTTTTTTTTAAAGGTCAAAATCAAAATTGCCACCAGTTGTGAAAAACAACTTTTCATTCACTGTGCAACATGATTTGGAGCAAGCCAACAGCTAATAAACTCTGTGGCTTTCACTTACCTATGGCTGTTTGAAGCAAATCAGGCAAGGTCTGCAGATACTCCAGTTGTCCATTGTTTGATGTCATTTCACAAAGAATGTCAAGAAGCCGAATTGTAACCAGGGCTTCCTATAAATGAAAGCTACATTTCTGAAAATGTTTTATGAACGATACCATAAGAATATGAAAGTTCAACAATCTGTCAGATTGTTGTCAGATCTTAGAACCTCATTTTCTTTTTGCATTTCTTCTTTCATCTTCTTGATAGCCACTAAAAATCTGTGTAAAGAAAGGGATCTTTCTACAACAATGTATTACATTGAAATAATTTATTTTCCACAGTCCAACAGTGTTATACACGCCCTGAAAAGTCATGGGGAAAACAAAACAGAGGCATAACAGATGTTTTCAACAAAAACACAGTAGCTTCCACAAGCAGAAAAGCAGAAAATTACTAGCTGAGAAAATTATTTCTGTATAAATGTTTTCTTTGACTTTATTCAGTAGGACCGTCCCACTTTAAAGACACAAACACCGCCTGCAAGACACCAATTTGTTATCCGCAGGAATTCTGTAAAGTTCTGTGGTCAAATGAACTTTGGCTGCGAGAATTTACATTATTCTTGGGTAAATAGGACTCAGATCACAGATGCAGCATTTTGGTTAGGTATGAGACACAATCTTATTTGTGTATTATTTATTCAACTAGAAAACTATATTTTCTCACAGGCTATGTCGATGCGTGCTTGGAATGACAATCCGCTACCATAGGAGTGAATAGTAAAATTCTGAACACACATATTACTCAAGAACCATATTGTGACTGCAAGAAGGTGCCACACAAGGTGTGGTATGTAAACTGAAAGTAGCCCTAAAAAGACTCACACGCAGACCACATTAACTATTTCTGTCTTGTTTTGTTCAAGTCCGGGAAAAGAATACCTTTACATACAAACAGCATTATATTTTTGAATCCATGTAAACAATATAGGATAATTTAAATAGTCAGCAATGGTGTTTAATGTTAAGGACTAAGAATATATACATTCTTTATTTCCTCAACTACCTTTGACAACAGAAATGAGTATAGAGGCCAAACTGTATCTTGACTTTCTTCCTCACATAAGTGTACAACTCAACTTGTCCTTTCAGTAGAAAAGAAACAGTGTTTGAATAAACTGGTCATTGTACTTGAATAAAATTAGCTTACCTCAACTGTATTTCAAAGAAAGTAATGAGGTATTTGCATTTTTCACCTCATACAGCGCTGTATAAGACAGTAGCTTAACCAATATCCTCTCGTACACTTAACACTGACCTTTGCGTAACAAAAATTTATCATAGAATCACAGATTGGTTTAAGTCGGCAGGGTCCTCTGGGTGCAACTGTTCCAATCCCCTCTCCAGAAAGGATGTCCTGTGTAGGGTACTCAGGACAATGTCCGTGTAGCCTCTCATTGCAGAGGTAAACTCTGAAATCTCTCTGGGCACAAAGTTACACTTTACAACAAAACTGAGTTACCTGCTTTACAACTGTAAAGCAAAAAAGTGTCAATGGCAACCATAAACCACTCCAGGAAGATACAGCAGCCTTTGCTGCCTACTTATACCCCACTTTTTGCCCACTTAAGTGGTAAAGCTCTGTAATATCTAACACTGGGAAAAGCCAAAACTTACTTATTTCTCATTCTTATGCTTTTTCACTTTTCATTACCATGACCCTATTCCTCTCCTTTAAAAAAAAAAAAAAAAAAAAAAAAAAGAGAGAATAAAAGAAAGGAAATAGAAAATTAAACACTTGTTTACTTTTTGTTTGTTTACTGCCCTCTCCATTCTTCACTTTCTCTTCCTTCCTCTTATACCATCATCTGGCTCAGGTCAACCACTGTTCCACTTGGATTTGAAAAGAGGAACAGACTGCTTAGAAAGCACAAATGAAGCCACAATTTCTTATCTACTTATGAAGCTTGAATATACAGATGTTTTTGCACATATGCACGTTCAGATTTTTTCAAACCCTTTCTTTTTTTTTCTCCTCTTCAGGTTTCCCTATGGCTGCACAAAAGAAAGGCAAGAAGGTAGGATATTTCCTTAACAACTCAGAGATAAGAAGCTATTCAGACTGCAAAATATTTTGAAAACTAACAGCCATCATAATTTGGGTATAACCTGAGAAGTAAGCAAGGAAATTACTGAAAAGTTTTTTTGAACATGTTTTCACAGAGACCCAGAAAAGATGTTCTTTATAAAGAAATGAAATAACCCAAAATTTAGGGAAGTATTTTATTTTACAAGTATATCTGAAAATTAGTGAAAACAAATCGATGCTGAAGTCAGACTTGTAATGGAAAAGCTATTTTAAACGTTGGTTTAAATACTGCAGAAGGACAGAATAAACTTTTCATTGATTTGAGACAGAAGGTACAAAACCAAATGCTCCTCATGGAAAAAAGCAGCATTTACATATAACAAATTAAGCAGTAAACCTGACCCCTGAGACATCACTCTGGGAGTTGGGCCAGGTCAAAGACTATTCCCAGAAGGCAGTTTTCAAATGCAGTCTCCTAGTTGTGGAGGTCATGTCAGCTTCCTAAGTGCAGGAATCACCTGACAAAGGCACTTAGACTCAGGGCCAAATAGAAGTCCAGGCAGTGTTTAGTTTAATATCACAGATGATGAATAAAGCACCTTAAATGAAAGACACTGTACACAATTGCTCTTTTTTTCCCCTCCAGTTAAGTACAACTTTTAGGCAAAACCTAAAATATTTACCCAATCAAAGAGAAACCAGTACAGTTTTTCATCATTTCTAACAAGAAAGAGTTGAATGAATCTACCTGGTTTTTTTTTGTCTTTACCTATGGCAAGCACATATCATGAATAAATGCATACAATCAATACGCAAACACTTAAAACAAAAATGTCATTTATCTCACTATATTAAGCTATATTAGTATTCTCAATACTGCTGCCCCAAAAGATTCAAGCTGGATGGAAGCCTCCTCCTGCTAGGCACAAACAAATGCTTTTTTTCCAAGAACTGAAACCACTCAATACTTGGAAAGGAACCATACAGGATTTAAAAGAGAAAAAAGAATAAAAAAAGATGGAACTGTCTCAGTGTATTTCCTCTTACTGTCAAGCTGATACCTTTTCCAGAAGTAGTCAATTAAGTTTGGAAATGAAACTTCGACTGTGCAGTCAGTAGTGTTTCAGGAGAAGCATGAGAAGTGAAAATCCCTCCTTTGAAAATAAGGAAAGGATTGCAGTGGGTTTTTTTCCTATGCACCCGGCTATCACCTCCACCTGAGATGATTTTAGGTGTATATTCATAAAACTTCTCAATATACACGTAAAACACTGTAAAAATTTAAACTAGAAAAAAAAATTGTAAGAAAGTGCAACACATCATGTAAAATCAAATAAAAATCACTACTTTCCACTTATATTACATCTATGACCGATGTTCAGAAGTGTTTCTACAAAATAAACTATTACAGCTTAATTTTGTTTAACCATAAGATACTTCCAAGTACTACAGTGGTCCTCTGTCAATACAGAAACTATCTGTGACTTCTTTTGAAATATAGCTTTTAATTATCAACTAAATCTGTTAATTACACTTCTGAAACTGAGTGTAATTAATCAGTATTTGACTAAGGTGTATTTCTCTTCTCAAGCTTTAAGTATCCTGTCTCATTGCCTCAAAAGAATAAATAATCTTCAGCTGAGCTGAAAAATTAAAAACTCAATGAAAGACATCAGGAATTGAGACCAATATTACTGTCACTACCTACTTAGAATACAATCACCAATATCACAACACAAAAAAGCTCACTGCAAGATATGGTGTTAATTGTTCTGCAATCCCAAATGCATTGGTTAGGTCTTTGAGAAGCTTGCTGAAAGTAAAATTAAAAACTGGACTGAATAATTTGAAAAGAGCTCTACCCTTAGATAGTCTGAATCTCTGTAGTGTACAATATGGTGTGCCAGCAACTCCTGGATACTTCAGCAGAAGGAAATAAAATAAGACCATCCCAAACTCAGCTCTGTATCTGAGGCTCCCAAAGTGCAGCCCACAAGCCACTTGTGACCCATAAAATCTTTCCTATTTAGCTTGCAAAGGGAATTTACTGTGACCATCCTCAACAAAAACACTTCATTAAGTCTGAAGCAATAACAAATTTCTTCCAACTGGACTGCAGTTGAGGCAAGTGTCTGAGGGCTCAGGAGACAGGAGCTATTTGCCACTAAGAATCCAGTAAGCACCGCAACTTCAAACTGAGGACCCAAGCTAACCCCAGGAGTGCCACCTTGTGAGAAGCAGGAAAGTCCACCAAATTGTCCCAGATCACATAGAAAAAGGAAGTCAGCAATTAAAGCCCTCCCTTCCATGGCGGGTCACGAAACATTTCAGACAGCAGCCTTGCACTGAGCTGATCACACATGCATTCCACAAAGAGAAATTACGTTCCATGTCCTGAACAGTCAGGGAACATAGGCCCAACAAGCAGCTAAATGCACTTCCAAAAATTAGTGCTGGGGAGTTTACTGGTATATTAAATATTAATTTAAATGACCATCAGTTATTGTACAAAACAAAATAGTCAGCCCTAACTGTGAACTCTATTACTGCTTTCCCCCTGCAAAGGAAGCTTGGGAATGCAGTCAAGTAGTAATTTGCTACTTCACATTCTAATACTGTAACATGTTTGTTATAATTAGTCATACCTCATCTTCTGCATCTGCTGCAGAAGTTAGCTTGAGCACGGCTTCACATTTTTCTTTGAAACAGCCTGAAAGGAACTCAGCATGTCTCATGAACACATTCATTTCTTCACTGGTAACTGAGTTCTTCTCACTCACTTTTGCCATCATCAGCTCTAAAAAAGTAACCCTAGAATCAGAAGACACCTTGTTAATTATATTCACTAAGTGTTATAGAATTATAAGTCAAATAATAGTTGTTTAACTATTGACAATGAGCATGCTACTAACAGTGGATTTTTAAAAAACAAAGAAGACTGGCAATCACTGCCTATTCACTGGTTTATTTCTGCACACCATTAATTTAATTCATTCTCTGATGTGTGCAATCTGGCCAGATGTTCAATAGTTTTGTCAGGTCTATTTCAATTTCTTATGTTCTAACATAACATTACTATGCATACTACATATGTCTAAAATTTCCATTAAAAAAAACGTGCATAAACTGGTGTTAAGTAAAGCAAACCAAACAGTCTATTTGACAGCTTCCACATGGCCCTTGCTTTGCACAGTCCTTCACTAATCTTCCTCCCCCTAAACCAGTTCAGAGAAGAAAAAGAGGAAATAAAACTTGTTATGTAGGTTGCTCCAGAAGTAATACCTTCTATTTATTTTCATGGAAAGTACAACTGATATAAAGAGAACAATTCTATTTGTTAGAGCAAATTTTCATCTAAAAAACACTTGTTTTTAACATAGTCACAGTCATTAGCTATGCATTTTTACCACCCACGAATAATAAATCTGCATGCTGCACTTGTAAAAAAAAAAAAAAAAAGTCTGCACCAGCAGAGGTGATCCAACGCTTCACAGCTGCTGTGATGGCACTGTTGTTAGGAAATATAGTCCACGCAGTCCATTCCATTTTTCATCAGCTTGAACAGATGGAAAACAGACTATACAGTGGGTGTGAAAGGAGAGTTCAGGCAAGATCGGCAGTGTGCTCCAAGGTCTTCAAAATGGTATCAGGCCTGATGTTTTCATATCCATTCAAGAAAGATTTTCTACTTTTCTGACCGGACTCAGGAAGTTCAAGCCTTCAGCGTAGGCAGCGATAATGGCTGATAACCTGAACTTATCCTTTGCTGGGGAATTCTCATGTCGCTACTCTGCAGACTGTCATTTTGACTCCAGCCAGTAGTGGTGACGCCATGTCTCATCACCAATGAGGATGCAATCCAAGATATTGTCACTTTAAGACTCATACCACCTCAACAGGTCCTGAAAACCTTTCAGATGGTGTTCTTTCTGTCCCAGCAATTGTGGGGCCCACCTTGCATAAATTTCGCAATATTCCAACATTGCCATCATTGTTTCCAACACACTAAAGCCGATATTCAGCTTCATACACGCTTCTATGTGATCAACTGATAGAGATGCTCTTCATTTTGTGGTGTGACAGTTGTGCTTGGCCGTCTGGAACATGGCTTGTACTTCACATGCTGTCATCACTGCTGGAACACTACAGCAACCACGTCACTGAGCTAACATCCACAACTTGGTCTCCCTAAACATTCAGCAAATGTTGATGAATGTCACTGGATGCAATTTTTTCCACATGAAGGAACTCACTGACACACTTCTGCTTCATATGCACTTTAATTTCATCAGACTGCATCTCTGCTGTCATCTGTCACATGGCAGCAAAATTTAATGACATGTTGCTGAGAAGGTTCAACCTCTACTGCCATACTACCAACATTCACCTCTCACCTCGTATGCAGAAAAAATAAAATAGGAGAACTTTTGGAACAGACCTTGCATGTACTCTGGGCTCTTTTATAGTTAATTAATCATATATCCAATGCAAGTAATTCAGCATATGAAAAATGGATACATAACATAGCTGCTCTACAAAATGTACTCAGGAGAAGATAACTTTAACGTGGCAGTGGCTCTACCACAGCTTTGCTGTAGAACTCCTGCACTGAAGAGAGAGTATGGGCTAGTGGAGTTAACTGTAATTTTCCCAATCTGAAAGAACTCTATTTATTGAACAAATTCAACAGTAGGCTATTTTGCTAAAATATTTGCAATTCAAATGGAAAGGCTGATATTTACATATGTGGAGCAAGTCAGATGCTTCTTCTTCTCTTTCTTTTTCTTTCTTCTTTTCTTTAAATTCACCAAGCAAATTGTCAGAAGAGGAAGAAAAATGTCATCTTCTGTGGGAACAGCATGGTCACTGCTTTATTAACCTCACCCCTATTAATCAAGTAACAGTTACTCAGTTCTTGCTAAACTTATCCCTAAATGTCATTAATATAGCTGCATTAAACAATTATCTGAATGAACAGAAAATGCTTTTTCAATACGGTAGCACAGAAATATACTCAACACATTTGCAAAAGGGTGGACTTAAGTAAGAAATCTGTCAAACACTGGTAAACTCTCACAGGCTTCACTTACAAACGTGATCGAACAACAACACAGAACAGTCTTTATATTTCTTCTACAGGTTAAAAACTGGGTAACACAAGCTTTCCTGTCTACAAACTACCTTCAACCAACAACCTTAGGCCTTTGTATTTGGTAATCTAGACTAAAATCGGGTTAACTACATCAACATTCCACTCATCCCCAAGACAGGGCTAGATTTTACTTGTCTCTTTTTACCACGTTTAGAGCATTTCAAGTATATGTTGAGCTATGACAAAAGGTTCCACACAGCATTTATGATTACTGGAATTATTACAATAAAATATCTCCTGTATAACAGGATACCAGTCAGCTAATGTTGCACCAATAAACCAAATAACCATGTTTAAAACAGACAAGCAATTCTTTAGTAAAGAAGTTAGAGGGTCACCTTATATTTGCATAAAGTGTATTAGTGATACAAAATTACTACCACTAAGAAAATA
This sequence comes from Coturnix japonica, assembly GCF_054131305.1. Lineage (NCBI taxonomy): Eukaryota > Metazoa > Chordata > Aves > Galliformes > Phasianidae > Coturnix > Coturnix japonica. The sequence goes on from NC_140663.1 coordinate 68,466,450, forward strand.
TTTTGCATTACTCTTCTTGGAATACAGTCAGCTACCCTGTGAGGCAGCCATAATCCTTCTGGAGAAAAATAGTAGTTATATTTAAAAGAAATTACATGCACGCAGTATATGAAGTTTTTTTCTGTTCTCTTCGGGTATTTATATGTCAAAATTGTTATTATTGAGTTGACTTTCAGGCAGTCATTCAGAACATGCCCATCTTTCCTCAGAATTTCAAGCAAGTCTGGCATTCAGCAAAAAATTTACTGAGACCAACACTTTTTGTTCTGATGCAAGTTCCCTCACATTCCTTTCTTCTATTGTGACTCTCAAGTTTTTCTTCCAAGACTCCCTAGAATTCTTCCAAGTCATTTTTCCCAAATAATATAATTTGCCTATTTCTTTTATCTGATCTCAGAGCTGTTTAGTCATTCAGATGACAGCTAAATGCAAACAATGAACAGCAAAGTGCCACAAAACATGACAAGTGCTACTACCAGTTTTAGCATGTCTCACCATGAATTTTCATGACATTCAATATCTGAATACAGATTTATGGTGTCTATTACATTTATTTGGAAATGATCATGCCAGTAAGTGTTATCTTCCTTTTTTTTTTTTATTTTTTTGGCACAACTTATGAAGATCCTAGTTTTTTTTTCCCCCCATAACCGAATTTATTCCTCCAGAACCCATTTGATCCTAAATCTAATCTAATTAGCAAGAACTTAAAATAATTACTATCAAGAATTTGCAATTGCTAATAAATATGCTGTGTCTCTCAGAATCTGCAAACAAATTACAACCCTAATGTACAATTTATAACTGGAAAACCATTATTACAAAGCACAGTGTGGTCCTGCTAAGTTAACTAAAAACAGTAATATAAAATTTCATTAATTTTATTATCATTCAACAATTTTTTTACAGGAAACTTGAATCATTCATAGCTTCTAAAATGCCAATTGTAACATTCTTTCTATGACACTGGGATATCCCTACCCTGAAGCACTCCACTAAGAACAGTGGTCCTGTAAGACAAATGAACCCCTTCTCAAAATACCCCAATTCACAGAACAGCATGGACTGAAAAGGATCTCAAAGACCATCTAGTTTCAACCCTCCTGCTATGTGCAGGGTTGCCAACCACTAGACCAGGCTGCCCAGAGCCACATCCAGCCTGGCCTTGAATGCCTCCTCCAGGGATTGGGCATCCACAGCCTCCTTGGGCAACCTGTTCCAGTGCATCACCGCCCTCTCTGTGAAAAACGTCCTCCTTATTTCTAACCTAAACCTCCCCTGTCTCAGTTTAAAACCATTCCCCCTGTCCTATCACTATCCACCCTTGTAAACAGACGTTCCCCCTCCTGTTTATACACTCCAAGTATTGGAAGGCCGCAACGAGGTCTCCCTGGAGCCTTCTCTCCTCCAAGCTAAACAAGCCCAGTTCCTTCAACTTTTCCTCACAGGAGAGGTTCTCCAGCCCTCTGATTATCTTGGTGGCCCTCCTCTGGACCCGCTCCAGGAGTTCCACATCTTTGTAGTGCTGGGGGCACCCGGCCTAGACACAGTACTCCAGATGGGGACTCGCAGGAGCTGAGTAGTGGGGAACAATCACTCTCCTCCCCCTGCTGGCCATTCCTTTTTTAATGCAGCCCAGAACACAGTTGCCCTTCCAGGCTGCAAACACACACTGCTGGCTCACGTCCAGCTTCTTTTTCACCAGGACACCCCCAAAGTCCTTCTCCACAGGGTTGCTTTCAAGGGGTTCTTTGACCAGTCTGTATAAATACCTGGGATTGCCCCAGCCCAAGTGCAACACTCTGCACTTGGGCTTGTTGTACCCCATCAGGTTCAGATGGGCCCACTTCTTCAGCCTGTCCAGGTCCCTCTGGATGGCTTCCCTTCTTTCCAGTTTATCGACTGCACCGCTCAGCTTTGTGTCATCTGCAAACTTCCTGAGGGTGCATTACATGCCATCATCTATGTCATTGATGAAGATGTTTTTTTTTATCAGAAACTCTTTTGATCTGAAAAAGTACTCCTAAGCGCCTTATGTAAATGTACTGACTTCTAACTGGTAAGCAGGGTGATCTATAATCCCACAATTAACTTCAGTTATTTTGTGTCTGTAAATCTGTAAACATAACCACGAATGAGAAACTGACACAAGATGGTCATCAACAGTCCTGCAGCAAGAAGAGGTGCCAGTTACATTACTCGAGTACTGATTTCAGTGCTGTTAATTTGTTCAATTGATTCATCATCCACTGAGAACAGTAATCCAATCTAAATCTACAAATAGTTCAGATTTGTAAAAACATCTTAAGCATTTGTTTTGTAGTGTTGTTGCTGTTTATTAATGCAAGAAACCTTCTTAAAAATGACAATAGATGTATGCATTTTGAAAGTTTTACAACATAATTAAGACTTTCAAGGCATTAACTTGAATTGTCCATACTCATGCCTAACTTGAGTAAGCTTTTTCTAAATACTTCTGCACATGTGCATGTGTCAAATCTGGCAAAGAATTCAAGTATCTGTACAATTTTTTGGCTTAAATACCATAGCCGTATGCTTCTGCAGTAATCACTTGTAAAGAAAGAGAAGGCACTGTCACATCATCATACACTTTTCAGAGCAAGAATATCATTAAAAGAGCTGATCATGTTTTCACAGTACGTATTCCATGCCATTGGCAAACTAAGGCATGCAACATCAAATTTCTAAAATTTCCTTGGAAATGAAAAATTGTTCTGAAGTCAGGAATTTGTCTTTTACTAGGAAATTCAGATTCCAGAACCACTTCTACAAGAAGAGCTGCTTATGGCACTCATCATGGCCACAATTATCACAAATATACTAGATTTCAATTACAGGAAATGCTTTGAATAGTGCAAATACTGCAAATATTGCGGTTATACAACTGCATGTACTTGGTTATCTAAAGCAACTGCCAACTTTAAGAGTCACTACTAACGTATGTACTCACAGATTTTCTCAACATAGTTAATTCCTTTTGGTAAATATATTTAAAGTAAGCGTATTTAAAGTGCACGATGGAAAACACTGTAACTGAGAGGTACCATTTATTCATGAGCTCAAGCAGCTTTCTCCAGACACCTCAATACCGCATCTGTCCTTTCTCCGTTTATTTGGCTCAGTCAGCCTTATTGGACACCAATGTGGCACTCTTGCGGTGAAGGCTCCTTGTCTCGTTTCGAAACAATGAATTCCCTATGCTTCGGTTTATACAGGCACTTTTTTTTTTTTGACTAGTTAATGATAGACATAATGTGTTTATCTGAACTGGATTTGTCTTCTCACATATCTCAAAAGAATGCATTTTTAAATATGCTAGAATGTTGCAGAGTAAGATGCCACCGCTGCAATGTTGGTTTTTTTTTTTTTTTAACTGAGATACGAAAGGACTGTTTCTATAACATGCATTTCCACATGTTTAACAGTAAAGATCAAGCGGCACCAAATTCACAACTGAACTGTGATTTTCTTTTTGAAGAACATGAGAGTTTACATGATTTGTAGAACTCTTGGAACTGATAATAAATTCAGTGAAAATCCATAAAACTACATAAACATACTTCTTGTCAGTGTTGCTGATCACCATCTCTGTACAGTGTGTGAAACAAACTCAGCAGAGACCTCTCTACAAACTGATTATAGCACTGAATCACAGAATCACCAAGGTTGGAAAAGACCTACGAGATTATCCAGTCCAACCATCCACTGCTCACCAATAGTTCTCACTAAACCATGTCTCACTAAACCATTTCAACACAACATCCAAACATTCCTTGAACACCTCCATGGTTGATGACTCCACCACCTCCCAGGGCAGCCCATTCCACTGCCTGACCACTCTTTCAGAAAAGTGAGTGCACCGTCAGAAAGTTTGCAGATGACACAAAGCTGAGTGTTGCCGTTGATATACTGGAGGGAAGGGAAGCTATCCAGAGGGACCTAGACAGGCTGGAGAAGTGGGCATGCATGAACCTAATAAGGATCAACAAGCCAAAGTGCAAGGTGCTGCACTTGGGCCTGGGCAATCCAGGTGTTTATACAGACTGGTCAAAGAACCCCTTGAGCACACACTTCATTTTTTGTTTCCAACTGGAAAGAAAGGAGAAAGACTATATCTCCTTCATTATTTACCTCAGTTTATAACATTTCGTTTCTTTCATTGCTCAAACATCTGTCCGAATGATCATTTGTAATAACACTTTGGCTCAGATCAAAATTACATAGAAAAACATAAGTCACATTTATTTTTTTTTTAATACATTGTCTTTTAACTGCAACTTCCCTAGGTAAAAGGGGAAGAAAGTACCTATTTTGAATACATAAACATAGGATCACATAATGTGAGAATATTTTTATAATACTATTATTTTCAGTACTGGAAATACTAAAATGATTAAGTAATCACAAGCGTCGGCACATCTACTTCTGTTTGTTTTTTTTTATTTTCCACTAACCAGTATTAGGTATACTTCCAAGTCCAGTAAAGGCTTCCTTTTCATTTCTTACTATTACAATGGGTGCATGAACAGATGAACACGTTTGACATATAGCTATAAAACGCTGCAGGGTGTGGTGCTTTTATGAAATCAGGGCACAGGCATGAAGTCTTCTGTTGTGTTTTTTTTTGTTGTTTTTTTTTTCTGAAGTATTTCTTTACCAAGTAATGGCGCCAACCTGGATTCTGCAACCCTACATAAATCACTGCCAGTTGTGGCTAAACTGTAATGTTAACCAACCAATTTAAAACCATTACTGACATAGAAACATGTATTTAGAGATTTTGTGCCAACTACGAAACCACACAGTTTTTCAATCATGTGAACAGGATACTCTATATGGAATGCTAAATACTAAAAGCCACATTGGTTTTGGGGTTACCTTTCTTGATTGCTCAGTTTGGCATACAGGGCTTTTACCAACTCTGGACACTGCAGCAAATAGTCTGTAACAATTAAGAACCTAAAAAAAAAAAAAAAAGAAAAATATTTATTATTCGTTCTACAAAGAAAACAGCTTCTACATTATTCCAAATGGTGATATTTAATTTTACTCGTAAAGAACCATTTGACATACTTCTAATATTATTTCTCTAATTGTATATTGTTCTCCCTACATTTTCCCATTTCCAAACAAGCTTGGAGGAAAGCTAGTTAAAATCTTTCACCAGATATAAAAGGAATGCCACAATTTCAATAATAAATGACTAATCCAATTTTTACATACCTCAGCAAAAAGCCAAAGCTTAGGCTTGAATGCTATTATGGTATTCATCACAACACTGATTTTAAGCCCATCAGTCATGAAGAGCATCCAGATAAATTCTCAATAAAATAATAAAATCTAACAAAGCAACAGAAACTGCACTGTCAGATGCACAGCAGCAAAATACTTTTCTTAGCTTGCCAAAGAAACACTGCCCTTCTTTAACACAAACTGAAGCCAATATCCAAATTCAACTCCTTGCTCTGTAAGGGGATGGAATACGGTCTGTCCTTGTGCAAGTATTTACACTGATCACTTTCTGAAGTATCATTCACAACATTAGACACTAGGCCTGTAATTTCAACCTAGTCTTGAACATTCAGCATCATTAAAAAATAATAATTAAAAAATCTTCAAGTTATGAACCTAGAAGTAGTAACAGTGTTCTATATTCTCTACAGGTATACAAATACTAAACAATGAACTTTTCAATCTGTGTTTATCCCTATAAAATATAAATTAATTACCAAACAAATCTCAGAACATCCTCTGCCCATGAAGCTACCGTGAAGAATAGGTAGAGCATGATGAAAACCAAGCATTTCAAATACTCCATCCACCTCCTGCTAACATTCCACTCCACAAGTAGCTTTTTGCTTATCAATTATCCATGACATCGCCAACAGAAAGATTACATAGAAAGCCTACAGATTTAACAAACTATTTTTAGAACAAATAAATATCAATAACAACTTGGGGAACAAGTGAACAAGAAGTTGAGAAGACTAATAGCTATTTCTGTTTCCAGTGCTAAATATAGACTCAGCCAGCACCTGGTTCATTTATTTTAAAATGGAAATTTTAGAATGATATTTGTATATACACATATATAGACATAGGGAAGCACCAACCAAAAACTGGCACTTTGAGCAGTATAACATCAATCTAAGAGTTTCTCAACACAAATCTGAACGTACAGAATTCCCCACAATTATGTATGTTGTTCCAGAAGTAATACCACCTATTTTTTCCCAAGGAAGCTACAACAGAGACAAAGAGCACAGTAACACTATTTTATAAGGCAAATCCTGAGCTACAAAACATGATTTTCCAATATTGTCTCCACCTGCAGTTTTTGCCAGCAATGCAGAACAGCCTGCATACTGGGAGAGGAGACCAACCATCACTTTCACCACTGCTGGAATGCACAAGCCATCAGCTTACTGTGCTAGCATCCACAATTTGGTCTCCCTAAACATTCAGCAAGTGTTGATGAATGTCACTGGATGCATTTTTTTCCTGCATCAATGAATTCACTGACACACCTTAGCTTCATACGCACTTCCATTTCAGCTGTCATCTTGTCAGACTGCCCCTCTGCTGTCATTTGTCACATTGCAACAAAATTTTATGAAATGCTGGTGGGAAGGTTCAACTTTACTGCTGTCCTACCAACGCCTGACTCAGATATCACTGGCCAACATAATAAAATGGGTAGTATTATTTTTGGTGCAGCCCTTGTGTATTCCAACACGAAGTAGCACAGACTCAGATGTAACACCCCAATTACACCAAACCATTGACATGGCAGTCAAGAAGAACATTTCCACAGTACTTGAACGAACAAGAACTGTCCACAGTTAAACCTTCAGGATGATAACTGACTGCATTTCTTAAGAATCTGAGTAGAAGCAAAGGTTTCCATCTGCAGCCATAAAGGGACAAGCAAACAAACCCCAAACCAATAACTACAGCTGTGAAAAACACAGTACTGTGTAGCTTCTTAATGAAAGAATTTCAGTTGACAATGAAGCATGTTAATACTGCCTTTAAAGAGCAATGTGAAGCTTGATTTTTCAATTTGGCAACTGGAACTATAAATTTATGTTCTAATTTTCACGATCAATATCGCTTTAGGGAAATCTTATTGGGTACTTGTAGTTACAAAACTCAATTATCACAAAAAAAATATAATGCTAATAATAGTGGATTGGCGATTGCTACTATTAAATGGAAGATCCGTATTTAAGTCATTATTTGGTCTACACTCTTGTATTTATTCACATTCATCTTTCACTAGAATTAGAACTGGACTAGAATTGCACAGCCAGACAAGTCTGCAGTGTTTTAGAAGAAAGTTTTTGTTTATAAAGATGCAAATACTCTATGTGCTTCTTCATCTTTTAACTTCAAGACAACATGTAAAGCCTCAGAAATTCCTTCCATATTTGATTTTCTCTTTCACCCTATCCACTTCCTACATAACTACATGAAAGAATACAGTGCTAACACATTTTACAAGAGCATTACCAAGAGATGTCAACAAAAAAATCAGTAGTGGAACAAAGCACTTATCTCTAGGCAAGAATTTCTCTAGAAAATCTGGTGGTAGCTAAACAAGGGTGCAAGAAATTAAAGTTGCCATTTTCAGCCTTCAGCTCTCCTGTTTTTCATTTAGGTAAGGAAGGAGAAGAAGAATGAAAGTAAGACAATCCAGAACCTTGAAATAAGAAAGATATTTCATTTCAGGTAATTGACTTAACATGGAATTTCAGGTGCCCAAAAAAAAGGCTTCGATAGTAGATTTAAATCTCTTTGGAGGTCAACAGAAAAACCACTGGGATAAACTCAGGACCACTGTTATTTAGTGAAGGAACTGGTCAAAATTTAAGTTGTTATGCAAATCAACAAAGTAACAAATGAACAGAGTTAAATATACTAGTGTTCTTGAATTTTAAAAATTGCTTGGCTAAAATCTTAAAAATCTTAAAAAAAATAAATAAAATCAGGCACTTACATAGTAGGTTACTACAGGAGTGGATGCTCAAAGATTTAAAAATAGTGAAGGGTTTCACTGTTACAAATGGAACTTGAGCATCAGACAAGACAAAATAGTGTAAGCTACAGTTGCACTCAGTTTATCTCAAATGACGGCTAAGCCTTCTCCTGTCAAAGCTGGGTATAAGCAATCAACTTGATCATAAAATGCAGTACTATATATTAAGTTGGTTTCATTACATTAGCAATTCTAGAGAACAGCATCCTTTGTCTCAGAAGATAAGGGAAAAATAAATGTTTTAGCAGAAAGAAGAAAAACACATGAGAATTCTCTGTTTGATCAGCAAACTTCTCATCTAAGAACTTCTCATCTCAAACTTCTCATCAACTAAGAGCATATTTCACCATCTCAAACATAAATAACCAAAAATTTGAAGAAAAGAGAAGAAAATTTATGCAGCCAATCTTTTAAAGCTGTCTCACATGCCTTTATAGGTGTGAAAACAAATAACAGCAAAAAGCAATGTGCTTGGGACCAGGACATGCTTGAGAAGCAGAAGTATTTTCTGGCCTTTCACAACATGAGCATTCTACTTAAACAACTAAAAGAAGACAAACAAACAAACAAACAAAAAGTAATGAAAATTGGAGCGTATGCAAATCACTCTACTCAAACAGCAGCATTACAGCACTTCTTGCTCAAAAGGACAGTAAGGAAAAACATTTATATATTTAAAGCTCACTCCCAAGTATAAAACAATACATATTCTCCTGAACAGAAGAAAACACAACAGTGAACATCCTTCCATCTTCAAAAGTTATTACTTACAATGAATGAATTCTCCTTGCACAGGCCATGATATAGTCCACTAAGTCAACTCTCAGTTCTACAAGACCATCTTCAAATTATCTATAATATTTCTTAGATTTAGAATATACTCCTGTCCAATTTGATAGCTACATCTAAAAGACATTGAAATGAGATTCATTTTTACTTCTGAGAAAACTTGGAATCACTTTTAATTTAATTTTATTTTCTTTCCTGAAGTGCTACCAAGCAAAAAATTACTTTCTACTCCTTTGTCTCCATGAAACACATAGGAAGAAAGAGGTGACAAGGCAAATAAACATGAGAATCCAAGCTTTGAGAGATGGGGAAATCTGTGCCAATATGCTGCTTCTGCAAATAAGTAGTAGAAGCTACTCAGATCTCTACAATTAAGGAAACTTTTCCAATTGTCAGTACTATTTAAAACCACAGTTGAACTTGGAACTTGCAAAATAACTCGAACTTTCCTGGAATTAAAAATAAGAATTACCTTCTGAAGAGTAGAAGGGGGCAGGGGAAAGCCTAAACTGTCAGAGAGGAGAGACAGATTTGCCAGCCCCAGAAGAAAAAAAAAAAAGTAACATTTTTTGGTTTCTACACCACATGCATACCAATTAAGCAACAAGCACTCTACTGAGGAGTTCCATCTTTGCCTTTAAATCTGTGCCCATGGGCAAGACTCCTTGCCACAGGAGCAACTAGTTTCTGTCCACACTTCTTTTCATAAGCCAGGACAAAATAACCAAAGGCAAAAAAAGGGGAGGGGTAGCCCCATATCCTAATCTTTATAGTCATCGTTGAGCTGTGGTTTCAAAAAGAAAAAGTAGATGTTCAGAAAATCTTATTTCTGATGCCAAAAAGCTGACCATACTCTTAATATCATTTTGCTGAAAGCCAAAAGGCATATTATGCCTTTTATTTAAAATGGAGGATTTCTGTTCCTCGCTTTTCAGGAATCAGAAATGCAACCTGTTTTCACATAGCAACAACGCTGCCTGTTGCACACACTTGGAAAAAGTGATGACAAAGCTATACTCTCATCTCTAATGGAACCACCAAACTATTTCTAAAATAAACAGCTTTTAGACTACACATTGGTCTCGCTTAGGATAAATTATAACGTAGTTTTGTACTACTTTTGCCTAATTATTTTACAAAACACATATGTTTGCAGGTTCAATATTCTAAAATAGATTTCATGTGGCATTCGATGCTGGTTTCTCTTCTAAATACAGCAGCTTCTAAACCGTGCAACACACTTCACTGCTGCTGATTAATATAAACCCAAAAGGGAGTGGATGTGGATGTGCGGGGGAACACAGAGGAATAACTTTTTAAAGGCTCCACAATTTTCCAGAGCCCAAACACATAGGCTTCTGCATGTTTACATTTTGTTTACAACAAAAACGTTTTTGTAGAAAAACAAATGTCAGTGCTTGGCAAGGTTTTTCATCATACTGCACACGTAACACTGGATATTGCTTGTGCTTTCTTCTTCCTTTGGAACTGCTGCAGAGGAGCTTGTTACGGAGGATTCTTTAGATTTTGGTAGTAATCACAAGGGAATAGTGAGTGGGAAACATGTTTCAGTTACTGAACAGGGTGCTCCAGCTTTGTTTCCTAAGGGAAGGATCTGCCCAATTCCCAGATAGTACCCTTAGGCCGGCAACAGTTGCCAAAAGAAAGCAGCATTGTAAAAGGAACATTACCTTATGGACTAAGTATATTCACTTACATGCTTAAGATATGGTCAAAACAAAGTACCAACTTTTCAGAAGTGCATTAGCACACCAGTATGTAGGTACACTGGAAAGAAGAGGATACACAGAAAATAAAGGACTGTCTCCACAGGGGCTTGCAGACCATGCTCATTCCTTTGAATGGAAATGAATGGTGGATTACAGCTTGGAAGAAGTACAACCTAAATATGAACAATACAGAAAAACCGATCACAGTTTAACAGACAAATCTGTTGTGAGAGATAAAAGAGAAAGAATACTAAATGGAAAAACAAAAAACAAACAAAAAAAAACCTCATAAGAAGCTGTAAACAGGAAAAAAATAAATAAATAAGGAGGTTTAAAACCTTTCCACTTGCAAGAGGGAATGCTGATTCCACAACTGTGACCATGAACAGAGTAAAGTGAAAGTAAGTGATCACAACCAACACCTCTAAGGGGAGCCTACATTAAAAGACAAGTTCTCAGGACTGAAGGCAGGACAGGAACAGTAACTCACACACCAAACTGTAGCAGCTTAAAATATTTTCCACTAAAGTCAGTAGGTATGTGTTCTTAGGCTAGCAGCCTAGGCATTAAATGCACGTTACAAAGGTCCCTGCATTTTCCAGAGAACAACTACACTGCAAAAAACTGTTGAGTAGATAGGATCATTTAATTACTGTGGCATAAATCAAACCAAAGAAAATAAACTTACTAACTTGTTTCTGCAGAGCCGGTCTTTGCAAAGGCTTTTAAATCACATTCTTTAACATCACTCCCCTCCAAACATTCTGAATGCAGTAAGCTCTGGGCATTCTTTACAGGCCCAAATACAGATCCAAACATTCAGGACAAGACAGGTAAGTTTCAACAGCTTTCAGTCCGTAAAAATTCTAGTTTTGTCTTGTTCTAACATTTTAGCTAAAGGCTACAAAACAAGGGGTATACATCCAGACAGGCTACATTCTGAAGAATCTGTTAGAGATGCATCCCTCAGATCGTTGCTCTTGGGATTCAGACCAGCAACAATCTCAGAATTGCCTAGTATTCAAGATTATAGAACTGCTGCCATGAAACAAGTTAAGAAGCTGTGTTGACTGAATGTTTAGAGGCAGTTCAAAAATACAAAGCCTAATAAATGTTAATTAAAGCTATTCTGAAGTACCACTTTGTATCCAATATTAAAGATGGCAAAGAAATAAATGTTAAAAAAAAATAACTTGGAGCAGTTCAGAGGACCAAGCTTCTAAAAGAGAAAGAAGGTTTCAGTAAAAAGTGTGAATTACACTCTGCAGCTTAAAAGATTTCAGAGATAGAGACATTTCTGAAGCTTACAAGTAACTACAAGCTTAATGAGAAGCGCCTTCAGACCATCTAGTATGGATAAACAGGTATGATTCTAGAAGGGCATTCCTTATAGAACCAACTTAGTTCTTAAATTTATTCACTATTTCTTAGCTCAGAGTATGTTACAGAAAACACTTAAAAACTGAGTCACTGAGAAAGACCAATGTAGGTGTGTATCATTGAACTGTTATCTCCATTTCTTCCAAGTTCTGAGGTAATTTCCATTATGCCTATAAAAATCTTATATAAACACATCAGTGCTTAGTCTCAAAAATCTCAGTGTGCTGATCTTCAAAACAGACCTTTCAAGACTAAAAAAAAAAAAAGCTTTTAAAAATGGTTAGCACGCTTTCCACCGCTGAAGCACTGAATAGATCCAGAAGATGCTAATCTGATGTCTTCTCTCTTATTACCCACTCCCCTCAGGAAGAAGAGCCATCAACATGCAACACATATTCCTCCTTTCCGAACAGGAGATCCTTGTTTTTTACTGAATAGCTTTTGATTCAAGAAGCAGGCAAAAGTGAGGGGAAACCCAGAAAACTATGCCCTGTCTTCAGATATGCTTCCCTTGTTCATCCACTTTAATTGGAAAAGGAGTTTATTGTAGTCAACATAGGAATTGCAGGAGTTCTACCACCAACAGCCACTTATAGCAAAGAAAGCTCTAAGGAACTGCTTAGAATTATCTCAGATTTTCTCTGACAAAGTCTTCTTCCAACAGAACTGCTGCAAGACTAGAATCAGGACTGTCATAAGCCAAAGGCTACAATGAGATTCCTCCTGAACAATCCTTGAGGACTTTGCCAGTATGGAATCCAGACTCTAAACACGAATGTGGGATCAAGAACTGAGCAAGAACTGTGAACAGAATGAGAAAAAGATTTTCAAGATGTGCTTCCCCTGTTGTGATGGGGCTAGATTAAGAAACACAAATGTGCTAGCATAAAGGAACAGTAAGGACCTCATGAGAGAGATTATAGTTCAGCCAGTTGTCTTAAATCCAAATGTTTGTCCTGGCTGTCCTCTCTCTGTCCTAACGACTCATAGCAGCAATTGGAAAAATAACTTAAGCATCACAATTATTTGCAGAGTTCACTGGATACTAACTCTGGAGGAACATCAATTCATAAGCTTTAGTAAGTAATAAAATGAAATAGAACACAATCATGAATAAATGGTTTGCCTATAACCAGAACTCATCCGGTTATTCAAAGAAAAATTTTCAACATGTAAAAGCAACATTTGACAGAAAGAAAGCATGGCCAAGATGAATAAACACACGTGGCATACACTTTTTATTCAGTGTAATAAGAAACCAGATGCTCAAACTGAGACACAAGAAGGTAGGCAGAAATTAAGTAATATTTTTAACTTTAAAAATAAGAACATTCTAAATTCAGTCACATATGAGTCTGGCAGTTAGCATGACCTCTTGGAGGATGACTAGTCTATATTTTGGCTCAGCTATATAATGCAAGAACAGCTGCTTCAAAATGGTTTCTGCGCACTGTAGTAGCTATGGCATAAGGGGCTCAAATCTTCACAACAAAGTACCAGCTTTGCAGCAAATACTGCAGCTATGCAAGTTCATTTAAACATATCACTAGGACTGTACTTCAGTGAAAAGCAAAGCACAGCTCCAAAATTTTCAATGAATTGCTGACCAAATATTTTTTCTGTAGTACAGTCAGAGAGCCAAGACTAGAACTTTCAACTTTCCTTGGCCAAAGAACTCATAAATAACATCACTTCTATCAAAATAAGAAATCCTGTTTACTGCTCAGCTTTTCTCTTCAGAGCTGAGAACACGTTATGAAGAAATTTATGCACCCTAACAAATCAAGCCTAAATAACAGCTCTAACAGAAGGGCACTTACACCTCAAAAGAATTCCAGCTTATGCGTGACAGAGTAGAACAGCATTTTACACTAGTAATTAGAGAGCACTGATAAAGCAGATTTAATACTGCTGGAAATAGGTACAACTTTCCCCTAAGTTTTGAGAACTGGGGGAAAAAGCAGCAAGAGTAGGCAGAATGTGAGAAAGTCAGCAGAAGCACTCAACAGGAGCAAGAAGAGAAAGCAACAGAAAAGTTAATCTGATATCATCCTAGTATTATATGAAAGCATCCATTCATATTTATTTCACAGGAGGAAAATTAGTAGTAAAAAAATTAAACTGGCTTTCTGACACACCTGAGGACTACCCTCAAAAAAAAATATATATTCTCATACTCTAGATAATAAAGAGAAATTTTTAGGCAAGAAGGTTTGGCTGTATTGCATCAGGTGTAATAATGCTTTTATAACTATGCACTTCACAGATTGCAAAATTATAGAGAAAGGCAGGAAGTAAAGAAGAATCTAAAATACAACCCACTACCTTGTGAAAAAATATCCAGATTCATAAGATTAAGCTAATATTGTCTGTAATTAAAGATAGAGAACAACTTGTCTAAGGGAAACATTTTACGTTAATATTAAAAAAAAAAAACAAAAAAAACCCTCTTGCTAATTTGCAGTACAGATATTGCAAAAATAATAATAAAAGAAAATAATACTTGTACTGCTCAAAACAAGAATACTAATTTGCTAGGCTTTCCCATATCTTCCAGTACTCAGAAATGCGCCACATACTTTATGTCCATAGGTTGCACTGTACAATGTAAGTTCAAAGTATGATATTAGTGTATCAAAGTATGATATTATGTGTGCCCTGGTGGCACAGTGGTTAAGGACGCCGCCTTGCAACACTGGGGCCCAGAGTTCGAATCCCCCCTGTGGTGCAAGTGGTAGAAGTGCCGCTCTGCTACACAGAGGCTCGAATCCCGGGGGTTGGACTCGATGATCTCTAAGGTCCCTTCCAACCTGCATGAGACTATGATACTAAGATATTAGTGTTAATACAGTGGCTAAGTGGAATAAGAAAAGAAGTTTGGAAAGTAAATAAAGCTGGTGAGGAGTCTGTCAGACAAGCCTTACGAGGAGTGGTCGAGGGAACTGGAATTATTTAGTCTAGAGGAGAATCAGGGGTGACATTATCGCTTTCTACAGCTACCTTAAGGGAGGTTGTGGTGAGGTGGGGGATTGGCCTGTTCTCCCACGTAACTAGCAATAGAACTAGAGGGAAATGACCTCAAGTTGCACAAAGGTAAATTCAGGTTGGATATTGGGAATTGCTGCTTCTTCCGTGAGAGTGAGGTCAGGCACTGCAATGGGCTGGTGGTGGAGTCATCAACCTGGGTGGTGTTCGAGAAACATTTAGATGTGGTACTGAAAGACATGCTTTGCTGGGAAATATTGGTGATATGCGGATGGTTGGACTGAACAATCATAGAGGTCTTTTCTAGAGTTGGTAATTTCTTATCTTTCATATCTTAGTTAAAATATTATCTTCAATACATGAAGAAAGCAAAGGATAATCACGAGAATTACCTGAAAAGCCATCTGTTTCACATGTATTTCTACTGAGGCCAATTCAAAACAATTCAGTTTGTCACTTTTGAAATGGAAGTCTGCTCCTGAAACTAAGTTTGCTTTCTGAAAACTACTTGAGTCCTATACAAACTGACCTGGTTAAAAAAAAAGACCATCCAAAAAAAAAAAAAAAAAGTAATTTTTTTCAGTACTAAAGCATAGAAAACAGTTTCAAAATATCTATTCAAAACTTGGTAATTGTTCCTAATCAAATTTTTATTTTAAACATGTCCTTCAAGAGAACTATAGTATATATGGATATATATATAAGTATATATTATATATATATATATATAAGTATGTAAGTATATAAGTATATGGAGCTTTGTTTTAATAATCCCCTTTTTCCCAATATTTTTCTCATATAAAAATAGAACTGAGTTATTGTGCATATCCTTGTTGACGAACAGAACATTTATCAAATGCGTAAGTGACAGCAATATTCACAGAAACAGCCATCAGCAAAAAATTCAAAGCTGGATGGAATAAACCCACTGATTTCCTTTAAAAAATGAAATTTAGAAGATTCATATAAAACACGTCTTCTCTGTTTCAATGTAAAAATCATAGTATGTCATACTAGACAGCAGATTTGTTAATAATAAGAATACTCCACTGATTCTACAACTCGTGTCTACATCCTCAACAAAAACAGTCTTAGCTTAAGAGAAATCAAAAGAGTAGTAAGTAGAAGTTTATGAAAGAACTTGTGATCAGATTAGTAACTTATACATAGAACTTCGTTTACTACTCTTCAGAGTCACAAATTCAGACATTTTTACACAGAGTGATGCTACTAAAACACATATTTAAGAGGGAAAAATGTCTAAAGATACATACGACCACTCAGACTCCAATCGTTCTTTGTAGACTTTTATGACGTGAAGAGCCACAGACAAGTTCCCAGGATCCAGCAGTTCTTTCACTTTCTCTGAATTAAGGCAGGTAAACAAGACCATACAACAGTAGGCAACAATTTTCTCATCACTGTATGTTAGGCAGGTCCTTCAAGAGAAGATGAATAGTTAAAAGAGTAAGTTAAAACCACTGCTGGAAAAATGCACTTAAGGATATTCAGCTTGTTTAGTTGTCCTTGTTTTCTGTCTTTTAGTGAGTCATGAGTTTGCTATAGCTCAAGAGATATAAAGTCAACTGCAAAGAAAGAAAATCTGAAACCAAAAGTCAAACTTAAGATGTGATTTATAAAACTAGGACAGTATCAGAACTAACTACAAATTAAAGAATTGAGTGAAATAACAATAAATACCTGTTTCTATTACCATATGATCTTCCTCTTCCTACATGCAGTGCTGACAAGCAGACTCAAAACATACACTCATTCTGAGTATCAAGTTCAATGAATATGCCTTTCTCAGTAGCTTACTGGGAAACATTTGGCCAACAACACCAAAAATATTGTCATGTGTCGGCACAAAATGGTTTATGTAATGTTTCATGACTCACTTGTCATCAGTCTGCAGAAACGTATTTCATTAAGGTTAGGATGGAAGCAAAGGGAATGGAAGACACAAATATTAAGTCACTTTACATAGATCCCATCTAATCCACAAATAACTGACTGGTCTGCACAGAAGCAACATGAATAACAGAGAAGTCACATTCTTGGAAACAAGCTGTGTATAACTACTTGAAAATACCTCTGAAATAAAGATTACACTTGAACCTCATTATTTAAACAATTTTCTTCCAGTTTGTGTCAAATAAAATCAATTTACTGTCAGTTCAGAACAAGCAGGTTTTCAAAGGTCCCAACCCCTGTGGTTGACTAACAAAAAAAAACATCTACAGGATATGGTCTCAACCGTCCCATTTCCCCAAAGTTATTTTTCAAAGCTTTATGGTGCTAGAAGAAGCACAACTGTCGTGTACAAAAGATTTGAATAAAACCACAGAAATTACATTATAAAAAAAGCCGCATCCATGCTTACAAGAAGAGATCTGGGAAAGCACACTTCCAAATGCTATTCTGGGAATCTCCATTTCCTGCTGCAATGTTTCCAAGAAACTGGAGGCTACATCGAAAAGCTGGAAAAAAACAAAAACAAAAACAAAAAAAATCCCAGAAAATACATTAACAGGAAATCCAACAAAACACTAATCAATTTCTTAGAAATGATACTTTTCATACACACATTTTTTACATATATGTACACACACACACACACACACAATACATTGCAATTCAGCTTTCCGTGCAGTATCTCACTGTTACTGTATGTTAATATTAGCTTTTTCCCTTTGAACGCAATTAATTTTCCACGCCGTTCTGGAATTGTAATCAGAATGAAACTTTTTTTCCCTCCTCCAATGAGACTTACATTAACATCAAGCAATGGCCACTAATGATTACAAAAACTAACTGAATCGGCAAAAGTCTAAGACAGATGGAAGACAATGAAAGCTTGGAGTTGCAGTCAGTGCAATTTGAAACAGACCCATGCTGAAGCAGTCACTGCCGCATTGCAGTGGCCATTTTACCTCTAATTTCCAGATCGGAGGTGGCTTTCTTTCTAGCACTGGATTAACGTAAATAGGCTACTTGCCATCATTCAAACTCTGCAAAAGCTGATCCTCCTGCAACTGGAGGAGCTCCTGGGGCACTCTCCATAAGTGAGCTTTAAAAATATGCTATGGCAGGCAAAAACACAACAGGAGAACCCAATCTACTCCCTACCTATCTACATTAAATTTTGTGTAGTTGGACAAATATATGATACGACATCACAGTTAATGATTTCAGATCTCTACCACAGTAAAATAAAAACCAGTATACTGAGCAATACTGCCTGTCATTTTAACACTATTTAATGACAAATTCCTACTACTACTGCAAATGATTTATATCAGACTAATCTTAATACAGTTCTAAAATACAGGAACAAAATAAATCATAGAATCATAGAATGGCCGGGGTTGGAAAAGTCTACAATGATCATTTAGTTTCAGACCCCCTGCTACGTGCAGGATCGCCAACCACCAGACCAGGCT
Organism: Coturnix japonica; assembly: GCF_054131305.1. NCBI lineage: Eukaryota > Metazoa > Chordata > Aves > Galliformes > Phasianidae > Coturnix > Coturnix japonica. The sequence continues at coordinate 68,484,836 of NC_140663.1, forward strand.
GCCCAGAGCCACATCCAGCCTGGCCTTGAATGCCTCCAGGGATGGGGCATTCACAACCTCTTTGGACAACCTGTTCCAGCGTGTCACCACTCTCTGTGAAAAACTTCCTCCTAATCTCTAACCTAAACCTCCCCTGTCTCAGTCATAAACCCTCATAAACAGTTGTAACCCTCCCTTCAAGTACTGGAAGGCCACAATGAGGTCTCCCTGGAGCCTCCTCTTTGCACAAGAGCTAAGTAGAGGGGAACAATCACTCTCCTCCCCCTGCTGGTCATTCCTTTTTTAATGCAGTCAAGAACACAGTTGCCCTTCCAGGCTGCAAACACACACTGCTGGCTCACGTCCAGCTTCTTGTTCACCAGGACACCCCCAAAGTCCTTCTCCACAGGGCTGCTTTCAAGGGGTTCTTTGACCAGTCCGTATAAATACCTGGGATTGCCCTGGCCCAAGTGCAACACCTTGCACTTGTCATTGCTGAACCTCATTAGGTTTACATGTGCTCACTTCTCCAGCCTGTTAACCATTGTTGTTGATGAAGTTAATAACCAAGAACCCCTCCTTTCCAGTACTTGAAGGAGGGAGACCAACTTGCTACTCAGTCGGATTGTGATAAAACAAGGGGAAATGGATTTAGAATAACAGAGGGGAAATTTAGGTTAGATGTCAGGAAGGAATTCTCTACTCAGAGAGTGGTGAGGCACTGGAACAAGAAGTTGCTGCAGATGCATCATCTCTAGAGGTGTTTGAGATCAAGTTGGATAGGGACCTGGGCAGTGCAATCTAGCAGGTAGAATCCCAGTCCACAGAAGAAGAGTTAGAACTGGATGATCTTTCACGCCCCTTCCAAACTCAGCCATTCTACGAAAAATAAAACGATGTAAAAAAACAAAACAAAACAAAACCAAAACAAAACAGCTCAAAAGCACGAACCCACAGAAATTAAACATTTTTGGTGTTACTGACAGCTTTCAGTAGCTTGATTCTTTTTTACAGGTTGTCAAGGAATCTTAAATATTAAAATGCAGTTTAATAGATAATAAAAATAGTAGCCTGTTATAGATAGATGTGACAAATATTGTCAAGTTCTGAAAACATAATATCTCTTTGAAAGGTGTGCCAACTGGCAGTCACATTTTCTACCAAGGTTTGGGTTTATGTCCTCTTGGGAACAAAATGAAAGCAAGTCAAAAATTGAGACAACTTGGTTTTAAAGAATATTAACTTTTTCCTATGCACATTATTTAAGTCCAAACTATGCACATCTCTTCCACAATGCATTTCGGATCACCTTCTTTAGGCTTTGGTTCTTACTATCTGTGTTTTTTCTACTTGCACGTCAGCACCTTTATATTTACTTCTTTTCTCCCTCTGCCCATTACTGTGCTGCCATTTCTCCCATTCATCTGTTTCCCATCCTGCTGACTCAAGAGTTTTTCTGCAGGACAGCTAGCATAGGCACACTACTCTTCTAGCAGACATCTTACAGAAATCTTTCCCTGCTAGAAAAAAAACTAAAAAGGTGGTAAATCCTAATAAGTTTTTATTTCTAAATGTGAACTCCTTACCTATTCTACTATGAAAAGACCTCTTAAATTAGTTATAGTCTGTAACTAAGACTTTTTTAACTAAGATTTGCTTGACCTTTTTCACATATCAATCACAGTTAGCTCATTGGAGACTTGGCTGTCAAAAAATTCCAGACTAAGGAAAAAGAAGTTAACGACTTAAAACATTTTAACATTGACATTCTTACAGTAATAACTATAAAAAGCATATGTTTGTAATATGATAATAAATAACCATAAATTCTTTATTAATCACACATTAGAGTTTTAGTATTTGTGAAAGTAATCAAAATCCTTCATTGATCTAGATTCCCTGAAGAAATGAGAAAGATCCAGGGAAGATCATGATTTTGTCGACGTGGCATGGAAAAAGAAACAGTCTAATCTATAAGTGCTTTTTAACCCACAGAGGCTAATATTTTTCATTTAATTTGAAGACAAAAATCAATATATGGGCAAGCAGTTAATCTGTGAGACAAAAGCAGTATCATCTATTCACAATTAAGCAGAAAAAGATATCTCAATATTGCAGTGTTTCCTCACACAAGTAATCTCAAGCAATTTAAATGAAAGGTGCAATTCTACAAGCACCCAAAGCAAGTGATCTACTTCAGGAATAAAGATTACACAAATCAGTGTATAAATCTTTGCTCAGAATGTGTCGACTCAATTCATATGTTCTACCACAGCTACAATACAACTGCTGCACTATTTCTAGAGCTCCTGATTTTCTTTTTCCTAGACCTCAAAAATATAATATTACATTAAAAACATAATTCATTACAGATTGAAATGTCAGGTGAATGGCACATGCCAAATACACTTTGTGTACTGGAGTATATTTATGTACCATGTTCAATAGTCACAAAAGAAAGCAAATGATGAAGAGGGGTGAACAACATTATAAGTCATTACAGCACCACAAGCAGAGCAGCTCATCACAGCACACACACACTGCATCCCATTGCAGTACTGTCTGCATAGTTATGCATTAAAAAAAACAAAACACAAAAAACCTACTACCACACCCACACACCTCTGAGGTGAACTTGGTTGTCTTACCGCACACACGTATCAGAGAAGTGGCATTTAGATCCAAAATGGATTCTACATTAAACGTACTAGCATATGACTATCATATATCATATGATATCATATGACATCAACTAACACTGAATTTTGATTTAAGCATTGAAAATCTATACCTTGATATTTAAAGTTGTATTGTTTTCTGATTGTTTGTTTGCAGCACAGATTAACAACAACAACAAAAAAGCAACTCATCTGTTAATTCATAGCAAGACCCAGAGGTACAGATGAATTAAAGAAACAAGCAAAAACCAAACAATGGAAGCCTCATAGCATGTAACTTCCAGGTTCTTCTCTTTTGTTTTATATCTATCAGACTTCATTGCTGCAACGCATCCTCCAGCAGTCCTTACAAACAGCTAGAACACAGATACTGATTTCTCCTCTACAAAAACTGATTGTCCTTAGAGGAAAAGCAACCAAAAAAAAACCCCAGATATTCTCTGGGATTACTGAGTCCAATTCCATTACACAGCTGAAAGGACTCTGCTATCCATTCAGTTGCATACTGTCTGAAAAAGGGATTGAGAGACTACTTCCCTTTTTCCATGAAATCTTGAGATCTTTATGAAGCTAGAATGATTGCCAACCACTACTTACAGCTGCTTTAGCTATTATTTGTGAAACAGCACCCATAACAATTATAAAACACCATGTCCTTTCCATAGGAGTGATTCATTTTACACCTGAACTCCATCCACTCAGCTGTTGGTGTCTATCAGTGTTGACCTTAACAACTGCTTCTGTGGCTGTAGGGACAGCTAAATTTTAATTTATAAAAGAAAACAACAAAAAACTGTTACACTGTGTGTGGTCAACCAGACTATTTTTAACCTGATGGTCAACCACTGTGAAATTATATGTACTAAGATGTAACTTCTGATACACAGATCAACCCTAGAGCTGAAGAAGCTTTTTGCCCATTGAAATTCCAATAGTTCCTAGAAAACCAAGGATCTCCAAAAATAATCTCAGTATAAAACATGCACAATGAACATTTTTCCTAATGAATTTTAGCATGTTTGACAACATGTAAACTGATCTTTCTGAATCACTTAACACTAACCATGCAAAAAATGAGGCAAATGCTATTATTTTATGCCCTTGCAAGACAGTGACTTAAATGCACTCTAGAACATCAGCTTCTTCAAGAACATAGTTCCATATGTTCCTTTCAGTCATTAATGATCATAGCCAAAAGGAACCAAGCTCTAACAAAAAGCTTTCATTTGATTATTCTGCAGTGCTACCGAGACAGTCTGAAGCACAGACATGCATATTTCACAGGCCTGTCTCTCTATTGCTCCTTACAGTCCAAAGGAAGTCATTTCAAATAGAGCCATCTGCAGAATCAGACTGTGCATCAAATGAAAAAATACTTCAAGTTAGTAGAACAAAGATTTTAAGCACTGCATTTTGAAGAGGCAGTACAGTTTCCTCCTGCTCCATTTGGTAGTATTTCCAAAGAAAAGTTACTGCAGTTCCAGATTACAACAGTCATGCGAAGAGACTTTCATTATTTTTATTTGAGGCGGGCAGCACAGTCAACTGTAAATATATTACTTAGCCTTTTGCCTTTCTCTCTTATTAGAAATGCCATCTATGTAACATTTAGCCCAAACATAAGCTGGCATTGCTTAAAGATAGAAAATAAATCCAATCCCGATGTGTACAATGAAATACAAAACTGCAAACACAACACTAGCAAACTTGCATATCTCTCCAATGTTTTGCTGACAACTAACTGTGCATAGAAGATAGAGTCGGTGTATCTCCTCTGCTCTGGGTTCATGCACAAAAATTTACAAGCACTTATGCCAAATCCCCACCTGCTGACAGCCTGTACACCTTCTAAACAGCCTGCCACTGTGAGCTTTGCAAATCTGAGTTGTGAACCAAAAATATTACATAAACCTCTTCTGCCTGTTAGCAAACAAGTGCAAGATGCTTTTCGATGCTGCCAGCCCTGGAGAAATAAAAACCTTCAGCTCAGCATAAGGTGTAAACCTCTATTACTATAAAACCTTACTTTCCACCACTATCATCCGGTCATGGACTTCTTTCCTTGTGGCTTGAAGTTAAAGCAACTTCCAGTCATAAAAAGAGCTATTTGCCTCTTCACCACCATGAATCATACCACAAATACTGATGAAAATGTATTTTCCTTGGAGAACAGACTGTCTAGACGACTCAAACTGAATGTACAATACATATATGGGCTCTGTCATTTGCAGTTATTAAAACAGTGCTCAGTGTTTTATTTCCGTAAATAAAATGAACGTCTAGCTACTGATTACATTTCGGCATTGATCATAGTGCACTTGCTGCAGTGCAGACTAGTAACCCATTTTTAACCATCTGTGGAATACCAAGAATGTTGCGTTTAATGTTTCTGTTCCCACTCTTCATCTCCTTCAGCTCCAAAAGAAAGCAATTCTTAATTTTCTTTCCCTTCAGAAATGCCAACTCTAATAGTAAAAGAACATTATGTGCAGTGACTGGACAACCATTCTGGTTCTGGAAGATAAAAGCCTAGGCAAAATCTTAACACTTTGTTTTTCCTACGAAGGAGAACTTGCCTTAAAAACAGGGAGAAGAAAAAAAAAAAAAAAAAAAGAAAAAAAAAGTTATGCAAAATGTAAAGTTGTGTACCAGAAAGAAGCTGGATTCAATCAACACAAAACCCAATGAGTTTCTAATGTAAAGTAAATTCTAATAAGACCTCATAATAGTAGATTTCAAAAATCGTATTTGTACACTTTGGAAAATCATCAGTTTGACACTGCGTTGTTTGACATGGGATCAGTATCAAACAGAACGTTCATACAGAACGTTCAAAATCTTATTAAATACAGTAACGAGGATTTATGTTCTAGTGTTTCAATCATGTTGCTTTTTAATTTTAGAAAGAAAAAAATCACAGGTGTGTTCACTTCTGCAGCAAATTACCTGCCAAAGTCTAAAGGTGTAGCAAATGTGAATCCTGTTATAATCCCCAAAAACATGCTTGAGATTACTCTCCTATGTAAAGTGCGTCCATGCTTGAAAACTGCCAAACTGCATTAATAAGCTTCTTACACACATCAAGATGAAAAAATCTTTTTCTTTTAATTCAGCCCAAAAAATTAAATCTTAACCTAATGTCTCTTTAAGGACCTTGCTCTGGCTAAATCAGCAAGTTTAAAGTACTTGGGAGACTCAATACAGTCTTAAATCATGCCAGGAAACCAAAACAAACACACAAACACAACCAACATACGACACATTACTACAAGATACCTTGTACAGGTCTAAAAAGTAGGAAATCGCTAACATCTAAAATACTAACCAAGATTACAAGCAATCTGCTTCAATTATTTATTGTTACCATTACTGCTATTTTTGATGGCATGCTGTAGATGTTTAAGCCAAAATTTCCATTCAAGTGCTCTGTGTTTCTTTAGGATACTTAAATACTTAAATACTTAAATCTTTTTCTGTAGATCTGTGAAAAGGTTATCCGATTTTTTTCTCCCTTGGACAATTTATGTCTGGGTAATAATGGGTCATGGCCCTTTTGTAACTGGCAGAGATCAACAAATAAACTTATATTCAATACACTTAGTTCCATATCCACTTTAATATACAGCAATAGCATCGGTGTCCATGTTTTGGGGAACTGCCATTCTTATATGTATTTAAAGGTTGCTTCCTTTCTCTTATTGCCTTGCTATGGTTCCTTCCATATGACACATTATTAAGTATGCAGAATGGAATAAAGAGAAAGAACTTGATATCTTCTGGCACAAACATTGTCACTTTTCCTTTCTGCACTGGCAGTATTCCCTAGAATTCTCACCGAGAAGAAAAGGACAGTCACGCAAAATTTCTCTGCCAGACCAAAGCTGTTAACAAAAAGGATGCAGTAGAATGAAAAGGAATCTTGTAGCTTATGTCTGGAAAGCCACAGTTACAGACAGATGCCCTCCTTCTCCCATCAGAGCCATGTTAAGTAACTTCAGAGTCTGGAAGCTGTGATGTGATAGTGACAATCAAAAGGTCAGGTAGGATGCCCAAAAAGCTGACTTTTACATAATTTTTAGTGCTTGGATTTTGATTCAAACCAGAAACAGTTTATCTAAACAGATGCGGTTGACTGACATTGTTCTTTCTTCCCTGGAACCTCTTCTAGATCCTTTGCATCATCTCTCCATCTTCACTTTAACTGCAGGAGGAATGATATCACTCTTGGATGTCTGTGGAAGACTCTTAAAGAAAGGGCATTACCTCTTAGTACACATGAAAACAACTCTCTACATTATATTCAGATGCTCTGCCTTTAGAAAGCTATCTGCACTAGAAGGCTTGCTTTTGTTCCTGTTCTCCTTATCTTGATCTTACCATCTTGAAGTTCCAGCTGACAAAAACTAAAATGAACAAGAAGAACTACATAAATCTGGCCATATCCTGTAATAGCACAAATGTATACTTCATCTCTTCTGCTTCTCCTTCATTACAGCCACAAGACAGAAAGGAAGCATGTGGCCTGCACTATTCCATTACTGCAAATAACCTCAGGATCTACAGGACAGTAAACAATTGGCACACCCTACACTTTCCTGTTCCAATTCATAGCAGTTAATTATGAGATAAAGACTAGTCCCTCTATCCGCCTGTGATGCAGAGGGCAGCTACTAACACAGGCATCAAGCAGCAGCTGTGAGGTCAGACCATCAGGATTACAATGGTACTGCTCATGCCAGAGCTGCCCATGCAGCTGCTGATTTGGCATACAGCGTCAGAGCAGAGTGAAAGCCACAGCCCTTTTAACAAAAGAAAGGGACAGCAAAAACATTTTCCAACCACAATATCAAAACTATTTATTTTTCCACACCTTTACCTTTACAGTCAACCAACGGTCATCACATTACATCTTCAGATATTTATGAAGGTTTTGACTCACGTGTACTTATGCCCTACCTCCTTATGAATCTTGCTGACATGCTTGTTGGTAGGGTAGGGGATAGTAAAGAGGAAGGAAGGAAGGAAATGGCTTACAGAACACTATGTTTAAAGGTCCACAGAAACACAGACGTTGGTTGCGACTTGAAATGAACAGCAAAGTAACCAGAAACCATTCCAATTAAATAGACATCAGCAAACTCCCATTTCCTTTGTGCTTCAAGTGGATATCATTCCACATAATAAAACCACTATGCATGTGTCATAAATCAGCAACCTCTTGGCAGGCTTTACCAGAAAGCTTCCAAATTGAAGGAACAAGAAATAAAGAAGAAAAATAACAAAATAAATAAATAAATAAAAAGAAGCAACCAAACAAAGAATCAGCTATAAACACTGCCTAAAAGCAGTATCAGCAACTAGAAAGGGGAACTGTACAAGATAGCTCATTGATCTATTTACTGTTGCAATTTAAGGCTCAGATTGGACTCTTTCTAAGAAGTAGAATGATCCACAGAGAATCTGAAACATCCACTGTCTCTGTCTATCAGTACACCAATTAAAAAGAATTTCCATGAACAACATGGAACGGATAGTTTTGACCATCAGTACAATGAATACCACACTGCTGGAATGCACTAACATTTCTGTCACTGTTAGAAGGGCTGGTTTCAATTCCATCTAATTCAATTGTGTGAGAAAGGTGAATTTTTCTAGCCAGGACCTGGATTACAGTCATAAACATTTATTCTTGGTCCACAATAAATAAAGCAATTTAGCTTAGCACTGCTTAAACCAGTCAGTCACTTCAGATCTGTCAGTCACTGCAGAAGCAACAGGAATCAGGCAGGGAATCAAGTCCAAACACGGGGAAGAAAAAAAAAGAAAAAAGGAAAAAAAAAAAAAAAGAAAAAAAAAAAAAGGAAATCTAGATCAGAACTTGAAAAGGTTGGATGGCTGAGGTTTCTTTTTGGAGTTGAGTGCTGGGTTTTTATTTGGTAAAGTATAAGGGGAGTGAGGAGAGTATAGCAATATTCCACAGGACTACCAAAGGACAAGTACAGTCAACTGGAGTTTACTGTATTCAGACACAGGATCCAATAACTACTGTGGAATCACAACTCAAGAAATGATGATTCAGGCCCTGCTCAGGCTTCTATTTTCAAGTTCAAAACTCCATTCTGTCCCTCTTCCCTTTTTATCAGTGAGAAAATGATGCATTTAAATAGCATCCCTTATCCTAAACTTGTCATTATTACCTGGATTTGAACTTGTTCACCCCAAACCTCATTCTACTCCAGATGTATGAAGTGAAAGAAACTAAAACACATGTAAAGCTCCATATTAATATTAGAAATCACAGGCAAGCTGTGTGCATGAACACAGATGTATCAGGCTGAAAACAATGATACTGCTATCATTGACACAAAATTAAAGTTTCTGCTGACTTACTGTTACATAGATACATTTGACTATACTTGCCACATACAGTAGTGATAAATCAGCTCCTTCAGGAGAGCAGCAGCACCACACCAATGTCTCTATAGTATGCACAAAATTTAAGATATAAATAAAGATATAGCCCAGTATACAGGACAAATTAGCCACTCAGCACCAGGAACCAAAGAGCTGCAGATGGGGCCAGTACTGCATAGACACAAACAAGAGAGAACAAAGCGTTTGAGAACTTAGCACAATTTTGACTGGTCTTAATCTAGGTTTGGTTCTTTTCCTTATGTGGACAGCTGAAAGAGGTGTAAAAACTGGCTTTCTATTTTGCAGTTTCTGAAAAAAGGTCAAAGAACAAAAGCTTGAACCAAAGCCCACCCAAGTCAGAGTCCTTTCACTGCCTTTAAAGATTTTGAACCAAACTGTGAAGACACAGACCGTTCCCATCCAGCTAAGGTGACATTAGGGCGTCATAGGAAGGGTGAAGCTTGCAGGAACATCGTCTTCACTGCAGATGTTCCAAAGACAAATGCTTCACTATAAATCTATGAAAATATTCACCATCAACCAACAGTAAGAACACAAAGTCATCCCTATACCATCAACTAGCATAGGAGCAACTCTGTACTTGATTGCTAGCATAGATTTTTCTCGGAGACATTCACAGGCACTCAAACTAGCATTCAACATAAGCTTAAAACAAACAAACAAACAAACAAACAAACAAACAACAACAAAAAAAAAAAAAACAAACAAAAAAAAAACACCAAGCAAAAAAAACCCAAAACAAATGATACCAAGAGAACAAAGCGATTTCTTAAAACTTTCCTCTTTGGCGAAGTAGTGAAGTAGTAAAATGGTACGTGCTCTAATAATTAGGGGATCACAAAACTCTAAAAACACAGGATTTTTTAAAAGCTATGGAAACATGAGACTAAAATCCCAACACAAGTGCAAATAGCAGTTTACATCTACCAGACAGCATATCAACTGATTGTTAGGGCACATACTCTGCAAATTCACAAAGACCATGGACATCCCAATATTATTTTTACCAATTGGAAACACACAAAGGCCAAAAACAACACCAATAACTCAAATAAAAAACTCATGCTTATGTTTACATAAAAGTTTGATGAGTATAATATATTCGTCACACTCCCACAATTATTCCCTGAAAATACTATAAATATTATTTTGACAAAGTAATTATAGTTTTTACTTCAACAGTGGCAGCAAAGTACTGGCACCAATCCCCTACACAAAAAGCCTAGACAGATAAAGCAAAGATCACACATGGAAACTGGCAACTCTTTAGATCGGGGCTGTCCTTTATTTATATGACTAAAAAAAGTCTATTTAAGTTAGTGCCTGGTTTATTTAGTTTTGCTAAGACTAAGCAAAAGGAAACCTCAAATGAAAAAATAAAATTAAATTAAAAATGAAGATGAAGATACTTAAATTCTCCTTTCCTCTGTCTTGCTGAAGTATGCTTCCTTCATAGTGCTTGTTGGGAATTAACCTCATGGACTGTAAATCCATACGGGTATCTCTCTTTCCCCCTTCCTCACCCTTGAAAGAAAAACTAGCACATAATATGATAAGAGTCAGTATTTTTGACCCTGCATGACAAGTAAAATGGCTCAAGTTTTATAAGAGTTTACTCTCATTCCATGTAAATCAGCATACATCTGACTTGCACGACAATTTTGCAATACATTAACTCATAAAAATCACTCGAAGAAAAAAAAAAAAGACCAAAAAAACCCACAACCCAAGAAACAACACACATACATGGTTTGCTTCCTCCTCTGGAGATAAATATAGATAGCATTGATGTAGGAAGAGAAGAAGGATTAACTTTATAAAGGACAAGTCAGTTGGTTTATATTTAGTAGCCACTGTGTTACAGAATCTCCAGGACATAACTAAGAAGTTGCATCTTCTCCAGCTGTAGGTTACCTTACAATCAAAGCCATATAACCAAGTCAGCGTGAAGATGCTCACTGTTCAAACAGAAAAAGAAAAAAAAAGAAAAAAAAAAAGTCTCAGTTTATAGGCAATAAAATTTAACAATGGTTTCCCAAATGCGCTGTCAAATAAAATTTTACTGCTCTATCACACTTCCCATGTTTTAAAAATATTTATTTTTCATACGCAGAATAAAACGCAAACAGGAAATGAAATCATTCAGTGCAACGTGCTTGGAGAACTACAAAAAGCAGTGAAAAGCAGAATGCAATTTTTTAAAGACTAAAGCAAAAAGATATATATATATATATATATATATATTTCCTGAACAGGAAATAAAACAGAAGCAGAAAAGATAAGAAAGAAACTTCTTTGGTCAATACTGGCATTTGGTAAAGAATATTTAGGCTCCGTATTTGACCACTCCAGCTCTTTTTCCTGTTAAAATACTGCTGTGGTTTAACCCAGCAGCAGCACGGTACCACACAGCCATTCGCTCGCTCCCCCCCAGTGGGATGGAGAGAATTGGAAACAGAATTGGACCACGACGGCTGCCAGCAACGCGAGGTCTCGCCCCCTGCTGACCGACTCCCTGCAACCCCTGAGCAGCAGCCGCCCCCGGTTCCATCCCCGCAGTGCAGCTGCGGCCATCGCCTCGTTTAGGGGAACAAAATAACTAACTAAATACATAGTAAAAATGGATAAAAATTTAAGAGCAGTTAAGGACAAAGGAATGTCTATTTAAAAATTTAGAAAGGAAAATCAATTCAGTATTAATCAGCAGGTTTGAAAACATCACCTTCCACTGCTTTTCCATACCTTCAGAATCAATCGGTCTGTTTTCCAAAGCAGCTCCAAATTACAAATAGCTGAATGCAGATTGAGGAAAAGGTCAGATGAAAAAAAACTTTTCATATTTACCTTCATTGCAAGAGAGAACAGAACTCATAAGTTTATCTCCTCTTGCCTTTCTTGAGGAAGCAGAAATCCCTTCTATTAAATCACTTTTGTTGCCAGGAAGTTTTGCAAAGATAACTCAAGAATTAAATGCCACAACCAACCCAAAACGGCAGCAGCGAGTCAAGAGAAATTGTATTTTCCTTTTCATTAATTGAATACATATGATAGAAGATCAGGTCCAAATCAGTTAGAACACTGAAAGAACACTGACTGAAGCTGAATCCTAAAAATTATGAATGCTGAGATAGGGGGAAAAAAAATAAACACCACAAAACAAAAAAACCCAGTCAAGCAGTCCGTCCATTCCCCCCCCCCCCCCTTCCCACAGACTTTTCAGATTCAGCACGATTCTTTATCTGAACAACACCACAGGGCTTCTCTTCTCCTCATAGCAAGAAATGTTTCTTCGCAGTTCCACATAACATGTTACATTTGGGGGTACTTCAAAACCATTTAAGCCAAGACCATACTGGGGTCTACTGGCCTTTATGGGGCTTATTTAGCTTGGAAAAGAGAAGGCTTCAAGGGGACCTCGCTGTGGCCTTCCAAGACTCGAAGGGAGCATACAAACAGGAGGGGACAGAAGTTTATGAGAGTAGATAGTGATAGGACAAGGAGGAATGGTTTTAAACTAAGACAGAGGAGATTTAGCTTAGAGATTAGGAGAAAGTTTTTCACTCAGGTGATGTTGCACTAGAACAGGTTGCCCAAGGAGGTTGTGGATCCCCCCATCCCTGTAGGCATTCAAGGCCAGGCTGGATGTGGCTCGGGGCAGCCTGGCCTCATGGTTGGCAAGCCTGAACATAGCAGGGGGTTGAAACTAAGTGATCATTGTGGTCTTTGTCTACCCAGGTTATTCTATGATTCGAGATAAAACATTCTTTATTTCCCCTAAATCCTCCTTCAGGAGAAGCAGTGTGAACAAGTGCCAGGCACTTTATAGCCATGTTGCTAAACAGCCTACCAGAAAACGCTTATGTTACTATAATCATTGCAGTATGAAAATCCTACATACAGTCACCTTTCAACACTGTCTTTAAAGAAATGTTTCACCTGCTGTTCTGAATGCACTATCTGTAGAAGCTTAACTATATCTGAAAGCTTTTCAGAAAACTGGGAAGCATAGTCAAATTCCTGTTCTCGGATCTAAGTTTATTATCTATGGCAATTTTGCTAGCATTTCTGGACATGACATTACAACGAGCAAACAGTCTGAAGCCCTGTACAGCAGCCTGCACATCTGGACACTAGTTTTGACAGAACTCTCCCACAGCACACATGCCATTGACATTTGTTGTCAATACTCTCCTATTAAGTAATTTTTATGTAGCTTCCCCCGGTTGGTTTAAAACCCATAAGAACTTTGAGGCATCAGGACAGCATAACAATAATAGTCCTGCTTCTCGGTTTAATGCCTGCTCGAATATCACCAGCAGCCTGGAGCTGAGGATCACCAGTGTAAAGCCTGGAGCACCTCCCTCAGGCACACGCAGAGCTGTACCCTTCAGTAGCTGACACAGTTGCACTAAGGTCTGCTTTAAAGTACAATCAGCTCATTCAGAGAACCTTCACAACAAATTGTCCCTCACGGAGCACTTATCGGGCATTCAGTGCCTTTTCTTCCAAGAGCACAGCAAAGTATACTGGCGGATAAATACTTTACAGCAATTATGTTGGAATTCAGAGCACATTCTTCAGCATCTGCAATATTTTGAAGCGGTGAAAGGCTTGAGGAGATCTATTTACAAACAAGATTAAAGCACCTTCTGTACAAAATGTAAAAGAAAAACGTGATCAATGAAAGGATCAGACTATTGCAGCTTGCTTGAAAACAGGCATGCCCTTGCTGTAATTTATCAAGGAGAAAAGAAACTTTCTTTGTTTTCTCCAGATTTCAGAGATGAATCCTACATCTAATTTTCACTCTGGAATCTGGAGAGGAAGGTCTATCATCCTAACAAACACCAATGTAACATTCACAGGTCTCCTAGATTTACTGGAAAGCTTTAAGATTTTCCATAGGAAAAAGGGGGTGAAAAAAAATATCCCAAAAAAACAAACTAAGACACACACTATCAAGTGCAGGAGATTTTCTAGTTGGGCTTCTGACAAGGATATTTCCTATGTCTGCTGCAATCACTAACATACTGAACTACTTCTCAGCTCTTAGGAGATCTGGGTCTGTTTTAAGTTCAGTTAAAGTTCATCCAGCAGCTTCATCTGCTCCTCTGGCAAATGCTCTTGGTCTTTGTACCCACAGCAGAAAAAAAAGGTTGTAGTGATGTGCCTATTTTATTTTATTATTACAAAAAAAAAAAAAAAAAAAAAAAAAAAAAAAAGGACATGGAGAGGGTATTAATCTTATATTCTGCAGAAATTCATATTTTTATTCACTACACTGTTAGTAAAAATTTGAATAAGTTATTTGTTGTTTATTGGAAGATCATGTGGCCTCAGATTTTCCTCTGCTTGACTAGGAACTTTGCTCTCCAAAGGAAGAGGGAGAGCACATTTACAACTACGTGTGACTCACCTGATACAGATCAGTCTTGATCCTGCATGGAAAGACTACAAATCATTAAACAGTTGTTTAGCATCACGGCCCAGCAAGCTCCTGCACCTATCTAAATGTTGGCTTTTTCCAACATCTCTTAAAGGAGACCCCCTTCTCCAGATGCTACAAAATATTACTTGATCAAGAAAAATTACCACTATGTATTTTATGGAAATACAAGACAAATCAGGCCATGCAACACCGCTAAAACTAAGACTTAGGAAGCAAGAACAGAGGAAGAGTGGGAACAAACAGCTATTTGAAAGCAACACCGTATCTCAAAGGCCTAAATATGTTCTTTTAGCATATGTATTAAAAGAAAAAAAAAAATCGTTAAAGGGATGGCTGGCTTGCAGGTGGGGTTGAACTATCTTTACGTGCCATATGTAGGAATTAACTAGCTATTTTTAATCTCTCTAGAGCCTCAGAGAGCTATTCCTGGACAGACATACTAACTCACCTCCAGATTTTCTGGTCCACTGCCTTAGTTGTGTAACGTACTCAAAAGTACAGCTCTTTCCACAGCTCATTGGAATTTATCTTTTTATTGAAGAGGAACAATGAGAAATGCTGAAAATTTGCAGTAGAGTTGTTTTAGTAAAGGTAATAAACTGAGGCCCAGGATAAGCCTCCTAACAGCTATTTATAAGAAGTTGCTTCTTGCAGAGAAAATGCAAAAAAAAAAATCCTTTTTTTTTTTTTTAATCACACAACTTTCTTATTTGCTCCTATAACTAATAAATCATAAATCATTTGAAGAGTACCTCTTCTCCCCCTTGAAAACCATCACACTGAGTACAGTGCTGGCCCAGGTATATATACTTTATTTCATTTTTTTTAATATCCATTATGAATTGCATGTACACTGAACTTTCCTACAAAACTTACCACATCATTCTGAAACTTAACAGCCACCAACAGATTTAAGACTGAAAACAAATCACAGACCAGATTAAAAGATTTTTTCAGATTGAACCAAAATTTTCAGGTTTTCTTCTTCATGAGTACAATAAAATTGGAAATTCATTTTTTTTTTAATCCTACAAAGATATGGTTCAGGAAAACCTTAACAAAGGCATGAACTGAAACACTACATAGTGTTTCTCTCCCTGCAATACAGTGTTACCTTTTTATCTGTGTATTATATGTAGTCTATGGCTATAGAAGCAACATGAAGATATTTAAAATACCCATAGGACATTAAAAAAAAAAAAACCACACATTTAAGTATAATCATCAGATTTAAGCGCCAATTTAAAGGAGGAAGCAGGACATACCTAAACAACTTATAAGGGCTGCTCTGAAAGTAATTCCTCATATTTTACTACATAAGCCCAGTATATCAGAGCTGGATGATGGTAGTGTGACAGTAGAAGTTGAACTTTCCCACCAACATCCCATTCAGTTTTGTTGCTGTGTGATGAATTGCAGCAGAGGGGCAATCTGACAAGGAAGTATGTATGAAGCAAAAATGTATCACTGAATCCTTCCATGCAGAGAAAATGGCACCTGCTGACATTCATTAATGCTTGCTGAACATTCACAGATATCAAACAGTGTACGCGAGCACAGTGGTGGGTGATACTTTTCAGCAGTAGCAACAACAGTGGGTCACCCCTGCTAGCGCAGATTTTTATGAGTACAGCCTGCAGAGCTAATGGTGCCAATTACATTGAAAAAACACAGTTTTATAGTTGACAATTGGCTCTATTGAACAGTGCTTGTGTGCCCTCCGCATCTGTTGTAGTTTTCATAGAAACTAATAGGAGGCATTACTTTTGGAGCTACTTAAGTATTATCTGCTAGAGAACAAAATAAATATGATACTCTTTTCTTTATGACTTCATTTGCTACATCAACTACAAGGAGGAGAACCATGAAGCAGAAATGCAATTAACAAATAACACAAAATTTCATGGGTTTCTTTTGTTTCAACAGGGCTTTCTAAATTCAGTTTAGGAATTTACCACACTTTCTGAAAATGCAGCTAATAATCCACTACTGATATTAATCCTCTAAATTCTGAAGCATGATCTACGGAAAGAGACTGTGCTCTAAGCACTAGCTTGATTTTCACTTGCAACAAAGTTCACTTGGCAAGGAACTTTACGGAGAAGGTGCACTGGTGGACAGTAGATGGGCCATGAATCAGCAATGTGGCCTTGTGGCTAAAAAGGCCAGCTGCATCCTGTGATGGGTGGTGACCTTCCAGCTCTAATCTGCCCTGGTGACTCCACACTTAGAATATCATATCCAGCTCTGGGCTCTTAATTTAAAAAATGACAAGGATATCCTAGAAAGAGTCCATCACAAGGCCACAAAAATGATTAGGGGTCTGGAACATCTCCTGTGCAAGGAAAGGCTAAGAAACCTGGGACTGATCGGCCTGGAGAAGGCTGAAAGAGGATAAGTGCTTATAGATATCTAAAACTTGGGAATCAAGTGGATGGGGGTGGACACTTTTCAGTGGTGTGAAGCAACAGAGCAAGAGACAAAGGGCAGAAACACCGGAAGCTCCTCGCTAACATTAGGAAGAACATCAGTAATCTTTTTCTGGGAGAATTCCATCAGTGGATGAAGAAGTGATGCATTCGCTTTCACAAATGTTACAGAAAAGCAGCAACAGGAACCCAGCAAAAACCTTTTTCAAGTAAAAGAACTGAAAAGAAATAAAAGCAGCAAGAGAAACAAAATGTTCCCTGTTCCCTGCAACCACAGACAATAAAGAGTGGGGTCCACTGCCCTGTATCAAGTTCCACACACACACACAGAATGTGAAGAAAATTACTGAAAATGCCTTAATTTTTGGTTAGAAGGAATTTGGTAGAAATGAGTCGTAATAACTGTCATTAAGCAGGAAGGATACTTCAGACAGATTTTCTCTTCATTATATGAAAGAGTGGAAAAGAAAAAACAACTTCATTAACAAAGGACGCGTGAACAGTACTCAAATCAGTAATCGGTTCCTGGCAACTTTCACCCCAACCAACCAGCAAAAACAATAAATGAAAAAAATTAAAAGCCAACCAAAAAAAAAAATCAAAAAAAATCTCACAGACAAATTTTATTAGAATCATCTACATTATTTCAACTGCAATCAAAATAATGGGAACATTCATCCATCTCAGTATGTTCACAGATCAAATAAAGAGACAGCAAAACAGCATAACATATTTTGAACGGGGGGGGGGGGGGGGCGGCAGTGGAAAGAGAAAGGGGGATTTTTTTCTAAGAAGCCTAACAGAAGGCCCACAGTTCTTAACTTTTTAATCAACTTCTGAAATACCAACTAAGCAGAATTTCCTTTGCCCTTCTATCCCACCATCCATAATGTTATGTAAGAAAGAAAGGAGAACAAATTAGCATTTTACAATTCCAGAAACAAAGTCTGTG
Organism: Coturnix japonica; assembly: GCF_054131305.1. Lineage (NCBI taxonomy): Eukaryota > Metazoa > Chordata > Aves > Galliformes > Phasianidae > Coturnix > Coturnix japonica. The sequence continues at coordinate 68,502,758 of NC_140663.1, forward strand.
TACAGAAAAAAAAAAGTATTGATAAGGTGGCATCATACCGCCACATGACTTCCCACATAAAAAATACAGCACAGACAATACGTTTAACAAAATCCACGTCCTTACCAATCAGTAATGGCTCTTCTTTGACCTGCATCCCATCAAGCAATTTGATCAAATGGACAGATGTAGCGATGAGACCCAAGTTCCTATTATGCAATTGGGGGAAAAAAAATATTTTGTATGAAACACTCCCAAATAAAGCAAAAACCCTTTTCACTTCAGTTAATGGAAAGCCTTCAACATTTTCAGAAAGCCTGAAATAAAAAGTTGTTTCTTCTACTGTGTCTGACTAACACTAACCATAGTAATGCTGTTAGAAGGAAAAGGAACAGGTGTATATTCTGTTTCAGACTTCAACAGTTTGATGTTCAACATCTTAGGTATTTCTGTACCCTTCCCCATTTCTTAACACTTTGTTATGCCTTGCAAATGATAAGCAGACAATGGAAAAAAAGTAACTAGAAAGGAATGAGTTCACATTGTCATAGTAGCAACTTCCAAGAAAACCCACATAACATACATTTACTGGTTGCTTGCTGGTCCCACAATGCAATCTAATTCATGTATTATCTCTCACTAAGACATATTCTAATATTAACTCCCACAAATTATTATTAGAATTAATATAGAATTGGAATTATTAGGGAAGGTTTTCAAAATATTCTTTGCAGGAAGCAAAGACAACAAAGCAGACATTAATTCCTGTTCTAACAATATGTCAGGGTGACAGTAAATATGTACTAATTCACAGTCTACCAAAAGCAAAGTTGGCATCAAAAGCGCCAAAATAACTATATAGCCAAAAATCAGCAATCTTGAAGGCAGACAATATATATGTCAGGATATGAAGAATGCAACAGGGGTTAAAAACCAAAACCAAACCAAAACCCAGTAAGTCAAAGAACACATTATAAACAGATAAAGTTTCAGCTTTTAACTCACTTGTATACTTTAGTAGTTCAACTGTTTGAGAAGAGATCAGCTAAGATAGTGTGGCTGAAACCTCATAATAACACTGATATTAAATCTCCACAACCAAGCACAAGTTACTGCAAAAATATCACGTCATTACAGACGAATGTTGATTATTTCTCTTCTGCAGGGGGTTTATTAGACATTACCTTCCTGATTATGTTTTAACACAAAAAAGATACATTTATAAATAGACAATACATATATCAAATTTGCTAAAACACTTCCCATTTGTTCAGACCCCGAAAATCCTCATTGCATACAAAACAGAGAAGCTGGAAAGAGCAACATTTTGAATTCCCTAGTAGCTTCAAAGTTATTAAACAACCCATGTGTTTACAATCATTGCATTCTTTCCTATAAAGGATCAGTTTTGATTCTGGTAAAAAAAAAAAAAAAAAAAAAATTGTAGTTTTTTAATATCTGAACATTTAACACTTCAAAAACATCGAAGACTCATAACTTTTCTTCTCACAGCTTTTTATCATTCAAGATATTTAATTCCTAATTAAGTTGTACATTTGTAACTGATTAGAAATCAACACAAACATACAACCAGTATAAAAATGCTCAAAACACCAATTAGAGGGCATAAAACGTTATATTGCTACAAAGCACATTGCACTGTCAGAGTGACCCACAACATCATTTACTGCTATAAACACTGCCAGAACTTTCCAGCCAGACAGGGATTCTCCACCTCCTACAGTCTACAGGGAACTACAATTATTATAACTCTGCATAGAAAGCTGAATGCTAATAACTCTATAAGACTATAACTATACCAAGGGTAAGCATACAGCATGAGCATAGAGTGTGCCAAGCACATTTTTACCAAGAAGCAGGTTTAATACCTGAATTCCATTAGAAAGAAAATATCAGACCTATTACTAGGTAATAAGCAACATGCCGCCAAGAAGGTCAATTATACCAACTCCCAGCCATGCAATTCTGTTCTCTCTCTTTTGTTAAACTGAACAACTAAGAAGCTACAAGAAGTTACAAATAAGGAAACCTACAGTGGTTGAACAATCCCTCAGAAAAAAATAAGTAAATTATCTTTCAGATCAGTTTCTTGGCCCACAACATAATAACAACTGCTAGCAACATCAATACAAAAAACATTTAGGATCCCGAATTTAGGTTTAACTTTTTCTAAAACTAATGGTTTCTGCAAAAAGCCCTGCAACTTTTGTGCTATTAACAAAAATCCCACCCCAGCACAGGAGTTGAACTTTGTCCCATGCTCTATTTTATTTAGTTCAATAAAGTTTGAGAAGTCCCAAGAAACCGAATTTCAAGATTGTATTACAATTATTGAAGAATTAACAACTTTGAAACAGGTCTGGATTTCAGTTAGCGGTTCTTGTTTGCCTTGGCTGGATCTGGAGTTACTTTTGAACAGCAGGTAGACTACCAGATTCTCAGTTACGACTGCTAGCTATATCCCAGGCATCACTTAAATGTCATAACAGATGCAGGTTAAAAGGAGAGCCTGAATAACTTAATGAGCCTGATTCAATGTATATATCAGAGTTGAAATACACTAAATATATCTATATACTATATTCTCCCAAGACTGCTAAGTAGATCTATATGTACGTTAGAGGGAAAAAAAAGTATTGATCTTGTAACCATTAAGGCTGTTTACTTATTGATGACATTATCCAAAAAAAATAAAAAATAAAATGAAGTCTAGTTCCACAGTCAAACTTACAAAAGGCTTGTATCATTTTCATATCAACCCACGCTAAGAACACAAACTACAGTTTTCTTCTGTCACAAACTCTGACCTACAAACAGGTCAGCTATTATTGCTACTTGCATACATCAATTCAAGTGACTGAATCAAAAAGGAAATACCAGTTAACACAGCAGTGTAAAGTAAGAATCTCTATATAAAGCCACACAAACATCAGACAATTATAATGTAATATGAGTTAAAATGATCAAAACTGTACCTCATGATATGTTGATTCTTGGCACACTGAACACAGGCATTCCTCAGACACCTGAAACATTCTGCTATGAGCATCAGACAGGTGTCTAAACCCAGCAGTTCAGAGGAATCTTTACAGGCCTGTTCAATTTCATTTGAGGCTCTCATCAGGATTTCCAGGAGGTCCCGGAACAGACTTTCTTCTGCCATTTCTCTGAAATAAATGTGTCAAATCACAAAAAAAAAAAAAAAAAAAAGCTCAATTAATAAGAAAGCTCATATCCGGTCATCTATATTTATTTTTACCCCTAAGATATTACTGCAACAATATGTAACTGTCCTTAGTATGCAAGATCCCTGAAGCAGAAAGTGCAAGATGTGTGCATACAATCAATCTTTTCAGGACAAGACCTGTGAGGGAGTTAAGTACTGCCTTGGTATTCCTTACAGCTTTCCAACACTACCTCGGAATATTTAAATAAATAAATAAGCTACTAAATACATACCAATACATGTGTTAGGCCCCAACCAACATGGCCTTGAACACCTCTAGTGATAGGGCATCCACAGCTTGTCTAGGTAATGTGTTCCAGTGACTCAATACTTCAAAGCAGAGCTTCCTCCTTGCATCCTAAGTTTCTTCTTTTTTAGTCTAAAGCCATTCTCCTTTGTCCTGTACTATCACTGTCCATTTGCATAAAAAGTCAGCCCCCCTCCTGTTCATAAGCTCCCTATACATACTAAAGGGCTACAGTAAGGTCCCCCTTCTCCAGACCAAACATGCTCAGCTCCCTCAGCCTGTTTTCAAAAGAGAGATGTGCCAACCCTCTGCTCATCTTCCTGGCTCTCCTTTAGACCCACTCCAAAAACTCCACGTCTTTATGGATTCTGGGGCTCCACCACATAGTACAAGAGCAGAGAAGGACAATAATCTCTCATATTCTGCTGTCACCCATCTTTTGATGCAGCCCAGCAGACCGTTGGCCTTCCAAAGCTACAAGAGCACCCTGCTGGCTCACATCAAGCTTTCCATCCACCAGAACCTTCAAGTCCTTCCCTGCAGATCTGCTCTCAATGAATTCTTCTTCCAGTCTGTACTTCTGTTTGGGATTGCCCTGACTCAAGTGCGGCACCTTGTATTAGGTCTGGTTGAATCTAATGAGGCCCACTTTTCCAGCCTTCCCAGGTCTCTTTGAATGGCATCCCTTCCTTCTCTTTTTATCAACTGCACAGCTCTGCTTAGTGTTATCAGCAAACCAGGAGAGGGAGCTTGTCTAATTCACTAAGTTATGAATAAAGATGTTGAAGAGCACTGGTTCCAAGCCAGCTCCTCAGGAACATCACCCATCATCAGCCTCCACAGCTTCCACTGCCTTTTTATCCCTCAGTTTAACCAGCAGGTCCTTGCTCATGCATGCCAGTTTCCTGCCTCCTCTGCTTGACTTCTTACACTGAGGGATGAAGGGTTCTTGTACTCTCAGAAAGGTATCCTTAAACAAGTGCCAGCCATTCCTTTGCCCTGGGATAGTTTCCCATGGGATCTCATCCAGTAATTCCTTACACAGCCATAACTTCACTTCTCTGAAGTTCTGACCTCACTTAAACACCAAGCCCATATTCCCTGAGTTCAAAAACTCAACTGTAGTATGGACACTACAGCCCAGCCCACCACCTGTCTTAAGCTCATCGTAGAACTTATCTGCATTGGTGAGCACAGGGTCTAGAAACTCTTCACTTCTAGCTGGGATGTCCAATAACTGGACCAAGAAGTTATCCTCAACATAATCCTGGACTGCTTGCAGCCTGCAGCGTTGCATCCAAAGTAGACATTCAGTGGCTAAAATCTCCCATAGGGATGAAAGCCTGTGAGCACAAAATTGTAGCTAAAGCAAGAAGGCCTTGTCAACAGGCCTTCCTTGATCAGGCAGCCTGTTTTAGACTCCCAACCATGAAATGCCCTTTACTGGTCTGGTCCCTAGTTTTAATCCACAAGCTCTCAGCCTGTTCATGGCTGTCTCTCAGAGGCAGCTCTTCGCAAACTATCAGTTTTTTAACATAGAAGACAACTCTCCTGTGACTCTTTCCTTGCCTATCTCTACTAAAAAGCTTGTAGGCCTAGGTGTTCCAGATCTGCAGTTCATCCCACCATGCTCTTCTAATAGCTGTCAGGTCACAGTTTTCTAATTGCACTCTGGTTTCCAACTCCTCCTACTTACTTCTCACACTGCACGCATTGGTGTAGAGGTACTTCAGCTGGACTGCCCTTCAAAGAGCCCTTCCTAAATCCTTGAGAGAAAACTCCAGTTTTTCCCCCGGCTGTTTCTTAAAGTGACAGCATTCCCTGGCTCTTCTATGTCACTCATAAGAACATCCCCTTTCCCCCATCAAATCTAGGTTAGAGCTCTGTTAATCAGCCCAGTCAGCTTGCTGCCCAGAATATTCATGCCTAATGTGGTCAGTTGTGTCCCACCTGATGTCAACACACCACAGTATCTCAAAGATGCCTCTGGGATCATGGAACCCAAAGCTTTGAGTGTAGCACCAGCCCCACAGCCAATCACTCACCTGATCCTCTCCCTTCTCAGGTCCCAGTCTTCAAGTGGGAGGATAGAGAATGCTACCTTGAACATCTTTTCAAAGGATATAAAGATCCTTTTAAGTATTTTGTAGTCTCTTTACTGCAGCCTTATATGGACAAACTGATATAGCTAAAATGAGCAGCAGTCCTTCGGCTCTACCATACCCAGTATCATCTTGATACCATGAATGGTGGCCCCCAGTAGGCAGCAAACCTCTCTAGAGAGTTTGTGTGGGTGGCAAACAAGTGCCTCAATGCCCCTAAGTGCAGAGTCCCCAGTTGCTAACACCCTTTGCCTTTTTCCAGTAGCACTGGTTCTAACACACATCCTTGGTTAGACCAAATTTTTGTGGCTGCCTCTTCCTGAGTCCTGACTGCCTGCTACCCACACCCTCTCCTCCTTCCAGCCCCAGAGCCCTCTATCTGTTGCTTTGGGGCACTTTGGGGGCAATGGGGAAACACTTCTACTGCTCCAAGCAGAGACAAGGGCCCAGACTCCTTCTTTTGTGTTACTGTGGTCTGTCTCTTCAAGACTTCCTTGCTCAGCTTCTTCCCCTTGCGTGGACACAACATTTCCTAAGTGCAGCTATTCACACACTCTCCCCTGATTCTACGTTCAAGATGAAGGCAACCCATTGATAACTCATTTTGATACACCATGCTACAGAAAGAAGCCACAACAGATAGTGTTTATTGAACATTCCTGTACAATACCATAAACTTATTCATGCATTACTTCTGACTAGAGTAAAGGAAGGGGAAATGCAGATGCAACTTCCCTGAAGCTTAAGCGGAATTGTAACATGCTTAAGGTCAAACATGTAGGTTCTAAGTTATTAGATGTAAGATTAAGAAATCAGTCTTGAGAAAGTAAGATATAATGGTAATACTGTGTTCACACATAACACTCTAAAGAACATTAAAAGTTCTTGGTTAAACAAGATGATATAGCATTACAAGAGCTACCTCAAATATCTAAAAGATATGCACAATAGGGCTACCCATACTTTACCAAAAGTGATCACACTTCCATAAATCAATCCATGTACATAAACCCAGATAAACTTATAAAACATCAGATCACAGATCTTTAGGAAATACATGTTTTATGCTGATACCTCACAGCAGATCAAGACCAATACACTATCACAATCTCCAGATACTTAATAAACACTAAAGAAAACTACAATATACTATCAGTAAGAATTATCAATAGGGGAAGAAAAAAAAAACCTACATTTTTCAGAGGAATAAAATGAAGGGAAATAAAGTGACACAAGGAAGAACAAATGCAAACCTGGTCCTTGCTCAAAGAAAATAGTAGAGCTTACCTGAAAGCAGGCCTGGAATTTGGTTTTAAAATAAAAGACATTCACAGGACTCAAGCCTTCCACCTGCAATAAGTGCTGCAGCTCCTGCCATTTCAACACAAATACGCATGCCAAAGATAAATTAAGTGGTTAACACGCCACTGTGCACGTGGTGAACCTACACAGACACAAGCTACGTTCTGGCAAAGGATAACGCACTGGGCCCTGTCTTCTCTATTGAGAAGACATGTTTTCTCTGTAAAGACGTCACATAGAGCCTGAAAACACCAACATTATTCTATCAGAGGAAAACTCCATCTGATTCTATGATCGCAGTTTGCTTTACATATGTCTATGCCATGTGTTGGTAGCACTTCAAATGGTCCTCTCCAGGGTCAACTTCAAAATGAAGAAATCAGCAGTCAGTGCAAGACATGCACTACTTTACAACACTGAATTATTTTAATGCATAAAACAGATTAACAAAAAAGTAAAGCAAAAAAAGCTACAAGTATTTCTGCGCATGCTCTAGCAACTCTACTGCTGAAAGAACACCTTAAAGTTGTTCTGATTCTGGAGAAGTTTCTACACTACTTTTGTTAGAGTTATGCAGTGGAACGTTAGTTTGAAGCAGATACTGGATCACAAAGGTATCAAGTAAAAACTTCTCTTAAGTTCAGAGAGAAAAATACCATTCAATTAGTATAGAATCATAGAATTACCCAGGTTGGAAAAGACCTTGAAGATCATCAAGTACAACTGCAGCCTAACCAGCACCCTAACTCTAACAACCCTCTGCTAAATCATATCCCTGAGTATAGTAAGAGCTCAGATGTTCCAATAAAAACAAAGATTAAATTTTTGCCTCACAAGATAGTAAAGGTGAAACACACAAGGAATTGCCTGTCTTCACTGTAAACACAGAAGTAGATGTGGATTTCCACATATTAGCAAGGAGAGAGAGCCCTCCAAGTTTCTCTCTCATACATTATGAAAGAAATCAAGCCAGATGTTTCTATGTAGAAGTCAAATCTCTTCCTACAACAGAAATGAAAAGCTTATGTGAACACACAAAAGTTCTCCTGAACAAAGAAGTCATGATTTAAAGATTGTTCAGTAAAGCGGATAATAATTACAGAAAATTTAAATATGATTCTTGCACTTAAACTTTTACAGATTGTTGCAATTTGAGTGCATGCTACAAATACATTTTAATTAAAATCATCTCTCTGAACATAAAACTCAATTTTCAAACTAGTGCGGAGAGCAGGAAATGTTTAGCTAGCATTAAAGAATGAGTTAAGATTGATTTCAGGTAACTAAAGGTAGCAATCCTTACCACCATTGTTTTTTGCTTGTTTTAAGTGGTCCTCTTTCCAGATCTTTCTTGTCAAAGATTTTCATGAAGATATGAACAGTGGCTACAAATATTTTAAAAACGTTTTTGAAAAGGAAAATATTTCCCTTCCATAACCTTTTCCTCATCTTTAAGTATTATTCTGTGAAGTTCGCAACAAGTCCCTTTAGTAGCTTTTCTCTGAAAAGATATCTTTCGCGTTAAACATGCCTTGAAATTCATCCAGAATTCATTCACTCACTCTATCAGTATCCCAGAAACTTCTTCCTGCATTTTATTCTTTCAGACAGACCTTCACAGTTTGCTGCTGCCACTTGTTTTCAGAATCAAGAAAAAACATGCTGCAGGAACACTGAAAGCAGAAGCAAATGGTACAGCAGCCCAGCCTTCAGACATAAACAATTTCTTCTTAAGTCAAAACATCATTTTAGAACTCACTTATCCATGCTGAAAGAAAGATTACTGCCACTCTATGACCTTAGAGATTCATTGTTAAAAAAAATGAATTATACAATGATATCCAATTGAACACAGGTTTAAGAATACTAATCTAACTGTGTTCAAGACACCAGACCTTCAAAAATCATGGTGGCGCACTGGAACAGGTTGCCCAAGGAGGCTGTGGATGCCCCATCCCTGGAGGCATTCAAGGCCAGGCTGGATGTGGCTCTGGGCAGCCTCGTCTGGTGGTTGATGTCCCTGGACATAGCAGAGGGTTGAAACTTCATGATCATTGTGGTCTTTTTCAACTCGGCCATTCTATATCTCTATGTGTAAATTAGAAACAATTCATTTGTTCAAAGGCACTTAAAATCTCAATTGAAACATGCGGGAAACTTGAGTTAATTCCACATAACTGAATTATTTTACCCCTATTTTGCTAACCTTATTTGCTTCTAAATTACAAAACAGTGCCATTCCCTTTTTACATTTATTTTTTTTGTTACCATGAACACTACAGATTTACCAATCACATAATGACAAAATAATTATCACTCAGTGTCACAAGTTAAATATCAAGTGTTCACTGGATTATTTCTTCTGGTTCAATATCACCAAGTACATTAATCTTCCATGGCTGGCCAGCTCTGTAAGTTGTTCTCATATTCATTCTGTCATGTACTACGGGCTGTAAACTCACGCTACATCTTCCTCACCTCAGAAGAAGGATTACACTCTTTCACTTCACTATATGTATACAAAGAACACTGGTTACTGTTACTGGTTACTGTTACCTACCCCCCTGTCAATGCTGGTTTCAGAGATGTCAGGGATGGAGGCAAGAAGCAGAGAAAGCATCAGTGTGTAAGCCTAACATTTGCACAGGGCCTTTGGCCTCCCAAGAGAAAAAGAAAGCCAGAAAGATAATACACTTTTACACAAAGATCAAACTTCCTAGAAGTTATAATCTTCAGCTACTGTTACAAGAGCAGGGCACAAGCTTCCCATAAGCCTCCACTGACTCCTACCTTCCAGGGAAAGCTAAAACCACCACAGTCACAGCTGAACCTCTGCACATCCAGAGCACTTTGCTGTAGCCAGCAGCATCACATGGTGCTGCAGACATCCATCCCTGACCTTACAGAACAGGGACACACCACGTTTGCTTTTTTTCCCATTAACTATACGTTCTGTTTTTCATGTCTTTAAGTTACCTATGGTAATTCCCCCCTTCCTCTCGCTCAAGCTTGTTCTGCTGCCCGGCACAGACCAACCACCTCAAACCCCCAGAGCTTTGCTTGGACTGCAGCAGCACAACATGAAAGTGCCACGCGTGTACACTGCTCACATGAACTCACTTCTTACCTAGCAGGGAAACTGCAGCCACCTGCCCCGTACCCATAGCACCCGTAGGAGGACACCGCACTGGCCCCCGCCCCACAAGTGACTCCCGGGCCCTCCCAGGTAAACCACGGCGCCCTCGGGAAGGCAGAGCCATAACAACAGGAATAAGCGACACTCAGCCACCGGTGGTCGCTTCCCAAGGGCTCTTTAGCTACGCGAGCACCTCGAACACCACACCGAACCCGCGGCAGTCAACAAGCATTGCTCGCAGTCACAAGGACCACCCAGGCCCGGCGGCACGGCCGGAGCTCCCTCCCCCGGCACACGTGGCCGCAGGCGGGCCCTCCTCCACGCTACCTGGGCTGCGCCTCCCGGAACAGGCCCGTCATGGCCCGCACGCTCTCCAGACGGGCCGACGGTTCGGCAGCCATGAGTCTCTTCAGTCGCGCCGCCACCTCAGGCAACGCTCCGGCTTTCGCCGCCATCGCGTATCCCGGCACGGCCCAGCTCCGCCCCCGCCGCGCGGAAATGGCGGCGGCCCGGCCCCAGCAGCGGGCCGAGGGAGAGGGTGGGTGTGCGGTGCGTTCCGCAGCGCCCTGGAGCTGCCCAGGTCCCGTGCTGCTGCTGAAGGGAGAGTGTTTTTTGCCCTTAGATCGCTGCTTTTTGCGTTTTCTGCCCGTGGCAGGATGTCTACTGGGCTGGCCCACGGGGCAAAGTGGGCACTCTGGGCTGTGCTCTGTAAAACATTGCCTTTTCCTCAAAAATACCCTTAACAAGTTATCTGTAGGTATGTCTTCCCGGTCAGCTTTTATTCGTCGGCCCACAGGGGCCCTCAGGACCATCCTGTGGCTCTCTGCACAGCCTGGAAGGTAAATGCTTGCCACATGCAACACAAACATTTCCCAAGTGTTTTCCTCCCTCACTTCCCATATACTTTCACAAATGCTTGCCTCCAAGTAGGTAATACTGTATGTTTTAAATACATATAGAAAAGGTTAACATATTTACAGTTATTATTATTGTTACAGGATAAGAATTGGAACTTTCAGTGAATAACTATTTGTAGCCACATACTACAAAAGGCCTCGCTAGACAGAAACCAAACTTAATTCACCAGAGATGTGACAAGGAATTCAGAAATTATACTTCAGAAAGAAAGCATGATACAAAAAAAGTATGGGTTATTTAATTCTCACCATTCACATCCAGTGGTGAATGGAGTTTGAGTTGGTAGCAGGTAATGAGCGGTATTCCCCATGGGTCAGTGTTGGAGCCTCTCCCATTCAATATCACAGAATCACAGAATTGATCAGTATCTTCATTGATGGCCTGGGTGAGGGCATTGAGAACTCTCAGCAAGTTTACAAATGTCACCAAGTTGGAAGGAAGCATTGATCTGCTGGTGCCAGTGGGATGAAGTTGAATGTCACAATCAGAAAGGTCAGCATGGTGGAAGGACAATACAGGAATGTAGTAGTAAAGGGACTAGCACAAATAGTACGGGGTTTCAAAGGAAAAGCACTCACCTGTCTCCAAAGATCAGGGCTTGCAAGGGGAAATTCCACAAAACAGAGATCTCCAACCAGAGATCCTTCCACAATGGCAGTCAGCCCTTAAATGAGGTCTAAGAGAAATGGAGCCAGGCTCCATCTCTACTGGTCTCACAGCTAAATTGCCTTCACCTGTGCTCCCAGGGTTGACCAGCTGCTCAATCAGTGGTTCAGGCTGTGACTCAGGAGTTACCATACATTCAACAAGATCCAGTGCTGGGTCCTGCACTTTGGCTACAGCAAGCCCAGGCAACTCTACAGGCTTGGGGCAGGGTGGCTGGAAGACTGTGTGGAACAAATGGACCTGGGGGTATTGGTTGATGCTTGGCTGAACATGAGCCAGCAGTGTGCCCAGATGGCCAAGAAGGCCAACAAAATTCTAGCTTGCATCAGAAATAGTGCAGCCAGCAGGAGCAGGGAGGTAAGCATCCCACTACTCAGCTCTGGTATGGCTGCATCTTATGTACTGTGTTCAGATTTGGGCCCCTCACTACAAGAAAGACATCAAGGCCCTGGAATGTGTCCAGAGACAGGCAACAAAGCTGGTGAGGGGTTTGGAGCACAAGCCTTATGAGGAATGGCTGTGGGAGCTGAGATTGTTTAGTCTGGAGGAAACTCAGGGGAGACCTTACTGCTCTCTACAACTACCTGAGAAAAAGGGGGGGTGGCCTCCTCTCCTGTGTAACTAGTGATAGGACTAAAGGGAATGGCCTTAATTTGCACCAGGGTAGATTCCATTTGGATGATAGAAAAACTCGCTGAAAGAGTGGTCAGATGCTGGAATGGGCTGCCCAGGAGGTGGTTGAATCACCATCCCTAGACATATTCAAGAAACATGTAGGTGTTGTACATCATGTACATGGTTACATGGGGAAATACTGGTAGTAAATGGATCTTGGAGGGCTTTTCCAACCTTGATTCTATAATTCTGCACTGTTAGGAAAGGGGTGCAGTTTGGCCAGCAGTCCAGTTTAATTCACCATCGTTGCCTTTCACTTGCTATTTTGCCCATCTTTTACAAAACATGGATCTTGTAAGCATCAAATTTTTGTTCACCCCTTTTTAACATTTCTGTTCAGAGATTCTTTTTCAATGGCATTTGATGTTTTAATATGAACGTTAACCAGTTAAAATGTTTTAATATGAACGTTAAAATGTTACTTTGTCTTAGCGTGGATTTAGAGAACTACCATAAGGAAAAGAATCCACCCAAAGCTGGCTGTTCTACTGGAGAATAAACGATGCAAGTCCTACTTTTAAGAATTCTGTATGAAATTAAGATGTAGAACTGTTTTTTGAGGCACTGACATTTGAAGCTGGACAGTGAGAAAGAACTGTCACAGCTGAGACTCTGGAGGGAGACAGTTCCCCTGGTTCAACAGATGGTAGCTCTACAGGATGGTCATAACAAAGCAGGTCACAGACTTTGAAACCTCGTGTCTCAAATGCATAAAGATGGTCATTAATTTTAATCAAAACATGTATGTTAGCTTGACTTTTTTTTATTGAAGGGACTTCCATCAGAAAATAAAACGTGGGCTCTGGAAAAAGTTACTTTACACTAAGGAAACAAATCTCTCAGCATGTTTTCTTCCGGCACAAACATTAGTTTTCTGTCTCTTATTCGGGCCTGTATTAGATTAAGTATGTATTTGGCCACAGAGCTTTGAAGCTATAGACCAAAGCTTTTATTTTTGGTCTAGTATTTAATAGGATCCAATGAAACTGATTGATGCACTTAGGAAAATGCTTTTGATTAGCCTTTGTTGCTGAGCAGTGAATTCCACTGCAGATTCACCATGTGGTGCCATGGAGCATACCCACATCCAGAACCTCAGTTTCCCACTTACGTGGGGCAAATTATGGAAACTGGCTTAGGAATTTTGATCAAGATGACTAGAAGCACACCTAATAGTGGGTAGAACTATCTTAATAACCAAGGGTGGAACAAAAACAGCTTTTATGGTTTTTTGGGAGGCATTTGAAAGCAATGAAGAATCTATATGCAATAGATACTGCAGACTGTCTTAATCACAGAAGTAGTTATTACTGTCCTAAGCCAAAAACTCGGGAGTTTATGTGGCTTCAGATGAGATATTGCACATGTGTACGAGGGCCATAACAGTGGATCCATTCAGTGTTGAGGTGTATATGTCACTCATTTGTTATATAATATCACAAATCAGTCCTTCATGAATAAGAGATCTGGGTAGGAAAAAATCCCGCTAAATCCTGGAGGAGATGTTCAAAACACTTGCCATTTATCACAAAAATGAATGGTGCAAATAGGAATGAATTTCATCTTCTGTCACAGTTCTTGGGCTCTGAGTCACTGCAGATACTTTTGACTCATATGTTTGATGCAGTCCAGATTCCAGAGCAAATAAGGAACTTCTCAACACTTATCTTGACAAAGTTTTTATATCGCATCTGCATGGAGTGTTTTCGTCAGGATCAGCATTGTCATCATCCTGCTGGGCAACTGTGCAAGCATATATCAACAAGAAGGGAGACATGCTACCTAGGATAGCTGTTAACCAAAATATAGTTCTGTGACAACCTGAGGAATTTTCACCTCATTCATGGACCAGCTGATTGATATAATGTACAGTTTGACTTTATGTTTTGGTCTGATACAGCAAGAAACACAGCTAAATCATAGGAAGGTTGGTACTAAGTGAAAGGAAACTCCACATACTCTAACACAGAATCCTGCAGTTTCCTCTAGGGACATAGATTGTCATACACACCAAGAGTGTGTGTCAGCCTGTGTCCAGGCCTGGATCATCATCTCTAAAGTTCTCCATCACCCTGATGTTAAACAATGAGGTTATCAACCAGGAAACACTCAGAGAAGAGTAATTTTTTTTTTAAATCTGGTTGCTTATGGCTTTGTCCTTGGCAACAGCTCCTTCAGAGGATGAAGAAAAATCCAGTTCTGCTCTGCCACCTGCTCCCTTTCCCCCTTTCCACCCTGATCTGCTTCTCTGTCCACACCTTCCCAACAGGTCACATTCCACACATTGCACAGCTGCGGCCTCTCCCGCACTGAGCTGAAAATATCTTTGGCTGCTTGATCACAAATGCTAGCTGCTAACAAGGTACTCTCACCACCTTTCTTTATGCCTTCTCCCGGATCTCTTCTCTGCTAAACAACTTCCTCCATCCAGTCCATTTTCATTTAGTGGTGACAAGAAGCAATTCTCATGCAACCAAGGAGCAAGCAAGCAAAGCAAAAATTGTGGCCAGGGTGAAGGTGAGACCATGCAGTTACTATTTTCCTCTCTTGACTTTTTCAGCTATCTAGTGTTACTCAAGTTCTTAACTCCTGTGTGAAAATACTGCCAAGAGCAGTGTGAAGTTTGAGAATTGTGCCATATAATAAGGATTTCCTATATATGTACGATTGGATCTCATCTCATGAAATTCTTGGCTTTTCCTGTGTTTTGATAGCAGCAACAATTTTTCTGGACTTCAGCAGCCTGGACAGCTGAGCATGCAGTAAATAGCTATGAAGTACGTGCACATGAATCTCTCCTTTGCTCTTAAATCCAACACTAAGCTTACCAGGCTTTTGTGCAGTCCCAGAGCACCTGTGTTTCTCAGGCACATAGCTCACCCAGAATCTCAGCCTGTGTGTGCAATAAGACAGTCACATTAAACCCAGTGTGCTGGGGTCACATTATGTTTGCAGAGCTGCATGTGAGACACTTACCTCGTAGAGGCTGCAGAAGCCATCAGCATCCACGTACAGCACCTCCAGGAATCCTGTGAGCAGTCATGGAAATATGACTCTGATTCTGTTGCTTGTGAAATTGATTTCACCTGCTGAACCTGCAAACAGTCCACTGCCTTTGGCTGTCCTATAAAGATACTGTTGGAGTGGTCAGAATACTTTCTGAAAATACATTTTCTTCACAGAAAACAATAACAAATATCCCCTCTTACAGAATGGAAATAAACAAAAGCCTTCCCAGCACCTGGCTGCTGTCAGCGATTAAAGGTATGCTCTCAAATATTTTCAACAAACTTACAAGCAAGGCAGTCCTCAAGAGTAGATGTGTCACGTCTGGCCCTTTATGAATGGATGAGTGAAGGGAAATGCCCATGGGGAATCCTTCACTACACAGTGCTGCTCCCATTTATCAGCATCGGTGCACGTTGTCAGTGCTGAGAAATTTGCTGGAGGGAAAAGATAGGGGGTAGAAGAGCAAGAAACAAAAAAAACCCAACACCCAATATCGTGACTACTATATCGTAAGTATTTGTTATTTGGGGTTGCTGCTAGTGGCAGTGTGGGTGTGAATCTGAGCACATGTTTAACTATGGAATTGGGCTCAAACCCCTCAAGGTCCATCCACAGACTGACATCTAGTGGAGATAAAATGTGGGCTGGGAAACTGAAATTCTTCTCATCTCTTCAGTCCTATAAATTGAATGACCGCACAGAGTATTTATGGTGGATGTTGAGTTTACTTCAATTATTTATTCCATTTATGGAATATAATTTAATGAGTGCATCTATTAATAGTTATTATAAACTAAATTAGCAGGAGACAGTTAAATTCGCAGCATTTCATTTAGCCCACAGACAGATTAGGATCTAAATAAATCCCATAAGAACAAGAACGTAGGTCTCCCATACTAACAGTGCTTTGCCAGCAGATACTCTATATCAGGTAGGGCAACAGGGCTAGGATTCATATAGTATCTGTTAAGAAAAACATTTGATTTTGGAGCATTTCTGAAAGCCAGTCTTATATCATGTCTAATTAATAGTACTTTCGAGTCTCCTGGTAATTCAGAACTTGCCACATACATGCTTCATCTCTCCTTCCCACAAGATCACATCGGAAGACAAAGGTTAAGTGATCTGTAGATTATTATGATTTTTATACAACCATCTTGACTTTTTTAAGCAGCCACAGACATAGATTAAATCACATAGTTTCCTTTTGCATGTACTGATTGTAAGATTCAGCCACTGCAGGAGCCATTAAATTTTCATGACAGGATTCTGATTTTCTAAGTAAGTTTAAAAAAAAAGCGCTCTCCTTAATGCCTGAGTATAATAATACTATGGAACAGCTCACATGTAGATGAAAGGAAGTTCTAACAGAGGGTTCGTCCAGCTGTTCACCTGTGTAGAGTCCTCCAAAACTCATACAAATAAAACCAGCCCCCTGTATCTGTATCCATCCACCTCACATTATCCACTTACTAGATCCAGAATTTATATTTTTATTAGCCTCTTCTCGCATCATTTTCCAGCCTGATGGCACCTTAATAATGCTGCGAGCGGTTATTAAATAAAATAAATTAATAATTAAAACAACTATTAACTATTAATACCATGCAAATACAGACATGTTCAAGACACTGTTGGGGATGGGCGAGCCTACTTTTTGATCTGAGCAAGTGCTGATATTTGCTGAATACTAATACCAGTTTCACTGGAGGGGTAAATAAGAAGAAAACACAGTGGTGAGTTGGAAGGTGTAGCCTCGCTTAGTAAGAACTTAGTCAAAATCTCTTGATCTGGTTTTCCAGCTAGAAGCTCCATCTAGTTCGATGTACCAAGCTAACATATACACTTGCCTCCTACAGTGCTATTTTCGCATGCACATGCATAACTTTTGCATAAAGACTGAAGTTTCCCAATATTATCATTCTCAATAGGGCAAAAGAGGAGTTACTTGTTAGGACAAAAGCAAGCAACAGAGTCAGCTTTCATTAGCAGAGGACAAAGGTTTGTAAGACCATCATGTTAGGCAAAGACTTGAGTATGGTGTGTGCCTTCATTCCTGAAGAAAGGAGTGCCTGCAACTAGGAATCTATTATAAATCACATTTTTAGTGAGACTGGCAAAGCTGCATAACTCTGGCCTCAGGGAATCTGTCTAATTTGTCAGCTAAAATTCAGTCTCCTGGTAGAAAACGAGTCCATTCATGCTTCGTGAAGACTAATTACCCATGGAAGGAATCTGTTCGGGGAACTGTCAGTAGTGATGTGGTGTGGCATAATCATTGGGCTGGAGCTTTCATGGGGAGATCGAGGGAGTTTCCCTGCTTGTTGTGCTGTACCTTAGCCCCCTTCCCTTTCAGCTCTGTATGGCTGTGTCATTTCATGGCACAGTCAACAGGATGTCCTGGAAGGGAAATCTCCCAGTAAAGTGTCTTGTTTTACAGAGAAATTTGCTCTGAGTTCCTGGCTGTCCTCTGTGCCTCAAAGTGATGGAAGTTTGCTGCAGCTGGGGTAGCCTACAAGAGGCAAAATTTGCAAGAAATTAGACATTTCGTTAGATCAATAACTAAGTCCTCCAACAAACAAACAAACATAAAACCCAATTCTTAGGTGCCTAAGTCCTTCTCCAGGCCTGCAACAGAAACTTCTTACAACCCAGTCACTTAAGTCTGAAGACAGAAGGAACATGAATAACATACAGCAAATGTGATGTGCCAAAAATAACTGTAGGAAGAAGCACTACTTAAATTCTTAAGAACTTATTTGTGTAATCATTCACATACATTATGAACTGGAAAAACTCCAGCACTGGGTAAATCACCACAGATTTAACACTTTGTATATCAGAGAAGAGTTTTATTTCTCTGCTGGACTAGAAAGCAATTAGAAAGCTTTTCAAGCTGCAAGTAACAGTTTAATTCCATTCCATAATGCTACACATAGTGTGGGTTTCTTTCTTCTAAGAAATAACCTCCAGTCTAAAACTGTCTACCTTTGTTAGAGAAAGGCTTGGTTAAAAAATGCTGCTACAAAAAGATGTTTGTTGCAACTGAAAGTACAGTGCAAACTGGCTGAGTAAGGCTTACTTCAGCAGGATGCTGGAGCCAGTGCAAGTCTGCAAAGAGCCGAGTGTTCACCAAGGCTGGGAGGATTCACAGCCTATATTTAAGTTTCGTGAGGTATCAAGGCCTTCCTGTTTAATTTAACTCCATCAGATGTATGTGTTTGTTCTGTTAGAGGGCATCAATAACCAGTCTCTTCTCAGAGTGCTGTATAGAAAAGAGCATAATTGTCTGAAAAGAGCCCTATTAAGTGTTTGCTTTTAAATCAAAGAACACTTTTGAAATATTAAATAAAGAGGGACTACAATATATAAGTCACTCCAACTCATCTCAAAATACTGATGCACATTAATGATTTACTTTGGGTTTTTACATCTGTTTGCTTTCATATTCAGAAAGTTGCATTGTTGCCTTAGTAACCCCGATATCTCACACAATTAGCCTATTCTCCATCTGAAGTACACCCTCTTAAAGAAATTCATACAGGTTCTCATGAGAGCCCTTTTACTTTTTCCCCCATTGTTTGCGAAGGAAGAAATAATGACTTGTTTTGTCCTGAATAGGCCATTTCTGTCTTTTTTCCACCCCTCTCCTGTCCCACTAATGATACCCGAGATTTAAACATGGCCACAGACTCAGCCACCGGCTTCACAGTTTAACAGTTTTCTGAGACTTAAATGAGTTGTGGTGCTTTACTCCCATACTGATGCATGACAAGATGACTTGAAGAGCCTTTCTGAGAAACTCCTCTCCTTATTTTAGAGGATGCTTCAATTCTCAACAATCCAGCCTCTCATAAATTCATTTTAGCAAGGGCAGTGAAATTCTGTTCTGCTACGCTGGGATTTTACAAGGGCATCATTAACTGGGGCACGTGTCAGCCTCTCTTACTGTCCAGGACTTGCCCATTCAGTGCTGAGAAGGAGAGGATGGACAAAGTCCTACAAGCATCCATCCATGGAGTAGGTACAGCTCAGGTACAGCAGCCTTGCACTCACCTGCTGCACTATGCTAAAGCCTGAACAAAACAAGAAGACTTGTTGAGCACTGTGGTTTACATGACAAATCAAAGTTTGTTCCAGATGTTGATTTTCTTCAAAAATTAAGAGGGTTTATTCATACTGATGTAAAAGAAATGAAAGAAAGAAATGCAAGCTTGAAGCTTCAGACAAGGTTCAAAGCTCAATATTCCTTACTTGCTGCATAATCTTTTCTCATCACACACTGACCTCTGGCAAACAAAGACCTGAGCTGACAGCAGCTTCCAGCTTCCTTTTTCAAGCCAGGTTTCTCAGAAATACCTTCTTTTTAAACTTGTATTTTAACTTTTACAGGCACTCTGTCCAAAGTTCTCTCTTCAAAACGCCATTCTACTTTTCTTTGTGTTTAAGAATCTTGCTAAGAGAACTTCACGATGAGTAAAAGAGAAACATTCTACAAGAAGCAAAGCCAACTTGCTTATATAAAGAGGCAATTTTCTTGTTCTGATCTGTTTTGTTTGTTTGTTCATTCTTTTAACTTATAAAAATGTCTTCTTAATTCCTGTATGATTTCTCTGAGGGAAAAATATCTCAGATCCTTGCATAACAATATAAATGAGATTCCCATGAAGCAGAAAATATTGATCAATGTAATGATTAAACAAAAAGAGAATGTGTAAGTGACTGAGGAATCTATCAAGGAAACATATTAACGGCAGTTTATCAATGTGTCTACCTTTGAATTCTTAATAATTCACTTAGATGTGTTGATGATGTGGACTGAGTTAGCTCTAGCTAACATTAAATGTACAGATAATGAGGTGTTTATTTCCTATTTCAATCTTTAAAAAAAAAAGTCCCCAAACATCAGGCTTTAGTGCTGTTAGAGTTAGGGTACTATGGTTAGGCTGTGGTCGGACTTGATGATCTTCAAGATCTTTTCCAACCTGGGTGATTCTATGATTCTATGATTCTTTGTTCCATTTGTGAACATTTTTAAGTCTCCCTGTCTTTGAGCTGATCGAGGTTTTCCAAATTGTCGACAACCTTAAAAATCTGAATTGTTCATTACAATGAACAACCTTCAGCTGAGCACAGATGGAAAGTAAATTGCTTTGGAAATGGAAGTTGCTTGGGAATCTTCCACTGGGAAGATTCCACTGAAATGATACAAGGAAGAGCAAACTGCAATTACTGTGCACAGTTGTTGCTTCCCAGTTACTGCTTGCTTCCTGAGCTCTGAGCATCAATGTCAGTGCAGTCACTGAATCTTGGCCGTTTTGCTCTGTGTTAGATGGAAAACCCTGTCACTACATGTCAGGTTTGGTTCATAAATATTAACACAGATTTCATCTCCTTCCCATGTCAGTCTGTGAACTTATTGGAAAAAATACCAAGGTCTGCCCCTTAAACCAGTTCAGCACAAATACCAGCTACGGCTGTTCCCATAGTGCTCTAGTAAGGATAGGAACAGCTTGCATTTCAGTTTGTATTCATTCAGTTTCAAGCCTTTCCCCTGGCGACCAAAAGAAGGTACGCGTTCAAACACAATCAATACCTGCTGTTAGCATAGCACCAATCCATCTCCGGCAAGCTTCCAGACAGAGAGGTGTTATTTGTACTGGGTGTTGTGGAAGTGGATAGAAGGCCATGGCTGACTGCGAAGGATGCCTAAGAACAGGGGAAAGTCTGTCTCAGGGAGTTTGGCTGTTACCAAGGGGGTGAGATTTGAACCAATGGCCATCAAGCCACGGGTTCTGCAATTCATTAGTTACTTCACACACCAAGCCTCTCCATCCCACCATTTAAGATTCATCTTGTTACAGAACATGTCTTTGTATCACACAGCAAAATACTGCTGGCTGCAATGCGTAGATATGTGTTAGCCATCCTGAGGCAGTAGAAGAGTTTAAAGGAACCCATTGGTAAGCCAGGATATCAAGTTCTAACATCCTTGCTAGCGCATTCTTTTTCCTTGCTCCAGTTGTGAACTTTCTTGGTTAATACTTATATTAGGTATACACTACCTTCTCCTACGGGAACGCTCACAAATTATAGGAATAAAGCAAAAATTCCACCTATTTATGACTGCCTCCATGTTCTTCCCCTCCCACCTCTCCAAATGCTGTCCCACCAAACTCTCAAACAGCTCTGGCCACACCTGTTGTTGAAAAACGGTTTCAGTGTATGTCTTTCAGAAAAACAGAGGGATGTGAGAGGAAGCTGTGGCTGCACATTAGCCATCAGAAGCTTGACATGCACTTTGCCTGTTATCAGTTTTGAAACTGTGGAATGGAGCAGGAAGGAGTTTCTGGTTAGTGTGCACATTTTCTTAGTTCAGTTTAGCTGGAATACCACATACACATGTGGTTCATCCTCAAAAATGCCATATCAGGCCCAAAGCCAATGCAAACACCAAGTCAGTCTTCCATATATAGAGTGAAAAATAAATAATGGTTCCAGATCGCTTCAAATTAGAATGTGCATGCAAAGAGAGGGAGCAGTGAAAGGAAGGGGGCTCTGATAGTAGTTGAAGAGTTATGCTGAATTTGGCCCTTAAATAGATCATGTTGTGAAAGGCACAGCTTTTTTTCTCTAGCTGTCGTGCTTTAGAGTTGATCGTAATATTAATAAAACACACTCAAAAACAGTAGACCAAAGATCTCGAAGTAACGTGCCATAATTCTTTAGGATAAGAATTTGCACAGGGCTTTAGTGGGAATGAAAGTACCTGTACTCCGTGTCATTTCAAGGAGAAAGCAAGACTTCATGCCCCATTCCAATGTGAAACTTCCAGGCTTAATTCCTGGTAAAGATGTCATAAAAAGTGTCAAGGTATTTGTTGACTTTGTTAGTAGAATATTGTAAAAGTCTGCAAAATGGTCTTCCCCAAACTCAGCACTTAGTAAAAATGATCAAACCTTGAAACAGGCAGACATCTTCAGATCTATTTATTTTTCTCATGTCTTGAGATCCCTTCGTGGAAATAGTGTGAATGAAAGTAAAACAAGAACTTTGCAAGAACTGCTGCAACTGAAATGGTTTCAGACCAATGTTTGATCACAACTCAAGTTAGGAAGAAGAAAAGAGAAAAATTAACTTTGTTTGCAAGTGGTAGGTCACAAAAAATTAGACTAAAAATCAGAGAGACCATATAAATTAATAAATTATTCACGGCAATTTGTTTGCCAAGCATAAATCCATGAAGTTTTCTTTGAGAAAAAAGGATCCTAGTCTGGCTTTCTGGCTGTATTCCAGATAAGGTAATTACATCGTGCCTACTTAAATTTCCCCTTCAGTTCAGCATGATATATGTGTCTTCCTCTCCAAAAACTGTTGTCTAACAAATCTCAAGCCTGCCACTTATCTTTTGATGGTAGATAGTTTCAGGTTTTGTTACAAGATTCTTTATGCTCCTACACTATTAACCTTCATATTTCTTAGCCTGATAGCACTAAAAAATAGGGCTTGAGTCACAGTGTTGCTAAATCCTAATACTTCTAGTATTTTCACGCAATTAAATATTTTAATGTGTGAGCCATTCCAAAGAAACAGATCAGAGTTCAGCCCAGAAAGCACACAAGTTTCCCCCAACCTCTCAGAGCTGCTGTGTGCTTTTATCATTAGTCAGGAAGCAAACTTCAGCCTGGCTACCTTCCACAGATAGGAACCTTATATTTGAGTGCTTCCCTGGGGGCTGGAGATTATCTGCGTGTGACTTCACCTTTCAGACCAAGCTTGAAAACTGTTCAAAAGCAGCCAAAGGCTGTTCCTGCAGCTCCACCTTTTGGGAGCTGAGGAACAATCAGAATGCTTGGACTGATTATTTCTTTACTAGACAGGGACTTAACCTTGTTGTACTTATGGGTGATGATGATGTCTAGAATATAAAGAATAACATACTGTAGAAGTTTGAAATGTGTAGGTTCCTCACAGAAGGCCCTGAAATGTGTTTTGCTGGATGCATTCTTTTCAGAGCAGTTCCTGAAGGCCTCTCACTATCAATAGGGACACTGGCACATATCCTTGTAATTATCATCATAAAAAAGCTTTCACCTGACCTTTCTGCTCAACATTCACTTTAAATCATTTTGCCAGATTGAGGTGGGATGCATGTAGGCCATATCAAATATTACAGCATGTAATCCATGCCAAGTCTGTACTATTATTGCACATTTAAGTTGAATTTGGTTTGCAAACCTCCCTTTTCACATATAAATACACTTGCAACCTAGAAACTTCATGCTGGAAGGTGCTGAGTTCTTTCACATCACTGGGTAATTTCTATGCTCCAGCAAGAGCTCAGGTTGTGTGGTGCCTTTTAAAGGAGTCCACTACAGGGCAGGAAGAGTGTCATACCATATTGATGGGTAAAGATACTTAAAGCTTATACAGAAAGAAATCTGGATGCCAGGAGCTACCAGACATCTGGAATTGCACTGCAGCACAAGTCTACCTCTGCTGGAAAAAAACTGGGCTGTGCAGGAGGCTCCAGAAGGTCCTAACCCAGAAGCCCGCTGCACAGCATGACACACACTGCTTCTGCTAGGACTGCATTCAAGTCTGCGGTGAGATTTGAGATCAGAAGGCTCTGCAGCAGCTAAGAGTGACCTTTAGGAGAAGAGCATCGCCACAGAATAGATCTCCTCACTCCTTGGTTCCACAAAGTGGAAGGATGAGTGAAAAAAGCTAATAACTCACAGATCAACAACATAAAGCCCTTTTTACCTCTTTTTATTTCCCAGCCACAGTTTACATTGCTTTGATGAATATAAAGAACACATTTGCCTTTCATCACTTTTCGTGTTCTAAACCTTGCCCCCAGACTCTGTTTCATTCTACTGAATATTATGTGTGCACAGGAGCAATTTGGTGCATATAATGATAGGCGTGATTGTTAAATTGGTTTCCAGTGTCTTTCAGGCTGTGTCCCCGAAGAATTGCAATTAAACACTTGACAAACCACAAGGCTACGTTAATCCCGCTTCAAAACTCTCCGACGGCCAGGATGGCAGCCTGCCTTACTGCTCCACCAAACGCTGAGAGACCCAGTGTTACTTCAACTCTCCTTAAAAATACTCTGGTTTTCCCTTTGGCTCCCAGTTCAAGTTTCAGCTGTAACATTCAGCCTCAGCTCACTCTTGCCACGTAACAATCTCCCCTTTGTTTAGCCCTGCTACCTCATTTCTCTCTATTAGCCTTTAATCCCTGTCAGGGTTTCACCTTTGCAACGATGAGGTCACAGCTCATGTTGATTGGGAAAGGAAATCCTGATGATTGTTGCTGACAGAAAGCTGATAATGCTGGTTTTGGCAGCAATAAATTCTCAGTCTCTAAATGAAGACTAATCTTTGAGCCAGAAATCAGTTCTTTCAGTAGGTTTTTTGGCCTCATTCACAAATATTTTCCCATGCTCAAGCTGCTTGACCTTTGGAGCGTTCAGTGCACCTACGTTATTGTGCAGAACTGTTTTCTAGGGACCAAAATAAGCAGTCATCTATCAGTGAGAGGCAGGTGAACTTATGAAAAAAAAATCAATTATTCCCTCACTGGGAACGTAACTCTCATGGCTCCCTGTAGCTTCTGCAACTGTATGCGTAAAATTCATATCTGCTGCTGTTCTGTCGGTATTTTTATTTCTTGAAGTGACTGTTGTTGTCAGGACCAGTTTGATGTTTCTTTTTTTCAGGGCAGAAGGGCACCATGCAGAGAGAAAGGAGAAGAGCAGAAGGGGTAGATGCTGTTAAATCCACGTTGGTTATCTGATGGATGATTCAATAATGACTTGACTATCTCTGAGAAATGCAGATGCTTCTTATGCAACATCGTAAACACTGTGTGATTCACACAGTGAATCACTTCTGCGTGATTCACCACCTTAAATCAAGCATCAGTGTTGAATTGGCCCTTCTCAACTGCAGTTTCCATTATGGGCAACACCTGGGACCTCCTGCAAGAACATCTTGCCAGCAGTGAGAAGCAGGAAGTTCTCGACTGATGAGTGGAAAAATGAAGAAAACATCACTGAGTATCCAGAGCTGAAGAGCAAACAAAGTTGTCAATACCATGAAAAATCAGCTTATGTTCTCTCTGTATTGCTTTTGCTGTTCTGCAAAGCAGATTTTCCTTAGCACACTGAAGGAGGTAATTACCTAATTTAGTCCACCACTGGTGCATTAGCTATATGAGATAACTTCAGCTTTCCCAAGTGCAGCTTTTTTCTGAATTAATTCACTCCTGGGTAGCTGTGTCCAGGTTCGATACTCAATGAAAATGTGCTTGAAAACTTCAGCTTGCTCTGTTGGTCCAGTCTGGCTTTTGGGTTTGTATTTTTTTCCCTGTGTAGCAGGCTGTGCTCACCTCTTTGATCAAAGTAACCCTGGACTTCAGTCTGAATGCAATTTGAACTTTACAAATTAGGTCTCCCCCAGCTAACAAAGTGGGCATTTTACTCCTTTTCCTGCTTGCAGCAACAAAATTCCATACTTCTGTGCACAGCTGGTAGCATTTTAGTCAGGCAATCCCTATGTAATCTATTATAATTTTTTTCTTCCTTCCACAGTGTGTGGGTCTTCCAAATAGTGAAAATCAACCATCGCCTGACTATAATTCTATCCAAATACATGTTTCAGCAGAGCTCCCTATGGGAGCAACCCAGGTGCCTGAACACAGATGTGTAGTGCCATTTGGGATGATTTAGGCTAGCTGAGATGCCCACATAGGGCTATAAGAACTGTGGAAGACGCATGCCTTTCTGGAGAGGCGGCCAGAGCCAGGGCGGGCTATAAAAGTCCCAAACATCTCAACTAATTTCAAACACCTGAATGATTCCTTCAGCACCTCCAGGAGACACCACACAATTAGAGGGGCAGATTACTTCTGAGCTCATTAGCTGAAGGCACTGCACAAATTTTCCCCATACATTATCAAATGTCAATAATGGATTATTTTATGATGGTATGGAAACCAGCACTTCAGTTCTGCACTGCCATCCCCACCCTTGCAAGGGGGGAATCAGTATGTTTGTATTATAAGCCTAGTGTTTACATGTAACTACTTCATCTGTCTTACACACCTCAGCGTGTACCGTATTTTTCCAGTCCTTCTGTCAACTTAATCTGTTGGTCTCTGGGTTGGACTGCTTAGAGGAGAAACTGAAGCTTCCTTCTATGAACTACTTTGATTTTAGGATTCTTTTCAATCTCAGATTATTGAGAACTCTAGCATTTGCTACACTTAATTTGTGTGCAAGAAAAATTTCTCCTTAGAGAAATTTGGTTGAACCAAGACCCCTGACTGGACCTGCCTCATGCTCCTAGCCAAGAGCCCTCCTTCACGCATTAGCATCCCACTTTCTTTTAGGGATTTCTCAGGATCTCAACAACAGCAACAAACACAACAGCCCTAGGTGAGACCAAAGGTCTAGCTCTTCATCTTGGACCAAAGGATACAAAACAGAAAGGTAGCTGCAATATAAGAAGTACAAGCAGAGTAGGTTGCCTGGGCATCCTGGTTTCTATTACCTGCCTTGGCTAAATAAGACTGAATTTCTTTAATAACCAGAGTGTTGTTTGCAAGGCACTGGGCTGGACAGCGTATCCCTTGTTTCTGCCCTTCATTTGCATGCCCGTGGATGTTGTTGAGATGAAGTACTGCATAAATGCATGGGTAAATACACTCCAGCATAGAAGTCAAACTCAACAGAACTACTGTATCATCTATCTCTTCTGCCCTCCCGGATAATTGAGCTTACTGTTTTGTCCTGGCTCTGTGAGCATCCAGCCATTTCTGCTACTACTACACAATTTTATTTCAGGAGATTTAAACCTAAATACTAATATATCCTAAATAGCAGATGCATGTATAGACATGTTAATTGCTGATGGATAAAGCCCCAGTAGATTCTAGTTATTTCTCCTGGACCAGATCAAACTTCCTTCTATGCATTACAAACAGCTTTCTTTGTGCATCTCTACAAGCAGCTCTTAACAAACACACTATCCTGCTTTTATTACAGATCAATTGCTAAAAAGGACACATATTATGCTTTTAAAGTCATGCTTTCGGCATCTTGCATTTTGTACATCAGTGTAACATAAAAGCTAAAAAGAAAAATGAACTAATCCAGATATTGTTGAAATGTATACCTAACCCAACCCAACTTGTGTGCTGAATCTTATCAGAAGGAAAAGAGTAAGCAGCCTAAGAAATGCAAAACCTTCTAAAGAAGAAAAGTTGAGATGGCAAGTACAGAGCTACTATTCTGCAAAGCCATTTCACAGAATCACAGAATGACCCAGGTTGGAAGGGACCTCAAGGATCATGAAGTTCCAACCCCCCTGCCTGGCACATCCACCAAACTTACATTTAAAGCCATTTACACAACTATGACCAAATAATTAATGTTACCATAAAGCTTTCTCTAGTTCCACACTGAATACTTGATTCCCCCTTCAAAATGGAATCGCTTAAGCTAAACTTTACAGTCACAGCTCTGTTCTGCAGCAGCTAGATAGCACAGCTTTAATCCTTGGCAAGCATTAGAGCTGAAGAGGACTCCTGCAACAGAACAGGCTGAATGCTACACCATGATTACATGGCACAAGATTGGGGACTGAGAATCGCCTTGAATTTGGGAAAGTTTATGTAAATAAAAGCATTTTCTTGAAAAACAAAGAATTCATTTCATCAGTGTGTTTATCCCACTGGCTGCAGGTGTTTCTCCATCTAAGTCCATTCTCCATTCCACAGTTTACTTCTTTGCAGCACATAGTGAGCAGTGTTCGCTGCATGCCATACTTCTATTCAAGAAAATCAATGTGCTTTCAAGTAGCTTTGGAACCTGGATTGGCCTGCCTCTGAATTTCATGCAGAAATTGGATACTCTGAAAGGATGGGGTTAGGTTTAAAAAGAAAAAATACCTGGGCTTTATAAACCAGGAGGCTGACATATATGTATTTTTTAAAATGATTAATTGCTAGGAAGCAATAGATCAGTACCAGCTGGCCAGCTGCTAGAGCTGGGACTTCCTTATCCCTAACACCTAGAAAAAAATTTTATGGCTTAGGAATGACAGATAGAAAAGGGGGAAAAAAAAACCCACAAAGCCAGCCCTTACCTACTCTATGGGCAAGAGGCTCAACTTCATTTCCTGTAGTGTCACCCAGGTTCTATCGATTGGTTGATAAACAGTCCACCTTTTGCATTGCACAAAGAATGTAGCTGTTGCACGGATCTGTAGAAGAAAACTGATGGCTTTGAGGCCAAAATCTGGACAAATAAATGAGAGTCACTACAAGCATAAGTACAACAAACAATGTGTAACTTAATTCTATTGCATAGCCAGGATATTTTTTCAATTTTAAGAAGAAAATCCCCTTAGTTATTTGTAGCTCCTTTGTTGTGCTTATGCAATCTTCTAGTGTAATGAGCTATATACTGGACTGCTAAATGCATCTGGGTTAAAATACCTTCCAGAAAAGAGAGATGTATTTATTTTTTTAAATAAAACAAACAAACACACAAACAAACAAACAAACAAAAAAAACAACAAAAACTTGGTTTACAGCACAAGTGACACAAGGTTAGCACTAATCACAGTAATAGGACAGGGAAATGGCATGCAGGGTTTGGAAAGTCTTCAGCAAATTAGGAGCTTCTGAAATTGGTGTTGAGAAGAAAAGCTGTCAGGAGCATGTGACCAGTATCAGCTGTAGGTACATCCTATGTGTAAGCTGAGGCTTTCCACCAGTGGCAGATTAATAGCTTTGGTGTAAACTGGTAGGGAATTTTTGCCCTTTTGGTAGAATCCTAAGATTGTGATGGAACAGATTCATTTTCATAAGAAGTATCTGGTTTCAGGGGACCATTCTGTGTAAGTGTGAATGCTCAGTCCCCCAAATACTGAGGCTGAAATAGAAATGTTCAATTTTCAGCACTCCACCATAGTGCCAAGGAGCCAAAGTTTTTATCCTGTGATCAAGAGAGGCTATGTTTCTCATCACAGACCATCCTGTATCCAGATGGAGGGACATGTGGCATTACTTTGTGACTGACAGTCTGCAGAAGGAGCTCTGCTGTTTCCTTTTCCCGTAATATCTTTTTCCAAAGAGGTGTATTTCAAATATAAGTAATTAAAAACCCAATTCATTGAAATTAATTTCATTTGAGTTTAGTTATGTGAATTAGATTTGGAAACTTCTGAAGGTTTTTATGGAAATGAACAATTCAGGAGTTATTCTGGCATTTTTGATCACAGATGCACCTTGTCCCATTACCCTCTCTCTGGGAGTAGCCAGTACTGGGTAACTGGGTTGGGTACATGATGATTCTTCCCAGGGATACTCTCCCATCCTATTCACTACTTGGTAGTGTGGACAAAACCTAAGCAATTTGCTCAATTCCATAGAGTGTATGTCAACAGCACTGGGAAGACAGCTCAGCCCTTCTGAGTTTCCTTTCATCTCTTCAAGACATTCAACACAATCACATGTGCAGTTATATATAACTTACTGCATCCAAACAGCTCAGGCTAGATATAACCTCATGTGAGGATTCACATCTGTTCTACCACCAGCTGTGGTCAGACAAGATGCTCCCCCTTTGCATGGGCCTATCCCTCACATCTTTCTTTTCCACAGTAAAGTGCCTTTCCTTCCATCAGTGAGTACCACAGTGAAATGGGGCGATTCTACCCACTGACTTCTGACAAACCAAATTAGTTGAGGATGATGATATAGCATGACTAATAATAGGTCAGCAGTGCACATACTGTGAGGCCAGAAAAAATATAACATGGTGATGACAGGCTGTTGGTGCTGAAAGAATAAATTGCCAGTGCTGCTTTTCAAAGGAGATTTATTGACCATGAGCTGAAGGTGAAGAGACTGCAAGTCTTTCTACCAGTAGACTTTCATCCACTGTATAACAAGTGACTATTTTCTCTACTCTGTAGGTGGTTTACAGTCAGTTGATTCATAGTTCACTGATATCCTATAGGATATTAAATTCTCTATGCCTGTCAGCATTTCTGTTTCTCTGTCCTGGTTGAGGGGCCAATACCATTGTCATTTGTTTTGAATTTTATGTGTATAAACTCTGGTTTAATTGTAAGGCTGGGCAGCAGGAAAATGAAACTTTATAGGAAATCAAATATATTTTTGGTATCGTGTTGTTGGGTTTTTTTTGTCAAGAAAGATTGATATTTTCTGAATTGCATTTCTGTACATATTTTGGTGTGTGTTTGCTTATTTGTAATATAGCCAGGTTTAATGACTAGATTAAAAAAGCCACACATCTGCCTTGACTCTTATGGACAACTTCACTGGTTATCTGCAGACCTTCAGAAACCTGGTGATGTGGAAGATGACTTTGAATCTGCAGAGCCTATCAGATCTTCATTAGTTTTTCTCCCCAGGAATTTCCTTCGTAGTGAATAAAAAAGAATGTTGATTTATTATAAAGGATTTATTGCATTTAGGATTGCAAAATAGTAAAAAGGAAAAGACAAAAAGGCGGGGTGAAAGTGAGGCAGAGAGAGATTCAACCATTAATGGAATCGTGAGTCTCCTCTAGTCAAAACTAATTCAAATGCTCCACTCACTCCAAGAAAGCCTCTATAGGCCGTGAAACACAAATGGAAGAATCTATTAGAAGCATTGTCTGGACAAGATCTTGGTGAAGGTAGGTTCAGAGATGAATGTTAGTCAGCCATTTTAACATGTTGCTTATCTTAGCACTCCTTATCTGAATCTGAGTGATGTTTCATACAGTGTTTACTAGCTGCAGAACAGAGTTCACATTGACACAGTTGCTTGTATGATATTTCAAAGAATTACTAAGGTGTATGGCATATACCAAAGAGCCATACAGTGCATGGGGTAAGATGACTTAAGTACATAATTAGTCTTGCAAAGGAAATTAAATAAGCTGAACATAAATACTAAGTTGGTATATGCCTGCTTTTACAGAGCCCTTAAAAAAAAAAAAAGTAAACTCTTTAGCATACTGCAAATAATTACACTCTTGTATTTCCTTTAATCTCACATGCGTAGGATGTGGTTTGAAGATGATTTGTTGAACTTACTTGCATCTGATAGTTCCTGATATTGCATTTTAAGTTAGTCATAGCTCATTTGGTTATATTTAGGCTTTACCTGTCTATTTTATTATGACATCCTTTTGTTATACATTATCCTTTCTGCAGCTACCCTGTCTGCATTGACTTTTTCCAAATGCTGATGATCTAGAGCAGAACTGAATCCTGTTCTGGATTATATGGAGAATAGTTTCATTCCTGCCTCACCAGTAAGTCACCCTGAACCCTAATCTCAGAGTGTTTCCTGCAAACAGAGAAAAATACTCATACAACTCTTTCATATATAACAGAAAAATAATAGGATTTAAGCTTCCTAGATTGCTGCTGGTAGTTCCTACTGATAGATCCCTAAAGATGGAAGTGCTTCAAGCAGAGATTACCCTGAGCACAGCTTTGGGCAGACTGGGAGGTCTGATGCTGTTTCTATTAAGAACCAGACAAGTGATAGCACTTCTCATCCATATTGGAGTTTGTGGTTGATACATGACTTATCTGATTGACATACAGGTAGCATCTATCACATGCACTTTACACTGATAGTATTGGGCAGCCAGTCAAACACCTAGCTGTAAACCCGCTGCACCAAAATTACCTTCATCAGATGAAAAGGGAAGAAACAAATAGATAAAATGTCAGTTCTCCCCATTTCCTTGTTAAATCTTTCTGCTTACATTGCTGTGCCATTTTGGTCAATCTCGGCTTTAATATTTATTGTATATTTATTGAAGTCTTCCATCGTATGTTATGACAACAGTGCTTTGCTGCACATCGTGTCCACATGTCTTCTTCATCCACGTAACTTAGGTCTCTTCCCAACATGGATCCAGAAGCTATACAAACATGTTGGCTTGGAGGGGCAACCCAGCTCATTTCAGCTTAATTGGCACAAACATCAGTAGATGAAGTGCTCTTTCCCTGTTCCCAGCTGTATCCCAGCTTACAGAGCTGGAGGTGGAACAGGGAATCAAACGAATATGCGCAAGAACTTCCTTTCGGAGCACTGGAACAGGCTGCCCAGGGGGTTGTGGAGTCTCCTTATCTGGAGATATTCAAGACCTGACTGGACGCCTACCTGTGTGACAGAGTGTAGGGAACCTGCTTTGGCAGGGGGGTTGGACTCAATGATCTCTGGAGGTCCTTTCCAACCCCTACGATTCTGTGATTCTGTGTGAGGTTTTCTTGAGGTAAAGATCAAATGGAATTATAAGGGAATTACAAACATTCATAGAAAGGTGAGCAGGCAGGAGTAAATGAGTTAGAAAGAGACCAGCTGCCTGCATGAGCTGAAGAAATATCACTGAAGTCTCATATGTACAACTCAAGGCAAAATGAACCTCACAATTACTGAGGAAAGTGAACTGGTAAGGACTGATGAAAAGCCTACAAATATTAGTGGCTATGAATCAGGTCTTTAATCCAAAAGAGGCAAAGTGCATCATGAAGTTTAAGGCTACAGAGACCATTTCTGCTTATATTTTGTGCAGCTACTTACAAAGTACTTTGTCATCTGCTGGCTGCTTGCATACAGCCGATAGCCTGATGTTTCTTCGTGGACTGGACAAATGGTCACCAGCTCAGTATGCACAAACGTACAGCAATTTTTCCACTTTAGAAGGGAAAAAAACATTCTTTACTAATTTCTAAATACTAGACAGCTGGCCGCAGTTAAAACACCAATCTAGTACTTTCTGGTTAGCCTTACTTAAACACATATTTGTAATTTTCAAAACCTAAACTGTAGTTATGGAGTTATGATGGTATCCATTACACTGGTGCTTTTTTATCATTATTACAACTTCTGCCCAGAACGCTGGCAATATTAGAACAATCCAGCAGCATATAATTTAACTTGCTTTGCATCCAGAGATGAGGGTGGTCCCTCAGATCAGGTTCGAGGTCACAGATGGGGCAGGTTCGGAGAAAGTCACTTTTGCCTTTTTCAGGGTCAGTATGACTGGGAGAACCAAGCCCCTTTTATCAGCTCCCTCTCATCAACCCCACGTGACCTGCACCACATTTCACCTGTGTAAGGAAAATCAACTCATTGCACATCAAAAGAGCTAATCGCCATCCTGCAGATCAACGTGCACCAATCATGCTGTGCTAATTGCCAGGCCAAAACATCTATCACCACTGGTGTCAAGCAAGATATAACTGTTTTTCTTTCTTTTGATTTCTTTAATGCAAAGGGGTTGAGGAAATCCATTTCCACCAGACCAACAACCCACTTCTCTCACATGTACTCACAGAGAAACCCTCAGAAAAATAGATCTGGAAGCAGCAGGAAGAAAATGTATTTATATCTTACCATCAATAATGTATTACTTCTCGTAATTTTCCTGTCTTCATCTGTGGAACTATTTCATAGAATCATAGAATCATGGAATCATGGCTGGGCCTGGGTTGAAAAGGACCACAATGATCATCTAGTTTCAATCCCCCTGCTATGTGCAGGGTCGCATCCACAGCCTGCTTGGGCAACCTGTTCCAGTGCATCCCATCCTCTGGGTGGAAAACTTATTCCTAATATATAACCTAAAACTCCCTTGTCCCAGTTTAAAAATATTCCCCCTTGTCCTAACACTATCAACCCATGTAAACAGTTGTTTATTCTGATCTCAGTGTTTTCTATGGGATCTGCCCATACATACATGCTCACAGGGCTGTGAGCAGCAGTTTTAGCTGGACCCTGTGACATACTGTGGATGAAGCACGGTGCACTCAAAAATATCACTTGCTACAAATCTGGAAGTTCAGTGATTCCCTCTGTTGCCTGTCTTCCAACAGGGAGCAACAAAGTACCATCCCAAATGGGAAAACCCTAGAGAAAAGGGGCTTCTGAATCTTCTCTGTTGCCCCATATTGGCTATTCCACTTTAAAATGAAGAAATACATTGATTTAAATGTTAGGAAAAAAAATAAAAAGAGAGAGAGAGAGTGGGCATGAACTGTACCACACAGGTGCCCATCCGGGCATAATCCAGAAAAGCCACATTAAAATCTTTGGGGTATGAACCCAAGTCTTTTCTCTGGTTATCTATCAGGATTCCAGGGTAGGTTTTCTTTCTTGAGCTCTTCAAGGTCTCTCCTGTGGGTCTGGTGGACCCATTTAACTCCAATTGCTTAGTTTCAAGTAAACACTTGAAACAGTGATAGAAGAAAAAGTTAAGAGCAGAGAGTAAGAATAAGGAAAGAGAGAAGAGAGTACAATAAATTGAAGGGGTTGGAGAAGATGAAATAGGATAAGGTGAAAGCAAAAGAGGGGCTTATTACAGAACAGATAGTGCATTATTAGCCCCAGCAGGAATGAAAAATCTTTCATCAGATCAATGATTTTGGAGACTTGGTGGGTGTACTTTATGTCTCTCTTGTCTGGGAGTAGCAATTTCTACACAGCCTCACACCTCCTGAGCTCACCACAGGCAGCAGGGAACAAAGACGCTCAGAAACGATCCTGGGAAGGGCTGTGGAATTCCATGCAAGTCGCAGAGCAGAGTAACGCTCAGCGCCTGGCCGCACGGGTAATTTGAGGAAAGAGCCTCCACAGGCACGTGGTGAGGCCCAGCAGCCCGGCCATGGTGGCCAGGGGCAGAGGTGCAGAGGGCAGCGAGGGTGTGGTAGGCCTGCATGTGTGTCAGAAACCTCAGGCAGAGCCGGGGCATGAGGCGTTAAATCCAACTCTGGGACATCCTGGTAAAGCAGCATTTGTTCCCTGGCTGAGCGCGCACTGGCCAACCAGAAGTGGCTCTGGCATTATTATCAAAACTGTGCTCACTTCAGGCTTCAGCCAAGACAGAACAATCAAGTGCTATTTGCGAGGGAGACTGACTGCAGCCCTTGGAATGAGCATCCGGAGGAGTCCTCATCTGACATCTTTTAAAGAGCCAGCAAAAATCCCGGTGGAGGGAAAGAACTATTTTCTTTCTTTTCTTTTTTTTTTCCCCCTTTCAGACAGAATGGCCTATTCCACAAATCAGGAGGAGTTTATTTAATTAGCTCTGACTCTGTCTTAAGCCTACTGAAAAACAAAAACACATCTGCAGCCAATGGACCCAAAATCGAACCTTTCTATTGAAAACACCTTTCAAATGGGAACACACTGTAGCAAGACAGTAGGTATGCCTGCAGAAGAAAAGCTGCAAAATGCTTCTATAAGCAGATTTTCATTTCTTTTTTTTTTAAATGTTAACGTTTTTTAATAGTTAAACTTAAGGAGAACATTTATATATTTCAACTGTACTGAATCCCGACAACTTTGTTTCAGATTCTGTTAGAATCATATCATAGAGTCATAGAACGACTTAGGTTAGAGGGGATCTTAAATATCACCTCATTCCACCCCCCCTGACATAGCAGGGTTGCCAGCCAATAAATCAGGCTGCCCAGGATCCCATCCATTTTGGCCTTGAATGCTTCCAGGGATGGAGCATCCACAACTTCTCTGGCCAACCTGTTTAAGTGCCTCACCACCCTCTGGATGAACTATTTCTTCTTGACATCTAAACTAGATCTCCTCTCTTTTAATTTTAAACCATTTTTTTTTATCCTATCAGTATCAGATTGTGTAAAATGATGGTACCTGTCCAGACTGTAAGCTTCCTTCAAGCACTTGAAGGCCGCAATGAGATCTTCACAAGCCCTTCTCTTCACCCAGCAAAACAAGGCCAACTCCCTCAACTTCCATTTTGTAGGAGAGTTCCTGAATTATCTTTGTGACCTTCCTCTGGACCCACTCCAACAGCTCTTCACCTGTCCTGTATTGGGGGCTCCAGGCTTGGGCACAGTACTCCAGATGAGGCCTCACAAGGGCAGAGGAGAGGGAGCAATCTTAGGATAATATTTGTAAAAATAGCAGAAAAATTGAATTCACTTCATTTACCAGAATGTATAGTTTTAAGTGGCCTGAAGTTAGAGCTGTTATCCACATATATTTGTTAATCCAAAAGAGCAGCTGTTGAATCTGGAAACCAACTCTAATCTTTTAAACTGACAAGGATGTAGGAAGACAACTGCACTGAACCTGCTTCCTTAAGGAGTGCAGTCTGCCATGTGCTGGTGATGCTTCTATGACTTAGCCTGCTCCAGAATTGAGCTTGTGCTGGCTTTTTCACTCCGCCCTGCCTTGCACTAGGCAAGCTCCCTCACACAGGGGATTTCACATGGGTCATGTTTGCAGCATTGATTGATTACATGTGTTCAGTCATTGAAGCAGTCCTGAACAGGGTAGACAAAATAGATGCTATAATATTTTTCATGGGTGTAGTGTGATTTTGTGGTTGAGACAGGAACACATTAATGCTGCTCAAGCTCTAAATAACATACATATTCACAGTGATGACAAGCTATTTGCTGTGCTGCATCATTGCAGTCAGTCACCATTGGCTTCCAAGCGTTACCAAACACTGCAGTTAGGAAAGTTAACCTGGGATGATACACAGCATTTCTCTCAAATCGTGAAACAACTTTTGTCATCACTGAACCAGCTATCATACATGGAACATATTCATCTGAGCATTATTATGAAACATGTTTGTTCTCTGTTGCTACTGTCCTTGGCTTCAAAGCCCTTTGTAAAAGTAGTAGCTGTGCTACGGTTACATGTACTGTGTTATTTTGCCTTCTCTATCTGCTAATAAATTACAGATTCATCAAGAAATTCTTTTTTAACTGACAA
Source organism: Coturnix japonica (assembly GCF_054131305.1). Lineage (NCBI taxonomy): Eukaryota > Metazoa > Chordata > Aves > Galliformes > Phasianidae > Coturnix > Coturnix japonica. The sequence continues at coordinate 68,539,849 of NC_140663.1, forward strand.
AGTAAGAAGTAAACCAGCTTAATAGCAAAGCGATATGAAATATTCCTGTCCTGTTATTCATCATTGTATTTACTTAAGTAAGACTGAAGCTATGGCCCTGCTTACTCAGGGAACACTTCTTTAAGTGTTATTTGGGACAATGTAGGAAAATAGTTTTTTAAGAAGTAATGGCAATCCTTTTTCTACCCTATTTTTACTCAAAAAAAAAAAAAAAAAAAAAAAGTAGAGAGAAGAAAGGGAGAGGTGTGTGGTGCTGTGTGGTTTTTCCTTTGCAAAAATAAATGTGTAAATTGGATTGTTCACCAGATTGATCCTAAAATTAAATTTCTGCTGTCCCAAATTTCTTTCCACTGCAAGTAAATACCATGTTCAGAGGAAATCAAGCAAATAAAATTACAGTTTAGAAAATCAGATGGAAAGAGGTTTTGTATTTTTGGTACTAAGGCTACTTAGTTTCCTACTCTGGCAAGAAAAAGAACTTGGCAACATAGTTTGAGTCTTCCGTCTTCTTTTTCTCGGAGCAGAAGATAATAAAACTTCTCTTTTTTTAATTTCCATTCTAAATCAGAATTACCTATGCTGGTAATAACTGAAATCAACTCTCATAATTTGGAGTTTTCCAGAATCCCCTTAAGGTAGTTAACTGATGAATGCTACAAATATATCTGTAGCAAATATATCTGCTTCACAGCATTTTGCTACTCCAGTATAATAACAGTTTAGTGAAATAGGACTGTAGAGTCAGACACTAAAAATACTGACAGTATATTCAGCTGAAGTAATCCTAAAAAGCAGGTGAGGTATGGGGCTGAGATTCTCTGTAAATGCATGGAGGGAACCAAACACTGCCAAGAGGGTAATCTTTACTCGACACTTGTTTATGAAAAAGTGTTATCACAAAATCTGAATTTATAGAATGAGACGGCTGCAGGCAAAGAATTTTCCCTACCATGAAGGCTTTCCCTGCACGAAGGCTTCTGTATGTTCACAGTAAAGTTGCTATGGTCATTTATTTGTGGTAGATCAGAGTGGACTGCCTCTTTTAGTTTAACTTAAAAGATCATCCAGGTCAACAGAATGATTCCCTTTAGCTTGAGGGGCTTTTCTGTAAAGTTAAGAGGCAAAAGCATAATATACACATATAATTGATTTCCTTACTGAATATATATTTTTGTATATTATACTGTTTTTCTGGTAAACATAAACCATAGAACACATCTAAGTTTTTCCCATTTGACTTTCTTTATTTTTTCATATCTTAACAAATGTGACAAATGAAACATGGAGCTATTTATATTTGGTTCCGTAATAGAAATGATACATTACTTCAATGCCCAAAAATTACATTAAAAATTCATTTATTTATGAATGTTTCATTGTATTAGTACATATGCCTTGATTTGATGCATAGGAGGTGTACAGCTTAACAAGCTCATTTGAATATCAACTTTTAAAAAGGTGTCAAGCTTTACTCTATGATAGACAGGAGATACAGGTTTGAGTTTCCATGTATTGCTGAGTACAGATGAGACTGGAATTTAATTCATTACCCTTGTAACAAATAATTTCACTGAGAGGTATTTGTTTAATTAGAATCAAACATAACTTTACAATCAAATAACAAGATTAAAAAAAAAGTAATTTCTTAATATGTGCAATAGCTTGTTAGTCTCCTACTATTCCTAATTCTTTTTGTACTTTCTTTTGCAATCATAGCTGAATACCTAGGCTAAACATTTCAGAAATGATTAGTAGCTTGGGGTGCCCACTCAGAATTACTCTACTGGAGCCCAGAAGTGAGTATCTGGCACTTTCTGACAATCTAACTCCTTCAAAGTAATTTACGTGGAGCTGAAATAACTAATTCTTACCAAACTTCTTCCATCCAAAGATACCATATATTCATCCCAGTGAACTCTGGCATGTAGTTTGTTCCACATCCTCAGTCGCTCTGGTTATCAGGCCAAGGAGCAATAGTTAAGTCTGCATAAACATTTAGGAAAGTTTTAAATTTCACTAGGCAGTTGAGCACTTTCACACACTACTTATTTATACACACAACTAAATCAGCTCATTTAATTTGCCCCACTCTATGTCTAATCAACGTAACAGCTTGTTATTTTGCTTAAACCAAGAAACAAATATTTAAAAATAAAACAACAACAACAAAAAAACTCTACTGGGTTTTACAAACAAGTATATGACATATAGTTGCTTGTTGTAATGACTTAGGTTGGAGCAGCTTGCTTGTCTGGGACCTTAACAGCACTCTCAGAACCAGTACTCAGAGACAAAGATGTGAACATTGACAATATTACGATGAGATACCACTCCACCCATGACATAGTTCATTTCCAGTTTCAGGATGGCATGGAAAGGTCCAACAATGGGTCTTACTTGGCGCACCACACCTGTTGGAACAGAGAGAGGTTGCTGAGATTAACGGGAATCAAACGGGCTCATATGAGTTATGTAGCCTGTTTTGTTTCTGCAAGAGAAAAACTCCACTTCATTCCTGATACAGCTGAAAGAAAACGACTATACCAGCAGGATCAGTAAATTGCTTGCAAGAAAGCTTGCAATATAAGAATAATATATATATATACACTGTTCAAAATGTCTTGCAGAACATTTAGAAATAGTGCTAAATGCTGCTAGTGGCAGAAAAACTGTATATTCTGAAATCAGAATTAATTTTATTCTTTATTCAGGGAGACAAAGTCTGCACAAGCAAGAAAAAGCTCAAGCTGGACTCTGTTGAAAACTCAAGTGTACTGTTAAAAACTCTACTTATGTGATAGCAAATGTGATTGAAAAAAAATCAAAACCATTTCACGATGGTGTGTTTGTTGAACAATGTATGGAGAGCATAGCAGATATAACATGCCCTGATTAAATGAAAAATGGATTTTTCTGAAATCGGTTTGTCACACCAAACTGTAGTCAAGTGAAATGAAGAAAACAGGAAAATGTACTGAATATTAATAACAACAACAACAACAATAATAATAATAATAGTAATAATTGGAGAGTAAAGCTGCTAATTTCAAATTTTATGCTTTGGTGATTGTTGAAAGTATTGATGCTACAGATATGGCTCAACTGGCCATTTTCATTTCTAGTATTGATAATGAACATAATGTCACTAAACAAATGGATTTTTTTATGCCACTGAAATACACAACTAAATCTCTTGTTTTATATGTAGCAGTAAAAGAAAAAAAAAATTAATAGATTTTCTTTACCCTTTGTCAACATGTCTCATACAGCTACTGCTGGTGGCACAGTGATGGCTGGGAAAAAGGAGGGGCTTGTAAAATTAATGGAAGATGACGCAACTACCACTGGTACCCCACATTTCATGAAATATCATTGCATTAGGAATCAAGAAAAACTACGTGCAAAAGCATTTAAAATGTATAATGTCATCAAAGCCGTGAATTTCAGTCAAGGGGATGGAATTGCCACTAATTCAAGGAGTTTATTATAAGTATGGATGCATCAAAAGAAAATCTGTGCCAGAATGTGAAGATTAAGAATGGCGCACAGATTTATCATTTTTGGTGGACTTGTCTGTTCATTTAAATGAGTGAAATGGCGTCTTCAATGTGAAAATTGCCTTATCTGTGCTATGTTTCATAGGACAACAGTGTTTGAAATGAAACTTCTATTATGGCAAGGTCAAGTTATAGCAAATACTCTCATATATTTTGATACGCTGGCTAAACACATTCCCATTAACAGTGAAAAAAATGCAGACTTGCTTCTTGTTTTGATAAAGGAATTTAAAAAATCATCTTTTTTTTTTTTTTTTGGTATATTTTCAACTCCATTTTCAGTCAAAATTACTTGCATATTTTCACACAGAGCCTCTAGAGTTGGAATCAAAAATCTCTGATGAATTCCTTGAGAACTTACCAGGAATGGCAGCAACTTCCATTGACTCAGCCTAATGCATTAGCTTCACAAAAACAAAGTTTTATGTTTTTGTTGCTCCCTGGTTTTTATGTTTTAATAATAAATAAATAAATAAGTTTTGTTACTTATATACATTAAGTTTATTGTATATTTTACACGTGGCCTCTAACAATTCCAGTTTGCTGAACGTGGCCCAGGAAAGCCAAAAGGTTGAACACCCATGGTGTAGGGCAAGCCTTTCCAGGCCACAGAGGTGTATCAATGCCCTCAGGGTCTTGACATGACATGGCCAAAAGGAATAGCATTAAAGCTTTAGACCTACCCAAAAGAAAGTCAGCAAGAGTTTTGCTGTGGGCACCCAACTGGCTCAGTATCAGGCCGTAGGCATGTTCTCACTTTATTTTTGAGGCCTGGTGTTATTAGAGTAAGGAGCTACCAAACTGTACGTAGCAGAAAAGGCCAAAATCCTGTAAACACGAGGTAAGGCTGCGGGCAGCTGAAGCCTGGTGGAGACCCCTCCTCAGATGCTTCTTTCTGACAACAGACCTGCCTGATGTGTGGGATTCAGAAGGAAATGTGCAGTTTATGAAAGAGTTATTTAAGACATATTCTTTCTGCATGCTAGGGGTTATGTTTCACAAGCAGGCAGCACACCAAAGCTTCCTGGAGTCCCAGCTGAACTCCTCCAGCACTCCCCGACAAATACACTGGCTTAAGATCTGATGGGAGAGATAAATGTTTGCTTATGCAGGCTGTCAGCACCTTTTTCCAAGGCAGTGATGACATTACAGTTTTGTCTCGTTTAAATACCAACTAATATCTTCAGCATCCAGTAAAATTGCAAACTTTTCACCACATTCACTTTGCTTGCCATATTTCATGAATATGCTTTTTAAGCATTCTTCCACCCATAATTTATATGTACATACATACACACACATACATATTAATATACATATATATATACATTTTTTTAGTTTTCTTGGCCACTCTCCTGCACCGTATAAAAATTACTGGGCTTGGCAGATGATACATCGAAGAAGAAAAGCCTTGTTTAAATTGCCCTCCCTTTAGGGTAGCATTTAAAGCATCTTACTAACAACACATCACATTATTGCAGGCAACAATTTAACTGACAACCACGGAAACACACAGCATTGGAATCACTCAATACTGGCCAGTTGTTTAACTCACACAGTTAAGATCTAATGCAATGATCACCAAGCATCAGATGACAAAGGCTGCAGTTTCCAGTTAGCAGTTTTTGGATAGTGCTCTACACTTCCTTACTCAGTCTAAAAGTGTGACTACAAATTGTGTTTGTTTTTTTTTTTTTTTTTCTGATTACTATTCTACTCAAGCTGATCTATATTACAGTTTAGCATTGATCCATACAATACTGACATAGCGCTCAAAGCAATTAGTAACTTACACATTATTTGGATATTCTCAGCTAGTAGACAGGCTAAAAAAAGTACTCCCTATTTTCCAGGTAGAATGTATGAGTGGGAAGTGAGGTGTACAGAAAACTAACTGAATGGCTGGGCTCAAAGGTTGGGGACCATGGCACAAAGTCCAACTGGAGGCCAGGAACAAGTGGTGTAATCAAGGCCTTAATGCTGGGCTGACAGGAACCTGAGGTTTAAAGAGTTTAACAAGTAGTGCAGAGTCCTGTCTGCAGGAAAGAACAACCCCATGCAAATGTGCATCCACAACTAGAAAGAACAACTGGAAAGAAGCTTGGCAGAAAAAGACATTGAGAGCAACTGGAAAGAGTCCAACATTAAGGCCATGAAGACAGCAAAGGGACTGGAGCATGTCTCCTATTAGTAAAGGCTGACAGATATGGGATCGTTCAGACTTTTATTTTTACCAGTCTAAAACCAAAGTAGCTGGATGGAGCCAGCAAGAGGTGACATGGGGATAAATGCAGAATGGGATATGGTCCTGGATTACTGTAGCAGTACACACAATCCCATGAGTCACTATCTGTAGAATGCCAGAAGAGTAACAGTGAAGTTTATGATGTGATCTGAAAACAGAGTGCTCTCAGACATCAAGATCAACTGGTGTTCTCTGGGACCAAATCTGCGAACTCAACACTAGGTAAACAGGCTGAATTTACTTAATCAAGTTCACATACATTCTTTTCCAACAAATTTAGATTTCAGCCAAAGTTCTGCACAAAATAAGTGGTTAAATTTTGCCAATAAAATAAAAAGAAGTTTTTATATAAAGCAGGGTGAGTCACTGATAATAAATGAACAAAACTGTTCCGCTGATATGCAATCATAAAGATGCATTACTCCGTGTACCCACTGTTATTGCAGGGGTATCACAGCTAACATACATGGTCAATATATTTGCATGCACCTCCTGAGCATGCACTTCCTGATAACATATACATATCACAACAGCTTACCATTTTGCTTCTACAGATCAAACTATTATGGGCTGCCACTGCTAATGTCTCAATGGCTCAGCGACAGTAATCAAGGAGATCCTCCCTGCTACTAATCCCATGTGCCATACAGTTTTGAGTATCTGTCTACAGGCATACCAAAGCAAGTGCTGTTATGCATACATATGGTATGCTGCTGTTGCTGTTTATCCTCTTCAGTTCATACTCTGACCCAAACTGACTCAACCTACATAAAGTCCTACATGTCACAAGGCAGACAGCTTTCCATCAGCTCCAATATTCTTGCTTTTGCATTTTTGTTAACTGATCAGAGATGTTACTACTTGTTCTAAATCTTACGACATTACAACTTCTTTTTCTTGCACACTTTGCCCATACTGTAAAAAGGATCTGTGCCAATCCTTTCCATCTGCTGACTTGTTTGAGCAACAGCTTCAGCCTGAAATGCAGCAAGCTCTTGGATGTCACGGTTACTTCTGCAGTGATTGTCACTCCACAGTCCAAACTTTTCAAAGCTCTGTAATTAACACATTGAGCTGTTCTCCTGCTCTGCCTTCTCCTTTTACATATTGCATTTCAACCTTGTCTAAGGTAAAAGCATGTCACTTTTAATGAAGGGATTCTTCTTGTAAAGCATCATGTGTAGTGAAGACATTACTCTGAATAATATGTAATATTTATTTTCAAGAGAAAATAATGGCAATATCATAGAGATACCATCACTGGATTACTGAAGTCCTGCTTATCAAAGAATATGGGATAAATGAGACAGCAAGGTTAATATTGTTAATCTTCCTAAGCCTTTCAGTAGAATTTCTATTATTGTAATCAGATGACACAGGTATTCCTTGGCTTGTCCATACCTCTTTAAGATATCATTACACTTCTCTGCTTTGAAATATGTGGGACCCTCAGGCAATTCACCTCCGTGTCTGGTTTCTGCTTGTATTTTTGCATTATGCAGCCAATTTGCTAAGAAGCTCCATTTTGAACTCAGAAGAAGCACTGTCGTTTTGTTAACACATTAACCCATTCTGGATGACAAATTCCTGTGTTATCACACATTAGCACTTGCTTTCCAGAAATCCAGACTCCTGGTTCTGATTTTTGCACTGTTTACTGCCCAATATGCCAAAGGAGCTCTGGTAAAAAATCTTTAAAATACTTCCTTTTAAAACTTTATTTATTTTATTTTTATTTTTTTCTTCTTCACTAATAACCACAAAATCTGCAGCAATTACACTTGCACTGAATCTGGGTCATTGTGTTCCTTACACCATTTGCAGAACACTGAATTTGCATTTTCCCTAGAGAAAGCTCCTCTAACAGGGTCTCCACAGCTGGCCAGAAAGAAAAGCAGAAACAGTGAGCATGAAGCTGATTTTCATATTGCCACGAGAAAAGGCTGTTTTGGGTTGGCAGAGAGAATTAATCATGATATGTTTTCTGTTCTGGAGGCAAAGGTTGAAAAGATTTTCCACAGGGGAGATTCCTGATTCTATTCAAATGCTTATATTTGTAATAACACAAGAACACGGTACAAGTATAAGTTGCATCCTTTTAAAAGTACTCTTCTTCAGATAGAAATACTCAGATCCCCCCAGAAAATCAATTGGAGAAGTGTTAGAGGAGTGGGCGAGGGATCAGGGACTGTAGGGAGAGGCAATGGGTGCAGCTGATGAGTGGGGAGCTGTACTCGTTGGCTGCTGGGAGATGGGATCTGCTGAAGTAAACCTCCTCTTGTCTTACCTGAATGTGTATATGCAGGCCTATGTTTTTGTGTATATATAAACAGTTCACACTACTGCCAAATCAAATGCTGTTCTTCCAAATAACCTGTGAGCTACACCCCGGGGAGTACAATAAACACAGTTATCAAAAATGTCATCAATCCCCTCAACAAGACTGCAAGCCTTATGTTAAGGAACAAGCACGAAATCTCTTTTCTTTTTACCACCTTCCCATCTTTTTCTCTATATGCTCTGTTACAGCTACATTGTTTTGTTCTGGTCATCACATGCTGAAGGGTAGTATTCTTTGTGCTCATTAACACACACACAGTCTCCTTTCTGTGATTCTTCTCAGGTGGCAGATCAACAGACACAGCTTTTAGTATCAGCTGTATCCAACAGCATTACTCTTTTCTCATTAGTAGAAAACTTCACACTTGATATTACAGACAAATACTAATTTAGCCAACTTTTCTGGCAATAAATGATTTAGTTAAGAAAAATTTCTAGGTTTTTTTTTTTTTTACATTGTTTACTTGTATGACTTGAGGTCAACTAAAAACTGACCACAAAATGACTAGACTTGGGATGGATGGTGTTAAGTTACTGAAGGAGCATGAACTAATGGAAAAAAAAGGAACCCATTCACTTTTCTGAATCCTCATTCTGTACTGAACACACAAATCCAACCTTAAATAGAACAAAACACATATTTTGGTTCATTTTGGTTTAAAATAAATACTGTGTAAGAAGTTATCTAAAACAGCAAGGATGAGTTATATTTTTGAAATACTATAGGTAGACTAACAAGCCTGAGCATATTTCGTTGTTCATTTTTCCTTCAAAATACAGCTGGTACTTTTTGTTGCTTTCTTTTGCATTTGCATTTGCATCCTGGCCATGCATTATTAAAATCAACTTCCACAAAGCAGAATCTAACAGCGCAATTGAGAACTTGTCTTCATTCACTCTAATGAAAGTGAAAATACCGACCATACTAAAGAAAAAAGAAAGAAGAATATTTTGCATTACCTAGAATTAATTGAAGTTTAGTATATTAAATACGACATGAATTCTGTGTGGAATATGGCTCCATTAGAAAATACAGTCATAGATGGCAAAAGGTCTAAGGACTGTGAAAGCTACAGAACCTCCCAGGATCCACTTGGTAATTCTGTGTGTGGTGAAGCTTCACCAGGCTGATGCTCAGCCTGTTTCATTGGCCCCCTATCTATGAGATCCTCAGGCAATTCCTAATCAAGTACAAGCCAGTGAGGCATGTGGGAGAGCTGGACTGAAAATCTAAGAAGGGTATTAAGGCTTAACAAGCGAAAAGCAGAAATACATACTAGGGAAAAAATAAAAATAAAAATTAAAAATAAATAAGTAAATAAAAAACCAGAAGTTTCTCATGCAGAATGTGATGTTTTGGTAGCCATATATTCATTTCTATTCCAGAGATTATTGATGAGATAAATAAAATCTTACTTGAGCTGCTTAAGAGCACAAGGAAATCCATTTTCCCCCTATATTTCCTAATCTTCAGGCTGTGAAACTGTAAATGTGATTGTAAATGAATGCTAAAGTCCATCACAATTTGTGGCCCTTTTGAAAAATATCACAGAAAGGTTCTTCAAGAAAAATATGCTATTATATGGTGAGAGTTTAGGGCTGTCCTTTTTGTTCAGATGGAACATTTGAGATGAATTACAACCACAAGAGAGACCATTTATCCTCCACTTGTTTTCCATGTCCTTGGAATGGACTCTTAGAACATGAAATTATTAATTTATTGGGCTTTATAATAACTTCTATATAATCTCCACCTATGTTACAAAGTCCTGTATTTGGCTGTTCCTAGATCTCTAATTCTGTTTCCCCACAAGAAGCTCACTGGTCTTTTTTATGGGTTTGTGAGACATGAACAGCCCTAGCTGCCACTATGCAACAGTGACTACCCTTTTCTAAGCAATGGACCTTTTGAATCTCAAAAATAGCTTTCATAAGGTCTGCTAGCCCTTGTCAAGCCACAGGTATGTAAGACTGCATACAAAGGAGGGATGTAGGCTATCCTCTAAATTTAGCAAACTTCTTTAAGCCCACGTGGATGTTGCAGTAATAGAGCAAAAAGGTCATTGCAGCCTCATGGAATTTAAGGCTATTGTATGGCTGTTAAAGGAAACTAGCCTCAAACATCTGCACGGTATCTGTAATGTGCAATGAACTTTCTGTAGGTGAAAAGCATGCTTATGAGCTTCCCTTAAGCAATACAAGAAGACTGATCTCCTCATGTTAATGCAAGATCCTGAACTATAATTTGAAATTCGCTTTTATCCTCAAGGCCTCTTGCTTTATACTGCTGGCCAAGATTTTCAAAATTAAGAGTAACACCTTAGATGCATCAGTGTTACTTAACAGCCTAGTCATCGTTTCAGAAGAGATGTTCTGGCAATTAGGAAGTTAATGGCTAGGGAAATTAATGTTGCAGTGGCTATTTTAAAAGGCAGTGGTGATAGGATCATTCCAGAAACAAGCAGGAAAAAAAAAATCCAGCAACGAAGAAATGCTTCTTTGGATCAAACCACAGACAACACAGACAAGTTGCAGGTTAGGCTTGAATACCAGACTGTATCAGTGTACAACATGTAAATACATATCTACTTTGTGAAGCAAAAACTATACAGACAATTTTTATTGGCTCTGTAGACATCAATTCAAAGAATTTATGTTGAGATTTCTTCCTCAGTATTCATTACAAACACCCAAACTTCATCAATAAGGTTGAAAAATAACTGACAGCCTGTCTGCAAACAGAAAACATATAGTTTAAGCGATTTTATCCATTTCTTTTTCCTGTCAAAATGTTTAAAGCTCTGCAGGATTTAAAGCTTAATTAAATTCTATTCCTAGTAGCTTCTCTTTATTCGAAAAGTTGGGTCTATGTAATGATTTTCAGTGCTTAAATTACTTCTGTCAGCTAGTTACTGGAGTAATTACCCACTCCTAAGCGAACATCCTCTTGGATAATTCCTCGATATTGGATAATTCCTTGATAATTCCAATTTGAAAATCTAATGCCTCAAATGTTGCATGTTGGAGAATGTCTCACTGCATTTCATAGAGTAAATGCTGCAAAGTGTTTCTGTAGCAATCCAGTCTTCTCATGGTTTCAACAACACCACAGTCAAAATGAGAGGAGAGGAGAGGAGAGGAGAGGAGAGGAGAGGAGAGGAGAGGAGAGGAGAGGAGAGGAGAGGAGAGGAGAGGAGAGGAGAGGAGAGGAGAGGAGAGGAGAGGAGAGGAGAGGAGAGGAGAGGAGAGGAGAGGAGAGGAGAGGAGAGGAGAGGAGAGGAGAGGAGAGGAGAGGAGAGGAGAGGAGAGGAGAGGAGAGGAGAGGAGAGGAGAGGAGAAAAAAAGAAAAGAAAGAAAAGAAAAGAAAAGAAAAGAAAAGAAAAGAAAAGAAAAGAAAAGAAAAGAAAAGAAAAGAAAAGAAAAGAAAAGAAAAGAAAAGAAAAGAAAAGAAAAGAAAAGAAAAGAAAAGGAGAAAAATTATGTTTAAGTGTAAATTACAGTATTTCCATTTGTACCCTTTGACTTGCCATTTCATTGACATCACTGTAAAGACTCTAACTCTGCCTTCCTTATTTCCCTCATCATATTCATAAGATTCTCCCAAGCCCTCCCTTATTAAGTCAGGACAGTTCCATCTTTCAGTGTTTCCTTATACAGCAGACGCTCCAATGTCTCGATCCTATTCAGCACATATTTCTGGACTATGTCCACATCTGTTTTATACCAGGAAGCCCAGAACAGGACACAACACTTCAGACGTGTCTTACCTGAGCAGAAGATCACCTCCTTCAGTCTGCTGACAACATTATTCCTAATGCAGACCAGGAGGCTATTGCCCACCTTTGATTCATAATCAAGTGTCCACCAAGACACAAAGGTCTGTTTCTCCAGAGCTGCTTTCCAGCTCATCAGCCTTGAGCGTGTAATAGAGTAGGAGACTATTCCTGCCCAGGGACAAAATTCTGAACTTCCCTTTACCAAACTTCATGAGATTCCTATTAGCCCATTTACCCCAGCCTGCAAAGGTCTCTCTGGGCAGTACCCCAATCCTCTGGCATATCAGATACTCCTCAAAATGTTGTGCTCTCTTCAAACCTCTTAAGGTGCACTCTTCATCTTGACCCCTTCATCCAGGTCATTAAAGAAGATGTTAAGCAGTATTGGTTGATCCCTCAGATACATCGCTGGTGACTTGCTGCCAGTGGACTATATTCTGCTGTTCACAACCCTCTAAGCCTTGTAGTTTAGCTCTTTTTCAGACTCACTATCCACACATCTAGTCCACATTTCCTCAGGTGGCCCATGAAGTTGTTGAAAGCCTTGCTAAAGTTATTAAAGCAACATCTGCTCTCTTCCACTAATCCAATAATATATTTGTAGACAGTTTGTAGGTTGGTCAGGAATTGTTCTTCCTTCATAAACTCTTGCTGACTCTTCCTGGTTACCTTCCTGTCCTCAGTATATTTGAAAATAGTTTCCATGTGCGTTTGCTTTATCACCTTTCCAGAGACTAAGGTGAGGCTGACTGAGCTGTAGTTCCACAGAACCTCCTGTTGCCATTCTAGAGGACTGATGTTATATTTGCTCTCTTACAGTCTTCAGGAACTCCTCCTGGTCACCTCAGTGTTTTAAAAACAGTTGAGGGTCTCACAGTCCCTTGGTAAGTCTAGTTCATTTGTATGCTCCCCACCATAATCCTCTTTCAACAAGGACAAGGATTTCTTGTTACAAACCTTCCAATTATTCTGAGAGTCCTGTGACACCTGAAGACCAGTCTTACCAGTAAAGAATGAGAAAAGAAGGCATTGAATGTCTTTTGTCACAAGATTTCCTGCCCCAGCTGGTCTATATTTAATCTTCCTTTTACTACTGATGCACTTGTAGAAGCCCTTCTTGTTGCACTTCAGAGCAGAAGGCTGTGCCTCTGTAAGCAGCCTTACAAGCAGTACGTTCCTCCACTCCCCTAGTTCATGACTGTGCCTAAAGGCACAATCTAGCTGTCAAATTGCAGGTATTTCCCAGGCCACCAGATGTATGCTGACTTCAGAAGGTTAATGCGCACCTTAGATTCCTCCATCTTTCAAAAGCTTAACAATCCTTTTCATTTTTCTATCACTTTGTGTGTGTGTGTGTGTGTGTGAAAGCTATCTATATTTCTCTCCATTATTTGTGACAATAACAATGTAGACTCCTGCTATGTGGCATTCTAGAGTTTTTTATATAATCTGCTTTATTAATAAGTGGCTGTTACTTGGAAAATGAAATACTTCATGGTAATCATAACTGCAGGCATCAAACCATATGCAGAAAAATAGCTCTGAAGATATCATCAATCCTGGAACTGTCACACCTGACAAACATAAATATGGCTAAAGGACTCAGAAAACTCATTAATCAAAATGCTAGTACTGAAATAGATTTCCTCTTGCTTTGAAGTATATTGCCCTCACAACGTTGTGAATCAGACCTTCATTCAAGTTTGATGGTAAGCAGCTCATAAAAGAATAGATTTAGGAGAATGAAGTTTAGAGCTCAACGTTATCAAGGTTTCCATGCTAATGCAGAACTGCTTCATAGGAGTGTAGCTGCTGTACAAACCTTTGCTGAAGTATCTGGGATAAGATTTTGAAAAACATACACTTTTGAAACATTGCCTTCACAGATCTTTGTTCAAATTCCTAAAAAATTTCAACTGTTGAGAAAACAAGTGCTTATAAAATACTTCGGAAGTAAGTTTGTAGACATGCAATTGCATTTTCATAAGCTACAATTCTCTGTTGGTTTAAGATAAAAAACAGTAGTCCTAAATCCTCCCTCCCCCCTTTCTCTTGGATCAATACCTGAAAGATAAACAAAAATGAAATTTGCTACAGAAGCACTAATGCTGCTGACAAATGGGAAAAGGCTGGAGTGTATTTCCCTTTTGAGCATCAACAGAACTCCAGATCCCTTAATACAACACCAGTTTTTCCTACTGGGGAACAGAAAGGTAACAGCAATTCAGGCTTTGAAACAGTGAATACTGCACCAGTAGCATGAACTTGACGCCTAATGATGTGGGTCAGTTGGTGCAGCATTGACTGTAGTAGCACATTATTTCTGAATCAAGAAAAATGTCTGTGTCCCCAGATCAGTTCAACAGTTTAACAGCACAACTCAGAGACATACTGGATCCTTTTCTGAAGGAAGTAAAAGAGTATAAGATATAGAGCAAGACAACACAAAGAAAATAAGAGCATGTGACGTTGATGGTTTGTGCTGTGACTATTAGCAACACCTATTGCTCACATATCTAACGCGTACACAGTGTCTCTTGAACAGAGTGATCATTGATGAACCATGTAAAGACAAGGTTTTCACTTAAAATCTGGCCTAATAATTGTGTCTAACACTCTACAGGTGCTCATGATCTCTGAAATTCTCACCTATGGTGTAGGTCTTCCTTTAGTTTAGCTTAAACTTTTCATCTGCTTCTTTTTTAGCCTTTCATTTTATCTCTGAAGAAAGGAAAATGAAGAAAGAAATGACAGTAAATGAGTTGCATTTACCTAAGAAAACAGGATCTTTCCGATTAGCTTTCTTCAACCGATTAGAAATTTGGGATTCAATCTATTATAGATGTATCCTTCAACTACTCAACAAAGTTGAGTTTCATTAACGTTTGAGCTTCTCTAGAAAGCCGTGATTGTTGAAATGCACCAAATAAAGAGGCAATAAAGAGGCCTCATGGTATTAATATATTTTTGGCCAGAAACAAATGGTAAATGTTTGCAAAGCTATTATCTGTCGTGTTGGATCACATGGAGCATTGGTATTATGAAAGAATTAAAAACAACCTTTGATTTTACTGAGGTTTGGCCAGTTTACAAATACTATGATCTTTATTAAGGATACCAAATAACTTCAGAGAGATGTGCTCTTAACTTGGTTTGGCAAACTCAGAGTGCTTTTAGATCTCTGGTTTGCCTTCCAGCCAAAACTTGCAATGGCTTTTAATGTTGACAATGCTGTGAAATCACTCACGCCTAAAATGCAATAACTGTACTTGAGGTAGTCTCATTAAAAAATAGTTTCCACCATAAATATTTTAATCCTTCCTATTCCTCCTTGGAGAATGCATCACACTTCGTGTAGTACAAGAATCTTATATATTACAAAAACAGGTGGAAAAACATCAAGGCTGAATTGAAAATCAGACTTTGAAATCATTCAAAATTACATATATCAGATTCCTGATACTTTATTTCCACAGTCCTTTTTACTCCAGGTTTAATGCCCGCCACAGAAAAACCTAAGTGCTTAACATGCGTGTATTTAGTCCATTTATGGAGAGCGGCTGAGTTTAGTTTACCTCATCCCATTATTCAGTTTCAGCCAAGTTTTGATACAGTTGTATAACAATGACACCTGGGTAATTAATTTTGTAACCCTAATCATTTATTGGCAAAGAGCCACATTATTGTACACAGCATGCTATAGAGCTCTGTGATTCAATCTATCAAGGAAGAAAAAGTACCTAATCCTGAGGATTTGCCATGAAAGCCTTTAGATAGCTGTTCAGTCATCATTTAGAGGCAATAGCTCTGCTGACATTATTTGCAGAACTTTTGATGAAAGAAGATTTCTGAATGTTAATGTAGATTAATCCCTGACTAATTCACAAAATAAGGCTGAAATAAGGGCTCACCACGACATCTGACCCTGTTAAAAACAAAAGTGTTTTTTTAATATACGCCATGCATTTTTGCATCATATAGAGGAAGACTTATGATATACTTCAGGTTTCTTATCTTCTGTCTCCAGCTTTTATAAGGTGTAGGAACTACTGCTAGAATGAGATTCCTGCTATGAACACAAACTCAGAGCAGCAGCTGAAGTAGCTTAATGCGCTAAACAAATATTTCACACTTGGAGATCCTCATAAAAGCATGTTTTCCAGTACT
The DNA here is from genome assembly GCF_054131305.1 of Coturnix japonica. NCBI lineage: Eukaryota > Metazoa > Chordata > Aves > Galliformes > Phasianidae > Coturnix > Coturnix japonica. The sequence goes on from NC_140663.1 coordinate 68,555,934, forward strand.
CTTTAAACCAGGTCAGAACAAGAGGAACTCTATAGTACGTTTCTTGGTGTACTGGATTACAAATTTGGCTTTATGCACTCATTCATATAATATTTCTGCCCAGAGTTTGAAATTAATACCAAAAAAATGCATGCTACGCAATGTGAGCCAACAATCTTCAGCAGTCCCATTAGCTCTTCTCTGACTCAGTCACTTTTTCTCTCCCAAGCTGGCAGGGTGTATGCTTCAAGCAGCAGCTCACAATACTTTCTCAGAGTTGCTGTATTATTTATTTGTCTGCTGGTTTATGAAAACTGCACTCAAAAGAAGTCTGGATTAATGCTTTTGTAATACATTACATCTTCCTACCCAAGGGATGAGATGAATATTGATAATGGAAAAGTGGGATTAACCAGATACTTGCAATGTGCTAGAGCAAAATCTGGCACAAGGAATGTCATTCTGTTCCAGCAAGAGAGACTTATTCTCACAAGAAAAGAACTTTCAGCATTTCTCAGACATGAAATGAAAATTCACCTCCTGCTAGAGGTGCATATTTGCTTCCCGAAGAGCTCTGCAGCCTACCATTTTTATCTGGAGGGGAGGGAGGGTTTTGAGAGATCTGACTACAGCACAGTGCAGTCAGCAGCATCCCAGAAGGGCAGGTTCAGGCAATAAATCTAGGATCCCATTTACCAAATGGCTTCTGGGCACCCAAGTTGCAAATGTGTAGCTACTAATTTTGAGAGGGCAAGCTGGCATAGCAAAAAGCTCCCAAGATATTCTCTGCAGAGGGGCGCCTATTGTGAAAGGGGCAAGCCTGGCTACAACTAGAACAAAAATACTGAAAGGGCCTGTGTCTTTTTTAATGTAAGGCTGCAAGAGCCTGTCTAAAAACCTGCTGAATTATGTCACTGCTCTGTGTGCTATTTGTGAATGACTGGACAGCATCGTTTTTGTATTGCCAGACAGCATTGTCATTTCATGCTAATGACATTATAGTCATGACAAAAGTTGGCTATTGTTGCTTACTTTCTAGTAAGAGTATCCACAAGGGAAGATAACGTATGTGCTGAAATCCTTGCCCCTGCAAACACTGGATCTCTCCTGGATACTCCAGCTCTGCCTTCTCCTGGGCTCCATTTCAGCACAGCAAAGCAGCTGTAGGTGAGTTGCTACTTTCAGCATTAATTCCTTGCCAGGAAGCCAAAATCAGTCCAAGGATCTCATTATGCTAAACAGTGTACAAAGGAACAGTAAGAGCCAGCCAGCTTCTGGCTGAAAGGTAAAGAGATCAGAGAAACAGTACAGAAGCAGAGAGAAATGTGAAGACACTTGCCTGGCACTTCAGAGTGGGTCCCCTGACAAAACGCATCTTTAGTAGCCCAGTGACTCTGAATTTAACAGGCCACATGAACATGCACGTGCTGACTGTGAAACACTTTGCTGTATCTGGGAATGGACAAATTGCTTGTGAAATACTGAAGTGCCTTTGTGCTAAGGGCACAAAGGTTTGCCCAAAACAAAAAATAAATGTTCAGTTTCCTACTCCCACACCCAACCAGTATGGGATCCTGCAAGCGCAGTTATGTTAGCCATCTATTTTGGTTTACCTTTGGCTCCTTTTAAAAATGTTTCTGTCCAGACTCTGAAATAAACTAAAGGATCATGGTATTATAGTAAAAATTAGACTACCAATAAATCCAGTGTTGTAACACCAATAGTTAAGACACTCTCTGTAATGGTTCGACAGTAACATAGGAAAGAGATTGGAAAGGGGACAGAGTTGGCAGCGGAACCCTTGCAAATGTAATTGAAATCAATGTCACTTGCTATTTGGTGGCAAAAAGCAGAAGTTAAATGACAGTAACTATGATAAATTAAACTTCCTCAAATAATTGCTTTAAGTGAACAATAAAACAAATCCTTGATCTCATTGCAAGCTGAAAAACACATTCAGTAGTGCAGTGTATAAATGATGCCTTTAGTAACAGCATGATTTGAAAACTATGAATGCATGTATACACCAATCGCAATGGAGGGTAGTAGTGCATATCTGTAAAATTATAAGCAACTGATGATATCAGCACATTCAAGCACCAGCACAACACCCCTGGGAAGCTCTCCTAATTGTATTGGCTCTGGATTTTGCTAAGAATAGTATCATTCTGCTTAACAAGCAAAAAAATATAGACTTGTGTTGCCATCAAATGTGGTGGGGAAGATTTCATCCTACCAATAGTAATTTTAGTTGTATTAAGAAATTTTAAATCTTTCCTGATGTTTTCCAGACTACAAGGTGGTATTACAGTCACCTAAGGAAATGAATGCATAGCTGAGGGCAAAAATGTTTTATAGTATCTGATAATACCTTAGGCCTTAATAGGACATTTTTGTACAGGTTGAAAATGCATTCTTCATTTTTCACTGACAGCTGGTTAAAGGAGGAATGCAGTGAGAAGTCTATAAAAGCTTTAAAAAAAATACACAGCAGAACTAGATAGGTCTGTGCTTCTTTGTTTCTCCCACCCATGTTAATAAGCGAAGTGCAGTTGTTAACTTCAAGTTGAATCTTTTGGATCCAGTGGCCGTTGGCCTGTAACTACACCAGGCAACAGAGAGTTTAGCACTTTCGGTACAAGGAAAGAAAGGAGAAAGGAGTTTGGCATTCTAATACAATTGGGTAGAAATATTGGAGGTCACTGTTTGCACAGTTCTTTTTTTGTTTGTTTGTTTCTTTTTAGGTTGCATGAAGTCTACATACTGCCACCCCAGCAGGCTGGCATTCATTCCCTCTGTTCCATTGGAAGATACTTTTCTGTAGGGCAGAACTGCTAGTTGTTGTAGTCAGTGCTTACTTCTTTCGGCTCCTCCCTATCTTCTACTGCTGGTCATTGACTCCTGTTTGATATATTTTCTTTCTTTCACTTTGAAATAGTGTCCTTGCCTCCTTCATCTGGTGGTGGCTCCTCCTGAAGCTCCTTTGGGAATGCTTGTTCTTTCTTCTTCTAACCTAAATCCTTCCTTTGTTTCTAGTACTCTTTCTCCTTCCTCATAACCTGCTCCTACTGTCTCATCTCCTCCTATGACCTCAGCTTCCATTTCTCCATCAGCAAATCACAAACCAGACTGATCACTCATTCTGCATCTAATCCTACATATTTCTCAGCTTCTTTAACATCTTCTCTTTGATGTCCCAGCATCAACTTAATGGGATAATGACTAAAACTGATGATCTGACTCTCTTCAGGCCATGATTCTCTGTCAATGCTGAAGTCCTTGCTTTCCTTCTGAAAATGCATCTTTCACAGATCCTCCCTCTCTCTAAGCATTTTCCAAAAGAAATCTGCATGGTTTCATTATTTTAAATGTTACACTTTTAAAACCATATTGCTCCTTTCCATTCACACAAACACAGCTCAGATACTCCTGTAGAGGTTTTCTATGTTTACTTTTGTAGAAAATGGGGAGCTGATGGTGATCTACTTTCTATTAGTAGATAAAATAGCTTTGATACTCTGATAATTTCTCCTGAAATATTGCAACAGAATGAAACATGAACAGAAGTATTTTCACCCATGCATCTATGACATATTATGAGGGTACGCGTATTCTTTCCTCTGTATTTTAAGAAGCAAAGAATAGTTTTAAAAGAGACTGAACAAATCCAAGTGGAATATTTCCATCAGTGGTCATTAAGAAGTTCAGATGTGCTCTCCCAGAAATCAGAAGCATATAAACTGATGATTAGAACATCTGGGTCCTTATCTTTAGAGAAAGATTCCTCAATATCCATCTGTTATAACATCAGATGCAGGATACTCAGCTAGTTTGGCATTTGCTTTCCTAGAGTCTGTATGTTAGATTCCCACAGTTTTTATGTTCTTTTAATTTAATGGGATAACCAAAAAGTCTTTTTTATACCACCTACACCTTTCCTCTTATTTAATCATTATTCAAAATCTTCCCCTTTCTTTATAAAAGGGACTTAGCATTGTTAATCCCTGTAGACTATAGTGCCGTCTTATTTGTCTAGGAAACCTCAACAGGAACACATTATATTCTGATTATTATTAGCAAGAAAAGTGATATTATGATGGAAACAGTAAAACTGCTGATGGCAGAATTATTTGCAATCCTAATTGCACACAGACAACATGCTGTCCTGAGCCCCTAGCCCTCCAGGGGCAGGACTTATTTTTCCTTTTCCAATTTTGCTGCAGGCAGTTTACTTTGCAGCTTCTATCCATTAATCTCAAAGTACTTCTACACAGAGGAATTAATTAAGATTCTTATATACAAGAATTAATTAAGACAGTAGTAGGCATGTTTTATCATCTCCATGTTGCAGATGGGCAAACAGAGGTGATGAAATTGTTGCCCAATTCTTCAGTAGAGCTGAGAATGTATTTGGGCATTTCAACATGGTACGTAAAAATATTCCTTATCCCCTAACATTGTGAAGCATATATCCACTTTACCAAGTAAAATACCATTGACATGCAGTACTATTATTCAAAATGGAAACATTTCCCTCAGGGGAATGCCTTAGCTAGTCAACACATCCTTCTTTCTTATTTCAGACAGAAAGAAGCACATAGCACAAAAAGCTAACTACTGTAACTACTGTGGAATCTGATAACATTTATACTGTTTTAAAGAATCAACCCAACTCTTGAAATCTGTAATCTTATCATCCTGCTTTAACAGACTCTCCCTCTTTCTCAGCATTCACATGTATACCTCTGATTGATAAAGAAAGAAATATAAACCTAATGACTTATTTTATCTACAGTTCATAATACCTTCGCACAGCTGACACTGTACTATCACGCTTCTGAAATGCAACAGTGCCACCTTCAGATCGTGCTGAATATGGCTTATCACAAAATTCATGGAAGAACAATGATTTTTCTCTCCATCCAGACAAATCCTACTAGCAAGCCCAGAAGTGTGTGTATAAAGCTGAGCAAAACCTGCACATTCACATGATGAAGCACAGGTGTTCACTGGAAACTGTCATCCTTTATTTTCGTAAATAAGTATTAATAAGGTGTAATAAAATATTTTTAATAGAGCACAACTGCTACCTAGGTTGCTCCACAAGTGATGGCTCCTATTTATTTCCACAGAAACTACAACAAATGCAAAGAGAACAGTAGCAGCATTTGATAGAACAAATTCTCAACTACAAAACACCATTTTTCAGCACAGTAATTACCATTAATTATGCATTTTTGCCAGCGATGAACAAGAGCCTGAGTGCTGTGCTTGTAAAAATCTGCACCAGTAGAGGTGACCCAGTGTCCCAGTCACTACTGCTAAAATGTACCATCCACCACCTCACTTTGCTCACATTCTCTGTTTGGTCTTCATAAACGTCCAGCAAATGTTAATGGATGCCAACGGGTCCCATTTTCTCCACATGGTGGAATTCAATGACACCTTCCATGTCAGATGCCATTTTGCCAGACTGCCCCTCTGCTGCCATCTGTTGTATGGCAACAAAATGTAATGGAATATCAGAAATGATCATGCCCTACTGCCTCTTCCATCATGGGCCAACATAATAAAACTGGAGGCATTACCTTCAGAGCAGCCCTTGTATATTCATTCTCTGAACTTGAGTCACAGAATTATTCCCCTGCTGCTGCAGTAGCAATTCACATGGGGCTGAGAAACACAACAACTGGAACTGCTACTGCTCTGTGACTTCCACATCATTTGTCAGCTACAACTGGGTATGTTGGGTCCAACATACATGTGAGAGCCAAATCACAATAAACATTTTAAATATATTTCTGTATGTCTGTATGTATATGTACCAGATATACTCAATAGATTATATACAATATACAATATACATTATATCCCCCTAAAGAGCCCTGCTCTGGAAGAAACCTTTCATAACGTGCAATCCCATGTTGTCCTGCAGCCTCTCTCTCCTATGATGGGTTGCAGGTCTAGCACATGACCATACACACCAGCAAATCTTCCCTCTGCCAAAATGAGGCTGCAAATAAAATGTCTATGATCCATTCTGGTTTTAAAATTTATTGTAAACCACAGCATTTGACAGATTCCTTTTACCCTCAACAGAAAGCGACATTAATTTACACTTGAACTAGCCTGTTATTTAATATTAAAACAGGGAACACATTAAGAAAATTCATTCTGGCAATAACATTTTGATTGGTATCCAAAAAAATTGATGCCATGCTGTTTAAACAAGAATGAAGAATTAATTGAATTTGTAGTCTCTCTGCTGACAGACTATATATTTTATATTTGGGTTAATGATAATAGCCAAATCCTACAATTTTAAAGCTAAGTCATTTGCATTTGCAGTTAGAGTTAATTCTGGTAAAATAAATAAATCTAAAATGCTTCGGAAATTAAGGTTTAGGCCACTGATATTAAGAATAATTAAAAAAAAATAAATGGTGATATGAGTAAAAATCAGTTTTACTGGGCTGGAGAAAGAGAACATAAAATCAGTGGAGCCTTGAGAATCAAGGTGTGAAAGAATCACTCAAATCTCTGACATTTTTCTACAATATTATTGAAAAATGAAACAGTATTTTACGTAGAAATATCTACTCACCCACTGTCATACCATCCATGTAACGCTTGATGATATCAAAGGATTCCCTTAAATTTCCTTCTGTTATGTCAAATATGATGTCTGCCTGGTTGGCTGGATACGTAGGTGTAATGGCACGAAGGAAAATAATCTCTGCAAATAAAAGGCATCACAGAATATACTGAGAAGTAATGAAAATATCACTGAGAAACCCAACAGCATCTGATCCAGAATGACTTATTCTCAAAGCCAGTGGAAGACTAATGTCCCTCTCTCATTTGTCTTTTAAAACAGAAAGAAGGAATTTCTGTGGGGAAGAGAACATTCAGATGGATTTATTTTCTCCTCCTGTACCACCCAAGAAGCCCTGAAGCCAAAACACTGTTATGTTAGAGTCCAGAAAGACCACTCTTAGAAATCCATCAGACCTCTAGCATGTACATAAAAAGGACAATGCTACGGATCCACAAGCTGGGGAGAGAAGAGGGACCAAACAGGTAGACCTTTGAACTCTCATTACCCTAGGCAGTTACACAAAGTATCAATATTACAAATTGAAGAGTCTTTTTAAGAATTGGAGTAGGAATTTATAAATAAATTCAAATAAACAAACTATATTTCAAGCCTTACTTGAGGGAGATAAATTTTATTGTTCACATTATTATCCTTGCTCTACAGATGATAAAACCAAAGCACAGATCTGTAAGAATTCACCTAAGGCCATGCAGTGAATTACAGTTCAGGAATGCCTTCTGGGCTCTGAAATTACTCTCAGATTGCTAAGTCTCATCTCTTGTTATTAAATCACAATGGACTACTGAGCAAACTGCTTGGGAAGAGTCCTGGGCTAAATCCTTAGGTCTGCTGCCAGTACACCTGGTGAAACAGACCAAGTGTGTATAGTAGTAAATGTGGCTATGGGGCATTCCCCCATTCTCTGCGAAGTAGGGCCAGCTAAGGCAGGTAGCATGCCCAGTACTCTTTAGAGCACACCTCTGCATCAAAGTTATGTGTGTCTAAATTGTACAGGGATTGGGATGTCTCTTGCCTCGCTCTCAGTCCCTACCTTAAAGGGACTGAGAGTGACTGATAGAGACATGAAGAATCAGCCTTGGCTTTCATTTTGGACAGTTTCCTGAAGAATCAAGGCTGAGACTCTGGGTGGATCAGAAATAGGAATTTAAGAATACTCTTCCTATTCTCCCTTCCCTTCTTCTCTCCCTGTATCTTCATCAAACAGTGAGTTGCTGAGTGGTTCATCCTACAATGAAGCTGAGATGAAGGCAGTCATTCCACCTCTTGATGCAGAGGTAAATCCCAGTAAAGCTATCTGAAAGTGAATACAAATGGCAAGTAGCAAAAGGCTGATTCTTTACATGTGAAAAAAAAACAAAGTGAGCATAATCCTTCTGATACTTCAGGACGCAACAGACTGTAAACAGACGAAAAAAGTATAAGGAGTATCTACTTCCTACAGCAAAATCTGCAAGAGGGAAGAAAAAGCAATGGGGCACACTGCTATTATGTGAGTAAATGTGGTAAATGGGAATTCAGACTCAGTATTTCCTTAGACTGATAAGTTGTATGACTTAGAGCTCAGATTTACTTTTTTTGCCACATAAAATTGAAACTCCTGGATATTGAAGGTTTTAATTAAATGAATAGTACACTATAATTTTGAACTGTGCAAACATTTTACTGCACTAGTAGTTAGTCTGGCTTTAGGCAAGGATTTCCGGTGGAGGTTTTATATGTTGTAGTCTATTAAATGAAGCAAGGAACAAACCACTTACCTTCAGGTCTTGTAAATTCTCTGAATGTGGGTAGTGAAATGACAGTGTGGGAAATTGTGTGGACTGGATCCAACACACAGTTGACATCATTTGGTCGACAAGACTTAATGCAACGTATAGTATCTGTCTTTTCAAGTCTGACACTAAGAGAAACAAGAGAGATGCATATATATTCTGAAAATTAATTTCTTTGTGTTTTGCAGTCCAGGGAGCTAGAAATTGATGTAAGTACTCATTCCTCTCCTCAAAAATGCTGACAAAAGCAAATTAGCAGAATTGCCAGTCCACAGGAAAAAAAACAAAGCAAACCAAACCAAACCAAAAACAAAGCAAAACTAAACAAAAAACCAACCCTGGCTTGGCTAAGAGTTGCAGTCAAAATCACCTCAAACCCATTTCATCAAGTTAGGTGTGTAAAATTTGGGATAACTGTAGTATAAGATACGAAGGAAAGTTGCCGTACAACAGAACCAGGTCCTCAGATGCATTGCTTTGGCATGGCCTCACCCATTTCAGTAGACCTACAGTTATTTACGCAAGTCTCTTTGTATTCAATTTGATATCAGTCATATAAAGCAGAAACAATTGTTCCCATTCTGGAAATCTGGCAGGATATCTCAGAAAAGACCACTTTTGTTTTTGCAATTTTTTGTGCTTCAAGAATCAGAAAAGCTTCTCTTCAGTCTTTTTCACACACAACCCTTTCCATCTAAACTGAGAAAACACAGAGGGATGGAAACTGGGGGAGGTAAAAGTTAACCGTGTTATTCAAAACCTCCAAGATTGAAGTCTAAGTTTGGGGAAATGGTAAGGGTCATTCCATATTCTATCTCAACCAGCTGCTCACTCGGCCTTGAAAGTCTATTAAAAGTTAAATGACTTCTTCTCACCCTTGTCCACCAGAGTGAATTTAAAGTCACTTACAGTTCAAGAACTTCACACAATAGCCAGTCTGTGTTCATGAGAGATGAAAGGGCTGTGCTGGGACTTACAATGTGGCTAAGCCCCACAAATGATCTCAACTTTGACCTGCCCATTTCTTCATATTTCTAAGTAAAAGAAAGAAAAGACTGCAGTGTCAGAGTGAGGGAATTAAAAGATTAAAGAAAGAAAAATTCACGGAGTAAATGGGAAACAAAAATGGAAGCTTTAGTTTGTCAGATACCTCTAGAAACAAATGGTTCTTGCTCTGTTCAAAATGTGTTACCCAAGCTCACACCCAGAAACCATCTTTTTAAAGCATTTCAAGGGGCGTTATGGTTTTATTAATAATAAAAGGAAATCATGTTTCAACAGATGTGAACTGGCATGTTCCAAGAGATGGTGATGAAGCTCAATTAATTTACATCTACTGGTTTGTTGTTCTCATTCCATATTTTGAGAGTGAACCTAGAGAATGGAGATACAGATCAGGAGAGATCCATTATTTCCTATCTTTATTCAGGTACAAAATTTCATGATTTCTAAATATCAGTGAAGAGAACAAGGCTTTCTGCTGAAATGCCTCATGATGGCATTAATTCTGTGTATACAGATATAGTAATCTGACCTACAACAAGAGATTGCACTTTCTTATTTTAAAACCTAGCTGCCAAATTAAGAGAGGATTTCCAGCAGGTAGATGACCCTTGCATCTCTGCAATAAATAAGATCTAAATTGTACAGACTTCTTCTAGTGGTCTATTTCAAAATAAGTAAGAAATAGAACTGTGGTAAAATGTGCATCAGTCATGCGTATTTCCCTCTCTCCCTTTTTTTTGTCCTACTGTGTACATGGGAGTTTAGTGGATGTTGACACATAATACAGACATATAAACAAATAGAGAATCTTTACTGTTCTGGGGTCATAACAGCCAAGTCAGGCTAGTTTTACTTCCAATAGCATGCTTAAGAATCCTGAAACATTTAATTGAAAGTACTCTTACATAACACATAAAGAATAACAGTGGGAATCTTCTAAAGGTTTGAGGGACACCATTAACGAGCGTCTTGTGTAATTCATTTTAGGCTTTTACAACTAAAGAAGTACTGGTACAATACATACAGAATCTTAAATTTTCAAAGCTATTGTTAGATATGGGGATTTGTATGCAAAACCATTCTGGAGGGAGTGTATGTAGTTTTCAGTATCACACTACCTTTGCTCCTTTCTGGGAAGGAAAGGATGTGTTACTCGCAACCTCAGCATGAACATTTGACACATGCAAATGTTTCTGAAATTCTTATCCAAAAAAGTCATTACTTTGTTTACAATTAAGCCCTAAGTAATATATGTGTAGATAATTCTACCTTCTGATTCACTGGAGTAAAGCATTCTGCAATGAACTAGGTACCCTATGTACCTAGGAAATGGAAGATCACAATGACCACAAGTGATCTTGTTAGCTACTAACTAAAGGTACTGCACAGATCCATCCAGCTTGTAATGACAAACATAGCAAGGTTTTGTGTCAGCTGTATTTATTTACATCTTTTCTCTCTTTTCAGAAAAAATAAAATTTCCTTTAAGAAACTGCTCAACTTTTGTGTGTGTGTGCTCCATCCACAATGATGAACTTAAGTTTGTGCTTTCATTTTCTACTGCCTAAATTTTCCTTCTCTGGTATATTTTCTTTTGCTTCAGTTTATCCAGAATGCACTTGGTAACACCTTGCTCTTCCAATGCTTTGACTGCACATATTTAGGAATCTTACTGAACAGTTTCTTTGTTCATTCCAGATTCTGAGTATTTACTACTAATGATGTGCTCTGCTTTCAAAACACTTATTATTTCGGCCTTACACAAAATTTGATATTTTAGCTAGCTGAAGACTTTCTTTTTTGCCCACAACCTCCAACAGTGGGTACTGTGATTGAAAAAAAAAAGTTTCTATATGCTGGGAACTTTCTTTATTCAAATCTTTCCTTGAAAAGATCTCTATCTTTCACAAATATAGTTTTTTTTTGTTTTTTTTTTTTCTTTCTTCTTGAGGTCTGGTGTCTTTCATTTTCATATTCTCTTCTGGATTCAGTGAGTAAGTTCTTTGGAACAGGAGCCCTGATTTCATTTTCATTTGGAAAGACCCATACACATTAGTTGTTCTAAACAGTTACATCTTTCTGGAAGTTCCAGCTGTGCTGCAGCATTAGTATATCTGATAGCAATCTCTATCTTCTTTAGTTAATCGCTAAATGCAATGAAATGATAGACTATACTAGAATTTTACAATACTGAGGACCAGATTCTTACACTCTCTTCTTCTTCTTCCAAATAAATATAGACTAATGCTTGCAAAAACAAATGTTATTTTTGAATCTTTATCCTAATTAATTATGGCCTCATAATGAACTGGTAACCAGGGGGCATTTCTATGGAAGCATCTTCTGGGGCAGCAAGAAACCCCATTAGCTCAAGTAGAATGGTCTTGTGCTTTCAGTATTTAATGTATCCCCACTGGCAACTTCCGAAAGCTTAATATGTATGCATCAAAAAACTCATTAAATATTCAGATTCCTCATTCAATTTGACCTCCTGTCAGCCAGCTGGGATAAGCTTTAATGTAGGGAATATGTAATTGTTTGGCAGAGTGCTGTAATCATGTCCCAGTCTAGTCCTTGGCTTACAATGAGCCCAAGAGCCAATAGCTTGCAGCTAATCCTATGATCATTGCATGGTTTGGGTTGAGAGGGACCTCAAAGATCATCTAGTTCCAATTCTGGCCTGGGTAGGGTTGCCTGCCACTAAATCAGGCACTAGATCAGGCTGCCCAAGATCTCAAATTCCTTGTGATCAGGTGATAAAGATTTGTGAACTTGATTTAGGAGGTTTCCAGTTTCTAACTTTGTACCTTGATGGATCTTTGTATTTACATAGGTAGATGTTTTCGATATGTATTTTCACACTGATTATTCCATCTGTCAACTGACTGTTCTGCTTGTGTAAAGAAACTGAGCCCAGGATGGTGTCAATGAACACTGATTTGGAGACCATATGGGACAGAGCTTTTAATATGTATCAATACAAGGACTGAAGAGTAAAATAAGTCCTCTTCCGGCTCAAAATACAGAAGAATTTCAAAGAAATTGAAATTTCTTGTATTGTCTATACAGCCTTTGATATCATAGAAGTAAGGCAAGAAAAATCTGGTTACTAGAATTCTAGCTGGCTTTTGAGGGCTGCTGCTTTGGCAGGTAAAGTCTTTAAAGTTTCAAATTTACCGGCTTTGATTTGAATGTCAGAGAAAATAAAATGTTATGAGACTAATATCTTATTCAAATATTCCTGTCGATAACTTCTTAGGGCATAGCTAGGAGTACATTGCTATTTTGTTATCATTAGTTGTACAACCTCGATGGAAATTCTACAGAACAGAGGATGAAAAACATCTAAAATAAATCTTCTTTTGTGGAGATTCTTTTTTCTACCCTCCTGATAAAACAGAAGTGAGATTTGCACCTGGTGTGTATCAGCACAGATGCACTAGCCAAAACAGAGAAATGAGAACTGGTGCAGCTTGAGAATCTGGCTCCTTGCTTTCACAGCAACTTCTGTGCTGGGGCATCTCTGAGACGCCAAGGCTGTGAGTTATTTGATTTAAATATATATATATATCCCACAAGATGAAACTCCTAAAGATGTTTCAGCAGGTTACGTATCTGTTTTTGTTTGTTTGTTTGTTTGTTTTTTGTAAAATTTAGACCTAAGCATATGGAGTTATGTCCTTTCAGATGACACCAATTCCAGTATTGAGTGAAGCAACTTAATAGTTTCAGTCTTCAGTATGTTCAGATTATTACTTCATGTACACTTATTGCTGCTTTTTATAATGATGCTCATTACACAGAATAATCTCTCAAAATTGCCATGTTCACTGATGGGGGAAAGTGAAGAACTATAATGATCATGGTAAATAAAATGCAAGTGCAGCATGCAACAGATGAACTAAAACTTTATTAAAATTGGAGGGAAAAAAACAAGCTACTCTTAAGAGAAGAAATGTAGTCACTTATGCCTGTAAGTTAGAGATCAAAGCTGTGCAGAGACAAAGACAAAAAGTTTGGCAATAAATGTGTTGACAGTTCCATGGCGGGTAAGTTGCATTTGAATTGTCAGAAGAAGGTCTCTGGGCTCTGTGATTTGCCGCTGCATTACCACAATGCCACTGTGGTTGTTCACTTTTTTTGTGGTGAAAAAACCCTCCTGGTTCCCGCTGATGATGGACAGCAGTATTTTATCCCCAGGGACAGCATTGGAAGGGCCCATGCGGAAAATGTCGGTGGGTACTTGAATGTTGGTAGGAAAAGAGAGGTGATAGTAGGTTATTCTCAGAGGCAGGCTCTGGCACTCCTTATTTTCATTACAAGGCAAGCGCTCACAGCGACTGCAAGAAAAGTGAGAACACAAGACAAGAGGAAGATTAGCGTACATTCAGCAAGCGTGATAGGAAAGCAAGGGCAGTGGGGATGGGAAAAGATATGTTGACTTGCATACTGTATCCATTCTTCAGCCTGGCAGATCAGTTATTTAGCAAATGGACGTTTATTAAATAAGGATGAACTTGACTGTAGTTAGTGCTTTCGAAGGAGGGTTGCCATTTTCAGAAGTGTTGCTCTTTCTTTGCACACACAGATGGACTGGGTCTGGCACATCAGACCATACTTTTTAAGGAAAACATCAGTTTTGTATTTTTTACCTTTAAGTTTTACTATCTTGTTGATTGGATGTGTATTAAAGGAGATGATCCTAGGTGACTGGTGAGTTGGCTGTGTCCTAGTTTGGATGCCCTTTTGGGACTGGATTTTAAGACTGACCAAAGTATTCTGAAAACAACAGTGTAGGTTTAGAAGTAGAACTGTAGAAGTAGCTGGAATTTATTAGAAGAGGCATTATAGATACTGTACTGTGTACATTCATCATCTGACAGCATTCAGGAGAACATAAAAGTTGATCCCTCACTGCATGTTCAAGTGTATTTGCTTTAAAAACATACTTTCTTCCTACTCCTGAGATGGCAGAGTATTTATCTGTTCAAGATAATCAACCTAAGTAAGTCATTTTAACATACTTCTAAACAAGAACTGAAAAACTCCAACAGCCTGATGTTTCCACATATACCCTACGTGTTCAGTACACTCTTAGGCTTGCTCAAATCACAGGAATGATTCTCCTGAGTGAGGAAATATTGGTCTGCTAATGCTATCGCTGAGCACTGTATTACAGCAACAAATCCGTCTTAATAAAAAGATAAAGGCCAGCAAACATTGAACTCAGTCCTAGTGTCAGCACTGGAAATCCAGATCTTCATAAAAGGAAAAATCTCATCCTTTTCTGCTACTGAAAGAAGTAAAGTTGGATTTGAGAAATGTTTAGAATACTGCATAAAAGGAAAGATTATATGAATTTCAGATGAAAATTACGTCCACTTCATCAAACTAAATTGGTATCCAAATATCCTCTCTGATAGATAATAGAAGTAGAGGTAGACAGACAATTTAAGCTGGATGTTGACTTTGCAAAATTTCAGGAAGATCGGGTTATGAGATTTGCTCCAAATCCGCCTCACAATAGCTATGAATCAATGAAAGTATGTACAAAAATATCCAAACTTAGTACAATATTCAGTCCACAGGCTGAGATTTTGGAACCTAACATGTTTATTCATTTCTTCACAGAGGAATGCTCCAGCCAGAAAGGACACTTCTTATTCCATCGCAGTGTATTAAGAAATCTGACTGCCCATTTCATTTATTTTGTTATGACATATAAAATTAAGGTTTTATCAAGAATATCTGGTATCAAAAGAACTGTGGCTCATTATATGCAAAACAATGTGTTTTCAAAAAGAGTAGTTAAAAGCACCCTCAGTTCTTCAGTTAATGAGTTGTATGTTTTCTTTTAACATCACTTGCAAACCAGAGTACAAAGCAATTCTTTGAAGACTTAAGTGCATTTTTAATTTTATTCATATGTGTGAAGTGCAAACACAAGTCTTCACAGGATGGCCATCTAATTAAGTGTGGATTCTCTAGGAATATGATCAGGTATAGTAAGTTCTGCATTCCTTTCTGAAATGTCATTGCTAACTCCACAAAAGAGCTTTAGCAAATCATTGAGGAGGCTACTTGGTTTTGTTGAAATCACGACGGAAGCCAACACAGTTTAATTTCTTTGCTGAAATTGCGTTCTCCGTGCAGAACTTTTTGGAAGCCTGTATATGTTTATGAAAGTGCCACAACTTACTCTTGCATAAAAGTAAAATGTTTTGTGATAGCCATATTTTTCTAAAGAACAGTAACAAAAACAAAAAGAAAAAAAAAAAAGAAAAAAAAACAAAAAAACAAAACAAAACAAAAAACAAACAAACAAAAAAGCAAAATAAAACCCAAACTCCCAACTCCATAAGATTTGAAAAAGGACACTGTGCTGATTCAGAAAGGTGTATGTAGAGACAGATGTGCCTGGGGCTAGGAGTTAAGAATAATTCAAAATTCATCATCTTTTATCTTATTCTTTGGTGGTACACACTTAGACACTGCACACTTCACTCTAGGTTTAGTTAATGTGTGCTAATTGTTCCTTCAAATAACCACAAAGAAGAGATAGCAAGTATTATTGCTTTCAAGAGCCAGAGTTCATTCTGGGGTCATGCACCACAAAGGTAATAAGCAATGAGCATTTAAGTCACGGTGTATTCTCTAGACCTTATTTACATGCTACCTTTCATGGGCAGAAGGACATCATATAGCAGTGTATTCAGTAGCCTACTGCTAGTGAGTAAGCAGCCCGAGACCCTGGGTGCTCTCCCATCTCTCTGACATCTCAAGATGGATGAAGTGGCTGTGCAGTCACTACGCCTGACCACCATATGATACTGTGCCCAGCATTACTGGGCAACCTGTAGGAGAAGGGATGGGCTGGAGAAGGTAAAGGTATGCTGCCAGAGAAATGCACACCACTAGGCAGTGAGGAAGCTATAAATGCATCCTTGTAGATCTGTGCAATGAGGAGCATGGGCTAGAGAAACAAGTGTACTGTGCTACTAACTGCTTATTCCTGAATTTGTTTCTGATTATGTAGCTCACTGATATTTTTAGCACCTTTCCTACTTTCTTCTATTGTGTTTCTTTACTTATTTAAAGTACTAGCTTCAAGGAATTACAAATAGTCTGAATTTTATGTACCAAATATCAGTTACAGATAAACAAAAATAAAACTATCAGAACCAAAGAGATTTTATTCTAGAGAATGAATACCACATTTCCTACATAAGCAAATATTTTGTCTTTCTTCTGAGTTCTGAGTCTGGTATTCACATGGTACAGAGGCAATTTATTATATTGTACCAGAAGAAGTTGAGTGGTATACAACTGCTCATACATTGAAAAGAACATTTTTTAGCATGTAAATCATGCTTTGCAATTTACTTCATATAGGGAAACTATCTCAAGTTGCTGAATGACAAACAAAGTGTGAAATGCATCGCTGTAGATTTTCAGAGCTGTAACTGTCTTTTGTACCTCCTACAACATACTCCACTACAAAGGCATTCACTTATGTCTTTATCAGCAGTTTGCACTGCACCTTAAGGCCAAGATGATCCATCATTAAATCATGCACATAATGCATATCTCCACATTACATCTCTACATTTAGGTCAATTGCACAACTGTGCAGGGGAAAATGATTTTTGTCTTAGACAGACCAGAATTTAAAGATAACAAAACCAATGTATGGTTGGTTTCCACGAATGTTTCTTAATCACAGAATAAATCTGCAGACCACTTCAAGCTTAAGTGGGAAGTTGGTGCAGTTGACGTACACTCTGCATGTTCCTCCCTTCTGGAGCTGGGAATTTCAGTTTTAAGATGTAGAAGATGCAGACCCATCTCCATTTAGTTCTCAGCACTAAGCCTTTACATATTGTCCTGTTCCCTGGAACCGGCATTTGTATCAGATGACCTCTAGAAGTCTGTTCCAACCTTAAGCACTCTGTGACTCTGTGATCCTTGACTCCTTCATCTATCTTTCTCAACCAGGCTCGTTCCTCCTATCATCTTTCTTTTTCTTACTCAAACCTCTGCTATAAGGATTTTCTACGGTGCCAATTTTCCTATTCTTGCTCCATGTTCTCCTGGCTGACACCTGATACTTTCAATTTCAACCTCACAGTCCTAGTCTCATTTTTATCTCTGTGCAGCCACCCTAAACTATTTCTTGCTCTGATGGTCTGCACTCAAATTTGGCATTAATCAATCTTTACCAGCAGGGTGCTGACTCTGAACTGATTTCCATCGTTTCTTTCCCCCTTTTATCTGAATTGTTTACTCAATTTTATGTTCCATCCTTCAAGCATCTCCTAGATTAATTCTCCTCTCCTGATCACAACTTCAAATGTGGGCCTCCTTACATTCAGCTTCAGCCCTAAGTGTGCGTTTCCTTCTTAGTGAGTTGGCTTTTCCCTTACTCATATGAGAATTACCTTTCATTAAGTCTGGCTGGTAAAAGCTCAAAAGAAAGATGCTCAGGAGCTGTCAAGGTTGTCAATTCTGGGCCCAGGACAGCTAGGAGCTAACATTTCAGGGAAGGTCTGGCTGTTTCATATTGTGGGAACAGGCTAAGACAGTCTTGGTACGTCTGCATTTTAGACTGCTTTGCGGGCTGCAAGAATATTAAATCTTCTAAATGAGAATTGTTTGCTGCTAAAATAGAAAGGCCTTTCTACAGACAAGAGAATTTAAATTGCACTGAGGACAGTCGAACACAGAGAAAACTGCCACTGGAACTTAATGATCTTTGAGGTCCCTTCCAATCCAAGCCATTCTACAACTGTTATGCTGAGAAATCCCTTATCACTGAAGCATTTGAAGCAAAAGTTCAATACCTTTCAGAAATAGTCGGGTAGACCTGGTCCTATTTTGGTAGATAGGGGCTGATTAACCATCAAAGTCCTCATTTTCTAAGGCATATGAAAAAAGCTATCCGCTATTATGCAAGAAAATCTTAACTTCAAAAATTTCAGAGGCTTTTGGTAAGGATGACGAAAAGTGCAAAAGTAGTCTCCTAACAGTTTCAGGTTTCTGCTCCGAACAGTTAAATTAAATTAAAACAAAACAAAAAAAACTTCTCATGCACACGAAACAACTTGTTTCTGCCTATCTTTGTTCCTGGAAATAATTGAATTGCTTTGGAAGAAATTTGCCAAAGCCTGAACCTGCATCAAACACCTGGCATGTACAATTTCAGACGTTGGTTACATTTTGGCAACTTTCTAAGCAGTTAAAAGCAGGTAATAATAATGAGAAGAGACAGACAACCTTAGTAATACACAGACAGGTTTAAAATATGAAAATATTTCCCAATCTGGCTCAGTGCAGCATGCATATTTTTTTTTCACACACCACCATAACTGCTTCTTTATCTTTACTAGTATTTTTCTTGGCTTAAATATTACAAATGTTTGACTCCGGTGTCACATAAAGGGAATTTAATTGTTATGCAATTTGATAACAAAAAGTGTTTGGCAAGGGCAGTGCAGCAAGTCCCATTGTGAGAAGTAGTAAGTCATAATTACCCTTGGAAAAATTCCAAGCCTATGGGCTTCTAAGAAAGAAAAAAAGCAAGACAAAACCCTAAAAACACACGCAAACACACACACATACACACACACACACACACACACAAAAAAAAAAAAAACAAAAAAAAAAAAACCACCCCCCCCAAACAAACAAACAAACAAAAAAAACGACAACAACAAACAAAGCAGAGAGAATTTAAGCAAAAGTGTTATGACCTTCAAAAAGTTAAAAGTTATTACATTATGGACCACACCATGCCAGGCACTTTGCTGGTCTCCAAGGAAGCTTACGCAGGGTGTTTGCTCACAGAGCTGTGTATCTGTACATCATTCCGAGCTTTCAGCCTGTAGCTTCTGAGAATCCTGCAATTACATCACCTAATCGCAACCATCTCTGCTTTAAAGGTATTAGGTATGGAATTTTTGGATCGCTGACAACTGCTGCCTGTACATAAGAACTTTAAGGAAAAATCAGAATAAAAAAACTTTTGTTTGAAGGATTGAGACTCATTAAATTATAGATGATCAAAAGAAAATTAGGGGTATAGAGTAAAAAGTCTTATGAATTGCCAACATGATAGGAAAAGAAAATGTATTGTCTTTCTTATCATGTGCCAAGTTGGTGAAACTGGAATGTGTTCTGAATGAAAGAGAGGAAACTAGTATTGATAACAGATAGGCGTTCCAAGAAGCCAACTGTTTTGATTTTAGAGCCTTGGCACAAGGTTAGGTGAAAAAGTGATTTAGTGTCGCTATCGTGCAAAGGATAAGTTATCTATCAGCTATGTTGCCTCATATATGCAAAAAAATAAATGATTCAAGAATGTATAAAGTAGTTTGGATGTAGAAAGGGTGGTAAAGAACTATCCTAAGGAACTGATCCCCATTGCTTACAAGGTAACCCAAAATATACACCTTGATTCAGGCATGCTGAATCACTCTGGTGAACCATAAGAGTATTTGTCCACTAAACTAACCTGGACTTTTTGCAATAAGGATAATATACTTGTATTCTTTTTCATCGATTAAATGACATTTTTTGACAATACATTTAGGATCTATGTCTGTAGTTTTTGAGAGGGAGAAGCCTAATAAATCCAAGAAGATAATAACTCAAATAATTAAAATAATTAGAACTTTACTGAGCAGCTACAGGATTTGTGTCTGACTCACTGCCTAATTATAGTCTTGGCACATCAGAAGAATCTCTCCCTATTAATCTGTTTGAGTTAGGCAGAGTAAGCCATTACAGAGCTGTAACAACCCAGACAGAAAAACAATTCAGACATTCTATTACTTCCAAAAAAGATCCTTAAATTCTCAAATAGCCATTACTTTCAACATTTTCAATACATAAAAATACAGAAGAAAAAGAACCACAAACAAGATGAAAATGGAATGTGTTTATATCCATTTAACAGAATGAACTTTGTAATTCTAGGATCTCTGTAAGAGAGAAAATTTACTAATTCTGCTTAGTGGCCCACTGCAAATGTGTTTTTTTGAATTAGGTTACATGATATCTCAAATAAACAGTCCATTCATGTCATGAGACACTTCTTTTTTACTAATGTGACAAAAGTAATCTAAAATCTAATTACTACTGATGCCTTTTGAAGTACAAGCATATTGCATAAATACCTGTTTTTATATGATGAATTTCTAAAACATTCTTATCAAATACAACTGCTAAACTACTTACATGGCATTTTACAGCTTAAGGTTTAAATGGAAACTAACTCCACAAAGTCTCTCAGAGGAAGATAAGCACCAGTTTTGTTTTACAGGCAAGGTACAGAATACTCAACTTCATCTAAGGGATTATGGATATATGAACACTGTGAAGAGCAATAGCAGGCTGACAATCAGTGTGATGTATCAGCTTTCCTCTCCAGCTGATGCATACACTTACCTGGATATGGTGTACATTAGAAGAATGTTGAGCAGCATTCTAAAAAATATCTGGAGTACAGGGTGGCCATAAAGCCATGAGACAGGAGGAAAAATAGCCATCTACATCAGCCATATTGTTATGCTACTGAAATTTTGCGACTTCTCCACATTGCTAGCACTTTTGGATGGGTGTAAATGTGCTGACTGCTACCCCTACTCCCGTATCTATGTCTACTATTTTAGAAATCAGAATGCACAGACTTTCCCTGACCTAGGTTAAGAGACAGTATAAAAGATGATTCTGTCACTGGAGTGTAATAGTAAGCAAAAACCAAGGGTGAAAGAAAAGTCTGAATTTTGTAGCAGAACATAACCCTCCTAACAGACAGGGCAGCCAGAGAAAGAACATCAGTGTATGCCTCTAGAGATCATTACAATGCAAACAGCTGACACGTGGCAAATTTTATAGGGGCTGTAACAGAACTATGAGGAAGAGACCAGAGTGTGTGCAAAGTACATTGTAAGCCTACCAGTAACATACTTATCTGCCAGAATCCCTTACATATTCAGTCAGCATTAGTGTGACATAAAGGAGAGTCAGCCCAGAAGATTGTACCTTTGAAAAGAAAAGTACTTACGTATCTCCAGACTTGCGGTAATTTTCTGGACATTCCAAAGACAGACAGCGAAACCCTCCCTGGATATTAAAGCAGGTCTCATTGAAAGAGCAGTTGTGAGTTTCTGTAACACACTCATCGATATCTGCCAAACGGAACAAGAACAGTGGGTTAAATACATGCTTTTCCTGAATTTGCAGGTGCCAGATAATGAAAGTATCATATTAGGGACAACAAAATATGGGGTGCAATTAAGCACTATTACAGGATTGGGTAGCAAGGGCAGGAGAACAAAAAAGAAGAAAACTAACCTAAACAACAGGCAAGAACAAGAAAAGGAAGAGCAGCAGTGCCACTAAGTGGACAAGACCTAAATATTTGATGAAATGTCCATAGCATGATGATATTTCCTTTTGACGGTTAAACTAATTTACTTCATTTCACAGTGGGAATCTTCTTTGAGTTGGTTAGAATTCTTTAATACAGTTATAAAATTTTTACTCCATTCTATAGGAATTCTATATAAATTTTTACAGGTTCTTCTTATTTTTTTATTTTTTTATAATACAATATTAATCTCTACAGATTTCAAACTGATATTGATTACTTTGCCTATAAAGATGTAAGAAAGACTTATTTTAAAATTTAAAACCTTCTCAAAACCTTTCAGAAGCCCACAATCCCCCCACAATTAAGTCTCCATGCAGCTAAAGGGACATACCTTGGCAGTTGCGTGCATTGGGTGCCAACCTGTAACCCGTGGAGGGACAAGTACATTGAAAGCTCCCAGGAATATTAATACACCGAAAAGAACAGATATGACCTCCAGTAGGTAAAGCACATTCATCAATATCTACAAGAAGAAAACAGCATTAATTTACTATGTCTGCATCATGTTCAACCAAGAGCACACGTATGGTATTCATGTTGTGAGGTTCAAGCACTATTTCATGATTCTGGTTTGGGGGTAGAAAAAAAAATCAAATAAGGCTGGTTCGAGTCAATAAAAGGTGTCAGGAATAAATGGAGGAATGAAAATTTAAATTCAATATAAATGCCTAAGGGGCAGTCTGATTTTGTTCTGTATATGCGTAGTGACACTTCACATTGACGCATTATTGAACAACTTCACTATAGGCAGAAAGAGAAAAGTATTATCTCTATTTTTATAAAAGGTAAAATTTGATGTTTTGCCCGTGGTTTTACTGTCTAGTAAATCCTAGACATCTGACTTGTGTTTTCAAGAACTTGTCATCTGAGTGCCAACCACATCTTCCTAGTATTTGAGCAAAGCCTACTTAAACATTTGTTCAGAGCAAGCCACAAAAAGAAGATACATAAAATACTGTATAGTAATATGATGTAGTACACACACATCTGTATCTTCACTTCCTGAAGACAAGAAATTCTGTTAGTTGACTGGAAAAAAAACCAAAACAATACAAACAAAACCCAACACATTTCCAATAAGACAGAAGAGTATGCAAAGATACAGTTCACCGTAAACAACAAAACGATACCTTTCAAGCACAGGTATTTTTAGACTAAGACATGAATGGGAGATCTTCATTAAATACAGTTTCAGTGTTTCACAGGAAAATACCAAGAAGAATCAGATGTTAAAATGCAACAGTTAAGACTGTATGGAATTCTTTATGTGTGATTTGGTGCGAACAATAAATGCTAACTCATCCTTTATCTGCAAAGACAGTTCTTACCTTCACATGAAATTCCATCTATGTCACTAAGTTGAAAGCCACGTCGGCAGTAACACTGATAAGAGCCATACACATTGGCACACTCTTGACTACAGGGGCTGCTCTCACACTCATTTAAATCTGAAACGCAAAATTAAATATGTGAAACTCAAATTTCTTGATATATTTGTCACTCCTGTTACAGGACTGAAGCACGAATTTGAAAAAATAACTGGAAGTATTGGGCTTTGGAAGCATCACTCTCAACAAGGTCTGGCAGTATAAGCTACTATGTGCTATCTGTTTCCCACTGTCCTTTAAGGCATGTGACTTGGAGGGAATCATTAGTAACACACTCACATTTTTACTTCTGGGTATTAGCAAGGCTGGTTGTGAAGAACAGGTCACAACATCCAGCCAAGAAGTAATATATTGGAACTGTGGACTGCAGTGGCTTTGATTAATCATAACAGCCTTCATGTTATCAAAGGCACCAAATGGGTTATTTAACATGCTATTCCAATGCAGCCTTATCAGCTAAAATTAAACAAAAATAGCTGAACAACGGCAGTTACATCTCATACAACATGGTCAGTACATATGACAGCAGTACCTTCACATGACCTGCCATCAGATGAAAGTTTGAATCCCATGGTACAAGTGCAGTAGTAGGAACCAGGAGTATTTTCACACTTGTGAGCACAAAGGCGGCCTGGATAGCGTCTGCATTCATTGATATCTGCAATGATAAATATATACAGAGATCTGTGGATTGTCTGGCATCCCTACAGTAGTATTCTGGATGAGAATGTGGTCTTGAGTTTGATTTTTATTTTCCAGATGCAAATTTTCTTGATAGAAAGAGAAAGATTTGCTCAAAATACTCATTTAGAAGAATCTCAGTGCACAACTGAATTAACTGTATAAAGAAGAAAGTCACTTTGATCTTTCAAAGGAATGTTTTGCTGTAAGTGCATGTTAAAATATCACAGAAAACAATTACATGCACTCTCATAATCTTAGCTTCTAACAATGTAATCGAGTACATGTTGACAATACTAATACATCTCCCTTTAAAGTATCAGTATCTTTATAGTGTGCTATTAGATTTATATAAGCAATATAGCGGTCGATTTTACTTTCAGATGAAAAAGATTCTGCAGAGAGCAATAATGTATTTTACTCAGGTTCATTTTTTATAATGCCGTTGTTAATAGGCGCAACTTACCTATACAAGTTCTACTGATGACATCAAAAGAGTACCCAGCCTTGCACTCACAGCGGTAATTGCCTGGTCCATTTATACAAACATGTCCTTCACCACATGGCTGATTAGAAGATGAGCATTCATCCACATCTTAAAAAAGAGAAGTGATTGGAAGTATAATTATGAGCATGCAAGTTGAGAAAACAGCAAAACGTTAACCCTTAGTTCAGATGCATATTTGTGTGCCCTTTTCATCTAAAAAACAAGGTATAAATTCTTGCTGCCTTACAAGCATGCCACAAGCTTCCTTCAGTGGTACTTGTAAAGTGTTCTGAAATAGAAAGGCTTTGATCAAACTACTGACTGCTGTAAGATCACAGTAATAAATGCAAACTTTGAAATAATTAAAAACACACGCATAACACCTCTCTGAAAAAGCCACTTTAGCTAAATGCCAGATCAAGGCATGTATGCCTTTCAGCTGTATTTGACTATCTTTTGAGAGACACTAAGTGGCAGATGGGCCACTGATAATGCCATTTTGCAGGGGTTACCATCACTTTAATTCTTCTTTGCATATAGAGTTTTATGAATTATTTGAAGGGCAGAGAGGATCTTTGCCACTGTTTATATGCTGGGACATAAACAGGTTAAAAATTGATTGTAGAAACAAGACTTTGGGTAGACTTCAAGAAACAGGCTGATATAATCAGGTGTGTTCCATTTTCTTTCAACTGTTTTATTCTTCAGAACTGTTACTTACCTACACATCTTGTTCCATCTTCATTGAGATGATAACCTCGGCCACAGCTGGGTGAGATTCGCTGACAGGTATATGAGCCATCAGTGTTGATACATATCTGACCAGCTGGACACGGCATGTTGGTGCTCAAGCATTCATTGATATCTGCAAGAGCACAGCAAGTTAATGTAATAATCTGCTGCCTGAACATGTTTCTTACATCCTTCATGGTCTGAAAGGCTCTACTCATGGAAAAGCACAAATTTATGTAATTTGGCCTATGGGATTAAGACTGGGAGAGGTATGAAAAAGCAGTGGAAATCGGTTATAGAATTTGTACTAATTTAAAAACCTCTGAAAGTCTCCCCCAAAAGCACAATGATCAAGAACTCAGTTAATTATCTCAACTGGGTACTCACCATAGAAACTTTGCCTTGTCTCATAATAGGCTCTTTGCCTTGTCTCACAATAGGCTATCCATAGAAACATGTAAGAACTTTAAGAGCTCTTCTATGTATTCAAAAGACTATGCATCCCTCCACTATTTATCTTTTTACAAACTACACATCATATCAGTTCGTGACACAGATACTCTTTGTCTATTAAAAATAAAGCTAAAAAGTAAAAACCCAAAATATGTAATGAGATGAAACTAATCTACATTAGAGTGTGATCTAGTGCAATGTACATAACTAGAAAAACAGGGAACTTGCTGTTAACCATGGTTAGCAACATGCTATTCGTTTGGGGAAAAGGAGTTTCAGACTGAGAAATCAGTGACTACAGGAGACAGCCTTCATAAAAATTGAAATGTTATTGTATCTGCAATCTGGAGGTCTGTAGGAGCAGTCACTGCTTGCGAATGTATGAGCCTGTTTCACAACCTTCAGCAATGTACAGCTTCGTGTGTGTACTTAGCCTAAAATTTTTCTGCCTATATCACTGAGACATGACATAATTTTGTACTGTGGCATTGCTAACTGCTGAAGAGTTACTGTTTTCCAGTTGGGATGGTATTAAGCAAAGTATTCCTTTGCTGGAAAGGCAGTAAATTTTTCATACATTTTCCCTCCTACATCCACATAGAGCAGCCTTTGATTCATATATTGTAAAATCCACCTGTAAAATTGTTTTGGTGATTATTTTATTTTAGGGGACATAACTATTACTGCTGCAAATTGGTGTGGCTTTACTAATGTCAGTGCGGGAATGCTAACTCCTACAGCCATGGATCTAGTGCTAGCTATGGCAGACGTAAACCCTCAAAGAGTTTATTGTGCACAGTCATCAGCTTCATTTTAAAAGCTTCAATTTTGTTTTCAGCATCAGTGTTGCCAGTGTCGGATTTCAGCGCTGCAGAGTATGAGATGGTCAGGAGAACATGGGACTGACAATGAGCTAGAACTGGCAGCTGCTGCTGCTCAGCCAGTTCCACAAGTTTAAAACATGCTTTGCCGCTGGGGTAATTTAGTTAGGTTGAGACTTGAAAATAATACTTAAGGGGGTAACTGATAGATTGGTAGATCACATGAGACAATTTCATTTGGAGCCTGCTGGAAAGTAGTAATTGTATTGTATTTACAGAAAGGTTCTAATTCTATATTGTAGAAGTCTCACAATACTTTGACAGGTCTTGGAAACAAGGCATTAGCACAACAGTTCATAAGCAGTCTTTAAAATAAAACTTTTCTCTACAGTGTATTATAACTGGACCATCACTTGTACACAGTAAGATCCTTCATAAGCCATAACTAAAGGGGAATAGGACTACTAAGTCCTGTATATATATGCCTGTATAACTTCTGCATGCTAGTATAGATGAAGTTGTTACAGAGGACATCAAAATTTACAGTTTTTGTACTAAACTCTAGCTAAAATCTTTTGGATGGTGGGAGATCAAACATATCACTTCTTTTTTTCCTGATTTTTCTTCTCCAGATAAAAAAAGAAAAAACAACAAAAACCCAAAGACTTAACAAAAATTCAAACACAGCCACATAATTTAAGTACTTAAATCTCATAGATTCAATAATTAAGTTGTATTCAGAAGTTTTTTGTTTGTTTGTTTGTTTGTTTTCCCATAAATGTTACCTGCAGGACCAACCTCTATCTTTAAAAAGAGAAAAAACACATAATAGAAAAATACATACATGCATGAAAAATGACTTGAGAAGCTCAGAACTTACCCAATGAAGCTATAATTTATTTCTTAAGCAGCACTTAAGCATTCGCTGAGATAAGAGTATATCTTACCAATACAGTTGCCTAGAGCATCTTGTATAAACCCATTCATGCACTGTAGCTTGGGTCGGCAACGGAAAGATCCTGGAGTATTCTGACAGATAAAATCGGGGGGGCAGTTATGAGTACCAGTCTCACATTCGTCAATATCTGGTACATCACAAAAAAAATTTGTTAGGAGGTTGACAAACATTTTCAACACATTTAAAACACAGCACAGAATTTAAAATGTCAGACAGGTTAAAGCCATAGCATATCTCATGCAATTCAGCGCAATGAACCATAATCAATCTGAACTGTTGCCTAAAACAGAATCTCGGGAAAAAAGCATATACGTGTGTGTATGAGTTTAGTATAACATTGCATACTCTCACAACTATAAGGTTCAAAATTACTACAGTGTATCTGAAGCACCATGTTCAGCAGTGTTCCATCTTGTTTCAGCACTGTGCTTACGCACAGGCTAAACTTTGAAGTCAGTGCAACTTAATTACACGTCCAAGAGTTAATTTTAACATTAGACTCAATGTAGACCTTGTTCATTTCTTTCAAAAGGAAATTAGTTGGCCTTGAATCCCATCCATATTAAGGTCTCCTTAAATTATTCTGCTTTAAAATGCATATGATTTCTGCTTACTTTTATAGTCCACTCTACTTCATCATAGAAAACAAATATTTGTGAATAAATTATTATTCAGACAAAACAGATAAGGGTTAACAAGGCTTTGTCCAGGAATGAAACCTAGTCTGCATGCAAATAACTAAAATCTTATGTTTGCGACCTTGCAGTGGGAAGAAATCTCCTTAAATTATCAAAATGAAGGCAATCCTGAGCTATAGGATGCCTAATCTTTCCCATCAATGCAGTGGACAAAACAAGAGAGATAAACTGTTAAATCTTGTGAGATTAAGAAAATAATTATGGAGCCTGCTTTAAATTTTTGATGGTTTAATGCTGATGTGGGGTAAATCAGCAGTGTTTTACATGTTGCTCAATTCAGTAATGATACAAGTATTAGTATTTTACATGTCATTTTATGAGGCTTTTAAAAACTATATACTAAGATCATTCCTCTTCCATTTTCATTACTATTAGCATAATGTTAATCATTAACATTATTAACATATCCTATCCAGATAGGAAATTTCTAAAGCTAATGGCATGCATAATTTAATGGCTGTACTCCCACTTTCAGAGAAATATTGTTAATACTTGCTGGTAAGCAATTTATTGGCCTAAAACTGATGTAATTTAAATCAGTAGAAATTTTATTTGAAAGGGAGCAAAGTTAGATCATAATACTTTGAAAATTATCATCTGCATATTTTCTGGGTTTTCTGTTGGAGTTTGTTCATCAGGTCTTTTTATTTCTGTTCTCACATATCCCCCTACTCTAATACACTTCACTGATCAGTTCCTATAATAAAACCTTACCCAGAATTCTGGCAAAGTTCACTTACTCAATGCAATAAAATTACAGTCTGTTTTAAACAGTTCTAAGCTCTGCAGGAACGTACTTCTTTATGGTGAAAATCAGTTCTACAATAAATAGAGTTTGCTGCTAATTTGTATCTCTGCAAAGGTAGCATGGATTTACATAACTGTGTATTTTGAGTTAGACAAAACTTGGAATCAGTCATTTATCGAATAAATACAAAAGCCTATTGCCCCCTCCCCCTTTTATTTCATTTTTTTTCCTCAAACATAGCTAGTCAACAACACTAGTTTTAACCTTTTTGTTTGTTGTTTTTTCAAGTTTTACATTCTTAATAACACTGTGCTTAAGAACAGAATCCCTCGGTAACAAACTTCCTGAGGACAAATGCTGCATCTGCCTTAGCATTTTAAAACTGAAAAACTTAGTCACTCTTTCTTTCTTTTTACACAAGTCTGGGAGATTTCAGTTTCTCTGCCCAGGACATACCTTTGCAACGACTGTCATCAGTTAGCTCATAACCAGTTCCACAGCTGGTGTCCCGCTGACAACGAAAAGATCCCAACGTATTGACACAAGTTTGTCCAATCCCACAGCTGTGTGTCCCAGTGATACACTCGTTAATATCTAGAACATGCAAAACGAGAGACAAACAAAAAGAAAAGGGAAAAAAAAAAAAGAGAGAGAGTAAATTAAAAAATAAATAAATAAAAAATCCCTGAGAAAAGGTTAGGTTAAAGGATAGTTGTGGGCATACCTTCAAGCAGCTTCAAACAGTCATTATTCTGAGCATAAGGATACAAACTCACAAGCTCACAACATGTCTGCTTGTCTATGTTCTCAAGAGTGTTAAAGACAATTTGATCCCACAGTTAACAGGACCAACAACTGCTGGCTCACTGTATTTAAGAATGGAAATAAATTGTACTAAATGAGAGCAAAGGACCAACAACTATCCATGTGGCTGTTTCTAGTAGGAGACAACTAGAGTGACTTCATGAATGAGGCTAACTTTCAGAAACATTTACTTTGCTCTGAATTCCACCCATGCATGGCCTAGGGACTGCTCAACCCACAGACTGCAATTCTTCACATTCTACTTTCTAGCTACTGAAAAACATTTATTTTGGAATTTTTTCATTTTCTCTTGGAATCTATGAGAGTATTTGGCACCCATAGGTGTCAAATGTAAAAGTTCTTCCTTTTTATATTTCACACTGGGCTAGTGTTAATCTGATCAATCATCAGTATCTAATTTATAACTCTGAATTTTGTATCAGGTCTACTTACTAAGCTTTCATCTTCAGTC
The DNA here is from genome assembly GCF_054131305.1 of Coturnix japonica. Lineage (NCBI taxonomy): Eukaryota > Metazoa > Chordata > Aves > Galliformes > Phasianidae > Coturnix > Coturnix japonica. The sequence continues at coordinate 68,585,984 of NC_140663.1, forward strand.
AATGAGAGAAAAAGGCACTCCTGATGAGTACCACCTTTTACTATTGAATAGCTCAAGTATTCCCTATGATTAACAACATCAACAACTTTCAAACTTCCTGTCAGCAGGCTGAACAATTCTACTCTATTTCATCTGTTATATTATTTACTATATACTACAGTAAAAGAAAGCATGATTTTGTTTGTTTTACTCACAATAAAAATCTCAACATCTCCTTGGTCTTTTCTACTCTGAATTCTCCACTTGCTCTATTGATCTACCATTCCACCTTCAAACTAATTCCAACTTTCTATTTAAACAAACTTTTTAAGATCTCACACCCTTCCCCACCTGGGATAAGTGTATGTAAGAATATTATGATATCTTCTGACTGACTTTTACAATAAACATGTTGATAATCACCAAGGAAATATTTTTTAGTTTTTTTACCTTCACAGTTGACACCATCTGGTTGAAGCTGATATCCAACAAAGCACGAGCAGACATAACTGGATCCTGTGTCTCTGCACTGCTGAGAGCAGGGACCACCACCTAATTAGATTTTAAGAAGTCTTATAAAATTAGAAGGCCTAATATAGGGACTGAATCAAACCACTGATTTACAGGTTGCTTACTGATTTATTCTAAAAGTAACTAGACATGCACATATATAAAAGAAGGAAAGGGCTGAACACAGGAGGAAGTGTTTGAAATTACTGATTCCTTTTATCAACAAAGAATACAAGGAGGAAGTAAATTAAACAGTTGCTCATAACTCATCATTTTTAGAACACAAAGTGAAAATGCTGGGAGCTCAGATGCCTCCACAAAGAATGTGGAAAAGAGCTAGGTTTGTTCTGGTGACAGAGAGGACACTATAAAATTTACACAAAATTTGGCTTATCTGATCTTGTTCAGAAATAAATTAGTCACATAATTGTAGGAGTTGGAAGGGGCCTCTGCGAATAATTTAGTCTTATGCCCCAGTTTGTGCCCGTTGCCCCATCCTCTCCCTCCTTCCTTCCCCCCCTCCCCCCCCTTTTCTTTTCTCTGTTGCTAGGCACCATTGAAAAGAGCCTGGCCTCATCTACTTGATTTAGATATTTATGAGCATTGATCCTTTCTCAGAGTTCTCCAGGGTGAAAAGTCCCAGGTCTTTCAGCCTTTCCTCATAAGGAAAATGCACCAGGTTCTTGATCATCTTTAGTGCCCTCTGCTGGACTATCCTTGGAATTTCCCTGTCTTTCTTGAACTGAAGAATCCTGAACTGGACACAGATGTGGCTTTGCGAGGGCAGAGTAGACAGGGAGGAGAACTTCTCTCAGCCTGCTGGTGACTCTCATTTTAATGCATCCCAGGATACCATTGGCCTTCCTGGCCACAAGAACAAACTCACTGCTGGCTCACAGTCAACCTGTTGTCCGCCAGGACACCTAGGTTCTCTGCACAGCTCACAACAGCAGGTCAGACTCTAACCTGTACTGATGTTTGCAATTATTCCCCCAATGTGTAGGACTCTGCACTTGCTCTTGTTGTACCTCATAAAGTTCCTTCCCACTTGACTCTCCAGCCTGCCCAGATTTGTGGTGTGTCAACCACTCTTCCCAGCAAACTTGCTGAGGATGCATTCTATCCATTAATTTTGATAACTGATGAAGATGACGAACAAGACCAGACCCAGGAGCAACCCTTGTGGACCACCAGTAGCTACAGGCCTAAAATCAGACTCTGTTACTGATCACAACCCTCCGAGCTCTGCCAGTCAGCCAGTTCTCAACCCACCACACTGGCTATGCCTCTATCTCACACTTCCTAAGCTTACTTACAAGGAAGTTGTAAGAGACAGTGTCAAAAATCTTGCTGAAGTCAAGGTATACAACATTCACTGCTGTCCCCTCATCTACCCAGCTGGTCACAACATCATGGAAGTCAGTCATGATTTTCCCTTGGTGAATCCATGCTGACTACTCTTGATAACCTCCTTTTCTTCCACTTGCTTGGAGATGACATCCAGAATAAGCTGTTCCATCATCTTCCTAGTGATGGAGATAAGGCACCTCTCACATTCCTCATGACCTTTCAAGAGAGCAGCCTGGCAATCACTTCTGCCAGCTCCCTCAGTATTCATAGGCGCATCCAATGAGGGCCCCTGGATCTGTGTGTGTAGAGTTTGCCTAGATGATTTCTAACCAGATACTCCTCAACCAAGGAGAAGTCTTTCTTTCCCCAGACACTCTTTCTTATCTCCAGGGTTTGGGATTCTCTAAGGACAGTCTCAGCAGTACGGACTGAAACAAAGAAGGTGTTCAGAGGTCAAAATTGGCTCTCCTGAAATCCAGGGTTGCAATCCTACTTATTGCCTCTCCTATAAAAAACCTAAACTCCAGTATCTGATGATTGTTGCATCCAAGGCTGTCCCCAACCTTTACATTCCTAACCAATCCTTCCTTGTTTTAAAGAGCAATGTCTAGCAGCACACATCTCCTCATTGGCTCCTCCACAACCTGCATTAGAAGGTTATCTTCCACACACTGCAGGAAAGTGCTGGACTGTGTGTGCCTGGACGTATTGTTTTTCCAGCAAATACCAGTGTGACTGAAGTCCCCCATGAGAACAAATGCCTCTGATCATGAGGCTACTTTCAGCTGTCTGTTGAAGGCCAGCTTCTTCCACCTGATCAGGCAACCTGAAGTAAACACCTATAACGATATCACCCACAATAGCCTGCCACTTAATTCTTATCCATTCTCCACTCATTCAACATAAATAGGGATACATTCCAGTTGTCCTCTCACATAAGAAGCAACTCTACCACTGTCTTGCGGGTTTGTCTTTCCTAAAATGTACCTAGCCATCCATGACATTTCAGTCACACAAGCTGTCCCACCATGCTTATGTAATCACAATGAAATTATAGCCCTGTGATCACACAGAGATCTCTAATTCTTCCTGTTTATTTCCAGTCGCATTGATACACAGGCACATCAGAGAAGAAAACAGTCTAGGATGCATGTTTCCCTAGAGGGATGCAAGCGATCCTCCATAGCTGTACAAACCCTTGAGGTAGCTGGCCTTCTGGCTCATGTCACAGGATGCTGCTATGGAAAATTTGTCACTGTTTTGGTTGGCCTGGCTGACTCCCAGTTGGTAGCAGTGGCATGAGCACAGTCATTTTGGACCCCACATTCCAAGCCCTTCAGATTAAAGCCCACTTCACTAAGTCAGCCAGCCTACTGCCAAAAATTGCCCTGCCTCTTCTAGACAAGTGGATCCTACACCCCCCTAACAGGTTATAATCTTCATAGAAAGCCTTACTGTCATAAAACTCAAAACTCTCATGCCAGCATCAACCACTTAGCCAGGAGTGGATAGGACTTGATGTACAGTATATATCTATTTCTGGCTTCCCTCTTTCCTCCAACTGGAAAAAATGAAGAGCTGGGCATCAGTGTTCTTCATTTGTATTCCTGTGGCTTTACAATCTTCTTTGCTTCTGCCCATGTTCTGGATTGCAGTGCAAGTCCAAAGGAAAGAGTAATAGTGGATAGTAGTCTGTGCTCTTGATAAGGTGCAAAACTCTTGGCAGCATCCCTGATCTTGGCTCCTGGGAGGCAGCAGACTTCCTGAGACTCCCTGTCAGGCCAGCAGAGGGAAGCTTCAGTGCCTTTTAACAGGGAGTTATCCACTATAAACACACAGAGTTTCTTTTTACGATATACGCTGCAAGCAGCAGGTATGGTTTCTTCTTGCAGGTCCTGGTCATTGGTATCATGACTGTCTGTAGCTGCAAAAGCTTCATATCTGAAGTTGGAGGGTAGGGACTGAAGCAGAGACCTATTTTTGTGGGTCACCAGGGACCAAGGTACCTATCCTTTCGATATTCTCAGAACAGAAAAAGGGTTACATACTTCCAACTATATTGTTTTAACAATATTGATGATATTCATACAGACTCTCACTACAAGTCTATCTTCTTTTGGTTTTCAAGAGAATGTCTGGATAGGCATTAAACAAAAAGTTTGAGACAACACAACCAATGTGGGCAAACGCAGCTATCATAAATAAAACTTTCAAGTGAATTAAAGAAAACAAATTTTAAAACTTTCACAGTTTCTAATGAGAGGCATTAACAGAAAACAGGAAAATAGTTTTTCAGACAAAGCACTGGCAAAGGCAATGACACTACATGGAATAGTCTTGAGCTGAGATGGCCAGCAACTGCTTTTTGAACCTCTGCTAATAATGCGGGCTCCAGTTAAGCAATGTAAAATCTGTTGTTGAGATGGTGAAATAATATAATTTATTTCCTCATGTGTCATGACAGTGCTCCAAAACAAACTATTGGAAGTTCTACTTCTTAAGAAATTTAAGTTTCCCTCTGGTGAAGCTTGGAAAATCACAAGTAATTTTAGCTTGCCAAGTTTATCAGAAAATATACTGCAGACAGAAACTCTCATTTGTAATTAGTCACAACAATATATCTCTTGAAGACAGTTGATTAACTGACAAAGGCAACAACTGACTACGTAAAGAAATAATGCTAGGAAAATATGTAACACATTTTTTATGTCATCTCTTGTACATCACTGGCAGCTAGAGACGAGTTAGTGCTAGTGTTGGCTTTGACTAGCTAATGACCTAATACACATTTCCAACCTCTCTAGAATTTAATAGCAATCCAACATGCAGCACAGTAAATCATCTCTCAACTGGAATTGAAGTCCATTAAATTGATTTTAACCTAAATACATTACTTAGTTCTGAAATGCTTGTAGAACATAATACATCACTGCTGTTTTAAGTTTATAGACATATAAATCACATGTGACAAGCAGTAAATCAGAATACTTAGCAGAACAATAACCCAACAACATATTCTTCCCATGAGACAGAACTGTTCAATTAATGAGGACACTAGACAGTTTTCTTCCTTTTTTTTTCAAGAGATGCATCTCAAAAGGAAACAAGTCCCATTTTATATCCAATCATTCTGATCATCCCAATAGAACTCACATATGTAATATAGCATTCACGTAGTCTTAAGAATCCAGAGTTCTTCATGCATTCAGTAAATAACACAACAGAAGTATTATCAACTAGAAATTAAATGAAAGTTAAATGTATTGTTCAAGCTTCAGCTGGTTAAGATTTAACTTCACCATGATAGATAATGTCTCCCTTTAGAACAACTGAGGCATCCCATAATGCTTTACTATTTCTTCAAAAGGATTCTGATTCTGTTATTTTTACTCAAAACTAGCTTAAGCAAAAGGTTTTGACTAATCACTACATCTAAGTCTGCTAAACTTTATTGGAGGCAATCACAAAAGACCTGGCTAACAGGACTAGTCATGTGACTTACCTCTGCAGCCATCATGCAGATAAGGATCTTCTTGGTCTAGTTCCTCCTTTGAAATTTCAACTAAAAAGAGGAGAGAGAGGCATTAGAAGAGAAAGCATTTTTCTTCTAACAGTAAAAAGCTGCCTGCTTGGGATGGGGTTCAGACCAGAGCTTTGGGATACAACAGGACAAAATTAAAGAGCATTATTTACATATTTTACAGCTATTTCATACTTAAATTTGACATTCAAATGCATATGCCCATGGGGTATTTTCCATCTGACCGATTCAGTATGAAAGTCATGCTGTGATCATAGATTATATATGGGCTGAGATTTTCAAATGCAGGTTCTTACCATTAGGCTTCTAACCAGAGCTTAACCTGATTTTCATAAAACATGTTGTTGAGGCATGCTTGGTTTCCACTGACTTTCCAGTAGCTTGGGGTACTTACAGTTTTAATGAAAATCAGATTAACCTCAGTTATTTATTTAGACTCCATTCCAAAAAAACTCCACACCCAACATTTGGGAACCTAATTATAGCATTCTTCCAACTATACTTCATGATCAGCAATACGTTAGCCTCATACATGTGTCCTGAGAGTTATTTCACTCTACATGAAAGGCACAAAAGGGCTGGATACATACACTCTCCGAATCCCCATCTTTGGCCAAAGAATTAGCTAATGGACTTCCCCAATCCCCACTGATTTGAATACTTTGGGAATGGGAGTACTTGTCCATGTGCCTTTCAACCCATGGTCACTTACAAGAAAATACTACATCATGGATGTGGAAGTAAGTTTGTGTGCACAAGGCTGAGTTGGTACACAGACCCCTCAGGCCATAATGGTACATTTTGGTCACACAGAAACTACTGTAAATATTTTGCTCAAGTCTGGTCTGACTTGATAGAGTACTTCTGGGACACAGCATCAGAGATTTCTCTTCATGTGACCAAGAAGGTATCATACATGTAGTCACTCTGTCTTATCGTTTGCAGCATAACCCCTGTGTGCCTTGCTATTGCACAACAAAAACACAAGGTGCTGTATTACAAAATCAAAGAGAGGTGTCCACTCACGTTGTTTGCTCTGCCTTTTTTAGGCATAGATTCTTTGACTTACGGGATATTTGTCATATGTTCATCCATGTGGCTGTCTCTTAGTTTACTGATGAGAATTTTGTCCTGCCTTGCTTGCTGATGTCTTCATATCAAGGGTCTTTGTGAGTGCAAATTGCCCACGGGAGTCAGTGGGGAAATACTGCATGTTGTGTTTACAATTCTGCATTTTCAGGTATTGATATATTTCTCCAGACATGCAAATAATTTGAGTCTGCAAATTCTTAGTATTGACACAGTAAGCTAGGTGCAAGGTATCTACCCTGCAGTTACATGCCCTTCAGCCAGAGCAAATGGACAAGGGCAATTTCCCTGCTGTGACAGTACACAAAGAAATTGGCAGGCTATTTCTAAAGGTTACTTGATAAGGATGTACACTGACATAAGCAAAATTTCAAAGATATGAAACACACTGGCTCTGATAATACACTGGCTCAGGCACACTAGTGCATCTTGTTGCAGTGGGGTTTGAGTTTAAGTAGTCCTTTTTTAAAACCTGCTACTGATGATCTACAAGCCAGAGCACATATATTCAGTGCTCAGCTGTCCATGAAGGGGGCAACATCCTACAGCATGACTTTTCTGCAGTTTCAGCTAAGTCTGTTGAGTGAAAGATGAAAAAAAGTCAAAAACAGGTCTGTAAGAATCAGTCTGCTGATTCTCTTCAGCTCTGTGGACTAAGTATGGACAGGTGTGGCAAGAGCTGCTGCTGCTGTCTAGACTCCCTCTCTTCTGACAACATCAAATAAATGCAGACACCATGTTGTTTAGAAATGATCAGTCCTCACAGCATTTCAAATCTGTGGGTATGTGTCTCACACTAAAAGAAACATTTGAATTCCACATAGCTGGCAAAGTCTATTTGGCTTTTAAACCCAATTAAAAGCATCAGTAGTTTAGCTTCTTGGAATACACATTTCAGCCATGACTAGACAAAAAATGAGTTCCAATATACATGTATCACTAAAAGAGATCTCAAATTAGAGGAACTGCAGCAGAAATTCTTTCAAATACAAGCATTCTTTGTAACCCTTATCATTTTCTGTCTCAGTCTCTTATAACTTGCAACATACCTTGTTCCTTTTTAGGAGCATCATCACTGATGGACACATCTGTGCCTTCTTGACCCTTCACACAACAAGCTCTGAAGACAATTCCACATTGGTATCCTATCTTCAGGTTGGGTTCACAGCTCTGGCCTTGAACTTGGGCAGTCTTTCCCAGTAGACAACAGTAACAACATTTCTGTTTTAAAAATATAGGAGAGTCACATCCTATGCCCAAACAAATCACTGCAAGTTTTCTTAGTAGGATAAATAGTGTTATCTCACCTTGGCAAACTGATCAAAACTTTTCTGCAAATTCTTCAGCAACTTCTGCTTTACTTAGCCTGACATATTTTAATCTGTAGTTGAATTCAGTGAGCTCTGGATCTGCTTACATAGAGCCAAACTTAGTACTTGGATCAAGATTTCGTAAGTAAAGTATGTACATGAATGTTGTATACAAATACAGCACTATGGTGTTGTGGAGGACCAGAACTGTCTATGGAATATGGAATATGGAATTACGTGGTTCTATGCCTGCACACCACAGTTTCAAACACCAGTGAACAGCTGGAACTCTTAACATTTCTGTGTCCCTTTTGTGTTCAGTTCCTTAAACTGGGGCATGATCAATAAAGTGCATCCTTTTCAAACCTAACAGACAAACAAGTAAGCAAGCAAGCATGATTCATCCAAAGCTAGTGCTAACAGGTCAGAAAAAGAAACTACTCTGCTCTGAAGAACAAACCACATTGCCTAGTATTCTTTAAGAGCATCACAGTACTGACACAACTTCCAGCAATTAAACATGACCCACACCTTCCAGACTCGCTGAACTACAGCCAAGGAACACACCATAGAAGTGAAGGCAGGGGAAGTTACTCCTGTGTATGTTTATTTCAGTTTTTTATTGAAGAGACACTGCTAACTTATTTGCTATTCCTTTTTGCTTTTGGAAAGTGGCAACAATATTTGGTTCTTTGCGATTGGTATCTGCTAACTGTTCCTGTCATGTCAAAAGTAGATATAAGCTTTTATTATTAACTTTACTATTCTTCCGGACTCTTTTTTTGCTTGAAAAAAAGAAAACAAAAGTAACCTTCACCCTTAAACTGAGCAGATGGAATAAAGAAATAAAAAGCAAAGCAGATTTCTGTAAATTTAAGCACCTCGCTTACTGAAAAGTAGGTAACCATTACATTTCTTTCACTGCTTTGGAACCATCTATATTCTCAGTTTTCCCATAGAGGGCATTGCATGCATGTTTCTCTCATTACATGGCAGCAAAATGCTCATTTTAAAGCACAGAGTATCAGGAAGGTAAAATAATAGAATATTTTTTCCTTGTTTCTTCTTATTTATTTATTTATTTTGCAGTGGTGGATGCTCTGGCTTCACCACCAACATGTCTGGGATATTTTCATATTCTGGATTATATTAGAAATAAAGACTTGATGTCTTTTTTTTTTTTTTTTTTTTTCAAGGATTGACATACTTCTGGATATTTACTTTGTCTAAGTTGTCTGATACTTTCCTGAGGCATCCTTCTTAAAGTTTTAAATATGTCTAAAATTTTGGTGGTTTTCCAATTTTTGCAAACATTTTTTTAGGATACAGAAATTAAAACTGAGCTAAAGATTCATTGCTTGGCTTAAGATAATGTATTTTTGACAACCAAACATTGAATTACAGCTGATAATTTGCCAAATTGTCCTATTACATCTGTCTGGATATCCTCACTGGTTTCTACTGTTAGGCATATAAAGTAACTCACATCTACTTATCTGCCTTGTCACAGAATGCTCAAACTGGGAGTTGCATAGTTCCTCTGGATGTTTGTGTAGGGAGTGATCACTCATCTTGCTGTTCTTGAAGTGCTGAATAACCTTATGTTCTTTATCTCCTTCAGGCTGAGACAGGACTTAACTTAAAAAATCTCTGTCTTCAGCTAATGTGAATCTTCAACTATAGAGCCTGCTATGTCTTGCGAGAAACCAAATCCTCATTTAAAATAATTGCACATTTGTTCAAGCCTATATTTATTTTAACTGTGCACTATCCATCTTGATTTAACATCTTGATAATGATAATAATTTAGGTTCATATACCATGGCAAAATTACATAGACGTGGAAAGTGTCAAACATTTTCTTAACTGATATTTACCATAGGTGGCTTTTAATATTGACCCTAAAATATTTTGTACTGGAAGTTCTAAAGCCTAAGATTTCTTGTTCAGCTACAGAAGTAAGACGAAGAAGCTGATAGATGGCCTCATATGCAGAGCACACTCAGAACCCTGTATACTTGCATAATCCTCTACACATGTCATCTGTGAACCTGGAAGGTCACTTAATTCTCCTTTTTTCTTTCTGTTCTTCCACAGTGGAATGGTAATAATATAACAGCAATAAAGCTTGTTTAACCAATATTCACAGAGCACTTTGGTATGCCAAGACACTAGGTATTATGTCGTTATAACTAGCACTATCCTGATAAAATTAATATCAATATTTTCTTTTTCACACTAATATTTTTTTCCAGGGTTGTTAGTTTATTTTGATAGTCTTTAATCCTTTAGACTGAAATGCAGTCTAGAGTCAATATCAGTTGAGTCCTTAATGTGCTTGCAGTCATTTTCCAAAGGCTGCCAGCTGTCTAGAGGCAGACCATCTACTCATTTGCTAGAACCACTGAATGCCACAATTTCTCTGCCTGTAAGTTTTTGCTTTTTAAGTGATCCTGATAATAGTCTCAGACATTTTTGCTTTGTCTCTCACCTGCAAAAGTCCATGCAGAATCTAAGACATGACTTGATCTTCATGCTAGGATAGGAAAAAGTGACCTCCAGAGGCCCCTTTCAACCTTAAGCTTTCTGTGACAGAAATCTGTTTCTCACCTTTATTCGTATGATCCCTCCACTGCTCTCATATTTTGCCCTCTCACTGAAAGGAATAAGTACATGCTGCAATGCTATACAGTTATTTTAGAAATAAGGCTTTACTGTACTGTCCTGATTGCTGTGGTTGACTGCACCGAGGGAAAATTACCAGTGCCTAACAACATGAAAATTAAGTTGGCATAAGTACATCAGTCCAGCAACAGTTACTTATAAAATGTCTGAAGTTTTATTTTCATTTGATTAGAAATAATCTGAAATTGCTGTACCTGATAAGCTTTCTTGATTAGTTACATTTGATAATAATTCTTTACTATTTATGTCATTGTTTAAAGTACCAAAACTTGGAGGGTAAACCATACAGTAACACTGCTTTTTTTATGTCTGTCCACAAGAGGTCTCTCACTTGCTGAAATCCAGACTAACCAGTAGATGGATATGAAAAATGTGAAAAATGGTCAGAAAAAATACAGGCAACTCAGTGGAATTTTGCATAATTTTTGAAGAGATGAACAGAAACTAAAACTATTACCAGTAGGCCATGGTAATGAAAATGCTAAGCTCAATTAATATATACAAACAAAATATTTTTGATGTACCTTGATCTTTGGAAGAAGAAAGCGCCTAGGATTTGGTGAAGATATCCAAGCATCTTAAAGAACATGAAATATCTACAAATTTCTCCCCTTTTGAGGAGCTGCACCGGTAGAAGCTTTCCTAACTAACCATTTTCCATTTCCTGTATCAGCAATAAAATCTGCTTTTGTTTACAATCTTTTGAGGAATATTTTAAAGACCTATTATCAATTTTGCATTCATTTTTTTAAGGCAAGAGAAGTTGTAATTCCAAAACCCTGAAGAAGTAGAATTATGTCCATTATTACCTGTGCCTTACAGCCAAAATGTAAAAGTTGAGGGAAATGTTTTCAAACATGGTCTTTTTATCTTCTTTCCAATGTCAAACCAGCTGCCTCATTTGATCCACTAATCCTAATAAATGTAATACCAAGCTACTCTTTCTGTTTCCCTGAAGGAGACAAAATCCAAAAGACTTCCTGTGCTATTTAAACTAAACTAAAATAGACCAGCCTAGGCAAAATGAGATCCAAGTCCATGTGAGATAAGCTTGACGTGAATGTTAGTTTACCACAGCAGAGTATAATCACAGAATATATTGAATGAACCCAGGTCATCAGGTGCAAAATAATATCAGAAGAAAAAAAAAAAAAAAAGAAAAAAAAAAAAAAAAAGATGAATTATTCACTGATACTAAATCATAAATCATGCATTACCATCGTGGATCAAAGAAATGATTTACAATAATATTACTACAGCTAGACATGTGCATGTTGATATTCCTGTTAGGGAATAGAGGAATAGAATGTGGCTCAAAAATGTTAAATAAAACTGATAATGTTTATACAAGTAAATTAAACAGGGACAAAACATGAGCTCATGTCCACAATCTTCTCTACTGTTTAAGTATTAGCAAGCTCTATTGACTACTAACATTCTCTTGTACAGCCCTGAAGCATATTTTGAGGTTACCAAAGGTCAGAGAATGTTCACAAACTGCCTACACACATGCGTTTTGCAGGGGAAAGCCTTCACTTTCGTGACATGAGCTATGTTCAGTTATTTATTCCCAGGGCTAAAGATCAAGGCCTAGTCCATTTTAGTCCATTTTATTTAATAACACAGCTGTCACCATAAAAACCTGACATCTGTAAAGAAAACTGGACTTTAAAAAAAAAATTACTAACACTTCTTCCTCATGCTGACAAGAACACATACTGAAACACCAGTCAATTGACAGGAAAGTAATTTTCCTTGAACAGTTGTATTCTGTTTTAGAGTTGTGCTTTGGCATTTGTTTAGAACTGTATTGCTGTTATAAACATATCTCTAACAGCAAGAACTTGAATCAGCAGAGTATTTGCCATCCCAGTCATCGTTCATTCATTCTTTACTTCTCAGTGTTTTTCTATATTCAGATAGAGATGGACAAGCTTCTTAATGGTACAAGAATCTCAGTGTACCTGTCCTTGACAAAGCAAGGTATATCCCACACATGGTCAACAAGTGAGAGATATTTCTTCTGTGATTTTATTTCTATTATCTCATGAATAAGAAAACATGATGTATGTACAAACAAGTCTGTGGCAAGCCAATGACAGACTCAACAGAACATGTTACTGTTCTTCTCACAGCGAGAATGTGGATTACTTCAAAGCCCCACCACCAGCAGGGTTCTACTTGGAGCACAAGTCTTATGAGGAGCAGCTGAGGGAACTGTTTAGTCTGGAGAAGAGAAGGTTCAAGGGAGACCTTATAGCTCTCTACAACTACCTGAAATGAGGTTGTGGCCAGGTGGGGGTCAACCTCTTCTTCCTCGTAAGTAGCAACAGAACAAGAGGGAATGGCCTCAAGTTGTACCAGAGGTGGTTCAGGTTGGGAATTAGGAAAAACTTCTGCTCACAAAGAGTGGTCAGGCACTGGAATGGGCTGCCCCAAGTAGTTGAGTCACTGTCCCAGGAGGTGTTCATGAAATATTTAGATGTTGTACTAAGGAACATGGTTTAGTGAGTGGTAAGTGCACAATAGGACTGGATGATCTTGGACGTCTTTCACAACCTTGATGATTCAATGATTCTACGGTACCAAAACATCCAGCATTTTCGAGTAGTATGAAGTAATAAAATCACCATATCTTCATCACCACTGACTGAAATCTATTATAGGACCAGACTGTCCATGACTGAGTCATGGTCAAGGTTGTGGTCAAGGTCACAGACATATTGTTTACAAAAAAAAAAAAAAAAAGGAGAGATAAAGACACTAGTAATAAAGGTGGAGGATAGAACACATAATTAAAGATGCAACTGATGGGCATTTTCATTCTAGCATCAAATATTGTTATTACAAGCTCACAGATGTCTCAGTTAAATTGGAAATCAAAGTCAGCTAACTAAAGAATTACAAAGTGTGCTGTGAGGATTTACTTCAGTCCTAGCCCTAGGACCACCATCTTAGACAATAAAACTCTAATGAAAGCTGAAGTCTGAAATGAGCCTGAGTTTCTTACCCATCCCTTCCTACACTGTGTTGATGCAAAAGTAATTTCCTAGCCAATTATCCATTTGAGACTTTCCACCCTTTTGAATTTACCATCTGTCTTCACTAAAATATAATTAAGTAGACTGCTTCACTCAAAGAGGGACTGTTCTCTCAAAGACACACAAAGCTTAATGTCTTAACTGAGACAAGAGGCGTAGGTGGGGAAGAACTGTTTATGTGCATCAGAACTGAGTACAATGACCTGTGGGATCAACCTTAATACTAATCTAGTTAGTACAATTTTCTGAACAGATGAACAGGAGTAGCTCTGATATCTCACCTTAAAGTATTCAGCTTCACAGGTGGAATTTTCACCAATGTGTGAGTCACACTCCTCACGCACGTTGGCAAATTCAATCCCATCTGAACAGTAGTGCTCCTCCAGCTTGCTGCGACAGCACTGCACCTGAGTCATGCTGACAAGAGCATGGAAGCAATGGGAGAAGAATGTCACATGTAAGTCAAGAACAGATAGTGCAGCTTGGTTTGGCAATTAGCACTTGTACTAATCACATGGAAAGAGGTTCCTGTGGACATTTGTGAAATTTCATGGAGTGAAAATATTGTTTAGGCAGAACCTAGAATATCTAGGTCACTTGTTTAATAGTTAAGGTGATGCGTATAATACAATTAAACTCTCTGTCTACCCTGCAGTTTCTTACAAAGGTTTTTGAAGTAAATGCATAACTTCAACAACATTTGCCACAGTACACTAGGACACTGCAATCTGGTAAGCATTATCACAGCTGGTGGCTAAACAGAGAATGATAAGAATCCAGTCAGCACCTCCCACTAATAGAAAAGGAAAGTCAGGCTCTGGACACTAAAAGTCCACAATCCTATGGCCAATTGATACTAGCATTTGCTGACCCTTGTTCAAACAGTCCAACACACTGAAGGAGGCTCAGAGTGTCACTCTGGGGAAGAAATGGAAATATGGCATGGACTGAAGATACTGAGGACAGTGAGAAAAAAGTGCACTGCAATAAAGAGGAGAAGAAAGGCAATGAAGAAGGAAACTCAGTTTTGTTAGTTCTGCTGCTCATAAAATCATTTCCTCTCCATTTCATTGAATTAATTAAATAAAAATGTCTCCTTGTTCCTGTTGAAAAATTCTGAGCAAGAACGCTTTAAATTCTTATGCATCTGTCACCCACCCAAGGAGACAGGTCCGCTCTGCTCTCACCACTCCTCTAACATACAACTCTGTTTTATGGGCTAGCATTGTCAATAGAGCTTAAGGCTTAATGCCCTCCCACCACTATCATCTCCTATAACAAACAGCAGGGAACAGGGGGGAAAAAAAAAAAAAAAAAAAAAAAAAAGCAGGTAAGTAAATCAGACTACACAAAAGATAGAAACACAAGATACAAACATAAACGTCTGCTTTCTGATAATGCCATTCACCATTCACTGAGAATACCGTTGCAGGAGTTTCTAAGGGGAAAGGAAACTTTCCCAAAGTAATCCAAGCTGCTAAATTAATTTTATTCCCAGTCCAACAGAAGCACTTAAAAGTCATACCCAGTTATGCTGAAGATCTACAAGAAATATACAGCGTGGAAAGTTCTGCATATCTTACAGACTGATGACATTGAATACATTAATATTAATATGGTGCTTAGACTGCTTTGTTGTGCATGCTGGTGAGGCAAGGATATCAAGCTATGATCCTGGAGATTTCAAATTCTTATATATTGGGTTTTGTATTGGTCTGACAGTGCAGTTCTCACATTGACAAAAACATATATGGAATTTCAAGGCATAGGAACAGAAGTCAGGCAAACTTCATAAACAAATGATTCAAAAATAGATTCTAAAGTCATAGCTAGAAGTTATGCCCAGTACGGTAACTTTATTGGCAGAATATATGAAGTTTTTGATATTTGATTTAGTTCCAGTCTGGGAAGAACATGCAGCTTTTTTTGTTGCTGCGATTCCCTCTGATGCAGAATTTCCAGTCCCAGCCCAGCTCCGAGGTGGTCTGCCTGTCAGGGCTCTGCAGGCCTGTAAAACCTGAGCTTCAGGCCTAAATGTTGGGGAGCTGAGACTTTACAGATCCTTTTAGTCCTGTTGAGGATATAGAGATGTTGGCCGCAGACAAACAAACAAATAAACAAGCAGCAGAAGTTTTTCAGGAGATCTGTTTGATTTCAAGTGTGGCTTTTTTTTTTTCTCCTTTTCTTTTCTTTTTCAAATACAAGACATCTCTTTGAAATCCCTGACAAATTGGCAATTGCAACCAAAACAAAACAGTTTCTCAAAGTTTTTCCCACAGCTGTATTCGTAAGTCATGTGGCCCACCCCAACTGTAACAAGGAATTTCCAATTGAATGGAAATACTAGATTAAAATACCAGTTGTTCATTCTCAGAACAACAATAAAATTACACTTAATTGCCTGAATCCTACAGTGAAGCTACACTGGTCACAAATATTGCTTGAGACTGTAAACACTTGTGTGGCTGTAACAGAGGCAGAAACCCTTGAAAGATGGCAAAGAATAATGCTACCAAAAATTGTACATTAATGGTCTTAATCTTGATTTGCTCAGTCCGGCTGACCAGCCTTTTTCCCTTGCTCTCCACTTCCCACACTGGTGGTGAGGGAGCTGGAACTACATGATCCTTAAGGTCCCTCCCAACCAAAGCCATTCTTTGGTGTCTACAGCATGTCACCAGAAGCAATTTAGACTCAAGACTTTTGAGATGAAGATTCTCTCTCCTTACCTTTGCTAAGCTATGTATTCCCCTAGCTTAGACCCAAATGTGATCTGTACTCACTTTCTACTTCACAGTAAAGGAACCAACTCTAGTGGTTAGTAGGACATTCAGATTTGTGTCTGTGCAAGTAAAAAAATAACTTATCCTGTGTACTATTTCTGAAAAAAGAAATAAGCGAAATACTTTCCTGGTTTTGGTTTTGGTTGTTTTCCTTTGTTTTGTGTTTAATTACTCCTGGTAGTTAAAAAAGCTACTTCTTCCTCATCTGCTTTATTCTGATTTTCAGTTATACAGCATAAACAAACTTTACTGAATTAAATTCTTATAATATGCACTTACGATATGGCTGAAATCTTGCTAGGATGGAAAACATTATATATGGGACATCTAGGACGATGTGGTATCGTAACTGATATTCACTCAGGATATTACAGATAAAATCATGTATATTCTAGTCTCCGAAAGATGCATTTTATTCATGGATCACTAACAGACAGATGTGAATCAGATCTTCAGAAAATACTTATTCTCTGTTGCAGATGTTCATTTAAAATTCAATTTATTCCATTATAAGGTAATTAGATTATAACTGAAGTTAAGAAATTATACTGATGCTGAAGGGATCAGGAGCACATGTAGGTAAAGCATAAGCAGAGGAAGCAGAGATGGGTGGCCTAGGAAGAATGTAGGAACATGCAGAGAGGGTATCAGGAAAGCCAAGGTACAGGAGGAAAAAAAAAAAACTGGCAAAGGATGTGAAAAATAACAAGGGCTTCTTTAGAGACATTGATCAGAAGAGACAGGAAAAGACAATGTACCCGCTCTGATAAATGAGCGAAAACTGGCTACAACAGACATGGAGAAGGCTGGCTGTCAGGATTCCCAAACTTCTCATGACCCTGAACCTTTAGGTCAGGTTTGGGGGAGAAAAATCCCTCCTACTGTAGGAGCACAGCAAGTCTGAAATTGCCTCATGAGACCAAATGTGTACCAGTCTATGGGGCAGATTACACACATAACAGGGTCCTGAATGAACTGGTTGATGTGGTTGCCAAGCCACTTTTCATCATACTTAAAAAATCAGAGCTTCCAGGTGAAGTCTCTGGTGAGTGGAAAATAGAAAATATCACTCTCATTTTCAAGATGGGAGAAAGGAATACCTAGGGCACTATGGGCTGTTAAGCCTCACCTCTGTGCCTGGGGAAATAAGGGGGCAGCTCCTCCTGGAAGCAACATTAAAGCAAACACATGATGAAGAGTTGATCTGAGACAGCCAGCATGTCTCCCTCTTACCAAGGGGAGATCATTCCAGACCAGTCTGGAGGCCTTCTAGGATGGAGAATCAGTGGACAAAGGTAGGGTTGCTGATGACATCTATGTGGACTTCTGCAAGGCCTTTGACATGGTTGCGCACAAAATAAATTCTTCTCTAAATTGAAGAGATGTGGATTTGAAAGCTGGACTATTTGGTGAATAAAGAATTGGTTGGGTGGCTCTATGTTCAGGTGGAGTCCAGTTACAAGTGGTGTACTCCAGGAGTCTGTCTTGGGACTGGTGCTCTGCAGCATCTTCATCAGTGACACAGGCAGGGGGATTGAGCACATCCTCAGCAAGTTTGCATATTACACCAAGATGTGTGGTGCAGTTGACACAACAGAAGGAAGGAATGCCATCCGTAAGAGAAGAATTCACCCAGTCAGGAGCCCTGGCAAGAAGGATTTATGGGTCCTGGTGGATGAAAAGCTGGACTTGAGCATGCAGTTTGTGCTTGTAGCTTAGAAAGCCAACTGTACACTGGGTTGCATCAAAAGAAGGCTGGCCAGCAGGGACAGGCCAGTGATTGTCCCCTTCTATTCCACCTCCATGAGGCATGACCTGGACTGAGTACTGCATCTAGGTTTTGGGCGCTCAGTAAAAGAACTATGCAGAACTGTTGGAGCTGGTCCAGAGGAAGCTACGAAGATGATCAGAGAGCAAAAGTACCTCTCCTGCGAAGACAGGTTGAGAGAACTGGGCTGGTTCAGCTTGGAAAAGAGAAGGCTCTGGGGAGAAGACTTCAGTATTTGAGGAGAGCTTAAAAGCTGGAGGAAGACTGACTTTTTACACAGTCTGATAGTGACAGGAGAAGGAGGAATGATTTCAAGTTAAAAGAGGTAAGATTTTAATTAGAAGATATACACCTAAACCAGTGTAGATTTCCGAGTTACTTATTTTTCTTTCCATAAAAAAATTATAACTTTGCGTTGAAAACAATTTATTTATTGTCTCCTTCACTTAGGCAAAAAAAAAAATAAAATTCTTCATTAATGTCTCCATCTCTCCTGCCTGTTAGCCTCCAGACTATGTAGGTGCTAAACTGTGCTTGCATAATGAAAGGCCTTTGAAAAAAGATTTTAAAAGTAAACCAAACTGATTTAAAAACGGAATGATCCCACTCTATAATTATTTTACAAATGCAAGCTGAATCTTCCACCCTTCATCCTTACAGCAAAAGTTTAAAATGCTACACAAGTAAGAGCAAGATCTGGTATAATGAATGATACATGGCAGGTGTAATTAAAGAGTTGGACAACAATTAAAATACGTATGTTTGATCATATGTTGCAGGTTAGAAAGGGACTGAAAACTTATTGAATTAACAAGCCTCAAAATTACTCAGCTGCAGTCCATATCTAAACTTTGTAATTTACTTAATAAAAATTTTCTCAGAAGAAAGAGGTAAATTTATACTGATGCCATGCATTATGTAGATAAACGATACTGATAACTTTGTGGCAGAGAAAGGACTGATTCTGCCTTTATTTACATGATGAAGTAAGCAAATCATCCTACAAGAGTGGCAATACAATTCTGACAGCACAGCATTGTTCTTCTATCAATGTGACTGCAAAGCAAAAATGACCGAGGCACACTTAGCAAGCTACAGAAAAGAGATGACAAATAAGAAATTTTCTCAAGAAGTAAACAGCTTTTTCAGACACAAAACTGTCACGATTTTGATGCCTGAAGTCTCAGGCTCTTCCAGGATTACAATGGCATAAATCAACAGCCATCTACCCGCACTTAAACATCTGGTTCCTATCACTCCAAACAGTCATGTCTTATTACTTCCTTGTGTTCCTATTTGGGTCTGAGTTGAAGTGCTGCTGCTGGTCTCTGCTTGGGAACATGGATCACCTTTTTGCTCTGTGCACAGCAGCTAGCAGAGTGCTGTGCATCTTTTTTTTTTAGTGCATTCTTGCAAAACTGATTATGAATAATGTTGTTCCAAATGTAATTCCAAAAAGACTTTTTGCAATGCTAAGGGTAAGCAATTGTCATACAAAGATATGCTATTTCTGGAGCAGGAATTACATTCATTTGCAAAGAGTTCTGAGCAGGGGAAACTCTACATTTTGTAAGGAAGATTTATTGGTCAGGTTGAGTTCCAAAATAAATTAATTAATTAAATGGCAGCTGTTTCCAGCTGCTGTGAGTTTGACCACATTACAGGAAAATGGATGAATGGGCAAAAAGCTGCTGTTATGACAGCCAAATTCATCATTCATCGAAACCTTACATTCACCTTTTTTGACTCATGAGTGCACACAAAACAAACAAACAAACAAACAAAGACAAAACAAACAAAAACCCTATCATTTTAAAGAATGATAATATGAGGAGTTATACTAATTTGTAGACAAGACACCACAACAAATGATTGTAGACAGGTTTTGACTTCAGGCTAGGAGCTGTGTTTCAAGCTAAATGCAACCAAGTAACAAGTAGATTTAAGGAATTCATGTGAACTTCATCTAGCACACCTTTAGTGTAGATGTAAACCTGCAGTATAAACTGCCCATAATCAGTGACACCCACACAGATGGCAAGTCCCTCAGTGACCACAAGGGACTTCAAGGGATGAATCCTAGAGATAGTGAAGTCCACAGCTATCTGCTTGGTTGCATGGAAATCCTCCTGGATTCCTATGAATGTGCTTTATGTGACTGAAAAAAAGGTCAAGTTGGTGCACTGTAATTCAATAAGGCAGCTTACTCCTCATACAATTAGTAAACATGGAACTGTTCTGCACATGTGGGACAAACCAAGCACCCTCTGGCATAATGTATTAATGGATCCTACACACAGGAGGTCATGACTTTTTCAACAAGGGGCTTTATAGACTGTTTGTTCAACATCACGATGCACTAAATAGTCAGAAGGTCCCAGCAGTGCTTTAAACAACTAAGTAAATGGCAGACATCAGACAGACTGGCCCCCAGCAGCTCCTGTTGCGTATGTGTCTAAATAGAAAGCAAGCTTTGAAATCTGAAGCTCTTTTTGAAATCTGTAACCAATAAGATATCCTGTGCCATATTCTCCCTGCCTAGATGTCAGCAAATGTAATGAATCTGGTTTTGGTTTTGCTCACATCTCTGTGCAAAAGGAATGTATATGCTGAATCAGTGTTGTTATCCAAGCGTGCTTGCAAAGGGAATCATGTTCCCTCTTCATTCATTCTGGCTTCAGTTACACTAATAAAGAAGAGCAGAATTTGGCTCTTACTTTTGTGTCTGAAATGGCATAATAAAGTGACTCCTGTGTTTTTCACAGATATGCCAGTCTGCAACCATAACTGGAGTAAAATAAGAAAGTAAAGAGTGCCAGTTTTACTTAGCCATTTCTCAGTGTGGAGCCAAGCTTCAAGGGAAGTTACGTTTATTTATGCCACAGCCATGAATAGATGCAAGTGAATTTATCCACTTCTATTTTTGTCTGATGAGCACTCATACTTCTCACAGAATATGCGAGTTTACCCAGTTCTGATTTACTATCACATCACTATAATTTACTTATTGTGCCAATTATACACAAAAGTTAGGCAAAGTATTAATAAGCTTTTCGAGTTTTCCTGTGAAGTCCTAAAGACTCTTTAAAATGGCACTCTTTGAAAATGAATTGCATTTACAGCAGAATCACTCATCAGAGTAATTAAATGATAATCATAGAGATTCTTGATGCCTGATTGTTCAATCAACTTGGTTTCCTGTTTTTCCCTCATGTTTTGTCTGTAACTCTTCTGATTCTTCAAGCATTTTCTAAACCGGGATTTAAGTCCTATCTGTCAATTCTTCTGCCTAAGAGACTGCTTTCAATGCCAATACAAATGCAGAAGTCAGAAAACATGAACAGACTGGACTGTGAGAAACATTCTTTCCATAACAAAGATCAATCCAACTCTGCTACAGTTACTGAAGTTAAATCATTTTGCAATCCACTTGGGAAGACAGAGGAGGCAATGTAATGTGTATAAAATTGTCTACGAAGCTATCCCTCAAATTACCAACCACAAACTGTTAGCTTCACAAATAAAATGTAATGAGTGTATTTAATGGCAAATACAACATAAACTGAGAGGAAAAATATGTGTGCCTCCAATCATATAAGACATTCAGTATTACCAAAATACTACTGTGCAACTAATTTTTAGGTTTGACTTTATTATTTCATTTGCTAGATGCAAAAAATAAATCAGTATCATATAAAGTCTAATTTGAATTAGGAAATGTATTTACTAAGTGAAGTTACTATTCTACACAATAGAATATATTTGACAGAAGTCATATGCTCTAGGTAACTGAAGTTTAAAGCTGACTGAAGCTTAAAGCTCCCCCATCAAGAAATATAATTCCAAGCTGCAGACAATTATCTGTGTGGCATCATAAAGAACAGGCAGTTTTAATAGACTGTCTTAAATACATACATATGTACACAGTCTATATACTATTCATGTACATGATCTGCTGTTTCTTCAAAAACATCTACTCAAAAATTTTCAGTCAGCATAAGGTGAAGATGCTCTGCTGACATCAGTAAAGCCATGCTGAAATACACTGACTATAGGTTAAGTTCAAGCCCTGTGAGCAGATATCAGTGGAAAACCTTCTAATGGATACAGTGCACAATGAACAGAGTAGAGCAGGGTTACTCTGCACTAAAACAGCAGCTGAAATTTAAAAGACTTAGTAGAAGTTAAGTCCTCAGGTTTCTTCAAGGATTGAAAACACAGATATAAAAAACTCTGATGTAAGAGCTAGATTTTTCACTTTATAATCAGCTTTCATACCTGCCATTTCCATGGTTTTATACTAGAGTTCACATTTTCATGTAATGTATAATATACCTGCATTCTCTGGACTCAGAAATTAATGGTAGAGAAGTACATATTCTGTTTGCGTTTGCCCACTCAACACCCTTGTCACAGCATTCTTCCATCGAAAGATCTGCAGAAATGAGAAAAGAAACATATTATAATCTTATAATCTTAATAAATATTACTGTAACTGTGAGTGTAAAGAAAGAAGGATAGTTCATTTTCCCTCCCTAATCTATGCATAGAACAGTGCACCTATCCAGAAAGGCAGCCGGGGCCCAATGAGATATCCATCAACACCTTGCAATAAGCCCAAGGTACTTCTTCATCTGTGAAGTAACCTACAGTTTCCTTTATCCTTCCAAATAAAGACACAGACCAAGGACTGATACTCCAGCAGAAAACAGTTCAGGCAGAGATTGCATGTAAAGAGATATGTCCCATTGCACTTCTTTATTATCACAAGTGGCAGTAGTCATAAGGAACCATCAAAATACAGAAGAAAACAGGATAAGTCAAATAACTAAGTGACACGAAAGATGAGTGACTCTCATTATAAAGTAATTTACAGAACTGTTGTTCTTTCTTCCTGAGGTTATCATCCAATTAATCTGTTTGACCTAAAAATATGCCTGTAATGAAAAAATATTGCATAGAGAGAAATAAAGGTATGCAGTGTTTTAATCACTTAAAATATAAAATAAAAATTATATGGATACCAATTGATACCAACCCTCAAACTCAGAGCAAAAGCATACTTAAGGTAATTATCTGTGCAGAGCATTATTTTTGCTGAAATCTCTAACTAAGGAAAACTAAATACCATTAATGAACTGACAATCACTACATGTTTGTTTCATATTCCAAGTGCAAAAGTTCACTGCACAGCAGGTGCATCAGAACTTGGAATAAAACATGAGTCACATTTTCCTATTAATTATTTTGCAGTCCACACAATGAACAGTTCCTCGTAGAACAAATATGCAACCTTTGTCTCATCTGTTTTTGGCTAATTGACCTCATGGGTTGCACCCAGGAGTGCTGAGGTGGCTGGTTGATGTCATTGTGAAACTACTCTTGATTATCTTTGTCTGATAAAAGTTCCTGAAGAATGGGAGAAAAAAACATCCCCCCATCTTCAAAAAGGGCAAGAGAAAACATCGGGGAAAGTACAAATCTGTCAGTGTCATCTCACAACCTGGGAAGCTGAAGGAGAAAATCCTTCTGGAAACCATTTCAGAACAGGAGGATATGAAAGTGATTAAAGAAGTCAGCTTGAATTTATAAAGGGAAAAATGTGCTTAGTCAACCTCTAAGCCTTCTACAAAAAGTGGCCAGCCTGGCTGCTGTGTACCTTTACTTCACTAAGGCTTTTGACACTGTCTCCCAATACTTCCACAGAGACAAGGAGACAGCGTACAAGCTTTAAGAGGTTTTAAGAGTTCGAGGTGGACTGAAAACTGAACAGTCAGGTCAAGAGCACTGTCAAGAGCTGGAGAACTAGGCAGTGGGGAACCTCATGACATTCAACAAAGGGAAATGCAAAGTACTGCATCTGAAGTGGAATAAAATCCTTCCACCAGTGCACACCAGAGCCTGACAAACCAGAAAGCAGCTCTGCAAAGAAGGATCTGACACCAAGCTTCCCGTGAGCAAATATCATGACCATCAGTGCCTTTGTGACAATGGCAGTCAACACCATCTTAAGCTGTACAAATGACTTCCTGCAGAGTCTGGTAGAAACACACATCCTCCTCTGGTTCTCCCTGTTCTAGTAATGAGGTTATTCTCCATCTGCTCCTGCTCTTTGAGGACTACAGCCCTCTTCCACCTGTCTGCAGATCCACCTTCTAACCTGTTGCAATCATTAAAAGAAGCCAAAATGTTATTTAACCTGTTCATGTTCACATTTATTTTGACAAAGACCAGAAGGAACTTATACATGTTCCTCAACTGGCAAACTTTTGTTCATGGAGCAGTAAACAGCAGCTGAAAGCAAGATAATCCTCCCCAGTAACATAGTTGCTTTCAGAGAATAACCTATATTTCTGATGAGTGATTATAACCTGACAATTCCAAGCAAAAAAGGTTAGATAAGATTTTAGGATGCATCAGTCATCTAAGGGTAGGTACCCTTAAGGATGCTACTAATTCTACTGTGCAAATGTCTCAGCCACTGAGGATAATTCTGCTATCCCTCTTTAGGAAAGATTAAATTAAAATGGAAAATGAGTAAAGAAAGGCTGGGAGGGTGGTCAGAGGAATCAAAGCCCTGGTATATGAGGGGAGGCTGGAAAAACAAACAAACAAAAACAAGAACAAAAGGCTATTTTAAAAGCTTGTGGAAGAACATGGTTTCTGTCAAAAAATAGTACAGAGGTAAACAGCAATCAGGATGATGGGATCAAGTAAGCCAAACACTCTGTAATAAGAAAATCATTATATTTCTAAATGGAATTGCACTTAATGTTAGCTTATAAGAGAGCTTTGTGACCCAGGTCATTCTTCTAGTCTTACTTGCATATCCAAAATACTGATCAAAACTGTAACTCTGAAGTCCAGGCAATATTTCTCATGAATTCCTCAGTGTGTCCTAAATTTATGCCAGTGTCTGAAAACTAATTGCAGCTTACAATGACGCAGAGAAAATCTGTCCTGTGAATAAATATCTGCCTGTGGTGAAAGACATACATTTGTGTCTGATCTCTTCTTTGGGAATAGGGGATCCTGTCTGGTGCTCTCTGCCAGTATACTGCTAACAAACATTTCATGCACTGAATTTCATACAATGTGTTACAAATAATTGTATTTTTTTAGTGCTGTTGACTGCAATTAATCTTACTCATGCTGAAAAATGATACACATTTAACTGAAGTGCAGAGCTGGCTGCAGGCTTTTGCATGGCTTTGTACAAATGAGTCTTTAGCCAAATTCCTCTCTAGAAGGACAATCCCTGGCTCTGGACACAGATTCTTCCTCCCAGCTCTGGCAATACACCTCTACTCCAACCAAATAACTCAAGAATCGAAGCAGGCCAAGCTAAGCAACTTCCTCTGCAGAAGTGTGTCCAGAAAAAGAAGGCTTTCAGATAGATTGTTGAGGGAGAACTGTGGTCCAAGATCCCCTTCTTTTTTTCTTTTTCTTTTGTGACATCAGAATTCGTATCCTCCAAAGATCCTACTAGAACTCTCTGGAGAACAGGGGGAAGTGGAAAACAAGCAGAAAAAAAGAAGGACTCCACCCTCAAGGCCATTCTTCTCATACATAACAATAAAAGAGCGAAAAACATTTTCTCTAGCTTTCCTTCACAGTTCGCCATTAAAAATGGTATTATATGGATAAAACTCTATTCTTGCAAAATCTCTGAAAGCGCATGTCTCACACCTCAAGGTTCATCTCCTGACTGCACTGGAATTCATTCTGATTTTTTTTTGGCATCAAGAGTTACTAATGATCATTTAGAAACAGGGTAGACTTATTGCCTTGTAACTTTATTTTTTCCAGTGTTGTGGATTGAACTGTACGTGTGTATATTCACGTGGCTCCCAGTTGGAAGTCTTTGGGCAAGCAGTTCGTATTGAGGACATCTGTGCCTTCTTTGTCCTCTTCAGGGAACCAACAGTGCAGGGCAGCCGCAGCATGTCCTCACTTCTCACAATCAGAAGTTCCTTATATAGAGGACCTGGAAAGAAGGGGTAGTGGAAAGCAGACAATAGAAGCTACCTTGGCAACAACATCCCAAGGAGTCTCACTTACTATGTAAAAAGTGATGATTTTTATTTATTTATTTATTTATTTACTTATTTATTTATTCTGAATATAACTACATGGCTTTTACTGCAGCTGAGCAGCTCATTGCACCCCTCTGTGCTGGAATGACTGAGATCAAATACACGTTACAGTACTGCTCTTCTGAACTTGGTGCCCCTAAAACTGATTAGCCAAATGCTTAATGTTACATGCAAGTCAGACAAAGAAATCCCAGGCATCTGAGAGACAAAACATTTCTGGGAAAAGGCTGATGATACTGTTTGCATTCGGATAAAATACGCACTTTTATTTGGAAGGAAGAACTCTGGAGGAAAGTTGTAATATACAGGAATGAACTGTGTGGTCCATTGCGTAAGCTTCTGAAGAAATCATTTGGCTATCTGATATCATGAGACAAAGATATGAAGATAAAACCAAGATCTGTTAAGATGGTAACATTTACTTCTCATTCAGATTTTGCAGGTTACTTGACTGATTCAGGAGAAAATTCAAGCCTAATTTGGATAAAATCAAATGCATCTCCATCACCACCTTATCCCTGTAAAAAAATACGTGCAGAAGGGCAGCCATGAGAACTTGAGCTGTGAAAACTCTACATGTTAATATGATAACAACTGGGGTCCCTATCTTGATGTTAAGGTGGTACATGCAGTATTCTGAGAGAGGTTCCAGGAGTCCTCTTCAAGGAAAAGGATAGAAGGAACACAGCTGGAACTCAGATCCCTAATTTTATAGAAGCTGTCATGAAGGGGACTTACCAGATAACAAGAGGCAAAAGGTCACAGTAATTAAAACATTTTGTGCACATGATGCATTCATCTGCCAGCTATGAATTATGCTGACACTGGCAAAACACGTCGCAGCATATGGTTGGTTTTCAAAAAGTACTTTGCTAATCTTAGATGGACTGCCATACTGTGAAGGAGTTCAAAGCAAAAAATGTGGTCAAATTCAGTAAAAATTTCTATAACTTTAGACTTCTATGATGTAATAACTGCTTATTCAGCTGCTACAGTTAATAATTTCTGTAAATGAAGATAAGCTTAAGAATGTTATCCAAAAGCATGATTCCTGGAATGAGAAACCCTGCATTGCTTCTGGGAATCATGGAACAAAGTAAGGAGTAAATCAGACTGGATAATTCTCATGATACTAGCTTTCCAACTAGACCAAAAAAGGTCAGATTTTTTAATTAACAACCTACAATAGCAGTTATTCTGTACAGCTGCACTGCTGATGGAAAAGTCGATGCATGGCCCAGGATTAAGATAGCTGTTCATTACTCAGTGCTGATCACTTATAAAGCTGCTATCACTGATCATATGATCAAACCAAAGCTACGCCTAAACACAGTTGGACTTATCACACTAATGCTATTCAAGCCTTCTAGTTCCTCACTACAAGTGAAGTGACCATGATATTCATCGACCCCCCAGCACACACAACAAGATGGAGTAGAGTACAGATTTGGAAATAAGTCCAGGTCAAGGGGTCAAAGTCACAACTTCTTACTAAGTTGTTTTCAATCTTTTAAGCACATCAATTTACTCTGCAAGAGACTCAGCACTAATGGAATGCAAGAAAACAGAACACGATTATCACTTCTCAGCATATGAAGATACAGACAGCAGACAGACTCTGTGAAAGCTCAGCACCAGTCCAACAAGTTTCAGCAACAGTACATCATATTGAATTTCTGGAACCCTTGCTTACAACAGACATGCATTGGTTTAAGTTTCCAATTAGAAAAAAAAAAAAAAATATTTTCAACTTTTACAGCATAACTTTCTTGTCAAGAAAACTCCCTTACTGGTAGTGCTCATCTAACTCCTAGATAAAGAAGAAAAAATAAAAAAATAAAAAATGCAAACTTTTATACACCATTTGATCCTCAAAATGACAGGTTGACAATGTGTATTAATTAGGGTCATGGTTTTTGTCTTCCAAACTCCCTTTTTAGTTATACTGTTCTGACGGATCCAGAGAAACTGCGTATCCCTTTGGCTGCAGCTTCACTGTGATGTAGGTTCAGAGCAGACTAACTGTGCTTGGCCAGCTCTGCCTCTGCCGTACTAGTTGTTCATGAAACAATGACACTTGGCTAATACTAGGTAGACAAGTCAGCTACCTTTGTAGCAAGGATGACAGTGAAGTACTGGTGGCTGGAATTTGTAGGTTTACTTTTCTGGTTATCCTTACTGTAACTGTAGAATAGCTCTTTCTGGCAATGCAAACATTGGCTGGTGACGCATGGGATCAAACAGTCAAAGAGACAGATTTAGACAAGGGAAGAAAGCTGATTTCAAAGGTCCAGCTAGTAACAAACTATCAGGATAAGACTGCATTGTTGCACCCAATCTTGTGGGTAAACCTAGGGATTAGGCATACAGTGAGGAAATAATGATGAAAGAAAATAATGTACAAAGGAAAACTTGGCCTCACAAGTCCCTGAAACAAACACTTTGAATTGAGAGTTATGGAGCACCAAACGAAAGCACAGTATCCCTTAACTTGAGATGGTGTATTTGCTGGATTTCTTCAGAATTAAGCTGGAATTAAGCTCTTCCTTCCTTACACATCTAAAGAAAAGAAGCAAAAGCAAATGGATACTTTTCCTCCTTTCCCTCTCAAAGAACCTTCTAGCTCTGTGAGGGAAGTACCAAGCAAACAGCCTCCCACCTCCCTCCCCAGCCAACCTAAAAAAAAAAAAAAAAAAAAAAAAAAAAAAGAGGAGATGAGTGAGGTAAATAAGGGAGTGATCTGGGGGTTGGAAGGAGAAGTTGTAAACCTTTGGACAGTTACCCATTATTAGTCCTTCCATTAAACTGCTCGTACAGTTTCCCTAACAAATACATGAGTACTGCATTCAGGCCTGGGGCCCCCAACTCAAGAAAGATGTGGAGCTGTTTGAGAGGGTGCAAAGGAGGGCCACAAAGATGATCAGAGGGCTGGAGCACCTCCCCTATAAAGAAAAGTTGAGGGAACTGGGCTGGTTCTGCCTGGAGAAGACTCTGGGGAGACTTCATTGGGCCTTCTGGTACTTGAGGGGAGCATTCAAAGCAGGTGGGAGACTGACTTTTTACAGTCTGATAGCGATAAGGAGGTATTATTTTAAATTAAAAGAGGCAAGATTTAAATTAAATATTAAGAAAAAAACATTTACTCAGAAGGTGGTGAAGCCACCCTCCATCCCTGGAGACACTCAAGGTCAGGCTGGATGGGGGTCTGGACAACCTGACCTAGTGGTAGCAGCTCTGCCCATGGCAGGGGCTTTGGAAATATATGATCTATGAGACCCCTTTCAACTCTACCTATTCTATGATTCGATGATATCAGCTTGAGCTTCATAACACATGCACAAAACCTGAAGACAAGATGCGCTCCTGACTAAAACACAAACCAGTGGATCTACTGCATCCTACAAGGCCTGGCTTCACCACCTACTGGCCTTCCCCACTGCTGTTCCAGGCTACCCCAAGGGAACCTGTGAAAACAGGCCTCTCTTCCAGGCAGGGAGGGCACATTTAAAACTTATGGACCGACAAACTAATCACTCATGGTTCATCTGTTGCTAAAAAAGGGGATATTATCCACAAACACCCTTAAAAGGTTTCAGATTCAGATGAATTCTCATCTGAGTGTGATTACTTCAGAACAGCTGAGATTACTGAGAAAACCCAGCTAGCATACTAACTAAAGTAGCAGCACCCTAAAGGAAATGCCTGGTATGTTAGAGTGTTTTGTGGTTGGTTTTAAAACAGCCAACGTTTTACTGGAAATTTTCTTAGGTCTGGAGAACACTCATTTATGGGGAATGTGGCTCTGGTAGCACCAGCAGTGGCCATCACACAATTAAGGGGATTTTTCAAATATGGCCAAACCTCAATTTATGAGGTGTGTCTGTTTGCAGTCTATAAAATGAAGCTCTTAAAATTGTTGATGGTGGCAGCTGGGGATGAGGTAGTTGATGTGTTTGGTGATAAGGGAGGCAATGCTTTTTTGTAACATGCCTTATTTTCTCTGACAGAGAAAGTAAATACTAAATGTGGGTGTTGTTGTTTGTTTTGTTTTTTATTTTGCCTAACTTCTAATTAAGAAAATCTGTCAAAAAAGGAGGCAATTGCCTACTCAAAAAATGAGAGAAGACTCCAGGAAAACCATAATGTGTCCTATATGTATATCAAAACACCATAGATAACAAGGATGGAGGAACCCATGTGAGATTATCTTGCTGTATCCATTACTCTCAGGAAGAAATCATAAAATTTGGTAGTTCTAGGCAGACCTCTTTTTAGTTGTTCATAACAATATCAAGAGAGGCTGCTTCCCCAGTCCTGAACTTTAAAAATAAAAGCAGTGTTTTTTTCCTTTCTCAATTAAGAATATTTTTTGTTAATCCTCTCTTGATTCCTCATTTCCAATCTTCAGGGAATATGTCATTGAGAAGCTTTACATAAGACGTTATAATTTATTTATGATTAGTCCTGTTCATTTGTATAAAGGCCATGATCCAAGATGTACTGTAATAAATAACAGACCTCAAATAGCTTTGGAGCAAGTCCAAGTGAACACATATATATTTAAATTAAAGCAATTGAAATGGGAAGTATGTGAAAATATGACTGAGCAGCACATCTCACAGCTTAAAACAAATTCATGCTCTAACATTCCTGTACCTTCTTTTGTAAAATGGTTGCACCAAAGTCAGTTTCATATTGGAACCTCTCTGTTTTCATCTGACCAGAGAATCAACAAGAATAATAACGTTATTATATACCGTTTAAGTGGTATACTCTTTAAGCTTGGTTACTGAAAATATAAAATTAAGATGGACAGTGATGAATGATTTTGATTTACTACTATTGTTATAGTTAGTCTGGATACAAATTGGATAAGATGCATAGCACCAGGGGACAAGGTTCAAGTACCTAATGAAAATGGAAAGAACCGGAGAAAACAAAGATCCATTTTTCGTATATAGTTACATTGCAGTGGGTTAGGAAAGGTTCTCTTGGAGACATTACTAAACCTGTCTTACAGGAGATTTTCCTCATTGGTCAAATTATGTATATTGAACCACAAATTGCCATCTAGCTCTTAGAGATTTTCTTCCAAAGCTTTGTCATTAGAGGTACTCAGTACTCTGAGCCCGGAACTCAGCCTGCACTAAGAGCTTCAAAGCAGACCAACAGTAACGTTTCAAATGGATGTAGTGCTGGTATCATTCACATGGTTCCAGAGCTTAGTAAATGCATTAGCAGAAGATGTGTCAGTGCACCGAGGAAAACATGAGAACTGAAGATTATTGTATTGTCAACAAGAGAAAAATTTCAACACAACTTTTACTAATAATTTCAGACTAACTCTTATTGCAATGTCTTACTGTCTTGCTAGAGATGACTGTAGCAGGACAAGAATCATCATCCTGTCTGATAAACTGGCAAGTTAATATTGTAATTTTCCCTTTATTATGTGTCCCTGTCACTGTAAAATACCCAGTATGCTGCCTCTGTAGATATTACTTTGACTATTCCTGTTTCCAACCTACATTTTACTATAACCATATTACGCCCAGGAATTCTTCATGTTCTCCTAGGCCTATTCACTGATCTTTACTGACCTTCCTCTACTTCATATTCTTTTGGCTTCATGTGACCTCTTGCAGTATGTTCCTCTTGCTCCTCTTGACTCCTCCACTGACTTCTTTGTGGACAACCTTTCAGTTACTTCTGACTCAGCAGAATTTTAGTCTTTCGCCTCCACTTACACGTTTTATCTTGGAGTGATGTCATCCACTATTCCAGTTGCATGTAATGACTTCACTATTAAAATCCCAGCTTCTGACCTATTTCATCTAATCCACGGGCCTGACATTTCCTGAGTGCTTTACAAAAACATTTGTCTATTCTGGCTAAAATTATCTGCTAATTTCTTCCTTCCTCAACTTCATCCATTTTCCTTATTCCTTGTCACTGGCAAGCACCACTTTTTGCTACTTGTATTCACAAAGTTTTGTTTATTTATCTTTTTCATACTAAGCCATTTCATCCTACTATGAAAATTCTTGCCCATACCATGATTTTTTAGTTCAGATTTCAACTCTTGACCTGCTCTGTCTCATTCCCCTCATGTTCTTTACAAGTATACTTTGAAGACAGTAGACTCTTATTCTGCTAATCAAACTGATTTCCACGCCATCATCTTCAGATCTATCCACAGTTCATGAAAACAAATTCATATTCACCTTTATATTCGCCTTCTGCTTTCAAAAATGCTAACAAAAATACTGCTGAATAACTGACATTGGATGCCTACCTGTGTGACATGGTGTAGGGAGCCTGCTTTGGCAGGGGGGTTGGACTCAATGATCTCTAGAGGTCCCTTCCAACCCCTACAGTTCTGTGATTCTGTGACATAGATCTATTTATTGACAGTACATGTAGAGTTGATATCAAGCTTGCAATATTGGCTGTGCATAGCAATAAATAAACACATTTTGAAAATCCACTGACCTGCCATCAGATTTTGCCTGCAATCTCAAGGAATCATATAAATACACTGCAGTAACTTGATAAGCTAGTTTATGAATTTTTGTCTTGGATTTGACCAACACGTCTGCTTTCAATTACAGAGATGAAAAACAAGAGTTTAACATTTTGCTCTTCCCCTGATTGCAATAAAACATCATGACTGAAAACGGTTTATTAAAAAGAAATTCAACAGAAAACTAATTTAGAGGTAGACAGCACTCATGTTTTAGGATTAGATTTTTTGGTGGTACATGATTTTTAGGGGGTTGGAACTCGATGCTCTTCAAGCCATTCTATGATTCTATGATTAGGGAGACTGTAGCTATGATAGCAAGCAAAAAAGAATAAAACCAGCCTTTTATAAGTCCTACTCCACCCACATATTTCTTATAAACTTACTGCTATAAAAGCACATGTAAAAATCATGATCTTAAAATAAAACTCATTCCACAAACTCAGTGGAACATTTTTTTATTACAAAATATAAGCTCACACTGAATAGACACGTTTCCAGATGTTTAGTGAGTTAAACTGTCTGTGTCTGTCATACCAAGACATGCCAAAGACCCAGTAAGAGCGTGAACTGTTCATACACTGACTGGATGTAATGATGTGACTAATCCACCTCTTTCAGTAGGGATGGCAATTTATACCATAAGCAAAAGTTGTTATAATAAAAGTGCAATATTTAACTTAAAATGAAGTTGCATCATAAAATCCAAGTACGCACATTCCTATAAGCATTCTATCTCCACATGCAATGGGCATTTCCTCTGAACTTAGCCCCAGGTCTTTAATTAATAAATACTGATTATCTGATAATTCATTAGAAGAGAAAAGCAAACGAGAAAGCTGAAAGAAGAAAGCTTATGAGGAGGCTGTATTTCAGAAATAAGTTGATAAAGTAACTTGGCAAATTACATCATAAAGAGGCCCTTGCCTTTATCCCAAGCCTCTTTATAGTACTCACACAGAGGAAAACAGATTCTGCCCCAAACAGCAAACACTCAAACAACGTGAGTTTGCCATGTAACCAGCTCATTTGCTTGCAAAACTCAGATAGCCTTGTGAAGGAAAGCAGAAAAAAATATCTTACAGTGATTACAATTACTGGTAGGTTCCATAGCATATCCACATCTTCGAATAATACTTTATTCGAAGTCTTCCCTTCAAGAAGTAGTGTCCTAAACAAGGACCCTCATTTGCTCTTAGACGTTTAAGTCTAACTTTATCTAATTTAATGTTTTATTATTCTGAAGACACAGCAATTCCCACTGAAATTAGAGTTCTGATTTTTATTCGAGAATAAAGACCTGATATACCTTCTATGGACAAATTTGTCTATAATTTGCAGTAAGATTCAAAAGCCTGACATAACACATCCAATGACTTCCCCCCACCAAAAAAAAAAAAAAAAAAAAAAAAGGAGTGAATTAGCTAAGGTTAAAGATACACTGAATTACACAGTGAAGTGATTCAGTGTTTTACAGCAGTTTTCAGCAGTCAATATTATTACATCCCTTCATTGTGAAGCATCAAAGCTACAAATGTACCCTGCCCTCAGAAAGAAAGTAGAAGCTATCCTTGGATTTTAGCACTAAACTTCGCTTTCCAGTCCCTCCTTATCCTGTTCCTCGTCTTTAAAAGGAGTGGCTAACATCCCCGTCCAAGGCAAGTATTTCAAAGGACGGCTGTCACAACTGCTGTGCAATTGGGAAATCCAAGAGCCAAATAGTAAATAATAAATTACCTCACTGGCTTTCGTCTGCCATCGTTAGGCTTGTGGGGGGGCACATGTTTGTAAATGTTTGCTGGCGTGCAGTATGATCCATTCTGGGCTCAGAACAGCCCCTCAGAGTCAGGCAGACAGATGCCACTGAGCCGCTAGCTATGATGAACCCACCGTCACAGCATGAAAAGCAGCTTCTCTGATATATCTTAACAGTTACACTTCCATACACTCTGCCGGTTTAAACCAAACAAATGTCCTCTTTTGATGCGGTTCCAAGAGAACAGGGAAATACGTGCACGGTATAGAGACAAGGCCAGCAGGACCCAGGTCCTCACCCTCCTCAGCAACTCCACCACGCAGCTCCACTCGGACGTTTCACATTCAGTCTTTGACATGCCAGCGCCCTGCCTCACTGCCTCCTGCTGCGGCCAAATCCTCAGCTCCCCCTCGGACCCACATCCCACTTTTGGAGTGCAACCCGGTGCCCGGCGGCTCACACCTGCCCTCTCCCCAGGGCCGGCCTCGGAGCCCCTCACGTCACTGCTTCGGAGCTGCCGAACTCCGCGGGCCGCGCCCGGCCCCGCCGCCTGGGCAGCCCCACTACGGCTGTTACACCGACTCCTTGCCCTGGGCAGCACAGCCAACCTGCCGGGCCGGAGCCTCGGGAGCGGTGCTCGCCACGCCTTTCTCCTCACGGGAACGTGGCAGCGGCGCTGTAAAGCCTGCCCGGGACGTCCAGGGGCACGGGTGAGGTGTGTGTGGAGGGGTGAAAGCCGCAGGGTAGCCCGGTGGCCCTTCGCTCTAAGTTTGCTCCCGCCCCGCGGTCTTGCTCGCCCCTCAGGCAGCCCGCCGGGACCCCCGCCGCCCGCACTGGGTGCCGCTTGCCGTACTTACCTTGTCCCCGGAGCGCAGGCAACAACGCCAGGAGCAGCAGCAGCAGCCTCAGCGGCCGGGCCCCGCGGAGCTTGTCCATCGGCCGGCGGGAGCACTCGCACCGAGCGGGGCTTGGCTCTCCCCGCTTCTCGCTCGCCGCCGTAGCTGCTGTGCCTGAGGTTATCCCAGCCGCCTGAGACCGGTTGGAAAAGAGCTCGGAAGAACCCCCCCCCCCTACACACACACACTCGGTGGGCTTTACAAAGATTTAATTCACTGCCTCCCCCGGTTAATTACACAGCCTGCAAGTGCTCAGCAGAACTGAGCGGCACCGCGGCTCGGAGGCAGAGCCCCTGTTGTGCTGATACCCCTACTCTCTCCTCGCCACCCCCACACAGGCTGTAAATGCGACTCCCTTCGGCTCGGAAAACTTTACAGATCCTCAGAGTGAACCTAGGGACGGCCTGACTGATTGTGTGAGCGAGAAACGCAGCGAGTTCTGTCGGAGCCAAGTGGGAGAAAGCCACAAACAAAGGCAAAGCAGAGGAAAAACAAAAGAAACCACCTAGCAGGGGAGGAAAGGTTTAACCTCTGGAGAGGAGATTTTTCAACACTCCCCTCCCCTTCCCCCTTCCTTGGTCTTTCCATGGATTTTGCTTTGCAATAACTTTTATTTTTCCAGTGCAAAGGATTTTAAAAAGGAGAGACATTCTAGAATTTCTAAACAAGCTTCGCTGGGGGTGTGGGGGGAGGAGGGGGGAAGACAAACAAACAAATCAACCCCACCGTTCTTACTTCTGGTAAAATACCAGGATGAGAATTTCTACCCAGCTCTGCTCTGTCGACCCCCACCTCCATTATCTTATTTAAACAGGAACACAAACACTGATAGTGGTCAAAGGCAGAGCTGGGTTGGAGGCACTCAGTTGGCTATGTCGCTGCCAAGATCTTTCAGATAACATGGGAACAATGTTTACGTGCAAAAACATGTGGAAACAAACAGGGAGTTCATCGCTCCACTCCACTTTGCAGTTGGTTTTACTCAGGAATAGCTGTAAGTTTCTTTATGTTTGCTTGGCAGTTGTGCCACAGGGGACTCTGATTGGACTATTTGTCTTGTGAGCACTCAGTGTGCCTGAGTATCTCTCCTCAAAACATCCAACTGGAAAACAGCATTTAAGACGCATTAGAGTTGAAAGCATGCAGATTTCTTTCTGCCTCTGGTGACTTGGTCTTTTCTCTCTTGTGGCCATGAGTTCAACTAGCCGAACAGCTTGCTTTCAGCAATGGTTTCAAGTGGTCAACTGAGGAAGGACAAGCTCAAGGAAAGCCTTCTCTCAGTTATCCTGCCAGCCTCCAGCTGCATTGAGTTTGGAACATTTCCTCAGAGCAATGTAATTTCTGTGTACTTAGTAGACCTCGGTGAATTCCTATCCCAGGTATTTATCCAGTCTCACCATGAGTTCTCGTAAACCTTTATCATCCGAAATATCCTTTGGCAACAGATTTACACTGATCTTCCACTGCTTGTGTGAAAGTCCATTTTTTTCCCTCTGCACCCAGCTTCATCCATCTTCTGCTGGTGCCTCCTCACTGCTGCAGGAAGACACATGAAAGAACTGAGCCCTATCCCCACTCCTCATGCCATGGATATCCTGCCCACCAGGTCATCCTTTCTGTGACCACTGTTTCTTCCTCCCCTCCCCCTAATTTTATTTTTTTCTTCCCTCCACCCCCCATTTCATTTGTATGGGGCAGTTAAAAAAAGGTGAGGGAGGACAGAGGACTAACTTTATGCAGGGGTATCTTTGCTTGCCTTTTCTACACACATCCCCTCTATTTCTGCCTCTTCTTTAAATGCCCTGCTTTCAAGTCTTCTTGCATCAGTTACAGTGGGACTTTGGCAGTTTCTTCACCACCTCCCAGCTGCTGTTTTTAACACATAGACAGCCTCAGGAGGCAACTAACAAAGATCACACCTTGTCTAAATTTTGCACCAGCTTAACTGGAATAGCTGTGTCTCCTTTACAGAAACCCTAGAGTCAGTTCCACAGTGGCTTATTTCACATTACTTTAAACCTGCTTCTAACCGATAAAAGATGAAAATAAAGAAGTTCACCAGTTTTACTGAAGCAATATAAAGTCACACATAATAGCTAGTCCACACAAGGGCTTACTCTGATTAACATCATCTGTAGAGTAAGAATTCCTTCTTCCTGCTTGGTTTGCCACCACAAGTTGATTACCAGGAACGAGGCAAACTCAACTAAGAATTTAAGAAATATTTCCAGAAACCTTCACAGCTACAGCCATCTGAAGATCTGATAATAGTCCTTGGTTGCCTTTTTCATATTAATTTGTATCTCCAGTGTATAAATTGGCCCTCTCACCTACAGTCAGATTCAGTGGCTTCAGGTACATGTGATTCTAGTTACTGACCCCAAGCTTTGTAGTGAGCTAAACCATGCACTTGGGGCTCAATTCAAAGCTCCTGGAAGTCCATTGAAAGTAAAGGCTTATGAGAGGGAACATTTTGCACAACCACATTTTTTTTTCTTGCATCTGTTTGCGAAAGCCTTGTAATCCTTTGTGTAGCTTTTAAAACAAACAAATTCTTTAATGAGGATTGTATTTTTACTTCAGAAGAATAAAAATAATTTGCGAAAGCTCAGATTAATGAGTAATGACAGTGTAACAAATCATTGCATAAGCCATTTCCAAGGGTCTTGTTGCAAGTAGATACAATCGAGAAGAATGACAAAGAATTCTGACTTGCTCCAACAAATCCATTACCATCTATGGCAGCAGGTTCACAGTTGTCATTTTTCTACATAGTTTAATGGAAACAGCAGTTCTTGCAGTGGCTTTAAAAGGCCTGTGTAAGGCCTGGTGAACAAAGGTTACCCATGAGGAATAATACTCTATAACTCTGTTATGAATGCACAATGATTAAGCAAAGTCCATGGAGTCCATCTCCCTGCATTAAATAAGACCCCAAACTCTACAGTAAGCAAATCCATAGTTACTGGAGTACAGATGATTCACGCAAATTTGTTCCAACCATTGGTGTGTGTGAAGTATAGCTGGCATTCAGTTTCTTTGCTGGAGAAAACACTATCTGAATCTTTTTTGAATTAAAATACTATTGTAATAATAAAGCTTTCTCTTTTCAAAAGACTTGGAAACAACTGTGTCAAATTACACTGGAAATTTGGCTTACATATATTTTTTAGCAATTTAATACTGGAAACTGATTTTTAAGGTTTATGGGCACCATTCTGATGTTCTTGTCTGTCCTGGTTGGGCATTAGTTTCTCTGATTGAACTCCAACACACGTTTAACAGAAAATCCACATCAAAATTTTCAGAAATGGATGCACAACAATCCTAAGTTATGTTTCAAAATTGTTAGTGTCATCACAGATGACAATTTAGTGGTTATTTTGAGCCTATATCAATCTAGTTTCATTCTGAATAGATATCTGGGCTCATACTCATGGTGACGTTACCATCACTATGGATTCAGTGCTCTGTGCATCCTAAGTGACCTTCAAAGTAACTTAGAATAATGTAGCTTGTGGAAAATTCATATCACTTGCATATCTTTGCTAGGGATTAGCTTAGAATAAATCACTTTTTAGATAAGCCAGTTTGTACCCCAAGCCATAGGCTCCTCAAAATCAAGACAACTGATTATCCATACCAAACAGATACCGGCCTGAATCATGCCAGGCCCTAGATGAGCAAGGGAAGACAGGATGCGTGGGAGCCTGCTCTGTTCCCTAGTGTGTACAAAACTGTGCCTCCAGCTGCGTCAAGAAGGCTGCCCTGGACACCATCCCATATCTCATTTGGTTTAGAATGGCATCCTGCAGCTAATCTGGCTCAGGAATCTTTCCAGAATAATTGCAATGTCAGATGAAATTTTTAACCATCCTAAATTGGAACTGCTCTTTATACAAATATATACATATACTGTATATAAACATATATGTAAAATAATATGAATTCCTATAGCCCAAGCCACTTATACCATACTGGTAGCAATACAGATGCTTGCATCCAAACCAGGGAATGTAGTTGTTCTCTACAGCTCAAATACACAAGAGGATAGTTAATAGAGCTTTCATCTCACAGACAAACCCTTTCACTGCTAGGCTGATCTCTGAACATTTTTTTTTTCCTCTTTGTATGGATTGGTTTGCTAATATTGAGGCAGAATTCAACTATTTTTTTTTTTTTTTGCTATTGTTTAATATTCCAGACTGAGACTGATAACCCTGAGCCTTTTTCAACATTATTTCTTCTAAATGTTTCCAGTCTTAACCCATTGTTGAGTTGATATCCACTTTGTAGGTGTTGCCTACTCTCTATTTTCTGTTGGATTGAGAAAAACATAGATATAGCTATCTTGGACACTCAAAAAAGATAACAGCTTTCTATTCATACGTCTTCTAAGACATGGAAGAGCTTATTGGGAGATAAAGGAATGCTTTGATGATCCATGCCATTTCCCTTGTGGCATTCCTTGTAGAATTCAGGAATAAGTCAGTCTGACATTCATGAGGTATTTCCTGGCTCTCCTTCTAGGGATGCATCCTTGCAGTCTCTCAGATCACCTCCATCTCATAAATTTCCTTCCCCTTTCAAGACTCTCTCACGTCACCCCAGGAAGAGCAAGTCTTCTGTGTGAACAGTCAAGGCATTTTGCAGGACCTGTGGCTTAGGAAGGCTGGGCTCAGTTCACATAGGATATAGAGCAATGTGAGTCATGCACATATGGCTTGGAGGGGACAACGGTATCTGCCTTAGATCCTGCCTGGGGCCTCCAGAAATCTAACAGCATGGATCAGTCATTACTTTTATTGCGGTCTGCTGGAGGGTGACTTGAATTTGCCCATCAGCATCTGTGCCAGTAGTTAGTTTCAATGTTCAAACAAAAACAAAATCTCATTATAAAGCTTGGGGAAAATCCATCAATAAAGTAAATGGCTATTCTGGCAAAAAGCCATTTCCCTTTCTGACATCTCTGATAAATCTGAGCTCCATCCCTGTCAAACAAAGACAATATCCAAGTATGTGGTCAAGTGATCTTGAAAAGAAGAAAGTACACAAGTGAATTCAAGACATTTCAGATTTGCATAAATAAAATCCCAGAGCAATTAATGGCTCAAAATCAGGGACATGCAGCTTTCTACATTTCCACACGGTCACTTAAAGTCTATTTCTTTCACTACTATTTCATTATTTTATGAATTTATGAATTTGCTGTGTTTATTATGAACTTTATTTATTTATAAAATAAGTTTAATAAGGAAAAAAAGCGATCCATCTGCAAACGGTCTTAGTCCTGCTAGAAAACCTTTATCTTACCAATAAAGACTGAGATTTAAACTCAGGACTCAACGTAAACAGCCAGTCAGCAGAGAAGAGCAATAATGTTGATAAAGCTCTGTAACAAGTTAATGTATAGCAGGTTTCCTTCTCTTCCTTCAGCTTTGTAGACTGTCTCTGTTCCTTTTCCTTAGCCTTGGATTCTTTGATAGATTCCCAAACTTCATGTACTCATCTACCACATGTTATAGACTTGGGCTGCGATGGTTTTGTCTCAGGAAGCCAAGATCATCCTTGCTGGCCTGCTTTTACGTGGGCTGCTCCAAAAGTAGTGCTTCCTACTTTATCATGCTGGCCCACAATGTCTGGTGTGGACATTGTATGGCAGTAGAGGTTGAACCTTCCCACCATCTTCCCTTACGTTTTGTTGCCGTGCAACAGATGGCAGCAGAGGGACAGTCTGACAAAACGAGGTCTGACATAGAAATATGTATAGTGCAAAGGTGTGTCCCTGAATTTCCCCATGCAAAAAAAATGGCACCTACTGGCACTCATCAATGCTTGTTGAACATTTATGGAGACCAAACAGTGGTTGTGAGCACAGTGAAGCGGTGGGTGCTGCATTTCAGCAGCAATGACAACAACAGTGGGTCGCCAATGCATATACAATTTTTAGTGATGGCTATTGGATAACACATTAATGCAAATTAATTAAAAAGTTATAGTAGTTTAGCAAAGTGAAATAAAAATGTCATAAATATTACCATATTTTCTGCGCTGTTCTACAGAAACTGGCTGACTGGATACGCAAAGCTGGTGGACTCTGGCTCTTAATCAGAAGGCTGGAAAAACTAGATTACCTTTGGACAGATGTAAAGAATGAAAACCAAAAGCCAACGGATTGGACCCATTAAATGAACACTAATGGATTAAACTATCCTACGCTTCATGTACCCTATGGTTCATGGTAATCAGAGTAGACATTTTCAGCTGAATATACTACATTATTAGGAACAGCCTATGCAGATGAGATTATCTCAATCTTTGGAGAAATACAGTGATTTATTTTTAGCTTTGCATTAAAATTGAGTTTTTCAGTGTGCCAGGTGTGATGTTCCCATATTAGGTCCTCACTGAGTTCTGGAAGTAGACCTAGCAGTAGAATTGAGACTCCATTTGAAAATGAGATCTAACCAACTAGCCCTGTACTACCTGCTGTTTATTCCAGCAAACTACTTTCTCTCAGTCTTCTACTTAATCCTTTTGACTATAATCTCACAGTTGTTCTTATATCTAGTCACACTTTGGAACTGGATCAATGATCCTCCTGCTAGAGGAAGGAGCAGTCCCCAGCTCAATGTACAGAAGGATGTGACATACAGACAACAGCAATTTACTCTAAAAGGAATTAGAAAAACCATGCTCAGACTCCTCTCAAAAACTGACCCCTCACCCCCTGCAATACCCAACTGTTCAGGAAATAATTATCTGGAAGAAACATGGCCTGGTAAATAACATGCGTGAGCAGTCTTTAACAGAGGGTCTGCTTCCAGCTTTCTCTCTGGCTTATGAGACGTCTTTTGGCAAAACAATTTACAATCTTGTGCTTCATTTTATCTATAATAACCCGACCTGTAAAACTTTCTGAGCTCCGTAAAATTCAACAAGCTGCATAAGCTGCAGCTTATGTTATAGTTAGCTGTTATAAACTTCCTAACTTAGCTGTTATGAACTAGCAACTGTAAGCCATTAAGTTCACATGAATGGGATGCAAAGTGATTCAGGCCAACATTAGCTTAGATTCTATTTCTCTTATTTAAAAACATCATATTATACAGTCATCTGCATTGGAGTAACGTTAGCATTCAGAATAGCCTTCATATTTGTATGTGAACTGCTGAATCATGGCCTGAACCTCTGATTTACCACCAGAGGCAAGCAATGAGGTATGGGAACACAGGTGAAGGCAGTTCAGCTGTGACTGGAAGGGATGGAGCCTGGCTGCACCTCTCCTAGACCCCATTTAAGGGCTGACTGCCACTGGGGAAAGATCTCTTCTCTTTGAGTTTTCTTGTGAGCATTTTCTATTTATTTCTGATTATCCTTTTCCAACATGATAATCTTTCCTGCTATAAGCTCTCTGAAGACCAGCTAACTTCTCTGTATACTTGTTGACTATACAACATTCTTTCCTCTAAACTTAGAAATGTATAGATACAGCCAGATTTCCAGATCAACAGCAGGTAAATACATTTGCTTGGATTGTTATTCTGTAATTTTACTTCTGAAAAGTTTCAAAAACACACAGGCCAGTCATTACAACAATCTAACTTACCCATGTAAGTAGGAGCTTCACTGCAAGACAAAAAATAGTATTATTCTAAGATTTTAGATTCCTCATTAAGTAGGTGTCATTAGCTGTTTACCTGGTGGTAATATAAATTGCCTTAGCTCTTATAAAGAAAAAATCTAGTAAGAAATGTGCTTACAGAATCATTAACACAAATCCAGAAGTTTCCTTACTTTAAGCTTTCATTATTTTCCTCAGTTATGCTATATACTATATTTAATAGCTCTGCTAAAGACAGATGAAATCTTGGCTCTATGGAAGTCATTGGCAACGTTCCCACTGACTTCAGTGGGGCCAGTACTGCTGTTTTAACTCTTCCCTATAGCAGAAATGAAGATTGCCTAAGAAACTGACCTGCCATAGTTAAGACGCAGATTCAGACTGCTTACAAGCTGAACAGACCTTGCACAACTACTAAGGCTGTTGTTCTTGAGAATTTGCCAAATCCTTAAGACAAAACTAGCATCATAAATTTTCCCCTGAATTATACCCTGG
Organism: Coturnix japonica; assembly: GCF_054131305.1. Classification (NCBI taxonomy): domain Eukaryota; kingdom Metazoa; phylum Chordata; class Aves; order Galliformes; family Phasianidae; genus Coturnix; species Coturnix japonica. Next base: position 68,629,430 of record NC_140663.1, read on the forward strand.
AGTAAAACATACCTTCTCACTTTATAAATGAAAGCACCTACATAGATATATCTCCTGAATGTTTCAATGACAGTTTTGCTTGTATAGAAATTTAAAAGTAATTCTAGGCTACAGAAGAAAACTCATGTTTTTAAGTGTACGCTGATGAAATGTTTTGCCCTCAGGTCAGATATTTCACCATAAACACACTTAAAATACTCGGAATTTGGTGATGCATTACTATGTTATTTTCATATCTCCTGAGGCTATCAAAATTAGGGATGATTTAATTGTGTGTTTACACCAGGCTATTCATTACTACACTTAGTACATTTCAGCTTGCTTATTCCCATCACAATATGAAGATGACTTTGATCTGAATAGGAAAAAAACTTTTGTGCATTATGTCTTAAAGATACACATATCACACTTCTGCACCATCCACCGAAGACTCAGATCTACTTCAGTTATCTACTGAAGTTTCTACACTCATTTAGTTACTTCTTTTAATGTGCCTTACTCTTCAGATCTGTTCTACCTAGCAACAGAAATACCAGAAGTCAATGCTATTGTAATTGTTCCATTCAGTGAAGATAGGGCATTAATATTCATCAGAATATGACCCTTTACTGTATATTATGCTTCTGAAATAAACTTTACAATCATGAATGGTTTGGTGGCATTATGATCCATATGATGCATTATGCACAACTTATTTTTGCCCATTCTCTAACCACCACACAAAGACTGAAATCCAGGTACTGAACTATAACCAGACAACAAAAACCTCTGCATTCAACAGATACAAGAAAGTATAGTCATACAGCTCAAAGCCCCATCCAGCCTGGCCTTGAATGCTTCCAGAGAAGAGGTATTCACAGCCTCAATGAGCAACCTGCTCCAGTGTCTCACCACCATCACAGTAAAGAATTGCTTCCTAATATCTAGTTTAAATCTACCCTCTTCCAGTTTAAAACCATTTCTGCTCGTTCTGAATTAATAGGTGTCCTTAAATTCTTTACTGACTGGGGTTATACAAATTGTTTTAAACAGAGAAGCTCACTCATGCTTTTCATTTTCTAATGATGGGAACTGCAGTCTTGCACTACTACTTCTAAAGTACTATTTAAAAGTTAGCATTAGCCACAATCCATCAAGGGTCAAAAGAACCATTTTCACATGCATTGTCCTAGTGCCTCCTTCTGGACTTCCTGATAGCTCATGCAGTCTGAAGTCCATTTGCTGTTACAGTGGGTTATTTCCTCCTTTAGAAAAGCCATTCTTACTAGAAATGTCGGCACAGTCTCTCCTGTTTTCCTGTTCATTTTCTAGTAACAAATTCTTGCCAGAGCTACTAATCATCTTTCACTCAGTTTTGGAGAAGTTGTGAATAATAACATGTAGGGTCACTTTTAGACACAAAAGCAATGCTGACATTATTGGATATGGTACAGTCGTTCCCTTACTTGATTACACAGACATTCCTTCATGCTTCTAGACTGTATGGCACTGTGGCATCCCATTTGTGAGACAGACCTCTAGATATTTTCTTGCTATAAGTAATAAATAATTATAGTAATAACATGCTTTAAATAAATAAGAAGTGCCGAAAACTTTTTGATGACAGCCTAAAGAATTCCTTTCATCTGTCCTTTTTTCTTTCTTGCATGGCACCTCCTCATACAATATACGTAATATTTGCCTTAGCTGCCAGTTAAAATAATCAAGCCTTAAGCTCTTGAAGTTGTTGACAGCTTATCATCAGCCTGGTAGCCATCTGGATGGGAGACTAATGAGATAACTGTGTTGTTTGAAAGACATGACAGCTCCAAGAGCACAGCCAGGCCGGACAGGGGACTGAACTGTGACTCTGCACAAGTCTCACTATTTATGCTAGCAGGTTAGCAAGGCCCAAATTCCAATTTATTGGAAAGATTTACTTATCATCTTTATACTGCTTTCAGCGTGGGCTCTTTAGAGCACAGTCTGAGCATTCACAGTATTTTCTAAATGTTTTTCTAGGGTCTTCATTCTTGCATGACTATTAAGTCGAGGCATATAATGATGAGAGTAGCTTAAAGTACTTCTTTCTAAAATTAGTGTTTTAAACTAATACAGATTCTAGTGGAAGTTTCTATCATGTCTAGGAACAACCATCTGTAACAACCATTTACAAATACTGCCAATGAATGACAAAACAGTTGCGTGTTTCCTGCATCTCAACTACTTGCTGTTGTTTAAAATATTTCCTACCTGATATTCTTTCATCTTTTTTGGTTTTGTTTGCTATGTTTTAATTTGCAGTCATTTTATTGAATGCTTTGGCTGTTACCCAACTATGGTATACCATGGTTACTATGCCTTTGTGAGACACTGACTAATAAATTCACTTTAAAGTTCTCCAGTTCTGTCCAGAGTCATGTAAAAGAAGTTTTGTTTACATCCTCTGTCTTATTAACTGCCACAGCTGGGCAACATACACAGCAGCTGACTACAAGGGCCTTACGCAGCCTGTATACCTGAACACACACAGTGATCTATGTCTGTCCATCTATGTCTGTCCCACATTACATTCTTCAAAATGTCTACTGGTTTTTTATATTATTTATTTAAGAGAAAATAGCCAATGTGAGTTGGCTTGGGGTCAGGCTCAGGTTTTACTGTGTATGTACTAATCTGGATAGGAAGCTAGGAGATATGGTTTAGTGGTTTTTCTGTAGGTATGGTAAATGGAGGACAGTTGGACTAGATGATCTTGTAGGTCCTTTCCAACCTTGTGATCCTATGATTACCATACACCACCCAAGTTGTACATTATTTGCAGGCATTTTCATGGTGTTCCTTTCTGTATTTCAGCAGACTCAAAAGTACAGTGTTTTGCTGTTTTCCACTGTACATCTGACACTGGCCTGACATATCCTTTGTGGTGTGGGTTTCTAGCTGTCATTACAGCATGTACACTACACATATGCATCTTATTACTTAAGCACAATTACAAGAAAAGTGTGTCTACTTTCTGGAACAACAAAAAATAATTTACTTGAATTTCCTTAAATTATGACCACAGAATTGCTGTGTTTGAGCATACATTTCTTTACATGTTTGTGTATTTATGCATATGTATTTTTACATTTGTCTGGTCTTTGGTTCAGCATTTCACAGAATCACAGAATTGCAGGAGTTGGAAGGGACCTCAAGGGATCATAACATTCAACCTCTAGCTAAAGCAAGTACCCTGCAGTAGGTTGCACAGATAGGTGTCCAGCTGGGTCTTGAATATCTCTATAGAACAAGATTTCACAACATCTCTGGGCAACCTGTTCCAGGGCTTTGTCACCCTTACCATAAAGAAGTTCTTCTGCGTGTATGGAACTTCCTATGTTCAAGTTTTAACTATCTGTGCTCCAGCTGAAAAGCATGAGAGATTAATACTCTCTCAAAACAAAGATTTCATGTTTAAAAGATCACTTGTATGTTTTAGCAAAGTAGATGTTTTCTCCTCAGGATTCCTTCACCTCCAGCCATAATTTCACTGAAAGACAACAGATGCTTAGTCTAAAAAAATCATCCATGGTGTGAAAAAAAACCAGAAGTAGTATCAGCACCAACAATGCAAAGGCAACATAAATACATGTAAGCCAAGATTCTCAACTGTGGAAATCCTTATGGCTCCATTCATTTCAAATGAACTGTGCCAGTTTTCAATACAAGAGGATTTCCAACTCTTGGAAAAAGAGGTAGGTATCCAAGCTCTTTCTAAATTTCTATATTTACAATAGTAATTTTACTACTGTTTCTTCAAAGATATTCCAGTTCCTATAGAGGGAATGAAAAAAAAACAAAACAAAAAACAAACAAACAAACAATTTAAAGCAATCCTAGCTAAAGTCAGACCTTTCATACACCATGGTATAAAGTACTGCACTTAGCTGTGATACTTAAAAAATATTCTGACATTGCTTCTGAAATCATATACAGGACTTGGATTTGAAGCTTCTTCTGTTCATACACCTCCCATCTTTTCTTTTTTTTTAAATGCTTTTTTTTTTTTTTCTTTCAGAATCAGAACTTCTAAAAGCCTCTGCTTTAAATGAAAGAAATCTGGATCCAGATGTCACTAATTGGTAACAGGTTAGATTTATACAGAAATGCCTGAAGTTACAATTCATTCTGTGGGATCTGACGACCTCCTGTTTCACTGGTCTCTTTCATTTAGCATGCATGATAATAGCAAGCTTTAACTAGTACCATGCAAAACACAAAAGATGTATTTAAGTAGGAAAACTACATTAATACAGATCTTTCTAAATGCTGTGTTCACAATATACTATATATCCTGTTAACATCTCCTCTCCACTCATGCACAAACTGAGAAAGAAAGCCATTAATCAAATTCTTTTGTTTCTCATTTCAAGCAACCTGTTTCTTAACTTTTGAAAAATAAATTGAAATTAAAAGAGTTCTTTCTGTAGGTCAATATGCAAAGATCATTTAAAAATACTTCTTCTATAATAAACAAGATATTCAGAGAGGGGATGGAGAGTAGAGGGAGTGGTTAGTTAAGATGCAACCTGCTTTTGCTGCTGGAATCGGCAGGAATTTTGCCATTAACTTAAATGATTGAAAGACCAAGCAAACTACTTTACAGACCCAACAATGTAATCAACACAAGTACTTACTGCCCACAGAGTTAAAACAGACCACAGTCCATTTGAAATCTAGTGTTGTAAAAAATAAAAGCATCTAATTACAAATAATCAAGACAGTTTTGTACATTTACACATCAGCCTTGTCTAAAGTCCACTAAAGTCAGCCAACTCATACCAGCTTTTCAGAAAGTCTGCATCGGCTGTTCTAATTATTTAACTGAGTAAGAAAGTAGCACCCACACCTGATTAAACACTTTAGTTTTGTGTTTGTAGATTTTTTTTGTACAATACAACATAACAATATAGTTGAACATATGACATCTGACATACTCTAAATAACAGTGTCTTATGAGCCTTATATCTCTTGTTCCATATCTCATCTTAGTCATTATCTCTGGTGCTAATTGCAAATAAGGCATAATAATAGTGTGGTTTGGTTTTTTTTTCTTTCATTTTCTTTGCTTATCTCAAATGACTATATCAGCACTCAGGCAAGACTTCGGTCCATTGAATCCTACAGCAAAAGTATAATTGACTTCATGGGAAACAGGAACCAATCCTAGTTATGTGAAATATTTTATGGAGATCAATTTAGCCATACTTTTTCCTTCAAAGGAAATTAAAACTAACAGGCAGTTCGTGTGTGCTCGTACACACACACGTACATAATCAACCACGTATGTGCTATTTTTGGATGCTGTTTATTAACATGCAAAATCTCTTTAGTCTTAATTTTATGTTCTTTTTATCATACTTAGCTCATTATATGAGGGCTGCCCTGAAAGCAATGACTCCTGTTTCCTTATTTTAGCCCACGATATCAGAGGCAGGTGTTGGAGGTATGGCAGTAGAGTTGAACCTTCCCGCCAATATTCCATGACATTTTGTTGCTGTGTGACAGACAGCAGCAGAGAGGCAGTCAAAAAAGGGATGTCATTGAATTCCTGTACACAGAAAAAGTGGCACCCATTGACACTTGCTAGATGTTTTTGAAGACCAGACAGTGGATGCAGTGAGACAGTGGATGGTACGTTTCAGCAGTAACAATGGTGGTTCACATTGTGAATGAGTTGAAGTATAGCACGCAGACTCTCTTGTTCATCGCTGGCGATAATGCATAGTTAACAGTGGTGACTACGTTGAAAAACAGCATTTTTGTAGCTGAGAATCTGCCCTATCAAATGGTGTTATTCTGCTCTTTGTATCTGTTGTAGTTTCCATAGAAATAAAGAGTAAACATTACTTTTGGAGTGACTTACATATTTCTGCTGCAGAATAAAACATGCTCTTTCCTTCCAGAGCAGTTACTATCACATGTCTATAAAAGTCCAGCAGGCTTTTACATAGCCTAAGGGAAAAATTAAAAACCTTTAACATCCTTAAGTAATTTAAATGCAACTCTTTTTATATATGCTATATCTCTATTCATACAGCAAGTCTGTCTTCAGAGTGCGCAACAGGAAAAAGAAAAATACTATGTTTTGCCCATAGTTCTACAGATTTGCCGATGCTAAACCCTCTGATGTACTAGGAGCAAATTCTTAATAGGAGAAAGATAATACAGCAGATGCTTTTTGGCACTTTGCCCAGATCCAGACACGTATCATCTGCTGGCAAAACAGAAACCGGTTATGTCAAAAGTGGCATGCATTACTTTTGACAGGAATTTGAACATGAGCATATCTTTTTAAGTACCTGAAGTATGCGCTTAATTGAACACGACAGCTCTCATTTTAACGTGACAAACTGCATTAAGCATCTTTCTGAGTGAATGCCAATACAGAGTAACCAATGCACTCTGTCTTGTGGTCTTACGATTGAAATAATATGCTAACAGATTAAATATGCTAGATGCTATCAAGAACACCGGCTAACAAAATTATTTGTTAAGGCAAGAGAAAAAGAAAAAAAATAAAAGGAACAACATGATTACCTAAATTGCTTGTATTTCTAGAGTTGACTCTACTCTTCGACATACTGAAATGGTAGGAAAATTCTCAGTGAGTTTTCCCTCCTTCCTTCAAAACTTCAGAAATACTCTCTTATTCCAACTCAAAAAATCTTGAATTTTTCATTGTTCTATTAATAACAATATTCTATTATTTTATCCTTTACTAGGTGTGTAGATCAAGAAACAAGCTGTTGTCTGCTACCTTATGTTGTTATACTGCACATGAATCTGACATTAAAAACTGCCGTGTTGCCCCCCCATATTACTGCTGAGGATTAAAGTACACTGCAACCAAAATATCTTGATGTAGAAATTCAGAGCCCTAGTGCACTAACCAAATTACTCAAGGATGAAGTCAGGCATGCTAACAATGAGAAGTGTGGTAGCATCTGGATAGACAGTGAATTACCAGATTTTTCTTGACTACTTATCCCTTCATTTGTAGATTTATGGTAATACAATAATGTTATCTTCAAAGTCCTAAACTCGCATTAATCTCATGAAGTCAAATAAAAAAAAAGGATTAATTGTTATAATAGCATTAAGCTGAAGTGAATACTATAAAATACACTCTTCTGAAATCCCTGGAATTCATTAAAGAACTGTGTATAAAGCACTGTAGTTGTGGTGGACTGCCTGTTAATCTAATGCATATGGTTTGGGAATGTCCATTCATACATAAATTCTCAGATGAAATATTTGAAAGCATTAATATAATCTTGGACAGCAATATTCTTCTAGATCTTAAACTGTTTACTTTGAGGTTTTAAGAAATATATTCATTAAGGAACCACATAATTTTTTATTGAGTATTAGCTGAACAAAGAAAAAACAGTTGATGTTTTAGGAAAAAAAAAAAAGATATTCTGAAGAGTTGCACATTCTGAAAGTGTTGTAAGAGCCTCAGTGAATCAGCAAATGCAGAGAGCGCTATTGTACTTGAATAAACAATACAGTACATTCATGGAAGAGTTAATTAAAGTGAAGATGTCAATATAGTTTTACTGGAATCATAACATGCTAATTTGTTTGTGTGTTATTCTATGCCCCAGTTCTCAAGGACATAAGATACAAGGAAGTATTTATGCCTGATTGCAATTCAGTCACACTGGGAAGACAGGCTCCCTGACTTTTCCGAAATCATCAGCTATAAGTTCCTTCTTTGATATCAATATGGACTAGTAACATAGAATACTCCCAAGCATAAATACAGGCTGAGAAGCGAATGGCTTGAGAGCAGCCTGGAGGAGGAGGATTTGTGGGTGGTGGTAGAGGTAGATGAAAGGCTCAACACGCATCAGCAACACAGCACTTAAAGCTCAGAAGGCCAACTGTATCCTGGGTTGCATCAGTAGAAACGTGACCAGCAGATCAAGGGAGGTGACTCTGCCCCTCTGCTCTCTTCTCATGAGATCCCACCTGGAGTACTGAGTCCAGTTCTGGAGCTCTCAACAGAAGATGGACATGCAGCTGTTGGAGCAGGTCCAGAGGAAGGCCACAGAGATGATCAAAGGGCCGAAGCACCTCCCCTACAAGGACAAGCTGAGAGTGTTGGGGCTATTCAGCATGGAGAAGAGAAGACTCCAGAGGACCTTATAGAGGCCTTTCAGTACCTGAAGGGAACCTAGAGGAAAGCTGGGGAAGGACTTTGTAAAAATGCAGGTAGAGACAAGATGAGGGAAAATAAGCTTTAAACTGGAAGAGGGAAGATTTACACTAGATATTAGGAAGGAATTCTTTACTGTGAGGGCAGTGAGACATTGAAACAGGTTGCCCATGAGGTCCCATGAGGTTGTGAATGCCCTCTCCCTGGAAACGTTCAAGGCCAGGCTGGACGGGGCTCTGAGCAATCTGGTCTAGAGGGAGGTGTCCCTGCCTAGAGCAGGGGGGCTGGAACTATATGATCTTAAAGGTCCCTTCCAACCAAAAGCATTCTGATTCTATGATTTTATGCCTATTGCTTTCTAATTAGGTAACACTGATCTCTACTATTTTTAAAAAGAGAAACACATTGTTAGCACTTCATATATTTCCAGCATGAGCACTCAGCATCTGGAGCTGTACAAAAGAAACACATCTATGGATTCAAACCAAAGATGCACTTTACCTAATATTTTTATCTAACAGTAGCCATAAGAGGATTCTCAGAGAGGAGTAAGAGGAGCCACAAGGCAGACTTCAATTTCCCTTAGTAGCCCCTAAACCTTCAATTATATTCAGGTCACGCTCCTTCCTGAGGTTAATGGAATTTTTCTTCCTAATAAACATCAGTAGGTTTCTCTACAATGTGTTTGTCCAGTCTCCCTTAAATTACACATAAACGTGAACATGTGCAATGCATAGATATCTTAGTCTATGTAACATGATGGTCTTTTGCTCTTGTACGACTAGAGACAGTGAATATCTCATCCCCATAGAGAGTCTCCATGAAACTCAGGATTCCATAAATTTCTATCATCAGCTCTCTTTGTCATTCTTTCCCAAGTTAAAAATGCCTAGTTGCCTAATACATCCCCTTCAGTAAAAATCAGTTCCATATTTTCAATACCTTTTGCCTTCTTTTGAACCTATTTCCAGTTTTAACATCTTCCATTTGAAGATCAAGAGATCAGAACTTGCATGGTACTTAAAACACAGATGAACTGTAGATGTTGAGAGGGGTATAATAGTGTTCTGTTTTGTTTTCAGTCCTGGAAATGCCTAACAGCTGATTTTTTTTAACGTCATTGGACAATGAATCCATGCTTTCATGGAACTAAAGATCATAACCTCAGAATCTTGCCCTTGAGTGGTAACAGCTGGTTCAGTTTTATACATGACTCCGGTTGTTTTCACTATGTGTATCACTTGACATCTCCCTACCCTGAATTTCAGCTGTCATTTTAATACTTTGCGTCTCAGCTTTAATAAGTTCTTTACTGACTTCTCATTTCTGCCATGAATAGCAGAGTATTTTCCACAAACCTCTTCTACTCTCTGTTCACCCTAAAGTCGTCTGGGAAGCAAGTTCACATAGCTATCGCTTGAATCTTTCATAGGCAAAGATTGGTTAAAACACATAAGAAAACCTTAAAAACTTTAAAAAAAAAAAAAAACCTTAAAAACAAAACAAACCACAAGACAACCAACAGCCTTTAAATGCAACTCTTCTTCCTCCATCTGACTGATGGAGATTTAAAAGTAACTGTACCAGCTGAAGTAGCATTTTAAATGTGACCCCCACAGCCAGTGTCTATAACCAGCTGTACTACCATCTAACCTTTATTCGTCACACTAGCTCATAACCCCTATGAAATTAATTCTGAACAGAGATACTCACTAGGAAGTGAATTCAAGAGGTGTACAAGGACAACTTGTGTCCTGGGTGTGGGCAGCAGCTTTTCACATGCAGAAAAAGCAGTTTCACTTTATTCCATTCTAATGAATTCTACTTCACTAAAGAATTTCTGCAAAAATGAAATGATGACAGGAGTGTGATGGTGTACTCTTCCCTGTCCCCATAAATAGCGAGCAGCCCATGAACCCTTTGAGTTTAGTCCTCAATTGCTTCTAAATACCATGAAGGTTAAGTGAATACAGTCACAGGAAGGATTACATAGAGTAATTGGTAGTGACTGATTGAGATGGCCACTTCTTAGGAGACAGTACAGCTCTGAGGAAACCTTCAGGGTGAAATGCGGTGAATATGTAAGGAGTCTGTTACACGACAGTTCCATAAGCAAGACAAACCTACAGCCTTAGATATTAGTAACACCGCAGCAGTTTGTTAAGCTGACTCCAAGAGATACAGCATGGAAGATGAAATGGAGCACAAACATCACAGGCCAGGCTCCATGCTAACACAGCAGGGATGGGAACTTAGTGGTACTATGAAACTGATAGATTCCATAGCTGTCACTCTGAGTCAGCGGTTTTCCATTAACCATCAGCACCAACTGCAACAAAGATCTGTATGACTAGAGACAATCAAGCTCCACCTGGAAGTAAGAAAATAGTATTAAAATAGCTTAAAAGATATTTGGGAAAGATAACATCACAGGCAAGTTGGGAGGATATCACTGACTTTTGGGACCAGTTGATGGACTAACTCTCTCCTCCTCCCCAAAAGGACACCTAATAGATAAGATTTGCACACTCATACCAAGTGCTCCCCAGGGAAATTTAAAAATCTCAGTAGAGTTATAGTTTAACATAGTTTAACATGTTCCTGGGCAGCTGTATTATTCACACTCTTGGTACTTGCACAAGCTGTGCAGACAGTATATTTATCACTGGTAATACAAGGGCTCTGAGCAACTTGATCTAGCTGTAGACATCCCTGTTCATTGCAGGGGAGTTGGATGAGATGACATTTAAAGGTCCCTACCAATTCAAACAAGTCTGTGATTTTATGAAAAGAATCTGCATTCTGTTGCTTTAATAAACAGCACTCTTCATTAATTTAGCCTTAAGAGTTCTCACTGAGCACAACCAAACTCCTTCTAGGGTAGCCATGTTACCTTGTTCAAATGCTATCAGACTTGCAGCACTTAATTGGGTATCACTCAGAATCTAACGCCAGCCATCTCCAGCTCCTCTGATAAATGAGGAGTGGAAGGGGTTTCTTTCCTGCCAAACTTCTTTACTCTTTAATGCAACTAGGAGGTACAGAGCAAAGAATGCGAGTTTGTGAAGATATGTTGTTCACATCTTTTGGTAATTACCAGAGTCCAATCAGCTCTCAAGAGTGGAAACCATATGGTATACTTCACAAACACTCTGAAAACAGTGCTGTGAAAACTACTTAAGACAGCAGGGAGCATGCTACAATTACAGCATTCTTACTGTATGCTTTAGCATTGACAAAAGAGGTAGCTATAGCAACAAGATGAAATCAGAATATTTTAGGAGTAATTGCTGGGTCTTTGGAAATAGAAGTTGTGCATGTGAGTGGATAACTTTTTGCCTTTTGGTATTTGCAATATTAACAGTTGTTAGAATTATATACAACTGTAGAGAAATAAAGTTGTGAGCAAGATACTGGTAACATTTCCAATGTAGCGTAATCACTTTAGACTGAAAGTCGTTGTGAGTTTGATTTGTTTGCATGGAAAAACAGGCATTCACACACCCTATCAGACTTAGATTTGAGAATTAGGTGGTGGAAAAGAAATCCTTTGATTGTAGTGCCCCTCTATGAGAACAAAGTCTCAGTTACTACTCTGCACCGATAGTTTGCATTTAGCTAAATCTGCTAGGAATCCTCCAAAGTCCCTGATATGAGAGGTTTATCTTCAAAGTAAGTTTGAAATGTAATTTACCTGCCAATTCAGTGCCCCTCTAGAGATTCAAGAAATTTCCAAAACAGAAGAATCTTCTCAAGATTTCCTTAGAAGTTCAGAATCTCAGTAAAAATCCCTCTATTAAATCACTGTAACTGCTAGAATGAATACTGCATGTCAGTATCAGGTAACAACTACTCCCAAGACAACGGAAAAGCCAGCTATAAAAACATAATCAAGGGTAGCTGATCATGACTTGCCTTGGCAAACAATGGCAAATACTTCACAGTGTGAACTGCTGCTTCCTTGGGAACATGACTGTTGTGTAACATTTTAGGCAACTAATGAAAGATGACAACATGCCAGAATTGGGTATGCAGTACACAGGCAAATGCGCAAAGCAGTTAAATGGTTTTTACCTTAGCATGTTAGAATTACTTGCTTGACACTTGAGCTGTTTTACTCTGAGTTACCTTTGGCATTTAACTCCTGCTTTATTTCTAGCCAGGGTGGTAAATTCTTGTAAATAACATGGCTTATAAGGCAAATAGGAAAGGATTAAAAAAAAAAAGAAAAAAATGCAGGAAAAAAGTAGACTGTATAAAATGCTTTCCAAGTCCCACCATCATGCAGTCACACTTCTGTCTCCTGTACAGTCCCAGGTTGTTTTTGCAGCCTGGGTCAGATTCAATAGACACATGAATGTCCAATATATAATTAATTTCCATTAGGGCCTGTGGTGACAGGTACTTGGATAAAGAAATATCATCTATGATCCAGCTTTGCTACTTAATTAGATGGCAGAGAATTTTGATATGAGAGGTACCAGGAGAAAGAGTGAACATACCAATTTCTCAGCATTGGCTGAAGCCAAGTTAGCTGCTAAAACTTCTTAAGACTCCATAGTTGAGGCCAAAGTATGTATGAAGCAAGCACTATTCGTCATTATTTTACAGTTAATTTTACAATAAACGTTAGCAAACGGCATAGCAAACTGCAATATGCATCTCCCGCAAAGATTCTCAGAAACAGAAAAAGTAATCCAGACAGACCACACTATTTCGGTTTCACACCAGGAAGATTGCGCTACAGTCTGATGTTTAGTTAATTCTGGCAGCTCTGCTGTTAAGCAGATTTTGCATCACGCTGTGTGAAAGTTTATTAGTTTCTAATTACTGGGAGCAGATCTGTGAACTGGAATGTGATGCTGGCAAATATACACTTTTGTAATCTAATAGGTCTACTATATTTACTATTGCAACCAGATCTTTGATTCTGTCCTTAAGCCAGAGTAAGCATCATTTCATATGATGGAAGATAATGAAAGAAAATTCTGCCTATTTGAATGACCAGTTGTGTAGCATCTACAACTGCATGGCTGTATAGTGTGGAAACAGTATCACCACATGTAGTAGTGGTGATACTGTTTCCACACTATTGCTGAGGAGGGAATCCACGGAGTCTTAGATATGCTTTTCATATTCCAAAAAAGCCTAGAATCATAGAACCACAGAATGGCCTGGATTGAAATGGAACTCAAAGATCATCTAGTTTCAACCAACCACTCGACCAGCCTGCCCAGAGCCACATCCAGCCTGAACATTCTACCTCAACTTCCTGGAAGGGTTTAAAACTTCCCAGTTCTGCAAAGACAGATTTTATCCCACCAAGAGTTTCTTTTTGCTCTCAATGGATAGCTGTTATTTTTATCACAATATTCATTCAATCCTTTCCTTCTCTTGTTATTCAGATTTCTCCTCTTCCTTTTATGTTTTATGTTCTTCCTTTCGCTTTCTAAGGCCTTTTGAGACTTCAATAACATAGAAAAACAAACAAAAGCAATTGATGACCAGCCCATGAGTAGTAAAAATCTACTTTTGTTTTAAATTACCTCAGAAATGACTTACATGTTACTTGTGTTGGTAGCCATCCAAATAGTCTGGAAATCATGCTTTACAGCACTGTTGTATGTAGCTGACATACAAATATTTCACCCATATTTCACTGAATGCCACAATCACATTCAGATGAAAAGATGTTTCAATACACAGATGGAAATTTTAACTGGGGGAAAAAAAAAAAAAAATGTACTTCATATGTCAATTCACTATTACCACTTTTATCTACCCACTGTTTAAAAGTTCTTTAATCACAGCCAACTCTCTTTTCTCCTCCAATCTTCTTTTCTTGTCTTCTTCTCATCATTTCTCCTGGACACTACATAAACAATAAGACAAGTTACATTAAAATATCAAAACTAAACTTTATTTCTGACTTTTTTTCCCCTTGTCATTATTTGAAACAGATGTTTAAAAGATACAAACTCCTGCGGGTGGTTCTCATGGCTGAAGAAATTGTATTCTTTTTTCCTCACACATGTAGCTTTACTGGAGACAAATACAGATGCAAATTTTCTTTAACTAAACCTGTTAAAAATTCCTCGTGTAACAGAGAACAACCTCTTACCTATATACAAACTTGTGGGAACTTCTCAATGAAACCTTTCCTATTCAGCTGAATGTGACTTAAAAATGCCTAAGTACCAACTTAATAGGGGAGCCATCCAGATAAAACTGATATACAGTGCTGTTCTATAGACTATCCCACAAGATTTGTAAATTACATTCTGTACTCTTCTAAATCATTGCCTGCCTGGAATACACCTGGTTCAAACAAACAACTTCAAAGAGCGAGGCCTCTCCCTGTTCTTTTGCTCTATCCTTATCAGGTCTCAGCTACTGACACACCAGTAACAATAATTTAAAATAAAATAAAAAGGGAACTTATAATATACTACAGTAGCATTCAGAGCTTTCTTTGTGAAGATACTCGGCATGTCATAGTTTGTAGGTTTCTACTATGAAAAAGTTAACATGGTACTTGGTCTTCATCATTCCTCCTCTACATGCTGAGGGGCAACCTTATTGCTCTCTTCCAGTATCTGAAAGGTGCTGACTGAAAGGTCAGTCTTTTCTCACTGGTGACAGGACAAGGAGAAATGGCCTGAAGTTGCACCAGGGTAAGTTTAGGTTGCATATCAGGAAAGAGTTCTTTACAAAAAGGGTTGTTAAGCACTGAAATAGGCTCCCCAGGGAGGTGGTTGAGTCACCATCCTTGGATGTGTTTAAAAACCACTTGGATGTGGTGCTTAGGGACATGATTTAGCAGAGAGCTGTTACAGTTAGGGTAGTATGGTTAGGTTGCAGTAGGACTTTAAGATCTCCTCTAACCTGCATAATTCTATTAGTATTTAGGGGAAGAGGACTTAATGGGTTTGGATGGTGACAGTAACCACTTTGAACTAAGACTCATTATGTCTTCAGTGTACACCTCTTTTAGGATTCAAGCATAGATATCCATTTAATTAGATCAGAAAACTTGTGTAGAGAAAAGGTGTATACTGATGCAGCTATTACATGTTCCAGAAAAGATAGCTGAAACTTAGAAACATCTTAGAAATACTCATTTAGATAAGCCTTTCATGAAAATTAAGCGTAGAAAAGGCTTCTCTGGCACCTAATTTTTATTTATTTATTTATTTTACACAACTTAGTCAGAGCACGAAGATTCAGTGTTCAGATATTTACTCTTGCACATAGTTTTAATTCAGGTCATAATATGACAGCAGTATAAAGCAAGATTATCAGAATTTGATTATTTTGTGCATCAATGACCTTGCATTTTAGCATCTTAAAACTATTAACATGGCTCCACTCTAAAGATAAACAACAGTTTCTAGACACAACAACAGCTTTTGTTTGCATAAATGCTTTTTACTGAATTTGAAGAGCATTTCTAAACCATACATTCTTTGTTTAAAGTTACTTGCCAAGAATGAGAACAACATTTGGGCTACAAGCTTAGCGACATCATTGCTGAAGAATGAAACAACTCCCCCACCTACTTAAAAATTAGAATGCTATGTGTTTTAAAAAGGTAATCTTCATTGTATGTTCAAATCTCACCATTTACATTTCCTAGTGGATATATCTTCTCTGTTTTTAGAGGTCAAACAGATTCTGCAGAGATTAGGCTTACAGTTTCTCTCTGTGTACTGCATGAGTAGGAAAAACAAGACTGAAAAATTGCTCACTAAAGGAATATATAAAAACATGAATTATCTCTTGGATAAAGCCAGTGATTCATCTATTGCAATATTCTGCATTTGATAGTAACTTTCATTATTTGCTTCAGAGAAAAGAAAGAATCTGCCCATAATGGTGTTGTCTTTCTACCACTGAAATATTAGCTCCTTAGCCAGTAAAACTTGAGTGCATGGCACCTTTAAGCATGAATAATATCATATTCTTAATGTGCTCCTGTGATGCATCAGATGGTGGTCTTAATAACTGCCCTGAGACTAGAAACATGACTGTTTACGTAATTATTTTCTCAAAATACCTAAGGCAGTTCCATGGATTCTCATCAATTTCAATGAAGAAAAATCTAAGGTTGCCTACCCTAGAGATTCTATTTCATCACATTACATTTCAAACATTTCCTCCTACAGTCTTAAGTATACTGCCTTTGTTTTGTTAATTACCTTCTATCATGTTTTGTTTTGTTGTTTTTTTTTTTGAGATAAATAAGATGCCTATTCACTTTTTCTATGTTCATACCTACACTATTTGTGGAAAGCTTGAAAGCATGGAGACAGCTGAGGTAGCCCAAGCCAAGACTAAATTAGTTCACAATTCCATATGAATAAAACCGTTCTATTTACAAGTCTAGCTGCATCTCAGAATGCAGTTGGTGTTACCACATGGCACAGAGGACAGTTAAGAAAAGTCCTCACAAACCTGAGCAGGGTTTGTAATAGATCACCTGAATGTCCACAAAGAAGTACCAAACTAATCTCAAAATAATAAGACCTGTGATAGCTCAGCACATGGGTGTATCAACCCAATGAAATTTGAAGTGTATTGTACTTATCAATTTATTATATATTTGCTATCTTTTTAAAGCCACATAGAATCTTTAGTATACTTAGCTCATTTTATTCAGTCCCTCTGCTTAAGCTGTCTTTATCATTGGAAACATGTGCAATAGCCTCTTCATATTTCAAGGCAGTATAGAAGGTAAGAGTAGGAATAACATAAGCATCTATTTATATTTTTCTCTATGCTGTTACTCTCATTTTGCATACTGGAAATATAAGGGCAGAAAGCTTAAAAAATATTATTGTAGTCAGACACAAAATGCATGGTAGACAGAGGGTATGCCATCAAGGTATTACATGTTCTAAGCTATTGCACAGGCAATTTTTTGAGATTCAATGTGTTTTTGTTTTGTTTTTTTTGAAAGGAGACAATCAGAGCCAACCATCACATATAAGATCACACATTACTGAGCTACATAATCTGTTAATCTCTTGCACTGCATCTAGAAGAGGGCCACAGAAATGGTCTATGGGATGGAACATACTCCCTGTGAAGACAGGCTGAGAGCTGGGGCTGTTCAGCTTGGAGAAGAGAAAGCTCCACGGAGACCTGATAGCATCCTTGCAGTATCTAAAACTGGAGCTATAGGAAAGGTGACCTCAAGTCTTCCCTTCTCCAGGCTGAACAGCCCCAGCTCTCCAGCTCTCTCTCCATTACTGTATATGTACTACCCAATCAAATAGGTGTTGTCTCCGCTATCTAGTTTGTAGAAAATGTAGCTACTGAAGGCACTGTGTTGAGCTTGGAAGGTGAAAAAGAGAAGAGGAAAAGAAAATAGATGGAGTTCTGGTTCTGCTCAGGAATTAGGTTGTTTTTTTTTTAAACATCTATCTTTCATACATGCACATATATTTGCATCAGCAGAGCTCACTCTATTGTTTGAGCCACACATGAATAATGCTTCTGGTCCTGCAGGAATTGTAATATATACTGCTAAGGTCTCAAAATAGAAAAGCTAGGAGCTTTGACACCCTTAATGCAATTCACAGAAGAAACAAGCTCTTTCCCAACTCTACACCATCTGCATAACACTTGGGTAGCCTTGGCAGAATCTCTCATTCTTCAGGCACTGAGGTTTTCAATGAAAACACATTTTTCTTTGTAGGAAAAAAAAAAAAAGCTTATGATCTCTGTTGGAATTAGCTCTGTTGCGAGTCATCCCTCCAGAAGCTAAGTCATTTTTTATTTATTTAAAGTCAGCAGGAGATAAACACATGGCTTTGAAAACTGCATTTTCATTTATGTGAATGCATATTCATCTACACGCAGACATTACACACTCATGCACATATACAGTAGTAGGCTAAGGAATTGATCCACTGCAATTAGACTTAAGGAGACCTGAATCACTCAAGAATTCGTAACTCAAACTTATTAGTACTTGAGACTGTTAACCCAGTGGGAGCACAAACCTGGAAAACGAGCACATGCAGAAGGACACACTGTAAGACAGACAGCTTTTTCCAGCTACTTGAATTGCTGATCACTGAGCAGCAAAGGGGTAAAATAATCAAAACTCCAAGCACTGTGTGCTGTGCAGTTTCTAATACCCAAGGACTCTCATAGAGTACATTATTAAACTGTCCACCAGTTTTACTTCTTTCTTACCTGTGTATTCACTCATTACCTCACTCACCCTGTTGCCAGGAGTGTTGTTGGTTTCAAGTATTCTAGCTTATTTTCCTGACATCTATGTTTCAGCATCTCATCACTTAGTTGTCTGCGACAACATAAAGAGCAAGTTGACACTACAAGTGACATCTTTCATTAAATAAATAATAATCATCTTTACGTTACTTGCTGTTCCTGTTTCCCATTTTTTCCTGCATATGTAGTATGCTTCCCCCCCAAATCTTACTCCTTTACTAGCATTTTCAGTTACTAAAGTAGTATGATTAAACTCTTAAAACTGTGTTAATGGAAGAACACCACAGAAAATCTAATAAAGCTCAGAGCTGAGCAATTTTCATTTATCACATGCTGACTCAAATAGATAGCCAGTGTTCATGGTATTCAGTTAAAAACTTATTTCAAGTGCCGCCACTATCATAGCAAATATTCTGTTGGGAAAACCAGACTGTACACTGAACCGCTGCTTTGTTTCAATTTGGCATAAAGATGACACATCTAGATCCTTAATCTTCCCACTCTCCTGCTTTATTGCAAAACAGGCAAAATTAGATTAGATAAAGTATTACTATAAAAGATTTGTTTAAAAACAACTCTTATCCATCTTCTCTAAGGATATAAAGAATGAGGCTATTAGTCTTTGGAGTTTAATGAAAGCATTTTTTTTTGCTGTGTTAACAGCAATTGTGCAACTTCTACTATGACGTCTAGTGGCTGCTGTTTAATTTCTGTGGTTTCTTCTACAGACAATTTTTATGGTTCTTCTGTTAAGAATTAGGATTGCTAATAAGAAGCCACAGGAATTAGATTTGTCAGGGTCAATGTTCCTTACAGTTTTGCTAAGCAGCACTAGATCTGTGAGCATGGTTATCCATAGAAAGGAAAAATTTAACAACATCCTCTCCTGACTATCAAGTCCTCCTGCAAATACTTCACTTTATTATCAGTAAAGAAACTAATGTATATTTTTCTAGACTTGGGACATGCCCATATTTATATGGGAGTCAACTTTCATGACCAGTACCTTGTACACATTTTAATCAATTCTCCTGGCAGGTAGTTTGTCGAAAGGAACCACTGCAGTAAGGATTATCTTTCTGAAGCTGTCTGTGTAAAATGCAGGGAGTACATACAATTGGTAAGGCTGTGCCTTGTAATAAATCCTGAAGAGCACAGTATCCTTCAAGAAATATTTAAGCCAAGAGAAAGCATGGTTAAGTCCTAAAAAAGACCATTCAAAGACTGATGCAGAGAAAGGCACATAAGTATGTTAGCAATAATATAAGTTTAAAGAAAAGTAGTGGCAATGTAGCTGGCAACAATCTAAAACAACCCATAGATACTGAATAAATTCCAATTTTATCCAAATTGCTTTCAAAAAAAAAAAAAAAGCAGCATCTACTGCTAATCATTTAAAGTACCCTTCATACTTTCTGTCCTCAGCCTTCTCTTCTCCAGGCTGAACAAGCCCAGCTCCCTCAGTCTGTCTTTGCAGGGGAGGAGCTCCAGCCCTCTGATCATCTTTGTGGCCTTCCTCTGGACACTCTGCTAAAGTTCCCTGCCTTTCTTGTATTGGGGGCCCACGATTTGGACACAGTACTCCAGATGGGGCTTCACAAGGGCAGAGTAGGAACCATCACCTCCCCGCCTCTGCTGACCACCCCTTTTCTGATGTATCTCAAGATACCATTTGCTTTCCGAGCTGCAAGAGCTGGATCATGTTTGGTTTTTCATCCATCAGGACCCCCAGGTCCTTCTCTGCAGGGCTACCCTCCAGGACTGTTCTTCCCAGTCTGTACATATGCCTGGGATTGCTCTGGCCCAAGTGTAAAACCTTGGTCTTTGCTGTCTTGAACCTCATTAGATTGAGCTGGGCCCATCTTTTGAGTCTGTTGAGGTCCCTCCGTCTCAGTTTATCTCCGTCAGTTTGTTTAAAACATTTTTCCTAGTTAGCTTTGTGGAAATCATCTTCAACCCTTTCCACAGGAATTCAGTTATCACTTATCTCAATACAGAGATCAGTGGACTCTATGTAAACATCATTAGGATGCTTTTACAGCAAGTTTACATCCTAGAACCTAGGGCAAACCACACTTAATCTCATAAAATGTCTATTTTTACTTAGTGAGCAATCTTTTAAAGATCTTAGAATTGAATATGACCAAAGATTCAGATACACATCTCTTCTGCTTTAGATAATTTAAGTTTTCTAACCCTCCTTCCAGTCCATTGCATGTAATCTCTTTCCCTAATGAATTTCATTTATTGGTATCTCCATATCCATCTATCTTATGTAGCCACTTACCTAGCTTCTACATATATATATATATTTCCCCTTTGTGATTAAAAAAAAACAAACAACCTTCATTGGCTCTTCAATTGCCAAGTCAATTCTTAGTCGTAGGGATGGAAAACAATTAACTATTACCCTGCAACATACTGAGCTTTTTCTCCTTGGTTTTGTCTGGTGCAAGCCCGCTTCTCCTTGCTTTCATCACATCTTTAAGCTATCCCTACATTCTTCTAAAGAAGTATGCTCTCTTGAAGTTTTTTTCCATTATTTCTAATGAGTGATGGTGAATGTAGGAATATTTTCTCCCTTTCCTTTGCCCACCTACTATAACACACATTCAGTTTTTGTACCACGCTTGACTGCTATAATTGCCTCGGTAAATGCATACAAGGGCTGCTCCAGAAGTTACATCTCTCTGACCAAGCTGCAGCAAGTAGCGTTATATTTTAAACTGTGATCACATTCTAGAGATTAAAGACCTTTATAACATCAGTCTTACAGTTAAGACAGAGACACAGTTTAGAAACGATTATGCTTAAAAACTATTACAGTTTTCTCAGCACAAATAGAACACAGCAGACCATCCTCTATTTCAAGTGTGCTGTTCAAACAGCATTATTGATACAGAAAAATAACAGAAATAATCAGCATAAAAAATTGGGATCGGTCAATTAAAAATTTTAATATGCTTTAATTCTCTGTGTACTTCGGGCTAATGCATCAACAATGTCATCGACTGGTTGTATTGAACTGAGCAAAGTACTGACTTGTTGGACAATTTGAATATTCTTCTTCTTTAAGATAAATGTTCCTAGCAACAAATAAACAAAGAAAAAGCACAGTTAGTGAATGTTTTATCATTACACAGAAGTTACTTGAGAGACCTAAGGAAGATGTAATGTATAAATACATAACTACTCACAAAATTCAGAATTATTATGAATGGAATTAAATGTAACTGTATCTCCAATATGAATATCATGTCTCAATACAGCAAATTTTAGTTTTCATCCTAAAGTAACCTTCAAAATCCTCACAATGAAAAGCTAAATTATCATAATTCAGAATGTTTGCTTTTATAATAAGAAAACACCAGCTATTAGGAATTCTTTTGCAAGATGTATAGATGGATACGTGAAGAGAAGGAAAAAAAAAATCAGATTGGAGGATTAGAACAATGAATCAGTTGGCTTGATTATTTTTCCCTGTCACGTATCATCTTCCCTCTTTCTCAGCACATCAGAAACAACACCTGTACATCATGATGTCAGTGGCTAGCAAGAAAATCACATAGTTTTGTCATAATGTCAAAGCTCCATTTGTGTGATCAACTTCACTCAGAGCTATGAGAAACTGGAATTTTTTAAAGGAGTGGACACCTATTTTCTTAATTATTTCAGAAGGAAGGTAAATTAACGAAACACACAGTTTCATACCCGCTAATATGACTTGCTGTCTAACTGTATTTATTTGCCCTTTGCTGTCTATATATACTTAACAGTCTGTTGTCAGTGGAACACTGCTAAGAATTTCATCTACTGTTGATCCACTGTGTGGATCAGTAAACATCACAGTCTACTCTTTGAAGGTATTTTCAATGGCAGTTCTTAATCTGAATTGCTTATTTTTTTAAAAAAAGTATAATTTTGCAGTAAGTTTGTTAGAAAAGAAACAAACTCAATACAAGTAGAAAAGTTCTTTGAAAGCCAAGCAATTGTATTAATGGCAAAGAGTTTTTTCAAAAAGAAGAAATCTCTCTTGGCGCTTACCTTGATTTCTGCTCATGGGATAGTTGTGCATTTATGCTGTCTAGAGCTTGGCGGCGTTCCCGATTCTGTCGTTCTTGATGCCGTTCTAAAATCAACAGTGCTCTTGCAGCCTGCATATTTTGCCTATCCCATTCAGCATCTCTGTGGCGTTCCTCCTCTTTTTGTCTCTACAAGAGGGAAAAGAAATGCTTTATTTTTTTTCTCTAAGACACAACATCCTATACAAAGTCTTATTGGTAAATTTATCCAAAAAACAAACTTGTTTCCCTTTACTGAACACTAGGGGTAGCAATCAAAATAGGGAGAGAAAGTATACGCTTCCAAACAAGGTAGGAGCACACATACTAGAGAGTACTAAAACAGTTCAGATTAGGAAGCTACTCTTTTCTAAGGAGCACTCCCTAGAAGAGTCTCCTACTTTTGCAAAAGAAGAAGGTAAGAAATATAGCTAGACTACTACTCTTATCTACATACTAGCTCTTTCCAAAATACACAGATTACCTTTAATTAATTTATTTATTTTTTAAGTTGCTAGAGCCAAATAATTTCTTTCTCTATCACCTCTTTGTCATTCTACCACTTCTAATGCATTTCTTATTTGATATCACTGTGTACTGAATCAAGAACAAGACAGCAAAAATCTTCTCACTTTTCTCAGTAGGGCTTATTTTCTGCCATCTTAGCAATTTAAATGGCTTCAGCATAGGACCGGAGGAGAGTCAGTACCAGTACTTTCATCATGAGCTTCAAAGAAGCCCTTAAGAAAAAAAACAACTCCATATTCACCAGAGCAGATAAGACAGTGTAAGATATGCTATTGTAGGGATTTTAAAAAATAAAAATTGAACATCCCTTCATTAAGCTAATTCAGCTCCTGCACTAAATAAATTAAGTAGCTTCCTATATACTAATACCTATGCCAACACACTGCAAAAAGAAGAGTAAGTTTCTTCGTTTAGATTGCTTTCTTCCATCCACCTGCAGCACATTAATTACTGGCAATATTTAGTTTTTCTATTGCAATCCCATCTCAGAGTGTGAAGTAGAAAGGAAATTCAGCAACTTCTAAGACTGTGAAATATGCTTGAGTTGTATCACTGGACCAGCTCTCATTGCCTTGCTCAGGTATCCAGTGTCCATGAGGACACTGCTCCAGCATATCTCTCCTGCTGTGACTGTCAGCTCCCAGCTCCTCTTCCCCTATGGAGCAGACCATTCCCATTCCTGCTCATCTGTTGCTGGCAGTTCATGCTGTTTCAAGTTCTACACTGAGCACCAAGAAGCCTGGCCTTTGGGCTGTGCAGGGCCTTGTTTTCCAGCTGGCAACCAGGGACCATGCCCCAAGATTCCAAAAGCCCCTGGCCTTGGGCTTCACATCAACCTACCTTTCAGCCCAACCCCAAGGCTCCAGCTTGCTCTTGCTTCTCCCTGGCATGTTCCAAATGCTTCAGAGACAGCGTATTAAGTGTGAATGATTAACGTTTGGGTGAAACTCTGAACAACAGAAAAAGTCTTAAAACTGGCTATGTGGCACCAACTTAAAAATATGTTCTTCAAAAGATACTGTTTATAGTACTGTTACAACTAAGATTACAGAATATGCACATAAACTTAAATACCAGCTTCTCCAGAACTTGTTGCTGTTGATCGGAGCGGATTTTCATCAACTGATCATGACTCATTCCCTTCCACCGATCTGTGACCACACGATGCGGACCAAAGGAACTGATGGCTTGATCAGGGTTTTCAGAAAGTAAGTCTCCTTGAAGCAGGTTGGAAATTTCATCCATATTATCTTTCATTGTTTGACGCTTATCCCGCCTCTTTCTATCAGCTAGATCAGCAGCCTGAAGTCAACAGAAGAAGAGAACTAGTAGCTCTTCTGATAGAAAATATTAACTAAGGGGATGCAACAAACTTAGCACCTACAAATAGATTTATTCTCAAATTGCATACAATTGTCAACAGCATCACATGTAAACATTATGATCAAGGCCCTCCTGGTCAAAGAGACTGAAAATCTAATGGCACACATTAATTATATAAGCATAGCAGCATAGTTTTAATATTATTGTATCTCCTCCTTGCTAGGGCACAAAGAGCATGGGCTGTCAGACCTGTCTCTTGCATATATGGTTTTGCACATATATCATGACTGCAACAGGACAGCGGATACCAATTTCTCCTGTTTTTCCAAGATTCTCTCATTGTGTGCTGAAAATTACTGGCTTTGAAAGTGAGAAGTTGAAAACTCTGAGCCAGAATCACTAAAAGATATCAACAACTGAAAATGACAGGCCTATCTAGACCCAAATGTAGAAATCTGGTCCTTTGCAAGAGTTACAGAGAAGCATTCTCCACTTAGCAAGCATGTGATCCATCCCACCAGAGAAGACTTCTAACCTGGATTTATCTCTACACTTGCTTTTATGGACTTCAGGTTTCTAAGACTAGAATTCTCCCAAGCATCAGGACTGAAGAATGTCAGAGGCAATGACCCATTAAAGACTAGACCAGAAGAAAAAATAACAGAAGAATCAGATGTGCAAACTAATAAAAGATGAATTCCTATTTTTAATGATAAGTCAAGCCTCAAATTAAATAAGATTATGCAGGAAATACCATGTTCATTAGATGATTCATAAAAGATTACAAATGCCAACAAAAACACAGAACAAAAACCAGAAAGATTTCCAAGGTTTTGATATTTCTGGGACTCCGAACCAGAAAATCTTGGTATATACTTTTAGTTTATTAATACTACAAATACAGCGATTATTTTTAACTGTGGAAATGCTCCAAAATAAAGCACATTTAACAGAAAGTCATTTTGGATGGATTTAACATAAATAACTCCTGAACAATTATGAAGAATTACTGAAGTTTAAACAGTGTAATTTTTATTAACATCACTTTATTAAGGCAGTTCCACTGTGATTTAGTTCCAAAATAGGCACTTATTCCTTGTTATCTTAACCTTCTCACTAAGAGGGAGAGCCTAAAGTTTTCTGAGCTGCCTGGGAATCTTACTGGAGAAAACTCTCAACCCCATGCATAGCCATGTATTTAGCACTACAAAATGATTAACGACACTGTGAAATAAAGATTTTTAACTGGATAAAATCTGATACATTTTCCATCAAGTCAATTGCCCAACAAAATGTAATTCATTGGTGTAGCATGAAAACAAACCAAAAAAGCAAACAGATGCACAAATATATGCTACTTCATTTCTTTTAATCTGTGCTCCACACTTTGTAATCAAAATATACCATACCTTATGTAGGTAATGTGAACGTGCTTTATTTTGTTGCGACTAAATAAAGGTAATTCAGACCAAATATTGTTTAACTAAACAAATAGTGTCCATCTAGCCCTTTAAGCTGTACATATAAGATGTACAGGATTAACCTAAAAAGAAAAACTGCACAGTAAGATGAAGAATTGGAGCATGACAGATTGCAGTACTAAGACAGTTGGAATGGAAGTGAATGGACTGGAAGACCATCAAGTTTAACTGCCTGACCTCTTTAAAGCTAACCAGAAGTTACAGCAAATTATTTCTGGCATTGTCTGAATGCCCCTTGAACCTTGGGGCATCAACCACCTCTCTAGGAATCATGTTCCAGTGCTTGACTATCATCACAGTATAAAATTGGTCTGGTTATCAATGATACAGAAAAGTTCATGTCACGTTTCAATGAGCTCCAAAGCCTGTTTGGAAAACAACCAACATATACACATCGTGCTAAAAACAATGGTCTTGGGGCAGTAATAGAAGTGATAAAAACAAAAAGCCACTGGTAGTAATTTTTCCACACAATGAAAAAGAAAAGCTGTCAGAGGCAGTTAAAATTATCAGATGACTGAAATAAAACCAGAAAGAAGCACTGAAAACTTTTGCTGTACCCCACTTTACAGACTAGAAGTCCCAGAGAGACAAGGAATTTTTGGCTGCCTCCTACAGAAAGCTAAGAACCAGAAGGAAGAATTCTCAGAGAGTGTAATTAGACAGAGAATGGCCAGATCCTTGCAGAGGACAAAGAAGTGAATAAATCTTCTGACTCATCACTGAAAGGTAGCTGCTATCCAACACCTGTGAAAACATCACTATTCGCTGTACTTATGCTCACTGGTCATCTCCTTTCTTTCCCCTCCAATTCCTCTCCTCCTCTGCTCAGAGAAACAGAAACCAACAAAATGAATTTACCTGGCTTTTGTTAAAGTCTTTGGTAGCTTCACAAACAGCACGTCTAGTTCTCTCTTCCATTCGTTGTTGCTCCATAATCTTTTGGTCAAGTTGAATCCTATTCTTGTCATGAAGATCATCTGCATTAGATTAAAATGAAATGTAGTCAGTTTTCTTAGACATATGTGTCATATGAATATGGAGGGAGGGGAGGCTACAGATGTAGCAAGCTGATTTAGGAAACTATTTTCCAATCCTGTCACCCTATCTTCTTTTGATACCTAAATATTTTTGATCAGCTAATGCATTCTTGCGTTCTCTCTGCTGCTGAAGAGACCACTCTCTTAACTGCTCTTTTTGAAATTTCGTCCTCTGAGCATAGTTTAAGTCTTCACCCATAAACTTCTGCAAACCAGATACAGTGCATCGAGGATCATTATCTGAAAGTCGAGCAGGTTTGTCCTTCTTTAAAGCCTGGGGATCATATAGATCAAATTCACGTCTTGTTTCTGGCTTCTGAAAATTCTTCTGAAAGTTACTGACAGCCTTGTTAATGTTTCTGATATTGCATTTCTGTCGTTCTTCTAACATACACAGCATCTTGTCGTGCTTCTTCATTTCATTAGCTAGAGTAAAATGAGGACAATGAACATATAATTCTTAGAAGGGTATACACATCAAGATGGAAAATGACATTCTCAAAAGGAATAAATAGGAATATATGTATTGCAGGGTCAACACTTCAGGAATGATCTACAAAGAGTCATTCTGCAAAATAATATTAGTAATATTTATTTCTAGATTACTTTAATCTTTCTATGAATTAATTTTCTTATTATTGTTACAATTATATATACGCATGTGAAAAGAATACAGTAAGTACCTCTAGAGCTATTAAATTTCATGTGATGAAAGCTTACTTTAACAGATTAAGTGTACTGTTTACTAATTCTTCATATTTACTTCCAATTTACTATTATGACTAAAATACTATGGTTTCCTTATTAAGAAACACACACACAATAAAGGATTCTCAGTTTAAAGCATGTAGATACGTAGGCTGCTCCAAAAGTAATGCCTCCTGTTTATTTCCATGGAAACTGCAACAGATAAAAAGAGCACAATAACACTATTTGACATAGCACATTCTCAGCTATAAAATACTATTTCTCAACACAGTGTGCCCAGTCTGTGGGACCTTTAGAAGTGATACCATCGAAAAGGTGTTCCAGCCACAGAGAGTCACATCAAGAGTTCTGAGATGAGTGGACATAGCTAATATTTCTGTGGCTATGTGTTCTGACTCAGCAGTACCTCTCAATTAGAGACCTGTTTGCAACACAGGCAAGTCGGTGGATGATACCCCAAGGCAAGCAATAGTGCTGATGCACTGTTGGAAAGGCATGCCATTCAGAGAAACCTTGACATGCTTGAGAAGAAGGCTCACAAGCATCTTTAAGTTCAACAAGGCCAAGTACAAGTCCTGTATATGAGCTGGGATAGTACATACATCAGTATAGACTAGGAGATGAATTGATTGGGAACCACCCTGCTGAGAAGGACTTGGGGATATTGCTGGATGAAAACTTAATATGTGCTTATAATGTGCCCTTGCAGCCTGAAATGTTAGTCATATCCTGGCCTCATAAGAAGTGCAGCTGGCAGTTTGAGTAAGGCAATTATAGCCACATCCCCTGTCAACAGTAAAGAATGGGGTGTTGTGTAACTCACTTTGGGGCCCCCAGCACAAGAAGCTGTTGAAATGAGTCCTGATGAGGGCCCAATAAAAGAGAGCTGGAACACCTCTCCTATGAGAAAAGGCTGAAGGAACTGGGCTTCTTTAGCCTGGAGAAGAAAAGGCTTCAAGACGACCTTATTGCAACCTTTCAATGTGTAAAAAGGGCTAATAAGAAATAGACTTTTTCCTAAGGTCTGTAGTGACAGAACAACAAACAAGGATTTTAAATGTAAGGAAGGTAAATTTGGATTGGATGTGAGAAAGAGATGAGAGTGGTGAGAATGGAACAGGTTGGCCAGAGAAGTTATGGATGTCCTATCATGTCAAGTGTTCAAAGTAAGCCTGGACAGGAGTTTGGGCAGCCTGATCTAGTAAATGCTGTTCCTGCTTATGGCAAGGGGGTTGGACTGTCCCTTCTAACCTATGCCGTTGTGTGACTTTAGCAACAGAAATCTGTATAATATTCTATCTATTGATTCTGTATATGAACAGCCAGAAGGAACATAAACTTATGTTGAAAGACAGCAGTAAAATAAGTTTGCCACTTCTGCTTGAAAAATAATAATTATTTTTCTAAATGATCCTATATTTTCAGGTCTCTAACAATGCTATTTATCGTGATTTATTAAAAGAAAACACAGAAGATTGAAATCTATTCAGAAATACATACCATTTTACCCATGACAATATGAATGAATCCCTGTGATAATAAGGAAAACACATTCTACCAATGCAAACATAAATAGGGATACACAAAGGATTCAGTTTGTAAGTCTGAATTTAGACAGAAGCCTAATTGCACATGCACCTAGAAATACATAGATATACAGAACTGATATTTGAGGAGATAGATTTCATTTGAAAATACATGGGTGTCCAACCTTTTGGTTTGCTGGGCTGCACTGAATGAAAATGAATTATATTTGGCCATATATATAAATATATAATATAGTTAATACATACAAGCAACAAAAACATTATTTTTTTATTTTTTTTTATTAAAACGTTAAAAAATAACGCAACAAAAACAAAACCAGTAGGCTGGACGTGTATGAAAAGAAAAAGGAATGAAATACAGGACAAATCTATTTACATTCAACTTTATACAAACATTAGACTATCTATGAATATACCAAATTCTTCATTTCGTGCTTTTTCAGTTGCTTCTTGAAATTTTCTATCCTTGACCTGGGCATCCAATGCATCTTTATCAACCTATTAAAACAAAACAAAACAAAGAGTAATAACAACAACACACCAGCTGTTACTGGCTAAGTCACTGGATGTCATTGTAAGACATAAAAAAAAACTACTGACAATTCTTCAAGAGCCTGATAAAGTATTTTAATAGTCTCTGCCTATTAGAATCATAGAATCACTAAGCTTGGTAAAGACCTAAGATTATCTATTCCAACTATTCCAACTGTCCACCTACCACACATGCCTCTCAGTGCCACATCTACACGTTACTCAAACTATTCTGTCTCATTTCTATAACAATAAAAGAGATGTAAGTTGACCATTTGCTTCACTTTCAATCACTACCCCCCTGCTTTGCTTTCCTGATTTCTTCCAGTTCTTGCTGTTTGTTTTTTTTTCCCCCCTCAGATGACTTCCCTGTTGCCCCTCACACTTATAACCATGCACACCAGAGGATGAGAAGTGCAATAGCTATGGAGCATTTACCTCTGTCACACATGCAATTCTCATTGCATTAAAAAAGGCCAACCCACTCTGGGGAAGCAAACCTTTATAAAATACAGATTTTACGCTGTGTTCTTTTTCACCAGGGCAGAAAGCAGAGGGCCCTCCAAAATACTGTTAATGTGAATGCATCCATCAGTATTTTATCCCCACATGTTAAAAACTACTCAATCCCCAGTTCAAATATTTTTAAGCTGTCAAATATTGCCTTCATTTTTGAATTGTTGCAGACAATCACTCAGATAAATTAGTGAGAGAATGAGAAAACAAAGAATCTAAAACCTCTTATAGAGGAAATAGAGATATACTATATACCTGTATAGCTTTGTTGACTTCACCTGTTTTGGATGTGGCTTAATTGCAAACAGCAAGAACAGTCCCTTCTGTAAGCACTTCTTGCTCAGCCAACAAATATGGTATTATTAAATGATGTTCATCAAGATACTCACAGAATTCTTCCAATACTTTCACTTTAGATGTTTGTCTCGTGTAAATGGAGCTATTAAAACCTGTCCAACGGTCGTCCTACAACAGTATTTGGGAAAGACCTCCAGATATGGTGTAAATCAGCACTGCTCAGTAAAGTACACTGAGATCCAATGATCTTCCCTAAGTGAGAAATGGCATTTTACATTTAATTTTTAAGGCCCAAGAAAAGGCATCTAACAGAGAAAGTGTGTTTCCTGGCAAAGAAAGTTGAACTTTCTTACTGTGCCCACCCAACTTTTTGTTAAAACACATTATTAGCTCCTACCACTTGACTGTACCATTGGCTACCATGCGTCAGGATGCTGTACCAGCCTGTTGAGTTCCTTGCAGGAATTGCTATTTTACTATATAACTGACTGCTGCACAGAGGTCACAAGAGCAATTCCAAGGCAAACGGATCCTTCTGCTGACATGTGAGATGCTTCATTACCTGAGATCACTTAGATCAGACTGTCACCTGCTGCAACCCTACCTGCACAGTGAAGTTAACACACTGGGCTCATTTCTTTCCACTATGCGAGCTCCTAACTTCGATTATAAGCTAGGTTCTTTCCACTAAGTGAGCTTCTAACTTTGATTATAAGCTAGTTATTGCAACAGAGCCCTGAAAAGCAACTTAGCAGCAACATCTAAACTTATTTCACCTCACAACACACGCATCCAGAATGTTAACATGAGATTTCAGGCACAGTAAGGGAAAATTAACTACCACAAGTACAGAATCTTCACGGCTATTTAGATAACTACAAAGTACCACTTGATTTCCTGATACCCAAACACAAATTCGGGGTGTTTGCTGCCTCTTCCCTCCCCTCCCCGGAGCCAGACCGACTCAAATCTACTCGGCTCCACAGCCGGGCAGGCTCCAACCGCGCCCCGACCCGCAAAGGAGGCTTCGGCAGCGCCTCACCCCGATGGTCCGAACTCGCACGTTAAAGATGCGGCCCTGACGCTGCAGCTCCCGCTGCCGCCGCCGCTCCAGAGCGGCCGCCTCCTGCAGCTCCCGCTGCTGCACCGTCAGCCCGCTCATGGCGCCGGCAAGGAGCACAAGCGGCGACGATGGCTACCAAAGCACAACACACCGCATCGCCATGGCAATGAGCTCCCGCCCCCTCCCAGCGCCTGGTGGCCAATCAGGCGGGGCAGGGAGCACGAGGCAGGCTGCGGCCTTCTATGTCGGCCGCTAAGGGGCGAGGCTGAGCTTGGAGGGGTGTCAGCTTTGCCGTCGTCTGGAGGCCTCCTGCTGTGGGGTTTCTTTCCCTTCGTGTCTCCTTCTGGAAGACAAGCCATTAAAAAAAATACCTGGTGGTTTGAATTTTGTGTGTGGCCGAAGTTGGAAGGGGGGAATGGCCTCTGCACCCACTGCCCAAGGGATGGGCTACCTGAAGCTGCTGATGGTGAAGGACTTCAAGTCCTGGCGTGGGGAGCAGCTTATTGGCCCCTTCATGAGGTTCAACTGTATAATTGGGCCCAATGGATCAGGTAGGAGGCTGGAAAGGGGCATTTGGTGGTTGTGTGTGTCCTCCACTGCTGCCAAGATGGAGGTTTCTGTTGCCTTTGCCCTGCTTTCCCAGGCTTTTTCCCAGTCTTAGTTCTGGGCTCATTTTCAGGTCTCTTCAAGACTCATGAGGAAGAACCCATAACAGCAATTGCATCCAAGTGTGGGCCCAGTAATTGGGCTACCACAGCCCTATTATGGCACCGAATGGGCAGCAGCTTGTCCCCTGAGGAGCAGAACTACATGGTTTTGCACAGGGGATGTAGACTTATGTGGCCTCTTTACAGGGACCTGAGGGCTTTTTTTTTTCTTTTGTCATAAAAGTGTTTTATCATGTCAGTGAATATGTCAGATCATCTTTCAGATTTCCTTGCCCCAGGAGGTGGAGTAATAAAGAGAAACAGTAATGTCTCTTAACTTGTACTATTTGCATTGTGGAAAACAGTATGAAAATCTTCCATCGCATGACTAAGGCAAACTTTAAGGTAGCAGGCTTTGTTAGAGGCAGGGAATTGGTTAGACAGGATTTGGTCTAGATTTGATGAGAAAAATAAATGACATTAAGAAATCCAAGGAAAGCTGTTTGGGTCAAGTTGTGTAATATTTTGAATGCTTTCCCTTTCTCACATTTAGAAAAAATAGCAGTATCACCACCAAACACTTTGGACATAGCAGTTTAGTCCTCAAGAGCCTTTGCTTGTCAGTGTGTCTCAGCATAGTTAGGTGGTGGGTGCTGGAAGTTTTAAAACGGGCTCGTTTCTGCTGAACACGCTATTCAAGCAGATGGGATTTTATTCTTTACTTGGCAGAGAATAAGGCGATGCTCTAATGAGGAGCCACAAGGACAGGCTTAGCATTTGGTCTTAGTTCCCCAGTCCATTAGTTTATGATTTTGGTTTTAGATCCTGCTGCTCCTGCAGCTTACAGGTGGTCTGGCTCAGTCTGTGCTGAGCTCCACATCTTGCCCAGCATCATTATGGCACCTGTTCTTCTCCACCAGCTTTTTCCATTGCTCAGCAACAGCCAAACACTGGTGTATGATACACTGGTGTATGATAAGCACTGTCTGGGATGAAACCCAGCAGGGGGTTGGTAGAGTGCTGTGCTAAGTCAAGCAGTGGGGGAAAGAAAAAAGTTGTGTTTCGATTCATTGGCTAAATGCAGTCCTGTTAACAATGAAAAATAGGCAGCCTTACTTCCTATTTTGGTAAAGGGAATAAAGAGTAAGTTCACGTAACCAGCTGATGGATTTGATCATATTGCTCTACTAGACTTTTATGTCAACCTATCATACCAGAGATAAATATCCCTTGCTTCACAGTCGTGCCTTATTCACTTCATTGCTTTTTGGCAGCATGTAGCTTTGTGGATAAATATTTTCAAGTCTGAAGCACAGGAAGAGTAATATTTCATCAGAAATCTCTGACGAGCACCTTGAGAACTGAGTAAGAATGACGCCCACTTCTGCTGAATCAGACTGATGCATTGGTTTTGCAAAAATGAGGTCAAATATCCCACTAGGTTTATTTTGTTTTTGTTGCTCTCCCTTTTTTTAATGTTATAGAAAAAAAAATATATTAAGGAAGTTTTGTTACTTATATACCTTAAGTTTACTATGTATTTAATAAGTGGCCCAAGGCAATTCCTCTTCACTCAGTGCAGCCCTAGTAAGACAAAATGTTGGACACCCATGATAAACAAAAAAGGGCTCTGTGAAGTAAGGACTATGATGCTGTTAGTTCAGCATAAGTAATGGCAATAAAATTTGTTCTACTGAGCTAAATAAATAACAGGTAAGTTTTTATGATGGTTTTTATTAAAGACAAGCTTTTTATCTGCTGCCACTGTTGCATTTCAGAAATGTATTTCTTCACTGTGCAATATGTTTTCACCAATGAAATACAGAATTGGAATTATTGAAGGCTTTTGTGCTTACATTTATATTTTTAGCTAATTGTTAATCATATCCCTCCTTCAGTCTCTTCTATGTCAGAGCATTGACTTGTTTGTTTCTTTCTAGGAAAATCTAACATAATGGATGCTGTTAGTTTTGTGCTGTGTGAAAAGATAGCTAATTTGAGAGTTAAAAGTGTTCGAGAACTAATTCATGGAGCTCACGTTGGAAGACCAGTTTCTTCTACAGCAAGTGTGAAGATTGTATACTGTGAAGAAAGTGGGGAAGAAAAGACATTTTCAAGAGTTATCCGTGGTAGGTGGCAGGTTATTTTGGATGTATGTTCTGTCATCTGACACCTAAAAAATAAAGACCCAGAGTAGTTAACTTTGAATTTCAGATTCTTCTTAAAGTCCATCAGCAGTATCTTGATACCAAGTGTAAAAATTGCAGAAAACCTATACTAAGGGTAATGTTAAAAATTAACCAAGGGCTAAGAGAATAGCTGAAGTCCATTTTCCTTGAGGAAATTGCTCAGGGAAAAAAATGTGGAGCAATTTTACCAGTGTTATTTTCTGTTGTACCCTTTTTATGATGATTGTTTTTTCTTTCCTCCTTTAGATGGTTGTTCAGAATATATTTTCAATGATAAGTCTATTACCCGGTCTGCTTACATATCTGAGCTTGAAAAAATAGGTATACTTGTCAAAGCCAGGAATTGTCTTATTTTTCAGGTGAGCGCTTATGGTGTTTCATAAAGAGAATAAGTTTTTGAGATTATTTAATATCTGTAACAGTTATCTCTTTGGTATTCAAGCTAGTTTTGTGATGCTGTTAAGCCAATAAACTTTATCTTGGTCTTATAAAAAAAAATTAAGTCTTCAGAATGGGAATGATAGACCTGAATTGTGCAGGATTACATTAGGAAGAAAGAAGCTAGTTTGGAAGAATGCTTTGATTCTTCAAAATAAGAGGTGTGGGTCTTTACTTTTAAAAGCTTTCACTATTAATTTCTAGAAATGTTATAAATAGGAAAGCATTTGCATCATATAACGTTAATCGAGAGATATGAAAATCTGTATGACTATATTTTAGGTATTGAAAACCCTATTGAATTATTACTTCAAAAGCATTTAATGATACAAGTCATAAACATCATGTGCATATGATGCATAAGCTTATGTGCTCGTGAGTATATTTCACGATTCCCTTCCTTACATTTTACTGAACTGTGATTGTGAAATTCCCAAGGAAGCACTGCTGTTTCTCTTCTACAGAAAACCTGAGTGTGCGTTCTTGTTGTGATCCTAATTTCTATGGTGAGGGCATTTGTCCACCATTACAGCAGACTGAAGTCAGAAAACGTATTGAATAGAGTTTTCTGAATATGATGGTTGTTTTAGGCTAGGGAGGATTTGAAAGCTAATGTATGGACAAAGCTTGTGTGCTTATTAGCTCTGGGAGTTCAAATACACTGACGAGCAATTACACTTTGGAAGTAGCTGGTTTTTTTTCATTGCGAATGTCTTTCTGTTCTCTTAAAGGAGCTAATGAGGTAAACTTTGTTGTTTCTGATACTGCTTACTCTTTTGTTTAGGTAGATTTAATTCGAATGTGAGTTTCTAAGGTAGTATCTGATATTATAAAATTATTAGTAGTGTGACTTGTTGAGTTGGCTAGTTTTTACATTACTGAACTTTTCCTTGGCTTTGAATCTGTAAGTATATATATTCAATAATGCTCATCATTAAAATATCAGGAGATAAACTTGTATTGTGTGCTCTTAGAGAAGAAATTTATCATTCTGTGACATGACCTGCGGTGTTTTGTTTTTGTTTTTTGTATTATTTTGCAATTTTGTTTTAGGGAACAGTAGAGTCGATTGCAATGAAGAAGCCAAAAGAAAGAACTCAACTCTTTGAACAAATCAGTAATTCATGGCAATATGCTGAGGAATATGAAAGAAAAAAGAAAAAAATGCAGCAGGCAGAAGAGGATGCACACTTTAATTATAACAAGAAAAAAAATATTGCAGCAGAACGCAAGCAAGCAAAGTTAGAGAAAGAGGAGGTAACTCA
This sequence comes from Coturnix japonica, assembly GCF_054131305.1. Taxonomy (NCBI): domain Eukaryota; kingdom Metazoa; phylum Chordata; class Aves; order Galliformes; family Phasianidae; genus Coturnix; species Coturnix japonica. The sequence goes on from NC_140663.1 coordinate 68,665,491, forward strand.
AAGTTACTATTGTTGTGTATTTTTGAGTCTTTTCTGAACTTAGGTAGATGTTAGAGGAAAAAAACAAAACATTTTTCATTTAGTACTTTTTCAATATGCTGTAAAATATGCATTTCTCTATTATTTTAAATATGTTATTATAAAAACTAAATAAATTGAAGAGTAGAGTAGCCAGTATCATTACAGTGAGGGTTGACATAGATACCTGAGTTTTGACAGTGCGCGCTAGTGGTATACAACAGCCTACATCACTTTGGACTTTAGACTACTAGTGATTTTTAAAGCCTTTCTTAAGATAAAAGTGAATTTTTAATGTTGGCAGGCAGAGCATTACCAGATGCTTGTTAGTGAACTGGATGCAGAAAGGATTCAGCTTCAGCTTTTCCAGCTCTATCACAATGAAAGAAGCATTGAATCTCTGAAAGAGAGTTTGAATGAAAAGAATACGGAGGCTAGGATCAAGAAAGACTCCCTTTCTACAGCAGAAGATGACTTTAGAGCAAAGAAAAAGGAGCTTGGTGCACTAAACAGAGACCAACAACACATAGAAAGAGAAATGAAGTAGGTTTTCCAATCAAGTTATCTGATAGTTGAGTTAAAGCATAGTCTGCACTGGGAATTGCTTGGCAGGTGGGCATTTCCTATTGAGGCGAGTAGGGTGATAGCTCCCAATGCTATGGAAGTTGGGTTGTAGCATTTTACTTGAGCAATAGCTAAAGAATGATTTATTATTCTTTCTCCTTTTGCACCCCGCCCCCGCAACCTTGCCAGCATTTTCAGTAGTTTAATTGCTTGTTTGTCGTGAGATTTCAGAATTTTAGGCTGCATTTCTTAAGCTTTTATTTTCAGTGGATCCTTAAAAGTGACATCACTGGGTATGTAATCTTGCAGCTGGAAACTGGTGGCTGGTTTACATGTTTGTTTGAAGGGGTTGTTTTCCTTTTGTTCTTTCAGGACTCTTCAGGCATCCCTGATTCAGCAGAAAGCCCTCTATATAAAAGCAAAGGAAAATACTTCCCACCAAATCAAGAAAGTAGAAATGTCTAAAAGATCTCTAAGGGACAAGGAGAAATACTGTGATAAAGAAAAACAGAACATAAAAGAACTGGAGATGGAATTGCATGATATTGAGAAGCTGTGGAGAGAATTTGAGAAGGAAACTCAAGAGGAGATATTGCTGAGAGTAGAACATGTTGAGCTGAGAGAACGTCAGGTAAATTGGGCGACTGGGAAGCAAAATATAGTTTACTAGTGAAGTCTGAAATCTCCATTGAGGACAAAGAAACTATTTTTATTTTTTTTTCATGAATGACCTGTGATTTACTAGTGTTGAGTTCAAACAGAACTAAATTCTAACTTCTTTTTTTTTTTTTTCTTTTTTTTTCTTCTTTTTTTTCCCCCAGGACAATTTAATAAGTTAAATAGAACTGATTCTTCAGCCTTTTGGGGTAGTGAGACATCTCTTTTCTGGGAAAGAGAGAGATAATGTCAAATTCGGAAGTTTTGAGTGAGGAACAGTTCTAAGAAATGTATCTAAGTTGCATAGAGAGTCATAAATGTGCTATTCTGAGATTAGTGAGGGTGTGTAGTTCAGTAATCAAAATCCATTTTCTAAGTAACGTGAGAGGATACTGGAGGAAGCAATGAATTTCCAGTGAAAAAGAAATTGAGAAGAATTTAATGGAAACTTCAGAAGAGTTGTATGGAAGGACTCTTCTCTGTGGATTGGAGTTATAGCTACATAAATAATTATGTAGGGCTAGGATGAGAGCTCTTCTTGTTTTCTTTTGTTTAGTTTTCCTTCCTTACAGGAGTTCAGATAGTACAGTGCGGGAAGGTAGAAAAAATACCACGTAGGGTCTTGGGGCTGAGAGGATTCACTTTGTGAAATGGCATGTTGCCGTAGTATAGAAGAAATACGTGTTCAGTTAGGAAAGAGATGACAGAAGTTCTCCCAAGGCTTCATATTGTACATCCCGTTTACTGTGGGTCAGAGTCTAATGCTGAGGTAACTTACTTGTATTATTATAAGTTTTAGAAGGAAAGTACAATATTCTTTTATTGTAAATTCACATTTTGAAAGTCTGTCTTCGAAACCATTTGCCCAGAAACTCCTCTGTACTCAAGTACTTGCTTCTGTCCTTCACTTTCTTTTCCACAAAATATTTTCTGATCAATTAACAGAGAACCTGAAGAGTTGCTTATTTACCACGTGAATGTTATTTTGCACCTTGAATAGATCTCTTAAATTAGTCATAACTTGGTGGGATTGCTTCAAGTACCATTTTTTGTGTTAACCTTAAATGTAGATTTGGTAACCCTGAAATGCTGCGATAGAATGGTACAATAATAAATTCAAAGCCTGTACTAATTTTGGACTGAACAAAGGCATTGTTTTAAACTTAATATTCACTGTAAAGTACCGTAAACTTGATAAAACAGGAATTGCTAAAAGTCAGACTAGTTAGTGCCTGTGGTCTTACTTTAGTGATTCTACAATTCTAAGAGTAAACTTTGAACTGAATCTTCCCTTAATAAAATATAATGGATGGAAAGGCCTGCAGAATTCAGTATCTTTCATAATATTAATTTTGATAAGGTAGGAAATAACTATTTGAGAGTATAAAAACAGGAGTTGTTTCATTTTCAGTGCATTGATTTTATTTTTTGTTTTTTCTTCAGCTGGAGCGCTACAAAGAACTAAAGGAAATAGTAAGGAGGAAGGTAGCTACACTAACGCAGCAGCTAGGTAAACTTCGTTGGGAGCAAAAAGCAGATGAAGAAAGGATGAAACTTTATCAGAGGAAGAAAAAAGATATTAAGGTATTTGTATCAAGCTAGAATTCTGCTTTAAGGGAAAAAAAATGTACTTCTGCACCTCTGCCTCTGGTATGAATGCCTACCTAAATGTGTAAAATGCTCTGACAGAAATCCTTGGCAAAGGAGATACATTGCAAGTATTAATACAGTTCTCATATTGCAGCAGGTTTAGAAAAATGACTTTTTTTTCTTTTTTTTTTCTTTTTTTTTTTCTTTTTTTTTTCCCAGAGAATGATTGCATGGGTCCATACTTAGGATTGCTTTGAACAGTCTGGCTCTGGCATCAGTTACTTAGGGCATGTACATAACTCTAAGAAGTTCCTGGTTTTATAAATGTAGTTCTTTCTGAAGTTCCCTAGCACTCTTTATCTGTATGATTGTCATCCCCTTTTGAGGCTTAGTTTGTTTACAGCAGCTGAAATAGTTCAGATGGGACTTGAAGAACCAGAATAAGAGAGATGGAGAATCATGGTGATCACTCTGGTATTGCAGGTCAGAGAACATGCCTGTGAATATACATATTTGGTATCATTTTGCTTCTGATGTACATCATTGCATAGCGGACTATGCACTCTTAGAAAGATTAGGTTTGGAGGAGATTCTTATGTTCTGAGAACTCAAATTAGTCAGATGAGATGTTACCAGTTCTAAAAGTCCTGACATCTAATACAAAAAAGACAGGGATCTCTTAGAGTCCAGATGAGGGCCATAAAGATGGTGAAGGGCCTCATTTCCCCTATGAGGAGAGACTAAGTGAACTGGGTCTGTTTAGCCTTGAGAAAAGAAGGCTGAGAGGGGATTTGATCCAGGTTTATAAATACTTGAGGTGTGGGGGCCATAGTGGTGAGGCTGGTCTCTTTTCAGTAGTGCATGGGGATAGGACTAGGGGTAATGGGATGAAACTACAGCATAGGAAGTTCCGCACAAATGTACGGAAGATCTTCTTTACAGTGAGGGTGACAGAGCACTGGAACAGGCTGCCCAGGGAGGTGGTGGAGTCTCCTTCTCGAGATATTCAAGACCTGCCTGCACACCTACCTGTGTGACATGGTGTAGGGAGCCTGCTTTGGCAGGGGGGTTGGACTCGATGATCTCTAGAGGTCCTTTCCAACCCCTACAATTCTGTGATTCTGTAATTGTTCTAAATACAAATTTGCTTGTAGAGAAAATTGAGTGTGAAGTCATCCTTGCCATCAGACTTAAGGTAATGCTTGTACATCTGTTTGCTGTTTATATTACACTACCTTTTCTTGTTGAAGGACTAGTTACCAGAAGAAACTATTTACTGACTAGAAGTGAAATCAATTCCATTCCTTGTGCTTCTGAAACTCCACAAATCATATTTTAGCATTCAGAATGAAATAAGGGATGCTGAGAGTTCATAAAATGCATGTCTGACCATTCAGAGTTGGCATTACTCATTCATGCTATTGACAGCTGGTAGTTATTCCCCACATTCAGATATGCATGTGATTGCATCAAGCATATAGTGCCAGTGTAAGTAAGATGGTGGTATTCAATTACACTAGTGAGTCACCATGCTATTGGGGTTGGAGCACTTGGCATATTAGGAGAGGTTGTTTGAGCTGTATCTCTTCATCCTGTAGAAAGAAAAGTGAAGAGGAAAACTTAGTGCTAACTGCTTGTATGAGTGACTTTCCTTTGCATCAACTGGTGAGCTAGGCAAGCTCCAGAGATCCCGTTAAGTGTTATGTATATGAAATTTCAGCTAAAATAAGATTAAACTTAGTGCTTCTGTATTTTGCCCGGAAATCCACTTATCTCCTTCAGATCTCTGGAGATACTCAAGACCCATTTGGATGCCTGCCTGTGCAGCCTGCTGTAAGAGGCCTGATTTGCAGTGGGGGGTGAATTTGATGATCTCTAAAGGCCCCTTCCAGCCCCAACAGTTCTGTGATTCTGTGAAACGCAGATAGCAGATAATTAGTGTGCAATGCTAGAAAATCTATCTTTAAAAGACAAGTGATTGAAAGAGATCAATATGTTTAGAATAGTAGATGATGGAGATATGTAAGATTTTTCTTGAAAGGAAACAGAAGGTCTTGAGGATTTCAAAAGTTATGACTTAATAAAATACTTAAGTAACTTTATGTTTTTCTTTTACTTGCTGTAGTTTATGGATTTCCATTCAGCTTAAGTGACTAAAAAGACTTGTCTCATTGTTGGTTTGGTTTTGCTAATACAACTTCATGTGTTCTTCCTGGGATAAAGCTTTTATTAACCTTTTGAATAGAAGAGAATCTTTTTTATTGTGTGTTTTAAAAGCTGTAATTCACTACTACTGTGTTTAAAATTGTTTCCTATGATATGAGGCATTATCTGAACTGTTGCTGAACACAAAAAATACAGTAGCATCCTTGGTAAGGTGAATTATTTTGTTGTTTGTGGTGTGGCTTATCTACTGATGAGAAAGATACTATTTCTTTAGCACGTGATACATAAAAGGAAGAATAGGTAACATTTTAGTGCTTAAACTGAATTAAGAGCTTTGTGTCTTGTTGAAAAAAATTAGTATTTTTCATTTGTTTTTATAACACAGTCTATTTGTGATTGCCCAGGAAACCATTGTACAGACTGAGGAACAGATAGAAGAATATAAGAAAAAAGTAGAGAAGTTGGAAGAATATACGAAGAAATGCACGTATGTTTAAAAATGAAAAACTGTTTTTTTATATTATGTATTTTCAGGTGTTGGTTATTTTTGCTGTGATGTTAATATTTCAGTTACTTTATCGTTAAATTTTAATTATTGTGTATATTAGGAATTATCATGACTCATTCATTGTTTGAAACAGTTTTATTGTTCCTTATGTTTGTGGGTGTGTAGGTTATGTCACTGTGGGTAGAGTTTGAGGCTGTTAATGGACAAATTCTCGGTGAGAGAATAGAGCATTTCTGTAGTGCTACTTTAGAAACGAGTTAATATCAATCTTGTGCATTAGAAACTTATGTTAATTCTTATTCCTTGTCTCTCTGTTTCCTGTGTGGTTTTCATTCTTTATGAAATAGAGGATGCAAGCTCTACACTGAGCAGCCTGATCCAGCTTTTATGTTAGTCATGTGTTCTGCAAGAAGTCAGGGTAGATATTTTTGGAGATTTCTTTCAACCCGTCTTCTTCTGCGCATCTGCAACATGTGCTTTGACTTAGTGATGCTGTCTGTGTACTGAACAAAGTTCTGCTGTGGACAGAGAGCAACCGATCCATTGTGACTATGATGAAAAAAATTATTTTAATCAAGTAGTTTATAGTAGAGTCTTTGGAAGGTTGCAAAATGTATTATATGTGAACATTTTCAGGCATTTTATTTTTTACAGTATCAGACCTTTTATTAGTAGCAGGTAAAATAGTACATTTTAATATACACACAGCCATATATGCTCACTTGAACTTAATTTTGAAACCTTAAAAGATGTGAAACTGTGCAACTCAGTAATTGACTTGCTTCATGAGGGCTGCTCCAAAAGCAGTGCCTGCTATTTTACTGTGTTGGCCCTCAACACTGGAGGCAGATGTTGGTAGAATGGCAACAATGGTTGAACCTTCCTGCCAATATATAGATAGGTTTTGTTGCTGTGCAACAGATGGCAGCAGAGGGGCATGCTGACAAAACAGCATCTGGCATGGACGTGTGTATGAAACAAAGGTGTGGAGTTGGAATTTCTTCATGCTGAAAAAATTGCACTCATTGACATTCACTGATGTTTGTGCAGGGTTTATGGAGACAAAACAGTGAATGTTAGCACAGTGAGGGTATGGGTGGTGCATTTCACCAGTAATTTTTTATATAATCTGTGACCATAGAATTATTTTAATATTATAAGCTGAAAGCTTGTATAATTGAAAAAGTAAAGAGCTTTACTGTTTTTGCTTCTGTTCGAAGTGAGTCACTGACAGAAGAAAAAAAGAAGGAGGAAATGCTAGCTGAGGAAATGGAGAATTCAACAAGACGAATAGCTGAAGTGAATGAAGAACTGAACAAAGTAGTCGGTGAACTACAGAATGCCAGAATTGATTACCATGAGGGAAAGCGTCAGCAAATGAGAGCAGAGATCGTTGAAAGTCTTAAAAGACTGTATCCAGATTCTGTGGTAATTGAATGGCCTCATTTAAATGCCTTATTTCAGTATTACAAACTGAGAACTATGCTTTAGTGTGACTAAGCAGCTAGAGTGAACTGGACTGTCCTGTATGTTATTTTCAGCTTAAGTGCACCTGGCAAAATATAATGATAGAATTATTTCTGTTGGATTGAACTTCATAAGGTCACCTGGTCTGGCTCCCCTGCAGGGACATCTATAACTACGTCATCTTGCTCAGATCCCAGTCCAGATTTTTATTTTCCTGCATGATTTGCCTTTGCTTAGTATATACCATATTTTACTGAAATTACTTTTAGGTGGTATATGTTTTGTAGATTCTGGTATTGCATTTTCTTAAGACCTCAGAATTTACCAAGGTTGTTTTATGACTTAAATCATTTTATAGACACTTTTAAAGATAACTTCTGATATTACTACTTGGAGTTGTTTCCACCTCTTTAATACATCTAATCAATTGCATAGGTGATTTCCAGGTATATCTTTGTGTATATGTCCTCATTCATTCTCATTTGAGACGTACAGCCTAGGGTTCCCCATTTGAAAATAATGCTTATAAGGTGAAATCTGTGGTTCTTTATTCTAGCACTGCAGGTGACCCAGGCGACAGGAATTGGACTGAGTGTTGCCTAGGGGAGATCCGTTGTTGAAGGTGCTCTTAATCATTTTCTTCCAGGAGCTGTGAATTTAAGAGTGCTCGCCAATAGAATGGCTTCAAACAAATGAAAGATGGATAAGTTGAATCATCATCATGTAAGGTGGCAGCGTTGCTTTTGAGCTGCTCCTTACACTCTGACGTATTAATTCCAGATGAGTTAATACAGTCCAAATTAAAGTCTCGGGCTGAAAGGGTCATGACAGATTTCACCTTCTTGTAATCCACTCAGTCAGAACTGGGGGAAATTTTGAATTAATTAATTTTGAAGGTAGTAATGGTTTACTGCTTCTAAATGCTTAGATCTAAAATATTAAAGTTGGTGTACTCCTATTGAAAGATTCTTTTAGTAGTTGGTGAACGTTCAAAGTACTGGAATAGCCATGCAGCACTGCTGTGAGAGTGCCTTTTCACTGATTTGACTGATCAGCAAAATGAATATCACAGCTTATTTCAGTTTTTATCATTCCTGCATCAGTAGATTGGCAATATTACTATTTTTTGAATAGTTGGTTGGACTGCCCATATTTATTTCCTTATAATGGTCAGAGTATGTATTAGTGCATGGCTTCAGTCTTTCAGAGAAAGGTCAACTGTATCTGAAGTTTCATTATAAAAACAAAAGATCTCTAGGGAGCACATACAGCAAATTAAGTTGTTCTAGGACCATATTATGGGTTAAAGCTATTGTTGAATGATAGTGAATGTGAATATATTTGTGAAACTTGAAGGAATACTTGTGGCTTGTAAGTGATTTTTTGTGGTAGGTATTTGTTTTATCACAGTGATATCTGATCATAGTTGAATTTGCTTTTATCTGCAGCAAATACTCAGTGGTTACTGAGATTTACTGTCATTCTGTAGAAACTGTTTTTCTGTCATGCACCCATTGCATGAAAGCACAGATTATAGACATGTAATACATTTTACTTCTGCTACTTAAGAATCTTGCATGCAGAAGTACTAATTGATATCTATAATTAAGTTTTTATTTATCTATGTATATTTATTTTCAGTTTGGAAGATTGCTTGACCTGTGCCATCCTATTCATAAGAAATATCAGCTTGCCGTTACCAAAGTATTCAGCAAATATGTGACTGCTATTGTTGTTGCCACTGAAAAAACAGCAAGAGATTGCATTCAGTTTCTAAAACAAGAACGAGCTGAACCTGAAACATTCCTTGCTTTGGATTACCTTGAGGCAAGTATAATTTTCCTATCATCAGCAAGTTAATACACTTGTAAATTTTAATGCTGGCTCATTTAAGCTAACTTAAACAGGCTTAGGTGCTGAGGGAAAGCCAGCATGTTTTGAGAGCCACCGTATAGCTTGAAAAATGTAATAATATCTTCCACCTATAAACTTAGATGTTTTGTGTGGAAATAGTATCACAAACCAGTTAAGTTTGGATGTCATCTTGTACAACCACCCTGCTCAAGCAGGGCCAACTTCAGCAGGCTGCCCAAGTGATTGCTGAAAATCTTCAAGGGTGGTGACTCCACAGCCTCTCTGGGCAGTCTGGTTCATTGCTTGGTCACCCACACAGGAAAGAAATGTTCTCTGGTGTTCACATGAAACCTCCTGTGTTCCAGTTTGTGCCTGCTGCCTCTTGTTTTGTTGCTGGGCACCACAAGAACAAAACAAAACACCATGATTCTGTAGTCTTTATACCTTCCCTTTAGATATGTGTCCATGCAAGTGATATCTGCCTTAAGCTGTGTATTCTCCATCCTAAACAAGCCTAGGTGTCTTAGCATTTCCTCTGAGGGAAGATATTCCAGTCCCTTTAGTCATCTTAGCATCCCTTTGTTGTACTCTGTTCAGCAGCTCCTTGTATGTCTTTTACTGGTGAGCCCAGGCCTGGGCAGTTTTCTCTTCAGCAGTGCTGAGGAGAGGGGAAGGATCACCTGCCTCAGCCTGCTGGCAACATTTCTTCCAGTTCAGCCTAAGATGCCGTTAACCTTCTTCTCTCCAAGGGCCGGTTACTGTCTTATGTTCAACTTCATGTCTACTAGGACTCTTGTTCTTTTCTGCCAGACTGCTTTTCTCTATTTTTTTTTCTGATGTCAGCCCATAGAGTGTACTGGAGCACGGGGTAATTCCTCCCCAGGGATAGGACTTCATACTTAAGTTTGTTAAATTTTAAGAAGTTCCTCACTGACCAGCTGTCTAGCCTTGTCTAGGTTCATCTGGAGGAATGCATGACCATCTGGCCAGCCAGCCATTCCTCCAAGTTCTGTGCCATCTGCAAACTTCCTGAAGGTGCCCTTTGTATGTTTTCTTTTTCTCACTTCTTTTTTTTTTCTTTTGATTATTACTTTTTTCCTTTTGCCAGTAATGAATTGTTCTTCCATGGCATTTTTGCTTGACTTACTTTGCTTGATGGTATGGGCCACTCTTGGGGGAATGATCTTTGATAATAAACTAACATTTGTGGACCACTCTTCCATTCAGAGCCTTGTCCCTTGGGACTCTTCCAAACAGATCCTTGAAGGGACCAAAATATGTTTTATTGAAGTCCAGCACAATGATCTTGTTTTTATGTCCTACTCTGTTCGCATGGGTTCCTGAGTTCCCCTATCTCATTCTTGATCATTACAACCAAGGTTGCCTTCTATCTGCAGGTCACCAATGAACCTCTTCTTGTTGTTGATTGTGAGGTCCAGTAGAGCTCCACTCCTCTTAGGCTTCTCCCTTGCTTTTTGTGAGGAAGTTGTCAATGATCTTCAGGAACCTCCTGAATTACACACATCCTTTTCTTTCTTGAGCAGATAACAGCCTTAATCCACGTTGTCTTCGTGGTGAAGTATCCTTTTGCAGACACCCACTATAGTGTAACACATACTTTCTCTTCTTTCTTTTTATTTTCCACATCCTTACCAAAATTCTGTCTTAGAGTTCACTCATCTCCAAGCAGAGCTCTGCAGTGCAGCTGTTTCCTCACATACAGGGCAGCTCCAGCTCACATTCACAAACTTGCCACCCTCAAAAGACTGTGTCTCCATTGCAGTGCTCTGATCATGTGAGCCATCTCACCATGTCTACATGGTGCCAAGATTGCTGCCACGCAACTACATATAGATGTCTTAAATTCATTGTGTTTATTTCTTATGGTGCATGTCTTAGTTTATGCGCACGTCATGTACAGTAAGAGTCATTTTATAAGTTCCAGGACTGGTACTGCACATGGAACATGCAAAACAGATGTTTCTAGTCTTTTAGCAGTTGATACCTATACTGTTGACTTATGTATCTTGTTTCCAGACCATTGAGATTTGGACATGGTTTGCTATTACAGCATGAGTTTTGAACAATGCATATTTGTTTTAAAGGTCAAGCCCATCAATGAGAGGTTGAGAGAGATAAAAGGAGCTAAAATGATAGTGGATGTTGTGCAAACTTCATTTCCTCCATTGAAAAAAGTGATTCAGTTTGTGAGTGGGAATGGCTTGGTCTGTGAAACAGTTAAAGAAGCGAGACATATAGCATTTGATGGACCGGTGAGATTGACGGTAAGAAGATCAATTTGCTTGCATGTGTTATGTACTTGATGCCATTTAAATAATATTTCTGTAAACATCCCACAAACTACTGCAGAAAAACACAAAAATGATGGTGTGCTGTTTAAACTGCTCCTACATAAACCACCAGGTATTGCACATGTTTACTTTTTCCTCTCTATGGTACATATAAATGATTCCCTAGGAAAAGGAAATGAAAAAGATTTTTAGTGTCCAGATGTATTTCTTGAGATGGTCCTTTACTAATGGAAGGAAGGATGAGGGAATCTCTATCTTTTAGACAGTTGCAGATGTAGACTATAAATGTATGAGGCAGCTTTTTTCTCTTTTCATTCCATTTTTTCTTTTTAGCTATATCTGTTGTCTATAGAGCACTTTTATGTTCTTACTCAGCCTTTCAAAAATGCTGGTTGAAGCAGCTCTGGGTTGAAGATGAACGTGAAGTCATGTTTTCTTGAAATTAACTCCCCCCAAACTCCGTTTTCTTTACTGAAATTTACGTTTTCTTTTTACAGATGAGCTGTTTGTTTTTCCAGCTGCCTAGATTTCCTCCTCTCCATTATCACCTTGCTTGTTTTACTTTTCTGACCTGGCTATAGCCGTCACTGCCAATGTACACAAATCCCTCATTAATTTCCTAAACGCAAGGAAATGAGAGCATTTCATTTCCCTTTTTGATCCGTTGTAATAATACCAAAATGTGACCTGTGCCAAGAAACAGCAGGTTTTTTTTGTGGCTTAGTGTACTTCACGTTAACAGATTTTGGAACAGGGTAGAAGTACGGAGTCCCAGCTAACATGCATTTGTCGCTTTCTTAACCACCATATTTTGGTGCTCTATTTCATGGGATACTTTGGCTTGTCTATATAAAGGAAAATTCTCATTTTTACTTGCAGACAGTGGCACTTGATGGAACATTGTTTCAGAAATCTGGAGTGATTTCTGGAGGATCTAGTGATTTAAGAGTTAAAGCCAGATGTTGGGATGATAAAGAAATAAATAAAATGAAAGAAAGAAGAGATTCATTGATTACTGAGTTGAAGGTATGTCTCTTAAAATGCACTTAACTACAGAAGATGCATTTACTTTAAATTAGCTGTGGGAAAGATGAGGAGGAGTCTCAAACTTCTGGAAGAAGCAAAGAGGAGAGAGTAGTTGTTTATACTCTTTTAGTTTTTAGTAAGGTGCTGTAGGTCCCTGTCTTTGGCTTGTGAGTTGGTTCATATATCTTAAAGGTGGAGAGCCGGTCAAACATAGTTAATACATCGTTCTCCAAAGGAAAGGGACTGTGTTCCTGAAGACTTTTAGCAAAAGAATTCAATACATTCTGCCCACATAAAAATATTATCACAGACCAAAACCTGTCAATATAAGATTTTCTATGACTGTAGTATGAGGTAGAGAAGAGAGTAGGAGTTTGTTCATATATGCTTTCTTTTGACAAATAAATCTGTGCAGAATAACTATTGAATGTCACCAATGCTATCGGCGTTTTCCTTCAACATGGCCTTTCTCCTTGAGGTTAGCTTAAATAGCACATGAAACTTGAAAAACAAGGAGTTTCCAAATAAATAATGCTGTGTTTTAAATGTTTTTGTTTTTTTTTCCTCTGTTCCCACTCTAATATTTTCTAGGACTTAATGAAGATCAAACGCAAGGAGGCTGATTTGAAACAGTTGCAAGCTCAATGCCATGGAACTCAGACACGACTTAAATATTCACAGAGTGAACTAGATCTTATTAAAAAGAAACATCTTCCTAATCTCTATATGGTGTAGTACCAAGACTTGATAATTTTCATGCTTAATCATTGTATTTTTATTTTACCTAAGCTGTAATTAACCAGTGAAGTAAACATGAATTCCTTATGGAGACTTTTTACTCTGATTCATTTTACATACATCATTTATGATAAAGAATTTCTAAGACATATATATATGCATACATATACATATATATTAGTTAAAAACAATTAAAATGAACTATTTTAAAGTTAGTTCTAAAATTAATTTGAATTTCTGCTAAGTCTGGTCTATCATTTAATAATCTTCAAACCTGTGTAACTCAAATTGTGTTTTTAAATGATGCTTGTGTGATTTGTTCTGCTGTTTACTAAGACTGTAACTATTGCTGGTGAATCAGCAATGTGTGGGTAAATAACATTTAGTATTTTTAATTGCACAAACAGTTAATCTGGTTGAGAATTGTGTTAGTTTCTAGAAAGCTGACCATCTTGTTAAGAATTGTTTCTATTTTTTTCCCTTGTATGTAGGAAAAGTCAAAGCTGGAAAGTGAACTATTAAATACTGAGTCTCAGCGTGATATGATAAAGGAAGGAGTAGTACAAAGAAAATTAAAAATTGAAGAATTTCAGAAGCAGATTAATGAGGTAGGTCCTTCTGTCCTAGTCAGAACAGGAACAGGTGTGCCCAAAGAAGTTGTGAATGCTCCATCCCAGGAGGCATTCAAGGTCAGCCTGGGTGAGGCTCTGGGCAGCTTATCTAGTGGCAGCGCTGCCTGCAGCGGGGAGTTAGGAGCATGGTGATTGTTAAGATCCCTTCCAACCTAAGCCATTCTATGTTTTTTTGCCCAGTAACATCTATGTGAAAGCCTGCTCTTTTGCACTTTTTATCAGCAACAGGAAAAGTTTTCTGAGATGTTACACGATCTAGCAGGTTACATTTCCAGACTGTCCTTTCTGTAGACTGTTCTGCCACCTTATAACCCAGTTCCCTATCATTCCCTTTAGTCAGTCCCCAGAACAGTTCATACAGACAGCTGACAAATTCATATGTTACTGTGAAGAGACTGAAGGTATTCAGTGAGGTGCCTAATCTGACAACAAAAGCAGTTTCACATTGTGTTCTATTAGAATTCTGGCAACTCTGTCCCTTATGAGGGAAAAAAAAGGAAACCACCTTTCTCATTACTTTTGTCAAACACTAGGGATTCTGGTAGAGACTGCTGAAGAGTGATGCTGCAGTTTTAACAGGGGAATTCAAAGCCCTGCCCCTAGATACTTAGGTAAACGTAGATCCATAGACTATTTGTCACCACAGTCTGCAGTTATTTGAGGTGTATGGTAATTCAGACTCATGAGAGGGTCAGAAGCAAGGAACTTTCTTGAATTAATCTATGGGTGAAATTTTGTATGTGAAGAGAAACCAAAAGTACTGTGTGTTGTCTTTCTTGCTTGTGGTACAGACATGGGGGAGTACAGATGTGAGTCATCTGCAGGCACTGAGAAATTTGTTAGTGTTTTGGCCGTAAGAATTCCACATCCAGGTAATTTTGCTTGTAGAGAGGGGGAACAAGAAACAACAAAACAAAAAAGGCTGGCCATCAGTTTCCTATGAATAGTATGACTTGACTGGCTATAGAATTTGATATCACGCTTAACAAGCCTACAGACGAGTCAAAACAATGTATACAAAGTTGGCGTTTGTGCTGAAGCTCTTCTTTGAAAATGTCAAGTACAGATTCTCTCTCCTTGATGAGCTTGTTTCCTTTGAAAGCCCAGCCTGTAACACGAGATTATCATCTAAGCGTTTTACTTCTGTGATTTGCAAAATAGTATTAATCTTTATTTTCTCCCTTTCCATTTATTCAAAGGCTGAAGATGCTGTTTTCCGGGAATTCTGTGAAGAAATTGGGATTGAAAATATACGTGTGTATGAACAAGAGCACATGAGAAAGCTAGAAGAGATTGAAAAGAGAAGGTGGTGTTTGTAATTACAATGTGAAAACAGTGTAGGCATGAGATTAGGCACACCAGTAGATGAGTAGCTCTGTCATACCATTAAAACAAACAAACAAAAAGATGGAAAGTGTTACATTACCATTGCAATAATGAGTTATCAGTTGCACAGCCGTATTTTGGACTTTCTAAGCAGTACAGCCAGTGACATTTTGCAACAAACGTGAAGATAAAATGTAGTATTTTGGTTATACTGTTGTAGAAAAATAAAGTAAATAACAGTTTTCTTAAATCCACATGAGAAGTGGCAGTTCAGGATGATATGAAGGTTTCCTCGTGGTCATAAATCTTAGAGGAGGACTGATTGTAAGATGCACTGATTTGGTACAGAAATGTACTACTAAGGAAAATGGTATCTTAATTTTCTCGCAGACAACCTTCAGCTGGTATTTCACTCAGACAGGTGTATTTAACAATACCACAGATGTGTGTCTTAAAGGAATAAGAGCATTAAAATGAATAGTCTGCTTGTTGCATGGGTATTTTCAGGCAGATGATAGTGCATTTTATAGAAAAGGAAACTTTTTGATGTACCTTAACTCTCTATCACTGATCTTGTAACTATGCTAGAGGACCTTCTTACTGTCAGTGCCCTCAGATCTAGGATTTGAATTTTGGGTGTTCCTTTGTATAGCCAGGAGTTGGGCTCAGAGACCCTTACAGGTCCCGTCCAGTTCAGGTTTTTATATGATACCTTGGTCTAAAGAGCCTGAAGCTGATGTTGGCAGCATTATTGCCTGAAAAACAGATGGAATGTTATCTAGGTCAAAGCTGAGAGTCAGAAAGTAACACCTGAGAGGAAATCTTGATATAAACAGTTGATATCAACAGTCTTGATATAAACAATCAGATATAAACAGTAAAACTCTTAGTTTTACTTCGCTCTTTTCTTATAGCGGAATGTCATGAATTTTCTACTATTGTACCCCTAGAAACAAATACGGGTCTTAATTAAGAGATGGTGAACATGGTTGACAGTGGCCTAAAAATATCTGGTTAATTGCTACCTCCCAGCTGAGTTAGGTTCCCTGTAATATTCATATAACTGTATATGTCTGCTGATAAGGCTTTACTCCTAAGGCTGAGCTGGAAGTGCGGTCATTGGATAAATACACATCTTGTGTTCAGCTCATATTTTAATCCCTTACAGATATATCCCTTATACTGAGATACTGGAACCCGTAGCGTTAGATTTGGTTTTGAATTTGAACACTTGATGTGTCTTTTATAACAAATGTGTTGAAGAATTTCTACAGTATTTTTAAGTTCCAGTGTATCCATGGGATTTGGCTTAGTAAAATTAGTGATGAAAATATATTTAAATACCTGTGATCTAGTAAAAAAAAAATATGCCTAGAGAGATAGAAATAGTTGAAAATCTATCTTCTGATAGATTTTCTGATAGACCTTTCATCAGGTCATGGTTACTAGCCTTCTTTAAGTGTTGGCTTGAAATACCGTTCTTTGACTAGATTGGAGTTTGAAAATCAGAAGACGCGACTAAGTGTTCAGATGGAATATAATCGTGAACATCTACAGAAAATAACAGATACAGTCAACAAGCTAAGGGATACTATTCATAAAGATGAATCTGCGATTACTGGACTACAGAAGGTAACTAATATATATATGTGTATATAGAAAATATCTGAGGCTGAAAGGAAGGAGTGCATTCGGTCGCACATAGTTAATTCTGTAGAGTAATTCTAGTGTTTTAGTGTAGGTTTACTATATTTTTGCACCTCAGTTTTAGCAATTTAGCAGTGGTATGATTTACACGGGTAAACTCATATGATGTCCTTCCACTTGTGTTTTGTTCTTTGCAGAGATTTGTTGTGATGATTTCATTTACATGATTTCAGGTTATGTGAGATGATGTTAAATATTTCGTACAAGTACAGCAGATGGGTACAATTTTGGGAGGCTGCTGGAATAACTGAGGAAAAGAGAGTAGGCTATAGACTGTAGGAGTTCTAGGATTCCTGCCATGTTTGATGGTGTTAGATATCTGGTGCAGGCACAAATCTGGAGCTGGCCATGCCTATATATAAAAAACAACTGGATCTTCTAACATTTAATATGGGCATTTTTCAAAGTACTCTTCAGACTTTATGCTGAAGCACATTTGAAAGTATTATAACAGGTTTAAAATTCAGCTCTCTATGTAGCTGTTTGTATGTTAAAGGTCTTTTATTAAAATGTTAAAATCTTTCTTAAAAAAAAAATGTATTGATATTTCTATGCAGGATGAAGAAAAGCATCTAAAAAGGGTGAAGGAAACTGAGGAGGAAGAGCAGCATCTTAAGGATAGATTAAGTGCTCAGAAATCTGAGATTATAAAAGTCCAAAGTGAAACAGAGGAGTTGAGAAGAACGTTTTTAACTCTTAATAGGTAATTATTGTACACTTGGGAAAAATGATGCATGTAATATTCTTTAAAAGAGTTCTAGTGATGTTTGAATTTCTTACGTTCTGTTGTCTTATGAAAAATCAGTACAGACATGGTAACATGCTGGTACACTATGCATTAGTTAAAAAGACCTTCTAACTTGATACTTGGTTCCCAGAAGTAAATTGAATGAGAATATTTTATGAGACCATTCTGTAACAATATTCACTGTTCTATATAGCTTATCTGTTTAGTTCTTCTTGTGATTTCTTATAAATAGGTATTAATTTCTGATAAGTACATGGTAGTTTACAGCTTGATTTGAGGGGGGCATGTTAAAAGACGTTGAATGCTTCTGGAAGTGTTTTGCTGCATACGCTACTTGCTAGTTGTTTCATATTTTCATCTAAGTTTATTTAGTGAGTGTTTTTTTTTCCTGATTCCTTCAAATGTTGGACATCTTACACTAACATTAATTTAGGGTCACTGTCTTGTCTTTTCCCTTCTTTTAAATCAACTGCTGTAGTGATGGTTTGCAGTTCCATTTAATACTGTATCTTGTTCAGGAGTTTTTGTGATGTTTGGGAAAAAAAAAAAAATTATATGTTAGCACAAATGTTTAGAATTTAAAATGAGCCCTTAATTTTCATGCCTAGTAATGAGTTTTATGGTGCTTAAGATCAGCAGCACAAGACAGTTTTGTCTCTGCCTCATTAAATAACTTAATGCCATCAAAAGGATTTGTTGCAATTGGAGTAATGATAAAATATTCTTGATTACAGCTTGAAAGGCATCAAATCTCCTTATATGCTAAGCTGAGCAGAACAGAACTTGGTTATTAATTGTTATAGTTGGAAAGGATGCTATAGTGTGAACTTGGAATATGTTGGGATTACATCCTTGCTATTAACACTTGCATTATAGTAGAGTGTAGAGTTAGTCCATAACAACAGAGCTTTAGTTTGCATGCTAGAATAATGCATGGTTCCCATGTCCATTTCAGTGATTACAGGGAATGAAGGGAGTGAAAAAAGTTAGCGCTGTTTTCATTATATTTTAATGAGGATTACGAAGGTAACAGGTTTTTGTGATGTATGACTATAGATATCATTGGCAGCGATGCTTCTGTTCTTCAGTGGTTTTGTGCCTTTTGTGTATGCAGGGAAGCTGCAAAGTTGCAGAAGGAAGCTGCAGCTATAGAAGCTTCTCTAGAAGATAAAAGATTAAGAAGACATAATATGCTTCTAGAATGCAAGGTGCAGGACTTGAAAATAAATCTCCTGTTTGGATCGTTGGATGACATCAGTGAAGTAGAGGTACTTTCTATAAGTAAAAATAGATGTCGTGGAGGAGATGTTACTTAGCCTTAAATTTAATTGTATTATTTTCTTTACAGGGCTGGTTGACTTAAATAATAATGATAAATTAATTGGTTTTGTGTGATCAAGCCTCATCCATTTAAAAGAAGGACTTAGTTTATTTTTGAAGACAGAGATGTTGTTTGCAAGAGTTTTTGCATGTGCTTGTGATATATTCCTGCTCAACATGTAAAATCATTGTGGTTCAAAATGGCATGAAGGAGTATTCTAGATACATATGTATAACAGGGGGATCAAGTCAATCATAAGCAAATATGGCATGTGTGTGGGTTGTGATAATATTTGGTTAATTACCCACGCATTATATAATTTGGTCTAAAATCCTTTTGACTTCAGTATATTCACAGAAACAGAAAAAGGCTAAAACAGAAATATTCCTGATACCAGGGTATTGAACATTACTATTTTTCTCAGTTTTCCCTCTTTCAGCAACAGTATCTTTTGTGTGGGGAAATTATTCTTTATCCCCTGTTGTGAAAGAAGTTATTTCTTTTGATGGATTTGTGCCTATAAGGTTGGAAGGAATCTTGTTGAACCCACTCCTTAGAAAAGTGCTTTCATTAGAGGACAGGTCTAAATAGGTGTGTGTTTGTAGGCAAGCTTGGCTATCGGTTTATGAATAAAGAAGAAAAAATCAAGGAAGTTGGCAACAGGAATAAAAAATTTGATTCCTACGTAATAGTACTGAAAATACAGAAATATTTGGTTCCGAGAAGCTTGGTAGGAAAAGGAGTGATATGACATGCAGCATGGTATGCATTTCATTTAAAGAAAAGTAGCTGTTTGAAATCCAGACTTACAGTGTCCAGAAGATACTCTGCTTATGAAAAACAGAACCGAAGCTACTCATTTTCCTCAAGCCAGTTGAATAAAAGATGCACCTTGACTTGCACACTAAAGAGCCTTTCCTTGAAAGAAGAATGAATTACCACAGAAAAGTAAATTATTTTCCATCAGGAGAGAATGGTATACTTCCAGTATGCACATTATTCTATAAATATGTTTCAGATAAAGTACTGCTTCTTTCATACTAGCATTAACCTGAAATTGGTGGGTCTTCTATCTTCATATAAAATGTGCGTTTATTTTCTTAGAATCTTAGCATCTTAACTGCTAGCTCAATTTTGGACAGGGGTCAAGCAAAGGAAAATGTTTACCTCATAACCTGTTATCACTGTCTCTTCTTTTTCCATCCTTTCAGTGTATTGTTTAAATGATTTAGACACTTTTTCTCACATCTGGAATGTCCATTTTGTCTATAGCTAGGAACTGAAACAGAAGACACTCAGACTACAGGTATCTATGAAAGGGAAGAGGCAATTCAAATAGACTACAGTAGCCTACCTAAAGATCTGAAGGTAATCTCATTTTAAATAAACACACGTTGAGTTTATTCTTATATAAAATATTTCATTTCTTGAAAATATTTATTTATTCCTCACCCTAGCCTACAAATGGAACATTTGAAAAACACTGGTAAGCTGAAATGTTTGTATGTGTTTGTTTTGGTTTTGCAATTGTATGTGACACAAGCGTATGAAGTTTTTAGATAGGTAAGATATCTTTTCTGTTACATGTATCTGAAAGTTTACCTAAACCATAAGAAGAGCGTGAAAATACAGAAAATAGGGATTGTCTACTGGAAGTGGTGAGAGGAAACTCTATCATTTTCTTTCCCATTGTATTTTCAGAAACTGAGTCTTGGAACTCTGTGATTCCATGAGAGTCATGTTTTCTTAGTATATTTGCATGGGTGTAAATATTTCTTTCTAACCATCATAGCTAAAATGAATTATTGATGTTAGGCACAGAGCCAGGAGGAATTTGAACCTGTCCCAAAAACTCTTCAGTAAACCACAATGAAATGTTTTCTTTGCAAATGAAGGAATGGAAACAGCGGAGCTGCCTCCTGTGTTGTAACTTTGATGGATATCTGGGCTGAAGAGACTTTTTTTATTGTCAAAGGACTTGTAAAACAGTGCTTAGGACCTAGTAGATTGATTCTATGAACTAAGACCCTGCATATGGGGTATTAGGTGTTGGGTTCTTTTCAGTTTTGTTTCTAGATAGAACTATTAGATAAATTGAGTGCTTATCCGGAAACCACGACTGCTTGTTGTATACATTGAAGTGTCTTGGCATAAAAGCAAATTTTACTATCTGAGATTGTTTTATTTTCTCTTTTGTTGTTGTTTAATTCTTTAGGATCTGGAGTCTGATAAGGAGATAGAGGCTCATCTGGACCAAATTGAGCAGGAAATAAAATCTAAAGAGAGTATTTTAATGAAGACAGCTGTACCAAACCTGAGAGCAGTAGAGAAATTACAGGTAGCTCGGAACAAGTTCCAAGAATCAACGGAAGGTAACACTGAGTCTTCCTTATTATTTGTTTAATGGCCTTGAAAGTTCTTGCCCTAATTAAAATTCCCTTTTATGGGGTTGGTCCTGTTGTTTTTGCTACTTTCAGTTATTAAGGTATTTCTCGTGTTCAAGTGTTTATCCTCAGTTGTTTTTTAACTATATGTAAATAGTTTATTAACATATACTCAGCAGTATTTTATTGAAACACATTTTAAATGGTTAGCAAAGAATCACTTTGCAGAAGTGGTTACAAGTAATTTCTTGGCCAAATGGCATTGTGAAATATTTTCTTAAAATGACTGACCTTAATTGTAAAATTCTTTTTTCTTAATTAAAAGCTTGTTCAATGCCTGCAATGCTCTGAAATACTACCAAATTGAAGGAGTTCTGAATCTGTAACCAGAAAATGCTTGTGCTGCGTAAGGCCACGCTGTCTTGAGAAATGATTAGAAAGAAAAACTTTGTTGCTTCAGTGTTGCTATTCAGTTACTATGCAGTGTGGCGTAGACCATACTGAATATATGTAACTTTCTCATTTTGGAGGCCACCAATTAAAATCTGTGAGGAAAATCATTATGTTGGTGTGCTGTCTTAGAATCGTTTTCTGTAGTATTTTCCTTGATGCTTGTTGTGGGACACAGTACGCTTATTTCTCCTGTATATTTTCTTATAGACTTATTATGGAATAATTTTAGATTATTTTTTTTTTCCATAGCTTTTGAGAGCAGCAGAAAGGAGGCCAGAATATCCAAGCAAGAATTTGAAGAGGTGAAAAAAAGGAGATACGAACTTTTCAGCCAGTGCTTTGAGCATGCATCCGTAGTTATTGATCAGGTCTACAAGAAACTTTGCAGAAACAATAGTGCTCAGGTACTTGGCTTAAAATGCCTCCATGCTTATTACTTATAAATAAATACTTATTAGTATTTTTAGTTTCTGTTGAACGGTTTCAGTTCTGAGGAAGAAATGCGCACAAATAATAATGAGTTCACAGTTTTATAGTAAGAGGAAGAATAAATGATGTGTTTAAAAAGCTATGTCACAACTATTCTAATCTTTATTAGAGTTTCAGTGTTAGTGATGAAAGTAAAGAGGAAACTCCCAAATGCTGTAGTCACATCAGATTTAGTAGGTGGTTGAATGTTTAGAGTTCACACTTAAGGCCCTGACTTCCTTAAACTTCAGATTTTGTGTTGTCCTTCAGTCAGTTATTCAGTGAACACTTCAGGTATCTTTAAATATACCCTTTCTGCTCCTAGGCTGGATTATATAATAAAGCATCTCTTTCTTCACAGCTACTGGGTCCATACCTGCTATCCTAGACTAAACAGTAGTCAGGTCTTGACTTTGCATCACTACAGCTACCAGTATTTTTCAGATGTAATGCCAGAAATAAGCAGTGGAGTGTTTTCTTCCTGACCTCCTGTGTTTGTTTTACTTCTAAAGAAACTGCTGCCTAAGAAACACAGGTTCGCTGCTCACTTCTCCACCAATTCTCTTGCATTATTTTTCTGTAAAGAAATGCCATTCCTTTCATAATGATGACCAAGGAATGTATGAGCAGTATACAAGGAGCTACAAGATTGTTTTTGCTCGCAGTGATTTGCTAAGTGTCTATACTTGTGAAAAAATTCCATCTGAGGTATTTGCAGTGAAATAGAACTGGAAGTTACTTTGCAAGATACTTGACACGTATACAGCCTGAATGGCAATGAAGGGCATTTTCTCAGTGGAGAAAAGGAGGAAAATGTGCATTACTTCCAAAAAAAACCCCAAAACCAAAACCAAACAAAACAAAAAAACACCAAAGGAAAGACTGTATCTTATCTTCATGACTGTTTGTCACAGAAGTTGCTTTAAATCAGTTCAAAAGTAGCATTTTGGTTTTTTTTCTTTCATTACATCTGTGATCTTACAGGAGCCATTTTAAATGACTTTCTAGTTGAAAGTGTTATTTTACCTGTATCCAGTCATTATGAAAAGTAATTATTGTAAAAGTTTGATAAAATCCAGTCTGTTTTATGGTTGAAAGTTTGCAAATAAAGAATATGTGGAGCCAAAATCAAAATGGTTTTGTTCATTAGCCTCCTTTGTCATTCATCAGGAGGGATATTCACTGGGAAGTTTAATAGTGTTAATCTTCAAAATGGCTGAAAAGTTTCATCCTACGAGTGAAGGTGATTTATCAGCTTCAAACGTATCTCAGTCAGTATTTAAGTCTAAAAAAATACACATCAAACAGTTTTATTAATGTCATTATTTATTGAAATTATGCATTTCCAGGCGTTCCTTAGTCCTGAGAATCCTGAGGAGCCTTATCTGGAAGGCATAGGCTTTAATTGTGTGGCACCTGGAAAGCGTTTTATGCCAATGGACAGTTTGTCAGGAGGAGAAAAAACTGTGGCTGCTTTGGCTCTTATATTTGCTGTACACAGGTAACATATTTTGGTATTATAAAGTAAGTTGGTATTTTGGTATTATAAAGTAAGGCTGCGTAAGTGATAGGAAGATAGGATAGAAGTGATAGGAAGAATGCATACTTACACATGTTAAAGTGTCTGCTAGTACGCTATCCTAATACTTACGAAAATCATTCTTTACCTGTCATTACTCTCTATCAGAATAATTTTTTGGCAATATGACTCAAAGTAATTACAACACTTATCAATATTTTTGCATCTAAATGCAAAATACTGTATTTTCTTCTACAGTTTTCGGCCTGCGCCATTTTTTATTTTAGATGAGATAGATGCTGCCCTGGATAACACAAACATTGATAAAGTAAGTTGGTCTCTCTTACCTTGTCCTTTTAATCCACACGTAATGGTAGCTTTTGCAGGAGGATGGCAAGAAGATGAGAGTAGAATAGAGTACAGTAGAGTAGCATGGAATACAGTGCAATAAAATACAAGTGCACTTTGGCATTTTTTTTTTCATACTCAGGAATTTCCACCTCCCTTCAATAATTGCTTTAGTGCCAATGAAAAGTAGTTTCTGTCATGTTCTTCTGTAGCTTTATCCATCAGAGCGAATGATAGTTTTCTTATACATTTTCAAAAAGCAGCAAATCTGAGGCATTTCCATAGGACAGTGCAATTTATGTCTTCAGATACTTAGTTCACAAATGAATTGCTGGATGTGATGTAGTTCAGTTATCATCTCTTCATCAATGCTTAATTATAGTAATTACAGCACAGTCTAAGTCTACCAGAACTAACTTATTTGTCTTCATTCCAAAGGTATCAATTTTCATTAGGGAACAGGCGCACAAACAGTTTCAAATGGTAGTTATTTCTCTAAAGGAAGAGTTTTATTCCAAAGCAGACGCATTGATTGGAGTGTGTCCAGAGGTAACAGTTCTTTCTTATATTTATGTTAAATAATGCAAGCGGATTCTGTTGCAGTACTGATTTACATCTTAATTAATACATTGAAACATGTATGAAATACTATTGTTGGATCTGAAGTACTTTGTGTTTAGAAATAACTACATATATTGTCTTGATGAAAAGATCACTTTGGTAACTCAAGCTTGTTACTGTATCACAGTCACTTACAAAATGCTTATTTCAGATGTTTTAAATTGTATGATCCTTCCCCTTTTCAGCGTGATGACTATATGTTCAGTCGAGTACTGACTTTGGATCTTACCCAGTATCCAGAGGATGAAGAAGAAACAGAGAATCACAAACGCAGTCCTTTAGAATAAAACATGGATGGATTCAGGGCCAGGCAGCAGGTAGAACTCTGATCACAACTGACTGTTAAAGATCTGAGTTTGAATGTGGCCATTAGTGGCTAATAGATATTTTTTACCTTTTGAAAAAGAAGAAAAGCATTTTCTTCAAGTTTTTGATTGTTTGTTCTGCTGCCTTAAGATGAGTGATAAGCACACTATTATGGAGCATGAGATTTGTGTTCTGTTATGAGAAGAGGCATGTTTAGTAGTAACTCCAGTGCATGCTAACACTGGACTGATCTCAAGACCTTTACAGTTTCTTTTTTTTTTTCATGTTGCAGCTGCCTCTTTTTACATTCAGGTGAGATCATTTACTTCTTTTGGAAAAAAATAACAAGATACTGGAATATGGCTGGGGCTTTATCTTGACTTTTGCAATGGCTGTAATACATCAGTTATCCACTGTAGTATTATGAAATAGTTAACTTCACAAAAGCTCATCTCATCTCTCCAAAGGTTTGATGTACCCAGGAAGAAATTCCCTATGCATTTTCCCTGTGGCTGTTATTTACTTGGGCCTTGTGATGTGTTGCTAATACAGTGCTTGTTGCACACAACGGTTGAGTTTAAGGAAGAAATGACCTCTGCAAACAGTAGATAGAGTGTAGAAGAGCGCTGCAATGACATAAATGTATCCACCCAGCTGTAGACAAAGGTTTATCAAATAGTTCCATTGTAGCCGCATTCTGTTAAATAAAGTTTACTCTGAGCATAATCCACGAGTAAGTTTAATTCCTTTGTATTAATGTATTAGGCATGGCAGTGCTTTTATTGGTGTGAAGGATGGAGAGGAGAGCAGACTTAAAGTGTTTTTCAGGAATGTCCTATCAACTTCATTACACCACATGAGCAAAACAGGGTAAATTGGCAAAAGATTGTTCTCAGTCAGTAAATATCTTATTCTAAATAAAAAAGTCAAAAAAAACACAACTCTGCAGTGGACTACGGAAACATCATTAAACATGTCTAGCTCTATGGTTAGTTCTTTTCATTGTATTCAGACCACCCAATTAGTGGCAGATCTGAGGGAGACAGGGCACTGATGGGCCAGGCATAATGTCTAAATGGTGTTGGAGAGGTCAGAGGTCCACCTATGACCTCAACCTTGGAGACCAACCTCTAAAGTAATCTGATCTGGACCCATTAGAGTCTTGAGAAGGCTAATGTTCAATGACTTGATTAGGGCAGGAGTTCAATTTAAAAGTATTGACAGATAGCCTAATCATGTCCTATCACAATTATGGAGGCAATTAAAGTGGAAGGAGTTAGAATTGTAGAATGTATTCCATTGGAAATATGGAATCTAGAGGATTTCACAGTCCCATTAAAAAAAAAAAAAAAAAAAAAGAAAAGAGTAAATCTCCTCAGGCAGCCCAGACAGCTGCAGCCGAGCCATCAGAGGAAGAAGACTTGGAGACTGCCTAGCTAAATGGCATGACATAGGAGCCAAAATCCCTTGGAACTAGGGCCTCTAGAAGGGGCTGGAGGCACAGTGTCAACTGGTGATTCATTGGTCTGGAAAGAATATTCAGCAGGCTATGGATACTGGAGCATAAACATCAGTTATATCACAGAATCATAGAATAGTTTGGGTTGGAAGGGACCTTTAAGATCACCTAATTCCAGTCCCCTGCTATAGGCAAGGACACCTCCCACTAGTCTCAAAGCCCCATCAAGTTGCTCTTCCTTTATCCACTGATGCTGCAACTCCATCATGAAAGGCCACCAAGTTTGCCAGGCGTGACTTGCTCTTGGTGAATCCACGTTCGTTACCACCAGTAACCTCATCTTGATTTTCCATGTGCCTTAGTAGGGCCTTCAGCAAGATCTGCTTCATGATCTTGCCATGCACAGAGGTGAGACCAACTGGCCTGTAGTTCCCTGGATCTTCTTTTTTTTCCTTCTTGAAAATGGGGGTTATGTTTCCCCTTTTCCAAGGTTTTTAACTAATGCTAACAAAGAAAACATCGCTGGTAATTCCTTTGTCCTCATATTCAGCGCAAATTGTTTTCTCTTAAGAAGAATATTATTCATTCCTCATTAATAGACTGAGTATGAAGGGCATGATTAATGAAGAAAACAGTTTCTAAAAGATCATTTCACGCTTTCAGACGTGATGTTCTCATGCTCCATTTTCAGCAATGCCTTTCCATTGTGTTTCCAGATTTTCACTAACGGTTTCATAATTAACCTTTGCAACACAAGTTAACTGGATGTTTGTTCACTTCACATTGTTGACCTTTCTGATAAATCCATCTCTGAAACCTAAAACAAAAAGTAAAATAATTCTTAATGCATCTACCTTGGAAAAGGCCAAATTTCAAGACAGTTGTGTCACTGTTACACTTCTTTTTTTCTCTTTTTTTCTCCTTTCTTTTTTTTCCCCAGCAATTATTTTAAAATCAACGATCTGTGTCAGTTCAGAAACACACTCATAGGAAGAAAGCTGACGTACGAGTGCTGACTGCTGTGGTTCCTTGTTAGCTAAGCCAACTGCTACTCTGAAGCATCTATTTATTCAAAGCACATGGTTATAATGAAGAGAAGTTCAGCTAGCAACCATAAATCTAGAACTAAGACACTCAAGTTACTCTTTTTTTTGCAACTGTTGTCAAAAATTGCAATTGTGTCTCATAGTCTGAAATCCGTGAAACCACAGAAATACGTCCCCGAGGCTCAACGTGGTAAATACGATATATCAGGTACAGAAAAACAGAATCTAAATAACCAGGATTCTGATCTCATTCGTTTCACAGTTTAACAAAATGTACTCAGGTAATTCAGAATCTCTCCCCATCCTGAAATCCACACAGATCTTTGTTGTTCCCACACAGGATGAGTAAGCTGCTAATAACACTCCTCACCAGAAGATCCTTTATCAGGCATAAGATATCAAATGTTACCCTTCTTCAACAATCTCTCAGACAGTTCTCCTCTCTCTCCCGTTGTCACCCTGTCCCACCATTGCTACTGCAACACGTTTCCTCGTTAAACAAAAGGCAGGCAGGCAGAGCTGTCAGGTGGGAGAGGTGCCTGTGTTCCACAGGCCTGCTCCAATTTTACATCAGGGATGTATGCAAAGTGTGAGACACTCCTGTACTTCACTCCTAAAATGGAGCTGAGCAATTCTTGCACGCCTCTAAAAATCCCAGAAATGCTTTAAAGGCAAAAATAGAGGTTAGCAATCTACTCGTCTGTCGTTACAGAAGGGGGAGGGGTAACCTTGAAGATGAATGGAGTTAGTGCGATTGATACCACAGATGACACAACTATTGAAAATGGTAAGTATTAGAGTGATGAGAAAACACAGGAAGAAAAGGAAGAAAAGACATCATTTAATTACCAACAATGGATGTATCCATGGGTAGGGATATGATTTAGTGTAGGGTTTTTAGAGTTAGGGTACTAGTTAGACTGCGGTTGGATCTGATCATCTTCAAGGTCTTTTCCAACCTGGGTAATTCTGTGATTCTATGATTTCTTATATTACTGCATTGCAGTGTCCCCCAGAAGTCTTAACAAACTATGTAGACATTTGTATTCATAATCACAAACAAGGACAGAGGAGGACAGGATCAGAGAGAACAGGAAGGCAGAAGGAAGACTGAGACTACAGTCTCACCTGAAAATTCAAGTCTGAGGTAGTTAAGAGAAGCTCTGCCGTACTTCCAGCTCTTTTGCCTTACACCATTCACCAAGGCCACTCCTTCCAAAAGGCAATTTAACACACCAGTATTTTAGGTTCAGTACACCTGAAAGTCAAACATTCTATTTTAAAAGAACCAGGTGGTTCTGTGCTGTGAAACCCCGGTGAAAAACCAGCATTGTTGAGCTTGGAATGCTGTTTGACACTGCCTTGCAGTAAAGTTGGAATGTATTACTAAATAATTTGATGAATATCTCTGAATATTTTTACAGATGTAGATAGGAGTCACAGAGGCTTGCTAAATATTTTCCTGAGTTGACTCAAGGTCAGACCCATCCCCCCCTTGACTTATGATACCTAATAATCTTTGTTTCACATTGATTTTAAACTGAGAGGAAATACCCATGAAGAAAAGCCCTCAAATCTTTTCCCTTTTCATAAATGTTATTACTTTTTTCCAGTACATCTTGCCCCTTTTACATTCTTAGGCAATAACTAATTTAAAAACAACAGTAATCACAACAGTAATAAATTACATTAGCTCTATATTTGCTCGCAAGGAGCTGTGAAAGTCACTAAGGATGAAGAATATTAATATTTTCCAACCAAATAAAATCCAAACATAGTCATACAAAACACAATCAAAAGGAGCTTTAGTATAAAGCAATAAGCAATTGTGTATTTTTTTCATTACATTTTTAATTACAAATTTAGTTTGTTATAATTCAAGCTGTGTATGACAGAGACAAGCACATAATGTTGCAAGAAAATAGGGAAAAAAGCTCAGTAGCAAAAGCCATACTGAGAAGAGAATGGCAAAATGTGTTGAATTGTAAACTTGGAAATAGAAAGGAGTTTCTGTCAAGAAACAACAAGGAAAGGTAAGTACTGCTGCTGCAAGTGAGAAACTTGGTGACAGGCAACACATTTAACATAACAGAACACATTTAAAATAACTGTAGAAGCTTACCACTTGATTCAACCTCAGGTTAATCTCCCATCTTATACTAAATCCATATGCTTATCCAAGTGTACCAAACAATATATTCATTCAGTGGCTTATTTTGGACTTTATTGCTACCTCTGTGAATACCACTGAAATTGATGTAATCAGGATAAGCAGCACTGCTGGTTGGCTTTGGCTAGAGGAGGCACTGAGTCCAATTTTTCAGCTATTTTATAAGTTTTGGTAAATTAAATCCTACAATATGTGTGCCAGATCCTCATGGTTGAAAAGCAAACCAGTAAAACTCACAATGAAAATCTATTGAGCTTATTGGAAAGCATCTTTAACAGACCAACAAATTCATATCTTAATTTACTTCCTAACAGAAAACCAGTGTACCCTTGTTGATTGAGATAAAATTCCTTCTGCATGCACAATTGAGCTTCTAGTTACTCCTTGATAGTTGCTCGCTCTTTTCTAGTGCAGTGCTGGCTGGATCTCACTAGTTTGTCATCTCCGTAAGCAGAAGAGTTTGTAAAATGCTTTGAAGAAGAAAGATACTATCAAAAATTCAAAGTATGTTTTCAAAAGCCAGTGTCAGATCACTTTGAGTTTAACTATGATTGAATATAGAGATGAATTCTCTAAGTAAACCTTCCAGTTTTTACTTCCAGCACTGTATATGCACAATACCTGCTTTAAAATAACTCAGGATGTAACTGCAACAGCACATCAGAGTCTACTTTTTAAATGACCAAGTGATAAGTGACAGATACTAACAAAGTTCTCCCTACAGTCAGCTTTTACTTCATAGAGCATAACTTGATGTAAGCTCTGCATTACCTTGCATGTAGCTCTCTCACGCTGACTCCTAGTCAGTTCTTCCATGGACAGAACTTACTGATGTTACTCCAGCAACACCATGTTGTAATGAAGTGCTTTGCTATAACGTGTCCTATCACTCTAATAAGGATTGCAGATCCAGGCTGAGAGTTCAGGGATGTTTGGGTACTTATCTCTTGTTCTTTCCTTTGAGAACCTGGGCTTTGATGCAGGATCCCATAGATACTGAAACACAAAAGCAAGACAATCAGGCAGGATTATAACAGCAGTATCTTCAGACCTCAGCTTTAACCATTTGAGAGATAGGCAATATACAAAGGCTTGAAATGGTATAATGTGAAGATCCTACTTTCCACAGAAAAATCAAGAGGCTACTTTTGAGTTTTAAAGTTTCACTTGAATGTACCACAGTAAGAAATTTCTGTATGAAATTTTCAGTTTGATACTTTTCTGGCTCCAAGTCTCTGATGAGACACAATAGGCTCCATAATCTGAACACATCACACCTTTCTTTCACTAAATCCACTGGATTTATTGTGGAAGTTATGAACTCCAATATTCAGTCATATTGCAACGTGACTCACCCCAGAATTCCCCATGCCCATTTTTAATAAGAAACAATATAATTAGATTTCATCTGCTAATGCAGTCGTGATTAGTTCATTTGTGGTTAGATTTTAAAAGCTAGCTTTCTAATATGTGTCAGTCTTCTCCTGATACTCCCCCCCTATACATAGAATTTGATGCCCACAGGTACACCTGTAATTTCTAGAATATGTCACCAGTTCTGAGATATAATTAAAGGGAAGAAACAACAAAAAGCTATTCTGATGACACAAATTTAACAGACCTGTATTAATGCTTCCGACTCGATCAAATTCCTATCTGAATAATTCAGTTCTGTTTAACTTCCTCCAGCATTTTCAACTACATTCCTACTGTCTGTGTGTTTGAACTATTCCATGGTTTTATACAGGAACATAGTGATTAGATTTAGAAAGAATCTGTTGGGTATATAAGTTCAGGTCAGTATTTTAGCTGTATTATTAAATAGCCAGAAGCTGAGTTGCGCTGGTGAGAGAAGTCAGTACCTAAATCAGAAGCTTTGGAAGGAAAGCATTAGTAGTATAAACAGAGTCATTTCTTTACAGAGACAAAGTGGGCAGAACAAATGATTTAATGACTAACTCAACAGAATTGCAGAGAAATTTGGATAAACCAAGGTTTGTAGGTAATATTAGCAAATATAAACAACCCTCTTGCAAAACTGTACAAAAGGTTCAAGCTCAAACACCAAAAAGGCAGGAAAGAAGAAAGCAAACATTGCCAGTGCATCCCTGATTTTCTTTACCGTTGATTTCCATCATGATAAAAATTCTACAACTTCTATACAGGAATGCGCACTTCTTTAGCCCATCCCACCTCTCTTTTACTGCACAGAGTGGGTGGCACTTGCTTCAATTTTTTATTCAATTTTTCTTTCAAATGTACAGCGATTTGATTAAAAAACTGCACGTTCCCTGAACTGGAGCCAAAAGTGAGGCTACTTATTTCTCTTCAATGACATTTTTTCTTTATATGATGGTTTGTAAGTTTTTTAACATCCTGTGAGCTGAAGAGAAAATATTGTCTCCATTTGACTGATGCAAGGAAAGAAGTGGTGTTACCCAGCATATGAACCCGATTCATACAGAGGCAGCATATGGAAGAAATAACCAAGACAGTAGCATAACATCCATAAGTAATGCTAATAATGAAGAAATGTCCAGAATACTGATTTCCTCTCTTGTAACTAACTTAACTTTGCAGTATTAGCCTTCTTTCAACGCTGCCTTGAGTGTAATTTTAGTGAAAGACATACGTACAAAATTCTATGATGTGACTTTAAGACAGGAGACTCTAGAATCAATTCAAGGAACTTTGTCACTTAATTTAACAGAACAAGTGATACTAGGAGAAAAATTAACATGGTCTAAATACAGAGACACTTGCGACAGATGGTGATTTTTTCTTGTAGGTTTCACAGATAACCAGAGGACAGGAGAGGAATGGTAAGATTCAGGAATCTGAGGCTCTTGTTCAGGATTTATCAGGTCATGTTTAATTTCCTCTTTCTTTATCCCTCAGGACTGAAACTGTTCTTTTCCCTCAGTAACAGAATGTGGTGGAATATTGGCAGGAAGGTTCTACCTCTGTTGCTGTACCACAGACATCTGCCTCTGATGTCACAGGCCAGTATAATAAAATAGGAGGCATTACTTTCAGAGCAGCATGCCCAAAACAAAGAAGACATCCTCTGAAGTATTATGTCATATGGCAGGTTACTCATCTGACAGATGACTCATCTACAGGACATTATGCCAAGCAATGAATAAAATGGTCCAGAAATCATAAAATTTTGCACAGAGTTCATTTCTAAAGGGAGCTATTTTTTGCCTGAGTTTGCAGTTCTGATTCCTAGGAACCATTAAAATACACATCCTATTGAGAGTTAAAATACTTGTGTACATACTTTTGCCCTTGTTTGCACTGTGCGACGTTTAAGAGCTCCTCTCTTGTAAAAACAAGACCTCACTGTGCTATCTCTTCCAGAAAAAAGAGAGCGAACCTGGCCCTAAGTGCATCTGGGTGAAGCAGCTAAACACTTCATCATTTGGCATGAGGGAAACTTTGCTATACAACTGAGGGAAGCTCCAGGTCCCACACCTGGAAAAGGCTTATTTTTGCAATCAGTTATTCGTGTACTACCTTGTTATTAGTATGGACACAGTGCATCACAAAAATCATAAGTGGATTGCAGGATTCTCTTTATATTAATCAAGATACTTCTCCTGAGGAATAAAAAATATATTAATATAATGCATTTTGTTACTTCTAGCTTATATAATATATTCCTTTATTTTTTTTTTAATTATTATTTTTTTTATTTCCCCACTGTATTTGAGACCTTAGAGCAGTGCACATGCCTGGCATGTTCCCAGTTTTATGCATCATTTTTTGTAGAAATGGAATATTTCCATCATTACTTCCAAAGCCTTATCTGTACTCAGAATGAATCATCTGCAGAGGGATCAGTGTATATTGTCTCAGTTACAACACGCCCAGGGCGCTCACCCCACAAGTCCTGGATTCACTCCCAGAAGCAGTGAGTTCTGGGAGACTTTTAAAACACCTTTTAAATTGTTGGATGACAGACAACTAAATTAAGTTTTTAAGTACCGTTATGTGTATCAGTCTCTCTCACATACATCAGGTAAAATATTCCACTGTTTCTGTCTGGAAGAAATTTCTTTGCAGATAATCCGGAATTCCTATCCCATCTCTGTTCTGTGGGCTACCTTCTTGTAAGCACTAATAGTGAAGTTTGCCCATCACTTTCCATTGAGGAACTTTGTTTTTAGACATTGTGTGATATTCCCACTGTCAAACCAAGCTGACTGATGTTTTTCAAGAGGTAGAAAACACTCCAGAAAATTCACTTAGACTATACAGCACTTTCTAAGAGCAAGGCTATGGAAAATCATAGAATCCCAGAACCACAGAAGGGCCTGGGTTGAAAAGGACCACAATGATCACGTAGTTTCAACCCTACTGCTATGTGCAGAGCTGCCAACCAACAGACCAGGCTGCCCAGAGCCACATCCAGCCTGGCCCTGAATGGATGGGGCACCCACAGGGCACCCACAGGGATGGGGCACCCACAGACTCCTTGGGCAACCTGTTCCAGTGTGTCACCACCCTCTGGGGGAAAAACTTCCTCCTACTATCCAACACAAAACTACTCTGTCGTAGTTTAAAACCATTCCCCCTTGTCCTGTCACTATCAACTCTCATAAACAGCCATTTTCTCTCCTGTTTATACACTCCCTTCAAGTATTGGATGGCTGCAGTGAGGAGGTGTCTCCAGGGCCTTCTCCTCTCCAAGTTAAACAAGCCCATTTCCCTCAGCCTTTTCTCACAGGAGAGGCGCTCCAGCCCTCTGATCACCTTAGCCTCCTCTGGACCAGCTCCAAGAGCTCCACATCCTTCTTATACTGGGGGCCCCAGGCCTGGATGCAGTACTCTAGATGGGGCCTCACAAGAGCTGAGTAGAGGGGGACAATCACCTCCCTCTCCCTGCTGGTCACCCCATTTTTAATGCAGCTCAGAACACAGTTGGCCTTCCGGGCTGCAAGCACACACTGCTGGCTCATGTCCAGCTTCTCGTCCACCAGGACCCCCAAGTCCTACTCCACAGGGCTGGTCTCAAGGACATCTTCTCCCAGACTGCATAAACACCTGGGATTGCCCTGACCCAAGTGCAGTACTCTGCACTTGGCCTTGTTGAATCTCATTAGGTTCACAAGGGCCCACTTCTCCAGCCTGTCCAGGTCCCTATCGATGGCTTCCCATCCTTCCAATGTATCAGCCTCACCACTCAGCTTGGTATCATCTGCAAACTTGCTGAGGGTGCACTCGATGCCAGCGTCTGTGTCACTGATGAAGATGCTGAAGAGCACCAATCTGAAGACCAGCCCCTGAGAGAAAACGCTTGTGACCGGCCTCCACCCTGAGACAGAACCTCTGATTAGAACCCTTTGGCTGCAACCGACCAACCAATTCCTAATCCACCAAAAAGTCGGTGCAGCAGCGTACTGCACGTTACTATTGACACTGCGACTGATTT
The DNA here is from genome assembly GCF_054131305.1 of Coturnix japonica. Taxonomy (NCBI): domain Eukaryota; kingdom Metazoa; phylum Chordata; class Aves; order Galliformes; family Phasianidae; genus Coturnix; species Coturnix japonica. The sequence continues at coordinate 68,700,336 of NC_140663.1, forward strand.
ATAACAAAGCCAAACATGACACAGAAATAGGGTGGGGAAGTTTATTAGGGGATATAATAAACATATATATAAAAATACTACATAAATAAATAATATTATATAATATTATAAAATAAACTATATAAAAAAATAATTAAAAAAAAATGTGACAGCTCTCAGCGAATGGTGCTGGACTCTGAGGATCGGTGCCAGCTTGTAGGTTGCACGCTGCTGCTCCCGCGGCATCAGCGGGGCCGCCTGGTGATGCGCCGGGCCCGACGTGGTGCCCGGGAGCGGCTCCGCCCCTGGGCTGGCCCTCGCCGCCTGGACCGGCTCCTGCGGCGTCCTCGGGGCTGGCTGTCGGTGTCTGCAGCCCGACCACGATCGAGGGGCGAGCGGCTTCGAGTCCGCGCCCGCCCTGGATGTCTGGATGGGCTTCCGTCGTCTGTTCTGGAAGCCCTGGAGGACCCTGGTGCTGCCGGTGTGGTGTAGCTGCGGGTGCAGCTCTGAGCACCTCGGCTTGGTGTCTGCATGCTCCCACGGTGTCCCTGGGGCCCGCTCGGAGATTCTGGGGCCTGGCGCCGCAACGGAGAGCGGCTTCTTGTCCGGGCCCGCTGTCCCTGCCTGCACCTGAGGTTGTATCCCCGTGCAGGGCAGCGCCTCGAGGACCGAGATGTCCCCTGGCTGGCCGAGTCTGAGGTGCTGCTCTCAGCAATTGGGGCAGCATTATGGGTTGTGCCACGGTGTCCTCGGGACTCATTCAAGCTGTTTTCATCCCTATGTAGACGTGGCATGACTCTCCTGCGGTCCGTCCTGCGCTGGATGGACAGGCCGCTGCTCTCAGGCACATGGGATCTGTGAGCTGGCTCCGGTGGTGCCTGGCTGGTGGTTGTGGAGCTGCTGCTCTTTGGTGCTGTGTAGCCTTGGGATGGCGGCAATCCGTGCTCGCTGGTGGTGCCGGAGCTGCTGCTCTGAGGTGTCACATACATTGGAGACAGCTGCAGTCCCTGCTGGCTGGTGGTGCCGAGACCAGCAAGGCCTGAGCTGGTGCTGGAGGCTGTAAGGGGAGGCAGGAAGGTGAGCAGGATGGAATTCCAGCCATGGGGTGGAACTGGCTCTTGTTTGTCCCGGGCTGGAGGGATTTGAGCAGGGCTGCTCTGAGCAGCCCCTGCTAGGCCTGGCCTGGCCCCAGCCCAGCAGCACGCGGATGTTTGCCTCTTACCGGTGCCCTCTCCAGCACAGGCGCTGCACTCCCATACGGTTGTGCCGTTACTCAAGAGGGAACAACGCCGGTGTGTCCCTCGTACAGTGCAGGAGCTGCAGAAGAGCATTTCCCAGGGCCTGTGGAAAGCAACGGGTTGTGGCCGTGAGGACAAAGTGCCCTGAGCCAGGGAGTGCCCGGCACAGCTCTGGTGCTCAGTCTGTGCTCCCGCAGCCTGTGATGAGGCTGCGATGCCACGCAGAGCCCCAGAGGGCAGCTGAGGTCACTCACCCCTCTCCTGACCGCAATCTGCCATAGGGGTAAAGGCAGTCGCTGGCATGGCAGCGTCGGTGCCAAACTGCCAGTGCTTCATAGGTGGTGTTGTCCTCCCCTTCTGCAATTCTGCCAGAGAAGGGAGGGAATGTGATGAGCACTCACTGGCCCAGAACTAAAACTAACCCATTAAATCCATCCCCTTCCACCTTATCCCTGGTTCCAGCTTCCCAATGGCGCTGAGGCCCATGTTAAGGGCTGCCAAGGGCCAGGCCTGCCGGGGCAGTCCTTGGGCGGGCACAGCTCTTGTGCCCTCACACCTCAAGAGCTGGATGAAAGACACCAACCTGAGTGGGATATGGATCCCCACAGTCAGCATCTCACGAAGAAATGTCTCTCCGTCTCTGCAGTGGGGGCACTGGAAGCTGAAAAGCCCAGATCGCAGGGCCATTATCTGCAGCAGAAACACAAGCAGCGCTGAGTGTGAGCTGGGCCTGGTGCTGCTGAGCGCCTGCGGTGCCTGCGGGGCGAGGGGAGGGCTCCTACCTGGATGCAGGCCCGGTGGAACCAGGCGTTCTGGCAGGCTGGGCACACCATAGTGATATATGACCTGCTGTCACCCACGGGCTCCAAGCAGATGACACAGGTCGTGTCTGGCTCCGGTGCTGCCTGCACTGCCTGCTGCGGCCTGTGCTCCCAGCAGTAGGACCTGGGGAAGATGGAAGGGATGGGCAAGGTGAGAAGGGCTGCGAGGAGGGCAGAGGAACGGGAAGGAGCCCCAGGCCTTGGCTCTGGCTCTGTCAGGCTGCTGGGAGGCGTCACAGCGCGTTCCTCGCTGCTTAGGTTGGTGCTGACAGCAGGGTTGGAGGCCCACAGGTGACAGCTGTGAGCCCTTACCTGTGTTCTCCAAAGTGTTGGGTGACACACTGACCCCCATAGGCGCAGGGGAGATGGAAGCTCCGCTCACATCCCGGCTCTGCGCAGATGATGGTGGGCCCTGAAGTCTCACAGACGAAGCAGAACTAGAAAGAGCAGAGCAGCCCCATCAGCTGCAGGCTCAGGGCCTACGTAGTGGGCCCCGCACCTCTGGGCAGGGCGCAGGATGCGGGCAGGGCTGGGTGGCTCTGTGCAGAGCTGCCTGGTGAACAGGGCTGGTCTGCAAGAGCAGGAATTTCTCCTGGAGCTGGGAGGAGGGGCTGGGATTGCTTTCTTGGGACCAGGCTAAGCTCTTCTGGCATCAAGGTCCCTGTTCCGGTCCAGTGCTCACCTTCTGCTCTGCCTCCCTCACTATGCGTATCAGGTCTCCAAAGCAAAAACGTAGCCCGTTAACTCGCACGTTTTCACAAAGACCGTTGGCAAAGACCTGTACAGGAGGAAAGAGCACAGTCTAATTAGGGCAGAAAGGAGGGAATCACTGATTGGAGGAAGGTGGCAGGAGACACGAGGGAACTCACCGCACAAAACCCATGGAAATACAATCCACAAATACGCTCTTTGTGGCCAAGGATGACGGAGTCCTCATCCACTAGGCCACAGAGCACGCAAACTGGAGAGGAGAGAGTAACAGCAGTGAGCGTCTTGTGGGGCCAGGTGCCCCCAGGGACTGTCCCAGGGGCTGCTCTGTGCTGGCTGTGCCAGCTGAGGGGCAAGGCCGCAGGCCGTGGATGCAGGGATACTTGGCACTCACTTGGCCCTCTCGAGCCGGCAGCCTCCTGTGTCTCCGCTCGCGCCGTGAGCGTCGACCGCAACCAAGTGCAGAGTGTCTGTCCCATCACTGCGGGGCTTCGTCCTCTGCGTGCCAACCTATGGAGAAGTGGGACGAGGCTGAGTTGGCAGCTCAGGCCCCTGAGCGCTGGGGAACCCTCCTCCCTCCCTCGGCAGCCTCAGGCAGCCCCTTCCTCCCTGCTCACCTCACCAGGTCGCACTGAGCTCAGCCTGAGCCCTGCAGCCACAGCTCTGCTCCACTGCCCATGAGTCACAATGGCCGTTCCATGTCACCCTCTGTGACGCCATCACACCTCACAGGGCTGGGCTGAGGGCACCCAAGAATGGCATCAGAATGGAACAGCCATTGTGACGCGTTGGCTGTGATGTCTATCATTTAAACTGGCAATGATTTCATTTTCTTGTAGCACAGTAACTGTGACTGTCTATCAACACAACCAGGCAACACATTCTAATATACTGCAGAGCGTACTCAAATACTCAGTTTTGCTGAAAATCAGATCAGATCAGATCAGATCAGAAAATCAGAAGCAAAACCTAGCCTGATCCACACCAGAGGGAAACATCCTCTGAATTCAGAGCCAGCAGCTCACCCTCATGTTTCCAGGACCCTTGTCAGAGCTGCTGCAAAAGTAATGTTCCCTATTTTATGATATTGACTCAGAATTTTAGATGTAGGTGTTGGTGGTCTGGCAGTAGAGGTTGACTCTTCCCGCTAGTATTCATTACATTTTGTTGCCATGTAACACGTGGCAGCAGAAGAACAGTCTGACAAAATGTCAGACGTGGAAGATTTGACACCAAATTCCTTTCCGGGTAGAAAAAAAATGGCACCCACTGCCATTCATTAATGCTTATTGCAGGTTTTTACAAAGACCATAAAAGTTTCTTTTGTTTGTTTGATTTTAACTACTTTAGTTAAATACTCAGGGTGCTTCTTTTGAAGACTTTAGTGCTGCAGGTCTCTATTCACCATGACCAACACTTCTGTAAGAACCTCCATTTCCAGAATCCCAAAGCCATGTAATAGGTACTGTTGAAAAGAGCAGTGAATGTGAGCACAGTGAGGTAGTGAATCATGCATTTCAGCAGTGGAAACAGTGAAATGAAAGACAAGCCACATTCTGGATGGCTATGTGGATTTTTACAAGTAAGGCATCCAGGCTCTTGTTCATCGGTGGTGAAATGCATAGCCAATGGTGGTGACTATGCTGAAAAATAGTGCTTTGTAGCTGAGAATCTGCTCTATGAAATGACAGATGTTCTATGTGTTATTGTGCTTTTTGTGCTGGTTGCATTTTCAGTAAAAATAATCAGGAGGCACTACTTTCAGAGCAAACTATGTACATCAGATGCAGACCTGCAGAGATTGCCTTTTCATTTTTGAGGGAAACCCAAAAGTATTCAGACTCCAGAATAAACATAAATAAATAAATAAAATAAAAGGAAGTTCTGACAGTTTTCATTTCCACGTTGTGGACCCATTTAACCATCATAAATCAGAAATCTCCCCCTCATGTTCATCAATGTAGTTCTGTTCTTTTCTACAAGAAAACTTTGCAAATGGACACGATTACAGTTTCAGACAGAATGAAGACGCGGTCTGTCAGAAAATTCCGTATAAATGCTGATCAGAAAGCAGGAACTACGGTAAAAATAGAAGATCATCATAGAAGATGGCTTATGAAAACATCATAACTTCCCACAGAGCTTCGTTGGACAACATCTGAAGGAACTTCAACTAGCTTTCAACTGCAGTAGTTTGAATGGAGAGTCTCCAAATTTCGGATTTCATGAAAAAAATTATATTCATTTTCAGGAGTTTGACTAGTTGAATACATACTATAAAGCTGTTGCTTGAAGAGAATTTTGAAAGTTTATACCATGTAATGCACTACCAGTTGGAACAAATGGCCCTAGACCTTAAGATTGCTTTCCATCTAGCTGTGAGTCAAATTACATTTCTGCTTTTAAGATTCTGATTTAATTCATACTCCCCAGTAGCAGGTGATTTAATAAAATGAAGTCTAATCTTTGCCACTGAAATATGGGCTTAGTAAAGTAGCAAATGGTGTGGCCAACAAAGCACAAGAAACAGGAGCTAGTTATCTGGGATAAGGCTGGATATCCCAAGTGTCACAGCTTCCAGATAAGCCACCACAGCTCTATCTCTGACTATGGAAGGTGCCCCAGAGCACTCAGATTACACCCAGAGGACCTCTTGTGCACCAGAGCTATCCAGTACGTTTGCTACCAACAGGACACAAGAGGTTCTCCTTCTACTGACCCAACATTTAGAGCACAGGTTTCTTCCTAGGTAAAATCCAGTTTTCAAAAGTACAATAGGTATTCCTACAGTTCCCTAAAGCAACCAAGTACTTGTTCTCAGAGGATAAAAAGAACACATTGGGTTCCCTTTGTTCATTTGTTTTTTACTACAGTAGTTAACACTCAAAATGCATCTTATTTAACTTATGAAGACATTGGTACCACAGGTCTCCAGTGGTCATTACCGGTCCTGTTGTAAGGACCTCCATTTCCAGAACCCCAAAGCCATGTAACAGGTACTGCTTTAAACATACTCGATAGGCAGCAGCTCATCCCTTCCAGAAAGTACTGCACGATGAGGAAGAGAGCGTGGCCAAGGTGGGAATCGCGTTTACCTGGGGGAGGGCGATGCTGCCCCTGTGGTGCCCTCCAAACACAGGGGACTGAAACCCATGGCAGCGTCAGCCCCTGCAACTGCATCCTCCCTGTGGATGGGCTCCAAGGAACACAGGCTCTGCTGCTGCTTGGGCTGCGGTGCCATCTCAGCTCTTTGGCAGGCCTCCCAGAAAGCCTTCCTTGGTGCTGCTCAGTTCCTGCGCTGGAGGCGACTGGAGCAGCTGACAGAGGTGGCACAGTTCTGGCAGATCGGCGAGTGCACGGTTTTCAGGTTTCTACAGCCCAAGACTGGCTTGAGACCACTCTGCGCTCACCCCATGCCCTTTTCTCTCCAGCTGGTAGAGAGGTGGAAGAGCGCAGCGCAGGACTACCTGGGCAGAGCCTGCTCTACCTACTGAGCCCACAGGAGCCCCTGTGGTGGGAGGCCAGGAGGTTCATGGTTGAGCCATGGAGCTGAGGTTCCCCTGTCCCTGTCCCTCCATGATGCACACAGCCAGAAGCTGGGGTTGCTGATGGGGCTGTATGTCACCAGGGCTCTTAAGGCAGCACAAGAGGGATCAGCAGCAGGCTGAGAGAGAAGAATATCTACAAGGGTGAGCCAGGGAGTGGGATGTCAGGGTAGCTGGCAGGTGACGTGCCTGTCGCCTGCTGCCTCCTGTCAGTGGGGAGAGCTGAGCGCCCTGCAGGTACACGGCTGTCATCAAGCCTCTGTTCCTCTGTTATCTCAGGCCTACACAGTGTGCCGCGAGACCCCAGTGGATCCATCTCTTTGCAGTCTCTTCAGACAGCACAGATCCTGAGAGAAACAAGCCCACCACCACTGTCAAGCTTCAGCTTGTGGCAGCTCTTCTCCAGGCTCCGCAGTGTGTGGCACTGGTGGCACTCCTCCCAGGCAGACAGCTGAGCACGCTGGAAATCTCTTGGCATCTCCTCCTGCCCTCTGCTCAGCTCTGCTCCTGTGCATCTCCTCCTGCACTGGCTCAGGATATGAACCTGAAGCTTAGGGTTGTGCAAATCAGGCTTTGGCCATGAAAAACAGAGACCGAAGTTTGGGCAATAAAACAATGGCTTTGGATGCCCTGAAGTGATGCTTTGAGCTCTCAAAATGGCAGTTTGATCTGCAAAAGAGACTTTGAACCCTAAAAATCAGGCTTTGGCCCCCAGCATGCAACTTTGGGGCCTCAAAAAGGAAGCTTCAGGCCACTAAGGACATGTTGGGCCTGAAAAGAATGAGAACCAAGAATGGTTCTCTGAACTCCAAGCAGCAGCTTTGGTCCTACAGGAGGGACAGTGGGTGCTCCAGAAGAGGCTCAGATGACTACAGCAGGGCTTTGGGTCTGCAAAAAATTGATGTGGAGCCTGAGAAGAGGCTTTGTGCTCCACAGACCACGGTCTGCGCCTCAACATGGAGCCTTAGCACTTAGAACTGGGTATCTGGACACTCCACCTTAGGGGCTGGAACCCCAAAAGATGGTTCGATCCCACAAAATGAGTGTTTGCTTCCCAAAAGGAGGATTTTGGTCCTAAACTTCAGGCCTTGGCTCCTAGGACAAGGATTTGGGAGCTCAAAAAATGGGGCTTTCCTCTTGAGGAAAGCACTGGGAGCCTCAGAAGGTGATTTTGCACCTTAAAAGGAAATGGTGGGCTCTGAAACTAAGACACCGCACCCTGAAGGTGACAGCCTGGGATGTCCAAAGGAGCATGTAAGCAACACGGTGGCATCTTTGGATCCAAGCCAGAGGCTCAGGGCCCTGACAACAAGGATTCAGTCATGAAAAAGGAGACCCTGAGCCCCAAACCTGGAGGTCACCTGAGCGTATTTGGGCGCACCTCTGCTCCCGGGAGCTCAGCCCTGCACATCTCTGCCTCAGCCTCACTATTGTGGTAGGCAGCCACAGTGTTTTTGCCAATGGAAGGCTGCTCCCTGCTGCACTCAGAGAAGAAACCTCACAGGAACAGCACTCGTTTGTGTTACAGCACACACGCACCCCACCACTGCTGCTCCTGCCCTATAACAACCTGATGCTTAACCAACAGGTTCGCTTTTTCCCTTGCCAGAGAAATACAGGATACAGATTAGGGACACTCATACGAAAATAACACACTTATGCTGATGTACTGTCACTCCTAACATCTTTAATGAGAATGCCTGTGTACCAACGGGTGCAAGCAATGGTTTGCATTGCAGTACTAACACCACTGAGGAAATCAGGCTCAGGGGAGGCCTCACTTCATGGAACTCCCTGAAAGGAGGCTGTAGCCAGGTGGGGGTCGGCCTCTTCTCCCAGGTAACAGTGATGGGACCAGAGGGAACGGCCTCAAGTTGCAACAGTGGAGGTCCCAGTTGGATATTAGGAAGAATCTGTGCTGAAAGAGCGTTCGGGCACTGGCACAGCTGCCCGGGGAGCTGGGGGAGTCAGCGTCCATGGAGGTGCTCCAGAAGCGTGGGGATGTGGCCCTGAGGTACGTGGGTAGCGGGCAGCTGGGGGGTGGTCGGTGGGACTCGGTGATCTTAGAGGTCTTTGCCAACCATAGAGATTCTGTGATTCTGTGAGTCGTTTATTGGAACGAGAGGTAACAGCAGCCAACAGCCCACAAGCAGAGCCTGGAGAACATCACAGCAACACGTAAACGCTCGACTGGGAAACTGCTGGTGCCACAGGCCCCGTAGAGTTCAGGTGGGGCCAGGAGGGTGGATGTGCCACCCAGTGCCTTCGGCAGCACCAACTCGCCGGGTTCCAGCAGGGCTGCGTCCGGCACTGGGCCCCTCACTGTGTGATGCTGCAAGAGCTGCCTCTGCCAACAGCCTCTGCAGCACCCTTTGCCTGCTGTCTCTACCAACACAGCCCATCTCCTGGGCAGCTCTCTGCTGTCTGCTTCAGCTTTCCCCATGAGCAGGGCTGGTGCTTCCTGTCAGGCCTTGAGCCATCAGTGCAGCAGCGCCTGGAGCAGCCCCAGCCTTTACACTGCACGTTACTATTGACACTGCGACTGATTTATAACAAAGCAAAACATGACACAGAAATAGGGTGGGGAAGTTTATTAGGGGATATAATAAACATATATATATAAATAATACATAAATAAATAATATTATATAATATTATAAAATAAACTAAATAAAAAATAATTTTTTAAAAAAATAAATGTAAATAAATAATAAAAAAATGTGACAGCTCTTAGCGAATGGTGCTGGACTCTGAGGATCGGTGCCAGCTTGTAGGTTGCACGCTGCTGCTCCCGCGGCATCAGCGGGGCCGGCGGGTGATGCGCCGGGCCCGACGTGATGCCCGGGAGCGGCTCCGCCCCTGGGCTGGCCCTCGCCGCCTGGACCGGCTCCTGCGGCGTCTTCGGGGCTGCCTGTCGGTGTCTGCAGCCCGACGATCGAGGGGCGAGCGGCTTCGAGTCCGCGCCCGCCCTGGATGTCTGGATGGGCTTCCGTCGTCTGTTCTGGAAGCCCTGGAGGACCCTGGTGCTGCCGGTGTGGTGTAGCTGCGGGTGCAGCTCTGAGCACCTCGGCTTGGTGTCTGCATGCTCCCACGGTGTCCCTGGGGCCGGCTCGGAGATTCTGGGGCCTGGCGCCGCAACGGAGAGCGGCTTCTTGTCCGGGCCCGCTGTCCCTGCCTGCACCTGAGGTTGTATCCCCGTGCAGGGCAGCGCCTCGAGGACCGAGATGTCCCCTGGCTGGCCGAGTCTGAGGTGCTGCTCTCAGCAATTGGGGCAGCATTATGGGTTGTGCCACGGTGTCCTCGGGACTCATTCAAGCTGTTTTCATCCCTATGCAGACGTGGCATGACTCTCCTGCGGTCCGTCCTGCGCGGGATGGACAGGCCGCTGCTCTCAGGCACATGGGATCTGTGAGCTGGCTCCGGTGGTGCCTGGCTGGTGGTTGTGGAGCTGCTGCTCTCTGGTGCTGTGGAGCCTTGGGGTGGTGGCAGTCCGTGCTTGCTGGTGGTTGTGGAGCTGCTGCTCTGAGGTGTCACAGACACTGGAGACAGCTGCAGTCCCTGCTGGCTGGTGGTGCCGAGACCAGCAAGGCCTGAGCTGGTGCTGGAGGCTGTAAGGGGAGGCAGGAAGGTGAGCAGGATGGAATTCCAGCCATGGGGTGGAACTGGCTCCCGTTTGTGCCGGGCTGGAGGGATTTGAGCGGGGCCGCTCTGAGCAACCCCTGCTAGGCCTGGCCTGGCCCCAGCCCAGCAGCAAACGGATATTTGCCTCTTACCGGTGCCCTCTCCAGCACAGGCGTTGCACTCCCATATGGTTGTGCTGTTACTCAAGAGGGAACAACGCCGGTGTGTCCCTCGTACAGTGCAGGAGCTGCAGAAGAGCATTTCCCAGGGCCTGTGGAAAGCAACGGGTTGTGGCCGTGAGGACAAAGTGCCCTGAGCCAGGGAGTGCCCGGCACAGCTCTGGTGCTCGGTCTGTGCTCCCGCAGCCTGTGGTGAGGCTGCGATGCCACGCAGAGCCCCAGAGGGCAGCTGAGGTCACTCACCCCTCTCCTGACCGCAATCTGCCATAGGGGTAAAGGCAGTCGCTGGCATGGCAGCGTCGGTGCCAAACTGCCAGTGCTTCATAGGTGGTGTTGTCCTCCCCTTCTGCAATTCTGCCAGAGAAGGGAGGGAATGTGATGAGCACTCACTGGCCCAGAACTAAAACTAACCCATGAAATCCATCCCCATCCACCTTATCCCTGGTTCCAGCTTCCCAATGGCGCTGAGGCCCATGTTAAGGGCTGCCAAGGGCCACGCCTGCCGGGGCAGTCCTTGGGCGGGCACAGCTCTTGTGCCCTCACACCTCAAGAGCTGGATGAAGAACACCAACCTGAGTGGGATATGGATCCCCACAGTCAGCATCTCACGAAGAAACATCTCTCCGTCTCTGCAGTGGGGGCACTGGAAGCTGAAAAGCCCAGAGCGCAGGGCCATTATCTGCAGCAGAAACACAAGCAGCGCTGAGTGTGAGCCGGGCCTGGTGCTGCTGAGCGCCTGCGGTGCCTGCGGGGCGAGGGGAGGGCTCCTACCTGGATGCAGGCCCGGTGGAACCAGGCGTTCTGGCAGGCTGGGCACACCATGGTGATATATGACCTGCTGTCACCCACGGGCTCCAAGCAGATGACACAGGTCGTGTCTGGCTCCGGTGCTGCCTGCACTGCGTTCTGCGGCCTGTGCTCCCAGCAGTAGGACCTGGGGAAGATGGAAGGGATGGGCAAGGTGAGAAGGGCTGCGAGGAGGGCAGAGGAACGGGAAGGAGCCCCTGGCCTTGGCTCTGGCTCTGTCAGGCTGCTGGGAGGCGTCACAGCGCGTTCCTCGCTGCTTTGGCTGGTGCTGACAGCAGGGTTGGAGGCCCACAGGGGAGAGCTGGGAGCCCTTACCTGTGTTCTCCAAAGTGTTGGGTGACACATTGACCCCCATAGGCGCAGGGGAGATGGAAGCTCCGCTCACATCCCGGCTCTGCGCAGATGATGGTGGGCCCTGAAGTCTCACAGACGAAGCAGAACTAGAAAGAGCAGAGCAGCCCCATCAGCTGCAGGCTCAGGGCCTACGCAGTGGGTCCCTGCACCTCTGGGCAGGGCGCAGGATGCGGGCAGGGCTGGGTGGCTCTGTGCGGAGCTGCCTGGTGAACAGGGCTGGTCTGCAAGAGCAGGAATTTCTCCTGGAGCTGGGAGGAGGGGCTGGGATTGCTTTCTTGGGACCAGGCTAAGCTCTTCTGGCACCGAGGTCCCTGTTCCGGTCCAGTGCTCACCTTCTGCTCTGCCTCCCTCACTATGCGTATCAGGTCTCCAAAGCAAAAACGTAGCCCGTTAACTCGCACGTTTTCACAAAGACCGTTGGCAAAGACCTGTACAGGAGGAAAGAGCACGGTCTAGTTAGGGCAGAAAGGAGGGAATCACTGATTGGAGGAAGGTGGCAGGAGACACGAGGGAACTCACCGCACAAAACCCATGGAAATACAATCCACAAATACGCTCTTTGTGGCCAAGGATGACGGAGTCCTCATCCACTAGGCCACAGAGCACGCATACTGGAGAGGAGAGAGTAACAGCCGTGAGCGTCTTGCGGGGCCAGGTGCCCCCGGGGGCTGTCCCAGGGGCTGCTCTGTGCTGGCTGTGCCAGCTGAGGGGCAAGGCCGCAGGCCGTGGATGCAGGGATACTTGGCACTCACTTGGCCCTCTCGAGCCGGCAGCCTCCTGTGTCTCCGCTCGCGCCGTGAGCGTCGACCGCAACCAAGTGCAGAGTGTCTGTCCCATCACTGCTGGGCTTCGTCCTCTGCGTGCCAACCTATGGAGAAGCGGGACGAGGCTGAGTTGGCAGCTCAGGCCCCCGAGCACTGGGGAACCGGCCTCCCTCCCTCGGCAGCCTCAGGCAGCCCCTTCCTCCCTGCTCACCTCACCAGGTCGCACTGAGCTCAGGCTGAGCCCTGCAGCCTCAGCTCTGCTCCTCTGCCCATGAGTCACAATGGCCGTTCCATGTCACCTTCTGTGACGCCATCACACCTCACAGGGCTGGGCTGAGGGCACCCAAGAATGGCATCAGAATGGAACGGCCATTGTGACGCGTTGGCTGTGATGTCTATCATTTAAACTGGCAATGATTTCATTTTCTTGTAGCACAGTAACTGTGACTGTCTATCAACACAACCCGGCAACTCAACATTCTAATATACTGCAGAGAGTTCTCAGATACTCAGTTTTGCTGAAAATCAGATCAGATCAGATCAGATCAGATCAGAAAATCAGAAGCAAAACCTAGCCTGATCCACACCAGAGGGAAACATCCTCTGAATTCAGAGCCAGCAGCTCACCCTCATGTTTCCAGGACCCTTGTCAGAGCTGCTGCAAAAGTAATGTTCCCTATTTTATTATATTGACTCAGATGTAGATGTAGATGTAGTATTATATTGACATTTCAGATGTAGATGTTGGTGGTCTGGCAGTAGAGGTTGACTCTTCCCGCTAGTATTCATTACATTTTGTTACCATGTAACACGTGGCAGCAGAAGAACAGTCTGACAAAATGTCAGACGTGGAAGATTTGACACCAAATTCCTTTCCGGGTAGAAAAAAAATGGCACCCACTGCCATTCATTAATGCTTATTGCAGGTTTTTACAAAGACCATAAAAGTTTCTTTTGTTTGTTTGATTTTAACTACTTTAGTTAAATACTCAGGGTGCTTCTTTTGAAGACTTTAGTGCTGCAGGTCTCTATTCACCATGACCAACACTTCTGTAAGAACCTCCATTTCCAGAATCCCAAAGCCATGTAATAGGTACTGTTGAAAAGAGCAGTGAATGTGAGCACAGTGAGGTAGTGAATCATGCATTTCAGCAGTGGAAACAGTGAAATGAAAGACAAGCCACATTCTGGATGGCTATGTGGATTTTTACAAGTAAGGCATCCAGGCTCTTGTTCATCGGTGGTGAAATGCATAGCCAATGGTGGTGACTATGCTGAAAAATAGTGCTTCGTAGCTGAGAATCTGCTCTATGAAATGACAGATGTTCTATGTGTTATTGTGCTTTTTGTGCTGGTTGCATTTTCAGTGGAAATAATCAGGAGGCACTACTTTCAGAGCAAACCATGTACATCAGAAGCAGACCTGCAGAGATTGCCTTTTCATTTTTGAGGGAAACCCAAAAGTATTCAGACTCCAGAGTAAACATAAATAAATAAATAAAATAAAAGAAAGTTCTGACAGTTTTCATTTCCACGTTGTGGACCCATTTAACAATCATAAATCAGAAATCTCCCCCTCATGTTCATCAATGTAGATCTGTTCTTTTCTACAAGAAAACTTTGCAAATGGACACGATTACAGTTTCAGACAGAATGAAGACGCGGTCTGTCAGAAAATTCCGTATAAATGCTGATCAGAAAACAGGAACTACGGTAAAAATAGAAGATCATCATAGAAGATGGCTTATGAAAACATCATAACTTCCCACAGAGCTTCGTTGGACAACATCTGAAGGAACTTCAACTAGCTTTCAACTGCAGTAGTTTGAATGGAGAGTCTCCAAATTTTGGATTTCATGAAAAAAATTATATTCATTTTCAGGAGTTTGACTAGTTGAATACATACTATAAAGCTGTTGCTTGAAGAGAATTTTGAAAGTTTATACCATGTAATGCACTACCAGTTGGAACAAATGGCCCTAGACCTTAAGATTGCTTTCCATCTAGCTGTGAGTCAAATTACATTTCTGCTTTTAAGATTCTGATTTAATTCATACTCCCCAGTAGCAGGTGATTTAATAAAATGAAGTGTAATCTTTGCCACTGAAATATGGGCTTAGTAAAGTAGCAAATGGTCTGGCCATCACAGCACAAGAAACAGGAGCTAGCTATCTGGGATAAGGCTGGATATCCCAAGTGTCACAGCTTCCAGCTAAGCCACCACAGCTCTATCTCTGACTATGGAAGGTGCCCCAGAGCACTCAGATTACACCCAGAGGACCTCTTGTGCACCAGAGCTATCAAGTGCGTTTGCAACCAACAGGACACAACAGGCTCTCCTAATACTGACCCAACATTTAGAGCACAGGTTTCTTCCTAGGTAAAATCCAGTGTTCAAAAGTACAATAGGTATTCCTACAGTTCCCTAAAGCAACCAAGTACTTGTTCTCAGAGGATAAAAAGAACACATTGGGTTCCCTTTGTTCATTTGTTTTTTTACTACAGTAGTTAAACATTTATGTTGCATCTTATTTAACTTCTGAAGACTTTGGTGCCACAGGTCTCCAGTGGTCATTACCGGTCCTGTTGTAAGGACCTCCATTTCCAGAACCCCAAAGCCATGTAACAGGTACTGCTTTAAACATACTCGATAGGCAGCAGCTCATCCCTTCCAGAAAGTACTGCACGATGAGGAAGAGAGCGTGGCCAAGGTGGGAATCACGTTCACCTGGGGGAGGGCGATGCTGCCCCTGTGGTGCCCTCCAAACACAGGGGACTGCAACCCATGGCAGCATCAGCCCCTGCAGCTGCATCCTCCTTGCGGATGGGCTCCAAGGAACGCAGGCTCTGCTGCTGCTTGGGCTGCGGTGCCATCTCAGCTCTTTGGCAGGCCTCCCAGAAAGCCTTCCTTGGTGCTGCACAGTTCCTGCACCGGAGGCGACTGGAGCAGCTGACAGAGGTGGCACAGTTCTGGCAGATCGGCGAATGCACGGTTTTCAGGTTTCTACAGCCCAAGACTGGCTTGAGACCACTCTGCGCTCACCCCATGCCCTTTTCTCTCCAGCTGGTAGAGAGGAGGAAGAGCGCAGCGCAGGACTACCTGGGCCAGAGCCTGCTCTACCTACTGAACGCGCAGGAGCCCCTGTGGTGGGAGGCCGGGAGGTTCATGGGTGAGCCATGAAGCTGAGGTTCCCCTGTCCCTGTCCCTCCATGATGCACGCAGGCAGAAGCTGGGGTTGCTGATGGGGCTGTATGTCACCAGGGCTCTTAGGGCAGCACAAGAGGGATCAGCAGCAGGCTGAGAGAGAAGAATATCTACCAGGGTAAGCCAGGGAGTGGGATGTCAGGGTAGCTGGCAGGTGACGTGCCTGTCGCCTGCTCCCTCCTGCCAGTGGGGAGAGCTGGGCACCCTGCAGGTACACAGCTGTCATCAAGCCTCTGTTCCTCTGTTATCTCAGGCCTTCACAGTGTGCTGTGAGACCCCAGTGGATCCATCTCTTTGCAGTCCCTTCAGACAGCACGGATCCTGAGAGAAACAAGCCCACCACCACTGTCAGGCTTCAGCTTGTGGCAGCTCTTCTCCAGGCTCCGCTGTGTGTGGCACTGGTGGCACTCCTCCCAGGCAGACAGCTGAGCACGCTGGAAATCTCTTGGCATCTCCTCCTGCCCTCTGCTCAGCTCTGCTCCTGTGCATCTCCTCCTGCACTGGCTCAGGATATGAACCTGAAGCTTAGGGTTGTGCAAATCAGGCTTTGGCCATGAAAAACAGAGACCGAGGTTTGGGCAATAAAACAATGGCTTTGGATGCCCTGAAGTGATGCTTTGAGCTCTCAAAATGGCAGTTTGATCTGCAAAAGAGACTTTGAACCCTAAAAATCAGGCTTTGGCCCCCAGCATGCAACTTTGGGACCTCAAAAAGGAAGCTTGAGGCCACTAAGGACATGTTGGGCCTGAAAAGAATGAGAACCAAGAATGGTTCTCTGAACTCCAAGCAGCAGCTTTGGTCCTACTGGAGGGACAGTGGGTGCTCCAGAAGAGGCTCAGATGACTACAGCAGGGCTTTGGGTCTGCAAAAAAATAATGTGGAGCCTGAGAAGAGGCTTTGTGCCCCACAGACCACGGTCTGCGCCTCAACATGGAGCCTTAGCACTTAGAACTGGGTATCTGGACACTCCACCTTGGAGGCTGGAACCCCAAAAGATGGTTCGATCCCACAAAATGAGTGTTTGCTTCCCGAAAGGAGGATTTTGGTCCTAAACTTCAGGCCTTGGCTCCTAGGATAAGGATTTGGGAGCTCAAAAAATGGGGCTTTCCTCTTGAGGAAAGCATTGGGAGCCTCAGAAGGTGATTTTGCACCTTAAAAGGAAATGGTGGGCTCTGAAACTAAGACACCGCACCCTGAAGGTGACAGCCTGGGATGTCCAAAGGAGCATGTAAGCAACACCGTGGCATCTTTGGATCCAAGCCAGAGGCTCAGGGCCCTGACAACAAAGATTCAGTCATGAAAAAGGAGACCCTGAGACCCAAACCTGGAGGTCACTTGAGCGTATTTGGGCGCACCTCTGCTCCCGGGAGCTCAGCCCTGCACATCTCTGCCTCAGCCTCACTATTGTGGTAGGCAGCCACAGTGTTTTTGCCAATGGAAGGCTGCTCCCTGCTGCACTCAGAGAAGAAACCTCAAAGGAACAGCACTCGTTTGTGTTACAGCACACATGCACCCCACCACTGCTGCTCCTGCCCTATAACAACCTGATGCTTAACCAACAGGTTCGCTTTTTTCCTTGCCAGAGAAATACAGGATACAGATTAGGGACACTCATACGAAAATAACACCCTTATGCTGATGTACTGTCACTCCTAACATCTTTAATGAGAATGCCTGGGTACCAACGGGTGCAAGCAATGGTTTGCATTGCAGTACTAACACCACTGTAGAAATCAGGCTCAGGGGAAGCCTCACTTCATGGATCTCCCTGAAAGGAGGCTGTAGCCAGGTGGGGGTCGGCCTCTTCTCCCAGGTAAAAGTGATGGGACCAAAAGGAACGGCCTCAAGTTGCAACAGTGGAGGTCCCTGTAGGATATTAGGAAGAACATCTGTGCTGAAAGAGCTGTCGGGCACTGGCACAGCTGCCCAGGGAGCTGGGGGAGTCAGCGTCCATGGAGGTGCTCCAGAAGTGTGGGGATGTGGCCCTGTGGGACGTGGGCAGTGGGCAGCTGGGGGGTGGTCGGTGGGACTCGGTGATCTTAGAGGTCTTTGCCAACCATAGAGATTCTGTGATTCTGTGAGTCGTTTATTGGAACGAGAGGTAACAGCAGCCAACAGCCCACAAGCAGAGCCTGGAGAACATCACAGCAACACGTAAACGCTCGACTGGGAAACTGCTGGTGCCACAGGCCCCGTAGAGTTCAGGTGGGGCCAGGAGGGTGGATGTGCCACCCAGTGCCTTCGGCAGCACCAACACGCCGGGTTCCAGCAGGGCTGCGTCCGGCACTGGGCCCCTCACTGTGTGCTGCTGCAAGAGCTGCCTCTGCCAACAGCCTCTGCAGCACCCTTTGCCTGCTGTCTCTACCAACACAGCCCATCTCCTGGGCAGCTCTCTGCTGTCTGCTTCAGCTTTCCCCATGAGCAGGGCTGGTGCTTCCTGTCAGGCCTTGAGCCATCAGTGCAGCAGCGCCTGGAGCAGCCCCAGCCTTTACACTGCACGTTACTATTGACACTGCGACTGATTTATAACAAAGCAAAACATGACACAGAAATAGGGTGGGGAAGTTTATTAGGGGATATAATAAACATATATGTAAAAATAATACATAAATAAATAATATTATATAATATTATAAAATAAACTATATAAAAAATAATTTTAAAAAAAAAAAAAAATGTGACACCTCTCAGCGAATGGTGCTGGACTCTGAGGATCGGTGCCAGCTTGTAGGTTGCACGCTGCTGCTCCCGCGGAATCAGCGGGGCCGCCTGGTGATGCGCCGGGCCCGACGTGATGCCCGGGAGCGGCTCCGCCCCTGGGCTGGCCCTCGCCGCCTGGACCGGCTCCTGCGGCGTCCTCGGGGCTGGCTGTCGGTGTCTGCAGCCCGACCACGATCGAGGGGCGAGCGGCTTCGAGTCCGCGCCCGCCCTGGATGTCTGGATGGGCTTCCGTCGTCTGTTCTGGAAGCCCTGGAGGACCCTGGTGCTGCCGGTGTGGTGTAGCTGCGGGTGCAGCTCTGAGCACCTCGGCTTGGTGTCTGCATGCTCCCACGGTGTCCCTGGGGCCCGCTCGGAGATTCTGGGGCCTGGCGCCGCAACGGAGAGCGGCTTCTTGTCCGGGCCCGCTGTCCCTGCCTGCACCTGAGGTTGTATCCCCGTGCAGGGCAGCGCCTCGAGGACCGAGATGTCCCCTGGCTGGCCGAGTCTGAGGTGCTGCTCTCAGCAATTGGGGCAGCATTATGGGTTGTGCCACGGTGTCCTCGGGACTCATTCAAGCTGTTTTCATCCCTATGCAGACGTGGCATGACTCTCCTGCGGTCCGTCCTGCGCGGGATGGACAGGCCGCTGCTCTCAGGCACATGGGATCTGTGAGCTGGCTCCGGTGGTGCCTGGCTGGTGGTTGTGGAGCTGCTGCTCTCTGGTGCTGTGGAGCCTTTGGGTGGCGGCAATCCATGCTCGCTGGTGGTGGTGGAGCTGCTGCTCTGAGGTGTCACATACATTGGAGACAGCTGCAGTCCCTGCTGGCTGGTGGTGCCGAGACCAGCAAGGCCTGAGCTGGTGCTGGAGGCTGTAAGGGGAGGCAGGAAGGTGAGCAGGATGGAATTCCAGCCATGGGGTGGAACTGGCTCTTGTTTGTGCCGGGCTGGAGGGATTTGACCAGGGCCGCTCTGAGCAACCCCTGGTAGCGGGGTTGCTGCTGGCCCCAGCCCAGCAGCACGCGGATGTTTGCCTCTTACCGGTGCCCTCTCCAGCACAGGCGCTGCACTCCCATATGGTTGTGCTGTTACTCAAGAGGGAACAACGCCGGTGTGTCCCTCGTACAGTGCAGGAGCTGCAGAAGAGCATTTCCCAGGGCCTGTGGAAAGCAACGGGTTGTGGCCGTGAGGACAAAGTGCCCTGAGCCAGGGAGTGCCCGGCACAGCTCTGGTGCTCGGTCTGTGCTCCCGCAGCCTGTGGTGAGGCTGCGATGCCACGCAGAGCCCCAGAGGGCAGCTGAGGTCACTCACCCCTCTCCTGACCGCAATCTGCCATAGGGGTAAAGGCAGTCGCTGGCATGGCAGCGTCGGTGCCAAACTGCCAGTGCTTCATAGGTGGTGTTGTCCTCCCCTTCTGCAATTCTGCCAGAGAAGGGAGGGAATGTGATGAGCGCTCACTGGCCCAGAACTAAAACTAACCCATGAAATCCATCCCCATCCACCTTATCCCTGGTTCCAGCTTCCCAATGGCGCTGAGGCCCATGTTAAGGGCTGCCAAGGGCCAGGCCTGCCGGGGCAGTCCTTGGGCGGGCACAGCTCTTGTGCCCTCCCGGCTCGAGAGCTGGATGAAAGACACCAACCTGAGTGGGATATGGATTCCCACAGTCAGCATCTCACGAAGAAACATCTCTCCGTCTCTGCAGTGGGGGCACTGGAAGCTGAAAAGCCCAGAGCGCAGGGCCATTATCTGCAGCAGAAACACAAGCAGCGCTGAGTGTGAGCCGGGCCTGGTGCTGCTGAGCGCCTGCGGTGCCCGCGGGGCGAGGGGAGGGCTCCTACCTGGATGCAGGCCCGGTGGAACCAGGCGTGCTGGCAGGCTGGGCACACCATGGTGATATATGACCTGCTGTCACCCACGGGCTCCAAGCAGATGACACAGGTCGTGTCTGGCTCCGGTGCTGCCTGCACTGCCTGCTGCGGCCTGTGCTCCCAGCAGTAGGACCTGGGGAAGATGGAAGGGATGGGCAAGGTGAGAAGGGCTGCGAGGAGGGCAGAGGAACGGGAAGGAGCCCCAGGCCTTGGCTCTGGCTCTGTCAGGCTGCTGGGAGGCGTCACAGCGTGTTCCTCGCTGCTTAGGTTGGTGCTGACAGCAGGGGTTGGAGGCCCACAGGGGACAGCTGGGAGCCCTTACCTGTGTTCTCCAAAGTGTTGGGTGACACATTGACCCCCATAGGCGCAGGGGAGATGGAAGCTCCGCTCACATCCCGGCTCTGCGCAGATGATGGTGGGCCCTGAAGTCTCACAGACGAAGCAGAACTAGAAAGAGCAGAGCAGCCCCATCAGCTGCAGGCTCAGGGCCTACGTAGTGGGCCCCGCACCTCTGGGCAGGGCGCAGGATGCGGGCAGGGCTGGGTGGCTCTGTGCAGAGCTGCCTGGTGAACAGGGCTGGTCTGCAAGAGCAGGAATTTCTCCTGGAGCTGGGAGGAGGGGCTGGGATTGCTTTCTGGGGACCAGGCTAAGCTCTTCTGGCACCGAGGTCCCTGTTCCGGTCCAGTGCTCACCTTCTGCTCTGCCTCCCTCACTATGCGTATCAGGTCTTCAAAGCAAAAACGTAGCCCGTTAACTCGCACGTTTTCACAAAGACCGTTGGCAAAGACCTGTACAGGAGGAAAGAGCACGGTCTAGTTTGGGCAGAAAGGAGGGAATCACTGATTGGAGGAAGGTGGCAGGAGACACGAGGGAACTCACCGCACAAAACCCATGGAAATACAATCCACAAATACGCTCTTTGTGGCCAAGGATGACGGAGTCCTCATCCACTAGGCCACAGAGCACGCAAACTGGAGAGGAGAGAGTAACAGCAGTGAGCGTCTTGCGGGGCCAGGTGCCCCCGGGGCCTGTCCCAGGGGCTGCTCTGTGCTGGCTGTGCCAGCTGAGGGGCAAGGCCGCAGGCCGTGGATGCAGGGATACTTGGCACTCACTTGGCCCTCTCGAGCCGGCAGCCTCCTGTGTCTCCGCTCGCGCCGTGAGCGTCGACCGCAACCAAGTGCAGAGTGTCTGTCCCATCACTGCTGGGCTTCGTCCTCTGCGTGCCAACCTATGGAGAAGCGGGACGAGGCTGAGTTGGCAGCTCAGGCCCCCGAGCACTGGGGAACCGGCCTCCCTCCCTCGGCAGCCTCAGGCAGCCCAATCCTCCCTGCTCACCTCACCAGGTCACACTGAGCTCAGGCTGAGCCCTGCAGCCTCAGCTCTGCTCCACTGCCCATGAGTCACAATGGCCGTTCCATGTCACCTTCTGTGACGCCATCACACCTCACAGGGCTGGGCTGAGGGCACCCAAGAATGGCATCAGAATGGAACGGCCATTGTGACGCGTTGGCTGTGATGTCTATCATGTTAACTGACAATGATTTCATTTTCTTGTAGCACAGTAACTGTGACTGTCTATCAACACAACCCGGCAACTCAACATTCTAATATACTGCAGAGAGTTCTCAGATACTCAGTTTTGCTGAAAATCAGATCAGATCAGATCAGATCAGATCAGAAAATCAGAAGCAAAACCTAGCCTGATCCACACCAGAGGGATACATCCTCTGAATTCAGAGCCAGCAGCTCACCCTCATGTTTCCAGGACCCTTGTCAGAGCTGCTGCAAAAGTAATGTTCCCTATTTTATTATATTGACTCAGATTTAGATGTAGATGTAGTATTATATTGACATTTCAGATGTAGATGTTGGTGGTCTGGCAGTAGAGGTTGACTCTTCCCGCTAGTATTCATTACATTTTGTTACCATGTAACACGTGGCAGCAGAAGAACAGTCTGACAAAATGTCAGACGTGGAAGATTTGACACCAAATTCCTTTCCGGGTAGAAAAAAAATGGCACCCACTG
Organism: Coturnix japonica; assembly: GCF_054131305.1. Classification (NCBI taxonomy): domain Eukaryota; kingdom Metazoa; phylum Chordata; class Aves; order Galliformes; family Phasianidae; genus Coturnix; species Coturnix japonica. The sequence continues at coordinate 68,722,149 of NC_140663.1, forward strand.
CCATTCATTAATGCTCATTGCAGGTTTTTACAAAGACCATAAAAGTTTCTTTTGTTTGTTTGATTTTAACTACTTTAGTTAAATACTCAGGGTGCTTCTTTTGAAGACTTTAGTGCTGCAGGTCTCTATTCACCATGACCAACACTTCTGTAAGAACCTCCATTTCCAGAATCCCAAAGCCATGTAATAGGTACTGTTGAAAAGAGCAGTGAATGTGAGCACAGTGAGGTAGTGAATCATGCATTTCAGCAGTGGAAACAGTGAAATGAAAGACAAGCCACATTCTGGATGGCTATGTGGATTTTTACAAGTAAGGCATCCAGGCTCTTGTTCATCGGTGGTGAAATGCATAGCTAATGGTGGTGACTATGCTGAAAAATAGTGCTTCGTAGCTGAGAATCTGCTCTATGAAATGACAGATGTTCTATGTGTTATTGTGCTTTTTGTGCTGGTTGCATTTTCAGTGGAAATAATCAGGAGGCACTACTTTCAGAGCAAACCATGTACATCAGATGCAGACCTGCAGAGATTGCCTTTTCATTTTTGAGGGAAACCCAAAAGTATTCAGACTCCAGAGTAAACATAAATAAATAAATAAAATAAAAGGAAGTTCTGACAGTTTTCATTTCCACGTTGTGGACCCATTTAACCATCATGAATCAGAAATCTCCCCCTCATGTGCATCAATGTAGATCTGTTCTTTTCTACAAGAAAACTTTGCAAATGGACACGATTACAGTTTCAGACAGAATGAAGACGCGGTCTGTCAGAAAATTCCGTATAAATGCTGATCAGAAAACAGGAACTACGGTAAAAATAGAAGATCATCATAGAAGATGGCTTATGAAAACATCATAACTTCCCACAGAGCTTCGCCGGACAACATCTGAAGGAACTTCAACTAGCTTTCAACTGCAGTAGTTTGAATGGAGAGTCTCCAAATTTCAGATTTCATGAAAAAAATTATATTCATTTTCAGGAGTTTGACTAGGTGAATACATACTATAAAGCTGTTGCTTGAAGAGAATTTTGAAAGTTTATACCATGTAATGCACTACCAGTTGGAACAAATGGCCCTAGACCTTAAGATTGCTTTCCATCTAGCTGTGAGTCAAATTACATTTCTGCTTTTAAGATTCTGATTTAATTCATACTCCCCAGTAGCAGGTGATTTAATAAAATGAAGTCTAATATTTGCCACTGAAATATGGGCTTAGTAAAGTAGCAAATGGTCTGGCCAACAAAGCACAAGAAACGGGAGCTAGTTATCTGGGATAAAGCTGGATATCCCAAGTGTCACAGCTTCCAGCTAAGCCACCACAGCTCTATCTCTGACTATGGAAGGTGCCCCAGAGCACTCAGATTACACCCAGAGAACCTCTTGTGCACCAGAGCTATCTAGTGCGTTTGCTACCAACAGGACAGAACAGGTTCTCCTTCACCTGACCCAACATTTAGAGCACAGGTTTCTTCCTAGGTAAAATCCAGTGTTCAAAAGTACAATAGGTATTCCTACAGTTCCCTAAAGCAACCAAGTACTTGTTCTCAGAGGATAAAAAGAACACATTGGGTTCCCTTTGTTCATTTGTTTTTTACTACAGTAGTTAACACTCAAGGTGCATCTTATTTAACTTCTGAAGACTTTGGTGCCACAGGTCTCCACTGGTCATTACCGGTCCTGTTGTAAGGACCTCCATTTCCAGAACCCCAAAGCCATGTAACAGGTACTGCTTTAAACATACTCGATAGGCAGCAGCTCATCCCTTCCAGAAAGTACTGCACGATGAGGAAGAGAGCGTGGCCAAGGTGGGAATCGCGTTCACCTGGGGGAGGGCGATGCTGCTCCTGTGGTGCCCTCCAAACACAGGGGACTGCAACCCATGGCAGCATCAGCCCCTGCAGCTGCATCCTCCCTGTCGATGGGCTCCAAGGAACGCAGGCTCTGCTGCTGCTTGGTCTGCGGTGCCATCTCAGCTCTTTGGCAGGCCTCCCAGAAAGCCTTCCTTGGTGCTGCACAGTTCCTGCGCTGGAGGCGACTGGAGCAGCTGACAGAGGTGGCACAGTTCTGGCAGATTGGCGAGTGCACGGTTTGCAGGTTTCTACAGCCCAAGACTGGCTTGAGACCACTCTGCGCTCACCCCATGCCCTTTTCTCTCCAGCTGGTAGAGAGAAGGAAGAGCGCAGCACAGGACTACCTGGGCAGAGCCTGCTCTACCTACTGAGCCCGCAGGAGCCCCTGTGGTGGGAGGCCGGGAGGTTCATGGGTGAGCCATGAAGCTGAGGTTCCCCTGTCCCTGTCCCTCCATGATGCACGCAGGCAGAAGCTGGGGTTGCTGATGGGGCTGTATGTCACCAGGGCTCTTAGGGCAGCACAAGAGGGATCAGCAGCAGGCTGAGAGAGAAGAATATCTACCAGGGTAAGCCAGGGAGTGGGATGTCAGGGTAGCTGGCAGGTGACGTGCCTGTCGCCTGCTCCCTCCTGCCAGTGGGGAGAGCTGGGCACCATGCAGGTACACAGTTGTCATCAAGCCTCTGTTCCTCTGTTATCTCAGGCCTTCACAGTGTGCTGTGAGACCCCAGTGGATCCATCTCTTTGCAGTCCCTTCAGACATCACGGATCCTGAGAGAAACAAGGCCACCACCACTGTCAAGCTTCAGCTTTTGACAGCTCTTCTCCAGGCTCCGCAGTGTGTGGCACTGGTGGCACTCCTGCCAGGCAGACAGCTGAGCACGCTGGAAATCTCTTGGCATCTCCTCCTGCCCTCTGCTCAGCTCTGCTCCTGTGCATCTCCTCCTGCAATGGCTCAGGATATGAACCTGAAGCTTAGGGTTGTGCAAATCAGGCTTTGGCCATGAAAAACAGAGACCAAGGTTTGGGCAATAAAACAATGGCTTTGGATGCCCTGAAGTGATGCTTTGAGCTCTCAAAATGGCAGTTTGATCTGCAAAAGAGACTTTGAACCCTAAAAATCAGGCTTTGGCCCCCAGCATGCAACTTTGGGATCTCAAAAAGGAAGCTTGAGGCCATTAAGGACATGTTGGGCCTGAAAAGAATGAGAACCAAGAATGGTTCTCTGAACTCCAAACAGCAGCTTTGGTCCTACTGGAGGGACAGTGGGTGCTCCAGAAGAGGCTCAGATGACTACAGCAGGGCTTTGGGTCTGCAAAAAAATAATGTGGAGCCTGAGAAGAGGCTTTGTGCCCCACAGACCACGGTCTGCGCCTCAACACGGAGCCTTAGCACTTAGAACTGGGTATCTGGACACTCCACCTTGGGGGCTGGAACCCCAAAAGATGGTTTGATCCCACAAAATGAGTGTTTGCTTCCCAAAAGGAGGATTTTGGTCCTAAACTTCAGGCCTTGGCTCCTAGGACACGGATTTGGGAGCTCAAAAAATGGGGCTTTCCTCTTGAGGAAAGCACTGGGAGCCTCAGAAGGTGATTTTGCACCTTAAAAGGAAATGGTGGGCTCTGAAACTAAGACGCCGCACCCTGAAGGTGACAGCCTGGGATGTCCAAAGGAGCATGTAAGCAACACGGTGGCATCTTTGGATCCAAGCCAGAGGCTCAGGGCCCTGACAACAAGGATTCAGTCATGAAAAAGAGACCCTGAGCCCCAAACCTGGAGGTCATCTGAGCGTATTTGGGCGCACCTCTGCTCCCGGGAGCTCAGCCCTGCACATCTCTGCCTCAGCCTCACTATTGTGGTAGGCAGCCACAGTGTTTTTGCCAATGGAAGGCTGCTCCCTGCTGCACTCAAAGAAGAAACCTCACAGGAACAGCACTCGTTTGTGTTACAGCACACACGCACCCCACCACTGCTGCTCCTGCCCTATAACAACCTGATGCTTAACCAACAGGTTCGCTTTTTTCCTTGCCAGAGAAATACGGGATACAGATTAGGGACACTCATACGAAAATAACACCCTTATGCTGATGTACTGTCCCTCCTAACATCTTTAATGAGAATGCCTGGGTACCAACGGGTGCAAGCAATGGTTTGCATTGCAGTACTAACACCACTGAGGAAATCAGGCTCAGGGGAAGCCTCACTTCATGGATCTCCCTGAAAGGAGGCTGTAGCCAGGTGGGGGTCGGCCTCTTCTCCCAGGTAAAAGCGATGGGACCAGAAGGAACAGCCTCAAGTTGCAACAGTGGAGGTCCCTGTAGGATATTAGGAAGAACATCTGTGCTGAAAGAGCTGTCGGGCACTGGCACAGCTGCCCAGGGAGCTGGGGGAGTCAGCGTCCATGGAGGTGCTCCAGAAGCGTGGGGATGTGGCCCTGAGGGACGTGGGCAGTGAGCAGCTGGGGGGTGGTCGGTGGGACTCGGTGATCTTAGAGGTCTTTGCCAACCATAGAGATTCTGTGATTCTGTGAGTCGTTTATTGGAACGAGAGGTAACAGCAGCCAACAGCCCACAAGCAGAGCCTGGAGAACATCACAGCAACACGTAAACGCTTGACTGGGAAACTGCTGGTGCCACAGGCCCCGTAGAGTTCAGCTGGGGCCAGGAGGGTGGATGTGCCACCCAGTGCCTTCGGCAGCACCAACACGCCGGGTTCCAGCAGGGCTGCGTCCGGCACTGGGCCCCTCACTGTGTGCTGCTGCAAGAGCTGCCTCTGCCAACAGCCTCTGCAGCACCCTTTGCCATCTGTCTCTACCAACACAGCCCATCTCCTGGGCAGCTCTCTGCTGTCTGCTTCAGCTTTCCCCATGAGCAGGGCTGGTGCTTCCTGTCAGGCCTTGAGCCATCAGTGCAGCAGCGCCTGGAGCAGCCCCAGCCTTTACACTGCACGTTACTATTGACACTGCGACTGATTTATAACAAAGCAAAACATGACACAGAAATAGGGTGGGGAAGTTTATTAGGGGATATAATAAACATATATATAAAAATAATACATAAATAAATAATATTATATAATATTATAAAATAAACTATATAAAAAATAATTTAAAAAAAAAAAAATGTGACACCTCTCAGCGAATGGTGCTGGACTCTGGGGATCGGTGCCAGCTTGTAGGTTGCACGCTGCTGCTCCCGCGGCATCAGCGGGGCCGCCTGGTGATGCGCCGGGCCCGACGTGGTGCCCGGGAGCGGCTCCGCCCCTGGGCTGGCCCTCGCCGCCTGGACCGGCTCCTGCGGCGTCCTCGGGGCTGGCTGTCGGTGTCTGCAGCCCGACCACGATCGAGGGGCGAGCGGCTTCGAGTCCGCGCCCGCCCTGGATGTCTGGATGGGCTTCCGTCGTCTGTTCTGGAAGCCCTGGAAGACCCTGGTGCTGCCGGTGTGGTGTAGCTGCGGGTGCAGCTCTGAGCACCTCGGCTTGGTGTCTGCATGCTCCCACGGTGTCCCTGGGGCCCGCTCGGAGATTCTGGGGCCTGGCGCCGCAACGGAGAGCGGCTTCTTGTCCGGGCCCGCTGTCCCTGCCTGCACCTGAGGTTGTATCCCCGTGCAGGGCAGCGCCTCGAGGACCGAGATGTCCCCTGGCTGGCCGAGTCTGAGGTGCTGCTCTCAGCAATTGGGGCAGCATTATGGGTTGTGCCACGGTGTCCTCGGGACTCATTCAAGCTGTTTTCATCCCTATGTAGACGTGGCATGACTCTCCTGCGGTCCGTCCTGCGCTGGATGGACAGGCCGCTGCTCTCAGGCACATGGGATCTGTGAGCTGGCTCCGGTGGTGCCTGGCTGGTGGTTGTGGAGCTGCTGCTCTTTGGTGCTGTGTAGCCTTGGGATGGCGGCAATCCGTGCTCGCTGGTGGTGCCGGAGCTGCTGCTCTGAGGTGTCACATACATTGGAGACAGCTGCAGTCCCTGCTGGCTGGTGGTGCCGAGACCAGCAAGGCCTGAGCTGGTGCTGGAGGCTGTAAGGGGAGGCAGGAAGGTGAGCAGGATGGAATTCCAGCCATGGGGTGGAACTGGCTCTTGTTTGTCCCGGGCTGGAGGGATTTGAGCAGGGCTGCTCTGAGCAGCCCCTGCTAGGCCTGGCCTGGCCCCAGCCCAGCAGCACGCGGATGTTTGCCTCTTACCGGTGCCCTCTCCAGCACAGGCGCTGCACTCCCATACGGTTGTGCCGTTACTCAAGAGGGAACAACGCCGGTGTGTCCCTCGTACAGTGCAGGAGCTGCAGAAGAGCATTTCCCAGGGCCTGTGGAAAGCAACGGGTTGTGGCCGTGAGGACAAAGTGCCCTGAGCCAGGGAGTGCCCGGCACAGCTCTGGTGCTCAGTCTGTGCTCCCGCAGCCTGTGATGAGGCTGCGATGCCACGCAGAGCCCCAGAGGGCAGCTGAGGTCACTCACCCCTCTCCTGACCGCAATCTGCCATAGGGGTAAAGGCAGTCGCTGGCATGGCAGCGTCGGTGCCAAACTGCCAGTGCTTCATAGGTGGTGTTGTCCTCCCCTTCTGCAATTCTGCCAGAGAAGGGAGGGAATGTGATGAGCACTCACTGGCCCAGAACTAAAACTAACCCATTAAATCCATCCCCTTCCACCTTATCCCTGGTTCCAGCTTCCCAATGGCGCTGAGGCCCATGTTAAGGGCTGCCAAGGGCCAGGCCTGCCGGGGCAGTCCTTGGGCGGGCACAGCTCTTGTGCCCTCACACCTCAAGAGCTGGATGAAAGACACCAACCTGAGTGGGATATGGATCCCCACAGTCAGCATCTCACGAAGAAATGTCTCTCCGTCTCTGCAGTGGGGGCACTGGAAGCTGAAAAGCCCAGAGCGCAGGGCCATTATCTGCAGCAGAAACACAAGCAGTGCTGAGTGTGAGCTGGGCCTGGTGCTGCTGAGCGCCTGCGGTGCCTGCGGGGCGAGGGGAGGGCTCCTACCTGGATGCAGGCCCGGTGGAACCAGGCGTTCTGGCAGGCTGGGCACACCATAGTGATATATGACCTGCTGTCACCCACGGGCTCCAAGCAGATGACACAGGTCGTGTCTGGCTCCGGTGCTGCCTGCACTGCCTGCTGCGGCCTGTGCTCCCAGCAGTAGGACCTGGGGAAGATGGAAGGGATGGGCAAGGTGAGAAGGGCTGCGAGGAGGGCAGAGGAACGGGAAGGAGCCCCAGGCCTTGGCTCTGGCTCTGTCAGGCTGCTGGGAGGCGTCACAGCGCGTTCCTCGCTGCTTAGGTTGGTGCTGACAGCAGGGTTGGAGGCCCACAGGTGACAGCTGTGAGCCCTTACCTGTGTTCTCCAAAGTGTTGGGTGACACACTGACCCCCATAGGCGCAGGGGAGATGGAAGCTCCGCTCACATCCCGGCTCTGCGCAGATGATGGTGGGCCCTGAAGTCTCACAGACGAAGCAGAACTAGAAAGAGCAGAGCAGCCCCATCAGCTGCAGGCTCAGGGCCTACGTAGTGGGCCCCGCACCTCTGGGCAGGGCGCAGGATGCGGGCAGGGCTGGGTGGCTCTGTGCAGAGCTGCCTGGTGAACAGGGCTGGTCTGCAAGAGCAGGAATTTCTCCTGGAGCTGGGAGGAGGGGCTGGGATTGCTTTCTTGGGACCAGGCTAAGCTCTTCTGGCATCAAGGTCCCTGTTCCGGTCCAGTGCTCACCTTCTGCTCTGCCTCCCTCACTATGCGTATCAGGTCTCCAAAGCAAAAACGTAGCCCGTTAACTCGCACGTTTTCACAAAGACCGTTGGCAAAGACCTGTACAGGAGGAAAGAGCACAGTCTAATTAGGGCAGAAAGGAGGGAATCACTGATTGGAGGAAGGTGGCAGGAGACACGAGGGAACTCACCGCACAAAACCCATGGAAATACAATCCACAAATACGCTCTTTGTGGCCAAGGATGACGGAGTCCTCATCCACTAGGCCACAGAGCACGCAAACTGGAGAGGAGAGAGTAACAGCAGTGAGCGTCTTGTGGGGCCAGGTGCCCCCAGGGACTGTCCCAGGGGCTGCTCTGTGCTGGCTGTGCCAGCTGAGGGGCAAGGCCGCAGGCCGTGGATGCAGGGATACTTGGCACTCACTTGGCCCTCTCGAGCCGGCAGCCTCCTGTGTCTCCGCTCGCGCCGTGAGCGTCGACCGCAACCAAGTGCAGAGTGTCTGTCCCATCACTGCGGGGCTTCGTCCTCTGCGTGCCAACCTATGGAGAAGTGGGACGAGGCTGAGTTGGCAGCTCAGGCCCCTGAGCGCTGGGGAACCCTCCTCCCTCCCTCGGCAGCCTCAGGCAGCCCCTTCCTCCCTGCTCACCTCACCAGGTCGCACTGAGCTCAGCCTGAGCCCTGCAGCCACAGCTCTGCTCCACTGCCCATGAGTCACAATGGCCGTTCCATGTCACCCTCTGTGACGCCATCACACCTCACAGGGCTGGTCTGAGGGCACCCAAGAATGGCATCAGAATGGAACGGCCATTGTGACGCATTGGCTGTGATGTCTATCATGTAAACTGGCAATGATTTCATTTTCTTGTAGCACAGTAACTGTGACTGTCTATCAACACAACCAGGCAACACATTCTAATATACTGCAGAGCGTACTCAAATACTCAGTTTTGCTGAAAATCAGATCAGATCAGATCAGATCAGAAAATCAGAAGCAAAACCTAGCCTGATCCACACCAGAGGGAAACATCCTCTGAATTCAGAGCCAGCAGCTCACCCTCATGTTTCCAGGACCCTTGTCAGAGCTGCTGCGAAAGTAATGTTCCCTATTTTATGATATTGACTCAGAATTTTAGATGTAGGTGTTGGTGGTCTGGCAGTAGAGGTTGACTCTTCCCGCTAGTATTCATTACATTTTGTTGCCATGTAACACGTGGCAGCAGAAGAACAGTCTGACAAAATGTCAGACGTGGAAGATTTGACACCAAATTCCTTTCCGGGTAGAAAAAAAATGGCACCCACTGCCATTCATTAATGCTTATTGCAGGTTTTTACAAAGACCATAAAAGTTTCTTTTGTTTGTTTGATTTTAACTACTTTAGTTAAATACTCAGGGTGCTTCTTTTGAAGACTTTAGTGCTGCAGGTCTCTATTCACCATGACCAACACTTCTGTAAGAACCTCCATTTCCAGAATCCCAAAGCCATGTAATAGGTACTGTTGAAAAGAGCAGTGAATGTGAGCACAGTGAGGTAGTGAATCATGCATTTCAGCAGTGGAAACAGTGAAATGAAAGACAAGCCACGTTCTGGATGGCTATGTGGATTTTTACAAGTAAGGCATCCAGGCTATTGTTCATTGGTGGTGAAATGCATAGCCAATGGTGGTGACTATGCTGAAAAATAGTGCTTTGTAGCTGAGAATCTGCTCTATGAAATGACAGATGTTCTATGTGTTATTGTGCTTTTTGTGCTGGTTGCATTTTCAGTGGAAATAATCAGGAGGCACTACTTTCAGAGCAAACTATGTACATCAGATGCAGACCTGCAGAGATTGCCTTTTCATTTTTGAGGGAAACCCAAAAGTATTCAGACTCCAGAGTAAACACAAATAAATAAATAAAATAAAAGGAAGTTCTGACAGTTTTCATTTCCACGTGCTGGACCCATTTAACCATCATAAATCAGAAATCTCCCCCTCATGTTCATCAATGTAGATCTGTTCTTTTCTACAAGAAAACTTTGCAAATGGACACGATTACAGTTTCAGACAGAATGAAGACGCAGTCTGTCAGAAAATTCCGTATAAATGCTGATCAGAAAGCAGGAACTACGGTAAAAATAGAAGATAATCATAGAAGATGGCTTATGAAAACATCATAACTTCCCACAGAGCTTCGTTGGACAACATCTGAAGGAACTTCAACTAGCTTTCAACTGCAGTAGTTTGAATGGAGTGTCTCCAAATTTCGGATTTCGTGAAAAAAATTATATTCATTTTCAGGAGTTTGACTAGTTGAATACATACTATAAAGCTGTTGCTTGAAGAGAATTTTGAAAGTTTATACCATGTAATGCACTACCAGTTGGAACAAATGGCCCTAGACCTTAAGATTGCTTTCCATCTAGCTGTGAGTCAAATTACATTTCTGCTTTTAAGATTCTGATTTAATTCATACTCCCCAGTAGCAGGTGATTTAATAAAATGAAGTCTAATATTTGCCACTGAAATATGGGCTTAGTAAAGTAGCAAATGGTCTGGCCAACAAAGCACAAGAAACAGGAGCTAGTTATCTGGGATAAGGCTGGATATCCCAAGTGTCACAGCTTCCAGCTAAGCCACCACAGCTCTATCTCTGACTATGGAAGGTGCCCCAGAGCACTCAGATTACACCCAGAGGACCTCTTGTGCACCAGAGCTATCCAGTGCGTTTGCTACCAACAGGACACAACAGGCTCTCCTAATACTGACCCAACATTTAGAGCACAGGTTTCTTCCTAGGTAAAATCCAGTGTTCAAAAGTACAATAGGTATTCCTACAGTTCCCTACAGCAACCAAGTACTTGTTCTCAGAGGATAAAAAGAACACATTGGGTTCCCTTTGTTCATTTGTGTTTTACTACAGTAGTTAAACACTCAAGGTGCATCTTATTTAACTTCTGAAGACTTTGGTGCGACAGGTCTCCACTGGTCATTACCGGTCCTGTTGTAAGGACCTCCATTTCCAGAACCCCAAAGCCATGTAACAGGTACTGCTTTAAACATACTCGATAGGCAGCAGCTCATCCCTTCCAAAAAGTACTGCACGATGAGGAAGAGAGCGTGGCCAAGGTGGGAATCGCGTTTACCTGGGGGAGGGTGATGCTGCCCCTGTGGTGCCCTCCAAACACAGGGGACTGCAACCCATGGCAGCGTCAGCCCCTGCAGCTGCATCCTCCTTGCGGATGGGCTCCAAGGAACGCAGGCTCTGCTGCTGCTTGGTCTGCCGTGCCATCCCAGAAAACCTTCCTTGGTGCTGCACAGTTCCTGCGCTGGAGGTGACTGGAGCAGCTGACAGAGGTGGCACAGTTCTGGCAGATCGGCGAGTGCACGGTTTGCAGGTTTCTACAGCCCAAGACTGGCTTGAGACCACTCTGCGCTCACCCCATGCCCTTTTCTCTCCAGCTGGTAGAGAGGAGGAAGAGCGCAGCACAGGACTACCTGGGCAGAGCCTGCTCTACCTACTGAGCCCGCAGGAGCCCCTGTGGTGGGAGGCCGGGAGGTTCATGGGTGAGCCATGAAGCTGAGGTTCCCCTGTCCCTGTCCCTCCATGATGCACGCAGGCAGAAGCTGGGGTTGCTGATGGGGCTGTATGTCACCAGGGCTCTTAGGGCAGCACAAGAGGGATCAGCAGCAGGCTGAGAGAGAAGAATATCTACCAGGGTAAGCCAGGGAGTGGGATGTCAGGGTAGCTGGCAGGTGACGTGCCTGTCGCCTGCTCCCTCCTGCCAGTGGGGAGAGCTGGGAACCCTGCAGGTACACGGCTGTCATCAAGCCTCTGTTCCTCTGTTATCTCAGGCCTTCACAGTGTGCTACGAGACCCCAGTGGATCCATCTCTTTGCAGTCCCTTCAGACAGCACGAATCCTGAGAGAAACAAGGCCACCACCACTGTCAGGCTTCAGCTTGTGGCAGCTCTTCTCCAGGCTTCGCAGTGTGTGGCACTGGTGGCACTCCTGCCAGGCAGACAGCTGAGCACGCTGGAAATCTCATGGCATCTCCTCCTGCCCTCTGCTCAGCTCTGCTCCTGTGCATCTCCTCCTGCACTGGCTCAGGATATGAACCTGAAGCTTAGGGTTGTGCAAATCAGGCTTTGGCCATGAAAAACAGAGACCGAGGTTTGGGCAATAAAACAATGGCTTTGGATGCCCTGAAGTGATGCTTTGAGCTCTCAAAATGGCAGTTTGATCTGCAAAAGAGACTTTGAACCCTAAAAATCAGGCTTTGGCCCCCAGCATGCAACTTTGGGACCTCAAAAAGGAAGCTTGAGGCCACTAAGGACATGTTGGGCCTGAAAAGAATGAGAACCAAGAATGGTTCTCTGAACTCCAAGCAGCAGCTTTGGTCCTACAGGAGGGACAGCGGGTGCTCCAGAAGAGGCTCAGATGACTACAGCAGGGATTTGGGTCTGCAAAAAAATGATGTGGAGCCTGAGAAGAGGCTTTGTGCTCCACAGACCACGGTCTGCGCCTCAACACGGAGCCTTAGCACTTAGAACTGGGTATCTGGACACTCCACCTTGGGGGCTGGAACCCCAAAAGATGGTTCGATCCCACAAAATGAGTGTTTGCTTCCCGAAAGGAGGATTTTGGTCCTAAACTTCAGGCCTTGGCTCCTAGGACAAGGATTTGGGAGCTCAAAAAATTGGGCTTTCCTCTTGAGGAAAGCACTGGGAGCCTCAGAAGGTGATTTTGCACCTTAAAAGGAAATGGTGGGCTCTGAAACTAAGACGCCGCACCCTGAAGGTGACAGCCTGGGATGTCCAAAGGAGCATGTAAGCAACACGGTGGCATCTTTGGATCCAAGCCAGAGGCTCAAGGCCCTGACAACAAGGATTCAGTCATGAAAAAGGAGACCCTGAGACCCAAACCTGGAGGTTTTTTGGTGACCTGAGTGTATTTGGGCGCACCTCTGCTCCCGGGAGCTCAGCCCTGCACATCTCTGCCTCAGCCTCACTATTGTGGTAGGCAGCCACAGTGTTTTTGCCAATGGAAGGCTGCTCCCTGCTGCACTCAGAGAAGAAACCTCACAGGAACAGCACTCGTTTGTGTTACAGCACACACGCACCCCACCACTGCTGCTCCTGCCCTATAACAACCCGATGCTTAACCAACAGGTTCGCTTTTTCCCTTGCCAGAGAAATACAGGCTACAGATTAGGGACATTCATACGAAAATAACACCCTTATGCTGATGTACTGTCACTCCTAACATCTTTAATGAGAATGCCTGGGTACATGGTTTTGTAATTGTTTTCATTGCAGTACTAACACCACTGAGGAAATCAGGCTCAGGGGAGGCCTCACTTCATGGAACTCCCTGAAAGGAGGCTGTAGCCAGGTGGGGGTCGGCCTCTTCTCCCAGGTAACAGTGATGGGACCAGAGGGAACGGCCTCAAGTTGCAACAGTGGAGGTCCCTGTAGGATATTAGGAAGAACATCTGTGCTGAAAGAGCTGTCAGGCACTGGCACACCTGCCCAGGGAGCTGGGGGAGTCAGCGTCCATGGAGGTGCTCCAGAAGCGTGGGGATGTGGCCCTGAGGGACGTGGGCAGCGGGCAGCTGGGGGGTGGTCAGTGGGACTCGGTGATCTTAGAGGTCTTTGCCAACCATAGAGATTCTGTGATTCTGTGAGTCGTTTATTGGAACGAGAGGTAACAGCAGCCAACAGCCCACAAGCAGAGCCTAGAGAACATCACCGCAACACATAAACGCTTGACTGGGAAACTGCTGGTGCCACAGGCCCCGTAGAGTTCAGGTGGGGCCAGGAGGGTGGATGTGCCACCCAGTGCCTTCGGCAGCACCAACACGCCGGGTTCCAGCAGGGCTGCGTCCGGCACTGGGCCCCTCACTGTGTGATGCTGCAAGAGCTGCCTCTGCCAACAGCCTCTGCAGCACCCTTTGCCTGCTGTCTCTACCAACACAGCCCATCTCCTGGGCAGCTCTCTGCTGTCTGCTTCAGCTTTCCCCATGAGCAGGGCTGGTGCTTCCTGTCAGGCCTTGAGCCATCAGTGCAGCAGCGCCTGGAGCAGCCCCAGCCTTTACACTGCACGTTACTATTGACACTGCGACTGATTTATAACAAAGCAAAACATGACACAGAAATAGGGTGGGGAAGTTTATTAGGGGATATAATAAACATATATATAAAAATAATACATAAATAAATAATATTATATAATATTATAAAATAAACTAAATAAAAAATAATTTTAAAAAAAAAAAATGTGACAGCTCTCAGCGAATGGTGCTGGACTCTGAGGATCGGTGCCAGCTTGTAGGTTGCACGCTGCTGCTCCCGCGGAATCAGCGGGGCCGCCTGGTGATGCGCCGGGCCCGACGTGATGCCCGGGAGCGGCTCCGCCCCTGGGCTGGCCCTCGCCGCCTGGACCGGCTCCTGCGGCGTCCTCGGGGCTGGCTGTCGGTGTCTGCAGCCCGACCACGATCGAGGGGCGAGCGGCTTCGAGTCCGCGCCCGCCCTGGATGTCTGGATGGGCTTCCGTCGTCTGTTCTGGAAGCCCTGGAGGACCCTGGTGCTGCCGGTGTGGTGTAGCTGCGGGTGCAGCTCTGAGCACCTCGGCTTGGTGTCTGCATGCTCCCACGGTGTCCCTGGGGCCGGCTCGGAGATTCTGGGGCCTGGCGCCGCAACGGAGAGCGGCTTCTTGTCCGGGCCCGCTGTCCCTGCCTGCACCTGAGGTTGTATCCCCGTGCAGGGCAGCGCCTCGAGGACCGAGATGTCCCCTGGCTGGCCGAGTCTGAGGTGCTGCTCTCAGCAATTGGGGCAGCATTATGGGTTGTGCCACGGTGTCCTCGGGACTCATTCAAGCTGTTTTCATCCCTATGTAGACGTGGCATGACTCTCCTGCGGTCCGTCCTGCACGGGATGGACAGGCCGCTGCTCTCAGGCACATGGGATCTGTGAGCTGGCTCCGGTGGTGCCTGGCTGGTGGTTGTGGAGCTGCTGCTCTCTGGTGCTGTGGAGCCTTTGGGTGGCGGCAATCCATGCTCGCTGGTGGTGCCGGAGCTGCTGCTCTGAGGTGTCACATACATTGGAGAAAGCTGCAGTCCCTGCTGGCTGGTGGTGCCGAGACCAGCAAGGCCTGAGCTGGTGCTGGAGGCTGTAAGGGGAGGCAGGAAGGTGAGCAGGATGGAATTCCAGCCATGGGGTGGAACTGGCTCTTGTTTGTGCCGGGCAGGAGGGATTTGACCAGGGCCGCTCTGAGCAACCCCTGGTAGCGGGGTTGCTGCTGGCCCCAGCCCAGCAGCACGCGGATGTTTGCCTCTTACCGGTGCCCTCTCCAGCACAGGCGCTGCACTCCCATACGGTTGTGCCGTTACTCAAGAGGGAACAACGCCGGTGTGTCCCTCGTACAGTGCAGGAGCTGCAGAAGAGCATTTCCCAGGGCCTGTGGAAAGCAACGGGTTGTGGCCGTGAGGACAAAGTGCCCTGAGCCAGGGCATGCCCGGCACAGCTCTGGTGCTCGGTCTGTGCTCCCGCAGCCTGTGATGAGGCTGCGATGCCACGCAGAGCCCCAGAGGGCAGCTGACGTCACTCACCCCTCTCCTGACCGCAATCTGCCATAGGGGTAAAGGCAGTCGCTGGCATGGCAGCGTCGGTGCCAATCTGCCAGTGCTTCATAGGTGGTGTTGTCCTCCCCTTCTGCAATTCTGCCAGAGAAGGGAGGGAATGTGATGAGCACTCACTGGCCCAGAACTAAAACTAACCCATGAAATCCATCCCCATCCACCTTATCCCTGGTTCCAGCTTCCCAATGGCGCTGAGGCCCATGTTAAGGGCTGCCAAGGGCCAGGCCTGCCGGGGTAGTCCTTGGGCGGGCACAGCTCTTGTGCCCTCACACCTCAAGAGCTGGATGAAAGACACCAACCTGAGTGGGATATGGATCCCCACAGTCAGCATCTCACGAAGAAACATCTCTCCGTCTCTGCAGTGGGGGCACTGGAAGCTGAAAAGCCCAGAGCGCAGGGCCATTATCTGCAGCAGAAACACAAGCAGCGCTGAGTGTGAGCCGGGCCTGGTGCTGCAGAGTGCCTGCGGTGCCTGCGGGGCGAGGGGAGGGCTCCTACCTGGATGCAGGCCCGGTGGAACCAGGCGTGCTGGCAGGCTGGGCACACCATGGTGATATATGACCTGCTGTCACCCACGGGCTCCAAGCAGATGACACAGGTCGTGTCTGGCTCCGGTGCTGCCTGCACTGCCTGCTGCGGCCTGTGCTCCCAGCAGTAGGACCTGGGGAAGATGGAAGGGATGGGCAAGGTGAGAAGGGCTGCGAGGAGGGCAGAGGAACGGGAAGGAGCCCCAGGCCTTGGCTCTGGCTCTGTCAGGCTGCTGGGAGGCGTCACAGCACGTTCCTCGCTGCTTAGGTTGGTGCTGACAGCAGGGTTGGAGGCCCACAGGTGACAGCTGGGAGCCCTTACCTGTGTTCTCCAAAGTGTTGGGTGACACATTGACCCCCATAGGCGCAGGGGAGATGGAAGCTCCGCTCACATCCCGGCTCTGCGCAGATGATGGTGGGCCCTGAAGTCTCACAGACGAAGCAGAACTAGAAAGAGCAGAGCAGCCCCATCAGCTGCAGGCTCAGGGCCTACGCAGCGGGCCCCGCACCTCTGGGCAGGGCGCAGGATGCGGGCAGGGCTGGGTGGCACTGTGCAGAGCTGCCTGGTGAACAGGGCTGGTCTGCAAGAGCAGGAATTTCTCCTGGAGCTGGGAGGAGGGGCTGGGATTGCTTTCTGGGGACCAGGCTAAGCTCTTCTGGCACCGAGGTCCCTGTTCCGGTCCAGTGCTCACCTTCTGCTCTGCCTCCCTCACTATGCGTATCAGGTCTCCAAAGCAAAAACGTAGCCCGTTAACTCGCACGTTTTCACAAAGACCGTTGGCAAAGACCTGTACAGGAGGAAAGAGCACGGTCTAGTTAGGGCAGAAAGGAGGGAATCACTGATTGGAGGAAGGTGGCAGGAGACACGAGGGAACTCACCGCACAAAACCCATGGAAATACAATCCACAAATACGCTCTTTGTGGCCAAGGATGACGGAGTCCTCATCCACTAGGCCACAGAGCACGCATACTGGAGAGGAGAGAGTAACAGCAGTGAGCGTCTTGCGGGGCCAGGTGCCCCCGGGGCCTGTCCCAGGGGCTGCTCTGTTCTGGCTGTGCCAGCTGAGGGGCAAGGCCGCAGGCCGTGGATGCAGGGATACTTGGCACTCACTTGGCCCTCTCGAGCCGGCAGCCTCCTGTGTCTCCGCTCGCGCCGTGAGCGTCGACCGCAACCAAGTGCAGAGTGTCTGTCCCATCACTGCTGGGCTTCGTCCTCTGCGTGCCAACCTATGGAGAAGCGGGACGAGGCTGAGTTGGCAGCTCAGGCCCCCGAGCACTGGGGAACCGGCCTCCCTCCCTCGGCAGCCTCAGGCAGCCCCTTCCTCCCTGCTCACCTCACCAGGTCGCACTGAGCTCAGCCTGAGCCCTGCAGCCTCAGCTCTGCTCCACTGCCCATGAGTCACAATGGCCGTTCCATGTCACCTTCTGTGACGCCATCACACCTCACAGGGCTGGTCTGAGGGCACCCAAGGATGGCATCAGAATGGAACAGCCATTGTGACGCGTTGGCTGTGATGTCTATCATTTAAACTGGCAATGATTTCATTTTCTTGTAGCACAGTAACTGTGACTGTCTATCAACACAACCCGGCAACTCAACATTCTAATATACTGCAGACAATACTCAAATACTCAGTTTTGCTGAAAATCAGATCAGATCAGAAAATCAGATCAGAAAATCAGAAGCAAAACCTAGCCTGATCCACACCAGAGGGAAACATCCTCTGAATTCAGAGCCAGCAGCTCACCCTCATGTTTCCAGGACCCTTGTCAGAGCTGCTGCAAAAGTAATGTTCCCTATTTTATTATATTGACTCAAAATTTTAGATGTAGGCGTTGGTGGTCTGGCAGTAGAGGTTGACTCTTCCCGCTAGTATTCATTACATTTTGCTACCATGTAACACATGGCAGCAGAAGAACAGTCTGACAAAATGTCAGACGTGGAAGATTTGACACCAAATTCCTTTCCGGGTAGAAAAAAAACAGCACCCACTGCCATTCATTAATGCTCATTGCAGGTTTTTACAAAGACCATAAAAGTTTCTTTTGTTTGTTTGATTTTAACTACTTTAGTTAAATACTCAGGGTGCTTCTTTTGAAGACTTTAGTGCTGCAGGTCTCTATTCACCATGACCAACACTTCTGTAAGAACCTCCATTTCCAGAATCCCAAAGCCATGTAATAGGTACTGTTGAAAAGAGCAGTGAATGTGAGCACAGTGAGGTAGTGAATCATGCATTTCAGCAGTGGAAACAGTGAAATGAAAGACAAGCCACATTCTGGATGGCTATGTGGATTTTTACAAGTAAGGCATCCAGGCTCTTGTTCATTGGTGGTGAAATGCATAGCCAATGGTGGTGACTATGCTGAAAAATAGTGCTTCGTAGCTGAGAATCTGCTCTATGAAATGACAGATGTTCTATGTGTTATTGTGCTTTTTGTGCTGGTTGCATTTTCAGTGGAAATAATCAGGAGGCACTACTTTCACAGCAAACTATGTACATCAGATGCAGACCTGCAGAGATTGCCTTTTCATTTTTGAGGGAAACCCAAAAGTATTCAGACTCCAGAGTAAACATAAATAAATAAATAAAATAAAAGGAAGTTCTGACAGTTTTCATTTCCACGTTGTGGACCCATTTAACAATCATAAATCAGAAATCTCCCCCTCATGTTCATCAGTGTAGATCTGTTCTTTTCTACAAGAAAACTTTGCAAATGGACACGATTACAGTTTCAGACAGAATGAAGACGCGGTCTGTCAGAAAATTCCGTATAAATGCTGATCAGAAAGCAGGAACTACGGTAAAAATAGAAGATCATCATAGAAGATGGCTTATGAAAACATCATAACTTCCCACAGAGCTTCGTTGGACAACATCTGAAGGAAATTCAACTAGCTTTCAACTGCAGTAGTTTGAATGGAGAGTCTCCAAATTTCAGATTTCATGAAAAAAATTATATTCATTTTCAGGAGTTTGACTAGTTGAATACATACTATAAAGTTGTTGCTTGAAGAGAATTTTGAAAGTTTATACCATGTAATGCACTACCAGTTGGAACAAATGGCCCTAGACCTTAAGATTGCTTTCCATCTAGCTGTGAGTCAAATTACATTTCTGCTTTTAAGATTCAGATTTAATTCATACTCCCCAGTAGCAGGTGATTTAATAAAATGAAGTCTAATCTTTGCCACTGAAATATGGGCTTAGTAAAGTAGCAAATGGTCTGGCCAACAAAGCACAAGAAACGGGAGCTAGTTATCTGGGATAAAGCTGGATATCCCAAGTGTCACAGCTTCCAGCTAAGCCACCACAGCTCTATCTCTGACTATGGAAGGTGCCCCAGAGCACTCAGATTACACCCAGAGGACCTCTTGTGCACCAGAGCTATCCAGTGCGTTTGCTACCAACAGGACACAACAGGTTCTCCTTCTACTGACCCAACATTTAGAGCACAGGTTTCTTCCTAGGTAAAATCCAGTGTTCAAAAGTACAATAGGTATTCCTACAGTTCCCTAAAGTAACCAAGTACTTGTTCTCAGAGGATAAAAAGAACACATTGGGTTCCCTTTGTTCATTTGTTTTTTACTACAGTAGTTAACACTCAAAGTGCATCTTATTTAACTTCTGAAGACCTTGGTGCCACAGATCTCTAGTGGTCATTACCGGTGCTGTTGTAAGGACCTCCATTTCCAGAACCCCAAAGGCATGTAACAGGTACTGCTGAAAAGATACTCGATAGGCAGCGGATCATCCCTTCCAGAAAGTACTGCACGATGAGGAAGAGAGCGTGGCCAAGGTGGGAATCGCGTTTACCTGGGGGAGGGCGATGCTGCCCCTGTGGTGCCCTCCAAACACAGGGGACTGCAACCCATGGCAGCGTCAGCCCCTGCAGCTGCATCCTCCTTGCGGATGGGCTCTAAGGAATGTAGGCTCTGCTGCTGCTTGGGCTGCGGTGCCATCTCAGCTCTTTGGCAGGCCTCCCAGAAAGCCTTCCTTGGTGCTGCACAGTTCCTGCACTGGAGGCGGCTGGAGCAGCTGGCAGAGGTGGCACAGTTCTGGCAGATCGGCGAGTGCATGGTATGAAGGTTTCTACAGCCCAAGACTGGCTTGAGACCACTCTGCGCTCACCCCATGCCCTTTTCTCTCCAGCTGGTAGAGAGGAAGAAGAGCGCAGCGCAGGACTACCTGGGCCAGAGCCTGCTCTACCTACTGAGCCCACAGGAGCCCCTGTGGTGGGAAACCGGGAGGTTCATGGGTGAGCCATGAAGCTGAGGTTCCCCTGTCCCTGTCCCTCCATGATGCACACAGCCAGAAGCTGGGGTTTCTGATGGGGCTGTATGTAACCAGGGCTCTTAGGGCAGCACAAGAGGGATCAGCAGCAGGCTGAGAGAGAAGAATATCTACCAGGGTGAGCCAGGGAGTGGGATGTCAGGGTAGCTGGCAGGTGACGTGCCTGTCGCCTGCTCCCTCCTGCCAGTGGGGAGAACTGGGCGCCCTGCAGGTACACGGCTGTCATCAAGCCTCTGTTCCTCTGTTATCTCAGGCCTTCACAGTGTGCTGTGAGACCCCAGTGGATCCATCTCTTTGCAGTCCCTTCAGACATCACAGATCCTGAGAGAAACAAGGCCACCACCACTGTCAGGCTTCAGCTTGAGGCAGCTCTTCTCCAGGCTTCGCAGTTTGTGGCACTGGTGGCACTCCTCCCAGGCAGACAGCTGAGCACGCTGGAAATCTCTTGGCATCTCCTCCTGCCCTCAGCTCAGCTCTGCTCCTGTGCATCTCCTCCTGCACTGGCTCAGGATATGAACCTGAAGCTTAGGGTTGTGCAAATCAGGCTTTGGCCATGAAAAACAGAGACCGAGGTTTGGGCAATAAAACAATGGCTTTGGATGCCCTGAAGTGATGCTTTGAGCTCTCAAAATGGCAGTTTGATCTGCAAAAGAGACTATGAACCCTAAGAATCAGGCTTTGGCCCCCAGCATGCAACTTTGGGACCTCAAAAAGGAAGCTTGAGGCCACTAAGGACATGTTGGGCCTGAAAAGAATGAGAACCAAGAATGGTTCTCTGAACTCCAAGCAGCAGCTTTGGTCCTACTGGAGGGACAGTGGGTGCTCCAGAAGAGGCTCAGATGACTACAGCAGGGCTTTGGTTCTGCAAAAAAATAATGTGGAGCCTGAGAAGAGGCTTTGTGCTCCACAGACCACGGTCTGCGCCTCAACACGGAGCCTTAGCACTTAGAACTGGGTATCTGGACACTCCACCTTGGGGGCTGGAACCCCAAAAGATGGTTCGATCCCACAAAATGAGTGTTTGCTTCCCGAAAGGAGGATTTTGGTCCTAAACTTCAGGCCTTGGCTCCTAGGACACGGATTTGGGAGCTCAAAAAATGGGGCTTTCCTCTTGAGGAAAGCACTTGGAGCCTCAGAAGGTGATTTTGCACCTTAAAAGGAAATGGTGGGCTCTGAAACTAAGACGCCGCACCCTGAAGGTGACAGCCTGGGATGTCCAAAGGAGCATGTGAGCAACACGGTGGCATCTTTGGATCCAAGCCAGAGGCTCAGGGCCCTGACAACAAGGATTCAGTCATGAAAAAGGAGACCCTGAGACCCAAACCTGGAGGTTTTTTGGTGACCTGAGTGTATTTGGGCGCACCTCTGCTCCCGGGAGCTCAGCCCTGCACATCTCTGCCTCAGCCTCACTATTGTGGTAGGCAGCCACAGTGTTTTTGCCAATGGAAGGCTGCTCCCTGCTGCACTCAGAGAAGAAACCTCACAGGAACAGCACTCGTTTGTGTTACAGCACACACGCACCCCACCACTGCTGCTCCTGCCCTATAACAACCCGATGCTTAACCAACAGGTTCGCTTTTTCCCTTGCCAGAGAAATACAGGCTACAGATTAGGGACACTCATAGGAAAATAACACCCTTATGCTGATGTACTGTCACTCCTAACATCTTTAATGAGAATGCCTGGGTACCAACGGGTGCAAGCAATTGGTTGCATTGCAGTACTAACACCACTGAGGAAATCAGGCTCAGGGGAGGCCTCACTTCATGGAACTCCCTGAAAGGAGGCTGTAGCCAGGTGGGGGTCGGCCTCTTCTCCCAGGTAACAGGGATGGGACCAGAGGGAACGGCCTCAAGTTGCAACAGTGGAGGTCCCTGTAGGATATTAGGAAGAACATCTGTGCTGAAAGAGCTGTCGGGCACTGGCACACCTGCCCAGGGAGCTGGGGGAGTCAGCGTCCATGGAGGTGCTCCAGAAGAGTGGGGATGTGGCCCTGAGGGACGTGGGCAGCGGGCAGCTGGGGGGTGGTCGGTGGGACTCGGTGATCTTAGAGGTCTTTGCCAACCATAGAGATTCTGTGATTCTGTGAGTCGTTTATGGGAACGAGAGGTAACAGCAGCCAACAGCCCACAAGCAGAGCCTGGAGAACATCACAGCAACACGTAAACGCTTGACTGGGAAACTGCTGGTGCCACAGGCCCCGTAGAGTTCAGGTGGGGCCAGGAGGGTGGATGTGCCACCCAGTGCCTTCGGCAGCACCAACACGCCGGGTTCCAGCAGGGCTGCGTCCGGCACTGGGCTCCTCACTGTGTGATGCTGCAAGAGCTGCCTCTGCCAACAGCCTCTGCAGCACCCTTTGCCTGCTGTCTCTACCAACACAGCCCATCTCCTGGGCAGCTCTCTGCTGTCTGCTTCAGCTTTCCCCATGAGCAGGGCTGGTGCTTCCTGTCAGGCCTTGAGCCATCAGTGCAGCAGCGCCTGGAGCAGCCCCAGCCTTTACACTGCACGTTACTATTGACACTGCGACTGATTTATAACAAAGCAAAACATGACACAGAAATAGGGTGGGGAAGTTTATTAGGGGATATAATAAACATATATATAAAAATAATACATAAATAAATAATATTATATAATATTATAAAATAAACTATATAAAAAATAATTTAAAAAAAAAAAAATGTGACACCTCTCAGCGAATGGTGCTGGACTCTGAGGATCGGTGCCAGCTTGTAGGTTGCACGCTGCTGCTCCCGCGGCATCAGCGGGGCCGCCTGGTGATGCGCCGGGCCCGACGTGATGCCCGGGAGCGGCTCCGCCCCTGGGCTGGCCCTCGCCGCCTGGACCGGCTCCTGCGGCGTCTTCGGGGCTGGCTGTCGGTGTCTGCAGCCCGACGATCGAGGGGCGAGCGGCTTCGAGTCCGCGCCCGCCCTGGATGTCTGGATGGGCTTCCGTCGTCTGTTCTGGAAGCCCTGGAAGACCCTGGTGCTGCCGGTGTGGTGTAGCTGCGGGTGCAGCTCTGAGCACCTCGGCTTGGTGTCTGCATGCTCCCACGGTGTCCCTGGGGCCCGCTCGGAGATTCTGGGGCCTGGCGCCGCAACGGAGAGCGGCTTCTTGTCCGGGCCCGCTGTCCCTGCCTGCACCTGAGGTTGTATCCCCGTGCAGGGCAGCGCCTCGAGGACCGAGATGTCTCCTGGCTGGCCGAGTCTGAGGTGCTGCTCTCAGCAATTGGGGCAGCATTATGGGTTGTGCCACGGTGTCCTCGGGACTCATTCAAGCTGTTTTCATCCCTATGCAGACGTGGCATGACTCTCCTGCGGTCCGTCCTGCGCGGGATGGACAGGCCGCTGCTCTCAGGCACATGGGATCTGTGAGCTGGCTCCGGTGGTGCCTGGCTGGTGGTTGTGGAGCTGCTGCTCTCTGGTGCTGTGGAGCCTTTGGGTGGCGGCAATCCATGCTCGCTGGTGGTGCCGGAGCTGCTGCTCTGAGGTGTCACATACATTGGAGAAAGCTGCAGTCCCTGCTGGCTGGTGGTGCCGAGACCAGCAAGGCCTGAGCTGGTGCTGGAGGCTGTAAGGGGAGGCAGGAAGGTGAGCAGGATGGAATTCCAGCCATGGGGTGGAACTGGCTCTTGTTTGTGCCGGGCTGGAGGGATTTGACCAGGGCCGCTCTGAGCAACCCCTGGTAGCGGGGTTGCTGCTGGCCCCAGCCCAGCAGCACGCGGATGTTTGCCTCTTACCGGTGCCCTCTCCAGCACAGGCGTTGCACTCCCATACGGTTGTGCCATTACTCAAGAGGGAACAACGCCGGTGTGTCCCTCGTACAGTGCAGGAGCTGCAGAAGAGCATTTCCCAGGGCCTGTGGAAAGCAACGGGTTGTGGCCGTGAGGACAAAGTGCCCTGAGCCAGGGCATGCCCGGCACAGCTCTGGTGCTCGGTCTGTGCTCCCGCAGCCTGTGGTGAGGCTGCGATGCCACGCAGAGCCCCAGAGGGCAGCTGAGGTCACTCACCCCTCTCCTGACCGCAGTCTGCCATAGGGGTAAAGGCAGTCGCTGGCATGGCAGCGTCGGTGCCAAACTGCCAGTGCTTCATAGGTGGTGTTGTCCTCCCCTTCTGCAATTCTGCCAGAGAAGGGAAGGAATGTGATGAGCGCTCACTGGCCCAGAACTAAAACTAACCCTTGAAATCCATCCCCATCCACCTTATCCCTGGTTCCAGCTTCCCAATGGCGCTGACGCCCATGTTAAGGGCTGCCAAGGGCCAGGCCTGCCGGGGCAGTCCTTGGGCGGGCACAGCTCTTGTGCCCTCACACCTCAAGAGCTGGCTGAAAGACACCAACCTGAGTGGGATATGGATTCCCACAGTCAGCATCTCACGAAGAAACATCTCTCCGTCTCTGCAGTGGGGGCACTGGAAGCTGAAAAGCCCAGAGCGCAGGGCCATTATCTGCAGCAGAAACACAAGCAGCGCTGAGTGTGAGCCGGGCCTGGTGCTGCTGAGCGCCTGCGGTGCCTGCGGGGCGAGGGGAGGGCTCCTACCTGGATGCAGGCCCGGTGGAACCAGGCGTGCTGGCAGGCTGGGCACACCATGGTGATATATGACCTGCTGTCACCCACGGGCTCCAAGCAGATGACACAGGTCGTGTCTGGCTCCGGTGCTGCCTGCACTGCCTGCTGCGGCCTGTGCTCCCAGCAGTAGGACCTGGGGAAGATGGAAGGGATGGGCAAGGTGAGAAGGGCTGCGAGGAGGGCAGAGGAACGGGAAGGAGCCCCAGGCCTTGGCTCTGGCTTTGTCAGGCTGCTGGGAGGCGTCACAGCGCGTTCCTCGCTGCTTAGGTTGGTGCTGACAGCAGGGTTGGAGGCCCACAGGTGACAGCTGGGAGCCCTTACCTGTGGTCTCCAAAGTGTTGGGTGACACATTGACCCCCATAGGCGCAGGGGAGATGGAAGCTCCGCTCACATCCCGGCTCTGCGCAGATGATGGTGGGCCCTGAAGTCTCACAGACGAAGCAGAACTAGAAAGAGCAGAGCAGCCCCATCAGCTGCAGGCTCAGGGCCTACGCAGCGGGCCCCGCACCTCTGGGCAGGGCGCAGGATGCGGGCAGGGCTGGGTGGCACTGTGCAGAGCTGCCTGGTGAACAGGGCTGGTCTGCAAGAGCAGGAATTTCTCCTGGAGCTGGGAGGAGGGGCTGGGATTGCTTTCTTGGGACCAGGCTAAGCTCTTCTGGCACCGAGGTCCCTATTCCGGTCCAGTGCTCACCTTCTGCTCTGCCTCCCTCACTATGCGTATCAGGTCTTCAAAGCAAAAACGTAGCCCGTTAACTCGCACGTTTTCACAAAGACCGTTGGCAAAGACCTTTACAGGAGGAAAGAGCACGGTCTAGTTAGGGCAGAAAGGAGGGAATCACTGATTGGAGGAAGGTGGCAGGAGACACGAGGGAACTCACCGCACAAAACCCATGGAAATACAATCCACAAATACGCTCTTTGTGGCCAAGGATGACGGAGTCCTCATCCACTAGGCCACAGAGCACGCAAACTGGAGAGGAGAGAGTAACAGCAGTGAGCGTCTTGCGGGGCCAGGTGCCCCCGGGGCCTGTCCCAGGGGCTGCTCTGTGCTGACTGTTCCAGCTGAGGGGCAAGGCCGCAGGCCGTGGATGCAGGGATACTTGGCACTCACTTGGCCCTCTCGAGCCGGCATCCTCCTGTGTCTCCGCTCGCGCTGTGAGCGTCGACCGCAACCAAGTGCAGAGTGTCTGTCCCATCACTGCGGGGCTTCGTCCTCTGCGTGCCAACCTATGGAGAAGCGGGACGAGGCTGAGTTGGCAGCTCAGGCCCCTGAGCGCTGGGGAACCCTCCTCCCTCCCTCGGCAGCCTCAGGCAGCCCCTTCCTCCCTGCTCACCTCACCAGGTCACACTGAGCTCAGGCTGAGCCCTGCAGCCTCAGCTCTGCTCCACTGCCCATGAGTCACAATGGCCGTTCCATGTCACCTTCTGTGACGCCATCACACCTCACAGGGCTGGTCTGAGGGCACCCAAGAATGGCATCAGAATGGAACGGCCATTGTGACGCGTTGGCTGTGATGTCTATCATGTTAACTGACAATGATTTCATTTTCTTGTAGCACAGTAACTGTGACTGTCTATCAACACATCCCGGCAACTCAACATTCTAATATACTGCAGAGAGTTCTCAGATACTCAGTTTTGCTGAAAATCAGATCAGATCAGATCAGATCAGATCAGAAAATCAGAAGCAAAACCTAGCCTGATCCACACCAGAGGGATACATCCTCTGAATTCAGAGCCAGCAGCTCACCCTCATGTTTCCAGGACCCTTGTCAGAGCTGCTGCAAAAGTAATGTTCCCTATTTTATGATATTGACTCAGAATTTCAGATGTAGATGTTGGTGGTCTGGCAGTAGAGGTTGACTCTTCCCGCTAGTATTCATTACATTTTGTTGCCATGTAACACGTGGCAGCAGAAGAACAGTCTGACAAAATGTCAGACGTGGAAGATTTGACACCAAATTCCTTTCCGGGTAGAAAAAAAATGGCAACCACTGCCATTCATTAATGCTTATTGCAGGTTTTTACAAAGACCATAAAAGTTTCTTTTGTTTGTTTGATTTTAACTACTTTAGTTAAATACTCAGGGTGCTCTTTTGAAGACTTTAGTGCTGCAGGTCTCTATTCACCATGACCAACACTTCTGTAAGAACCTCCATTTCCAGAATCCCAAAGCCATGTAATAGGTACTGTTGAAAAGAGCAGTGAATGTGAGCACAGTGAGGTAGTGAATCATGCATTTCAGCAGTGGAAACAGTGAAATGAAAGACAAGCCACATTCTGGATGGCTATGTGGATTTTTACAAGTAAGGCATCCAGGCTCTTGTTCATCGGTGGTGAAATGCATAGCTAATGGTGGTGACTATGCTGAAAAATAGTGCTTCGTAGCTGAGAATCTGCTCTATGAAATGACAGATGTTCTATGTGTTATTGTGCTTTTTGTGCTGGTTGCATTTTCAGTGGAAATAATCAGGAGGCACTACTTTCACAGCAAACCATGTACATCAGAAGCAGACCTGCAGAGATTGCCTTTTCATTTTGTAGGGAAACCCAAAAGTATTCAGACTCCAGAGTAAACATAAATAAATAAATAAAATAAATGGAAGTTCTGACAGTTTTCATTTCCACGTGCTGGACCCATTTAACCATCATAAATCAGAAATCTCCCCCTCATGTTCATCAATGTAGATCTGTTCTTTTCTACAAGAAAACTTTGCAAATGGACACGATTACAGTTTCAGACAGAATGAAGACGCGGTCTGTCAGAAAATTCCGTATAAATGCTGATCAGAAAGCAGGAACTACGGTAAAAATAGAAGATCATCATAGAAGATGGCTTATGGAAACATCATAACTTCCCACAGAGCTTCGTTGGACAACATCTGAAGGAACTTCAACTAGCTTTCAACTGCAGTAGTTTGAATGGAGAGTCTCCAAATTTCGGATTTCATGAAAAAAATTATATTCATTTTCAGGAGTTTGACTAGTTGAATACATACTATAAAGTTGTTGCTTGAAGAGAATTTTTAAAGTTTATACCATGTAATGCACTACCAGTTGGAACAAATGGCCCTAGACCTTAAGATTGCTTTCCATCTAGCTGTGAGTCAAATTACATTTCTGCTTTTAAGATTCAGATTTAATTCATACTCCCCAGTAGCAGGTGATTTAATAAAATGAAGTCTAATCTTTGCCACTGAAATATGGGCTTAGTAAAGTAGCAAATGGTCTGGCCATCAAAGCACAAGAAACAGGAGCTAGCTATCTGGGATAAGGCTGGATATCCCAAGTGTCACAGCTTCCAGCTAAGCCACCACAGCTCTATCTCTGACTATGGAAGGTGCCCCAGAGCACTCAGATTACACCCAGAGGACCTCTTGTGCACCAGAGCTATCCAGTGCGTTTGCTACCAACAGGACACAACAGGTTCTCCTTCTACTGACCCAACATTTAGAGCACAGGTTTCTTCCTAGGTAAAATCCAGTGTTCAAAAGTACAATAGGTATTCCTACAGTTCCCTACAGCGACCAAGTACTTGTTCTCAGAGGATAAAAAGAACACATTGGGTTCCCTTTGTTCATTTGTTTTTTTACTACAGTAGTTAAACATTTAAGGTGCATCTTATTTAACTTCTGAAGACTTTGGTGCCACAGGTCTCCAGTGGTCATTACCGGTCCTGTTGTAAGGACCTCCATTTCCAGAACCCCAAAGCCATGTAACAGGTACTGCTTTAAACATACTCGATAGGCAGCAGCTCATCCCTCCCAGAGAGTACCGCACGATGAGGAAGAGAGCGTGGCCAAGGTGGGAATCGCGTTTACCTGGGGGAGGGCGATGCTGCCCCTGTGGTGCCCTCCAAACACAAGGGACTGCAACCCATGGCAGCGTCAGCCCCTGCAGCTGCATCCTCCTTGCGGATGGGCTCCAAGGAACGCAGGCTCTGCTGCTGCTTGGGCTGTGGTGCCATCTCAGCTCTTTGGCAGGTCTCCCAGAAAGCCTTCCTTGGTGCTGCACAATTCCTGCACTGGAGACGGCTGGAGCAGCTGACAGAGGTGGCACAGTTCTGGCAGATCGGCGAATGCCCGGTATGCAGGTTTCTACAGCCAAAGACTGGCTTGAGACCACTCTGCGCTCACCCCATGCCCTTTTCTCTCCAGCTGGTAGAGAGGAGGAAAAGCGCAGCGCAGGACTACCTGGGCAGAACCTGCTCTACCTACTGAGCCCGCAGGAGCCCCTGTGGTGGGAAACCGGGAGGTTCATGGGTGAGCCTTGAAGCTGAGGTTCCCCTGTCCCCGGCCCTCCATGATGCACACAGCCAGAAGCTGGGGTTGCTGATGGGGCTGTATGTCACCAGGGCTCTTAGGGCAGCACAAGAGGGATCAGCAGCAGGCTGAGAGAGAAGAATATCTACCAGGGTAAGCCAGGGAGTGGGATGTCAGGGTAGCTGGCAGGTGACGTGCCTGTCGCCTGCTCCCTCCTGCCAGTGGGGAGAGCTGGGCGCCCTGCAGGTACACGGCTGTCATCAAGCCTCTGTTCCTCTGTTATCTCAGGCCTTCACAGTGTGCTGTGAGACCCCAGTGGATCCATCTCTTTGCAGTCCCTTCAGACAGTACAGATCCTGAGAGAAACAAGCCCACCACCACTGTCAAGCTTCAGCTTTTGACAGCTCTTCTCCAGGCTCCGCAGTGTGTGGCGCTGGTGGCACTCCTCCCAGGCAGACAGCTGAGCACGCTGGAAATCTCTTGGCATCTCCTCCTGCCCTCTGCTCAGCTCTGCTCCTGTGCATCTCCTCCTGCACTGGCTCAGGATATGAACCTGAAGCTTAGGGTTGTGCAAATCAGGCTTTGGCCATGAAAAACAGAGACCGAGGTTTGGGCAATAAAACAATGGCTTTGGATGCCCTGAAGTGATGCTTTGAGCTCTCAAAATGGCAGTTTGATCTGCAAAAGAGACTTTGAACCCTAAAAATCAGGCTTTGGCCCCCAGCATGCAACTTTGGGACCTCAAAAAGGAAGCTTGAGGCCACTAAGGACATGTTGGGCCTGAAAAGAATGAGAACCAAGAATGGTTCTCTGAACTCCAAGCAGCAGCTTTGGTCCTACAGGAGGGACAGCGGGTGCTCCAGAAGAGGCTCAGATGACTACAGCAGGGCTTTGGTTCTGCAAAAAAATAATGTGGAGCCTGAGAAGAGGCTTTGTGCTCCACAGACCACGGTCTGCGCCTCAACATGGAGCCTTAGCACTTAGAACTGGGTATCTGGACACTCCACCTTGGGGGCTGGAACCCCAAAAGATGGTTCGATCCCACAAAATGAGTGTTTGCTTCCCGAAAGGAGGATTTTGGTCCTAAACTTCAGGCCTTGGCTCCTAGGACAAGGATTTGGGAGCTCAAAAAATGGGGCTTTCCTCTTGAGGAAAGCACTGGGAGCCTCAGAAGGTGATTTTGCACCTTAAAAGGAAATGGTGGGCTCTGAAACTAAGACACCGCACCCTGAAGGTGACAGCCTGGGATGTCCAAAGGAGCATGTAAGCAACACGGTGGCATCTTTGGATCCAAGCCAGAGGCTCAGGGCCCTGACAACAAGGATTCAGTCATGAAAAAGGAGACCCTGAGCCCCAAACCTGGAGGTCACCTGAGCGTATTTGGGCGCATCTCTGCTCCCGGGAGCTCAGCCCTGCACATCTCTGCCTCAGCCTCACTATTGTGGTAGGCAGCCACAGTGTTTTTGCCAATGGAAGGCTGCTCCCTGCTGCACTCAGAGAAGAAACCTCACAGGAACAGCACTCGTTTGTGTTACAGCACACACGCACCCCACCACTGCTGTTCCTGCCGTATAACAACCTGATGCTTAACCAACAGGTTCGCTTTTTCCCTTGCCAGAGAAATACAGGATAAAGATTAGGGACACTCATACGAAAATAACACCCTTATGCTGATGTACTGTCACTCCTAACATCTTTAATGAGAATGCCTGGGTACCAACGGGTGCAAGCAATGGTTTGCATTGCAGTACTAACACCACTGAGGAAATCAGGCTCAGGGGAGGCCTCACTTCATGGAACTCCCTGAAAGGAGGCTGTAGCCAGGTGGGGGTCGGCCTCTTCTCCCAGGTAACAGTGATGGGACCAGAGGGAACGGCCTCAAGTTGCAACAGTGGAGGTCCCTGTAGGATATTAGGAAGAATCTGTGCTGAAAGAGCGTTCGGGCACTGGCACAGCTGCCCGAGGAGCTGGGGGAGTCAGCGTCCATGGAGGTGCTCCAGAAGCGTGGGGATGTGGCCCTGAGGGACGCGGGCAGTGGGCAGCTGGGGGGTGGTCGGTGGGACTTGGTGATCTTAGAGGTCTTTGCCAACCATAGAGATTCTGTGATTCTGTGAGTCATTTATTGGAACGAGAGGTAACAGCAGCCAACAGACCCAAGCAGAGCCTGGAGAACATCACAGCAACACATAAACGCTTGACTGGGAAACTGCTGGTGCCACAGGCCCCGTAGAGTTCAGGTGGGGCCAGGAGGGTGGATGTGCCACCCAGTGCCTTCGGCAGCACCAACACGCCGGGTTCCAGCAGGGCTGCGTCCGGCACTGGGCCCCTCACTGTGTGATGCTGCAAGAGCTGCCTCTGCCAACAGCCTCTGCAGCACCCTTTGCCTGCTGTCTCTACCAACACAGCCCATCTCCTGGGCAGCTCTCTGCTGTCTGCTTCAGCTTTCCCCATGAGCAGGGCTGGTGCTTCCTGTCAGGCCTTGAGCCATCAGTGCAGCAGCGCCTGGAGCAGCCCCAGCCTTTACACTGCACGTTACTATTGACACTGCGACTGATTTATAACAAAGCAAAACATGACACAGAAATAGGGTGGGGAAGTTTATTAGGGGATATAATAAACATATATATAAAAATAATACATAAATAAATAATATTATATAATATTATAAAATAAACTAAATAAAAAATAATTTAAAAAAAAAAAAATGTAAATAAATAATAAAAAAATGTGACACCTCTCAGCGAATGGTGCTGGACTCTGAGGATCGGTGCCAGCTTGTAGGTTGCACGCTGCTGCTCCCGCGGCATCAGCGGGGCCGCCTGGTGATGCGCCGGGCCCGACGTGGTGCCCGGGAGCGGCTCCGCCCCTGGGCTGGCCCTCGCCGCCTGGACCGGCTCCTAAGGCGTCTTCGGGGCTGGCTGTCGGTGTCTGCAGCCCGACGATCGAGGGGCGAGCGGCTTCGAGTCCGCGCCCGCCCTGGATGTCTGGATGGGCTTCCGTCGTCTGTTCTGGAAGCCCTGGAGGACCCTGGTGCTGCCGGTGTGGTGTAGCTGCGGGTGCAGCTCTGAGCACCTCGGCTTGGTGTCTGCATGCTCCCACGGTGTCCCTGGGGCCGGCTCGGAGATTCTGGGCCCTGGCGCCGCAACGGAGAGCGGCTTCTTGTCCGGGCCCGCTGTCCCTGCCTGCACCTGAGGTTGTATCCCAGTGCAGGGCAGCGCCTCGAGGACCGAGATGTCCCCTGGCTGGCCGAGTCTGAGGTGCTGCTCTCAGCAATTGGGGCAGCATTATGGGTTGTGCCACGGTGTCCTCGAGACTCATTCAAGCTGTTTTCATCCCTATGCAGACGTGGCATGACTCTCCTGCGGTCCGTCCTGCGCTGGATGGACAGGCCGCTGCTCTCAGGCACATGGGATCTGTGAGCTGGCTCCGGTGGTGCCTGGCTGGTGGTTGTGGAGCTGCTGCTCTTTGGTGCTGTGGAGCCTTGGCATGGCGGCAATCCATGCTCGCTGGTGGTGCCGGAGCTGCTGCTCTCGGGTGTCACATACATTGGTGACAGCTGCAGTCCCTGCTGGCTGGTGGTGCCGAGACCAGCAAGACCTGAGCTGGTGCTGGAGGCTGTAAGGGGAGGCAGGAAGGTGAGCAGGATGGAATTACAGCCATGGGGTGGAACTGGCTCCCGTTTGTGCCGGGCTGGAGGGATTTGAGCAGGGCCGCTCTGAGCAACCCCTGCTAGGCCTGGCCTGGCCCCAGCCCAGCAGCACGTGGATGTTTGCCTCTTACCGGTTCCCTCTCCAGCACAGGCGTTGCACTCCCATACGGTTGTGCCGTTACTCAAGAGGGAACAACGCCGGTGTGTCCCTCGTACAGTGCAGGAGCTGCAGAAGAGCATTTCCCAGGGCCTGTGGAAAGCAACGGGTTGTGGCCGTGAGGACAAAGTGCCCTGAGCCAGGGAGTGCCCGGCACAGCTCTGGTGCTCGGTCTGTGCTCCCGCAGCCTGTGGTGAGGCTGCGATGCCACGCAGAGCCCCAGAGGGCAGCTGAGGTCACTCACCCCTCTCCTGACCGCAGTCTGCCATAGGGGTAAAGGCAGTCGCTGGCATGGCAGCGTCGGTGCCAAACTGCCAGTGCTTCATAGGTGGTGTTGTCCTCCCCTTCTGCAATTCTGCCAGAGAAGGGAGGGAATGTGATGAGCACTCACTGGCCCAGAACTAAAACTAACCCATGAAATCCATCCCCATCCACCTTATCCCTGGTTCCAGCTTCCCAATGGCGCTGAGGCCCATGTTAAGGGCTGCCAAGGGCCAGGCCTGCCGGGGCAGTCCTTGGGCGGGCACAGCTCTTGTGCCCTCACACCTCAAGAGCTGGATGAAAGACACCAACCTGAGTGGGATATGGATTCCCACAGTCAGCATCTCACGAAGAAACATCTCTCCGTCTCTGCAGTGGGGGCACTGGAAGCTGAAAAGCCCAGAGCGCAGGGCCATTATCTGCAGCAGAAACACAAGCAGCGCTGAGTGTGAGCCGGGCCTGGTGCTGCTGAGCGCCTGCGGTGCCCGCGGGGCGAGGGGAGGGCTCCTACCTGGATGCAGGCCCGGTGGAACCAGGCGTGCTGGCAGGCTGGGCACACCATGGTGATATATGACCTGCTGTCACCCACGGGCTCCAAGCAGATGACACAGGTCGTGTCTGGCTCCGGTGCTGCCTGCACTGCCTGCTGCGGCCTGTGCTCCCAGCAGTAGGACCTGGGGAAGATGGAAGGGATGGGCAAGGTGAGAAGGGCTGCGAGGAGGGCAGAGGAACGGGAAGGAGCCCCAGGCCTTGGCTCTGGCTCTGTCAGGCTGCTGGGAGGCGTCACAGCACGTTCCTCGCTGCTTAGGTTGGTGCTGACAGCAGGGTTGGAGGCCCACAGGTGACAGCTGGGAGCCCTTACCTGTGTTCTCCAAAGTGTTGGGTGACACATTGACCCCCATAGGCGCAGGGGAGATGGAAGCTCCGCTCACATCCCGGCTCTGCGCAGATGATGGTGGGCCCTGAAGTCTCACAGACGAAGCAGAACTAGAAAGAGCAGAGCAGCCCCATCAGCTGCAGGCTCAGGGCCTATGCAGTGGGTCCCTGCACCTCTGGGCAGGGCGCAGGATGCGGGCAGGGCTGGGTGGCTCTGTGCGGAGCTGCCTGGTGAACAGGGCTGGTCTGCAAGAGCAGGAATTTCTCCTGGAGCTGGGAGGAGGGGCTGGGATTGCTTTCTGGGGACCAGGCTAAGCTCTTCTGGCACCAAGGTCCCTGTTCCGGTCCAGTGCTCACCTTCTGCTCTGCCTCCCTCACTATGCGTATCAGGTCTTCAAAGCAAAAACGTAGCCCGTTAACTCGCACGTTTTCACAAAGACCGTTGGCAAAGACCTGTAACGGAGGAAAGAGCACGGTCTAGTTAGGGCAGAAAGGAGGGAATCACTGATTGGAGGAAGGTGGCAGGAGACATGAGGGAACTCACCGCACAAAACCCATGGAAATACAATCCACAAATACGCTCTTTGTGGCCAAGGATGACGGAGTCCTCATCCACTAGGCCACAGAGCACGCAAACTGGAGAGGAGAGAGTAACAGCAGTGAGCGTCTTGCGGGGCCAGGTGCCCCCGGTGGCTGTCCCAGGGGCTGCTCTGTGCTGGCTGTGCCAGCTGAGGGGCAAGGCCGCAGGCCGTGGATGCAGGGATACTTGGCACTCACTTGGCCCTCTCGAGCCGGCAGCCTCCTGTGTCTCCGCTCGCGCCGTGAGCGTCGACCGCAACCAAGTGCAGAGTGTCTGTCCCATCACTGCGGGGCTTCGTCCTCTGCGTGCCAACCTATGGAGAAGCGGGACGAGGCTGAGTTGGCAGCTCAGGCCCCTGAGCGCTGGGGAACCCTCCTCCCTCCCTCGGCAGCCTCAGGCAGCCCCTTCCTCCCTGCTCACCTCACCAGGTCGCACTGAGCTCAGCCTGAGCCCTGCAGCCACAGCTCTGCTCCACTGCCCATGAGTCACAATGGCCGTTCCATGTCACCCTCTGTGACGCCATCACACCTCACAGGGCTGGGCTGAGGGCACCCAAGAATGGCATCAGAATGGAACAGCCATTGTGACGCGTTGGCTGTGATGTAGACCTGAGGCTGCGGGGCTCAGGCGGAGCTCAATACAATTTGTGAGGTGAGCAGGGAGGAAGGGGCTGCCTGAGGCTGCTGAGGGAGGGAGGAGGGTTCCCCAGTGCTCGGAGGCTGAGCTGCCAACTCATCCTTGTCTTGCTTCTCCCATAGGTTGGCACACAGAGGACAAAGCCTGGTTTTTCTGGGACAGACACTCTGTGATTGCTCGCCGTTTTTTCACATGATGTCTGAGGGGATGTCCGAGGGGACACAGGAGGCCGCCGGCTCGACTGAGCTAGGTGAGAGCAGAGTATCCCTGCACGCAGCTCCCTGCCGCTGGGCAGAGGGGTGCTGGTGGTCTGCCTGCAGCAGAGAGAGGAGGTGGGGGCACGCAGGGCCTCCCATCTGCCGCAGGCAGGGCCCCTCTGCTCCTTGGCCAGGGGGGCTGCGGTTGGGCTGTGGCTGCCCACTGGCACTGCTAGGCCTACGGTGCCCCTTCCCCTCCACGGCCTCCAGCCCTGCCCCTCAGCTGGCACAGCTGGCACAGAGCAGCCCCTGGGACAGCCCCCGGGGGCACCTGGCCCCACAAGGCACTCACGACTGTTACTCTCTCCTCTCCAGCATGCGTGCTCTGTGGCCGAGTGGATAACAAGCCATCCATCTTCGGCAAGAGATATGAGATGTATGGGCTGTGTTTCCATGCATATTGTGTGGTGAGTTCCCTCGTGGCTCCTGACACCTTCCTCCAACCAGTGGTTCCCTCGTTTCTGCATTAACAAAATCACGCTCTTTCCTCCTGATCAGGGATTTGCCAACGGTCTTTGCCAACATGGCATAGACGATCAAAACAGGGGGCTTTTCCACATTGAACACCTCATTGACTTGATGAGGGTGGCAGCGCAGAAGGTGAGCACCGGACCGGAACAGGGAGCTTGGTGCCAGGAGAGGCACGGCGAGCTTAGCCTGGTCCCAAGAAAGCAATCCCAGACCCTCCTCCCAGCTCCAGGAGAAATTCCTGCTCTTGCAGACCAGCCCTGTTCACCAGGCACCTCTGCACAGTGCCACCCAGCCCTGCCCGCATCCTGCGCCCTGCCCAGAGGTGCGGGGCCCGCTGCATAGGCCCTGAGCCTGCAGCTGATGGGGCTGCTCTGCTCTTTCCAGCTTTGCTTCGTCTGCGGCAAAATGGGGGCCAGCGTCACCTGCGCAGAGCCGGGCTGCACGCGGAGCTTCCATTTCCCCTGTGCCCGAGAGGGTCAATGTGTCACCCAACACTTTGGAGACCACAGGTAAGGGCTCCCAGCTGTCACCTGTGGCCCTTCAACCCTGCTGTCAGCATCAGCCAAAGCAGCGAGGAACGCGCTGTGACGCCTCCCAGCAGCCTGACAGAGCCAGAGCCAAGGCCTGGGGCTCCTTCCCGTTCCTCTGCCCTCCTTGCAGCCCTTCTCACCTCACCCATCCCTTCCATCTTCCCCCAGGTCCTTCTGCTGGGAGCACCTCCCGCACCAGCCAGTGGAGACAGCACCGATGCAGGACACCACCTGCATCATCTGCTTGGAGCCCGTGGGTGACAGCAGGTCATATGCCACCATGGTGTGCCCAGCCTGCCAGCACGCCTGGTTCCACCGGGCCTGCATCCAGGTAGGAGCCCTCCCCTCGCCCCGCGGGCACCGCAGGCGCTCAGCAGCACCAGGCCCGGCTCACACTCAGCGCTGCTTGTGTTTCTGCTGCAGAAAATGGCCAGGAGCGCTGGGCTTCGCTGTTTCCAATGCCCTCTCTGCCGAGACAGAGAGAGGTTCGTGCAGGAAATGCTCAACTTGGGCATCTACATCCCAGTCAGGTTGGTGTCTTTCATCCAGCTCTTGAGGTGTGAGGGCACAAGAGCTGTGCCTGCCCAAGGACTACCCCGGCAGGCCTGGCCCTTTGCTGCAGGGCTGGCTTTGTTCAGTCTTAGTCTAGAGGCACTCAGAGCTCATCACATTCCCACTCTTCTCTGGCAGGAAACCCAAGTGGGAGCACAACCGTGCCTACGCAGCACTGGGAGTTCGGCACAGACGCTGCGATGCCAGCGACTGCCGTCACCCCCATGGCAGGGAGCAGAGAGAGGGAGAGGGGTGAGTGACCTCAGCTGCCCTCTGGGGCTCTGCGTGGCATCGCAGCCTCACCACAGGCTGCGGGAGCACAGACCGAGCACCAGAGCTGTGCCGGGCACTCCCTGGCTCAGGGCACTTTGTCCTCACGGCCACAACCCGTTGCTTTCCACAGGCCCTGGCAGCTGCTCCTCTGCAGCTCCTGCGCTGCACAAGGCACGCACCGACTGTGCTCCAACCTGAGTCCCAGCACCACCAGCTGGGAGTGCGCCAGCTGTGCTGGAGAGGGCACCGGTAAGAGGCCAACAGCCGCGTGCTGCCGGGCTGGGGCCAGGCGAGGCCTCGCTCCAGTCCCTTTGGCCCACGACGGATGGGAGCCCGTCCCACCACGGGGCTGGAGATCTGTCCCGCTCACCTTCCTGTCTTTCCTTACAGCCTCCGGCACCAACTCGGACAGCGCTGGCCCCAACACCGCCAGCCAGCAGGGACCGGGGCCGTCCCAAAGCTCCGCAGGACAGCAGAGCAGCAGCTCCGACACCACCAGCCAGGCACCGTCGGAGCCGGATCCCACTTCCCAGGTGCCTGAGCTGCTCTCCGGGCAGCCGGGGCGGGCGCGGACTCGAAGCCGCTCGCCCCTCGATCGTCGGGCTGCAGACACCGACAGCCAGCCCCGAAGACGCCTTAGGAGCCGGTCCAGGCGGCGAGGGCCAGCCCAGGGGCGGAGCCGCTCCCGGGCACCACGTCGGGCCCGGCGCATCACCAGGCGGCCCCGCTGATGCCGTAGGAGCAACCGCGTCCAAGCTCCGCTTCCTATCCAAAGTCATCACAGAATTGTAGGGGTTGGAAGGGACCTGTAGAGATCATCGAGTCCAACCCCCCTGCCAAAGCAGGTTCCCTACACAAAGTCATCAAGTCATCTGAATCCATCCCAATAAAACTGAATTCCATCATACCACTGTCAGTTTTCTTCTGCTCTGCCCTTTCTGAGCTGGGCAGTTTTAGGGGAGTCAGCGTCCACGGGGGTGCTCCAGAACTGTGGGGATGTGGCACTGAGGGACGCGGGCAGTGGGCTGGTGGGGGGGGGGGAGGGGGGGGGGGGGGATGGACATGATGACCTTGGAGGTCTTTGCCAGTCTTAATTCTATGATGCATGTATCCATATCCAACGGGTTTTGGGTATTCACCTTCACTACTACTCACATGGAAGCCGATGCAAAGTCAGCCTTAGTTTAGGTGATGCTCCCGCCAAGAACATGTCCAGCCAGAGCAGCACTGTGGGAATAAAACACCCAGCTGAACCCCGTGGTTTGGTGGCACAAATCCAAGCTAAGGACTTCGAGCTGCTGTCAGTCCATGCACTGCTCCACAGCCAGGAGTGCCCAGCCTCGACAGCAAGTGCAGTGTCTGACAGTGCACTGTCATGACTGTGCTTACATTGGGACCCCACTGTGCGCTGCCACCGCTGCATTTCAGTAAGGGTAAGCAACCCATGCATCAGTTTGGATATTCTTTAATCACTCTGCTCAATTAGAAACCCCACGTCATGCTGAGCATCTCAGTAAGTGAAACTGCTCTTAAACATCACATCCCCCTACACACGGAAGGACAGAGAGTGTGCCAAGTTTGGACCCCTGACAGCATCCTTGTGAGCAAACAGCTGCGTGCTGATGTGAGCAGCCGCAGGCCAGGCTGTCCTGCCCTGGATGAGCCCCAGCCAACCCCATGGCTTTTGCACAAGTGCATTGCAGGCTTTGGAGCAAGCGTCCTTTTGCTCGTTCCTATACAGTCTGATGCTTTCTGGTCAGTTCTGTACACTGTAACATGCAGCCTTTTAAAGCGCGATAAATGTCAGATCAAGCCTTCCCTCAAGAAGGCTTCCCTCAGCAGAGAAGGACCTGGGGGTCCTGATGGACAAGAAACTTAACATGAGCCAGCAGTGTGCTCTTGCAGCTCGGAAAGCAAATGGCATCCTGGGCTCCATCAGGAGAGGGGTGGCCAGCAGGGACAGGGAGGTGATTGTCCCTCTCTACTCTGCTCTTGTGAGGCCCCATCTGGAGTACTGTGTGCAGATATGGAGCCCTCAGTACAAGAAAGACAGTGAGCTGTTGGAAAAGGTCCAGAGGAGGGCCGCGAAGACGATCGAGGGGCTGGAGCACCTCCCCTATGAAGACAGGCAGAGGGAGCTGGGCTTGTTCAGCCAGGAGAAAAGAAGGCTGCGGGGTGACCTCATTGCAGCCTTTCAGTACCTGAAGGGAACCTATAATCAGGAGGGGAGTAAACTCTTTGAAAGGGCCAATAATAGTAAGACAACGGGAAATGGATTTATGTTGAAAGAGGGAAGATTTAGGTTGGATGTTAAGGGGAAGTTCTTCACTAGGAGAGTGGTTAGGCCCTGGAACAGGCTGCCCAGGGAGGTTGTGGATGCCCCGTCCTTGGAGGTGTTCAAGGCCAGGTTGGACGGGGCCCTGGGCAACCTGATCTAGTAAACGTGGAAGTCTGGTGGCCCTGCCAGGCAGGGGGTTTGGAGCTTCATGATCCTTGAGGTCCCTTCCAACCCAGGTCATTAAAAAAAAGAAAAAAAAGAATAGGCACTGCAGCTCTCTTGACTGTATAAGGAGGTTTCAGATGTATTGTAACATCAGAACAGTGTTGGTTTACTGTTCTTCTCCAAGCTGCAATTATCAAAGTGCTGCCTGTGAGCTGTGGACATCCCCAGTGACAGCATTTACCTTTTTGTGTTTTTTATTCATCCCTTTCTTCAGTTAAGCTCCTTCTTAGATGATGTCACTTTCCGTACTGATTTCCATACAGTGTTGCCATACATGTATCCAAATATGTAATTTCTGGTACTGTCTCCTTGGTTATCTTGGCCTTACAATATTACTGAGATGGCTTAGGTGGGTGTTCTTGACCTTACCAGATTCTGCTCTCCTACAGGACCCCAGCGGTGCCCTCCAGTCACTCACAGACTATGCCCATTTCTCACAAAACTCCCTTTAACCAAATATGAAATACAGCCATTCCTCATAGCACTGCCAATTTATAACCAGGTCTTTCTAAAATCTGAACAGATGTGAACTAACTTTTTCCACACAGGGAAAATCATAAATGAGGAAAATGCATTCACTGCCTTGACTTACAGCGAATATCCAAAAAGTCTGTGAGGGTGGTGATGCTTCCCACATTTATGACTGGTAATACACCAGTAAGTTAAAAAAACCCACAAACACAAAAAAAAACAGAGCGAAGAGTAGTTGAATCTACAAGAATACGTACTGCTGCCTTGATGGGGTTTGGTTGCAAACTGTAAAGGAAGGATATTCTGTGGAACATGAATAATCTAAGAAATAAACATTCTTATTGCTATAATTTTGTTTGTAAATAGACAAAAAATGCAATGCTGAAGGTAAAAGGCAACACAAGAGCAAATTCTTTTCCAGATAAAGATGTGATGGTCAGGAAACCTAATAGAAATGAGTATATCATCTCTATTGCATCTGGTTAGTAAATCATTTCTGCCCCCCCACCCATCCAGAATACAAACGTAAAAAATAACCCAAACAATACGTGTTCAAAAGTGCAGCAAAAAATCATTCATATCCATCAACTCTTCGTCATTTCCTTTTTCCATTTGTGAAAAACACATTTCTGACTATGACAATATACTTTTTGTGAGAATTCTTTGTATTTAATAGTTGTTTTCTAACCTCATACTTGAAACTGTGTTCAGACTCTAACTCCTTATTTAACTAAGGTTTGAAAAGGATGTAAGAACACATGGCATTATTTCCATCGTATTGTACTATAATTGCCTCGTGTACTATCAACAATGCATGAACCTTTATTGACATTTAAGCTGAGAATTCTTTTCCTTATGCCAAATTTAAGATAAACCCTGGGATTCTCGTGTGGCTGCAAAGAGCAGATTGGAATTTCAGTGAGTCTGCAGAGTGACATTCTGTGGCTCTGGTCCTAGTGCACTCTGGCTGGGCTATGGCCAGCTGCACTAATGCCAGGAAGGAGAAACTGAACATTAATAAACTGATTCCAACTGTGCACGAGGTTTCAAATCTTTGGCAAATCTAAATGGGGATGTTTCCTGAGAAAGGGTTGCAGTTCTGGAGCACATTCAGCTGTTAATCTATGCTTGTACAAATGCAAAGAAAATGGACAGGCTTCAGTGGATTTGGCAGGTATTGCATTGGGAAGTGTGGAAGGTCCATTCCAGTGTTACTCATACCATCAAGGGAATAACTCCTTTCATCCAGAAGGAATTTGCAATGTTTCAAAGAATATATATGTAATTCCTCAAAGTCATTAAAAAAGGTATTTAAAAGAAAAATCAGCTGGTACTTCATTTTTGTCCATGAAGCATCACATGACTAAGTATAATAATGAAATGTCCTAACAGTTGAAGAATGTGGACACTCACAGATCTTATCTAAAAATATTAACTCCCAGCTAAACCAGGAAATGAAGCATTGCCCTCAAAAACATCAGTCTCCTAGAATACAATGGCATCTCTATCTCACATTGAAGTCCTAAGCTATTCAGGTGAATAGAAGAAGCAAACTTACATGCACTTGTATATTCATGTACAAACTTTTAGTCTTGAAGCTGCTGATGTGGAACGAGATACTGTAAGTACCATCCTTTTTACCCAGTTTTATCAGGAGAATACGAGGAAAACTCTTCCAAGTGCTATTGAGCCTTCAGATATACACTGCTATATCACTGCCTGAGCTAGGCAAAATGGATATACTGCAGCACATCCTTATTCCATAGTACTCCTATGAGCTACCTTGGAAGAAGTTCCTGTGCTCAGGCAAAATAAAAATTCTATTATTAGTAAAGTACCAGACTTTCACGATTTATTCTCATTCCTTAATGATTCTATTCTTATTCCTTTCTGATTCCATTATTATATTGCTATTATGACACAGTTTGAAGGACCACTGTATCTTATAGCTGAATGTATCCAGATTATCTAAAAAAATAATAATAAAAAAACCACATTAAATTAAATAATCAGAACCAGCAGACACACA
The DNA here is from genome assembly GCF_054131305.1 of Coturnix japonica. Lineage (NCBI taxonomy): Eukaryota > Metazoa > Chordata > Aves > Galliformes > Phasianidae > Coturnix > Coturnix japonica. The sequence goes on from NC_140663.1 coordinate 68,764,209, forward strand.
GAACTATGTATTTAAGAACTGCTACAGCATATTAAACTGATTATTACCACTTGCTCATCCTCTGCATTTCAGCTTTTCAATTACAAAATCCATTTGCAATGCTCCAAAGCAGCAGTATGGTGTGTATTATGTAATAAAACCCAAACGTCAAAGTAATAAAGGGGTATTTGCAGACACTGTCTAACCTGAACAGCTCTCTCTATCCTAAGGCAAAGAGAGGGAGGTAGCCCAGCTTATCAAACATCTGAGAGGCTGAGTTTGCATCATTGGAAGGACGGACAGATTTACTTCCAGTAAATAAAAATCAAGAAAGAAGATATGGAAAAAAGAAAAGATGTTGATGCACATAATTTTTGTCAACTTCTTTTCCAGAGGAGAAAGCTTGAGCTGAGCTTGTACTTGTACAGCAGAGCTGTAGTTTTCTTCTGTTAGAGTTACACCTATTTTCTCTTCCAAATATTGTGCACTATTTATATAAAGGACTGAGAACATTATTTGGAATTAAGGCTATTTCATGAATATCATGAGTCCTTATCATTTAGATATGAGAAACAATCCTTTACCTTCTGATGAGATTTATATTCTTTCAGTTTTCTCTAGCACATGTGAGAGGTTGTAAAGATACAGTCCATGAGACAATGATGGAGCAAAACCCATCTTATATACAAGTAGTTTTTCTGTATACAAGACACTAAATTTACTAGGGAGACTTACAGACTCTCTACATCCAGCTTTGGGTTGTAGCAACAACGCAGATAATGCCATTGACTTTGTATAGAGAAAATATGTTATCTTTCCTGGAGTATTTGTTGTTTTAGAAGGCTTGAAGAGGGACAGATAGCAAATAACCTCAGATTTCTAGTACTGACTGAGATATTGGAAACATTTCTACAGAAAAGACACGTCTAGGATGTCTGATTTTTATCAGCATTACTAAAAACTTGTCTAGGATCAGAGGCGTGCAAACAAAGCATTATGGAATATTGATACTTGTTGTCAATATTAGCATTATAGCTGTGCATTGCAATACATCCAGTTGTGAAATAGCAATATAGAGTTCTAGTATGTTTGCCCAAACATAGTCTTTATCCTGAGGAATTTACAGCCTAACAGGGGATGAAGCAATAAACCCACAGAGGAATGCAAGATATCACAGAACTTCAGCTTTCAACTGTACAGAATCTCATTGCAGTCAGTCCATCTGCTAGCAAGCCTAAGGAAACATTCCTGCTAGAACCTCAGCTGAAAGCATGCTGGAATAAGTGATGCAAACATAATTTAATGTAATTTGTCCATCATTTAAATCCCAACCTAAAGTACAGCTAAAAATGTGTACCATAACTGCTTCCTTGCACTAATTTTTCCAGATCATTTGATCCAGAGAAGTACCAGGAGCCATATAATAAATACCAAAAATAGAATTCAAAACTACAGGCAACCTAAATCCATTAGGATTACATCCACCTCTGTAAAGAACACCAGGTGTAGGTCAAAGTCTCAGAGCATTCCAAGTTCAGCTTGTTCACAATTGTTATGTGCAACAGTGACAGAACCTGAGCTCAACCTGTTAGCAGCTACAGTACCTAGATAACCATTTCACTTCATTTCTGTTGATATTTCTAATGAAAACACATGTAAGTGCTGGAAAACATCCTTTTGTTTTATCTATATTGTATTTAAGCAAAAATGCAGCCAGATTCGGCTCCAGCTCCTTCTGAACAGCCTTCTGAAAAAGAAGTACTTGTTCGGGCTTATAAGGGAGGTAAACAGTACAAAGATCCCTCGTACACTCTGATTTTCAACATTGTGCATCTGTAACTCAGACTGCCATTTTCTCCAGATATCCCTTGATTCAATACACGAATGGGAAAGTACCTCAGGAGGGTGTTTAGAGCAGCAAAGCACCAATTTAAAGAACGAAACAAACAAAAAAACCCAAACCATTCCCAATCCTTGAGCATCCATTTCTAGCCAGAGGACTTGTGTCAAAAAAGAGCAGCTACCCATTTATAAACCAAGACAGTTTAATATAATGTAATGATAAACAAGGAGAAAATCAATAATAACTAGTAAGAGCTTTTTGCTCATCACCAGTAAGTAGAACAGTTGCTTATACATACTGAAAAGGACTTTGAAGATGAATCCTTATTGGTCATCTATGGAGACAAACCTGTTGCAAGCTGGTATTAACGGAAAACAAACAAACAAAAAAGCAGTACATAACTTAAACCTGGTGCAAAGATTTATTTCTAATCACCAATAAATCACAAAATGAAGAATCACTCTAAACCCCCCACCAGCCTAGACTGTAAGATGTGAAGACGCTGCTGTCTAAGGTAAAGAAAAGACAGAAATGAGGCTAAGCCAGATAGCTGTGAATATACTTGAGCTTTTCCATCAAAGCAGTATCACCCCTTTACCAGCCAATCAACAGTTATATGGAGCTCTGAAGAGATTTGAAGCAATTCTATTAGCCACCATTCCTGCAAAACTATTTGAGGATATTTAAGTGTACGAGGTCAGGATTACTCTGCTACCTGCAGGGTAATTGGAACTTGGTTTCTTCCTTTCTAGGAAGAAAAGACAAAGTTGAAGGTATGACAACTGGTCACTAAAATGTTGAGGAAGGAGTATTGCCCTGTTTTTTTACCCACCTTTCAATCCCTACTCATGTCTTATAACACTGTTTTCTAAAGCAGTTAGGTGTATTTATTTATTTTTTAACTCCTCAGCAGTTACTATATAGAGAAGTGCTGAGACTCCAATGGCTATGTCACATTCAGCTGAATATGAGAAGCAAATCAGGTCTGCTGTAATGTTTACTCCACATGGGAACATATGCTAGAAAACTTATTATTGGAATGTTGAAGCTGAAGGATCTCATAAACCTTCATCTCCAGATCAGGCACCCGATGTGTGCTATCGACTGCAGTCACCTAAGTGAAATCTTATTAAGATTTCAAGACAAGACAGGATATCATGCACTGCAAGACTTAAAAAACAGTCAATTTTCTGTGTTGTACAGGCCCAGTTTGTTGCATATTGTAGCAGGAGGCCAGTGCTGGGCAGAAGTCCTGCAGGGCACAGCACATGTCCAGCTGTATTTCCAGACTTCACTTGAATCAGGCTGTTCACTCAGAGCTCAGCTGTGGTCTCAGTTCACTCTGTTGAGTAGTCCCAGAAGGGCCCTTTGTCTCTGCAGAAGGATCTTCTGATACCCTAGTGGTTATGGGAAAGACTTCAATAAGTTCCAGAAGAGACCAAGTGGAGCCTATTGTCAGTATATTTTGCAAAGGCCAATTACTACTTAAAACATTTCATTCAGAGCAGCCTACAGCCTACTGGATGATCTTTTAGGTCTTTTCTAACCTTGGTGATTCTGTGATTCTATGATTCTAAAGCAGGTTTGACATGACAGATCAGATGATATCCTTTCAGTTTTGAACACCACTAGAAACAGTGGCTTGGAACCATAGAAAAAAATGCCGATTGTCAGGGGATTAGGTACTATTACTAGAAGCTGCAGGGTATAGCAGTACTTACACGAGAGCAGAAAGCACAGAAGCGAGCAAGCCAGCAAGCAGAAGGAACATTGACACACTTAGAATTGATGTAATGACAATCATGCTTCCACTCCTTTGTCCGGGCCAGATATCAATTTTCATGGGAAGTTTACCTAGAAAACCATGAAAAGAATGTTCCTATGATTTGCTTTTTGACTATGTACAACCTTATTAAAAGGCAGAAAGCAGGTGATTTAAGAGAGGAAAACTGATATCCAGGTGATTTATGGCGAACAAGCTTCAGACTCGGTGTCAGCATTTTGAAGTTATAAGCTTGACAAATATCTGTGTTACCCAGAAATTTTGGCAACACCCAATTACATGAACAGGCACCAACTCTGCAACCACATGGACAAACTTCATGAAAGCTTTAAAGTACACAAAAGAAGAAGACCATTATCCCATATTTAAGTTTGCGACTTCAGTACTAAAAGGCTGAAAACATTGTTAAAGCTGTAGAAAAGTACTAGACATTGCTTATTAGGAAATCAATAATGTCCTAAGGCAAGCAAGGCTACTTCAGAAGACCTGAACAAAGCTGCAGACTTACCTTTTCTTGTTTTGATTGGATCAGACCAAAGAGTTTGGTCTTTCATGATACCTTCAGTGTTATCGACCAAAACATATTTAAATCTGAGGGGAAAAAAGCATTAAATTAGGTAATTCAAAATTTGAGCTTCCTTTTGTAGATTAGCTAGTCAGACTCTAGTTTTTGGTTGAAGCATTAGGCAGAAACAGTGAAAGACAACTATTTTCAGAGACCATATAAGGAACAAATAGTATTAATAGCAGAAGTATTCTGTGCTATGACATGTAGTTTGCACTCTATTCTTATGAGACTTGGCAGGTATTAGCTTTCCAAAACTAGTTTTTCCCAGCTTGCTATTCCCTTATGAAAAGCCTCGCAAGTGGTTTTGACTTTCATATGGAAGTCAAAGACTTTGTCCAACAACAGAAACCTTTGGCACTATTTTTGATAGGGAAAGCATTGAAAAAGCAGGCCAACAGCAGATTTGGCAAAGAAATTCAGTTTCCATTCCACAATACTTTGAGTTTTCATAAATGTCTGGAGAGGAAGGTAGGCAGTTTTCTCAAAAGATCCCATAGCATTTTGTTTCAGAAGCAAAAGTTTCTACAGAAGATACAGCTTCATATGGCTGCCATCTTTACTACAGCTTTTAAACAGTGGATGACAGCAAAACCCAGTATCTTGGGTAACAGCAGTGATCATCCTCACACTCCCCGGATGGTTCACTTCAACAGACAAGCCTGAAAGCTGCCTGGCCCTTACTGTGACACCTCCAATTACATTGAGAACTTCCTGGAGCAGGAGGTTACAGAAACTTTTGGCTCCCAAAAATCCCATCAAAACAAATCGAGCAGAGCCAAACTCATGTCTGCTGTTTGGCAGATCTGTCTAACTCAAAATACACGGTGAATAATCTCAACTTCATTCTTCAATCTCCTTTTCTTCCATCAGTTTCTGATCAGATACTGCCCCTAAATCATCTGCTCCAATGTAGGCATAAATCCAGAAGTTCACACATGAGTTTTCCTGCTGACCCATGAATTTAACACGACAGCTCACCCTTACAAAAACACCATAGAGCACAATCTGCAGGGTGCTAGACCAAAGCCAAGCCTTCTTCATAACTGTCACTGCAGTAGTGCATTTCAGCCCCCAGTTAGGTACCGGTAATTCACATCATATTATCACAAGGGAACTCAGAAGAGTAAATTTTCCTTCTTAACTGAGTTTTAAAAGCAGCAACAACCTTGTAAGAAATAAGAGTTATACCTGTATGTTGTGTCTGGTGCAAGAGGTGGGTTGCAGATGTCTAGGAAGTTTGGGTCATACAAACAACTCCCATCGTCCCCAACTCTGAAGAGGTATTGTTTCAGGACATCGGAAACTTTGTTGGTGTCTCCTGCATCAGTAAACTTGGGGGGTGACATACAGTTGGGTACATCGAATGAGGCAGCCTTGTAAGGTCCAAGCTGTCCCCCATGTGTTTGCTGGAATGTATTGTCCAGTGGCTTGCTGCTGCTGTCAGTCACCACAGAGCTTATTGTGCTTCCTGCAGGAGAGGTGATTTTTAACAAGGTTGTTAGAACTGATGAAGGCTTTTCCTTTTATCTTGCATTTAGTTGACAGGTAGCTCTTCTACCCCCAAACACCTGAAACCAGACATCTGCTAACAGTATGTGTGGGGATCCTACTGCATCTTCCCCATCTGTTGTCAAAACTTTTTATGTTTGTTCCTCCAAAATTTCCTCCTTTCTGAGAAGGATCTGACTGACTGTGGTGGCAAAGGCTGTTCTTCACCCTTATCCCATGTGTCTCCAAAAAGCATCCAGTTCTGCCATTTCTGACTTGATACTGCCAAGGCAGTTTCTATAGAGCCACAATTCTGTCTCGTGGAGCAGAAACCCTGAGACCTCAGTTGCACAACAGCTGCACCTCTCAGAACATCACAACATGCAGACTAGCGTATAGGAGCTGCACGAGCAGATGCAGTTATCTGTATTCCCAACCAGCCAGGCCATGCTAATGCTTCCAGATGACATGACAGAAATTTTGAAAGTCTTCATGGCTTCAAGCCAAGTGTACATCTGCACCCAACTCCACAGCATCATTTAGAAACTTCAGTTCCAACTCTCACATTTTTCCTATTGCAAAGCCAAGGCACAAGTGTCCAGAGATGCTCCCAAGCTCTGCAACTGAGAGATAATTTATTCTGAGAGCTCCTTCCAGCTGTTCAGCACTGTCAGCACTTAAAGACTGCCAGTTTTCCCACAGCTGCAGTATACTAAGGACTACTTAGGTTTGTAAACATTCTGCTGTGCTCCTGGAGCAGAGTTCTTGCAACTGTTTGGCCATGAGAAGTTTTTAGGTATGACACAGTGCAAAATTAAGTCTGTTCTGAAAGATAAGGGTTCAAAATCTAACTTGGGAGACAGTGCTCAAGTTATCTGAACAGAGTCAAGAACATGAAAGTGAAGGCTAAGCCATGACATGAGCTACAGAGACTGTCTTTCCTAAATTCAAATAATTACACCTGGGTCTCCCTGCTCTCCCAGTGTCTTCTTTCAGTAACTCTCAGCATGGCTGTGGTGAGCTATTCTCTAAGCAATCAGTTATTGTGTTTGCTTTTTAAACGTATTAGGTAGATCAAGTCTGATAGTGTGATTAGCAAGAGTAGACCTAAAGGTTACATTCGTTCTGCAGAAATTTGCTAGGCTCTTAGTTTTGTTGCGTATTGATGCATTTCCTTGACAACAGAGCTGAACATAAGATGTTTAGAAAATTAAATTCTTAAGTTTCCTCTCTCCCTGCTCAAAAATGCAACCGAGAGTGAGACAATGCACTTTTCTGCAGGCCATAAAAATAAAATCCAAACAAAATTCCTTCCCCTTCTGCCAAGAAACAAGTTTGCATCTGCCTGTTTTAAAAACAGCAGAATAGGTTTTTCTTTATGAAACCTCATTTGTAGAGATTCATCCATCTGTAGAAAGCTTTTCCCACAGAATCCATAGGAGACGGGGTGTCTGACATCAGTCTTTTCTAACACAAAATGTCAGATCCAGATTTGCAGTTATAACTGCTTTCAGGTCATTGTAGCCTTTTGTATACACATAATGCACTTGCAATCTGTTTTAGACATGCAAAGAGGTGTACTTCATTACTGGGAATCATCTCAAAAGGCAGCGCTCTCATAATTGCACTGGTAGCTGTATCAGACAGTGTGTCTGGTTAAGGTTTCAACCAGTCCAAGGCAATGAAGAAAACTTCCCAGTTTTTCCAAAATAGCATCACTCAGCAGTGCAAGCTTTAGCATTTTTGTGCTGTTGAACTGTTTCTCCCTCCCACCCCACATAAACTCTCCTCAGAGAAGGAGGCTGCAGACAGCCTTTGGGTGCAACAGGATGATATCAAGTCATTCGTTCCTGTCAGCTTAAGGAGCAGCTCTAGCTGGCATTTCACACAGTCTGTCAGAACAGCAGGAAGCAGCAAAGGTAGCTTTTGGTCATGGCCAGTAATGATTCATTGCCAAGCAACTATGAAATTAATTTCATAAATGAATCTGTGTGTGCCAGGTATCTTTGCTCACAAGTCCAGCATGACTTGTTTTAGTCATAAATAAATTGGGTCTATGCAACCTTAACTGTGAAACAAACAGCAGAGGTTGCCCATCTTTTCTCAGCAGACTTACTTAGGGGATTGGGGCTTTTATTCAATCTATTCCTGTTTGGAGAAGGTAGAAGATTTTGGTCTGCTTGGATTCATTAGCAAGATCAGGGCAAACTGCTTATAACTTGTAGTGCTGTTCCACACCTACACAGGGTCAGCTTACAGTGCACACCTTTAATCAGTCCCATGGAATTCCTACAGCTATTTTATAGGAAGACCTTAGAAAAAGACTGAGACCAGAGGCTCAGCTTACATGTAACTTACAGCTACCAGCTTTTCTCTTTTCCTCCATTGATATTTGCTCCAACCAAATTCTGAAGAATAGCATGCAGTAGCCATGTAATGTAGTTATTTTCTAGAGATGAAATAATGCTTGGTACTTACCTGAACTTTTCATCACATACAAGTAGATGGCATAAGATTTGTTTGGGTGTAGTGAGCTATCAAATGTACAGAATGGTTTCTCTAGGGCAACTGTAGTGAGAGTGGGATTGTTGGTTGCAAGCTGAGGGGCTGCAAGCTGAGGTTTCATGCTCTGATCTGGAAGATAAAGTGACCAAAATAATATTGGAAAACCTTTTTCAACACAGGTCCTAGGAAAGAGCTTTAAGAGAAAGCAAAAAAAGAAGAAAAACAACAACAACAAAAATCACACACACGCACACTAATAATAATAATAATAATAATAATAATAATAATAATAATAAAAAATTACCCCGCCAAAACAGAAAATGAAGAGATACAAAGAGAGCAACAAGAAAAAATACTGGAGATAAGTACCACTTACCCGCACAAAGCTGCCCCAAGAAGCAAAAGACTAACATAACCCAATGGCTGAGCATGCCAGAGCTCTCTGAGCACCTGCCACAAAAAGAAAAGTAACACTGGTAAGTAGCCCCTACTAGAGATCTCATATATCCACTCCCTTCCAAAAGCTTCTCCATCCTTAGCACCTCCCCCTATGCTTATCACCCTCCTTTTCAGGTAGTGTCAATTACCCTGGCTCTCACAAGCTTCCAGCTGAGGGAGGGTGATGTATGTTTTTACCTGGTGGTAGGCAGCAGCATGGCTCTCAGCAGGGCTGTGAGTGGAGATTGGGTTGGAAGGTTCTTTACAGATCATCTAGTTCCAAGCTCCCTGTCATGGGCAGGGTTGCCAGCCACTAGGTTGCAGTTGCCTTTTGAATTGTGTTTCCTGGGTTATGTGTTGAAAAACATACGTCTTTTGATTCTGCTCAACCTTGGTAGATTTCAGAGCATCAACATGAATAACAAGCCACTGGGAAAGCTGAACCTGTTGTACTGAATTGTTCATCTGAGAATACACCTGATGAGTATTGCTATTAAGGATGGTCTGTTACAAAAGATTACAAAACTAATAACCACCTGCTTAAAGTAGGCGGAGGGGAAAAATAACTGCAAGATTTTACAGAATATTTGGAATTAGCTTGAAGCCACTGAGCCAACTCCAGACATACGGTAATATCACTACTGTTAGATTAGCAAATCCATCTCCTTCATGGATATGTCACGGGACCCTGACATTCATTTGAAATATATAATCAAATAATTATAATGCAATTTCCTCTCCATATGTGTCTCAGTTTGTTTTAAATCCTGCATATCAGCATGTGTTTGGTTCGACTATTTTTTGTCACGCTACTTTTGAGGGAAGATTTTGAATTGTGAAGTTATCCCAGATTTGCACTGCTATAGAGCAAGGATGTGTGTTAGTATTCCTTATCACTTCACCGTACACTCTGAGCCACTGCTGGCATAAACACTCAGGTCTATCAGATTGAAAATACTCATGTAAATCAGAAAAATAAAACTTACCCTTCTGTCTTTTATTACTAGGAATCTAACTTTTAATACTTCTGCTTTTGATTTGTTGCACAAAGTTGGTCCTTAAGCACTCAAGAGTGTTTTTATTCCTTAAAACATTATCAGTGATGCCCAAAATCTGGAAGGCTCCTGGCTACAAAGCAACTGCACAGCTTAAGAACAACAAGGCTTCTTTCTAGATCATAAAATCATTGCTTTCTCCAGTGATTCCCATAGAATCAGATTATGAGTTCCTTAGGTAGGTAACTCCAGATAAGCAGTCTTTTTTTCCTTTTTATTTTTATCTTTTTCTTGAGACAGAAAATGCACATATTATTTGCCTAATTAAAACAAAGCAAATAAACCACCAGAACATATTGGATGTCGGAGGAAAAGAAACAGCCTATTTTGTGACGTACAAGGTACTTACAGATACTCTTCCATGTTTTGCAGCAAATATCTTCTCCCTCATCTGCTTCCTGTAGTGGTCAAAACAGATGGACAACAGAAAGAACAACAGTTTTAAAGAGCAATGGGTTGAGGTCCAGAATCACAACATAAATTTTGGTTGAAAGGTAACAATCATTATTTCTTTTTAGATTTGCTGCTGTCAAGCAATAAGTTCACCACTCAGACAAAGCTCTACATGAACTTCTTGGAACTTTGCCTGGATGAAGGCTGTAGTACAGCACTCTGTGGGATATGATCATACAAGCTGTTACTCATGTGATTGATTTTACAACTGTCAGAAGTATGCCAGAAGAGTTGCTCATCACAGAAAAGTTAATCAACTTTTTAAGTGGTCACAGGATGACGATTCTATTCATTATTTCTCATGATGATATTTTCTTAAGCTGTTGTGACTTAGCCTGAGTACCTGGCCATCTTGCATTCACCAGACACACAAAAGGGGGGATAACACTGCCTGTCTTCTGAGATTTTAAAACTGTTGGGTTTACTCCATACTGAACAGCATCTCAAGCAAAAATAGGAAAGTAACATGACAATAAGCTCTCTCAGCTCCATCTGTGTTGACAGATGTGTCCTAAATTAGGACCAGATTCCATCCTTGCTTACACTCATGTAAATCCATATGGACTCCACTGAAGTCAGGAGAACTGGTCTGGATTTACAGCATGTTACCATGAACTTAACCACAGTGTAACTATAGTGTCCCCTAAAGCAAGCAGATGAGATCACTGTAAACTTCTGTGTCTTTGTTTAAGTAACTACGCCAGTCTTCTTGCTCTCTGTTACCTTGTGGTTCATTCTGGAGTAATCTGTAGAAGTCCTTAGAGTCAGTCTGGATCAATGGCTTTGTGAGAACAAAACTTACCTGTAACCCTGTCTTTCCAGGGCTGTATGAAAACCATAATTAACTGGGGATGATAGGGCCCCAAAGGCCATGAAGCGTATAGAGTCTTCCAAGATATGTAGTTGAAGCCATCTTCAGCTGTGTGCAGGGTGGAGATAACCCCCCATATTCTGCTGTGTTTCATCTCTCTTATTCACTACAGAGCCTGAAATTTGCGTTCAGCTTGCAAGCACAGATCCCTGTAGAGAACATTACAGTGTTTAATAAAGAGATTAAAAACAGGGGGGTGACATCAACCAGTTCAGAAAGAATCCGGTGCAGAGGGTAGAAAAATAAGTAATACATAGAATCCATTTTGAAGTGCTTCGAGCATCATCACTGGTTGTTGGAAAAGCTATAATAAGCTTGCAATTTCCTGCCTATATCTTGGTGGATGGGGATCGCGAGGAATGAGCTGAAAGAAGAGAGTAGTAATGCCTTTGTGAATTAATAAAAAATAATAAAAAAAAATAATAAAAAACCTTCAATGAATATAAAAGATGTGGGAGAGAATATGGAGATCTCATTAAAAACAACGATAAACTGGTGATCAAGGTTTGTGACAGTGGTGGAGAACAGGCAGATAAAAATGGGCAAGTATGGAGATGTAACACTGTGAAAAATCCTGAAAGTGAGGACAAGATGGAATATGAAACAATGGAAATATTTCTCCTTCTGCCAGTCACCCTACCTAACATGGCCTGGTGGAATCTGTAACTGCTTCTGATGCTTGGTCTCGCATTATCAACCCCACAGATTTTACCAGCAAGGAAAGCTGCTGTAGTGCTGCTATGATGGTAAAGGAGTTTGACCTTTTGAGAGTTGCACTGAAACCAATAAGACTGTTCTAAGCTGTTACTAGGCTGCTACTATAGGGTTCAAAAGTGGTTGTTCTGCTGGCCAGTGTTAATAATGTAATAATAGTATCTAGAAATCCAGGCTATCCTGGCAATGATAACTTCCAGTTATCAACAAATACCTTGCAGTCACTGCCACAATGTACTTACATCATAGGGCTATAAATAAAAGTTAGAAATTTCCCATTTATCCAGGGATAAAACTGCCCACTGAAGCAGGAGTTGAAATACCTTCTATGACATTTCTCTCTCAAAGTCATTCCAGGATACTTGGAGAGGAGGCAATTCACACCTCAAGATCTGCTGCACAGAGGCCACAAGGATGCCTGATATTTTTGAGCTGTTGTGGAATTTCTTTGATACATCGTTGGCTCCTTGGGAGAGTATTACTGCCCTTTGTGGCTGCCACAAGGAGCACTCACTTCAGATCTTTAAATCTGCACACCTATTGACGTGGCTTCTTCCTTTCCTAATAAAGTCCCTTTGTGTTTAAGGATTACGGGCCTCAGGATGTTGAAAAGGGGCTGAAGTGATGGAGATAAGCTCCATCCTACAGTCACTCTGCAAAGGAACAGACCTACCTGCTGTGTTGAGATCCCATCTGTGCACAGATCTGGGCAGTGTAACACACTGAGCCATAGATCTCCTTAAATTAGAAATCTTTCTTGTGTTCATAAGGAAATAGGAAGGATCAGTTATGAAGACAACTCTTAGAGCTTATTTTATCATCTGGTGAAAATTAATTTTGTTCAGCCTTGAAAGATCAAGCAGTGATAGCAATAAGAAGGGAAAAACAGCTTGCTACAGAAATCAGAGCCACACCATTGTTTAATGATGTAAATTGGCACAGCTCCATTGAGGTGAATTTCTTACTGACAGAACTGGTCCTTCTAGCTTTCCCCTCAGAAATCTCATGCAAGATCTTAACATTGCAGTAAACTCCAAACAACCTCACAGCACCGAAGCATCTGCAGTTTAGGGGAGCCAGAGGTTAAAATGAAAGGCCCCTTTGTTACACAAAAATTACTGTTGTGTTTGCTGAGGAAATTTCTTACCATTTACAGATAACTTTTTGAACTTCAGTCTCGTACTGCTGGGAACATCTAAGAGGTATTCGTGTTTATTAAAATCCTCAGTTTATGTGACAGTGGAGATGTCCCTGATAAAAACCAAACACCCTTTCTTTACTGCAGCCTTCTCAGAACTACCTGTTATGATGGATCATTTGTACCAGACAGACAGGTCCATATAGGGCAGTCACACAGTTCTGTGCATGCAAGATGGTAATAATGATAGTTTCCTAATTTACTGTTGACTGAATGAGAAACTTGGTCTAAACATCATTTACAATCAAGGGTCACACTGGTGTAAAAGAAGGAAAAGACAAAATATTGTTGGTAGTTCATTGTGGATGGATAATGGTGTGTTGTATCTATGAAAAAGTAATGCATTTTTTGATGAAGAGCTAAGCAGAGATGACAGGGGATCAAGTTAATATTCCTGGCTTATGACTACATTCCTTAAGCTGCAGTTTCTTTTATTGGCTTTGTGCAAAAGTGACTTGACTGTATTGGCACTGAAAAGGGCTAAAGCAATGACACTTCCCTGGATGATGTAGGTAAGCAGGCCTTTCCAAGCAATATGATCCCTCATGATGGCCCCGAGTATCTGTATGATATAGCCCTTGTACCTTCATTTTACCAGGTAAATGATATTTAGCTTTCTGAGTTTGCAACCAAAAGTGAATGTTAATGAAATCCTACTAGATTAACACTTGAGGTTTGAGATGGATTCCTGTGTAAGGGCTGGAGAGTAAGTTTTTTTGCTCTTGGAGATTTTTATAGAGCTTGGAAGTCTTCTAAATCTAGAATCTTGACGCATCACTGCATGGAGCTATTCTAATACCTTTGAGACTCAGCTGAAATTCAGTGCAGTGGCTGTGGTTTCAAATGAGCATGAAGTACAACATAACCAGGCTCCCATGCTGACCAATGCTCTGAATTCCACTGCAGTCAGAGTGAAGTTTTCTAACAAAATGATGAATTAAGTCCATAATATCATAATTTTAAATGGATAAAGCTTTTCATTAGAACTTCATTTATGCATTAATTTTAACCAAAATCATTTATTTATTGTTTCCAGGAGGATAAAAAGTACGTTATCCTGACTAAAGTTGCAGCTGAAATACTTTAGGTTACATTCTGATAGATGCTGTTAGAAAATAACCAGATAAATGCCAGAACAGAGCTAGCCTTTAGAATGAGGTATATGAATTAGATGTTAATTAGTCTGAGTCTGCATTCTTCAGACAATACCAGAGAAAAACCTCATGCAGTTGCCTTCTAAAAAAAGTAGAAGTTTTGAGAAATAATTCTGGTGCATCGGTCCTTGGTCTTCATATCCGTGGTTGAAATGCAGACTGTGCGGGAAGATGGAGTAACTCACAAGTGAGGCACTGAATGTCCATCTGGGACAGAGGACTTAAACCTATAAGCCTATGACAGGAAAAAATACATATATATTTTATTGTAAGATTATACGAGACATGCAAGCACTGCTGTGACTGATGTCTAAGTGTAAAAACTAAGGCACGCTGAAGTTCAGGGACTTGGAAAAAAAACACGTCTGCTCTTGTTTCTCCCAGTCCAAAATCTAATGGATGGAGCTAAGATATTTTTACTTAAGTGGTAAGCAGAAGCTTGATTGTCTTGTGTAGAACTACTTAAACCTTATTTCTCCTCTCTCTTGGCCTACAGCAGACATGGGGCAGCATCCTGGGATTGTGATGGGAGCAAATGGATGGCAACATGTAGGAACACTGATAAGCAGGATAAATAAAAGTCTTCTGCTGGCTTTCTATAAAGATCCCGTAAATGTATAACAGTAGTTCAGACTCCATTATTAATGGCTGAGAAACAATACTACACAATTTTTATAGAATATGTTACTAATGATGAATAAATGCTGATGGATGCTACCTATATTACTGTAGATGTGGATCTTGTAATCCCCTCTTAACCTTACCACAAATAAAATTACAATTCACTTCAGGCAGACTTTTGCTTGACTTTGCTGGAAGGAAAACCTAACAGAGGTCTCCACTGGTTCATCCCTACTTTAAGCAAAGCTTCCCTGTACTCCTCAGAAAAACATGCATAGAGACATTAAGATGTGTTAACATACTAAGGCTACTAACTAATAAAACAGTGTGCAGTTACTGGAATTGTTATTCCAGCATCTAAATTGTCTCCTGGAATAATGAATACTAAACTCGTTATGTAATTACATTAGTGATCACGATTAAGTGAGAGATGGTGACTAGCAATAGCTTTCTTAGTGAGTTGTATTATATTATCTGAGAGCAGAAATTCATTTTTCTTTGTCTGTTTATGACTTTTTTTTCTCTCAACCCTCTGCTTTTTAGAGCCTTTGGGGAATGTTGGGCTAAATGCCTGTTCTTAAGAAAGTCTTTCAGAGGACTCTGAAAGAGAGTACGAGGTTGTATCTCTGAAATTCATTGTCTCTCCACAGAGATCCACAGGTCATTGGGATCTCTTCTGAAGAATAGCATTGCACATAGCTTAACTTGCCTAGTTACCTTAACAACTCCTGCATTTTACTTGTTTATGTGTTGGTATGGAAGCTCACTGGCTTTTGTACTTGGAGGTCCTGTGCTCTGGTTTTGAAAGTCAGGATTTGGGGACAACCTACTTGGCTTTAGTTAGTGATAGTTAAAGAAAGTCATTTCAACATAGTTAGTGCCTCCAGTTTCATTAGAGTAAGGAGAGATTCAACCTTGTCAGAAATGTAATCATATATTTGTGTATATATCAGAATCTGACCTTTTATTTCTGTGTTTCATTGCTCAGTATTCTTCGGTCTTAGCGGCATCTGAGGACATCAAACCAATGAAGCTTTACATGTTGGAACTTACACTGTAATGATTGGATGGGCTAATATCTCCCAGGAAAATTCTGTATTTTTTTCTGTATTAGCTTTCTTTGACTGAAGCAATGAGGCTTTGATTCAAAGTCTTCTTAAATGAAAGTATCATATATCTCTAAAATGATTAGAATCTATAAGGATTTGAAAGAAGTGAACTGTAGCAGGTAGACTGTAATTCATCTTACCAGCATGACGAAAGGCCTCAGTTAAATAAAACATTGTCTCTGAGGAAGCATAGATACTTGTTTTTATAGGCCATATTAGCTACACTGATATTTAACATTTCTATCATTTACTTAAATATTTATGAGCAAAGTTAGCATCCCTATTAACATTTAAAATTCCCTTCCCTGTTTCACCAAAATGCCATATGATGGATGAGGAGATAACACGAGTAATAAAGACACGGGGCTTAGCAGTAGCAGTCTCTCACCTTTATAGAGCACTTTCTCATCTAGATGAAACAGGGCACCAGACAGTTTGTTTTACAAGTTAGTTCAGAGATCTTGAAAATGATGGAGGCTATAGTGACTTGATGATATTTATTCAATCCTAATTCATGTGTGATCAGGTGTATACACTTGTTCTTTGACTTCAACCTGACCAACAAGAACGGAGTTCTGCTGCCTGTCTATGCAGCTCCTTTCAATCATGGAACTGTTCAACTGAGAACTAAAGTCACTGAAATCTTCTAAATCTTTATATATGCTACTTAAGTTAAATGCAACACTCGTTTTTGTGGCATGAGTTAAATGAGTAAAAGTGATTCGCTTCACATATGGTGCTTAGTTATCTAAGAGCATTTTTGTCTTTATTACCCTTCTATTTTGGATACTGAGTGAATTAGATAAACTTTGAATTTTAGGATAAAAGGTCTTCCTAAAATACAGCGCTTATGATTAGGCATATGGCATAATATAAATAGCTTGAAAATAAGCTGGGGGGACAGGAAATCACATTGGATAAATAAGTGCATGCATTTATCTTCATTATTTATATCTTAAGAGGCTTTATGTTTTTCTATTATATTTCAGCTGAATGTGGAAATCCCACTGGAGATGCTGACTTCACTATGTAAGTCTTGATGCAAACACAGAATAATAACTTCCAGCCTGAAAAGCATGCAGTATAAACAAGTGAGGAAAGAAAGCATGCGGAGAGTCTAGATGTTACAAACCAGAACATCCTTTGAAATAACCATTGTCCTATTGGTGATGTTTCTAGAAAAGCTATGGATGTCAATGTGAGGTTTGTTTTCCAAATGATCCCTTGGATTTTAAGCTTTATTTTATATGCTGATTTATGAACAGTTCAACCCACACTCCTTCCCAATGTTAGTTTGGACTGTGGGGGAATTGGGCAGGTAGGTGGCTTCTTCTTTCAGAGAGTCTTACTTCATTATACCCCACAGAAAGACAACATGTCTTTTCATTTCCCCAGAATTGCCTTCCATACATCTAAAGCTTATGAGTTACTCAGAAAAGCACAGAATGATTTTACACCATGCACGGAGAAAAACATGCAAGGTTCACCATCCCTTCTTTATGCACAAGAGAGTAAGTTTTACTGATCCAACCCCTGATTTCAGACCTGACCTCATTAATCTGACTCCTCCTGAAGGCCCATTTCTCCTGTCCTTCTGAATAAACCCTGCAGATGGCACTGATCTGGCTTGGAAGGCAGTGTTTGCAATTGCTGATATTACTATAATAAAAGTATAACAGAAGTAGAAGTGTTACAGCACAGAGATTCTGGGAATAGATATTCCTAAACTGCCATTTTTCCCTTGCTGGTGTCCCTCCTGTCTGCAGGTGCACGCTGAAAGCAATGCACAGTGACTATGTGGTCACAACTAATTAAAAGTCTTCTTGTTCTAGTTGTATTTGCAGAAACTAAGCACTTAAGATCTTCTTAGTTTCCCTTATAGGGTTTCAGACAATACTTTGGAGATGTGGAAGAAAAGCTGAGAAGGACAGCTGACTTCAGATTATGAGTCTCTGGCTGAGAACTAGGAGGCAAGGCAACAAAATAAATCAGAAGATTCTAATAATCAAGACTTTTACTGCATTGCCTAATTGCTGCACTTAAGTGACTTAGTTAACTATAAAAACTGATATATCACTATATACTATTTATGCCCACTGAAGTAAATGTGTAAATGTTTCCATGGCTGATTCACTGGGGCCTCTGTGTCTTTTGAGATATCCTCCAGAAAGATGTCATAGTGCTTACTTGTGGTTGAAGGGAAGTGAGAACTGCAGCACACATTCACCTTGTCAGAGTGAAACCAATACAATGGTTGCTGACATCCTAGGCACTTTGAGTAGGATGTCAATAGCATTAATAGTGCTAGCAATGCTAGATAAGAACTAAAAACTGTGCAGTCCACAGAGGATATAGCCTGGAAGTCCCATGGATGGGTTGGATTTGTATCCCAGCAGAGTGAATCTGAGGAGTGCTGTTCTCATTCTACATCTGCAGAGCTAAAGCACAGAGTAAAATGGCAGGCATACAGCAATGAATGTAAAGGGTGGCAATGGAGACAAACGTCTGCCTCCTGTTCCTTGTGAAGGGCTTGTGAAGGGCTCAGATCTCCTATGAGGAGAAGCTGAGTGAGCTGGGGCTGTTTAGTTTGGGGAAAAGGAGGCTAAGGGGAGACCTTATCGCCCTCTTCCAGTACCTGAAAGGTTCTTACAGTGAGAGCAGGGCTGGTGTCTTCTCACTAGTGACAAGTGACAGGACAAGGGGAAATGGCCTCAAGTTGTACCAAGATAAGTTTAGGCTGGACACTAGGAAACACTTCTTTACAGAAAGGGCAGTTAAACACTGGAATAGGCTCCCCAGGGAGGTGGTTGAATCACCATTCCTGGATGTGTTTATGAGCCATTTGGATGTGGTGCTCAGAGATATGATTTAGCAGAGGGTTCCTTCCCTCCCTCCCTCCCTCCCTCCCTCCCTCCCTCCCTCCCTCCCTCCCTCCCTCCCTCCCTCCCTCCCTCCCTCCCTCCCTCCCTCCCTCCCTCCCTCCCTCCCTCCCTCCCTCCCTCCTTCCTTCCTTCCTTCCTTCCTTCCTTCCTTCCTTCCTTCCTTCCTTCCTTCCTTCCTTCCTTCCTTCCTTCCTTCCTTCCTTCCTTCCTTCCTTCCTTCCTTCCTTCCTTCCTTCCTTCCTTCCTTCCTTCCTTCCTTCCTTCCTTCCTTCCTTCCTTCCTTCCTTCCTTCCTTCCTTCCTTCCTTCCTTCCTTCCTTCCTTCCTTCCTTCCTTCCTTCCTTCCTTCCTTCCTTCCTTCCTTCCTTCCTTCCTTCCTTCCTTCCTTCCTTCCTTCCTTCCTTCCTTCCTTCCTTCCTTCCTTCCTTCCTTCCTTCCTTCCTTCCTTCCTTCCTTCCTTCCCTCCTTCCTTCCTTCCTTCCTTCCCTCCTTCACTCCTTCACTCCTTCCTTCCTTCACTCCTTCCTTCACTCCTTCCTTCACTCCTTCACTCCTTCCTTCCCTCCTTCCTTCACTCCTTCACTCCTTCCTTCCTTCACTCCTTCCTTCACTCCTTCCTTCACTCCTTCCCTCCTTCCTTCCCTCCTTCCTTCACTCCTTCACTTCTTCACTCCTTCACTCCTTTCTTTCTTCCCTCCTTTCTCCCTTCCCTCCTTTCTCCCTTCCCTCTTTCTTCCCTCCCTTCTCCCTCTCTCCCATTTCACCTTTTCCCCTCCCTTCCTCCCTCCCTCCCTTCCTCCCTTTCTCTCTTTCTTTCTATCCTTCTCTCTCTTTTTCTTCTTAAATGGTTCAATTTAGGGATTTACACAGAAAAATAAACACAAAAACTGTGTATTTAAAATATAAGAGAAATAGGCATTTTAAATATACATCACTTTGTTTACTTACTTAAACCCTAGGGGAACAAGGGCATATTAGACCCATGATTCCCTTGGAAACCCATATTCAGTGAAATGGGAACATTTCAGCACATGTAATTGATTTATACTTCAAAAAAATGAACATTTTTTCCCCCTCCCCACTCCTAAGCTGTTTGATTTGAAAGTAATTGCTCTGCTTTTGAGAGGCAACGAGAGGTACAGATACAGGGCTTACGTCAAAACTGGTAACCCCAATGCCACATCAAAGCCACACAAATGTGGCTGTGAGTGAAACCAGATAAATGCACTGATAGTCAGTCAGCATGAGCACTGGCCAACTGAGACAATATTTATACATCTGCAGGGAGTATGTTTTATTTAGTGTTTAGAAGGTGGTCATTTGATCGACCAGAGCTTCAGTTTGTTTGGTGGGGATGAAGGGGTGCTGGGGCTTCAAAGGTCCAACCAGATGTTCTGGTTAAAGATTCCAGTGCTTATTTCTTACTCCTTGTTGCCACCTAGTGAATTCAAAAGTGATTTCATGATGGATCTGTGTTCTGTTTGTTAGTTTGGTTCTTGCTTGAGATTTTTATTACCTCGTTGTCTGAAAGGAAAAGAAAAAATGAAACTTCAGAAACTGTATCCATTGTTGGGAAAGAGTGGAAAGATTTTCTGGTATGTTATTTTGCTGTGAGTCAAGATAGGCCAACTTGGGGAAGCTCTCATAAGCTCCTTGGCTGATGGAAATTTATTCATGTTCTAAGTGCGGACTGGTTGCCTGGTATCTCTCTGGTAAAGCAGCATAAGGTGTTTCTTATACTCCTACTTCTTCCTCATTTCAGAGCAGTCTTTCCCATTACCCCTTGCCCCTAGGTCATTTTGTCTTCTTTTTCTTCCTTTCTGCTTCTATTCCTTCCCCTTCAAATATTGGTCTTTATGCTGTTTCCCTCCCATTTGCCCTTACTATGAGCAAGACACATTCTTCATTTAGTGTTTGGAAAGTAAATATTCCTCATGATAGTTTTGATATGTTTTGGCAGTGCAAGTGAATCTCTCTTCTGACTGGTCCTAATTCTGACTCCTGTTATCCTTTACAGTGATAGTGGGGAAAGTCTCTTCTCACCGGTGACAGGTGACAGGACGAGGGAAAATGGCCTCAAGTTGCACCAAGGTAAGTTTAGGTTGGGCATTAGGAAACACTTATGTACAGAAAGAGTAGTTAAACACGAGAATAGGCTCCCCAGGGAGGTGGTTGAGTCACCATCCCTGATGTGTTTAAGAGCCGTTTGGATGTGGTACTCAGAGATACGATTTAGCAGAGGGTTGTTAGAGTTAGGGTACTATGGTTAGGATGTGGTTGGACCTGATGATATTTGAGGTCTTTTCCAACCTGAGTAATTCTATGGTTCTATGACTCTATGGCCCCCAAAACGTCAGAAAAGAGATGTGACATACAGATGACTCCTAGGATGCTAAATTGGTTCTTGAAAACCTAGTTCAGTTCCTGAATCTCTTTCCTTCATTTGTTCCATTGTGTCTCTTCTGTTCAGAAGGGTAACATGAGATATAGAACAGGTTAAAAGCTTTCATTTCCACTCCCTGGCAAAATAAGAATCAATACTTACTACAACTTGACAACTCTGTTGCAAACAACAATCTTATTGACTTGAGTTGATACCTAAGATGTTCTTCTAGGTTTCTGACATTACATTTTGCACATTTGTAATCTGGTCAATGAAAGATCTCAACAAGATAATTCTTCCAATAAACATCTCCCGTTCAACTAATAAAATAAATTAAGCAATAAATTGCAGGACTGAAAGGCTTGAAAATCTCAGAAACTGATATGATCACTCCTTGCAAGCTACAAACATAGATTTAACTATCTTTGGTGAAGACATTAAGTTTCAGAGGTACGTCATTCATAGGTTGCAAAAAATCTGCTGATTTGAAAAGCTGGTAGAATTAAAAGGTGTTGGTTTTGTTTTTAAAACCACACATTTATTTTAGTCTTGATGGGGTAGGCTCATAAATAGCACCTGAGATCAAGAGAATTTTTATCTGAGGTCAGAGAATTAACAGATATTTTCATACCTTGTATTTCCAAGGCAGGTGAAGACTTCCAAACTCAGTGCTTACCTGTGGTTATGTTACCATTCTTTGAGGCACACCAAGGACATACTATCTATAGGCATGTTACAGTTATCTGTAGGCGGTTATTATCAAATAGCGTGTAATAGATTTCTAATTTCATTTGCACATACCTCAGCGGTACCTCAGTGCTGTTGACAGTAGCATAAATGAAGGTAGCAGAAAGCAAGTGTCTTTAAACTGGAAGAGGGTAGATTTAGACTAGATATTAGAAAGAAATTCTTTACTGTGAGGGTGGTGAGACACTGGAACAGGTTGCCCAGAATGGCTGTGGATGCCCCCTCCCTGGAGCATTAAAGGCCAGGCTGGATGGGGCTTTGAGCTACCTGGTCTAAAGGGAGGTGTCCCTGCCTACAGCTGATGGTTGGAACTAAATGATCTTAAAGCTCCTTTCCAACCCAAACAATTCTCCTTTATGATTCTATGATTCTGTATCTTGAATATATTGCATATTAAATAAAAAAAAAATCAATTAGATGGAAAGAATAAAAGAGTAGACTTTCAACTTTCAAATGGGTATGTGGTGATCACTATTAAGCATAGAGAGCATTGTTCTTGCTGTCATGTTTTGACTCTTATCTGGCATTCTCACACTCTGCCTTTTATCCAGTATCATCATAGTATCATAGTCTTTCTGTCAAAAGCAGGGGAACTTGTCTATGTCGTGTATCAGAAAATTATTGACTGATGGGTCATCAGTAGGCATTTTTATAAAAGATTTTATTTTTTTTCTCCTCTGGTTCTTCGATTTTGTTGCAGGAGCTGCTAACTGAAAGGAAATAGCAATAGCTCCCTCTAGTGAAGTGAACTCCTGCAGATGTGTACCTGTGACTCTGCTGGGCCTCTGCTTTTTGCTTTTTGTTGTTATTGTTATTTGCTGGAGCATCCTCTGAACTCTTTCAACACTATCAAATACTAATTGCAAAAATAAAAAACTCCAATGGAGATCACTAAGACTCTAAGAAAGCTTAAAATTAATATGTATCTAACTGTATGAAGCTGTAGTCTGTTACAACTAAGTGTGGCTTTTGGCCATTCAACCTGAACCACAGCTGGCAACACAAGAACAAATTTCAGTACAACTCAGTTCCTACTGGATGTTGTTACAAATACAGGTGCTTTGCACTTCCCAGCAATTTCACATCCACTTTGCAGCCTAACCAGCTGTAGCTTTGAACTGACACTTTGGCTGCTGTTTATAGATGAACAGCTTCTACATCTTAAAACTGTGTAATGTGGATAACTTGTAGTTATGAATTAAATAATATTAAAATGAGTGTGTTTTGTAGTCATTATTTAATTACTTTGCCTTTTATTTCTTTGAGATTAAAAAAAAAAACAAACAAACATATTCTTTTTTTTTCTTTAGCTTTCTTCCTGTTCTTGGGCTATCTTCCTCCTGCTTTATTTTTATCCCTTTGTTTTAGCATGTTCATACTCAGCTCTGACACTTCCCAAGCTGTTACTCCCAGAAGCCACATAATAATGTCAAACATCTCTGGTAGAACAAATTGTACATTTTACTGTAGTTTGGACTCTAAAAATGAACAAGAGAATTTCCACAAAATGGAAAAAAAACATTGCAATAGAAGGCTGAGGAGTAATAAACTGATTTCTCCAATGGAGAGATCTTTAAAAAGATCTTAACAAAACAAAAACATAAGTTAATACAGTCCAGATTTCCTAAAGGGCAATTTTATTAATGAATGTCAGATTTTGTTGTTTTAGGATGTAAAATCAAACCATCAATTTCTGTGTGCCATAGGATTATATGAGGGGGTGAGGAAGAACCAGAAAAGTCAGAAATAATTTCATAGACACTAAGTAGTGCCAGTACAGATTTGATACAGTGGTGTTGTGTAGAGTTTTGTTGCGTCCTGTCTTTCAGTGCACATGAAGAATGCAAAGGCCTTTTTTGCTTATTATTTCCCGAGCATTATTGCGTATGCATACATCAAGAATCTGTTTTAATGCAGTCTGATCTGAGGTAATGGAGACAAGTGTGTAGGAGAAAGTGACCGAGGGAAACATAAAAAAGAAAAGCAAACCAAGAGGTCAGTAGAAGATTAGACCTCAGATTCAGGACTGCAGGCCCTCCAGCAAAGTATTCTCTGCACTGCATTGCAGTGGGTATCTCTTTAAAATGGAACCTTTTATCCTTAACAGAAAATCAAATGTAATTAAATGAAGAACAGGAACTGCCTTTTGATAAGTGATGTGCAGCAGGGAATTGTTCTCAGGACTAGATACAAAGAATCTTCCATGTTGTGTTCACTAGATTAAAGAGAACTTAGAAAGATGCATTGGAGAACTCTCAGAAACTGTGGAATGAGAGATATTTCAGTTATATTTGATAGTACTGTGCAATAGCACGGGGTATTACTAATGGATTTCAGGCCTCATAATGAAATAAAAAATGACTGCAAAAATGAAACTGTCAGTGGAGACATAATAGTTAATGCTTTGCAAGCTTCCAAAAAACTATGCACTTCCTAAAATAGCTCTGACATTTTCTAGAGCAGGTAGATGTGTCACAATGTGCCATGATTTCACATGAGTGAGGAATCATTGTTAAGGAATTGTTGTTGCACACTAAGTTAACACATGGCACCTCTAACAAGTTCTCAAAGATTAACTGAGGTGTATACCAATAAGCATGAACTATATCTCAGCGCTAATTGCATGTTCAAAAGCTTCCATGTGTTTCTATAAAGCACAAATTGGCTCAGAAGTAAGCAAACGCTAGCCACAAAAGGACACTGAGAACACATTACATATTCTCTTCAGGTACAAACATTCTGTTATAAGTGTCTGAGAGATATTTTGAAGAGGACATTTTTACTTAATTTTAGGCATAAAGAGACTCATTTGTCTTTCATCAAATTTTATTCTTAGCTTTGTTCTCTGCGGAACAGAAACATCTGAGCAGGGAAGAGATGGACTCACACTAATGTTTGGTTTGGAGAGAAAGTCTTCTGAGAGACGAGTAAAGCCACTCCAAATGGTGGACTAAGGAGAGTAGTGGTGTGAACTCAGGGAACAGTTTATAGGGTATGTGCTGTCTGCCTGCTCCAAGCGCCTGACACACTAATGGAAAGAGTGGGAAATGTTTCCAGTCGGTGTTCAACAAATGACTAATATATCAAGGAGTTCCTGTTCACGCAATGCTGAGTGTAAGAAGGGGTTTTGCAGAGAACTAAGTGGTTTAGCTCAGTCACTCTGTTGTGCTAATACTGCACATTGGCTGCCAGACTGAATCTAGCTTATATATGGGGGACTGGAAAAGAGGTCAAAAAACACAGCTCTGTGTGTCCATAATTACAGTGAGCTAGCTATACAAATTAGGATAGACACCACAGGTCTAGATTCTGCTTTAGAATTTGCTATTGCTTTTTAAGAGTTATATATATATATAAGTGTTAATGGTAGTGAGTCAGTGCATTAATGGGTGTATCAATGTAAATTCTCAACACAAAAATGATTGACTCAAAAGACAGAAGCCAAAATAGAAATCAAGTGATGTGTGTCAACCAGCTCTCGATGAGCCTCCTCAGATGAATCTTTTCAAGAGGCTCACCCTCAGGCTGTCATGTTTGAATGACTGAGAACATACTTGAAATGATTACTGTTCTGGCTTTTAAGTTTAAATATGGCTCATTGAATCAGCGTAAGTATTAACCAATTTTATCCCCATTTTATCTAATTGAAATCTCTGTAATGGAACTTCCCAGCCTTTTCACATCTTGTTATGGAGACCTATATGTCTAACACAGCTGGATGACTGAGCTGTTACTCAAAAAAGCCCTTGTGCTACTTCTGTCAGCTTCTCCCAAAGAATTCAGGGAGGTTTTCTGCCTTGTTTTCTTGCCTGAGCCAGTATTTGGTAATTATTCTGTAAACATGCTTCTCCAAACTGTTTTTGTCCTCCAGACCCTGAAGTGGCTGAGGAAATGTGCTACCATTACAGGGAGGTGTATCTGCCATGAAGCCTGCTTTCTTTGACTGCTTGACTTAGTACAGTGTTGGGAGTAAGAACTGAGTTTAGTTTGTAAGGAGGATTCATTCAGTCTAGCAACCACTCTTCCTGCTCTGTGTTTTCTTGCACAAGCTCCTATTTACGAATTTGTCCATAGCTACTTGCCAGCAAATCCCTCTGAAAAGGCCTGAGGGAAGACACCCATGAGAAGGTTGTTCTTTAAAAAGCTGAAAAGTAGCTTAATGATTTATGCAACACATAAAGGTTCTCTGCAGAAGTCAAAGAGTACCTCAGTTGTAACAGCTCTCATAAACAACCCTTTCTTTTGAGTTTTTCCATGTACTGTAACTCCAGACTAACAGCTGCTACTGTGTCTCTGCATTTTGTGTGTAAAACCAGCCTCCTCAGTGCCAGAAGGAAGGACAAGAGAGCACTTCTCAAGCAACCTTCATTGCCTCCTTCCTACTCTCTGAAGTAATACAACTGTGAAGGCCAAGAATCTCTTCCAAGGAGCAAGAGCCTTGTGCTGCTCCTTGTCCTGAACTACATTGTCTTCATACTCCATACTCTGGCCAGGGCAGTAGTAGGCTTGTGTGGCAGCAGGCAGCAGATGAGGAAGTGGGTAGGAGGTGGGATTTGTAATGGGAGTCACTTGCCTACACAAAAGCTGATTAAATTCCCAGTCAAAATTGTTTTCCATGGAAAATTATTTATTCAGGGCATTTTGTCTAAAATAAATTATTTTCTCTGTTAACAAATTATAGAGCTTCTTAGATTGCCTGCATTCAGAACCAATGGAAATACATTTTTTCTTCAACAGTCCTCCCAAGCTATTTTTATAAGCAACTCTAGTTTTCATAACTGACATGAATTTGACTGAGCTTGCCATAT
The DNA here is from genome assembly GCF_054131305.1 of Coturnix japonica. Classification (NCBI taxonomy): domain Eukaryota; kingdom Metazoa; phylum Chordata; class Aves; order Galliformes; family Phasianidae; genus Coturnix; species Coturnix japonica. The sequence continues at coordinate 68,790,807 of NC_140663.1, forward strand.
GAATTAAATGCATACACGTTCTAGGAAGAAAATGCACTAACATTTGTATCATGTAGGAAGTTAGAAACTGTGGAGTAGAACACTGACTATGATAAGGGAGAGCAGGACATAGTTGCAGATAATCTAAATGAATATGTTTAATATTTCCAGCACATTTCAACAGATCTGATTCTGACCTGTTGTGCTTAACAAGTGGATTTTAAGATTGCCCAAACTGTTTCAGCTAATTAAAAATGAAGAAAAGATAAGAATTTTAATTTCGTTTCATTATTCCAACAGATGGGATAGAAAAAGGGCTGTGAGTTTCCCATTCAATTCTAGAAGAGGAGTCCTATAGCTTTACATAAATTCCTTCTCTGGAGTATGCACTATCATGGTGAAAATGCTTATAATTTTCTGTGCTAACAGGATGTTTAACTTAGACATAGTCATACAAACTAGATGATTTGAGAGAAGGGACCAGAAGCACCCAGATATTCAAGGTCATAAACTCATAAACTCACAGGATATTCCAACAGAAATAAATTAAAATGCAAGAACACACTAAGATAGCTGTTCTGGCAAGCAGCCTGCTTTAATAATAGGTTTTCTCTTGGCAGGCTGCAAAAGCTAGTAGGTAACTGCGGAGTTGAGAATCCCTTGTTTTAAAGACAAGGCAAAGTAGGCTTGAGTCACATAGAAAAATTGGTGCAACAGCGAATGTTATGAGCTGGCAAAAAAAAAAAAAAAAAAGCACAACTGCAGTTTCAGGACTGTTGGAAGAAGCTACCATCAGTGCTCAGGAGCTGATTATAGTAACTGGCAGATGAGAATGGAGCTGAACTTTTTCAGGGAAGCAAAGCTCAGTAGAACTAGCGTTAATTATGAAACGTTTCCAATCTGGAAGCCCACCAGACTGACATGACAACCCACCATAACGTGTGCAGAACGATTTGCAGTGTGGTGAGGTCTGACAGAGGGTACAGCTGAAGCTCAGCTGTGCAGTTTCCGTCAGGTCCTGACTGCTGATGCTGCTGACAGGATCATTTCCTCACAACAGAGCTCCACCAGTTGTTCAAGCTGGCATATCCAGTGTCGTAGCTGTATAGAAGTGCTCCAGCCTGTTTGCCAATCAGCAAGTGCCTGCTGTCTCTTGTGACTGCACAAGCATTTGCAAGGGGAATAGTGAACTGGCTTTGCACCTTTGCTGTGACAATACTGAGGAAGACTTAATAATTCCAGTTACTTTCTAGAGAAGCACTCTTCTTTCTAGAAAAGCATGCGAAGACCAGATTTTTACCCCGGGAGTAGCTGTCGAAGAGATAGTGGGAGAGTAAAAGCCACTCACAAACTTTTCATACTGGAAGAAAGCCTTTAAAACAACTTAATTGCCAATGTAATTCCCGAACATCTTGAATGTTCTGGTACCTAATAAAAATAAAAGACATAAAAACACTCTATCAGGACTTACACTTCTGTTTGTTGTGGTTTAGCCCAGTGGTGGCCAAGCACAACACTGTCCTCTGCTCAATCTCCCAAATCTCCCACCTTCCCAGTGGGATGAGGGAGAGAATCAGGAATAAAAGGAGCAGAACTTGTAGGCTGGGATAAATCTATTTCCTAAAGGAGAGAAAAGGAAAATGATAATAGTTATGATTATATATACAAACAAACAAAGGGCAAGTGATGTACAAGCAATTGCTCACCACCTCCTAAACAAGGCTCAGCTCAGCCCCTGAGCAGCGGAAGAGAGTGAGATGAACTCTCACCTCCTTCAAACTCCTTCCATGTGATGTCATATGGTATGGAACATCTCTTTGGCCAGTTTAAGACAGCTGTCCTAATTCTGTTCCCTCCCAGATCCTTGGGCCTTTCACAGTAAATGGCCATATCTCTGAACTACTCTGCTTAGTAAGTAACTTTGATGTAACTGTAAACATTAGTGTTGTCAACACTGTTTTTCTCCTAGAACCAAGACACAGCATCATGCCAGATACTCTGAAGAAAACAATTCCATCCCACCAGAAATGAAGACAATCTCTCTCTTCTGGGAGGCTGTCAGTCCCTCACAGTCCATCCAGGTGAACAATCTGTCCCACCTCTTATTCCAAGAACACAGCACCCAGCATAGTTTCAGTGAATGGTATAGAATAAAAGTCACGGCCAAGTGGAAACATCTTCTCATTTCAACTATATAGCATAGCTTTTGCATTTTCAGAATGGGTAATTGTAGTGGAAATGCTAAGTCATGGCCTGAAGGAGTGATTGAGCACTTGGTGGGAAGGCAGGGCCAACTCAACAGTGATAATATACAAAATGGTTTAACATTTGTTTTATACAGCACCAGATAGCTCAACAGTAGTATGCTCGAGACTTACATTTTGTAGGTGATACCATGACTACCTTACTAACATGGTTATGAGAGACTTTGACCAACATCAGAAATGCTAGCAGTGAAAAAATTTTGTGAGAACTTAGATTTCAACACACCTTCTGAGAGGTGTCATTAACAGTAATAAAGGTGACTCCAAAGGGATTTAATTAGTCTAGACAACATCAGCTTCCCCTCAGCTGAAATGCAATTTATTGCTGCTTGGCCTTACAAGCATGTCAAAACCAGCAGGTATTCAGAGCTCTGTCTGTTTGATAAAATATCTTCATCCTTGGTTAACAGCTATGATATGCACATTGCATTGTAAATGATGAATTTGCATTTGCACTAGTAAGTGTCAAACATACCGGGGCTCCTCCCCTACAGGATGTTCTGTGGTCAGTCCATGTACTCACATGCAAACAGTGTGGGTTAACTGTGCAGCTGGATGTCATGACTGTCCAGGGTAATTGTTTTACTCCTCACTACCTCCAATTTTAATGCAAGACAAACAAAAAACCAAAAACCTTTGAATATGAAATGAAAGTGAGCTAATGTTTTTTTTGTTTGTTTGTTTGTTTGTTTGTTTGTTTCCTCAATATCAGTGCAAACTTCAATTCTGTAGTGGTAGAAAATAAGCAAAGGATTTGCATTCAGCTTTCAAGAAATGGTTGCCCCACAGTTTCTCCCTAGAACACAAAGTCAGAAGTGCAAACCTTTCTGCCCAACACTAGCGCAGAGATGCTAGACTTATTACTGCACTTAAACGTGCCCTCCTACCTATCATGTTTCTGATAAAGTCTTCTTTTGGGAACTCAAAAACAAGATTTTCAAATATTATTTTTGTAATGTATTACTTCTACTTGTCTTCTGTTAGAACTAGATGACTAAGAGCCATTTCACAGAGCCGGCACCTGCATTTCTAGTTAATGTACATGAGAGATCATGACTACTAAAAAATATGCTTCTTGTGGATTTAAACAAATCATTCTGTTTAAAACTCAGATGTATTTTATCATCTCATATGCTCTGTACAATTGGCAATAGAACAGACTCATTATATAGTCATACATCTAAGGTGTGACTCACAATTATTTTAAAAATCATTCTTCAGATAATGCACCATAATGCATTCTATAGGTTCTGTGATTAGAGAAAACTGCTAGCACTAAAATGTCATTTGAATAACACTTTATTAGTGTCTTTCCCTTTGGTTCATTGATCCTTAGGCTACGTACTTCCAGCAGTCCCATGTGGGGACTTCACTCTCAGTGAAATAATAAGGATGAAAAATGCATAATTAATGTTGTTTTTTCTACTGACAAAACCAAAAAAGAATGGAAGAAATGGGGAAAATTATATATATATTATTTATTTATTTTCACAGCAAACATATACTGCTGATAATGATAGTGCTGATTCAGGGCCTTAGCACCAATACAAAACTGAGGCGAACTCAAACTGCAAACTACATTAAGTGATCTGGGATTTTCTGATGGTATTGATCATCTTTCTCTGGGTTGCTGAGCCCTGAACAATGCTACAAGCTGGCATTTCAGCTTTGGTGGTGATTTACCCCAGTTCATCCAAGACTTACCTGGCTTCTCTGCAACACTGTGGTGGCTCATTTGAGAAATTCACAATTTGAGATTCACTGGAGATCATTTTAAAAGAAAATGAAAATCAAACAACATGGTTAAATTGTCATTTAAAACTGAAAATGCAGGAAAACAAGAGAGAATTTCAATAGGCCTAGCCTTAGGCTTTCATCTGAGTTCCCTGAGGCGCATCACTGCAGAAGTCACCAGGGTTTGACTCAACAGAACTGAGCCTCAAGGGTGCTGCCCAGGGCTCATTGTCTCTGCTTTATTCCCAAGCCTTCTGATTGCTCTTGGATGTCATTGATGCTTCCAAGTCCACCACAGAAATCCTCTATTTCAGAGAACCTTCCCTGAGGGCAGCCTAAGGCATCTGTGAGATAACTTACAAGATGCCCTTCAAGTTTGCCTGAGAATGGCTGAAGAGTAGAAGGATACTTTGGGAAGCATCTTTCTTTCCCCATGTTAATCTTTTATTTTAGGAAGATTTTTCATTAATAGCTATAATATCATGTTATCATAGCACTGTTTAATTTGGAAGGGACCCTGGCACAGAGATGACAGGTTAGTAGTTCCCTAGGTCATCCTTTCTGTGTTACTTAAAAATGAGCATGACTTTGTGTTTGTTCCAGTCTCCAGGGACTTCAGTTGACTGCCATAAGTTTTCAGATACATTTGAGAGTGGCTCAGCGACTGCTTCAACCAGTTCCTTCAGGAATCTGGGCTGCTTCTCATTGGGACCAGTAGATTTATGAATGTTCAGGTTCCTCAGGCAGTCGAAAACCTGATATTCAATTACAGCAGGAGGGGCATTGCTCCCCCATTTCCCAGCTTCTGAACCATTCCCTTAAATACACATGTGTTAGAAAACACATGATAAAAGTAATTTTATTATACAACACTTTCAGTCACTTTCTGGTTTACTGACGTTTTAGGGAGATCACAATTGCACATTATATGTGATGCTAGTTGTCAGTCAGGAGAGACCTCATGGAATTATAATTCCTGAAGTTCTGGGCAACTTGCAGATAAGATCATTGTGCATTTTACTCCTATTAACTCACCCTATGTTTTCAGCTGTGTAATCCTTACATCTTCCTTTCTAAATGGTAATGTTGCAGTACATACCTATATAGCTGATTTTAAACCCTGACAGCAACAAATGTTTAGCAGTAAACCACACACAAACACCTTCCTTTGAGAGATTTTTGAAGCATCATTAACACCATAAAATATTTTTTAAAATGTCTTGTTGAAAGACATAATACAAATGAAAAATATTCATGAACGTTATTATTTCTATCCTTTTTTATTCCTCTCTATATTTCTCTAACATGTTAATTCAGTCATTTCCAGAGTGCTTGGAAACCTGCTGAATGGTCTGTGACAGGACTGAGGAAAGTGGAATGAGAAAACTAAAGGAAAATGAGCTTTGTGCTAGAGCAACTCAATTTCTCATTCCAAACAAAATCTATGGGCATCATAATATCAGCTCAGCTGCTGCTCACAGTATAAAATAATTTCTTTTGAAATCACCCTTTTCTACATTGCCTCCATGGCTTCTGTGTGAGCTGTGTCTTCTGCTGCAGTAACAGATTAACTATGCTACTCCTAACAAGAGATGCTGCAAGTGGCAATGAGAACTGAGCTTCAGCTTGAAGGCAGTAGAAAGTGAATTTTGGTGCAGAGCATTACTGTCTTCACAGAACATCTTCACAGAACCTATGAGTGTGGTACTGGCTGAGGTAAACTGAAATAATTAAACTGTATTGATTAGAATCAGTTTGAAAGCTTTCGGGGACAAAAAGACAATCTGGAATATTGGGAATTTCTTTTCTTGTTAGTACACCTATTGTGTTCAGAGCAATGTGGCATCTTTTGACCATTTAAAAACCACTGAACGAAGTTGTTATGGTGTTTCTTGAAGAAGCAGTGCAGTAAAAAGAATGGAAATGTAAGCATTGGGTTCGATTACAGTCTGAGGTATGTGCTGTCAGCTGTAGCCTGGAACAAAGTGGTAATAAAAAGATGAATATTTATCTAGAAAATGCAATTTATACACTACTGATGACCATTTCTGCATTGTAGTCTGGGTCCTCTTGGATCTTGCATTCATGGGAAACTAATGTAGAATACACAAAAGTCTGAAGGTAGCATGTAAGAACTATGGGCCACAATTCTTTTCTCACCAAAGTTATATGGCCCTTCTGTGTTTTTGTTTGATTCATGCTGTAGTTAGACTATGCTCACTAAATGATACCACAGGAAAGCACTCACATGATATGACAATGCAAGAGGAAGCTAAGAGGAAATGGCTACCCTGCAGATACCATTGCTGCATACAGACTGGCCAAAAGAACCTCAGGCTAGAACTTTTTGAATTTGGTTCCTAAAATCTCACTTCTAATGTAGGTACCCTGCATCAAGAAATTTCCGGAGCCTAAAAAATTTAGTATCTGTCCCTAAATAAATAGTTCGATATGCAAAAGGTAAAGCACCCTTAGCATTTCTCACTGACTTAATGATGTACCACAGGTCCTTTGAAAATAGATCATAGACAACACAAAGAATGTGACTTCAGGGTTCAATACTTTCTTTCCTGGTTTTGAAGACTTCACTGATGAAAACCCTGAAATACAGAATCTCTGTTGTGGTTTAACCTGGTGGCTCAGCACTGTGCAGTCATTCTCTCACCCCCCCACTTCCCACTGGGATGATGGAGAGAATCGAGGAAAAAAAAATGTAGAACTCATGGGTTAACATAAAACTATTTACTAAAATGCAGAAAAGAACAATAGTTATGTATATATAAATAATATATACCTGTGTATTACCAGTGATGCACAAGCAATTGCTCACTACTCCCAAGTGATGCCCAACTCAGCCCTCAAGCTGAGAAAGAGGGTGATATGAACTCCCACCTCCCTCAAAACTCCTTCCACATGGTGTAATATGGTATGGAATATCCCTTTGGCTAGTTTAAGACAGCTGTCCTAATTCTGTTCTCTCCCATCTTCTTGGGCCCTTCACTGTGAATGGCCATGGCTTTGTACAACATTGCTTAGCAGCAGCTATAAACATCAGCATGTTATCAGCACTGTTTATCTCCTAGAACCAAGACATAGCATCACACCAGACACTCTGAAGAAAACAATTCCATAATCCTGAAACTGAGGCAATCTTTCCCTTCAGGGAGGCTGTCAGTCCCCTCACAGTCTATCCCACCTTTTGTTCCTAAAAGACAGCATGCTGTGTGCTGTGGCCTCAAGTCAGTGGCTCTACAGCTTCAAGGGAAAGGCTACAGGCAATCAAGCAACCCAGTGTCTCTGCCACCCACCATACAAACCTCAGATCAGCCTTCTCTCCTCCCTGCTTTCAGGCTGCTCTTCCTGCCAGCACACCTGCATGTTTGGGCTAGAAGTGGGGAAGGGGTTAAAGGTAATGCTCTTGTGCCATTCAGGTCAGTCCTTTTATAGTTAAGCCAGGCTTCAAGCTTCATAAATTCAAATTCCCCTTTGTGTTAGGCAAAGGAAAATGATGGAGTGATATATCTTTAAGTACTGAGGATGAGATCATCTTCTTTTTATAGTAAATGAAATCATCCAGAAGCTGCACAGCAGCAGGCTGAGTGCATTTCTCAAGCTGCATGGCAAGAACGCTATCTGGGAATTTTTTTCCACAAGAAAAGGGAACACATATCCAGCCAGAACTTACCTTGAAGCATGACCCCTAGATCCTGCCTCTGTTTCTCAGAGAGTACTGAGAGCATATCTGCTTTTATGTTAGTACTTCTGCAGTCATTTAATTCCATCCATACAGCCATGACAGATAAAAAAACAATTTTTTTCTAATTTCACAGGGTGTAACTGAGAAATGCTGATTATGGTTTGAGTCTCATCTCAGAAAGGAGTTATCTGTTGTTCTGGAGTTACTGCTAGACAAGTAGATAAAACAATAAAGCCCAAGTAAGAAAGCACCCCACCCTAATTCTGTTCATTATCAGAGGGCACATAAGAAAAAGGAGTGAGTGTTGTTTGTAAGAAAGACCTCATCCATCTGCAAGTACACAGACAGACACGTGTACAGACACAAACACAGACATACGCTGCCTGAGTCATTACTGGGTCAAGCTTGGCCAGGCAGAGTCACAAGTGGGATTCCTGTAATAGCAGTGGGAACATCATGGGTCATGTTTGCAGTCCTGGCTTGTCCCGTATGAAAACCTGGAAAACATACTCTGAAATTGGCATACTGCAGGTGTATCCATAAATCAAAGCAATGCCTACACTTAACCACGTGTTTTGAAAACTGAGCAATGTCACTCTTTTTCCAACTGTACTCTACCCTGTTTTGCTCAGAGCAAGTCACACCAGGGTTGATTTTTCTTGTGATTTCTAATTTTAGCAAAGCTTTAATAGCCTCATGCAAAAACTGCATCCATTGAGATGTTTGTGTTTTACTGGCTATCTGCACTGTAGCTTTGACTGGCAGGGGAGAAACAGTCCTTAAATCTTAGATAAAATCCCTAAGAGGTGTTCTCACCACAGTCTCCTGTTAGGTGTGTAAAGGTCATTGCTTGCAATAACAGGGAAAGGAGGTGAGGTGTTTAATGTCTTGAAGCTGGATCCCACCTTTCAGTCACAGATGGCACAAAGGAAGTGACATCACTACATAGGGTGACAATCATAAGGAGCTTTGATAGTATAGGAACAATGTACATATTAAGAATGACATAGATCAGAAAAGGCCACAAAATAAATGGTAATGACAGTGGAACACGAGCTTTGTTTCTGAAAAAATGTCATGTTGTTTTATAGCCATCCTTTCTGTTTTTATTTTCATAAGCCTCTTAGATAATCAGATGTGAAATTTCACTCCAGTTTCATTAACAACCAAATCCAAGTAAGCTGCATGCTATAAAAAGCAGATCGCCTATCCAAGATAGTTACATTAAAGATTTATAGTAGTTATTAACCCATGACCATATCCTTAGCACTTGTCAACTGGCATAGATCCATTGGTACATAGCCAGTACATCCCAGCTGAGAAGCCAGACTTCAAAGTCAGGTCCCAAGAATAGTCATAGAACAGTCAATATCAATTTAAGCAATGCCTTCTTTCTTCATTCTGTCACTTTTTGTTGAATTTTTATCAAAGAGAAAGCCCTCATTTTATGTGCTTTTGTATGGAACAAAAGTATGTGGTGGGTACATGTGATATTTTTCATTTTATTGTTTTATTATACTGGCATTCTCAAAGTTTCTGAATAACAGGAGAGTACGTTTTAATTACAGAAAACATCGAAGTTGCAAAGTCTTTCATTACACCACACATTTTCATTTTTCTTTGGTCCCTAAATTCATTCACAGACCAAGCTGCACATTGAACAGTAAATTGTAGATATTGATAACTTGTTGTATCTTCAGTGATCATTTCCTGATCCTACGTCATACTATGATCATTCAGCTTCATTCTACATGTAATAATAAATATTCATAAAGACATTATTACAGACTAAATTATAATTGTATCTGATTATTTAAAAAACAATAATGACTACATTTTCACACAGTTTTCATGCAAAATGATAATAAATATTCACTTAACCACTGGAAGGATAAGGCACAGGAATAAGCATGAGTACATATGTGTATGTACGTGTGTGTGTATGTTTAAAAGGGACCTTGGTACCTTCTCATTGACTTTTCTTAAGAGTCATTTTACAGATTACATGATAAATTTACAGCGACCATTTCAAAGACATTGTGACGCTGCATTAAATTAACCTTTTTTTCTCTGTTGTCCAACTAAGATATTGACTGTTCTAAAAATAAAATCAATGTCAATAAGGAGGTGGTACAAGAATATTTGTGAAATTTGCCAGTGAACAACCTTAATACTTCTAAAGTGGAAAGCTCTGGCTTTCTTTTCAAGGTTCATTGTGTTGCACAGGCAAAAAGAAAAACAAAGCCCAGAATTACTAATTTTCTACCTCAATTACGACAGGGTGGTAATATCTGGGCTGCAGAGCTATAAACTGTAATTCCTTTCAAGCTATGCCTACGATGCAGCATGGAGGACATTAAGACAATTGTACACTGCTCTGAGCTGCTTATCATAGCAGTGGTATTAGAGCAGGAAGAGGCACTTCCTGCACTGCCCATAGGCTGGGTTTACAATACCCTGTTAGAACATAAGACAAATGCTGAAACATTACTAGAAGGCAGCCATAGCTTGAAACTGGATACAGTTGACTTTAACTTCAGTGCCATGAAAACACATGAAATTTCAGTTTTCTTTGCAACAGTAGGCCAGTGAGGCCTGGCCTCACTTCTTGTCCTTTGTTTCATATTGTAAGTTCTGACTGTAAAAGCAGCTAGAAAGTGGAAGAGTGCAGAACTATCAGCCTATTTAACAAATTAAGACCTGTCAGAATCTGAACTATTCTTGGTTAAACAGGACTGGTGATTATTATTGTTATTATTATTATTTTATTTTATTTTATTTTTTCCAGAGAAATACGTAGCAGAGCAATTTCCATTCCAGTAAAATTTGGGTGAACTTGCATAGGCAGAGTGTTCTGCTAATGCAATTGAGTCTGGACTAGCTTATTTCTAACTAGTTGTGGTATCACTGTGCACCATTGTACACTGTAAGCATACTATGAAATTCTTGGAGCTAGAACTGTAAGCCAGATTCATCACTGTTCTTGTATTTGACTAGTACAAAAATTACTCCCTCCTTGCAGAAGTGCAACTGTAAATAACTCCAAGTTCTTCTTCCACCTCAGAACAGTACTTCTGTCAACCGCTTTGGTGTTTTGAAACCAAGTGGAAAGTATTAATGTGATAGATTCTTAGCTCCAGAAAAGGGATAAGACATATGGATGCTGTTGCTTGACTAATACCATTAACATCACTTGTCATTTTGAACTCATCATGAAATCCTAATATAAGGCAGACCTACTTTCTGTATGCTTTTGAAAGTACAGTTTCAAATCACACTCTTTTTAGCAATGGAAGAAGCCAACTCCCACTCTATTACTAATCATGGGTTGAGAAGTCAGATTGTTTTCTCATCACTAGATTTGTCCTTAAAGACCAAAATAGTGAGATACTGGCAAGACAAACATGGGAAAGCCTGTGACAAAATTTCTCCATATATCTACACTTCACTTCTTAAATATGGATCTTTCTCCTTTTTAGTATTATCTCAGCAGTGCCTAAAGGGTTTGTCATTCTAACAGACCCATCATACCCTTATACACATATGTGAAAAAATGTTACTACTTACTTTCAATAAAAGCTTCAGACAGAACAAACTGGACAGGAAACAGAGGCACATTGCTTTGAACTGACTCATTCAGGACTGATCAACATGTCAGCAGCACAGCCAGGATGCGTATTCCAGTTTTCCTGCATTCCTACATTGAGGAGGTGTCTTCTGACCTTTGGTCTGCAGAGCCAGCAATACCTTGTGAGAACTAGAAAATTCTCTATTCATAGAATAATTAAGGTTGGAAAAGACCTCTAAAATCATCTAGTCCAACCATCCATCTACCACCAGTGTTGTCCACTAAACCATGTCCCTTAGTAGCCATCTCTTAAACATCTACAGGCATGGTGACTCAACCACCTCCCTGAGCAGCCCATCCCAGCATTTGACCACTCTTTCAGGCAAGCTTTTCCTAATATTTAACATGAATCTCCGCTGGCACAACTTGAGGCCATTCCATCTTGTCCTACTGCGGTTACTCAGGAGAAGAGGCCAACCCCCACCTTGCCACAACCTCCTCTCAGGCAGTTGTTGAGAGCTGACAAGGTCTCCCCTGAGCCTCCTCTTCTCCAGATTAAACAGCACCAGTTACCTCAGCCCCATTACTGCAATGAGTGCCATCATCGGGGGTGGTTGGATAGAAGGTGTAATTTCTGTTCCACATTAGATCTGTGATCTGTGAATATATCAGAGCAGGTTCAGGGAATGCCCAGGGCAGCCACTGGCACAGGGGATCAGGCAAGTTCATGGTGGCAGTTTGGGAGGTCAAGACCACATGTCTGGGCCAGGATCAGCAGGGTACATGGCCAGGCACAGCTGACACAGGGTTGCAGCAAAGCTCAGACTACTAAATGTGAGAGCTTCGCCTTAAAAGCAGTTTCAGAGAGAAGTAAGGAGAAATCTTGCTGTAGCTTCTTGGCAGAGATGTTTGGGGAAGTCTCTGCTGAGGCTGCTATCTATCAAGGCTGCCACCTACATAAAATCTATCCTGGCCTTGAGCCCAGGCACCCAAGCCCCTAGGCTCTTTTCGAGCAGCTTCTCAACATTTTCCAGCTGAGTCAGCTCTCTGCCTTTTTTCAAGGTTTTGATGCTCCACACTTCAGTACCTCATGCTGTTAAGTCTGTTCCAGTCTGAACCTGCCAAGCCTTCATTGGCAGCTGTTGCCTCGGGCTATATCATCTTACACTGCTTTGTGTCTCTGTTGTTTGGCTCTCCAACAGCAGCTGTGGATGCAATAAGACTGTCCTCAGCCTCCTCTTTGCTGGACTAAACCAGACCAGCTCCATATCCCATCTGTTATTATCCTGGCAACTCTCCGCTAGATCTACACAAGTTTATCAGAAGCCATTCTGAAGCAGGAGGTCCCAAAACTGGACACAAAAATCCAGAGGCAGCCTTACCAGTACCAAGAAGCCAAGCATAGTTTTCCTTATTCATGAGGAAAGCATGATGCCGGCTTCTGTTTAATCTGGCATCCACCGTAACTTCCAGGTTTTCAGAGTAGGCCTTCAACCTCTGGCTGTACCCATGACTGCTTTTAGTTTGTTTATTTTTTCCCTCTCCAATCTAGGTGTTGTCATTTTGACCCTGGAAGGCTTTTCTTCTCTCTTCTTGGAAAGAAGAAAAGACCCTTAAAAGCTGATCTTGCAGTCCTTCTTTAAGTTTTCTTTTGAGCTGATTTGAAGAAGTAATTACACAAAATATTCTGTTAATATATCCCTACAAGCTTAGCTGCTAAATTGTTGTATAAATGTAAGTAATGCTTGTCAGCAACACCATAGAAGCCTTTATATGTTATGGATGATATTTGTGAGGTAGCATTGTAAATGGAGAGGCACGTTCTAAGACAGTTCTGTTTTAACATGGTACAAGTTGTCAGAGCATAGTTAAGCTTGCTAATGTTTGTTGATGAATACTGCCGCCCTGCAATTTGCTTAGATAACAGAAAGAGCTGTCTCTCTGAACCAAGGAGATAAGGAAGTCCTGCTGAGTCTTCATACCAAGGAAATAGGAGGTCCAGCTTGGTATGGGTCATTGAATATGTAACATACTTCTGGGAAAACCTGAATACATAACATAACTCTGAGAAAGCTTCTGAATATGTAACATACCTCTTGGAAAACTTCTGCATATGGAACACCAGGTATGTAAATAAACTGAAGACTGTTTGTGTAAGGTATACATGATAGGAGGATTACCCCATGCATCCAGAGCTACCAGTAAGAATATCTACTTAAATGTGTTACTGGTGTTAAGTCGCATTGCATAGATTTCTTCGGGTCAGAGCCGTTGCCATTAGCTGGCATTATTGAGAGTTTAAACACTTTTATTTTGCAGTGTTTTATAAAAGAAAGAGTGTAAGGCTTAAATCCCTCAGGTTCCAGATGAATTTTTCCCTTATTCCCATCTTTTCCTTTAAAGTACACACAGGCAAGACCAGATACAAATCCCACGCATTAGCAGCTTTCCAATGCTATCAAAATTCTACACAATTGTCTCACAAGCCTTTAAAATGGAGAAAGATATTATTTCAGAATCCTGCTATTGTTTGTTAAAAAGCATCTTCTTAGAAGGAAAATACTTGAAATACTGATCTGCCTTTTTTATTTTCCTGCCTAAAGAAACCATGTAAAGTTTCTTAGTTACATTCTGTGTGTCTGAAACTGAGCTTTCCAGATAAACAAAACCAGTGGACAGGTTGTATTGTTATTACTTAATTAGTAGTATAAAGGCAGGATCAAAGGATCTTCATTGAAAAAGATCAGCTGACAGCTGTATTAGGAATGAAGCTTTTAAGAATGTATTAGGATACGTATCTCTGAAGAAATGTCATATACATGTATATTTAATTCATGCATTCTTCCAGAATGAAATTGGCAACCTACTTAACACTTGTATGAGAAAAATAAATACATTTACATGAGAAAGCAACTTTGGTTTATGAACTTGCATGGAAAAAGAGGAAGAAGAAAAAAAAAAAAGAAGAAAAAGGAGAAATAATAAGAAAAAAAGGAACAGTGAGTCAGAGAGTGAGGGGTGCAGGCCAAACAACCTTAAACCTTTGGTGGAGCTGTTGGAGAGGGTCCTCAGAAGGGCCATGAAGATGATCATTACCTCCCCTGCAAGGACAGGCTGAGGGAGCTGGAGAAAAGAAGGCTGCAAGGAGACCACATTGTAGCCTTCCAGTATTTAAAAGGGAGCTATAAAAAGGAGGGGAATCAACTTTTTGCTTGGGTAGATAGTGATAGGATGAAGGGGAATGGTTTTAAGCTTGAGGAGGGCAGGCTTAGATTGGATGCAAGGGGGAAGTTCTCTAGCAAGCGAGTGGTGAGGTGCTGGCACAGGCTGCCCAGAGAGGCTGTGGATGCCCCATCCCTGAAGGCACTCAATGCCATGTTGGATGGGTCCCTGCTCTAGTGCCTGATTTAATGGTTGACAAGCCTACCTGCAAAGGGAGGTTGGAGTTAAATGATCTTTGAAGTCCTTTCCAACACAAGCCATTCTATGACTCTATGAAAATAAAGTACAAGTTTTAACATTTTCTAATAGCTTTGAATTTTTTTTTCTAACAGTACAAATAAGAAATGAAGATATTATAATTATTCTCTTTTAAATATTCAACACGTTATTAGTGGAGTACAACAATTGGAAAGGGGTAAGGGACATTTTTACTTCTCTTTGGAATAACAGAATAATTGAAAGTTGAAGGAAAAAATACTCAAAAGTGGAATGTTTGTCAATCTGGTGTTCATTCTTCTGACATTAGAAGGCTCAAATATGATAAAATGATAATAAAAGCAAGCAGAAAAGAGCATCACAAGGACTTGTGTAACATTCCAATTTAGGAATATATTTTATTGATATGGCAATTAGTGCTAAGTACTTCTTTTTACTTAGGAATATCGGTGCTTGTTAACACTGTGATCTATGTAGGTCACTCCAAAAGTAATGCTTCCTATTTATTCCCATGGAAACGACAATAAAGAACACAATAATACTATTTGTTAGAGTAAATTCTTAGCCATAAAACACTATTTTTCAACACATTAGCTATGTATTTTTTGAGAGTGACTAACAAGAGTCTATCTGTTACCATGCTCTATGTCTGCTTTATTTTCCACGGAAATAAATAGGAGGCATTATTTCTGGAGAGACCACCATATTTTATACGTAGCCCGAGACAATTCTTCACTCAGTGCAACCCAAGCAAGGAAAAAAAGAGCCAAAATGAAATAAGAATGTAGCCTGCAGCCAGCTGTATAGGCAGGCAGGCTTTGTTGGATGAAATGTCTGGTCACATCCAAGTTACAGCAGAGCATCCCAAAGATGCTTTCAATTACGACAATATCTTTATCTTGATTGATGCCAACTTTAATCTTTGAGAGGCTTTGAAAGACTTTTGACATCTAATTTCCAAAGCTTTATGCATGCATAATAGAACTGTCGCTTAATCCCTTCAGGACAGGAACTCTTCCTTTGTGTATGCATAATAATAATACATTCACATCATTTAAAGCCTGTGTGTTGTGTGTGAGACTGGGACATTCAAAGTAATATGTTTGGTGGTTTTTTTTCAGTTTAACTTGAGAAAAAGGAAATACCTTTAATATTTGTCACATACTACCCAACAAAAGAATATTGTCTTCCAAAGTGGAGTAGTTTACCTATTGCAAACATCTACATCTGCATTCACATTTCTGAACATATGGGCCTTATAGGGCAAATGTTGACCTAAGCTTATCTGCAAGGGTGCAAAAAAGGGACTGTAATACAGCATGCGACGTCAGAGCAGCTTGTTAAGAGAAACTCTGTCAGTTATCAATTACACTCCCGAAACAAAGCATTTGTCAGAGCTAACGTGCAGCCAGACATCCATGAGCAGACAATGAAGCACTAGCTAATTACCTACCAAGTCTTTCCATTTACTTGATTGACTTTGGTAAGCAGATTCAGCATGCAAATTTACCATTCTACAGGGACTTAGCACTTTCATTTAGAGACATTAGTTCTTCCTGACAGGAAATTACTTCTCTCTCATAATGTTTCCACATAAAATAAAACAAAACAAAACAAAACAAGAAAAACATAGTAAGGCGCAGGAAATACTTCTATGCATTTGGCACTTGATACTCATAAAACTTCAGCAGCTAGGACTAGATGTAAGAGTTGGCAAGTGCAGCAAAGTTCTCCACACAGAGCAGCCATGGCATCACTCCTTGGCATGCCTGACCTCTAACTTTAATTGTATCAAGGATTTTCCAGGAGATAAGCTGACAACCACACTATTTGCTGGATGGATTGAAAAGATGTCTGTTACAAGAGACATTTACAACACACTGTTGTTTTTGGCCTTAGGAATCAAATTCAAGTTTCAAGAGGGAAAAGCTTCTTCCTGACTTCATGACCTTAAGTAATCACTCATAACACTATCACAAAATCACAGAATCCCAGAATATCAGGGATCAGAAGGGACCTTGAAAGATCACCTAGTCCAATCCTCCTGCCGGAGCAGGAATACCTGCATCAAGTCACACAGAAATGCGTCCAGGTGGGTTTTGAATGTCTCCAGAGATGGAGACCCCACAATATCTCTGGGCAGCCTGTTCCAGTGCTCTGCCACCCTCACCACAACAATGTTTTTTCTCACATTAATGAGGAACCTCCTGTGTTCCAGCTCCTACACATTGCCCCTTGTCCTGTGACTGGATGTCACTGAGAAGAGCCTGGCTCCATCCTCATGACAATCGCCCTTTACATATTTATAAACATTAATGAGGTCACCCCTCAGTCTCTTCCAAGCTAAAAAGATCCAGCATAACACTGTTATATATAAAATTAAGGATTATTTTCACAATCAGTCTGAATGCATGCCTGTATTCCACTCATAGAAATAAGGGTCAAAAACCAAACAGTCCTCTTGAAAGAAATACGGGATAGAATAACAGTGAAATCAAAAGCAGCATCCTTCTTTCACTTCCAAATCCAGACAAATCTTTACATTGTTTTCTTTTGGGTTTTATTCTATTTATTTATTTATTCATTGGTTAAATGATTAAAATGCCCTATTGATGTCTTACTCAAGTAACAAGCCAGTCATATCTTATTAAGTTCACATTATGAAGGCAGTAAATCCTAATTAAAATAATAATAATAAATGTTGCATTTCATTCTTTTGGTTAATTATAGAATGTTTTGTTTTTACCACTTATGTAAATAGTCCTGCAAATTTTGGTTATAAACCGGAAGGAAGTAACACTTCATGATTTTTGTAGTTTTTAGAAAATGGAATCCAACAACTTCCATTTATGGTAAAAGAGTTATGCACTTAATTCTCCATCCATTGTACTAAGAATTGCGTGCTCTACAAAACACAATGTCAGTTTAAGCGTTACCTTCAAACTGTATAGAAAGGTCTACTTCAAAAATAAAAAGAGTTTACAAGATGCAATGTCAAATAGAAAGCTATAACAGGTCACAGAAGATATTAAATACAAAAAAAAAAAAAATGTAAATAATAATTAATGAATTGCTATCTGTGAATGAACCACTGATACCAAGACTTGCAAACTACTCTCTTCTTGACTTGGCTTGAACATTCAAATCTCATGATTTTTAAACACTTAATAAGAGGGATGTTGTATTTATGAGTTCTCAGAAGCAATAATGACTCTGGCCAAGAAATGCTGTACAAGACACTGAATAACAGCTGAGATTATTTCACAGCTGAAGTCTATAGCTACTCCAGCTAATCACATTTTTACAGTTCATCTTGCTCATCACTAGTACCATTAACTCTGTTGGGAATGAAGGTCTCACGCAGACAACTGAGCTGGCTTAATATTTTAGCATCAAAGTTTCAAGCAACTCCAAACACAAATATGATATTCTCATGAATAGGACAGTCAGAAGCACCAGCCTACCAAAACGGTTGATGTTCCATGTTCAAAAAGAAAGTTGTAATGTTTTAACTTGTTTCCTTCCCTTCTCCCACTCCTCACTCCCACACCCTGTTCACCAGAATACAGGTCATTATGTTTTGATTTGAGAGAAAAGTCAACACTTCAGATGGTTTATTCTAAACATATTTATCCTTAGCTGAAATGAGTCTTAAGTTCTTGTTTTCCCTTCTAAATAAAATTCTGCGTCAGAAAAGTGTCAGAGATGGAGCTCGTCTTACACATGAATTACTTCCTGTCTTTGTAAAATACATTTACCAACTATATTCTAGAGGCCTAGAGAAGTTCAAGCACTAAATGACCAAATATTACAGTTATGTCCTGACCCCATTAGTACCTTCCTTTTACAAACTTGAGTTCCAGTTTTACCCAAGATCATCTGGTCACATATAGTCACCTAGCTTTAAAATTCTTTCTTCTTTAAACAGGAAAGGATTTCCCTAATTCAAAACTTGTCTGCCCTTATCTATTTATTATTTACTGAATATTTTACCTTATACATATTTGAGTACCAGCATATTTTGCAAAGGTGATTAAATACCCTGATCGGATGCCAAGGAAAGAGGGTCTGAGCAGAGATCAGCGGTGTGATCTAGAGAGAAACTTTGCGTTAGTGGTAAAAACATAGAAAACTACATGAATTGTCTTGAATGTAGTTGAATCAATCAGAATGTTTACTCTTCCATTTCTAGAATTGTTCACAAAATTGGCCAAGATTTTAAAACCCTGGTTTCTAATTAAAATACTACTTAGGATTTCCTGCTGAAATCGTTTTTTAAATGAAGTTATTGCATAATTTTCCAATAGAATTAAGTTAGCCATTACATCCTCTGTAAACTGTGCATGACTGACCTCTTCCACAAGTGATTCTTTAAAACTCTCTATTGTTGCCTGCTAGGATTTAACTTTCTTCTTAGGGTGGGCTGAACCCCTCTGTCATTATAAAGAGATTTCACAAGCCTCTGGCATTATTAGATGTTGACAGTAGACAAGAGATCCCAGCAATGAGGTCATGAGGCTCAATACAGCCAAATGCAAAGTCATGCACCTGGGTCATGCCAACCCTCACTATCAGTACAAGCTGGGAGACGGAAGGCTAAACTACATGCTGCTTTCTAACACCACAGTGGAGTTAGCTTTCTTACCAGATTACAGAAAGCAGCCCTTAGCTGCCAGAGTTCAAGGAGCACTTAGCACTCTCAGACATAACGTTTGGATTTTGGGTGATCCTGTATGGAGGCAGGAATTGGACTCAGTGATCCCCGTAGGTCCCTTCCAACTTGGAATTCTATATCTCAACAGATACTTGACCTGTGCAAAGCTCCATGTTATCTCTGCTTCCAAAGCAGCTTCCCAATTACTTTAATCCTTTCAACAAATCCCTGCCATCTGACTGCAAAGCCATCTTCAGACTGGCAGGAAGTGAATTCCTGTGATTTGGCTTTGTTGAGGGCCTGCCCATTTCATCTTAGGAAATAAGAAGTGGTATAAACTCAAAACGTAAAGAATTTCTTCTCGGACTTCAAATTTGCTGAATTGATGGGGGGTTTGTAAGTAGTGAGGTGTTTCTGGATACAATATAGATACAGTTAAAATAAAACAATGAAACAGGGATTCTGTGCTAGTACCTAATAAAACCCAGGAGCCTGTTATCACAAAGGCTGTGTTTCACCTCTCAATCCAATTAAGATAATTACACCTCAGGAAGAGCACAGGAGCAACCTAGAATAAAAGGCACAGAAGACTCAGTTGTTGTTAATGAAGAGAGGAATCGGACAAGTTCAAAAGCTGTTTCTATGAGTTCATACATGTTTCCACTCTTGCAATGCAAAGCTGAGCACTTCTGGCTTCCATTCAGCATAACCCAAGGCAGTTAACTAATGGAAGTAGAGACAGGTATGACAAGAACAGTACAAAAAAGGGGGCAAAAGGGCTGAAGAAAGCTGAAATGATGAAACACCTCTAACTTCAGAAATACATGACCTTATAATGACCTGTGCTGCACTCAGGGGACTATCTAGAAGGATAATTCTAGCTAAAAAAAACCTGCAACATTCTAAAGACAGTATTTTCTCAAGCTTTAATTGTAAGCTTCATCTTGGGAGCAGAACAAAAAGGAATTTTGGAGCATATTCCAACCTGCCCAGTTTAACACATTTCATAATGGGAGGCCCAAAGCTGTTGTTTCCTAAGTCTAAATGCCTTGGCAGCATCAGCAGTGTAAGGCATATATAGCATTGTCTCAACAATTAAAAAATACATTCAAATACATTAAATAAGCTCATATCTGCTGACTTTCAACCCCCTTTTAATTGCTAGGTACTCTCTGGTGAATCTGCTAACAAGCCCTGCAGGCTGTCCCTATTGGCTGCTACTAAAACAAGCACAGCAAGAAAAATGCAGGCTTGCACATAGCTGGAACAAGTTATTTATGTAGGCGTAGCAAAGCTTGACCATTACTGACTGATTCAAAAGACGTTCTTTACAATGTTAGCTCAGCTAGCACTTACTCAGCATATGCATTAAATGACTTGAGATTTCTTTAGCACAACACACGCACCCTAACGCAGTGATGCTTTTATGCTGATGTAAGCGAGGTAGATAGCTAAGAAACCCCGGTGTTCCATTGTCAGGCGTAGTAGAGGGTGCGATTGCCCATGGGGTCGCTGGCAGCCTCAGGGGACCTCAGTTGTGCAGGACAGGACCCTTAGCAGCTGCAGCACCTAATCGAAGGAGCAGAGGAGACTCGAGGCCGCTCCTTCAGGTGACAGTAAGATCCCTCCACACGGTCCGACTTCTTAACCCGGCACAGCTCAGCTTTAGTAGCCAGCACCATCGGCACAGGGGGCGGGGACCTGCTTTAAATCCCGCCCTCCTCCCCGCCCTCTATCGCACCATTGGTTTGATGCGGGGTTGGGGCGGTGCTCGCGGTCGGCGAAGCAGGAAGCGGCGGAGCCGGGCTGGGCCGTAGCAGGCAGGGCGGTGCCCGCGCCGGCTTCAGCCCAGGGCTGCCCCGAATAGGGTAGAGCCCCGGGAACTCGCTGGGGGCAGCCGGGGACCGTCGGGCTGCACGAGTGGAAGGAAGCGGCTCGGCTCGGCTTGGTTCGGTTCTCTTGTCGCTGTCACAGAGCGGTCCCCGGCTCCGCCCGCCGCCGCCACCGGGAGAGCCGTGCGGGCGGCGGGGGCGGCCTGACATGAGATCATCGCCGGCGGCGGCAGCAGCATGGCCTCTGCCGGGAGCGGCGGCCGAGCCGCACCGCGGGACGAGGAGGCCAACGGCGAGCCGGACCGCTCCTTGCAGCTGATGCTGCGGGCGATAGCGGAGGAACGCAGCCGCACCGGCCTCCGCCACGAGATCAGCGGCCTCGGTGAGGGGCGGCGGCGGCCGGGGTGGGAGCGGGCAGCGGGCGGCAGCGGGCAGCGAGCCGGAGGGCTGCGAACGCCGGGGGGCCGCTCCTCGGCTCTCGCTCCTCCGTTGTTTGGCGTTATTGGGCCGGCGGAGGGAAGTACTGGGAGCAGAAATTGCGTGTGGTGTGTTTGGGGTACGCTCGCTTGTCTCGGGTGGACCCAGTCGGTTTTTTCCCTGTGCCCAGCGAGCTGCCCCGCGTTGCCACCGCGGGAGCCCGGGCAGTGTATCGTGGCGACGGTCCCTCCCGGCTCTCCGGTGGGTTTACATGCTAATGTGCGTCGCGTGTGACGTGTGCTCAGGTGTTGGCTAAGCCCCTGTTGCAAAACAGGAGCTGGGAGTTGTGTTCCAGTTGACTTGAGGTGACACTGGTACTACAGCTGCCTTAGGCAAGAGCCTTTGGGCCGGGAAACTCTTGCCAGCCGGAGTAATGAATAGAAATCACTCGTTACGTTCAACTAAGAGATTGTGGGCTGTGATGTGAGCGCTGTTTTTTGCATTGTTGAGAACCGCTGTATGCTTTGTGCTGGAAGGGATGTATGCTTCGGAGTTCCTGCAGGGTCAGGGCTTTAAATTAGGAACACTTAAGTGAAATTGTTGTTACTTCTTCAGTGTGGCCTTTATTAGTGGTTCATCCTTCCACTGCTCGCTTATGACTTCCTCGCCATCTCTGTCTCCAGGTCTTTTATAAAGGCTCAGAGTTTGACTTGGATTTTACTGATTTCTGTGGTTGGGGTTAACGTGGGAAACCCTGTTGGTCCTCCTCCTGTCCCCTGTGTACCAGGTCAGCCTCTAGTGCTCACTGGCGTCTCTGCAGGGTTGGGTGGTGTTTCCATATTTCTACCTTGCATATATTGAAAGCTTCTTCAAATAAAAAGAAACAAGTCTTCCTCATTTCTTTGTGCTTTTTCTAATGGCGTTGTGTCTCTGGGTCAAACTGAAGTATAAAAGTGTTATGGCCAAATAAAAACCTCTTATGGTCAAATTAAGCCTCATGGCAAAGAAAATGTAAATGAAAGGGAGGGTGGGGGGGTTGAAGTACAAACAACAGCAGCAAAAAAGCCAATTGTCTGTGAGATTGCTTTCATGGAAAACTTGTTGCCACTTTAAGTTTGGCCATATCGGGTTTGAGTGAAAATAAAAGCTTGCAGAAATAGAAATACTACCACCACTACTTTCTTTTAGTGAAATTGGCTGGTGATGACATAAGACTGCTTCCTTGCTGCTTGTATTTGAATGTATACCTGTAACATTTCTTGCTACAGCATGGCTTTTGGATGGCTACATGATCCATGAGGCAGTATTACGTCTTTAAACCCCTCTCCTTCCTCCCATCTCCTGGCAGAGATATGTAAGGAAAACTCCAGGGGAATGACTGAGCTCCTTATGCTGAGGTTAATTCTGGCTGTGAAGGGTCTCCTGTGTGTGGCTGTGCCTGTTTGAAACTAGGTCATATGTCAGCATAGGATTAGCTTGGATATTCATTTTTGCATTTAGCTGAACTCCAGCTGCAAGTGCTGCTGTTGGCCAGTCTGTAGCTGCTATACCTGGCCCATCAGCATGTCCTGCCAGCAGAGGAGTGCCGACATACAAATGGGGTTGCTGTCAGGATCAGGTTGTAATATGAACATTTAAATCGTCACATCTGAAACAACCAGCCTTGAAGATGGTAATGATGACCTTGGGCAAGTTCCATGCCTGGCTGCAGGACAAGCATAGCTGCAGCTGGTTTTAAGGTGGCGGTTTGTCTTCTCATAATGGCCAAATCCTTTTCAGTGGTATCAGGAGTCACAGTAGACTCAATCTGTTGTGAGTTTGTCTTGAGTGCTCTCAATATCATCTGTCGAAGGCTTTGATCCTGCTAAACTGTAGGTTTTTCTGGCTGTTAACCCCTTTGTTTTAAATGAAACTCAATGGGTCAGATTTGTGAAGCTTTTTTCCTGCTGTATGTCTTTTTGTTTTGTTGTTTTTAAGTTATCTCATGCTTCCCAGTTTAAGGAGGGGACTGCTGGTTTTTTTGCTGATGTTGGTTTTTCTGTGAGAGGAAGTGCTTTATTTCGAGTATCACATCAGCAGTTAGACAAGTGTTGTCCAAAAAATGTAAATCCCCATCATATGGGATTTTCCTAATTTTCCTCTTTGTGTAACATAGAAAATAATCAAACCCGCTGATGTCACACTACAGAATAATGACTCATACGTGACTCTGTACCAGGCTACTTAATGAGAATGATGATGCTGCTGTGAGATGGCTCAGCTGCGTGTCAGTGTCACCCAGCTGTGCAGAGCATTGCACTCAAATGTAGCTCTGACTTGCAGTTTGGTACTGCATTTCATTGTCAAAGTAGTTCTTACTTAGGGGATTGATAGTGTTGCTTTATGTGCTTTATAAGAAAGTTTTAGATGGTTCTATATAGTGTTAACTGTGTGGCTGTGAGTACTGCACTCTTCGTTTTAGGACCTAGTTGATAAAACAGTGTGAGCTGGGGACTTTTAAACTGTTGCTTTTCTGTTGGGAATCCTTTCCTTTGCTGTACTTGCTCTCCTTAACAGTGTTGTGTATAAAGTTCTGAAGTTAATTTTTGGTCAAAAGTCTGACATGGTAGAGCTTAGGTTAAATCTGAAACTACTGTGTAGTGTTGTCAGATGCTTAACTTCTCTGTCTTTCATCCTTTCAGGGATGAATTGCCCTGTCTTCAGTGCAGCCTAATGTTGTTGGATGGAGTTGTGACTTGCTACCTACTGGACCTTATAATTAGTAATAAAATAAAATAAATAAATAAATAAATAGGTCTGAACTGTCTTGAACCGTAGCTGATTGGTGACAGAGATGTAGCCAGGAGAAAGTCTTGATGCAGCTGGCTTGGGACTAAACCAGCTGTCAAAAATTGCTGTCACTAGGCACTGGTGACAGCAGCTGTAGTGGTTACAGGTGCTGGCTGAGAGGCCAGACCCTGCAGAAGGCCTGATAGTTTTATCACTAATTAAATGTTCCCTTTGGCTTCTTGTTTGGGGAGGAGATGCTCTTTTGTTCCTCTGACTCTTGATAAGAGGAGGGCAGGGGGATGCATGCTTGGCAGAGGGTCAGCAAAAAGAGGAACATTTTTCCTCACAGTTTGAGAGCTATGTGAACGTGTTTGTGCAGTAGTGATCTTCAGAGCCTGTCGTGTGAATAAAGGCAAAGGGATGATTCATGCGCCAAATGATCGTGATGAATAAATAAATCTCAGAAATAAGTAGGTCTCAAACCTTCTTGAGAGAAGGGAAGATGAGGTGGCATATACTAAGTGTTTATGGACATTGTGAAATTATGATGGGAACATGAAGACTTGAGTGGGAAAATGTGGGCAAAAGAGTTAAGGACAGCAAAACAAATGTTTGGAAAGCAAACTGGGTAAAAATAAGAATTGAGGAGAATTACAAATAATTAGGATTTGAAAGTATTAAATTCAGACCTGCATAGAGTGGTAATAATGTTAATTAAATTATATTATTCACAAAGAATACATTTGCTTCTGAAACTCTGATGAAAATATAACCACTGAGTAGGTGGAAGGATCTGCTGAGGGTTTTGCTAAGCTAGTTTGACAGGAGTAACTTGGATGTAGAAAGAAAATATATTCTTTGTTCATGTTTGTTTGTGGAGTTGGCTCTGTGATTAGTCCAGTCAAAGGTGAGGGACTAGAAAAGCTGGAAAGCTTTTTCTCTTGAGCTGTGAGTAACAAGGACTGTAAATCACTTCTGCTCTTCTGAGAGCTTGAGGAGCATATACAAACAGTCACATTCACTGCCTATTTAGTAATGTCCAACCTGAATCTCCCCCGCTGCAACTTGAAGCCATTCCTTCCAGTCCTATTGCTAGTTACCTGGAAGAAGAGGCTGATCGTATCTCGCCACATCCTGAAGCTGCCGGCTTCTCCAGAAGAATACTGTGGAAGAGTGTTGAAGGCTTTGTTGAAGTTTAGGTTGACTGTATCAACAGCCTTTCCCTTATCCACCAGGTGGGTCAATTGATTGCAGAAGGAGATCAGGTTGGTCAAGCAGGACCTGCCTTTCATGAGCTCATGTTAGCTAGGCCAGATGCCCATGTCCTGCACGTGCTATGTGTGATCTCCTTCAGCGTGATCTGCTCTATAATCTTCCCTGGCACTGAGGTCAGGTTGACAGGCCTGTAGTTACCAGATCCTCCTTCTGACCCTTCTTGTAGATGGGAGTCATGTTGGCAAGCCTTCAATCCTCTGGGATCTCTCCAAGTGGCCAAGCTGAGTTTGAGGTGGGCTTTTGTCTTTCTAATTTTCTCCGTGCACATCCTAAGAACTTCTTTGTACTCTCCCCATGTTGCCTGTCCCTTCTTCCATAGAAGATAGATTCTCTTTTTCTCATGGAGCCTCAGGAAGAGCTCCTGTTCATCCATGCTGGTCTTTTTCCCAATTAGCTCATCTTGTGGCACAAGGGGATAGCCCGTTCTGCACCTTCAGTGCTTCCTTCTTGAGGATCAACCAGCCTTTCTGGGCCTCTTTACTGTTCAGGACTGAATCCTGAGTGATCTCTCCCTGCCAGTGTTGTGAACAACCCAAAGTCTGTCCTCTGGAAGTCCAAGGTAGCAGTTCTGCTGACTTTCCTCCAGACTTCACCAAGAATTGAGAGCTCTACTGTTCTGTGGTTGCTCTGTCTAAGACAGATCCTGACCTTCATATCTCCTGCCAGTCCTTCTCTGTGAACAGCAGGTCTTACCAGCTGTGTCAGGGACTGATCTTCCAAACACTCTAGAAACCTCCCAGACTGCTTCTTCTCTGTTGTTTTGTTTTTCCAGCATGTATTAGGGAAGTTGAAGTCTCCCATGAGAACAAGGGCTGGTGGTTACACAACTTCGACAAGCTGTTTGTAGAAAACCTGTCTCTTCATCTTGATTAGAGGGTCTATAATAGACCTCTGCCATGATGTCTGCTTTTTTGCCCCCCCTCCTTCCCCCCCCCCCGATGATTACCCATAAAGATTCAACCTTATTATTTGCAGCCCCTAGCTCAACAATATCAAAACACTGTCTAGCATTAGAGAGCCATGCCACCATCCCTCCTTCCTTGCCTGTCCTTTGTGAAGAGTGTATACCCATCCATTTCAATGGATACAGTCTTCTTTAATTAGTTTAATATACCTGTGTTTCTAAATTGATTTTCATTCAACACATTAAGATTTTTTTTTTTGAGTCTGAAGTCATCTTTTATAGTACCTCAATATTTGTACAAATTCCTTTGTCCTATTTATAAAACATTTTGCAGCTAATACATGTGAAATGTTCAAGAAAAGATGAATATTCAAATCCCGAAAAAGGGTGCTTATGTAAGTAATTTATAAATAGTACAATTAAAATAAAATGTTCATAGAGCAGCTTCCTAATGAGTAAAAATAAGACAGTGTTCCAGCCAGGAAGAGTATGTATTTCCTTCTAGGAAAGGTTCTAGAAAGTAAAATGCAAAGCAAGATTAAAATAGATTATTTGAATTTGAGCTAAAGTGGAGATTACACTCTGTTGCTATTGCAGAGCAATAAGCTGTGATTTTTGCTGTGGTGTGTTTCTGTGCAGTGCTGGTAGAGTCCATGGAGGGACAAATGAGACTTTAGCATTGGAAGTGGGAGACCTTGTGATGTCCAGGCTTGTGTGGCTTGTGTGGAGATATGGGCAGAGGCAAATAATGTTTAATATTGAAGGCTGGAGAAAAAATGTCTGGTTCCAGAACAAACACAGAGATCTTGTGCCCCATGATTCAGTCCTGCCACGCAATCAAGCCATGCATGTTTAGGAGTAACAGCTTAGGATCAAAGCCATAACATGTGCTTCCTCATCTACTTTTTAATATGCCACCTTAGGACAATCATATAAAATAGCTCCTGGACTGCCTGAGTGCTAATTACTTCTATTTGTTGTTACCAACTACTGTGCTGTAGAAAATGGCAGTCTGGGGTACAACCCAGGGCTGTGGTCCTCCAGGGTAAATACCTTTTTTACAGGTTATTGTTAATATTATTATTATTTTTTTACTGTCATTCATTAAAAATACCATTTTGGTTGTTTTTCTAGAACCCTGCTCATACTGTTGTAGCTAACGGCCTTTCAGGCTTTCCATTACACATCAGTGTTTTTAGGGGATTTGTAGTTTGGCTATGGAAGTGAGCTTCTGGCAGGAGCTTGACAGGCATCATCCCACATCAATAATATAATGAGATCTTTTTATTACAGCTTTTATGTATTTTTGAGCAGTTGGGTTATTTTTATTTTTTCCTCTTTAATGGAGATGGTTAATGGGATTTCTGTGTCCTACAGAAGTATATCCATCTTTGAAGGGACAGGCTGGAGAGGCTGGAATATGGAGGCAGATGTTTTAAAAACAAACAACAAAATGAAATGACAGCAGTACTCAAACTACCCTCTAGATCACTGTTGCCCCAATGGAATAACTGGTTTAATTTTCATGCTGCTGTTTGTTGGTAGCAGTTGTTTTTTTTGTTGTTGTTGTTTTTACCTTTAACTCACTGATGGAATCCCTTCAATTTGGACCGTCAGTCTGTAAGACTGATGGTGGGAAGTTTTAAAGTATCCATCTTTTATTGATGTAGTTCTTGCTGATAATTGTTTAGTTTTGTTCCTGCAGTATATGTATTAATCCTCAAAGGGATTATTGGTTACAATTACCTTTTGAAGTCTGCATTCTGTTTTGTTCTTTTAAGATGGATAGGAGGTCTTGGATTAAAATACAATCTATCATTACTCTTCAGGATGGATCAAAGTGTATCTATTTGGATTCTTTGCCTAGAAAAGAAAACTGAATTTCTTGGTGGATGAAGTATGTGGTTCTCCCCACTTATATTCTGTGTTTGGAATGAATTCATCAATAGAAAAACTCAGAGGATGCAAAGTTGCCAGCAATTGAAGTAGACTTTATTACCTTAATCTGCATTTCTGGAAAAGCAACCCCCCTGCAATTAACTAGTTAATGCATGTTACATCTAGTTATTCCTGTAAAGCTAAACAACGTGAAGAAGGAGGGTTACACTTTGTTTGCAGGAATGAATTAATTACTTAATTACTATACTTATTAATTACTTTCCTTCATGCAGTCAGGATTCAAAAAGGCCAGATAAATCATTATACTGCCTCTTTATAGGAGTCCTGGTCCTGTCTGAGCATGCTTCAACAACTGTTATGTTGGAAGAACTTGGTAAGATGCAGCAGCTGTTCTGAGTAAGTTTTTCCCCCCAAATCTTTACCATTAAAGGTGTGAATACTACATATAAGGAATGTTAGGGTTTTCTGCCATCCTGTTATGGAAACAAAGTTTTAAAATGGAAGCTCTTGTCATATGGTTTTGCCTGTTCTCTCTATGTGCTGATGTTAAACAGAATTTGAACCCTGTAAGTAACAGTAGTTTTATCATCTTCTTCAAACGTGAAGATGGAATGAAAGCAGTAGAACTGTAATACTGTTAGGTTTTCCTTAAACATTTCATTAGGGTTTTTGAAAACAAATATTTTAAGTGAATGCCTTGATTTGTGGGAAGAGATTGTGTTCTGCCATTAAAAGAAATTCATTTTGGAGATGTGTATTTTATTTCACTTCAGAGTTGTCCCTCATGTTAGGAACAATTTCAAAGCATGACAGGGAGTCTCCTTGTAAAACCTTTTTCCCTTCCCCTTTTCCTGCAATGTGGGACTGTAGATTCCTTCGTAGCCTGTCACAGAACTAGGCCAAACCAGGTTGAACCATGACAGATAGGTCTGAAGCTGCCTCATCTGTTGTACTGTCTGGTGCCCTACATGGGAGATTGCATCACTGGACTGGAGTCTATCCCCTATAGCCATAATGTGCTCAATCAGACTGACTGAGACTGTCCCTGACATTGATGTTGATGTGTGGGTGATGAAAATCTTTACAGCTCAATCAAGACCTAGCTTTTTGTCAGCTACCATGTAGAGGATGGAGGCAAGAAATCAATAATTGCCAGAGGCTTCCTCCATGCCTGGATTCTTAATTTCGGGAGATTTGCATTAAGCTAATGCTTCCACAAACAGTTGTGCCTACAGTGTGTTGAACTGCCTGGAAGATGGGCTGTGCTCTGCCTTTGGGAGCTGAGTAGTACTCCTCTTGGTCACATGGATTTGGAAGAGGAGGTATTTCCAGTTATCTCTGTTTGGAAGTAACGAATGTGGAAGACGTTGTTTTCCCAATTACCTCTATTTGACAGTAACGTAGATAGTTTTAGTTCTCATCTCTACATGTCTAACTTTCAAGAAAATGAAAGAAAAAGTGTGTTGGGGCTTCTTGGGCCTGTCTCCCAGGTCTCGCCTAGAATTTGGGAGACGGATTAATACAGTGGCGAAGCCAGAGCTGTGTGTGCACTGTGAAGAGTTCTAGTTGCCTGTAGATGTTGATACATCATCATGGTGAGGAAAATGTTTTGAAATGTACTTATGGTTTATTCTTCTAAGGTACTTGAAAGGTTTCACTAGAAACTTGCTCCTCTCCTTGCGTCCCTGTTCAGAGACTAAATGCAGGAATTGCTGAGTGTCTAGCAATGTTATATTTTCAATAAAGAGTATGTTTGCTTACCACCTTAAAGAACCTTGGGAGTTTTAAGTCATGGTAAATCTCAGTGCTCCGTAGAATGCAGGACGGTCGAAGTGATTTAAGTAATCAGTCTTAAGGAGATGAGTTTAATACTTCCTAAGCGTCACTCCTGCTTGACTATTGCCTGAATACATATTTTCCAAAACAAAGCAACAGGCTTATCGTGGTATGTCCTGGAGATAAAGCTCTGCAAACCCAGCAAAGTTCCTAAATAATCATAATCCAGCTTTATGCATTCCATAGGAAGGCTTAATTAATATTTTTTTGCTTAGTATGAATGAGAAGATTAATTCTGTCTATATAATAATGTAAATGGATGACCTGTGTTTTTTCATAATAAGGGTGACTAAATTCTCTATAGTCAAAGCATCATGTGAACTGTTAGTAGGCCATGTTTTTTGTGACTAAAGGGGAACTAATTTTTTCCTCTTTGTTATTTTTGGCCTGATTTGCCAAATATTCATATTAGAATGTGTTTCATAGGCAGTGTTTTCTGTTGTTGTTGTTGTTTTTGTTTTTTTTTTCTTCCTTTTAATTTAAAATTGTAATAGATGTTGTCACAGGTTAACCGAAAAATCTACCTGTGCCCGTGACAGGGGGGCAAGTCCAGCACCAAAGTGAGACATGCATGATATGCAGGAGGAGTTTCTTGAATGTTCTAGGATCAGAATAACAATTGTAATGTTTTTACTAACGTTCAACAGCTATAATATTGATTATATATGTGTTACATATATGTATGATATTATATAGATATTTAATTCAAAACATTGAATATGACAATCATAGGATGAATGCGGAAGAGTGATGCTTTTAGTAGTTGTTCCATGTTCGGCTGTTTGTGGCTGCTCCAATAAATATATGTGTTCTGCTGGAATAGATGGTTTTAAGCCTAAAATAAAAGACAGGCAGAATTTACCATCCAAAGTAAATTTTAAAGTTTTGGTGTTCTGCATAATAAAATAAGATTTCTAGGTATCTCCAATATAAAGAAAGGTTTGGACTTGCTAGGCCTTCCTTCTGGAGGCTCATTCCTGTTTTGCTCAAAGACCTTGTGATTTGGGCTTGTGGGTGGTACTGGAAATGTAGACAGTGCCCTCTTAGCAGATTCATATACACTTCTTTAAGCTGTGCTCCCCTCTGAAGGGCAGCCTGCCCTACATAGTAGGATGGACAGGAGTAGCATCTTCAATCAGCAATATTTTACTATTGGAAATGTTTTTCAGGCATTGCTGTGGAATAGAGGATGGTCATTTGTTTGATACCTGCTCAAGGCTTTGAGTCCTAAAGCATCATGAGATTTCCTCTTTGCTTTTACCAGATACTTCCGACACTATGTAAGGAGGTGGAGGAGTGAGTCATTCTGTAAACTAAAGCCCAGTTGAAATCTAACTTGGAAGATACGCCCAGAGAAAGAATATGCCAACAATTAATGCAGAACTTCAGAGATCTGTATTCAGTGTCTGTGTTTCTATAGATTTATTGTAATTCTGAGCAAGTTGGTGATGCTCCTTGTGCTTGTGCTTTTCATGTTATTGGGTAATAACAAGGCATTTCCTCAGAAGAACTCTCCTATGATTAACAACTTTTCTTTCCCTTTCTGCCTTTTAGCTAATAACAACTGTTTTTCAGAAGTGCAAGTCCCTTCCTTCTCTAAACTGGTCTTCTTTAAGTGTACGTCAAACAGGTGGGTGGGTTGTTTGTTTGTTTTTAATTCTTGACCACAAGGTGGATAGAAGTGGTCATCAGCTTCTGGAAGCAAATAGGCTTGTGGTTGGGAATGGAAGTGAGAATTGCAGCTTCCAGTGTGAAGCTGCTAAACACTCACTCAGCTGCTACCAGTACGTGATCAGGGTAGGAAATCTGTTTCTCTGCAAATTGCTGTTGCAGCAATTGCTCTTTACTTCTTCCTTGCTGGTGTGACGTTAGCTAGAAGCATGAAGCAGGGAGAAGATGTGAGAGGATGTATGTACATGCAGACTGTAAGTAGTTTTGAAAGGCTAGTGTTCTGCTGAAAACTGATTTCCTGGTCTTATCACATCATCAACAATAGTCTGTTAGTGCTTTGACTGTAATGTTTATTAATTATGAAAATAGAGATGTTAGATGCCATAAACTTGCAGGACTGGCAGCGTTCAGCTGGCTGGCATGGTTGAGTTGGCAGAGAACAAGAATGCTGTGTATATACAACATAGAATTTGTTTGTCCTGCTGTAGACAGGCTTCTGCCAACATGCTTTGCAAGTCTTCAAACGATGCCCCCGGAGTGGGAGTCTCGGGAAGTTTAGGTCTGTTGTTGGCATATACTGGAAGCAGCAGTAGGACACGTGTAGCCACTTGTCCCTCTTCCGCTGGGATGGAAGTGATTGCATCCAGTGGAGTTGAGCTTCTGCTCAAGGAAGAGAGCTACACCTACAGAAGTTTTCCACATCTGTGTCAGTTAAGACATGGAAGTGCTTTCTCCATTAGTTTCTTATGTGAATAGGTGAAGTGGTTGAATCGTCTGATGTTATCCTAATGAATAAATGAGAACAAGCTGTGGAACAAATGCTTCAATCCCTGCTGGAGTTGATGGAAACTTGTATCCTGGAGTGAGTGAGGTTTGTATGAAGCTTCTGAAGAAGGTTCAGGTTACTTTCAGTGATTTCAGCACATCTGATAGTTAGTTGCCTGTTGGAGCAAGTCAGATAAATCTTTGCTGTATGTTGGAGACGGAACTATTACATGATGCATATGATGACTATTAGATGAAAAAACGTTTATTACTTCTGTGCATTGAAGTTTACTAGCAGATAACTGTATCCTACCAATTGTGTTAACATCTGCTACGATTATGTATTTAAAGTAAGCTAGCAGATCTCTGTAACGGGCTGTCTTCATTTGATAATTAATAATGATGTTATGTCTTTCTAAATTTAACTTCTAAGACTGCAGTGTTTCAGTATTTCTCAAATAACTTCCAGTTCAGTTTGAATTCCACACTTTCAAAGGGAATTCTGTAAATGCTGTTGAGTAGTTTATATTTTGAAACTCAATGACCTTTGATTTCACATTAACTAAAATGCTTTCTGCAGTGGGTGCAATGGTAGAATGGAGGTGACCACTAGAAAAGGATGTGAGCTTCAAGAATACCATTTGCAGGTGGTTTTTTGTTTTTTTGAAAGAGGAGATTGTGTTCTTGGTTACCACATGTGCAGCAGTATTCTGCAGTTAGAGAAAATGGAGAATATGCAAATGGAAATAGAAAACAGAGAAATGTGGGTAAGAGAAAGATTGCCCCCCTCCTGAATAATCTATAAAGCATCCCAAGGAAAATAAAGGAGAGAGCTACAGTGCCTGGGATCCAAACTCTTAAGATTTCTTAATGCTTTTGTGTGGGTAACAGATGTTTTCTTTTGTTATTATCGTTACTTTCTTGAAATGAAGTAACAAAGAAGCATGGTGTGGTTTTTTTTTGTTTTTTTGGTTTTTTTTGGTGGCATTTTCTTTTTTTCTTTTTTCTGCTTTCTGTTGTAAAATCTCTTTGTGAGAGTTGTTCTGATGTTCTACTGTCCTCCTCATAGGAATGTGACCTATAAATGGTGGTTAAGTCTGTGAAGAAATTTCTTTTTTGTTGCGTATTATTCCCCTTCTGTGTTTGCTTTAGGTGCATCTGTAATGTATACTCAAGTTAGTTCCTGTGAATTGCTTTTCTTTTGGGTAAAATTCAATAAAACAGAAAATAGCCAAAAGGAACGGTCTGAATCCAGAGGCAGTCAGTTGTGTATGGCCTGAAGAGCAGCAGTGCAACTGAGAAATGTGTTGATACATTGCTCTTGAGCTCTGTGGATGGAACTGTTTAAATTATTGATAGTTGTCTTTTATGAATTCAGTATAGTTCAACATTTATTGTTTTAATTTTCTTGCCTCTTGCTTTGGACTTTTTCCCCTCTGTGTTATGTCTTAATAATGAGAGTTAGTCCAACAAAGAGTTGAACTGAATTTCTGTGCTACGAAGTTGTGTGGCTTCATACTCTAGTTGTACTTGACGTTTTGCTTGTGAGGGCTACAATACACTCTTGCTGAAGCTTGTTAATGTATTTTCTTGTACAAGAGCACATTTGAAATCTTAATTACTGTTCATGACTCTGTTTGAGGGTCAACTTGGTAACTTTTGTCACATTTTGCCAGTGCACACAAAGTAGTTCTAGACAGCTGATGATTATCTTGCTTACAACTGGTGTCAAAATAGATCTCCAGTATCTTGTCTGTTTCCATTGACGCTCCTAGGTTTATCTTTGCTTGTACTATTTTGGGTTTGTCATCTAGGAAAATTAGAACTTAGTAAGAATAAGGAATAACTTAAAACACTTATATACATAGTAAAACTTTGATTCATGTGAAGGGCGATATACTGCATTTAGTTTCTCTGCTAAAGTGCTTATGAGCTTCATTTTAATCATTGACTTTGTTTTTTGTCAAACACCTTTTGTTTAAAAAGCTGCATTTTGAGTAATGTTATGCAAGCAACATTGTAAGTGAGTAAATATCCCATTTCACGCATTTCATATAAATCAGGGCCATTTGGGAACACTTAACTTAGATCCTGAGTGTGTAAATGAGCTTCTCTGAAATGTTCAGGTGCTATAGCTTTTGCAGTCTTATTCTCTTCCCCACAGTTTTGTCTCCTTTTGGCTGGAGGCTTCTCATGATTTAGGTGTGCCCTCCCTCAACCCCTCTCATTTTGCTACTTGTACTAAATTAAATATCGCTAAAAGGCTGTTTGGCTCTTAAGTGATTAAACCTTTCTTTTTGCTTTGTCCTGTGTAAATTTTCTAAGGCAGAACCTTTCTCATTGCTTCTGTCTTCCTTTCAGCCTTTGCCAGGTAAGTTAGAGCTATCCTGAAGTACTGCATTATTTGGTTATTGAACACCTGCTGAGACCTTTTTTTTCCCCCAGACTGAATACTGTGGGATTTGTCCTTGTCTGAGGATTTTCTTTGCCTTTTCCCTTCCCCTTCCAAAAATCTTTTGAGTCCAGTAGTTGTATTGGAGCTAAATTAAGTCTTTCAGTACAGTAGGGAAGACTTACAGTAATGGCTGCTATATTCTTGTGCCATTATTAATGTGTTAAGGAGAGTTCATGGTGGTATGGTGATAAATCCAAAAGCTGTAATTTGGTATTTTTCTGTCAAAGTTCATGGAAAGGAAGCAGTTTGTTACAGATTTAAACTGTAGGAGCTGTCAGGAAAAGGTAGGTGAAGAAATTGTAGGCATTAAATATGGTAGTAGGATAGCAAGATCAACTACTAAAACAGAAATATTTGAAAATAAAGAGTAACCTTCAAGACAGTACATGAAATATGATGTTTATGTGGGATTTACTTCTAGTAATAACCAAAAGGAAGAATTAGAACAAACTCTAGAGAGAATAAACTCTGGAGATGAGGATAATGCCTAGTTGTGCCAGAACCATGTTCAAACACTTTCAGACGAAACAAATGGTACAAATCTATCACTGTTCTTTCTGTTGTTTGCTGCAAGTGCCTCTTTTGATACTATAAATGCATCAGAAATAATTAAGCAAGCTAAATGTCCACTGGCTGCTGATGTGGTAGAGACAGACAGAAGCAGTTGCAATGAGAACTGGTGCCCAGACTGAGGCACTGATTCTGTCATTGCTTTTACTGCTTTCCAGTATGTGATTAGGAGGTGGAGAGGATGCAAAATGGATTACAGAAATACTATGATTGCATCTATTTGCATCTCTGTGTTAGATTAGCACTGGCCCATCTCTGGAGACATCAAGGCCAGGGCAACCTGGTGATTTTAATTGTTCAGGTCCTTTTTTCTTTTCTTTTTTTTTTTTTTCCTCACTGTATCTTTTTGAAGGAAAAATTATTGTAATGAATCTTTGACACGGATATAATGTGAATTCTTGTCCAGTAGGAAGGCGGCTCCTTTAGTGCATATGCAGAATCCATTCACATGGTGTTGGCTAAGGTAACACATCTGGAAAGAAGTAGGTACTTACTTGACCAACACCATCCAAATGCCCATGTCTCACAAATTCTGACCCTTTAGCTGCTTGGGAAAGATGAAACTAGTCTAGAATAGCTCTAGTTTGATGGAGCCGTGAGGAGCATCCCTGGGCCATTGCATCAATTTTGTGTGCTTCATGTGGGTCCTTTTAAAAAGTCCAGAGAGCTTTCAGTATTTCTCTACATTCAACATCCAGTGCTGGTGCAGCTGGGCCTGATGGTGTTCCTGGTGCCCATGGACCCAGGAGCAGGACCTGAAGGCTAAACAAAAGACAAATGATTTTTATTTTTTTATATTAATCATTTGTATTAGTCTGATTCTACTCTTTCTGTCTCTTTCCCATTCTAGTTTATTCAATAATTTGGTATCAAACCACAGACTTGGTTAATGGACACTGGAGCTGTGGGCTGGCTTTGTGAATTTGTAGTAACACAGATCTATAGCATGGAGTCTAGACAGGGATTTCCTTGAAATTAGTACTTGTTTGGCTGCAGACAGATTGCATTCCCTTTTGGATTTCTTATCTCCATCTGTTTTCTGGATGAGCATTAAGGTATTTATCTCAGGCTTGCCTGGTGGGTTAATGTTGAGTCAGACTTAACTAATTTAGTGCTTTTAATTTGCTATTAACTCTGGAATAAAGCTTCATTCTGTGTGTACTCCTTAGCTAAGTTGGTACTGGTTTGGGCTTTTGGGGAACTAAGAACTAATGTGGAAAAGACATCTTATAATCAGCAGGCTCATGCTGAGAAGATTTGAGAGGTTGCCATCCCCAGCTGTGTCCACCTTGCTGCTTGCTGAGGGTGACTGCTTATATAGCACAGATGAAGACATGGTCTCTTGGTCTGTTCATAAGGTGCTTGTAGCCTGGCAGATAATGAAATGAATTCAGTGACACAGTAATACTCTGAACCTACAACAGTTAATGTGCAAGTTCCACATCTGTTTTGCTGTCCCTGCTGCAAAGGTTGTGCTTTATGGTGGAAGAATGAGCTATCAGCTACAGACAACAGCTTTTGAATTTTTTCCAACAGCAGTTGTCTATATTTGGAGACACGCTTGTGTACATCTATGGTGAGAAGAGCTTCTTCCATATGTTCCTTCCTGTCTTCAGTTTACCTGTTCAAATCCTAAGTACTAGCACCATCTAGGAAGAAAATCTGTGATCCAAATACTTCCTTGGCTATTTTAAGTAGGTGCTGTGTTAAAGAAAGCCTGTAGTATTTTTTAATTTTTTTTCTAAGTTTTCTTTTTTACATGGTTTCAGTCAACTGATCTAGCTGTGCTATTGCCTCATGCATGGAAGTATCTTCTACTTTGCAATTTATCATTCTGACACATCAAGTATACAGATAATTTGTCTTTATTCCAGGTATTACAGTTGTCCATGCTGGTACTTGGAGAGATAATTTTATGTTTTGCTCTTGACTAACTTTTTCATTCTCCAGCTGGGAATCCTCTTTCATAATCATTTCTGCTATTTTCCATATTTTAATTTGACAGAAAATTTCTGACAAATGCTTTTAGACCTTAAAAAGGGCAACAGTAGTGATGCAGTAGTGATGTGAATGTTAGGCATCTTGACAGCTTGACAACTGATACACTGTGAAGAAAGCTCAGTTGTGGTTGTTGTATTGTGGTTTTTCTTTCCTGCAGGAAAGAGGCATATGTCAAAGGTATCAAGATGTCACATTTCCCACATAAAAGAACTGGGTTGGAAGGCAGTTATGAATTGAGATGTATTATCTGTGAAGCACAAGTTTTGTGTCTTAAGTGTGTTGTAGGCGTTATGCTTTCCACTTCCCATTTTAGCAAATGGAGAGCTGGTTATATCCCTATTCTGACCTAATCGCTGTCTTTCTTCCAGTAGCCCTGTGTACCCAAAGCACCAGCCACTCATTTTGTTTCATCTCCTTGTTTGTATTGTGATGTACTGAAGTTCTTCTTTCACTAGAAGCTGGAAAGGTTAGGTTCCTTGTTACTAAAAAGAGAAGTACTTTTCTCTTTTTTTTTCTTTCTTTTTTATTTTTTTTGCCTGCTTAGTATACTTACTTATGTCAGAAGACTATAAAGTAATAGCTATGTGTTTATGGCTTTTAACACTGATATTCCCCCTCCTTAAATTATGTTTCATGTTATGAAACGTGTTTTGAATTTTGGCTGAAAATAATTGACTCAAGGAATGCATTTGTTCCGCATAGCCAGGAGTCACTGTATCAAAATAGAGTTAAAAGCCTCATGGTAGAATCCATATTCTTCTGAAATACAAAATCATGGGTGTTCCCATGTATCTGGTGAGGAAACTGGATGTTAAAATGCATGGAATATAAATGGATTTAGTTTTCACTTTGCAGTGATATCATAAATCCGGGCTTTATGCCGACAAACCCAACAAAATGAAGTTAGGAAATGTAAAATGAGTCATATTGCCCATCTTATTGTTTTTGTTGTGCTCCGTCCTACTTTTCCCCCTGAGCTTATGTTACACTTTCTGTAGTACAGCTTACCTCAGATGTTGCTGTGCACTCTTTAATCTGCTTTTATAACTACCTGGAAAACAAACTTGTGTTCAGGACTCTTCTGTGTCATTCCCCTCATTGCTGACAACATTTGTTTTCTTCATGCTCTGCTTTGTCTTTT
Source organism: Coturnix japonica (assembly GCF_054131305.1). Classification (NCBI taxonomy): domain Eukaryota; kingdom Metazoa; phylum Chordata; class Aves; order Galliformes; family Phasianidae; genus Coturnix; species Coturnix japonica. The sequence continues at coordinate 68,829,676 of NC_140663.1, forward strand.
CAGAGTTTGTGTTCCTGGTTAAAATTCAAGCAGTGTTCACACTAATCTCAGTAGGGTTTAGATGTTGAGACACTTACACGGATTAAACCTGTAAAGAAAGCTTGTTTCTGGCCCAGTCTCATAGGCATAAAGCTGAAAAGAGAGGAGGGAAGAAGAAAATCCAGGAAGATTATATTTTGATTTCTTTTGCAGCCTGAGTGGAAGGAATTTTACACAGACTGGAGACCTGGCATGTCCTTCTGGTATCAGTGTTGTGCTGTGAATGGGAAACCGTAATTAGTATGCCTCAGCAACTAGGGACAGAGCATGCAGTCATCCCCTTGTTACATAAGCCTTAACCTGACATGGTTACTGATGTCTAGGTAAGTGACAAAAGGCTGAGTAAGGCCTTGAAATGATATCTTCTCGTTTGCATAATAGGACTGAAGTAAGGATGGCATGCATCTCAGTTTTGTCTTAGTTTTGCAGTCATAATGGCTTTTGCTGCATGTATTATATAGAGTTTAGGAACCATTAGGGAATTTCAGAGCCTTGAAAAGGGAAAAACAATAAATGAACAAAGAAATCCTACCTGTATCTTTGTAACTTTCATAAGCAACGAAGACCACAAGAGAAAAGTACCACTTATGCTCTTTTCCTGAGATAACCAGAGTTGCATGTGACCAAAAACAAAGCATTGGTGAGCAATGCTGTCCTTGCTGTGATGTTAGCCTTGCTGTCTGTCATGCATTGTTTTGAGGTGCTTCTGCTTCTTTCTTTCTACATTGCTGGTATTAATGGAAAGTAAGATTTGAATGTTAACATCTGAAACTGGATCGGCATGGGCTTTTATTAGCATTGGAGAGCGAAGGTATAATTGCTACCTTCAGCTAGCTGTTTGCTTTAAATCTAACCTTATTTTTCCATCTTGAAGTATATGAATATTAAGGATTCATAGACACCATGGCAGGAGATAGCTGTTCTACATCTTTGTTTTCATTGCTGCTGAATCGGAGTGTTTCCTAAAGAACTGCACGTTTGCTGAAAGTTTTTATAGATTTGTTTTGCAGTACGTTTTATCAAATAGTCAAGACTTCCTAACACTTAGTTTAACCTTGTGATATAGGTATGTACTGCTCAATTACCACTCCTGATTTTAATGTGTAGTTATACAGACTGCAGTCAATTTGCAGTTCCTGTTTTGTAGCCAGCAGGAATATATTAAATGTAATACATTGAAAAGGGTTTATTTTGGCACCTGCTACTATCTCATGTTCTTATGTGTCAGGTATTATAAATACATAGCTACTAGAATGGGAGTTTATTCTAAACTAGAGTTTAGACCAGTTCAGGTGATAGTGGCAGCTTACAACATCTGATATCATTTGTGATAAGCTTTGTCTCAACACAGTAGATCTTTCACATTTCCAATAGCCTTACCCCTAATCATGGTCTATTACTTTTTATCCAAGCTACTTTTCTTTGCATTTAAAAAAAAACAAAACACACAAAGCAAACAATCACTCATTTAATTTATGGAAAAAAGTCTCTCAAATCATTTTTAATGGAGAAACTCAAGCCTTTTTGTGGGGGGAGAGGAAGTACTAGCTTCCATGGATGAATGTATTCAGGTATTAAAAGATGCTTTCCATTTAGCTACTATCTCTTAGCTGTTTTGATACCCTGATTTTGTTTTCTTTGTTGTTTCTTCCTCAGGGAAATGAAGAATGGGAATTAGTTGTTAGCCAATTAGAAGAGTAGAGGAAAAAAAGATGCTATTAATGTTATACACGTTTATTATACCATATAACAATGTGGCATTAAGAAAGCCAAGTTCTTTGATTTTTCCATGATAATTAAACTGCGTGTGCTTGCATTTGCCTGGAAACTGGAATTGGGTTTCAAAGTTAAATGTATTTTATGCAAAAAAAGTTTTGTCTCCAATTCTTAAGTCGGTTTTGTTGGTTTTGAGTAGCCTAATATTTGCTTGGTTTGTACCTGTTTGTGTCAATATTCAAATAGTTGGCTGTCACAAAACATTCTGAAGAATATTTTGGTGGTACTCTAAAGTAAAATTGTAAATTTTACAGGGGAGGGACATGGTTTAGTGGGAGGTATTAGTAATAGGTGAACGGTTGGACTGGATGATCTTTTAGGTCTTTTCCAACCTTGGTGATTCTGTGATTCTATGATTCTAAATCAGTGAAGAGGGGAAAAGGAACTTAGTAAAAAGTGATAGATGAGAGTCAGAAGTCAGACTACCGCTCTGAATTCTGTTGGCTGTTTTCACAAGGTGCACTTTGTCATGCCAAAGTTATTCATGGATGATTCTGAGCTGGAAAGAATGTGTACTCCTAAAAACACAGGGAGATATTGGGAAAGTTTAATTTGCATGAATTAATTTCTGCACTAGGCAGCAATGAAGATCTTCATTATGATAAAGAAAATGATGCTACAGTAAAGAAAGTCAGCATTTCTTATTTTCTGGGGAAGTAGGTGGCCAGTCGTAGTTGACATGTGTGCTGTGCTGAAGAAAGTACTGAATCATGATTATGAAGATGAGCTATCTGAAGTTTCTGTCAGTTCAGGTGTTTGGAAACTGTGTTGTGTTGTAACCAAAGCCTTTTGTTTTAACATTTATGGCACAAATCTATTTTACCCAATGAAAGTATCAGTGGTTAGGTAACTGTCTGGTTATGGGACAGGGAATCTATAACTCCTAAAAACCATGTGCAGCAAATGTTTCTAGATTGCTTTGATTATATGGACACTTTGGTTGAACTCTGTGTTTAATTATATGAATAGAAGTATGAAGACCATCAAAACAGGCATGGGAGCAGTGGAGGGTTGTTGCTATGGCATGCCAAATATGCTTGAAGGTTGTATTTTCATACTGGGAATGAAAAGGTTCTGTATTTTGGCACTTAATTCTCTCTATTTTTGACCGGGGTGATAATTCCATTGCTTTGCAGGTGGAGGATAAGATAGGCATGTGATTCAGTTCTCGGTTATTTTATGGTTATGGACCATGAATTGCTACAGTCATGGTTTGAGGTCACAGAATGTTTCAAAGTTAAATCTCTGGTGTGGGAAGGAATCTTTCACTGAGAGGGGTAAACCAACTGTGTTTGGTTTTTAGAATATAATTGTGTTGTATTTGTTCGGTGTAATTTGTCTAGTCAGCTCTGAGTCACTTCTTTGCTTCGGGGAATTGAAGTTATCAATTGAAAATAAGCTCAGTTTCTCCCAGTCATAAGCATTTTGGACCTGCTATTTCATGGAATTGTTCACATGCCTTCATGGAAGATTTTACAGTGTTCAACAGTAAAATGTGATGTGTTTTTCTCCCTCTTCACACAAAGGACCACATTTGTATTACATCCAAGTGGCTTCTTGTCTACATGACTTTCAGCCTTTCAGTCAATTACCTGTGGCAACAGGCTTTGAATTTAAGGTGTGCACTGAAACTATGTATTGATCCTGAAGCTCATAGTGGGTGTCTGCAGTTTATTTGTGCTTTGTGAAGGTGAGAAATGAGAGATGTAGTATAATCTCTTGGCAAAGAGGGTACAGCAGCTGCAAAATCAATTGGTCTGATTTTCTTTCTTGGCTTTCTAATACTGATGACCCAATGCTCAAAGCTTAAGTTTTGTCAACTCCCTTATAGATATACTGTGAAACCAAGTCTAAAATAAGTTTTGCTGTAAGAGGTCTTAAATAGGTATATATTTGGAACTGTATGTCCTTTAATGTGCTTGAAAAGAAAGGAAAAAGTGGTGATGTTTCTATCTGATCTAGACCGTTTTCGTTCAGCTTCAGATTAGGCTTGATCTTTTCTCCTCTTTAATTGTTCTATTTTAGTAGAGGAGCATGTGGTGTAACTGTTAATTAGGGATGAAAGAAAAAAAAAGTATTCTGCTTATTTTCTTCATATTACCATAATGGATGTTTTTGTGCAATGTGTGGTAGGGCAGTGGAACGGTTATCTCTCTTTTGAGGTAAGAAAAGAAGCATGCTGCCCATGGCAGAGAAGGAAGGATAAGCTATGGTGTCTATCTTGTCACTGTCTCTGCTGTTACTATGCTGCCTTCCTTTTTTTATCTGGAATTCTGCCAGAGAAACTTAACACTGAAAGTATGTTGTCTTTTCTGACAGATTTAGGACTTCTGTGCTTGCAGAAACATGCTTCTTGCAGTGCTCTGTCATTACAGCTGGCGTTTGTGGAAGTGCTCATTTCATGGCACAACTATTTCTGAGAGGAATATGCTGCAAGGGTTTGCTCTGGGGACCTCAGTTGGTAGTGTGTTGCCTGATTGGGAACAGTTGGTTACTAGCAAGCTTTCGAATGCTTGCTGAAGTCTGTTTGTATAAGGTCAAACTCAAGGGTTTAGATATTGGCATTTCTTGTCTGCATGAGTAGAAGACTGAACTTCTGATTTTGTGGGGGCCCTGGCAATTACCACGAGACAGGAGGCATCTGTTCTGATATTATGTGGTTGTAGTTTAAACTATTTCAGTATCCAAAAGTAGTTTTAATCTACGTGAAGCACTTTTCATATTGTCCTTGCAGAACACTTGAAACAAAATTAGCATGTATTGCTCAGAACTCATCCTGGGGCTGCAATGATGGCATTGCGACAAAATTAGGTGAAATGAGTTTTATGATGTTTCACAGTTGATAGTAGCTCATGGCAGTCTGGAGGAGTAAAGTACAGTAAACCCTGTCTGCCTTGAAATTATTGCATCTCTAAAATTCATAGTGGTACATGCTGGGGAAAAAAAAAAAAGGTGATTATTCACCAAATGTGAAACTTTCTTCTATTCCTTTGAAGCGAAATAATACACTGACACATCTCTTTATTTACTGACTTTTTGAAAAGCATTAATTTAAGAAAAAAAATTAAAGTCTCCAGCTTATTATGTCAATCTGGAGTCAGTTCCCTGGAATTAATGCCCGATAGAAAAATCTTAATAGGTAAAAAATGATTTATTTCATAGCAGCTGGCATAAATCTTGTTTCTAGTGAGGATAAAATCCATGTAAATGAATCATTACAGTAAATGGTTGTAATTAGGATTTATTCATTTCAAAGTTCTCTAATTACATAATCAACTTTTAGTGTATTAAGATTTATGCTCTCAACTCTTCCATTTTATTCATTTAGAAACGGAATTCGTTGGGGGAGGAGTGTTTTCAGAAGCTACTTGCTCTCAACTAGAAATGGAAGTTGGTTCCTTTTCAAATACCATCTAATTCTGGTGTTGCAGAAGGCTCAAATTCTCCAGCAAAAATAAACCTTAGCATTTTGAAAGGACTCTACAACTAGCTGGAGTTATAGCTTCCAGGGCTTGTGAGTGTTAGATGTTTCATGTAGTGCCCATCAGCTTGACAGTCCTGTGCATGTGTGTATGTACATCGTCTGAGCAAACCAGTGTCAGACCAATGTCATAGAAAGCTCTTGCCAACTCAGAATTGTCTGGACTATTAAAAAATCTCTCCCCTTTTTATTTCAGTCCTTGCAGAGTAGGTAGAAGTAGTATTGAGTATTGCAGTGGAGGGTTGAGGTCAGCAAACCAACTGAGAGCTGAGTCTGTCTACTTCTTTAGTGGCTGGCACATGATGTGACCAGTATTCCTCTGAGCCCTGACATCTCGAGTGCAGCTGGGGCTCCTTGAATGATAACTGACAGTCAGAAAAATTAAGGCCTCTTCTCTGTTCTCTTTATTGAAAAGAAGAATTTTGTTTGCTTGGCCAACTCAATGATATTACCTAAAAGAATTTAAAAAGAAGTCTAGAAGATTCTCCTTAGCAGAGCTGGAAGGCTTCAAGTGATACACTGAAAATTACCAAAACACTTGTAAGGATGTGACTTGCTTTGGAGATTTAATTGAGAAAGGTAAGACTGAATGAATTTATTTGTCCTGTCAGTTCATGGCTTGAAATTGGAATTGATTTTATTTATTTATTTATTATCCCTTCTGTTGAGCTTTAGGAAGCAATGATTGCAATTACAAGTTTTCTTACTTATTTTCAAAGTTAATGCCAGTTCTTTGTGTGCTACTCCCCATCCTTCCTGCTTCTACTAAAATTAAATAAAGGCAACTTTTCTGCTGTGGTTTGCCTCTTCTTGTATTCAGGAAAAGTCCTCCAACCACTGCTGTCCTATTAGTCAGAACATCTTCAGTCCACTTTTAATGATACAGTAATGTCTGAAAATGTTTCTGAAGTTTGGAGGACAGCTTTCTCCAATCGTTTGGAAGTAGGGTTTTGAACTGATGGCTGTCCAAAATTGCTGTCGGGATTTTCCCCTGCATTATGCTGCAGTGCAGAAATAACTTCACTGCCACAGCACTTCTGTCCCCTTGTTTTCTGTTTAGACTTTGTTCTTGCTATTCTGTTCTTTGTTCTCCAGCAAGGGCAGGAGCACAAGTGAAGTCTTGGTATCTTCCTCTGTTCTGCTGTTCTTCTGCATATATTAAGGTCCTGCTGCTAATGATGCTACCAGCGACGCATACAACCACTCCTCAGAATTGTGCAAGTACTACCAGAATCTAAAAATTATTTAACCCTCATTTATGATATTGAATTTAAATAACTTGATTCTTCTTGACTAAGGGGAAAGTAAAATTTCTCACTGATAGGAAAACTTTTCATTATAAATCTAGCAGCGTCTTATTTAGGTTTATTTTGTTTGCCCACATGTAAACCAAAACTGAAGTACTGTACTTCCAAACACTATGTTGTCTTCAGATGTTTGTTTAAAGTCTGTAGGTTTTTTAGTCTTCATTTTTTTTCTTTTTTTCCTAAGACTCCATATGAATTCAGGGCAAACGCTCTTTCCCCCTTTTCTCTACCCCCTCCTCCTGCCTCACATCCCTCCCCTTTAATTAAGTTCTGAATTTGGGTACTCAAAACCCATGAGATTTAATAAGGTTTTTTTTGAGACCACTAATGAATCATGCCCCGTTTCCTACTCTTCACTAAATATAGAGGCAGGACTGGGTCACATTGTCCCCTGGTGTCACTGGTATCACATCAGTCTTCTTAAATAAGGTTAACTCTGCCTTTACATCTGTAGGGATTTTTGCCTTTCCTATTACTACTCAGGAGGCTGTTCCTGAGGCTCATGACCTGAATGCTTTGGAGTATGCTGAATATTTGGAGTATACTCCTCACTTCCGACCTGTAGTATATGTAGGTATATGGGTATATATATATAGGTATATGGGTGGGTATTTCAGGAGCTGTTTATCCTTGTGTCAGCAGTATATCGTTAAGCCTGAATAGCTCTTCTGTCTTCTGTATGTTATTTAGGAATATACTGAATGATGGTAATTGTCTTTTCTCACCCTAGCTGTGAGAGTCAGAAATACATCTGAAGCTCCTCTGGATTGGTAGGCTCCCAAATGCAGCTGTTTGCAATGCAGTCCTGTTCACTTGCGTCTAGGGGAAGGCAGCACAGCATCCTGGAGTCGAACTTTCCAGTGCGAGATTCACCTTCTCTACTAGAGAAACTGGCATACAGTGCAGATTTTATTTCACAATTGCACATTATGCTCTGTGCTGGCTTAAGTGACCACAATGACTTCAGCACATCTATGCAAATAAAGCAACTGCAGCTTGGCCTGGAAGTAGCCTCTACTGGAAGCTTTCTGTCTTGGCCTTTTGCTGTTCTTTCATGCCTTTCTCATTAATACTTAGAATCAACTATATTCATATTTTTGAATATTGTCTTTCATGATGTTGATTCTTTGAATTCCTTGTATGTTCCATCAGTAAAATTTCACTTTGTTTTCATTATTGCTTTTGGATTTAGTTGGAAAGATATAAAATATATATATATAATTTCAGTCACTCATTTGTCTGCTAAAAAATTTGAAAGTCTAATCTCCTGCCCACCAAGTAATTAAAGATTTGGAGGAAAGATTTGGCTTACAAATACTGCACTCATAATGAAGTAGGAAAATGTGCTGAGTTATACTTGTGGATGAGAAAGTTGATTGATTTGCTTCATAAAGCCCTGAAGTTAGTTAGTTAGCCACCAGTGCCTAAGAAAAATCATGTTCATTGTTGTGGTATGTCAGCTTTCTTTTGCAATTGACTGGAAAATCTTCTAAAGCTTAATTCATGTATCACTCTACATAAATGTCACTTACGCAAGGCTCATCTCTCTGCAGCGGCGTTTAATATGCTCAGTGTACTTCTGGGATTGGAACGATCCAATGGGAATAGTTGCTGGGCTGGGGAGTGACATGTACAAATCTGGCAGCGAGTGCATAGATTTTGGGGAAAGAAGTTGCTGTAAGGGATATTTGTTCTGGAGGCTGTGCTGTCAGCCATATGTGTACATGTGCACCAGTTTCAGGTTTTTCTGTTTTTTGACAGTGTACGGTTTTCAGTGCCATTCGCACAGGTTTCAGAGCAGCCAGTGAATGGCTAAGCCAGCTGCAGTTCCCACTCAGCAAGACTCCTGAGGGAGTCTGATCAGCCTAAGCAGTGCTGGAGAATTTCAGCTACCAGGTGTAGATCTGAGACTTCTCTCTTTGTATGTGTTGGTCTTTAATGTGTAGACATTACAGCATGACAGAGTTGCAACACTTTTGCTGTTTTTATTATAGCCAACTATGTTGAAGAGTTTCACAAAATGTGAGGTCACCTTTGCTATACCTCCTTTTCCTGGGAAGAGACCAACAGCCATGTTCTCGATGCTGTAATTTTTCTCTCTCCTTCAATAAGGCTTAATGTTATCTTCCTCTCTCAATGTTCCCCTTCTCCCTAACTGGGATTAGTAACTTCAAAGCACCTTGTTTTGTTGATGTACAACTGATTTTGTTCCTGGTTAGAGGAGAAGTTACATTAGCTCCTGCATAGGTATGTCCTTGTTGCTGCACATTGATTTAAAGAAAGAAACAGCTGCTAGCTTCTGAGGGATTAGCAGTGCTCCTTGAGAGCATACAATAAATCTGCTGATAGATTCATGTTGTTTTCTTGAGCATATATTGACAGTATTCACATTTGGAACTATTCCTTGAATGCTTCTGAGAAATTCTGGCACTCTTTACTGGTCCTGTACTTCTCAGCGGTACAGGCACAAGGTGAGACGTTCCTGTTGGCCCTGATTTGTGTTTGTCATGTAAGGGAGCAGATAGGTTTGAAGAGGGCAATTTGAGTTGTCCGTGGCCAAAGATGAGCGCTGGGATTGTGCCAAGTAGTAGCTAAGCTGTACAACTGCAAATATACTACTTGGAGCTGTACAAGCTTTTCTGCTGCAGTTGGGCTTGACTGCACCATCCATAGCTGTGTATGTCACATTAGGCTCAATTAAATATGATGTTTAATGACTCTTATTTCCCCTTTAATTTGTGTCTCTCTTAGGGTGTTTCAAAGATGACCGTATCGTATTCTGGACTTGGATGTTTTCAACATATTTTATGGAGAAATGGGCCCCCCGGCAGGATGATATGCTCTTCTATGTCCGTCGAAAACTGTCCTATGTTAGTAGTGATAGTACAGATGGGAAAAAGGTGAGTGAATAATGATATGTACTTTAATATAAATAATAAGCACTGATGAATCACAGATGTATGTGTGTGGCGTATGTGAGTTGTTTATTTATTTTAAACTGGGTGTGTTCTTTGGGTGAAAATATGATCGCGCAGAGTTGTCATCTTCCTTGAAAAAGGGATCCTGAAAGAGACTTTCCAACAGTGTGTTTTCTTGTGGTGTTTTTCTGTTGTTGTTCATGTGGAAAATACAAAGGGTTATCCTCTTTTTCCCTTATGCCTCTGGGCTCTATCATGACAACCACCTAAGGTAGGGATGATAGAATATTGATCTTTTCCTGTCAGATTGGTGGCTCCTTACTCTTCAGCAAATATTTCAGGATAACATATTTGTGTGTTTAAGACTTGAAGGAAATTTTGATCCCAAATTGTTTGAATGACTACAAATGCATTTTCACATCAAACAACATTGTGCCTTTGTTTAGCCTAATAAAAACACGGGTCATTTAACCTCTCGTTCTTTCCCAACACAGAAGGTGAACCTTAGAGGAATTCTGATTGCTTAAAATTCATTAACGGACTCCAATCAATCTCTATTTAACTTATTAATAGAAGTTCAAACTGTTTGACCTCCCCCAGAGAGAGGAAAGTGAAATAACCCTTGCATTTGCTATCAGAGCTTTATTTAAGCCTCATAAAAACCTCACAGATAATTTTGATTTGTGAGCTCTATTGTAAGTGGTAGTTATATCAGAATCGGCATTCATAAATTGCTTTAGTGAACTGCTTGCCCTAACAGCTGACATGGAGAGAACACGTTATATGTAGCTCATAGCGGAGGTTTTAAGACACTGTTTTGCACCTACTCAGTGATACACTGAACTACTTCAGATCTTCGAGATATAAGTAAACAGCTTTTGATTTGACTTCTTAGTTTTGCCTTTTCTTTCTTGAAAGATGGTATCAAAATACCAAAGTAATACCATCAAGAGGGGAAACAGATGGAGACCAGTTGTTTTTTTACATCTCACACTGACTTCAGACATCCTTGTCATCTACCAAGTTGTGTGTTCTCATTTACATCCCCAGAGGTAGACTGAGAAAGTGGGGAATGGGAGAAGTTTGGGCTTGCCTTGGACCTCAGGGGTAGAATCAGACTGCACCACAGGTACATGCCTTGTATAATAGTTAAGCAGTGTCAAACTGTTACTGATGGTCACCGTCTGTGGTAGTGACTGTTCTTCTGGCCGTACAAAAGCCTGAATATTGGGTATTTGTAGAATTGCATCTTTGTAACTTGTGTATATGATAAAGCAAGCTCACTGTAGTTATTCTGTAGACATTTATTTGCTCTGCATTTGTCTGGCAACCATCAGTTTTGACTGAAGAATGCTGGCGGAGAGACACGAGGTGAATTGTTGTCCTGTGATATCTCAGGATATTAGTTATATTCATGAGAATAGTACCTGTGCAGCTTTAAGCCCGGTAGTTTCCTGTAGGACCAATCACAATGATGGAAAAAAGTGGACTGAAGTGGGACTATTTGGATACCAAGAGTAGGGTTGTTTGTTTTCTGACATAATGAGCTCATGCAGCATGCTCATATTGCGTACTATAGTGATGATTCATGTCAGCAGAAGACAAGTGATGACTTAGCACGCACATTCCATGTTTTGATGGTTGTCCTCTGTGTCTTAAGTTATCGCTGCTTTTGCTTTTTTTTTTATGCTTTCTGTAGGTCAAGACAGTCAGCAAAAATATTTGATGTGAAGTTAGTGAAATAAATGAAAAGCAGAGAAAAACTGTTGGGATTGTGATCAGTTGGAGGTTCATTTTTAAGGCTAAATGAGACGGGCTTTGAATTCAGCTTGTGTAGTGACCATAGCTTGAAGTAATAAATCTTGTAATCCTTTATCAGTAGATGCTAGTGGTTAGCTTTGCTGCTATCTGAAATTTCATTTTAAAAGCCTTTTAAGTGATCTGCTTCATAGACCTCATAGTGCAAGAAATTTTCCATTTGCTTCTCCTTTCAGCTTCACCAGTTTCTAAGCTGTGTGTATACAGGTGAAGCAGCAATTAATCTCTTAATATGGTTTCTGCCAGGGCAGAACTGCCGTGTCTAATTCTATACTATATTGGTTAGAGATTCTTGGATCCCAGGTAAGTGCCTTCGAGTGTTTTCTTTTCTTGGCATTTCACAGTAACAGTCGTGCAGTTCTTCTTGCCAAGTTTTGAAGATGCTTTTTCTCTCTATGTCTTTAAGCAAAATTATAGGCTCTCTGTCAGGATCAGTAACAGCAGGGCAAAGTGGAATGCAACTCTTCTCAAAGTTGATTTACTAGGTTTTTAAGGTAAAATCCCTTTAGCCTGTGGCTCTTTATCTGCTATTAAGTCAAGATTAGAAAAATCCCTTCACCACTGCCTTACGCAGTAGCTAATATGACCAGCTTGAAAATACAAGCCCTGATCCTCACTTACAAAGACTCCTTTATGTTGCCAAAACCTTTAAGGTTATAGTGGTTGAACTTAGGATTCTGACCTTAAAATGGCATTAGATCAAAATTTAATATTTGTTAATCTTTCCAACCCAATAGCCATTTATAAAGGATTATGCTATGTTACAATTACAAGCTTCTGATCGTTCTATAGAAAGCAGCTTTGCCTTCTCTTAGGGATAAAGAAAAATACTAGAATGGTGTTAGCAGGATAACTGCATAGTAGGGGGAAACTAAGGTAAAACCTCAAAGATCAGTCTATCAGCAGAGCTAGGTTGTACAAACTCCTTCTGGCATTGTCATCTGGTAAGGGTGTTGTATTTATAAGGCAGAGATATAAATACAAATGAGCTTGCCTGGATTTTGGAGTAGATCCTGTTTTCTACAGCATCCTACAGTTGTGAAGTAGTAGAGTTGATGCCAAATGCATGTGGTAGTCATTCAGGCTTCTAATTCTTCACTAAGCATGAGCTACTGATGTGGCTGTGGTTTCAGAAACAGAACTGAGCAGGAGCAGTGGTTTACATATTTATGTTACGACCTGTGACACTACAAATATTGGCTGGTGTGGGAGACTAGTTAGTTTCTAAATGACTTCAGGCACATGACTCCCACTAAAATTCACAGTATTCTTAGCTGAATATCTATTTCACATTAACCATCTGTCTGGCAGGAAGATTTGACAGCCTGATCTTAGCATCTAGCAGAAATGCAGTGTTATAAAACTGTCCCTCTTAGAAGTCTCAGACCTGTGCTTTTTAAACTCTGTAAATAAATAAAATGTCTTCTGTAGAACTACTTGATACGCTTTCTGACAGGTCCATGTCACCATCTGAATGCAGCAGAGAAACAAATAGCCAAATTCTGAATCTTATTTGCAAGATAAATTGTCGTCTTGTGTGTGAATAGCTATGTGGGAACAAAGGATGATTACAACATAGGCTAGTCTGCAGGAAGACGACTCAACTCTCTTGCTTTGCTAAGCTTTTGGAGGCGTTACAGTGAGTAGGAACAGGGGCTTCTGCAGAAAAGGGGAAGGTAAACCATGACAGGAGTGTTACAATTCCACACAGAACTATCTGTGAACTAGGACATTTCTTGTGGCTTATCTGGCAAGCTAATTAGCATTAGGTTTGGAGATGCTTTTATGTTCTGCCTTTATTCCTGAGTAAGTTTGTGCCTGAGAAAAGCAGGCATGCAGCTGAAATATCTTTTTGGTGCTGCAGTTGGTTAACTCTCCGCTCAAAAAGCAGCTTGTGCCACATGGGTGTTTCTGATAGATTACTGGTTATTGCTTTGTGCATCTGAAGATCTCTTCTTATGAAGTCAGAACAGGTAACAATAAAGCAAGTATCACAGGTTAATTTAACATGAGTTATACTGAAATGTGGCAACACCGAGTCTTGTGGTTGAGGAGGTGCTTGATTCTCTGTGACAGAGAAGCTTCATCTGGAAGAGAAGAAGCCCAAACCCACTTTCCCATATTGATAAAACAGTGATTAATAATTAAGTATCTCAAATGCAGTGTGTCTAAGTCACCAGGGGATTGAGGGACAGCTGAGCACTGCTTCGCTGGGTTGCTCAGCCTGGAAAAGTCGGAATGTCTGCTTGGAGCTCCCTGAAAGCCACATCAGGCTGCTGCTTCAGCCGAGCACGTAGCCTTTGATCTGAGGGTTGTGCAGGCGGTGTCAGCTTGCTCATTGTGGTTATGAAAATGCTTGTGTTCTGTGTTGAAACTTGCACTATTGTGCAATTGAACTGAAGCTCTAGAATATCATAATCCAGTTGCTAATGACAGTAGTAATTAGGACTTACAGGTTTAATTTATCTACTTTTTTTTTTATGTTTTCTGTTCAGTAATTCAGTTTATACATTCCCACATCCAGCAGAAGTGGTTTGAAATGCAGTACTTTATTAACACTCTGTAACCTTATTTTTCCTATGTCTGCCTGCTGCCTGAGTTCATGGTGAGACATACTTTCTCCTTTCTTACTGGATTCTGCAGTCAGCACACTTTCAGGTACTTGTGCTTTTCTGTGGAGGACTTCAAAGAAGCTGTCAAATATGGTGATAAGGTGGTGGTAAGCAGCCTGTTGCATCCTAAAATATTGGTTGCGCTGTAGTCTGGGACCGCATTTGATAGTGTTTAAGTAGTTGCACTTATATCTATCCTTTCAGTACTTGAATGTTGGTTTAGCAATTTTATAGAGCATTTAAATTGGGGAATTAACATAGATGCAATTCACAGAGTACAAGTGTTAGGTAGCAGCTAGAATTACTTAAATAATATTAAATATTACTTAATCACAAGGATCTCCTACCAAATATATTAAGGATTATTTATCACAAGGGCTGTAGTCTGTTTTAAGATGCTCCTTTTCCTACTGGGATATAAATGATCCCAATAATGAAGAGTGAAAATAAGAATCCTTAAAGCATCCTCTGTGCATTCCACTGTTGTCTCATGGGAGGTAAGCGGGGTCTGACTTTAAGTTTACTGTTCGGTTCAGAACCAGTCATAGAATAAATTCAGTTCCTGCCCCAGATGTACCGTTACTTGGAAGATGATGCAAACAGGTTGAAACTGGGCAACGTTTGCAGTGATGCTTTGTCTTTTCTGAATGGGTTTGGAGTAATGAGCAGTGTAATTAACCTTGAGTTTCAGGGGGTCAGACTCCACAAATCAGAGCATTTCTCATTCCAACAGATGCTAAGATGTGCACTCCAATGCAGTCTTGTGCCATTAAGTTGTCATTTGCAACCAGGTTGATATATGACGGGAAGGATTAGGCTTGTAAGGATTTACAGCTGCACTAACACTGATCTGAGTAGTGAGAGTAGCTTTGCAGAACTGAGAGTCATGAAGAAAGGAAGTGGGAGTGAATGAAGTCGTACTTTGTTGTTTTCAAGCTCAGACTGCAACTGAGCTTATTCGGTGAAGGACTGTGATGAATGAATGCATCTGCAGATACAGTTACCTTTTGTTATCCTCTAGTCTCCGCCTTTCTGTATTACTGCTCTCTAATCAGTGGAAAGTACTTGAGGGTTGAATAATAGGATGGTACAAGAATAGGATTTCAGCAAATCTTGCTACTCTTGTTTCAGTTGGGATATAGTTTTGGGTTCTTATTTCTTCATAGTGTCTGGCATGATGCTGTGATGTGGCTTTGGGATAGAAACAGTGTTGCTAACAGAACCGTGTTTTATTTCTGGGCAGTGCTGCACAAATCTGGGGGATGTTTCTGCTTCTTGTGCTGTGCTGCCAAGTGGGAAAGACTGATGGGGCACAAAGACGGCTGACCTGAACTGCCAAAGGGATATTCCACGTGATATGACATCATGCAAGAAAGCTTTTAAAAGCTGAGGCAATTTGGCTGGGGGACAGCTGCTGCTTGGTGGCTAGCTCGGTATTGGTGGGTGGTGAGCAATAGTGTTCTGCATCACTTGTTTTGTAGGTATATACCATATATATTATCATTACTGTTGTTTTCCTTTTCTCCTCCTTTTCTGTCTTGTTAAATTGTTTTTGTTTGTTTTATCTCAGCCCACAAGTTTTTGGTTTTTTTTCCTCATTCCCTCCCCCATCCAGCTGGGAAGAGGGAGTGAGCGAACAGCTGTGTAGTGCTGAGCTGCTGCTGGATTGAACCACAGCACAGAATCACAGAATTGTAGGGGTTGAAAGGGACCTCTAGAGATCAAGTCCAACCCCCCTGCCAAAGCAGGCTCCCTACATCACGTCACACAGGTAGGTGTCCAGGTGGGTCTTGAACATCTCCAGAGAAGGAGACTCCACCACCTCCCTGGGCAGCCTGTTCCAGTGCTAACACTACGTCGGGGCTCGCCTGCTTTATAAACATTTCAATCTAGATTGTTGTGGATACAGCATTGTCAAATATACTTGAAGTAGAAGTTATGAATACTTGGAAGAATAGCTGCTCCCTGCTCACTGCCCCCAGTGTCCCACTGGTGATATCCCATGCCTTTCACTTGTTTCTTTTCTGGTTATTATGGTTGTCACTGAGGTCTTCACCTTGAGTGATTGATGGCAAATGGCTGCTGAAAAGTTGAACGAAGGCTGAACTTCCCTGGTTCATTTTCCCCAGATGGGGATGTCTCATTGCTAACTATTGTGAGTATATACTCTAAGACACCTCTGTCATATTTGTCTGAAGTTGGCTGATGCTTATGAAGGATAGGTGGGAGTACAAAGGAAATCAGTGTGTTCTGCCAGTTCCGTTTCCTTAAAGCGTATGTTGATTCCCTCCTACCCACCACTATATGCACAGTTACATTGGTAAGCCTACATCTTTTTGTGAAGCCTGCTCTAAGATGGAATATGTTTGACAGTCCCATTTTCACAAGCAACTGAACTTGTACAGCATTCTTTCCTCCTGTCCTGTTTTCATGAAGTCCTAGGTATGTGCAAGAGCTGTGAGTGAGGACAGGAGGAAAGAGGATGTTGTATAAGTTCAGCTACTTGTTCTAACCAGCACAGCTTCAGGCTAAAAGATACGGGAGCTATTCTTGTAGTGTAGTTTGAGTGGTTTTGACTTGAGTGGATCTCCCATTTACTGATAAATGCATCAAAATGTTTGTTTACGTTATTATTTTAAAATCATCTGTGCTGGTAGCCTTCTGTGAACTCTATGTTCCTGGTGAGCACAGGCTAGAATAGGAGCAGCATCTATTACATCAATGTCTATTATCAGCCATCCTACATCTTGGGTAATGAAAAGGGTAATCCATTGCCCTTGTCTAAGGCTTTTATTCCATCTGTAAGTACCCTCCCAAATCCTTACCTGTGCATTCATGTAGCACTTGAAGTAAATCAACCAAGTTGATGTTAAAGCTAAATGTCAGCTTGGTCCTGGAAGAGGAAGATTATATGCCTTCACTTTGGGATGGTGATATGGGCTGTTGAGTTTCTCACCTGCAGGTCTTGAATAAATAGCAGAAGTAAAATCAACTTTTTAGATCATTTACTGCTCTTTCGGTAGGTATGACCTTTTGGCTATACTGAAGTGGTTGTGACAAACATAGTATTGAAGCAAGTTAAAAATGAGTTAAAAAGCCTGTAGCTGAACTTTGCATCTTACACAAAGCAGTTCACAATCTCTTTATCACAGTGGGCTTTGTTTCAGCTTTTAGTTTGTTTCAGTTTAGGTGTGTCTGGTTGCCATAACTACTGGGCATTATGCTGCCTTTTATGCGGGCTCTGGAATATGTTCCAAGAGCATCAGGTGCAGATTCTAAAAAATTAATAGTATCTGGGAAAAGGGAATTGGAATCTTGTTTTGGAGGGCTTTCTTCTCATTGCCTCCTGGAGTTACTGCCAATGAATGTTAGGGTAGCTGATAAACCTAAGATGAAAACTCCATGTTACGTTTGAAAGAATCTTTTTCATTTTTGTACGACAGCATGTACTTCACCCCTTTTAAACATTGTCTTGGATGTAAATATTCTAGGCAAGGGATAGAATGTAGTCTGTTGTTAATGTCGCTGTCCCTTCTGTAGCTACTGTATTTGACAGGACCAGGGATGCACCATTCCCACAGGGCTTCTCTGTATGCTCAAGAAAATGCCAGACTGCTTTGATTTTTCTTTCCATTTAATAGAGACAGGTCTGTTGGTGCTGACCGGATGAATGAGCAGATGGATTTTCATGGGTGACTTGGTCAGATCAGCTCATGTTGTCTTATTGGGTATATACTCTACAGTGATGCTTGGCGGCCTGTTAAAAAACATAAATGTTTGTCTTCACATACATGTCTGCAACTTTTGCTTGCCTATTAAATATATGGGAAATAAAAATCTTTGGAAATTGGAGTAGTGACCTCTCTGCCAATCCTGAAGATTTCTTTTTCTACAAAAATCCCATATTTCTGCATCAGAAAGTCTTGACAGCTCCCGGGATGCTATCGTTTCCTTCTGAATTTGTCATGCTATTGATTTATTGTTGCATGCTGGCAAAGAAGCGTGGAATGACCTGCAGCTCAGTGCTTTGGAGGGGACAGTGCTCAGAGAGCGAACATTGCCCTAAAGGCAGCTAGCTCCAGGAAATAAGAAAAGCTTGGGTACATTTTGGCAGATTTTTGGCAGATCTGTGTAGCCAGCCTTGGGTCTGAGGAGCTGGAAGAGTTGCTAGGGCCAGAGCTGTTGCAAGATTTTGGCATGCTACCACCTTTCTAAGAGCAGGATGAACAGAAATCACTGCACACAAACCCTTTCCTGGTACTGAGCTTTGACTCAGGCTGAATTTACCACCTAATATCTGCTAATTTCAGTCATGATACCTACAGTAAAAATACCATGAAATGGGGTAGGGTGCTTTGTAGAGAGACTTGCAGCTTATAGATTGTTGTTGTGTTGTTTGCTTCTTTTTAGATACAGAAATCAATATAAACCATTTCTCTTCCCGTCACCAGTAAGTTACATTTAGCTTGAAACTTTTTATGATGCTGTTTCAGAGTTAAGGCTCTAACATCTTTAGCTTTCAGAAGATTATTATTTAAAAGATGCATGTGTGTGTTTTGCTCTCTTGGTTAAAACAGTTAAGAACAAGTTTACTGGGATTTGAAGTGCTTCAGAGATAGAATGGAAGTAAAATTAAAAATTCTCATGGAGGCCCTCAGCATTTTCTTATAGCATAGAATCATTAACTTCTATGAGGAGTTGTGCTTGGATTTCGCTCTCAATGCCTTTTTAAAATTCATTCAAGTAGCTTATTACAGCTGTCTCCAAAGTCTATTTGTACCAATGATAAATATCAATGATAAAAATATCTGTGATAGCCTTGGTGAAGTTAGTCATGGAGATGATGCAGAAGTCCAAAGCTATATATGTTTTTGGATACACATTGAAGCAGTGGTAGTGAGAATTGATATATTTGCTAAAGTTGGGGAGAAACAAATTGCTTTTTGCGGTGGAAGGAGCTAAAGATGGCTGTTGGCACCCCAAAGCTTGTTTTTGCTGCCTGACCAATTGGTTCTAATAAGCAG
Source organism: Coturnix japonica (assembly GCF_054131305.1). Taxonomy (NCBI): domain Eukaryota; kingdom Metazoa; phylum Chordata; class Aves; order Galliformes; family Phasianidae; genus Coturnix; species Coturnix japonica. The sequence continues at coordinate 68,848,651 of NC_140663.1, forward strand.
CTCCTAGAGCAGCAAATTCTGTCTCCCTCACATCCATTAACTGCCATAAACTGCCTTGCTATAGTGACTCTTCTGTGCTGTATTAAGTATTTCAAGTTATTTCAACATGCTTGTTCATTTTAGCTGATCTTTTCTTTTTAGGGATCTTTCATTCTGCTAAGTGAAAAATTTTGTTGTCTTCTATCACAGTTATGGTGAATTAAAGCGTAAGGAGAGAGCAGAACAAACTAGGGACTGTGTAGAGTGAGAAGGGAGGAATCTGAGGCATGGGAGGGAAGGATGTAAGCTCCTGTAGTCAGTGCATTTAGAAAAACATAAAATTCATCAAAAGAGGTGCTACTACTAGATAAGCCTGTAATCCCATTGGATTTCATTTAAAAAAGGACAAGAATCTATTTGTTGTTTTATTTTAGAGATGGCTTCTTAATACCAACAAAATAGTGTTTCCTGTAAACCATTCTTCTCCTGCTGCCCAGCTAACAGCTTGTATTGATTTTGATTAGACACCTTTCAGGAGTTTTTCAGAGGCTTATGAGCTAAGCTGTGCTCATGAGGTGGTGATCAATTCACACAAGTTTTTGCAAATAGCTCTAATGCATTAGCAGCTATGTAGAAGTCATTCTGTCCTGAGTTGAAGGGTAAGGGAAGCGTGTCTAAATGTTATAGCATTCCATTATTTGGGAAGTACGTGGGCATGGTGGGGAAAAGCATCCAGTTTATCACAAAGGTTTTAAAGCTATTATGGTGTTCAGATGGGTTTCCTGGGCTTTATGAAGAAATGCTTCAGCTGTCTAAATAAGTGTATAACTAATGCGAGTGTCATATTGGTTTCCAGGGTAAGATCTGTGATTCTCTGTTACTTGAGTTCTGCAAACATATCCAGTCTGTATTACATCTCAGAAAGGCATGTTTCAGTGATTAAAACTGTAGTAGATACTTTGTCCCTTCTCACTTGAAATGTTCTTTTATGCAGATTACCACTTCCAGCAGTTCCAGTAATGCTGCAGGTTCCCTGCTGCAGTAACCTCCTGATGGCCCTTCCAGGCTCTCTCCAGTGCCTCTGATGTCACAGCAGCATAGTCACAGTAATTGTGTGAAATCCTAGACATGATTGCATGAAATCCTAGAGATGGACCATAGCTTGGCAAGTGTGTAAGAAATGTGCAAGAATTTGCCAGTGTTGACAAAGAAATGGGGCAATGGGAGGATTCTGGCAAAATGTGAAGTTAAGTTGGGGGGTACCAAGTGGAGATATTGGTGAAGAGGATCAACAGGGGTTACTGACTGGGATGGTAGCACCAGAGCAGATGCAGATTTGTAGATGACACAGATTGGTGGTGCATGTATTAGTGACGGCAGGGCTATCCCTGCACAATATGCTCCCTGAGAAGTATGGAACTCTTTGTTACTAATGTAGGTCAGTACTTCAGTGCCAGGAGTGCATGCAGGCTCTGAGAAGAATGCACAAGTCTTGAAGCATAAGTAATTAAGCATGAGATCGTGGAGCTGCTGTGGAGAAAAACAGTGGGCTTGATGTGTGTTAACAGTGGAGTAGTGCGAGTGAAAGTACCAGTGCTGTACCAGCACCGGGAAACTCAATTACTGGTGAAATACCGAGAGTGGAAAAAGACACCATTTGAAGTTGCCCAACTGTGGGAGGCATAGAGAACTCCTAAAGGAATTCTACTCTATATGAAAGGTGAATGACAAATTTAAACCATGTACATTTCTTCATGCAAACAATATATATATATATATATATATATATATACATATATATATATACACACACACATATATTGAGTATTAAAGAGCTTCTTAATGTAGCAGAAACAGGCATGAGAAGAACCAGGGAATGGAAAAGGGGTAGTAGTTTTTAATTCAAATGAAGTTACATATTTTTAGCTGAGAAGCATGTGATTCACTGAGCATGTGTAAACACCCCCATAGATTTTATATGTATACACTATGTTTATCCATACATACATTCATTTACACATTATAAATATGTATATTAAATCAAACAAACACAAAACAAAGGTTCACATTTGCCATGTAGCTTTTATGTAAATCTAAGGCAATGCTTCTGTAAGGTAAATGTTCCTCTTCAGTCATGGAGCACTGTGCTCAGCACTGGCAACACCAATTTACCAAAACTCCAGTAATGGTTTCTATCACTGAGAACCTGTTGAGATTTTGACATCTCTACTGTTTGTTTGAACTCTTAAAGGTCAGAATAGTCAACTTGTTGATCTTCTGTTTACCATACTCTCAATCCCTTTCAATGTCTTCTAGAAGCACTACTGTCACTTAAAATGGTTTGCCTAAATACAAAAGATTAGTACTTACCTTCTGCTTTTCAGATTTTCTCATTAAATTAAGAAATCTTTTAGTGCCAATTGAGAGATAGTCGTTTATGCAGTTATTTGAGGTAGAATAACTGCAATTCTTTTGCACATAAGTAACCTTACAGAAAAATGGGACTGTTTGGGTGGTTCTGCTTTTATTTTGCATGTTTGGCATGTACACTGCTGCTGCGTAGTACCAGGAAGAAAGTATACAAGCGTGTGAGTGAATTGCTTAGGGAACTGAACAAATTAGATCAACCTGCCAAGGAATTTAGATAGCTGATTTTAAACAATGGCTAACAGTGTGTGTGAAACACTGAGGGTCTGTGTTTGAAGTTCTTCATCGTTTTCTTTTTTACTTCTCTTAAAATGATTGGTTTATTTGTTTTGAATGTCTCCTTTCATAGTGGCTGATGCTGAACAAATCACTGCAAGTGGGTTCAACTCCAGTCATCCTTCCAACGTGCCAGTAGCATTGGGATCATATCATACAAATTGATGTTATGGGAAATAAATTAACAAGCTTGAATCAAGTGGCCGCTGTTACCTTCTGGCACTGTGGCAAAAGAAGGAGCTGAAGTTAATTTGTGAGCTGTGGAAGAGACTGCCCATGTCCTAGGTGGTGTCATATGTCTGTGACCCGTGTGGTTTATTGTCTGCCAAAAAAAAAAAAAAAAAGAAAAAGAAAAAAGAGATTTGATTAATCTTACCTAATAAGGTTCCCATTGCATTACAGTGAAGCCCAAGTGCTAAGCACCTGTGGAAGGGATTTACTGTGAGCTACAGTGCCCTGTCTCAGAAGCTGTGCTGCTTGGGGGTCAGATGCTAAATGAGTGGGGAAACACCATCTCCCCAGCTTGGGGGAAAAAAGAAGTCACAGGTGATTAGAGAGAGGCTGTTGCCTGTCATTATCCATCACAGGATGAGAATGGTGTTATGTGAGAAAGCTGTGGTCAAATGTCTCTGATCTACTTCTCCCTGGTGGTGCATGAATTAATTTTATGAGTAGAGAACATTAGTGGTCAGTTTCTGTAGAGAGAGATTTGGTCTTCATCATGAAGATATGATTCTGCCTGGGTTAAAATAAAGGCTTTGTAGACATGGAGGTGAAATGGGGTGTCTGCTGTGTACTTTATCTCCCTTGACCTGTTGTTAACTGTACCTGGACTTTTACCCTTTAATTGTTGAGTTATGCTCAATTACGCTTGCCTTCATCCAATCCTCCTTTCCTTTCCAGACAGCCCAACTTTGTCTCACAAGATATTTCTGGCATCCCGTGAATATAACATTTCTGTGCTGCTAGGCACGAAAGTGCAAATATCACCTTAGTTTATTTGGAGATGAGTTTTGATGAGATTATTGCCCTCAGCTCCTCACGGCTTTTTCTTCAGTTTTCACAGTAACTCAATCTGTGCAATTATGTTACTAGTGAAAAAACTGATAGGAGCTTTGGAAATAAAAACCAAATAACATAACATTTAGAAGATACTTGTAAGGCAAAAAAATATTAACAACATTACACATTCAGCTTTCATGGCATCTGCATGGTGGTATTATATAGTTTGTCTGTGTTACCTAGTCAGCGTATTCCTGGTGTCTTAACAGATGTGTAAGAAATGTTAACTAAAAATATTTCTCAAAGAGGAAGAAATACTCTTCTAGGTATATCAAGATACTATATAGCTTTTATGTCAAAGTGTTACCCGTCTCTCTGTTTTGTTTTATGCACCATTTCAGAGACAAGGCTGTTGGTGATACACTGGACTTCTGTTTAACTGTGTGCAATAAGTCACGTTTTTGTTATTTCAGCTGCTTCTGTTTGTCAGCATGTGAAGAATTGCTTCTACTTTCTGGAATTTTTGGGGCTTTTTTTTTTTTTTTATTATTATTTACCTCTTTTTTCAGTACGTGAAAATCTCATATGTAAGTACTGGTCTATCTAGTACTGTCAGTGTGAAAAGTGTAGGAGGGTAACCAAAATGTGCTTTCTGAGGGATTAATTAGTGAACTTCATCCTGGAGTATCCCACTCCACTTGGGAACAAGCTCAGTTCTTTCCTTCTGCCTCCACAGTGACATGCAGATTTGTTGTGTTTGCTTTTTTATCTCTGATGACGTTCTGCCTTCGTGGGATTTTTCACAGAGCTTTTGTAGGTTCCTTGGGATGAAGGTTTCTCATTGCTGATATGATGGCTTTGAGTTCCAGTTCCTGCTGCATGTTATTTTTCTCTGAACAGCTACCAGATGGACGAATGTGTGCATTCATCTAAAGTGTCTGGTTCCAAGGGATTATGTTAAGAGAAATGCCTGTCAGCATATGGGTAGCAAACTTGATTTCACTTTTGCTAAAACATACCCACACATAGGGAATAAATGAAGCATTGCTTCCATGAAAAGTCTTGGTCAGCAAAATCTGATCCTCACAAAAACATGCTGGCACCTTCATTGGCAATGTGTCATTTCTGGAGTCAATATTAAATGTGCATCTGGTACCTTTGGATGGTATTTTTCAAAGTATTTTTTTCTTAGCAGGTTGAAGTTGAAGTCTATCGAAGAGATTCTAAGAAGCTTCCTGGGCTGGGAGATCCTGACATTGACTGGGAGGAGAGTGTCTACTTGAACCTCATTCTACAGAAGGTAACAGTGGTGCTTACTTTAATTTTCACATGTTGTTCGTGGTGGAAAGGTTTAAGGGAAAGCTTTAGTCTGTCCACTTTCCTCTCTAGCATTGGGATGATTTGAACTTCTCTGGAAAATGGAAGCAAAACATGTTTTTTTCTTTTGTTAGTCTGAATGAACAAAACCAGGAATAGTTGTTATTTTCCAGTAGAGGCATAAGAGCTTTCTTCAAAACCTTTAAATATATTCAGTAAAGCTGAGCTGAATATTATTACCTGAAAGCTCTGCAAAATGGAAGGCTTTGTCAAGTATAATAGTTTTTGAGCGTGAACAAGACCATTAGGCTGGCAGCAATTTTGTTAGTTCACTGTAGAGCCAAGAGAGGAAACTACTCAATGGAAATGCAATGGGATTTTTCTGCTTTATACTTCAGAGCTATATGAAACCTTTTCTTTCTGTTGGTGGAAAGATGAAACTAGCACATCCTATTTTTTCTTAATTAACTCTTGTTGTTCAGTTACTGTGTGTTATGTTGGTGCTTTGAAAAGGCGAATGCTATTGGAATCATTCCAGATCTCTGAAAAGTTTTGTTGATTATGATTTTAAAATGAGGCTGCTGGCTCATTGCGCACATCCTGGAGAATAAATGTTTTATTCTCTCTCCTTCCTCCACAAACTCAAATTGCAGAAATTCCCTGCAAGGAGTGGTTTCTGTATGGATTTGGTGTTGGTTTAAACCAGAATCTGTTTTAATTCTACAGTCAGAATTTGGAGATGCTGCTATAGCAGTACACTGCTGTCCAGAGCTGTTACGCATGCAACTTCTAAGTGTTTTGGGGTTGTTTTTTTTGGCAGGCTGCATTAATGCATTCTGATCTCTCTCATTTTTCACTTGTGTTGGTTGTTGTTTTTATTATCCCCTTTTTGAAAGGAGGGAATATATTTTCCATTTCTACTGTAGAGTGTTCTGTGCGTCATGCTTGTTCTCTACTTGACCAGTAGGCTTGGTGTTAAATACTGACAGATGATTCTTTACCCATAGGTTGTCCACTCCAGCAAGCATCTCCATAGAAGATTTTTTCAGTATTGCTGAGTTAGCCCACAGATTTGTGTCTTTTTATTATCAAGAAAACTGTAGGTGTGTCAGGATAGTGAAGGGAATAGCAGTACCCAAACATTCTACTGCTTAGTCGGGGAGCTGAAAGAGATGAAGATGGAACGTGTTCTGCTGTGTGCATTTTATTTTTCTGACTTTAGAACTTCATTTCTCTGTCTGGTGTCCTTGTTTTAGCTGGATTATGTGGTGACATGCGCTGTGTGCACACGCTCCGATGGAGGAGATATTCACATTCACAAAAAGAAATCTCAGGTGAGATTACCCTATTCTTACTGTGGATAAGAGGTTGGCATCCGGTATTAACTGATTCTAAAAACTGTATCAACACCAGCACAGCAGTTTTCATGCTGTGCTCTGTCACAGCTTCACCCTTGTGAAACAGCTCAGGTCTGCCTGCTGACACATCCTGCCAGTCAGCTAAATGTGGGATCTAAATGTGCTTTATAGCCTCTCTCAAAAAGCAATAAAGACCTCTCTGCGCTCTCAAGACTTACATCTTTGCTTGATGTGTTTGAGAAGAGTGAGTTGAGAGGAGTATGACTGTTAGGGTGAAATCAGAGGTTAAGCCCAGTTTGTACAAGACGTGAGTTATAAGAAACCTGCAGGATACATCTGTATTGCAGCAATATTAAATGGTAAACAATTTAGTGATTGGCATCTTATCTTTTTATTGTTTTTACACAGTTCTTATTTTCTTCCTTAAATCGCTTATTCCTTCCATCAGCCTGCAGAGAACGTTTATCACTGATGTGTGCAGCATACGTTTAATCCAGCATTTCACACAGGGGTGGAGACTGAATGATAAGCATGAAGAATAAGAAACCCTAGACTTCGTCACCCATTTTTCAGCAGTTCTTGCAATACCTTTTCCTGTTTAACAGAAATTCTACTCTAAAGGGCTCCTGTTGCATAAACTGTCTCAGAGATTTCAACTTTTTTTAGTCTCTGCTGGTTGTGTGACTTCAGCTAAAATAAGTCAGTGTTTTAAAATTCTTTAAGCAGCTTTACTTCAGTGAATTCTATTCTTTCTATTTCTAATCTTTTCCTACAAATAAAATGAGCACTGCTGGTTATTGTATTTATAATTTGCATGTTGGGCACAAAAATCCCTCCTGGTGCTGTTAAGGCACCACGTTACAACACTGACAACAAGTCTTTTATTTCTCATTGCTGTTTCTGCTGTGCACAAGTCCAAATATCACTCTGAGTTAACTTCAGCAAAATTCTTTTGAGAAAGAGTTCTGTAAATATTGAGCGTGCCTTTGAAAGCTAGGAAGATGAGAATAGAAGGCCTGCCCAAAGCACTTGGGCAATGTTCTGTGGAAGAATGAGGTTTTTCTGTTCCTCATTTCTCGCAGTTTATGATGTGAGGCTGCTTATGAATTTTACTTTCTCTTCTTATCTAGGAGAAACTAGGAACTTGTTAAAATTCACCTGCACATCCTAATATTATGAAGCTGTTGTATGGAGAGAGGAAAAAGGGCAAATCTATGTACTGTAGAAAGTATACTTCCATTAGGACATTTCATTGAAAAATGCATGAATCAACTTTTTAAGATCTATCCTACAGCTCTGATTGCTGCTGATTTATAAAACGTATGCTATCCTGCTAATGTGCAGATAGACATTGAGTATGAAAAGGCCCTGCTTAGGAGGATGACCTGCTGTACTGCTGTGATGTGTGCTACCATGTTCATACAGTAGATATGCTACTTGGTATGTTTCTTTTAATTCAAAGCTTTGTAAACAGAAGTGAAAGCAAAGAAAGCTACAAAGAAAGCTATGAATTCCTCTCTTTAGCTGTTTGCAGTCCTGTTGGGCTGCTAAAATCTAAAGCCATGATATTCTTAAGTGTTGCTAGTTTTGGAGAGAAATAAACCAAGAGGATGAGGAGTTGCTTCAGAGGGGGGATGACTGCTACAGGAAGCACAATGGCTAGGGAAAGAAACAAGTGGAAGGTGATGGTGAGAAATCAACTTCTTGTCTTCTTGAGAGCTTCATGTCTCATTACTGAGTAATACTGATCTTACTGTGAAAGTGAGCAAACAACAACATTTGTTGTACAAACAGTGTTAGGTCAGCAGCTCCACAGTAACTCTCTGCTGTAACGTGCTCTTACGTTACAGCAGACTGCAGTAACATATAGACAACTCAGGATAGCTTTCTGTTAATGAAAAGCAATACCATAGGTTGATGAGAGGTCAGATGCATACAGAAGCATCTACCATGAATTAATAGATTGTTTATACATGAAAACTCAAGAATTCATGAGTGGAAGGTTCTATCATTATTGTAAGATGAGCTTTGCTTGCAGGGTGTCCAGCTTAAGTGCAGGTGTTGGCTGACTGAGGAGCGTTGACTGCGGTGTTTTGGCATGGTTTGCCTTGTGTTTGGTGTGCCCATTCCTGGAAACATTTAACTGAGAAGATGTAATTTTCTTTTTCAATATCTTTCTCAGCAAGTGTTTGCATCTCCCAGCAAACACCCAATGGATAGCAAAGGAGAAGAGTCAAAGATCAGCTATCCCAACATATTCTTCATGATTGACAGTTTTGAAGAGGTGAGTTCCTTGCTGCAGCAGGGTTTTGTCTTATACTAGTCTTGTATCCAAAGTAGTTGTTTTCTAGCACTTCTGAACCAATATTTTTGGCTGTTCAAGCTGTATCCCAAGAAACTTCTTGTGTAAGTCATGGTGATTTTTTATATATATATATATATATATATATACACACATATATATACATATATATATACACACACATATGTGATCTTTCTAATTCTTTACTCTGTCTGAAATCTGGATTTAGAGCTGAATTTACTGTAGGTCTTTATGAAGGACTGAAGCAAGAGGGGATGATTTTAAGAGATGCCTATCCTAATTTATGATATGCAGTGGGCACTGTCTAGAGTCTATGATCTTTGGAAAGGCAAGGAAGGAGCCTGCAGATTCCTTGCATTTTCCCATTGACATTGATTCTGCATTAGGCATAGGGAGAGGGAATCTGAAGGTATTTGTACTTTGACAGCCGCTCTTTTCCTTTAAGTCTTTTTTTCTCTCATCTTGCAGGTTTTCAGTGACATGACTGTGGGAGAAGGAGAAATGGTCTGTGTGGAGCTGGTAGCCAGTGACAAAAGCAACACTTTCCAGGGTGTGATTTTCCAGGGATCCATACGCTATGAAGCACTCAAGAAGGTCTATGACAACAGGGTAAGGTGCTCTGAACAGCAGTGTCTTGTAGCAATGATGCTAATCACAGTTTTGGTATTGAGACTGTTGGTTTTTTGTCCTGTTAGGTCATCTGCATCATAGTTTATCCTATTTGGCATTGAAAGCTGTTGGTGCTTTTTGTCTCAAACATCTGAGGTTTCTCAGGTCACTATATATTAGTTTTCTGTTTGACAAAAGGAGTAAAGCTGATAAGCATGGCAGGATGTGACACCAGAATAGACTTGAATAACAAAGTTCTGGGGTCCCTTTTATTTTTCTGAAAGCTCGTGGATTTTTCTACTTACCTCTGAGAAGGCATGTTTTGCAGGGAGATCTTAAGCTCTGCTATCTGTTATATGTGAAATGTTTCTGTACACAAGTACAGAAGACACTACACTGAGTTTCACAGCTGCAAAAGACTTCTTCATTGTTTTCAGATAGGAACGTGAAATGCCATCACTTCCAGCTTCAAATTCAGTACTTTGAAGTTAAGTTGAGAGGTGGCAAGAGCCAATCAACTTCACCAAAAATTTGCTGTGAAGACAGCACTGAAGGATTAAAAGAAAATAAAGCCAATCAGTACCTACTGTGACAGTAAACTCCTTCGCTCCCCTTTTCAATAGAGATCCTGAACAGTTTCTCTTTATCCCATTTGGAATGAGAGTAGTTTTGTAGCTCATCTTCCAAAGAATGTGAAAGTAAAGTTTTCTCTCTTGTGCCATCATCCTACTGTCTGAAGTTACCAGCAGGTGAGAATGCAGAACCTCTAAAGACTAAATAAGAAGAAAGTCTTGCAGTAGAGAGGCAACAATTGATGTGTTAGTATCATGTTATAGCTAAGGAATGTCCTGCTTAACCATACTGCAGTTTTATTAGATGAAAAATAGAATGGTTTGTTTTAATATTTGATTGCAGCTGAAGGCAAATCTTAAAAGTCTGACTTCTTTGTCTTGTCAAAAGAGAGCAGTAGTAAGCTATGTGTACTTTTGAAGGTTACTTGTGTGTTAGTTGCCTGCTTTAATTCTTAGTGCAGTATGGATTGATACATTATGAACAAACTTGGCTCTTCAAGGTGTTAAAGTGTTGAAAGTTATGATTAAACAACTGAAGCGTGTGGATAAGTCCTTCTTATTTCACTTGACAAAACCTTGATCATTTTCATATCATTCTGTTCTCTTTTCCATTTCTCAGTTCGGTTTTCAGTTCAGTAGTGTTGAGTGGAAACCGAGCCCTTCTTTCTGCCATGAGTTCAAAAGCTGTCAGGGTTTTGTGGCAAGTGATGTTGTGGTCCGGGTGTTAATTTTGCATCAGGACTCTGTCTTTACGCTTTGGGCTTGACAATGTGAATATAAAGATGTCCGAATTGTGCTTCCCAAAAGGTAGGCACATAGTCCCATTCTGCTCAATTTTAGTTGTGTCTATAGTATTTTGACTCAAGCAAACATCCCTGCACACCTGTGAGGGGCTGTGCATGTGCCTGCCTGTGCTCCAATGTGCCATGATGGGTGGGTTTGGGTAAAAGACTTTTTATCTCAGTGTGTCATTGGATAACTCTGCTTTTTGGATAGCTGAAGGAGTTGATTCTTCTCTGAGCCAATATTCTCTTATCTGTAAAGTTGCTTTCCCTTTAGAATTCACTTCTTATTGAGGCGTAAAATGCTTCCTAAGAATCAAGATAATAACCATTATTCGCAGTGTTTTTACTTAAATAACTATTTTCAGAGAATATTGTATTTTATATCTGGAAATGAAATTGCATGTATTTCTTTCCTGTCTTGGTGCCATGTAGGTTAGTGTTGCGGCAAAGATGGCACAAAGGATGTCCTTTGGCTTTTATAAATACAACAACATGGAGTTTGTTCGGATGAAAGGGCCCCAAGGGAAAGGACATGCAGAGATGGCAGTGAGTAGAGTTCCTACTGGCGACACTTCACCATATGGAACAGAAGAAGATTCAAATCCAGACTCCCCAGTGCATGAGAGAGTAAGTGGACTGATCTAACTTTAAGCATGAGTATGTTTTACTTCAAAGTCAGTGGATGGACTGAAGCTGGAATTAATCGACATCATGGTTCTGAACTTAGTTTTGCATGTGTGTATTTTGAATATATTCAATATATCACAGAATTATAGAATGGCATGGGTTGAAAAGGACCTCAAAGATGGTGTAGTTCCAATCTCCCCACTATGTGCAGGGTCACCAACCACCAGACCAGGCTGCCCAGAGCCACATCCAGCCTGGCCTTGATTTTTTACCAGGGATGGGGCATCCACAACCTCCTTGGGCAACCTGTTCCAGTGCGTCACCACCCTCTGTGTGAAAAACTTCTTCCTGGTATCTAACCTAAATCTCTCATGTCTTAGTTTAAAAACCATTCCCTCTTGTCCTATCACTGTCAATTCATGTAAACAGTTGTTCTCCCTCCTGTTTATACGCTCCCCATACGCAGTTGGATTCTAGTCACAGTTTCCTGTGAGCAAATACTGAATACAGAGAAGAATGCGTGATTCATATTTCTGGAGGAGTGTTTTGTTGAAACAACAGCAGTGTTTATGCCAGGGAAAATGATGGTTCTGCCTATTTTCTATGAAAGTTAATAGATTCCATTTCTGTACGTGGTGGTGTTTACCAAAAAACATGCAATTTGCATATGGTGTAGCTTTCTTACTAAACCTCACAGGTAGTTTCTGAGGAGTCTTATGGAGAGATTTTGCCAGCAGTGGGAAGATGAAAATATTAAAGCAAAGACTATACATCTAGATGCAGAACTGTAATTATGCATGTGCTTAATTCTAATGCAAACTCAGTAAAATACCAATTGAGTAAGTCCAGAGATGTTGATTTGGCCCTTAATCAATCCTAGGTGTTGTTTTTAGTTACAACATTTCACCTAGTAAATGGGGATTGGACAGTGTGCCTTTAAAATATCTGTACAGGTGTGTCCTGACCCAGGCAGTGTGATTACTGATTCCTATGTAACATCACTAAGTGAGTAGTTGATAGACCCACAGAACTGCTTCCAGAGGTATCCATGGAAGAGTGTGACTTCAGGACTCTTAAAAGCCCAAATAAGCAGTCAGCACTGAGCTCATTAATTGAATGTGTGTGCTCTGTACTGTAGAGATACAGCCTGAAGAAACCATGCCTGGTGGGACTTCCTGAGCTTTTAGCTATCAGGCTTCCAGTGTCTCTGTTGATCTGTCATTGTTGCTCTTTGCTAATGGTTTTAATGGCCCTTTGTTTCTGGTTTAACCTCCAGGTGTGATAAGAAATGGCTGTGGAATTAAAAAGAAATTGAGACAAGCATAGATTAGAGAACAAGTGCACTTATGGGAGGATCATTTGAGTGATAGAATGCCTCTTTTTTTTGTTCTTTTTTTTTTTTTTTTAGTATGTGGATAACAGAGGGCTTCTTCAGTGCAACACTGATATGGTTTGGCTGTCATTCTCAGTTGTATATCACCTCCCTCCATATTTGCAAGGACAGATATAAGCAGTGTCAGGTCTCATTTTAGGAAACATTATGGGATTGTTAAATCAACAGTGTGAGAAAGGAAGGCTGAGATGAGAGAAGTTATTACTATACAGAAATAATATACATAAAGTTGAACGTTGATTTGGCTTTTGTGTCATGTTCTTGGGTTAGGTAATTTCCCTGTGACCCTGCTTCACAGATGGCGACATTTACAGTGATTTCATGTGGCATCCCTTTATATGTTCCCCTTTAACCTGGGGAACAACTACCTTGTGCTTACCAAAGAAATGATGATGCACAGTTTTGTGTCCACCGTGTACGTTCCGAGCTTTAGTCTTCTGCATATCAACATGCAAAAATAAGATTGATGTTCTTGGGGCATCTTGAAGCTGAGGTGACTCTGCAGTTGACATTCTCTGTCCACTACGCTAAAACTTGCAGTTAGATGCCAGCTGTGATTGAGTTTTAAATGTGACTCGTTGTGGCACGTTTCAGACTAAAAAGTTCTATGCTTCTAATAAGATGTAAACAAAATTTTTCCATTGTTTCTTCTGTTCTGTTTCAGCTCACGTCTTTCAGCACCCCACCAACCCCAGAACGCAACAACCGGCCGTCCTTTTTCTCCCCATCTCTTAAGAGAAAAGTGCCCCGAAATCGAATTGCTGAGATGAAAAAATCCCACTCAGCAAATGACAGTGAGGAGTTCTTCAGAGATGATGATGGTGGAGGTGAGAGAAATAACATCAACTAAACAGACTTTCAGAGGGAAGGGGAAACACATCTGTGGAAAGGGATCACAATGCTGGATTTTGCAAAAGGTTTGCAGCATGAAAAGCATAGCTCCTCAAAAAGGCTGATGCTGGTGCCACTCTGAAACTGGGTTCACGGGTTTAGCATCTATTTGGAGGCTGGAGACCAATTTGTCTCCATGTTTAATTATACAAAGGCTACAGTGTGGATCGGCTACTAAGTACTATGATGGGAAGAGCAGCTTCCCCAGATGGAGTCCCGCTGTCCCAGTTTATTTCTCCTGAAGGCTGCAGAAGATAGGCTGGTGTTCAGAGCTCTTATGCAGCAGCTTTCCATTAGTGGTGATGGTGCCTGCTCAGTATACTGTCTGATCCTAGCATACTTGATCGTAATGATGAACGTTCTTATTATTTTCATTTTCTATTCCTTTAGCATTATTGTAGGGAAATTCTGCTGTGTCTTGGCCTTGTTGGTGGATAAAAACTGGCTTGTCTGAATGTCAGTAGTATTCTTGATCTGGATCTGGCCAGTGATGCTTGCAGACCTGACTCCAGTACAAACAGACCTGTTGTAGGCAGGAACAGCCCGAGAGACTTCACTTGCTTTTGCTGTGTACAAGCATGACACAGCAGGTGAATTGATCCTATTATAGCTACCAGAGTTAGGTCATTCTGACCTGATCACCATGGTGCTGTTGATGCAGTTCTAATATATGGGTAGAGGGAATAGAATGTTTGGCTGTACATATTTACAGGGAAGGAAATCAGGATTTTCTAATCCTATGTTGTTATGTGCATTGCCAGAGTAGCTGCCGCTTTTTACTTTGCTAGGGCTTCTGATTAATCAGAACCTATTTTTAAGCGAGTGATTGTGAATCTCAGAGCTTGGATCAGACTTTCAGATTTTCTTTCTGTTACACTTCAATGTGAGTAGCTACTTTGTTGTAAGGGTCTTCTATTTTATATACAAAGGAGGGCTGGAGTAGGATTTTGCTTGAGCAGTTTCTTGATTCCCTCTCCTCCCTCTTCTTGCTGGCCTATTAGTGGATGATGGTTTACCACTGCTGCCAGCTGTTGCTATAGTTCATTATCTTCAGCGTAAATAGTGAATTCTGTATTGGCACACTCTCACTCATTTAAAAATAAGTGACATGCATGTGTGATCTCTAGAAGGTGAATAGTTGGGTTTCCTTTTTCTTTGACTTTCAGAAGCTTTCATTGAGTCTTACAGTGAAAGTGCAATCACTTTAAAATGTGCTGTCATCTACCTTTACAGATCTGCACAATGCAACAAATCTGAGGTCACGTTCCTTATCTGGGACAGGACGGTCTCTGGTGGGCTCATGGCTGAAACTGAACAGAACAGATGAAAACTTCCTTCTCTATGCACACTTAACTTACATCACTTTGCCATTGCATCGAATTTTAACAGGTGAATTTGAAGATATGTTACCTATAAACAGAGTTAATTGGTTCTCCCAGATTGCCCCTGTGTTGTGGGATTTTGCTATTAAGATAGAGGAACAAGCTTTTCTCTGAAAGGAAATGTAACTTCACAAACCCTATTTGCTGACTGTAGCAGCAAATCAATGTAAACAAGCAGAATGGTGTCAACTGTTCTCAGGCTTTGAGCTGGTTTTCATTTGTGAGGGTTCAAACAAGCTGGTAGATTTTACTTCCAGAGGAATGTTAGTGGCTACATATAAATATATAGTGCTGAAATATAAAGTTCAATGTAATTCTTTGTGTAACTGTCCACTGAGCAATAGACGTATGTAGCAGAGATATGTGACTGAGAGAGCTATGGAAAGGTAGCTTTGCAATTTAGAGACCTCCTCTGCCAATACTGAGTCCTAGATTTGTTTTCTAAATGAGTTTCTTGGATTGATCCAAGAATCCACACTGTCTGTAAGTCTCTTAGGTGCCCAGTTTGTTTGACTGAACTAAGTGATTTTTGTGTAACACCATGAACAACTGGTCCTGAGTTGATGGTCTAGCTCTGAAAATTTCTATATTGATGATATTCAAGTATGTGTTTGTTTAGCTGGATTTTCAGGGTATACTTGCAACCCAGGCCAGCTGTACCCTGGGCTTGATCAGAAGAGGGATAGGCCAGGAGGGCAAGGGAGATGATTGTCTGCCCTCATGAAGTCCTGTCTGGAGTGCTACATCCAGGCCTGGGACCCCCAAACACAAGAAGGATGCAGAGCTGGTGGAGCAGGTCTAGAGGAAGGCCACATTAACAAAGGGCAAGGGAAGTGGTCAAGGCCAGTTTGGTTAGGGCCCTGGGCAGCCTGAGCTGGTGGGTGGCAGCCCTGCCTACAGTGGGAGGGTTGGAGCTCCGTGATCTTTAAGGTCCTATCCAATCTAAGCTATTCTATAATTCTGTGACTACAGTATCACAATAAATTGTATTTTTCAACCTGAAGGCAGATAATGAGGTTTCAGTTTTTTCCCCAAATAATCCTTGTATGTCTGAAATTACAGGTGAACCAAGGAAAACTACTAATCTGTTTAAACTCTAGCAATCAGCAGGCATGCTAGCATCTCTGGGATATAGCTTGCAGCATGAGGGACTTCCTAGGACTCTGGGATGCTTAAATACTATTGCTTTCTCAATTTTCATAAGCATTCTCTTCTCTGTAAATACCACTACAAATACAGCAGTAGTTTCTTGCATCTGTATGTTATTAGTGCTGCTGTCCACTCTCTTCATGCATTGTGAGTGAAGCCCTGAAATGCCTTCTTTCTGAAAGTATACATAGACTATCTCAGATACAGAGGAAGTTTGATGCAGATAGAAATTAGCAGTGGTTTTGCCTGAGATACCTAACTCTAAACTCTGGATTTGAATTAAGTTGGCACCCCCTGCAATAACGTTATGATCATAGAGCAGTTCAAAGTCCTGTCACTAACCTTTGAAGAGCCTTCTAACTTCATCTGTGAATTTAATTTTTCTCTTTCTCTTGCCATTCACTGGGTCACTTTTGATCAGTGCCTGCTTTTTCTTGTCTGGGGCTAGAAAGAGGACAAACATATTACACAGTGGTTATTTCCAGACTGTTCCTGAAAAGTAACTAAAAGGAAAGAACTTGGTAATCTGTTGTTAAACAGAATAATCATCTGATAAAAGAGATGGGAAGAAAGCATGGGTGTGCTACTAATGTCATGAATTGTACTATGCTAGTGTGGTAGTAATAGCTACAGTCTTCATTTGTAGGCAGAGATGTCAAACTCTGTTGCAAAAGTATAATGGTTCTCTACAGAGAAAGAAAACTAGCTGATAAGGTAAAAAACTATACTTAAAGAGATGCTTCTACCTTATTTGCCATTTCACTGCATATAGGGTAGGAATTGATTTCAGCTGAGAAGAAATAAAAAAAAAAATTCCATTAAGAACTGATCCTCATTAAGAATTTCTCTCCCTACGTGCTAAGCAACCCAAGGCCTTTAGAGTGCAGGAATGTAGACTTCAACCTATAAAATAGATGAAACTATTAAATTGCTTGTACGCGCATCGTCAGAGCCAAAAATTTTCTTCATTTTTGAGGATAGTGCATTTCTCTCTTCAAGAAGGAAAAAACCAAACATTGGCATATCCTTTCATGTTTCAACTTTTTTTTCCTTTGGAAGACTGCCACTTTCTCTGTGTCTGGACACGTTGTTTCGTACCACTGTAAATGATAGGTCAGGTATCATGTCTGTGTGATGGGATAGCTTAGCATCTTTCAGGCAGGGAGCAATTAGTTCAGGCTTCATTTATAGGCAAAATTTCATGCTAGTTGTGTTTTGATCTCCATTAGTGGTGTAATTAGGGGTGTATGCTGCAGTCCAAAATTGCTTGTGTGGTTGCTACTTCCAGGAGCCTCCTAAATGTGCTGTTTCTGTTTGTTTCTCTCCCTTCCCCAGATATCCTGGAAGTGCGGCAGAAACCAATTCTGATGACATAGCAGAGAGCGGGCACAGCTTTGGAGCCTTGTTGCCAAGTGCCTAACCTCAGCAGTTTTCTGTGCTAACACTACCATCTAGTGTCAGGAACATAAACCTCCGCAGAAAAAGGGAAGTCAAAGAATACCAGCCGATCAAAAGTGCCTCTTTCTTCCTTCCTCTGCTGTCATACACCATATGCATACTCGCAGTACATCACTTGAGTGTTTCCGACTGGAAGAGGACTTTCAACAAAACAAAAGAAGGGGCTGTGTCTGAATTGTGTCATTGCTTTATGAACAGTTTATTACTGGGTTTACTTTATAACTGAGAAACCAACAACATGTACAGAATGTGTTAAACTTTATATTCTTTGAAAGAAACAATTTCATAACGATGTACTAATGAACGTTGTTCCATTGACTCTCGCCCATACTCTCCTCGTTGGATTGGCTTTGTGTGTGTGAGCGTGTGTATGTGTTGAGACTGAAGGGATAAGATGAATTCCTGTTGAGGGAGGAAAAGGGAAAAGATGCTATGAAAACACATTGCCGTTTGGTTATGTGCAGTGGGTTAGGCCAGAGATTGAAAGAGGCTTAAGATGTTCCCATTCGTTCATGTGCCAGTGTTAGGACAGGAGAACTCTGCTGAAAAATTCCTGTATCTACCAAAGAACATTTTCATCCTCAAGAACTGGTGAAGAAACTGAGCCAGGGAAAAGAAGGCTAAAATGTGCTGCTATATAGTAAAGCTGAGGTTCATATCCACTACTAATGCTGCTTATCTCTTTTAGCTGAGTCCATGCAAGTTGGAAGCTAAAGTAGAAAAACTGGAAAATTCACGTGGACTCCAGAAACTTAAAATCTTATTGATAACCATCATCCTTCTTCATGCACTGGACCATAGTATGAAAAGTTGTCCTTGTGGTAGTGTTTGTGGCCAAGGAGGGCATGTGAGCTGATTAATGTCTGGGCAGCTTTCCCAGATTCTTCATTTCCTGGTCACATTCTGCTATACTGTTGTTACACGCCGAAGCACAGGGAGTTTTCTTTCAAGGCAGAAGGCTTAAATGTGATCCTGCTCTGAAAAGTGACTAAAAATGTCATAGTGGGGAGGTTTGGAAGTTGTGCCAGGAGCTCTCAGGAAAAATGCCTTATGTTTACAGGTAAAGTGCAGCTTTCTCAAAACAACACAACTGCTGTCCTTGACACATGAAGTCTAAATGATGAGTTGTTGAGTCTACTGCAGCTGGATTCCCTGCAGCAATGTGGGAGCTAGCCATGGCTCACTTTGTTTTTAGCTGCCTAACTGGTGAAGCAAAGTGTGGGGTAGCATGAGGCACTCTGATATACGCACAAAGATCCATAGAGAGTGAAGGTGCCATTTTTGTCACTTTTCAGATGCTGAGCACCCGAACTCTAATGCTGGTGCCATACTTACCAATATGATGTGTGCTCTGAGCCTGCACCTTTTGTCTCCCTCAAACTCAGCCTTTCCCAAAGTGCTGTGATATTTTCTCAATAGCATCTGATGACTTAACCTCTCAGATAGGACTTTCTGCTTTTTTTCCTCAGACCAAGTTCCATGGGAATAGCTTCACTACAGCATTAACAGATAGGTTAACTGTCATGCAGCCCAACATGATGAATCCAGTGTGGTAAGGTCTTTTCTTGTTTGAGGCTAGGCCTGGGAGTAGTCACCTTTGTGCTGAGTGATGGCATTTCTGAAACAGGCAGCCTGAGTGCATAACAGGGACGTCTGAGCACTTTCTGCTTGCTACAGATGTTTTATGACAGCATTAGAGAGAGAAAAAAAAAAAAAAAGTTCACTTTGTCATTGCCAGCACGGCCGCTTTGCATGTTGCAGACTGAGTTTTGCTCTGTAGGAGAGTACGCTTCATGTGAGGCTGTTCACACAGTCTTAACTTGAAGCCTGCAGGTGAGGTATCTGGGCCATCTTACCAGAAAGGTGGACTCCTGAAAGAGCAACTGAAATGTTCTCTCAGGGAACTTCATAGGCAGCCCAGGTGCTTGCTTGAGATCCCTGGCAGTGCACCTAAAGCCAGTCAGTGCAAGTACTCTCTCTCCCTTTAGCCATGCCGAGAAGTCTTCAGCTTGTAGACCTGTCCTACTCAGAAGCCTCTGAAGGTGTTCCATGTTCTGCATTTTCATATTGGAATGGGAAAGTGGTGCTGTTTTCTTTCATCAGTCACTAGAGAGGGAAGGGAGGGTGGGTTAAATATTTGTACTGCTACTGACAATTGATAACAGTTTGGTTAAACAGAAACAATGAACCCTGGAACCCGAATGGTAGGTACGCGAGTACAGCCTCGACAAAAGTAACTTGTAATGCATTTGGATACCAGTGTGTTAAGTTCAGACAGCTTCATGTCATGTGGTCTGAAAGACCTGAGCAGAACTTGTGTAAGGTTTTTGAGCAAATAGGGAAAGATTCTGAAGTAGCAGAAGGGCAACGTTATAGAAAGGACAGTGCAAACCTCAAGTCTGCTAAGCAAGAAGTATTGTCTGCTTTGTTATGTGTATGTGGATGAATCTGATGTATGGTTTTTGAAGGGCTGAATGTGAAAGTCCTGTAGAAGAATTAATTGATGTATTTTATCCTGCTAGCAGATGTGCAGTATATGCATAGAAGACTCACACTTTTTTTAAGTACAAAAGGGCTACAGGTATGCCCAGATGGATATTGCTGGTAAACAAAAAGTCTATTGAATGTCTGGTACTTTTGGGAGCAAATTAGATTTTCTCTGTTCTCAACTATTCACTCTAAGCAACTGACTTAGAGTTCTTGTATGTGATGAATTTCCTTATGTTGTGATCAGGTGATAGGGGAGAAAATGTGTATTTTATTTTGCTTTTAAGTAATCCCTAAAAAAATTGTAATGTATTATCCTCGTACAGACAAACTGACAGGGAAGATGACATAACTTCTGTCCGAGTCAGGGTAGCACAGCTGGGCCTTTAGCTTGCTATTGCACTATACCAAAAAAGAAAAGGGAATGTTAGTTAGAAACCTCTCACCCTTTTTAATTTGGAAAGGGGAGGGATGGGTTAAATTCTATGCTCTAAAGCAGTAAACCAATAGATTTGAGCCTCTGATGGCCATTTAAATTGCTGAGAAATGGACTGGAATGTTGTGCATGCTCTAAGGACTGCAGCAGTGTATGGGTGTTGATGTCCTGACTGTTGGAGTGTGGTGGTTTTCATTAGATTCATGTTGATGCTTGGCAACAGCTCTATCTGAGAAGGCAGCACCATTAACAAATTTGGGTTGCTTTGCAGAATCGTTTTTATTTACAGAATATCATTCTCCCTCAATACTAAGTTAGTTTCCCTTATCCTGCCCATTCACTCCCTCTGGGGACCTGAGGCTTACTGCATCAACTGACTTTCTTCACCTGTGTTGCATTTGTTGTCTGACAATATACAAGGCTGTATGTTTCTTCAGCCTGCACGGATTTTTCACTCATAAATTCAGCATGTAGAAAGCATTTGATTTGTACAGAAAGCTCTTAAATTACTTGTTTTGTATTAGCAGATTATTGCTTTGCCTTAGAGACCACAGTGTATGTAAAATCATATTCTCTTAGTGCCAGCCAGTGCAGGATGGGATCCAAGTCTCCTTTGAAAAGAAGCCATTTCTAGGAATTCAACAAATCTTTCAGCTGTCTTGGCAAATTCAGTCTGTGTTGGTTTGTGTTCCTTCTTTTTTTTGCTCTATCAGTCTTCATTGTTTACAAGGCTCGAGCATGTTGGGATTTTAATCCATGTTACTTGGTTTTCCATTTCTGGGCACAATGTGCTATCCTGAAAAGAGAGTTGTTTGAAAGTGATTTTTTTCAGAGTACAATGTTTTGCCTGAAGTGTATTATTTGACCGTGTTTTAATTTAACTCTTGGGTCCTTGGTTTTGCAAACATTTCTTCTGGCAGACCCTCATGTGCAGAGTCCTCTGCTGGTCACTGAGGTTCTCTATAGAACTCTGTATATGGAGTCTGCATAGAATCTACATGGTTAGGCTGTTGGGCTGCTGCTTGCCAATCACGAATGTTTTACTTCCCAGATGGTTGCTCACCCTGTAGTCTAAAGCTTCCCCTTATGAAAGATGTGAAATCTTTAGAAGTGCCTAAGTCCTGTTGTTTCAATGAGGTTTAAGAAAGAAATAAGTTGATAGTTCTTGGAAGAACTCTCCATCTCCTACAGTTGCACCCTTCCCGTTAGGTTTTCAGAGGTCATGGCTGAAAGCTCTGGAAAATGGAAGTCTTGAGGTCAGAGCAATTGGATGTCTGTGAATGCCTTACCTTGTTCTGTGTGATATGACTGAAAGTGTATGGTGCCGGTGTGTAGCAAAAATATGGTATCAAAAATAGGTGCAGTAGAAGCCAGTGGAAGGCATTTTTAAATAAGTAGCTTTTACACCAAACAATATTACATCTGAGCATAGGTGTTTGGATGCTTGGTCAAGACTGCAAGAAGGCTACAGTGTTGAACATTCTGTGTGTGTGTATGTGTGTGTATATGTATATATATATAAATACTCTCAGCTTAATTTTATTGAACAAACATAAGTTGCATGGTTTGTTTTTTGCCTCATTGATCATCAGTGTTGATTAAAAGATGCTGGGTTGGAAATCATGCTGGTACTGTATTGAGCCCTTGAAACAAAGTGCAAGGAGAACCTCTGTGCACCAAAAATTGAGTTGATTTTGAATATGGCAGCAGCAAAGAAGGTGTTGGACCCTGCAGCCAATAAACAGACCTCTTAAATGACTGCAAACTCTAAGTGTTTTCTCTCAACCATACCTGGTGATTTTTGAGCTTGAATGTATTCCTTAATGGTGGCACTCTGTGGCCCTTGTAATAAGTATTGCCAAATAGACACTCATGAGAAAAGCCTATTTACTCTCCATTTTTGTTCCAATTTGGGCAAGGCCTAACTTGGCTCTGCTTGCTGAATCACGTTGTATGAAGGGAAAAAGGGTTCAAGTCACTGCACTCCCGCATCTGTCTTAAAAGTCTGAGTTTTCCATTAGATGCTGACACTTGAAATAAAAGCAAAATGAAACAAACAAACAACAAAAAAAAACAACAACCCAAACAATCCAAAACCAAGCGACAGAAAATCAGCCCTTCTAAAGAGTTGTTTTCTTCTAACTAAGCTAGGTAGCCATAAGTGTTTAGGCTTGACTAGAGTGTAATATTGAGAAGCTACAGGGATTTCTTCGTGATAAATATAGGAAGAACTTCAATATGGACCTGAATAGTATTGTTAAAATGAGATTGCTCGTTAGCTCTTAACTGCTTTTGCTTCCTTAAGCTGTACTTAGCAACACCGAGTCATTTTTCTCATTTGAAGAATTGCGAGGCACTGCATCTTCCTTCTCTAGCTGACTTCTGTGACTAATGTTTCATAGTAGGCAGCTTCAGGGGTACATAACAATAGCTGAAATGAAACACAAGCAAATTATAAATGGAAGGTGATGGCAGCGATGCAAACTTTAATTCATATGTGAACCAGTGTGTTCATCAAAACCTGATGCCAACTAGAAATAGAGCGCCTTAAGCCTGTGCTAAGAAGTCTGGATGTGTTCCTTTGCTCTTGAAGATAGGGAGGTTGGTGGATCCTCCATCCCTTCTTTTGTGTGGAATTACACTGTGCTTGGGGAAAAACAGAAGGTAGATCATCAAGGAAGAAGAGTTGTTATTCAAGCTTGATTCCCCACAAGGAATTCAGAATTCTATACTTCCTATTAAGTATATCCACAGATAACCTGCTCATCTTCTCCTTATGTACTAAGCATAGATGGTAATTCATGGTGATCATTCTGACTTCCTTTTAAAGGTAAGAAAACACTTGATTTCATAAATTGTCAGTGATGTTGTATTTGGTAAGTGACCTATGGTTTTCTCTTCGGTATTGGATATTTGCTTTTTACAGAAGCCTGCCAGAAACATGGAAAGGTGTATCAGTGACTGTCAAACGGCGTAACTTTCTTCTAGCTCTATTTTCATGCTGTGTACCATCACCATCCTCCCGCTGGTTCTCGTGTACTGCTCCTGTTTTGTGCAGCTTCACAGAATTGTAGGAGTTGGAAGGGACCCCTAAAGATCATCGAGTCCAACCCCCCTGCCAAAGCAGGTTCCCTACACCACGTCGCACAGGTAGGTGTCCAGTCGGGTCTTGAATATCTCCAGAGAAAGAGACTCCACCACCTCCCTGGGCAGCCTGTTCCAGTGCTTCATAACATAACGTGCAGAGTGGTGTAGAGTTTGTCATCTATTCACCAGCTATTGAATAGCCAAGGAAGTTTGTTGTTCTTCTGTCTAAACTCTTTCAGTTTCAAACAGCACAACAGTGGCCAATGGAAGAAAGCACAGTTGTACGATAGACGTACTCTCAAGGACTCAGTAGTTCACGGTGCACTGGAAAGTCATTGTACACACACAGCTTTTCTTTACAAGTCTGATGATTTTATTTTTATCTCCTTATGTGCTCACAGTCCAAGTGAAAGGAATGCACACAAGATGTTTCTCTCATTCATTTATTCACATTTCCCATGGATTTTTGTACACTTCCTCAATGCATTAGAACTAATGAAAACATTATTACGAGTCATGTGAAAACTAAGCATCCATTGAAAAAACTTAGAGCAGTTTGAAGTCTATTAAGAGATCATCACATTCAGCATTTCCATTCCATTTATACTAAATCGTGCCACTTAAAATTGTTTAATGACGGTAAATTTTTGCACACAGGCACCAGCTACAAAACTTTAGCAGATGCAAATAAGTTAAGGCATCGGGAAGTAAGTCTTTAAGAACATTTTCAGTGTTACAGTGCTGCAAAGGGAGCTGAACTAGAGTTCCTGCTACTAAAACCTTACCTGTCTTCATTGGTTTGCATTCTGCAATGTCTTCATTTAAACTACAGATCTGAGTTTTCACATCCATCAGCACAAAGAGATTAAAGGAAGATGCTGTTGTGTTCCCAAATAGGTTGTTTAAGTACACTGCAAAAGACTTTGCAAACAGCAATCTGGTATCTTAAAATAAAATACACAACAAGTGTAATAATCTCTCTTAGAGATGGCACTGAGAAGTAAAAGAAGCTGAGATCTTCACTTTCTTTTCTTGGAGGTGCAGAAAGGTGGGAGGGGAAAAGGCTTTCAAGCTGCTGAAACATCAAAATTGCAACAAAAGGAAGAATGCATATCACCCATTAGACACTCCAGCACCTACGTACAGCTTTAACAGTCTAGGCATTCACTCTAATTAGGGGAGGCAACTTTAGGTCTGTCTGATATCTGGCTGTCCAATATATTAAGTATCAACCATGATACAGGAATGCCTCATTGTACAGGAACTCTGGTCAAAGTCCTTCCTTGTGTAGCCACTTAGTTATGAAGGCATAAATTGGTTTCTGTTCTCCCCACTAACTTGCTTTTAACTCAGTTTTCTATGTAATAATCACTGGCTTCTTAAAAATATCACTTCATTTCAATATTTAAATAGAAACTGAAGGTTTGTCATGGATTTGTTTTAGAAACAGTACTGAGAAGGATTGTGCTTTATAATTGAACACCAAGTCAGACGTTTGACTAACTTCTCCTGCTTCATAGTACAAATAATTGCAGGGTCACTAAGAATGATGTTGATTAAATCTCTAATTTGCAGTTAATCTTTCCCATTTTTCAAGCCATGCTTTTAAGACCATGTATAAGACAATGTAAGACATTGTAATTAACACAAGATTTCTATTACCTTTCCCTAGGCTTTACTGATAAACACATACACTGTTAAAGAATTGTGATGCTTCATCTCTGTTAGTCTTTCCCACAGCTAACAGAAGATATTCCTTGCCGCCATGAATATTGTTCTCCAGCGTATCAATGCTGTGACTGCCTTGCTTTGGAGGTGAGTCATTAAGGATACCTAGGAAGCTCAGTTTGTCTCTTAACTGTTTTAATTGGTCCACACTTCAATGTATATGCAGTTATGTACCCACGGGCTTTAGGAAATAAACATAAAACTAAGACCCCTGAAACCATCTGTACCGAATTACTCTTAAAGTGAGAAGCATAACAAGAATCTGCTCACCCCATCCAGCAATTTAACCTATAAATGATGCTGCATGGAGACAGGTTAAGACACTACAATCATAAGACAAATCAACTGAGCCCTTGGATGATACACCTGAGCCTATAAATCAACTTTCAGGCAATAGTTCTGTTTTTCATTCATACACATTTACTATGAAAGCCTTCAGCTTTTGGCCTCCAGTTCAGGTATCAGCAAGACTTTAGAAAAATAAAAACTGAAGAAAGTTATGTCAGTTATCAACAGTAAAGCACTAAGCTGGATGCAAGAAAATAAAGGCACAACTTTGTATTTATCGAATAATTCTTGACGCGGTACCTATATTCCCCTTACACTTGATTGAGTGTTAAAAATGGAACTCCAGTTATCTCAGTGAAGCTGAAATGTGAACAAAGGCCTTTGTTTCTGAACTTTGGTCAGGAGGGCTGTAGATGCTATCAGGTTTTCCTCCTTCATGGTTAACAGGGGGGAAAAAAATGGCCTTAACCTGAATTGTGCGGTCAACTAGGACTAAAAGCAGCCATTTGTTCCCTCATGGAGAGCTGGCACAAGAATCTCAAAAGGTACTTCTTTTTTTCACCACAGGCTGCCACTGTTACAGATTGTATCGGCCCCTGTGAGAGTTACATCATGCTGCTGCTGCATTAGTGAATGTTTGGTTTTTCCTTCTGTGCCTCATTAGCCAGAAGCAGGGTGGCGTGTTTCTTCCAAATCCCGAGCTGGTCCCTGTAACAAATCAGAAGTCAAATCAAACATTAGCATCCAGATCTCTGATAGTTCTCAGAGACGGAAATGAAGCAGAGAAATATTTATGAGGGAATTGCCAGCCAACTAGGGCAAGACTTGAAAAATAAAAGGATTAAATAACTGAACAAGGTCTGATGGAAACAGAGAACAAAACAATGTTCTACTCTGTGGATCTGTGAATCACTGCCATGTGGTTTGTTTCAACTCTGCTAAAACCTGTTACTAATTAAATAAGTGCGTGCTCCCTGGTTGGGATAGAAAGATCATCCCAAAGCTGTGAACCACTGCTTTAGGTAGTGCAGCAATGCACTGCAGTTTGAGCACACGGGAAAGATAATTATTGACATATGTTTGTGCATGCATTGGACAGAGTACAAGGTTTTGTAAAGATCCTGAACTTTGTCTTTCACAAAGCTATCTTCATCAAGTACTAGCAACTAGCAAGACAAGTACCCTTCCTGCTCTGCCTCTGCTGCGTTGCAGTGATAGCCCAACAGATGAGGGAAGAAAACATCAGAACCTTTGCCTCTGACTTGTCAGAAGCCAGTAAATGCCAGCTGTGGTTGTGGTCCAAGATAAACAGTCTTCCAGTTGTCCGCTTATACTATTGCACATCATTAGCTTGTTGCTACAGTAAGAACAGAACTGCCAGTTCTTCTCTAAGAAACACTAATTGTCAATAAGACTATGCAAGCTAACTTTGTATTAAATAGCTGGAGATGCAGTCTGCGAATCCCAGAATCCCCCAGTCCCAGAATCACACAAAGTCTGTAAGAGTTAAAACACAGTACAATATACATCGTTGCTGTTCGGGCACATTGTCATTACAGACAGTTTGAAAAATTAAGTCTCACCAGAATGATGGACCAATTAAAAATAAAAATCTTGAGTACAGAAACAGTTTCAACAGTTACAGGATATTGGAATATCCTCGCAAAATAGGAGGCCGTTGCATTGCACTGCAGTCTGTGAGGAATCTCTGGTACCATATTTTATACTCTGATTTCAGTCCATTCAGTCAAACTGACCAGTGTTAAAAACATGCTTTAATTTCAGTCAGTGTAGTTTATCCAGAAGAGAGGTCCTGCATTTCGACAATGAAAAATGAGGGAGCACAGTCCAAAACTTGTGTTCTATTAAAACTTTTATTAGCTCGTTTACCTTTTCCTCACAGATTTTTTTTCCAGACTTTCTATAGTAGTTCTTAGTATCAGAATAAAGAGTTAAGTGTTCAAGTGAAGATATGGAAGGGGAAAAAAAATAGAGCAGCAGCAGTTTGGCAATAATTTCTCAGATCATTGGCTGCAACATGCTTAAGCCGCCTTCTTCTCGAGTAAGATTTTGTGCAATTCATCTGCATCCTCACTTGTTTTCACCCTTATTAACATAGGGACAGGAACAGTTGGGTTATTCTCATCGATGGGTGGATTAGGAACGCAAACTATAAGAACGTTGTTTTTTCCGGTTCTTGTACATGGCATCTTGGGTGGAATTAGAACGTTCAACAGTATGTTTCCTGCATGTAAAGGGAGAGAAAAAAATGCAACTTAGCAATTTTTCACCTTTTTTTCCCCACAATCTGGATGTTAGTATATACTTATTAAAATAGGGAAGGCACTTCCTTCCACAGCATCTTATTCTTTAAGCATCTGCTCATGGCCCCTGATTTATTTCCTCAGTAGGAAGGAGGAATCCTGCTCCTGCTTTAAAGGGAGCAAGCTGAGGAGTATCAAGTGACAGTAGAGACACACAGGGAAAACGAACATGAGAGAATCAGCACATAAGGAATTGAGTCACTACTTAGT
Organism: Coturnix japonica; assembly: GCF_054131305.1. NCBI lineage: Eukaryota > Metazoa > Chordata > Aves > Galliformes > Phasianidae > Coturnix > Coturnix japonica. Next base: position 68,876,759 of record NC_140663.1, read on the forward strand.
TAATGCTTATGTAAGTTACTCATTCTGATGCATAGCTCATAAGCACAAAAGCAAAAAGTTAGTTTTAACACACATACAGACATATTAATCTAAAAATGGACAAAGTAGAACAGAATAAATACTTTGTATCCTCAAATCATATACCGCAGCTGATGTGGTCTACCACTTACTAATAATAACCTATGTCAACTTGTTAAATTCTGTAGTGAGTTGGAGATGCACGGTATTAGTGGTCTATTAAAACAGTTGCAAACAAACTCAAATCTGCTTCAACAGACGATGCACACAGTTGGTAAACCTGGTAAATAGTTCAGAACACGGTAGTAGTATTTATGGGAAAGTCAGTCTTCGCCTTCCTTTTCAGTTCAGTTTTTCAAACACAGTGAGATTTAAGGAAAGTAATACAGCACTGTGTGAAGATAGCAAAAAGGAAAGTGTGCATCACTATGACTGTAGCTGCTGTACAAACCAATGCTTGGAGTCACCAAGCTGAAGTGTGTGAGCTAGAAAAAAAAAATTCCTAACATCACCTAAATGATGTTAGAGGGAATGTAAATCAACGTAATGAAAATTAGCATCAGCTGAATTAAAAACTAAGACTTCTTTTATAGGGTATGTAAGTTGGAGAAAGCAAGTTTTCACCTGCTCTGTTCACCATCTTCAAATCCTTAAGAAAATGATCGCTGCCACCCATCTGCCTTAAGTTTTATTGCTAAAAAGAATTGCCTTTTATCAGGCAAACCTTGCCTGTTTCCATCAAAAGCAGTCGTTGATTTGGAAGCAACTGACTCAGGAGTTCCAGTCTCACCACACACTTGAAAACTTTGCCTAATAAGTCTATGAGGGCTTTTACAGACCTGCCAGAGCATTTAATAAAGTGAAACTGAGGTAAGATTTACCAGTTGCTTTGCAGGCACAGCATGGTTTAAGTTCTCACATCTTTTATAAGCATAATGTACTGTATTTTATGGAAGTTGCCAAGTTAACATGAACTCCGTTTCACATTTGTTGAAATGAGGTACTAAAGATGTAGCAAAGCTGTTCAGCAATTACTATCAAAGCAGGTGACGCCTGGACTACTTCATAGCAGAAATGTTCACCTACACTCATCACACCACTGATACAAATATACTTGATTGTGGAGTCCTAAAGCCAAGCTTCACAGCTATTCAGAGATGGAGAACGGCTACTAAAACAAAAGTATGGAAAAAAGTACTCCATCATATGCCGTAACCTTTTACTTCTTTGCACCGCTTAAGGTGTATTACTTCAGAATACTTGTTAGAGGTATCCAACTGTTTGAAATTATTCAAGGAAAAAAAAATTAAGATCAGGAATCTCATTGGTTACATTATGTAACAAAATCCTAATGATTTGCAGAGAGTCTTACATCAAGACTTGTTACTAGAAGACATTTACTTACCTAAATTGGTATCTGCTCGGACTAGGAGTTGAGTTTTTTCATTTCCTGCTGGTTTTAAGTGTAATGTTCCTACACCTTTTTCTTTAAATTCATTATCCTTTTTGTAGAACAGTTTACACCTGTGCGCAAGAAAAGCAGACCTAGTTTGTACAGAGATTAAATAGCAGTACAACCCAAGTAGATATATATACACATGTGTCTGACTTCCAGGAAGCCAACAGTTTAACAAAAATCATTTAACTTTCTGGGCTATGAGTAAGAAATCCTTATTCTTCCTGACCTTACTTGATTCATTTTCTAACAGACAGAACAGTTCAGGTGGAAGAGATGTTCAAGGATTGAGTCCTGAATGCTTCAGGGCTAACCAAAAGTTTTAGGATATTACTGAGGGCAGCGTACAAACACCTCTTGAACACTGACAGACGTGAAACATCAAGCACCTCACTAGGAAACCTACTCCAGTGCTTGACCACCTTCATCGTAAATAATCTTTTTGCAGTGTCTGGTCTGACCAGCCCCTGGTGCAGCTCTGTGCCGTCCCCATCCTGCAATCAGTTCACAGGAGCAGTGTCTGGCACCCCTTTCTGCTTTTGCTCCTCAGAGAGTTGCAGAGAGCAGTGAGATCGCTTCCTGGCTCCTCCATCCAGGACAGCCCACTGGTCCTCAGCTTCTCCTATATAGGACATGCCCTCCTGTCCTCCTAGTGGCTTTGGTGCCCTCCTCTGTATGCACTCAAAGATCCTTTTTGCAGTGTGGATCTGCACACAGTACTGCACACAAGGTTGCAGCAATGCTAGACACAACAGGAGAATTACCTCTTCTGACCTATGCTGTTTGTAACACACCCCAAAATGCAGTACTGTGGTACGTATCAGTTTAGTAAGAGGAGGCTATTCCTTTCAGTACTGAAATGACAAGCAGTATTGTCAGCAAAATAAAAACATAAATATAGTGGCTTGTATTCAGGACCTATATGGTCCTATGTTATTGTTATGTAAGTAATAGCAATATAATTATTATAAAGGCATCATTCAACAAGCAATAATAATAAAAAGCAGCTACAAAGGCATTTCTTCAATCGCTGTAAAATAAAATGAAAATTTACAAAGACAAACCCTTATTACAAATAGCTACCAGTGCTGTGTTCGTGACATAAAAACATTAGTAAAATCCTACATGTCATTGTAATTATGATTTTACAGGCAGAACTTCATGTTCTACATAGCGTATAAGTCAGAAAGGCAACATGCACATCATTAATTTTTATACCTCTATGGTTAATTGTAAAACGTAGATATGAATTTTATCCTCAAAGTGATGACTCACTATTCCAAGATAAAGAAACTTACTTCTTTGAGTAGAAAGCGTCATCTTCTTTTATTTCATTAACAATGACTTTTGGTGGCTCTTCCTCCTCCTCTTCTCCACCTTTAAATTAAGTTTCAATACATTCCACATGTTAACATTAGGCTTGTGTTAGAATTGTGTTAGACTATAGATGTTATATAAACATGCAGAGCTTGTCAGTGATTGCCAAAATATGTTTAATATGCTCATCTTCAACTTCAATTAGATGAAAACATCAAACTCCCACCAACCAATCAAAGAGCATTAAAACAAAGCAAAAAGAGCGTAATGAGTCAAATTTAAGTTAAAACCTTTTCTCAGGGGGAAAAAAAATCGTTCTAACATTTCTAAGAGTAACTTTCAGTAATAATAAGAACACGAGGCTGAGTTTAATCTGCGGAAGGGTACTCAGCTGCAGATATGAGAGATGAGAGGCAGGATTATGCCATTCCAGTTCTTTCAGCTGCTATAGGATTTCTATCAGCTAACAATATTCAACTTAGCTAAAAACCTTCCAATAGCAAGCAATTTTGTCTCTTGCAGTCTTGCAAATAAGATGCATGAAAGTGTTTCATATCTCAAGTATTTTGTTGAGGAATCTTTTAATAAGCCTACAGGGAAAAGCAATAGGATTGAGGTGTCCTGCAGGCTCAAAGATGAATATACCAGCTGCTTTAAATTTCACTGGGTTCAGTCTTGTTTTCTGTAATAAATCCTTATGCTGAATACAAGTCTGACAGACATGCGTAGGTTTCGATACTCATACTGGCTGCCCAGGGAGGTGGTGGAGTCTCCTTCTCTGGAGATATTCAAGACCTGCCTGGACGCCTACCTGTGTGACATGGTGTAGGGAACCTGCTTTGGCAGGGGGGTTGGACTCAATGATCTCTAGAGGTCCCTTCCAACCCCTACAATTCTGTGATTCTGTGATACATTTTCAGTGTTACTGAAGCAACATGCAATACTGAGAATTCTGTATTGGTAACATCATTCTGCAACTTTCAGATACAGGAGCTATGATCTCATTCAACTTGGTATTAATAATTTCTGCAGTATTCTTAAGTCGCATTCATTCACTGTTTACCATTAAAAAGATTCTATGTGTAAACATAGAATTTACCTTTATCCTCACTGTTCCCACTTTCTGTCTGAGCTTCTGATGCATTGGTGGATACCACAGTGACAGATTTTGCCTGGTTTGCATCTTTTCCAAACAAACCTGAATTTCCAGGAGAAAATGAGAAACTACTACGTGTTCCCGAACCAAAGGAACTCAAACCCTCACTGTGACCACTCTTGCCAATATTAAATGAGACAGTTGACGTAGCTCCTATTGATGGGTCGCTTTTCTCCGATGCAGCTTCTGTTTTTTTGTCAGAGGCATCCTCAGTTTTGTTGTTAAATAGAAAAGTTGATCCTTGCTGTAGCTTTGAATTCCCGAATGTGGAAGCAGGCTGTGTGCCAGGTGTCTTGTTGCTTTCGTTTTCAGAGCCACTATCACTACTGTTTCCATGCTGCTGTTCGATAGTTGCTAAATACTTCTCATAGTCTCTAAAGATAGGTGTCAGATCACATAGTGGGTTTGTGTTTACATGCTTAACTATCCAGTCACGCACAGAACAGTTTAGAGCTGCTAGCTGTTTGTGATAAACACTAGAGCTACAGACTTTGCTCTGAGTATAGCCAGATGATGATGGTTGGCTGCCACCATTGGTTTTTGGGCTTGCAGCCGCCTTCTCAGTAAGTGTGGTTGTAGTCGGACCATTTGACACAGGGGATCCTATTAAAAGAAAAACATGGTTTAGAATCTCTCTCTTTTTAAAATATAAAGTATTCTCATTCATCAAATGTTAAGTTTTCAGTACTTCTGTATCAAATTATCAAACCACTCAGTTATGTACAGTTCATTGCATCACAACACTGCGTGCCAGATAGCACAGGCTGAGTAAACAGGCAGTGCTATGAAACAGATCTAAACTTGCTACGTTGACAGGAGTACTTAGTGAGGCTTGTAAAGTTAAGGAACTAAGTACCGAAGCACAAGACCAGAGTTAGATCTGCCAAAATATTTAGCATCCTTAGATGATCTCTAAGGTCCCTTCCAACCCGCATGAGACTATGATACTATGATCTTCAGATGTAGGTATAACTGTAAGAGATAAACTTCCTATACTGCAGTCAGTCTTACTACATGTACAAGAAACAAAGCTTAAGACGTCAAAAAAAGTAAATAATACAGAAACAAGACCTTAAAAACAAAACTAAACAAACCAAACCCATAAAGTTGTCAGACCTACTAAAAGGATATTTTCCATTAGCAGTATTTTTTTAATAAGATTCAGATAATTGGGATGAATATTTAACTGGAATGCATTATCAGCTCTTCTGTACTATTGAGTATACTCTAGCAAATTTCTTCCACTCCCTTTATCTCTGTAAGTTTTATCTCTAGTTGTAGTTTCTACCTCTTAAAACTGCATTTATTTGATACCACGTCCATCCAAAATCTTTAAGAAACAGAACTACAGAATTATTGGAATATGTTTATTCACTATTAAATTAACTTATTTAAAGCTTACCAAAAGCAGATTTTGTTTCAGATGTTGTCTTTAAACCACTGAAAGGAGTACTGAAGATACTACTGTTTCCATTAGACAGGCCTTCTAAAGGCTTTATTCCTGCACCATTACCAAATCCGCTGAAGCCACCTCCTTCTTTTCCAGAAGGCAATACAAAGCCTTTAAACCCTTTAAACGCTCCTCTACTTTCAGGCTGGAGAGAAGATAAATAAATAAAATCAGTTATATGCATCACTGTGCTTCTAATGCTACCAGTATTAAATTTCAATGTGCCATTCCGTGCCTTACATCCCTTATTCTGAGTCAGCAATGTAAACAGGATTAGTAGTTTCCTTATGACACATACTGGTACTATTTTTAAAAGACTCAGAGGATTGGAATGAAAATAAACTATTTACAGGAAGTGAATACCTAGAAATTGTTCAGAGCAGCAGATGTATTTGTCTACCTACTCGCACATTCATAGCATCTTGTTTTCTTCAAATAATCATGGAGCAACATATAACTGCAGACTCATTTTCATGAACAGCCACAATTAGAGTCCAGCACTCATCAGACTCATCAAAACAACATACTCTGTAGTCACCTCAGTAATGTCTAAGGAACTTACCAAAATTATTCCAGTGTGACTGATGGGGAAAAGCAAAGACAGGCTGTGCTTGATAATGTAACGCATCTGCATTCTGCAACCTTTTCGTTACCCAGTTCTGAACACTACTACCATCATAATACTTTGTGACATAGTTTTACACGTTTTTATAAGATAGTGATATAGCACATTTAACACCCAAACGGGCAGTGCTACTTTTATCTACTACATATGCTTTGAGGTAACGAGCACTTGTCACTGAAGTAGAATTTCTCTTTTTTCAGTGTCTCTGGAAAGCCATCAGAGAAAAAGGAGAACATCTTCTGAGGTTCATCTGCTTTTGTCACTGAGAAATAACAGAACTTAGCAATTTTAGGTTCGCTTTCACTATCTGGCCCTGCAGGTCTGGGCTCTGTTTCCATTTGTGCTTCACCTTTACCAGTTCAGTCCTCTGTTTCTCATTTCCAGCTAGCTATTTTTATCCTGTCCCTTTGATCAGTCCTACCTCTCTCTGGACAAGCCAGTTAAACTGCAGCCTGTTTTGTCTTTGCGGCATTCTGCTTGTTCCATTTATGAACTTCAGTAAACTTTGAGTTTATCTTTTTGTAAATGTTTCACAGATTTATTACACAGACTCAACTACCCTGACATCTATTCTGCTTTTTAGACTTTGTCTAGCCTATCATACTTTTTCGAGTTCTGATATCTGACAGCTGAATCCCAACCTTACAATCATTTCTTCTGCGATTATCTGGTCCCCTTTCTCAACCAATTCTGTCTTTCCATTTTATTTTGCCCCTGAATCCTCCCTGTCCAAGGTGCTGGGTGTTTGTTTTTTTCTTTAACATCACTATAAGCCTCTTCCCAATAGAGTTCTTAAAGTAACTGCACCTTCTACCACATTGGTGGCTAAAATTACCACAGGTAGAAGTGAGATGGGACAGCTGCCACATTTATATTGCTTGGACAGAAGGAAAAAGAACATAAGAAAAAGCTACATAGCTCATAACTGAGCCCAGTCTTGTCCTATCTAAAAGGAACTTGGATGGTAGGTAAAAACTGTCCAATTCCTAACACCAGACAAGCAATCTTGAAAGAAAGTTTCACAGAAAGATGTACAACAAAGCATCTGTCAAGGATTTCTGAAAGGACTAAACTTTGGTTAGAACAGTTAATACTTTCACAGGAACTAAATCTCTAAGAAAGGCCAATTTCCCTTCTACATTCCATTTATTATTGCCAAATGTATATCACACACTGAAGGTCTTCCAGGGGAAAAAGTACTACTGTTTTTAAACAGAACACATTTATTTCACTCTTAGACCAACTTAATAACTTGGCTTTTACTGCCTTGGACATCCCCGAGCCCTCCAACATGATAATTAGTGGCTTCCAGGCTAGATTTCCAGGCTCCAGCTCTGCTAGGATTGGAAGTGGAGCAGTTGGCTAGTCGCAAATACCTTTAAAATGATGGCTTTATCCAGAATTGTTACAAGCCAAAATAAGGAAAGATTTGAACACAGATGTCATTTTTTGCAACTGACTGGAACTATGATACTAAAGTTCAGTGATTACATTACCTCTGATGCAACATTCTGACGCTTTGCTTTTTTAATAGCTCTGTTCTTCAGGACTTCCTCGCTAGCCACTGAGAAGGTTCCCACCTTTGAGATAAAGACATGGAATTATTAGTGTAACTCTCAGAATACACTGATTTGTCATAGCCTGATGAGATGACTGAAACCCTGAGATACTTTTTGAACAGAACTGTAACAATTCTCATTAACAAGTAAGAGAAGAAATTAGAAATAAAAATAAAAATGAAGAACATTACAGTTCTACTATTAGCTTGCCAGGTGCTTGGATATGATTAGCTAATATTTCACAGCTCCGTTCTTCCTGTTCTGCATTTAATTTCCCTTTATACAGACTGCAATCTCAATTTTACTATTGCAAGCAATTCAATTGCTGTTTACTATGGCAAGCAAGTCAACAAGGAAACTAACTTTGCTGAAGGTACTCTATCAGTAACAGCTACACTGTTACAAACCATATCCAGTTCAGAGAAGGTATATTGAGATATGTTCCACAGTTCAAGTAGTGGTAAAGGCAGCTAATGTGCTAAATGTGCTGAAGTGAGGGTGAGGGAGCACTGGAACAGGCTGCCCAGGGAGGTGATGGAGTCTCCTTCTCTGGAGATATTCAAGACCCGCCTGGACGCCTACCAGTGTGATGTGGTGTAGGGAACCTGCTTTGGCAGGGGGGTTGGACTCGATGATCTCTAGAGGTCCCTTCCAACCCCTACAATTCTGTGATTCTGTGTGAATCTAATCTATAGTTTTACCTCCTCAGCTTCGTCTTCTTGATCCCAGTTTCTGTCGGTCAGTTCCTTTTCTGCAATTCTCTTTGCCATTTTTCCACACCTGTAGAAAAAAGATCAGAAATGCAGAGATTTAATTGCCCGGTCATTCTAAGAAGGGAATCTTCAACTTCTGTTATTCAGAACAAGTAACTGGAATCAGAGTTCACAAAGAACTAAGTCAAAATTAGAACAACATTTGGAAACAAAGTGTTTTTTAACATTTGTTGCAACAACAATCAACACAGCACATGAAACTGGGATTGTGGTTATTAGCCGTACTTGATACTAAAATCAAGCAACAACAGAAATATGCAGTTCAGTCACAAAGTTATTTTTCTTCAGCAGTGGAGCAAGCTAGAAAAATTCCTTTCAGTCCTGTATTCCATCCCTTGTCACCAATTAGGCTGATGGGCTGAAAAAAAACAACGAACACATATAAAAGGATCTAGCTAAAAGATTACATATCCCAGTCCGTCTTCCTTCAGGATAGCTGGTAAAACCTAACAGCTTTGCAAGAGAAAAGTTTCTTGCCAGCACCTATAATCAATATACTGATAATGACTGACTAAAGCCAGTTCACTTTGGGTAAGGATGAAAACAATACCCTCCTACAAAGAACCAGATTGCTAGGACATTACTATTAGAATACTGACAAATTCTATTGCAAATAAATGAGACAACTTACAGAGGTTGTGACTGAGAGCCATGAATTTCACAAGGCAACTTATTAGGATCTTTTAGAAGGGCGGAAGCAAAAAGCTGTTCTACGTAAATGCTTTAAAATGGCATAAGCCCCACTTTGCTGGGGAAAAGAAAGAGGTCCTACCATGTACTACATGATTCTCTGCAGACGAGGGAACTGGTTAAATTAACCCAATGAAAAATAACTAAAAATACTTATTTTACAATTGTCTCCCCAGTGCAGCTTCCCACAAGGGCACACAAACACTTACCAGCAGAGGAAGGCGAGATTGCATTTCATTGGCAGCGACCACAGCTCAAAAGCTCATGAGACTAACCTAGAGTTACTCCATCAGATTCCACACAAGATCACATTACCAGTCCTAATGACAGCCACTGAAGCATTACAAGCGCTATATTAAACAGAAAGCCTGTTCTCCACTATGAGGAAAAAGTGGGAAACTAATTGGCTCAGGCTCCAGGTTCTTTATACCTACTTGTCTTCACATGATCATTGCAGCCTTTCAATACCTGAAGGGAACTTACACCCAGGAGGGGAGTAAACTCTTCGAAAGGGCTGATAATAGCAGGATACGGGGAAATGGTTTTAAGTTAAAAGAGAGAAGATTTAGGTTGGGTGTTAGGGGGAAGTTCTTCACTAGGAGAGTGGTTAGGCCCTGGAACAGGCTGCCCAGGGAGGTTGTGGATGCCCCGTCCTTGGAGGTGTTCAAGACCAGGTTGGACGGGGCCCTGGGCAACCTGATCTAGTAAATGTGTATGTTTGGTGACCCTGCCAGGCAGGGGGGTTGGAACTACATGATCCTTGAGGTCCCTTCCAACCCAAGTCATTCTGTGATCAGTGTGATTCTGTGTGATTTCTCTAGGTCACGTCTGAAAATAGGAGCTGACAAGAGAATCTAACCTATATGAAGACAGCAGCAAGAGGATTCTAGGCATTTCTAAGCTGTGAAACAGGAAGCAATACAAAACGAGCTCTATGTTACTTTTTAGATGCAGCCACAACCTTTGGCAGTTTTCTGTCACAAGCGCAGGTTTAGATGGGAGAATTATGAGAAACAGCTTTTTATTTAAGAAGCTCAACACGTGCTTTGTTGAGCTACTACGACCCACTGAGTTAAGGCTGTATTACAAGAACTTCTCTTACATTTCACAATCTAACTTCTACAAAGGGGGTTAAAAAATCGGCACTGTCACAACTTACAAGCTCAGTAGCGGGAGCTACAGAAGGCACCGTCACCCCAGCAGTGCTCAGGAGCCTTAAGCCAGCTAAAGTGGGGCTGCACGACCAGCATTATGGAGCTTTTTGCAGCCCTGCTCTTAAGTGGGAAGCTGCCGCCGCCTTCCATCAGGTCCGGAAATCACAGGGCACGGGGCAGCTGAGCCAGGCTTCCTCAAACAGCGTGCTGTTTCAACACGCCTTCTGTCTCGTCGTTTCCTCTGTAAACGCCTATAGCAGCAGTCTCGCAGAACACCGTCGGTTCTTCACGGTGATTAAAGCCCCGTGTTCCTGTGCAGCGCAACGTATTCCTGCCATCTCCCAGCGCAGTTCCTCTAAACGCCACCCGCCCTTTAAAGTCGCGAGCCTACCCGTTGCCCGCACACCTTACAGGGCGAGCTGGCTGCCCTGCCTTACTCCCGCTACCAACGCCCATCTGCTTTTTAATCCGCCGGCCTCTTATCGGGGTGACACGGTCACAACCGGGCCATCCCTCTCCCCGCCCGCAGACCCTCCCCGAGGGGAGGCTCCCACGCGGCGGGGCCTTCAGGGCCGGCCGGAGCCGCAGCGGGCAGGCGCCAACCCACCGGCAACGGCCCCCGCAGCCTCAGCCTCACCCTGCCGCAGCGCCGCGACAGAGCTGTGTCCCGGTGGCTCAAGTGGTTAAGGACGCCACTTTGCAACACCGGAGCCCCTGGGTTCGAATCCCCCCTGTGGCGCAAGTGGTAGAAGTGCCGCTCTGCTACACAGAGGCTCGAATCCCGGGGGTTGGACTCGATGGTCTCTAAGGTCCCTTCCAACCCGCACCAGACTGTGATACTCTGACTATGATACTATGAAAAGACGGGAGGGGAGGAGGGGAGGAACTGCCACTCACCCGCGCGGCCCGGCGGCCCGGCCCGATGACTGTCGTTCGCCGCGGGGCCGAAGCTTCGGTTGGCGAGCAGAGCGCGTTCGCTGGTTGCCCGGCTCCGGAGCCCCGTCACCATCCCCCGCCGGGGCCCTCAGCCGCCCGCTGTGCCTTCCCGCAGTGTGGCAGCCCGGCGTCAGGCCGCCATTTCGTGCCGCCCTGAGCCTTCCGAACCACACGAAACACCGGCCCGGCGGTCGTACCCACCGCGCATGCGCAGCCCGCCCCGCGGCCGCAGCTCGAGGGACGGAGGAGGCGGAGCAGGCCGCTACCCCGCCGCCGGCCGTTGGGATGCGAGACACGTGACCCCCGCGGCCCAATGGGAGGCCTCGCTGCGACGCTTCTCGCGGGAGGCTGACCGCTCCTGCGCGTGGTCGGCGTCTCGCGCCGCTCGTTCGAATTGCTCGTCACGTGACGTAGCCGCGCTCTTCCTGCTGCCGGGACCGGTGGCGGCTGTGGAGCGGTGCTGCTCTGAGGGGGAGCCGGCGCCTCATGGCATTAGTGTGCCACGGTGGCGCAGTGGTTAAGGACGCCACTTTGCTACACTGGAGGCCCTGGGTTCGAATCCCCCCTGTGGTGCAAGTGGTAGAAGTGCCGCTCTGCTACACAGGGGCTCGAATCCCGGGGGTTGGACTCGATGATCTCTAAGGTCCCTTCCAACCCGCACCAGACTGTGATACTGTGTGTATATACTGTGATGACTCGGGGCCCGGCTGCCCTACATTGCCTGCACTGCCTGCACTGCCCTGCATTGCCCGGCTGGGTGTAGCTCCGCTGAGTCACGGCTCGCTGCACTCAGGTCCGGTTTGGAGCGGCAGCAGTTTGCTTGGCTGACCTATAACTTGTGGTATGATAGCGATGGGGATTAAGTCCAGAATGAAGTATAACAGCCTGCCCCTATAGCCTTGACGGCAGTGTCTCCAAACGAGTTTGCATCATGTATAGCGACCGTATAACCTTAAGAGGAAAGAGTAACAGCGAATGAAAGCTCTCAGAACATACTATTCTATTACAAATTCAATACTTGGAAGAGGAAAAAAAAAAAAAAATGAAAACTCTCCCACTGGATCACGCTGTTTTTTTTGTCAGGCACCCTTAAGATTCCTGAAGCAGAGGTCTGTTCCACAATACAGAGGGTGGTGATGCACTGGAACAGGTTGCCCAAGGATGTTGTGGCTGCCCCATCCCTGGAGGCATTCAAGGCCAGGCTGGATATGGCTCTGGGCAGCCTGGTCTGGTGGCTGGACACCCTGCATGTATCAGGGGGGTTGAAACAAGGTGATCTCTGAGGTCCTTTTTAATCCAGGCCATCCAATAATTCTATGGTATATTGAATATATTCAAAATATACACATGCAAAACTAAGTTCAGATCTTTGTTCCTGGACCTCTCTCTCTAAGTGTGAAGGTTTTTTTCCCTGACCTTCATGTTGTTTGCCTTGCTTAGCCCCCAAAACACAAAAATTGCTTCCTTCTATAGGCAAGCTCTCTTTTCATTGGGCATATTCACATCAAAAAATAGGTGATTTAATGAAGTGACACATGCAACAAGTTTAGAATTGCCACTGATAAATGCAATAGTGCTATTGTATGATGATAGTGCTGGCAAAATAAGTGCTACCCTGGGTATTCTTCACCAAGATGTGATGCTCAGGACTTAATAAGAGGTGTCCCATCTCTTATCTCTTTTCTCTTCTCCAGTCTCCCTTCCTTTCTCTTCCCCTCTTCTCTGCCCTGTTCTTCCCCCTAAAGATACCTCCCTTACAAGAGACTGAGAGGATCTCTGAAGATGGTGATGTTTAACATGATTTGAGTGGACAGTCAAGTAAATAGTCATATACGTTCAGCATGTTCTTCTTAGAGCTTATAAGCATACTCAGAGGTGTTCATTTTAATATTAAATTTCACAGTAAATGCATAACTCTGGGTGTTGCAGCCTTAGAGATTTTTTGCTGAAGCTGTATATCTGCTTTTTCTTGAAACATTTAGCCAAAAGAGAACTGTCCTTCCACTGCAAGACTCCCACTTTTGGCTGCTTTTCATACCGACCTTGCAGATTTTCATGCCCAAGGTTTACACAAGAGATAAGCAGGCACCAGCATTTTTAACCCCTTATGTGCAAGTCCCATGTTATTCACCCCATAAATATATAGTCACTCGATTCAAGGTCCAAATCATGTTTGCATGAATTAAGACCAAGTGTTATCCTATATGTCTGAATTTTCTTTCACCCTACCTGGATGCAGCTCAGATTCAGTCCACCTGGACACCATGCACGCTTAGTGAATTAATGCACTGATTAGCTTGGATTTGGCACATAAACCAAACATAATAATCAAAATTGCTGCAAATAACAATGCTATAAATATTATAAATGCAGATTGCAGTAAAGAAGCAAGACATCCTTATAGTGGGAATCCTATCAATAATGTTGATAACTGCTGAGAAGTGCTGCTGAGTGATGCTGAGCTGCCTGCTTGGTTAAAGCACAACACAGTCTCAGACTGTGCTGTCATCCTGAGCCTCAGACAGGTGAGTGCATAGTCCATGTTCCATCACTGCTAACCTACACAGCATGTCCCATAGAGTGTATATTGAGTTCTGAACAAATTATATCACACATTATATATATATATATATTATATATTATATGTGTTGGTTTTTTTTTTTCCTTTTTTTATTTCTATTTTCTTTCAGTAGCCAACTGAGAGGTCAGTGTTGGCCTCCCAGTCTCCCTGAGCTGTGCTCTGCCACGCAGTGGGTGCCTTCCAAGCACCACTGCCAGGGTTGCCTCTTAAGGTTCACAAAGGGCACTGTGAAGTCTTTGATAAATGGCTGCAGCACCTGCAACAAGGCCATGTGGTCAAGCCTTTGCATACACGTGAAGCCAACAACAGTGCACTGTCCTGCAAGCACCTCCCATCACCCATCCTCGGAGATCCTCTCATTGGAGCCAGTGGAGCAGAGGTCTGAAGTCTTTTGGATGTTCTTAGAAAAAGGCAGCCCCAACCTAAGGTGGGAAGTTATGCTCCGAAGCGAGAAGCACCGGTTCTGCTGACCCCTGCTCTTCTTGCAGGCATAACTTGAATGTGCTGTGGGCTGCAGGACAGGACACTCAATATATTCATCGTCTGACCTCACCAAATATTGGATGGTTTTTATCTTGTGTTATTTTGTGTAACAGCACAACTTAGCTGCTTCTTTGCCCGCCAGAACACACAGCCATAGCGGGGCTGGTAGAAAAAGGGAGTTACATAGATGACATCATCCCAAAGCTGACAACAGACAGGCAGGTTCAGCTTGATGCCAAGTCCATGGCTAGAGGATGTGTTGTGGGCAGGAGAGAGCTGAGGTCAGGAAGCTACTCCCTCACTGGTGCCGCAGCAGGCAGGTATTACAAACAGCAAGATACATAGGCTGCAGTCACTCACTTCCCCAGGAAGAGGCAGCAGCAGTGCACTGATAACCCTGCAGCAAGCCCTCCCAGCCCTTGATTTCTACCAAGCTGCCCTTGGGGCCATGTCCCAGCACCATACTCTGCTGCTGAGAGCATGCCCTCTGGGGTCCTGACTGCCTGAGTCAGGCAGGGATGGGGAAATGTGGGTGGTGCTGTGGGATGGGCATCACAGCTGCTGGCAGTCCTACAGTACAACCCAGTCAAGGCCTTGTTCAGTGATACAAGTCTCACAGATACACTCAACTGAAGTTCAGGCATGAGTCCATGCTGAACTCTGCTGGTGCCCGAATTTGTACAAGGGTCGCAGTCATCCCTCACTGACTCCCCAGTCCCTTGGTTGGTGGCTTCACAGTCCAGCACTGCATGTACTCATTCTCTGGCCTCAGCCTCCATAACCATCACTCGGTGATTTTCCTTTGTAACAATGATATATTTGGGAAATTCAAATTACAGTGTTTCGGATCTTCTAATTGGGAAACATTGAAGTTTGTGTATCAGATATCAACCTGAATTGGGTTGTCCAGTCCAATTGGGTAATCCAATCCAATTAAATCCCCAATTCTTTGCCCTGTATCCATATGAACTACACTGGGTGCAAAGCACTGTGAGATTAGCATTCCGTGTTTGAGTAGGATACAGAGGAGCCTTGTTCTGGGTTGGGTTTCAGAGGCAGACATAAGTGACTAAGATGAAGATGTTGTAAAACACAGTTTAGGGATCTTTAGGAAAAAGGGAAGTTTTGGAAGGCATTTTCCTGAGGTCTTTAAAGAATATGACAGGCATGGTAGGATATTATTTCACCCCGTAATCTCAGATAGTGAGATATTCCTGCTAGTCAACATTAAACACTTAGAAGTAGATTGATGGGCAGATGAAGTAGCAATCTCTCCTGGTGGAAAGCATTGACTTAACCGATGCAGGTGAAAAAGTTTTAAGTATCAGCTGAGAAATAAAACAAACAGACCCTGAACAAATGGGAAGAGTGGAATAAATGGTACAGCAGAAGTAGCCTGGGTTGATAATAGACAACCACTACATTTATTTTAGAATGATATAAGGGGGACGAGTTGTTTAAGGACCAGATTTTACTGTTGAGTAGAGTCAAATAAATATGAGCCCTTGGGTCGTCCAGATTCATCCAGATTTGGGCACTAAGCTTTCAGGTGGATGCAAGATAACCACAGAATCATAACAAAATTGCAAAAGTACGAGGATGACCAACAAATCAAAGCCAAAATAATTGTTTGTTTGATGCGGTGTTGGGGAATAAAGGATGATTTGTTCTTCAATATGTTGTTAGGAAAACAGAAAAACCTCCTGGACATCTGCTGAGGGATGAGTAAGTAGTAATAGGCTTTATTTGTAGCAATGGACAGTAGAAGAAATAAGAAAAGTATTAAAGTATATTTAAGTATTATTACAGGCTACTGAAAAAAAGAAAAATCACTAGATTATTCATTCTTAGAAATTTTAATTACTTTAATTTTAATATTTTTAATTTATTAGGTTAATAACAAGTGTTTTATAGTTAAATTTCGTATAATTTCTGGAAGTCGTGTCCAGTGTTATCCTTAAGATCAAGTTCAAGCTATCTCAAAGCACAGTGAAGGTACAACTTCAGGCCAGTCTGGCTGCAAAGCAAAACAACTTGTGTGACAAACACGACTGTCAGAAGAAAAATGCCTATGCAAATCTTAGAATGAATGAACTTAAACCACAACATATCTACTTCTGTTTCAGAAAGAACATAGTCATTAAGAAATACACGGGAACATGAAGCCTTTTTTTTTTTTTTTTTCTTTTTTAAACAAAACAGTGCATTTCTAAGTACAACACCCACGTGTCTTCCTACTTCTTTCCCCCCCCCCCCCCCCGTTAATTTTCTTACAGCCTGGTGTCAAAATGCTGTACTTTGTGTTCTCTGAGAGATGGACCTGTATGTATGGCTTACTCACATGTGCAATTTCTCTGTGATGTTCACAGTGCCTGTTAAATATATTAAAGCGTTATCAGTTCTGATTATAAAGCTTTTAGGATAGACTCTATTTCTTCTTAGCTTTGTACAGCACCCAGCATATTGCAGTCCAGACTGGGGAAGTACTCATGCCTGCATAATAAATGCACATGAGAGTACTCACAATAGGAATATTTGCCATGCATACTCTAGATCCCAATTTCCAGTATCCTGAATGTTTACAGATATAGTCACCTGATCCCAAACAAGTTATTTAATTTCTCTAGTCAGCTTTTAAACATTCGTTTATGAATACATTTTACCTGGCTTATATACTCACTTTGTAGTGCAGTCTGATAGACAATTACATAAAATTATAAAGCTACCTGTTTCTAAATAACTTTCAGTGTGAATTTAATCATCTCTGCTTTATGTAACATAAATGTTACATACCATTTTCTTCTCAGAGTGCTTTTCTGTACCAGGCCTTGCAAGGTACACTTGTTACCATCAGGTATAAAGTGCAGTTTTAATGCATGCAATAGCACGACATATAAGTCTTGAATCTGCAGTGCTCACACAAACAAGCAGCTTTAAATTCAGTAGGGCTGGTAAAAGGCAAGGGTACAGTACAGTGAGAGATATCTCTGAACCATCCTGGTTGGATGTAAGCCACAGATCACTCCCGTGCTTTTGTAATGGCTGATTAGTTTCCAGCGTGGGAAACCCAAATACAGTAAATGAAAATATTTTTCTGCTTGTTCAGTGAGCTGAATTTTCACATAAATTCCCATGGGAACGCTGATGTTTAAAACCCATACAGTCCACACAGTTCTTTTAAATTGAGAATATTGCACTAGAAAAGCTTCAACACTCTTTCATTATTGTAACAGTTCAAGATCAGAGTCTACCTCCAGCATAGCCTCTCAGAGACGACACAGCGTGTTCAGATAGAGATTGCATCTGACTGCTCCCTGGCACTGGTCCTCCAGTGAGCAGAAAGCGAGAGGAGGGCTGTTTGGGGGTGCTTGCCCTCCAGCCAGCCTTAGCTGCCAGCTGGTCCACTGGTTTCCTTCTGCCAGCTGGCACAAGCACCAAGAAACCCCATGATTCACATGTACACTGAGAGCTCAAGGAGCCATAGCCTGCCCTTAGCAGATTTTGGCACAGGAAAAATTCTGACCCATGAATTGTATGAACAAACTCATCAAAAAGTACAAGGGAGCAGTTACAGTCCTGGT
Organism: Coturnix japonica; assembly: GCF_054131305.1. Lineage (NCBI taxonomy): Eukaryota > Metazoa > Chordata > Aves > Galliformes > Phasianidae > Coturnix > Coturnix japonica. The sequence goes on from NC_140663.1 coordinate 68,894,538, forward strand.
GATCTGGGAAAGTTTCCCCAGAGAATTTGTTTGTGAAACATTCAGAACGGATCCAATTAAAACACAAACTGCAAATATGCTGTAGAAACACTGATTCACTCCAACATTTTGATTTGAGCTCTTTTTTTCAGCCAGGTTGAGCCAAGACCCAAGACTGAAGCTACCCTAGAGCACCATGAAAATATGAGCCAGGTTTCAGGAGAAACAGGTGTAATTCAAGTCCCATTCTAGAAAATGTTAAATAACATCTTGTTCTAGCAGAAAAATAATGAGAAATGACTTTATGAGACAAGACAAAAGTCATCCACAGGCAGGGCTTTACGTCCAACTCTATCTTGGGCCTGAAAGATGAAAATAAAGACTGTAATTCTGTCTCAGTAGGGGGCAGAGAGCATGTGAAGAGGAACTGAAAGACAAATCCAGCCTTGCCCTTGAAAGACACTATTTAAACTGAAAAGGTCATTGCCCACATGATTGCATCAACCACTATGCCAAGTCAGTGTATGGTCTGAGGCTTTGACAGGTCATCTGTTTTTACAGAAGATGAGGGGTTTCAGGTGTAGTTTGCTGATAAAATCTCAATACACCAAACATAGATATGATTCTAAAAAGTAATTAATGGGAAAGAAAACATAGATTTGAATACATTTTTTAATAAAATAGATGTTTTCTCCGCTGTTTACACATTTTATTGTTCCAGAACTGTAGCATTTTAGATTGCTTGGTCTGTCAACTCTCATTCATTGTAGTTAAAGCACCCCTAGTGCTTAAGAAAGGTCTGTTTATAAAATATTCCTTCAATAGCAAGTTTTCTGGGATCACTTAGTAGGATTCTAGGCATTTACTGGTTCTGCTTTTCATGTTTATATGGTTGGACATTGTTATCTGGAAGGGTTCTAAGTTATCTTTAACAACTATTTTAATTGGAAATGTATGTGTTACTCTATACTATGCAAAAGACTCAGTGATTAGAAAGTATCTAAGGCTGTGTGATTATACAGGTGTTACAAATTACAGTTCTGTTGACGGGTAGCAAACTCAGTGCTGATCCAGAATAGCAGTGTTTTCTTCTTGTCATTGTCCCCATTTTGCAGTGTTTATCTGTTAAACCTCCCGGTACCTCAGTATAGCTGCCTATGAAATGGCTTGGCTTTCTTGACTTTATTTCTAGTCCAAAATAGAAAAGAGGAAATTAAAGAAATATCTTCCAGCGGTGAATTGGGTTTGCTGAAGTGTCAGCACCGATCTTGTAATTAGCCTCTCAGAATACCATGTTGTCTATTGGTCTTCAGAGAGAAAGAATATGAGTAGAAATGAAATGCAGCTTGCACTACTCCTGAAAAACTCAAAGCATAAGAGGGGAAGCCAAGAGCCATGTGAGAAGCTGCATTTTAAAATACCAATTTATTTAGAAATGTGAAAGTTGATGAAAATAATGAGGACGAAGTATTATTCTTATGAAAAGATTAAAAATAAACTGCATTTCCAAATGCATATTCAAACTTTATTCATTGCTATAGCTAAGAAACTCCCAAATTACTTCCAGTGGTTCATACAGATGACTGCAGTTGTTAGTTGCTTCCCTTTTAATTGACCCAAAGTTACCACTACTGAGTGTTGTCAAAATTGTTTTTCCTTGCAGTTCTGCTAAAAACTAATGTGCCAAACACAGCTCTTCTCCTTGGTGAGGAAGACCTTTGAGAATGTGTGAATATTCACCTTTTTCACAATGCTTTTAAAGGGAACAGCACAACTGTTGCTTCTGTAGTCTCAATATGGTATTGTCCTTGATAGAAACTATTTCTGATGTGTTGTGTTCATCTCTACTGCTACCAAGTACCAAAGAATGTTCTGTAGTCTAGTTGCACATTACATATATTTCTGGTAGTCTGTATGTAAGACATGTTCATCACAGCACTTCTAGAAGGCATATTCATATATATATTCATATATAGGAGCTATATGAATTAGGAATAGTTCATTCCCCAATATATTTCTGGGTTTTTTTGTTTGTTTGTTTTGGTTTGGTTTTTTGTTTTTTCTTGTCAAAAATATGAAACTAAATGTTTCTTCTCATTTTTTGCATGTGCTTGAACAATTTGAAAATTAGGAGAAATGGACAGAAAAAGAAAAGAAAAAAAGGAAAGGAAAGGAGAAGAAAAGGGAAAAGAAAGGAAGGAAAAAAGAAAAAAGGAAAAGGAAAAAGAAAATGGAAAAGGAGGGAAGGCAAGGAAAAAAGAAGGAAAAAAAGAAAAAGGAAAAGGAAAAAGAAAAAGAAGGGAAGGGAAGGGAAGGGAAGGGAAGGGAAGGGAAGGGAAGGGAAGGGAAGGGAAGGGAAGGGAAGGGAAGGGAAGGGAAGGGAAGGGAAGGGAAGGGAAGGGAAGGGAAGGGAGAAGGAAAAAGAGGAAGATTTCTCTGCATTCTTCCCTCTGTTGCTTGGGGGAAGTGGTTGGCCTCTGCTAACTCAGTTATAAAAATGCTTGTGGAAATGCCATCTCTGTTATCAAAGAGATTTCTTTGATGCCATTTTCAAGATTATTCTGCTAATAGAACTCTACTTTATTATCACTGTAATAGTAATTACTTACTTCAAAGTGGGGTCATTAGTCCTAATTAATTTTTACGAACATACCAGTATTGAGGTGAAACAATACGAAACACTGAAATATTTTGTCACAGTGATGTATCATCTCAGCACTCCAAGAGTGCTTAAAGCACTCTTCGTTTTAATCTCAGCTGCAAAATAGGTCAGGACTGTCAATTTTAGTCATTTTCTGACTATCATGCAAATTGTGCTATACCAGACTTCAAACAAAAGATTAGTTTGTACCAACTTTGCAGATCTTTGTAGCAGTAATTATCTTCATTTAAAACATACTAATTACTTGAGCTATTTTTCACATAGAAGCTTTTTTTTTTTTTTTTTTTTTTTTTTTTTTTTCATTTTACAAACAGATGCCATATTTTTGGCTGGACTTCCATGAACTTTTAAGAAAACATCAGATTTGTTAACATTTTCTATATTTATAGAAACCTATTTCTTTATGAATATCATGTTATGTTGTTATCTACATACGGCAGTTTGTAGAAATACAGAACCTAATTCTATCCACAGTGGGATGGTGTGTATGTGAGTATGTTGTGCGAGCCTAACTTTAGAGAAACATTATTTCTGCATTTCAGTGTCCAGATGGCTAGAATTTTTGTGTGGGATTATTATTTTTTTTTAATTGTTTTTGCTGCTTTCCATCTTCTCAGTTGGAAATAAGAGTTGTTATTCTAGGCCTATTCTAAGCCTATAGTAATTGTTAGAAAAATGAAATTCCATCTGTTATTGACTGGAAGAAGATTGAGGGGGAAATCAGCAGCAAACCCCATTTGCTGGGTAGCATTTGTTGCCAGTTCTAAGCCAAAAATCTCAAGACAGTCTGCATGAAGGGCTCTGGATAGCTGGTAACATCACCTGCTGGACAGCAAGACAGATGCACGTTTATTAATGAGTCATTAGTGTCTTTTGGTGTGGTTTTTTTTTTTTTTGTTTTTTTGTGTTGTTTTTTTTTTGTGTGTGTGTGTGTGGGTTTTTTTTTCTGTTTTTTTTTTTTTTTTGTATGTTTTTTGTTGTTGTTCTAGGTCACAGAATCACAGAATTGTAGGGGTTGGAAGGGACCTCTAGAGATCATCGAGTCCAACTTGCCAAAGCAGGTTCCCTACACCACGTCGCACAGGTAGGCGTCCAGGTCTTAACTCTTACCCACAAGACTTCTAAACAACAATTTTTTTTTAAATAATTATTATTTTTTTCCTAAAATAAGAGCAAGTTTACCATTCAAGAAACTCAGACTTTGTATACTCATTTAGGTGAAGATGCTAAAAGATGCTAAAAGAAGACCAGGCTTCTCACTACATGTAGTGAGACTTAACTGTCATGCACTGCCAACTTTCAGAAGCCTCAGGTGTTTTGCAATTAGTTCAGTGCAAGTTGCTGAACTCTCATTTTTTATTTTTTTTTTCCATTAGGTCTGGCTTTGCATCCAGTACTCTGTGTGCACATTTGGGTAGACTCACAAAACTCTGGGGCAGAAGAATGGTGATGATTCTTTTTGTCAGTAGATTTCCCCATGAATATCTTCTGTGATCCCTCATTGTATGTAATGTAGATAGTTCTGTGCTGAGCTCTGTTTGTCTTTAGTGTTTTCCTAGCTTCCTGTGACTGCAACAGACAATAAGACAAACCTCATAAAATGCTTAAGTCAAAATTGTTGCTGGTGCATGATTTTTTGTGTGTTACATACATCATCATTACCCTATTAATGATACCACTGTTAAATTATGTCCTGGTGGTTTTGGTACTACTATTAATCATTTATGCCTTTTATAGAGTTCTTAGGGATATTTTAGCACCTGGTAACTTGAGGGAACTCAGTTACGAGTTCCACAACCCAGATTAACATGTATTTTTCAGATATAGTGACTATATCTTCATTTGCTATAATGCAAGCTTCTACACAAAAGGCATACGTAATCATCTGCATGTAGTCACCTGTATTACCTGTCTCCATCTCAAAACTGATCACTAGTCCCTAGTCTCTCTGTTACTTCCTCTTATAACTTCTTTCCTAGCAGGTATGGAATATGATACAGTGAAAATGTCACTCTTCACCTAGTGGTGGCAGAATAGAATTTCTGGTCCTTCTGTTTTCAGTAGAATTTCTTTGTGGAGAAATCAAACTTCCTTGTCTGTTTTAAAAACATGCTCTTCTTCTGTCTCCCCTTGTTCCACTGTAGAGGCAATGTGCCTGAAAACACCATCAGCATCCACAGAGTGTGAAATGTCAGCCAGAAAGTGGTACTTTCCATCCGCACTGCTAGACAGAGTTTTGGGGTACTCCAGAAAATCTGTAGTTTTGTCTTTTTCTGGGGCTTTTAAAACAAACCTGGTTTTGTTACAGGCTGCCTTCAACCTTGGAGTGTTACTGTATTATTGACCACAACAGTGAAAAAGCCCTGCAGGTTTTGAAATGTATTGGAAGTCAAAGGTTATTGTATCTCATCAATATATGAATTCAAAATATCATTTACTCCAGGGCAACGAGGTAAAGGCGAGAGCAAGACAAGTTAAACAAAAGACAAGCCAGTTATATAAATAATTTTTCTGATTCATCTCCGAACTTCAATATTATTAGCAAAAATCAAAGGGGGAAGGAGGAAGGTGGGGGGGCATAATGGCTTTTTTATATAAGGCACTGTATTTTTACTTATATTATGAAATATTCTGTTGGAAGAGTTAGTTCATAAGGAAAGTGAATTACTGAGCTTTCAGGATATCTAGGCAATTAATTTCATATTTCAAGTCACTACTGAGGAAAATGTCTTGCAAAGCTGATACAGCAAAAATACAAAGCTTAAGAAAAGTTAACAAACTTTTTAAAAAAATAGTTGTTAGTTGTTTTTTTTTTCCTTACAAATGCATGTTTATTTTTGTCCTTGTTTGGCTTTGTTCTGCAAAAAGCAGTGATAAGAACTTAGCAAGGGGTTTATGCATATGCCTAAGCCTTAAAACTAAATTTCTGCATGATAATCAGTATCTTGTCTATCATCTAAGACCAATGCATGTTTCCCTGCAGTAACTATTTACCCTATTAAAAAGATCGATCCCCAGAACCAGAATCAAATCAAATACTTGTAAGATTCACTTATTACTAGGATTGATAGCAAATCAAACTGAGAGAATTGGTTAAAAATCCAGGAATTTGAGGAGTTTCGAGATAAGGTTTCTTCTGGAATTCCTGAAGGTTCTCAGCAGTAACCATTGGTATTATATATTGTCTTTGAATTGGTGTAGAATTAGACTGTTTTTGATGTATCTGTGGGTGGATTATCCAGGTTCCTAGGTAATTTGTACTGCAGATGTGAAATGCTCAAACTTATGAGGTATCTTGCATCTAAAAGCTATGTATTTTAGTACTGTCATTTTGCCATCTGCTCCAGTTATCTGGAGTAATCTATAGGTGTCACATCACCTGTGTTACTCTACCCTGTGCAAAAGTGAGCTCCATTGACCAGTTTTGATGGTGAGTTAAGAAACAGAGTTGGAGGGAAGACAGGTGATTTGCTAAAAGAGACATTTTGAACCTGTGTTTTTCTTTCTTTTTTATGTGTAAGTAAAACTACAATTATTTTTCTGAACGGAAATGTAGGGTACCTATAATATACAGTAACTATCCTTTGACTTCTACAAGGCAGTGAACTTGAAGGTGGTATAGAGGACTTTATGGGTCATACACTTTCTGGATAGTGTCTGTTGTTGTATGGATATGCAGTGCACTGCATCAACTAGTGTGGACATGCTTTCAGCTGATAAAAAAAGTCCATTGTCAACAAATACTTGATAAAATATTTATATGTACTGTTTCTTGACAATAACATACTCACAGTCCAAGATGAACAGTCTCCAATTCTGTTTTGTAGTAAAATTATTTACATTTGTCTTGTCTTTGAGGCTGAACAATGTTTTATATTACATACTTCTACACTTCTTTTTTTTTTTTTTTTCCAGGGCTTTTTGTGCAATGTTTACACAGATAGTAATGTTTATTCTGAATTCTGTAGCTAAGGATGTTTTGTTATGATGAAATAGATGTTTATTTATACCAGTACATCTGCAGCCTTAAATACTCATTTTCTTTCTTTTAAGTACTTGACTTGTCTAAATCTGGTGATAGATATCTCTATTGTTCACAAAGATATGATGAGAGCGGTCTAGACCAGTGCTTTGCAGTTCAATGTAATATTTTTATCTGCATTTAATCTCACTGCGAAGATCTCCATGCATTTGAAGAAAGTGTGTTTGTGCTACTAACCTGTTTTATTGCATTTCTATATAAATAAAGAGTTTTCAGCAAATGTAACTGCACTATATATAACCTCCCTACATTTGCTTCCAGTAGATATAATTTTGGCAAGTCATTCAAATACAGAAGGGGGAGGGAAAGAGGAATAAATTTCCTATTATCAGATCTTGATATCTCCTTCCGTTTTTAAAATCTTGAAAAGCAAACTAATTTTAGTTATAATTTTATGATAAAAATATCTTCTAATTTCAAAGTAAGAGAATGTTTTAAAGCATTTTCTTCATACATGGGAAACTAGGTTCTCTAGGCATTGTTATCAAGATGCAACCCTGTTTTGTGTTATGGTAAACCACAGTATCAGTGAACAGAAAAATGATCAAAGACTACAGGACGCAATAGATTAATAACAAGAAGCGTATTATAACACAATCCAACCTTAAGAAGGTGTTAAACTTTTAGAACACTCTCCAGCTGTCAGTTTTGAAGATACATGCTGGATGTTTGGAGTTTTTATTTGATCTCTTTATGTTCCTGTAATACCCATACAACCTTTGTAATAGCTCCCCTACTTGTTAAATAATGGAAATCCTAACACTCATGGGACTGGAAGTCCATTTTTTCAATTTTTATCTTTTTATTCTTCTGCTAAGAGAGAACAAGTGAAAATCTGTCTCTTCAGTTTGAACATAAAGGAATACTTCTGTGTTTAAATAGTTGCACTTAACAGGAACTTCACACGCACTTAGTGGCAAATGTCATATTAAAGTAATGGGAGACCATATTCCCACATCCATCTAACTGTTTATTGCACTAAATGCTCCTCTCTTACACTTGAGGATAGTGGCAGCAGCTTCTTTAAATGAAGTCACTGAAAAAAAAAATGGTGAAAAAAAAATCATGGTATCACTGTGAGTTGTACTGGATTTCTGTCTGTCCACAGGAAAAAAAATAATCTATAATGGTTTTGTTTTTCTGTATCGTCTTCAAATAGAGCTGGCAGGTGAGATTTTAAGGAGATTTGTTGAGATGGGGTGGAGGAGGACTAATAAGGAGCATTAACAAGATGTTTCTAAATTGATGGAAAAGAAAAAAATAGATTTTCATATGTCTTAAAGATGATCATTTTATGACTCAGTAGTGTGGTTTCAGACTTTGGAAAAGCACTATCCTTTATCATTCCAGAAACAATGGTATTTTTCTGTTCATGTCAATCTTCTGAGCCCAGGAGGCAAGGAGGTTTTAACTGGACTTCATAAAGGAAGTTTGTAGCTGATTTAGTAGTTACATATTATCACTGTACCCTTTGTAACACCAGTTTTCCCTAGAGTCTCTTCAGCAAAGTAATGATTTAGCCTAATGCCTTTGAATCATTAGGTAGCAGGCTGAAATGTTGTCCTTCTATTAAAAAGAATAAAATAAAACACAAAATATTGATCATAAAATAATGAGGATAGGTCATTCATACTGATCTTTTGCTGGCATAACTCTCTTCTGAGAATTTTTCACAAGACATTTAATGTCTTGTATTTTTGCAGCTAGTTCCACAAGTCTTACTGAATAGGGCAGGCTATGTTTTTATAATCACTTAAACTGACATTGCTGCCAAAAAGAAGAAAAAGAAAGTAGTCTTACTACCATTCACAGTTCAAGCTATTCTTTCTTCTGTGTTGGCAGATGTTTTCTGCAGCTGAGGTTAGAGAATTGTGTGAATTAATACTAACTTATATTTTCTTACCAGATTGATTTCAGCTTAGGTAAGCTTCCTGATCAGCTTCATCATCCAGCTGTAGAAACAGTTCTGCCAGCTCAAGAGAATAGCAGCACAAAAGATCAGAATAAAACCCTACATTAAAGTTATTTTTATTTAGTGGTAATCCTGCTTTAGTTGCCATGGGACTTTATGAATCCTCAAATTAGAGTGGGTTGAATAACAGAGGCTACATCTAATTTGATTTGGTGGGTACAGGAAAGGTCACCCTCTGGCTTTCAGGGCAAAGAGCACAGCATGGACTGGGATGGATAGGTCATATCTTTTCTGCACCCCGATGCCAGTGCTCTGTAGCTCTGAAGGCATCTCATAAGTGCCTTTGTCATTTACACAGGCTTCTCTAGTGTAAACCTGTCTGCTTTTGTCACTATCCTCGGTGACCAGATGTGAGATATAAGGAATATTAACATATAAAAGCAGCTGGATTATTAGCCAGCTTTAGCCTGTCAAAACACAGTATAGGTTTTTCTATGTCTCACTGACCTGCACAGTACAATTGACCTGTTTGTGAGGCAGTATCAGATTGCTGGGGACACTAACAGGCCTTATTGGCCTTGACCAGTACCATCTGGGACACCCTTCCATCCACATCCATGACTCAGGACCTCATATCAGCCTCAGCTCCAGCCTAGGGACATTAGTCCCTGCCCAGCCACACCACAGCAGTGCCAGCATGCAACCCTGCTGATGTCCTGTCCCATCACTGATCCCACAGAGAAGCCCAGTTTCCAGGTCTAGGTCTTCCCTTGCCCTACTATACTATGGAAAGCTCCACTGCTCCCAGAGAGCTGCCTGCTGGTGTTAGGAGAACAGAGTTGCCCATAAAAAGAAAAGGAGACAGCAATTTCATGGGCTGATGCCAGGCTCCCAAGACATGAGAGGTTAGGGTGAACATGGTTGGTCAGGGGCCCTTCCTGCTTTGCTTGCATCTGCACCAACTGCACAGCTGCTCTTAGGGAGAGACCTAAGGATCCTGGAGTCTGTTAGGGGCAGCTGCTGTGGATGGGATGTAAATTTACATGAAGTGTAAAAGCTACAAAAAGACATTGAATTGTATATTATGGAAAATACAGATTACATTGTGAGGGAGTTGTAGAAGAAAAAAAGCAACCATGAATTTCTCATTGTGGTTTTGTATTTATATCTGAATCCACTTTCAAAGCCAATAGAATACATGTTTAATATTAAGCTGCAGTTCTTCGATGCCTTCAAACTGTCTTTGTTTCCTCCTTTAGGGAAGCTAGAAACATTTTCAATTCCATTATCAATATTTTTTCCACCTTCCTGTTCTCAGGACAAGTGTCCTTGAAAGGGCAGCTGTTTTGGATTTGCTGATTGTCATGTAGACAAGGATGTTTTCAAAATAAAGGCACACAATCCATTTGTAAATCTTCCTGAATATATGAAATTCTAATCAGGCTGACTCAGACAGCCAAACTATGGCACATCTCATTTGAATTTTCTCTTCCCCCAGGCCCTGTCTACAAGATATATGCATACATTGTTTTGTAAGTAGAAAACATGAATGATAACAATACTTGGCCCTGGTGGAGTGCTGAATGTATTTTACTTTTAAATGCATCTGAGCATTTACCTTTCTCATATACTGCATGTAGCTGTAACAAGCCCTACATAATGTCTTTTTTTTTTTTTTTTTTTTTGTAGCCAGACAACATGGTCTTGAAGCAACACATCTTGCTCCATTTTTCCTTACCGCTCTTAGCTGACAGTATTTCCTGCAGTATCTCCAGTAGATACGTAGTCGTTGATTTAGTAAATGAATGTGATCTTTCATGCCCTAGTTGGGTGAGTGATTTGTCCTTTCACAAAAGGTTCTATTGAGTACAGCTCCACTAGTTGTATATGATTTGTGGGCCTTTCCTCCATTTTAATCCCATTTTTTTTAGTCACAGGATCACAGAATTGCAGAGGTTGGAGAGACCTCTGGAAATCATCTAGCCCATTACTGTCCAATCTTTTGGCCTCCTTGGACTGCACTGAGTGAGGAGGAATCATCTTGGTGATTCCTCCATCATCCATCATCTTTGGACCACAAAGGGTGCTTTGAAAATAAAGCCTCCTATTCATTTCCTTGGTTACTCTAACCCATACAAAAAGTACAGTAGCACTATTTGATAGAGCATATTCTCAGCTCGGTGACGTTATTTTTCAGCATACTTGCCACCATTAGGTATATACTTTCACCTGCCATGATGTAGAGCTTGCATGCTGCACTTGTGGAAATCTGCACCAGCAGAGGTGGCCCACTGTTCCACTGCTGCTATGACGGCATTGTTGCGGAGACTCACTGCCTCACATCTACTGTTTGGTCTCCATAAACATTCAGTCACTGATGGATGTCAGTGGGTACTATTTTTTTCCACACAGAGGAATTCAGTGACACATCTTTGATTCAGATGCACTTCCGTGTGAGATGCCATTTTCTTGGACTGCCCCTTTGCTGCCATCACAGCAACACAACATAATGGAATATTGGCAGTAAGGTTCAACCTTTACTGCTGTAATACCAACGTCTGCCTCTGATGTTGTGGGCCAACATAATAAAATAAGAGGCATTCCTTTCAGTGCAGCCCTTGTAAAATATATAATAATGTTCAAGTATATAAGTAACTAAACTCATTTTAATTTTTATTATTTTTTATTAAAATATAAAACTGAGAACAATAAAAACATAAAAATACTGGGATATTTGATGCTGTTTCTGTAAAACAAATGCAGGAGACTGGCTCGGTGTCAGCTTATGCAATTCTTACTGGTTTCTTAAGCTGCTCATCGGAGATTTTTGATGAAACTTTACTCTTCCTGTACTTCACTCTTGAAAACTGTTCTTCTCAAGTGTGTATGCTGCCAAAAAGTGATGACATGAATAAGGCATGGTGGTGAAATGAGGGATATTTTTCCATGTTAAAAGAGGTCTGATAAAAGTCAGGTAAAGAGACATAATCAAGTTTTTGAGTTGAATGTCTGATTGCAACCCTATACATTCCATTTGAAAATGTGCAGGTAATGTTTTGATGTTGACTGAAAATGGAATCACAAGTATACAAAAACTGTATTGTTTTTTAATCTTGAAACCTATTCTCAATTTCCTTTCTAAAAATATGAAGTGAAAATACCTATTTTTCACTGTTTTCAGGACTGTGTTTAGCCAATTTTGGGGGGGTGGGAGGGTGGGGGATCTCAAATAGGCTTGTTCAATTAACTTTATTCCAAAAATTGTACTTGGAAACCTTTTCTAACATAGCTTTTATTATCTATTCCTGTGTAGTTCTGGGTGTGGAGGTATGCCCTAGGGCCACTGCCTCCTGTTCTTCTACAGTTTCTTCAATGGAGAAGAGCACACGACTTATCATGCATCTCACTAGGCTCATATCTTGAAGCAAACCCAGGTCAATAACATGGTTCTGATCATTGCCAGCAAAGCTCCCCATCTAGCTAATCCGAGTGACTGGAGAAGGCAAGGTAATCCCGGTGCCTGGAGAGCCATTCACCCTCATCTTGTTAATTACTTTTTGGTAAACATTCTAGATCTTTTGTTAAACATTCTAGATCTTCAGGCTAGAACAAGGCTTGTGAAGGGCTTGGAAATTCAGCCCTATGAGGAGAGGCTGAGGGAGTTGGTGCTGTTTAGTCTGAGAAAAGGAGGCTGAGGGGAGACCTTATTGCTTATTGTTTAGGTTGGATGTTAGGAAACACTTCTTTACAGAAAGGGTAGTTAAACACTGGAATAGGCTTCCCAGGAAGGTGGTTGAGTCACCATCCCTGGATGTGTTTAAGAGCCGTTTGGATGTGCTCAGAGATATGATTTAGCAGAGGGTTGTTAGAGTTAGGGTTCTATGGTTGGGCTGTGGTGATCTTTGAGGTCTTTTCCAACCTGGGTAATTTTATGATTCTGTGATTCAGTCTTCCATTCTACCAACCAGGAAGTATCACTAATAATAAAACAACACTTTATCTCAAATGTCTGACACCTACGATTCTATTTTAGTAACAGAACACTAACTGTAGCTCTGTTAGATGGCGGGCTGAATTTCTCCAAATTCCTTATTAGAGGCTGCAAGAACCTGAGATGTAAAATTAATTGTTTTTGTGATGGTAATAGTGACCACAGTAAGTTGTCAATGGTTGTGGATGGTTAGTCCTGGGACACTCACTAAAGAAAGGGCTAGGGCAACTGCCTTTCCCTTTGGTAACAGGTTTACATTACTATCACAGTTTGCATCAAATTGTAGAACCACTCATTTGGATAACCAGCCTCTATAGATGTAAGAAAGGTCATAAGGAGATAGGGCTACAGTACTTCATCCCAAAGTGCAGGGGCCACTCATAGTACTAGAGGGAAAACAGGAGTGTGTGACACTCTTGCAGAGAAAGAAACACCCTATTGGTGATGCATCAAGATAAAGGTTGCCTTCATCATCTCATTACACTGAAATTCTAGGTTAGTTAAATTGTACTGGGGCTTAGTGCAGCTCACTACCTAGAAAAAACATGTTGCGTGAGTTACTTTTGCTAACCTAAATGTGTATGCTTTGGCACACCACTGGGTAACTTCCTCCCCCACAGCTACTGATCATCTCATGTCAATAGATGACAAATGACAAACAGCTACAAATCATCTCATTAGCATCATGTCATGATGCTAATGTCAAATTCAGTGAAGTTTGTATCATTTGGGGGTGGTTTGATACACTCATCATGCAAGTGGTCATTGTATTGTCCGCCGACTGTCCTGCTACACAAAAAGCTGAGGTATTGGTAGCCTTCCAAGCTAACCCTAACCACATGTTTTTCCCCCTAGGGTGGATGTTTTCCTGGAAGTATTGCTCTGACTTCCTATCCGTAGGAAAACAACATGCAGACTCATAACATGGTGAAACCAGTTCATGCGCTCCCTTGCCACTATCCTCTCAGGCTTCCCAGGAGGTTAGTTTCTTAGGGCCACTAGACAGCGGGCTTCATTTAAAGGTTATCCACAGTCCTCTGTCTTCTTTCAACTCAAAGGTCCAGTTTTCTGGAGATGTGTGACTTTAGGGCTTTAGCACTGGTATGGTGAATCCATTCATGTTCCTCTGTTTTCACAGCAGTCTCTGTAGTGAGTAGCACCTGAAAAGGTCCATTCCACTTAAGAGTCACTAATGATTTCTTCCAGACTTTTACCAGGATTCAATCTTCAAGCTGAATACCATGCATCCCAAAGTCCAAGGGAAGGGTTTGTGCTAGCTGGCCTTCTGCCAAAGAGATTTGACAAGAGGCTGTATCTTGCCCGTGTATTATCCTAGGTAAATATCACTTATTTCCTTCTGTCTTCCAGGTTGGGATCTACCTGGGTAAGGCATCCTGAGCTGCAACTCATAGGGGGCTAATCCTATGTCTCCCCTAGGTTTTCCCCTTGCTTGGGCCAGGGCCAAAGGTAGCAATCTGCTCCAAGATAAGCTAGTTTCCATCACCAGTTTCAGAAGATGTTTCTTTATTTCCCCATTCATCTGTTCCATCTTTCCTGATGTATTAAGGTGCCAGGGGTCTGCAAGCCTCACTGTATTCCCAACACTGTTGTGACTCCCTGTGTGGAGAGAATCACTATATCAACACGATAAGGAAAGTACTGAGACATCTTGGAAACAGCAGGATAGTGACTGACTGGCACAAGATAGAACATGGATCAACAAGTGTCAGAATGTAATTAACAAATGTAAATTTTGGGTAAAATTGTGAACCTGGAGTACCCAGACAAGGGGAAATCAGGGGAGGGAGTGGGCATGGGGGAGACAAGGTACAAAAGCTGCACTACTGTGTCCATGGGTGCACTCCTGCTTGCGGGATGCCTGCCATTGCAATTGTGAATAAAATCTACTTTTATCAGAGATGCCATTCTGACAAAAATATTTGGATATTTCCAACACCTACAACACCTTCCCAGTGATGTGAGTTCCTCTATTTGAATCTGTTGCCTCCGTGATCCCGTGCCTGGGAATTACTTGTTCCAGGAATCTCTTTATGGCAGAGCTGGATATTGCCAAGACTACAAGAAATGCTTCTGGCCATCCTGTAAGCTAGCATCCTATTCTTAGGAGGTATTTAAATTACACAGCTCTGGTCATCTAGGTAATATCTGCCTGACAGCACAGAAAGGGTTGCCCTGCTCAGAGCTGGCCTTCTTTTGCCATTTTGTATGTTTGTTTGTTTGTTTATTATTTATATTAGCACGTATCAAACATCCCTCGGTGACTCGTTTTGCTAGGACAAATTGCCCTGAGGTAGAACATATTTTCATGAAGACACCTGTTAATCCTTTGGAGCCCTAGTGGTTTCCTTTGTTAAGTTGTTTAAAAACTTGTAGGGCCAATGATTTGGGTAGCCACTGCTCACCATCCCCAGTGAACCAGTTATTTTCTCTCTCTTCTGCCCCACTATTTTTAATTATTTCTAACTCCTCTGACGGGAAACATTTTAACTGGTACCAGCGGGGCCTCTGGGAGAAATGGGAGGATCTTAGATACTTCTGGCAGAAGGGCTGCTCCTCAGATTTCTTCCATCTGCATATCAATTACCTGTAGACTCCTTCAAAAATCCCGAATTATGTATTATAGCCACCTCTTGTGGTAGATTCATCACATTCAGTATATGAGTAATTAAGCCCTCATGGTCTAGTGCTTTCCTCAGCAAGTTAATAACCCTCTTAAAAAACAAGTTCTGGCTTAACTGTAACAAAGCAGACAGGGAACATCTTCCTTCACTTCCAAGGGATCACCACACTCAAATGCCTTGTTCTCTTTTCTCTTGACTTAATTATGTCAGTTAAAAAATGTACAAAAGGTGCTAAATAAAATGAGTGAACCATCTGGAGGACTTGCATTATCAACCACTATGCCTGCTTCTGTTTCATCCTCTTCCTTTGGCCATATCTTATTGTAACCAGGGATTCAGTTGGGAATGACTCTTCTGGCATCATCATTGTTAACTGTGGTGTGTGACATTTACTACAGCCAGAGCCTTAGCCTTAGCCTGTGGGCATTTCTTTTTCAAATGCCCAAACTCTTTGCAAATGGTGCAGTTATATTCTGCCAAACAGAATCTTCCAAAACAGAGTTCCCTGGCTCTTCTCCCAATCCTCTGCCCCCCCCCCCCCCCCCCCCTTTTTTTTCCCCAGTGTTTCAATATGCATTCTAAGGGAGGGTTCTTCAAATATGCCTTTCCAGCAAAGGCATTGTAAAAACTAACAGAGACACAAAACAGAAAAATAGCATTCTATTTCCCATATTCATTCTTAATTGTTTGAAAGAAAGATGCAACCTTTTGTTTTCCCATGGCACCAATTTATGGCAGAAAATTTCTCACAGGTCATTTCAGCTGTTTAACATGCAATATTTTGTCCCCATATAAACTGAGAGTTTTAACTGTCTCATTTCTCTGTGTTTTTGCCTGCTCATTCCTGGAGGAAAACAGAAACCTCTCCCCTTATTGTAGATTTGTGCTTGAGCTAACACAGCTAAAAAACTGCAACATTTTTTTCCCCTTCTGTTCAATTTTCCTTTGTTTCTTGGGTTGTTATCTGACATCACCTACAATTTATTGCCTTAGCCATTTAAAAAAAAAAAAAAAAAGGAAAGTCTTTAGTTTTCTTTATTCAAACAAAGGGAGAATCCATGGGGGAAAAACCCCTGCAGGGTCTTTCAGAGTATCAGAGGGCACGGTCTTCTCTTATCTGCACTTTCTGTCTACACTGTCCCTTCCCCTTTCCTCATTATCTGAAGTACTCAGTGGTTACAGACTTCCCAGTTTGCCGAATATGTATTCCCCCTTGTATGAGACTCCATACATAACATGTATTCCGTGTGTAATTCACTCCAACTTTATGCTACCCGGGGTGTAGACATTAAAGTTAATTGGTGCACTAAGTCTGTACAGTAAGTCCAAAGTTCATAAGTTCAAGCTGTTGAATGACCTTTGTAACCAAAGCCTTATTTTGTGAGAGTTTACAAAGTACTGACTTTAAGTGGAGAGGAATTTGCAAGCCCCGCACAACCTGTTTGCAAGCCTCTTTTATCTCTGGCAGTATATCAAAATGCACATAATTATTTGCTATATCTTGAGTTAGCACTGCACTGTGCCCTCCCCATGCCTTGGGGTTTCAGCCCAGAGAATTTCAATTGCGCATCAATGTTTGGTTGTTGCTGAATGATGAATGAATGCTCAGGGCCAGGCTGGGCTGCTTGATGGGGAAGAGCTGCCACCATGATGGTGCAGGGCAGAGGGCAGCCTCAGGTTGGGCTGAGCTTGGCTGCAAATGGGCTGTGCTTGGCCATGGGTTGGGTATGCCAGTTCTAGTCCAATCTACTGCCAGCAAAAAAAGGATTCCCTGCAGTAGGTTAGAAAGGAAAGAGTCCAGGTGGGTTTTGAATATCTCCAGAGAAGAAAACTCCACAACCACTCTGGGCAGCTTGTTCCAGTGCTTCATAAAGCCTCAAAGTGTTTCATAATCTTCAAAATAAAACAAACCTCAAAGTAACTTTTTCCTCTTGTTCGCATGGAACTTCATGTGTTCTAGAGTTTGTGCCCATTGCCTGTGCTCAGTCAGGTCGATGCTGAAAAGCACCTGGCCCCATCCTCTTGAATTCCACACTTCAGATATTTATAAACATTGAAAAGATCCCCCCAGCCTTCTCTTATTGAGGCTGAGCAGTCCCAGGGCTCTCAGTCTTTCCTCATAAGAGAGATGTTACAGGCTCCTCATCATCTTTGTGGTCCCTCACTGGACACTCTCCAGAAGTTCCCTGTTTCTTGGAATGCAGAGCCCAGACCTGGACACAATATTCCAGATGTGGCCTTACCAGGGCAAAGTAGAGGAAGAGGAAAATATCACATCCTTTTTAATGCATCCCAGGATGTCACTGGCATTTTTGTCCACAAGAACATACTGCTGGCTCATGGTCAACCTGTTGTCTACCAGGGCACTAAGGTCCTTCTCTGCAGAGCTTCTTTCTAGCAGATCACCTCCTAACCTGTACTGGTTAATGTATGTGGTTATTCCTCCCTAGGTACAGGACCCTGTACTTGCCTTCTTTGAACCTCTTCAGGTTCCTCTCTGTCCAGCCTGTCCAGGTCTCACTTAATGGAAGCAGAGCCTTCTGGTGTGTCAGGCACTCCTCCCAGTTTCATTTCATCAGCAAACTTGTTGAGGGTGCTTTCTACCCATTTGTCCTTTGATGAGGATGTTGAACAAGACTGGACACAGTATTGACCCCTGGGGAGCACTGGTAACTATGGGCTTCCAGCTTCACTGATAATAAGTCTTTGAGCTCTGCCAGTCAGCCAATTTTCAATCCACCTAAATTTCCACTCATCTATCCCACACTTCCTAAGCTTACCTATAAGGATTTTATGGAAGCTTACCAAAAGGTTTGCTGAAATCAAGGTACACAACATCCAATTCTCTCTCCTAATTTTCTCAGTTGGTCATGATATCATAGAAGGCTACCAGATTGATTAAGCAAGATTTTCCTTTGGTGAATTCATGTTGACTATAACTGATAACCTCCTTCTACTTGGTTGGAGATAACATCCATAATAAGCTGCTTCATCACCTTCCCAGGAACAGGGATGAATAATTGAAATCAACGAATTATTTGTTGTTTTTTTTATGTACTGAAAACAGATGCTTCGTTTTGTTTTCAGAGTTACCTTTCATTGTATGTAAACAGAGACCAATTCTCACAGCACTAAAAACAGTGTTCTTCATGGCTGGCTATCTTATCTTACCTACTGGTAATGTCTTCCTTAACAGTGATAAATGTTTGAAAAAGTACTGCTTCACAAGTAAGCAGCGAGTTCAAAATTGCTGAGCAGTAGAGGCAAAGTAGAGTTCTACCACTTGGGATGAAAGGAAAAGTAGCTTGTATGATCTCATTGCTGGTACTAAGAATGGTTATTTTTGTGGTCAGGGCTGGGTGGAAATAAGGGGTGGAGCTGAAATAGGTTACTTGGGCTTTGGAAAAGTGAGGGTTGTAAATGTCATCCTAGTAGAATTGGGAAAGTCTGTAGAAATATAATCCTACTCCTTCCACCGTAGTCTGAGGGCTGCAACTTGTTTCTAGAAGGATTTCATGGTAACAAGCATATTTAAACTTCTCTGGTCCATGTCCTCTTGTATGTGGCCATCCACTGAAAAGCAGGTTGCTGTTAGAGGTTCTTCTTTCCCAGTTGCTCCCCCTCAACTGTCTCACTGACTTAGAGGCCCTGCCATCTCTGTGTCCTAATGTAGAATCTGAATGTATGTGTACGTTCTGTTTTTCCTACCACTTCTTCCATCCTACTTGTGCTAAAACTCTAATCCCGTTGAAGTCCAGAGACAGAGGACAAAAATGAATGAGTGCCCTCTCCTTTCCCAGACACGGGAGGAGCAGCTGGAAGCAGTCTAGCAGTCTGTCCTCCCTTTCTTCTCCCTGCTCTTCTTCAGTGAGCCCATGATTTCCATGCAGGCAGCAAGTTGTGGCTGCCTTAAGCAGACATTTACTGGCAAGACATTCACCTAAGTGGGATCCCTGTTACCTCTCATGTCATCCCTACTGTGCTCAATGATTGTGGCATATGATTTTTTATCACTGTGGGCATTTTTCACTTTTAGCCTGAATTGCTCTTGCCTAAGTCCATTAACATAAAGTAATTTCTTAATTTCTGTGACTTCTCAAGGGGCCATAAAATAGTCAAGAAAAAAATATTAATTTTATTTCTTTATATTTTATTTGCATCACTACTGGCAGTATATTTTGTGTTACCCTGGTTGCATCATGCTTGAGGTGCACAATTTATATCTGTTATTGTTGTTGTTGTTTTGTTGCTTTGTTTTCATTGTGCTGGCTTCAAAAGCCAATCTCTTGCTTTTTCTCTTGTTCAGAAGTCCCATTCATGCCTTGCTACTGGCAATTACAGCGATCCAAAGAGTAACCTTTTCCTGATCATTAGAGGTTATTAAGCAAGATGCAAAATATGAGGGAATTTGTATCAAGCAGTCTTATAAAATGTGCTTTATCATGCCTCCTAAGTACATAATTGACTAACTGGATCTTTCCACTACAGTGAGCTCATTTAACACCAGCCAGAAAGTACCAGCTGCTTTTCTGAGTTTGCAGGCATTTAATTCTATTTCTTAATACACATGAGCTATGCTATGAATTGACTTTGTCTGAATTAAAAATGATTAAGACAATGTTGTCTGTGAAACCTGTCACCCTTTACTCTGTCCTCAGCAATGAGCCCACTTTTTCTGCACAATGGATATGATGTGGTTCCATTGCCATTCCCTGAGAGAAGATAGGGGCTTTTCCAGTAGCTGAGCTAGATGCAGATCTGTTCCAGTGTGTATAATTAATGAGTGTCGAAAAGGAGACAACTGATCAAAGTTATCTAGGGGGAAAAAAAAAGCATTTTTGAAAAACAAAACAACAGCACAACAACTTTGAAATCAGTGATAAAGACTCTAAAGGGATCAAAATATAAGGGGGCTACCTGTAATATCCAAATCAATTGAAACAGCGATTCACTTTTGTTGGAAGCAAGTATTACAAGAAAACAGTACTCGGAGCTATTGTGTAAGGCATTTTTTTAAATCCTTGTGAAACAAGTATTAAAAAAAAAGTCAGAAAACATTATGATTTGTTCTTATCTTTTCTTCTTCAAAATCTGAGACAATAAAGACCTTATCTTACATCTAGAAATACTTGAAATAATATGCTCTTCAGGGGGGAAGCAGTCTGAGCAGCAGTTAAGCTATTATTTTCACTAAACCAAATAATAGGCTTTAATAAATAGCCTCTTCTTAGCAGTATTGTCCATTAGTAACATAACTACATTGGCCCTATAATGTTCTTATTTCTAAAAGACGCTTGATAATGCTTTTTCCTCAAAAGAATATGTTAATCTATACATTAGTAGCTGACACATATGGTTGACTGTGCAACCGATTGTGCCTGCCTGCAGAAAGCTATTTTTTCTATGTCTAGTTGCTTTTCATGACAAAAGGAAGATACCTCAGTCAGCTGAGGCACCTTGGTCATCATGGGGAGCATGGAAAGTCATCCCTGTTAAAAGAGTGTGGTGAATTTAATAACCTGGCTAAAAATCTTGTGGGCAATGCATTAGAAGTTGCACAGTCGCAAATGCTTTCAATTTTCTATGTACTTGAGAGGATTAAATTATATTTTAATACTGAACCAAATGAATCATTACTGCTGGAGAAGGATTGTCTGTGTTTAAACATAGCTGAAATACGCACTGAATTTTCTGAAGGCAAATTTTCATTTTGACTTGCATTACTGCCTTCACTCACCCCTGTAATGTAGAGATCCAGAACTTTGTGTTTGAAGGAGTACAGGCCACTGATTCTCATCCTCTCTGAGGTCAGCATCCTGCAGATCAGAGAACCTCCAAAGCTTGTGCTCAAGTGCCCAATGGCTTCTTTAAACTAACATATTTAGTCTTTATAGCTGGAACAGGAAGAAAATGGTATTTTAATGCAGTGAAAGAGCTATATGCCTGATTTCTTACCCTAAGGCCTTTTCCCCGTGGTACAGTCACAGAAGTTTTCCTTTTCAGATCCTACAGCTGAATCAATGCACTTTATTCCCTGCAGAATTTCTTAAGGGAGATCATTTTAGCCCATATCTTCATTTTCAACTGTTGTTTTTCTTCTGCATCACTTTTCTTCCAAGACTGGCAAAACCTGTTGTGCTAACATTATACTCTGTCAGAGGCTGGAGATTATTGCACACTACTCCACTGTCAAGGCTTGATCTTGTGTCTGTAGTTACTGCTTTCTTCCTAGGAATTATTTTCAGATAGATCTTTCTCCAGATCTAGCCTAAAGCGCAGTCGCAAACTTATTGATGTGGTAATAACCTTCAGAACTAGGGAAGACAGGGATGGGAAGAATAAACAAATGTGAGAATAGTTATGAATACTGATCTCTTAGTCATCAGATCTACCATTCCCAGAAGACTTTTGGGTGACCAGACTGGAAGATGAGGAAAGGCTGCTGATGTAGTCTACCTAAGACTTCAGCAAAGCCTTTGACGTGGTCACTCACAGTATTCTCCTGGGGAAACTGGCTGACTGTGGCCTGGAAAGGTATATTCTCTTTTGGGTAAGAAAGTGGCTGGTGGGCCGTGCTCAGAGGGTTAAGTAATGGAGTTAAGCACAGGCTGGGGCCTATATCTTTGTGACTAAAATATATCATGGATTTTCCTGTCTGATTTTTCCCAAAATTTCTCTGGGAACAGATATAAAGTTGGATATATGCATCCTGTAATTACTGTAATTCATTATTTTTTTCCCATATTTTTAAAAGTATTTTTTCAGTGGTATAGTATATTAACAATCATTGTGCTTTATTAGAGATAATTTCAACTTATTTCTTTCAGTCTGCTAAGTTCTTTAGATCAACTTGATTCTGCCCTCTTAGAACCTGGCTGGTAGAATTTGCTATAATGAACAAACCTCAGCATCTCCTATACCGTAACATAAAGTGCGTGCACTAACCTCTAAAATACAAAACATTTTCTTCAAGAAGGGTCATAGCAATGCACTCTTGCAGTAGGATGGTTATAATGTTATGTATGGTCTTTCTTACTCCCAGTAGATGTTTTGCTTAAGGAAGACCACAGTAACAAACAAAGGGATGCCATATAGGTTTTTTTAGGATCTATCACCAAAGGTGCTTGCATATGATGGCACATGTATGACTGTAGTGTATCAGTCTTTCACACTGGAAAGATTTCTTCCCAACTTTGCTCTTTCCATTCTTTCTTACCTGTCTTTTACTAGATAAAGGCACACACTTGACTCTGTTCTGAGTCTTTATGCAGAGAGATTGGGATCAGTACAACAAATGAGAAGTCATAGTGGCTTGCAGCAATGTGCAAACTGAAAACCAGAAGTGCAAAAAGGGGGAAGAATTTTACCAGATTTTAGCACAGGAAAATGGACTTTAATATTCAACTGTAGTGAGCATTACTGAAGGGAGTTCCTGCCCACTGTTTTTAAAATGTAATTATATTGTATTATGGTGGAATTAGCGAGGGGATACTGAGGGGAGAAAGAGAGGGAATAGACATGTTATTAATGTTCTAAAGTTGAAAAAAGTATTAATTTCCTTGTTTTTTTTAGCACTCACTATTCTAGAATAACTATCAAGAAATGTGCTGGATTCTAATGGACAGCCTGAATTCTCAGCAGTGAGATCCCTTTCAAAAGCTATCCAAATTCTTCCATTCAGACAGAAATTCTAATACAGACAATAAAGTTTATGCAGACTCTCCACCTATGCACTTGATGGCTCATCAAATTTTCATGAGACTAGAATGACAGGCTTTAAGTGGTTCATAGTCACCTTTAGCCTCACAGTTAAAGCTCTAAATTATGTGAAACCTCAGTTACACTTCTGATCATACCAAATACAAGCTTGCATACACTACTGAAAATACATTTCAGGTGTTGTGAAGCCTGCAGATTCCATAGGCATGGCCAGGAGAGGCTTTATATAGATATGTATTTGCCAAATAATTAGTGATCTTCTGAATACTGAGAAACTCAAAGTGATCTTCTGCCACAGATGCATCAACAAATGATGCTCAGGTAAACACTAGTACATGGTCATTTACTCCCTTCAAACATTAATAAGAAACTTTTCAATAATTAATGTCATGGCCTCTAGGAAAGGAACCAATGGACTGCATTCATCCTTTGTGTAACCACAGTTAAATTTGCCTTTTGCAGTTATTTAAAATGTTTTAGGGAATAGCAAATTGGATCTTCCATTGCATTTGGAAGAGGGTATTAGCTGAAGATAAGAGGGTATTAGCTGAAGAATTAGCGGGACTCATTGATAGGTCTTTAAACTAGGAACGAAGGGGGAAGGGGGCAAAATAAGGGCTACTGGGGTTGAACGGTGCATTCGAGGGATTGTACCAAACTCTGTGGGCAAAGATTGCAGAGTGCAAAAGGAGGGAGTAGGGCAGGGGGATGCTGGGGATGCCGCTGTTCTAGCGGATCCTGGATCGCTTATGAAGGTGGTGAGACGGACAGCCAGGCTGAAGTGCCTTTATACTAATGCACGGAGCCTGAGTAACAAGCAGGAGGAACTGGAAACTGTGATGCACTCTGAAAATTATGACATTGTTGCTATCAAAGAAACATGGTGGGATGACTCCCACAATTGGGATACTACCATTGATGGCTATAGGCTCTTTAGGAGAGATAGGCGAGGTAGGAAGGGTGGGGGAGTCGCCCTTTATGTCAGAGATTGGATAAACTGTGAGGAGCTCCCCATGAGAAACAGTCAAGAACAGGTTGAGAGCCTGTGGGTTAGGATTAGAGATGGGACTAATAAAGGTCAGCTGGTATTAGGGGTATACTACAGGCCACCTGATCAAGGGGAGGCTGCTGATGAGGCTTTCTTGCTCCAGATGCGTGAGGCGTCTGGCTCACGGGCTCTTGTCCTGGTGGGGGACTTCAACCATCCTGACATCTGTTGGGAAAACCACACGGCGAGCTGCAAGAGCTCCAGAAGGCTCTTGGAATCCATTGATGATAGCTTTCTGGTTCAGGTATTGGACAGACCGACCAGAGGTCAAGCGTTGCTGGACCTGCTGCTCACCAACGCTGAGGAGATCATCAAAGGCGTCAAGGTTGGAGGCTGCCTGGGCTCCAGCGATCATGCCCTGGTTGAGTTTGTGATCTCAAGCGATGTGGGCCTGGCAAAGAGCAGGACCAGGATGCTCAACTTTAGAAGAGCAGACTTCAAGCTACTCAATGGAATGCTGGCCAAGATCCCCTGGTGCGCTGCCCTCAAAGATAAGAACGTTGAGGAGAGCTGGCTACTGTTCAAGGATGCCCTCCTGGCAGCACAAGAGGTCTCCATTCCCCTGATTAAGAAAGTGGGCAGGAGAGGTAGAAAACCGGCATGGCTCAGCAAGGACCTGCTAAGAGAACTGAGGGTGAAGAAAGGGGTGTACAAGCTCTGGAAACAAGGCTGTGTCACCCGGGAAGAATACAGGGATGCCGTCCGAACTTGCAGATGTGGGATCAGGAAAGCCAAGGCGCAGGCAGAACTGAACTTGGCGAGGGATGTGAAAAACAATAAGAAAACCTTCTACAGGTACATTGGCCAGAAGAGACAGGCCAAAATGGGCGTACCTACTCTGGTAAATTTAAAAGGAGAAATGGCTTCAACAGATGAAGAGAAAGCTGAGGTGCTGAATGAGTTCTTCACCTCGGTCTTCACTGGTGGCCAGGATTCTAGTCTTTTTCACTTTTTCACATCCCTAACTCTTGCACCCCCATACCTCCATGTGGGGACCAAGGAGGTAAATCCCTCCCCACTGTAAGGGTAGAGCAAGTCCGAGAGTGCCTCCTTAGACTGAATGAGTATAAGTCTATGGGGCCAGATGGCATGCATCCCAGGGTCCTGAAGGAGCTGGCTGAGGTGGTTGCTGAGCCACTCTCCATCATATTTGAGAAGTCGTGGCTGTCAGGTGAGGTCCCGGATGATTGGAGGAAGGGTCACGTCACTCCCATTTACAAGAAGGGGAGCAGGGACGACCCGGGTAACTACAGGCCGGTGAGTCTCACCTCTGTGCCTGGGAAGATTATGGAACAGATCCTCCTGGACAACATGCTTGATCACATAAAGAACAAGCATGTGATCCGAGACAGCCAGCATGGCTTCACCAGGGGAAGGTCATGCTTAACTAATCTTGTGGCCTTCTATGATGGAGTGACGGCGTTGGTGGATGAAGGGAAGGCGACCGATGTCATTTACCTGGACCTGAGCAAGGCCTTTGACATGGTCCCCCATCACATCCTCATCTCCAAATTGGAGGGAGGTGGATTTGATGGGTGGACAACTAGATGGATAAGCAATTGGTTGAAAGGCCGCAGACAGAGGGTGGTGGTCAATGGCTCTATGTCCAGGTGGAGGCCGGTAACGAGCGGCGTCCCTCAAGGGTCTGTCTTGGGACCGGTGCTCTTTAACATCTTTATTAATGACATCGATGAGGGAATGGAGTGCACCCTCAGCAAGTTTGCTGATGACACCAAGCTGAGTGGTGCAGTCGATACGGTGGAGGGAACAGATGCCATTCAGAGGGACCTTGACAGGCTGGAAAGCTGGGCTCGGGTGAACCTAATGAGGTTCAACACGGCAAAGTGCAAGGTTTTGCACTTGGGCCGGAAGAACCCCAGGCACCTGTACAGGCTGGGAGGAGTTGTCCTTGAGAGCAGCTCGGCAGAGAAAGACCTAGGGGTCCTGATAGATGAGAAACTTAACATGAGCCAGCAGTGCGCTCTGGCAGCCCGGAAAGCAAATGGAATCCTGGGCTCCATCAGGAGAGGGGTGGTCAGCAGGGATAGGGAGGTGATCGTCCCTCTCTACTCTGCTCTTGTGAGGCCCCATCTGGAGTACTGTGTCCAGGTGTGGAGCCCTCAGTACAAAAAAGATATGGAGATTTTGGAAAGGGTCCAGAGGAGGGCCACAGAGATGATCAGGGGGCTGGAGCACCTCCCCTATGAGAACAGGCTGAGGGAGTTGGGTTTGTTCAGCCTGGAGAAGAGAAGGTTGCGGGGTGACCTCATTGCAGCCTTTCAGTACCTGAAGGGAACTTACTCCCAGGAGGGGAGTAAACTCTTCGAAAGGGCTGATAATAGTAGGACACGGGGAAATGGTTTTAAGTTGAAGGAGGGAAGATTTAGGTTGGATGTCAGGGGAAAGTTCTTTACTAGAAGGGTGGTTAGGTCCTGGAACAGGCTGCCCAGTGAGGTTGTGGATGCCCCGTCCTTGGAGGTGTTCAAGACCAGGTTGGACGGGGCCCTGGGCAACCTGATCTAGTAAAGGCGTATGTTTGGTGGCCCTGCTAGGCAGGGGGGTTGGAACTACATGATCCTTGAGGTCCCTTCCAACCCGGGTAATTCTGTGATTCTGTGATTCTGTGATTTGTTCAAAGTCTGGGTATCTGAAAAACTGTTCTGGCAGGCCATTTACAGTAAGTCTATCAAAATTTTGATCAAAAATATTTTGTGATATTTTTACATGTTTACCAAAATTGCTTCTCTCATTCTCTCTGGCAAATTAAAGATCACTTGAAAATTGTTTGTTCCATTGCCATCCTTGACTGTCTTTTATGCTATACATAAAGAAGCCCAGATCAGTACTACATTATTTTTACTCTCTTAGTAGACTGCCAAGTTTTTTTATGGAAAAGTGTAAGAAAATGGGATTTCAATGGAACAAAATGAATTTTAATTTCTTCATGTGTTCCTAAAATACTCTTTACAGTTCATTGACAAGCTGATAGCACAAGAACACTTGGAAGATGGGTGAAAGAAAAGTAAATTCAATGATTATGTCCAAACCCGTGTAAACATAAACTTGGTGCTCGCTGTTGTCAGTTATTTCTTGAAAAGGTTGGTAAGAGCAAAGAGTCTTTAGTCTTTCAATTTCATTTATATATAGCATTTAAGCCACAGTTCTTCTCTTCAATCTGCTAAAAGTATTATGGAGAATGTCTTATAGCAAGACATTGTTTCTTCTTACCAGGAAGAAAAGGAAGGGGACGTGAAACTTGGTGAATATATTTATTTGAAAAATCAAGATTTTGACATGGCCAACACAGAGTGTAAAGAATTGGTTTCTAAGTACAAATGGTGAGACAGAAATTCTTTTTCAGATCAAAACAATTTTCAGTAATGACGGTTGAAATCTTTGTATTGATTTCAATATTTGGTGAGTTGAACCTACTAAACAGCACTTGTCTAAATGATAAAAATGTCATTCTGAAACATCTTTCTAGTACAGATTTCCTGCTGTCTTTAAAGTATGTTGTAGTTTTCCAAGCCTGAAATGGTATTTTAAATTCTATGGATGTTTTGAGAGGATTTGCTTTTTTTTTTTTTTTTTTTCCAACAGTTCTTTTTGATCTTGGTATAGTTCTGTGTGGTATTTTATCTCCCACAGATAAACACTTTAATTTAAAAGAGAACTTTCATTTTAGAATGTAACTCTTAAATTATTATTGTCTGCCTAAAGACAAGAAGTTGATTTGAATCACTGAAGATACACCAAAAAAAGGTTTTAAAGGTAAAATACTTAAAGTGCTGAGATCAGTGAGGCCATAAGTAACTGCACCTCAAGTTTTCTGAAAACTGATGTGTTTTATGTAATCAGAGATGAAGAGAATGATTTGCTTGTGTTCATTCTTTTGTTAACATGTTCTCTACTTATAGGAAATGAGAACTGATTTCAGTAGAAAAAGCATTTTTCTGGGAAAGCTCTTTCTGATGGTCAAGTGCAGCATCAAATGCTTATTGTCACTGCACATTTTATGAAACATTTGAAAGATGTATTATCATCTGACAACCTCCTTAAACCATGCAAGACATTTTCTGCCACTAAGAGAAATTCTTTTGAGCAACTCATGCCTTCAGCCTGATTGACAGCCATGTGCCTTCTCCCTCTGTGCACCAGAAGTGACCAATATTTCCAACATTTTGGTCATTCTGTAGTATAGAAAGCTGAAAGTCAGTCCAATTCCTCTCTTTCACACCCTAATGCTATAGTGTAGATGAGAACAGTGAGCACATCTCATGAGGGAAAACAAGCATATTTTCCTGCAGTAAGTTAGGGTATTTGCTGAGAATAGACGTGAGAATACATTGACAAATGAACTTCCTCTATTATGTAGAATAAATCTCCATGCTTGGAAAATCTCCATAAGTCATTTTGGTTTTGAAGTATTGATGTACAATTGGAAAGGTTTTAATTCTTAAAGCAAGGTTTATTCCTTGGGGTAGAAGAGTAACTGACAGAAGGCAAAATGGTGTAGCTGTATCTATAGTAGAGACAATATCTTTGTAGTTATAATGTTGGAAGTACTCTTCTGATTGAAATATTTAGGTGAGTATAAAGTTGGCTCCTGCTCACACAATCTGGTTCTTTTTAAACAAGTAAACACTGGAAAGCAAGTGGTAAATCTATAATTGTATCACCCCAGCAGCATTCAAAACTAAGTCAAAGAGAGACCGAATAAAGAGTCCAACTATCATTTCTCTTAGAATCTTTCAATACACAGAAATGAACAATAATCTGACAGGTCCACAATAAAGAAAAAATTAAAAAAAAAAAAAAAAGGAACTCTCTGGCACTTTAATCAATCCTTATTATAGACTCAAATAACCATATCAAGGATGAATTTATTGCATGTACATGTATATCCATATTTATACATATATATGTAGTGTATATGATTGCATACATCTTTATGTATATGTCTGTTCAGCAATATATTTTTTCAATTTTTAATGGCTTACTGTACATATTGTAAACCTCTCAAGTTGACTATACATATATAGTATTTCTAATACTGGTCTCCTCTGAAGCTTTGTATCTGTCACTATTAAAATCTGTGCTTCCAGTATGAAGACTACTGGCTTCTTCAGAACTGCTAGTCATCTAACATGATGGTGGAGCTCGGAGGCCTGGGTCTTGGCTGTATGCGATGTGTGCTTGTCTGCCTAGATAAAGCAGTTACCTATCTTTACAGTAATTACAGACATTGCAAGCTGGATGTATTGCTTAAGAATGAAATTTTTAAATTATAGATTATATAGAAGTATTTACGAATGCTCTAACCTTACACATGTACGACATATTTATATATGTATATTAAATTCTCTTTGATGTCTTTAATTATTTTCCATCCAATATTTTCAAATATTGACCCTTTTGACAAGTTTAAATAGTTAATTACTGTGTCTCTTACACTTAAAAAATCTCTGTGTACTTTCTTCACATGAAAGTAAAATGTATTTGTGTCCCATTCTGTGGCCTTGTGAAAGGCCTCTTCTGTGAAGAAAGTAGATGTCTTTTAGAAGAAGTCACTGTAACTTAAAAACAACAAAACCAACTTCTCAGAATTCAAAAGCATATAAAAAATTATGTAGCTCTTGGCTTAAATTGTTCAGTGCGGTCTAATATTCTTCAGAGCAGTTCAGAAGGGAGTTATTTCCTCCTTGTTTTCTAAGTCTGTGTCCCTAAAGGTTTAGTAATGGATGAGAGTACAAACATTTTGGTGGTAAGAGGTTTACAATGGGATCATTGTCATATTTGTGCCTTGAGGGCTCTACTGGGAGCTATTGTGACACCTGTTTCCTTTCTGCTAATGAGTGGATCCTATTTCTTACTGAGGTATAGAGAGAGATCAGTATAGTTACCAAAGAGCTAGCAGTGGCTCATCTTTCTTGTCAGCCTCCCCGTACTCTGTGTAGCAAAGTGAAAGGCTTTGGAAAAACCAGACTCATTCAGTGTAATTGAACTAAATGGATAATAGGACACTTATTAGAGCATTAAACTGAAGAATACTCTTTGTCGGCTTTTGCAAAGACTACAGTTTCTTTGTCATTTCATAATAGACATTCACTTAGGAGTCTATTCTCTTTTGTGTGCATTGGGATTTTTGAGATGTTTAATTCCCATCAATATTAGTGGGAGTTGTGCAAGTAAATGCTGGCAATTCAGAAAAATAAAAATGAGGCTTTTGTGTTTCAAGAAAAAATGCAACTAAAAGCCTAGAGAAACTCAGAGACTGTATTTGTTTGTTTATTTTATGGGACTATCTTAGAGATGAAAAAGAGCTCTAGCTGTCAATAAAACCCAACCATGCAATGACATGTTCTACTTAGACAAGATGGAAAGTTGCTCTTCAGACAGCCTAAGTCAGTCCAGTTCTGTCAGTCCTTTGTGAAGCAAGACAGAACTGAAAATAAAGGAGTCTACCTCACTGTGGTCCTCTGTTTTGCAAAAACATTCATATGCATTCACCGTACAGGGTAACATTTGACTCTGTTGGCATCAGTTAGGAAGATATTTTTCAAAAAGAGAAATCAGGTTTTTAATGTTATGATTTGAAAATACTGGTATTGCTGGTATCTTCAGCTTTCCTAATCACCTCCACAGTACTTCTTTGCAGGTGACTAGTTTCTTTTATCCTCAGAATGCTTTGCAAATATTAAAGCCAATTCTCTTGTCATTTAATCAATGCATGGGCACAACCTGGAGGCAGATGTGCAGCTGTTGGAGTTCTCAGCTCTTGTACATTAGGCAGGAACAAGAAGAGATGATTACTTGTTAGAATTCATCTTACAGAGCATTTCATCCATACACTTCACCATTGTTAGTATCAAAACTTACGTGACAAGACTAATCTCACAATAAAAGGATCCCAGCCCCTAGTGTTTTCCATCATGCCATGTCTCTTGTTTTAAAGGTGGAGAAACTGAAGTAGGAATGTGACTGTAGCCCAAAAAGCTGGTGGAAGTCAGGACCAGAATTAACATTTACTTAGCACTGCTGCCCTTAACTGGAGCATCTGGCAGTCCTTCAGAGTAACTGTTTCTTGTGAATCTGGCAGGCAAATAAAATGGAAGGATCTGAGTGAAAAAGGAACAGGGGAGAAAGGACAGGTAATACAGGTGTGCATTCCCTTTTTGTTAATAAAGGGAAACATGGGGATTTTATTTCTGGTGCATGGGGATTTTATTTCTGGTGTAGTGTAGCCCAGCTATGCTTTGTCTCCTCACTCAGCTGCTGCCGTAGCTGAAGTAATTGTCCCTCACGGTTTCCTTACTAATTTGGTGCAGCACTCTGTGCATTTGCTTCTCACTTATAAAACAAGCAGCATTTTATTACCCACAAGATACAGCAAAGCTGAGCAGCAGACACTTGCTAACAACTTCAGTGAAACCTCAGTCCTTTGGAGTCACCTAAGCCTGTGCTAACAGCAAGAATAAAGCTGGCTTTCTTCAGGCAGCAGGTAAGTTTTTCCATTAGTTATTTGTGTGGTTTAAATAAGCAATCCACGGTCTGAAAATAAATAAATAATAAAAATATTGCTTAGGGATGCAACTAAATGTACACTTAATAGGCCCAGTTCCCACCTCATTTACCTTTATGTAATC
The DNA here is from genome assembly GCF_054131305.1 of Coturnix japonica. NCBI lineage: Eukaryota > Metazoa > Chordata > Aves > Galliformes > Phasianidae > Coturnix > Coturnix japonica. The sequence continues at coordinate 68,926,179 of NC_140663.1, forward strand.
AGAAATAAACTCTTGTAAATTAGAATAGAGTTCTGACAAAGTAGAACCAAGCTGACAGGAGAAATAAACTTATGAGGTTTGGGGATACTTGATTATGTTTTCTTAAAGGCAGGAGGCAGATTAATATAACTGCTACTGTGTAACTGCAAATTATCTGTTTGTAAGAGTTTCAGTGAGGTATCTGTCCCTTTTGATTTAACAGATGTTTATACTGAGATCTTCCGAACGCCTGCAGAAATCCTCCCTAATTTATTTATTATTTCCCCCTAAATGGGAACATTTCTGTTGTTTTCCACTAGATGGCTACACGGAAAGCAGTTCTGCAGCGAACGGAGCCAAGCAGCATTTTCCCTGGGCTGATGCTTCAGGTGGAACCTTCTCTCTGATGTGTTTGCTGTGACTACTTGGTGCAATTGAGCTCCCCAAGCCAAAAAAATTCTGTTCAGGCTAGAGGAAGTTGATGCCTTTGAGGAATGTACCTCAGAGCTTACAGTGTATTAACCCATATGATTCATTTGATCTTCTCTTAGCTCAGAGCTGCTTTGCATGCCAAGGCCACATTCACCAAACTGTTGGTTCCCACCAGCACATTGAAAGGATATCCTGAGCATTGTGTGCAGCAGACCTTATCAGCAGCCCTTGTTATATAGCAGGTACAGAAACAGGTACAGTCTCTGTCAGCTTATGCTATGTAGCATATCAGGCTAAAGTGCTGCGGGAGTGAATATTAGATCTGTGCTTGACCTCATCACCTACAGTACCAATTTGATTCAGAACAAGTGTGTCCTGTGATTGTTTTCCCCAAATTACCCAACAGGTTTAGGAGGACAGAGGGTAGCTGCTTAAGTACCTGACACGACAACATTTTTCTCTCAGTTTTTTCTGAAGTTATTTAGATGAGGAGGTTTAATTTATACTAGATCAGCATTTGAAGTTTTGAGGCAGTAGTGGTTTTGTTCTTGTGGTGGAAGCCTCAAGTTGCTGCCTCTGAAACTAACCTAGCTGTAAGTGCAGGAATATTGGATGGTCTTAAATGAGAAACAGGGCATCTAAGATTTCTTTTAGTTAACAGCTGTGCATAGGAGAAACAGAAACCCCCACATCTTTTTAAATGCCCCCAATCTTTTTAAATTTTCACTGTTGAACTGCAGCACATGAAGGCAATAATCATTATCTGTGTTTTGTAGATTACAAATTAGAAGCAGCCCTCTTCTGAGGAGACTTTGGTGTTTTCCAGCCTATCTGTGGCAGACCTGAAAAAAGCAAATGAAAAATGCCACAAAACCCAATGGAAAAGAGGGGAAAGGGGGAGGAGAAAGCAGGCTGCAGCCTTTCTTGGGGGTTTAGGTTGGGATTTATTTGGAGGAAGTAATATAGCTAATATTAGTGGAAAAACTTCTTTACTGGTTTTAGTTGTGCCACTCAAGATGTAAACATACAAATATCCTGGAGGAAGATTTCTTTGAAGCCCAATTTGTACCTAAATATTGTTCTGAATCTGTAATTTACTCTCCCCCAAAAATAGCCAAAAACTAATCTTGGAGTGATGGCTGCAGTATCATAAACAAAACAGCCTGTTAATGTATGTACAAATCTGAATTAATTTTAATGGCTTACTTTTTGTAAATTTAGTACAATACTTTAATTGAGACAATCAGATATGTCTGATACGTATGTGAAAGTTATACTCTGGTATAATTCTGATTTATGTGGTCCAGTGTTTGATGTTATCACAGGGCATGACTCCCCTTTTTCTACTATCCTTTCCAGTTGCAACAACAGTGCTGAAACTCTACTCACAGTCCATATTTTTTGTGGGTTTGTGCATTTAATCCTTCCTCACTCCCACTCTCCTCTCCCTGAGTATGACTTTTTACTCTGCACTTTCTGTATCCCTGATTATTACTATTTCCATTGTGTTTTAAGGCATGAGTCTCAGTCAGGATATAATCCTCTGTGTTCTTTCACTGTAAGTTTGTGCAGCATTTTGTGTGGGAACATACGTAGGTGTGGGGATAGAAATAGTCGTCTTTAAAGTTCACAAAATGAATTTAAGTCAGACTTTTGTACAGTTTAATTTTAAAATATTTTTGAAGGACAACTTGATGTTCTTCTTGTGGCCTCAGTTATGCCATGTAGGAATATAGCTCTTTCGTGACAGTGGTTTCTGGTATTTCCATTTCTTTAATGAAACACTTTTCTGTAGCTTACATACAGCCAGGGAATAAGGGGGAGAACTGAGAAGTGTCTGCTGTATCATCTGATTCTGCACGCTGTGTGAAATTGATAGAATTGGAAACCTGTGGTCAGTTTTAAGGCAGCTATTAGACAAAGTCTAATTCTTGTTTGTATTTTATCAGCGTCTGTGATATGGCACCACCAGCATATATCCTGAGGTAGAGAATCATAGACTCATAGAATGGCCTGGGTTGAAAAGGACCACAATGATCATCCAGTTTCAATCTGGATCGAGCCATACGTTACTTTGTACTACCTGCAATTTAAGGACACTTTTTACAGAATTCCTAAGGCAGCCATCTCCTTAATGCAAAGTTACTTATTGTTTGAATATGAATTGGTATTTATCATTAGGTAATAAGAAGTGTGCAAAACAAGACAAAAGTTGTAATTTCTGTTTTACTATTTCAAGGAGTAATTATGCTTCTGGGTGGGGTTCTCAGTTTCCATAAAGAAACATTTTGAATAATCAGGTATTAGAATTGACATGCTAATTGTAGCATTTCCTACATTTGTAAGAGCTAGTTCTGTGGACCCCAGACATAGTTAAGGCACCACACAAGTAGAAGCCCATATACACCTCAAGAAGTTCAACTCTTCAGCAGCTGTGTGACTATCTAGAAAAATAAAGACAATAAACAAGTGATGAAAATGAAAGGTTCATAAAGTGAGGGGGTATTACTAAAGATTACAGGGTTATAGCCTGTAAGACTTACTTTTCATTTCTAGCTTTCTCAGTGCATCTCTTCAATGATTTTCAGAAGTCGCTGCACTTTGTGCTTTGCTTCACTTCCTCTATCAATATGCGCCCAACATATAAAGTCACTTCAAAATCAAGTAATGATAGTATAAGCATAAGGTGTTAATGCTGAACACAGACAGCAGTTCTACTAAATTCTAAAATCATTTTGTTCATCTTACCAATTTATCTTGGAGTTACTGGCGTGGTAAATCTGTTTATCCCATGACTGACTTGCATTAAGTGGAACTGAAACCTATAAATTGTTACTTTTTCAGCTCCGACTCCCAACAACACTAAATGCACAGTGACTGTAACTAGATTTCAGGTCACTGCTGATCAGCAACAACAAGAATTGTTCTTGTCCTTTATGCAGAGACAATAACTAGAATATAAATTCAGCTTTAAGAAAGAAAACCAGCGGACAGATGAAAATCTTGCTCTTCATGAGTAAGCTGCGATTGTGCTGTGCAGGGGAGGCAGCAGCTCTGTGCATCCCTGCCAGAAAATGTTCCTAGGCTGGCATGGAGGGCAAGGAGTGCCGAGCTGCACTGCTGACTACCCTGGATGGAAGCCAAGTGAAGCACCTGTGCTAATTCTTGTTAATTACCTCCTAGCAGGGACTGTCTCTATGCAGGCTACTCAAGAAGAACCAGCTTCAGAAGTGAGATCCACTAGAAAAAGATCAAAATTGAGCTGCAATTAGGAAATGGTCACCCAGACATGAAATTTATATTCACTCACAAACAGTTGTCACGGTTAGATTCCCCACGTTCTCCCTTCACTTCACATACATTCCCAAGCAATCAAGAGGCCAGTCAAAGCTTGTTGCTCTGACAGGATGTTTGTTTTTTTTTTTTCTACTGTCTGTATGTTTTTATTATTGCATAAAGAGGCTGCTGTGAGGAAAACATGAATACAATCAGTAGCTGCACAAAGTATGTTGAGGAATACTGCCAGGGCTGAGTTTTTTCTTCACTTGTTACAGCTCTGTGAGTAGAAATGTAATCTGTGTGAATGTATGGGAAAAGGAAGGAAATAAAGAAGAAAAGAAACCCCCATAAACCTACAGTAAGACAATAATGGAACTCGCAAAAGTCAGAAAGTTCAGAGCCAACAGCACCTACAATTCTGCACTCTGCAGCTGAGAGTAGCGAAGTACCTTGGCTAATGCAAAGGGATTTCAGCAATTCTGTGAAGTTCAAATGCTCTTTCAACAGATACTTGCTGTTCAGAGATCCTCCACCCAAATGCTTGCCTACTGATTAGTTAAATCTAACAAGCAGCTTTCCCCCTATTTCTGCATTGCTTTCCATCAGCTTAGTATATATCCCTCACGTTCGTCTCCTGTCGTGTTTTGATAACTTAATTTATTTTAGCCTGCCAGTTCCCTTTGTTCCAGTTTCAAGCACTCAAGTTTCCCAGATTCCTTTTCAATCCATCTTACGGTGCTAGAGAAATGCTTTTGTTTTGATAGGATTTTGCTGCTCTGTTAGATGTCAAAAGTACTAAAGGATCCTCTGAACACCTTCTCTGTTGTATCTGTTACTGAAGTTTAGGATGCTTCTTCTGCACCCAAAAGAGGGGAAAACAGAGTTGGGTGGAATTTTTCAAGGCTGCGAGTCTGAGTGTCACACATATGCAATTTTGTCCTAATTTATCTGAGACTGTAAAATCCCACTGTTAATTATTTCTGATGTAAATTAGTAATTCTCAACATGGACCAGAATAAGGCTGAAGGTGTACAGAAGCCAGAGCCCTCTATGGTAGAGTTTTCACCTTATGATATTGGGAGATATTAAGGCAAATTGCTAAAGGTTTAATTCCTGCTTGCAGTCTAATTCTTTGAATTAGAAACTCTGTTGTGGTGTGCAGGAAGTTGATGGACTCCATCTTTCCACAGCTAGACATCTAAATTTTCTACAGTCTAGAGATATGGGACCGCCCATTTAGTCAAACGCAGAAAAGCAGTGTTAAGAAAGTGCAGTGACTTACTTACTGTCTGTTAAGGATACACAATGGGCAGAGGCAATAAACCTCTACAATCTGGGAACAGAAATTGTGCTTTTGGTATCCACAATGCACAGGCTGCACCATTTTTCTGTTATCTGCTCCTTAATGCACATTTCCTCAGCAGCTTTTTCTTTGTGTCTCTATTATAACTGGTTTGGCTTGGCACTGTTGAGGAATTTCCTTTTTCATAGTGAAACATGGGGTACAAGATATACTCACATATTTTCTAACTTTGTGGCAAAATAAAGTTGTTTTAGGACCATAAAACAAATGAAGATAATTCAGTATTTAACATCTTTCATCCCCCTGGATAAAACTTGCCAAAAGCTTTGAGTCTAGATGCTAGGGTGGAACATGACAACTCTTTACCTATAGCGCAATAACATTTCATACTGAATATGTTTTTTCCATACACAAATTAAGTTGAAACTTAGCAAGAATATAATTACTCCAGTTGCCATGTACTCAGCAGTGAGTATATTTGATCCAAAACCAGGTTCCCAGAGTAGATGAACTCATGTGTAACACACAGACATACATGCCACAAGCGCTACAGCTTGATCTCTACAAATAACTCAGTTCCTTCCAAATTGACAACAAATAATGAAATATATATATATATAATAAAAGAATATTTCAAAATAAAGAAATGAAAATGCCAAATGCTGTAATGTCACTAATCATCTTTCAGGTTAGAAGGAGTTATTTCAGTCAAACAAAATGAATAATCCTCAAGTGAAGTCATGTTATCATAGTTAAATATATTTCCAACAAAATAATAAAAATAATAAATAATAATGTAAAACAGCTTTAAAACATTTAAAAATTCTACTAGGAATTTGTTCTAAACTAATGTAAATTGCAATCAGCATTTCAGTCCATGTGAATAGTTGTTTCTTGAAAGAAATACTTAGTTATAATAACGTACTTGGTTAATGTTACAAGCAAGGTGTGAACACAGAAAAGAAAATCCAAGTAGCAACCTGAGGTGAAAGAAAACAAGGAAAACTTCTGGGTTTGAACTTTTAATACAGAGGAGGACTAAAAAAGCATGTAGGAAATTTGCTCATTTCTTTACATCCACCTTCATGTATCTGTATCCCTGTCACCCAGTCATCCCAGTACTGTCATCCCAGTACCGTCACCCTCCAACTGCTCCAGCACGTGAACAAACAGTGTGTACAAGGTAAGGATGGGGCTGTTTTTACACCAAGAAGTAGCCTGGCTTATTAATTACTTTGATGTTCCCCAGGCATCAGACAAAGCCTTCTCTATGGGACAAAAGTGCTTGCTGAGAGAGATGACCTCCTCAAGGCTTTCCCAAATAGCACCTGAGCCCGGTTCCCTCTGAGTATTGTTTCCTTTAGGCCTGACCCCACTGTTTTCCTTTTCCCTCCAAAAACAAACAAACAAACAAACAACAACAGAAAACCACAACCCAGTGCTTATGGAAATTGGCCAAGATCAATTGAGCAAGAATTTCATCCTGGAAACTTGCTAGCAGGAGGCAAAGAGATGTACATGCTTGTGCTGAAAGAGCCCCCGCTGAATGCATTCCCTGGACGTCACATTGTGTGCTCTCAAATCACAGCAGTCATTACTCTGTTTGGCTTTAATTGTGTATGTGGGTTGATCTGCTTGAGATTGATGAGACACTTATTCCTAACAATGAAACATTCAGGGGACCCGCTTTCCACTGATGTGTACAATAGATAAATTAATTAATGCCATTCACACCCTGTCTCTTTCTTGGGGGAGGAGGCTTAGGGAAAGGTCAGAACTAGAAGAAAAATGAGAAGTAAGATTCTATGAGAAAGTTCCGAGGTCAGTTTTTCCTGATTATTATTGGAAGCAGTTAAGTCTTTGAAGGGGAAAGGCTGCTATGTGATCAAATAAAAATAATATAATACCAGCAGTGTAAGTGCATGTACGATCGCTCTAAATTGATTTAAACTGACAAGGGGAAGTAACAAATGCCTGGTTCCCTTGAAAAAAAAACCACATATTCTGCGTCTTTTCTTCATCTTTAGGACATGAAGGAGAGAAATGTTACTATCTTTTAAATATTAAAGTGGTTTCATTTTGAGAGTTCAAAATATATGTCTTTATATTTAGGAGAGGTAGAACTAATGTTACCTTTCATGTTTTTATAAGGATGTTCAATTTATAAGGATGGTCATCAAATAATAATCGTAAGTGTAGAATCTAATGCACAGCTTTTGGTAAAAGAATGTACTGATGATCACTTCAAAGTTGTAAATAAACTCTTCACAAGAAGATGTCACATTTAGCACAGATTATTGAACTCATCACAAAACTGTCATTACTTTACAGACGTTTTCAGGAAGAATAAAAGCAAATACTTTCTCATATTTTCTCAAATCGAGTTGTGGTTTCAGGGAAAGAATTCCCCTGAATTTCACAGAGAAAATCACACTCAAAAACTAATTTATTGAGAAAAGAAACCAGCTTCAGTTTCTTAACCATTCTTAGTTGTTCTGATAGAAGCAGCTGAATTAAAAACATGTGAGACTTTCAAATATAAAAAACTGGATAACATGAACAACACTGAAAAATGTTTATCTATAGAAGGCTATATAAAATCATTTTCCTTTGTGGGAAAAAAAAAAATGTGGCCAGCTGTATTTAGTATCCTTTAATTATCTATTTGATCCAGAATGTCATTTATTCATCCTGCTTTCCCCAGCTGATTTCTGACTGAGCAGTTCTGAAAAAATACAGTTGTAACTGGGTCAGCTGTATTTTTGGTGTGACTTGAAACAGAGAGTAAGTTTTCCTCCCTAAGGAATATTTGGAATGTATTTGGTTTTAGCTGTGAAGGAGTCAAAAGTGAAGGGATCAAGTAAGAAAGCATAGAATTCTTGTTTTTTGCACAAGTTTATATAGGACAGGATAAAGTAATGCTTGCAGCACCACAGCTACTAGTTACTCTGTGTGTTTACACTCTTTACTTTGAGTGGGGAAATGTCCTGTTAGCAGTGTTCAGGAACCTACATCGATACGTAGGTAGCATTCAAAGACGATTCATTCATTCAGACCATTGGCCCTGTACTCAGCTCTGGTGAGGCCATACCTTGAGTACTGTGCTCAGTTTTAGGCTCCTCACTACAGGAAAGACTTTGAGGCCCTGGAACGTGTCCAGAGAAGGGCAACAAAGCTGGTGAGGGGTCTGGAGCACAAGTCTTATGAGGAGCAGCTGAGGGAGATGGGATTATTTAGCCTGGAGAAGAGGAGGCTCAGAGGAGACCTCTTTGCACTCTACAACTTTCTGAGGGGAGGTTGTGATGAGGAGGGGCTTGGCCTCTTCTCCCAGGCAACAAACAGGACCCAAGGAAATGGCTGCAAATTGTGCCAGAGGAGGTTTAGATTAGACATAAGGAAAAACTTTTTCTCTCAGAGAGTGGTCAGTCACTGGAGTGGCTTCCCAGGGAAGAGATGGAGTCACTGTCCCTGGCAGTGTTCAAGAGGTATCTGGATGAGGAGCTACAAGATATGGTTTAGTGGTTTGCTGTAGCAATAGTAATGGGAGGATTGTGATTCTATGATTCTATGATCTGTAAGAAAAATCGTGTGATGTACTGCTTAGTTCTGTGAGAAATTCACCGTCCCATACCAAAGATTTTTAAGCTTCCATTCAAAAGCTGCCCTGCCACTGCCTTCAGCGTGGTGCTGAAGGTGTCATGCTCATTCCACCAGGCTGCTCTATATAAACTTAGGTTAGGACTTGTGGAGGAAACATCGCAGTGATGATACCAACCCCAGAGCACCTTAGTTTGGAAATGCTGACATTTCTGCCCATTTACATAAGCTAGATGAGAATTCTTCTGAACAGAGGAAGCATCTGTCTTGGATATTTATAAAATTGCCATTTTTGGAAATGTATGATTAATTGTTTATTTATTTTTGTATGCAGAAAGGCAGCATGTGAATCACTGACTGGGCTGTCCCAAGCCTGCAGGTGTTCTGAAGTGAACAAAATATATTTTGATCTACTCCTAGGTACTGGCCAGGGCTGTGCTGGAGGTGGTTTTGCAAAAGTAAGCTGCAGCCAGCTTTAGAGCTGAGAAATAAAACCCATCCCTATTAAACTCACAGCACTGTGAATGTGTTAGGTGGCCCAACACCTCAGCTGGGCATGCAAATTTGGCTTCTCATTTTGCACACATACCCTTCTCACACCCATGGAATCACCTGCCATTATGCAGCACAGCCCAGGATTTGATGCTTCTCTAGGTGACCAGGAGTTTGATGGCAGAGAGCTTTTACCACACTGTGCTTGTCTCCATCCTAGTGCCTTTTGAAAAGGCTTAGTGACCTGGGTTTCTTCCAAAGTCTGAGGGATGATAGCCTGCCACAAAAACCCTGGCAAGACCAGCCTTTGTAAAGAGCATGCTGGTAATGACAGGGTCATAAAGCCACTGAACACAATTTTCTATGGCATCAGACTGCCTTCCCAGCTCTCATTAAAAATGCCAAGAAAGCAAAGAGGCTTCAGCTGCCATCACTGAACAAGAAGCAGCACCGTTGCAGGGTGATGGTGTGGCTATCAAGTAATAGGAATACAGACAATTCTGGCCCAGCACAGGATCCTTTCAGTTTGTCCTGAAGATAATTTTGTTCTCAGTGACTGCACCACAACACTCTCGCAGCTTTAGTTTTGATGTGGAAACAGAGGTATTTTTGATTCCGCGTAAACCAGGAAGTTTTCAATCTATTCCAATTGCAGTCCACTAAATATTTTCCAGCAGCACTGCAGCCTGTTAGCCTGCAGATGGAACAGTATTGACAAAAAGCTTTCTTCTCCACATGACCTTTCACGGACCCTTTAGAAGCTGCTCTTACTCCGTGGGGATTTTTCGACCACAGTTTGAGAACAGTGCGTCCGATCATTAATATCCTCCCAGCCAAACCCGTAGCATTCTCTGCAGCAGAATGCGGGCTAGGTGGCAGCACAGCCCGCCAATGCACCTCCAAGCTGTGGGGCAGCTCCCCCCTGCTGAACACACAGGATAAAGAACCCTCCAGGTATCCTTTCCCTCCAGAAATTGCAGCTGCTATGCTGGGATGAGATGCCTTTCTTCCACAAAATCCGACAGGAGATAAGAGGAAGGTGAGTACAGACGTGCTTTCTGCGTCATCCACTGAGCACAGCTCTCCACTCAAATCCATCCTGTGGCAGTGGATTTGGGACAGTAGATTTTATTGCTTACAAATTTTAATCAAGGTAGTAAGCAGGCAACAACTATTCCCCAAAGTAGTTCTGGAAACCAGGCTTTGAGTCCACTGTCTTCAGTGAGACAGTTCATAGAATCATAGAATCATGGAATCATGGAATCACAGAATCATGGAATCATAGAATTATAGAATCATAGAATCATAGAATGGCCTGGGTTGAAAAGGACCACAATGATCATCCCATTTCAAATTCCCTGCTATGTGCAGAGTTGCCAACCACCAGACCAGGCTGCCCAGAGCCACATCCAGCCTGGCCTTGAATGCCTCCAACAATGGGGCATCCACAGCCTCCTTGGGCAACCTGTTCCAGTGCATCACCACTCTCTGTGCAAAAAACTTCCTCCTAAAGTTAGAGGTATTTCAACTAAGTTTGTGTGTACATGATCCCTAAAAGGCAACTTTACAAAGCCAGTAGCAGCAACATGAACATACAGCTGCGTACTGCCTTCGTCTCTGTCCATTGGCTCCTCGGAAATAAAACCTGTCAAGACCGCACTGGTAAACTTGTTCCTCAGTTTCAAGAGGAAAATGGAGAGCACTGCACCCTTTGTGAAGAGATGAAAGCTTCAGCAGGGATGCAAAAGATCCAAAGAAAGAAAGTCTCTGTGTAAGTTTTGATTTACAGCATGGCCCTTTTTCCCAATACAGCCTGCTCAATGGCTATTCAGTGGCTTTCTGATATTCTCCATGTGAAATCTGCATTGGTGAAAAATGCCACCTGGCTGGGTAAAAAATTACTAATGACCTTATTCAAAGCTAATTGAAATGAATCCTAGTGAAAAGGCGATAAACTAATGCTTTTTCAAAGACTTAATTGGATGTTCAATGAAGCTATAAAGGGGCCAGTTGTGTGGGAGCTGTTTTACCTGCCGTGCTTTTATTTTTTCCTCCAACCTGAGTCCTGTGGTGGAATGTGGGGTGCAGTCTGTTTGGTGCCCCTCTGGCAGTTGGAGGGTTTTTGGGGTCCTCCCACGTGAAATCAGCACTGGGTGTTTGCTTTAGAGCACACAGATGGACAGGATGTTTAAGAGCATGTTTGGGGTTATAAAGTCAAATAAAGGCATAAAAAATGGCAAAATGGAGGCAGGATAATTCTGTCTCTCTGTTGTATGCTTAAAGACATTTTCTTGACTTCTTACAGTTAGTATTTTCAACCTCAATAATGTTTTTTTAGTGTATTTTAAAAATTGCCTATTTTAGTTGCAAATTAAAACAAATAAAATGCTATGGCCTGACACTGTATTGACATTCGATTTGATCATAAACAGAGATTAAATCTTTCAGGGGTGGGTGATCTCCCTTCATTCCATCCCATCTCAGGAGGGAGTGTCACACTTCATTTGCTGTTCTGGCTCCGGTTCACTTGTTTGCTCCACCCTGTTGTTTTGCCATCTCCAACTAACTTTCTTTTGCCAGCTTTCATGTCCTATTTTCTGTGCTCCCACTCGCATTCATAGGTTCTCCCTGATTCTCATCTCCCTATTCCTGAACTGGTTTCCTCTCTAAGACTATTCCTGAACTATTCCTGTACTGGTTTCCTCTCTAGGACTAGAGGGAATAGTTTTAGGACTAGAGGGAATGGTTTCAAGCTGTGGCAGGGGAGATTCAGGCTGGACATCAGGAAATATTACTTCTTAGAAAGGGTGGTCAGGCAGCGGAATGGACTGCCCAGGGAGGTGGTGGAGCCACCGACCCTGGGGGTGTTCAAGGAACGATTGGACGTTGCACTGAGGGACATGTTTTAGTGGGAGCTATTGGTAATAGGTGAACGGTTGGACTGGATGATATTTTAGGTCTTTTCCAACCTTGGTGATTCAATGATTCTATGATTCCCATCTGTGGTTCCAGTAGTTCTGAGTGATTATGCCCAGACTGACTTTTCCAAACACCTTTATTGAGATCTTGGATTAAACTTGCATTGCAAGGAAAGTCCTGTTTAATCTGTCCATCTTCAAGCTCAGTAAGGATAAAACAGATGAAGAAATAATATCCCCAAATATGTCATCTGAACATGTATAAGCTGATCTTTTAATGGTCTTGCAGCTTGGCTGAATTTTGCTGAAGTTTCATGCCCGCAGTCAAAGGCATTTTCCTACACAAGCAAGCAGTGTCCCATAGCTTCCAGGATGCAAATCCTAAAGAAGTTTGTACTTTTACCAAGGTAAACTCAGATGCATTTCCATTGTTTTGTCTACAGAAAGAGTGGTCTCACTTTGGCTGAAATAAAATTAAACAAATGCAAATGCCTTGCGGCCTGTCTGAGCCCTACAAATAGAATGGTAAAGTTCACATGAAATATGTTTGGCAAACTTATAAGCAGAGGAATAAATAATTGACTGACACAAAATTAGGCAATGCTATCAGCTCCACCTATAAAGTTACGGTATCATAGATCCAGTGTAGGGTAAAAGGAGGAACACCAAACAATACCCAGTACAAAAAGAAGTTTTAATGGCTTGGAAAAATAACAATAAGGTCTCTACTTCAGTGGTTTCTGAGTCTGAAAAGATAATATGCTGGGTTCTTTCTTTTGCCTGCTGTATAACAGAGCTGAGAGAGAAAATTGATTTTTCATGCAAAATATTGAGTTGCTGTTCACTTGTAATTTAATTTATTATTTTTATACTCCACATATAATTTGTCAGGACTCTCTCCTGTCTCTATAACATTGTTGGAAAAGGTAATATTGAACAGTTCGCTAGCAACACTAATTTGCTATATTAGAGGCATTGCTCTTATCATCATTACTATAGTTTCCAGGCCATAAAATGTAACTGGTGTGTGAGTATGCCAGTGTTTGCAGCCTGGGAAATGCCGTGCACTGCTAAAACACATTGGTTATGCAGGTAGGTGGCATTCCCACAACATCTCCAGGCTAAGGACCACATCGTAGATTGTGCTGTGAGGAGAGTGTATTTGGAGCCTCTCTCTCTATTTATATTTTAAAAGATTTTCATCTAAACCCATTTTCCTTTGTCTCCTGTTTTCAACATTTTACTCCTGCTTCCATCCTTCTCTTTTTTCCTTTTTTTTCTCTTTTTTACTTGCTCCAAGAATATAGAGTTGCAGGAAATCCACATTTTCAGCAATTTTATCTGTTTTTATGTGGACTGTTGGAGCAGCTGTCTTAAGCAAACGAGACAAAAAAGCCCCAGACTCTACAGTTTAGGTCCCTTCTTTTGAATTGCCACATGGCTTACAAAGCATGTCATACCTATGCTTCAAAAAGTGGACTTCAGCAGTTGATATAGGTCAGCACATGTCCCCTTTACTCCAGAAGAGTTCTCTTCCAGGTGCTGGTGGATCTTTTGAAGGTGTACTTGTCCCGCTTTGGTGCAAATAAGGCATCAGAAATGTGAGGTAATGAAGACCTGAGGAGGTAGACGGACTCTTCCATTGACAGCCTGCTTTGAAGCAGCTGGGGGCTGGTGTTTTGCCTGCTGTGGCTGGTATTTCCTGCAAGCCCAGTATGTCTGCCCAGTGTGGACTGAAGTACTGGTAGATAATATTCTGCCTTTTGTATTTTATCTGAAAATACCAAACCAAATTCAATTTATCTATGAATTATGCCAAAGTTAAGTTTCTTGTAATAAGTTTTTTTCTCAACTTCTTCCTTCTTTACTGCAATACTGGCTCAGTCTCAGTTGAATTATTAAGTGGTTGATTGACACTCCCTTGCCCCATGTTATTTCAGTCTATGAGCCAAGCTAGGTAGCCCACCAACTGGAAGTTTTTATTTCATGTCTGTAGGTAGAAATGAACAGCATTTATCTTAGTAGTCAGGCACCTGTAATCAACAATTTTATTCTCAGTCACCACATATACCCAAGTAGCCCTTTGCCTGTGAGCCTCTGCTACCTACCAGACCTCATGCAGGAAGGAACACTTCCTTTCATAAAGGCTTTTCTTCTACAACCTGGAAGTGCTGGAGATCAGCCCGTTCTATTGGGGTGACTCTGTTAGCTGCTAAGGTTACACTTTGGTAAAAGCTGCATGTGCATGAATGAAAAGCACAGCCAACAATTTAATACAAAATGCCATTCCTCAATAAAACATAACAAAAACTGGATTGCACAGAGTGGGATTTTCTTTTATTTGTCCAAAGTGAATTTATGTGCATCTATTCAGAAGGTGTAATTCCTGTAATAAATGCTTCAGAATATTTGCAGGTGACTTACAGCAATGGGGTTGGACCTGAGGAAGTGACTGAGTACATGGGGAGGTGAAGAACACCATTTTCTTTCTTCAAGGAAAGGACTCGGTTCAATATAATTAAGACAGGTGAAGGCAAAAGTTCTCCTTGGGGCAGAGGTGATGGCTGTAAAACATATGGTTTCACCGATCTGGTGCCAATCATGGGAGTCCTAAAAAGCTCTGTTTGCTACTTATTGCTCACTGTCATTTCCTGAAAGGAATAATTCCAGGGAAGAAAGAGGCATTTCAAAGCTAAGAGGGTACTTCTCACTTCAAATAAGATACTTGCCCTCTTTCTTGTTATTACAAACACCTGTGTTTGAAAGAATGACACAAAAGTCACAAAGTACAGCATTAAAAAAATGGTGAGATTACGGTATTAAAATTGCCCTTCCTGTGCATACAGGAGAACATAAACTTTAAGAGTAGTTTTGAGGGTTTTTGTTTGTTTGTTTTTTGGAGAGGTGTAGGGGGGACACTGTGGACAGGAGCTGACTGCTGCCATGAAGAACTGGATTCTGTTCGTAGATCACAGAACAGAGGCCTAAACGAACACCCAGTTCCAACACTACTGCCGTGGGCAGCTCTCGAGGTATAACCTAAAGAACCTCTTTGCAAAGCACAGAGCAGACCATACACACCCAAGAGAGATCTGGATGAGCTCGTGTGGTTGCCAGAGGTGACAGTGGCATAGCATAGATCTTTGTGTGTGCATGATTTCACTCTTTTCTGTGTAGTCACTGATTCATAGTGTCATAATGAGGCCTCCATTGGGATGAGGGTGTTCCTAATTAGCATACACAAATTACTGCAGAGACTAAAATCAAGATCTATTAACTGAAGTAAAGAGGAGGTCAATATGTTTGATACTGGGTAGAAGAAAAAAATCCGATGTATAGGGGGCCATTATTAAGCACTTTCAGGTGTCGTATCTTCTCTGAGATGCAACTTAGGGAAAACGAAGAAAAAGTTGGAAAGTAACATGCCTAACTAACAGTTGTATAATTGCAGTTACCTTAGGTCTCACATACCAGGTCAATGAGGCTCAACCTGCTCAACCAAATTATGTTTCACATTGATCAGAAGAGGAGGGGGCAAGGTGATTTTTCAAAGTATATACAAAAAAGGATCATAACAGTAATGAATCCCCAATATCTACTGACATTTGTTCTCATTGGGTTAGGGGTGAAACACTTGCATGTGGCAGGGAGAAGTGGAAACTCAGTTCTAAGTACAGTGAATCCCTCAAGCCAACACTGATGAGGGCAGGCTCTTCCTGTCTGGACCTCATATCACTTCAGGTTGGCTGTGGTGTAAAAGAAAAGAAGATTCCCAGTTTCTTAGGAAATTGTTTCTTTAGGAAACACTTCTTTACAGAAAGGGTAGTTAAGTATTGGAATAGGCTCCCCAAGGAGGTGGTTGAATCGCCATCCCTGGATGCGTTTAAGAGCCGTCTGGATGTGGTGCTCAGGGATATGGTTTAGCAGAGGGTTGTTAGAGTTAGGGTACTATGGTTAGGCTGTAGTTGGACTTGATGATCTTCGAGGACTTTTCCAGATTGGGTAATTCTATGATTCTATGATTCTTGCAAGGCACTTAGAACCATACCCAGAAAAACAGAGGCCCTTGCTCACAAAAGCCCTCAACTCAAAGCATTCAAGCACAGTCTTAGCTGTTCTGGATGCTCTGCTGGTGCACCATCCTGCATGTGCACAGCCCAAGCTTTCTGGTAGGGCTGTTCAAATCTCCAGGGGCTTCTTTTGGGTTTTCAATCCCTCACTGGTAATCACCAGACAGAGGGAATATGGGTACTTTACAGCCTCTTTCACTTCTTTGTTCTCAGAACACTGGTGGGTGAGAAATTCACCATCAAGCTTTAAAATATATACCAAGATCTGTCAGGAAAGTTATTTTTCACTGTTTCTGCATCCCCTTTTTGTTATACGTAAAGTCTACAAGCTGCCGAGGTAAATCAGTAGTGCCGGCAGCTAAAAGGAGAGACCACTTTCAAACTCAGCCAGTGCTTCACTTTATCTGAAATTCCCTCCATCCTTAAGTAAGAACATTATCTTTTAAAAACTGTGAATATCAGTCTAGAGGGATAAGTGAGCACAGTGAAATGGGAATCACAGCACCTCAATGAGGTGAGTAGTTATCACTACCTTTACAAACTGTGAACTTAAAGCAAGGCTCTGAAATGATCATCTCAAGGCTAGAGAGGAATTTGATACCAGTGTTGTGTTGAGAAATCAAAGTCCCCAGTCTAGTGCTCATGCTATTAGATCACATCCTTCTCTCATTCAGACAAGCAACTAATTCAAATGGTTTCTTATTTAACAGCTGTCATTAACTGTGGATGCTGGAATGTCCTTTAGTGGATGCTGAAAGGCGAAAGATGCCAGTCAGGCACCAACAGCAGTGCAAGCCTTGTAGAAGAGTGAGGTAGATGAAGAATGTTGGCCTGAAATGCTCAGCAAATACTTCTTCAGGCTCTTGTCACAGAAGGCTAATTAAACAGAAAGTGTAAAATCAGGCAGGACAAGACATCACAGGGAAACAGAAGGCCAGACAAATGCATTTGACAAATGTAATGGTGAATGAATGTTACAGCACTGAACACCCTCTGTCTCTGAGACAAAAGGAATTTCAAGTATTCAAAGAAATTCGGTATGCCTCGAATCTTTTTTATCTTTTCTAGTCAGATTATTTAGGAGTGTGGGTATTCTGACTATGGTTAACTGTAATTTTGTCCATTATTATGGCTATTACATTTTTATTTTTAACATTCAAAAGTTAAAGTGAATGAAAACTTTGTCATCCTATGCATGCTGTTCTTCTCAGATTATCTCTGTATTGGGGTTTAACATTCTCTTCCTCTAGTTCAATAGGATGGACTACTTCTGCACAAAGTGCTGTAGTCCTCCGGTGGAATCTGTGAGGATTTCCCCTTTTGTATGTCTGATTGCACCAGCTTAAAAACATATGCAAGCTCATTCTCAGGCCTGTGGAAATGGAAGAGAGCATGCAGCATTTCACATGCTGACTAATTCATGATCAAAGGAAATTTAATTTTTGACTGTTCAGAGAAAACATCATTAGATCCAGGAGAAAAGCAATCAGTTTGTTATCAGTGTCTGAATGCTGAGCCCAGAATTAAGCTTGAAGTAAATCTCAGACATCATATATTGTTCCTTGAAGGCACAGTTGATGGGAGAAATACATGCTATGCCCTGGGTCTCAGGTAGACAAATGTCTCCTGAATGTAGAAATTGCAGTATAGCTCAACACAGGAGCTGATCAGCCATTGCATCACCGTCACAACTTATCTCAGTGTTTCTACTCAAAGAGCTCTATCCCAGCACAGCTGCTCTGTTAAACACATTGCCTTTGGCATGTTTTCTTGGGCAAACAGACCTCTTCCATGGTCTGTTTGGTTATAGAGGATGTGCTTGGAACTGCTGCCAGTTTATGGACATGCTCTACTTTTTCTGTGTGCTTTTACATCAGGGTTCATAGCAGGGCATGGTAGTGGAAAGCCAGAGACCTGCCCTCTCTGTCCATGGAATGTCTTCCTGGGCAAACTGTGTTCCCTCACACTGTCCCTCTGTCACTGCTGTGCTGCTGCTCTTTTGCCACTAGCTTGCATTCACTGCTGAAATTCCACCTTGCATAAAGATGCTGTGTTATTCTTTATTCATTAAGGGTTTTAATCCCGGAGGTGGAAGTGGTGATCTCTGAGCTCCTGCTGTAATCCCTTTGCTAACTTTTATCTGTTTCCCTAACAGGCCATTTTCTCCCATTGCACTCTGCAACTACGACTCAAAGCAGTGTGCCATTTGGCCATATGTAAGTGTGGAAGACGTGGTTTGTGAGTCAGCAGCCATATTACTCGCTATCTACATGAAAAGATCCTGTCTGGGTCTTTCAGGATTTGGAAGGCAGAAGTCACAATTTCACAAACTCAGAGATACCTCCATACAGATTTTGATGCAGAGAACAGTCCATTATCAGTTCACTCATGCTGGCCATCAGTGAACGACTGCTCTTCAGTACTATCGATTTCTGCATACTCCTTGTGGTAACCCTTGCCTGGACCTTGTTTGATTGAGCTGCTGTAGTGTTGCAGACAATGGCTTGGTAGCTCTCAACAGTAAAAATCTAGTTGAGTTATACATACCTTCATCTGTGCAAACAGCACAGCACAAATGACTGCCTTCATAACTCAGAGGAAGTATTCCATAATTTTGCTGAACTTATTCAAAGAGAACAACTAACTGTTATTTTCTCCTTACTCTATTTCTGCTGTTTTTAAAATGATATCACTTACATTTGAATGCTTCGATGGCCATGTAATTTCCTCACTTGTATTTTTGCAAGAAGAATGACTAATATTTTCCAAATGTATACGTAATAGAAATTAAAGGAAAAAGGGACCTATACATGATTTGACTGAAGAAAAACATACCTTTTCTCAGATTACCCTCCCTTCCATTTTGTGTAATGTTTCACTTCTTTAAGCTCCCACCTAACTCAATGATGCTGCAAGCTAGAATTCACCTGCACAACACAACCCCATTGATTTTGTACACTAGGACATGAAGGTAGAGCTGTACCCAGGAAGCAGACTGCAGTCCACCCCACGTGCAATAATCTATAGGCACATGTGGTAACCACATCTGAAAAGCAACAGACCTATTCATTGTCCCTCAATATCAAATCCAGCATTGAATGTGAACAATCATCTTCACAGAATATATAGAAGCAAATGCACGTGCACGTTTTCCTAGATACCACCACCTGCTGTTTAGTTGAGATTCAAGTTGCACGTGAGCCCACAGCTCTTGGGATAAGAATAAGGAGATTATGTGAGATTTATTTTTATTATTATTATTTTACATTGGAAAATGCCTTCTAAATAGGACCCCTAGAAGTCCAGAGTTTGAGTGAAATTATAAAATTTTCTGAAATCGTGCTATAAAGAACTGAGAACAGGTGGTGAGAACTGCTAAGTAGCTGCTGGTTGTACGCGCAAGAGCTAATGCTCACTTTAATCTTTGGGGTTCAAATAGTAGTTTTATTTAATTAAGACCCCTGCCACTGGCTTCTCATAGTCTCCTTTTCTCATTGAATTTGAACAAAAATATAGGCTCAGAGGCTTAAATTCTGATTTTGTTTCATCCATGTTTTAACATCGGAATGTCAGATGAAATCCCACTTTCATCTGGTTTAATTGCTTATGTGATCTTTGCAGGGAGATGCTTTCCTGAAGCCTATCATGGTCTTAATGTTAGTTAAAGTGGTCTTAAGTTGTGCATGAAGGCTTGCAGAAGTGTGAAGAGAGAGAGGTTCATCTATTCCAAAGGATAATTTTAATCATAGCTTCAGAGAGAATATTTCCCTCAGTACATTCCTTAATGCTTTGCATTGCCTTGTTTTCATTACCCATCATGTCAACTTGCCCTCTTCCCTGGAAGCTACATGCAAGGCAGATTCCTTTTTAATTTGCCTCCCCTCTAGAAATGCCACTTCTCAGGTACCAGCAGCTTCTGCAGCCACCACAACAAACAAACTGTGGCTCTTTGAAGCAGAAGCTGAGGAATCAGCATCCCATATCATTTTTAGAAATCCAGCGGGCTTGGCAGCTTTGTGGCTTTAGGCAACTGTGTTGGAAGTGATTGCTCCAAACCAAAGGGTGATCTTTTAGAGATCTTTTTTTTTTTCTTTTTTTTTTTTTTCCTCTCTCTCTTTTTTTTTTCCTTTCTTTTTCAGATCAAACAAAGAACACTTCTTCATTTAAATGATCTTGCTCAAGATGTGAGTAGGAAGGCACCTTCCATAGTTAGCACTGTGAGGGAGAAATCTGATAATTCATTTATTCCATGATAATAGCACGGGTAGCTTTAAGGTTTTTACCATCTGTGCTCCTATGGGAAGGAGGAGCAAAGCCATACAAATTTAACCTTCAGATTTATGCTTCTGTGCTTCTCCATTGTGCCCCTAAAGTTGTTCAGAAAAAGTCCTTAACCATTTCACTGCTGTGAGAGAATTAAGAATAAAGCATCCAGATTCCACTTTTACTTTATACCTGCAGTATTTAATTTAATTTAATTTAATTTAATACTTTAATAACCATTCTATGCAACAGTCATTTTTAATGACTGTTAAGTCTGATTGCATCTGTTTGTCTGAGTAATGAAAATATCCAAACCTAATGTTAAATGCTGAATCTATCTTTGCTTTGCCTCATAGTGAGTATCCTCACAGTGTTACGGAACACAAAAAATAGAAAACACAATAACTTATTTATTCTAGTGATTTTACAAGGACAAAACTCCTGTTGTGGTGAAAGAGGGGACCCAAGACAAAAAGAAATTATTAACGCAATTATATGTTACCATTAGGGATAGAAGTTTATACTGATTTGTAGGTTAATTTGGCTCTAGGAAAAGATGACCAGGAAGAAATCAGGAACATCTGCAAGTGGGCAGAAGACCTTTGAGCAAGACGTAATTTATTAGGCAAAAATAAGAATGGAACTCCATCACAAAAGGGTTGGTGGGCCTTACTCCTTCAGCCTTCAGTGGGGAAGGACTGAATTTCCTTTGCAGGCTGCAAAATGATGAAGGCATTTTGAGGTTACAAGAATGAAAAACAGAACTAGTTACTACTCCAAGAGCCAGGTATGGGAACACATGGCAAACTGTGCACTTCTTTGATAAGGACCTAGATGAATAGAAACAGAGCTTTTACTGTATCTAAGACATCCAAGATATCCATAGATGAAAACCAGAGAGATGGCAAGTCTAGTTCCACTATTATTTTTGTAATTTGGCTAATTATTGTTCTTTAATTAAGAACTCATAATTAACTTTGTGCCTGGTATATTTGGCTTTGTCCTGTGGTCCACAGGGATTTGTAGAAAAAAGCTAAAACAAGCAGAAATGCACTTAGACAATTGTGCAATGTTATGGCTGGGAGGAAGGATTGTCTTCCTAATCTCTATGCAGATGCTGTGAAGGAGAAGATTTTATTCATGCATTTTGCTGTCTGAAAAATAAATTCTCAACAGTTCTGTCCATGTTGTAGGGATGTTCCTAAACCTGTCCTTGTGTCTGTCAAGGTTAAATAAAAGTAAATCTCTCATATAAATAACCTGAAGGAAATATTAAATACGTGAAAAAAGCACAAATATCACATGCACATATGAAGGCTGGGTTAGCTGGTAACCTCTAACATGGGTGTTTTTTAAGGAAGGTTAATATTCCCTCAGAAAAATTGATGTTTCTTATTTTTGTGCTCAAAAAACTCACGCTTAGAAGATAGGATACGAGGAAATGACCATTTAAGTACTCCTTTTTGTGAAAATCCACCTGGTACATAAGAGTAAAAGCAATCAGCAGTTGGTAAAATGTTCAGTAAAGGCACAGAAATGTAAGTACTCACTGAAGAGCTGACCCATAACACATGACGTGGGATCACTTCACCTCCAAACTTTCTGCCTGGCCATGGCCTGTTCTCTCTTTTATGATGCTCCTCTTCCTCTTCCTAAATGAGGCTCAAGGCAAAAATGATTAAGAGCAGAAATAGCCCAGGTTTTCATCAGAAATAGGCAATACAAAAAAAACCCAAAACCTCTCTACTCTCTTAATTGTAAACAGGAGACGTACCAACAAGTCCAGAAAAATCAGAGAGATGCAATGAAAAAATATAAAGGTAAAATAGTTATTTGAAATTCTTTTGGGTCTGAAATGATTATCATCTGATGTATGGCTCCAGCTAAAATCTGGCAAAGCTAAATTGCATTATGTTCAGGCACTTGGCAGACCCTCCTGACTATGAGTGCTCAGGGCACAGCCCAATCCGTGCAAACATTAGCCAGGTAGCCAGTCATCACAATAACCCAGGCTGCCCGTTCTCTGGGACCTCCCTTCTGCAATCAGCAGGTCTAGATCTTTGAGCCCCGAGATCAACCCCACAGCAGCAGGAGCTATGAGTGATCACTCTTCTGATTAAGAGAAATACAAAATTCTGGAGTGTATGCAGACCTTTTCCCTTAATGCTGGTATTGTGTTTGTTACAAAGATAGCCAGTCTTTTGTAGACCCTATTAAAATGTCAACCCCAGAATGATGTAAACTAGATGATCATTATGGTTCTTTTTAGCCCAGGCCTTTCTATGATTCCATGATTCTATATGGGGCAACAGGAGGAACTGATTCAGGGTCAGCATCACTGTGTCCTGCAACTCAGACAGTTTTGATCACTGCTGGGAAACCGAAGGCCAGATTCATGGGAGATTGCTGAACACACTGTCACTGAAGGGATGGGAGCTTGATACACATCTTCAGCTTGCATGGTTAATGTGTTACATTTTCCTTGGAGAGATGTGAAAAAGAAACAAAATGAAAACAACCTACCTTGAACTTGAGATAAGCAATAACCTCTTCGGAAATTCTTCATCACAAGCATGTTTTGTTTTGTTGTCTTCTTACCTGTCACCCAGAAATGATGTTTTTCTGTGGTTTGAAGAGGATTTTAATAGCTCTTAGCCAATTGAACCTCAAATTACATCCTTACTTGCATGATTTTTCATTAAAGAAACAAAATACATTTTTCCAAATATATGTTCCAGGTGTTGCCTAGATACAAATCTGTGTTCCTATTCCCTACCTTTCCATCATCTTGCTGGATTACTGGGCTTCAGTCTTCTAGATGGGCAAAGACACTCAGTTTGCAATCACACTCATCAGCAGCTTTCTTCCCCCTTGTTATCCACAGGGCTGGCTACAGATTTAGTTTGACAAGCCATAACTAATTCATTTGAGCAAAACTATATGAAAGCAGTGATCGTATTAACTGTGCTCACAGTTCCTCCTTTTGTATTGTATTTTTTGTTGTTGTTGTTGTTTCTGTTCTCCAAGGTATAATATGTATGTTTTAAATATGTGTTTTACCCTGATGCTAAGGATTAAATCATGGCTTTTTCATTTCTAGTGTAATTTAATTTTATACTGTCTGAGTTAGCCTTCATTTAAGAATCTTGAAGTGTTCTAAAAACGTTTCTTATCAAGCTTCACAAAACTCGAGTGAGGGAGGTAAATATTGTTATTAGCATGGTTTTATAGCTAGATGAACGGGGGGATAAATTGCTGGAGGGCATTGCAAATGCTCCCCAGGAACTCTCTGGTACTAAATTTAAGAGCATATTTAATCAAAAAAGGATTTAATTTTGCACAGAAAACAGCTACTAGCAATTTGTGACAAAATATTCTGAAGCTGACAATTGCTACAATAACAATTCTTTGCAGATGTCAGTCACAAATTTTCTGACAAAAGGGCATAAATGTTAGAGAAGAGCAAATAGTTGGCAATTCTTTTGTGTGCGTGTGGTTTTTTTTTGAGATATTTGACCACTAACAGTGAGGACAAGCAGAACACAGCCACACGTGTATTAATAAAACGTTATTCAGAGATCTCTAGTCATCCAGGCTGAGATCTCCATGCTTTCTTATACATCTATCTTTTATTACATATTAGATCAATAGGAGTTTGTTACTCAGTTTGGCAATTTAATTCCTCTCCAGACTGGTGTAAAGAATAAGTTCAAACAAACAGTTTGCTTTTACATTGAGTTTAAAAAAGTGGTTCAAGCCCATCTTCATTCTTCCCACATTTTTGTTTGTTTTCATCACCTGGTTTAACTCCATTTTCAATTTCTTTGCATTCTTATTTATCCTTTCTCCCCTCTCTTTATAAACATTTATTTGTTTGATTGTTTTTTTTTCTAAAACAAGACAGAGCATCATGAAAGGCATGATGTAGAAGAAGTTCTTTTAGCCTTTTTAAAAGATAATCTTTTCCTACCTTTCTTGTATTCCACACAGCATCTGCTTCACAGGCCACCTGGTGTGGGCTTATGGGCCACCTGGTGTTCCAGCAGATGCTAAGCAAGTACTCAAGGAGTGAAACTTGACTGTACCACGAGCAACATTTGCAAATGCATTCAGCACAGCAGCCCTTTCTGGGTTTGAACTTTACCCAATACTGTGACTACACAAGTGGTTTCCAAACTGTGGGTTGGTGCCTGAGCTTGCCCCAAGCCATGAGATATAAGGTAGCAGGAATCAGGGGTGTGCATGGAGCAAGAAAGTGATGCAACCCTCCCCTGGGACATGCCAGATGCTATCAGCACATGGTGCAGAGACCACTCTTCTATATAGGAGGAAATTCCTTACTCAGAGGGCAGTGAGGCACTGTCACAGTCTGCCCAGAGAAGCTATGGATGGCCTGGAGGCTTTCAAGGCCAGGTTGTATGGAGCCTTGGGCAGCCTGAGCTGGCAAGTGGCAGTGCTGCCCATGGCAGGGGAGTTGGAACTGGGTGGACTTTAAGGTCCCTTCCAACCCATGCTCACATGAGCCCCTTTTGCATCAGTTGTGATGGATCGATTTAACCCATGGACCAAGTTTACAGTCTGGCGGTCCACAGCCAGGGCTTCATTTTGACAGTTTTCATCAGCTATGTCACAAGCTCTAGAAGAAGTTACCCACAGCAGCTGACCTCTTCTTTTTCCCTGCCAAATACTTGCTCTAAAGCAGGGAATCATACCTCTGTATTCTGGGAAGAAATGGGGTTTTGTTAATTACTGCTTAAGAGCATATGAAAAATGAATAATTATACTTTAAATACTCTTAATTTATGTACTGTTGTGAAGTTGGATTTGTAAAACCCTGATAAAAATATTTACATGTTACTGCGATGACCACTTAAAATGAAAGGATTATTGCTGCCTTGCGGATCTGCTTAAAAAATTCAAAATGATTTATCATTCTATGCTGAATCCAAATTTCAGCAGGGATATATTCTCTGCAGTCTTCAGTTGCTGATGGCTCTTTGAGACCCTGAATTAGATCATCAAGAATTAGATCATCCACTAATCCTCATGGTTTAGGGCGATTAGATGATGATCTGTATTTACCCCTCAATGACCAAAAAGTGCCCCAAGAGGCTGCTTTTCCCAATTACATGCAGGGTCCCTGGGGAGGAAAGCACAGAGGTTCTGTCTTGCCTCCAGTGCAGAGTAGGAACTGTCACATTCTCTGCTCTGGGTCTGCTTCCCCACTGTCCTTTGTCTAGAGTACTGTGGCCCTTGCTCATCTTTCCATGGAGGTAAGACCTCTCTTGCTGAAATGAGATGGCCTTTCTAATCCTCCTTCCTTTTTGCACATGTGAACTCAGAAGTTATGAGAATATGTTCAGTACTCAGAAGTCTTTTTAGGAGGGGGCACAGGGAGGTGCTCTGGAGTAGAACATAATTTGGGCCCAACAAAACCCAAGGATGGGGACATCCCAGTGAACAGTCCCAAGATTTCACTTCTTCCTGATGTCAGCAAGCAGATAAGGCTCACACTTCTCCTCAGTGCTCTTCATGCTTCTCCAAGATAGGTCCTGTCTACATTTATTTCCTGTAACTTACTGATTTCTGATAAGCCCTAATGATTTTTACTTTTTTTTTAAAGCCCCTTTTGCTTGCTAGGTTGGGTTTTTTTATGGTGAGCATCTTTCCAAGGTACATCCTTTGGCTGCTGAAGAAAGTGCAACTTCCTCCATGCTTTCAGAAGCCAATGGGGGCTCCTGATGCAGCTGGGAAGGAGAAGGCAGAATTGAAAATGAGGTTTGGGATGAACAGAAGCTGACTGTATAAAATATCTGATGCAGAACAGTAAGCATGAATCAGAGCTGACACCAAAGCCAGTTTTCCTTTTACCAAGAAACTAGTATTTTAAGTAGTTGGAACATGATGGTTTTGCTATTAATCTCATCAGTGAGAAGATTTAATGTTTAGAAAACCCTGTTTACTAGTTAGTTGAAGAGTCGGAGTAATTAAAGAAAAAAAATGTAATTACTTCTAGGAAGGGAAAGGGAAAAGAGAAGAGTTTGGAAAATATGGGTTTCAGCAATTAGTGCTCAGTAAAAAAATAATACCATATTTCAGAAAACTTTCTTTGTGTGAGAGAAATTTGGTGCAAGTGTGCATTCTCATGCAGTGAACTGTACAACACACAACCTGTTAGGATACCAGAGCCCTGCTCTCAAGTCCAAGGTGACATGCAGACCTGCCATGGGGACCAAGGCTGGGTAAGGGGCTAACCCTGACACCCTTGCTCCTCCTGAACAACCTCGTGCATGATGAACAGCCTTGTTGGGCTCACTGGGAATTGTTCACATCAGAGCATTCTATTCAGTCAGTTAGATTATTACAATGTGAATTGCAGAATATAGCTTCCAAGCCTCTAACATGTTTGGAGCTAGGAAGGAGTAGCGGAATTGTGGGCTTCCGGTGGAGTTTTATTGGCATTTGGGGGATGTTTTGGAGAGGGACCTGCTGGAAGTTTATAAGAGCACACTGTGGAAAAGTGAGGGACTGATGAGCCAAGATGAACTAGTCACACTGATTTACAAGTGAAGAGAGAAAGAAGGCTTACGAGGCTAGAGATCAGTCTCATCACTGTGCACCGTGAATGATGTTGGCCAAGTCACTAATGTGGTTAGGAACAGCTACCAAGGAAATAATACTCACATGTTTGGGGAAATTTTGCCCAGAGAACTGCAGCACAAGTGTTATGAGGAGCAGCTGAGGGAAATGGGATTGTTTAGACTGGAGGAGGAGGCGGCTCAGGGGGGACATTATTTTTTTCTACAACTTCCTTAAAGGAGTTTGTGGTGAGATGAGGGTCAGCCTCTTCTCCCATGTAACTAGCAATAGGACTAGAGAGAATGACTTCAAGTTTCAGCAGGAGAGATTCAGGTTGGACATTAGAAAATACTACTTTAGAAGAGTGGTCATGTGTTGAAATGGGCTGCCCAGGGAGGTGGTAGAGACACCAATCCTGGATGTGTTCAGGGAATGTTTAGAAGTTGTGTTGAGTGGCATGCTTTAGTGGGAACTAGTGGTGATATATGAATGGTTGGACTGGATGATCTTGAAGGTCTTTTACAACCTTGGTGATTTTATGATTCTATTATTCTAAGGGACATGTTTTAGTGAGGAAATACTAGTGATGGGTGGATGGTTGGACTGCATGATCTTGGATATCTTTTCCAACTGTGATGATTCTATAATTCTGTGACTTTTTATAAGGGCATGCAGTGACAGGACAAGGAGAAATGGTTTTAAACTGGAAAAGAGTAGATTTAGACTAGATATTAGGAAGAAATACCTTACTGTGATGGTGGTGAGACACTGGAACAGGTTGTCCAGTTTGGTTTTGACTGCCCCCTCTCTGAAAGCATTCAAGGGCCAGGCTGGATGGGACTCTGAGCAAGCTGGTCTAGTGGGAGGTGTTCCTGCCAATAGCAGGGGTCTGGAACTAGATGATCTTAAAGGTCCTTTCCAACCAAAACCATTCTATGATTCTATAAGATGTCTTGATTAAGTAAGAAAATGATCCAGTGGGCCTGGATAGAGCAAGTTCTTGTAGTGAGAAGAAAATGGAGGCACATACTTTATCACTATTTTATAGATTTTCATGGGGTTTTTCAATTTCTTGGGTTTTTTTTGTTTGTTTGTTTTGTTTGTTTGTTTGTTTGTTTTTAGTCAACATTTTTCTAAATAATACAAAGATGAACTGCACACTCGGTGTGCACCTCATCATGTCAAAAATGTCTTGTCTGATAATGGACAGAAATACTGCCAGAGCATGTTTCTAGAAGGATGTTAAACCATGACATAAGCACATAATAAAGTAATCACCATGAATGAAAGGAA
Source organism: Coturnix japonica (assembly GCF_054131305.1). Lineage (NCBI taxonomy): Eukaryota > Metazoa > Chordata > Aves > Galliformes > Phasianidae > Coturnix > Coturnix japonica. The sequence goes on from NC_140663.1 coordinate 68,954,384, forward strand.
AAACATAAAATACCTGTGTTCATAGGAAGTGGATTTAGTATCAAGATGACAACATGAGACAGAAATCCTCTATCTCAGAACAAATTCAAGGCTAAACTGAATCTTTTCAGAACATCTTGCAGGTACAGCAATATTAATATCTATTTTGTTAGTAGGTTTTCCTTTTTGTTAACAGGTTTTACATATACACTGAAACCTGAATGTAACCTTCACTATATTTGAGTAACATGCATCTTTATAACCCAGTGTGGACAGTCAGATCAGCAGCTCAATAGCTAACAGAAGGGCAATCCTCCTACAGAGCTCGGTGAGTAGTTTTTGCTGGAAACCATGTACAAATACTGAGAGTGGATGGCAAAATACATGTGAATGGCAAAAAGCACTCCTACCAAAAAAAACTTGCTTTGTGCTTCTCATATTTCCATTCTGGATGATACTTGAGATGACCTGAAAAATTTCTTCTTGCTCAAGGTGATGCAATAAAACTGAGCGTGGTGTGGGTGCCACATGTGCAACATCAGCTGTTGTTGCTTTGCACAGCAATACGTGTTATTTTGAACTAGTACCACCAGATGTATTGTATTGTGCCCCATGGTGAGGGCAATTATGTTGCTTTCAAGTTCTAAAGCACCCACAAATGCTGTGGACAGTTAAGTACTTGGTGAAACCCGTCCCTAGAATTAAGGGGGAGGTCCTATGTGACCAAAAAACTTTCAGTTCTTTAATTTTGCCCATAGATTAGGAACATGAGTACCAGTGTGAGGTCCAGCCACAGCAGCATCCTATTGTCAAACCGCATCACCATGTGAACCTTTGACAGCCACTAAAAACACCTCTTGCACCCCTGTCCAGGTTGGTATTCTTGTTAACGCGGCTTCAGTCCTGAATTCGAGCTGGCCTTGTGTCTCCAGTGAGGCCTTCAAGCAACTGAAGAAGCTACTGCAGCACAATAAATAACTGCTGTCAGCTGAACCATAGGCTATCTGCACACACTTAGCCCACTTCTAAGTATCAGCCTGGCTTAACCTCCTTCCCTTGCATTGAAGGTAGACCTAGCACCTCATTACTTACCTTTGGAAGGCATTTGAAAACCTGGCTCCAGATTCGTGTGCCAATAATACACATGATATCTAATAAGTGGGAAGTTCTCTGCATATGGCTTTTATTTCACTTTATAGCACATATTAATTACTAGCATGACTATATTTTCAAAAGCCAGTTAAGCAATAGTAGGCTGCATTTGCATGCCAACAAATATAATTAGATTGCTTTCATTTGGCACAGACTTCACTGTACTAGCTACAGACTGGCAATGATCACCTTCTGCTGAAGAAAAGGAGGACAGAGAAACAGAAGAGAGACTGGATGTGAGTCATTAGTTAATGGTATAATGTGCATGTAGAAGTCACTCCTATTTCTCTGCTTTTCTTTTGCAGAGAGCTATATAACTAGCCTGGATTTAGCTTGAAACACAAATGCTTTCAGATAGCTATACAAAGTAAACTAGAGTAGATCTATTCTCATTTTCTGTAGGTAAGGTTTAAGATATCCGTTTATTCTCTTTGCTGCCAGGAGTCGCATACAAAACACTGACATATACATAAAAAAATACACTTCTAGAAGAAGTGAACGCAACGATCCAACTCTATTTTTGTGCCAACATGTGAATCGAGTCTTTACATGTGAATTTGTCAGTTATGTGACTAATTTGGATTTGAATAATCTACATAAAATAAAACCTGAATTTCCTATGAAAGGAGCAAATATTTTATCCTGACTCTTTGCAGGTTGGAGGGTTTCTACCTAGATACACTGCTATCTCTTTGCTGCTCCTTTATTCCCTTGGATGGAGTGATCTGTTTCTGTCCAGGTGCAGTTTTTTTGCATCAAATAAAAGCATGCTATAGTCTGGACATTGGTTTGGAAGAGACCAACTCCAGTGACACAGCTAAGAGCTGAGCGCAGAGCTCCTGAACCACAGTCCTAACCAAGAACATTCTCTTTGGCCAAGTATTGTAGTTTACATGGACAGAGTATCCTTAAACAATGCCAAAGGTCTGCCTTGGCTTAATAGCAGTAAGGAGATCATAAATTCAAGTTGCTTTATTAACTTCAGGAAAAAAAAAAAAAAAGAGAGAGAGAGAGAGAGAGAGAGAAAAGAAAAATAAAGAGAGAAAACTCAGTGACACATCAATATTTGTCTCAATTCATTGTCTTCTATGATGACTCACCGTCAAAATAGTGCTGCAGTAACATTTGACATGCCACACTGGAACTGATTCTGAGCTGCTACAGTGTGCTATTTCCATCCATAAGATTATGGGGGAATTAAAAAAGCAGATCTTTTGACACAATTCGGCATAGCAACTTCAGTGTATTGTGCTAATTTATACAAGGGTGTCGCTGCTAAATAGGCTATTTGACACAATGCATTATAAAGAATTTAGAAGTGTCATGTATAAGTACTTTATAGTCTTTGTGATGCAAATAAAAAAGGATGTATCCTGGAAAAATATTAGAAGTATTGAAGACAACACTAGTCCAAAGGCACTCATCTGCACAGCCATGCCATGTAGCCCTGGTCATGTCTTGGTCCTGGGTAATAACTAATTAAGATAAAGCAATGGCATCATAAAGGCTAAAAGACCCTTTATTCCAAAAACAGTAAAATAAAAAGTGCTGTATGCCAAACAGCTATTAGAAAGCAGTGAGTAATTAAGAGCAAATAATTGCACTGTGCATTTACGTTGCATAATTCTCTCATGCCTTTGAAAGGTCTGGTGTTTTCTGGCTACCACACAGGGCTGGTTGCATAACTCTATGTCCAGTTCACTTTCACTAACACTGCATTTCAGTTTCACACACAGGCAGCTGCAAATGATCCCATCTGCCTCTCACTTTGCTCACAGGCAAAGGAAGACAGGAAATGCTGAAATTTTATAAACAGACTTTCAACAGTGGGAGGAAAGGATGTAAAAAGTTCTTAGTAAGTCATGAACACAGTGTGCTATGTGAACTGTTCAGAAAATGTGATTTCCAGGTGTGCTCACAGGACAGGGTCTGCTCTTCTTGGAACTTACCAGCCAGATCTGACAGCTCAGGTGAAATGGAGCATCCTTTGGTTAGGCTGTTTGTCCCTTAAGCTCCAGGATCCTCTTTCTATTTGACTATAGTCTTCTGATTTCTGCATTACAATGCTGAGCTTTTAGGCAGCAGGTTTGCAGGGTAATGTCACTGTTGTAAGTTAGATAATCTAGCTAGGAGTGTGGGTATGCATATATACATGTATGCATGTCTGCATATTTATGGCTATGTACATGTGTGAAGGTTTAGGATGGATATCAGGAAAAACTTCTTTACAGAAAGGGCTGTAAAGCGCTGGAATAGGCTCCCCGGGGAGGTGATTGAGTCACCATCCCTGGATGTATTTAAGAGCTGTTTGGATGTGGTGCTCAGGGATATGATTTAGCAGAGGGTTGTTAGAGTTAGGGTACTATGGTTAGGCTGTGGTTGGACTTGACCTTTAAGGTCTTTTCCAACCTGAGTAATTCTATGATTCTGTGATTCTACAATTCTGTGACTCTATGATTCATGTACATATGTGTGTTTGTGTGTGTGTGTGTGTGTGTGTGTGAAATGTGGTGTTTCTCATGAGGTCTGTGGAATGAATGGGCATGAGGACCAGCTCACAAGTCGGAAGATTGAGCCACTCAAGGCAGGAAAGCTGACATACTGACATCAGGACTGCTTTTAAAATCCCACAGTTTCTATCAAAACTTGAGGAAAATTTAACTGATTTAAGCCAGCACTGCTAAATGTTTTCACTATAATGGCAGTTTGATTCTTCACCTTAACTTATGGACTTGATAGGTGCTCTTTTACTGCAGCATTTATGCAACAAAGTTGTACACTGATTCCTCTTCAAGAGTTTTAACTTAAGTTAAAGCCTGGGTAATAAAGAGGAATCTCAGCACACTCAGCAATACAGGCAGGAGCGAAGGCTGTGTGAGGCTGGCATCAGCCCAATTGTAGGAAAGTAAATGGAAGATCTCTGGCAATTTATTGCTTTCTTTCCTTCAGTTGCTTCTTCAGACTTCATGGTTGTGAGATTACAAACCATTGTCAGAAATTATCTGTCAAATTCTCTTTAAGATTAAAACACATCAACAAGAACATGTTTTCTTTGGTGGAGATAAAGGCTTCTTTTGACATTCTTCTGAAATAATCCATCCTGTTGACAGGAAAATAGCAGTTTGGTGATTTTATTTCAAAGACTCACTCCATAATTGGTAGTATTCTCTCAGAGAGAAGGCAAAGGCATTGGATACAGCGATTCTGTGTATAGCATGGCTGTTTTTGTCAAACAGCTGAGGTTTGCTGAAGACTTCTGCAGCACCTGTTTCAAGAAAGATTCTCCATGGCCACAAGACTGGACTGCTGCCCTTGCACACAGCCTTGGCACTGCACTGAGACATTCACCAAGATGTCTTCCTGTTCCTGCTGTCAGGAAAGACAGGGATCTCATGGATCTGTCCCTAATGCTTCTGTCGCACATAAATGCAGGCCAGATTAAAAATGTTTAGACTGAGCTAGGTGTGGTTTACCTGAAGCTAATTTCCTAATTAAGGAAATGCTTTGAAACCTGCTCTGGTAGAAAGTGAGAGGTGCATTAATATCTGACTAAGGGACAGAATATTTTCTACTGTGACTACAAAGTCTTTTGTTGCTGAAGCATTCATTGTATCTATTGTTTATTTTCATATAAGAAAGAAATAAGAATAATAGGTAATGTGATGTAAATTGCCTCAATGCTGCTCTAACCCTGTGTTCCAGAATAGTGGTTGCACCAATACTCTTTGAAAGAAATTACGCCATAAATTGTGTATTCATACACCAAACTGTGTGTAGTGCCACTCTGAGTTGTTGTTAATATGTGATAAATCTTGCTCCTTACTGTAATGAATTAATATTATATTATTGTAGTAGTCAGAATAGAAAACAGGACTTGATGAAGGGAATTTATCATGCTCAGTTGTGCATGATACCTTTGGATGTGTAGACATAGACTTAAGGAACAGTTCAGTGCTGAAAATCCCAAGCTCTTTTGAAAATCTGATCACTCCTGAAAAAGGCTGTAGGGACTATTGGGCAGTCTGATGGTGTCGCCCAGCCGAAGAAATCACCTAAATATATTTGGAGGAAACTGGTTGTGCTGAATCAATAATCTTGCAGTTACCATACCGATTTTACTGAGCTTGGTTGCAGAGCAACTTCATCACTTGGTTCTGAATCCAGAATGGCATTTGAATATTCTTTCTTAGTTACCTCAAAGGCTATGTCCTCTTTATCCACTGAGGTACTTTAAGGTTTGAAGTTATCCCTTAGTTACCATTGTTCATCAGCAGTGTTGCTGACTACCTAAAAGCTGCCAGGATAGTAAGTGTCCATGGATCGTCTCTATAGTAGAACTGTGTTAAAACTGCATTGTTTGACTGACTGTAAGGGATCAAGAGAAGACAGACAGATGCAGTAAGCACACTGTTGGGTTAAGAAACCCGTACAAAATGGTAAACACAAAAGCAAGCAAGTCCTTTACTGAATATTGACAAATAGACGATATCTATTCGGCAATTTTTAAATGCCTGTAAATGTAAATGTGTTTCTGTGTTAGTTTGTTAACTTCTAATCGTATGTGTGAAACTGAGCAGGATTAATAGACACCCAAACACATTGATGTTTCTCTGAACCACATGCATGTTTAGAGCCTACCAGTTGCTCTAGATATCTGAGAACATGTGATTCTTAATTACTGTTCCTCTACTGAAAATAGAGGTAGAATGTTCCTTCTTTTTATTCTGCCTCTGCATAGAACTGGAATGTGAGAGGTAGTGCAAAATGAAGAGTAATGCAAAAATTATGCGAGACTTGTTGAGCGTTGAATGCCACTACTGGTACTTCTGTTAGGTTTAATCTTTGCTGTGTTAAGGTGTTAACTCTGTTTCAATAGAGACCAATCAAACATCAACAGGTGATTTTTTTTAACCTTTATTAGCTTGGATTCAGCCAGCTTTTCCTGAATTAGACTTCAATTCACTCCCATGGAAATGGACACGAAAGGCTATTTGCTGTTTGTTTTTTTTCAATGTCATCTCCCTTCCACAGTTTCCATAACAGCTACACGCCACATGGCCCCTACCAAATGAATCCAGCTGAACCACTATCAAAATGTTTTGGTTCACGCAGCAGTGATCTGTACCTCCCAGGAAGCAAATCTGCAAGTTGTGATTTCCTGACTTTTGCAGAGGAGTCCACATCATGCACAAGGCTCACTGACATCTTGTCATGTTTCTCCCGGTATCTAAGAAAATAACTGCTTGAGAAAAACAACGACTCACTCATTTAGCTGAGTATTTAGCCTTGGCAGTACTGAACAGGATTTTGCCTTGGTGCCTCAGTTTCGTATTTATAAAACTGGAGCAGTAACTGTCTTCCAGCACTGAGGTAAATACTGGATGAGCAAGTTAAAAATGCAAGGCTGCTGATAAAGCGATGGAAACTCTTTAACCATCTGTGACACGAGTCACTGATTTCAAAGGTGACAACCAGTTTGTGTACATATGGTCTGAATTTTAACTTAAAATGAAGCTCACCACTGTTTTTTCTTCATTTAAAAAACAGCAAGTATTGTGGCCAAGTCTTTCAAAATTAGAAAATGTCCTCTTCCCATCTTTCTATTTTTTGTTTACGTCTCCTTTGTTGGAAAATTTACAGAAGAGAATAATTTTTTTTTACATAACAACTTGCCTAACTTTTCTGCCTTCATTGAATACTCCTAACTGCTAATGGTGATGTGTTTATGACAAGCACACACACTACTGTCCACTTATTTTAAACTTTGTTTGAGAAGCCCATTCTCAATGATTTTCAAAATACTTAGTATAAAGTTGTGTCATAATGAAGAGTTTGAGTATTTCAGAAAATGTGCTGTGTGTTAAACTCTGCTACCTGAACACTGAGGCACAGAAATACATCCCTGTCTTCCACTGAAGCAGCTTCCTGTGGCCATAAGATGGCAGTGGTCTTGAAGAGAAACACAGATGTGCATGTGCATATGCACACAAAAAAATCCTTGGGATATTAAATTACAATAAAGGCAGGGCAGAAACAACAGCTAGTAGTCAGCTCTTTCTGATTCATTCCAGCAGAAACTGTTCTCTACATATATGTATATCTGGAGTGTTGGACGTTTTTTGATTTGTCTCTTCTCATGAGCTCATCAAAGCAGATTACACAGCCCTGCTGTAAGTGAGAGCTGTGAAGCTGAGCTGAACAAATCAGGCCATCCCTGTGGATGTATAAATGAGTCAAATGACCTCCAAAAGCATGAATCTTAAAGTAAGGTTGTGCAAGCTAACAGATCTCTGTGGTGATTTTTGCAAGCAAATCTTGGAACCTCAGGAAGGGGAGGGAGAGAAGGAGAGAAAGAAGTAGAAAACTTTTTAATCCAAGTGGGGTTTTGCTCTTTCAAAGCAGTACTGGCATATACAAGGGCACTGAAATGGCAGGGAAAGGAGGAAGTGTGTTATCAAGTGCTTTGGTAGTACTGTGGCTTGCAGAAAAAGTCACTTCCACGGGAATATCAAGTGTTTTGTGGAAGTAAAAATTAAACTTGTTTTTAATGGAGCAGATGGAGGCTATGTCCTTTATGTTAAAGGCTTTAGCATTCAGTTTGACCAGTAATCCAGGGTAGAAATTATCTTCTGAAATACAGCAGTAGGGAAGAATAGTGGATTATGTGTTAACTTCCATTTCTGTGTACAACCTTGAATGAGCAAGGGAGACTGTACAAATGTCCTTCTGGATGTGAAAAATTGTGCACTGTCAGCAGGTATGTATCTTGAGTAGCAAGTTAGAAGGGACACACGATGGCCATCAAGCCCAACTCCTGGCTCCACATAGGAGAACCCAACAATCAAACCCGATGCTTCAGAGTGTTGCCCAAACAACTCTTGAAGTCCGTCAGCTTGGGGCTGCATCCACTGCCTTGGGGAGCCTATTCCAGGGCCTGATCACCCTCTGATGAAGGACCTTATCCTAACCCCTAACCTTTTCCTCCTAACAATTCTCCATGCTATTCCCTCGAGCCCTGTTGCTGTTACCAGAAAGCAGAGCTCATAACTGCCCCTTGTGAGGAGCTGCAGCCACCATGAGGCCTCCCCTCAGCCTCCTCTGCTCTGGGCTGAACAAACCAAGGAGCCTTAGCTATTCCTCATACATTTTGCCCTCTAGACCCTTCACCATCTTCACAGCCCTCCTTTGGACACTAGTTTTGTGTCTGTCTAATATAGTGGTGGTCAGAACTGTAAAAAGCAGGACATACCTTCTAGCTGCCAGGGATCACGATGGCCAGCAGTAATTGGTGGCTGCCACAGTAGGATGCATGTGCTCTTGGTTTCCTATGGCAAATGAATTTATCAATTTTCATCCAGTTCAGAGCAACAAGTTTTGCAAAAAGAATGTTGCCAACATAATCGTGGTTACACTCAGACTTGTTATTTGAAATCCAGCCAGCAGCTAGGAAGTTCATGGTGCTGTTGATCTTACTTTATAGCTATCCAGGTGTAGCGGGTGACTTACACAAATAGATTTATATGCAGAAGGGCATATAAAACAAGTTTTCTGGGGCACAGAAATTCAGAAGTGACACAAATGAGCTGAGAGGGACAGGCCCACCTTCAGAGAAGCACCCAACATGTGAGTGACTTCCTCAAAACTCTTTATTCCTGGTCCATTCCAACTCTGTTCTAGCATCTTCCAAGTGTCACAATTCCATTCCGAATCTTCCTCTTTGTTTTTATAATGTATGTTTGCTTTTCTTATTGTAAAAAATGCTCTTTGAATGGGACTGAAGACTTCTGGAAGCAGTCTTTTGTTAGCTTATGTAACTTCCATGCAAATACATATTTCCAGGAAAACAATTACGGGAGTGTTTCCATGAAGGCTGCTATAATTTTAGAAAATCTTTATTCTGTTCTTACCAGTCCCTGTCTCTTGAACAAGAGCTATGAGAACTATTACTTCTCATTAACTCTGTGCTTAAGCACTTTTAGTTTCTTACGTCTCCAGATTTTACTGTACATCTTTACTTGCATTGCATTGCAGAGCCCAGAGCAAAATAGAAGAGGTCAAAGCAGGGTGTGATTTCAAGATGTTTGATGAAAAAGTGGTGGAGGGAATCATCAGAGTATTCATGGCAGAAGCCTTTTTATGATGGCTGGGGATAAAGAAGCTGAAGACTTGAGTGGCAAAAAGGCTATTCATAGCTGCTTGTACACCTGCACAAAGGGCAGGCAGTTAAATTTGCACAGCTGCTGTGATTGGGTATATTTTGAGCATGTGATAGAAACATGGACAGTTAAGCAAAGGAAAATCAATTATGTCATTTGTCCTGGTTATGGTGAGGAGGCTGCCACTCCTCATCCTACTATAAAGAAAGTAAGCAGGACTCATCAGGCACACAGCAAAGGGGCTCTGTGTGTAGTTCACTTTGACATGCTAGTCTACAGAATGAGATTTTCAGTCCTTCTCTCTTTAAAAAAAATCATGCTTACTTTATATTTGCTATTCTAGTAGCAATATGGTCTGCTGGGGATTATAGCTGATTTCTTTGCTGCTTATTTATTTTTGGGACTGGGCTTCTATGACACTCTCATCAGCCACAGGTGTTACTCTCACATGTTATTAAATGAGGAATCTGACAATAATCTGCACTGGGTTAGATCTGCGTGGCGTGGGAATGGCTTGTGAATTATTTGCTGTTGAGCCTATGGAAATGTGAGAGCTTGTTCTTTAACTCCCAGGCTTCCCTCTGAGTGCTGGGATCCAGAAACTTGCCTGATAACCATGGTTACTATTCTTAGTTGGAGCACTTGTGCATCAGCCACCGTTAGCTTTTGTTACGAAACAGTGAAATACATATATATACACACACACACACAAACACAAACACACACACACACACACACACACACACACACACACATATATATATTTTATTTTTTTTAAGCAAATCTGGATGACAAAGTTAGAGTCCAATCTTAAACCTGGGTGAAAAGCATCTGGCTGTGGAGTGCTTCTTTTCACTGGCAAAATGGCTTCTGTGCAGAAAGGACACAGCAAGCACCTACCATTTTCTTTGTTCCCACTCCTGGTATAAATGAAATGACTCCGTTCTGATTGCTCATCCGGGTGATCAGATCAGAGGTGGTAGTTGATAAACTGTGAGACAGCAATGGAATTAAGTCAAACTGCTGGAGATAAAGGAGCTCTGAACCTCTCTCTGGATGGCAGATCAGAGAAGGAGTGAACAGTTTGTACAGAAATTGCTCCATTGAAGGAGGCTGTGCAGTTACATTGATGCTCAGAGTAGAAAGCCAGAGGTGGCTCTTCTTAAACATCCAGTGAGCCTTAATGACTCCCCTTTCACACCTGAGAGCATTTCATTTGCAGGAGGAAGTCAGTTACATGAAGCCTTTTAGTGCACTAGTCCTTCTCCTGTAAAACTCCTGTCATCTTCAAGCATTATTCAAAACAGGATGATTATGATTGTTTCTCAGTGCCCACGGAGATGACTTACAAAGCCATCTCTGCTTGCTTCTTGCTGCTGGCATGCAGCACACCTGGGCTGCATTCAGAGCTATTTCTGTAAATTGCTAGGAGCTCCCTTTAGAAAGTCAAGACAGGCATACTCTTCATGCGCAGACTTGTGTTATGTGTGGCTGTACAGAGGTTAGATAATCTCCTGAACAACTTCAGAGATAAACCTGCTTTATATTTAAAAATTATTTATTTAGCTGGTGCTTATAACTTAAAGAGATCAGACAGTAACTGTGCAGAGACCAAAGGGGCTGCTACAACGTGTGTAGTCATGCTGATGCTAGCTTTAAAGCAGATAACTCAGCTGTCAGAAATGACAAACATGTAGGAAAGGACTTCAGAATTGACTATAAAAGCCCAATTAGATTTTAAATGCATATTCACACTACTGTCTTATGTTGACAATACTGAGCATGTTTTATAGAGTCATGTACATAAAATACCTACCAGTGCCGGTAGCTATTAAAACAAATTAAAATTATATTATATTATATTATTATATTTGATGGGTTATAGCCATCAAAATGCTTAAGTCATTCCTCAATAAATAAATAAATAAACAATCCCACTGTATAGGAGTAAACTTCTATAAGAGATGAGAAGCCACATTATTTCTATCTTTGATGTTTTACTTTTAGGGCATATTTGAAAATGTGATTCAGACTGTGATAAAATGCTAAGGCCAACTTCTTTTTTCCACCAAGAAGCCACCTTTTGCCTTCCAATTCTGTGACCCCTGCTTAACAGGGGGGTACCATCAGGGGGTTGAGGGACATAGAACAGGCCTGGAAAGTACATGCATTGAATAAATGGCTCAGAGACTGGTGTCAAACCAGAAAGTTTCTGTATCTTATAGGTCCTTTCCAACCTTGTGATTCTATGATTCTATGATTCTAACAGCTGTGGCCTCAGATGTTGTATCCTGTTAATGAGCATTCCTCTGGCCAGAGGCATTCAGGGGTGCTGGTGATGGATCCAATTTTGGTCCCACTTTGTAATAAGGCAAGCAAGGAAACTGTGGAAGAAAAGGTGTAAAGCACAGACTGAGTGGGCAGGTGAGCCCTTGTGGAGCAGGTGGGCCCTTGTGGAGCAGGTGGGGAGAAAACTGAATGGAATTCTTAGTTTAATACATTAACAGGAAAGCACATAAGTTAATAAAATCCCTGGAAAGAGGGTTCATAGCTTCTAGGAAGTGCTCTGAGAAAGCACTGGAAAAGATAGCTAATCACAAACTATATCATGGCATCGATTCTTTTTTTTTTTTTTCCTTCTTAAGTTCACAATTGATTTCTGGTATAAAATCAATGCTGTTATATGACCTAAAGACAGGAAAGAAGCTGGCTCACTAAGAATATATTTCTTGAAGTTGCTTAGAAGATCAGTTTCATCATGTCCCTTGGCAGTGCCCAAACCACTTAAATCAAATAGTACAAAGCCCATTTAAAAGTAATGGCTTCATTGATGTTGGCATCTTTGTTACATATACACACTTGAAATATCAGTCTTGGATAGAAAACTGTTTTCATTTCTCCCAACCAAAAAAAAAAAAAAAAAAAAAAAAAAAAAAAAAAAAAAAAGAAACATTTGCAGTTAATCACTGTTACTATTAAAAGCAACGTGAATAATATTAATAATATTTTGTAATTCTTCCACAGAATCACCTGTTGGCCTGTCTGGCAGATGATCATGTGCCTGTCCCCATGCAATGATCTTGTAAATTTTAAGCATCTTATCCAGCAGCCCCATCACTTCTGCTGCAGAACAGTTATTTTTCACTGCACTTGCCACACTTCACTTGTATAACAACATTCTTATAGGCGCCACCACCTAGGACTGGAGGATGCATTCCTCTTTGCTGATGTTCTCTGACAGCAGCCACAGCTGAAGTCTCTTTTGGTGGGTGTTTCATTTTGTTTTAGAGTAACACTTACAATAAACCAATAACAGTAACAATCTTTTAACTGAAGTTCTGGGACAGGAGGCTTTGTCTAGTGGTGTAATGCTTACACATGGTCTTCTGACAGTGCCATTTAACACCTTGTATGGGAACTGTTGAGTCATGACCTGAACCACTGATTGAGCACCTGGGGAAAAGACTTGGTCAGCCCTGGGAGAAGGCAATTCAGCTGTGTGATCAGAAGGGGTGGAGCCTGGCTGCACCTCTCTTAGACCTCATTTAAGGGCTCACTGCCACAGGGGAAGGATCTCTGGTTGAAGATTGTTTGCTTGTGGAGTTTTTCCTCTGTGATCCTAGACCTTTGGAGGTAGGTGAGAATTTCTTTCCTGTTCATTCTTTTACCATTCCACTCCTGTTTTGCCTTTGGGCTGTGTTGACATTTTTGACTGTAACACACTGGGATCCACTCAAATTTATACAATTTTTTTTCAATGAGTTTCAAATTTTGCCTATTACTTTTTTAGTTTTTTTGTTTTTGTTTTTTTTTTTTTTCCCCTACACTCATTACAGTGAAAGATTTAATTAGTTCTTATGGCAATTCCTTTACTGAAACATGAACAGTACATAACAAGAAAGATCTATCACCAGGAGAGACTGGTTTGTATTGTTTAGCATAATGAAAACTGCCTGCTCTCTAACACTTAAAGAGGATCTTCTACCACTCTCACTTTTCTTGTGTGTGCTATGGCCAGTACTCTAGAAGCCCTAGGAGTGAGTCTGGAGCTCTCTGCCAGTACCTAAAGCCATCTAAAGTGAACCAAGTTATTGGCATCAAGTTCAGTGATTTTTTTCAGGTGTAAGTTTGTTGCTTTTCTGTGAGAGTGAGGAGCACTGTCATAAATGATGGGAAGTAAATCTGTATCAGAAGTTCTAAATCTGCAGCCTTCTGTTGGAGTTTATTTCCAACAGAAAAACCTTTTACTCAGAAGTTTGGAGGGGATACCTCATCTCATTTGTTTTAAGTAGATCTTGAACTTCTTCTGCTTTGTGAGGTTCCTCTTGGGCTGCAGTCCTTTTGGGAACATCTGGTCAGCCATATACTTTCACACTGTTTTTTCTTCCCCTCTCTATGGCATTTTCTTAAAGAAAGGTACTGTTGGCTGAAGGCTTCTGCTGTGTCCTGTGGTAGATCTATGGTATGGCCAGTTGGAGCCATTGGTGTCCAGCATGGTGCAATCCTTGGCATTTCTCATGTAAGTCTTCCTTGCTGCCAGTACCTACATCCAGTCAGATCATTAACTGTTTAGAATACCATTAATTCTGGGGAGGGGGGGGCGGGGGGGGGCGGGTGTGTGGAGCAAAACCGTTGTAATTCAGCAATCAGTTTATGCAGAAGCAATTCCATAGAGTTGGATGTAGTTATTGTTAATAAGCCAAACTTTACTGGGTGGGAATCACCCTTCTTCCTCTGCAGGACAAACTCTGGAAAGAATTTATGGGAGAAACAGGGAAGTGTGAATTCCTACACTCAGTGTAATGTTGTGGTGATGGAAATAAGGGACCTGCAACATGAGTAGGGGTGAGCACTGATCAGGAGCGAGGTGATGATGCACACTCTCCATGCTCTGCTCATACAAGCAGTATTTCAATTCTGTATCTGCTTTCTGTTTCCACAGTGCAGAAGTAGATAAATAGTAGAGAAGATGGAGAGAAAACTTGCATATGATTTTGACTGCAAAAAAGCATATCTTTTTCTTGAGAGTCTTAGTTGTGTCCATAGTGAGCAAGGCACAGGGGTGTGGGCAAGTGGGTTTACAATCTTGAGAGAATATACCTGTTTCAGCAGCATGCAACTGTATTAGTTCTGCTCCTTGTGGTGTTGTTAGTAGCAAGCCTGGGGGCAGGACCATATGAAAATGTTGCTCTGCTCTTGGGATCTATGACACTATTTCTGCCCAAATCTGAGTCTGAAGTCTCTAGCCATCTTTGATGCTCCCATGAGGAGCCATCTTACTGACCCATCAGTGTGCTGTGGGTCTGCAGTGCCCACAAAAAAAAACCACTTGCGAAATCAAAGTATTTGTTGACCAAACGGGAGATCTTTGATATCTTAGAAACAGCATGTCTCCAAACATTTCTCTGTAAAAGCTGGAAAGGGGAGAAGGGAAGATATTTTATACTAGGCAAAATCACAAGTGGGCTTGGCTGTCCCTGCTTGTCTCTGACTAGAAAATGCTGTTTGGATGGGTAAATCAGGCAGAATAATGTCTTCTGTTTGCTTTAAGTTTGTTTTCTGGTAGTTTTTTGTTCCCCCCCCCTAGTATATAATGAGGTTTTTGTGCTTATCTTCTCAGCTGAGTCATGATAGGAAGGTAGACTAAGAATGTTAACATTTATATGATCTTAATAGATGAACATGCATCATTGTGCTTAATGTTAAATGCTGGGCAATCAAACAGTGCTGGATAATTTTATTAACTCAATGATCTCTTTGTTTTGCTGTGGCTTGAAACATTTGGAGTTTCAGGTACCTGACCAGTTATTATCCATATAGTATCTATTAGTGCATTCAGCAGAAAATCTTGCACTACATACAAATCTTCCATTCTCTATGTTCATAAATGCCTGGCTAATTGCTTATTATCATAGTGAAAGCTGCACACTACAGAGCAGATGCCAGCAATTCTAACGGCTGGGTGACGCCTGGGTACCTCCTTTAGTCTGCTCAGTGCAGCGGCTGTAAGAACAAGAGGCACCAAGGAATACTGGGAAGTGCAAGCTGGAAACAGCCTTCTTGAAAATCAGGGTAGTCAGCAATAAATGCTAAATATGCTGCTAGAGACCAAAGATTTCCCTGCTTTAATACTTTAGCAGTAAGGGAATGTATCGCATGAAATAAACATAATATGTGCTCTTACTCAGAACACCTCCTGTGTGCATCTTTTATCAAATGCTGGAATAGTCTTTTTTTAATTTGTTTTGTGTGTTTTACACTTCTGTCATTCATAACCCAATGTCTTTACCTGCAAATATCAAATGTGCATCTGAGACATGCTCTTGAATAGGACCTGCAGCAACTTAAGTATTACCTATAAAGAAGCACACAGAACCATCATCTTATGAAGATACATTTGCCTGCTCTTGTTTTACTATCTTGAGTCTCTCTTCTCCACAATACTTGTCCCAGTGTTCCTGCAGTGCCTGGGGGCCTATAACCTGTTCCATATCAACTTGAGGTTCAGCTAATTTCTCATGGGAGCAACCTACAAGGTTAAGGCCTGCGATGCCCTGAAGCCCACTGGGATGTTCAGATACTGAGAGTTTTAGTTCACTCGGATGCATGCTGTTTGGTAGGAGGGATTTATTACCTGGAAGGTTCCCACCTTGTTCTTTGCTCATTTGTTTTATACCAGTGGAGCTTGATCCTCTGGACTTCTGCCTTCTCAGGCAGTAATCTTACTGGTCCAAACTTTAGCAGGTATGAATTGGAACATCTCTGAAAGAGCTGAAATTGAGTGAGGGTAGAGCATCAGGCTATAGAAAACAGGGATGGGAGCAGCAGGAGTCAGCCTTGTAAAGCCTCATCATCCCTTCTGATAGGTCTGATGTGAAGAAACAGTCAGTGGTGTGCAATTTTCTTATCTTCTGTCATTTCCCTCTCCATTTTGGATCACTTTCCTACTCTGATAACATACATTTAATAGTTCAAATGTGTTGTAAAGTGCTTGCCTGTAAGAAGCAGAGTTTGCACAGGTCCAGCTGCTTCTCCTGACTTCAGGAGGATGTGGCTTGGCAGAGTTACCTGCATCACATCAGCTAATGCTAAGTATAGGTTAATTTCACAGAATTGAGATGTGTACTAAAATATTATATGAAGAATAATACTTCAGAGTAGAGTCTTATAGCTTTCTGCTTACTTGTGGAAAGAAATTGTTCCCTTTAATCTTTAAAGTTTACTGTTTTCTGTCTTTAAAGACAACATCGAATAAATATTGTGTGGAGAAGCCATGGTGTTAACAGTATTGCAGTCCTTTGCATTCTGCTTTCAAGAATATTTGTCTGCAGCACTGTCCTATTACTGTCATTTTTCTTAAAGTTTGGGTATGTTTTATATATATAAAATACTATAAATCTCTGCTGACACTGGCATAATAAGAAGTTGGTGCAGAAGGGATGTGTGGTTTTGCTCCCTTTTATGACCCTCACAGGTCCAAAAGAACTTTGACAACTGTAGTTTGGCTGAGACAAAAACTAAATCATAACAGACATCGAAGTAAATGAAATAGTATTAATCAAGGGAAAAGGTTATCATGACAGTCAGATGTTTTGACTGCTGGGCAGAGCTGTGAGGCTTCAGCACAGCCAGCTGTGGTATGAAGTATGCTTGCAACCTTTTCAGAATGCTGCAACAGGTAAAGTTGCTTTAGGAGTATCAGGTTGTTGTCTTCATCATTACTGCAGTATTTTTCACAGCATGAGCACCTGTCTGACTTTTGAATGGATTAAATTATGAAATGTACCCCTTATTCATTCTTTTGCTGAGGTCTGATAATTATAACTACATGCCTGCAATTTCTCTCATTGGATTTTACAGACTAAACATGTGAAGGAGAAGTTTAGCTGAGGAGAGGATTTAGGAGAAGAAGCATTGTGTGCCATAGCAGTACACCCTGCTTTGACATCCATACTGTTGCTGTGCCAGCTGTCTGGCTGTCAGGAGAGTGCCAGGCATTCCTGGGCTGGCTGGGAGTTTCCCATAGGGAAGACCTGAGAGGCTCTCGCTTACATGCACCACTACACAGGAAGGCAGCAAATGAAACAGTGCTCTGAAACTTGATGGGGGTGGCTCTAGAGACAAGGTGGTTAAACTTATTTTGGTATTCTTTCTGTGTGGTGACTTTAGGGGGGGAGGAGCGTGAAGAAAGAAGGGGATTTAAATAATAATAATAAAGTATTCTGTGCACCAGAGTTAGGTTTACCAGAGAAAGCCATCTAGTGGTCACTGTGCACTTTTCTTTGTGTCTCCTTACACGGAGTTCTCATCAAACTTTTCAGTTTCATTTAACGTTAAGGTTCTATGTATGTATGTTGCATGGAGGCTTGATGCTAACAGGGCTGTGACTTCTGAACAAAGGTGGAGGAGAAAGAAGGGCTCTGCTCTTTATGAAGTGGGGTGAGGAAAGTGGAATCACCCACAGAGCAAAACAGGAATTATCATTCCTGTTACAAATACTTTGTAACCATAAGCAGCAGAAGACTCCAAAGGTTAAAACTGATCTGGGAAAACGTGAAATGAAGTGACTAAAGTAAAGCTGGATAAAACATGGAGGCCTGTGCAAGTAAGGAGGCTGGTGACCCTGGCTGTGCCCAGGATGTAAGCATGACCTCAGAGAAGCAATTCCTGCCGGCACATTTTGCCAAAATGTTTGGAGTTTATTAAATTGCTTCACTCTCTTAAAAAAAAAAAAATCACTTTAAATGCATATGTTGGTGTTTTGCGTTATTGTTGCTGTGGGTACTTAACGTACTGAATGTTTTGACACTTATACAGGACTTCGAAAGTTGAAAGCTATGAAGTTTGGACAACTTTCATTTGATTACTGTACTAAACTTCTCCGCTTTCCCTGGAGAAAAAAGTCAGTCAGCCTACAGTATTCCATATTAACCTGAGATGCTGTTCTCTGTGTTCTTCAGATCAGAAATGAAAAAGAAATCATGATTACTTGTACTATGAGGCCTTAATTAGTGTCCATTTCTACCTTTAAGCAATGCACTGAAAATTAACCATCCACTGGTAGCAGAGCTGACACTATAAGCTTTTTCAGAAGGTACTGAAGAATCCACAGATGGGGATACAGGAATATGAGGAAAATGGCTATCAGGCAATGGAGTGTAACAAAGAATGCAGGGTTTCAGAAGAACATGGTATAACTACATGCAGCATGGGCTGTGGGGGCTCCTTTTACATTTCCACAATAATTTTTCTGCTCTTCAGAGGGTAATCACAATATTCCCTGTATTGTTTTGCTTCCCTATATTTGAGTGAAACTGCTTCCACCTTCAACTTTCAAAACTGCATCCATCCAATTGATTAATATGTTGTTACAAGTCCCCTTCTGTCATCAGTCTGGAAGGGATATAAGTCTGTGCTGGAGCTGGAAATCTGTTGCAAGCTCTGGATACCCCCTGACCAATCCTCAGGGCATTTATCAAGGTAGTGTCATTGCTTCAGTGTGTTTTTGATCTCCATGGATGTTATTGAATTAAACAGGTCAGTCTTGTGGAGAATCAGTGAATAGGAATTAATTGTGTAGTTTGTACCCAAGCAAAACATGAATGAAGTTCTGGTAGTGTAGAACTGAGAGCTTGGATTTTTTTTTTTTTTCTCCCCTGCTCTGGCTGCAGCCCTACATGACCCAGTTTGGGCACTTGGAGCTGTAGGAAGGTTGTGCTGCAGGCCAACACAAAGAGCATCAAGAGAGCTGATTGAGTGCACTGGGTATTTTAACATAGGTAGAAAAGAAAGGTAGAGAAGAAAAATCTGTGTCAGCAAGGAAATGAGCAGAGTCACTGATTCCATAGAGCTTTTGTATGTCCTGTCTGGGGAAAGATAAAAGAACAAGTCACTACTCCAGTGGATGTGGCTAATTGCATAGCTTCTGAAATGTCTTCACCATGCATGAACTGTGGTGTCAGCCACAAATACAATCCTGCTACTAAATCCCAGCTCTCAAGTATGAAGGGGTTACAGGGCTACATTTCTTACCTTTCCCAAAATGATTTTCAGGGAGGGGAGAGGGGCTAGAAGTGCTCCTTGGTAACTGTTGTCAATCACTCCCTTGCCAGCATAAAAAATTTGGCACATAACAAAAAGTGAGCCCAAACTCTCCTTATTAAAGAAAAAGAACATGTTTGATTTGAGCTTTCCCCCCCCCCCCTTCTTTTAGTTTATTACTGTTAAACTGTTTCTGGGCATTTCTGGTGAGATACTGCAAACTCCAGAAGACTGTAGAGAAAGTTGATTTCTTCAGATGCAAAGCTACAGGGAGAACTGTGTGTGCATCAGCAGCAAGCAGTAGAATTGTTGCTCTTTTGAGAGAAGAATAAACAGTTTATTCAGATTTCTGATGTGTTTTGTTTGTTTGCTTGTTTGTTTTGAAGAACACAAATATGAGAGAGTAAGCTGGGTCACAAAGGGTTGTTCTCCTACTGGCTATTATAGAATAGACTGTCTGCATGTTTCTTCCTTCACCAATACTGTGCAAAACAATCAGTGCCAGAAGTCAGCTGGCAACATATCTTCCCATTTTCAGGGTAACTCTTTGTGTTAAATAGTTGCTTTAATAAGCAGAGGGATTTTTCATAATGCTTAAAAGGAGTTAAAGCATGAAGACACTTAAAGAAATGAGATGTTAAGTCTTTAACTAATGAGATTATACAGCAGAGACTCTTTAAAGATGGCTTGCACTAAGTGATCCAGGAGCCATAAAGACCTTATTACGGGTCAACAATTTATTTTGTGGACAATAGTCCCTTTTGAAGAACTCACTCAATCAAAATTTAGATTTGCGCAAAGTGCTTAATGTTACTTGAAGCCTTTTAATATCAATGTATGAGCCTTCCTGAGCCAGCTGTGTATGCCTGTGTGTACCTCGCTTTTCTATAAAGCTGGATCTCTTGCATGTTTTAATAAATGAAGAAAAAAATCAGTGCATTTCCTTGTTTCAAAATAACATTTTTATCTCCTTTGTGATCCCATGAATGTTATCTGCCCTGTGCTACACTTCTGCAGGAGCATGAGTGGAAAAAAATTCAGCAGATATTTCCTTAAAAAAGAAAAAGTTCATACTCCAGTCCTTCTGAATGCAGTGATGTTTCTCTAAAAACAACCCAAAACTCAGCTTAGTGTGTGCCTATAACATCTGGCTGCAAAGGGCATTTTTTGTAAAGATTTGAGCAGTTGAGAACTTAAGGTTTTATAGCAACCACACTGTATCTTTATTATTTTTACTGCTGGTGAAAGTCAAGCTGCCTTATTGGAAACCTAAGAAATTACTGAATATATGCCAATATCTTCCTAAATGTTCTAAGGTTAAATCTTCAAATTCAACACCAACTCTTAAATGAGCTCTCTCTGGTATCAAAGGCCTGATCCAAATGTAAACAGGAGTTCTTGCATTTACTTCCAACAATTTTAAATCATGTCCAAAGCATCTTGCTATCTAAATGTAATTTATTTTGGTAGATTTCTCTCTCAAGTCAGCAAGGACTTCCCCAGGTTAAGGAAATCTCCAGAGAAAGTCACAGACAATTTGAAGTAATCATCTTTGGTTGCCTGTGCTTTCAAATTGAGACACATCTGTTGGTATTTTGCTGCTTTTGTCAGTTCAGGATGATTTGGACTTCTGTATTCCAGGTGCAGGATGGAGGGACTAGTGCAAGATACTGCCCATCCTTTGGTTCTCAAGCCTTGAGCAATTCCTCTGTGAATCCCATGTTGTACCATCATGCAACCAGGGCTGTGTGAACATGAAAGTTCAGCTGCTGGGAATTCCTCCCTTCTGGAGAACACACGATCAGAGGCTGCTGCATTGCCCTGGGAGCAGGGGGAACATTCAGTTTTGATGTGGCCCACAGGGATATTTTGGGACTTTGACAGAAAGCCACTATAATCTGACTTCTCAGCTATTTCTGGAATTTGCCTTTTGATCAGCTTTTTGGTATTTGACTTATGAGGTTAGGAGGAATGATGACTTTTGGGCTAGGAGTGAATTGTATTGACAAAACTTTCTTGGTGTTAATTAAGGGTACACTCTTGCTGAGTCCAGAGGCAAAAAAACTGCTTCCCTGAGTTGGGGATGGAGGTGGCAGATAAAATTGCACCCAAAGACCAACAGCTGCAACTCTGATACTGTGGCTAAAATACAGTTAGAATTTAAGGTGGAAGGTGTCTATAATCCACCACTACAAAGGACTTCAGTGGTAGGAGAATGAAGCTTGGCGGTGACTGGGTTGCTTAGTTAATGTTACTCTTGAGTTCACATTTCATACATCTTGCTCACAGTTATGGATTTTAAATAACAAGAAAAAATACATGAATACAATACTTTCACCTGCCACTATCCATATACTTCTGCATAGCTATTTTTGATGCATGACACCCAAGGGACAGCTGCATAGCAGCACATGGAGAGATGTGAGCTTTCTGTGCCTCTGCTGGCTGTGCAGTGTCTGAGATGGGGTACCTGCTCCAGGGCTGACCCTTCTAGGAGCCAGGCAGGTATGAATAGCCTCCAGCTGGTAAGCCCCTGCCCTCTGATAGCTCCAGGATCTTCACACAGGTTTGTGAGCAGAATTCCCCAGGTGTCTTGTTTGAGGTCTGCAGAAGGAGCTGAGTCCCTGGCCAGACTTCATCCTGGTCGTGATGTGTTTTGCTAGAAATGAGTCTCTGCTGCTGGCAGGGAAAGGGGCCTGATCCAAAACTGACTGAAATCTTCAGCAGGATTTAGATTAAGCCCACAAATCCTGATTCTGCACAGATTTAGGCTTGTGCATAACTTTACATACGTGAATAGTCTCATTGAGGTCAAATGAATTAAAATAATGCATGAATAATGAATTAAGATAATGCACCTTCTTCTCTTGGCAGTATTGGGGCCATAATGAACTGAAAAGAAACAGGAATGAAAGAAAAAAACACCAAACAGCCTGACTTTTTCAGAGCTATTAAGGTGTTGTTTCAGAAACGTAGCTCTTGACAGTTATATTTACATGTACAATGCAAAGTTTAAATGAATGGAAGTGGTTGCTCAGCCATGTCATGTATTTGGGTCAATAAGGGATCCCATGTGGCTTCAAAGGTTTGGCTTTTCTATTTTTCTTAGAGAAGCACCTGAAAGTATACATTCTAGAGGGATCTGAGTGTTTTTACTGTACCTCAGGATTGGGATTGCAGGCCTTATTAAAAATGGGCCTATATTGATGAGAAAAGCAGCGTGATGGGTTGAACTAGAAGCTTGCAGAATTGCAAGGGCATTCTCACTCTGAGAAGCAAGTTCCTCTCTGACAAATGCAGGAGAAGTTAAATAAACTCTTACAGGGGCAAACTAAACCCTGGGATAAATTAAGGTTTCATCTGACAATGTGGGGAGCTGAGGTGTGAGTGATGCATGTTGGTGCCTGCATTGACTTTACTGCTCTCATCTTTCCTTCTCCTCCTTGCCACTGCCTTCAGCTCTGGACTTTGTTCCCCAGGTTCATCTCAGCTGTCTTCCAGCTCTTCACCCAAGTGGTAAAACCTGAAAACAGCAGCCCTGCTCTGCTCCAATCCTCTGGCCTCAGGGTGGTGCTTCCTCTGGGCTCAAGGGGCACAAACTTTCCTCTAGATGTGCAGTTCTTCTGGGAAAGATGCCTGCCAGTGTCCTGCTCAGTTTAGCCCTTCAGCATTTGGATTTGTTTTTTCAAAGCAACGAGTCATTACTACCCAGGTAAAGAAACTTAATGCGGAGGGGGAAATAGCTCCTGTGCAAGAGCTGGAAGAGCCTGTGGGCTGAGGGAGCCCCCAAAATGGAGGTCAAGTGGGACATAAACTGTGAATGGGCACTAAGACAGCTCTGTATGTAGGGACAGATCTTATCCACAGTAATTAAGTGAGATTCCAGCATTTCAGAAGTCTGCTGTGCTTTACTGAATACTACCCAAAGCATGCCTATTTAGAGATAAAAGAAAACATGCTTCTGGCCATAGTAGCCACCAGCTTGTGTCACAGGTATATCTGGGGAAAAGCCAAAGAAAATCCATTAGGATGAAGGCTATGTGGAGGCATGTAGTCAAAATGCCTTGTCCCCTGTGGGTGGTGGTGGGGGAAGAAGCAGGCTATGTACAGTTACCCACAGGGAACAAATAGTAACTCAGGTGTGCTATAGGAGACGAGAGGTTTCTGCTACTGCCTTTGCAGAGAAAGCTGAGGATGGTTGAGAATTTCTGCTTAGAGTAGCATTGTATAATCAGTGTGTGGGGGCAAAGCTCCAGGGGTGGGGAAGCTTTGTGCAATACCAGCATCTCACTTTAATTGGAGGTACACTCATCTCCTGCATTGCGTTCCTCACCACAAAAGGGAAAGCATCACTCACACTGAATGCAGGAAAAAGAGGTGCAGTGGCTTTCTCCAAATGACAGTGTCCTTCAGCACTGGGCAATCCCAGTGCGGCAGTGTCTGCTCAGCCAGACCAACAAAGCTGGGTGAGAGTACTGACTCCTAGTGACAGTAGTTCTAATGACTGTTTTGAAAGCGACTTAATAGTTTATTGTATTTTGTTTTATTGTGAAGAAACAATGTCACTGTGAGAAAGTTTCACTGTGTCCAATGTATCTGTTGATATTTGCAAGTACACTCCACACATGTACAAACATTAGATATTAACTGTGGCTTATAAGCAGTTTCAAACCCACAGAATCAGTCCTGTAAATATTTCCTTAGGCACAAAAATAATTGGTATAAAAATATGAAAAATCATTTTATTGCATATGTGCATTTTGCTCATTTGCTGTAGAGAGACACTTTCAAGCTACCAACTGCTATTAGACTTTTTAAAGGGAAAATTCCTGCCAAATGTATTTATTTGTTTTAAATAGAAATTATTTGGAAGGCTGAGAAACACGAACAGCTGGTAAACTTCTCTTGACTGTTTTCCTTTACATTTCTAATAATGAACTCAAATGGTTTTAGCACTTTAAAAATACCCCACTTAAGCAGACTATGCGTAGGCAAATTTAGAACTGTACAGAAGTCCTGGAATGCAGGAGAGGTGATGGGGACAAACAAAGAATCAAGAAATATGGAGAAATAAGGGGGAAAAGAAAATAATAAATAGGTGTTTAGAGGACACGCAAAGTTAATGAACATAGTTCTATGTAGGGAAGTGTGCTACTGCATTTCAGGGTTGTTTTGAGGAGCAGGTATTTCTAATAATACCAGTGATTTTGGAGTGGCTCTGGGCTGCATGCAATGGGAAGCGGAGTATTAAAAGAGGGTAAGGCAGGAGAGAAGAGGCTGTAGGAGCAGTGCAGAGGGGACATGTCTCCATTAATCCCCCTTGATGAGTGGACAGTGCAAGTCTTTCAGGAGCAGATCCTGCTGTCCTGCGCTGGAGTCAGAGTGCTATAAGTGAGACAGGAAGACAGGAGCTGCTCCCACTTACAGCCCCCTGAAACATCCGCCGTGACTTCACTGTCTTCTACAGAAGCCCAACCAAACCATCTGAGCACAGCCCTGGGATATGCTCTGCTGTAGCATTGATGCTAAGCTTTGCTATCACTGTATGTGAAGGAAAAGGTGAGCACCTGGTTTTGACTGGGGTGGCAAAATTGCTTTTGCTCCTGCAGCTGAGATGGAATGAGATGGCTCTGACTGGAAACTTGGAAAGGTGATTACCAGCTATCTCATGTGTTTCTCCAGGAGGCTGGTGCATGAATCAGCACAATGGAGGGGTTGTGCTGCTGTGCAGGGTGGGGCTGGTGTTGCTTTCAGGGAGTAGAGCACAGGAGTAGAGTAGCTTTGGCATCTCTATGTGGACTCTTACTGGTGGGACTACGCAAACAGTGTTGCTGTTTTGGAAACAAGTATGGTTTTCCTGGCTCCAGATATGAAAGCTGCAGTTTGTGTTTTTAGAATATTCTGGAAGTTGTGTTTTGGTTTTTTTTTTCCCCAAACAGTCTCCCACTCAAAGGGCAATCTAATCTGGCACAAATATGTTCTACTGGATTGCTTTAGTACAAATAGTTAATGTAAATGACTAATATTAGATGTCCTAAAGAGCTGTGTAGAAGAAAAACATAGCTGAAAGCAAAGCTGAAGATGTATTTTATTTCCCTGTTTTTAAGGGGCTTTAACCTTTCTGCACATGTTAATGATGTATTTGAAGGTGCATGCTGTGTTTTCCCCATCACTGGAATTGTGCGAAGTAGTAGGATTACAACCCCAAAGATCAGTTACATAACTTTGTAACAGTGACCAATTTTCTTTGGTTACACCAGGAACATAGGAGGTTATGAGCCACCCACACCTTCAGTAACAGCCTCAAGTCCTCTCCTAGCCAGCTCTGTCTCTAAAGATTTCCCCTTATTGCTCCCTCCCAGGGCTGGGACGTACAGTTTCCCATGCAAAGTGAAGAAGGAAGACTGGTAGGCCAGTGCAACTGAGACTGCACCAAAGCAGAGTTACTGTGGCTCTTCCAAAGACCAGGATGCTCCTGAAAGCATTGTGCTTGGTTGTTTTTCCTTGCAGGTAGCTCTGCATTTAATTTGCATAGCTCCCAGCAAGAGCTTGGTGCTCTTGTACCTTTAATAGACAGTGCAAGGGGAATTGCAGTTTCTTTAATAAGATGGAAACTATGTGAATCTCTCTCATTTGACTGGTCATTGTAACTCCTCTGGTTGGCTCTTGCTCTGCAATATTTTACTCTTTTGCAAGTAACAAAAAATGCAACATCAGCTCTCTGTACCGTTCAGCTGGAGTAGGAATAATTCCAAAATATACATGAAAGAGAAGATGAGGAGGAGGGTGGGGGGGATTGAGAGAGGGGGAACACCCCAAAAGGCAAAGCAAATGAGCTGTGAAACTGCTGATAGGGAAAATGTTTTCATCAAATGGTGAGTGCTCTGAGTCACCCTTCTCCTTTGAGCGTGGCATGGCTCCCACTGCACTGACAGAACTTCTGGCAATACAGAGCAGGACAGAACCCTTCCTTTCACTCCCATGTCTGTGATCTGATCTCCTCTCCAGTTGTTTTGCTGTATTTCCAGTGATCCTGGACATTCTTGTTCAGTGCATCTCCTGACATACACAGAAAAACACACACCCACCCTTTAGGCCTTGCAAAGGTCCCCATTTTTTTCTAGGCTGTTGGAAATGCTTTCCACCCTGTTGCTGATGACCACAGCCTGCAGGTTCCTGGGTTTACCAGAGCATTAGGCAGAAAAAGCAGCCTACACTGGCTTGGTCTTAGCTATTTCACTAAATCATTGCCCCAACCTCTCTTTTTTTCTGCTGCTTAGTACACCCACACTGCAAACGAGCCCAGAAAAAAAGGGTATGGGAGTTAAGGCAAGTTTGTAAACAGCAAGGCGAGAAGCTATGTAAATATGTTTAGGCAATTTTCATATTGACATTTAGCGTTTAGTACTTAAATAACTGTGTAAGCAATTTAGGAATAATGACCGGTGTGCACAACATAAATGCTTTTAAATCTTCAGGTTTTTCTGTGCTGAAAGCCCTACAAAAATACCTTTCAGAAAGAAGACAAGCAAATAGCAAAAACTGTTGGAGAACCTTATAATTTCAGTTTAGCTACAGAAATAGAAACCAAAATTATTCTACCTGAAACAAAGCATTTCTGATAAATGCATCTAAGAGAATGTGTATCTTAAATTCAATCCTGAAAGTACCCATTCTTAAGTCAAAGTCATGCTTCAAGGCCTTTGTTACTAGAATGACAAAATCTTCCCATGTGGTCTCTCTAATATTATCAGAAATGGCCCTTTTAAGTTTGACTGACAGCTCAGACCAGTGCTCCTTTGATTATGAATGAGGTAAAGAGTTTGCATAGAAAAAATGGTATTTTTATAGAAGATTTCTCAGCAGTAGCATTAGTGAAATTTTCAAACACAGAGTTTACACATTGAAAAGTGGGTTTTGGGATAAAAACGTAAGAAATCTCATTCTTTTTTAACTATTGAAACTATACTGGGTTTAGAAATTATATTTAATTTTTGAAGTGCTGTTAATGATGAATGGGGCATTAGCTAAGTACTTAGTTTAACACCCAAGATACGATTTTCAGTCCTATGTAATCTATGAGGTTTTTTTTGTTTTTTGTTATTTTTGTTGTTGTTTGTTTGTTTCTGGAGGCTGGATTTAACAAATAAATATTGTTTATTCGATGGAACACAAAGCAAGTTTTCACCTGACTCTCCTTGCTATATACTACACTAAATAAGTAAACAGCTTTCAGATGGTCACCAACAATTGAATTCCAGCATTTCAGAAAGTTATCGCTCTCCGGCTAAAATGTAAATATTTGTCATTTGTATTTTCCTTTTTCAAATGCAAAGTAAAACGAGATCATTTTCTTTTTTAACACTTCTGGCAATATTTCAAGATACCTTCACTTGGTTGTTGGTACTGCTTTACATAATTCGGTTCTGAAGTAATTGAACTTCCATGTTAAGGCAACTGGTGAGCCTGGTGCTGTTGATTCTCACTAGTGAGTGCTTGGAAAAAGACTAACAGGTAGAATTTACTAAGGAAAAAGAACATGTATTTTTCTGATAGCTAAAATTAAACAAATAATAAAATTAAATGAATTAAACAAATGTCCAATATCAACTTGAAGATCATCCCTTGTTAAAATTTGCCATCTTGAGTTATGTCAAATAAAACAGCTGATTAAACATTTTTGACCACTCTATGAAGTTAATGTGATTATTTCTATGAAAAATCCAATGGAGTTAGCTTATGAAGGTACTTGGGCAGGTGAGTGCTCCTCTTGAGCATGTTTCCTTGGCTCATCAGCCCATGCCTGCAAAGGAAGTGGGAAAAGTGCCAGCCTGGAGCTCCAAGGTCCAAAGCTGGCACAAGTGGGGTGATGCTGGCAGATGAACTGGCAATTACAAACTTTACCAGCAAGGCTGACTCTCTGTGACTTGTGCTGTGGCAAAAGTTAAGGAAGCAGTAACAGAGAGGACAGATTTTCCATTGTTCCCAGACTTTCTTTCCAGAAGGGAGCTAAACAGAGTGATTTCCTTTGATGCAGGGGCATCTTTTCCCAAGGACACTGCCTAGGCAGTTAGTACGATATGCTTACTGCAGGCAGGATTGGCAATCTTGCATAGTATTAGGGGGTTTTGATGTATAATTTTGAGCAGGTACTAGCTAGGGTGTGTGTACGCATATTTTGCAATTGAGAGATAAATTTCCTCAATCCCCTTAACTTTTTTCAGGTATTCAGATAGGTGAGAGGAGTTTTTCACCAACTTTGGAATCTCCTTTTTGCACCTCTGCCTACCAATTGGCCTCGTCAAAAATCTTTATGTACTTTAACCGTCAATTTTAAATATTTCACTATAGATTTGCTGCACATCTAGGTGGGCTACAAGTACGCTAGTTTAGGATATCCCAGAGCAGTTGCAGTAGGAAGATTTGGTTTCAGACTTGTTCCACCTAACAGCATATCTTTCCATGAAGTACTTAAACTGACTGAGGCTCCCTCTGGAGGCGGTCAAAATAGCTGATTAGTTCAGAGATCATACCTGATGTTGTGATGTACCTCAGGCTTTGGCTTCTAGCATCATTTCTTCCATTTATTGTTCAACTTTGAACTATTTGTTTCCCTCCTAGTTCTGTTTCCACTTTTGTTCCTTGATTTCTTGGAGTCCGAACTTCATGGGCCAGCTCATTTCTTCACATATCTATGGTCTATAGTGGGCATCTCAAATAGATTACTAGATGCTAACAAAATCCAGACAATAATTAGATAAGAATATTAGGCCAAAGATACTCCTTTTCTATCAGATTAGTCCTTTCCCTATATATATATATACAAAGGAATGTAGAGGTCCTTCTTTTTCACTGAAATAGAAGCTTCTCTATTCTCAGCTGGAGTGTGTTGCCTCTTGCTATGTATACAAAGGGCCAAGCACATTGGTCAGATCCAGGACCACTCCTGTAGCTATTTTTCCTGCTCAGTGAAAGAACAAAGACTTTGTGTTTTCCTTCTCTCTTTGCCAAGAGCTTCCCATAGCATCCTCTTTTCCACTCCTCTTGCCAAATCTGATTTAGGATTCATCATTCTAGAAAATTCTGCTGGACTAATTCTTCGAGATAAATATATTTGAAATACAAGATAGACAGTGCAAAATTTCCTCTCTAGGAATGTTTTTCTTTCTTAAACTGACCCAGAGATAGAATGAGTTTTGAAGATGGCATTTGCTTATGGGCAGTGTTTCCTAGAAGCAAAAAATTAAATAAATAAAGACAATCAATAACAGGCTTTGCTATTTGCTTTAGTATATGGTTTTTCTTATTTGTCTCCAGTAAGAGGCCTTGCGTTTAGGAATTCAGATTAAGAGAATATATACATATATATTCTCTTAATATATATGTATGTTCTTCAGTATTTAACCTATTGCTCTATTGCTATTTTTTAAAATTCAAGTAAATGTGCTGCAGTGCATCTTGGAGATAAAAGCAGTGACTGCACCAGGTAAAAATGGAAAGAGTCCATGCTAATTTCTAAATCTGCTTTCACTTCCTGCCTAGTACTATGATGATGATGTGTACAGTCTCAGGTCTATTTGAGCCATGCTGCTATGCCATAGGAGAGATACAGCTCCTCTTCTAAGTGGCAGTGCTGTCAGCAGGTCCACACCATAGAAGGGCAGAAAGTTAAACGTGATCCTGTTCTTCCTTTATTTGAAGGGCAAATACTCTTTTAAGATGGAGATGACACCTTCAAAGTCACTTCACCAGTGACTCGATTCATAATTCTGCTTTGGTCTTCAGATGTGCGTTCCCCATGTCATTCAACTGCTGTTAGTGATTTTTATAAATATTTTTCAAGGAGATTTAACTTTGCATATGATTAAATTGGTAAGATCTTGGAGTCTCCCTCTTCTCACTTATTTCTTTGTAAGTCGCAGAAGAGCAGAGTTTAAATAGCAAATTGACATCTGCCATACAGTCACATGGAGTTTGTCTATATTTAGACTTATGTCTTTAGCAGTTACACTCATCAGGATCATCCTCAGCCAGAAAGACTGTAATTATGGAATTCAAGCAAACCAGAGTCTTGCTTTCATGCAGGTTTGAATCTGGCATTGCAGCACAGAATTTACCTGGTGTAATGTAGAGTAGTTTCTACTTTCCACTGCTCAAACAAGTCTTCAATTAGAGATTAAGCCAGGTAGAAACTAACTCTATTTTTAAACTATAGTCACATCCAGCTATCTGATTTGTGAACATGAATAAAAGGCTTATGACTGTGTAATAGTAGCATTATTAACATATGGTATGAGAATATAAACCAGAGACATAATCCTTGTTCAGAACAAGGGTAACCACATGTATCAGTACAGGCAGGGAGATGACCTGCTTGAGAGGAGCCCTTCGGAAAAGGACCTGGGTGTCCTGGCAGACAACTGGTTGGCCATGAGCCAGCAGTGTGCCCTGTTGACCAAGAAGGCCATTGGGATCCTGGGGTGCATTAAAAGGAGTGTACCCGGGAGGTCAAGGGAGGTGATCCTCTCCCTCTACTCTGCCCTGATCAGGCTTCACCTGGAGTACTGTGTCCAGTTCTGGGATCCCTGGTATGAAAAAAAAAGACAGAGATCTCCTGGAAAGAGCCCATCAGAGGGCCATGAAGATGATAAAGGGTCTGGAGCACCTCACTTATGAGGAAAGGCTGAGTGACCAGAGTCTGTTCTGCCTTGAGAAAAAAAGACCGAGAGGGGATTTTATTCATGATTATAAATATCTTAAGTGTGAGAGTAAATGAGACATGGCCAACCTCTTTTCAGTGGTCTGTGGGAACAGGACAAGGGGAAACAGACATAAACTGGAGCACAGGAAGCTCTGCACCAATATGCGAAGGAGCTTCTTCACAGTGAGGGTGACGGAGCACTGGAACAGGCTGCCCAGGCAGGTTGTGAAGACCCGCCCTGACACCTACCTGTGCAGCCTGCTGTAGGGGGCATGCTTTGCAGGGAGGTTGGACTTAATGATCTCTGGAGGTCCCTTCCAATCCCTACAATTCTTTGAATCTATAACAGCTGGTATCATTGAAGAAATAGAGAGGTTTTGGCACATTAATGTTTTCCCAAACCTTGAAATGTTTCCTTGCTGAGAAAATGTTGAATTTAAATTTAAAAGGAATTACAATTTTAAAGTCTTTTCTGGATAGAACTTCTTTAACAGAGTTGACTGCTTAGAAAAATAATGAAAAGGAACATATGAAGTTGTGTCATAAACTGAAACGACATCAGGAGCAAAATTCTTCATGTTCAAGAGGCCCATAGACTGAGATTGCCAACAAAGCTCATGGCTGCTGAAACAGAGACCCTAAAATGGCCTAGAATTTGACAACTTTGAATTCTGAAGATTTCTGGAAGCTTTTCATTTCACTAAAATGAGTGTGAATTTGGTCACCCTTATGGCAGGCCACTGTGTGCTGGGCCTACCAACACCACAGGCCTGACAAAACTACTGCTGTGGCTGCAGCTCCTCTTTCTTGGCAGGATGCTGTGTCAAGGGAGCACAAGAAGCATAGTGCGTTGGCAGAGAAATATGAGAATATGCTCTGTGATGCAGGCAAGGCTTTCAGCACTGCTCTCATCACAACTTCTGGAAGGTAATGGTTGTATTGACTTCAGACTCTTGGACTAGAGCCTGAAATGTCCTTCACATTACCTTCGAGGGACCATTCTCCTCAGAGGAAGACAAGGAAGATGTTTTGCCAGAAATGGTACAGCTGACTTTTGTAGACATTTGGGAAATACAGAGTGAAAGAAGCAAGCATATATAATAAATGAAATTCAAAAACACTTGTGCTTGCACCTGATTGCACTGTTCTGTTCCTTGAGCCAGCTTTGGACCAGGCCTTCTTCAGCCCCTCTAAGTCTAAACAGAAGGGACGTTGTTTCCTCAAACCTTCAGACAGTGAAACTTTTGTAATTCTGCTGTGTACTCCAACAAAGCAGAAAGCAAAGTAAAATGTCCTACGTAGGATATGACAAGACTTCTAGGAGAAGGTCTGAAATTTTCTAGCTTCACTTTGGGCAAAGATACAACAGGGAGACAAGAAATGCATATGCTTATCAATTTGTGTGAAGAATCTGAATAGTAAAGGCATGTGTGCCCATCATTTGGGGTTTTGTACTTTTAAAATAAGAAGGCCTGATCCAGAGAAAACAAACAAAACTCTTTTTCTGTGTTCGTAAGCTCTCAATGTGATATAAATACCATACCACAATTCAGCCTTGTTAATTAATATGTACTTTCCATTACCTTCCTTCTGGAGAGTTCATTATCTTGAGGAATGTAACTCTTCATTCAAACATTTCATTTTGTAGAAGGAGAAAGAGACAGAGGCGCAAAAGAAGTGCTTTAACTGGATTGTGTAACAATGGCTGTGATAATAATTGTCTGGGAGAATTATATGGAGGTAACAAAAGGCCTCACAAAATGAGTACATTACAAAGACTCTTTTACGGCTGAAAAATACTGATGTCCTTAAGAAAAGGAGAGAGAGGGAGAAAGAGAGAGAGAAGTAGGAGTTGGGTGATTTTGCAGAGAAATGCAAAGATTACATTGAAGTTTCTCTTTGCACGGGGAAAGACATATCCTTAGGATTTATAGAGGAATTATTACATATTTCTGTTTTCCCACCCCTGTTTCCACAGTACATTTTCTCACATTCTCTTGCTGTACTCTCACACTTCTCTAACACCAGTGAGAGGCTGGTGTGGTCAGCCTGACCCGGTCTCCGTCAATTTTGCATCCACTGTATGTGCATAAAGCTGAGCACATCTGAGGCTTTGGTAACTATGCCAGTGTTATTTATCTCTGCACAGACAACCTGTGCTCAATGTATTTTGGTAATCCATTCTCAGTAGTGGTATGTCACTCTTTAGGATCTGGTTGTGCAAATTACGCCAAACAAGGTAGTCCTGGGTCTGAACTGAACCCCACTGAGTTTAATGAGGAGAGGATGGGGGGATGCATATGGAAAATTGAAGGGAGACTGAGAAGAAAGCAGAGATGGAGGCAGAGGGGTATGCTAGTTATTCTGGTCACCCATCACCATGACAGCTACCTATTATTAGATCTGTCATATACACACTTATTTCCACAGCATGCAGAGAGCTGGTCTACCAGCTAAAAGATGGCTTTCTGCCCCTTTAAAAATTGTCAGAGACTCTTTACAGGACCCAGCTGACAAGTGGATTCAAGCTTGTTAGTTTTTTCTTAACTCTAAGTTATAATCATGAGAACTCTGTTTTTCTTATTTCTGCTAAAAGGTTGCACTTGCTGTCACTGTTTGGAATGCTGTCGATGTGTGTACTGAACACTGTGTTCAGAAATTCTTATTTTTGTCACCAAAGTACAGCTGTATCTTTAGAATGGTACAGAATTAGAAAAAGGTATAATGAAGTACTGTAGGTAGCTAATACGTATTACACTTAGCAGCACTTTGGTAACATGGAAATGTGCTACCCTACACATCTGGATTAAAGGATCAAACAGGAAAGAGACTGAAATTTCTTTAAAACTAGCAAGTATCTTCTTCAACGTAAAAAGTAGTTTCCTTGTGGAGGTGGTAGCTCCTTAGATGGCCACGTTTTCATAGCTAGCGTTCATGATACGTACTTCAAAGGGATGCGAAGGCAGTGGGGGGGATCTGCTTTGAAAAATGGCATTCTTATTTCTCTGAGAGGATAGCTGTTGGTAGGATCAGCTCTCTGAACTGGCTGACCACATAACCACAAATACCAGGTCTGCAGAGGAGGTGTTGGTGGAGAACTGGCAACTGGGCTGTGTGTACAGGGGCAGGATAAGTGGCAGAGCTTGGCACCCTCAGCCCACAATACCCATGATGGAGCACTGTTGTCCCATTGCAACATAATTTTGTCCTGAAGGGAAAGAACTTCCCAGCTGTGTGCTGCCTTTTGCAGCTTTCTCCTGACCAAAGACTGGTTGAAGACAGCATGGGGATTGTTTCTGTAATCCATGGACTTCTGTAGTCCACTGCTTGGACTACATTCCTTGGACAGTACCTCTAAGTGATACTGTCACTGGAGCTAATGAGAAACAGGAAGAGAGGCTAATGATACTGGTTAATAGGAAAACACCTCGTTTAAAGTACACATAAAAAATGACAGTACTGTTGCTTGATGTGTGTGAAGGGGAGAAATCAGGCAATGTAACCTTATTTTTTACTACATGGCTTATAAGTGATGTACATTTGGGGTAGTCCTGAGCTGAGGATGGAGCTGGAACCCTCCATCCCTAGAGGTAGTGAGGGTGCTGGCAGCAGGGCTCTGAAAAAGTCAGTGGTGGTCCTTATGGCTTCTTCTATGCTGAAGAACTGGGACCTCTGTGATGGTATAGGCTCACAGATTCTCAAAAACTATGGCTGAGAGGGGAGGCTAGTACAGCCCCCACTTAGATAACACAAGGCAGAGATTTTCCAGGGCTGCCTGTTCATGTTGGCAAATGCTGCTTCGTTAACCCTTCCTTGCTCTCCCTTCCCCCAAGAGCCCCTTTCCCGTCAGAGCGTGTTTTCCCCAGTCCGTCACTAAATCAGGCGGATGTGTCTCCCTTCCCCCCACCGACACAACCATGATGAGTGCCTGCTGATCAGTCCTTTCATGTACTCTCTGCCATTCACTGCTTTGGTTATTAAAAGAAAAGAGAGGAAGGGGTGGAAGAAAAAAAAAAAAAAAAAAAAAAAGTCAAAAAAAGACAGAAAATCCAGCCCCGCTGCTGCTAACACCTTTATGATCGGAGTGGTATTGCCAGGTGCACAAATAGCAGGGATCTGGCGGCACTGCAATGATTAATCAGCCAATCCGTGCCAGACTGAAGGTTGGAGAGGGGTTGCAAAATTATTCCTGGTGACCTGGAGGAGTGAAGCTTTCCTTTCTCTGCTTGCATTGAGTTACAGCAGTTCTGGACAAGCCCATATCTGTAATGCTTGTAAATGAGGATTAAATTGGCTGCCCTTTGCCAGCCCATTTTTTGGGGGGAAAGGGGGACCTGGGGAGCTGCAACCTTGAGCCCCCTCCTCTCTTAGTACTCCCAGAGTAAGGCAGGAGGCATGGTCTGCTCACTGTCCCCAATGTCCAATGTGCAATACACATCCCACCCTCACTGCACTGCAGCGCCTATGGAACATCTGCGCCCTAGTGAGCAAGCACGATGTCCCTGTGATAAAAGATGAGACCTTGAGAAAAGTCAAAAGCATCTGGGGGAAGAAAGCAGCTTGGACATGTAAAGAGAAAAGAGTTCAAGAGTTTCACCACTGAGCCATGAAATGAAAAGTAACAGCTGATGTGCTGAAGGAAAGGAGCAGGGAGTAATCATCAGAAACTATGGATCCAAGGTTAACGGAAAGGGGGAGGGGGGAGAAGCTGAAACTTCATGTAATTATCTAGGCAAAAGAGAAAGCAAGGGAAAGAGATCCGGGCTATTGCCTTACATGTGCTACAGTGACTGTGAAAGAATCACCGGGAAAACTCCTGTCTGTACATTAGCAAAAGCCTTTGCTTTGTCAAGAGCAAATACCTCTGTGCTTTGAAAGCATGAGGCTGAGCACTCTATTTCCTTAAAAATAAAATAAAATAAATAATAATAATCTCAGAAGACTTCCAAGAATTTCCATTTTCTACCCCACAGTCACTTGCTCTGGGGGCTAAAAGGAAGAAATTACTCCGCTTCTTTCTTTTCCTTTTTCCTTTTTTCCTCCAAGGTAGAAAATAAAGAAATTAAGAGACGATGTGTGGTGGTGGTGATGCACAGTGTAACTGTGCAACTGGCTGTGTGCTGAAAATACCAACAATAATTAGGAAGACCTCCCACCCTCCGCAGTTTTTTATTGAGAAATATGAATGACTGCTTAAATGTATGTGATGTGTTAAAACCTGTGTTCCTGTTGAGATGCAAAGCTGAAGGCAGATCCGAGAG
Source organism: Coturnix japonica (assembly GCF_054131305.1). Taxonomy (NCBI): domain Eukaryota; kingdom Metazoa; phylum Chordata; class Aves; order Galliformes; family Phasianidae; genus Coturnix; species Coturnix japonica. The sequence goes on from NC_140663.1 coordinate 68,990,674, forward strand.
ATTTTGTCTTGCCTCTGTGAAAATAAAATCTCTTTCAAAGAAAAAAAACAAAAAACAGTGGGAAAGTTTTCCCATTATGCAGCCCAGTGCTGCCAGATGAAGTAGCCAGAGAAGCAGTTCCTGCTGCTCAAGGCCTCATCCTGCTTCTTGTCCCAGCCCTGGGACCCCACTGTGCCCAGCCTGGGCATCTGTCCACATGTATGCTCAAGGTTTTCTCCATAAAATTTACCCAAATCCAAGAAGATGAAGCCAAGGTGACCTGAGGAAATGGGCTTTTTGTGGGACCCCCTAGATCCCTGTGGTCCCCTTGGCCATAACCCCTGCCCACACACTGTGTGCAGGGGCTGTGTGGTTACGCAGAGCTCTGCTCTCTTTTGTTCCAGCGCGGCTGCGGCTGGACTATGCTTCCCATCAGGCTTTTCCAGCCTTCTTTCTCCCCCATCAAATTCCTTCTTAGAGAAGAAAAAACAACAACAAAAAACAACAAAAAAAAACAAGTGAAACAAATGGTGAAAAACGTACTCATTTTGCTGAGACATCATATGCATTGAGCAAGCAAGACAGGCAAGGCTGTGAGAGACAGAGGGCTGAAAACAAGGAGCAATGTTACTGCCTCCAAAATCAAACTCCAGGGTCACATTTAGCGAGGGGGGGGGGGGGGGGGGAAGAAAAAGAAGAAGGAAGCCGAAATGGTTAAATCCTGGAGTATGAGAAAGGTATCCCTGAGCTTGAAAATCTTCATAAATGCACAGAAGAGAGACGATCCTCCCTTCTTTTGTGTGCAGGGATGAGCAGTACTGTTGCCAGTCAGTTCAGATACACAACTTATGCAACTATTTCCCCCTCACGATCTAAAGCCAGTACACGTCTTGCATAATGCTGTTTGCCACCAGACAAATGCTCCTTTTCTGGCCCCTGTAGGGCCTGCAGATTGCTTTACTGATCTTCTGCATCAGATTGGTTAAGCCTTCTGGTAATGCATATATTCAGATCTGAGATCTATGTAAATATGTATAAACAAAAAGCATATTTTGTAACAGGTTTATTTTTAGTTCCTGTGTTTTTACAGCGGGGAGAAAGAGTCTGTTTAATTAATATAGAATTAGTTGGTTTGGGAGTAGTTAGTGCTAGCAGAGATTTGGTGGAAGCTGAAACCTTACTGGGGCTCTACAGAATAGAAATGTGAAAAATTGTTGGCTTTAAGTGATCTTCCCAGACACACTGCCCTCTCAGTTATATCTTTGACTTCGGCCAAGTGACACTAGTTTAAATGAAGAGCTGTTGGCCTCAGGTTTCTGAAGAATCTCGGTGACAGCTTCTCTGTAATGAGAGATTGAAAGCAGTGATTATAATGAACTAAGGAATCTGCGAGCCAAGCCTCTGCTCCTCGGGGAGCTGATTCAACTTGCACTTGTGCTGCAGCTGTGCATGTGTTTAGCAGCTAGATTTGAATAACTGAAGCAAAACTTCATAGCAAACCTTACATGTGAGTGTGTTCATATATGTGTGTGTAGATATGTACAAGTGTATGTGCATGCATGCAGATATGGAAGATATACAGGTATTTAAATAACACATATCCACTGCACATCAATTGTCTGTGTGATAAAAGACACATATAAATATAGATGAAATATAGTAGTTTGTTTTACATCATAATCTAGAAAGATTAACTTCTCTGGATGGTTCAGCAGAGAAAATTATTTTTCTTCGTCTGTAATTTTCAATATTTTGTTCTTGACCCTATCATACTTTCTCAGAACGATTTTACTATGAGATCATTATATGTATAATACTGAAGAAGTCCTCAGGTTGGATCTACAGAGGAGGTATGCCTGATTCTAGCCTCAGAAATAAAGACTTGCCCTTCAAGCAAATATCATGCTGGAGCTTTGTCACTACTAGGTGAGTTGACTGTGACTCAGCTCAGCCACAGGAATCTGAGCAAACCCATTAGCACCACACACACAGCACAGCATCTTGGAGATCAAATAGGAAGATCAGATATTTCTCCACTAGATCAGGTGGAAAGGTGAAGATGGTGCAATGGACATAACCTGCTAACATCCCTCCACTACTCAATGGATGAGGCCAGGAGGGATTTGGATAAGGCAGGAGGTAGCAACATGGTTTAAAAAAAAAAATTGCAGTAAATTAATTTTCTTAGTAATAAAAATGAGATTCCAAAGGCTCCCTTCTGCGACTCCTTACTACCTCTTTTTCAGGTCTGCACTTTGCATTTAGAAGAGTAAGTTGTATTTCAGCACCTAACATAATTAACAAAAAAGGTTAACACAAAGTATTGTATCACTGACACTGCAACAGATCAATAGAAGTTGAGAAATTAATGAGAGGAGTAGAGACCAACAGGTTCATCTCCGTTCCTAAAGAACCAAGTGAGATAACAGTTGGATTCCAACCACGCTTGTTTGCGTTTTTAACTTGGGAAGCCTTCAGTAACAGCAGTCAGCCGTTCCAGAAAAGATCTCTCCAAGTTGTTATTTTGCTTCAAATTATTTTTCATAACTCTCTTTTAATTTTTGTAATCCTGTACTTGCCTAGCAATGCAAATCAGCTGAGGGTGAGATGAAGGACCGTAAAGAGGATGGAACCTTCTGACAGTGAAAGCAGTATTGCTGAGCCAGGACACTCAAATGTTATGAGTCAGCCTGTTCCTACCTAATCATGAGACTGAATAAAAGAGTAAAGAGATGCTCTCTAAGTAAATTTGGGCTTCCTTTTGTTAACTTTCTGGTTCTGATTTTGTCATATGCTGGGGCTATGATTTCAAGATTTTCCCTGTAAATAAAAGGACAAAAAGTAGTTTTAAGACCAGAATAAAGGGCATTAAAAACAAAAACACAAATAACATGCCAAATGCTTATTTTAGAAGAATGAGCAAAACAAAGGGAGGGAAAAAAGGTTTCTGCAGTGATGTAAGCAGAGTAAAACAAGCATTACAGAACATTGTTGTGTGAATTGCTTGGCATCCTTATACAACTCACCTAGTATTTAACTGGGACAAGGCCAGGGAAGATGACATTTAGCCCAGAAAAAGACAGGAAAAACATCTAGACTGGGAATTTGCAGTGGAAAACACATAAGAAGTATTAGCACATTGGTACCAGCTTTTTGCTCAACTTGGGTGAACTGCAGCTCAGAGATTTGCATCAATAAGATTGTGTGTGCTTCAATCTGTATGTTCTTACGTATGCCGCATGGTCCTGGCTGGGGACAGTATATTCCTATAGAAGACACCTCAATATCTAAGACTTACTAAGGTACTTAAGGCCTTTCTATGTTCATCTGGGAAAGGAAAATGAGCAACTTCATGTATATACTCCCTGCTTTATTTTGAGAGCCCTCGTGACTTTTAAAAGCTTTTTGTTTCATCAGCCTGTGAGTGAGGTAAGAGCATCTGAATACCAAAACAGAACATTGGTGGTCAAGATAAAAAGACTCATAAGGGTTTAATCTATTTTTTTCTTGTGCTCTGTTGTGTTTTGCAGTCACTGCATATCTTTTGTTGCACTTGAGCTTAGTGCAGAGGGAACTATTTAAAGAACCTCCATATGTTTATTTAAAGAAGAGAACTTTGAGAATGCAGACTGCACATCTTAATATTCTTTAGAGGTGTTACCTGTGATTATGTGCTAAGTAAAACATAATGAACACTAATTGCACTGGACATGGGGTCTTTGTGGGGTCACAAAAACTGACTGGGTCGAGAGGAGGGCCACTAAAATGATCAGCAGCTCTCCTAAGAGGAAAGGTAGATGGAAATGGGTTTGTTTAGCTTGGAGAAGAGAAGGCTTCGGGAAGACCTCATTGTGGCCTTCCAGTACTTGAAGGGAGTGTATAAACAGGGTGGGAAGCAGCAGTTTATGAGGATGGTTGGTGACAGGACAAGGGGGAATGGTTTTAAACTAAGACAGGGGAGGCTTAGGTTAGATGTTAGGAGGAAGTTTTTCACACAGAGGGTGGTGACGCACTGGAACAGGTTGCCCAAGGAGGTTTTGGATGCCCCATCCCTGGAGGCATTCAAGGCCAGGCTGGATGTAGCTCTGGGCAGCCTGGTCTGGTGGCTGGTGACGCTGCACATAGCAGGGGCTTGAAACAAGATGATTATTGTAGTCCTTTTCAACCCAGGCCATTCTATGATTCTATGATGCTATGAAAAAAAAATACTTTTTCTTTTTAAGTTCAGTGTGTACAGCTCCTGGATCTGGGGAGGCTATGTTTGCACTGCTGCAATACTAGGAAATAATTAGTATCCCCTGCTTCTGAGAACGAGTGCATGGACTGCATGTACAATATCCTGTTGCTCAATGCTTCTCACTTGGCTTTCTCAGACTCCCTATTTTGAAGATGATACTCCCAGAGCCTTTCTGTGGTGCTGTGCAGCGTTACTTTCAAGTGATATTAACAGGGATGATATTGATCTGAATATATTCCCAGAGTGATCCTTAGAGCAAAATTTGTTGAACGAGTGTTATTTACAAATTCACCCCAATGTACAAAAGAAAGTCAATTCTTTTTTCAAAGCAGAGTGATAAAAGGATTCTGGCAATGGGATCAGCCTTGCAAATCAGAGCAAGACTGTAAGTGCAGGACAGCAGTACCAACAACAAAATTGAAAGAGGAGGTGGGGAGGTAGAAAGAAAATGAAATACAATATCTGGGAGAATCCTATAATTAAAATCAGATAGAATATTTGTGCTTTGCAAATGATACAAATTGAGACAGTTTTAAAAAGCCATTACTAGTACTCTACTATGGGAGTTCAATGTATTTTCTGCCCTAAGGCTCTGTTCAGCAGAAATGTTAAGCAGGGCTTCTCTATACAGGAGCCTACTGAATAGAGTGGAAAGGGCTTCTTCATCTTTTCATCCTATTCAGCAGAAATTTGACTGTCCCACCAAAATTTTTCTCAGTACTGCTGGAAAATTTTGCACAGAGCCAAAGAGAGGTGAAGGCTTCATTATACTACCCCTCTCATTCCCTGCTGGATCACTGCCTATTCATTTCACTACAAACCCTGTTGCATCCTGTCACAGAAATTAATATAATATTTTCATCTGAAGTGAAGGTGATGTTGAATGAAATCACCAGCAGTGCATGGGGAAAAAAGCCTAGAGAATACATTTACAGGCACTTTGTGCAAGAGCAAAATATGGCATCAGGCAGCCACATCAATTGGGATGAAGCCAAGATGACAGGTGTCAGAGTGCTTTTTCTTCACTGACCATGAGAAGAAGACAGAGATCAGAAAGTCTGAGGTCCATGCCAGAGCCAAGTCTGGTTCCTTCAGTAGCAGGACAAGCACAAAATTCCCCCCATGGCAGATGACTCATTTAGTATACTGAAGATCCTAGTGGCACACATACCTCTGCCATAAACAACGTGATGGCAGTATGAGTAGGTTTGGGCTGACACTTCGTTATTCTCTCCTATCTTTCCGTGCTAGAGAGCTTAAAGAAAAGATTTTTTGGGCTGCCCAAGAGATTTAAATTCATAACTATAGTTGGAAAGATGCCTTAAAATCTCCTTGGAAGGCTGGGAAACCTCAGGCATAGTGTGAGACATTCTTTGTATTACTGTGATTTTCAGCCAGGCTTATGTATCAAGCTGCCTGAGTTTTCCCAAGTGCTAATGGGAGCTGAACCTGTTTGGAAAACATTTTGTAGAAACAGTTGGCTCATTACCTCCTGCCTGGAAAGGAGGTCAAGGCGCACTCTGGAGAGTGATGCTGGAAGGTATGGACTGCTCGTTCCTGGGGAAGGAGAAAGATCAACTGAAAGTGAGGAGAGAACTTCAATAGCCTGTTGATTTCTTCATTAATATGAAACTTCTGGGAGTATATGATATTCAGCAAAGGTAGGATTCTTTTCTCAAAGGTGATTAGAAGCCCAAAGCTCACTGAAGGTCAATGGGACTCAAGTGTGAATGTGCACATCCTGAAAAGAATGGAGCATCATAAGTTCAAGTAACTTGGAGGATGTAAATTCCTTTTCTAAATCCTTTAAACTTTTTTTTTTTTTCCTTTTTTCCCCTGCTCTACCAACTATATGCCCATGTCTTTATGCCTGTAGCTTAATTTAAGAAAAATAATAACAATAATAATTGCCAGAGAATATGACCATGCTTTCTTTTCAGGTGCATTACTTTATATGCCTCAAAGTGACTTGATCCCTGCTTGCCCAGCCCTAAAAGCACTCATTTCAATATGAGAAGTGCCCAGGATTTGCTGATCAAATTTTAACGTATTTCTTTAGCCTCAAGGTCATGGGAGGGATTTTCAGAAGTGCTCAGCACTAGCATTATTATACCTCATTTGAATTTTACCCTTCACTTCAAAGTTAGTGATGCTAGCTCAGTATGAGAGCTTTTGAAAATCACGCTGCATTGATTTAAATCTCTCAGCCAGTGATTATACTTTGCACTGACACCACAGGAGTAAATCAGGGGTGTGTTACACTCTCAGGACTTGCTTCAGCAGTTCAGCCCAGGCACATCTTTTCAGAGAAAGATGCTAGACATACTTTCTGCCCTGGTTACGCTGTACCACTCCTTCACATAGCAGTAGCCTCTTTCAGAAAGAATGTTTTCTTGACCACCTTTTCCCAGATGCCTGGAGTTATGAGGACTTTAGCCACCTCTCTGCACAGGTTGCTTTACAATATAGGGACAGTAATAGGGGTTCAGTTTTCATAGTTTTACACTTCATAGAGTCATTAACAGGAGTATTAATGTTTATTTAGTGACATTCAAAATGCTGTTCTTTCTAAACAAGGAAATTAAGAGAGAAAACAACTTTAAATATTCCCATTGAAAATGAATACCAAAATCTCTATTGAGTAATTGTGCTTCCAAAAAGCACCTCATTCATTTTACCAACCACTGGAGAGTATGTGACATATGAGACATGGCACAGAATAGCCTAAATTTGATTTTTATAATAACAAGGAATTGGGTAAAGAATGGAATTGACTTTACCTCTTTGCCTCCAGGTAAGGAATGTATATGGAGCTTGTGATTTCAGAGGGATGACCAGTAGAACTTAACTCTTTACAATCACACCTGTAAAAAGAGAGAAAATATGTTTTTATTCTTCTTACCTGGAGATTTTAGTTACACTTATTGATACAGCTATCTTCCATTAATAATAATAACAACAACAACAACAACAATAATAAATTACTGAGACAGAATTGTTAAGAACTGCAAATGTGCCATTTTTTAATGTTAATAGATTTTTCTTGCGTCATGTTATCTACATTTTTCAGACATCCTCTTTCATATATATGACAGCACAGGGAGAGACTTTCCAAGGACTGAAGTGAAAGCAAAAGATCAGTTACTGAATTAGTGTTAAGTAAACCACTGATAGTTTGTCCAGTGCATTAAAAACTGGTGGCATTTTGCATTTAGGGAGGCCAAATATTTTCTGCACTTGCAATCTGGCTTTTTCTTCTGATGTCTGTATGTGCTGTGTGCATATCAAACAGAATTTGGTTCTTTCTTGTGATTCACTGTGTTTGGCTGGCTTGATCTTTTGATCCAAATAGAAGGCTAAAATGAGATAGATGGGAAAAAACGGGGGGAAATATATGAAAAATTGAAGGGAAGAATGGAAGGAAGAAGAGGAATGTGCTTATAACATATCAGGAGAACAAGGGAGAGTGCTACAATGGGAAAAAAGCTTTGAGCTGAAAATGGAAAGAACACCATTTAATTGCAAGTGATGGTCTTGAGAACCCCAGAAGAGCTCCTTCCTCAAGGGAAAAATCAGAATTTAGAGGTATACAGGCTCCTAGCACCTTTTTAAGTCAAATAAATCTGTGCTTTGCAGGATGAGTCAGATATCTAAATGTGTTTGGGATATAAGTCAGAGATGCAAATATACTTACAAACCTAGATTTCTGGGCTCTTGAGTCTTATGTGTTGAGTAAATCTACGTTCCAAAACAGAGAAGTAGTTGATGAATGCAGCAGTAGGGAAAACTTCCAGAAACCAAATGCTGAATACACTGCTAGAGCAAGGAGAAGCGATTTTGCTCCTACAATGATACAATAAGACTTAGGAAAAGCCTCAGCATTATTATTATGTAGGCTCATGACATCAGAGGTATATGTTGGCAGCATTGTAGTAGAGGCTGAACCTTCCCACCAATACTGTGCAACAGATGGGAGCAGAGGAGCAGTCTGACAAAATGATGTCAGACATGGAAGTGTGTATGAAGCAAAGGTGTGTCATTGAAATCCTCCATGCAAAAAAAAAAAAATAAAAAAAAATTGTACCCAATGACATACACCAACACTTATCGAACATTTATTGAAATCAACCAGTGTATGTGAGCATAGTGAGGCAGTGGGTTATGCATTTCAGTAGTGGCAACAGTGATGTGAAAGCAAGCCATGTTCTGGATGGCCATTCACAGCTGTCACACAATGAAATTCAGAGCATCTTGATCAGCTCATCCCAGCAAATCAGCCAGTGGTGGTGACTGTTGAAAAGTAGTGCTTTGTAGCTGAGAATTTGCTCTATCAAATAGTGTTATTTTGCTCTTTGTATCTCATGTAGTTTCTATGAAAATAAATAAGAGGTATTACATTTGGAGTGACCTACTCATTTTAACCCTCTTCAAGTTGTGCTACTTTCTGAATTATTACAAAGAAAATCTGTGTGTTATCAGAGGGATAACTGTATATTGGTCCAGAAAAGGTCTCAGAAGGTTGTTTGTCTATCCAGTTCTTCCTAGAGAGTATCAAACTGTACTCCTGTTCTCTCTGTAGGTTATTTAACCTCCACTTAGAGATTTACAATAACTTTGTCTCCAAAAGGAACATATATAATCAATGCCTGCTTTCACCTTTAGAGATGTTTTTTCCCACTGTCTAGTCTGAATCTTCATTGCTTTATTGTAAATCCAACCCTTTCTGTTCTCTCACAATTGATGAGATGGAACAGTTATTCCCTTTCTCTTTTATACGGCTGAAGACTGTTACAACATCTCTCCACAGTCCTCCAGTTAGCCTAAATAATGCTGAGCATATATTTAACTCTTTCCCTTTACATAAAACATTCTCCAGAACTCTGAATGTTCTTACTACTGTTCTTTGTCTTATCACCAATTCAGCCAAGTTTTTGGTGGTGTGGAACTCCAAATTGGACATAGGAATCCAGCTAAGGCTTTGCCAGTGCTGAGTAGTGCACAGGGATCTTTTTGCCTATCTTAATGTCTTCATTTTTATGGGTCTCAGCCCTTTTTAAAATAAGGTGAAGGTTTTGACTCTTATTAAGTTAGTGATTCATTGTAAACTCAAAACTCTTCCTTGTAAAATCATTATCTAAGCAGCTAGTACCTATTCCTGTTTGTAAAGTTAGCCATATCTACCCAAATTTAATCCCTCATACTTGTTCATATGGAATCACAGATTACTTTTTTAGAGCATTTTTTTCCAATTTGTCACAATCATTCAAAACACACATTGCCTTCCAAAGCTAAGATTATCTCCAAACTCAGTACTCCCTATTTCATCACATAGTTCATAAATGACAATATCACACAGTCATAAATGACAGTGTGAGAAATCTGGCAAGATGCTGATTTGCTGCTTCTTTTCTCTTCAACCTTTAGAGTAATAAATGCTATTTTGGAGTCAAAGATTTTCTAGCAGGAGACAGGAAAGGGAGTAGGTGGAAGGATTTGTCTGTATTGACAGAAGATCACTAGATGTCAGACTGCCACTGGAGACATGCTGAAGAATCTTAAATTGTTGCCTCATCTGTAGGCACCTGATGTTGCTGTACCATTGTACTTCCAGAACAATCTGAGTGAGCAGGATCAGATTGGATAAAGTTACGTGAGCTGAGCAACAAGGGAAATGAAAGAGTGATGGAAAAAAAAGAGACAAAGAAAACAAGATGAGGAAAATAGTTGCACATGGGGAATAATAGCCTGAGGAATTCCAGTTAAGTGAGGGCTGCCGAGGTTCAGTCACAGTTTCTGTCATGGTAGGTAGGGTAAGCTCTTTTTTTCTCCACAATGAATGTCCAAATGGACTAAAATGCCTTCTGATATTGTTGTTGTCTATTGACGCGACACTTATAGTTGGGATCCCCTCAACTTTGTGGTGCATGATGTAGAAGGGATCAAAGGAGAGTTAATTCATCAGTGGCACTGATGGTACTCAAGAAAAAGAAAGGAAAAGACACAATTTCTCTTGCAATTGCACTGAAGTGGTAACATACAAACCCAGGAGAAGGAGTTCTTGGGAGGTTAGTAGTCTGGTCAATGAGGATGCCAAAGACTTAGAAATGAGCTGGGAGGATCATGTTGCAGCCACCTGCAAACATTAGACAATGCCATTTCATCATTCTTCATGTCCTTCCCCTCTAATAATCAGACAGAAATCATTAATATCCTGATTTGTTTTGCCTTTCCTGAAGGTTTTTTTCACCATAGCCAAGAACTGGATACAACTCAGTCTTGCTGAGACAGATGCTGTCTCTAAGCCTCGGTTAAGATGACTTTGTGGTGAGGAAAATGTTACTTCCATACAATTGATTCCAGATCTCTAAAACATCTTCCCACTTGAGCTGGAATGATGGTCTTAAAAGGGGAAGGAAAATATTGTAGGATGGCAGTATTCAGAAAATACAGGATGAGTTGTGCATCTTGGATAGATCAGCCAACCTTAAGCCTCTCAATGTGGCTTCAAGCTCTGCTCTCTTATCTCACCTTGTTTGTTCCACTGGTTTGTTACCACTATCTTATCCCATGTGCATCAAGAGGCCTTGCTCCTGCACGAGTCAGTACTGGCTTGAATGAAGATGGACCTCCATGGTACACTGCTATTCACTCCAAGTACTCTTCCAGGGTACTCTGAGCTGAGCAGCTGTTCCCTTCTTGTTGGGCTGCCCATGATCTTATTATCTGACACTTTTCCTTGTCAGTTTGGAAAGAAGAATTTGAAATGCATTAAATTTGCTATCAAGACATTGTTTTTCTTTAAAAATCACTTTATTTCTCCACATATTTGTAGCACTCTTTATAGGAAAGAAAGGGAACATATTACACAAAGGTATGTGGAAAGTGGATTTTCCAAGTTAATTGTAGTAGAAATACAGCATTGCCAGCTGCAATTAAGTATCTTGTTCTTTTTGGCTTTGCAAATCTCTTCTTGAATCAGTAATCTTGGTGAGGAAAGAACATTATCACATCTTGTTGGGACTTAAAGTGTGAGATTTCACTCCTTGCTGTTGGATTCCTGTCAACCTGTAATTAGATACATTAGAAGTAAGATCTTTGGGGTGTTTTGAGTTCTAAGCTCAATGGTCATGAGTCTCTGCATGCAGGAAATATTACTACAAAATCACCAACAGTTATTGGTCTTTATTGATACAGTGCTGTGCATGTTCTGGTAATCCTCTGAAGTATGGCAGTTTTTCAAATACCTCTCTGCAATAACTTTTACAGAGAATGAGTCCGATTTTGAAACACTGTTGCATATGTAGCTTTGTTACCAAGGGCTATCAAATTGAATCACATGGATAAAGCTCTCCACCAGCAAAAGGGTTCGTGTAACCGGCCACTTTACTCCTATTCATCTGAAAAAAAGTATTATACAGAAGCCAGCAATACTTTTGGCAGTAGAGTGATAACATATTTTACTGTCAAGCACACACATCTTTACTCCAGGACTGCAGAGTATCCTTGATTGTGAAAGTACCCTTGCAGGTTCTAAATATGATTTCCAATGCAAGGAGAAAGGAAGGGTACCGTTTCTTCAGGAGGACTTCTGAAATTGCAAAATTTGTATGAATTATATAATCACAGAATGGCTTAGGTTGGAAGGGACCTAAAAAATCATCTTCTTCCAGCTCCCTATGGCAGGGTTGCCACCCACTAAATCAGGCTGGCCAGGACCCCACCCAACCTGGCCTTCAGAGATGAGGCATCCACAACCTCTTTGGGCAACCCGTTCCAGTTCCAGTTTTTTATCCTCCGGGTAAGAAATTTCTTTCTAACATCTAGCCTAAATCTGCCCTCTCTTAGTTTAAAGCCATTTCGCCTTGTCCTATCACCAGACCATGTGAAATGTTGTACCTGTCCCACTTGTAAGCTCCATTCAAGTACTGGAAGGCTGCAATGAGATCTCCCCAGAGCCTTGTCTTCTCCAGGCTAAACAAGCTCAGCTCCCTCAACCTTTCTTCATAGGAGACACACTTCAGCCCTTTGATCATTTTCATTGTCCTCCTCTGAATCATCTCCAACAGCTCTGCATCCTTCCTGTACTGAAGGCCCCAGGCTTGGACACAGTATTCTATATGGGGCCTCACAATGGCAGAGTAGAGGGGGAAAATCACCTCCATCTGCTTCCAACCCTCAAGCTGTTTTCATCAGAACTTCTCTCAATGAGTTCCTCTCCCTTTTGATACTCATATCTGGGATTGCCTCAACCCAAGTGTAACACTTCCCACTTGGCCTTGTTAAACCTCACTGGATCCTCATATGATCACTTTTCAAGTGTGTCCAGGTTCCTCTAGATGGTGTCCCTCCCATCTATTACATCAGCTGCACCCCTCAGCCTATTGCCATTAGTATGAGTAATGACAGCCACCCTAAGGGACAACAACAAAAAAAAAAAAACGTGTTTAATCATACAATAAATTATACTTCATGTAACATGGCATATTTTTTTCCTAGTTAGCAGTGACTGTATATTTCCACATTTAAGTAGATCCCTCTGTCATGCTTCATGCACTTCCACTTGGTCTCCCATTCCCTTTGCATTCTCCAACTAAACTGTAAGTGTCTCATATACAGATGCATAGATGGAAGGGAAGCTCACTGAGCTCTAATGTCCCTCCAGAAAGAAGGATGACTTTTGCCACTGTAATCTTCAAGTAAATTGCATAAAGCTGTTAACATTTTTATAGGTGACTGCATAATATTATTGCATAAATGAATCTGACAGATTAATGTATTTTACACAACTTCCCTAGGAAACAATATAAGTAGTATCAATAAATGAAAAGCAAAGTACTTCATTATGTTTTATAATGTATAATTTATATTTGTATTAAAATCTGTGACCCATCATAGCACTGTAGACATATAAACCAATTTTGAATGGCAAGCAGGTTAACATAAATCCCTAAGAACTTTCTTCCTGGCATCTCACTGGTGTGGGAAGGACGACACAATAACCCTTGCCCCTTGGAGGTAATATCACAAATTGAACATTTCTTGAAATTGCACACTTTTTCTTTGCAAGAACACCAGTGAATTAACAACACATAAATAAATGTTCCTTGAATAGTTTAGCCAGTTTTAGCTGACGGCCTGATTCTAAACTCACAGAAGTTTTGCACTGATATAAGCAGAGGTTACAAAGCTAATGTTCCCAGTTCACAAATAGCTTTGGGTCTCATCTGGTATTTATTTACCTTACAAAGCCCTACTCTTTTGGGTCTAGCACTATAAAGCACTTCTGTACAGAAAGCATGAGAAGCTACATTGATTTAACAATGTAACACTTTCATATACATCACCATCTGTGGGATTCACCTATTTGCCCTTACTCAGGTGAGTAGAGTTTGGTTTTTAAAAATCCCCTGTACAGCTAAGCCATTTTTACTGACTGGTTATTTAAATACCTTTCTCCAATATTTTCAATCCAGAAAACAATACATTGACAAAAGAAAATAAACTGCCTTAGAAATTATCTTTAGAAAAAGAATAAAACTGGCTTCTTGGCTTGTAACTTGTTCAAGCCATGTGGCAACACTAAACAATTGCTGAAAATATGGCCTGTTACAATAACTGTAATGTAGTCTGTCAACCATTACTGTTACATTAGTAACTTAAAGGAAGGTTGTTGCTGTTGTTGTTTACACACACGTATATATATAATTTATTTAATTGTGAGGTTAATAGAAATTTTCTGCTTAATTTAAGCTTTATTGCTATTTTATTTATTTATTTATTTATTTATTCAGACTAAGAATATGTCGTTGTGAATCTTTGTATCACTAATGTAGAGAGGAAGTAGCTTGGAATGTGCATGGAAGGAGGTAGTTGTCATCTGTAATGCAACTTGTCTCTTTCTAACTGAAAGTCTTTTTCTGGAGTTCCTGCTTTCGGGAGTTTGTTGAGGCAAAACTCTCATTGGTGAAGCAGGAAGTCCTGACTTGGCACTCTGAAATCAGGAATTTTACTTATGATCTTGATCAACATAGGAGTTGCTTCAAAGCTAAGCATTGAGAGCCTTAAAATCATTAGGATTTTGATGGGTTTCTTAATACCAACTGTTGGACTTGCCTTTTAATCTTGAGATATTATTGCTTCTTTTCACTACTTCCTCATACAGTGGGGAGTGGACTCCTCTCCCAGGTAACTAATGATAGAACCAGAGGTAATGGCTTCAAGTTGCACCAAAGGAGGTTCTGGTTGTATGTTGGGAAAAAATTATTCTCTGAAAGAGTAGCCAAGCATTGGAAGAGGCTGCCTAAGGAAGTGTTGGAGCCACCATCACTAAAGGTGTTAAAAAAGTGTCTAGATGTGGCACTGAGGAACACGGTAGAATGGATATGGTGGTAATGGACTGATGGTTGGACTTAATAGTCTTTGAGGTCTTTTTAATGATTTTACAACTTTAATGATTTCTATGATTGAAATGTAAGAAGTTGTTGATGTTTGGACAAAACACATTTGAGAAGTTTAATGTAAATTAAGTACAATGTTTTGGACTCCCAGCATGTTATACTTCAAAATAGCTTTTATTACAGTGTGCTTGATGTAAGTTGGTTTTGGTGTGCATTGGTGTCCTTAATTAGTATTAAAATTAATTTGTTATTAAAATTGGCATCTCAGCACATCTGGAGTATGGTGGTGTTTGAAATACTCACTAATTATTTAGGGTGAGTTTCAACTTCATGTTTTCGTGCTGCTTAAAACACCTGCGTGCAATCATTGCAGACATGAGAGTATCTGCACATTGAGGCTCTCATCCCCATCATCATGCATGTAAAGATGTGCCCTCACTTTTGAGCGTCATCAGTAAAATAATTCTAAGCACTACTTTTGCCTTCCAACCCCACTCTGATCATGCGTCAGCGAGAAGGTAAACCCAATTCTAGGGCTCCAATTACTGCATGGAAATAAAAGATACTGCAACTACGTGGCCAAACACCAATGTAGGGAGAGAGCAGGAAGAAACCTAGCAGCGGGGAGCTGCCGAAGCGGGCCCTGGGGACACCCTGGAGGCGGAGAGGGAAGCCGCCCCACCGAGGCAGCCCATCCCCTCCCCCCACACTCAGCCCCTCGCACTTTGTTGTTGTCTCGCCCACCGCGGCGGCGGCGGCGAAGCGGGCAGAGCGCATGTGCGGGGCCGAAGCCTTTACATTCCCCCCCCTCCTAAATCCCCCCCAAATCCCCTCCCCTCCCATCCGGGTACCTCTGTATTAGCATGGAGAGCCGCGGCACAACTTTTTTTCCCCAGGCAAAGTGAAATCAAGGCGCGCACGCCGCGAGGAAATATAGTCCCTCCCGTTCGCAGCCCCTCCCCTCCCCATTGGCGGCGGGGGCGACGGGGGGCGGTGGCACGGAGCGGGGCGGGGCGGGGGCGGTGGGAAGGAGGGGGGGGGGGGTCGGGGGGAGCGGGCGGGGGAGGCGGGGGAGGGGCCCCCCTAGTTTGGCGGAAAGTGAGTGATGAGTCTGTGTCCCCAGCAAAGAAGCGACGAACTTGCTTTGCAGCCTGAGTAGTAGTTGTTTCTTTAGGTTGTTGTTATCGCTTTTTTTTTTATATATATATATATTATTATTGCAATTTTTTTCGCTTTTTTTTTTTTACTCAGCTTTTTTGTTGTTTATTTTTTATTTTTTTTTGGGGGGGGGGGGGAGGGGTGGCTGCTTGGGTGCAAAAAAAAAAAAAAGAGGGGGGAAAAATAAGCCAAAAAAAAAAAAAAAGAAAAAAAAAAGGAGCCAAAAAAAAAAAAAAAAGCAAAACAAAAAAAGCAACCAAAAAAGAAAAAAAAAGCGAACCAAACAAAACAAAACAACACAAGCAAACCCTACTAACAAACAAAAACAACTTCATTCGGAGCTGAAAGTGACAGGAAAGTGCCCGGCAAGTTGCGGGGATGGAGCTGCACAGCTTGCAAGAGGCGTTAAAAGTGGAAATCCAATGTCATCAGGTAAAAAACGCCACGAGATGCCCGTGAACCGCTCCTCGCCCGGCGGCCGGGTCGGGCCGCCCGTGTTGCATGCTGCAGGCAGCGGCGGGGGGCGGCGGGGCCGGGGCTGCGGTGGGGGGACCCCCGGCCCCCGCGGCAATGACGAGCAGTCGGGCAAAGTAGTTTGGCGGCTTGTTGGCCCGAGTTGCGGGGTGCTTCGGGGGGTTGCGCCGTTGTTGTTTTGTCCTCTCCTTGCGTACCGTGGAGCCGGAGTTAGTTAGCATTGCGGCTGGGGCTCGTGTGAGTGTGTGCGGGTGTGAGCGGGTGTGCGTGTGCGTGTGTGTGCTGGAGAGATTAGGACGAGACTTGAATATTTATGAGCTTTGCTTGAAACTGACTCGCAGTGTTTACTTGCCTCTTTGTTCCTTACCCCCCTCCCTCCCCCGTCCACACAAATACATACATTCAAAAAAAATCCATTAAACTTGAAACAGTTTCTAATTCCTCCTTTTTCGGGGGTGATTATTATTTTATTTTTTTTTTAATAGAAACTAATTGCACAGATGAAGCAAGATCCACAGGTAAATGCAGATCCTTTTTTTTCTCTTCTTCAGTATTTTATCCCTGCCATAATCAGCGCAGTTATGCTGGGACAGCAGGATGAGAAACTTTATCAGTAAGAGATCTCATTTTGTAGTCTGTGCTGAGCTTTCTTACTAAGGTTGTGTGTTGTGTGTGTGCATGCTTTTGTACGGCTGCGATGGAACGGTTTTGCCTTTGAACAATTTCTAGATCGCAAGTTTATTCATTACAGGGCTTAGTTTCCACTTTGCCTTTAATATGCATCTTATTGCCGTTTTTGCAGAACGGGGATCTTAAGAAACAAATCCATGAAAGGCAATCAAGGATAGCAGCTCTTAATGAGAAACAAGTAAGGAACAGATCGATTCAGTTCTGTTTGCTTTTTCTTCTTGTTTGTACGATGCACTTTCTAAACATCCGAAAAGTGTCTGTGTTAGCTGAAAAATACGAACAGCAGGGAATATAGCGTCCATTTTTCCTAAGCGTAAAGTAAGAAAATGCATGTTTTCAAAATGAGATCAGATTCTTGTGTGTCTTGCTGGGGGAAAGGATGGTTTTAGTACTAGTAGTAAAAAGATAAGCAGTAGTTAAAGCGTACAAAAAAAAAAAAAAAAAAAAAAAAAAAAAAGAGGCGTCCATTTTGAGTTGGTCGACATGTTTTAGGAATATGGAAAATCCTCCTGTCTTGGGCTACTTTGTGCACTTCTGCGTGATATGCAGAGCAAGAGTTGGGAGCAAGGAGGCTGGAGCCCGGTTTGGAGCCATTTCTGGGTTTGATTACAAAACTGATTGTTATTGATCACTTTATTTTATTTCTTTTCTTCTTTATTTTTTTTTTCCTCCCCACTTGCCTTTCTCTTTCCTTGGTCTGATCTGACGTGTTAGCTTTTGATTCGAGTTCACTTAGGCACTTTCACTCCCCCCCCCTTCCCCCCCCCCTCCCCCCCTTTTCAAAAATAGGAATAAAAACAGATTAACCTGTTTCAGCTACTGGGGGAAGAAAAAACCGGAGGAGAAGAACAAAATAAACCGGCAACCTGTCTTCCTGCCTCCCACCACCACTCCCCCCTGCCCTCCCCAAACTTTCCTGCCCCTGGTTGTGCCGAGTGACCCCTGTCGCCGCGGGTTCCCACCCCGCCAGGGAACTTGCTGGGGGCGGCGGGCTTTCAGCACCGCGGACAGCGGCCCCGCCGCCGGGAGCGCGCTCACGCTCTCACACTCATACTCACATAACTCGCCTGTTCAACCTCCCCCCTCGTCTTCCCTTCCCCCCCCGCCCCCCAAGCCCTTTCCCACTTTCAGCACTTCCAGTGCTTGAAAGGGCACTTGACAAAGGCAGTATGAGATCTGCAGGCTAGATCTGCTGGCTTAACCCCCCTACTCCCCCAAGGGGTGAACTTTCCTCCTCCACACACCCGCCCCCCCCCCCCCCTCGGCTCTCCTGGCTCTCCTCCCGACTCCCCTGGCTCGGTGAGGCTGTGCTGAGCTCGGGCAGCACAGGACCAGCTTCCTTTCCCATCCCTCTTCTCCCGGTGGCGGGAGGGAGAGAACGCTGTTCCTCCGGAATGCAGCAGCTCTTTCAGCACCACGGCTGCGGACAGCGCCCGAGGGGGGAGCCCAGGGGCGGCCGCCTTCCCGGCAGGGGGCTGAGGCAGGGGGCACGTGTGCGACCTCACGGGCTTTTTCTTATCTTTCTTTCCTTGTTTATCTCTCTTTCACTCTCTTTCTGTCTCTCTATCTCTCTCTCTCTTTCTTTTTTTCTTTCTTTCTTTCTTTTCTCTCTCTTTCTCTCTCTCTCTCTCTTTCTTTTTGTCTTCCCCGCCCCCCCTCCCTCCCCCTTCCCCCCACTTTTTTTTTTTTTTTTTTTTTTTTTTTTCCTGGAGTTGTTCTTAAAGTTGCAAAGTGATCCACGGGTATCTAATCCATGCCCATAGGTGATGGTGATTATATGTCACCCTTTTCCTCCCAGTTTATTGTAATCAGAATTTGTCAGCACTCTCAATTTGGTAGTGGAAGCTTCCATTTTGTGAGGAAGGGGTGTTGGTTTCTTCTAACATGGAGAAAAGTCTGCAGAGTTTGAAGGTGGGGGATGGGGCCCCATTCATGCTGAACATTACCATTTTGATTGCTTTGATGCCATTTTTGGAGGGGGGAGGGGATAGAATACCCTACTCAGCAGAGCACAAAGATGTTTAATCACTGTATAGAATCAAATCAGATACTTTCTTTTTTAAAGCAAATCTGACACTACGTGATAGCTAAGGGCTGTTAGTCCTCTTTTTTTTTTTTTTTCTTTTTTCTTTTCTTTTCTTTTTTTCTTTTTTTTTTTTTCTGGCAGTGTAAAACAGCAAGTTGTTGACTCTAATACTACTATACTGAGTAGAAGATTTCTTCTAAACAAGGTAGCAGTCTTTACTGCAACAATGCATCTTTATGTGTTCTTTCTTCAATATGGAAATAGTTTTACTGTTCTAAGTGGGTATTTAGAACATACATTTGATCATTTTCCCCTGTATTGTAGCAACTGTTTCAAGGCTGTTTAAATTTTTATGATGATAGTAAATGAGAAGCTATTTATTATGTGTCATGTTGGAATTTAGATAAGGCAGAGAGACACATTTGAAAATACAGTTTGAATGTTCTGATTCAGCTTGGCGAAAGGTTTTTGCTAAGCTTGCACAATCTATTTATGCTTAATCCAAACTAACTAGTAAACAATTGCTGTATATTTATGACTTGACTTTCTCATGGTCTTATAAATAAATCAATAAAGTATGTTGTAATTAAACATAAAATACTGAAATTCTATGAACAGCAGATTTGACCTAGCAGGAAACAGGCTATGTTTAAGCAAAACCCTAGTTTTAGATTTCTTTGACCAATTTCAGTATCTTGTGCAATAAGAGCTTATAAATAGAGCCTAGCTGGTGACGTGATGTTCTCTTGCTCCAGACTGCCACCTCTGGAGGTCTAAAATGGAATCTTTCTTGACTCACAAGTGAAATGAGTTTGGAGGTCTTAGCTTGCGACCAAATCTCTAAACCATCAAGCAAATTTGCAGATTTTGTATTATTAATAGTTTCTTTTTGGATACTGGCTTACAAATGAACTGTCAGTCCTTGAGAGTCTTAAGGACTGAGACAACAAACTGTCTAGTATTGGAGATGTTTAGCAGTTTCAGGCTCACGGATTTGTGGGTATCAAAACACTAAGGTAACTTGAAGAGGGCTGTGAAAGCAGGAAGGCTGTTTTTCCATATGTGTTTACATTCCTTCCCTTCTTACCCCCACCCTCTTCTTCCTTCCTCCCAGTTTGTTTTGGCACAACTAATTCATAACTCAATATTGTATACCTTTGATCGTGCATGTGCTGAATACAAAAGATTCTCAAATTACGTTTCAATTAAAATGCATGTGTGGATGGTGAAACAGATAGTAAAATGAATGGATGATCACATCATTCACATCTGTTAGAAACACAGCAAGGCTGAGTGTTACCTTTCAGTACCTCTACTTATCAAATTTTCATTGTAGATGTTAGCATTTGTGGCAGTATTACCTCTTCTTAGAACTTAAATTAAAGCCTGAAAGAGTTGAATGAGAAACTCAAATTTTGGTACCTTAGGTAAATGTATGAAGTAAACTTATGTGCACAATTGGTTTTTAAGTTGCAGCCTAGTTCAAGATTCCTGATACATCACTGATATATGTGTGCATGTGTGTGTGTGTATTATTGTGACTGTTTGGAGAAGTATGGAATTAAAAATGTGTTTTCATATTTTCAAAGTATTTTGGAACCATTATTTTTATTATTGAAAAGGCATGGCCTAAATCAGTGTGTAACTTGGCATCTTACTCAGAAAGACAGAAGTTAGATTTTTGTTCAAAGTCCATTCTTAATATGCCATAGTTTTGATGAATTGTAATAGCATTTGAAAGTGGGTTACCTTTTCTTGAGCAAGATATGATGTGTGAAGACTCCATTAGTTGGTCCAGTGGTTTTACACCTTCAATCTACAGCACATGCAGAGCAGCAGTAACATTTTTATCTAAATTGTCAAGCAACAAGCATTTATGTGTAAATAAAAGGGCTATCATAAGAGCCAGCACTGGTCTTAAAATCACACAAGAGGTGCTCTGTGGCATGTGTATCTTGCTTTCTTTACGTCCTTACAGAGTCATTAAGTGTTCTTTAATTTTTGAAAGTTGTCTCTTACTAATTAATAGGTCAAGATAAACAAATAAATATACCTTTAACGTCCAGTCGAAAGTTAATTGTTACTGACATAAGTACTAGGTAGTAAGCAAGGTCTTAAAAATTAACAATGAGAGCAGGTGGGCTACTGTGTTTTCAACTATGATGAACTCTGAATTCAGTCAGCCTATCCTGGAGCACAGTAATAAAAATATGTCTTCCTGAAAGACATTATGTATGTGCCATTCACTTGTGCACTGGCTCATTTCTTTACGATAATTTACTATCTATGCAGAAAATCAACATTAGTTTCAGGCAGGCTATCCCAGCCTGTGCTATTGCTGGACCGTATTTTTGGGTAGTATATCTGAAATTAAATCACTGACTGTATTTTGCCTGTGGTGATCACCACAAAGCCTGTTTGTAGAAAGTGTTATACTTAAAATTAAAATACACTTCTTACACGAATTGTTGGAAAGGATTTAGCTCAAGATGTCTGATTTTACTGGTGTAGTATCTCTATTTTGGGGAAACTGAGGAAGTAGGGTTTTTTCTTGTGGTTTGTTTGTTTGTTTGTTTTTAAACACATGCTGTGCTGCATGTGGAAATGGCAGCATTGTTTACATGTGTTAGAGGGGAAATTATTGACATTTGCCAAAGCTCAGTATTTCATGGTTGGTACCTACAAAATTGTTGAAATAAAATAGGGGTTATAAGCATCAGTGAAAAGTGAGATGAAACCTTAAAGACATTTCCAAATCAAGTTGTACCTAGTATAAAACTGTCCCAAAACACTCCTATTCATTCTGCCTTGAATTCTATCTATCAACGTTAATCCTAACAGAATTTAGTTTGAAGGACCTTACTGACCACCTGCTGAAGCTAAGAGAGACAGTGTGAGGAGCCCCCAGGTGAAATATTACATTTTTCAATCACAAGTATTAGACATAGGCAGTTCTTCTGCACATTGAGGTCCTTCTAACTTTGTAAGGAAACCCATACAATTTCAGAATCAAACAAACTTACTATATCAAAGTAAAAGTTAACTCTGGATTTTCATTCAGAAAACCTCAGTTCCTTTTCCTTTTCCTTTTCCTTTTCCTTTTCCTTTTCCTTTTCCTTTTCCTTTTCCTTTTCCTTTTCCTTTTCCTTTTCCTTTTCCTTTTCCTTTTCCTTTTCCTTTTCCTTTTCCTCTTCCTCTTCCTCTTCCTCTTCCTTTTCCTTTTTCCTTCTCCTCTCCTTCTTTTTTTCTTCTCTTTCTTTTTTTCTTGAACCACCCAGTAATCTACTGATTGCTTCACCATCTGTTGAAGAAGGCATGAAACTAGGAAAGAATTCACTTTCAGCTCCTTGGAGGATAAATGTGGGAATACAGTTAGTATAATGGCAAACTTAGTAGTCTGTTTTTGCTTTCATTAATACTATGTTGACATTCCATGTTCACACTGGGTAAAAGAATAATAAAGAACATTTTCTTGGAAGTAAAGCACAGTGGAAGTATGTATACTCGTGGCTTTCTGCCTTCCATTAGGTTTCCCTTCTAAAGTTCGTGGAAATTGCACATCTGTAATGAAAATGTGTACTGGAGGGAGTTAGAATCACCTTTTGTTTGGTAGCTGCTTGACAAGCATGTGAAATGCTATTTTATTCTAGCATTTTTCTTTGACTGTACACTTTTCTGTAGCTGAACAGTGTATCAATTGGCATGGCTAAGAGTTGAAAAGTGAACGTTACATTCATTCTAACCATTTTAAAGAGTTCACTTTGATATTTTAGCCACTTAAAACACCTGCTGTCAGAACAGTACAATTGATTTCAATGAACTTTGAATTTCTTCAATAAGATGACTCTTATAATAACTCCAGTAATCCCATGATGCCTCATTAGAGGAGCTGGCTATGATGATTATCCCTGTGATTTAGCAATTTTTTTCCTTACAATGCCTTTGTCTATTCAGAAAAAGGAATTACGGCAACAATACCTTCTTATTTCACTTCTGGTTTTATACTAGCAGTATTTGCTACCTGTTACACAGTGTAAAATATCTTTTATATAGTTATAGTAAACAGGTTCAAATGTACAAGATACTTTGATAGACAGACCTTTTCGAAGAAACTTTAGTTTTATGTAGGAATTCTGTATTGGAGTTAGAATTTGTTTTAATTTTCTAGTAGACACTTGGAAAGCTAAAAGCTATACTTCCAAGGGAGTCTTTGTCTAGAGCTCTGGTTCAATGGGAAAAATTCTCAACTTATTCATGCCTTGTGTATGGCTGATCCAGAATGGTGTTATCATGTCAGATACTTGTGTCAGTTCACTTTGTTTCAGTACCTAGCCCACTGGCTCCTTTTGCTTGTGGAACAGAAGCATAATATAGCTCTAAATGTCTCTTCTCTTTATCATGATGCTAGAGAAGGTTTTTTGAATGCTGAATTAAAATCACATTTCCGGTAGGATACTGCATCGGTTTAAACACTTCTGGTATGTTCAAGTAGAGAAAATCTCTTTTCATCTCATTCCAGATTTGATTTTCAAGTTGAAAGCATGAAGGCATATAAAAGCATGTTAATACAGAGTTACTTTTAACTTTTTCTTCTAATCCTTTCTCTCTGTGATCAAAGATAAAAATATGCAGTATTTTTTTACTTGATTATAAAACGATACCTCACTTTCCCCTCCACCCCTCAAACAAAACATGAAGTATCAACACTATTTCTAATCAATATAGTTTAAAGATAGAAGTTTGCAAATCAATAAGACAAGGCCGTGGTAAGTGGTGTATGTGTGACCATGATGTCAAAGAGGGCAATTTGTACATGCACGGTAGTTGGAGAGAAGTACAAAAATGGACTGCAAGTTTAAGATAAGAACATAGAAGAACAAAAAAAGAATCGAACTAATTGAAATGCAAATTTGTCCTTCTGCCATTAAATTAGACAGTTATTTCAGCCTAACAGAAATATATTTGGTCTATCCACTCCTTAACTTAAACACACTCCTCTGATATGCATATATATAAATGTATGTATATATTAATTATTATTATTATTCACTTAGGGTGGTATTACTTTGCTTTTTGGAAATGGTTTTCTTGAGCCAAAATGTACCTCCTTTGGCATGCTTTCTACCTCTCTCTCTTTTTGAATCAGCTACTTATTGTTATGTAGTAGCAATTTCCAAGTGTCATGTGAAATTGCTGATGTGGCTTAGTTCTAGCTACAACCTGCGACTGCCAATAGTAAGCATCTATTGAAATCTAATACGTACTGCAGGGTTCTTTTGCACATGTACAGGTAGACCCTTCTGGCTAATATACAGAAACAGTGGAAAAAATAGGAAAATGTATGTGGTTTTTTTTTTGTTTGTTTGTTTGTTTTTTTTAACCTGTGGAGGGGTTAAGTATATGCCTGAGTTTGAAGTGCAAAGTAACTCATTTGACTGAATGGAAGCGAACCAGAGAACTTGCCCTAAATGTGAGTGCAGTAAAATCAGAACAATAAGTATTTGGAACTTTGTAGATACAATGTGTGGTATTAATTTGAGTTTTGGTGAGGCAGTCTTATTTTCAGAGTTGGATTTTAGCCCTAAGAGCTTGATCAGTGAGGCTGTGGTAAGAACAGTGCATTCATCTAAAAATTTGTCTGATTGCTTACATGTCATCAAGAGGAGGATATAATTGGTCTTGAAACATAAATTAAATCTATACAGTATTTAAGTTGTCTGCCTTTCACATTGATTTAACTTGGTCTTGAAGGCACTTTATGATGTAGCTTACTTCTTAGCCAGTGAGAAGGAATGGAATAACCTTTCTGAGCAAACTCAGGTATTGTTGACAAATCTTACACCATTACAGAAAGTAAAAATGTACTTTACATTTTGATTAACATGAGCCAAGTGATAATCATTGATACTTTTGACATGCAGCAGAGATTAACCTGCATCTTCTGTGATTCTACATTTTTCTAAAGCGCTTTGAATCGGCTCAGATTGCCTAAAGATTTATTGGCGAACTGAAGCTTTTCTAAGAATGAAAAAGATGAGAGAAGATTCCATTCTCAGAAATGTACAGACTTGAGCATCTCTGTGTATAAATGTGCTTGTGTGTGTGTGTGTTGGTTGAGTGTGAGCATAAGGTCTTTCTCTTTGATATCATTCAGGCAGAAAGCCAATATGCGCATGTAAATGAGCCTGAAAATATAATTAAAAATATATACATACTGGGGACTGTGATATAGAATTTTATATGAGATGCAGGTTACAAAGTGACAAGTAACATTTCGTATATAATCACTGATACTAACTCTCATCTGTGATTTATATGTCTCATGTTATTAAGTGCTGAACAGATAAATGCTGGAATTATTTCTTAAGATATAATTTCACCACAGTGAGTGAATGCAAAGTACGCCTTGCCTATTCTTCTCCCCTCAGCCAAAACAAAAGCCAAAATACACCTACCATAAAAATGTTTCTAGGGAAACTAAAATCTTATTCAAGGTCAAATAAAGACCTCTTTAAGAAAAATAACTTTCCTGGATATAAACCGTGACAAAACAGACCTCCTTTGTCATTATTATGTTAAGGTCAAGGAAATTCTGCCATCATTAACACACATCTAGGAGCTCAGATACAGGTGGAAAAGGATAAAGATTGCCAAGAGAAAGACATAAACAATCTTGGCCTTTATTTCAGCTTAGGTAACGAAAGCTTGTACATAAAAGCTTACACAAGAGACATCTCAGAACGTCCAAACTTTAGGCAAGAAGCCAGTTCTCTTTGCTGTCTGTTCTAAAAGTTAGGTTAGAGTGCTGGATACAGAAACTGACATTTCTGCTCTCCAGACTAGAGAGAAGCTACTTTGAAAAGCTTTATTTCTTGTTTAAAAATACAAGTGGAATCCAGATGTATTTCTATCAGCAGCTCTGTAGCCCATAAATATATACCACCTAAGCCAGTGTCTTATGTACGTTATTTTATTAACATTCTTTGCTGAGTGGGCTTGAATGGAGCACAATCTCTCGTATAGAGGATCTAATTATAAACACAAGGGACAGAACCAAATAAGCAATCTTTAAAGGGAAAAGAGTCTGGCAGCTTTGTTTAAAGTGTCCTTTAATGAACTTCTTTAGCAGCTTGTATCTTAGCAACACATTTTATTACATACCAGTGCGGGAGAAGCAGTTTGCAGATGGAGTTGCACACAGTAATTTATTTCCCCCCTTTTTTTCCTTTTTTTTTTCTTTTTCTTTTTTTTCCCCTGCTTCTCTGTGGTGACTCAACTGGAATGTGCAAACTAGCTTTTCTAACACTGATAGCTCACTCGAAATCCCTGATTGGTTCATTTGTATCTTTTCTGTTTTGTTAGTTCATGAAAAAGGCATTTAGTATGGTAAATGCGCAGTGATTTTTGCTTGCTCTTAGAAATTCAGATATGACTGTTTTGAATAGACATGGATTTGATTAAAAACAACCCAGTCTCCTTTCAATGTACTCCTTTTTTTTTCTTTTTTTTTTGCTTGTATGTGTTCTGTGTGGTGCTAGTCCTCATCGTGCACACACACGATAGTTTCCAGATTTGTAGGCTATTTACTCTCCACTGTTACATGGAGTTGTTTTAATCTGTCACCTTTTGCTCCTCTGAAACTAATTGGAATATGGCAGTGACAGGAACATTTGCAAGCATTTTCTTTCTTCTTAGACAAAACTTGGCACTTAAAATGCAAATATATCAAGAAATAACGGCTGTTTTAAAACCAATTAAAACAGTGCACTCTTGTCACTCTTTCAGATGACCTGAAAGAGTTGAAAGTTTCATTGTTGAAATGAATACTTTTTGTGCTTTTCTGTTACTAATTGCAGACCAAGTTTTACTTGTATGTTTTGAGTGAAAAACAATCTTATCAATATACGCTGTAAAGGAATGAGGTACTACTGAAGGTATGTGTGAGCATTGGAATTTAGACTTTTTTTTTCCTTATAAATAAAAGGGACGAATGAGCAAACTAAATACCATTCAGGTCAATTTACATTTTCTGCTGGCTAGGCAGTTGTAAATTGAGACACAGATTTCTCTGGAGATCACTGGAGTTACCCAGAGTTTGCATTGATGTAATGAAAATCAGAATCAGGCCAGGGGAGGAAAAAAAAAACAGCCAAGAAGAGGTGAGGGAGGAGGAAGACAGTACAGAGTGTTAGAGGAATCCAGAGAAGAAGGGAAAGCTTGTTGGTATAATGACACTGCTCTTTGGGAAGGTTCCCTTAAACTTCTTTTAGCAGCTAGTATGTTAGGGGTTGATATTTAAAAGTTAAAAACATCAATTTCTTGAAGTCAAGGGGTATTTGCCAGTGGACAGGAGTTGTTTTTTGAAAAAGATGGAGTTGTTACTTTGGTTAACGTTAGTTAAACAATTATATGTGCATTTTCTGGGCAAACTGATACATTCCTTCAGTCTGTAGTACCAAACACAGGTTCCTCTTCATTCCAGACTATGAATAGATGGATCTGACTCCAATTTTCTGTTCCTACTATATTAGGTGCTAGTCTGTCAGTTGACACCTTTGGATTTGCAATCAGCCTTATCAGAATGCATAAAAGAAGTCCTCTACGCTTAAAAACAAAGAGTTGTGAGGAGTAAAAGAGCATTGCAGCTATCTTTAAAAAAGATAAACCTCAACTGTAGGATGTCCTCTGAAGCCAAAAGTATTTAAGTTGCCATGTGACTGACTTATTTTTTTTTTCTTTTGCAATTGCAATGCTGTTTATTAAGTTAAATTGGATTGAAAAAAACTCTGAGCTGGCGAATGCATCAGAATCTTGTGCAGTCACCAGGATTAATGATGACAGCCTGAACTGTTGAACAAGCTAAATCATGAAATTCACAGTATTGCTAGACAAAGGTGTTACATGGTTTTCTGCAGCTGTATTGGCCGCAACAGAAGGGAGCAGCAATTTCTGGCACGTTTCATGTCCTATAATGAGAAATAGTACTTACACCATGCACAACATTTCAAACACATCTCAGGGCCTTTTTTTTTTTTTTTTAATGTGTCAGTACTGGGAACATTTAAGTGAGATGTAAAAACAAGATTCTTTACATACTTAGAAATTTCTTCTGCAAACACTGCAGTAACGAGGAACAAAATGAAGCATTTAATTACTTTCTGAAACATTTAGGAAACAATTAAGAACCTGTGTCTCCGTTGGCCAAAACAAAACGATCAGTTGCGCTGTTCATTTTTGTTTCAATAAAGCAAGGAAATATTGCTTTCCAGAAACACAGACATTTCCGGAAACTTCTTTAACCTCTGAGTGATAGTACTGCACCTTGTTACAGAAGTAATTTTACTAAGAGAAACTTAAAAGAACTTCCATCCCCAGATGTAGCAACGACTCATTTATAAACAATGAGAGCAGGAACAATAGAAAGCTGAGTGCATTCTGCATGAATAATATAACTGAGGGTTGTGAAAAGCCTATGATTTTAGTATGCCAAACTCAGTGTGGGAGTGCAGCATTCAGCTGATTTTTTCGACACTGGAGATTCATCCCTTCTCTCCCCTACTTGTTTGTGCCAACATACACAGACAGAGGACTAACAGTGATTATTAAAGACAAAAGTAAATTCATAAAACTGATAAAACTCAGGTTGAAATCTAGGACAACATTTAGCTTTAATGTTTGCCTTAGGTAGGTGCAGGAAAGGCCAAAGACCTGATTTAAGAATAGAGTTTGAGTGTCAGTCTGTGTTCTTAGCCTTGAGTCTGATTTCCTTTGCATTCAAGAGTTTTAATTCAGAGTGCTTATGAGGCCTTCAATGTGAACTCACGTTTCTGTTACTTGTAAATATGCTTTTCTTTATGAGACTAAATCAGGATTTAAGCTCAGGATTTCAGGACTCTCTGGTGAAAAAAGAAAAAAAAAAAGAGAGAGAGAAAAAAAGACCTGTAGTTGGTTATTTTCTCTGTACTTCTTATTGCATTTATTTAATGTAAGTCTTTCTTCTAAATGTGCTGAATTGTAAGTTCTTTGGATCTGATTCTGTCTTTGTCCTGTGTATATTCAGTGTTTGGCTTAATGAGATTCTTTTTCAAGAGTCCCAGACAATAAGGCAATGCTAAAAGTGAGTAGTAAATTGAAGGCAAAAGTGGCTATAGTTTACCCATACAGAGTGACAGAATAAACGTTCCCTCAAACTCATCTTTGAGTGTCTTTGTCAAGGTTGTTACAAATATAGAGTAAGCAAGTCTGAATTTTTCTGGCATAGGTTCACTGAGATAGTTCACTGAATCTATAGCTACGGGTTTGTTATCTTATAAAGAAGTTCATAGTTTCACAGAAGACGATACATGTACTGTTATATTTTTAATGTTGAAGGGTGGTTTTCTTTGCACTTCAGTGCCTTGTAGTGTTTTTAACTGCTACCTATTAATGTGAGTGTTGCCAAATGATAATGATGGACTTTGTAATATGTTCCAATATCCTGAAATCCACTGAAGTATTTCTTAAGGAACTTTCTACTGTGTGACATTTTTTAGTTTTACTAGTGTTAGCTGAGCTTTCGTTGTTTGTTTGTGTGTTTGTTTTTGGAGAACGAGAAAGAGAAGATATCACTGTTTGATTGGCTGGATTAAGATATAGTTTTATTCTGTTTGGCTCAGTTTAATTGTGACTCCCCCAATACCCAAGCAACTCTTCACAAAAAAAAAAAAAAAAAAATGAGGTCTAGATAGACCAACCAAATATACAACATATGACTTGTTCCTTAAGTTCTTACCTTTTAATTTACTCTAATTTCAAGTGAAGCCACTGTTTACTAGTTTTCAGTTCTCTAAAGTCTGTAAAGACTAAGTCTAAACTTTCAGATTTTGGTGTCACTCTGATTGTTTCTTTTCAAAATAACTTCAAAAATGTTGTTCTTTGAGAAGGAAGTTCAAATAATAGCTAACTAAATATTACTACATATTTATGTAACTACATTACACTAATTACTAACTAATTACACTGTTACTTAAAAAAGATCTTTCGATCATCTAGCTTTTGGGCTTTTACAAACTATCATGTAAATACATAATTATAGAGTTTTAGAAATGCATATTGCTCACCAGATTGGTCAAATACATGACCTGAGGTTTATTAAGATGCAGATTCTTGACATGACAGAGCTCTTACAGTCTGTTGGGTTATGAACCACTGAAGAAATTTTACCTTCCAGGGTCAAGGAGCTATTAGGTAGAAACAATTGCTCCAAAATCATTATGCTATTAGCAGCTTGGAAAGGCTTGAAATTAGCATTAATGAAGTAGTGGAATTCTATGAGAATTTAGTTTGATATACTGAATGTGCAATGAATCAGTCGTAAACAAAAATTATTTGGTTGCTTTACAAGCCTATCCAAACTTGCAACCTTATTCTGAAGTAATAGCACTTGTTTAGACAGCCAAATATATACACATTTTTGGTTACTGTTGTATTGGTTTGCTTTTAGTGAAAATGGCTTAGAAGAAGTAAAAACACATTTATGTTTCAAGGGCCAGCTTCTGTCAAACTCAAGGGCTTTGGCATAAGCATCCTCTTTATTTTTTAAGGAGAAAAAGTCCTCTCCTCCTGGCAGAATGGTTTTCTGCACATTACAGAGGCATTAAAATGCCCAGTGAGCTTGATAAACAAGGGTTTGAAATGATGTCAGAGTGAAGATAATGAAGTTCAAACTCGTAGGTTCCTTGTGAACAAAACAGAAAGGCTCCGCTATTGCGACAGGGAATTGGGAGGGAAAGGTAGAAGTTCGAGCAGATGATTATCTTTCTCAGTTACCAGCTATAACTGGAGGTGCAATTGATTTTTTTTTACTGGAGTGTCATTACTAGCCATTCCATATTCAGATGCACATGTTAAAATGTTTGAGTAACATTCCAGTTAGAGTTATGATGTGTCTGCTCATTGTGGTGATTTAAAGCTAAGTCAATTCATTTATACTTGCTCTTAATTCCCAGATGGGATGAGTTGATTTTCTTTCCCTACCGGTGTATCAAGAGATAATAAAAAAGCTGATCTAGCAAAATGCATGAGACCCCTCTTTCTTTTCGTTTAGATAGGAAAACCTACAGAAAATTCATCCTGGGCTTTCATTGGGCAAGCAAGAAAATATTTCAGCATTGTCTTGAGAGATTGTCTCATCTGGTGCTACCCTTTGGCATGACTGATGCAATCTGATTCTTCCACATATATTCAGAATGCACTCTAAATAGTGTGAATAATCACATAGTGAAATCTGCATTTTGTCTAGTCTCTGGAAGTTGCTTTGTCTCCCAGATGGCTTTGTACCTTTCTTGAATTACTTTGGCTCTTTCACTCTGAGAGATCCTTATGTGGAAACATGACCCTTTTCTTTCTTTCTGAAAGAAATCCACTTGGTCTGCTCCAGGATGATTTTGTGAAGACAAGCAAAGTACAGAAAGCATTGAGAAATGAATGATCTGCTTCATAAGTGAGTTCTTGATTTGGAACTGATAATTATTTATTTACCCTGTGCGAATTCCTTGCTAATGGGTTCCTCTGACATTTAGCACATCACCACTCAACTCCAGTCCTTCTGTCTTTATCAATAATGATATCACAGGCCTTGAATGGAGAGGAGGAAGGAAGACAGTTTTCTCCCTTGTGGGCATGGGTGTATCAACTTTTTCTTCTGTATTCTGAATGCTAGAGTGAAACTGAATAAAAAATCAGCTCCTATAATCTTTTCCCACATTCTTGAGCTCTGGAGTATTTTAGAGCTAACAACTTCTGAAATTCCAATGAAAACTGATTTTATTTTATTATTATTATTATTATTTCAGACATAAGACCTGCACCTCAGTCTGGCAGGGAAAACCTTCCCTCAAGGTGAAAGTCACTTCCTCTATGGCAAGCTAGTATTTTGGACTGTGGTCTGCTATCAATTAATGTCAGTTAGCACCTTTTAATTTTGTTACCTTGCTTGGATATAACATTACGAGGATGCTTTAGAACTTCTTATATTTCTTGATGAAAATATCATCAATTCACTTTTTCAGTAGGGTATGTTGTCCTTTTTTCCTCGATTCCTAATGTTTGTTCAGTACATGAAATTCAGAAAAAAAAAAAAAAAAAAGTATATATATATATATATATATATATACATACATGTGTGTGTGTGATTCATAAACACTGTTAAATCTTGTTTGGCTTGGCTTCCTTTTCACATTTTGCTCACTGTAGAAAAGTAGGCAAACAACATAAGTGGAAGAAAGCACACTAGTGCATTGATTGCTTTAATGTTAAATAATAGTTGCTTTTATAAAACAAAGAAGCAGATTGCAAGTAATCCAGGTTTCCTTTCAAAAAAACAGTAACATTCTTTCCGCCAAAGCTTTACTGATGCAGACCTTCAGTGCTGCCAGGAGCTGTGTAAGAAGCCTGGGAAGGGATCACAATGTCAGTGGTACTTCATGCCAAGCTGGGGCCTGTCTGGAATGAGTTAGGGCTCACACCAACCTAATGAAACCAAGATGATTCCATAATGTAGCTGATCATGTTTTTTTATGTGCTCAGATACCACATTTAAGGATAGGGAAGACAATTCTTGCTTGATACGCAGTCATGATTTCATCCTGACAGGGTGTTTTTCAGTGTCGTGACACTCCTCCTCCACAATAATGAGTCTGCATGGGAACACATGACTACATCTCACAGTTAAATAGATAATTGTGTATGCTATGGCATGAGAGTGTACTGATATATAGCAAATGTTTGTTCAATGTGTAACAAATGCTGCTTCAAAACTCTTTGAGATGCATGATGTATATTGTACAGTGGGCCTGATGCTGCAGATATGATAGAACGTTGGGACTTCCGTTAGCCTCAAAGAGATGACAAGAAAAAGGAGGCTCTGGAGCAACTGTCCAGCAGAAAGTCAAAGCAGTCAACCAGTCTCTTAAAATTGTGGGGAATCTGTAACATGCAAAGGTGCTGAGGAGGTTTGTCTGGCTGCAGGGGGAGATAACAGATACCCGCTAGTTTGTAAGCTGTAATGTTTGGAAAAAATTCTGCAGAATGTAGTATGAAAATGTTATGGGATAAAAGAGTAACTCAACATGTTCGCCAGTCTCTCTTTACTATAGATGGAGAGTCAGTTCCAGCTGCCATAAGTTTCCTGGTGCCCAGGTACTCTTGTCACATTAAGAAACTGATTCCACAGTTACTTTCTGTTCTGGACGTTAAAGCATTACTCATAGAAGCGTCTTTTATTATAACCTGAATACAGAGGTGTTTGTTTTTCTTTTCCAAAATGGAGATTGCTGTCTTAGTCTGTAGAATAGACTTGGTGTTCTTAAAGTAAGTCAAAACTTTCCTGGCATTTCATTTTTTTCACTGTGATTTTGATACCTGGTACAGTTCTGAAAAATTTTTCTGAACGGCATCATTGCACTCAATCACAGAAGAATAAACACAGTGCTCTCTGTACATTCAGATATAGGAGAGACAGTGTAAGTTCTGACATTGGTATTTCTCTTTTTTTTTTGCTGCAAGGAAGCACCAGAAGATGGCATGGTTTGTACAGATGTATGCTTGAAAGTGAATGAGCGAGCCTGTGAAAATACTATTAATAATCTTGAGTAGGGTGTTAAACACTATGATAGAGAAATATGCAGTATTTTAATCTATACTTCTTTCTGCCACTAAGGGATAGCAGTGAAGTCCAGCCTATCCTATCCTTTTCTGGGTTTGGATGGCACAGAAAAGGGGAGGGGGAAGTGAAAAGAGAGAAAATGTGATGTAATCGTTGTGCAACATACTCAGTAAGGTCAGCCTGACAAAAAGAGTATTGGTAGTAATAGGTGGAGATGGCAACTTATCACAGTAATTTAGGCATAAGAGTCTTTGTATCTCCTTAGGAATCTATTGGCCAACCCTGTAAGGCACAGGTCTCTCTCACTTCCCTTCCACTCCCCTCAGTTCCCCAAAAACATGCTGTTACGTAGTAAGGCAGTACCAGGGCCTTCTAGCTTGTGGGGTTCAGCACATAGAAGTCAGGTGTTGGTTTCATTTTAGAAGCAATCCTAATGTATTTTAATTGTATTTTAATAAGGTTTTTTTTTTGAGGTTCTGCAGAGTTTTCCAGCATTTTAACTGAAGCTTTGCCATCTCAAGCTGCCCTTTTCTGTGCAGGACATTCAGCTATCATCCGAGAGGAGAACTGGTGGAGCTTGAGCTCTTTGAATCACTGTAGCCTGACCGATGCAAATAATAATCTGCTTTTTACAAACAGAGACAGAAGTGTACTTGTTGTCTCCCTTGGGAGGAAGAGCAGAGCATGAAAGAAGCTGTGTGTAATGTGAAGGGACAATCCGCTGTTAATTTGACATCAATGAACTGAACCAGCATATAAATGTTTATTTTTCAGTGTTTGAAAAACTTAAACAGGGAGGCTGCCGGGACGCAGTAATACCTATGGACCTGTTTGAAAGAGGGATTTTTTCTTTTGATCAGCTACAGGAAGAAAAGTATTGCCTGCACTTTACTGGACACAGAGTTTGCTTTCATACAGCTGCAACTTAGTTACAAATGTTTTTACCAGTTTAATGCAATGGGATTTCAGTGTAGCAGTTCACTGAAATCATGGACTATTTATTTAATATTTCTGTAGCCTTCTGAAAGTGAAAAGAGCTGCAGAAGTATGAAGAGTTTCACTGATTCTTCTTTAAAAAATAATTAGTATAGATGTGGATCACATTCTCTATTCATTTAAAAGTTTCTGAAATCGGTGCATTTATGCCAGTGGAGAACTTGGCTCTGTGTGAGTATTGTGGTTTCACCTGGCAAGTAGCTGAGCACCACACAGTCATTTGAACACTTCTCCCCTTGCCAGTGAGATGGGGGAGAGAACTGAAAAAAAAACAACAAAGTAGAACTCAGGGGGTGAGGTAAAACTATTTACTAAAATAGAGAAAAAGGTTATGAATATGTACAAATGTGTATAACAAGCGACTTACAAGCAATTGCTCACTGTCCCCAGATTGATGCCCAATTCATCCCCTGAGCACTGAAAGAGAGCAAGATGCACCCCCACCCCCTTCAAAACTGCTTCCACACGATGTCATATGACATGACTGGCCAAAGGCCAGTTTAAGTCAGCTGTACTAGTTCTGTTCCCTCCAAGCTCCTTGGGCCTTTCACAGCAAATGGCCTTGGCTCTGTACAGCACTGCCTAGGAGTAACTAAACATCCGTGTGTTGCCAGCATTGTTTTTCTCCTACAACAAAAGCAAAGCATCATAACAGATGCTCTGAAGAAAGCAATTCTGTCCCAGCTGAAAATAAGACAGTGAGCACAGGTGGTGGGATACATGAGCACTCTGTGTTTCAAAAGTGTGTAGTTTAGGCTTTCACAATAAAGCTAAGAGTGTGTTTATTTTAAGAAGAATCTGTATGTATGTAGAAGCATGAAGTGGCAGTTATTTCTCTATGTTGTTAGGTATAGCTTTCAAGTGTTGGATACTTACTCCAGACTTCTTTGGAAAATCTCATCTCAACTGGGATCTCAGAATATCTGTTAAGGAAGCTGAAACTCCTTGGTGGATGGCAGGTTAGAAAATCTGTCCATGTATTTTCGCAGACAGAAGGAGCTGCAGAAAGTTTTGCATCAAGCTTATTAATTATTATTATTATATTGTTTTATTTTTTTCTTTCCCCCTGGCTTTATTAGACTAGTCAGCAGCCAGAGGTAAACATTGTGTTGCATCATTCTAGTATTTTATATCTCTGCAGTATAGTGTGAATCACTTTGTGAATGACACGTTTCTGAGTATAAAGAATTTATAGATGATGTAACAGGATGTAATTTTCAAACTGAAACTATGCTAACTGCAGTGTGGGGAGGAAACACTGTGCATAAAGCCAACATTAAAGAATCACTGCCAGAATCTTTGAAGGAGTGCAGGGACTATACTTTTAAATGTAGCTCTATATCCATAGGTGCACTGCCTCTCCACTATAGTTTTTGGTGAATTCCTCATGGTGAAAGTGCAGTTCTGCTCTGAGAAGTATGTAAAGCTTGCCCAACCAATCTGCTTTTTTTGCTGTGTAGCTTAATGATGCAGCATCGAATTTTCAAAAGCTCTCAACAATGGCCTGTACTATCTCTTACTGAAGTCAATAGGAGTTTTACTGTTGATTTCAGCTGAAGCAGACTAAGTACCATAGCAAGAGCTTTTGTTGAAACCTCTTTGTAACTACAGTCCCATGTGTAGGTTGTCCCGGGAGGGACTGATCACAGCAGCAGCACTTTTGGTCCCTGTCCCTGAGTCCTTGATCATTGAAGCTCCTATCAACCCTTGTGCAGCGGCCCCTGGGGTTTTTGACTGCAAAGGGACAATAGATAGTAGGACTGATACTCATTAAACTTGGCTAAATTTGTAGGAATTGCTCAAGGAACATGTTCAGAAGTGACATTTTCCCTAATTAAAATATACTTACTTTCTTCACCAGATCTAGTCAGTGTTAGAGTCACCAGAAGAAAGTGGGCCAGATCCAAAAGCCATTTTAAAGTCAGTTAAAAGGCTCCTGGCATACTGCATGGGCTCAGTTCTACTTCTCTACCAGTTACACTAGTTCTTGATGCTATCAGGAAACAACAGATCAGTTTTTCTGTCTATGAGAGCAGGATGTGACATGAGATTAAAATGGGGAAATCATTTATATTCACACCTGAAACATCTGAAAAGGTTGGGACCAGCTTAAGAAAAACCTCAGTGCTAAAGCCAAAGATTACACAGTGACACAGAAAGATTCAGGAGGGGTTGAAGCACTGGTGCTACAAACCAAATGAAAGCAAAGGGAAATTTCATCTGATCTGGGAACCTGGAGTCAGATTTCATTCCACAAACAGATGTTTCTGAAACCAAGTTATGCATGTGTGGAAAAGAAATTATAAAAGGTGTTGTTTTGCTTCTGTAACAGACACTGCAGGAAGCTTTCTGTAATACTGTTGACTTTCAAAACACTTCAGAAACATTGCTTGGTTAAATCAAGCTACCAAAATGGTCTGGATCTCAACTTGCTGTGAATATACAGTTGTGTTTATGTAGGCCTAATGGTCCTATGACATTTTTATGCCATTAAATCTGTTGTTCTGTTGGCATAAACACTTTTCTCTTTGCTTTATTCCGTGGCACTTTTAGAAGTTCAGTCTCAAATTCAAGACTTGAAGGTGACAGGAGCATATAAAGGTGCTCTCAAATGTGAATTTTCTACTGCCTGTGGTGCCTTGCCTTCAGCTATATCAAATACTGTCTCATGTTTACATGAAGTTTGCTGGTAACTTTATACGACCAGATCTCTACTCTCCTGTCTTTTTTTCTTTTGAAATTACAAAATAGGTTCACTTTTCTTTTTTGTGTGTGTGATTTTAGTTTTGTAATTATAATTTTCTTAGGAAATTAACATTGACGCATTTTTTATTAAACTATTTTTGATACAAATTCTTTCTTTTTCATTTTCTTCTCAGTGTTATATAAGACTTTCATATGCCATCCAGTAGGAGCAGTGGACTTTTTGAGCTGAAATTTGTCCAGTTATTAAGACCGTATGGTGTTCTTTCCTGCTTAGAAACTCCATGGGAAGGGCTGAGAACCTTGTAGGACATCACTTTGTCCGGGACACCTGCTACAGAATGTGTTTCTTCTCACTCTTAGTGGGAGACTGGCTTTTGTTCTGTCTATGCTGCTACCTCCAGACTGTGCTAATCAAATTGTATTTTGCACCTTGAATAAGAATTTGTACAAATAGTACAATTTAAAAATGAAGCAAAGAGGCTGTAGGGGGCTCTATGCATTGCTTGGCTTAGCACCTTTTACTACTTCTTGGAGATCCAGGTGTGCTTTGCTTCTTAGAGGCCGTTCTAAGACTCTTAGGAATGAAGAAAAAGTCTTTTGGAAAGCATAGGACTTTGTTTTAATGTTACTGTTTACAGGTAGAGTGATATACCATCCAAAGTTAGGGCACAGCTGCAATGTGCTGGAGATAAAGGTCTAAATGGCTGTTCTTCAGAGTTTGCTATCATAGTCCTCTATCTAGAAACTAATTCTGAATAAGGGCAGCAGAGCAGCTGACCACATGGTAGCTAGGTGAAAGCTTAATTTAATTGTGACGCTGACAAAGAAAGGGAGTAATGAGAATGTAAAGATAGGCTCCAGATTTGACATGTATTGGAAATAAGATTTTAGCAGCTGCCTTGTTGGCTTGAGTCTTTGAAGGTGTAAGTTCAGTTTCTAGTTGTGGTGGTTTCTTCCTGTGTGTAATTTAGTAGGTCCCTTAAAGCACATGGGCTTCCTTTCATGTTTCTAAAATGGAAGCAGTAAATCACTCTTTTTCACATAATCACTATAGCACTTTCAAAATAAATACTTTCAAGATTGCTGCCTATCTGTAGTGTATATACACATATATAAATATACATGTAAATGATGCAGCTGTAATTTTGCCATGGTCACATAAATGTCTGAATTCCAAAACATTCAAATATCTAAATTCAAAGTTGCACAACACAGAAATTGCAGAGAAAGCAAGAATATTCTCACTGTAAAATACAAAGCTAAACTCAAACTACTTCTTTCTTTCAGTGAGCTGCAACCACACTTGTTCATTGATTTGTTTCTGTCAATAGTCTTGAGAAAAGATTTCAGGAGAGATCTGAAAATCTTACGGACTAATTCAGGCCAAAAGAGGTCTGAATTGTTGAGGGGTCTTTGTATACTCATGAATCCAGAAAGGGCCAAATGAGGCTAGGATAATTTTTTTTCATTTCAATGAAAATTCATTTGTTCTAGGAGCCCTGGAAGAAACCCCATTTTCATGGCAATTACAGTTCTTGCTGTCAGTGAAGTCAGTGGCAAGATTTTATTTCTTTATACAGTGGCACAGTTTTGATTAGAAGAATAAATATTTTTGGGTAACCTTTTAGGTGAGAATGTGCCCAGATTCTACCTTTCAGTGGCATGACACTCTTGCAGTGAGGTGATTAGCCAGCTCAGGGAGCTGATTCAGCCCACATCTAACCTTACACCCTTGAAATACTGTTATTTATTTCCCCCAGGTTACAGATTGATTGGCAAGACCTCTGTGCAGGTTTATGTCTGCAAATTGGCCCAAACTATACTTTACGAAAGCAGAATTGGACTGTTCTATTTTATGGTACATGACAGACTATATCACATATAATGCAATGGCAACATTTTACAACTAGGAAACATGTGACATGCTTGATATTATCACTGGTAGGTTTGCAGAGTGCCGCGTAGTGGATTAATCCCCACAGACCTGTCATGTAAAATCTTTCCATTTGGTTGTTTTCTTTCACACAGTGTTCTGTAGCAGTTAGCTGAATCTTCTTTATACCCATGTTAGTGAAATTATGCTTTATTTTTATGTGAGTAATCACAGAAAATTCAAATGAAGAATATTATCCACATTCTGTCTCTTCAGAATAAAGTTTTTAATGCGTGCATTGATGTAATCAACACGATAATCATCAATTGCAAAGAACTACAATATGTCATATAAAATCCATGGATGTCTCTTGGTGCTAGAGTCGTAGTTGAAAATCTGTTAGAGCTGATAAATGTGTATTGTGTAAGTTCACGCTCCTTCCCATGCAACTTCTTTGTACTTACGCATATCCAAACTCTCATCCACAGTCCTTGTTCCTTCTCAAAGCCAGAATATCTCCTATTCCATAACACCATACATTAAATACATTCCTGCTGTAGTGCAGGATCCTGCACCAGAGAAAGTTTTAACTTCATTTTGGAATTTATATTGTTGAAATGGTTCCTTACTCAATGGTGCATATTTTGTTGGTTTTGTGATACAGAGACTATGTAAAAAAACATTCATTGTCTGGAAGTTATGTGATTTGCTGAAGTATAATATTGGTTTTGTGGCTTGGTTCATAGACTTTAAATGATCTTGGTGGGCTGGAAGCAAGAACATTATGACTAGATGGAAAGTTTGTTTGCTAGATGACTAGATGGAAAGTATCTTTGCTTCTTTAGTTCTGGGAAGAAGCTTTTCCATAGCAATGATCACACACCCTAGTACCTCTCAGCATTAGTTTTTGTCCAAGCGTATTCTGGTGATAGCATGAGAACCTGATTTTTTTCCTTCCTAACTGGGACCAGAGGTAAGTATGGCTGGCAGATTGAGCAATACACTCAAACAGTTTGACATTAATCCTGCCATTCAGAAAGCCTCTTAGACACCTTCTTTCCTTTCCTGCAGCTCCTCAAGTAGATACTTCATCTGAGACTTCCTTCTAACACTTCAAAGTGCTGGACTATAGAATCATAGAATGGTCTGTATTGGAAAAGCACCTGGTTCCAATCTCCCTTACTACAGACAGGGACACCTCCCAGTAGATGGGGTTGCTCAAACCCCATCCAACCTGGCCTTGAACACTACCAGGTCTGGGGCATGGATAACATGTTATTAAGATCTTACTGTGAATAGGATAATGCGAGTAGTCACAACTGTCCACAGCCACAGGTTTTATTTTGTTATTGTCATTCATGACAATGTTTCATGCCTCACATTTCTGTTGAATGTAAGGGCACCGAAGATGTGTAATATCTCCTAGGAAGTGCAGTTAAGTGCTTCGCAGAATTAGTCTGCAACTTGCCAGCCAATTTCTGCTATATGGTCTGTGTGGCTTGCATTTAGTGGAGTGACAGTGCCTCTTGCAGCAGAGACTTGGGCTTCCTCAGATATTTGAATTGCAAAAGAATTGCTTTAAAATAATGTAGGCTCTGATTTTTAAGAATTGATACTTATTCTCAGCCAGATCAGTTTTTTTTTTTAATGTCTATATTCAGATTCTTCATCTATTTTTTTAATGTCAGCGTAGAGCTATTTTTGATCATGTTGCCATGATTTTAATATCCTCTCCCTCTTTCCTTCCTTTTTCTCCATCCCCATTCCCAACTGTTCACTTCAGTAGCCTCCAGGTGTTTCATCTTGTGTGTGGAAAACAGCATTTAGGAATGTTTACTCCTAACAAGTTGCCTTTTGTGAAGATGCATTGATTTCTAGATCATCATCACAATTTTAAATGGCCTTTGTAAACTCTGCTACAAGTAGCTGTTTCCAAAGTTCAAAGACTAAAAATTAATTAAAATCTGAGGCACTCTTCAGTATAAAATATTAAGTTGTTTTCTTTCTTCCTTGTTAGGAATGTCAAACGTTAGTGCTAAATTGGCAACTAATGTTAGCTGCAAGTTAATTTGCTTATTGCTTTTTGAGGAGCTGCTAAATATGCAAAGGCAGTTCCATTGTTACAATAACTAGGGTATTTTCTGCATTTACATGTGTGAAAATAGTGGCTAACCTTTGGCAGTGGAAGCTAAGTGAGTGCATGTTTAGAGGTGGTGGCATTTTGAGAACATTTATTTCTGTCATGGCACAATGCAGAAAGTTGTTTTTCCCCCTGAAAGCTATTGGCTTCACACATGGATATAGGTGTGTTCCAAAGTTGGTTTTTTCGGAGTGAAGAAGAATCATTTATTTGCAAATGTAATTTCATTTCTGGAAGTCGTATTTTAATTATTTTTATTAAAAGAGCTTCCAGAAGCCTGCTAGGGTTCTCTTCGTGTTAATCCAGGCACAGGCACCAGAGAACAATCTCTATCTTGAAGAGCTTTGAGTTTAGACAAAGACATGTTATAATCCTGCTTCCTTGGATAAGCAACTGGGGCACAGAGGTATTTAGCAAGGCAGACAAAGTTGCACTCAAAAGTTTGCAGCAGAGCTGGAAACTGAATCTAGGGGTTTTATGTCTATTTTAAGAGTTTGACCACAACTCTTCCCTGTCTTTCTATGCCATTCCCCTTCATTTGGGCCAAAAGCAGCGGAAGCTGTGGGAGCCTTCCAGGCAGCTCAGGGCTGTGCATGTGGCTGCTCACCTGTGCTCTGCTTCTTCAGCTAGACCTCTCCACGTACCAAGTTGTCTTCCTGATGGCATTTCCTACTACTTTTGTCGCTGTGTGAAATAAATGAAAGAAACCACTGGCCTCTCCAGACAGCCATAACAACAACAACAAAAGAGAACAGAGCTTCATTTTTTATCCTTGCTGAAATGTTTATTTGAAAGCAGCACAGCAAGGTGGAATGGTTTGATTTGATTAGCAAGTCTAAATGTATTAGCAGCAAGACAGAAACTATATTACAATTAGTGATAATTAGTTGCTCTGATTACTTCAGTCTGCAATACTGTTTGACAGATGTTTTTCTGCGGTACAGTATTGAAATAAGAGGGTGCTTTACCCTTGTGGTGCTTCTTAGTTCTGATATCATCTTTCTTGTGGCATTGTTTGCTAATGAAGACTCTGCTGTGGCTAGTGTAATTTGTGGCTTTGCAAGGCTTTTACAGTGAAGTTTAAAGTGGTAAAATATATCTTAGTGTAGCTGATGCTTGACAACACTGTAGTAGGCCTCTCATTTCCCATGGAAATGGTTACAGTTCAGCTCATCATCCCTGGTTCTGCCAGCCAGCTCTGTACTTAAAGTCTGATCCAACCCTCTTTTACCAGCAGTTTCTCCTCTGACTTCAGAAGACTCTGGCTGTGGTGAGAGGCAAACCTAGCAGAAGAATGCGTCTCAGGGTTGGATTAGCTGCAGTACAACCCTCTGGGGAACTGTGACCCATAGGGAGGAAATTACCTACCCAGAAGCGTTGCTCAGGCCCACCCCACCTGTGCT
This sequence comes from Coturnix japonica, assembly GCF_054131305.1. NCBI lineage: Eukaryota > Metazoa > Chordata > Aves > Galliformes > Phasianidae > Coturnix > Coturnix japonica. The sequence goes on from NC_140663.1 coordinate 69,033,397, forward strand.
GAGAAACATGGAAACTCAGTTGCCATTTGCAGATGGAGTAGGAAGCAAGGAGGGGAGTGAGCATTCAGGAACTACCATTTATGTGTCTATAAACCACCTCGTATTCCCTACTTTGTTAGTTACAAGATTATGAAATGTTCCTGTAAATTACAGATACTGTTCCAAAGAGAATCACTTTTCATGTTGGGTGTCCTTTTTTATAGACGATGTATCAGACCCTGACTGTGAATTCTGTGACACAATCATATCCTCTCATTTTCAGACACTGTACAGAGCTAACCTTGCTGGTTCAGCCTCATGACAATAAACATATTAGGCTGTGACAATCATTCTGTTCCTTAGGAATCAACTGATACAATTTTGGATGTCTTCCTTTTGGTATGAGCAGTAATCCCATTATCAGTCATCCAGAATAAACTGAATTATGATATGTATTAATATAGACCTGTGCATCATCTGTGGGCTGTTTGGGGACAGATAAGCTAGAAATATGAATTTGTGCAAGCCAAATGTTTCAGGGCTTCTCCTAAACATACATTGTATGCTATTGTACATGTGTTTTATTTGTTTCAAAATGGGGGTTTGCAGTATCTACAAAGCATTTCTATCAGTCGGCAGACATGATAGGATGCAGCAAAAGGGATCATTTAAAGGTGTAGCACAGTTACTGACTATTAGAATAGATAGCAAAAGCCAACAAATTCTGGGGTTGAACCTTTGGAATTGCCCATGAAAAACATTAGATTTCTGGGCAGCTGGTTCTGTAAGAAAGGGCTTAGTAGCTAATACTGCGTGACCAGTCACTTTATGCCTATCAAGTCTTTCAGGAACGTGTATGTATTTCCAGCCAGCTGAAGTTGTGAGTCAAATATTAATTAGAAAAAGGTAAAACGTGGGCACTGGTTTGTCAGTCTGGAGATGAGATGTTCCGTGTCCTGTACCAATAAGACTGTGTTTGAGGATGTTTCATTTGGCAGATCACACATCCCTTGCGGCTGCTCTGCTAACATTGAGCACTGTAGTATTTTTCTGTACTGCGATGTCCCTGAGATCCTCCTGCTGAGTGACTTGTACCTTGTACAGTTCTCCGGGTCAGCTGTTAGGTTGCAGAGTAAAATGAGGCAAACTGCACAGCAGGTAAGGAAGTATCAGCTAACCTGTGTTGTCAGGAGAGATTTGTTTGCTGAGTTTCTTCTCTGAGGGTGGGATCCTGCTCTTCTGCAGAGCTTGGAACATCCTCAGAGCATGCTGACTTCTGTGGCTGTGTAGCTCAGCACCAGGCAGGAGTAGAGCCTGCAATGAACTGCAGCAGGAGCAGAGCCCTGGCTCTGATCTTCTTCAAGGAAAAAGCAATCACAGAGGTTGGGAGAAGTACACAAAGTGTGAAATGAAATAGATCTGAGTAGTACCTGAGATAGAGGAACTGTGCAGCAGGAAGGAATAAACAAAGAAGGCTGACTACTTGTGAGCCTGATGGCAGTTCTGCTACAGTGCTGCTTCCCCATGTGCTCCCTTTCCCATCTGGGATCCTTCCTTCAGGATTACAGGAGTTGTCCCACTTTCTGTCTTCCAACTGCCTTTAATAAAATGACACTTGCTTTTACACTTCCCTCTCTTCCTCAGCTCTCCAAGCAATTAATAAAAACAAATTAATACTAAACTCCCCAAGCCCTTCTTGTAGAGAATGCTTGTCCCCCTTTCCTTTGCTCACAGGTGGGTGAGATAAATGATGAAGCTAAGTGATGTGACCAAGGTCACGTGAAGACTTGCTGTCATAGGTGGGAAAAGCTCTCCTGACTTGTGTGCAGATCCATAGAAACATTTTGCAGCTAATAGCCCTTTGAAATCAAAAGCTTATGGATGTGTTTATGGATCTGGACCTTATTTCTAACAGCTGCACTGTCTCTGTGGTATCTACCTAGTCAGCAGAAGAGATTTCATTGAAATAATTATGCATGTGGCTTTACAGCTGTAGTGAACAGGAACTGCACAGTATATCTTTAAATAGTATATGAGCTTTCCTGCATGTTACCTCTGCAAACAGAATATTTTTCTCCAGCTTGAGCCTTACATGCTTATAGTTAGCTGGTCTACATAATGAGTTGAAAACCATCTGTGAGTGCATGGTTTCCTCAGAGCATTAGCATGTAAACTACGTCAGGACAGCAGCCCATAGAAAATTTCCTGGAATTATAGAAGGTGGGATGTTTATTGATCAGCTGAAACATAAAGTTATAACGAAGGAGAAAAAGGATATGTGGTGTAAATCTTGTTACGAAGAGCTGAAAATATGGAAACATTGGATTTGCATAATTAAAGGTAACTGAAAATGAGACATTAGAAAAGACATATGGCTGTGCTGTTGTATCTGTCTTGATTTTGGCAGTGCACCTGCATAGACTATTAAACTGATTGTCTCAGAATATAAGCTTGAAATGGAGTAAAGTGCCTGGTATTAATTTAAGAAGAGGTGATAATGGTGTCATGCTGGCAGTGTACATTTGTAGTGGCAACACTGGCAACTCTTTCTTTGAAAGCTCTGAGATATAAGAGCATAGATTTTCATTACTGAAAAAGAAATAGAAAATGAGAGACATGCCTAAAATTTGAAACTAGAGACAGCTCCATGCCAAGGTATTTAAAAATGTGTTCTTTAAAAACATTACTATTATTCCTTATTTTTTGTATTAAGGGCCTTCCATGGCCTGCAGTATTTATTTCAGAGAGCTGTTGGAATGCTTGAAGAAACCAAACCAGCTGAGTCCATCTTCATATCTTTTCTTAGTTACTTGGCCAACTGACAGCCCCTCTGCCACTCAGGGCAGTGTCTTGATTGAGGTCTGATGCTGGATCTGGATTTTGTAGCTCATTTATATTAATTGTTGCTTGTATGCATGCATGTGTGTAGGTATACATATGCATACATATATTTGGTCTTTGTATGTATATATTCTCAGCATGAGTTTAAAGCACAGTCACTGCAAATTTCTGAGTCTTTGGTACTGATTTATAGAACCTCCTGATAGAATTGTCCTTAAAAATAGATGCTCCACTTGAGTTAAAATACATACTTCTAAACGTAAAAGCTTTATTCTTTATCTTCAGCGATGCTTCTGAGAATCATTTGCCAGGAGGAAGTAAATGGATATGAGTGTAGCAAGCTCAGATAGCTGCTTTCTGAGACAACTAATCAAAAGTAAAGCTCTGAACCCATCTAGATGCAAACTGCTGTCAAATGTACAGCGGTAACTTTAAAAAAAATACAGGGAATGGGTTTTCTTTTGCTAGTATAGTTCAATTGTAACAGAGCTAGTCATCTTTTGTAACTATAATAGATAAAGTAATTTCACTGTTTTTTGAAGCTGATAATGTTTCTTTAAGTACAGTGTTACAGGTCGTGCAGTCTTTTACACAGCTGGTCACCCTCAATAAATCTGTTTTTAAAAATCATTTGGCAGTTGTGGAATATATGACAAGTGTCTTATTACATCTAATCTTTATATAAAACATACTTAGCAGTGTTCACTGTACAATACTTGCCCTGTTAAATTTCAATTACTACTGTAGTTAGGAAACTGATTTAAAATGTCCTTCTCCATGGAATTGAATGGTGCCTAGTATTAAAAGAATGATTTTTCTTCCTCCTTCTAGTGCTGTTGGATACATGGTGTCCTGTTGTATTAGGCGAAATACGGGGATCTTATCGGGATGTGACGTGACAGGCCCTTCCCCATATTCTGGAAGAATCTTACTGATGTGTAATACAGTAGGCGTAGACTAAATGGACGAAGGTTATATAAGGTCATGTATGCTTCAATAAATCACCATTTTACCACCCTACCACCTTGGTGTCACTTGGTAATTGGTCTAACTACTGCTTACGTTGGAGGCGAGAGATCATTAAGCCATTAATGATCGTAAAGCCTTCAGTGTCCTATGCGAAATCACACTGGATGGTACCTTAGACCAGGTAGAAAAGATGTAGGTTGATACAGCCAGATGTATTACAGCATCTGTATGCAGTTGCAGTAGAAAATTGGTTGAGGGCTATGTTCAATGTAGGTTTATCGACCTAATCTCAAAAGAGTAAAAATCTAGCAGTGTCTGGAGGTAACTGTTGGTAGCAGGCATTTGCTGCTGCTCCGGAATAAGAAATATTCTGCTGGTGATTATTTTCTAAAGCCGGTTACTTCCATGCTTGGGGTAATGAACTCAAAGTCAATTGAAATGATGTAGTTGTGTTCTAACACTGAAAGCATCCATGTGCGTATCCAAAAGACTTGAGTGTATTAAAACATTTGCAAAACATAACTGTGTTCCAATGTATTACACCTGAGAAGGTGCTCGTTAGAAGTTGTGCACTGAAAGCTTTTGCAAATTCTCCCATTTTCTAGGACAGCAGATCTGTCATCTTGCTTTCTCTGTACAGCGTAGCTCCATAGAGCATCACTGGCTTCAGTTTCTTCCTCTTTAACTTCTATCTTGCAGCATCCTGCCCTCTCGCACACTGTTTCCCAGTTATCAAGCAAGAACAGGGTGTCTCCTGGCTTTCCCGAATTTGATTAGTGTCATTGTTATGAATCATTCAGTTTGTTTCATACCAGCTAAAATGATGCAAGTAGCAATTTGCAAAATCTGATTTAGGATTTAACATCACTTAAAAAAATAATTAATTAGTGCCACTGATGAGGGGCTCAACTTCCTACTTTTATGCTGATGAATTTAGTGCAAGTGAGAAGCAAGATACAAAGAGCCAAGCTAAAAGAAGTCTGTATTTCTGTGTCACAGAGCTCCCTGTTAGACACCCAATGCTGTAGTGCATACATTCCTTCCTCTTATGTTTTAATCTGTCTGTCTTATTGTGTGCATATTTCCTTCTGGAGAGTGAGTTCCTCAAAATGGAAGCTGCTGATAGTGGTAGTTGTTGCACTGGCAATCACGCATCCGTAATTTCTCTGTGGATATATTGTTCAGTAATCCTACCATAAATTAATACATGAATTCAGAGGGCGTTCTGTTACCTTTACTCCGTAAGAATTTGAATCTGCAAAATTCACCTCATTTGTGACCAGAGCTCAGCTAATTACAGGGACCTCTGGTATAATGCAGTGAATTTAACTTAGGCATAAATTTGACACAAGTTTTATTTTCCAACACTTTACAGGACCTTTGCATGCTTAAGTTAGATTTACACTAATTTCAATAAAGAAATAGTTGTAAAAGTGAGACCTTAACTCAAGTTGCTGGCCCCCTTCTCCATTTCTATGATGTCTGCACTATTTGGCTACCCAGGCAGAAATCATAGAATCCTCAGAGTTAGAAGGGATCTTTAAAAGGTCATCTAGTCCAACTCCCCTGCAATGAACAGAGACATCCACTATTGGATGAGGTTGCTCATAGCGTGGTCCAGTCTGACATCAAAAGCCTCCAGGGATGTTGTTTCCACCCTATCTCTGGGCAAAAGATGGTCCTGGTTTATATACACTAAGGATAGATGGATTTTCAAAAATGCCCTCCCCCTTTTTTTTTTTTTTCCCCCTCCACATGTCTCTTTGGAAACCACTGAGCACTCTGGAAGCAGAAGCTTTTTGGCAGAGGTGAGCACAGCACAATCATTTTGAGTCCCAGGTAATGGTAATCAGTATCTGTGGGCCTCAATTAAGAGATGCATCCAGAAATTTCAATTCCTTGAAAACCTACCAAAAGACAATTGGTAGATCTCTTTTGGAAAATAAGAACATACTCTTCTCCTCTGAGCATCTGTCTGGTGCCAGTGTGCAGCATCTCAGGTCCTCCCTGGCAGCTTTAGCAGGCCTATCTGAGAGAGGTCCATCCTTGTAGGGCCTCCCACCCAAAGGAGCAGCTGAAGAAGGAAACTGTTGTCCAGACATTTCAGAGTTTCAAATCAGATTCTTTTTGGTCACCAAGTAAGGGAGCCACAAGAGCATTTCTAGCTTTCTGCACAGGGCTTGCAGTCTGCTGAGCAGTGATCATTTGCTGTGCCCTTTTTATTTGGTCAGCTGTCAAGCTGACATCTGCTGAGAAAGCCTCTAATCTTGGCCTGTGCTGGTCAGCCATTTGCTCTGCACTGCAATGAATCTGCCTGCACAGTGCACATCAAGCAGTGTGCCAGTCTTTATCCTTGTCAGCGTTATGCAAATCCTCAGTGCTGATGTTAATGCCAGTTTGGTTTTTATAGCCTGGTGACAGCAACAGCCCTCAATATTAAATACAAATATATGTACACAGTTACGGCAATGATTACTCTAGATGTTCAGCTAGTCATAATATTTGCACTTGGCGTGATAAGGAGCTTTGAATGATAATAGCACTATAGTAGAAGCTTGTTAAAGTGACAGTAACCCTGGTGTCATTATTGAGTGGTGCACTTGTGCTTGCTTCCCTATGGCTTTCTCAGAGACTGTCCCTCTTCGTCTGTGTGTATGTAGCAAAAGAGCATGCTCTAATTGTACTTAAGGATAGCATGTGAAGTTCTCTAAACTTCTGTCAGTTTGGTCTTCTGTAAGATAGCACCGGGGCCTCAAGAGTTGTCTTAGTCATTTGGAATCTGTGTCTATGGAAGTATGAATCATTAAAACAGTCTACTCCTTATGCAGAATGATCAAGACCCAGTTGGTGCTGCTTTTATTTGTTGACAGAAAGAAGGATCCTGGCCTCCATCTAATTTCTTCAAACAGTACTAGATGCAAAAGGGAGTGAGTGAGAGGTATGCTGTCACATGATGCCAACATTTTGTGCTTCATCTTTCTCTTCTGGATGAAATGATAACACATCAGAAAGATAGCAGCACCCCAAACACTGTGTGTTTTTCCAAAATGCAGCCATGCAGGCTGGGTTCTGCTCTGGGAATTCCTGGGTCCCCACACTGCAGATAGGTTGATAAGGCCCAGGGCCCTTCTAATGCCAGATGAATAGAGGCAAGCTAATGGAATTTGTTGGCAGGGTCAGGTTTTGGGTGCTATCACATAGGATGTTGTTCAGTACAGTTGAACCAACTGTCTCCACTTCTCCAGATCCTGCTCTCCATACATATGGATGGCCAGTCATCCTTATAGATGTTTCCATCATGTTTATTGTAAATACAAGTTCAGTCCTATGCACTTGCAGTTTTCAGACCAAGAGTGTCACATGAATACCCCTTTTTGCAGGTAGTTGTGTTTTTTTGTTTGGTGTGTTTTACAAATGGCTGTAAAAACTTGGTCCATGCTGTACTTGGGGAACAGTCAGTCTACAGTATTGACTACTCACCCTTGGGATTTTGGAAAGGGATGAATCATGTTTCAGTGGCTGAAATGTTTTAGTAGCTAAGCTGTTGCGTGCAGCTTCTTTCTACAGCGTGGGGTGAGTGTTGACATGATCTGCAGAAGCAGTGAGTTTTAGGATGCTCAGCTTTTGCATGTTGTATACAACATTCATATGTGCTGGCCCTAAGGTTGACTGACTGAAGTGCTTGTCAAGGAAGAGAGGGGGACACAGAGTGTTGGGAAGAGATGGGTCACGTTGATAGGATAATAGGCTGTCACTGCGGTGCAAACTGGTAGTAGAAACCTGTTTGTATGCTTAATCTTGAAAGGGTAGATACTTGATAGTTTTAACAAAACTCAGGCCTTGTAATCTTTGTTGATCTTACACCCAAAATAAAGTCACAGTGAGTAAATATTTTTATGTATACCTCTTGCATGGCAGTCCATACAAAGCTTGCATCTTTCCCATATTTATTGCATGTAGCAACTCTGCACCAGAAGAGTCAAGTGAGGTCTAACAATAGCTTCAGCTTCAAGTTCTGACCAGCAATGGTGTAGAGAAAGCTCCCTGGAAAAAGATTTTGACTACACTGGCAAATAACAGGCACTTTCAAATTACTCTTTTATTTGATCCATCTTCAGGAACATTCACTGGCCACATGAAGGAAAGCTCTCCCTATACATTAGGAGAGCCATATAGAGCACCCATGCTATTTGCTAGGTATTGTACCGCTCATGTCTCCTCTGTGACTGCAGCCTCTCAGATGCTATTAAGAACAAGAGGGATGCAGGCATCGTGAGTAACTGACTTACGGCAGAACAAATACTAATGAAAAAAATCTAGTGATTTCAAATGGGTTTCTTGTTAAAGCTGATGTTCTACAAGTAATAATCACATTTGGAGCAGGCTGTATTGGCAGATAATGTGCCTTTAATGCCATTTTATGACTTTGCCTTCTTTTCATCACGAATAACTGAGATTAGAGTCCATTATTTGCCCAGGAAGCCCACAAAATTCCCTAACTAAGCGTAGTTACATCAGTGTTCTCATTCTGGAGACAGGAGTTGCTGCTTTGAAGCCATTTTGTTGAACGTTTAATGTGCGTTTTGTTTCTATTTCTTCTGTGTTTAATATGCAGTACTGCGGTTTCCATATATATTATATTATATATTATACGCATGCTTTGTCTTAAATATTGGTTTTGTTTTACTTATGAAAAATTAATGCCACTAGAATTCCATTCATGTAAAAATATTTTTTAAAAAAATTAAAAAAAAGAATGCGTGAAAATTTGGTGCAATTTGTCACAAAACAGGACAGGATTTGAAATTATGATTTGCATTTTTTTTGTTGTGAAGTTTTAAAAACATGGAAGTGTTGAACTCTGAACCAACAGATATTTCTTTTTCTAAGGAAGACTAAAATAAAACACTGACAGGATTTCTATTTTATATCCTTTACTATCCTGAGTGCAGCCATTTAACTCATGCTAAAGGCTGTGTATGCCAGTTCTAATGTTACATAGATTATTGTGTTCACACAAATTAATAAGGTTAGTATTCAAATTAATGTACATTGTTATCTACAGCATTGACTGGCATTTAAACACACATCATGGAAGCCTGGAACTGTTACTTTTTTGTTGTTACTTCCTAAATACTGGGGCAACTCCTATGAATCTTAATCACAGCCTAAGATTCTTTCTCCAAAGTTGTAAAGAAAACACAGAATAAAAAGGATGATTCCAGTTCTGAAGTGTTACAGTTTAAGTTACCCACATTTATAATAAAAATTAGCACACACTTTTATTATAACCTGAAATAATGCAGTTAGCTACTTTTATAATATATACCTGACTTTTAGACAAGTGTGATAATATATTTTTACATGAATAATAAAATGAATTTTAAATGAAGAAAAATGAACCATATTCTTTGCTACCGTGAAAATACCAGTACTGCAACTCCAAAAAATCCTTAGGTATTCAGGAATCCTTTGTCAAGAAGTAGAAGCTTGGTGTCAGTCCCCTGAGTGGTAACTGTGCTGTGTGACATTTTATCATGCCATTTTTTCATTGGGGTGTATGTAGCTGGTGTGTACTACAGCAATCTGTAGTTGGGTCAACCTAGTGGAAACAGTGCATTTTAAGCAAATGAAACTTAATATCATGAACTTTACCTGAGCACGATGTTAATTAATGCATGTTTTTAATACATTAATAATAGATTAAAAGAGGTGCTATGCTGGATGGGTAAGATGGAAGGCTTGGAGAGGCCAATCCTATTGATTCCAGAGGTTTTCAGCTCACACCTCATACCTATTTTGTCACTTATGTAAAGATTTCACCGAATTTACCTCTTCTTTCATTTTCATGATCTGTATGTCAGATGGCTGGGGTAGGAGGTGGTAGAGCTGGGCAGAGCTTCAGTAGGGAGTGCTACTGGAAAATATAGAGCCTGAAAGAAGGTCTTCTCTTAGGTGCTTTTTTCTCCTAGCTTGTGATTCAAAATGATGCTGAAATACAAAAGGTTATGTTCATTTAGTTTTTGAAAGTCTTTTTTGGCCCTGTTATAGAGCTGTAGGACTTGAAATGAATGCTAGAAGCCTGAGACAAAGAGTGGTTCTGCAGTATCTCCAGGGGTACAGTGAGCTGTATGTAGGTCAAGAAGGAGGTCAAGAAAATTAGAGATGGACTTGGAAACTGTATGTAGAAGCATCTATGTTTTTCAGAGTCTGTAACTACCAACATCACTTGAAGATCAGTAACTTTTTGTTTTCTGCTGGTTTCTATTGAACTTTTGGTTATTTCTGACACTTTCACGTGGACAGCCCAGTGAGAGCAGTCATTAGCTTTAATTATTGCAACACATCTTCTTTAAATACTCTCACTCTGGTAGAAGCCAGAGTAGAAGATTGCGATTTCCTTACTCTCTTCCCAGAGGGATCATGCTAAGATTTTGTGAGCAAAGCTCAAATCTAGCTTTGACTTAAGCTCTAGGAAGTATGCAGCTAAACATGTATGTAAGCAAAAGGGAGGGCTCCCAATGACTTCAGTGGCTCTTGGTGTAATAGTACCACAAGTGAAATGCTGTGCAGTATAACCCGAAGTCCAGTTGTGGAATTTCTAGTCGCTCCTCTGTAATTGTATGCAAATTATTACACGTCTCTGGCCTCACTTTCCCCACCTGTAGTTGAGGGTAGTCCATCTGTGCTTTAGTATAAGAGTTAATATGCAAATGCATTGAGATGGATACTTTGGAAAGGCTGACATTTCATTTCAACACAAGTTATTGCACACATTATTTTATTTTTAAATATTAACTTTTTTTTTTTTTTTTTTCTGGCCAGAATTTTTCTGGTAGCAAAAAATCTATTGGGAGCAAGGCAGTGAATGCCATCATTTGTGTAGAAGAAAAAGAATAAACGAGAAACAATAAGATATTCTGACTGGGAACTCTAGCTGCACCCATTGAAATCTATTGATTGAAAGTGGAGCAAGATCAGACCACTTACACTTTTATTAATGATACTGACAGTTTAGTATGAGTGGAGAATGGCTTCTAATTAGGTTTAGAAGAATTATTGATTATTGTCATATTCGGTATTGAATATCTCACTACTTGGAAAAAAAATAATACTGATCCTCTTTAGCAATGCAGAACAGGGCCTCTTTGGCTTGCCTTTCTACTGTTGTAGTGAAGATTAATCTGCTGCTGAAGATCACATGAAGTCCCATCAGCCTTGTGGCCTGGGCTTTTAGTTGAATAATGCTGGCAGCGCTTTCCTCCTCCTGCTTGGGATCTTCATTCATTGGCTGCCCTGCAAAGAAGGATACACCCATTCTTTTCTGTAATGCCTTCCAATAGACATTTTCGAAGAAAACAAGGGCTAAATTTTTATGTCTAGGATGGAGAGCCAAGATTAATAGTAGTTATTTGTCAGCTGATAACCTCCAAAAAGAAAACATATTTGTCACCCACCCCTACAGTCAATGTTGTATAAAGCCATGCATATAATGACTTGGAACAAATGAGAATATCCATGACATGAGCTAACAGAACGGAGGTGCAAAATATGCACAACTCCTTTGAAAAGTCTCTGTGATCCAAATGATGCCTCAAGACATCATCATCAGCCTGGAGTAACAGACACTAAGCTAACATTAAGCAGCTCCAAAGCTGCTCAGTTTCAAAGGCAGTAGTGCTGACCACTCACATATCTGTGTGACCAAGGTTATATAAAAATCGGCTCTGGATTAAAGAAAGGATGTGCTTTTAAAATAGTAGCAATGCCTGAATTTCTCTTCAGTTATGTTGACACAGCTTAAAGGAGTTTTTTGGATGGCTGTTTCAAAGCAGAAGAAAACCTGTGCAGCTGAGGTCTGCTGAGGTCACTGCACCTCTATCAGCACTCCCAGAGAGCAAAGCTGCCTGCAGCAGAGGCTCTGGGTTGCAGTAAGGGTTAGAGGGCATTCCAGTGACCGGGCACTATCCTTCATTTGTCCCTTGCATTCAAACCAAACAATAAGATTTCTGAGGGTGAACAAATTCCTCAGATGCTTAGGATTCCTTCTGAAGCAAGGGCTTTTTTTGTTCTTATTTTGAGGTAGTGTCAATTATTGAATTTTTGCCAAATGGAAATTTTTTCTTATTCCAAGAAGATAAAGTGTTTCCAGTGAATAACAAGAGACAGGAGAGTGCTATTTATCCCTCTTGGACAACTTCTGCTAGATCATAAGGCTTTGGTTTTTCTACCACTTATGTTTTGATTAGTATGGAACATCTCATTCTGTAGCAAATGTATATATGTATTTTGGAAGAACAAAGCCTGCCATTGACCTGGATTTGGATGCATCTGTGACAGCCTACTTCACTGACTGCCAGCTGAGCATAGTTCATTTAATTGATGAAATAATAATGATGAACCGTGCCTGAACTTGCTTTGACGACCACTTGAAGCAGAAGCCATAGTAAATCAGGCCAGTGCAGCAGCACCCCGGTGGTCACAGTCCATCCTCAGGCTTGGTGCATAGAAGAGATCATGGGATCATTTAGGTGCTGCATTCCATATCCCAAGCATGTCCCCACAGGTTTACCTTTTTTGCCATCTAAGAACTCACCTCTCCTTGCTTTAATTAAAAGCTAAATGAAAAGAATTTGTAACTCCTATTTTTTTTCTCTTTTCTTATTTTTTTCTTTTTCTTTTAAAGTTATTATTATTATTATTACTTTTAAAGAGCAATATTTTAATGCATTCTGTTAAGTGCACACTGCATTAAGCTGATTAGAAGAGGGCTTCCCATTTCTGAACTACCTTAATGTAGCGACAGGCTAGGGTGGGACTGCTAAATAGATACAATGGCAAGGCAATATATCTGCCTCCTTTAACAGTTCTTTTGTGTGATTACTGATGCATGCTCCCTCTAGCAGCCCAAGCCTGCATCTCATTAGCTTCCAGAATGGGACTTCTGATAAGCAGGACTCCAGCCCTGCAGTTTTTACATGGGGAATGTCTGAAAGTCTCAGCAAACTTTCTATCAAGAGTTGCAGCCTTTTTTGTGTACGTTCTTAAAGAGCAGCAGTATGTATCAGTGGTTTGTTGTTGTAGTTCTTTAATGAGGGGAATTGGTTTGGAAAGTTTTTGTGCAGCTTAATTAACATTGCCCGTTGGTTTGAATTTGTGAAAGAAGACTTTAGGAAGATAAATACTTTGCCTATAAAGTCTCCCTCTGTGCTCTTTGCCTTGAAAATTGGTCTTTTGTTTTCAGGCCCAGTGTGGAAAGAATAAGTACAGGATGTAAAGGGAGAAAGAGTTTTCTTAGGCCTCTGTTAGAATTTCAGGTTGATTGCTTCTCCCCCCCCGCCCCCCCCTTCCCCCTCCAATGCTCTGACATGCTGAAATATATCAATTAACTGTAGTAAAGAGATCAAAGACATTCTAGCTTTGCAAAAAGGAATATTTGTGCTCATATATTGTCTTTTATGGCATGGGATACTGGAGAGGTTGTTTTAAAAAGCAGTAAAATACATTTTCCTTTTGAGTGATATACTTAAACCCACATACTGATGATTTATTTTGTTTACAACATGAGACACTTGATAAAATAATAGCATGGAGTCAGAAAAACATGTGCATGTATCCCTAATAAAAGTCACTGTTACCTTTCCAAATTGACTGGCAGTGCAAGAACTTGAGCAGATACACTGTAGTCCTTGATTCTTCACCATGATGGACAACCGATGTAAGACTGCCTGTAGAACGTAAAGAATTTTGCAAGCAATGCGAGATGTGGTATCCCAGGAGTTTCAGGGGAGATCAAGATCAGTTGGAAGCCCATTTGGCCATCTGCAGAAAGACCATCTTTGACCAGATAGCATAGATGAGATTTGCAAATTATGTTTTTTTTTTTATCTGCTCTTGACCCAGCTATGTAAAAGTTATCTTTTGAAAGTCAAGGAAGTACTATGATGAGGTTGAGGGAGATGTACCTTGCTGTGATTTTGTGCAGTGTTTTACTATGAACTGTTTTTAATATCCACTCTTACCAGAGTATGTGCCCATTCACCTGCAGCCTGAGTGCTTTAAATCCTCTGTTCATAAATACTTACAGAAAATGTTATCTAAGTAGAAGAACACAGGAGTGGGAACCATGTCTCTGGGGTTCTTTCTTACAGCCTTGTGTCTTTTTCACTGTGGACATTAACTGGTTTCCAGTAAAGGCTTTCCATTGTCTTTAGTGAGAAGACGTGTATGGACCTAGCTGCATCATTCAGTATATTGTTTCTTAACAGGAGATCTTACACGTTGAAAGCAATAATTTGCATTTGTAAAGAGATCAAAGAGATGAAAAGCTTCTTTAGAACAATGTATTGTAGCTATTATGCATTTTTTCTCTGTCAAAGAAGAGATGTTTTGCTTCTTCCACTAGATCTTTTGGTCAAGAAACATCATTACATTTTCAACTTTGAAGTTGTTGACTCAGCTGTGTTCCAAGTCTGCTAAACCTGTTGATGCATTAGAGGTGTTGCTGTGGCAAGCAAAAGCGTAGCTGTATGAATAATCCTACAACTTCTGATCTCCTTCTAACTTTCAAGATCTCCTCTTCAAATCATTTGTTAAATCTTAATACTGATCCTTCAGGAGCTCTTCATTAGCATTAACAATTGGAAGCACATGCCGATCTAACATTTAATGATTAAGAACTGACTTTGTCTTCTTTGTGTTCACCATATGAGACCTCTTCACTACTTAAGCATAGTGTATTAGGATCTTAGTATAAGGAATGATTCTGGTTTCAATTTTCTTTAAGTCAGGAAAAGCTCTGTTGATTACAGCAATTTTACCCTTGCAAACCAAATGTTGTGAAGTTGGATTTGCAATCTTAGAATTCCTTCTCCAGCTCTATAAATCTCTAGGAGAAATGGAGATGAATTACACATTGTGAGTAGACATTAATTATTTCAAGGTAGACAAGTATTGGGAGCCAAGGCTTTGTTATCACTTCATCTTAAATCTGTTTTACTAATCTGGAAGTGAAATGTCACTAACTACTAGGATTGACATTTCTTCACACGACTTTAGTGTCATGTTCCAGTGTCCAGAAGCATTATGACAATCTGTCTATAACTGGAAACTGATCTGTCAGTGCCTAAGCTGAGTGAAATTGAAGCAAACAGTAGGAAAAGTGAATGTTATTGACTTAAAATTGACTTATTGGCCTTGCTATCCTAGATGTTATGCGAAGGATGAATGAGACAATCCCTGCTTTCAGCTTTCAGCTAACAGTATTTGTTTTGAAAAATATAATTTTGCAATACAAGTAAATAACTTTGTTCCTCCACTATTTTTAGTTTGCTACAGGTCCTGTAAAAAAGCTGACAGCCCTCCATTAGGGACAAGTCCCACTTGTCACTGAGCCTTGACCCTCAATAGTTTAAGAGCACCTTCCTTATTTGTTATTCCTTTCTTAACATGGAGGTTCTCTAAGAGCACAGAATGAAGCCAAAGGATTTGAGATCCTGCCTTAAGTCTGAATGGTTTTCTGTTAAGCTCAGAAATTCAGAGGTGAAATGTAGGTCAATTGGGCACCGTGCTTCGCTGTGTCTTTTCAGGCTTTGGTGCAAGTTCAAGCAGTCTTCAGGCCAATGGCCCATCTGGAAATTGGAAAGCCCACAATATGAAAGCTCTAAGTTTGTTTCAGAACGTGCCTCACTGAGTTTCCTTGTGAGCTGGAACTGTGTTAGAGTGCTTTCTTTTGAGTAAAAAATATGGCATTAATTGGTGGATGAAAATAGTACAGGATTGATATCATTTCCCATGTTTTCAGTTCAGCAGTCTGGTTTTAAATCACCTATAAGAAAAGTACCAGATTAAAATAAAAGATTAGAAAAGGGGACTTTGGAATGGAAGGTCTGGTAGAACTCTGGCAGTGGTCTGTGTTGGGTGTGGAGCTTTGGCTCCTACAAAAAAACAAGACCACGGAGGTGAGAAAGATGTATGGGAGTAGAGGTGCCATGATGGGATAGTGATCAGTGAGCTGTAAACACCCCACTCTATTGAGAGGGCTGCCTGATGCTGAAGGAAGTTCACATTTCACATACCCAAGATATGGAACTATCTCTCTGGAACTGAGGACCTGAAAATGTCATTTTCTGAGTTTTCTGTATAGAGTTCATGCAATGTTGTTGAGTAATGGAGGTTCTTTGAGGGCAACAAAGTGCCTTTCAGCTCCTTCCATGGTACCTGAAGTGATTGGTTCCCACTTCTCCCCGTTAAGCAAGGACATGTTCTGCAGTGAATGAGCAGCCTTGTAGCCTTCTAAAAATGTACCTCGTGGCTTAAAATGCCAGAGAAGTAGGAAAAGTACAGCAAAGCAGATAGTTTAGTCAGATTGAGATAACACAGGAGAGGCAGGGGAAAAAAAAAAAAGAAAGAAAATAAAGAAAAGAAAAGCTCCTACTAAAATTGTACCTTAAATGTGAAGAAATGATGCTTATATGAAGTGACAAGGAGCTAGTTAATGGGATCCATATCCACAAGTTACAATAATGCAGCTTTTAAATTGAGTTTTTGTGGCAGACCGGCTGAATAAAATTGCTAAGCTGTGCTTCAGTTGTGTAGTAAGTGGTGCATGTGGTGTGAAAGACAAGCTGCGGTGTGATAACAGGCTATCTCCTCCATGCACAAAGAGTTCTGTATTCTGATCAACTCAACAGCATGCATTGGTAAATATTGGTCCAAACCATTTGGTCATTAGAATTTATTGTGTTGGTTTAATCACACAGAGTTTAGGCACTTTTTTCTGTCTGAATTTACTGATTTGATTTTGAAGAAGCTCCTGTGCAATTATTACCATGTCATACTGGCATGAGATTCAGGATTACTGGGGAGTCTAATGGGACATAGTGGCACATGCAAGAGATTGGGTTCAGCAGCAGAGGAATCAGCTTTTGCTTCTCTGGTTTTTCAGGGTCAGTTCCAGAAGTGAGTGTCTCTAATCTGAGTTTTTGGCAGGAGTAGAAACAGAACAAATACCTCCATGGTTCACTGACCCCCCTAAAATATATTTGGAGGGGTTTTGGCTCACTTTTGCTTGTAGTCGAGTGGCTCCCCCATGCCTCCCTCACCTCCTTGCTCAGTGGTGGAGTTACTGTCTTATAAAAAGGGACAGGAAAAGCTCATGATCTTTTGCTTTGGTGCCTTGGTTGCAATGCTGGTTGGATTCTCACTGTGTATACCCAAGGTGTTGGTTTCAGTACAAATATTTTCAGATGTTTTCTCCAGTGGTTTTTACTCTTATGATCTGCAGATGCCAGCAACACCATCATGTTTTTTATTTCAATTTGCTTTTGTATTTTTTGTAAGATTGGTGAAGTGAAACCCTGGTAAAACCCTCATTTACTTCGGAGAGGTGCCTAGCAAGTGTCCTTCCATCTTGGCTGATGTGAGTGCAGAGATGCTGTCACTGTGATTTCAGGAGGCTGTTAGAGAACACTGCTTGTTGTCCCACAATGGTTTGTGATGTGGGGATACTGACATTCAGGGATTAGGGGGAGATTAAACATTTTTTGTTTTACTGCTTGTGACTTAACCCAGGCTCTACAGACAGCCCAGTGCTCTCATTTAGAATATTTGGACTTGTTGAGGTACATGTCACTGGCAATCCTCATGGTTTTATCACTGGTCTCACAGTGGTGAACACCATTCAGATTATGGCTTGGCTCTTGTCAGCAGATGTTAAGCTTTCATTCTAAAACAGAAGTTTTTAGCTCACTTGATGGTTGAGAGAAATTTGAAAACTCAATTCATTTAAAGGAGCTCATCCATATTATTTTCTCCCATCTCATTTCTATTCTTGTGTGTTTTGGAAGGGAACTAATTCTTGAGTTTCTGACTGTTTGAAGCTGCCAACGTTGCTTTCTGTATAGCACTGAAAGGTTGTAGGCCCAGGTTTTTAGACATGATAGCTTTTAACTCTTGTTCAAATCAATGGGAGCAAAAGCACCTAAATAACTTTTAAAGCTGGATCTCCAACTTCATACTAGCTTGTACCCACACAGTACAGGCTATTATTTCTTTGAAAGTAGTCTAGGGGTCAGGTACTGTTGGAGAGAAGAAAAGTTTCTAACATCCCTGAAAGAACTTAGAATTATCTGTGTTATATATTCTGCAGGCTTCCCAGAAATGGAAGTAAGCTAGAGAGAAAACGAAAGATTTTCACTTTCAAATTGCAGCCACAGCCACAGCAATATGCTGGATCCAGCTTGCTATTTTTTCCTGTGGTGTCTGAAGAAATAAACTCCCTTTAAGACGTAATTTCCATGGCACGCTTTGTAGAAGAGCATTTCTGTGATTGTTCCGGCTCTGGAAATGCCAGGAAATATTGGATAATCAAGGTTAGGCCTTCTTTCTGGCATTAGTCAACTAGACACCCAGTGTTGAAGTTTGTTTTGGGCTGACCAAGTTCATATTTCTTAGTCTGTATATGGTAACTTGAAACAGTACTTGTGCTAAAAATGTTCAGTGCTCATTTCTTACCAGTGTTAGCTTTTTAATAGCAAAAATATCCATAAGAACTTAAGGAATTACTTATGAGGTCAAACTAAAGCTCCACTTATTTCAGTATTCCATCTGTGGTAGTGAAGCAGTCAGTAACAGGTGCACATAAAAGCATTAGAGTGGGGCAAACAAACAGGGATGCTTTCCTCAATCTCATACAATTTGTGGCTCAGGGACTTCCCAACCCAGAGGTGTTCTTCTCCTAATGTCTCTGTAACAGTCCTGAGCAATGCCTTTATTTGAAATTTGAGTAATCATTTGCCTACTTGGACTTGAAATAATTTTTGAGGCATATTTATATGGAAGGCCGGGGGCCCATTGGATAGCCCAGAATATATTTCTAAGTGTGAATCACCACAGGCATCTCATCTAGCTGTGCTCAGAAACATGAACCCCTATCAGCTGCCTTCATTACAGTATTACACTTGAGGGGAGAAAGTGAGATGAAGAAATTAAACCCCACAGCCAATTAGAGAAACAAAAGGAGTGGACTGTGGATTTACAGCCAGATTTTCCAAAGTGCTCAAAACCCGAATCTCTCACTGAGGGACAATAGATTGGTTTTCCAAGCAGCTCCGTGCCCAACATGTGAAGACCATTTAAAAACCCATCTTGGACTGTGAGAGATTTCTGAATTTGGCCTTTAGGTTTCCATCCCTGGGAGCTCGCCCTGGCAGAATCCCGGGAGTCATTCCTACTGCTTTTGAGTTCCTCGCAGGAACCCCAAGCTGCCTTGGTGGCAGGGGGGGAGAGCTCTCTTGTCCAAGTATTTTTTCTCTTCCTGCAATTCTCTTCCCTGTTTGTGGACTTGCTGAGGCATTTGTGTCCCATCAGGACCACCTGTAAAGCATGGGGACATCTTGGAGCATTTTAAGGTGACAGAGCAGGACCTGAGATAAAGTGAATGTAAACACTTGAACAACCTGTAGGGCAACATGAGGTCAGGCTACAAATGTGCATGTGGTAAATGTAGAGGGAACTCTTGCTAAATCATCACTTGACCTACAAATCCCCCAGAGCAGTGCCTCTTTTCAGCCGTGCAGGTGCAGCACACCTCCTCCTGCATCTTCTATGTTCTCATCTACCGTGAGCAGGATGGAGTAGGGGTGGGAGCTTTAACTCGGTCACCTGAGGGCATCAGCGAGTTCTGCTGAGTGGGGTTGGTGCAGTGTAATTTATTGCCGATGTAGATCAGCAGCGAATTACTATCCCTTGAAGCAAAAGGGAGGCAGAGATTGGATTCCTTTCTGATGCCGAGGAGTCAGAGTTAGCCACGGTGCTCGGGGCAAAGATGCAATCTGGCTCTCCTTTGTTAGTGGTGCGCAGGGGATCATTAACACACGTATAAATGTAAACAACGCACCCACGGTTAGCGGGGACTTGCATTCAAAGTTCAGATAAATAAAAATTGATCTCCAGGCTAAAAGAAGGCTCTTTGGCTGTGAGCACGGTTTTATTTTCAAACAGCTACAAATACAAAATTATTCAACTCATTAATTGACTGTGCAGCTTGATGAGAATGAGCATATGGCTGCAAAAAATCTTTTTCTCCCTTCTTCTGCTGCACTGCCTCCCCTCCCCGAATGATAATCAGTCTGTGTTTAGACCTGGAAATTCAACGCACCATAAAAAAACTATTAAAATTTCCTGGCTTTGTGGAGCATAAAAATCGTTGCGGTATCGAGCTCGTTATTCCATTATGTCAATTTAATACAGATTAGAAATACTTCTGGAATGGTTCAAAAATTGGAGAAATTTCTACATGAAAACCAGAAGTTTCTTCTTTGTTGTGTTTTGTGCAATTGCTTGTGGCAGGACCAACGAATGGGAGTGTTTATGATAGAGAATAGGGACAAGATTGCGGAGAGACTTTTCTGAAACGCTCTTGTTTCTCAACCAGATCTTTACACATTAACAGAAGGTAAAATATGATAACTGTGCACTCCATAATAACACACACAACACATGGATTTCCAAACAAGTATATCCAAACACATGATTAGCAAAGCAGATTGTTACCCAAATTAATCCCAAAGCAGATTTTTAGCTAAATCACTTATAGGAAACAAAAGCACATTTCCTGAAACTTTCTTTATCAACTATTTAATTGCACAGGTTGCAGTGTTGTTGTAAGGCTGAGCTGTTTCTTGCTTAGCGGGCAGATACAAGGGACAGCTCTTTTATCTGCTAGTACCTTGGTTTGGGAAGCCTTGGCTGTGAGTGGCTGCTGTGGGCAGGTTTCTCTCTTTAAGCTAGTAGGGAGCAATGAGCGATGGATGTGCAAGGACTCCTCCTATGTGCATTCCTGCAGCTGAGCCTGCGTTTTGGGGGAAATAGCACACTGCTACTGTTTGCAGTGCAGAAGGGATCCAGTGCCAGGCGGTGCTGGAGAATCTCAGCTGGATTTTTCTGCAGGCAGAAATTCACAGGGGACTGTGGATAGTGGAGGCCATCTTCAGGCAGTCCCCATAAAACTCCCTCGACCCAAAGCACAGATGAGCTCTTTGGCTTTTCAGGGGCAGAAGGACTGCAGTCTTGTGCTTGTTTGCTTATACTCTACACCCACTTTCAGCTGGTGCTTGTTGGCCTCCCCTGCAGTAACCTCCTTGCTCAGCTGTAGAGTGACTGCATAAGCAGATACTCCTTTGAGATGTGGGGATTAAGGCAAACTTGGCCCTCTGCATCCTCTCAGCTAGAAAGGGGAAGAGATAAAGTCAAATGCTTAGCCCAGCTGCACCCTGTCTTTCTAATTTCTGCCCTTTAAACAAACACCAAGCTGTCCGTAGTGGGTATGATGAGGTTTCCTACGTTGCATTAGCTGATATACGGAGGAGTCTCAATTGTCAGGGGAAAAGCATTTCAATATACAGTCTGTCTCATCAGAGAGCTGGAGCATTTTGATACACCAAAAACAGACATAGCAAAAAGTAAAAGAATTGTAGCGTGCTCATTACAGGGGAGCAACAACATGGTTGCTTGTTTTCTCCTCTTGGAAAACCCAAACTGATGAACTCTTGAGTCGTCAAAAGAACAGTAGTGAATGTCATCAAAATATTTCTGGTTGAATTCACCCTGCTCAGGTAATGGCTTTTGTGTGACTAAGCAAGTAAGGTCAAAAGAGTAGAAATTAACCTGATTGCCCTGAACTGTCACTGGGACATAAGGCTCTTGTAAACCCAATTGTTGTGTGCCACTACCTAGTCAGTAGGTGCTCTTATAAGAAGCAAACTAGGTGCTGCCAGGATGAGCATGCCTAGTCCCCTCAGATCCACAGTAGTGCTTTTATTCCTCTTTACTGACAGTGAAGCAGGGAAAATAAATAAACTCTCTGTGTTCAAAACCTACTCTCGTAAAGAGTGACGTGTAACTTAAAGCTGCATGGACATTTTGTCTAATAAAAGAACCCCACATCTACTGAAGACTCATAAAAAGTGATAAACACCAATATTTCTGTCATTAAATGATATCATAACTGGAGCTAAATCGCCACCTGCAATGAGTAAATTAAATATTGACTATTTCATTGACTGTTAGATTTAATTTGAAGCAATCATGCAGGAGCTATAATGGCGCAGAAGATGAGTGACTATTTAATCTTGGCTGTCATCCCTGTTAAGTGTTGAATAATGTGAAAAATATGCTCTTGACAGAGTAAGGGAGTTGACTTCATCTTGGGTTTCTGTGTCAGGACTTCCACTTCATAAATTTGTAACAAAGCTGTTAGGAACAGCTGTTGTGGCAGCGCTCACCTCCCTTTTAGCATGGCAGGATCTGGTAACCTCAGTACCCTGTCTACACGTGCTCCAGCTTGCTTTAGTTCTCATACTATGGTATGAGCTGGAGAGGGAATGGGTGCCTTTCTGGGAGCAGGCTGTGCAGTGGCCAGATCTAGACCTCATTAACCACGTGGCCTTCTCCTGCAAGCTTATCTTTGGAAGTAATACAGCGTTCTGTGTTCTGCCTAGGATAGTGTCATGCAACTCAGATGTAAGTTCTTCTCTTTTTCCTGTTCAGAGATGTTTTCTGCTTACTACTTTGCAACTCGGTGAGAATCCACACCTCTTTAGCAGAAAACTTTGCTGTCTCTTGGGGAAATCTGACTCATTTGAGAATCAAAAAACACCTGGATCCCATGGCATGCTGAGCATCTTCATCTCCCATTATAGTCAGTGGCACCCAAAGTCCTATATACAGAACCACTAATAGTGGCATTTTCCAATTTTTGCTCTCCCAGGATTGTTGCATTCCTAAGGGACAGCAGAGGATGCACTTCACAAACAATGGGAAATTGATCTCATCCCATGCTTAAAACCCAGAGATCACGTAGAATTAAATCTTGCTTTCCAGTTTTTTAATTTATTTATTTTTAAAATCTTCCTGTCTTTCTCATTTGATTGGATGTTTCTGATGTGCAGAACAGGCAAAGGTTCTTGTTTGCACAATGCTGACATTTTCCCCTCTTGCATTCACATTTCTTCATGAAATAGAAGTCTTGCAGCAGCTCATGCAAACTAGCAGCTCTGCAGGTGAATGCCACCATTACTATGTATGATGAAGAAGTCTGCACTGTGATGATTAAATTTAAAAAGCAGCTGTCATGTACAGGCAAGCACAGGAAAAGCTATTAAAATGGTTGTGTTTGCCTTTAATGCCTTCTGGGTTTTCAACTTTGCTGTATTATTGCTTATTTAATTGTTTTCCCCTGCAAGTAAGGTCTTCAACTATAGGTGGTCAGCTCCTGACCTCTCTTTCCATGCAACCCATTCTTCAGCTATACAGAAAAGATTGGGATGAATTTAATACAGTAAATGAGGTCTCTGCTAAACAACCTATGATCTGATTTTGGATGTAATTACAGGGAGTCTGTATTGCCATGTACTGTCTAGAGGCTTTCAACCCTAAGCCATAAGGTCTGTAGTGTGGTTGGTTAGTTGTTGTTGGTTTTTTTTTTTGGTTTGTTTGTTTTTTTGAATGTGCTCGATGTCTACGAGAAATGACAGTAAAAATAAAGGACAGCTGTCTCTTGAGAGGATGGTGACACTGACATTCCTTGGAAGCGTCGTCGCATTGTACTTGGCAGCTGAGGCTACACCTGGTTCCTGGGGTTAGCTCTGGGTGGTTATGTGAAGAGAAGTAGTGCCAGGCACTGGCTTTCCATCTCCTGAAGCTAGGTGCAGAGGTGTGAGTTGATGTTAAAGAAAGTTTTCTACTTTGCTGTTCTGAGGGGATAAGAGGGGTGGAAAAAATCATCTGTTTGGGTTTGCAGCATTACTGTGGCTGCGCATACCTGCTATCCAGAGCTTTGCAGGTGGCTGAGATGCCTTCAGGTCCCACTGCAGCATGGTAGATCTGACTCAGATCACGTGCAGTTTGTTGATGGCAGACAGCTAGCTCGCCACCAGCACAAACCTTGCTTCACATGGCTGGATCCAGTAAATCCAGCACAAGGTGACAAGTGCAACCAAAACAGCCACTTTGACACTGTGCTTGAATCATGTGTCCCGTGAAGGGAGTCCCAGCTTGAAGGTGACCTGAAACTCTCTCCCACATGGCTCTGCACTGATGGGTCTGGTATAACTTAGGCACACTGTTCCATCACTGGGTGTCAGCTTCCAAGTTTGCTGCATCCAGCAGCTGTGAGCCTGGTCACACAGCTTTGGGATATCATTTGTACTCCACTGCTCAAGGGATTGTCCCTCATGTAACCACACATCATGAACAGTAACTTCAGCAGAATTTTATCTACTTTACACGGTATCAAGAAGTTCAAATTCCAGCCCAGTGTGTGCTGGAACAACTCTGTACATCCTCCTAGGTTTGAAACTTGTGCTGTAGACAGTTGATTATTTAATACATGCTACTGCTTAAAGCTGAACTATTTTACATTATCTAGTTGTGTCAATTAAACTAGCACGTTCACTGAGGTACCATGCTATAAACTTCTGCGTGTTCCATTGGGAACACTGAAGAGTCCAATGTGTGAGCCCCATCCCAGTCAGTGGGCAAAGGTGTTAAATTATGTTTGCACTTCCGGGAGATACTTGCTTTGCCAGGCTTTGCTTGCACAGGTGGGTTAAGAAATGAAGAATGTGGATCTGGGATCATCCCAACACAACCATCCATGTGGTGTTCTTTCTGTGAAGAGATTTCTAGCAAATGTTTAATAAGCCTTGAGGGGAAAGAAGACAAAAAAGCCACTAGGTAATTTGCTAATTAAATGAATTGTATTTGCAAAGGAAAGTATTAGAGATGACAGCTCTAATGGAACTCAGTGATGACTACGGTAATAAAATAGAAAGACTGAATGCTCCTAACTGGAGCAGTTAAATAATTATTTTGTGTGTCCAGGTTAAGATGGGGCAGATTTCTCATTTTTTTTCATCCTCAAATTTCACATTTCTACGTGAATCTTAGGCATGTTGGTCACTTTTTGAATTTGACTGCAATGATATAGTTAAGATTTCTTTTTTTAAGATGATAGTCACACTAATATAGAGAATTTAGTAACTAGTAAAGTGAGTGGCTGCAAAACTAATCTAGAATCCATACCTGTGATAATCTAGAAATGCCTTTCTTTCTTAGAGCAGGTAATACGTATTACCTATATTACCTATATTACAATTCAGTGCAATTTGAAACGCAGTAGTTTTATGACTTAGGGCCTAGGAATTAAAAGATTTACCACTGCAGAAATGCAGCTATTAGATGACAAGAAGAAAAGTGTGCACCTATTTGATTCCAGAGTCAGTGACAACTATGCAGGCTCTGACTGGGAGCAGAAAATTGCTCATCTGCAGTTTCCTATAAGTTGGTATTAAAGGTGAATTTTTATGGACCACGTTCTTGATTTCAGATAAAAATTCAACTCAGAGCTGGCCTGTTTGCTTGCTGCAGATTATATGCATGCTGGCAGTTACATGCTAACTAAAAAGTTTTGCTCTTGAGAGACAGTTTCACCTAGAGTTTGTTTAAGTGTCTGGTGACTCATTATATGCAAGTAACAGGCAAAAGAAATACACACAGTACACAACTAGCATATCTTTTCCTTGTCTTTTCATGATTGCTGAACCAAAATGATCCTCATGGGACTGAAATGCTGGACCTGACCTTTGCATGCTAGTCAGAAGGAAGACATAAGAGCTTTGCACGTGGATCAGCAACATCATTAAATTTGGAGTTACTGACTACTGTGAAAGCCTTCCTGAGCCCTCAGTCATGTTGATATATCTGATAAAACATGGGAAGGATTTAATGCCTTGTTGCCTTTCCTTATTCTTAAATACTTTACAATTTAATCCTAATGATCATTATTATACCACTGAGACCTTAATCCTCTGCTTGTGACATAATCTCAACATTGTCGGTAATTGTAATATCACAATATGCTGCTGTGCTGATGATTCTTCTAACAGACACTGGTTTTGTTTGGATGAACATAGAATTTTTGCTCTAAGTTTTGTTTAATTGTGGTCCTTCAGATAAGGAAGCTTAATGATATATATTTCTTCTGCCCTTAACATAAGTGTCAAATCTACTACTTAGTTCAAATTAAAGTAAAATTTGCGATCTGAAAGTAGACCTATGAAGTAGATTGGAATTGGTGATGGTCTTTTCCACAGGGTGAATTTCACTATTTCCTTACTTACTCAGCTGAAGTCCCTTTGAACTCCTTGAGAATTTGTATGAATGCAAATTAAGAGGAAAATATGAGTGCCAAGGACTGTGGGAACAAGTTCAGTGCAAGAGCTGCTTGGTCACTGAGTAAAGATTTCCAAATCTCGTCTAGCCCAGAAATGAGCTTCTGAATGGGAAAAGTATCAATGAAAGAAATTACTCAACAGTGAGGACTGTTTTCTCTGGATTACACTGCTCTAAACTGTTTGGCAGTTCCCAGAGGGAAGACCTATTCCATTTGAGAAACATGCCCCTCAGAAAACATTCAGGGTTTTTAATTGTATTAAAGGAAACATGGTATGGCTGGATTATACTTCAAGACAGCTCATTAATTAATAAATTAGAATGGCTAAATGGAAATGAAATAGAAGATGAAACAAAGCATAAAAATGTGAACTTATCATACAATTAGAACACAATGAAATACATTTACAGTCTTCGTTTGAATAAAGTGAGAATGGTGATTTTTGAAATATGTGGATTGCTGAAAGTTGGGAAGCAAGACTGGGAGTACGTGAGATCCTCTACATAGAATGCTCCAAATAGCTCTGGCAAATTCAATTTACTGCTTCTCATTGAGCAAAGACTTCTTTCTCTTTGGGATATACAGGATAAAGCATTTACTTTTTAAATAATTCTCCTCAGCATTCCTTATACCTTATTGAACCACCTGCCATGCTGATGAGCCCTGAACATTTTGGGGCTTCTGCAGATACTGCTATTTCCTGACTTCCAGTTGTTTTCAGAGTGAAAACAGGTTTCAGGTGTATTGATTCCAAAGTAGCTATGAATAACTGGTACAATTAGTTGGCCTTTAATTTGGACCAATTTTTAGGGAGCTAGCAACTCAATCAGAAGTTACTGAGCAAAAGTGGGAATTCCTCAGTGTGACTTGGTGTTTCCTCAGGAAGTACAAAGTAAGACTAAATAATACTTGCTGACCATTAGCTCTTTGAACCTCAGACCTCTTCTTACTAATTCTACTAAGACTTTGTAGCAGAAAAGAGACTCTGTAATTCCTGCAGTAGGATGAACAGTTGCATATTTGGAAGGAGCTCTGGTATGATTTGTTATGACCAAGCAAACAAAGCAATCTGTGGGAAAAGAGGCTACTTACTAGAGCCTGGTAGGTTATTTTTTTAAAGAAAAAACTTATTATTTTTTTAAAGGCTGAGGGCACACAGCCAGCAAACGTAAGACTTCAGGATAGCATTCTCTTAAACAGCTCTTTAAGAAATTCTGCCTTTATTTCTGCTACAGAATGAATTAGAAACAATTTGTCTTCAGGGTAAAGGTAGAACTGGCTCTCAGTCCTTTCAAAGCTGATTGTATAATAAGACACTCCTTAAGAATCACGCTTTGTGTGAAATGCTGAAAATGCTAGAGATTATCAAATTCCACAGAAAGCATCCTATCAAGGAAAAACACTGATATATTCCTAAGAGACCTATTTAAAGAGATTAATATTCCAACTCCTTTCAGACATTCCCGGCAGGAAGTAATAACTTTAAACCTAAGCAGGTTTTAAGATTTTAACTGTGGCGGTTGAAGCTGTTTTAAGCAAACATGCTTATCTGTAAACAGATAAAAGTGAGGACAGGCTTGCTTTGGGGTTTCACAGCTCTGCAAAAATATTCTAAATAAATCAAGGTCCTAATTTATAATAGTGAGCCACATCCAGAGCTGATGTAAATTATGCAGTTCCTTTTGAGTGAGTGGAATTATATTGATTAACACCATCTAAAGACTTATCTTCCTGTTTCAGAGACTGAACAAATATATTTTTTAAGTCTGTAGCAATTCTTTGCATTTTGATAATCAGCTAGATATGAAAAATCACAAAATAACACGTGTTTTTTCCAAATTGTGAATTAAACTCCTAGTGTCGAGAAAGAAAACGTAAGATAGCTTCACCAGAGAGAGAATGGAAAGATAATAATTACAATATTTGATTGCTGTTGTTATTGTCAGTATTCATTTCTTGATACAAGATAGTGGAAATCAGAAACGCTGAACTGATTGGTTACTGTGAATTCATTTTCATTTTAAGATCCTCTTACAGGGTATTTTCTTTTTTTCTTTGTGGTTGAATGTTGACTTTTTTTTTTTTTTTAGTCCTTCACGTTGAATACTTTTATTAAATTGCTTTCATTTTGTAAGTTGGTCCAAACCTCAAAATTTCATTGCTAATAGAAAAGTTTAAAACATTTTAAGCAGTTTCCAGAAGAGAATGAATACCCTGTTCTGTGTGAAGCCTGGTTTAGAAATAATACCTATTTCAGCAGAGAAACCTCTGGAGGTGCCCCATACAAGATTTCAAATCCATAAGTCAAAGAAAGTCAGGCAGGAGCAGGACAGGTTGCAGTGATGTTATTGCTTCGGAGTAGTTTCTCAGCAAAGCAGAGCTGAAAGTACTGCCCTCTATGAAATGGATGGAGTTGTGTGAACTCCCCTCAATCTCCAGGATATAAAGTCCAAAATTTCATTCCTACTAATGGTGAAATTTGGTTTTATTTAATCCTGGACTTTGCATTAAAATCATCAGTGAGAATACCCATGTACCTTTCAACACAAATGGAATGGAAGACCTGGGAGGGGTCAGATGAGCACAGTGAAGTGTCTGGCTGCTAAAGCTGGAGTCACCAGGCCATGCCAGTGCTGATGGCATTCCTCATCTGGGGGTTTAGATGAAGCCAACAGAGGGTGTAGAAAATGAATTGCCTTGTCCCCATTTAACTTGGGAAAATGGAGCAGGCAGGTGTGACTTACATTTCAAAAAAGAGGTAACTCTTAATCCAGATTTCCAGTGAGAGCTCAGCCTCCGAGACCTTTAATTAAGATGGATTTGTGATCTAAATCTGAGTAATTATACTCCAATTGCATGAATTAGGGTGACACAAAGTTCCTTCTCTATGCTTGTGATAGTGAGAATTGAATGTGAAATGAGATATTTATACAAATAGTTTTGAAGCCCAGAAAATGTTTATGTGTGTGTGTGAATTAGGAGTGAGCAGACAACATAGCTGAATCTTGAAGCTCAAATTGAAATCACATACATTATCACAAAATGCTCTTTTTTTTCCCCTTTGTTTTGGGAGGCATAGTTGCTAGGATGGTGAAAGGTCATAAGCATAAAGTTCTAAAATCCTATGTATTTAGTAGCTGTCATGATAAACGATACTTCAGGGTAGAAGTACAAATTAAGAGATACTTGCAGAACAGTTACCTGTGGATTAGTGATTCAGGACCTGCTCCTCATCTCTGTTACACTGGAATAAGCTACTATGACACGTGATTAGAGACAGTAGAATCACACAGCAGTAGCACTGGTGTATGGAGTGGAGAATCGGTATCTTGCATTGTTTTGGAGGGCTACAAGTTGCTGAAGTACAATTGTGTGTCATAAAATGCTGATAATTTTTAATAAGGTACCTTTCACAGTATCCATTAAGTTTCTTTTGTTCCCACTGACTTCAGCAAGGGATGAGGATGCTCAGGATACTATAGCAGCAGACCTGATCTGTGCTTATCTACAGGCATTACTTATGCCTAACTTATGCTGAAGGGCCTTATCCTGCTGCCCCTGTGTGCATTCTTAGCAGCAACAGTACAACCACTGTTGTGTGAAAGGGCTGCATGATCAGCTCCCACCTCCTTCCTTCACTAGTTGCTAATTTTTTAAAATATGCTGGAGGAAAAATAATGTGACTAATTAATTATGCTTTTTTTCCTCACAGCTCTTTAAATGTAAGGTCAGATTTCTAATGATGAGTATTTCCACTGGGAATTGCTCATGAAAAGCCCAACCAAATGATTTACCCCACTACAAGAAATTACTCTTAGAAGAAACATTAGAAACAATTAAAACATTTTAAAAGTTAATAAAGAAAACTCTGAAGTGGGAAAAGGAAAGCTGGGCTCATCTATTGAAGTGTTCAGAAAGAACTGTTCTTATAGTATCTTCCAGGGGATCTTTTAATATTAATGTAATTAAGAGCAGAATTTTGCAGCAGTTCATTCTGGAGAGGTTGTTCTTTGGGATTTCTGTCTTTTCTTTCTGTTCACCCATTTTATCCTTCTGCCCAGAGGATGGATTTCCAGACTGGGCAGTCCTAGAAGGAATGGTGAGAAGGGGAAGGGGAAAGATATGAGGAAAAAAGCCCCGAAGTCTCTATTGCTTCTGCAACAGACCCCAGTGGCAGATGTGACTCTGCTGGCTGGTCGTGTTCTCACCAGAATGATGCTAGTTTGTGTTGTCAGAGGGATGCCTTCTTGTCCCCTCTCATGACTACACATGCAGATGTGGATATGCATACAGGGTTTTCTCCCCTGTCCTGTTCTCTCCTAAGGGATGACTGGAGGAAGAGCCATAGAAAATAACAGCTGGCAGGTTATACAAATAATTTTAGGGAGAGGTCACCCAGGAGAATGTAGACATTCTTGCTCATAAAATGGCAACCTGCAAAGAGATTTGGCAGATGGACTTCTGCTTCCAATTACTAAAGACACATGCAACTCTGAACAACAAATCTGCAAGTGCTTGTCGTTAAGGAATTCACTTATGCACTTCAGACATAACCAAACAAAAAAGTACTTTAAATGCTTGCATTCTCCTCGCCCTTCTGCAGATGGAAGTTTAAATTTCATGTATGTTGTATGAAACTACTTAAACAACAGTTAAATGTAATGGTGCAAAACCTCTCCTTCTCCAGTAGGGAGTTTTAACTGATTTCTTTAAAAATTCATTGGGAACACGGCTTTCCATCTGATTTGGAAGAAGCAATTCCGGAGAACTACAAATTGAAACTCTTGCTGAACTTTAATTGTGAAGCATCTCAAAGGCCGTCAAGGGCTATCTATAGTGTGTTTCCACAGCTCTAACTCTAAGTGTGGTGTCAGGGGAGTGATTTATGGCTCAAATAGGTAAGGCTTTTGCCTTGAGGCAAGCTGAATGCGCATTGCATGTGCAGTCATACCAAACTTCTTTGTATATCCATCAGTTCTTTCTTATAATTGAGCTCAGCAAGAGCAATTCTACCTGTTTTCAGCTAATCGCATCTTACACTTACCGTTAAGTTGTGTAGCAGTCAGCACCTTATAATATGAAAACAGTATTTCTTTCACTTATTGCTAGTGCTGGCACCTGCGTCTTAGTCTGCTGTGTAGCTGGAATCGGTTTGTTATTGTTTTCTCTCTTTTAAAAATCAAATTTGACATTTTCCCACTCATTCAGTAGCTATTAGGAGATTTACAATTGTGCCCAAGAGAGCCGGTGGCTATGCTAGTCTGCCTGGAAAACTCAGAGCTGAGCTGGGTCAAGGAAGTTCTCATTTGCAACCTCAAGGAAAGCATGCATTTTTCAAGGGACACAATTTCTCTTTAAACCTATGTTTGGAAATCCTTGCATTAAGGCTGAAGGCATAATTCCCAACATTCAATATACTGAATATGTAATTTTCTTCAGATTAAAAGTATCCTGAGTTTCCTTTCTTAACACAAGTGTGCTAAAGCCAGCATGGCAATTATCCAGAACTTTCTGCAACTGGGGTAGATTACAGGCTGATAAACTGCACTAGCTTTTCTGGGGGAAAATATGTTCTTAAGTAGACGGCTTTCAAACACCTCCGGCTATCTGTAGTGTTTCACAGCATTTCCACATAAGTGAGAACTCCTCTAAGCTCATCTTAAAAGTTCTTCCTTTGACTTTCACATCATTATGTTTTTTTCTCCCTTCTTGGTGGCAGTGTGTTTACTTTGCATTTTCTTGACTTATCCCCAAGTTTTTCAAGTTGTTGCTTTGAAAGTTGCTTGGACCAAGGTCTATTTGTGTGTGCTTATAGGGACCTTATGTCACAGAATCACAGAATGACCCAGATTGGAAGGGACCTCAAGGATCATGAAGATTCAACCCTCCTGCCTGGCAGGGCCAACAGACTTCCACGTTTACTAGATCAGGTTGCCCAGGGCCCCATCCAACCTGGCCTTGAACACCTCCAGGGACAGAGCATCCACAACCTCCCTGGGCAGCCTGTTCCAGGACCTCACCACTCTCCTAGTAAAGAAACTAGTGTCCTCCTTGAACAGCCTCTGAAGAGCTGAGAATTTGTCCTTGTCTTCAGTCAAATGAGAAAAAAAATACTTGTAAGAACAGCAACAACATTCAGTTTTAAAATAAATGGCACTGGAGTATTCCATCTGGAAGCAATCTAGACCATCACACGAACATGCAATAACAGAACTTAATTGTGGGTCTCTTTGACTTGACAACACAGAGAACACGTGTCATGTGCTGCTGGTTTCCAATGGCCAAGCACAATATTTTTTGGTCACCAGATTTTCTGTACTAGGATAAAGAGTGGGAAGCCAGAAGAGTAAATAATCATGGTACCTGCCATTGATTTTGTGGCTCTTTTCATGTTCAAAGTGCTTTGAGAACATGAAGTAGCTAATCTGATTCTGAACAGGTCTTTGAAAGGCAGCCAGATAGTCACGTATGCCAAGCACCTGAGGCATGGTGGTGACAAGGCTATGGATATCGGCATGTGTGCAGGGTCTGTGCAGGATGGAGGGGAACGCCATGCATCTGCCCAGCAAGGGCAGGAGTCTTGGCTAAGGATGGGGTGCTGGGGAGAGACTGGGGAAAAGGAGAGGGCAAATATCATGGCTGATGGAACGTCTTTGTATCTGAGAGCTTCTTAAAGTTTGTCAGGAAATCCTCATGTTTTCTAAATCCAAAAAAAAAAAAAAAAAAACCTGCAAGAGATGCAAGCACCCTGAGCAGGGAATGAGACCATTTTATATATCTGATCTTGAAAGGTTATAAGGCAAGCATGTCCACCTTGCAGCCTGCTGGCCACATGTGGCCCTGCACAGCCCATCCTGCGGCCACTCTCCTCCCCTCAACATCATTATAGTGGCTCTTCCTCACTGAGCAGCCCAGCCTAGCCCCCAGTGTGCACCCATCACTCACCAACAACCACACATCTGTGCACAATTAACACTGTGTCAAATAAAACCAGAAATGGGGAAGGCTCAGTGCAGTGATAACTCAAGTTATGGTTGATCACCTCTGTTGGTGCTGATTTTTATGAACACGGTATGTAGGCTTTTGTAGTTTCCATGGAAATAAATATGAGGCATTACTTTTGGTGTCACCTACGTATATGCGGCCCTCTTCACTCAATACGTCCTGAGCAAGCCAAAAGATTGGACACCCATGGCATATGGTATTACATGTGCTGCCATATATACACAAAAGTCTTTCTGCCTCTCTCCCCAGGACATATTGCCATAGTCTAATCTCTCCATGAACAGACCCATCTGTCCAGGCTATTCAAGTGACATTTACACTTCAATGGCTTGCAATCATCACTGTGTAGTGGCTTCTCATATACTATAAGGAAAGAAATACAAAATTAGTTTTTCTGCCCTCATTTCCAATTGCTTAGTATGAAACGATTTTAAGGCCTGTGGAACATGAGGCACTCTTTCACAGAAATGTCTTCTTTCTCTGAGGTGACATCTTGATTGCATCCCTGCTTCTGAGAAAGAAGAGAAGGGGTTTCTGATCTGGCTGGTTTTCTGATATCATCCAGATCAAAAGGTGCTTGACCCCTCTTCAAACTCAGGTCACTACTACTGAGGGGACTGCTCTGATGTCAGTAAAATTCACTTCTTCCTTTAGCCTTGGTGTTAGCACCAAAAGCATTGGAATACGGATTAATTTACATACATCTTCAACCATTGCTCAGGTGCTTTTGGCTGACTGTAGACAGTTACAGTGGATTGAGAATCACCTACATCTTTTATCACCACAGCATTAAATGACCCTGCATTTTTATATTACAAACATAAAACTAATCTCTTAGCAGATCCACTGAAATGAATTGATATTAAATTCTTCAGGCATTAGTTTATTCAAAACCTAAAATAAGACGGGAGGGAGGGAGAGAAATAAGGCCATAAGTGAAAAGCGAAGGCTTTTTTTCATCTGTGTGCAATGTAAGTAAAAGTCAGAAATAATCATCATAACACCAAGAAGTTTAAATATATTTATAGTTTAATCTTTTTGCACTATAGCTATAGTAGTGTAACAAAATATGACCTTTAATGACTAATGGCATGTAAGCTGCCATGAGGAAAAGTGTCGTAGGAACAAAACATTGTTAGCTCTAGTGTGGCATGTATGTTGTTCATTAACAAAAGAAGTTAAAACTTTATTCCAACTTAATTTCTTTTTTAGTTCTTGGGAACAATAGTACTGGCAATTAATGTTAAGTCTTACAGTTGGAGCTGGTCTCTGGCTTGGCCTACAACCAAACAGTACGGGTTGAAATAATTTAGTTTCTAAATCAATTTAATAAAATCATTGCAGCCTCCTTGTGCGGACATTCTTAAAACTGAATTAAGCTAATACGATATTAGCCATTCTTAAACCAATTTATGTGTCCTCGCTTGGGAGCTGCTCCAATTTAACTAAATTGATTTAGAAACCGACTTCGTTAAATTGGTGTAATTTCAATGTGTGTAGACCAGACCTTAGATTCTTCATAAACTACTCAAAGTATCAGTTTATCTAATTGGAGTGTATTATAAAATGTTCGTGATTGTGAAAATAAACCAAAATGAGGGGTAAGGATTGTAGGTGAGAAGTTTCTAAGAGATGTTTGGTCAAAAGCATCCATACCTACCGGGTACTTACAGCTATCATCTGCTCTCTCAGTAGAGTTATATGGATTTATTCCGGGCTGAAGAACTAGCAAGGTATCCTAGAAAGCAACAAATATCCTTAAATGGTGATAACGTAATTCGATTCCTTGGTTGTATATGGTTGACTTTCTGTGATTCTGATGCAGTAAAGGCAGATTTCCTCATGTCAAACCCTTGGTTTGTAATGGCTGTGGATATATCTGTCCTATCTAAGAATGCGAAGGACAACTGCAAGAGTTCTGTTTCTTATGCTTGATTTCTGAGTTACTTATGCCAAAATATCCTGAATGGGAAGTGAGTCTTTAGATCTTCAGAATTCAAATTAAATCATTGTACAGGCAGTGTGGCAGGAGTGTTCTACATCAGCAGCCAGACAAAAGCAGGGTCAGATATTTATTGTTGGATAGTCTTCACTCAGAAGTAGAAATTATGCAATGAACTATTAGAGCCTCCTTTCCAAATCTTGATGTGCTAGGAAGATGAAGATATTTCCAGATACTTCATGGCATTCTCTCTGTTCTTTCTATATTAAGAATGCTATAGATCCATGTTTTCTTTCATAAGAAAAACTGTGAATCTATGTTCCAGTAGTCTGAAATAGAAGCCAGTAATATTTTGGTCATGGATATAATTACTACAATGGAAGTAGGCACTTACTGCTGTCACTTACTTAGAAAAATAACTTACAAACGGCTGTGATTTTCACTAATTTCATCAGGGATTTAGTTTTACCACAAATGGACCAGGATGTGATAGAATGATCAACACTTATGAGTCCAGGCAGTCATACTAAGGGAAGTTCTCAATGACGGTCAGAAGTTTTTCATTTAAAAAAGCGTTCTGAAGCATTCTGTTTCTTTTATAACCATTTTTACTAAAGCCCTTGACCTTGGAGAATGTGTACAAAATTCCACCTGCCATTGACTATAGCTGGCTTTTACCCCTCTTTCAGTATGTTAGGCCCTTGCTTTGTTGTAATGCTTGAAACAGGGCTTACTGTGGAAAAAAATCCTGCAGGTTTTACAGCATAGCCCCGAAGCTGGTGCAAAAGTCCTTATGTGCTTGTTCAGAGGTAAGGATCTTTGCTAACTGAGCCATGGCTTGCTATCCTGTTGGTGGTCACTGGAGAGTCAAGAGCCTGACTCCTAATTTTCCTGTGGTCCTCCTGAGAACACAACTAACAGTTAAGTACTGCTTCTCTTTATGTACATTAGAAACAGAAAGCAAATGCCTCAAAAGCAGCTTGTCAACACATTTATTTATTTATTTATTTATTTATTTATGTGAAGGTAAAGTGTTTCTTTCATAAGAGGAGAAACAATGAAAAGGGTGACAATATGTTTATCTTTTAAATCTTGTAGATGATGTTTACTTTGTTTCTTAATTGGAATAAGATTTTTATTTCTTCTTTCTTTTTCTCTAGCAAGAGAAAAGACTTTTAAAGAAAAGACTAATTTAGCATAAAATGTATTTAGTGTTATTGCTTAATAGAATGAGTAAATCATCATCTAATACAATAATATCTTAGGCTTGTTAGAAGAACTGTTAGAAGAACAAGAAGTAAGCATTGGTACTTCAA
Organism: Coturnix japonica; assembly: GCF_054131305.1. Taxonomy (NCBI): domain Eukaryota; kingdom Metazoa; phylum Chordata; class Aves; order Galliformes; family Phasianidae; genus Coturnix; species Coturnix japonica. The sequence goes on from NC_140663.1 coordinate 69,069,683, forward strand.
AATCCCAGCAGAATGCATCAAACATGAAAAGCCAACCAATAAAATTTCTAGTTTGGCTAATAATTTTTCAAAGCACTAATACTGCAGCTAGTGTGTGAAATCTTCCACCTTTAGCACCATGAATTATTGGAATTCTGAAAACACATTGTAAATAAGTTATAAATGTGAGCGTGTTCACAAAGATCTTTATGTTTCCTTTCATTACAATGAAAAATTTCACATAATTAAGAACCTGACTTCTACTGTCAAGGAGGAATAATGGTTAAAGGTGGATATGAAAAATGACGCTGAGTATGTAAACATGGAAACATACTTTGAGATAAATCTTACTTCCAAATCTATTCCTGTCAGCTACCATCTGAATTCATATTGCACAGGGAACATATGTAGAATGCTGCATCCATCTCCCTGGAAAAGAGGGAATATAAAGTACCAGCAAACCCAAACCTCATTAGCTATTATAATTTCTTCTGAAGGTATGTAGTTTGCAGTGTCTCAGCAAAGTGCATTAGCTGTCATGCTTTTTAAATGCCTCATAATAAAAGTGCCAGCTGCCGACAAGCTAGCCTTCTCTCCTCCCCCTCCCAGTGCATGCCTGTTTTATGGCCGCTAACACAGTTTTTATTAGATATTCTGATTTAACTAGCAGAAATTGAAGTGTGTAAGTTTTGAAAATCTGACATGGAGGGACAAAGAAGGCTGCATGCTGCCCTGTGTCTTTAATTTGGAACACGAAGAAGTGAGCGCAGTCATGGAGGTTCTCAAAGGCATGCGGAGCCATGTAGCTATACTTCATAGAAAGCAAAGAGCAAGCAGGGATAACATCTTTAAAATTATGTAAGATGCTTTACTTTTTAAAAATGACTGTGTGTTAATCCAGCCGTAATTTTGAGCATCTAAAGGAAAAGATTCTCCTCTGGTATTGTTTTGCTTGTAGCTGTTGAAGGCACTGGATTTACATGACTTCATACTGGCTGAAGAAAACACTCCTTTTCGAAGCTCATTTGTGTTTCCAGTGATGTTAATAAGAGCTGGGTTGTTAAGCATGTGAATGAGAACGGAGCTTTTGTAATTAATACATGTTTATCTCCAACTAGAGTCCAAAGTCAGCTCTAATTGAACATAACAGTAGAATAACCAGCTTTTGCTTTTATTTCTTTTCAAATTTTGGTGCTGGGAAAGCACAGATGCTTAAAGATCCTTTTTGGACAATGTGTAAATAACTACAAAACAGCTAGAAAAGAGGTTTGAGTGGGGGCATTCTATGGCTAATATCTTTTTCTCCTTTGCTTTTGTTAAGATGCATTGAAATGTTGACAGAATTCACCCCCCTCCCCCCTCTCCTCTTCCCTCCCATAGATTTCAAGAGTTTTGTAATTCCCAAATCAGAGCAGAAGAGTGACGCAGTTTTGTGAGGTGTCCTGAGTTTAGTATGTTTTTCACAGCATATGAGTTTTACAGATCCAATTTCTGCATCGGATGTTTCTTACAAATCATCCTTTCAGCAGTGTTAGCTCAGTTTCTGACCCAGCTCTTTTTACTAGATGGGAAAAGACACGTATGACTACACAGTGCCAAGCATCCTTAGTTCTGTTTCATCTCATTAGCTATTCAGAGGCTATTCAGGGGTGTCTAGGAAATACACATCGCCCTATAGATTCTCTGTTGATAATCCTAAGCCTAGTGCTCTGTATCTTCCATAGAACTAATAATCAGTAATATCTGGATGTTTTATAAAGGATGAGGAGAGATGCAATTCATCAGTGTTTGAGAAATTCTTTGGGATCCCAGAAAAAATTGGCCTAATTAGGACTGTGTTTATTACAAGTGCTTTATTGTGACTGGTGCTTCTGCTTCCCCGTGGAAAAGGTTATAACTAGATCAATGGTTTTCAGCATGACCTGAGGGGCCTGGGAGAGGTAACAAAAGGCTCAGAAAGTCTGGGGGAAACCAATTGTATTATTGCTATACTTAAATTTATTGTCCTGCTATTAACATGTGCTCTGGCAAATTTCAAGGAGTACACAAACTGGAAGAGCTCTGTTGATTTTTATTAAGATTTTAAGAACACACAGTGATATTACAACTACTGTTAGTTAAACTGAGCACTTAGAAAGATGATTCTTTTCTACAAAGGACTCCTCTGTCCATGCTCAGAAAGGTCTCAGAACTGTTGGGAAATTACATTTAATTGCATTTCAAGTCTCTTTTCAGTAACAGAGCAAAGTGAAGGAGAATTCAGCTCAAAGAGGCCTTGCATGGGTTTTGGAAGCTGCCTGTGAGCCAGGTGGCTCAGTCTTTGGGATCATTTCTTTAGATGAGAGAGAAGAATTATCTGAGCCAATCTAAGTGGCACTTGGATAAGCAGTAGACTTTGCAGCAGACTTTACTACACAGAACCCCATTGCTTTACTGCCATCCTTATTGCCTCCAGTCATGTCCCACTGGGTTTCAGCGTGCCCAGCCCCTTTGCACATGCAGAACAAAAGGCTGAGCTGAAGTGGGAAAGGGAAGGGGGAAGAGGAATATATCAGGGAAAGACAATGCAGTTTAAATGGTGAACAGTAGCATCTGCGAGACTCCAAAATATCATTTGGTGGGCAACAAACAAAAATCCACCTACATAATAGGTAGTCAAACTGCCAGTGAAAATCAAGCTCATTTGGAAGAAGATTTGTTACCATTATTTGTAAAGGATGATTTGCAACTGCTGTGTACTTTTCCCTTTGCGTTCCTTGAGCTGCTTTTGTTTGCATGAGCTGGAATATGTTATATTATACATCTGTGATAATGTTAGATTTCCCAGGCAGAGGAAAGAAATGAGATATGGGACAAGAGGGACACCAGTAGATTTTATTAGTAATATTGGTTGGAAAATAAGAGATGGAATTCGAACATATTCAATATTTTTTATCAAGATTTTTGAAGTGTACATATTCCCCCTCTGTTATTCCATTTCAAATGGGAATAGTAAAGTGGTTTAAGCCTTGAAAGCAAGTGTAAGTAATCCTAAAGTAAAAATTACTGCAGTTTGTAGGTCTTAAAGAACAAACCCAGTAAAATCAGCAGAAATCCAAGGTCATCTCAGAGAATACCCAAAGCTTTATTTAGTCATGAAGATGTGCGATTAAAGCAAGCCAAAACAACCATACCTTCTCTCCTCCTATGACATTATTTAGTAATCTTATATTATGGGACATGCGAGAACAAATTAAATTAAATGACTTTTTTTTAATACTTTTTTTTCAATTTTTCCTCGTCCTGATAGCAGCAGCAGTCATGATTGAGCTTTCTGTCTTGGGTTGTCAGTGACACAATGAGTGGTCCATTAAACCATCCATCCACACCAGCAACCATGGTTAGATTGAGAATGAGGCCTAAGGACTGAAGTGCATAAACCTGCTTCAGTGGCTGAATATGCTGTGCCAATAGAAGCAGCCATGTCAGTGGGGTCAGAGGAGGGGATGTGGATGTGTTTTGATCCAGTGTTCCCTGTCCCCAGATGTGACTGCTTCAATTGTATACTACAAGTGAAGTGGACAGCTCTGTTCACACCAGCCTGCTGCAATGCGAAGTCACCACAGGAACCAATGGTTCTCCACCTGACAAAGCAGGCCTGCATCAAAGGGAGCAGGCATTTCTTTCTTATTGATGATAGAGGATTTGGCCAGTTCCTACCACAAAATCTCTTCTTTTCCCCTCTGAAGGATGATCTTTTTGTTACATGTCCTTTCAAAGCTGTCTTTGATCAGCGCTGTGTACAGTCTGGTTTGTGGATGTATGCTGAGAAGCTGTTATGCTTGCCACTCAGTGCAGCGTTCTGACCTTAATAATTCCATCACTCCAAATCCACAGCCCAGCGTAGACAAATTAAACATCTCTTTTTGTTTGTTTGTTTGTTTTCCTGGAAGGCTGTACTTTACTCATGTGAACTATAATTTTCTGCTGCTTCTCTTCCCCATTGTAGAGATTTTCAGCTTTTATAGGTTTAAAAACTCGTCACAGTGTGGCATATTTCGAAAGGGATGTTGAGATGTAATGAAAAGAGCTCACCAACATAAAAAGGAACAAAATGACCTGGCCTGTTTGTTTTAGGAAGAACATTAACAGTTCACTGCAATAAATTCAGCCAGGGATTAACTGTGTAATAACATTAATATTCCCCCTGCAGTTATACGCTATTGATTTGTACCAGAATTATATTGCTTACTTATTGCATTTTCATATTTGGATTCATACCATAAGGCTTTATTGCCACAGATTCCAAAACGATTTTATGCTTTGCGTCCCTCATCACTTCATTGTCTGTTGGGCTTAGGAATGTCCGTACAGTAAATGCATGTGTCTTGGATGGTGCAGCTCAGGTTCTTCATGGAGTGATCAAGAAACATCATTTTTTAATATACATATATTTTTCTAATGTTTCCCTCATTACTAGAAAACCCAAAATTTAAAATTAAAATGAATTATCATCCTACTCAGACCTACTGCTATCCCCCTGATTCATTATTCTAGTTTATTAAGATTACAAGTCCTGAGAAGAATGCAACAAGACAATAGAGGACCTTGTAATGTGATGGCTCTGGTGCAGACACAGCAGGAAGAGCTTCAGAAGATTAGAAATGGTAATACTTGTAATTAGAAATTCTGCAGTCAAGTAACGTTAGTTAGGAATTCACAGGAAGAATTTAAGCACTCGGGTGATTATTTTCACACCATATAGTTAAATGTCAAGCTGAGTGTTGCACCATTAGGTTGTCCCTGGGATAAGTCCCTGGATCAGTCCTCATTTTGAGTTCTTGTAGTGTGGACACAAAGTAGGATAAGAAGACATTAGTGAGTAGAGTGTAGACTGCATGCACTGATACAAGATGTACCTGCTCTCTTCCACAACTGTAAAGGAAGCAAAACTTATGAATGCTGGAATTATGGAGTACAGCAATGCTGTAAGCCTACCTGTGCTCTAAGTGCTGCAGCAATGTATAACACCAGGTAGGTCAGAGTTTTCAGTAGGTACAGATTAATACCCATTCTTTTCTAGCTGATTAGCATAAGTCATCACCATTAGAAAAGTATCTGCTGAATTTCTTCAGTGCTCAGTGCATACATTCCCTATTCTTGTCTCCAAGAGATTTGTTTGCAATTTTCCTTTTAGGGAATTTGTCATTGTATAAATCAGTGGGCATTGATTTTTTAAGGATCACAAAAGCAATCACTAGCACTAGAAATATACAGATTTAGACAAAATCAGGAATACATACTTTTGTTTTGTTTTGTTTTGTTTTGTTTTGTTTTGTTTTGTTTTGTTTTGTTTTGTTTTTCCCCCTGGATCAATTCTCTCTCTGGGCTTAGAATTCTGTCTGGGATTCCCATACCTGAGTAGGACTTTCTGTCTGACTGCTGGTTGTTTTGTTTTATTTTTCTCTCAGAATTTGGAAGCATAATTTTATCCCTCAATGTGCTCATACCACATGTGTTTCCCAGGCTGTTTTGCGATCTTTTACATTGGCTTTCTTCTTAACTGGAAGACTACAGGCAACTGCCACTCAATCCCTGTCAGTCAGTCCCTGCAGATATGGCCAGACTGGTTTTCTTCAGTTTTCAACCGCTCCATTGTCCCACGTGAGCCCACTTGAGTTGGGACCACCATAGTGTAACAGCCCCTTCTTGTCTGCAGGCTGGCTGGGGCATGAAAAACTGCTGCAGGGTAGATGGATCATCACATACACCTAATGCTTCCTTACACCTCAGCATTTGGGAGTAAAGGGTTTCTTAAGTTCTGGCAATTAAAAAAGTCTGCTGAACAAGATCACTTCAAAAAAAACCAATCAACAACCCAGTCTTTCGTACACCACGGGAAACTAGGAGTATAAATTCAGAAGCTGAGGTGGAAAAGGTGGCAGATTTGTTTTAATGAGCATTAAAAAGCGTCAGTCATTTAAATTCGACTTGTAGAATCAATCTCTCTAGCTGGGTTAAACAAACATCTGTGGGGGAATGTCTGGATATGCTCCAGTGCATTGGAGCCTGCCTTGGAGCAGAAGTGCAGAGATGACTGCCTAAAGTCCAGGGGACCAACATCGTCTGTGTTTCTGTTTATTTGCATAGGCAATGTATATTAATCTGAAAACTGTGTTCCAACAGAACATATCCAAAATTCTATACTGGGTTATATCCTGGTTTCACTTCCACTGTAGATCATTATTTTTTTAATACAGTAATTGACATAATTAGAATTATTGATTCAATTTCAAATGAAGCAATTTAACTGTAAATGTGCCAAGAGACTAAAAATTAATCAGTCTACAGTTGCTTTGCTTGCATGAATGAATCTTGATCCAGAAACAGCATCACTGTCTTTTTTGTTGGTGGTGGTGGTGGTTGATGGTTATTTTATTCCTTTGGGTTGGATGAGCTATCACTGAGTAGTATTGTCATGGTTTTTTGTTTGTTTGTTTATATGTTTGGTTTTTGATTTCTTGCTATCATAAAGAAGCTGGAAGTTATAAAATGAGTTTGTTAAAATAACCCATATAGTATCCTTGGAGGGGCACAGCAAATTTAAATTGTAGAACAATTTTCAGTTTTAATTCACGTTTCCATAATAAGTGGTCATCTGGTAGAATTTAAAACACGGTGAGTATAATCTGAATCATGGAAAGTGAAGTAGAAAGAAATTCTGTGCAGGAAAATAAAGATAAAAGTTACATTACTTTTTGCCTAAGTGAAGCAGAAAAGTATGGAACATATATGGCATCATTTCCAAACAAACACTGCATTTGAGTAGATGCATATGTACATGAAACAAGGGCTTTGAATCACTGTGAATAATATAAAAAGAAAATCTTCTTGCTCTTCAAGCAGAAGGGACAGCTTTAAGCCTACAGGTTTAGAAGAATTTAAGAATAATCCACAAGAAACCTTTTAATCAGCATATTGATTACCAAACTCTTTTGTACCTGTAGCACAGCAGCATGGTTTGTTTTTTTTTTCACATAAGGCTTTAGGAAAGTTCCTGGATGACATTTCTGTGTAATACCTGAAAAGAATGGAAGCAGCAGCCGGTGTTACTAAAGGTTTCCCTGGGGAAAATGCCCAATCAATTCATTCTGGCTGTGGAAAAACAGCAGAGGTTCTTTCAGTACAGCTCATACTGTTTTCAGTACTTCAACTGTTTTCAACTTACACATTTCCAGTACAATTTACTGTTCTTTCTAAAAATACTGGATTGGAGAACAGGGTGTTTAGTACTACTCAACTAGGAGTCAGCTGTGTGCATAATTTATGGTACAAATGTCTTTCTGAGAGTTAGTGCTGCTTAAAGCTGGTGATGTAGCTGGATTCGTGGCTCAACGAAGGTTCTGGGTGGACTGGTAAACAAGCTCCTTCTTTCTTATGGGGTTAGGCTTCAAGTAACGGATGAATGCTGAAGGAGAAAGGCAAGGTGTGCTAGGATATTTGGTTTCTGTGTCACTGCCACTGCTGCACTGCATCTTCTGTTGTAATGCTGTCATATATGAACTTGGCATTTCTCTTGGCATGACATTTGGAGGCAGCCTCCCCACCTCCCCTGCTAAATTTATATGGATATATGGCCAAGGAGAGATTTAAAAGGCCAGTGATACACTCTGTCATTCTTTAAAATCAAATGCTTTTGTTGTGTTACAGTGACAGTATAGTGTTCAAAGGAAGATTGAGAAGCATAATGATATGCTGCATTGCCTACTTTATGGCTGTTGTTTTCCTCAAATGGAATGTTCTTGAAATACAAACACATAGTCCATTTTCAAAACAGTATAAAATCTGGATCAGAAATAACATATACGTTGGGTCTTTTAGAGAGGTAGTAGTTTGACAAAGAAAAATGTCAAAAGATTGTCCATCCTCAATGGATTTCTGCTTGCCTGTGTTTTGTTTTTTTGCAGTCTGTTAAAGATACTATAGGAACACAAAACATCTCTTTTTTTTGTTTCACAAGTCTCATTGCTTTACTCCACAGATCCAAAGTTGTAACTACTAGAAGATTAAACTAGTAAAAAAGATTTGTATTTGAAGACCAGTTTTTGCTTTTAATTAATAGTATTTAATTAATAACATAACATTAGTCAAAGACAAAAGTGAGGAGACATCTACTGAGGAGCACTGAGGAGCTGACACATTTATTACTTAATTACTGAAGTTATACTTAATGTGTCAGGCTCCACTGTACAATTTACACAATAAAAAGTACTGAAAATAAGAAGGAAATAATGCCTATCACAGTACACATCAGTTAAGTGGTTCATTTTTGTATATACATTGGTATATACACATACATGAGTACGAATCTATGCATATGTATATTCACACATATATGAATGCGTGTCTATGTGTATTTATCTCCTTCATTTCATGATTTGATATCTGTTACAGTTTTTTAGCTTGTTTATATTTGTGTAAGTTAGAATGCAAATTTCAGTTGCAGCATCTAGCAGGAATGGTTACACGTGCAGACAAGAGTTTTGTTTCCTATAGAAATGTGATGAGAAATGTAGTGCAGACTTTTTTACACTTCTCCTTGAATTTCTATACTGTCACTTTCTGAAAGTCATTTTACTTCACAGGTATATGCTGATGTTTCTTTTAGAAATATGTCAAGAGAAAATTAATGTGTTGCGTGCAGCTGAATAGGATGAGTACAGCAGATGCTGCTAACTTGTTGCTTCTTAGTATGCCTGTTAATTATTGCATTAGGTAAAACCAAGGAGTTTTGAGAGTATTTAACTACTAGCCAATGCTGTAGGGATAACATACCTTTGCTGTTTCATATACACTCCGAGTGTTTTAATAATAGTCCTACTAATCTAATATGAATGTGTTTGCAATTTTTTTAATGGGATAAGGACTGACCCTGAAGTGTTGCAGTTTTAACTGCCCCAGTGGTAGAATAGTGGAACCCTGTCTAGTGTCCTTTGAATGATCACTTCTGTTGCTCTGTGGGAGAAAAAAAGCACATATAGCCGGTGAACTTCCCATCTGATTGCCGTTATTGATGAAATTCAGAATTCAGCAGAAGCAGAACAGTGTCCAATGGCAGGATATAAGAAATAGCCAGTGCTTTAATTGATTACAGCCTCCCTATTCAGCTCAAGTCAAACATTTCAGTCTTCCCTGAGCTTGATTTAATTTGTTTAAATGTCGTGTGTGGAAGTGGTGGGGGCTGTTGGCTTCTTGACAATCTCTCTGGCATTTGATCAAAGTCGAATGTTGCTCGCTCTCACTGGGGAAAAAGATGAGGAAAAAATGGAATATTGAAAGGTAGGACTGGTACAGAAAATGTTAACATTTACTGTGTAATTACAAAAGTCTCTCCCACTTCCCCTGTGCCGCTTAACCCCAATTTAGACGAGGAAAAAATTTGACATCTGCCAGCTGTGTAGTTCAGAAAAGATGCTCACTATTTCTGCTCAAAGACTGTGGACAGCCCACTAGGCTTTTGACTTCAGTTTCTATCAGAACCAGAAGAATCAAGTGGGAGAGAAAATGATAACCCCAGCTGAACTGCAGAAGATGGAGGGAAGTCTGCCGAACTTTTGCTTGCATACAGTTAATTTCCAACTCTCAGCACAGAGAGTGAAAGCTTAAAGCATGGGCTGCTCTCTTAGCAAACTCTTTTGCTGTGTTTTTTCTTCCCATTGAGGTTAGGCAGAAAGCAGCATGGTAACCACTGAGACAACATGCAGGTTGCTTAGCATTTGGGTGAAAGGAAAGGTTTGGGTTCAACTATTTATTTATTTATTTTCTCCACAAGGAAAAGAACACTGATAATTTTTTCATATATGTATATAGACATATATATTATTAAGGAAAAGAATTCTAATAGTTTTTTTCCTTATTGAATAATAATATTGAATATTGAATATTCCTTATTTTTTTTATTTTCTTATTTTTTTTTCTTTTTTTAGAAATAAACCCTAAATACTTACACTGTTATTCTTAGACAATGGTACAGAATAGTTGGCCACATGAGGTCCTGTACTTTTTGGCTCTCGTTGATTCAAAATCAGCTTTCCATTTGAAAGAACAAAACAAAACACAATTGTGTTCTTAAACATTATAAATTCAAAATGATCCTGCTTATTGCAAATCAAATTGAGTTCTTCTCATTTACATACCATCCACAAAATCAAGTTAAAAGCCAAAGGCCCAATTACAGTTACTAGAACATAACAATGATTGCACTGACTCAGACTTGACATCCATCTATTTTGCATTAGCTGCCAGACTTGAGTGTATAGGAATCCACAGAAGATCAGGATGTATATGGTATGCTTGCTCTAATACTCTTCAGTCACCAACTATATAATCTTAATCTCCATGTTTTTAGACACCATCAGTGGCTTTCTGTAACATGAATTTGCCAGGTTTTCCCTGAGCCCATATGAGTTTTCAGCACCAATGGTGTCCATTTCACAGAGCCCCTCCATTTTGAAGCTGGGTCCCCCAGGTTTTGTTTGACAGCCCGTACTAGTTGAGACACAAACAATGAATCTTTGCATCTCTTCTTCAAGCTGGTTGAGATTTAGTAAACCGTAATCATATTCAGCTCCTTTCCAAACTGTCAGCTCCTTTCCAAACAAGAACCATAATTTCAGTAACTCCTTACACAAACTTTATTTCTTGCCTCTGGTCATGATATGAAGCTGTTTCAGTACTGTATTGATCTCTGGCTTTTTTTCTTATCCTGACAGCAACCTTTTGTGATGATAAAAAAAATACTGTTTCTCTTCTTTACACCTTGTAAAACTTGCCTTTGGAATATAAATGGTGTTTTCTTGAGCTTTTTTAGACTTCCTTCCTTCCTTCCTTCCTTCCTTCCTTCCTTCCTTCCTTCCTTCCTTCCTTCCTTCCTTCCTTCCTTCCTTCCTTCCTTCCTTCCTTCCTTCCTTCCTTCCTTCCTTCCTTCCTTCCTTCCTTCCTTCCTTCCTTCCTTCCTTCCTTCCTTCCTTCCTTCCTTCCTTCCTTCCTTCCTTCCTTCCTTCCTTCCTTCCTTCCTTCCTTCCTTCCTTCCTTCCTTCCTTCCTTCCTTCCTTCCTTCCTTCCTTCCTTCCTTCCTTCCTTCCTTCCTTCCTTCCTTCCTTCCTTCCTTCCTTCCTTCCTTCCTTCCTTCCTTCCTTCCTTCCTTCCTTCCTTCCTTCCTTCCTTCCTTCCTTCCTTCCTTCCTTCCTTCCTTCCTTCCTTCCTTCCTTCCTTCCTTCCTTCCTTCCTTCCTTCCTTCCTTCCTTCCTTCCTTCCTTCCTTCCTTCCTTCCTTCCTTCCTTCCTCCCTCCCTCCCTTCCTTCCTCCCTCCCTCCCTTCCTCCCTCCCTCCCTCCCTCCCTTCCTCCCTCCCTCCCTCCCTCCCTCCCTCCCTCCCTCCCTCCCTTCCTCCCTCCCTTCCTCCCTCCCTTCCTCCCTCCCTTCCTCCCTCCCTTCCTCCCTCCCTTCCTCCCTCCCTTCCTCCCTCCCTTCCTCCCTCCCTTCCTCCCTCCCTTCCTTCCTTCCTTCCTCCCTCCCTTCCCCCCCCTTCCCCCCCCTTCCCTTCCCTTCCCTTCCCTTCCCTTCCCTTCCCTTCCCTTCCCTTCCCTTCCCTTCCCTTCCCTTCCCTTCCCTTCCCTTCCCTTCCCTTCCCTTCCCTTCCCTTCCCTTCCCTTCCCTTCCCTTCCCTTCCCTTCCCTTCCCTTCCCTTCCCTTCCCTTCCCTTCCCTTCCCTTCCCTTCCCTTCCCTTCCCTTCCTCCCCTCCCTCCCTTCCTTCCTTCCTCCCTCCCTCCCTCCCTTCCTTCCTCCCTTCCTTCCTCCCTTCCTTCCTCCCTCCCTCCCAAGCTGGAGGAACTGTTTTTAACATCTAGATATTGAAAAACTGGAATCTGTGTTTTTTCTCCTGGTAGACAACTGGAAGAACCAGTGGAAGTGCCCACTAGATAGTAGGAAATTAGGAAGTTAGAATCTGAGTGGTTTATTAAAAGAAGAAATAAGCTGAAGAAAAACCTCATCATGTTCAAATTCATTAATATGCCAAGATGGCCTCAGTGAAAAAATGAGTCAATCAAATGAAAAAAAGCTCTTCAGATGTGCACAGGCATTAAATATGGACATATTGGGATTCTCCAGAGTATCTGCTAAAACATAGCTCCCCTGTGCAAAGCCATGGCTCTGTTCTTTGAAAGATAATCATATAGCCAAATCTCTTATTAAACGGATAAACCCTCAAAGATGAAGACACACCTCTAGGTTGGTCTTGCTGAGCTTATTATTTTCCAATTCCACTCTATGTCCTGGTTCGACATATTTAGTCATGTGAGATGCTTTTCCTGATGTCTGGCCTTCCCTGCCAAGTTTTCAGAATTAGGACCACAGTTGAAAGCCTTACAAATAATTTCAGTTTATGAACAGTAGTTCCTCAGAGCCATTCCACAGCGGAGACATGATAATCTAAAAGATCCTGTTTACTGTAATTTGTTTTTACATGCACTTGTCCAACTTTTTCTAAAAGGTATTGAGAACCTGTCACCCAAAACAAAAGCACCATGTGCTGTTTGTTAACTGATTCGGCATTTCTGACAAAGTCTGGACCTTATGCAGTGAGGCTGAAATTCAGCTTAGCTGTTCCCAAATACAGCAGTGCTTGGAGTGTACCCAACAGAAGTTCTGCAGATACTTTCCCTGGTTGTTGTTCACAAGCTAATGCTAGTTCTGATACCTACAAAGATGAGAGAGAGAAATAGAGAGCCCAAAGTATCATTAACCTAGATACAGTAGGGCATTTGCTCCTCTACCATGATTCAAGCATCTGGATACCTACTAAAATGTGATATTGTGAGTGGTGTTAGCTAATACACCATATTTCAGATCCCCACATCTTATTTTATGTTCTTCTATGGGAGCATTTCAGTCCCAGCAGTTGCCTTTAATGGTGAAAGCAATGACACCAAATGAGAGTCCTGACAGTCTGCTCCTGTCAGAGAGCAGCACTGAGTGCTGAATGACGCCACTGCAGCCATGTAATTCAAGGAGCATAATGATGACTTTAGTCTGTCATCCTTGAAATAGTCATAGTGAGGAGAAGAAAGAGGGCTTGAAGTTCATTACAAGAGCATTATAAGCTGTCAAAGTTAACTACTTACAAAACAAACAAACAAACAAAAGAACACCACCATAAAGATCTCAGGAGACTGTACAGTGACTTATAGCTCTCTGAAAGACAGTGCTCATATTTATGATGTGATTTGCATTTGAGAACGAATTATGTTGTGAGGCAGCCCAGAGAGTTAAAGTACTTCATTAGAGGCCAGTCATTAAGACAGAAAGACCTACATGGAGGGGTGGTTATTAAACATGCATTTGTATACGCATGGGCTGACACTGGGACATACGAGTTAATTCTAGTAGCTGAAAAAAATAAAAGAACACTAACAAAGCCAGTGCTTTCTTTCCTGGTGGTTCTAAGTTCACTGTAGTGGACATTTGCTAAGGTTGGGATTTTTGCAGGTTTTACGGAGAGGAGTTTTACAAACTGTTTTGCTTTCTTTCTGAGTTTTGCTGCAACTAAGAAAAAACAGAAAAATGACAACTTTATAAACAAAATGTCATCACCGCTTATATTTTTATTGCTGCGGTTCTATTGAATCAAACGTACAAAAGTCCCACAAATAAACCTAAGCATGCCTTTACATTATTCTTAGTTGCTGGTAAGACAAACATTATAATGGTGTGTGGATGTCTTATAACCCCTGGTCATTTGTTGTTTGTGGTGGTGTTTTGTTTGTTTGTTTGTTTTATTGTATACTGTTAGTATTTTATAATGGCATTAACAGTTAATTCTGTGTATAGATTCACTGTAAGAAAACTTGGGCCCAACATCATTAAAGGTGACTTTGGAATTTGAGATCCCCTGTTAATCTAAGGCACAGTGTCCTTGCTGTAATGTCATAAGCCAATAAACATGGCTAGGCATCGTCTCTAAAACAGTGAGCAGTGTAGAAGTTTTGACTTGTAAGGAGTCCAGAATGGCTTTAGTTTACTTAAGTCACCTGAATTTCAACAGTTATAAACCATACCTAGTCCTTAACTACATGCATAATCCACGTGACTACTGATGATCCAGAGAAACATCAGTTACCGTCACCTCTTGCAGTAATTGAAGCCCTACTCCATTTTGACACGCAGATGTTAGAAGGGTGAAATGCAGAAGCCTGAAAAGCTCATGACTCACCAAGAATGAGTAAGGACTGAAATCCAAGATTGGAACAGCAGTGTCGGGTAAAATGCTGCTGGTAAGTTTAGCTTCATTGTCCACTTTGAATATACAGCAAATAATTGAAGCTCTGCCAACTGTAGCGCAGTGCTACTGTGTGTCACACAGTGCTTCGCTTTATTTTTAAAGCTCTAGCTTCTGGAGTTGTGTGACTGTGTAAATTCCCCACTTTAGTTTATGTGTCGTCTATTTTTAAAATGGTTTGTGTAATTAGTTGGAGCTCCAATGTCTGAACGTGTGATCTTTGTCAATATTCTGAATTTATATGAAGTGACCTAAAGAAGTTTTGTTGTTTGTTTTTTATGTGCTTGTTATTATTCACATTGATATTAGTGGTGGAGTCCTCCTGAAAATCTTTTGCAGTCTTTGCACTGCAGGATGTGAAGGTGTCTTGAGGATGCATCCAGTTCAGCAGCATCTGATAAAATAGAGGGAAGGCTGCAGGTTTCTTTTGCATCCCTCTCTGATGAGGAATGACACAGCTGCAGACCTTGATCTCTTGTTTCCACTACGATTCCAGTTACATTAGCACAGCAGTGGGAGAGCATGGAATAAAAACAGCTGAGCTTCAAACTGTTCCAGGAATACCTGAAATAACAGTATTTATTCACCGAAACATTCACATCAGATAATCTAATTAGAAAACTCCGTCTCCTCTGTCTTTAGGTTCACAAAAACAATCCTCCAAGGTTAGTGCAGAGTTTTGCCCATCTTGCATCTGTGCAAATGCAAAAAAAAATAAAAATAGGGGAGGAATATGCAACATCGCTTATCTTATTCATGCAGGAATACAGGATGATGATCTCAGATTAAAAGCAGTCTAGAGTGAGAGTTTGACACTGGGTATGATTTCTAAAACTTGTTATTTTTGAAAAAGAGTTTGACTGGGACAGCTCATCAGGGCTGACACCAGAACTGATTTAAGGCTGAAAAACATGAGGCAGTGTGTATATGTGTGTTTGTGTCAGAGAGATAGTGAGAGAGCCTCTGGACCTTGAAAGGACAAATAAGTTTTGGTTCCAGTCTCTCTGGAGAGCCCCAGTTTATTTAAAGACTGAAGTGAGCGATGGGATTGCTTAGCTTGTTTTCAACTTCAGAGATCTGAAAAGAAGTGCTGAAGGAGTAGGATTTCTCTGTGTGTAGCAGTGAGACATATGGAGGGTTTGTGTAATACCTCCTTGAGGGGAAGAGAACAAAACAAGATCGTGATTCTCTGTTCCCTCTTTAGAAAGCCCCTCAGTATAAGACTTCTGCTCCTGGGAAGGCTCCACCCTCTGATATGCAGCACCAACCACCTTCTTAATAGCAAGTACTTCGTTGTAGCACACACACACAACACCTGGCTTCTTGCCAGGCTGTAATTTGTTTTTGACATCTATCTACTGACTAATGTGACAACCCACACAAGTATTTATTTCCAGGAGGAATGCATAATGAAAGCTGTAGCTCTCCCAACTTCTGAGGAATTGGTTAATGAAAAGGAGGGGGAAAGAGCAGCCTCCCACCCTTCCTCCCAAATGACAGGTTTTTCAAAGCCCGAGCACCAAATTCAACAACTTTGAAGTTGGCCTTTTTTTTTTCTTTTTTTTTTCTTTTTTCCCATTTTTTTTTCTTAAGCTACCATTTTTTATTTTTATTTTTTTTTTATTTTTTTTTTTTTTTTCTCTGCAGTACCTTCAGAGAAGCTGGTATTTGTTCTTTGTTGAGTTTGGGGTATTTGAGGACTTAAAAGAGGTATCTTGCCAGAATGCGAACGGCTAAGAGCTAAGTGAAGGGCTGGATTGTATGCTGCACTGCACACAAATACCACATGCTCCCACACACTCACCCTCCTTTGGATTCCTACACCTGATTAAAATACAGAAATCCTACAAGAACAAGGCAACTATCAGAAGTTCCAGCCATACCAGAGGGCTGATAGCCCTAGCAAACCTAGCAGCCAAAACTCCAAGTAAGTCAAGTTACAAACCTAGCTGAAGGGTTTAAGAGGAGTAGGAAAGAAGTAGGAGATTTAACTGAAGGGATGACCAAAGGGAATGGGATATGCTGTTTCATGAGTGCCTTATACCGAGTCGGGTTGCCTTTTCTGGAAGGTCAAGCTTTACCTGAAAATTAGCTATTAGTCTCTAATTGGTTGAATGCTATGGTTGTGTTAGGTGAGATGACAGCCTAGATGAACTGAATGATCCTCTGTAGCTTCAGTGTCTGTGAATGGGAATATATTGGGTATTTTTCCCTTTGGCAGTACTGCTGCTGGGTCTTTGCCTGGAAAGTGCCTTGTTAAATCTTCAAAGTCTGGATATCATGCACGGTGCAGGTACCTGGCTGATGTGCTTATAATCTTTTAATTTGCTACTAGTTATTATTATTACATTAATACATTTGAAAGCAAATTCAGTGACCAAAAGGTTCTCAAAGCTATATTATCAAAGAGCAGTGCATCTTACTGAAAGGTTTTAAACACGGTGCCACAGGCAAGCTTCCCCCTGACTCAGCTCTCTATTACGAGTAACTGTAAGTTGAATATAGATTTAGTGTAACTGAAATGGGTTTTATTTACACACCATTAGTTAATATAATAGGGTTGTTTTTTTGTTTTTTTTTTGTTTTTTTTTTTTTTTTTTATGAGGCAACTATTTCCTAGGAAAATTTGGCATCCATATGCAAAATACTGATGGCAAAAGATAACTTTGCTGTTGATTGTTGGGCTCTGTTCACTTCTGTATTGAACTGTTTTTGTGGGCTGGTAGAGCTACACTGCCTTCTGCGGGTATCAGCATTCTTATGAAGAAAAACAGATTGATCATCTTCTGCAAAAAGAACTTCTGGGTTAGTAGGCAGCTCTTCTCTGTAGCCTAGAGAAATGTAAGTGGCTAGAAGCTAAAGCTAGAAATAAGATGAGGATTTTTAACAGTGAAAGTCATTAAACTAGTAAAGCAGTAGATGCTATTGCTTGAAATACTTACACTGAGGTTTAACTTTGAGTTCTGGGAAGAAATTGTAAGCTTTGTGCAAGAGCTCTTGAGTTAGGCTGGATAACACTACATGACATATTAGTTAAATAGTTCTAAGGATTCCTGAATGCATTTCCCTGCACATTTAACAGCATGTAATTGTTTCCAGACCACCATGTGATAACTCTAAGAAATAGCCTGTGGGGTAGTAGCCAGTGCTGGTCCAGAGGAGTTTTGGTGTCCACCTGCACCAATGACTTCTGTCAGTTCAACAGATTTTCTGGTAGCCATGCCTTCCTGAATGCATCTAGTTAAGCCATTTGAGGCTGGAACTTGTCTTGCTTGAGGTACTGGTGAACAGTGAATGAGTAATTAATGCCCTGAGCATCTGTTATATTTCCAGGAGTTGATACAAATGTTTATTTACTGGGGCTTGTCCCAGGGAAAGTGGAAGCAGCTCTGGAGTGCAAACGCCGCTGCTTTTCAGGAGCAACACTTTCTCAAAGCAATAATAAGGGCGTGCAGTCCTTTCTCTCATGACCATGTATTTTCAGAGAAAGAAACATAGTGAGAGACCAAGAAAAATAAGAATGTTCCCATTGCTTCCTGTGGTATCTTGTTTTGAAAGCCAGGTGGGGTGGCTGGCAGTGGATACAAGCATTCCCATTCTTGCTGGCAGGCTGTGGTTGAAAGTTTGTTATTGCTCTTGAAAGACTTTTCTGTGTAAGACTGTAATAAATGTACTTCTATTGGCTATCTTTAGAAAGAAACAAATATAATAATAAAAAAAAAGAGGTTTCTAATTATAGTTTAGTCAGGATCATGTGAGTACAGATTTTTGTTGCCAGGAGCCAGATTTTTCTTGATTATGTTTTCTTGTGCTCTTTGCCAGAACACCACGTTTGTCCAAATCATTTTGCTCCATCTCTCATGCAGTCGTTGAAGTCCTCATTGGTAAGGTCCCACCCAAGCTTTATTACTCAGCATGGGCAACCTTCCTCATAACTGACAAAATTTCCATATTACATTGCAGCTTCCTGTGGTAGGCCAGAGCTCTCCAAAACAGAAGGGCTTCCAAGCCAGGCTGTGCCAGACGGCACATGCATGCTGCCTGTGTTCTGAAGGGAGCACATCTCAGGACCTATTTTGTCCCTGCCTAAGGGAATGCTGGCTGGTGAGCAGCCCATCTGTGTGGGGGGAATCATTGCTGCAGGTGCGTGGTGACAGCAGATCCAAACTGGAGGTGGCAGGACTGTTTGTGTCAGAGGATGAGATGTGCACCGTCATGGCTGGATCCTAGTCACCAGTCTGGATCCTGAGCCCCTGGGCAACTGAAGTACATATCCAAATTACCTGTTCCATGTGTCATGATGCCATGTTTGTCAGGATCAAAAGCCTGCCTTTGTTTTCCCCTGTAGTCCATAAGCCACATTGAAGTTTTAGATGTGTTTCTGCACCAGTGCAAGTTGGAGCATGTGTTGCTGAAGCACTATCTAGAATAAGCAGTTGTTCTGGACAAATTTTCTTGCCCTATTTTCCTTCAGCTCCTGCATGAGTATCACTGCAAGTCCTATTACATTCACAGGCTGGGTGTTAATCAGCAAACCCTTTTAGGGAATCACTCATGTTTTTTTGAACAGGCAGACAAGTCTCTCATATAAGAACATATGCAACCTGATTTAATATATGTGTCATCCTTTGCTCATCCACACCCTCTCCATATAAGCAATCAACTAATAAACTTGTATCATGTTGAGTTTTTGAATAGAAATGCTGATAAACTCTTAAGTGCAACAATGCTAATGGATATGCTGAAATAATAAATAGGAGGAGATTCAGTCATGCTCATCACTAAAATACTTAGGAGCCTCATTTTCTTTCCAGCTCAGAAAAGTTTCCATTTACAGATTACTTTTCCCGTTTATAGATTTAGCCACTGCTGAATTCAGCAATCTTTGCCTCTTGCTACTTTGTCGGCTCTCACATTAAGAAAGCATCTCTGAAGTCGTGCTTCTTCCTGAAACCTTTGGTTAAAAACATTGAATGCATTTCCCTTCAGCCTCACATAGCACTGCATTCCAGCATATTGTGCTTTTGGTTCCTGGAAAGAATGCTGTCCAAAATTCTGAGGTTTGAATGCCTTTCCCTTAATGTCCCACTTCTTGAAAACAGGTCTTTCCTTGTCTACTCTTTCTCTTTCCACACAAATGTGAGTTGTTTTTTTTAAATCATTTTTAATGAGTTATTTTTCTGATGGCTTCACTTCTTCTGGTTTGTTTTTGATTTCTCGTGTCAACATAAGACTTGGGGTGGCGTTTATTAGGTCTTGTCTGTAGGGGGATGTTGGTGCGTATTAGGCTTAGGTGTGAATATGGAGTACACTTTCTGTTTTGAAAAGGTTGTCTGTAGGAAGAAATTGTTAGTAAAATTACTAACTAAGATTTTATAGTCAAGAGATTTATATTCTTTAAATGGTTGTTGGGGATATGGAGCATATTCCCTAGCAAGCTGTAAATGCTCAAAGACAGTTCAGATTTTAGATCTGAATGACTTGACAGAGACCTATAATTCTCCAAGGGTTCAAAGGGTAATTTACTCACAGTGTCCATGCAGTCTTTAGCCTCTCTGCTGAGTCTCCCTATTAGTGTTGGTTATATTGTAGGCAGCTGTCTGTTGGAAACTGAGCTGTTTCCACACAGGCTGCCAGACATCCAGCTGAAGAAAGTGAGCACTGATTACTGCTGGAAGCAACTTGTTGGTCTAGCGGTGAAAGGCATGTGGCTTTTTCTTTAGCACCTTTAGCCAAGGTGTACTGTCCTAATGAGCAATTCTGCGTGCACTGCATGCTTTCTTTTATTCTTCGGTCCCTTCTTTGCTATTTCCCAGTTCTCTCACAGCTGTTTCTAATGTTACCAGTGCTCATAGCTTCCCAAACACCATGCCAGCTTTTCCCTTCTGCTTCCTGCAGCTGGAGCATGAGGATAACTGTTCTGGGTTAAAACCTGAAGCATTTCTTCACTAGGCTAGCTCTAATTAGTAGGAGCTTCTGCTACTGCATGGCTACCTGAGTGTTAGTGCAGATACACAGGAAGAAGATGAAGAAGCTAGGAGATGGCTTCCTTTGGAATCACTGCCACTTAATATTGGTTAAACACAGCCTGTTCCTCTTAGCTCCTGAAGAAGGCAGTCATTACTGGGCTTTATTTTACTTTTCCACAATTCCCTTAAAGTTGTTCAGAAAATAAAGGAGTTAAAACGGGTGAGAGCAGGAGTAGTGTGATGTGAGGCTTTGCAACCATTGTACTGATGGAGAACTGGGCAGAGAGCTATTTCTTCTATGTGCAGTGTCGTTAGCATTCTCACTTCCTGCTCAGCTGGAATCCACTGCAATGAGCAAAGCTTCAATTTGTCCCTTATATGCTCCATTCCTTTTCTACATCACATCTTTGCAATTCACACAACTGCAGGCTAATCTGATCCCAGGAGGGAGGGTTACACCCGAGATGATTTTGGGGCTTGGGAACTGCAACAAGGCCTTCCTTTTTCTTTCCCACTTAGGGCTTGACCTGTATTTGAACTCAGCTCTCTAGGGGCTGCTGCATAAACCTACATAGAACTCTATGGAGTGTCCTAACCCTTGCCGCCTGCTCTGAGGAGATGTAAAGCGCTCCACTCTTTCAGAAGAAAAGGAGAGCTCAAATGGAAATGAAAAGAAAAAAAAAGAAGAAGAAGAAAAAGAGGGTGCACTGAAGAACTGGAGATCAGTTTGTTACTGACCAGCTTGGGAGTTTTTTTGTGTGTGTTTGGCTTCTTTGCACAATGGCTTTTATCAGAAGAAAAGCTATCAGGCATGATAAATGTTCCAGGCAGACGATCCGAGTGGCTGATTGAGGCAGAGTTTGTAATAAGTTGCTCTGATGTTTTGTGCTCTGCAGCACACAATGGGAAATAAGTCCAGAAGGATGTTGTTTATTCTTATCCTCAAATGTAGCAAAGTTGTGAAAAAGTTTGCAAAGCTTCTTGTATTCTTTTCTTGCTTTTTGTGCCCTTGAATCCTAAGTAAACGCACAGATCTGTGTCACTGTATAGTTCCCTATATAACCCTTGCAATTGAAATATCTAAGTGCTTTCCATTGCCATGGCACAAAAATCAACATACAAAATGTCTTTCTTTCTCACATCTCTGTTTGTGGGAGCAGTTTAGGAACTAGTTCAGACACTCTCAACTGCAGACTAACGTTGACATTTTCCAGGTAATCTTCGTTTTATCTATGTGTTGTATAATCATCTCTATTTGTGAAGGCAAATGCAGAGTTACTGTGTAGTGTGTCCTTGCTTTCTCCTTACCCATTGTGTTCGTGTCCTATTGTTTTGAAGTGGGTCTGGCCTGCTCTTTCTTGTTCTCTCTTCTAAAAGTTCCGTTTTATTTACTGCCATTGGCATGATTTGCATTATTTATTGCTCGTTACTATCTCTTTGGCCTCTGGAATAATGGTTGCGAAGGGTCTTAGTTTCATCACGGGATCTATGCGGTTCTTCATTAGCAGCCTCTTTGTCTCTTTTTAATATTCTTTCTCAACACTGCAGCCGCGTACCTTTCTTTCTCTTCAAACATTATCATTTGCATTTCCATTAAGTTAGAGTGAAAGCATATAATTCCCTTGTTTCTTAAACTTACCCAATATTTTCA
The DNA here is from genome assembly GCF_054131305.1 of Coturnix japonica. NCBI lineage: Eukaryota > Metazoa > Chordata > Aves > Galliformes > Phasianidae > Coturnix > Coturnix japonica. The sequence goes on from NC_140663.1 coordinate 69,091,599, forward strand.
ACATCTGATAATATATTTGTACAATTCAGTCATTCTAAATACTTCTTTTCATGCATTCTCAGAAGTCTCATTAAAAGAAAAATATTACATGCTGCATCCCCCTCCTATTATGACTAATCAATTGCCCATATCTACTCAAGAGATACTATTTATGATTCTCAAACTGGAAAAGTTTGCTTTTGATTTTTCAGATATATAAATTCATACAACAGGTTTTTTTGTTTTTTTTTTTTTATCAGACTGGTGGGATTACAGAGGGGAAGTTAATTTATTTATTTTTTAATCTGTCTAAACCACCCATGTCCCTAGAGGAACTAGGTCACGGTACTTTCCCTATTAAAAAAGTAGAGCGCTGCACAGTGGTCTGAGCAAATGACAGATGACTGAGGGCTTGGAGTTTCTAATTTCCAGTATCCTCCACTTCTGTTAATCTTCAGTCAGGTGATCTCCATTCAGATGGCTTTGAAAATTACCTTCTGGTTTTGATAACCTGTTGTCTAACAGTCTGCCTATTTTAACACCCACGTCTTGGAAAACAGGAAAAAAAACCAAAACTCACTGCTGCCTCAAAATGTGCAGCATCCCCGTGCCTCACCATTCATCTGTAAGGCTGGGTAAATGGGTGAATGGGGCAGGGCAGCTTGGTTATTTGTGCCACAAATGGAGTGGTGCAGCCCAAACAAAGATGAAGGGTAGAGTGAGGGTGTTGTCTTGATGACTGAAGTTTTGAGTTTATGACATCAATTTTCAGTTTCCAGATTTGACCTGGTAAGTTGTGTCATGTGTCTGTCTTGCTTCAGTTTTGACTCTTGTGGCTTTCTTCCAGGGTGCACTCTGAGCTGCTGCCTCTGAAAGGATTTGTTGGAGCAGAGGGGTTTCTATGAATGATGTCACACTGCTCATAGATCATGGGAAAGGACAGAGAAAGGCATTGAGACTGTCATCCTTTTATACTGAGTTGTGTCAGAAAGTAGAAGGCCTTGGCAATGAAAGTCCATTGGCAATGAAAGTCCATTGTCAATCTTCCAATTTACACCTGCGAAGCACCTTTATGATCCCTCATCATTTTCTCTCATAGTTTCTCATCTTGACAATTTATTTTAAGTGTTTTTATCTTACCAATGCAGGAGAAAGATCTCTCAGACTTGCCGTTCCAGCCCTTTTCTGACCATTGACAGAGCTCTGCAAGAGCTCAACTGTGAGAAATTTTGCCTTGTTTTTCTCCTCTTCCATTTCTTCTATCTTCCCTAAGCACATTCCCTCCTCACACTTGTAACACCACTCCTTGGAGGTGTACTTATCAATTGCACACTTGTCTTCTCTGGTTCTGGGCTTTGCTGCATTTCTGGATTTCTTTTTATGCACCATATGGGAAGGAAAAGACATGGAATGAACGTCATGCGTTCCTCTTCATTTAACATGAGGCCAGGCCTGCACAGATGGACACGCTGGAACTGTGAAGACTTGTCTTTGTCTCCACAGGCATTCCTTGGAAGGTCATTAGGAATGCTGAACTTCCTTTGGTTAATCCTATTGGGTTATAATGACATCATACGACTTAACTGGTCTATAATTGCAAACAAGCAACATTTAATAGATTCTAGTTGGTGAATTTTCACAGATTTTTTGTGAGGAATACATGTTATCAAGTTGGGGAACTGAGGCAAAGTTTGTAAATAATCTAAGGAGAGGCTTTTATTTAGTTTTTGTCTGATGTGCAGAAGGCTAGAGAGAAATGACTCAGTGTGTTGCCAAGTCTTCATCTGCAAGGTGGAAACAACAGCTCTGTGAATTAACCCCCTGTGCTTTTCATAAAACCTCTTCATAACGCTACCTTCCTCCCCAGTTTCCCCAACCAAATGCTTTCTCCTAGGCTTTGCACCAAAATCTAGAGGTTGGTGTTAGTCACATATCAACATATGCTTCTTGTCACCACTTGCCAGTCAGCAGGCCTGTGTGCTGGACTTTGCATTGAGATATCCAAACACAGGCTCATAAGTTTGGGCTCATCTTGTGCACATGCTCTTCTTTCACCAAAGCTGTAATTTGGAGTGCTGGAAAACTGAAAGGTTGCTCCAAGCAGTTTTGAGAGGAGCATGCAAATTACTGGAAGACAGTAATCACTCCTGAGTAATACAGCAGTGCTAAAAGCTTGGGTTGTCAGTATGAAATGTACATATGTGCAAGTCCCAGGGAAATGTCTATATGAGTTCTAGAGAGAAGGCAGGGATTTTTGTTTTATTTTATTTTTTATTTTATTTTATTTTATTCTTTTCCTTGCAACTTATCCAGAATTACTGATGGGAATACTTCATAACTGATGGGCTGCTTTCCCCTGGGGGAAGTGCAACCATTTAACTTCTTTCTTCTTTATATGTATACTGAGGAACTGATGGTTTAATCCCATGGGAAGTCTGTATCTGTTCACAGTTACATTTGCTCATTTGAAGAGGATTCTGTGTTATCTGGGAAATAAAAAGGGGGGAAAAAAAGGATTTGGCTTAGTTTATTGTTTTGCCAGTTTTTTTCTGCCACACCAAGAGTTGTGCGTTTCAAAATATGATTTTAAGCGGGTCTGAAGGAGGGAGGAATCAAAGAAATGGTGATCAGGTCTGGGGTAGGAAGGATGGGGGGAGGGGGATGGGGGAGGGAATGTGGATCAGGAGGAGAAATGGCTTTGAAACTGGATGTAATAAATTACTTGAATTTATTGTTTATTTTTCTGATTACATGTAGTTGCATTTCTTTCTGCCTTGCTTGATTATAAGATGTAGCGCATGATTAAGCTAAAACTAGAGTCCCCAGTATCACATCTTGGTCTGCAGACATACTAGGATGCAAACTTTAATGACATTCATAGAGACGAAAACTGTGTTGGAGAGTACAGAAACAAAGGGAGATAGGATACCAAGAAATGTAGCCATTGAAAAAGGCCTGGATCCCGTGATTTATCTAAAAATGACAAGATGCCCCTCTAAAAATGCAAATGTCTGCACTGCATCTTGTAGCTGTAATGAATGAGTCTTTCACACAATGGAAACATTCAACTTGTTCTGGGGCACTTACTGTGGCTCCATATGCTAAGCTGCATGCTCCTGGCCTTTAATCACGCTGCCTTTGTTTTTACAAAACTTACATTAGAAGCACATTAGTGTTTATATGGTGTGCACTCTGGGTTTGGTTTTTTTGTGTGTTTTGTTTGTCTGGCAAGACTTGTTTTTGTGTTTGTTTGTTTGTTTTTTTCTGTTGTTCTGTTATGCTTTTGTGTTGTTTTTTTTTGGTTTTTTTTTTTTAACATTAAATACTCTAGATGAATGTGGTCCTTCTGAAAACATGGGACATGGCAAATCATGGGAAACTTGAGCTGGCAACAGCAAAAGGATGTAAATTTTGAGCTGCTAATGGCAACCAGGATTCCAGCATTGGGGCTAGGGGAGAACCCATGTTACGCGGCGGGGAGCCATTTAAATCCCCCTGTGACCTGCCAGGAGGATGCCTGCATGCTTTCTGCTTTATTCGAAGTGAGATCAAGCCCGAGTTCTCCTTTGTTGTAAGTTTGGGTTCAAAAGAAGCGTTCCTTAGATCCGCAGGCTGAGCTGCAGTCTTGCTGCTGCAGTCCCGATCCTAAGCACAATGAACCCATCCCCGTCATTAATGGGGCTGCATCTCGTCACACTATTAGAGGTGTACGGTACAGTTTTTCTGAGGAGTAAGGCAAAGAATACAGGTTTATCCATCAAATAAAATCTGAAACGAGCCACTATTTTCTTGAAGATATTTTTCAGGAGAGGTTGATCCCACATTCAAAATATTAAATTGTCTATATATGCATTAAGTAAGCTGGCATACATGCATGTATAGGTGACACCAGTGCAAGTTTTAAAAGCTCTTTTTTTCTGACAGAAAAGCGGGCTAATTAATAGGAGTAGGAGACAAAATGCCAGCTTGTAGATTTGTTTCCCCTGCAGAAATCGCTCCCCCCCCCCACCCCCCCCTCCGTTAGACTGCTCCTTCTTGATCTGATGTAACAAGAAGAGAGAGTCAGCTGTGAATCAAGCGCCTTGTTCTCATTTCCTTGATCATTGACATGGTTTGAGAGAGAGAAAGGAGGAGGGATTATTTGTGAGGTTATTAAAAAAAAAAAAAAAAAATCCCGTTCCCCCTCCTCCACTTCTTCGAGATGCAGAAACACTTCCAGAATGTTCCATGGCACAAATCTGACTTCTCTCATTAAATATCGGCCTCTCTCCCCCTACCCCTTGTTAGTTAAAAAGTGCTGTTTACAAGTCACTAAGCGGATAATTCAGAGCTCTGACGAGTGGATTGCCAGTTAGCAATACGCATTGTTTTTTTCAGTCAGCAAGCTGTTTAATGGCTTCAGAAATTAAAGGATAATTGCACTTGAGTGAGTATGTGCTTTTATAAGCCCAACGTTAGCATTATTAGGGTTTTGCCATTCTTGAAAATTCTCCCTTTGCATAAATCCGCTAATTCTCCATTCCTGCCCTGCCCTGGAAGGCAGCCACCAGAGGGCTGGGCTTTGTGCAGCTCAGCTGTTGCCTGGGTTTGCGTTTCTTCATGGGATCAGGAACTCGATTGTCTTCAGAGAATAAGCAGAAGATGCAAGGGGAGATTGGTAGTGGGAAAAGTTTAGCTCCCATGCACTGTGGTGTGCTTCCACAGTGTGTAACATTACTGATGGGTAAAAGAGCTTGGTGAGGCTTCTTGAACAGTTTTTTTTTTAAATACTAATAGTGTTAATGGAAGCCCTTCCTGAAGAGTGTGTATAGACAGAGAATCCAGAGACACTGCACTTTAATAGAAAGACAGATTCATTATTGCCTGGCATTTGCTTTCTTTCTAATTAATGTCATACACAGAAGAGGTGATCATTCAGCCATCTTTTTAGCTTAGAAAGAGTCAAAGATTAAAAACCAAACAATTACCCCACGTAATTAATTCGTGAGAGGATTTTGGGGGGTATGCTGGGGAGGGGAGCTGTTCCTCCCTCCCCGGCAGCATTCATGGTTCTTTGGCAGCAGGGAGGGATTTATTGTCTGGCTCCTGTCTGGATCCATCGGGGGGGCTTTCATCGCCTCCCTGCCGCCCAAACTCTTCTGATGTGCTGTGTATTTGTTTGGGAGGGGGAAGGGGGAAGGTTAGATGTTTCTGACCTGCTTTACTGCTTTTCAACTGAAAGTAAATTAATGCACACACTAGATTCCCCTCTGCTGCGCTGATTGGATCCTTGTGCCGATTAAATATTTCACACTGATAGTGGGATGCTGAAAGCACTCAGCTGGTAACATGGGATGTGCATCAGCGGTACAATAACTGACTTTCAAACAAAAGTCAAACAAAACCCCCAGTTTGCTGCAGTTTTGATTAGGATGAGTTTCACTTTGAATTTAAATCCTTGAGCCTGCTGCAGCAATGGCTAATTAACTGTGATCTGATAGAGAAAAATGAACATGTTCTTACTTCTAATGACAGGCAGGCAGTAAGTTGCCAAAAATAATAATAACAACAATAATAATAATAGGAAAAAAAATGGAAAGAAAGAAAAAGGAGAATAAACAGATAAAGCAGCCTTACAAAAAAAAAAAAAATAATGTGGTGATTTAAGTTCACAAATGCAAGCCTCCCTGCCTGTGTATTATGCTCAATCTGACTTAACCCAGAGTTGGTTTCTGATGGGTTGTAGAACTGGCAGCAGGAACTACCCCACCATCTCCTCCTTCTCTTTCTCCCTCTCCTCCTTTTCCACTTTCCCCTCCTCTTCCACCTACTCCTTCTCTTCTTCTTACTCCTTACCCACCCCCAGTTGCAACACCTGCATGTTTCTATGTAGGAAAACTGCATTTCAGGAACACTTCCTAAAACTTTTGCAAGTGTCTCCATCCTTGGTTTCAGAGAAACACACCTTAATGTCCTCTCCTTGGGACAAGCAGCTGCTTGTTCAGGGCTGTATGCAAAAGCAAGCATTTCTGAGGGGAGCCTTGGGATAAAGCACATCCCACAAGGCCCTTCTCTTCCATAACACCCACCAGGATCCTTTCAGTACCCATATGTATGTCCAGCTGTGTACTCAGCCCCATATCTTTCTGCCTTGGTGTTTAAGGTTGGGTAGTTGGTAAATCCAGGCAGCACCTGTAAGGAGCAGCTTGGATGTGTATAGTAATCCACAGGGCTGAACCAAAACCCTAAGACACAATACCAAAGTGCTATGGCTGGTGGCCATAGAGTCTTACTGTTTTGTCACTCCTGGGATATTAAATATCCCATTATTCAAGTGACTGTTGATGTGACAAAGGAGTAAATTAACAAAGGTCATGGCCCATGTGGCCAGAGGAGTCTGCTCAGCCGTTTGGCACGTTGGGCTTTATATTAGTGACCAGTGCTAAATTACTAATTGAGAAGCCATCATTTCAGTTTGGAAGTATAGTGCTGCTCTATTGCAAGCAGAGTAAACTCTCGGGGTTTGTGCTGTGGGCTTTCTCTCAGCCATGAGGCTGCTAAGAAGGACCCATATTGCTTTGAAAACAATTGCAGTTTTTCACAGCAAAACCACTTTGTCAGGAGAGCATCATCCTATAGAGATTAATGGACTAAAGTCTCTATCTCCAGCGTGGGCGTTAAAGTGTAAACATGATAAACAGTGTGTTTTAGGACCTTTCTGAGCATCTCGTATTCTGCTATGAAAACATGAGGGGCTGTTGGGAGGCACGTGCCTGGATTAAAATTCCTGCTATGGGGAGGAGCAGCCAAAAGCAAGGCATTTCCCTTTGAGGAATGTGAGCAGATTCTTACTTCTCATGCTCACATCTGTGTGGGAAAGGAGGGCCAGGGCTATGTTGCTGCATAAGGAAAAAATGATTAGCTCTGCTTCGGATAATTGAGACCGTTCCACATCTAAGGTGGAAAGTCATAAACAAGAAGCAGCCTTCTCACACATTGGGGTGGGTTTGCATGTGACCAGCATGCATATTGCAAACTCTGTTTTGCCCGTGGCATCCTGCGGTGAAAATGAAAGTTGTTCTGCTATTGAAAAGGCGCGGCTTCAAAATTGGCATATTGTGAGGGCTGGGGTGCTGTGGGTGGGAAGCAGCAGCCTGATTTCCAGCATGTACAGCCAATCAGTTTTTCTTTCTTCTACCTCCCTATCCCCCCCCCCCCCACTTTTTGGCTCTTGCATTATATCAGTACATTCGCAGCTGCAGTGTCTGAAGCGTGCTTTATTTCTTATTATCCACTATTCCTTAAGAGTCAGAGAATACATTCTAGAACTGATTCTCAAAATGCAGTTTTTGCCTTGTGTTAAAACACAAGATTATTCTTTTAATTAATCTGGCAGAAATAGAGTGCAGATTGGGAATGCAGGTTGTGTGGAGGATTTCTTCTCATATCCTCACCTTTGTCTTGGCCAATGTGTCTTTATCAATGCCTTAATGAGGCCAAGGAATAAAAATGGTCATTGTAAAGAAAAACAGCGTGCGATCTCTTTTCCCACTTGCCCAATCTGATTAAAAGGGGCTTTTCTGAACTTTTGGAAGGTACATTTTCAGAAACGTTTTAAATGAAGCATGAAAGTTGTTTTGTAGCTTCATTTCTTCAAATAGATGTACTTTCTGTAACTCTTCTGGAAGCAAACTTAGAATGCCTGATCTGTTGCCCATGCTTTCATAGACAGACTCTAAAATGTGCAGTTATTTAAATAAGATCAGCATCAGCATGGTTCCCTGCAGAGATGGCTGATTTCAAGTCCATCGCAGGGACAGGACTCTTTTCAGTATTTTCTGTATTTTCTTCAAAATGCTCCAAAACCTATTTAGTTTTTGGAACGGTCATCATTACAAGTATTTAATATGCATCTCAAACTAAACCTTGAAACAAGCAGTCGCCATTCTTTCCTCCACTTTTTCCATTGCTGTTGCGCACAAATAAACACTTCTGTCAGTTTACTGGGAAAACATTGATGCATCACATGCAAAGATGTGCAAAAGTAATTCACAGTTAATGCATGTAGGGAGAACAGCAGAAAAAGGACGGATGGTAGGTTGAGTAGTGAATTATTCCTCTTTTTTCCTTTCAAAATTCCTGCTTTTGTACTTCTCGTGATGCTTCCATATTACATTCTGTCAGAAAAGTGATAATCTACCCCCTACTTACTGACTTGCCTTTTCCACTGAGCTAGCAACAAATTGTGTATCGTTTGGGATCAGTTTTGTTTCCTTGGATGTTTTCTGCTTCTGAAAACAAAAACAAAAAAAAAAGTAATGTTGCATTGATGCCTTTAGGATATTATGTAGTAGAAGCCTTATTGAAGCGAAAATATTAATTAAATGTGGGAAGACCAGGTATTTGTCCAGAGTTTTTCATTCATTAAAGTAATTAAACATTCACCTTTCTGGGGACAAACATGAAAATACACTTCAGTAATAGAGGAACTTCTCAACCATAGTGAGTTGTTTCACTACTCACAGAAGAAGAAATCCTAGGGCTACTGCTGTCAGCAGCAAAATTCTGATGGTACGCAGCAGAGCTGGGATTGTGCTCCTAGGCTATCTCTGTTGCCTTCCAGATAATGGGTTTACATCATTGGAACCAAGGACAGTGGTTTTTCTTCCATCTGTGAACCTTTAGCGGTGTGCACGTGACATAAATCACAAGAAAAACATAAGCACAGCGCTGAAATATTAACCTGAGAGCTTTGTGTTGCACCGCAGATTCGCCAGGCGCTGTGCAGGGAAGTTCTCAGTAGGTGGGATGAGGCAGCGCTCAGCTCTCCTTCACATAACAGTGCTGCACACCTGTAATGACACACTACTCACATGGAACAGATAAAGAGTGTTACAGATTGTTGTCATAAGAAACATTTCCCACATACTGGTGGGGCAGAGGAGGAAACAAGCATGAAAACAAAAGTAAGCAAAATTTAAAATGATTTATATAAAGCCACCACAATCAGAATAATGCTGATATATTAAAATGAAGATTGATCTTTCTTTACATTAAAATAGGAAACGGGTATCTGTAATAATGTGATTTCATGTAAACATACTGACAGTCCCCAGAGCAAGCATATTAGACCACTGGGCATTTAAAGCTTAAAGATAAGGAGGCAGGAATTTCTGTAAAAGTCAGTTTGGAACTACCCAGCTTCTGCATTATTCCCAGAAGTGTCATTTTCAGTTGTGATTCTGAAAGGAACAGAGCGTGTTTGTGATTTGCTATCTGCTAGTATACACAGTGTATTTAAAACAGGCTACAGACAAAACTCTGACTGGCATTGCTGGTACAGCAGCAGCCCTAGAAATGTGGGGAGCCCTCCTGAAAGGCTGCACGCACATGAGATGCAGCCTCTACCTGACAGCACTGTCAAGTGCATAAAATCAAACATGGACAGAGGTCTTCATGGGATTACCTTTACTTCCAACTCTAGAAGAGATGAGATGCTTAGGACTTGCAAGTATCAGATGAGGCTGGGAACAGTCTACATCTGCACCCAGCCTACCTAAGCACAGCTTCTGAGATCACTCCAAAACAGCTCCATAGAGCTTCTGCTTTTTGGAACTGAGCATTTGACACAAACACGGACACATAAAGTGTGGCCCCTCCAAACGGCTGTACTTCGGAACTGCTCTTAGGTACCATACCTTGGTTCTACAGGTGAGGGCAGCTGCTCTGCTGTGATCTCAGAGCTGTGAAGAGAAACAGCGAGGCTGAGAGTTAGAATGGATGCTCTGCAGAAGAGGTAGCTTGAAACACCTGAGAGGAAGAAAAACAAATAAATAAAGTAGTCGAAAGAGAAGAAAACGTGACTCGCAAGTAAGAGCAAGGTGAAAGAACGAGCACTCAGGGTGTTCAAGCTGAGAGAGGCAGGCACAGTTGAGAAGCGGCGCTCCGGGAGTCTGCAAAGCTGCGTTTTGCTGTTCCTCACGCACGCCGCAGTACCACGAGTCCCGTGCGGAGAGCCGGAGCGGGGCACGGACAGGCTGGGCACTGCGAGGACGGCAACGTCCCCGCCGCATCCCGAATCCCCGCACCGGGATCCGGCGCCCACCGCCTCCCAGCGGCGAGGCTGCGGACGGGAGCGCTGCGGGCCATGGGGTGACGACGCTCCTCTCTCTGCTTCCCTCCCGCAGAAGCTGGCGGTGCGGAGCTGCCCCGCGGCCGTACTGGTGGGCGGCGGAGCCGGCGGCAGCGCCAAACCTGGCGGCGTCCCGGCGCTCCTGAAGGCACCCGGCAGCGGCGGAGGGAGCCCCGGCGGCGGCCCCGCGCAGAGCCTGGCCATCTCCGTCGTGCCGGCCAAGGCGCCCATCGCGATGGTGACGGCGCACCTGAACGGCGGCGGCGGCGAGCCCCCGCAGAGCGCACCCATCAACCTGCAGACCACGGCCGCCCGCCGTCAGCCCGAGCTCGGCTCCCGAGCCCAGGTAACGGCGTCGGGCGGGCGGGGCGGGCCGCGGGGTGGGACGGGCCGGGAGGCGGGCGGGGCTGGGTCGGACCGGGCCGGGGGGGCGCCGGGGTGTGAGGGGGGAGGGAGCGCAGTAGGATGGGGATGCTCGCTGAGGTCAGCGCACCGTCGCAGTGGGTATTTGGGTGCTGTGCTGAGAGAGGGAGGTGGTGCTGACAGAGTTAAAAGGGGTGTCTGAAACTTTACGGTTTAGAATGTGGTTGCTAGCGTTGGAGATGTAATGTCTTTCCTCCTTTCTGCGCGTAGAGGCACTGGTGATGTGCTTTTTGCATCCCAGTGCCTCAGCACAAGCTCAGGACGTGAGTCCCTGATTATCAGTACAGAAGAACACAGGGACTGTGGTATGGCACCAGGCAAGCGATAAGTTAGTTATCCATAAGATAAAGCTGGGCTGGAACCTGTGGGGCTGTTGGATATCGTGTAGGGAACCTGCTTTGGCAGGGGGGTTGAACTCGATGATCTCTAGAGGTCCCTTCCAACCCCTACAATTCTGTGATTCTGTGATATTCGAGGAGATCCTTCCTCAGTGGCAGAGTGAGGGAACACCTTACCTTCACACAGCTAGCAGCATGAAAATGCACCCAGCCACTGGGGACCACATTGTACTGTCCCCCTTCTGGGAGAACACCGCTGTCTGTGCGGTTACACTGACTCAGCAGCTTGGGGAATCTCTTTGCATTTCTGGTCTGTAACCACGATGGGTGATTTCCTGTACTGAAGGTGTTGTTTGTGCTTCATTAAAAAGACAGTTGAAGCTCAACCAGTCGATCCCCGTCCCTGGAGGCATTCAAGGCCAGGCTGGATGTGGCTCTGGGCAGCCTGGTCTGGTGGCTGGCGACCACACTCACAGCAGAGTGGTTAAAACTAAATGGTCATTATGGTCCTTTTCAACCCAGCCCATTCTATGATTCTGTGATTCTGTGATTCTATGATTCTATGATCTTTCTTAGGCTTTTGGAAAGTAATCATAAAAGTTATAAGTGATGAAAGTTTCAACTTTTCAACAACTTTTACTTTGTGGTGTGGTATCTCTCATTATTTAGGCAGTGTATGCAGTGACACGTTTCTGATGCAGAGAACTACTGTGGCTTCATCTTTTTGAGAACAGTCAGCAGGCATGGATAAAAACAATTAGAGATATTGAATTTTAAGTGTATAGAAACACAAGCTGACCTCTGGCCCTAAGCTGTCAGGGAGCTTAGTGCTGGATTGCATGTTAATTATCAGTCCTCTACCCAAATTAAATTTGTTATGCAAGGTTTCTTATTCTGGTCCAATGAAAAAAAGAAACGTACCTGTACTTTCTTCTTGCTAGTATCTTGATTGTATCCTGAGTTCTGGTTACAAATCATTAGCAGAAACGCCTTAGCTACAAGCTCTGCAATGTCAGATGGAAATTTCCTTGTTGGAATTTATTAATAAGCATTTACTTTTTTATTTGTGGCACTGCTGTGGCTCAGAAAAGTATTTCTCTTTCCACTTCAACTTATGAAGTTTGTGAGACGGAGGATAATGAGAGCCTTCTGCAAACTGAGTTTAAGGTGGTAAGCTGATAGTAGTAAATTAGATTACTGGTGTAGCATAGCCTATCCCTCTGCATCTGCAAAGTGAGGGAAAGGGCAAAGTCATGAAATGTAATGTTATAAGTTTCTGAACAGTGGTTTCTGCTTGAAAGCATTTTGGGGGATCAGGATGTGTGCATACAGTCATCTCAAGTGGTATCTAGTAAGAAGAATGAAGTGCAAAATGAAACTCAGTGGGAAAAATGGAGCATCAAACACTATAATCTAAATGCATAACTTTTAAATATAGATAGGATGAAATGTCAGTTTGTTAAAGAATTTTCCTTCGAACAGCTGCATGTCAGCACTTTCATTTGAGGCTGTTGTTCACCTAGCAGATTTTTAAAGTGATTTTGAAATGTTGTTGGCTGTAATTGAAGCCTTATCTGCATTGAAAAAGTATCTAAATAAATCTGCGTGTAACGGATACTGAGGGATTGTTTAGATATTTATCACATCTTTTATTAGAAACAGGAAATGTTGTGATATTAACCATGATTGAAATCTGTAAGCATCGGAAATCACAAGCTCCAGAAGCCAACGCTAGGTCTACACTTTTCCTTGGCAGCCTTTCAGTGTCAATCCCATGTATAAAGACATGACTGATGGAGCTACACCGATGAAAGCGTACGTGCGGGTTTGTCACGAGTACAGGTCTTTATCCAGCACAGAAAAACGAAGCTTGGAGCTTCATTTGGATGAGCTGAAGCAAGTTATGCTGGCAAAAGCTGAATTTTGCTGGCATAAGCTGAATTTTGCTGGCATATGCTCCATACACACTAGGAGTGCTTTGCCTTCACAGAACAGCTATAGCTATTCTTTGTAGAGAATGCCCTAGAGCTACATAAGAGTTGTGGGATAGCACCATGCCTGTACCTACAAAGTGCTCTCACTGTAAAGGGATTTTAATATAACCCTGCAAATTACATTTTTATTGTGTTTATGTGGTATTTGCTAGTTCCTATCCTAGCCATCATTTCCTCTCTAAAAGCAGGATGAGGTTGCTTTGCTGAAGGGCAAAGTCCCATCTGCTCTACTGGAACAATGCACTGGGTAAAGAAAATGCCCCTCTGCTACCTCCTCATTCTCTTCTAAACAGCAAAACTGAGGGCCAGCAGGCATCCCAGAACCTAGTTTGGGAGAAGCAGAAAGGCTTTTGGCTGTTTAAATGCCAGTTGGATCAGCCAGCTCTTGGGAGAACCAGCAAAGAGGGGGGAATGCAGCTGTCAGCCCTGTTGGCTGCTTTTTGGGAGCAGAAAGAAGAGAAGAAAGCCCTGGATGAGTGTATCTGTGCTGGGCCGTGGAGCACCAGTGTGCAGGTACATGGCATTGCTCTGCAGAGGTGGTCTGCAGAGACAGTGATTCCCTGCCCATCAGGACTCCAAATTTGACAGCATAAAATCTGCATTCTGCTACTTTCCATTCTTCCCTTCTGACACATGTATTCCTTGAGTCAGCTGGAGGAAAGTTTGGCAAGCTTCCACATGCACATGTGCTGTTGCATCTTGGGGCTTGTGAGTACAGGGAGGTTATTTCAAAGTAAAATACAGCACAAGGATTTATGGAGCTATAAATTTTTGGCAGGATGGTAAACTATTCTCCACAACTGCTTCATTAACTACACAGCTCAAAGAATCCCTTGTATCCTTGTATAGATTTAGAACACTACGTAAGTATCAATTTTATTTATTTATTTATTTATTTATTTATTTATTTATTTATTTATTTATTTATTTTCAGGGAAAAGTGGCCTTTATTTGTGTAGGAGGAAGCTCATATATACTTCTTAGCTATCTTTCTATTCAGTTTACAGTTAAAAAACAACAACTGCATTCCAGAAGTTTAAGAACATATATTTGACTGTGATGGCCATTTTTCAGAATAATTTATTTGTACCATGATTTATTACCTTTCTCTTCTCCATCCCACTTAATGTGCTCCACTCTGCTTTCTGTAAAAGTGCTTCCTCCATAATTGGAAATCTACCTGCATGTATGACTAAGTCTTTTTGCCTTTTATTTATTATTTGTATTGCAGTTGTACTTAGAGGCTTTATTTATAGATTTATATATCTCTATTGTTTATGTGGCTATATATAGCTTTCTCCTCTGATCCATGTTACCAAAATTTCTGAGCATAAGCCAATAGTTGATTTATTTTCCCAGTATGGAATTATTGTGACTAAGGTGCTATTATTCCACATTTTCCCAATGGAAAATTGAGAAATAAAGGATCGATTTATGCTTCTTCACAAGAAAATCCCAAGTACTATAGGATCAATGTGATGACATCCACACTACTGAACTTTTTGCTCATTTTAAGAATGACTTAGATACATCCATATTGCACAAGGTGCCCTTGGGAAGAACTGCCCCACACATCCTTGCTGCGTGCCACAGCCCCTTTTTGACTGTTCTTGACATGAATCTATCCATCTGGTAATCTGTGTCCATCTGGATCTATATCCGTATGCTTCATGCAGTCAGAAATCATAGAAACTTGGAATCATGGAATATCTCAAGTTGGAAGAGACCTTCAAGGATCACCACTGCTGACTCCACAGGGGACCACCGAAATTTTAAACCTGTGTCAGAGAGCATAATTCAGATGCTTCTTGAATTCTGGGAGCTCAGTGTGTTTGAGCCCAGGCGTCTTGCCTGTGATCTCATGGACACCCTGATGGAGCAGAGAATTGAAGTAGAGTCTTAAAAGCCTGTTAACCACTTGCTTAGACTTCCTTCTTGGTCTCCATTTGTTGGAGAACATGTCTCCTAAGGAGCATTTGATGTAAGCAGGCAAGGCAGACTTTGAGGAGGAACCAGAGTGTGGAGACATGAAGCGACTTCTGAAGGCACACAGCAGAATCACAGAATGGCCCGGGTTCGAAGGGACAACAAGGATCATGAATCTCCAACCCCTCTGCTACAGGCAGGGCCACCTACCCAGGAGAAAGTCCAGGTCCATCCATCACCACCCTGTGTTTAGTCCGCTACACCACAGGTCTAAGTCTTTCATAGAGGTGTTGGACACATTGTGAATATGACTAGGACAAAGACATTGCAATGCTTTTTGTATGGGATCTCAAAGAGTTCAATATTACAAATTCAGTCTCTTTGATAGCTTTAAGGCATGTTAATATTCAGTTTAAAGCACATCTCATCTTTTTGTATCTCTAAGGCATTTAATGTTCATGATGTCTTTGTAAATGTAAAAAAAGAGAGGTGGTTCAGCCAAATTAAATTATTAATAACAGGCAAAATGATGGGAAACTCCAAGAATTCAAAACCACACACAACATCTATTGATATATGTTCTGATGTAGGGGCTTTACTAACTTCCAACTCTACCATTAGAATGTTGTAAAAAGCATGGTAGTTTTAGGAAATGAATTGCAGAGAGAGTGTGACACATTCTGCTTCATTTACACCATCTTAACTACAGCTTTATTAAGGTAGATATCTAAGGAGATACATGAATTTACTCCGTATGTAGATATGGGTAGCCTAAGAGCAGGATTTGGCCTTACTACTCCAATATATACTGTGTAAAAGCACTTTAAAATTTGTATTTCTTGCTAAATAGCATAAAATTACATCCTTTCAGGTTAATTAAACCGTATTGCAATGCTGGTTGCTGTTGATGCGATATTTAAATGTCAGATTCAGAATAAACACTTATGATTCCTGGTTATAAATGGATTCCTTTCAAATATCCTAGTCTTATTTATATGGTCAGTACATCTAAAGTACGTGGATTTCTGCATTTCTCAGTCTGCATTTTTATTTGGTCTATGATAGGGTCAAACAACTACCAGTGTGAAAGACTGGCTAAAGACAATCAACAAACAAATAAAAGTCTATTAGCCCCAACATGGTATTCCTTACCTAACCAAAAATGTCTAGGGAAGGCAATAGAGTATTCAGTAGTGTCACGGGTTACTTAGATTTACCTATGTCCGTGACAGGGGAAGCCACCCCGTGGGCCCCCCCCTGGGGCCCGGAAAGGAGGGGGAAAAGGGAAAGCATAAGCAGGAATGAACTCACACTACCTGTCTGGTTGTTTGTTTTAAGAATCTGGGACTAACTTTTCCCAGTTTATTTCTGTGGGGACCAGCAAGCATACCAGGAAACAAAAAGAACTCCCAGTTTTGGAGTGTGTACTGCAGTTCAGTCTTCTACAACACGCATGTCACTGAACATCCCCTCCGCAAGTTATTGTGAAGAGGGTTTTTTTGAATAGATTTCCCTCCTGCAAGCATCTGGGAATAGTGCCTACTGAAGAACATGAGCAGGAGGAGGCAACTAAAGGTGCTTTCATTTTGTCAGTGGCTCCTGATACTGAATAAAAGCTTTTTGGTCTGCTTGTGTATCATCTAGGGCCTTATATACAGATCAGAAGTAATATGAGAATCAACCAAAAGAGAAAGGAGGGAAATGCATTTGCTTGAATTTCATGCCTTTTCCTGGAAACTACATTAACTTCCTAATACTGAAAGTCTTAAAGCATAGAACTGTGTAGGCAACCCTCTAATGAAAGTTTCTGTGATGTTTTTACACACTGTTACATAGCATCCACATAAACAATGTTCGGAGTCCCCTATTCTAATGCTAAGAGTTTATAGCACATTATTGTTTTTATGCTAATCAGAGTAATTCCCATGGAGAGCGTTGACTCACTTCAGAAAACCAAAGAATGCTATAAAAATTGTAATACACTATAGCTATTTTGTTGTAATTGGAGGCTGTCTATGCCTCACAGAAATTACCAGGTGAGCATTCTTGAAAATGTCAGAATTTTCAAGTTAGTTCCATTTAAAATGGGGAATTAAGAATGCAAGGGGATGGACAGAAAATTTGAGGGCTGTGTGATTCAAACTTTAAGTGCAGTTTGTAATAATGAAAGATGATCAACTTTGGGGGTGGGGAAATCATCTCTTAGGCTTTCTAAATTACAGGATGCATAAAAACATCCACTTACTCCACACGTACTGCTACTTTAATAAAAGGCAGCACTTTAGGAAATGAAACGCTTTGGAGTATAGCCAAACATCTTAGTTCTATTTATCGTCAAAAGATGTTTTTGTTTCATTATCCGTGGAGTTTACGGGGTAGTTGAATGGTTCGAATGGTAGTTGAATGGGGTAGGAATTTGAGTGTTAGATACAAGACTACAAACTCTTTTTATCTTCTTTCGATGTTTCTGTTGTAAATACAAACATTATAATATTTCCTGTTGGTGTTGTAACTGTATCAGGATTTGGCAATAGGTCAGCTGTTAATCTCATAATGTGTATCTGAGCCTGTATTTAAATTAATTGGAGGACTGTAACAGAAAATACTGCTCTTAAATTATTTTACGTATAACTAGCAGAGGAACAGACAGAAAGAGAGAGAGCATAGATGCTGTAAATACAGAGTGCTGATGAATACTCAAGTGCTAAATAGAAATATCTTAGAAGTCATTCCTGACAGTAATAAAGGCAGCAATTTGACTTCATCTGTGGATAATAAACTGGTTTCACATAGCAATAAATGTGGTGCTTATGTTTTATTAATATTTATTAGCACTTATTGATGTTAGGGTTTAGTTGTTATCTTTTCTTCACATCACAGCCATTTTATAAAAAAAAAATCAAGTTAAATTGCTACACAATAAGCAATTAAAAGTGTATATGTGTGTGTGAGAGAAATAAAATCTGTCTATGGAGATACTGCTATATGGAAGGCCAGACCTTCAGTGAGTAGGAATCTACGGAGTTGTGCTCAAAGAAATGGAGCTATGTGGGTTTATAAAATACTAAAATACTTTCTCCCTGAATGCCTGTAAGCATTGTTCTGCTTTTTATGTCATAATTATTTCTACGGGATTCCTGTTATTTATATATTTTTGAATTTACTGACTCTGTGCAGTGTCTGAGATCATGCTTAAGATTCAGTAGTCTTTTTTGTGTGATGCGTGAAGGACTTGTACCTTGAAGGATACTGTGAGTCAGAGAAGGATCTGATCCAAATTTAACCAAATTTGTTCTTCTCTAAATTTAGAGATTAGCTGAATAACAAGACAGCTATATTTCAGTTTCCATCAGTGACAAGGACAGTGTTGGCGGATGGCTGTTAACAGCTAGATTGTGTATTTTTGATACTCATATGTGTATGTGTGTGTGTGGGGGGAAAAGACTAGCTACTAACTTTTATTTATCATAAGCCTGTTTCTTCTTTGGCTGCTTTTAAATCGTTCTTAGGTTTGATCTTGCTTCAGTACAGATAATGCTTGTGCAGGAGATGTTCTGTAGATTAGCATATTTTTTTGCTCTCCAAGTAGAAAGGCTTGCATTGGACTTGGATTTTTATCAGTATGAACTCTGAAATGTAAACGCTTTTTATATAGGCCAGGTACCAGACAAGGTAAGAGAAACTGAAATTGTTTTTGTTGATCTTACAATCAGGCTTCAGTATCCTAATTTCAGATAACATGTTCAAATCTTGTCCTGCAGCTGACCATGACCCCTAGTTTAACTTTACCATGTGCATAATTCGCGTCTTCAGTCGAACTAATCCTGTGCTTGTAACTGGGTTTGTATATTCCTGCATTTCTCTGCTGAGATCTTAATCGTTTTGATTATTCTAATTCGTTGCCCAAATATTGTCCTTAGAGATTTGGCCAGTAAAAGCAAGAGCAGTTAATTAATTAATGGGGATAACTGTTTTTAACTCAGTCAGGTCCTTATTATAGACTTCTGCTTAGCCTGTTCCTTGTGTTGATTTTATTAAGACTCCAGTTCAGCAACTGTCATCAGATTTGCACATACAGTGCTGGATTGTGATATTACAAATAATTTGATTGCTGTGTCCCTTGCTGAATCAAAGATGACTGGCTACATTTGAAATAAGTTAGTTTTTTTACTGAACTAGCAGTGATCTAATTGGTAAATGCTAGAAAGAGGCTGACAACTTTGATAAAATTAAAGTAACATTGTATTTCCTGTATTTTGCTGAAGTGTTATGATGATTTAAGGATCTTATCTTCATGTTTACCCCTTATGTGTGTAAAATGATCACACCAGTCATCCTTACTTGATTTAATGTGATACATTTTTCTCTTTCAGGAGTGAGTTTGCCAAAATGTTAAAAAAAGACAGCTATTTTAGCATAACAGTAATGAGAATCTGTTAGAAATTTGGCAGGGATACTACAAGATATGACCAGAGAAGACTCTATGTGGTGATGAATTAGCAGTTGCTCTAATAAAATCCCACTACCCTGTTTACTGATTTCACAGTGTTTACTTCAGAATGAAGCATGACATCACTCACTTTTCCCAGCCCTTATCCTTTCAAAATATCCAGACAACAATCTGTGGTCTACTGGCTCATATAACTTCTTAACATTCCTTTTTGTGTTGGATATTGGATACTCCATTTGTTAGTATTGCTGGAAAAGTCCAGCCTTCCTGAGAAGGACAAGCAGTTAAGAAGCTGCAGGTCTCTGCTGTTTCTGTATTCTTAATGTGAGTAAAAGCCAGAGTAAGTGGCTTTCAGTGACACAACAATGTTCAGAGTTCTTACTCTTAGTTCTCATGTCTTAAGGGATATGGGATCAAACTGGTTCCTTGTCCAACATGTTTCTGAATTTAGAAGTTATTATGTAGTATCAACATCAATGTGTGTCTTGATAGGCAGGGTGTAGACTGCACTGAACTTTCATATCTGCAAGTAGAATGTAGACCCATGTAGCATCCTTTATCATCATTTTGCTTTTGGGGTCAACAGCGTTATAGAAATAACCTTTTATGAGTAAGAGATGGTCAGCTTGAAAAATTAAAATAAGTGATTAGTAGTAAAGTTAGCTCCCTGGCAGCTTATGTGGATTTGAGATACCGTTGTCTAATTAATTAATTAAATAAATAGTTTTCTCCCTTTTGCTTTTGGAAATGATTGTGGATTGGAGTCCTGATCTCTGCAGTGATCTCAGCATGGATACACACACAGACCTTCACTAGGCTGAATCATGGTTTGTAGATGTGTTCATCATGCTGCTTTTATGAAGACTTTGTTGGCTAAGTACATGAGCTGAAAACACAGGACTTACTTTCTCCCTTTGTCTTTTGTTTTTAGCAAAACGTTTATACTGGATCTTCAAAAATACTGCACTGCTGAAGTGAATTTAACTGCCTTGAGCTCAGAATTCAAAACTCTCATGCATACAGTGTATAATTTATATGTTTCTACATGTATGCATATTCATTCATGTATGAATTTGCCAAATCCTATTACTATCTGTACAAATTGACATAGAAGATCAGGCTTTCTGTTTAGATCGTTGAAGGATCACCTACATTTTAAGTGAATTCTATAGAGTTTATCACCTTCCAAAACTGAAAAATGTGCTGTATTCTTTTCTTTTTCTTTTAATTATTTTAAGTATTTATTTATTTATTTAGTTAGTTATTTTAATGAGAAGAAGGCACCTAATAACACTACAAAGATTTTGCACAGCTGCAATCCCAGAACTGTGGAATACCTAAGTTAAGAATTCAATAAGAACAGTAATTCAGCCATGTTGTACTAAGGCAGTATTTCCCACTGGGTTTGTTGATGGGCAGGTGGCTCAATATTGCTGAGAAGCCTGCCTGAAAAATAAATACAGCAATCTTATGGGATGTTATGTACATTCAGATGAACATTTCTTGGTAAAGTTATTGCTTCCTTTCTTCTAACTATTTTAACAGTAAAATTATAAGATCAGTCACATTTAAACATGCTTAATGTGGATTTTGGGCAAAGACTTCATGTTCCTTCCCCAGGCTTATGCTCAAAGAAGCTACTTTTGGTAACAACATGCAGTCACAATAGCTGAGTTGATCAAATAGATTGCTTTCTTTAGGAAGGTTGGCACTGTCAGGCCATTTTTCTTTTCCCCTGCTTTTGTGTTTCTTGTCCCCCCTCCCCCTCCCTAAATAGGAAATGTTGCTCTTCCCCTTGCCTTCATTCTGTTGCTTTCTTCCTCACCTAATCCAACCAGCAAACAACTTTCTTTAAGCTGGTTAGCAAGCTGAATTAGCACTGCTATGGGTATGACAAAATGTACGGTGTGGCGGTGAGCAATAAGATCATCTCAAGCTGTCACTCCCCTTGCGTTTCCAGAGTGACTGAAGAATGCATAATAAAAATCAGAGTCTGGACTGCTAAAGCAGCTTGGAGCCTTTTGGGTGGAATGATGTGGAAGGCACTCTTCATTCCTCCTAGCTGCTGAGAGCCTGTGTGGGCTATTTCAACAGGCGAGGGTTCTTCGGTCAGTACAGAACAATGGTCATTTCTCCCGTTATTTTTCTTCCCACCACCTTCTCATTCCAGCCTTTATATCCTGCAGTAGGGATGCAGCAGCAGTGCCTTTGCTGCCCTGCCTCTGCTGGAGGTTTTGCTCCTGCTCAAACTAGCTTGAAAGAAGCAAGGCTCTGCTGTACCTACACTTTACCCTTTAATGAAAAAATACTTTCAGAGACAGTGAACAGAGTAAGTGATTTGAAGGCATTAGTCATTAAAAACAACATCAACCTAGAACAGTTTAGGAGTTTAACAGCAAATTCTATGAATAAACTGTGCAACAGACTCTAGGTATGATCACAGCTGCAGAGCAGTGTTGTACAGCTCAGTTTACTCATTTGTGCAGGAGGTGGAAACAATTAATTAGATATGATTTCTGAATAAAGCTTCAAGCCACAGAATAGGTATGTTCATGTTAATGCAGTTTGCATAGCTTTCTTTTTAAATAAACTTAGATTGTGATCTAATGACTAAAGAAAAATGCTGACTGTTTCTTTTGATAAAAATAACAGTGTCTTAAAAAAGGATACTAACCAGTAAATAAGGTGATGGAAACTGTGTTTAAGGAGAGGTATTTGGTGCAGCTCTCCATCCTCTCGTGGAAGGAGGCATGGAGCTTCTAAAGTAGGAAAGTCATTAATTTCATGCAACATATTTTTCCTTTGCCAGAACACTTGTCTACAGTGTCATCAAACTGAGTTTGTGCATCCAAGGGGATGTGCAAGTGGCAAGAAGTGGAAAGAGTTCTCTGAGAAGTCTGAACACTGTGGGATAGCAGTAGATTAAATGGTGCCCTGAAAAGCCTTGGAGCTGTGGTGACAGCAGAAAATTCTACTTTCTCTCTGCTTATGCCTCTCTGATATATCTAATTAGCTCTGCTACCACCTGTGGACTTCCTTGCTGATGAGAAGCAACGAAGAATTTGGTTGCATGGTTGTCCTCACAACAGATTTGGGATTTAGAGAAATGCCATGGCTGATGCTGCTTGCTGCTGTCCAGTTATTGGGCCAAGAAGCAGGCAGTGGAGCATTAGCAGGCTGCTTGGGTGCAAAGCATCAGGCATGGCCTGAGTCACTGTTAATTGTCTGTAGTGAAGAGTGGGTTTTAAGGTGCTGAGGTAGTGTCCCTCTCTCATTGTCTACTATCTAACAGTAAGACTTGTGCAAATGTGTGTGAAGTTAGTGAGTTCTGAGTGGAGAGAAAGGAAATGGGTAAAATAAACACAGTGAAGAGCTGCAGAAGAAATCTTTCAATTTCTATGAAATTCTAGTTAAATTGCTGCTTACACCTAATTTGTGCCTGAAGTGCAGTCTCTGGAGTACAGTCCAAGTGTGAAACTAAAGCATGTCATTATTTCACCAGATTATTGGAAACACCATACAGAGTGATTTCACTATACTTTGAACATCGTGAATGATTCCCACAAATTTTTGCTACAAGTTTGGTCCAAAAGGGAAAGAAAAAATACTTACATGCATATATCTTGCAGAAATCTCAGTTACTTCCAAGCACACAGTGCTTTTACTGGATGATTATATGGAAAAATAAAAGTGTTCCACTGTTTAAGTAAGCTAGAGAACAGTAACTATCCATGATTATTGAGCAAAGGCACAGTAAGTTTGAAGTCAAATGAACTTGGAGGTTGCATACCGTGCTTGGCTTTTATATAAAGCAAGCTCAAGGTTGAATGCAGCATTCAAGTTGTAAAATGGATGTAGAACGGGTAAAAAAACCTGCAATTACTTCAGTGACGATCCATTCAGGTTAAGAATTTTCATCTTTGCTGTTGCCATAGCAATCTGTTCCCCTGTCACTACCACATTAAAAATCCATTCTGTAAAACTGTTGTTGCCAATATTGAACACATAACAGACAAAAGCATTTTTTTAAATAGCTTAGATATCTTATTTGCAATGGGAAGAAGACCTAGATCTTAAAAAGATGCATGTGTACTTAAAGAAAAAAAGTATTTCTGTAGTACATTGTAGGAACACAATATTTGCGCTGCAGTATTTATGTCAGTATAAAATAGTTTGCAAATAATACAATAATGCAGCGTCAGTTGAACTCAAATAATTTGAACTGTTCTGCTAAGCTACAAGAAACCTATATGTTCCCAAGTTAAGTATTTATTTTGGTGACATGCTGTAACAGCAGGCTTTTGAAACTACATGGCTATTTAACCTTCTGCGACTCACTAAGTCTGCTTCTCTTCAGGGATTGATTTCAGAGGTTTCATCTGTACTGGCATAATTCGGGAATGGGAGTGGAGCTGTGTCCACTAACAGTTCTATGTCTGTGATTTAAACTGAAATTACTCCTCTACCAAGCTCATCAATGACTTTAGATGGATGTTGAATTGTAGGAACAGGTCCTTAAGCTTTTATTAGTGCATCCAAATAAGGGGGAAAGAATTTGTAGTTCAAAGCTAATATATCAAGAGATGGTCTGACAAATCTATTTACCAAAGCTGACTAAAATTTAAATATATTTTGGTAAAAAAGAGATACATACCTGTGTACTCATATGCAGATACACATTTATATGTATTTACTCAGAGTTAAGATACAGAAGTTCACTAAAATCGCAAAGGAGCTCAACTGCGAATGTAAAAACTCAGGAACTGACTAATTAAGTCATAAGATAACGAGTAGTAGAAAACTGAACATACAGTCTGATATAGTCTGATCACCAACAATGTAAATCTCATCCCTGTTTCTGGCTCAGCATCTCTAGTCTTTGTCCTTTAAATTTTTTATGTTCAGTCTGTACCATACTTGTTGTTTCATGTTTTATATCTTCCACTTGCCAGTGTCCCTACATACTTCTGCCCCTCAGTTAATTCTGAGAGCCTGGATCAAGGGACAGTTTTGATTTGATTCAGAAGTGTAGGAGGAGAAAATGCAGCAAATAGATGCAATCCTATTGGGCATTAATAGAAGTAATGTTGAGAAAGGATTTTATTTTCCAGCTGTGTTTAGCAGTATCTTCTAAATTTTCCTGTTTTTTTGTTTGTTTGTTTGTTTACACAAGGTTAACTATTTTTTTGTCCTTTAATGCCTTCACTTTTGTGGTATGACATCCAAGGGTGATGCTGATGGTATGGCAGTAGAAGCTGAACCATTGCATATTGTTGCTGTGTGTCAGATGGCAGCAGAGAGGCAGTTTGACAAAATGGTGCCTGACATGGAAGTGCATATGATGCAAAAGCATAGAATCATAGAATCATAGAATTACCCATGTTGGAAAAGAGCTTGAAGATCATCAAGTCCAACCGCAGCCTAACCAGTACTCTAACTCTAAAAACCCTACACTAAATCATATCCCTGAGTACCACATCCAAACGGCTCTTAAACACAACCAGGGATGGTGATTCAACCACCTCCCTGGGGAGCCTATTCCAGTACCTAACCACCCTTTCTGTAAAGAAATTCTTCCTAATATCCAACCTAAACTTGCCCTGGTGCAACTTGAGGCCATTTCCCCTTGTCCTGTCACTTGTCACTAGTGAGAAGAGACCTGCCCCACTCTCACTGTAAGAGCCTTTCAGGTACTGGAAGAAGGCGATAAGGTCTCCCCTCAGCCTCCTCTTCCCCAGACTAAACAGCCCCAGTTTCCTCAGGCTCTCCTCATAGGGCTGACTCTCCAAGCCCTTCATAAGCCTCGTTGCCCTTCTCTGGACATGCTCCAGTACCTCCATGTCTTTCCTACTCCATGTGGAAAAAATGGCATCCACTGACATTCATCAATGTGTGCTAAATGTTGATGGTGACCAAACCATGTATTTTAGTACAGTGAGGTGGTGGGTTATGCATTTCAGTACTGGTGACAGTGACATGAAATCTAAACCACATTCCAGACAGCCATGGACATTTTCATGAGCACAGCATGCAGGCTCTTGTTCACTGCTGACAAAAATACATAGCTAATGGCGGTGACTATGTTGAAGAATACTGCTCTGTAGCTAAGAAATGTGCTCTATGAAATAGTGTTATTGTGCTATTTGTATTTGATATAGTTTACATGGAAATGAATAGAAAGCATTGGTTTTGGAGCAACCTACATCCATATTATTTCACTTGTTTCTCTTCACCTGTTTTTGCAATTCAAAATGTGACCCTTTGGAATATGCTACTGGGTAACATTTACTCAAGAGCTTATACTGCAGGTCTCCTACTCTTTGAACTTGCTTGTTTGTAGGCAAATAGAAACTTGGCTCTTAATTTCCCCCCATCACTTCATTTGGTTTTCTTTCCACATTATAGGTATTCCAGAGGGTCAGCGGAAAAACCCAAGCAGACTTAGATAGAGGAAAGATTTGAAGTTATCTTTGACTTTTATAGACCTTTTTTATTAAAATGCTCAGAGCTGTAAATGTAGTAATAAGAAACTCATTTATCTTGACAAAAGTGCTGCCATAAACTATTCAGCACTCATAAAATAACCTTTTAAATTATTGTTTCTGCTGGTATCGATAAATTCATACAAAGTGCTTAAAGGTCAGGCATTGCCAGAAAAATGTCTTTTCAGCTTGTTAATTAAAGGTTTATAAGAATGTGCACCAGCTTGCTCTTTGGACAAATTAGAAAAAGGGAAGGAGAAAATAAAACCCTGCATGGGTGGAAATTGAGGTGTGGAATTAGTGAGTGATGATTGATCCTTCAGGCTCAGCATGGCAAGCCTGGACAGTTTGGGAGTGAAAATGGTTGTCACTGACCTAAAAGACAGGGGAGTCAAATGTGACTCTGCATCAACTGATGAGATGATATTAATCAGGAGTGTGGATGAGACACTCGAAATAGGAAGTCTGGCTTGGATTTCCACCTGTACAAAAGTTTAGCTCTTACAACATTATTTTGCCTCTAAATGTCATTTTTTTTTTTTTTCTCATCACTATAAATGGAGACAGTAATACTGAGTACCCTGAGATAAAAGATGAGATGTGTTCAGTTCAGAGTTTTCTGTTGCTGAGTCCTTCTTGTATGTCTTGACCTATTTATTGTCCATGCTGAGAGACAATAACAAACTAATGCAAGCAGTGAATATTAAGATAGATCCTTAAATAGACTCCTGTCTGAACTGAGATAAAAATTTTGAATTTCCCCTCAGCCGTGTGATGCATGCACTGACACTGCTTGAATATTAAATACCAGGTCCTTACCATAAAAACATTTGTAAACAGTAGGCTGCATCTTTGTCACTGAAAGTTTCATAACCTGAGAATGCCATCATTTGTTTTTGCTCTCTTGAGATGGCTGCAGAACTCCTACTTCAGAAAAATAAATCTGAAGAATTTTGTCAGGGCTCAGGTGACAGAACTAATGATAGTTCATTCCTCTGATACCCACAGTCAATGCATCCTGCCTTTGTTTTCAGGTGAAGCCAAGAGAACGGACTAGAGCAGTTTTATGGCATTTTTTTGTTTCTTCTTATTCACATTCACAGCCCCATTGCTGTGTGTTTTTAAACATAGCAGAGCTGGCACAGCAAAGCTCCTAGAGGCTGAGATGAGCTCCTTTCTCAGAGAATAGAGGCATTCTATTCCTTTTTTCTCCTTCTGAGACTGATATTTGAAGTAGTACAAAAAAGGAGATTTGTTATGCGAAGTTTTTGTGCATCCTACCAGTTGATAACCACATCTTATCTAACTTCTGAGTAATTTGATTCTTATCTTTATAGTCAATTCCCAATTTCATTCAGTGTCAGCACTTCTGATTTTGATACATGGTATTCTGTTGGACAGTTTGAAAATCCTTGCAAAATCCAGTCGTATCTGTAGGAATATGAATATCTAAATATGAGTTTTCAAGGTCTATGATAGCACGTACAGGAAAGGTAAACACTTCAGCCACACTTTAAGTATGACCTTCCTGAAGGAAGAACTTCATGTTACAGTTTGCAGGGCTATGCTCAGCCCGTGAGAAGCTGTGATGTTTACAGATAAAACTTGGGATCACTTTATTCATTAATGGTTTTGAGATGGAGGGAAAATGTACATCATATTGTGTGATAAACTTTCAGATTATCTAATTTGAGTTTGTAAATTCCTTTTTGTTGTTCATTGTAGAAGAAAAACAACTGGGCTGAATTAATGTAGCTCATGGCAATATAAAGCAGAGAGTAGCACTGCATCTACTAAGAGGCCGTACAGCAGATGGCTTCTCAAGTTCTTCTTCCCACCATGAATTTCTTATGTCATCCTTCCCAGTGTGGAAGGCCATTATATGGTAGAGAGGGCAAACAAGCCATTCATGCAGATATTATTTTTTATATATATCCTTCCGGTTTTTATCCTCTATGTCACTCTATAGGAATAGCTGCAAGGAAACTCCCCCTTCTCTTCCTCACATGGGCATGGACAGAGGTGTACTGATAATCTATGGGCATTCAGGAAAAATGATCTTGCATGCTTATAGCTATGCAGTTTTCCTTGATGGTTGACTGGCAATTTTTAAACTTTCTTGGAGATATAAAACCACACAACCAAATATCTCAAAGAAAGAGTAGCAATGCTGAAAATATAAACTCTGTGTGACAGGTTTATTAAAAATATTCTGCATGAAAATGCGTGGTATTCTTATCAAACACTGTAGTTAAAATGAAGCAGGGTATTTTTTGACACTGATGTTGAAGTTTGAAAAGAACTCGTCAACATGGACCTAACACAGCCTGTCTTTGCTTGAGCTGACTTCATTATACTTTCATTTTTATTGACAAATTTCATTATCAGATTGGAATAACATAGCATATTTTATTTTGCTGGCCGTGATCCAATATCTTTGTTCTGAGGAAGCTTACATTCAGATAAATTCACTTGAATCTGTTTTTCTTTTGTTATTAGCCATTTCTAGCAAACAAATACATTTTTTCAGGTTCGTTTTGTGTTTGTTTGTTTTTTTTGTTTTTTTTGTTTTTTTTTCCAGTGACTATGTCTCCCATGCTCTTATAATGACATCAATTAAGAAACACTGGATAGAAGTTATACAAACTTGTCTTAAGAATACTGGCCAGTTAACTAAAATATGAGTTGCGTAAGAGGATGAGTGAGTGGAAAAAAGTAAAGGGTAAAAGTTATGGATGTTCTCTAGATCTAGGATCCACCATTAAATTTGTGAGTTATCTATCCTTTTTGTTGAAGAAAATAAGTACAAGCTATTTACAACATTTCAGATCTAGTATTTTGGGAGCATCTGTGGGTGAGTCTTGAAAATGATCTACCATTCAGACTGTCTGAAATAGATCTCATACCTCTATCTATATCTCTATAGATGGATGAAAAGTCAGCCAAGGAGTGAGGCTGAACAGTCTCAGAGAATTTTTAGAGGGAGATGGGGAATTTATGTGTATTTGATAGTATTACAAAAGCATGTTTTACTTGTTCTGTCAGCGTCCTTCTCTATTCATAAGTGAGAAGGACATTACTGGGTTTACAGGCTCTCTACTTAGAAAGTAAACTTTATGAGAAAGACAACAATTTTTATTTCCTCATTGTAGGAGCTACATTGGATCTCTTAAATAAGGATTTAATAGAATTGTTATTCAAGAGAAGGGTGAATAAAGGTAAATGGTAATAGCTGCCGCATTGGCCCAAGTGGATGCTGTCATAGAATAATGGGCTGGGTTGAAAAGGACCTCAAAGATCATCTAGTTTCAACGCCCCTACTATGTGCAGGGTCACCAACCACCAGACCAGGCTGCCCAGAGCCACAACCAGCCTGGCCTTGAATGCCTCCAACAATGGGGCATCTACAACCTCCTTGGGCAACCTGTTCCAGTGCGTGACCACCTTCTGTGTGAAAAACTTCTTCCTAATCTCTAACCTAAACCTCTCCTGTCTCAGTTTAAAACAATTCCCCCTTGTCCTATCACTGTGTAAACAGTTGTCCTAGCTGAATATTACAGTGCATTAAAGCATGTTTATAAATAGCTTTCCATTTTAATAATTCAATATTTAATGTTTACTACAACCCAGTGAGCTTCTCTTATGACCCTGGCTACAATGTAATGCATCATCTTGCTAGTGCACATTTTGAAGTCTCGTGATGGTACCTTTCACCTTTCTACAGATCTTTTGAAAACAAACCTAGACTGCTTCAGTTGTTGCCACCTGGTTGTTTGTTGTGTGTACCAAAAAAAAAGAAAAGAAAAGAAGAAAAAAAAAAAAAAAAGCACAATGAGTCACATCCTTTGCACACATAGTTAGAAGATACTCCAGGAAGGCACTGGCTTTAATGAACAGTTCTTTGAAGTGAGTTAAAGAGAAGGGAAAGTAACTCTTTACTCCAAGTGGATTGGGAAGGGAACCTCTGTGTAGAGCAGATCCTGGGCAAGCTATGTCTGTATTTTAAACCTTGTTCTACTGTTTTGTGTTGTTGTTTTTTTCAACAGACTTTGGGAACTATCACTGCAGTGCCCATTAAGGTTCCTCAGGTCAGCTCCTTGCAGAGGTTGGCAGGACAAGGACCAGCAGTGCTACCTCAGGTACGAAATACAGTCCCATGTGTTGTTTTATATGTATTCAGTTGTGTTCCCATCTGGTGCCAAGGCCTGTGTAGGTTTGCACACTCATTTGACTGAACAAATTTAGTAGATCCTGTATGTTACTGGGCAACTCACCTTTAGTGAGTTGAAAAGCAGAGCTATGATTTCTCCAATTTGTGAAGAAAAGAAATATCAGATATATTTTGGGAGTATACTGTTAGCACAATGAAAAGTCATACGAAATAAAAACAACTCAGACTCATTGTGAAAGAACAAAATACATATGGCAAACTGTAAATTTATGCTTTATAAAATGAATCACAAATCATAGATGCAAAAAACATGCAAATCTGTGATTGGAAAGGGAGGTGGAAGTATTAACCTTTCTGTTCAGGATTTAGACTGACAAAAATTTAAACATTATTTTACTAACTTTCTTAGTTTGTCTCTCTTTATCCAAGTATAGTGTTTTGTCTCAACTAACCCAGATACCAGACTGAGAGTCTGTGTGAAAGTATTAGGCCATTTATGCTCAGTTTGAGACCTGAATTTTCTTTTCTGAATATCCAGCATAGTTTCCCTAATCATACACTTTGTTCCCCATTTCAGCCCTTCTTCTCAAAAATATTAGATGTCATTTTCAATATGCTTCTTACTGCAGTGGCTATCTTTTCAGAGTCATGATTATTAAGTACAGATGTATTTCTCTTTACATAGCCCTCAGAGGTTTATTTTTCATATTTGAACATTCTTCTAATGCTGAAGTCACTGTTAGGTCTTCTATTGTTTCTTTATTATTATTTTTTTTCTAATATTTTCTATATTTCATATATTTCTATAATAGTGGCAGAATCTAGTAGCAAATTGGTGAACTAAGTCTGCCTGGAGGAAGGAGTATTTGTATTTTCAAGATAAAGTTCTTAAATTCTCTCTTTAAATTACATTTTATAGAAAACAAAGCTGTGAACATAAAGTGAAGGTCATAGTTTTCTTATCAAGTTTGAGTCTTTGCTTTTCAGCTGTTCTTATGGCATAATGACACATTGATTCTTTGCCATTTGGGGGTGTCAAAGATGAGCAGATTATTCCTGGAAATAGATGAAGTTCAAGAGCAGTGAAAAGACCCGTAACAGGGACTTAAGTTATTGTTAAGGTTATGTTTCAGCAGTGCTGATGGCATTGCAAGTGCTGAACTTATAGAAGCATCAGTGTTCTTATACTTGTGTTAAATAGAAAAACTTTCCTTCAGTGTTAGATTCAGTTTTGAAGAGTTGAAAAAAGTGTAATAATATATTTTCTTTCTATCTTTCTCTTGAGCTCATGGCAGTATTTGTATTTCTCTTTTTTCATTTGTGTTCTAGAACAGTCTTTAATTTCATACCTGTTTATGAAATTTCACTTAGTATTAATGAAATATCAATGCTTCTGCTGCAGCCCTGAGCCATAGTTTACTAGATTTTCCTTTTTATATAGATTACATTGGAAATAACCACACAGCAATCTCACCTCTATCAGAACTAAAACTAAAGTACGCAGCTGCATAGAAGACCTCATTATCAGGAGTACTTGTGTTCTATGTGTTTTCTGAGTTTTCGCAGGCCTAGATCTTCTTCAGCAATAGCCTCCCCCACTTGCAAGCTGTCTCTTCTGCAGCTCATCCTGGCATATATGCTCATCTTCTGCTCAAAGCCTATAGAGGAGTTTAAAGTTTCCACACCATTTCCTGGAGAAGAGCTCCCCCAGCCACCAAAACTTTCTGCTTGATGTTTAAAAGATATCAAGTTTTCATTTTGAAACTGTTTTAGAAATGAAGGGATGTTTAGTATCTTCCAGGAGGACCTCAAAAATGTGCTGAACTGAGTCCTGTCACAATCCATATCCCCTTGGCTACTTTGCATCAGTTTTGGTTACAGGGCGGGATGATTACTAATCTCATTTTGTCCCTCTTGGGTGACCTGCATAGCTTGTGCACCTTGCTCTGAGTTAGTGGTGCAGCACTACCATTCTAGGGCTGTTTTTCTGAGAGGCAGCTTTGTCACTGTCGCCCAAACATATTAAAAAGCAGGGCTCGAATGAGTATGGCATCTGCTAAAACCTTTCTCAAGTGCCCTCCTAGCAGCAAATTAAAGGGACAGCTTTCTCACAACAAACCAGAATTCATTATTCCTCTAGAACATGGCCTATCACACAAAAGACTGAAGCAGTACAATGTCCATATTCATGCATATTATCTGAGGCCGAACACTGTTCTGCATCCTAACCTTCCCCAGCCTCTCTCTACCTGTGCAATGATGTCTGGCTTTTCTAATGGGTAACAAAGAGCTCTAAGAGCAATGAAGTCATGGCAGCAGAGATTTCAGTAAGCCCACTGGCATGTGTACCTGCTTACTCAAGCAGCTAAGTTTAACTGCAGTTTGTGCTAGTGTAGCATCAGGCACAGGGACAATCTCTTGAACTGGCTTAATCTTGTCTATATGTGCCTCTCTTCTTATCTGTGGAGTGGCTGAAGGATGGGACATGGCCCTTTGTATTTATATTTTGATGCTTTCATTGTTCCTCATCAAGGCTCTTGATTTATCTCAATGCAGTCAACCAGAAAATCACCATACAAGTAAACTGAGGCACTTAGCTATACTTACATAAAACAATACATGCAGCTTTCTCATTTTCCACATTTGTAATGATACAAATTACAAATCTATTTTGATAATTTGAATGGGTTTATGATATGACCCCCTGGGAGCTCTTCCATATGGGGAATGAAGATTCAAAATCTGCATATTCACAAATGGCAGCAAAATCCCATCACTTTGTGCAGTACTGCTATTTAAGAGAGAACAAACAAACATTAATTACAAGTTCATTGCATAATACAAACAGTATTTCTTTAGGCATTCATTATTTGCTAAAACAAGATTCTTTGGCAGACTTCTTTTTCTGTTGTTGTTTTTTTTCCAGAATATGTGGTTATTTTTGTTTTCATCAAATTAATACAATTTCTGCTATGAGCTGCAATGTTTGTGATTTTAATTCCATAGAATAGTATAATATCTCAACTTGAAAGGGATTCAGGGAGAATGATCAAGCCCAGCTCATGATTACACATAGTACCACCCAAAATCAAACCCTATATCTGAGTGTGTTGCCCAAGTGCTCTGGCAGCTTGAGGCCATGCCCACTTCCCTGAGCAGCCTGTTCCAAGGTCCCACCACCCTGTAGTGCAGACCCTGTCCCTGACCCCCATCTGCCCCTCCCCTGGCACAGCTCCATGCCGTTCCCTCGGGCCCTGTCACTGTCACACAGAGCAGAGCTCAGTGCTGCCCTTCCACTCCTTGTGAGGAGCTACAGCCACCATCAGGCCTCCATCAGATCCTCTGCTCTGGGCCCAGCACACCAAGGAACCTCAGCTGATTCTCATACATCTTCCTCTCTAGACCTTTCACCATCATTGCAGTCCTCCTTTGGATGCTCTCTAATAGTTTTATGTCCTTCTCATATTATGATGCCCAAACCTGCACGCAGGACTTGAGATGAGGCCACAAAAGCATAGGGCAGAACAGGACAATCCAGATCTTTTTCATCTTACATTGGCCTTCAAACCCTCCAGTTCAGTGAGATGTTTTTAAACTGTAGACTCTCCGCTTCACTCTCAGAAGCAAGTTGTGGAGATCTTATACTAAAACACAAAGGTGATGCACTCTTATTCTCAAGCTCTTCCTCTGCTTGATTGCACCCATTAACTGTAAGGAGGGGTGGCCCCATGACAGGCTGGGGCTCCAGTTTCCAGCTGTGGTGCAGAAAATCTGTGTGGTTTGATGTTTTTACATAGAAATGTCAGTCACTCTGTAGCCACCTGAAGGCACATGAAAAATAAATCTTAGTTCTTCCAGCGGAACATTTTCAATGAAGCAATGAAGGTATTAAAATAAACCTCCCGTTCTGTAGTCTGTAATTTGGGCCCAATCCAATTCCTGTTGAAATTAGTGGGGGGGACTGTGATGATTTGAAAAGCAGTTAAATAAGATTATAATGCTATTTCCCTGAACTATTTTTTCACTCTTGATTGAAGGCAAGGCTTGAGATTGCTGTGCTCATGGCATTCCTGACTAGAATAGTGCAAAGCTGTGTGGCAGAAGCCCATGGTGGAACTATCACGTAGATTAGTAGTGAACAGAAACAGGAACTGTTTTACATAAATTGTGTGTGTTTTTCAATAGACCCTAGCCAATTCTGCTGTCAAGTGTTGCCTATTTTTTCTCTTCTGGAGTGATTTTACTGTGTGTCATTCAATAGGATCTGCATTCAGTCACTAGGCTGCAGGCTGCTTTGGGGCAGGAATGGCTTTGTTACCATATGTTTTTTCATCACAGGTACAGCATGAGCCCAACCAGAGGCTGTGGTCTCAACATGTTCCCATAACCTAGAAGCGCATTTGCATTTATAACACTTCTTGTCATACTTATCATCAGCACAGTTCCACTGACAGCTGCTACTTTTCTTCACATGTGTACCCAAACCAACTCCTGGATTCCTCGGCAGTACTTATGGAATATTTCTTGAAAGGAAAACAACCCTTCTAGCCAGCACCTGAGCTGTGCGATGGCAGGGAAAATGTTCTTACAGACTGGTCTGTGGCAATGCATCTCTCTGTTTGTATCCTAAGTCTAAAACAATCATTATAGTCACGTAATACGTGAGGACTGTGCATAGGCATTAAAAAAAAAAAAAAAAATGGAAAAAATATTATTACTAAATGTGAGTTGGCCTTTGTGAAACTGAGAAAGAAGCTGGTTGATACGCATGCCTGTATCAGAAGTTAAACTGAATTGTTCAAGAGAGAAAAAAGTGCTTTATTGTTTGTTTGAGTATGGAACAATTGAATTGGAGGAAGTCATTATTACAGTGACAGAGGAGAAAAGGACTATAATCCCCTAAGGGATGTTTTGCACCTTTCTGCTACATAACCCTCTGCACTTCAGAGGGGATGTGTTGGAATACTATTGGAAAAGGAGGCATGATCTAATTCAGGATACCTTAATCAATGTGTATAACCTAGAAAATAATATTTAATCCAGTAATATTTAATATTCACTGACTGTATGCATGCAGAAAACAGAAACAAAATTGCTTTTTCAAAGGAAAGGTTTGCACAGGTCTGGCTGGAAAATGTAGCCCTTAAAAAATATAGCTGTTAATCTGTTTTATTCTATATAAGCTTTTATACTGTGCTTGTCACAGTATTTGGAACGCCTTCCAGTAATGTATTAAGCAGAAAGATTAACATCTGTTGTAAGCTATTTCTTCTCTCATGCTTTCCCTTTGGGAAGAAGCATGTGCAGCTGAGTGTTCTGGTTAGCATTTCTTTTTATCAGTTTGCTTATTTTTAATGTTCATGTTACTACTAGTTACATGCCTCTGTATATTTCTATCAAAGGAAAGTAACACTGAAACTGTTTATTATCAAAAGTGATGAATCACAGAATCACAAGGTTGGAAAGGACCAATAAGATCATCTAGTCCAACCGTCCTCCCTCCACCATACCTACAGAAAACCCCTAAACCATATCTCCTAGCTCCCTATCCAGATGCCTCTTGAACACTCCCAGTGATGGCGACTCCACCACTTCCCTGGGCAGGCTATTCCAGTGCCTGACCACTCTCTGAGAAAAGAAGTTCCTTTGTATGTTCAGCCTAAACCTCTTCTGATACAAGTTGTGTCCATGTCCTTGGGTCCTGAAGTTTATGATGAAAAACTGATGAACTGAAGAACTGATGAAACTGATGAAGTTTATGTTCTGAACTTTTAAAGGAGGTTGAATCCTCTCCCTGTGTAATTGTGGATCATGGATGCACGGCCTCCTCCGCCTTTCATACTGAGAGTTTTGTGGGAAGCTTAGGAAGATAGGATGGAATAGGATGGGATGTTATAGAATAGAATAGAGCAGAACAGATCAGAACAGAATGGAATTGAACAGTTTGAAGGGACCATCAAAGATCTTTGAGTCCAGCTGCTTGATCACTTTGGGACTAGACAAAAGCCAAAGCATGTTACTGAGGTCATTGTCAAAATGTTCCTTGAACACTGACAGACATGGGCACCAGCCACCCTGTGGGAAGAATGTTCCAGTGCTTGACCACACTCATGATGAAAACATGGCAATTTGTGGGAATTTTGGTGACTTGTTTGTGGATAGGTTTGATGGGCAGCCTGTGTTGCTAGAAATGATAGAATCATGGATTTTCTGGAGCTTACAGAGTGCTTCATGCTAGGTATTTTACGTTGCACTAGTGCAGCTAAGATGGAAGAATAAGGTGTTATGATTAGAACTGTTCCTTGGAAATGAGAGTGTGCTGGCAGTTAGCACTATCTGATTTTTTGTTTATTATGAGAGAGCTGATCTGTGCTGGTAGTGAAGGAAAAGAATGTTGTTTGTCCTTTACTTCCTCAGAGCTAACCAGTGTCGTGAGCATTTTGACTGGTCTCCGTGATAATCTGCAAGAGTCAAAAGTATTCATACAACCCCCAGGAAAAGATTAAAGCAGTTCTAACATTCAACATTGTACCTTCTTCACTGGTAAAGTCTCTTCTCCAGATCAAGTTTTTTGGTTTTGACAAGTCAGGGCTGGTCAAATTTTTATAATGTGCCATTATTATCTAGAATCACAAAAAAGATTTTAGTGTGATGGACAGCATTAAACTGTGATATCTCCATCCTTAAAGTGATACCAGAATGTCACTTAGGGAAACCCAGCTGTGTGGGATGGTCCAGAGTCCAACCATAAATGTATAAGGATAGAAAGTGGACAGATGTTCACGGGGTTGTACCTAAAGGCTTCATGGACACTTTGTATTTAAGTTGAAGCAGGTTAATCACAGATGCATATCTGAGAGAGAAGCATGCTGGCTTGTAATACTGAAGAGAATAGAAAAAGAAGTGAGTTATTGACTGGTGTGCTTAATCACAGTCTAGCTTTTATATTTCTATTGTAATCCTAACAATAAGGATTACATTCTTTTCTCAGAGGCACATAGATAACTGTATATTCAAGGACAGAATCACTGTGCAGAAGGAAAAAGCAGAAATCCTTGTCAACTTCAACCCGTACTTGTTTTGGTTTTTGAATAATATTGATTTTAATTTGCTGGCTTAATAGTAGTTTTCCCCTTTGTAAATGGAAAAGAGCTACTTTATGAATCATCAGTTCAATAACTCTGATACCGAACCAGAAAATGTGTTCAGTATAACTGAGGAGAAAATGTGCGTTTCGTTAGCAAAAGTCAGTCAAGTTCCTGTGAAAATGCAGTTTGTGTTTGAAATACTGATAATATTAAAGAGCTTCCACCTGGCTGCCTTCCACCAACATCTGCAGAAAGCAGAGATGGCAGATTCCAGCACAAACAACACTCTCAGCAAAACTTCCCTTCCTGTAGCATCAAGCAGGGCTGAAGAAGAAGAAAAAATGAGATGAAATACTTTCATTGACCTAAAAATTGTGCAGGGGTTATGTTACCTGAGTGTTCCCTTATCACTAAAGTTGCCTATCTGTAACTAACAAGTTGAAATGCCAAAAAAACAGTAGGTGTGTGGTGCAGAGAAAATTATCCAATGCAGTGCATGTGATTTGAAAAAAACATAAAAGCAAAATGTTACAGAGTGATTCTTGGGTTTTTCATTTGCATGGCAGGTGGGATGAGAGACAAGGTTTCATTCTGAGGTGCTAACTGTGGTTCTTCCCTGGTTCATCCTTTCCAGAGCGGGCAGGATAATGCAAATATGGGCTGCAGAACTTGCTTGAGTTTCCCCTTTCATTTTGTATGGTTCTTCTCCTGTCTCAGGGATAGATGAAGACACTAAGGAGAGGCTCATATTTTGTGGGGGTGGGGTTCATTGAACAGAGCCAACTTGCTCAGCATTTCCTCATAGTGCACACGGAAGAGATATTATTATTATTATTATTATTATTATTATTATTATTATTATTATTATTATTATTATTATTATTATTTTGCCATTGTGGCAAGAAAATAAATGGTGTTTATTTTGCCTGTGATCAGAACAATCTGATGTCAACAGGAGCTAATTAAGGAAGATACTAAAAATCAATGAAAATAGAAATGCTTTTATTTCAGTCTGCTGGATGTTAGGGTGTATTATTGCCATAAAGTTATGAAGAACCTGTTTTTTTGTCCAATTTTATTGATTTAGAAAAAGATGGAGAAAGTCGGTCCTCAGCTGGCATAAATAGATGCAGCTTTACTGAAGTCACTGTGCATCTGTTCATTCTGGTGAAGGTTATAATTACCCCATATTGCAATCATTTTATCAGCCATAGCTAATGTTTTCTGCGTGATCCTCTGAAGCTTTTCAAGAATGAAAGCTCTGTCTGCTGCTTCCAGCACTTTGCCTCTGTGACATATGAATTGTGCCAAATACATTTTGAGTTTTTGTTTTTAAGCTCCGAGTACAAGGGTGAAGTGAAAATAAAGTGTGAATAATGGTCTTTCTCTCAAAGGCAATGTGATATTGCGTTGAGCTGAAAAATTTGCTCTCATACATATCGCCCCTGCCAGTATGAAGGGCTGATTGATGCTGAGCACGATCCAGCTTATATCTAGTACTGGGAAGGGGGAGGGCTTTTCAGTGCTGCTGACAAAGCTATAACAAGATCCAGGACTGGAGGCTGAACTTAGGCAAATTCAACCTTGCAATAAAATGCCAGTTGCAAACATAATTTAAATATTAGAAGTTTTTGGGGACTAGTGATGAATTCATCATTAAGAAGTCCTTCATATGTTCTGTTAAAATCAGACCAGATAAATTCTTTGGCCGTTTTGTGACTTGGAGGATCATGATGATGTCTTTTGATTTTGTAATTGAAGTTCTCTTGTTATCTTTCTTCTCTCACTGGGCTGCAAAGACAATGCATTTGCCAGAATTCTCAGAGAACCTGCAGATCTGAACAGAGATAACAATTCTCATTAAGTCCTGTCCTTTAGGACTATGTATCGTTGCCCACAGATTTGGGAAGAACTGTGTTTTCTTTCTCATCTTGCCCATATTTGCTTGGGTTGGGTCTTGAGTACTTGTTTTGTAAAGGTTTTTCTTTTTTACCTTTTACTTTACTATAGCACGGGAATGGTTTAGCTGATAGGACATAGATTGCCCGTGATCACAGTTGATTTTGTCAGTGTTGACACATACCAGACTCTGACACTGCAGCCACTTAGCCATTCGTGCACCTCTGAGGTATGCAACAATTTCTGCTCTTGAGAGCTGGAATGATGTTTCAGTGTAATGGAAGCCTTTGCCTTCACACAGGGGCATCTGGATGGAGTTTAATGATATGGGATGCTCAAGAAGGCATGATAGTCACAAGAGATGATTCCCTTCTGAACTCAGACTCTTTAAAATACATGAAATTAGATGTTGCTGAACAAAAGAGCACTCTGCACCTCTCACTGGATCAGGCTCCCTGTTATTTGCTGGTCTGAAAAGCAGACAGCCACCTTGTGAATTCCCAGGTCTGGGAATATCTTCTCTTGCAGGTTGCTTGAGAAATATCATGGGTGTCTGAATGCTGCCGCCTAAAATAAAATGTTTTTATTATCGTGGTTATTGAGCAAACTTGAGAACAACGTGGCATGGTGAAATCACTGTGTTCATGAAGCAGTTCTCCCTCTACTACATTTATAGCCCCGGTAGTATCACATTCTGTTTTGACAGCTGTCAGAAGTTAAATGAAAGATATTTGAAGAGAGGAGGGTTGAGCTACAGGAGAAACAGTTGCAGTTTTCTCTTTGTGACACACATGCTGTCTGTTAGCCTTCCCCTTCACTTCTCCTTTTCCAAACTTAGGCACCTTTGATTTGCCATGGCTTCTAGTGGGGGCTGGTGCTGTGTAGCCTGTGCTACTTGCAGTGAAAGAGGATTTTTATCACTTTGTGTGTAAAATATGGTCCATACTCTGCTCCCATTTTTTCTCCAGTTCCTTGGTGACTGTTAGGAGACAGCATTGCAGTGCAGGGAAGGAATTTGTTAGCTTTCTTCTTTCTTTTTCCTTCCAAACTCACACTGTTTATTCTTATTGCTGTAGCAGTTAATGTGAAACTTTGCTAGAGATCTTCTCCCTTAGCACTATTGAACACATACACTCAGTGCTGTGATTCATTGGTGATAGATCACTGTGGATGGGAAGGGGTTTCTATGCATGTTTCCTTTTTTTGGATTCATGTATGTGGGCTGTGGAAAGAAATACTATTTAAACTTTAATTTATTTTCACTTTATGTTGTGCTAGGAGCACCTTAAACTTTCCCGTTATCAACTCTTGTTATTACTCTGCAATAAGCGTGCTTTCACAACTAAGAACTTGTCAGGGAATTTGCAGAGCGTTAGGATAGGAAGACCGCTATACCTCCTTTCTATCACAAGGTGGCAGAAAATGCCCAGCTTATGTTCTTCATAGGCTCATAGAACAGCTTGGATTCCCGTGCTGTACCACTGAGAAATCGTATTGGATACATAAATGCACAGGCGTTTTTAAGGAATAAGTTACTCTGAAACATTAAGTCTGTATAAATGGGCAAGAAGATCTTATTATATGGGAAAGTCATATGCACACGTCCATAAGTTGCAGAATTTGCATAACTGCATTAAAAGCATGTATAAAATTTGTAGAAGTATTACACTCAACGATATATATATAGGTAATGGTGTAGAAAATATAACTACAGAATTAGAGTATCTATAGGAGTTTAGCTTTCAGTAGGCTTGATTAAATATAAACATGCAAGCGAAAGTGACAGATAACAGCAGATCTATATAGACTACCTGACAGTTTTTTGGCTAAAAAACACTACTGAAATGATTTGTTATCGGATTTGATTCTTCTTCCTGAAGATCTCAGGGACTGTTGCAGTGAGTCTAAGAGCTACTATTTATTTTCTCTCTCCCTCTGTATATATGTGCTAATCTGTTTGTGTGTCTGCAGTATTTCCGCTGGTAGCTGGTGTGATGTTAATTTACAATTAAAAAGCATTCAAGGAGAAAAAGCAACATTTAGAAGTTTGCCAAACAACTTAGAATGAAATTTCAGTTTTGTTGGCAATGGGAATACATTTTAACTGTATTTTGCCAAGCATCTCAGACTTTTTCTGAATAATGACACTATTTCTGTGAACGTGTCTCTGAGCACACGAGCATGAACAGCTTGTTGAAGACTTACATATGAGAGACTTATATAAGGTACAGGAGGGAAAATGATATTGTTATGAAAGTGTAAATATAGATTTCACAGTATCTGCTTGTATAATTGACTGATCCAGACATGAACAAGGTGCATTAAGTGCCTGTCTCTGCTTCATGCTGCTATTGCACTGGGCAGTTTTTCATGTAATAAGCATCAGTATTGTGATGATTTTAAACCAAACCTCTGGGCACTGCTTTTGAAAATCAGATCACTATGAATTTGTCAATGTGAAGTTAGTTAAACTCCCTTCTCAAATATCTTGGACAAGATGTTTGTCTGGTATCTTGACTAAGTAAATCAAGTAATCCTTATGTTAAATATGTGAATCTGAACTCACAGAACAGAGGAAAAATAGCAAAAACAAACAAACAAATAAATAAATAAATTAGGTTACTATCTTGAATGTGGTTAGTCCTAGTTTAGTACAATTTTGAGTCATTTTGTGCTGAGTCTGAAAGGCTTCTCGGTGTTAACCTGAAGTTGTGAGGTAACATCCTGGCTCCCAGCTTTGTTGCTTACCTGTTGACACACCTTGGGCAAGGCCTCCAGCCTGGCTCGATTTGCATTTTCACTTTCCATTTACCTTAATTGCTTGTAGTTCATACACCCCCAAGAGGGACTGTAATTCTAATGCATATTTGTCCTGTTCATTGAACTTAGGGCTAAGTGGTAACTGAGGGCCAAGCTATTGAAATGCAAATAGCTGAAATACAAGTGTTGCAAGTGTTCACCTTGAAATGTGGGTATGGCTTTTCCTTGACAGAAGTTGATGGCTAGCCCTGAAAGATGATTTTCGCTACATCAGTACATCCCTGTCTTTTCATTCAGTGGCGTACTTAGGCTGGAGGTTGGAGGCAACAGCACTGGAAGGGTACAGGCAGCTGTTTCCAGTGCCTGTCTGCTGTGGCTTGTCATTTTGTTTCACAGTATGGAAGGTGCGAGAAGTGACAGGATGAAATAAGCACACAAGGAGCCAGCTGTTTTATGTGGCCGTGTTAGCGAATAAGCCAGGAGTGAAGTTAACTTCATGTGAAGCAGTTTAAATTATTTATTTTCAATTCTAGAACTGTACTTACCACGTTGTTCAGTCAGAGCCCTTTTGACAGGGTGACATTAATTACTCCACTGGAAACAAATCACATTAGCTGGAAACAATTGTTTTCAGCTATCATTCACTGTTCCGTGTAAAGGTGCAGCCTACACAAACTCTGGCAAATGGTTCCCTCTCCATCCATGGAAGTGCCTTCTGTGCTCACCCACAGCAGTGAATCAACTCTTTGCTTACAACAACAAGATATTAAGTTCAGCAGTTGTGGGCTTTTTTTTTTTTTTTTTTCCTTCTCCTTTTGTCTCTGCTTTGTCTGAAACATCTTTACTGAGAGCCAAATGTGGCTCAAGTTAACAGTTGTATGGATGTGAGCTAATAAGAGGGAGGGACTGACTTTTTTTCCCCCTTCTTGTTCAGTATTGCATTTAGGAACTACAAAATGGCTTAGCCATTTAGTGGAGGGAATACATCTACAGGTGAATGAATGGCTGTCAACCTGGAGTTGCAATGTTATGTTTTTGTAGACGCCCTTGTTGCTTGGCTAATACAGTTCTAGTCAATGGGCAGAGTGCATGTAAGCAGCTTTTATCCATTACAGTGTTGGATTATGCCTAATAATGTCTAACTTTGTTTTCAGGTTAGGCCAAAGACCCTGATTCCAGACAGCCTCCCTATTTCCCCATGCAGAGACCAACCATCCAAGCAGCCTCCAACCTTCCAAAAGGCAACTGTTGTCAGCATCAAAAACCCCAGCCCTGCCCTCCCCACTGCCAACAACACCGTCAGCCATGTAGAGACGCCTAACAGCCAGGCACAGAGCGTCACTGATCCTACCCCTCTCTCATCACCTCTGAGTAGTGCCGGTGTGGCCTACGCCATCATCTCCACCTCCCCCAGCAATGCAGCCCCTATCAGCACCAGCGCTACTGTCTCTGTTGTCAATGACAGCATCAAAGTGCAACCACTCCTCATCAGCGCCGACAGCAAGGTAGGTTCAGATTCTTGCTGCCTTCCAGTTGTCAAACACAGGAATTATGATGCAGATGTTGGCAGAATCACTGAGGTGGGAAGGCAGTTCTGCTCCATCCCCTGCTCAAGCTGAGACACACAGAGCAGTGTGCTCCACATCCAGACAGCTTCCGGAGATCTCCAAGGAGGAGTCTCCACAACCTCTGGGCAAGTTGTGCCAATGTTCTGTCACCTGCACAGCAGAGAATTGCTTCCCAGTATTCAGAGAGAACCTCCTCCGCTCCAGTTTGTGCCCATTGGCTCTGATTCTGGCACTGGGCACCACTGAGAAGAGCCCACTTCTGTCTTCTGTCCACCTTCCCTTCATGGATTTTTACATGTTGAGTAGATCCACTGAAGCATCTTTTTCTCCAGACTGACAAAGCCCAACTGTCTCAACCTTTCCTCACAGAACTGCTAGAGTGTGTTGATAGCCCTCAGTTGGACTCTTTCCAGTAAATGCCTGTCCCTCTCATCCTGCA
Organism: Coturnix japonica; assembly: GCF_054131305.1. Taxonomy (NCBI): domain Eukaryota; kingdom Metazoa; phylum Chordata; class Aves; order Galliformes; family Phasianidae; genus Coturnix; species Coturnix japonica. Next base: position 69,135,227 of record NC_140663.1, read on the forward strand.
AAGCCCTGTACAGAATAGTGCCAGTGGCGTCTGGGAAAGGAAATATTCAGAAAGCAATAGGAAAATGTCCTGAGCAGGACACATGGGTGCCAGTAGACATTTATCAGTGTATATAGCTTGTTTTTAGTGGGATTAAAATGCATTAGTATATAACTTGACATTATGATCTTCCCTTTTCTTAAACTGTTTCTTATTAATAATATTCCTGATTTCTGTGCAGGCTCAAATTTGCTATGGACTCCCTCTTCAATTATATAATGATATCAGTAATATCAACTGGTCCCAGGGGAGTGTATCAAATAATCAGGCATTCCCTTCTACATTTCCAGGAGCAAGCCAAATGAAATGAGAGATCAGGGTTTCAAAACTGATCAACAGACCAGCAGGAAAAAAATCAAGTTATAAATTTATTGCTTCCTGTTTGTACAGTTTTTCAGCTTTGAAAAACAAGAAATTCACCACTTGTGTACCAGAAATAGATTCAATAAGTCTGCCAATGTACCCAGCAGACATTCATTGTAATTTGCTGCTAGGATCCTGCTGCTCTGGATATTATTGGCAACGCAGGTTCTCATACAGTACTAACATAGAATTCAGGATGCAGGATAGTTTGTGAATAAATAAAACTAAGCATCTCTTTCTTTTTCTTTTTTTTTCTTTCTTCTTTTTCTTACTCAAACTGGCTACTGGTTTGAAAAATACCTTTGTATGCTATTGAGCATTTTAGAGTGACTGTGTGGAAATCAAGTACTTAAATATAACAGTTATATAAATTGGTTGAAGGTTAGCAAATAGATGGAAGAGACTCCATGTTGAAATCAAATAGCTTTCATCAAGAAGGTGACCTTGGGAAACTTCCATACACCTCTATGAAGCTTTGATTATAGGTGTGAAGTCACACATATAGTTCTGAGATCAAAAATTGTTTTCATTCCTTTTAATTTAATAGCTTCTGAGGTAATGTTTTTTCTAAAATGAAAATCCTTATGAAGTAAATCAGATACTAGTAGGTGCATGCATAAGAGATCTGTGTAGTAATTCCTATAGCTGAGTTTCTAAAACTAAATTAATTTTAATTTAAAAAGTTTATTTGACTTTGTTTATGCAAATCTGTATATCCACCACTCAAAACCCATAAATTCTGAGGACTCAACTCTGATCTCAGTTACATCAGTATTACTGAGGAGCAACTTCCCTCCACTCCATGTGTACTTACGCTGAAATAACACTGGGATGACTGAGGTTGGGTTGCTACTTTGAATGTGTAGTAGTTCCATCTCATGCGTGTCTGTGAAGTGAATTAAAGGAAAGCAATTCAGAATCACTGACAACCTTGACAGTAAATTTAGGCCACTGAATCAGCCTCAGTAGCACTCTGAATACAGTGTCCTGATTTTCAGAGATGTTAATGTCAAATGGCTCCCTTAGGCTGCTGCTAGTTTATGATGCATCTATAAGGATTAATTTTTAGAAAGCTTATTAGAGATTTAGAGGCCTAAGCTAGGTATACAGTTTTTTATGCTTTTGACTTGTGATTTGCATTTATTGTCTATATACATATCAACTAACCATTCTGTGTAGAATCAAAGTTTCAGGCAGAAAATTCCAGTTTCAGGTAGTGAATTCTGTTCTTGTATTTGTATGTTGTCTTTTAGGTTATCATCATTCAGCCTCAAGTCCAAACCCAGACAGAAAGTAAAGTGGAGACAAAGAAACCTCCTGAAGAGTCAGCTCAGGGACCCACTGCTACCAAAAAGAAAAGGGAGGAAAATCCAGAGGTGATTTATTCTATTATTATTTATTATTATTGAAAATGTGTTACAGTATGGTTGAATTATAGGAACCATTTCTAAACATTTTTCTGCGTGCATATATAATTACTGTGTTTGTGCTTGCGGTTCATTGCAAATTGAGTGATTCCTGCCCTAGAGAGCTACTCTGGCAGATTTGGTTTTCATCTTTCAAAGCTTTCATTGTCACAGAATATAAGAATTGTAGGTCTTACAATGATCCAGGCATCTTGTATGAGTATAGTTGTATTTCTTCTGAAAGGTTTATACAAATTGATAACATTTTATTTATGCTAGCAAATAACTAACACTGGCTTTACTAGCTGGATATGAGATCAAATTAATATTTATTTTTGTAAGCTGATCTTTTGCATTTTTGTTTTCTTTGTAATTAATTTTGCAATCTCTAGATTGTATGTAGCAACATAGTTCCTTGCATTTGCTATGTGCTTGCCACCCAACATGAATAAAGAGCAAGTCATAGGGTTAAATCTCTTTCATGAACTATATTTACTATGTAGATTAAAAATTCAAATCAGAAGATGTAGAAATGAAGACTATGTTTAACAGGCATTTTGGTTTTATTAGATATATTCAAAGTAGATTGTGCGTAATTTCGAGGCAATTTATGAAATTATACAAGCTGAATTTCCTTCTAATGTTGAAATACTCAGATCACATGACATCCTAACCTTATTAGTCTAATATTTGTAGCAAGAAGGCATTCTTGGAGCTGTAGGTTTAAGAGGACTAATGCAATATAAGTTTTTGATGTTATGTGAGCAGCGTGGGTGTTAGTTCCTTTTACCATTTTGAGAGGCTTGTATACTTAAAAGAGTGTTAAGGAATAAATATTTTGACTCCTGGCCTGGAATATCACAGCTTTATGCAGAAACCCTGCTGAACTGCACTTATGAAATCACCCCAGTTTAAAATCTGACTTTTTGTATGAATCTTCGTTGGCACTGAATGGTGGGGCTGCATGAATCTCTTTTCTTCAAGGAAGTATTTCCAAATTATTAGTATTGTGCAGCAACTGATGGGCAGAAAGGCTGGTAGATTCTGCTTAAAAAAGAATTCTAGAAAAAGTATCATCTTTTCTTTGCCCTTAACTGCAAAAAAATATTGAGGAAATACCTTCCAGAGTGATGCAGAAAGAGACCGCATGACTGGGGACAGACGTTGGTGTAGCATTCTTAAATTTAATGAGCTTTCTGTTAAATTTCTAACAAAGTATATTCTGGTGTCAATGATCTCTTTGGTTGTCTTTTTGTAACCAAGACCTTTGTTCCTGAGGCCTCAGCAAGCACATTTTTCTGGGTAGGTAGGATGCTGAAGTTGTGCCCTTAAGTATGACTTTTTTTTTTCTTTTCTTAGATTTGCTTCACAGCCATAAATATGTAGGTCTGGAGTTGATTTCTTTTGTTCTTTGAAAGTAAACTTTAGCTGATTATAATGTATTTGAGAAATTAGTGCAATTAGAGCTAACAACATAATTAGTGTAAACACATGTAATGACATAAATAGAACATGCAATTATAAAATGAAATGGTTTTGTAAAAATCTTTGTTTTGCTTCATGAAAAGACATACTTCATATTTCTAACCACACTCATGGCTGTCTAACAGATGATTAAATTTGAGACAAAGAGTAACAAAGATACTGTGAGCTTTTCTTAAGGAAAACAAGTAACTTAGGCATTTCTCTCCACACCTTTATTTGTCTTCAAAGCACAAAACTGAGACAGGGACTCAAGTATGTCTTGACATAAATGTCTTTCGTGATAGACTGGGATTGAACAAATTGCATTTAAAACTTAAAATAAATAAAACAGAAATAACCAGACCTTCCAGTAGCCAGTAGTTCCATCTGCAGCTCCTGAGTTCCCTAACAAACAAGAGATTGAGGATGTTTACTGTCTTTTGTTCTTGGCTTGATCTTTGTGCTGGGAAGCTGACTCTAGACACAGCTCCCCAGCAAGAAATTAGGGAATTGTTATGCCAGGGAGCAGTTCTTCTGAAAGTGCCTGTTATTTTTGTTTGTTTGTGTGTTTTAATGATTTTTTTTGTTTGATTGATTGTTTTTTTGTGTTTTACTGAGTTTAGCACAGAAAGAGACAGTCAGAATTGCACGAAACATCTTGCATTTCATTTGGTGTGTCAATAAAATGCTACATTTCTGGTACGTTACTAGCATTTTTTTTATTTAAAAGAAAAAATAATGTTCGAAATGCTGGTTGTTTAGCTAACGGGGATTTTAATCCTATCTAACAAGGAAAGGACAAAGAGATACTCATTGCTATTTTGGACTAAATGCTAGTGATTAAAAAGCTGGAAAAATTAAAGGATCAGTTTTGTGGATTCCTGCTCAGAGAAGACACAGCATTTCATTGCCACTACTCTGTGGTACCTGAAAGCAAAGCACTGCAGTGGAAGCAGTATTTTGAGTTGAATCCAATGGGCTGCATGAGTATGAAATAGCAAAAGCCATTTAAAAAATGCTGTTAATATAATATGCTTGTTAAAATGAATGCAGCTTTTACTGGATCCTTTAAAAAGAATCCATATTTCAAATAACTATAAAAGCTAATGCTTCCTTTCTTTAATGCTGAGATAATTATCAAGTCCATTTATGGAAGCTCTTCATACCTTAAGCAAGTATGCTGTCGTTACATTTAATTAGATATGTATTCAAATATAGTTAGTATAAAGAGAGACAATTGTTAAGCAAGCGTTCCTGTACTTAAATAATGTTAGTTTAGATGTCAGAAAATACATGCTCCCTGTACCTAATGCCTAATCTTTGGGTAAAACAGACAATCTGTGCTCCACTAGGAAAATGCAGTTTCACATTAACCATTCCAGCTCTCTGATTCTGTATTGAAATGTTGCTATCACTTCTGCTCTGGGTTCTGATGTATCCTGCCACAAGGTTGCTTTCAGTAGGGGTGAAGGGAAGCTTGTAATTCTACTCAATTGACAAATTTCCTTCTCAGATCTTCACAGTGGGTCTCAGATCAAATATTCATCTTTCCCTTCACATGTGGAATCCCCACTGTGTGTAGCTGGTGTTTTAGACATGTAAGGAGTGAGCATTAATGAAATCAGGGTGTGACATGCATATGTACACGTGCTTGTCATTACCATAGTTATGGAGGGCAGAAATGTAGCATGTGTCCCATCTAAATTGCTGGTGATTCAGTTTTAAATTACCATATATATATATATTTTATTTACAGGAGGAATTACATACTAGGGGATCATGGAATGACAGTATTCCTGTCTTATGGCTTTGTTAGTTCATCTCCTGAATGTAGATATTTTCACAGATGGAAGAACAATATGGATATCCAATGCTCACCCTCTAATTTTTGAAGAACCCACCGCTCAGTTAGATCCTCCATTTCTAAAATGAGGATGTGCTTACTTTTACTGACCCACTGCATGAAAGTGACTTACTAGTTGATTTTATCCTGGGCTGAAAGCTGAATCATCATACTTTTCATAAACAAGATGGACAAATTAATTTTGACTTGGGACTGTTGAAATGTGTTCTCCTGACACTTCTCTGGTTGAAACAGAATGTTTTGACCTTGTACTACCTAAACATTCCAGTTAGTTCAGTCTAAACCTGTTCATTTTATTTTGGGTGAGCACAATGATTATATCATCCAATGGTCCTTGGGTGCTTTGCCACAGTTGGATTGTTAGTTTGGCTTGCCTGGACTAATAATAGCTTGGGTTTTCAAGTTAGAGCATCTCTCCTGTGAAATAACACCTGGTGAATATGCCATTTGTGTAATGTGGCCCAACAAGGCTGTTCAGAACAGCTCAGAAGGTGGCCTAGTGTTATCCCAGATCTGACTCGAGACCAAAAGTTCAGTTCAGTTTGGGTAGGAGCTACATAGCAGAGTTTCAGTTTTCCATTTAAGAAAACAGAATGAATAAAAAGGAATTTCTGATTCAGCAGAACTTTTTCTGCCAGGAAGAATTCCCCAATGAGAAATCACTGACAAAAAATGTAAGTCTGCACTAGTACTTGCCCTATAACTGCTCAGCTATGTTTTGAAGTTTTGTTGATATTCAAGTGTGCTTTGTATGTATTCAATATACAAGAATTCTGAGTCATATTTTAGATCACATTCCCCCCTGTCAAATGAGTTTGCTACTGTCAGTGCAAGATATTTGTTCACTCCCCACTGGGGGAAGGTATCAGAATGTCTATTTGTAGTTCACGCATGTGGTATTTTTGCTGTAACTTGGTAAGAGCAATTTCTGAACTGTTCTGTTGGGAGGAGGGGAATTCACTATACTTCAAATGTCTTCTTAATTATTAGCAGATGTATAGCATTGTAAAGTTCAGTGAAAGTGTGTGTCATATTTTCTTAGTACAGCTTGCTCATATCCAGTAAAAACAGTGCCAGGTCCAGACTGTGATAATAATACACAATCACTTTTCTAAAAAGTGGACTAACAAAGCAACTAGCAATATGAAACTGAATTGATTAGATTTTGATCATGTGCTATGTAGCATTAGTACTCATACAGCATTGGCCTTATGTCTCTGAACACTGCTTATAGTTCTACAAGTAGGGCATTGCTGACCAGGCGTATCTGAAGCAAGTCTTGAATTGATTTTTCATATGCGCTTTGGTAATAGATATTTCTATAAGACCTTTATTGGGTTTATTCCATCAGTGCTAGATTACTTGCTTCTACCAGGATTGTCTCAGTAGAAAATCTAACCCGTTTATTTTTTTTCCATAGAAAATTGCCTTCATGGTAGCATTAGGACTGGTTACCACAGAACATTTGGAAGGTAAGATGACACGTGTTGTTTCACTGTTCAGATTTTGGGTGATATTTTTTCTCTCTGCTGTTCCACATCTGAAAGAAATTGGTGGTTTTGTCCTCAGAAGGGCAAGTAACGATCAGATAAAATGTTGCTTGTGCACAGTTGTGCTTTTCAGCCTCAAACTAATGGGTGTCTATGTTTAGCTCTGCCTCCTATCTCATCACACAGCTCATGGTGTGACAACTGGCTCTGCAGCCAGCAGCAGCATACCTGGCATGACCTGGTGTTGGGGCTCATTCTGTCAACGTGGTCTTTTAAAGGCAATTACCTGCCAAGGAAGATAATGAAGCTGAAAGTCTGCAAAGGCTCCGGCTAGTGCTGGTCTGCCTGAAGTGTCAGCAAGAGTCATTCAAAGACTGAAAGTTTATCCCATTCTTCTGTAGCAAGCATGTTCTCCCTTCTTTGCTTGTGTGGGAAGGACATGCTCTCATTTCTTGAGTTAACTGTCTGTCATCTTTAGAGTTCCACAGAATAATGTGTATGACAATAATGAAATTCTGCATTTGCTTTATGCGTTTCTAAGTGAATTTAAAAACTACCTCTCACAAAGTCTTCCTTTTCCCACTCTTTTTCATTTAGCCAAAATGAACAGACTTCCATGAGCCTGATCTTCCTCTTGTGTGAGAGTTACTAACAAACCTTCCTAGGTCTCTGAATATGTGTTCAAACAGATATTGCATATAATCTAAAAGCAGATTAGCAGATTTGTACCTTTCTTTGCTTCAACTTTGTCTTTCTGAATAGGGATATAGATGAGGGTAAAAAAGAACTTGTTTGGCCAATGGTGTTAAACAGGTTTGGGGGTTTCTTGGCAGAATGGGCACATTCTTATGGAGAGAGGAGCTAAAGAAAAAATCCACAGGTTGATATGTTTTGGTTCAAGTTGGTGAGATTCCACTTATGTATGGTGTTTAGGCCAGCCATGGCTCAATCCTGATAACAAAAACTTTAATGATAATTGACACTTACCGCCCATCCCGTGGATGTTGATGTGCTTTAGAGTTGGCCGCATTCTTAGATACCTGGACCCTCAAGAGTCCAACTTATTTACTGCTTTTTTGAATAAGGTACTTTGTTCTTCTCTTGCCTAATTTTAAGAGTGGCTGTGAATTCTGGGGAAAACAAAGTGTTAATTATAAAGGCTTCTCCATACATATATTCTGGGCTTTTTTATGTTATTTTTTAAAACAATTTTTCTACTTTTCTGTCTCTTTCCTCTTTAAAACAGCATTTCAGAAAATCATTTGATGTCCCAGTGACTGAGAATTTGAAAGCATTTTAGAAAAACTTTAAGCCATCAGCCTTTTTAATGCCCTAATGGTAATGGATTGAAATGGAAATTAAAAAGCCACAGCAATTCTGGGAGAACATTTTTAATCCAAAAAGTGCAAATGATGACTGGTTCTTGTTTTCTTTGTCTAGGGGAAATATGACAACATTTGAAATTATGCTGAAGTGCAAATTATGCTTGAAACAGAGTGATTTTTGTTTTGAATGATTCTTTGCTCTTTGATTTTTTCTGGAACTAATAAATTGTTCACATGGATTTAATGCTTATGTTCAAAATGACAAGAACTGCTCTGTTCTGTTTGCTGTACATAACAGTAAGTGCAGGATGCACATTTTAAACCTAACTACTACAATACTTATCTTCCAGAATCAATTCTTGCAGATAAATTCACTTTTATATTCTCGCTATCCTGAAATAAACAGCTCTCACCAAGAGCTATTTACTATGGGAAGGGTGTTTTGTCATGACTGTTGGTGATTGCAGATCTCAAAAACACCCTGATAGCTTTCACAGGCTAAAGGTTATTATTTTAGTGCTGTGTCATATTAATGGTTATCAGCCGCTGTGCTTTATCAGGAAGTAGTGCTCATTATGTGGCTCTGTTTATTTTAGTACTTCTAATGTATTCCTCAGTTTTACATTTTTGAATTAGACTGTGTCAGGATTGAGTCATTAAAAGCCTATTCACTCAGTATCATTAATTCTCAGTGTTACTGATTTTCTTCATTTTCTTCATTGATTTTGTGATGTGGAGTGGTGATACATTTCTTGTAAGGGTTTCTCTACCAGCCCAGCAGCCTTTCCACCTGACTTCCAGAGGAAGTTCCTTCCTCTTGCTGGGAAAATAACTCTGTTCTGCAGATCCCCAGTCCTAAACAGTAAATGATCATCAAAACCCCTTTCCACTGTTGTTTTGCAGGACACAGATTGCAACAAAGAGGAACTGTCATTACAGCCCTTATTCAGTCACCACACTGAGTGTTTTTTGATGAAGGCAGTAGCTTGTGGAAGCTTTGCTTCCGACATAAAGCTACCTTCAGTTTTATTCATCTCTGACAAATGCATTACCACTTAGGTTTCCTTCTTCCTGAATATTAACAAACTGAAGAATAAATCTGTGCTGCAGTGTAAGGCTGTGACATTGAAAGTTCTAAGAATACTTTTCAGCATCGCCACTGTGTTAAAGTAAATAAATCAAATTAAAACCTAGGTAGAAGAAAAAAAAAAAACCATTTTAAATAACTCTTTACTTCAGATCTTGCCAAAGGAAAAAAAAAATAGAAAGAAAAAGCTGAATTTTTTCCATTTATGTTATTGGTTTTTTTTAAATTAATTAGAACAAAGTGTTTATTTTTAGTTCTATAAGCCCTGTTATGAAAGAGGTAGCAGAGAAAACAGGCTCAGTACTTTTTAGCAGTAGTAGCAAGCAGCAAGCGACAAAAGATTGTATACCAGTTTCTGCCTCTGGTCTAACTGGATAGAAATGTTCCTGGATGTATGCACTCCTTCGTTCTATAAATGAAGTGCTGACATTGTGCCCTCCCTCCCTGATGGCAATATAGGGTGGAGTACATCCAGTACCATTTCAGTTCATTAGTCTCTCTCTATTTCCTTCTATTTCGATTATGATTATGTTTCCCCCTCCAGACAGCTTTTATCTCTTCACCAGTGCGATGCCTCTTCCAAAGCTGTGTTTCAGGTATCTACCACATGTGTCGGTCAGGCTCCAGCAAATATTTCTGTTGCCTTGGTGAGGGCATGTATCAAATAAATTCTCTCTTAATCCTGGGACCCAAAAGGGCAGAGAGCTACAGATCCATCATGGGCTTCTTGTGAAGACACTCAGCCTAGCTGTGCACTCTGACACACAGAAATCTCTGCCGTGTCAGGTCCTTTGTTTATTTACCCAAACCAGCGATCTTGCATCCCTGTGACAATCTTTGAGAGGCAATCAGTCTGAGCAGCCCTTACTTTAGCTTTTTACCTACACTGCCACAAGAATACTGAAGTGGTGCAGCCCCTAGATTCACTGACTGTTGGGTTACTGGGGCTGGCTGCAGAAACCACAGCTCTTGCTCACACTGTTGGAACCAAAGCCCAAAGTCAGTGGTTGCCTACTTTCTATCTGTCTACTAACATCAAGGCATACAAGTTCTTCTATTTCATCCCTGGCACTTTTGGCCTGGAGTGCATCCCCTCTGTAAGATCAAGACCATGTTTCTCCCTGTGGCTCTGTGGCGGATTAATGGATCCACGTGTAGCACTCATCCATCTGCTGATGCCATATTCCCTTCATGATGTGGAGTTTGGAAGCTTCAGAATGGTGATTTTTTCATAGCCTGGTCATACTTTAATGGTAGGACAGATCTATTACCCACACAAGAGCCTCCTCTTTGCAGGTCTCGTAGTAGTGGGGATGTTAACAATATGCTGGCAGGGGTTGCAACGAGGGAGTCTATTGCACATTGCTGCTCAGTCTTACACCACGTTTCTTCATAGTGAAATGCTTCAGGAGACACATGGCAGCGTATGTCTATCCCATGTCACGCTGGGAATCAGACCTGCCTTGAACTGTGCTAGAAAAATCCATCCAGAACATGCAAGTGGTTGTTCCTCTGTTTTTCTTGACTATATAATTTTCTTCTGCTACATCCGTCACACCCAAGTTTCAAATCAAAATCAATATCCTGGAACTCAGAGCCATAAAAAATCCATGCAGATTGTTGGCTTAATTCCCAGTGACACTAAGTTCAGGATGTGACCAGTAATACTCACACCATATACTATAGCACATGGCCCTTTTTTTACTCATGAGAAAAGGTGCTTGCAGGCTAGAACTGTGTGTCAAGAATCATCATAAGCATCCTGACAGCTGGACTGTATCATAATGTCAGATGGCAAATGAGAGCTAGAATTCAATGTTCCTAATTTTGTGGAAATTCTGAGATGGGACTCTTTACCTCAGACATTTACAGCAGAGACCAGACCTTCTGCAGAACCAGATGGTGTCTTGTAGGGTGTGCTCCTGGTGCTTTAATGGGCTGGTGGGTTAGTGTTCCTGCCAGTTCTTCTTCTTGGAAATGTGCTCAAAGCAAGACAAAATGGAAGTGTCAAGACCATAGGAACATTCAGCCGAACAGGATCTCTCAGTGTAGAGTATAAGCTTTCCTATAAGATATTCGTTTGGTAAACTTTTTGAAATGGAGCTGCACACACTCCAAAGAATCGTAGAATCTTTTGAGTTGGAAGGGACCTTTAAAGGTCATCTACTCCAACTCCTGTGCAGTGAATGGGGAGGTCTACAACTCCATCAGGTTGCTCAGAGTCCCATCCAGCCTGACCTTCCACATCTCCAAGAAAGAGGCATCCACCACCTCTCTGGGAAATCTGTTCCTTGACTTACTACCCCTGTTGTAAAGTACTTCTTCTTTGTATCCAATCTAAATCTCCCCTCTTTTAGTTTGAAACCATTTTCCCTTGTCTTTTTTGCAACTGAACCTACTATGGAGTCTCTCTTCTTTCCTATATCTCCCCTTTGGATACTGAAAGGCCACTCTGGGGTCTCCTTGGAGCCATCCCTTATCCAGGCTTAACAGCCCCAGCTCTCTCAGCCTGTCCTTGTGGGGGAGGTTTTCTGTGCCTTGCATAGTTTTTGTGGCCCTCTTCTGGACACTGTCTAACAAGTCCACATCCCTCCTTTACTGAGGGCTCAACATCTGGGTGCAGAGGCTGGTGAGGCCTCATCAGCACAGAGTAGAGGGGCAGAATCATCTCTCTTGACCTGCTGGCCATGCTTCTTTTGATACAGCCCAGGGTACGGCTGGCTTTTCATGCCATGGGGTGGATGTTGGATGGTTTTCCTTGCTAATATCTGCTCTTATTTTATTAGTGAAATAAAAAATAGGCTTTAAAATACTCTTATACTCTTGATGTTCTGAACTTACATAAAGAGCTGGAAGAAGAAATTCTATGTGACAGAAATGAAATCCTAGCTCAGATGAAACAGCAATAAGCTGACTTCAGTGGGCCAGGAATTCTCCCTTCCTTTCTGTGCATGTTTCCAGAAGCATACACGTGACTAATTTTAACTAAGTGCAGTCCAGAGTAAGTGCCATCTTCAAAAGGTGTTGCCTTTTAGTGGAAGAGTTATGTGTTCCCTCCTTTTCAAAGCAGGACTGCAGTTCAGTGAGACCAACTATGGGCCGCTGTTTTCTGTGGCTCAGTGCCATGTATGGCTTGCAGCAACATTTTGCATACTCAGGATTGTGAAGCTGTGTGTTTTGGATGAATAAGTCATAGTGCCCTAGTTAGAACTGAGTCTAGCCATCCTATTCTGACTGTGCTTTTTCTAGCCTCCGTAGAGGAAAAGTAATGTCAACAAAACTTAAAAGGATCTCTGTTCTCTCATCTGATATGACTTTCAAGGCTCAACTTTTTTATATGCTCTGTTTTGTTAATAGCAGACATCTTAAAAGCTCTCTGTTGATGATTGCTAAATACATGTGTTGAGGGATCATCACAAAAAATCTTGTAGGGCAGTACAAGTCCACTGTGAAGGAGGAGAAAAATAAAGAAAAATGACATGTTCTGAATCTTAGAAGGAAAAACTTGTTAATATCAGGTCTTAAACTGCAGCAAATATCAGTGCTGCTGCCACCCAATTAACACTTTAGAAACTGAATCTGAGCATAAAGCACAAGGGACTGAGGGTAAAAGCATCTTGCTTAACAAGTTAGATCTGAATTTTTCCCTGATGAATGAGAAATACACAATTTATGCTTCTTTCTGTGCCATCAGAAATCCAGAGCAAACGTCAGGAAAGGAAGAGAAGAAGCACAGCAAATCCAGCCTACAGTGGACTCTTGGAAACAGAGGTACTTGATCATTCCCTTTTTTTTTCTTTTTTTTTTTTTCTTCCACTGTGTTATCTCATATCAATAAAATGTTTAATAGTGCTTCTTATTACAAATGTAGATATGAATACAGAACCACACATCCACTTGTAAAGAGATATTGATGTGAAAAAAATAAAAACCACACAGATTTTCATCTCAGTAGCTAAGCAACAGATTTTCTCCCCATAACATCCTTTGCTTCGGACTAGAACTCATGTTGGTTTTAGTAAAGGCCAAAAGGCCAAATTTCATGTGGAATCTAATTACTCCTTTACCTATACAGATGGTCCTTTTAGATCAGACCTGAAGAACAGAAGTGTTTTCAAACTTGCATTTTGTTTTTGAAATGAGGAATACAGGTTTATTCAGCACATTAAAATTCCACCTTCAACAGGGATAGAAGGGGTGATGGAAGAGGCCTGCTACACCTTTTGTATGTGCTTTACATTGTATCCTCAAAAGCAAAGTGAGGGATAGCATGGAGAAAAAAATGTCTGTGAGAGTCCTATGGCTGATCAGCTGTGTCCTCATTAGGAGCTGTCATTAAATACTGACCATGGGGAATGCTGTTCAAGTAAAATGGGGGCAGATGGTTCTTTTCTGATCAATTAGCTGCTCAGATTGATTTGCTAATCAGTGAGTTGAGATATTTTGTGGCATTTAAGACATTTTGGTGCAGTTTAATTTATGGTTAGTCTCCAGAATGATCCTTAATTCATGATTGTTTGAATTGGAATTGCATATAAATTAGACTTTCATTTGCCAACGCCCCTCAAAACTGCAGGAGCTCAACCTCTGTAGTGGTGATGTTGACTTCCTTGATTACAAAAATGTGATCACAGTCTTGTGTCTTCAACTGAATGTTGTGAATGTTGTGCATATCATTTTTGAGGCTTTTTCTTTTTTCCTAAAAATGTTTTTGAGATACCAAATTATTTTCCCACTGTCAGCATCTGGGTTTGTTTTCTTTGGTTGACTGATTTGTTTGGTTTGTGTTTTTGTTGTTGGTTTGGTTGGGGTATGGTTTTGTTTTTTTTTTTTGTTTGGTTGGGCTTGGTTTGTTTTTTGGTTTTTTTTTGGTTTTTTTTGTTTGTTTGGTTTTTTTTGCATTGGGAAGGGTTACGTTTCAGGCTGGGTATTTTTGAAGAAAAAACATCAATTTAGAATTCATTGACAGGCTGCCAGGTATCTATATATAAAAGAACAGTTTACGTACTACAGAATAAATCATTTATTAGCAAAAACTTTCTAATTTTCCTTCAAGCAGAGTATAACAACATCTTATGGTACTGTTTGCAGTCATTCTGTACAAGGATGGCATAGAGGAACAATTAGGGGTTATGTAGAATGTTACTGAAGCCCAAGTAACTACTGACCAGCAGGTTTTACAATCTGATAAATTGGTGATGGACTGCATTACATCTCCATTAACATCTCAGTCATGTTTCAAGTGGGCTGTGTTTGCGAATTTGAAGTTCTTTGGTGACCTCAGTAGTTTGAAACAACTACCCACTCCTAGAGGGCCTACATATTAACTTATGAAAGAGAAATATTTAACTTGGACATTAATGTATTGCTTTCAAGCAAAATATATTCCAGCTAACTGTAGGCAAGTGTCATAGAAGGTAGTAATGTGTTTCTGCAGGTGGGAAGTCCATCGCCATTTCACCACGTGCAAATAAAGATGTCATCTCACAGCAGCAATTTATTATGCAGTTTTTCCTTTATAGACATTGTTTATTTGCTAGGTTTGGAGTTACTGTTGCTGTTGCCTTGAGCCTCTGCAACATAACCTGAAACACAATCAATAACATTTGCAATTTGCATTTCTCTTGTTAATAAAATCTAATGTACATAAAACTGCTCTATGAAGAAACTGTTAGAGAGGTAAATAAGGCAATCATTTATATAGCTGTGTTAGGGGTTAGCAATGAATAATCTAAAACACTAAACTGGCTTTTAGATACTTTGTTATGTATGAGAGAGCTCATAGAAATTATCTGCGCATAATGGTAAGAGACAACTAGAGCACTAATCAATAACGCTATGATATTGTGGTTTCTTTTCCCATCCAGCGGAAACGTCTTGCGTCAAATTTTTTGAATAACCCCTTGTTCCTTTCAACAAGAGGTAAGCATATTTTTAAGTGAATAAACTACTGTTCTAATTACATGTTAAATATTTATAGGTAGGATTTCATATGAATTACTGCTAGGATGCCGGGATGTATTACTTTGGGTAAGAACCCTGAACTTTTTAGTGTGGAGTGAATATAGATGCTGTTCCTGAAAGGAAAAAAAAAAAAAAAAGGCTAAAGTTCAAAACCGTGTAGAAATGGGTCCACAGTCCCTGCAATCAATGGTAAATCTAGTCTCTTGCACTGTGAGCACCAAGCAGTGAGGACTGATTCAATAAGATAGCACCAAGTGCTTAAAAACACACATTGAAAATTGGATCTAAATGTAATTGCTATTCTGGACTTTTCATTTGCTTCATTTTGTCAGCTTTAAGAAACTGGTATCTATTTTCAAAAGCTAGGAATTTACCTTACCATTTGCCTTACAAACAGTGGCCAAAACCCACAGTTTTTCTCATTCTAAGAGCTGGAGCAATGAAACTAGATTTGATGGCCTTGAAGATGCCTACCGATCTTGTACTTACAAGAACTTCAGATGCTGAAAGTTTCATGGTAAAATCCTTGAGAATCAACAACTGAGAGGAGCCAGCTGAGATGATAATTAGATCACATGAAGAAGCTCATTCCTGAAGAAATATGCAACTTGTTGAGAAGGCAAAGTATTGAGAGGTGGGAGATGAAATGAAGAGAACACTCAGTACCATTTAATTCTTTAGATGGCACCCCTATAGGATTTTAAAAGGCAAAGCAAGAAGCTTGAGCTTCTTCAAATGTCATGTTTAGAGCCACCTTTTTGGCCCTGCCTTAAATTCCTGCACCATGAGATCACCAACTCGAATGCTGTGGTTTTTCTCTGTATTCAAAATGTAATGTTCTAGATGCAGACAATTGGCCTACTTACCATATTCCTCTAGTGCCTGAGGTCTCAGAGGACCAGAGAGGTTATTATGCAGTAAGCAGCTATGATGACATGCCTCTTAGCAGGAGCCATGCTCATGTGAGCCCAAGTTGAAAGAATGTTATCCCTGGCTCAGTTTCATTGCAAAATCAAAACTATTATTTGTCTTATCCTGACACTTGCTTTTCCCTTGTAAACATGCACCTGGAGAGAACGGTATTGTTAGCACTGGGTGCCATTGTGCAAGATGAAGTGTAAACTCTGATCTGAAGTCAGTCACTGTCCCCAGACAGCTTTGAATAACAGAGGTGTAGATGTCTGCCCGTAGTGGACTGCTGATTTCCCCTTCTGCTATAAAACACTCCTTTAAAACATTCATCTTCAGTTTAATTGGACATATTTTAAAATGTCAAAAACTTTACATCAAAACTAAAGTGAAAAGAGAAATAAACAAACGGAAAAAAAAAAAAAAAAAAAATCCCTACGAAGTACAAGAAACAACTGTCATTTCCAGAAATGCAGAGGAGAACAATTCTTGTAAATTTCCAGCGAAATGTCAATTAATCAAGATTCATTTATCTGAAAATGTCTTACCTGAAATGAGGTCGCATCCCCTGACATACATCATTTGTAGAAGAGACTCTTCAATTACCAAGCCCTTGTTTGTCTGAATAACATTTATGTCCCCTGAGTAATCATGGTGTCATAGAATGAAGGATCTGTGTGTGTGTTTTTGCATATGTGAAGTGACATCTGCAGATTTTATGGAACTCGTTGCCAAAGGATGAGAAAATTGTTGGAAAAAGCTGACAAATTTATGGAAGAAGAATCCTTCTAAGGCTGTTGAATATAAAGGTGAAGATGCAAACTCTGGTTTAGGGAAAGCCATAAACTGCTGTTAGCCTCTGGGAGGATACCTCTGGAGAAAATCAATCTATGCTTTGCATGTCCAGTTCTTGCACTCTAAGACTGGGAAGCAGCAACATGGGATGCTGTTAGCAAAGGACCTTGGTCTCTGTAGCCTTTGGCCTAACTTAAGTGAAGCTGTTCCATTGTACTTATGTTCCTGTTTTTACATATATGTGAGCACAGTGTGCATGTGTCTTCACCTGTATATGTATAGCTTCCAAGCTGCATGGTACATGTGAGTGCACACGGGGGCAGCTGTGTTTCTAGCTGTGATCAGGGAGGGAGCTGAAGAAATTACTAGTTCGGCTGTCTACTAAATACTAAATATTACTGTATTACTAAAAATACTAGTTCGGCTGTCACCACATCAGTCTGAAGAAAGGCCATCAGCTGCTTGCCACTGAAACACCTCATCAGTTACGATGTCAGCAGCAAAAATTACAAAGCAATGCACTTCCCATAAATGTTTTAAAATTTTCTCAAATTTTATTTTTGGACTAAAACATAATAAATTTCACAAATATTTTTTAAAG
Organism: Coturnix japonica; assembly: GCF_054131305.1. Lineage (NCBI taxonomy): Eukaryota > Metazoa > Chordata > Aves > Galliformes > Phasianidae > Coturnix > Coturnix japonica. The sequence goes on from NC_140663.1 coordinate 69,152,534, forward strand.
AAAAGCTTGGCCCATTTTCCAATAAGCTCTGGTGGTTCTTTTTCCTATTAGACTGTGAACACAGTTCATCCAAAGGTCAAAAAATCACAGGGATTTGTGTGGAAGTAGATTGATGATAAAGAGCTGATGAGAACACAGAGCTCAGTCCCATAAGTGGCTGAGCATTTCGGCTGTGAGTCAGCTGAACATCTATATAGGTTTAACAGTGAGTTGGTAGCACCACTTCTGTTTCCCAAGTTAAACAACTGCGTAAGTGCCTTGCTGGTACACAGCCAGGCAGTTCATTACCCAGCAGGCTGAGGTCCTTAAGGAAAAGTCTTCCAGACTGATGATGTACAGAGAAGAGATCCATAGGAAACTTCTTGATAATTTCAAGTAGACTCTGTGCTTCTCATACAATGGCATTTCAGTATCAGACCTTTGGGCACAGGGCTCCAATGACATCAATTTGAAAATCTCTATTTGAAAAGTAGTTTCTGGTGCTGAATTTTGACAATGCCCTGATCTCCTGCATCTCAGCTTGACTAAAATCCTTTCCTTCTCATAGCTGAGAACTAGCATTCATTTCAGCAATGTATTATTTCCCACTAATCTGTTCTCTGCCCTTTTTCCATATGCTAGCAAATGAGGATCCATTCTGGAAGGTAGGTGTAGCAAAATTTGTGTAATACAAGTGTCTTTCTTCGTCACTGTGTAATTCAGTGCTTTCTTCTGATTACTCTAGTCTCCATCAAGGTACAGGATTATAGTATTCTCTTTGCCTTTCATGATGTTTTTGTGAGCTATTCCTCATTTGACTAAATCTTTGAGCCTCTGAGATAAAATTTGAGAGGCAGGATCTTGTGGGCTTGCATGAGCAAGGGTGGAGTTTATTACCTTTGTAGAATCCCCCGAGAGAAATTGTTAGTCCAGATTTGTGCTTTTAATGACCATTTTAAGAAAAAAAAAAAAAAAGAGCAACCATTATATGTTGCATAGATTAAATCTCTTAGTTTTGAGTTTCAAGTTTTCGAGTAGGTAACCTTAAAACAGTAGTATTTTGGAGAGCTGTCTCTTTGACAGGACTGATTTAGAATTCAAGGTATAAGTCTAATTAAAGCTATCATGAAACATTATGTGGAATATCCCTAAAAATGAAAAAAGGTTGCTTTTGGAATTAACAGAGGTGCAACATTATTCTTCCTTCTGGAAAAGTACTAGGAAAAGTTAGATTTTTTTATATAATGATTCACAAACCATGAGAGTTTCAAAATCAGCGTCTCCTTTATTAAAATGCACTTAATTATACAAAGAGTAATTAACGTTGCCGCTACATTAGCATAGCAATTTACTACATGACATTGTAACTTTGTTGATGAGTCTTAGCTCATGTTATATATTGCTTCAGACAAAGTGTTAATCAGTCTTGTTGGAGAAAGGTTGTCAGATTATGAACAGAAAACAATTGACTACAGGGAGAGCAGAGGGTTGGAGGACCCACAAAAGAAGGGTACATAGGAAAAGGCTGTTCTCAAGCATACAATTTTCCTAGCTGCTCTTCAAGGCAGTGTGCATACAACATGGAACTGTGCTTTTTCCCCAGAAACTTTTGCTTGCTTGCTTCCTTCTGCTTTGGACTTGAAGGACAAGTGATCCACACTTTGAACCATGCTTCAAAATAGATCTACATGTGGTGATATATGATTCAGATACACATTATCAAGAACAAGTGAAATAATTCCTGCACTACAATCTGACTGTATTCATCGATTCTCTGCTCTGTTTGATAATTCGATTCTTATTTTTTCTTTTATAATGTATGGAACTTGCTTCTGGGTCATTTGTTTGTATTTGTTGCTTTCATACACCATTATTTCTCTTGTCTTCTACAGTGGCCAGGGTAATTCTGACAAGTAGATATGTCTCTGAATAAGACTGGCTGCTGTAGTACTATCTGTGAGTGCTGCCCAGGGACAAGAGCCTGGTGGGTTGATTTGATCCAAGCCATCCTTTTTTTTCTCTTGCAGAATGAGATCCACCATGATGAATACTGCACTGCTTGCAAGCGTGGCATTAACTTGCAGCCCTGTGGCACATGTCCCAGGGCATATCACCTCAACTGCTTGGACCCACCCCTCAAAACTGCCCCCAAAGGGGTTTGGGTCTGTCCAAAGTGCCAACAGAAGGTAAGCACATCAAGAAGAAAAAGTAGGAGAAACATCAAATTTGTATACAGCCAAACTAAATTAACCTACATCACAGTTTTGGGGACCACATTAGATAGAGTAATACAGAGAGTTTGCAGCATTTATTTCTGTTATTTTTATTGTACCAGACTTAAAACATACAGCGAGTGCCTAGGCTCTCACACATCTGCTGAGATTTGTCCTGGGAAAAGATTAAAAACGTCCCTTTGTTTTCTTTGTTTCTCTTCTGTACCAAAAAGCCACAAGTATGTATGTTGCAAAACAAAAAATGTAAGCATTATGGGTTTGGGATGCATTGCCAGAAACAGAAGCTTCACCAATAGGTCTGAAAGCTGTAAGGAGACCGCGTCATGTTCTTTAAATCATGTTTATTATGTGATGGTTATTGATCATAGCTATGATCAAAAGTGCTAATTTATCTAACTGCTGTGAAAAACGCTGATTGCAGGAAGAGTAAAATAATAACTAAAACAGCACAGTGTCACTAAATTGTAGAGTGGAAGCTTAGATTTTGTGCCTTGGATTTCTTTGTGTTTTGCACTGGGATTACTGTTTGTTACCCTTTGAAAATATCGAGGGGAAATTCAAGCATAAAGCTGTAGAGAACAGAGCAGATCTGTTAGATCTACACAGTCGTATTTTCATGTGAGCCCACAAGCTCTCCCACAATACTCCTGACAGCATGAAGGTCTGCTGATCAGGGGTTGAGAAATGTTTTCTGGACATGGCAACAGGAAGCAGAGGCTTTGTTGCCTTCTTTAGTGCTGGTTGATCAGTTTAGGGATGTGGAAAGGAGTAAGGCCCAGTGAAGACTGCTACACAAGTTACTACCTCATTACTTTTTATCTTGTGAATTCTTAGACAGGAACACTAGAGTTGGTCCTGCAGACCCTTGAGGCTGAAGGGAGAAAAATATTAATGTGTGCCTTTGTAAAGTCCTAACTTTTTGTTGTTTCCTTGGCTTACAGGTGTTAAAGAAGGATGACAATGTGCCATGGACTGGAACTCTAGCTATTGTTCACTCCTATGTCACTCACAAAACAGGTAGGGATTGACAAGGCTTTTGAGAAGGGATTCTCTGCTCATGATGGTCAATACCATTTGAGTTCTTTGCAGCACTGATACTAAAGCAGTATTGCAATACGACCAGTTATAAAAGCGCCATAAGGAGCCATGGCTGAGAACAGCAGGTGGCTTTCTCTATCTCTGCTTCCTCTCCATCTTCTCTCTTTGAGGAATCTGAGATCAACCTCTGAGGAACTTCACTCTTAAATTTCACTCAGGCTCCCATGAGAGTGGTGCCTTCCTGGTAAAAGGGCTGAAAATTGGATTTTGAGGCATGATATCAGGCTAGGAGGCAGAAAGACACAATCAGGCTAGGGAGGGACATACAGTTGGATCTGCAGCACACTGAAAGACTAATATCTCAGATATTGTAGTAATACCAGTCTCTAATTATTTTGGTATTACTTGGTAGCAAAGTCATTAGTATCAAATAATGTATGATTGTACATTGATGATGACTCATTTTGTTCCCTGTTGCACTCTTACAATGGGATGTTTTGGGCATTACAGTGTATCTGAGAGGAGCTTAGCAGAAGTCTGGCACTGTTACGGTCTGTGCCTTTCAGCCACAGTCACTGAACCTGAATCATTCCAGGTGGCTGACCTGTTCCTAAATATCAATCACCTTTTTCTTGTAGACTTCAGGGCCACATGTGGTCCAATCATTAATTCTAGTTCATCTCAAAAGCACATTGTAGCTTTTTGGATCATCCTGTGTGCTAGCCTTTGACACAGACACATCCGTTCAAACAGAAACTCCAGGTTTATTCAGCTGTACCTGCAGACAAAAGGCTACTGATATCAGAAACTCACCTTTCAAAATAGATGCTTGGTATTGCTAAGCACACAGATTTGCTATATTACCTTTTCTTAACTTGTACATCCTTAATGTTATTTTTTCAGTTAAAGAAGAGGAGAAACGAAAGTTATTAAAGAGAAGCAGTGAGCTGAAGAGTGAGCACAGGCAGTTAGAAGAAAAAGATCGACTTCTCAACAATGCAGTGAAGGTAGGACTCCTGACTGGGGAGTCAGTCTCCTGCAGAGATGTTTATAAAGACTTCATGCTTAAAAACTGATATTTTGTGGCTAGAAGGTTATCTATGCTCCCAACCTACAAAAGTTCAAGCATGTTTGTTCTGACCGAGAAAAAACATTGTCTTCCTTTATGTGCAAAAGCAAGCTCCTTGGGCAGCATGAGGAGAAGAAATCGCCAGTGACTGAATTCCTGCTGTAGACATAAAAACACAGCACAGGTGTACCTGTCTTCCTTGTGGTGTGGCACACAGCTCTGATCTGTCCGATGACATTAAGATACTTCCATCCTTCAGATGAAAAGATCTGTGTGTGCTCCAGTGGTAGTGGCTTCCTTGTCAGCTCTAGAACTCCTGAGATCGGGTAGAAGTAGCAGTCCTTATTTGCCTTTGAGGTTGAATGGTGTAACAACCTCTCCATGAGTGAAAATGGATTCAGGACTATTTTCTCTGTGATTTTGTTTCAAACTTAATGTTGGCTGGAGATGTCTCCCATATGTACTGTGCTATGAAGGCCAGCATCTGGCAGTTATGACAGGCATAATCCCTGTCCTCCATAGATGAAGCTTATTTGGTACTGGCTCACCACATGCCCACTCTTAAGGGGTAGCTGTTAGTTTGTGTGGCAGGCCCAATAAATATTTGAAACTTCTTTACACTGGAAGAATCAAAGTGGCAGCTGCAGGAGTGACTGGTCACTACTTGTTTTATCACTGCAGTTACCCGGAGGAAGCATGTAAAATATTTATCACATTTAAAATAGAATGCAAAGGAAAGCAGTAACTTATTAAAGGACATCACAGTGGGGAGTATTCCCTCTAAGTGTGCATAGTCACCATCAGTGCTAATGGAAACAAACATATGTATGAAGAAGTGACTGGGGTATGAAATATCTTCTGTGGTTAGGAGAGTGCAATGGCATGAGATTTTAATTCAAAGAAAGGCATTTCAAGATGGATTCAGTTATCGGGTTTATGTCAGTACTTTCAAAGTAAAAAGATTTCTATATAAGCAGAATTGGGTTCTTTCAGTGGGAAAGAATCTTTTTAAAATAGTAAATTATTTATATTTACTGGAGATATGTCCACTTGAAAGGAGAAAAGCAATTAAAGGTGTTCCAGTGCACAGTAATTAATTCCTGACATTTTCCTTGACAGAGATTTACATTAAAGGGAGAAGTTGTAAACATACCCCAGGTGGAATGGTATTATTTGTTCAATGCAGAATGTGGTGTATCTTTCACCTGAGATTTCATTTGTCTAACCCAATCACTGAGCAGCTCTCACAGTGTCTTTTTGAACAACGTGACTATCAGGTGAGCATTCCTCACTTCCCCAGAGCTTTAGGCTCCCACACTCCAGGTAGCCAAAGAGGAAGTCTCTAGTCTAGGTAAATCACTGCCAGGTCTCTAAGATCAGTGGGAGAAGGAAACCAGGAGGTGTCACATGTTAGAGGCCACTGTCCCCTTCCACCTAACAGATAGACTCAGCTATTTGGTCGATCACTTAGTCCCTTGAAGGACTGATGTGCAGTGGATGAGATGGCAGCTGCAGCAGTACAGAACTGGTGAGAGAAGGGAGGTTTACAGATTCTTCTTTACTCCCTCTCAGAGAAGTGGAAGATTCAAAATGCTTTTGTTTAGCTCCTGCTCTCATTCTCATTTTCATGTAGGTTTGCGTGAAATATTTCAAATGACAGTGGGGTACAGTTTGGTCACTCTGCAGGAAAACAAATTTATTGTGATTGTTGTGGTACAACAGTAGGGTCTTAGATTAAGCTTTCTGCTAAAATATTGACATCATAATGTTTGAAGAGAACAACTTGTTTCCTCATGACTATCAGTGCTGTTGTCTAAGATGTAGAGACCCAAGCACTTCCAGTAGAACAGATATTTGTGCTCCCCCATGGGTCAGTACTGGCTCCAATCTCATTTAAGATTTTAATTTGGATTATCTCCTGGCTGTAGAGAACTCCCTCAGCAAATTTGCTGATGGTATGAATCTAGGATATGTGACTTACAGAACTGAGCGGAGAGGAACCTGATGAAGTGCAACAAGGGCAAGTGTAGAGTCCTACATCTGGGGAGCAATAACCTCATGTATCAGTACAGATTAGGGGATGACTTACTGGAAAGGAGCTCTGCAGGGAAGAACTTGAGTGTCCTGGTGGACAACAGTTTGACTATGTGCTAGCTTTGTGCCCTTGTATGCTGGAACGCATTAGAAAGAGCTTGGCCAGAAGGTTGAGGGAGTACTGGGCTCCTCAGTTCAAGAAAGACAGAGACTCTCCGGAGGAAGGCCACAAACATGGTGAGGGGTCTGGAAGCCTCTCTGTCCCTTTTGAGAAAAAGCTGAGAGCCTTGAGACTGTTCAACCATGAGAAGAGAAGGTTGAGAGGGGCTCTTATCAACACATAAAAATATGTAACGGGCAGGGGCCAAGTGCATGGGGCCAAGCTCTTTTTGGTAGTGCCCAATGACAGAACAAAGGACAGTGGACACAAACTGGAACACAGGAAGTTCCATATGAACGTGGAGGAAAGTTTCTCTACTTTGATGATGACAGAGCACTGGAGCAGGCTGCCCAGAGAGGCTGTGGATTTTCCTTCTTTGAAGATATTCAGAATTTGCCTGGATGCTTTCCTCTGTAACCTGCTGCAGGGAACCAGCATTAGCATTGGGGTTGGACTTGGTGACCTCCAGTTGTCCCTTCCAACCCCTTTGATTCTAATTTTGTAAATCCTGTGCTGATAACGTCTCTGAATGCAGGAAGCTTGTTATAGGGTGCAATGTTCAGAAATGTTCTCTGAACACATGTGGACATGGTTGAAGGCTGTTACCTCAGACAGCTGCTGTGGTGGCTGCAGTGAGTGTGATTGCCCTGTTCGTTTTTCTTTTTCCATCCACAAAGGAGAATATAACTTCATTTGAGGAGGACATGGTCACCATGGACACATGGTGGCATCCACTCAAGACACCAAAGGATGTTTTGAGAAATGTGTGACACCAATCTGAATGCATTCTCAGCTTTCCCTTCTCTCTTTGTTTGACAGAAATGCTTAGAGCTAAAAAGCAGCCTGTTAGCCCAGCAGAAGGGGACTCAGTCATCGCTGGAACGTCTCCGAACCCTCATTAGACTGATACAAAACGAGCAGATGATTCAGGTTACCATGACGACCACCACCACCTCGTCCCTGCTCACCATGCCATGGATCAAGCCCTCCTCAGCCTCCGCCACCATGCACCAGGCCTTGCAGCACTCGCAGGGCCACAACTGATCGAGCTGCCATGGGACAGCCGCGAAAGGGGGACATAGTTTGCACCCAGGCATGAGGATAGAGGGGACAGACACAGAAGAAGGAAGGAGCAGTTTTGGGCTTTGTATGCATTGCAACTTGCAGTCCCATCAGTCCCACTTGTAGTCGCTGTGGCGGCAGCTTCCCAGGGAGTGCAGCGCATTGCAACGTTGTTTGCCGAGACCTTCAGTGCTTATGAGATTTTTTTTTGTTATGTTGGCCTTAATGTACTTATGGCAGGATGAGCAGGAAGGAGCATGGCCGATAGAAAGGAAGTGGAATATCCTTTTAGTGGGGAGCAGGCAGTTTTGCAGTTCTGCTTTAAGGGGGGAAATTAAAATGCAAAGAGTTAGTGAGCTAGTGGGTATGTAGTTGGGCTGAGAGCTGTTTGTGGGAGGGAAATCGGTGACGTCAAAGGAAACTGAGCTACTTAGGACCTGAAACGGATTCTTTATCAGAGGAACAAGGTTGGCCTCATTGACTCTGGCAAGCTGAAGCTGGGGCCGCTTTGACCAGAATGGACACTCACAGAGCCTTCGAAACAAAAGATCTTTTTTTTTTTTTTCAGTATTATTAAAGTTGAGAATCACAGATATTTAAATAAAGAAACTGTATGAAGTTAGCGTTTCTAGTAAAATATTGAAGTATTTTCATGCCGATGCTTCTGTATATGCGTTCCGAAGTATTTAAAGAAGTATGACTGTAAAACTCCTTACTTTTTTGCAGGTCCTTTTTACTTATTTTGCTATTGGTGTATTTTTCTCATGGAGTTTTTTGTGCAAGATTTAGCATAAACCATAATAGTGGATATCTTTGGGAGATGGGGTTTCAATTTTTAAACTGATTATTTTGGGATTTTTTTTTAGTATTTGGGTTTTTTGTTTTGTTTTTTTTTTTAGGTTTTTTGGTTTGTTTGTTTTTTTTTAAGAACAAAGCAAATAAATATTCTGCTTTCTGTTTCTTACCAGTACAGATAAAATGCCAAAAAAAGATAACTTCTCATTTTTTGTACTGCGTTTTTATTGTTAAAAATGCCTGTTTTTGTTTTTAATTATTATTATTTTCTTTTCTTTTTTCTTTTTCTTTTTTTTTTCTTTTTTTTTTTTTTTTTTTTTTTGTTGCTTGTGGAACTTATCTGCCAAAATGGTACAGGAAAAAAAAAAAAAGTAATAACTGCCTCATGGGGTTGTTTCACGTACTGAGTAAATATCAAGAACTTTGGGGGAGGGACGGGCTGTGGCAAATTATAAGAGTTTGTTAGTTGTTATTTTTTTTCCCCCCTTTTTTTGGAAACTTGACTCCTATTTAAGGTTCTTTTGGCTCACAGCACAGTGGGAAGTGCGTGGCATTGGCCTGGCAAGCCCTCACATGCCTGCTGTTTCACCTGTAGTCTTCCTGACCCCACGGGTCGACCCGTCTTCCCCAGCCTCGTGCTGGAAGGGGAGTGAGACGGGCACCCGGTTGTCTCAGCATCACCCCCACCAGCTGCCATTGCCTCTGTTGCTTATGAGCTCTTCATCAATTAGCGCAACAGGTACTTGAGGAAAGCAAGAAGCCACCAGAGAACGGCACAAGGCTAGTCTCTCACATCAGCATATCACATGGTGCCGAATATCTTTTTTATTTCTAGAAAAACAAAAACAAACCACCCACACGCGAGGGACTGGCTTTTCGCATCGCCCATCACCAGGCAGCACATGGTCCCTTCAACCATTTTCACAACTCCGGGAGAAACTGTGCAGTACTATACAAATCTATTTTAATACACAACACTCGGTTGAACAAGATTTTTATATTCTTTTATCGATGAACAAAGTGAACTAAGTAAAACACAATTGTTATACATTGGTTATTGTATGCCTATTATGCATTCTAACGTGGCTTGCAATGTAAATGTTTTCAGGTTTAATGATTTTTCTTTCTTTCCTTCTCAGACAAAAAAATAAATGAAAAGCGTGAAAGGTTGAGTATGTGAAGAATTTCTGAAGAAGTGTCTTGGACTGTTAAAAGTAGTTATTTTGAAAAGGGGACTGTCCAGTGGATAGCGTGCATAGAAAAAAAAAAGTGTTTGTCTTAAATATGCCAATGTAGTTTTACTTCTTTATGATGCATTAAACTTGATTGACAATTTAGCAGTCAATGATGTGCTTATTCATTGCTGATTTTCCCATCCTTCTCCCAGCCCTGGTGCACGTGGCTTTCAGCACAGCCCTTGTTCCTTGCAGGCTGTTGGAAGGAGATGTGCTGCAAACCAAGGACATGTCACAGCTCTAACGGCTGCTTGGCAGCTTTGAGCTTGGACCTGTGCTTTCAGAGCAAATGCTCGGATGAGAGAAGCAAGCCCATTCTGCCAAGCTACTTCTAAATCCCTGTATTAATGCAGTAATTGAAGAATGATAGATTAGATCCCATGCAGGAGTTGTCTGGCATCTGGCAGAAGAAAGGGGCAGAATTTCAACAAAACAAACAAAATTAAAGCAAGCCAATGATAAAGTCCCATGAAGCCCACCATGGTAGATAATGCTTACATGGAGCAGCAGCACCTGTTGGGATTTGTAATAGGAAATTGTCATCATCATCATCCTACCGCCATCCTAACTTATGAACCATGTGCTGTGCTGTAGGACAGGAGTCAATTACAGAGCTCTGTGTGTTGCCATAATGATTAATACGCTTATTGCTAAGACTTGTAGGCTAATGCCAGCCTTTAATGTTAGAGAGTAATTTAAAGTGAGGTTTTGGGGGAGATTTGTACAAGTGCTGATGGCTGCCATGCTCCTTGCTGTGGCCCTGGGCTCCAGCTTTGACAAGAATTGGGAGCTGTGGGGTTCCTGTTCTCTCCTTTCGAATACAAGTTATTTCTGAAAATACACCACACTTCAAAGCTCCAGAGCTCTTTATTTTAACATGACAGACTGTTTTCTGAGCATGGGACCTTTTCACATGCCATTAGTTATCTCGCGGAGGAGCTGCTCCTTAAATAGCTGTTGGAATGAAACATGTTGTCGCTGAGCTTGTCACTTTTATATTTGCACCTCTTCAAATGTAATTCTGCCCACTCTCCCCCTCTCTCACTGCTGCCCTTTCCTCAGAAATGAGAGAAAAAGGAACTCTTGGGAATCAGCACAAAGCAGTGTTAGTCCTTTCTGGAGAACGATGAGCATCAGCAATTTTAGGCTGTTCCAGGATGTCTTCAGGTTTTGTCATTGCAGGAGAAGCTGCTGTACATCTGGATGCCTTAAACCCTCAAAAATTATGGGGTGAAGTCACAAAGACATATTTTTATTATATTTATGTAACAATCAATGACAGAATGTCGTGCCCTAGATTTAACAGAAGTGCCAGGCCAGCTAGCAGCTTTGCATCTGTTCTTCAAGGCATCCACTTGATGATGACAGAGCCAATTCCATAACAGCTATATAGGAGTACATTCTGCATAGGAATTTGTCCTACATAGTTTATTCTATACATTGACATACGGTTGCATGCTGGCTTCCAAGCAGTTTGATGGCCTATTAGTAACACTTAAACTTCTAGAAGGGTGCATTATAAGCTGATGCATACTTTTTGTTCTGTCTTCGGCAAGTCCTCTGTAGTTAAAGTGAGATGTTACACTGAAGTGAGTGGCAACAGCCACATCAGATGAAACTCTGCTCCCTTTAATCAGATTTTGCCAGCTGCGGCTTATTTTGCTCAGAAAAGTGAAGCCTGGCTCCCAAGATCAATCACTAGCAACTGACTGGTGCAAACAGGAATGCCAGCCTCTGCTTCTGTGAGCCACTTTCAAGTTCATCATGGTGCATATCATTAAAGCAAAACTTTTGTGATTTTTTTTTCCCCACCCTTAAAAAAGCAAACAAAAAATTAAATTGTCAAGATGGAAAAAAGTACTACAAAGCATACACAGGCATGTAGTGATGCCAGCCAGGGAGAAGAAAGCAAAAAGCTGCCATTAGTCTTTGAAGTTTTTGTTTGCATTTGTATGGCGGCTTGCAGATAAGTTCTGTGTTGTTTAAACAGCAGAAACGCTACACCCCAACCTTTGATTATCAGCCTTGCTCATTAAGCATTTACCACAGATATTTTAATTCACTTTTGCATTTCATCTCCAGGAAGGAGATGTGGCAATAGCCTTTTCCCTTCAGGATCCGTACAGGAAAAGAACTGACTGCTGCCAACAGTCCAGTTTCTGGTGATGAAGCAATCAACTGATCTGTGAGCTTTGATATGACCGTGTCAGTGTTTGTGCTTCAGCCATTCTTTGTGGAGACTGCTCTATCCCATTTGCTCTCGTGCTGCTGTTACCTACCAAGATGCCGGGCTGGAATCGTGGCCAAGGCACTGCCCTGAAAATCAGTGCTGCACATGGCTTTGTTACTTTTCATTTGAGGAGTTCTTCAGAAATCGTTTCACCGGTGAGCCCAACAGATCATCAAGAATTACATCTGTCCCTCCCTCTGCCTGTGTGCACTGCAGTACTGAAACCCAGGGCTGTGGCTTAAGCTGTATCTGCTTGAGAAGAAAGGGCTGTGCCACGGTCATATACAGGACTGAGCATCCTTCACCGGCAGCTGCACATCCCCACATGTTGCACTTCTGTTGGCTCTATCTGCCTTCTGGGGCCACTCCTGCTTTATTTGACTAGGGAAATCTTGTTGCTTTGCCTGAGCTAAAAGAAAACAAGCACACAGGTGGTGGCGACAAACTGAGAACAACAAAGGTCTGGTTTGAATTTGGTGTTGTTTGAAGCACATGTGTGTAACTCACAGACATTTTCTCATTGTTTGAAATTGCCATACAAATAAATGCATTGAGGCACTGGCTGCGTTTTACACCAAAAATGAACCCAAAGGGTACCACTCACAGCCAGCTCGCAGAAGTCGCTCCACTACCATCACCTGTGGGATCATTTGGCCATGTTCAACAGCGAAGATCGCTGAAAGTGCACAGAAGGGAAATAATAATGAAACAAAAAAAGACAAACCAGAGCTTTTAATCTCACTCTGTGTGCTTTGCTCTCACACACTGCCCTTGGAGGCTTGAGCAGGTGATCCCCAAGCTGTGTTTACCCCACAGAGCCAGAGCTTCCAGTGCAGACAGAGAAGCGTGTTCACTGTGGCCATGGCTGGAATTCAACCAGCTGTGTAACAACATTTAAGAGTAGCTCAGACTTTATGTATGTCTGCTTCAGGAGTCCCCTGATATTTTGGATGACCCGACGCGTGTGGCTTTGCAGCCCTTTCCTATCAGTTTTCTTTTCCTGCTGGCGGTAGACATGAGTGCTCAGCCTCTGTGCTGCAGTATGTCTCTTGTGCCCTTCTTGTTTATAAACTACTATTTCAACTATATACATCCGGAGGAAGGAAAAGACTAAAAATGAGAGACCCTCCCATCATGCTTTTTCTTTCTCCCTACCCTGAAAAAAAAGCTCATAAAGGGAACATCTTGCTTTGGTCTGATGGACCCAGTCAGGTTAGTGGCCATTTTGCTGTGGAGAGGAGATAGTTGTCAGGCTGTGATCAACACTGCAGTGTTTGTCCAAGTTTGTACTTGGCAATGCATGTGTGCACAGAGGCATCAGGAGGTGTGGTTATCTGAAAATGTGTTGGACACATTCTGCTGCATGCTATTAGATCAACTGTGACTTTCCTCCTTCTTTGCAACTTTGGGACCACATGTGGCAAGATCCAATCAAGTGTGATACGAGGTGAGCTTATGAAGAGCTTGACATGCCTAATGTTGCATTAGACCACTCGTACATAGAATCATAGAATAGTTTGAGTTGGAAGGGACTCTTAAAAGTCATGTACTCCAACTGCCCTGCAATGAACAGGGACATCTACAGTTAGATCAGATCACTCAGAGCTCTGTCCAGCCTGACCTTGAGTATCACAAGGGATGGGGCCTCCACCAGCTCCATGGGCAACCTGTACCAGTGCCTCACTACTCTGATCATAAAAAAGCATTTTCCTTGTATCCAATCTAAGTCACTCCTGTTTTGGTTTGAAACCATTTCCCTTGGCCCTGTCGCAACAGAATAAAACCTGGAAAATTCTCATATTTATCTCTCATATCTCTCATATCATGGAGCTCCTAGACTCTAGCTTTGGTTGCCCGCTGTGAGGGAAATGCACTTACATTTACCTGTGCACTCAGTCTAATGATTGAGTTTAAACACAAGAAGTATAAAGAATTTAATGCATTATTGTTGAACTAGCTCTGTACAGATCATGTTTAATCCCAAATATCTCCTCCCCACAACACAGTGATTATGAGGCACAAGGGGTATGACAGGCATCATCTCTGGGTGCTTCCATCTCTATTACTGCACTATCTTCCACAGTACAGCTGTTTCCTATAGGAAATCTCTGTTTTCTCTGCAGCAGCCTTCAACCACTCACTCATTCTCCCAGCTTACACTTCCAGGCCCAGTGATGACTGTGGACACCAGGTAAAACACCATCAAGCAGGGAGTAGGGGCCTGTTAGCTTTCAAGTAGTAATTATACTGAGAAGTTGAGATTCTGTGGCAGCCACAGAATGGGGTGTTTATTGCCTTTCTGGCAGGATCATGCTGAGTGTCATGGTGGGTGAGCGAGCACTAGAAGGATTCTGATTATTTTCATCCTCTCATTTACATTACTTGTAAAATCTCTTTTGGTGCAGAAGACAGTGATGTTATCTTCCTGAATTTAAACATTATTTTGAAATGGAAGAAATTCATTTTCTTCTTGTGCAGAAGCCTTTTCCTTTTACTTTCTTTACTTTTACACCTGGGATTAGTTGGGGGATCTCCTGTACTGAGACAGATGACTCCGACATTTCCCCAAATGGATTTTGTGTTCACAAAAACACAGCAGAGGCCATGTACATAGGGGTAAAGACTGACCCCCAGTATATGTAGACTGCTTCCAGACTGATGAGGGATATAAATGGCAATGAGACAGGTGCAGCTTCAAGAAATGGGGAAAAAAATATTACAAAAAAAAAGAAGACAACCTTGGCAGGTGAAGTTAAAGAGAATGTGGGATTTCTGGAAGATCTTTAAATAGAACATTAATTAATGTTATTATTTCTATATTTCTGGGTCAGGTGAAGGGACAGAAACCCACCCCCTAAAGAGTCTTACATGAGTGCCACAGACATTTAGTTCAGAGATTAAAGACGGTGCAGGTTGTTGTGTTTTACAATTGCTTTTTATTGTCTCATTAATTAAGTGGATAATTTTCATGGCAAAAGAGTTACAGGCTGTAAAGTGCTTTCCTGCGTGATTAAACAGGGAGGTGAAAAAGTCATTGTTGGAGAACCCAATCCATGTAACAGAAAGAAAAACCAAACAGCCAGAAATCCTGATTTCTAATTAGGTTTGAGAAGGTTGATGATAGTGTCTGGGCTAACAGTAGTTCAAAATAAGTCAGTCTGAGGCTTGAAGCAGAAGAAAATGAACTGGCTGGCACACGGGCTCTGTTTCTGAGGAGTACAATTCCCTTTGGCAGAGGAAGCAGCTTTGCCACCTGAGCATTTAGGTCAGGTAGCAGACCTAGATGCTCTAAACTGTAGGTATAAATCCTCACCCTATGACTCATGCTCTGAGCAGGCAGACCAACAGTCATTAAGGCAGTTTCCATAGGATAATTACACCGCAGAGAAATCTGGACCACAAAAGTACTTAGCTTTAATGCTCACTCAACTGTGTGTGCCATCTCTACTGGCTCCAGAGACATCCCTCCTTGTTTCTGAACAGCGACTGCAACACTGCGCGCAGCCAAGTGACGCTATCCCAAAAGAGACAGTGATGGAAAGTAGCAAGGCACAAAAAATAAGAACTGGAAGAAAAGCTGCCTTTCTGTAGGTAGCAGGGCTACCATCTTTCTGTGTGCAGTTACCGTGGCTTTCACAATGCTAAAGACAACAGATCTGAGTTAGTAGCAGGAGGTAGGAGAACTAACATGCCATTTCCACCATGGGTTTGTGCATCTCCACCTCTGAGAGGTCAACCACAGCTATTTCCACAATGTGACAGTTCTGGGAAATGCCAACAGGACCATTATGGAAAAGGTTATATTTTCTGGCTCTATTTGGAAGTTTGGTTCTTCGTCTCCAGGACAATTAACTGCTGAAGCCACCAAAGACAAAAGAAATCTCCTTGGTTAATGGAGTGCTTTCGCAGGCTTTCCAGTTTGAGAGCAAGAAGGAAACATTTGTTGCACCCCACACTTTTTTATCCCCTACTGTTCTTAGATGATGCTGAAAGACATTGGAATTCTTTGATAAATTAGGTGCAATAAACTGAAGCAGTTTTCCTGCATGTGCACAGATAAAGACAGAAATCAAACCACTCTGATGGTGACAGTGAGTATTACTCCAGTGGGAAAGGCAAAATGCCAATTTTCGTATGCCAGCCACACGTGTAATTGGACACATGTGACTCTTACACATCTCACAGTCATATCTTCAATGGAGATGTGCCTACATAGAGGCAGATGCATTGGTTTCTAACTTCTGTTTTGTAGGTAAAAATATTTGGAAATGAATAGAGTAAGGACAGGAATGTGAGGTTCCTATAGATCTTCCACTAAACATGAGCTTCTGATTTAAGAAATCACAGGTAACTTTGATTCCTCCCTCCAGCAGCCCTGTTGTCATTTGAAAAGTGACACACCTGCCACAATAATGAAGACAAACTATTCAGGCAATAAAGGGGGATGATTACACTTTCAATCCCACTATAAGTTCAACTGGATTCCTTAATTAAGCACAGATTTGACATCAACAAAATACTGGGCCTGTCGATTATCAATATCATAATGACTGGATGAGTAAGTTCCAGGCTGCAAGGCTCTGAGAGGTTCTCTGATGCTCACAGAGTGATTTTTATGGTATTTATGTACCAAAGTTTTTTGTAAGATCCGTAAGGACACCTTTGGTTAATGACATATTGTTCAATCTTGCTACACTTCTTTATAGATTCAGGTTAGAAAAGTACATCCTTCTCCCTTCAGTGCTCATTGCTAGAGGCACCGTGATAATCAGACTAATCTTGGGACCAATTTTCAGCTCCTAACAGCTCAGTAAACTAAAATGCTTAGGCAATTTATTCTCTGTATATTGTCAGCTAGGTAACACTCGATTTCTCATTCCATGACTGCATTTTATTGTTTTAAGCTGAAATCCAGCATGTGTGTTTCCAACAGATTATCTCCATAATCACTTCCTTTTTGCTATGGAAATGATCTGAAAATTGTTCTTTGATATGAGAGAAGAGTTCACAAGGCCATACAGTACAAAACCTCGAATCGTGCAATTATCATTTGTAAAGAGAAACTGTTATCAAAGTAACTGCGGGGGACACCTCCAGGACTCCTCTTAGAGTCAGGAAATTTGAAACATACATTTCTCTAACATGAAATTCACTCCAAACCCTGCTGAATAATTCATGAGAGCTGATTTAATGTTGTAGTTACATCTGGCTCTCAGGGCGGAGATGGGGGGCTTCTGCAGCAGATGTAGGATATTGCCACTTCCTTTAGGCTTGGAGTGATGGAGTTAGGGCCCCATCGGGAGGATTTGGTACTTGATTTGGAAAAGTTCCTCCTCTGTGATGGACAAGCTGGCAGGAAAAGGTTAGGGTGGAAGCCACTGCCATACTCGCTGCTTCTCACTGCTGCCTTCCAGGGAAGCAAGAAGGTGATGGAGAGTGGGAACACCCAGTCACCTGGCTCTACTTTGCTTCACCAGTGCTAGAGGCAACCAGAACTATGGCCTCTATTTTTCCTGAGCAGCATCAAATTATCTACACCAAGCGATAACTCATGTTATCTGTTCTTTAAAGAAAGAAGCAACCTTAAAAAGGAGAAATCACCATTTTGCTACTGGTTTGGTAAATGAGAGGAACTATAAATCCAGTGCACACATTCACATAATGCAGCACAACACAAAGACTACTACATTCAAAATGACATTTGATATTGCTGGAATTTTGGAATAGAACATGGGAAGTGGAAAATAATAATCATTTTATAGTGCTTATCAGCATTTCATCCCTAAGCAGTTTTCTAATGCCAAGTTTTGCCTCCTTTTACAGACACAAAACTATGTGTTGCACATATGTATTTTTACCAAGGACAGAGAGAGGCAAAATGCTCAAGTTTTGATGATTCTTGACCTCAGCCAATGGCTCAAGACAAAATTCCTCCTCAGTAAGAACACACTGCTTGTTCACAGAGCAGCGCTGCCAAGCCACTGCACAGCACCAAGCAGAACTGTATCTGTTTTCCATAATACAAGCTATGATGCCGTCACTGATAACTCAGGTATAAAACTGAGATTAGCTGAGATACAAAACTCAAGACAGTTCTGTCCTTTGCAATATCCCTTGACTGAAATGCAACAGACATGAATACATGTTAATTATTCTTGTATTACACAGTGTTTTAGATTTCAATAGAGTCATCATGTGCGGTTATTACTCACAGATATTCAAAACCCAAAAAACTGCCTTTAAGAGAACTTGAGAATGTGGGGAAAATACACAACTATAATGTGAGATTTGGCTCTAATGATATGACTTGCCTTAAAGCCTCAGAACTTTTCCAGTTTTAGTAACTGTTTAATGCTAATAGATGACATCTACTGGGCAAAAGAAGGCCTGGCAGATCCAGCAGGCCACAGCCTTCTGAGTGTTTGGTTATTTCCCCAAATTCCTGAGAAGAACAAATAATCTTCATGCAGCAAAATAAGGTCTGGTTGCATTTGTTACATATGGAGGAACCCCTTAACTGTTGAAAAGACGGCCAAACCCTCAACTAGCAACTAGAACTTTCAGGATAAAAACAGGCTTTGTGCTTGCAGAGAAGGGGGTGGCTAAATTGTTCTCCAGAGATGATTAGCTTTATTGAAGTCCCCCTATTTCTGTGGTTCTGTACAGAAGCAGGAAGATCTGAACCTTAGGGAAAATACTGCTTACCTTTCTCATACCATTGGTCAATTTGCTTTTGCTTTGCAGAAAAATAAGATGATAACTTCATTACACCAACCCACTACTAATCAGCATTAAATGATGGAAGAGTTGTGCTTTAGAGTTCATCAAATACAAGAAATATTAATAGCACAGTTAGAAAGGAAACGCAGCCTTTTTGTCATCTAATTATTCACATTGAGACTGAGTAGACTTTAAAGGCGTTCAAATGGCATTACGTATGTTAGCCAAGTTGCTGTTGTTATTGCTCTGCAGAGAAATCAATTTGAAGAACAAATTTCTATTAACTTAAACTGCAAAAGCATGCAGCCTAAACATCGGGAATACTCTCATGCATAAAACAAGACACTTAAATATAGGGAAAAATAGTTCTAGAAATGCTGTTATCTTAAAAATCAATTCCATCTTTATTAACTTATTACAGAAATCTCTAACAAACTTGTATTCAAGTAATAATATTAATAATAAAAACTGTACAGTTGGGAGTGGTCCAGAACATAGTTTTGCATGGTCCCAGTAAATAACGTGATATAGTGGGTGTTCAGATCCTTAAACAAATAACAGCATCACCTATTGCCACAATTGTGTCGTGTTTTTTTTAATGTATCAGAACTGCTGAAGTTTAATGAGAGGTTTCACTTTAACCTACCATATTTAACCTGTACATGTTCTCTTATGAGAGAAGAATATATGCAACAGAGTACTTCCCTCACCATCTTTGGTACTTGGAAAGGAATAAGATTGAAAATGTCTTTTGCAGGAACTGCTCTGGCAGTTGAGATGCTCAGACCTTTCCTTCAGGCAGCCAAACTTCATTTCCCTTTCTGGAAGCATTAAGGCAAAATCTCACCAGGCACTGTTCGGGAGTTGAATATATTCATGTAGAAATCTATTAGTAGTTCAGTGAAGAGATTCAGAGGCACCAGAGCACTCAGAGAGGCTGTTCCTTTAGATGGCCAGATCAAATTCAAGCCAAAGACACAGGCCAGACTGGATGCTGTCATTCTGTTATATATGCTCTCCTGTGAAACCTGAAAAATAAAAACATAAACTATTATATTGTAGGCACACACCCGTGACAGAGACAGAAGACCCGAGCGTATCAAGAATGAGCCAGTGATGAGCATAGATGCTAACCACAGGTACATCACTAGCTTCTTAACTGCCTGAGGACTGACCATGCAGCTGAGAGGTAATGGGGCCACCAGGGTCTGTATCCTTCAAGTACAAGAAAAGATGTCAGTAATTCAAGCAAGAAGCCTGCACTGCTTCCTTATGCTAGGAAAATTAATTGTGTTGGGTTTTCTATATGGAATTTGTTATTATTTCTGCTGGAGGGCAGGGAAGGATAGCAGAAACTGCTATTCTATCTGCTCGTGCTATGTCCTTTACAGAAAAAAAACACCAGAATTCTGAAATTGTTTGCAAAGATTTAGAAGTATTTTATTTCTTTTTCCCACTGATGCATGACTTTCACTTCCAAGTATGCTTCCACATTCCCCTAGCTCCCCTGATCCAATGGAGGTGAAAATGAATTGCAGAGAAGACATGCAGCACTGAACTTTGCTCTCTACCTGAGTGATGTGTCCTCAACATATCTGTGCATGTGCAATTAGGTTAGTAAGAATTTTTTTTTAATCAGAGGGTGGTGAGGTGCTGGAACAGGTTAACCAGCGAGGCTGTGGTTGCCCCATCTCTGGAGGCATTCGAGACCAGATTAGATGGGATCCTGGGCAGCCTGATCTAGTGGCTGGCAAACCTGCCCATAGCAGAAGAGTTGCAACAAGATGACCTTTAAGATCCTCTCCTCCAAGGTCTAAGCTACTCCATGATTCTATGACATTAGTAATTCAGCCAGTTCTTCCCAGGCTGATGGCTGCAGTTGTTCATTATCAGTAAGAATATGGTCTGTAACTGTAATATGGTCTAATCTCTGATGTACAAGTTGTTCTAAAGTTGACATCCTATAATAGAATGGGGAAGTATCAGTTAAATATTCCTGTGATCTACAGTTTGGAGTGGTACAATTTGGAGTGGTACAGGAAAGCAAAAAGCTGTGCTTCTCAGCATTTCTCCATTTCTGGCTTTTCCATAGTGTCTCCCAAAGAGAAAACTTAGTAGTATAATGGAAAATCTGATGGCACTAGAGGAAAAATCTAATGAATGCTACAGTCATGTAAGCATATATATAAACTGCAGTTTCCCTCTACTCAGTAACACAGGTTTCACTTCCCTCTGTCACCAGTTCCTCAGTGTTCGACCTAGCAAGAAGCCAGCTTGGTCAGCCATGAGGGAATATCAAATCCTTTAGACGTGCATGCAGGATGCTTTTTTTTTTTTTTCCTTAGGAGACACGAAGAAACACATAAATGCCAAAAGGTTACCATCATCTTCCTAACCACATGACTTTTTTCAGTAAGAGGTATTATTTTTCCTTCCAATCTTTGCTTTAACCACCTAGACCGTTAGAGATACCACAGCACTACAAATATTAAAAGATTCAATTGATTTTAAGGTCACGAAGCAGGGATGGATAAAGGAAGGGAGTTTTAATAAGGACATACTGTTGCCATAATCACCTTTTCATCGGACTGAGTTCACAATGTGAGAATAAGG
The DNA here is from genome assembly GCF_054131305.1 of Coturnix japonica. Taxonomy (NCBI): domain Eukaryota; kingdom Metazoa; phylum Chordata; class Aves; order Galliformes; family Phasianidae; genus Coturnix; species Coturnix japonica. The sequence goes on from NC_140663.1 coordinate 69,173,703, forward strand.
GTCATCAGATTAAAGACAGATGCCTGCTCCATGACCTTATGCAAAACTCACATCATTCTCTCTCAAGTATGAACCACGTAGAGCTTGCTGACCTTCACATAGCGCTCTCAACACACTATTTAACTATATAGAAAAAAAACTCAGCAAGCTACTTTCATTCATTTAATATGCTCCAGATGAGATCAGCTCCAAGAAGAGTTCATTGTACTACAGCAATGTAGCAAACACTAACCTGTTACCGAAGTAACTGATAAGGGAAAATAATTAGGACGATCATCATTCTGTTAAAAAGGAGACACAGACATAAGTATAATCCTGATGAAAATGGCCTTTGAATAGAGCTAAATGTGATAAGGTTAAGAACTGATGTTTTGGCTCTAAGGTCAAGTGGCTACATCCATAGAGGGTAATGTTCTGCTAAGCAGCCTCTATGACTTAGAAATTATTTTTGGCATTTATTTCACTAGGAAGTCTCAAAAATAATGTGAGAACTCTGCTGCAGCCCCTCACATTGGTGTTTTTTATAGCACAAAAGCAAACACATCTGCTGCATACCCTGGAGGAGGTACTTTAGGTGTGGATAAGAGTCAAGCTGCAGTTGTGTTTCCTCTGGTTTATAGGGGTGTTCCTGAGCACACTGTCCTGCCGCTATGCGCAGGCACTGCCTTGGTGTGCTAGCTGAAACACATTCAGCACAAACTAACTGCATCCTTCAAATGCCAGTTCTTCAGTCCAAAGCAACAGCACTGCATCTTGCTGATAGAACTAGTGTTTTGGTTTTTTTTAATTCTCAGTCAGCTGTCACAAAGAATATTTCTAACCCCAAGATGAAACCACCTCTTTCAGTTTGATATCACTTCATGAACATTTCAAGGAGGCAGACAATGTTGAAACATTCAACAAAAATACCCATGACACAGCCTCTCCCCTGAGAGTGAAAATACATAACATAAAATGAAACAGTGATTATATCTGAGACAGAGCTACACTGTCTTGTCTGTGAGTCATCAATTAGCCTGACGCTCAGGAATTCAAGGAAGACACTGCATGTTGTTTTATTCCAAATTGCAGTACAAACCTTTCCTCAGCAGATTAGAGAAAAAGAGTGCAACTGAAAACTACTCTCTCTCCACAATAATCTTGCTGGCTCAACAAGAACTGCAAGCAAGGAAGCCCTTTCAAGGAGGGATATAAATCCTGAGTTGGAAAGGATTCACTACACACATTACACTTGATCTTAGCCAAAAGGCCGAGAAGCGATGCCATGAAGATGATCAGGGGGCTGGAGCACCTCCCCTATGAGGACAGGCTGAGGGAGTTGGGTTTGTTCAGCCTAGAGAAGAGAAGGTTGCGGGGTGACCTCATTGCAGCCTTTCAGTACCTGAAGGGAACTTACTCCCAGGAGGGGAGTAAACTCTTCGAAAGGGCTGATAATAGCAGGACTAGGGGAAATGGTTTTAAGTTGAAGGAGGGAAGATCTAGGTTGGATGTTAGGGGAAAGTTCTTTACTAGAAGGGTGGTTAGGTCTTGGAACAGGCTGCCCAGGGAGGTTGTGGATGCCCCGTCCTTGGAGGTGTTCAAGACCAGGTTGGACGGGGCCCTGGGCAACCTGATCTAGTAAAGGTGTATGTTTGGTGGCCCTGCCAGGCAGGGGGGTTGGAACTACATGATCCTTGAGGTCCCTTCCAACCCAGGTCATTCTGTGATTCTGTGATTCACTAGGACAATCAATTCCAGCTCCTAGCTCCACGTAGGACCACTCAAAAATTCAAACCCTGTACCGAGAACACAGTCCAAATGCTTCTTGAACTCTGTCAGACTGTGGCCATGACCACTGCCCCAAGGAGCCTGTCCCAGCAACAACTCTAGTAAACTTCTTAATATCAAAACTGATCATACCCTGTTGCATCTCCATGCCTTTCCCTCAGGTCCTGTCACTGTCAACAGAGAGGTCTGGAGCACCTCTCTTATGAAGAAAGGTTCAGGGAACTGGGCTTGTTCAGATTGAAGAAGGCTCCAGGGAGACTTCATTGCAATCCCCAAATATTTGAAGGGTACTTATAAGCAGGAGAGAGAGAGACCAAATTTTCACATAGTCCAATAATTATAGGATGAGCAGGAATGGCTTTAAACTAAAAGAGGGGGAAATTAGACTAGATGTTAGGAAGAAATTCTTTACACAGAGGCTATTGAGGCATTGGAACAGGTGGCCCAAAGAAGTCATAGATGCCCCATCCATAGAGGCATTCAAGGTCAGGTTGGATGGGGCCCTGCACAGTTTAATCTAGTGGCTGGAAACCCTGTCCATGATGGTGGCTGGAACTAGAAGATCTCTAAGGTTCCTTCCAACCTAAGCAATTCCACAATTTCATGATTTTAAGAGATCAGAGCCTGTCCCTCCACTCCCTCTCTCCTAAGAAAGCTGTAGGCCACCAGGAGGCCTCCCCTCAACCTCCTCTTCCCAAGGCTGGAGAAACCAAGAGACCTCAGCCACTCCTCATACATCTTGCCCAATAAGCCCTCCACCATCTTTGGACATCCTGTAATAGTTTGATGCCCTTCTTGTACTGTTGTGCCCAAAACTGCACACATTGCTTGAGGCAAGGTCACATCAGCGCAGAGCAGAGTAGAGCTCGACCAGCTAGTAGTGCTGTGCTTGATGCACCACAAGGTACAGTTGGCCCTTTTGGCTGCTAGGACATGCTGTTGACTCATGTTCAACTCATTGACAACCAGATCCCTTTCAGCAGAGTAGCTCTCTAGACTCTCATTACCTGTTCATAATAATGGTAATGGCTTTACCCCTCCCTGAGGGTATCTGACTTCAAGCTACTTCAACACCTCAAGCACTCCAATGCCAGATTTCTTTCTCAAACATCACAATCATACCCACTCTATCAACAGCACTATCATGAGCAGTTAGTATTTTCTTCCCACACAAGACCATCCAAGATCAGTATTTTTTGGTCTCTTTTAAGTAGTTCATAGTCCAGAGACGTGCTCTAAGAAATACAAACGACATATTTAACATTTAGATTAACCCCCCAGGCTCTTTCTTTGATTCCATCAAAAAATTAGTCACTATTTCAAGTGAGAATACGCTTCTATCAATTTCATAAGCTAATAAAAGACAATTCTGTAAGGATCTACATTTTGTCTTTGAAGGAGCCTCTGAACATCAAAGAGAAGTGTGACGAGAAAGACCTACGCAGTTCCAGCTTGTTGTTCTCTTTAACTATGACATGTATAGAAAAATCATTAAGTAGTGACAGCTTATACTGAAAATAAGACATTTAGAAATCTTTTTCCTAGCCTTCAGATAAAATCTGCAAATTTCTATGCGAACACTTGGAAGTAAACACTGAGGATTTCTGCCACATCAACAAATGTAAAAATACCTGTCCATCATGCACAGAGTCAGCCTCCTGCCGAAAAACTGTATCAGTTTTTGGATTCCACATAGAATAATTCAAGCACCCTCATGGACACTGCTGGAGGAATACTAGTCTGCCAATATTTTACATAATAAACTTAAATGGTGAAATGATAGAAGGTAGAAATATCCAGTTACTATAGATTTTAATATTATAAGGACATCATCACCCTTTAAACTTCGTACTCACAATCATCAACACAATCCCCAAAAAAATTTTCACAAAAAAATTACTAGATATTTAATATCCCCCAAAACATACTGGAAATAAAAGTTTCTATCCCCCACTCTCTTCTCTAACTGTGTAGATGTGCCAACTGCTTGTGTCTGCTTCATCAGGCTTAGTCATCTAATCTTTCCCAAAGTGACCCATCCCCCAGCCATCTCCAAGCTTTACTGGTGCTAATTACACTTTTAAATTGGACAAGCAATAAAACACCAATTCAAATCAATTCAGAGCTTTTTTCTCTCCCTCCCTGTCCCCTAACCCCCCCCCCCACCCCGGTTGTACTTAGCTTTAACCATGGTGCTTCAGTTTCAGATCTGAAATGTAGCTCACAGGCCACAAAACCTTGTTTATTTTTTTTCTGGTTGCTTCAGATTGACATTTTGAATTTGGCAGAGTTTCACAATAGCTGCTTGAGGCAAGTCAGCCACAATTCTTCTTCATCAGGCAGGAATAAAGGGACAGAAAGATACAGTAAAGAAGGAAGTGTCTAAGTATAGAGATGAGGAATATATGAGCTGTTCTGCCCCTCACTTCTAGTTGTCTGATTTTGCCTACAGACCTCAGTTCATGTTGGAGCTGCAGATCCCTCACATGCACTGCAAAGTGGAGACAGCACAGACCTTTCACAGCGTACTGGGCTCATTACTTGCAAAATAACTGCCAGTCTAAGGTTGAGAAGTATGGACCTATTTTTGAAATGCAAGTCTTTTACTTCTGTAGAAGTTGCACTCTCTTGCTGTAGTGCCCTTGGAATAGAAGGAGTCATTTCATTCAGCTGTTGGTCTGAGACTATAGAGAAAATACCATCGTTTTTTTTTTTCCTTCTTCCACAAGCCTGTATCAAACTTACAGTATTCAAAGCCTACATCCAGTGATTACAATTCATTCCACTTCATGAAATTACCACAAGTACCTCTAGCACTACTCACGGTTGAGCTCATGGAAGAATTAAATTGACTCATGTATGTAAGAAGGTTGATGCTTGCAGGTAGGAAGTAGGATTAGTGGTAGAGCAGTCTACATTTGAATTGTGTCAGCTTGTGCAGTGCACTAATCTGCAGTGAATAGAAATCTCTAGCTTCGAGATTGCTTCACATTCCCTTGACCTTTCCACATGCAAATATTCCCCAAGACATTAAAGATGAAAAGCTACGGATCAGCAAAAATTACAGAGCTGAGCACTAACATCAATTTGACGTGTTGCCTTATATAACAAGGAACACTCAGAAATAATGCTATGTTCTGTTGCCCAATTACAGAAAATACTATGTCGTACTTTTGCACACCTCATTAACATCTCAAGTGCTCAGCTCTTAAGGAGTGCATCAAGATGGTCCGTCTATTACTGGAACAAAGTCGCTTACACAATACTGAGGAGATATATCAGTTGCTAAAATAATAGCAAATGACACGAGGATTTTCTTAACAGCAATAGAGTTCAGCTAAGGAACAGTAAATGAACATGTAGGTATTACAACAACCTTGCAAGTGCTGTCTGTGCAAGGGTTGTATCAGCACGCTTCCTTTGTTGTTGATTTTCTGCAACATTTCAGTACCAAAAAAAAGATTAAATATCCTTCTTTCTGAAATACGCTCATGGCTAGAATATGGCAAACATAGTTGTAACCCAATAACAATTAATGAGAGGGAAAATAAATGTCACTCCATATCTGTCATTACTTTGGCAGGCTCTTCAGTCTTCTGAAGTCTAGATCCTTTTATTTAGACAATAGCTATATCAGGATTTTCAATTTTAGGCACCTGTGCTTGAAAAATGCAATCTGAAAATGGTAATACATTGAATAAGGTGGGAGGGAGGAAAAATTACACTCCTATTACCATCTTTTCCTGCACATAAACTGGCAACAACAGGATGTTATTAGGTAGACTGCAGAATGACTATAATTGAGGTTCCCCAAACTCCCACACTTGGAATATGAAAAACAGTGACACAAATACATACTTAATGTTTTAGGTGACAAAATTTACACTTTGGGAAAAAAAATTATTTTATGTACTTTTTCTGCGGCACTGAAAGTTACACAACTACTATTTTTATTATTTTTCCACTCCAAAATAGGAAAAAAATGTCTCTAAAACATACATCAGTGAATGGGTAATGGAGGAGAGTGGACTTTTAAACATTCCAGAGAAGGCAGTTTCACTTACATTCACACAGTAGTACTTCTTGCATGTAAAGAATTTCATGGTGACTATATGGCTATGACCACTGTTTAACACCAAGATGGATTAGATTTAAAGAAATGATTGGCTCCACATTTGGATTTTTCTTCCTACGTACTCACCATATGGAGAAAGCATATCAGATATTTCAGAACAATGTAATTGTGTTCAGGAAGTCCTTGAATGATTTGTTTACATCGGGTTACTCGTAAGCAGCTCTCCACACCTGCAATATCAAAGTCAGTCTTAATTTAACCCAAAAGCATCAACTTATTACCAAGAAATAACACTTTATTTACATCAGCTGGAATTACTTCAGCTATTTGTCTGTATAACTGACCACAAAAATCACCTTTATCAATGTCCATCCCCATGACTGAAGATTGGGCTGTCTCTTAGAATAAGTCTATCATATTTAGTATTCTCATACGTATGGATAAGGCTAACTTCCAGAATATTTCCCCACTCAGTGAAAAAGCCAAGGTCTTGTTTTGAATCTTGTTATCTCTTCATGCATTGTATCCGGATCTCTGCTTTTTATACTTTGATTTTATTCTTGCTAAGACTTGGTCCTGCAAAGCTCTCTTCTGTCACTCTACTAACTCCAAACACACTTCTGTGATTCTGCAGGAAACTCTTCTTTCTCAAACAAAGATTTATGAGTTGGACATTTGGGTGAGTAAGAATTTTCTGTAGATGAGCCAAAGCAGATTCATGAACACATTTCTACAGGTGGGCAGAACTGTAACCAGTCCCCAGACTTACTGAGACAGTCTTGGTAAGAATTAAGCTAGCACTGCAATACATTTTGAATGTTGTTCCAAATGATTTTTTAAATTATTGTTATTTTTGCTGGAATATTTTAATAGAGTTAGTACTGGAAGTTCAACACCTATCTGGAAAAAGGACTCATGATTACATATCTGACCTAACCGGCTCATTTGTGATAATATTTTTTCTCCATTTGTTCCATTTTTCTCTCTCTCCCTGACGTAGCTAGAGATTCGTATAAGTATGTCTGCAGGCACAAAATTCCAGCATGTTAGAAGTTCCCTTAAGCTCTGATTTAAATACATGAAGCTATGCCCTGGTGAGCTGTGTTGATATTTTTACTACTGCAGAGCTATCAGTTCCAGTAAGACAAAAATGTGAGTCACAAGAATTTTCTTGTCAGCCCTCTGCAGGGTAAATAATTCAGGAAGTGTAGCAATACTGGGCAAAGGAACTCATTAGCAGCATTCACAGCCCTAAAAGAAGTTCTTTGAAAACTATGAGCTTCGAGTTTCTATTCTTTTATTTTTGTCAGTCACTAGGCTAATTTATTTCCCAGCTCCTGTCAATAACTCCTGTAAGAATGCTTCAGGTGAGACAATGAAGAGAAAAGCTTCACAATAATTTCAAAGTATTGTAGAGCAGCAGTAGTGTATGTCTGGGTTTGCAGGTTAAGAGATATAAGAGATACATCACATGGTGCTTTCCAGAAGTCAGAATGAGAATTTTCAAATCAACCCAACACAGCTGTCTGCATTCGCACCTCTTCAAAGCTCCCTTCTGCACTGTATTCACAGAGATATAACTTTGTTGTAGTCCAGAATGGCTCTCAGGCTTAGCATCTTTAAAAAGTAGGATGTCACCACAGTATCAAGAAATAATAGTGGACATCACACTGCATAACATAAAAGCCCAAGGAGAAATTCTCTTTAACTCTATCTTTCAAAAATATACTTTGCCAACATTTAAAACACCGATAAACAAAAATAACATGGACTGAAAGCTTCATAGATGCCTTTCTTTGCAAAAAATCTCAGCATTACTAGGACAATGCATCATTCTCATATTCTTTTCAGATGTTTTCTTTTTTCACTTAGATCTAGCAAAAGGTAACTTTGTGTACAGAAGGACAGATTAATTCAGTAAAAATTCTCATTCCCCTATCACTTTTCCAGACTTCATCAATTCTTTTTGCAGTTCCAAATGACTATCCTTATTCCCTCAATTTCTGCGACCAACCCGTGTTGTTTGTTTGTTTTTAACATGCTGAGATAGCTACTCTGTAGATAGGCAAATCTTTGATTTTATTGAATTTTGACAAAATACTTCATATGTGTGAATGCACCTGATTTTGCTTGCCATAACTCTTTAGCCTTCAGGGTAATTTGAGCTATATTTGACAAAAGAGGTTGGGAGTCCAAATCCAGAAGGCATTAGGTTATCTTTTAATTCTTGCAGATAGTTACCAAACTTCTAATCACTGCATATGTAAGTATGTAATTCTTATATGACAAAGTAGTATTAAAAATGGCAATAATATTCATAAAAATTTCGGACATTTCTTGTTTGAGCAACTTGGGCTTTGGAAAAAGATCTTTCCAATTTACTGCAGGGTTCACAGCTCTGCCCCACAAAAGCTGTAAGAAAAGTAATTTCAGAACTGGAACTTGTGTGTGTGTGTGTGTGTGTGTGTGTGTGTGTAAAAGCAGATTTTTATTCTCCTCACACTGCCAGCAGGGAGAACTGATTGATAAAAAAAGAGAGGAGAACAGTGTCCAAAGGACTATATTTCAAGTTGCTTTTCTATAGAGGATAGACTTCTGCTATTGTGCTATCTGTCATCCATCTGGTGGTACCCACCAACATTTAAACTGTTGGGACAACTAGATCAGATTTGAGAGAGGAGTAGATCAATGTCTATTATATGCCTATGTATTTTGTGGAATTAGGTAACTGGGTAGAGAGAGCAGGTCATAAAAATGCCCCAACCATGAAAAAAATGCTAATATGACATCAGTTCTCTCTAAGCATTAGAGAAGACAAAAGAATGCTCATGTTTGGGATGGAAATCTGTGCATTCACTAGCTTTGCTAGTCACAGGACTATTTGTTCTTACATCACTGCAAATGCGTAGAGTGAAAATACAATGAGAATGAACATTGGTATCAGGGTATCAGGCAGTGTAAATACAGAGAATACAAGAAGAATGATAGACAAGAAAACAACTTATTTACCATAGTAATAATCGAGTCTGTAACATCAACAAAAGCATTCTCTAACAATATGTGTTTGTACTTTTGTACTGAAGGTTAAGCCAAACCCCAAAAAAGAACTGTGAAGGTGCTAGGTGCCTTATATATCCAGTATGGAGCTACATGTCAGCTTTCTGATTCTTCATGATACACAGCAAAAGAGCAGAAATTCTGACCCACACATTTCGAACTCACTGACAAGATACTTTGTCCACCTCTTCTGGGCGTAGTCCCACCCTGTACTAGTAAAGATGATGATGTTGTCCATTAAACCCTGCAGTGAAGGCTCTAATACAGTTTTATACGCACAATTGAGCCATGGGTAGCTAACAGCAGTGAATTAGCAAGGTTCAGTTTAATTAGCTGTATGAATTTTCCTAAAAATGGATTAATACTCACTGGTAATTCCAACAATAGAATCATAGCACTCGAAGGTTAGCAATGGCTGAGGAAGTTCCCTAAGGAAAGTCTTTAGGATAACAGCAGGAATATGAATATCATGGTAGTCATCAAAATTTACAGGCTTGCCTAAAAGGAGGGAAAAAAAAGTGTGTTCAATCAGATGTTTTACTTATTCTCTAAACTACTGTATAAAAGCTTTTTCACACCACAAGTAGATAACTCACTGGCTTTCCAACCATTTTCTCTCCATATTTTTCAGTGCTTTATTAATCTTGCTGTAAGTGACCCACTCCATAAACGCATACCATAAAATTACTTCATGGAGAAGTCAATGACTTTCAAAATGACTTCATTACATTTCATAAATTATTATGTAAAACTCTGCCATAGCCACGGAAGAACACCAGAGGCAAAGTGACACAAAGGTACGATACTTGGCATTTTTAACTAACCACAGTGACTCAAAATGCACAGAGGTAACATGAGTGTCTGAGAAGCCAGACCATTTCTGACTCAAACCTCAACATTTTTCAGTTGCTACAGGTTTTGCAAACTCTGACATCAGTTGATGACTCGCTATTCAGTAAGCTTTAAGCTATCTTTTGAGCTTCCATAGTAATGTTCTTATTATGGTATTTTAGGTTTCAAATGACTTTATCGTTAACTAATTATTAAAAAAATACCTAACACCTCTGCTTTATCATTTGAGACAAGATCAGTAAAGCCCTCATGCTGTTATTAACCTGTGGCAACTTTTATAATGGTAGCTTACCCTGATTGTAGAGCTTCTGAACATCTTTGATAGTCTGGATGCTGGCTGACCTTCTGAAGAGCCCCTCTACTTGTAGACCTGAAAAACACAGTTAATGTCCCATCAGTAACAGATGTCACTCTTGTTTTCCTTCACAGATTCAGTTGAAAACAGAGCAGAGGAAGAAGGTTTGGGAACAAACCCGCTTGGTACAGTAACTGTACAAAATATCGTAGCAGTGCCTAAAGCATTTTCTTTAATGCCACTCATAGAAGTACTACCACCTTTACATAAGTGTTTTATAAGTGTCACATCAGTTATATTTTTTTTCTTTAAAAGTAGTTTTCAATTGTGCTTCATGACACAGAAATGAAGATTAGGATTCTCTAGGCTGCTTATGTACCTCACCCTCAGTCAATTTATCTACAAACAGCCACACTTGCTGTTCTGCTGTTCTAATTTAAGCACCTTAAAGCCTTTAGTAAGCTAAAGAGACTATTTGCAAGAATTTCCTGAGCTCCTACTACTGTCAGTGTGTGAGACAAGATGTAAGCTAGGGGATGCTTTACATCATCTTTGGATTAAAGAGTCCTTACCATTGGAGGGATATTGGCTATTGGCCTCCCCACTTTCAAGGTACTTCAGAGCAGACCACTGCTTCTTCTACCTATCTCTGGAAATCAATGGGACTTCAGAGTCTGCCTGCCCATGGTATTTTGAAATACGCAATTCTAGTCTTTCTAGGCATTTCTGAAATACTCCTTTCATGTCTTTGACTAGCTGAAATCTGCTTTCAGCTGCAGAGGAAAAATATCAGTAAACCACTTACAATCAAGTGTTGAAATGGGAAAATAGCTTTCAAAGTCAGTTATTCGATTTATAATGCAAAACAGTGTTGGGACAAGGAGTTTTACTTTTTTGAGACATGCAGTGCTTCTTGCTTTTGAGTTTGGTAAAATCATCCTTTTCTTCTTTGTCTCCCTCTATGGTTTGTATTGGTCCTTCCACTTAGTAGGAAATACAGTTTGGTTCACACGTAGTTTCAATTTGAGATTCCCACTGGAAGCACAGTCATCTAAAATATTAGGCTTTCTGACAAACCATAGCAAAAATAGCAGTCTTTTCGAGAAGGGTGGCAGACCACCCATTGGCTTGAAGAGGCTGTCATTTGCTTTCTTTACATGAATGTGGAAGAGCAGATGATTGACTTCATTATTTTTCATGCTAATCTTTCAGCAGCTAAGTAGTCAGATTAAAAGTTATTCTTGTGTATCTCAACTGAAGTATGTGCATCATCAAGAGCTGTTATGGTGTTTGAGAAAAATCTGGAGTCATGCACTAACATGCACCAATATACTAGGACAGAATCACAGTATCACCAAGGTTGGAAAAGACCTCTAAGATCATCCAGTTGAACTATCCACATATCACTGATATTTCCTATTAACCATATTCCTCAGTACAACATCTGAATGTTTCTTGAATACCTCCAGTATTGGTGAATCCACTACCCACCTTGGGCAGCTTGTTCCAGAGCAAGACCACTCTTTCAGTGAAGTAGTATTTCCTAACATCCAACCTGAATCTTCCCTGGCACAACTTGAGGCTTTTCCCTCTCGTCCTATTGCTAGATACCGTCATTCTTGTAAATTCACCCAGGTTTCATAGAAATTTTTTTGTACACGAAAACTAATAAATGCAAAATTCCTTAATCAATCTCCCCCTGATAGAATGGCATTAAGCATTGTTCATATGAATTCAGTTCAGTACACTAAAAGGATTGATAATGTACTACTGAAGTAAATTTTTGGACATGTTTCTGAGACTTTTGCAAAGAAACCCTACGTCTAATTAAAAGTGCCCTATTCACTAGAATTAGAAGTTTATCTGGAACTTAATATGGCACCTTCTTTTTTTTTCCTAAAGATGTACGTTCCCACTTCTTAAACTCCAGTTTAAATATTAAAACTTTAGCTCATGCCTTCAAATCTGGAAGGTGTATGAAATCTTATACTACACGAGGAAGGGCATGTGTGTGCTTACTGAAGGAAGTTAATGGATGGTGATTGTGATCTATTTGAATGATTGTTTAACTCTCCACCAGATCATATTCAATTGAATAAAGTTACTACAAATGATATCACTGCAGTAAAACTGTTCCATTAGATTTATAGTGCAGCCTGGCTAAAGGCATGACTTTGGAAGTAGCAGCTCTGAACAGCTAGCTTGTCAAGACATTGCCCTCAGCAAACAACAAATGCAATAATTTTCTTAGAATTTGTAGAATTTTATGTTGGCTTTAAGTGGACTGCAGGTTTTCTGTAGAAACCTGTCTTTCAGAAGATGGACATTATAAATGCTTACAATTTGGTTTGCCGGGAACCGGTTTAATAGTTAATGCTTTAATCTGATGTTAGTCTCGCTGTATAAACTAAAGTGTAATAAATATCCATTTTTAACAAGTGCATTCCTTTATTGGCTGTGCTTTCAAGAATCTAATTAAAGACATGAATCTCTAGTGTAGACAGCAGCTGTACTTGTCTGGTCCTGCATCCCATCAGTGTTACTGTAATGGCACATAGCAGTAAACTCTTGCTGGATATGTTGTTTGGAAGTCTTTGAGAGGAGAAAACAACTATTTCATCATTTGCAGAAATGTAGGATATGGGTCAATTTTGTGGTACTTTCAGAATTAAATTTCCAGAACAGCTGAAACTGGATCAATATACTGTAATTTGTTTTGCCACAGGTGGTAACAACTAAATACCAATGAAGATATTTCTACTCCTTACATTTATGGATATCTACATATACAACCTATTCAAGTGACATGACTAATTAAATGTAGGTGAGAGCAACAATTCTTAGAGGTAAAGAATGAAGCACTCTATTTCTCAAGTGAAAAAACTAGTACTACAACTTTTTTTTTTTCCTCATATAAAAATGCTTAAAGCAGAAAATAATGTATTACAGTGATTTTTAAATAAGGCACAGGTAATACTCTCAGCCCCCTAGTAAACAGATATGTCATCTGCAATTATGCTATTGAAGGTGGAAAACAATGAGCTTGTGTAGAAAGGCTTTCTGCAATTATTTCTTTCTGACTTGCGTGATACATATGAACTGAGTGGGATTCCTTTTTAAGAAGGCTGCAAGCCTGTTATTTGCTCTTAGTGCTTTCTTCACTTTGGAAAGGGTCTGGCATTTGAATGACAGTGTTGCACAGCATTTCCCCTAATCCAAAGTATATTAGCATATGCCCCCAACTGGAGTCTCCTAATAAGGGGAAAGTGTAAAGGGAGCTGAAGTCTCTTATCAGTGGTTTAGTTGTGAAGGGTAAGTACTCAGCCTGACGCACAGCCAGGACATACATTTGCCAACCCTGGCTCCGGCTCCTCTTGTTCAGCCAATAGTGGGAAAAAATCAGCCCATGGTACTACCATAATTAAACACGGTTTAGTACTAAGTGCCTCCACTAAAGTGGAATTAATCACTTTGTCTTCTTTTTTGCAGACAACATTCATGTCAGAGCCACCAGCGTTAAAGGATTATGAAACAAAATTGACTGAAGACAATCCTGGTCATTGCACTTTAAGACACACTTTTTTATCCTTTCAAGAATGTGTTTTGACATAGATGACTCAATATTATGTTAGTAGCATTCTTCAGTCAGATTCTATTTACAGCCCAATTCATACCAGCTACCTCTTTATTTCAGTTGAAATAATATATATATGTATATGTATATGTGTGTGTATATATATATATATGTATATGTATATATATATATATATTTGTGTACAAGTTGAACTACTGTGCCACTAAAGGTATGGGTAACCAATTCCGTACAGAATACAAAAATCAGTCTAACAGTCAGACTAAGAGTGCTTGCCAGACCACTGCTAGCTGATGACTAGCATTAATAGTAGTTCTGATAAACATGCAGCTGCACATCAGTCAAATATTCCATCAATGTTCCAGAACTGCTATTGAGATAACACAAACTGCTCCATGCCCCTTGTGCATAAAAACAGATAAATAGATGGATGCATAGATGGACAGACAGATAAAGAGATTAGTAGAATTTTGCTACCCTGCCCTAAATACTGTGGACCAAAGTGAGTAAAATTTTATTTTAAATATTAAATGCTAGAAAGAAAACCATAATAATATGACTAGAGAAGAAGCCGTCTTTATTCAATGAAAAGTGATTCTGAGATTGAGAACTTAACTGAGTAATTATTTAAATGTCAGTAATCATAAATGAAAACAGACAGGCACTTCATTCCACACTGAAATAAGATGGGTTTTACTATAGTAGACAAAATTTTACAGCGCAGTGACACAATTGTGTCACACTCTGAATTAATAAACTGTTGCTAAAAATACTTAACCCCCTTCTGCCTCCCCAATCAGTTGTTCCAAAGGAAAAACACAGAAAATCAAAACAGATAAATTAAAGCAGCACATGCTGACACATCGCTGAAAACTTGTCAAAGAAAGAGAGATGTGAAAATTGCATTCTTTTTCTTTCAATCATCTGGCATCAAAAATCTTTGTTAATTCGTCTGCTTTCACAAGAGAAACAGCAATGAATGAGCATCTGAATTCGTTCTATCGAAAACCAAGTTTGGAAATGTTTCTTTCAATTGTTGGTCCTGCCAAGTTTCAGAAAGAGTCCATCCTGATTTGGAATTAGTTTTTATAGAATCATAGAATCACCAAGGTTGGAAAAGACCTAAAAGATCATCCAGTCCAACCATTCACCTATTACCAATAGCTCCCACTAAACCATGTCACTCAACACAACATCCAGTCGTTCCTCAAACACCCCCAGGGTCGGTGACTCTACCACATCCCTGGACAGTCCATTCCACTGTCTGACCACCCTTTCTGAGAAGTAATACTTCCTAATACTTATCCTCATTAATGCAACTGATTCAAGCTTCTTCTTCCACATTGCCCAATTCTAATAAGAATCCCATTTAAAAATCAGAACTAATTTATTTCTAACAAGCAGGCTGACTAATATATAACATATTTTAAATGTCCACATTCACTGTAATCTCTCAGTTGTTTAAAGTGGTAGGAATTAAGAATTTTTATGTTTAAGATAAATTTGGGATATATGTTTTTTAAAGTTAGGATACATCACAGTCTCATAGTGGGTTACACAGTCTCCCTGTACACTGTGCAACAAATATGGAGTAAGTGATCATGATGTCTGCAGTTTGAAATGATTTGCACCACAAGATGGTACAGAAATTCAAGGATAGAGGGAAAGAGAAAGTACAGTTCCAGCCCTATGGCACAGCTGCAGCAGCAAGGATTTAGAACAGTACATCCTTCCAAGAATCCAAAGTGTGTTTGCGTCCTTGCAGTTTCAAGCAGCACAGCCCAGCCTTTGGATTTATGAATGAATATTCTCAGTTTACACTTGGCATCTCTGAACATAATTTATTTACAATGTTTGAGCATTGAAAACACAAACTGTGCTTATTACATGGTTCATTTTTATTTGATGACACATGAACTGGTCTCAAGATGTATATCATCTCCATGATCCCTAGGTAAAGACTTTCTCATCAAAACTGAAAGGGCTAAGAACTCAGAAATGTTTATGTGACCTATGTCAAGCTTTCCTAGCATTGCATTTTTAAAAGACATTTGATTGATTACAAGAATTGGAGGCCAGGAGGTAAACTCGCTAAGTTGCAGCAATCCAAACATGTTCAGAACGTATAACTACCCATCTCTACCCACTCTGACTCACCATTAGGATGGATTCACTTACATTAAAAAACTGAACCAAAAATTTTGAAACCAAAATTTTGTCCATCAGTAAGATGTGTTGTGTTTCATGAAGAAGATAGGGAGGAAAGATTAATCACTGTTTATCACTGCTTTTGCTGTCTAACAGATGAAAGACAGCTTTACTTGCCATCATAATCATACTACAGGACATCTACTACATTATTATTAAACTTCTATAGCACAGTTATTACCATTGCATTTGGGAGTCTTTGTCATCACCCAGGACTTTCCTGTGGTACTATCAGAGAACATGGAACAGAATGTTTGTGCTGCAAAGCACTAGCAGTAGATGAAAGAGATCAGGTAAGAGAGAAAGACTCAGTAATGGGGACTACTGTGATATAATTTTCCTTTAGGGGACAGTAATCTTTTTTGTTTCTATAATTTTGCAGAGAAATTCCTTCACCGTGGCCTTATTGGTCTGTTCCATTAATTCCAAGCTGCTGCTCATCTCAAATGGTCTCTTCAGTCTCTGTGTAATTTTCTGTAGCCCTTTCCTTATTTGCTTACTCTTGAGAACATAAACGTTATCAAATTTTAGTGGTTAGCTTTCACTTGAAACTATTTAGAGCACAAACAAGGACAGAGTTTGCACCTCTGCAAACTTGCACTGGAAATAATAATCCTACCTTTACATTTTAAACTGGTAATCTGTATTAAGTCAGTAAAAATGACAGTGTATTACCACTTTTATTGTGTATCAGTTAGTCCCTTCAAACTGTGGCACAATTTAAGAACTAAGAGAATATAGTGGATTGCATTAACACTGTTCTAAACAAGACCCCAAACCAACACTCACGCACCACCAAGCTTCTAATATCTCATGACACGTTAAAATAAAGAGTAAGTTAACTACATCACTAGAACAAAAAGATATGTAAGTAAAGGGCATGAAAGGAAATGGTGAGACACCTAACTAAGCATAGAGGAAAAACACACATCTGAGCCCTACAGCCCCCAATGCACTTGGCTGTAAGTCACCTCTGTCCTGCCAGGATGCTGCAGGCAGCACCAGTGGCTGCAGCCACTCTCATATCCCCAAGCATCATGGGCATGTAAAGGTGCAGCCTCCACAGCACATTGTTACTTACATCCCTGTTTACAAAAACAGCCTGTTAGAAGAGACAGCTCCCATCAGCAATTCACTTCAGAACTAAATAGGTTGCTGAGGACATGTGGAGACATATTAACCAGAGAAAATATGACTGCCATGTGGCATAAACTGGGTTTGTCTGAGAAAAGGACCTGTGGGCAAAGCATGAAGATTATAACCACCAAAGGAATGACATCA
Source organism: Coturnix japonica (assembly GCF_054131305.1). Classification (NCBI taxonomy): domain Eukaryota; kingdom Metazoa; phylum Chordata; class Aves; order Galliformes; family Phasianidae; genus Coturnix; species Coturnix japonica. The sequence goes on from NC_140663.1 coordinate 69,190,830, forward strand.
GGTTATGAACACTTATGAACTGTTGTGACAAGAGAGTGAATATTTAATTAAGCAAGGTAATTTCTCAAGGCACAGTAGAGATAGGTTAGTACACAAAAATCTTATTTAGTGTAAGCACAGGCCAAATCTAAACTAGACAGGCAAACAAGTTGTTTAGACGTTGAGCAGGGAAGAAACTACTTTGGTTTGCCGGGTACTGTGAAGATCTACTCACAGATGAGCTCTTTTAAACCTATCTTGCCTTTAAGGCCTGACTAAATCATCAGCTGGCTTTTGAAATTAAGAACACTTCTTTCTTTTTGGTCCAGAAGACGACCAGCTGCAAAGGAATCTGTCTACTAAGCTTCTGTAGTATTGGGTGACTTGCTTCATAGGTCACTCTGAAGTAATGCATCCTATTTATTTCCATGGAAACTACAACACATACAAAGACCACAATAAAACTATTTGATAAAGCAAGTTCTCAGCTACAAAACCAGAGACTGCTGATAATTCTATGGGGATGGAAACTATGCCAAAATCAAATGGAAAAGATAATGACAGTGAATTTTTGCCACTTCTGGAAGATGAACTGAAGTTTTCGCTGCACTCACAGCTGCGTCTGGAGTGCAAAGAATGCTGCCAGTCAGCCTCCAGGGCTGTCAGTACCAGAACCAACATGCGCTGAGGCTGATGGCAGAACTGAGATATTCCAGATTTAGATAAAGAGTTTAAATCAGAGCAGACAGCAAGTACTACAGATACCTGCACACTTATAAACAAGTGCAAAAAAATGCATGTCTATCACCTACTGCTAACAGTCTTGGCACGGCAGGTACTTGGCTTTTCAAGCATCAGCTGGCTGAAAATGTCAGCACATGCTCTACCTGACAAACTGTCTCCCTAACTGAGAAATCTGGCTAAAGGATTGTCATGGAGTTATCTAGATCAATCTATGTCCATGTCAGGGGGGCAGTAGGCCTGTGGGCCCCTCAGCCCCAGAAAATGGGAATGGAAAAGGGAATGGGGTAGGGAGATGGGAGATGGGCTCAAAGAAACAAACAGAGCAGCAGCAACGATCTAACGAGGAAAACTTATTTTACTAACTATGATATCGGAATGCAAGATAACACAACATAATACAATCTAATTGAAACTGAGGCTAATAAATCAAGTAAAATAAGAGAGAGAGAGAGAGATTTCACAGATCGAGAAGCCTACTTTGAAACTGAAGGTGAATGGCTTAGAAGCGCACCCACACCCGCTGCCAGGCAGTGAGAGAGAGAGCGAGCATCACTTCCGTGACGTATTTCCCTCTTTGACCGTGAGGTCCTCTGGGGCATGTAGTTCTTCTCTGTGCTTCACATAATGTTATGATGTGGAATACCAATAGCAAAAATTACAAAATAGTTGGGGAAAAGTGAGACAGGCTGGCCAGTGAGCGTGAGGCTGAACTACAGATCAGTGCTCAGTTACACTGTGCTACTATCTTGCACAGATGCACAAAGTAGGACGAGGGCTTTTGTTCAGAAACATCCTCAGAGGCTATCCTTCACAAACTGTGCTGATATTGCACTGAATAAATGAAGTTTTAGCCAAAAAAAAAGAAGATGTTTGGAGAAAACCCAAGGATTACTGCTTTCAGAATAACAAGCCTTCCTCTCAGAGACATTCTGCAATGATAAGTTTAAGCCAAATCTTCTTTTTAATCACAACCATAAAAGCTGAAACTTTTTGTTTGTTTGTTTGTTTTGTTTTGTTTTTAATTATTATTATTTGCTTTTGTTTTGTTGTATTTTAAATTTCTGTATTGTGTGATAGGAATGGTGGCTTCAGAAAACTAAGCTGGACCCAAAAAAAGATGGGATGGAAGTGTCTGATACTGTTGTAATTGCTATGAGGTAAAACATCAAGAAAAACATCAATAATAACAAGAAGGGGACCTTTTTTGATCAATCATAACAAGCTACTAATGAAATTTTGGTCACCAGCAAAATACAGCTCCTTTAAAATCTCTAAACAGGTGCAAGTAAGTGCAAGATAAGCAAACTGTCCTCTCTCTACAAAGAAGTTTAAATCAATTCACATTTTTAGCGATTGAACTTTCACTCAATTTTTCAATAACAGCCATAAGAAGTATTGATATCAGTGCATGTTCACCCTTGTTTTTGCTCTCCTGACTCTTGTGGATTAGTGAGTAAGAAGTGTTTGCCTATTAAGATAAGCTAAATGTACGTAAGTATGATTGTTTCATAACAATCTAAAGCATGAAAAAACCTGGCTTTCATCTGCAGATGGAGCATGCACTGATCCACTATACACGCTCTAATTATCCACTTACAATTATAATTACAGGGATTGTCTCAAGCTGCCAGTCACTTGCCTTCAACATTCTTAGTAGTGAACTATTTACATTCCAGACATCTAACAACAGTGCATTTGAAACAAGCTACATCTGAAAAGTTTTCATCCTTAGGGTGCCTGAAGCAGTACAAACAGAATACCAGAACACTTTTATGAGCTTCAGTGGAGCACTGAATTAGGACCTAGAGACCTTCAACAAAGTCTTTTAGGGACTCTTCATGCACCGCTGATCAGTAGATACCTTGAATAGCAAAACTGGCACCACTCCAATCCTTGGCCTTTGGTTGGTACAGGTATTTTGAAGATAAATCACCAATTTCAGTAGGCTAGCAGCTGGCTGTTCTGTACACAAGGAAGCCTACAAAAGCTATGCTCTGCTGTTTGTGAACTGAAAGCAGGTATCCACTGCAACGGATCTCCCTCTTAACCTCCTATACACATCATTAAGCTTGATGCAAGGTATGAAAACCAAACAAAAATAAAATGTGCAATAAAATGTTCTTATTTACTACGTGAGAAACTAAAATGTGGAGGAGCATAGTCCAGCAATGAGGGAAAGATGCTGCATAGCTTGTCCTCATTTAAACCAGTGTGATCTTGCACTGATACAAATGAAGCCAAGATTTCTCAAGAGAATCTGCAACACAACTGAAAAGTAATGTTTTTCTTCACATTCCTTCCTCTCTCTTTTCACAAATGCGAAGCCTATTCAGTGCATGTTTTAAAAATGTTTGATATGTTTCTCTCTTAAGGTTCAAATAAACTCAAATCAAACTCTAGTGACAACAGCTAAAACAAACAGAAATCAACACCGAGCACATTCAAACTACGTTTAAACATATTTGAAAAGAAAATATACCTTGTCAGAATAGCAGCTCAAGAATTCAGTAAAGGATGGGGAACATTGTGGGGTATAGGTTTGGGCCTCTCTATGGATGACAATAACCTGCTCAACATTTGTGTTCTCTATTCGTGTGCTGTCAACACAAACAGTTCTTTACACAAGGAAAACGTCAGATGAAACTGTCAGATACATCAGGGATACAGAGCTGCGAGCCTGGTTTCCGTCTTAAGAAAAATCATGTTAGTCCTTAAAATTTGTTTAAGCATTAACCAAAATTAATAGCATGTTAAGGACTAGTGATGTTCAGTTAAAAAACAAACAAACAAACAACAATGCCACCTGCATCCCCACAAAAAATTCCAGAACCAAACATTCTGATTTTCTTCACTTGCCTCTACTGACACATCTATTAAAAATTCACACTGTACTTCATAGGAACCAACCCCAGTTTTAGCACTCAGTAGTGTTGCACCAGTCATATAGCTGTGTTGTGCCTGGTTTCTTTCCTTTCAACTATGTCATAAATGCACCTAATATTTGGAGTTGGTACTGTAACATTTCATGAACGTTCTTGAAACTCTAACACCTTGGAGCAGGAAAAAGTATAAAAATATTACTCTTATCACTCTCAAAATCAGGAATGAAAATGTGTCATCACATTATATAGAAAAAAAAGAATGTCAGAACTGTAGCCTTATCCCTTCCTCCCTGCCTTGGGAACACAGCATGCTTGCCCTACAGATAGAAACTGATGCTTCCTTCCTCCATTGTGTTGGTTGGGTATGCACGAGGGAGACCACTGTACAGACGGCAGTTCAGAGCGCATTCCTCTTTTCCTTGTACATGAAGGTGATTTCTGAACATAAGTTTTAAATGTTCTCATTTTAAATAAAGGTTGCTGTAAACTGTATCCCTATACACTGTAACCATAGATATGACTTGCAGTCAAAAGGTCTGAAAATGCCAGTAACAGTCTTTTGTGAAGGGAAGACTTCAGGCTTACTCCTACAAAGTGCATTATCTTCAGTGAGTTCCATAAATACAGAAGTTCTCACTGGTTCTTACCACGAGTTCTATTTAAAAGCCACAATATGAAATGGGTTGGTAATGTGTATTTCAAGACATCCTCTCTCACTCACTATTCCATAATCTTTTTCTTTTTCTTTTCTTTTCTTTTCTTTTCTTTTCTTTTCTTTTCTTTTCTTTTCTTTTCTTTTCTTTTCTTTTCTTTTCTTTTCTTTTCTTTTCTTTTCTTTTCTTTTCTTTTCTTTTCTCTTCTTTTCTTTTCTTTTCTTTTCTTTTCTTTTCTTTTCTTTTCTTTTCTTTTCTTTTCTTTTCTTTTCTTTTCTTTTCTTTTCTTTTCTTTTCTTTTCTTTTCTTTTCTTTTCTTTTCTTTTCTTTCCTTTTCTTTTCTTTCCTTTTCTTTTCTTTTATTGTATTGAGACAATAATCTGACAATAAATTATTCTCTATCAACCAATCAAAGCTCTCAAGGTAATGCTCAATTGCCACACAGATCTTCAGGATTTGAGTACATCCTTCATTTTGAGCTTTCAGCTATAAACTTTGCTGAATCAGGCACTGAGGATTACCTACTGCTATCTTTGTTTTAAAAGACACATCCCTTTTTGACAGAGAACTCACCTTTTCTTTTCAGGTAAGACACAGTTTCCTTCATTACTGGGGGAATTAGTTCTCCACTGTTTTTGTCCTTGATGCTGTTAGAAAGACAAAAAAAAAAAAAAAAGAAAGAAAAAGTAACAGCCTTTAAGTAGCGTTGGCAGACAAAGAATCAAACACAAGGCAGAACAGTCTCAGGAAAAACCTAAGGGACTTTGAAAGCACGCACTTCCTTCCAAAAATCAAGGAGCCCACATCTTGGTGCCTGCACCAAACACAACAGTCCTCCACAACTGCAAGAGGTGCAGAAATAGCCAAAGAGATTTATTCAAAGAGCCGTTCCTAAATGCTTTATTCCTGCTAGAAAAACTGTACAACCACAAAGGCAACGCATATAAAGAAGGGCTGTTTGCTGCACCAGGTAGGAGCAGAAGGCAGAGTGGCAGTAAGATGTTCCAGACTGAATTTACTCCCGGTCAAGGTTGGTTTCCTCTTTAGTTTCATTCCCCTGGTTGGTGCCCAATGATGTGATCGTGACACAGCAGTGACGACACTGCCTGCATTCAGTTGCACACCACTGCTGGAACGTGGTTTGAAAGCAGCTCAGAAGCAGACAAAAAAATAAGCTTGCATGGAGTGCTTTATAACAGACTTGGGGAATGCTGCAAGTTTAGAAGCCTTTTATCATGCAGATTTTTCTTAGCCGTTTCTCCCTTTTTAAGTCACAGAGTATGTATAAATAAAAGGATATTGCACTATTTATTTTGAAGGCAAAATGATGCAGTGAGATTGAGTTTATAAATGCTTTGAATGACTTTCACAAAATTAGATTTACTTTCCTTTCATGAGGGAGCAGCTGAGGCAAAAAATCAAACATAGTGTTTTCTTAATCTGGAAAGCACAGAAGAATTCCACAATTATCTAAAAACATGTCTCTAGTAGTTTCAAAAGTATAACAAATAGACAGCATCTATTGAGCATTTTGCTACATTTTTATAGGAATCAACAACAAAACATAGGATGAATCTCAGATTTTAATGTAAAAAATCAAATATATTTGTGTGAAAAAATTAATGTCCTATTTAAAAGGTGACTGGCTTTTCTGTTGAGCTCTAAAGAACCAGCACAAAACAGCACATTGGCTGCATTATGAGAGGCTGCAACTGCTGTGGCTATTCCACAGAGTGTGCGAGGTGCTCACACAAGTTGATACACACAGCATGTTAAACACACCTAGCGCTCCTGGATGTGGTTGTGCCTGTTGATAGGATGAGTCTTAAGAGTTTTTCTTTTCAAGGCAATTTGAGTTCTTCTCTTTCTGTGTAGGCTCGTTAAATATTTCATTAATTTTTAAAACAACTGATACTAACTGACCTGAATTAGATACAGTTTCACAACACTTGCATGGAATGAGCCATCAATGATTTTATTTTGCATTTACATTAGATGTAAAAATATAATTTGTAATAAATGTTATAGCAACATCAGTCAGCGTGGAGGGGTAGGGAAGTTGTTGAGTGAGGGGCCCTTGGCTCTTCAACTTTGTCTTTGCTTTCCTTGTGCCTAAGAAGGGAGGTAGAAGACATGCAGGCTGCTTAATTTTGAGACTCATCTGAGGAGGATGGCCACCCCAGGCTCACACACAGGGCTGGTGGGGGAGCTCCTTGCAGGGGAAGCTTCAGGATCCTGACTTAGTCACCAACTTGCCCGATGGATTTACCCCTCTTACTCATAAACTGACAGGGGAATTAATACAATTCACACTATTTGGTGTTCAGCCACCAAGCAGTTTGATCTCATTCATCACTGCAGAGGCACAATGTTGAGCCATCAGTGCCATTTTTTGTACTGCTTCAAAGACCTAGACCTCCCTGCTGTTGGAAAAGGGAATAAGTTGTTCCTTCAGCTGCAGAACTAACAAAGTTGATATGCTATGGATTTGTAGCCTAAGTCCTCTGTTTTCTGACCAAGTAGTCCTGGATCATTTTCCCTATGTCATCTCAAATTCTTATGTAGTATTTTCACCTCATCTCCTCACCTCTTTATCTCAAATTTCCTTATAATGTTAGGAATAACTTGTAATTAATCACCATCCAAACTCTCATAGGTGCATCAGCAGACCAAAAACAACACAAAACTGATTTTATGGTTTAATTCTTCTCCTTCCAGGAAATGATTTCTAAAAGCTTGTAGTAGTAGTATTTCTGAGTAGCAGTAGCATTTCTGAGAGCCCTGTTCCTATGTAAATTTTGTTGACAGAAGTCCATAGCTTTCCTATAAAATATGACTAAATATATCAATCAATTCAACATTTTTCTCCTGTTCTTACTCAACAAAGTATCTATACCAGACACCTAAGTGTATAAAATTCCATACCACTCTATGTGTATTAATACTAATTTGTGAAAACATCACTGTAAGTACATCTAACAGGAACTATTTAGGAAAGAGGGATTTTTTTTTAATGCAGGCAGATATAGGAATTCTGCTAGAAATTACAATCCAGTGTCACATACTAAGTTTGTAACAGAATAGTTTTAGTCATTTGACCAACTTACTGGGGGAAGGTAAAAAATCAATGGCAAGAATTGAGTTTAATTTGGATAAACCTGAAGTCTGACCTTCTGTATATTAGAAATTCTCATAATTTGCTATAGTTTACGAGTAGGAGCTTCAGACTGAATGCTACAATTTGCCATCTTTACATGCTGGCAAGGTGCCATTAATTTCAATCTAAAACAGTACTGGACTAGCTGGAGTAATCACTCTCTGCTGTATCATAATAACTTGGCAATGGCCAGAAGAAAGATTTATGACCTGGCTTATAAGACAAAGGCCAATGTCAATCTTGCTCATTATCACAGACATCTTAGGAAAGCTATTCCAAAGGCCATGAGCATCTTAGGAAAAAAAATTCACCAACTAGAGACAATCATTGCCTGAAATGCTTCTAGGTCCACATCTATGGCCTATTCCTCAGTGCAGCATCCTCATCTTCCCCACACGGACAATCAGGTGCCTGAGTGAAATTACATCCCAGTAGCAAAATCCTCCCAGACACTCTCAGGGTACCAGTTTTGTCACTCCCAAAGTACCATGCCTCTCCTGCTCCCTCCAGTTCTGATATTACTTTCAATGAGCTTAGAGCAGTCTCACATGTGCTGGTGGCACTTCAGAGTGGAAAGCCAGCCCGAGTGCTACAACCATGCAGTTGTGCAGTACTCTAAGAACAGCACTGAAACCTGTGTTATGCTTCTCCCTGATATCCATATAGACCATAGAGAGGAAAAATCTAAAAGCAGCTGTGCTGCAATGTCGTGAGCTCTCATCCCCTACAGAAGGAATGCAGCCATCTAAGCACAGAGCACATGAGCCACGTGCCATGGTTGCTTCTTTACATGACTTATTTACTATCTTGTTTGCAGCAGATTGCTATTGCCTAACAAACCAACCCCAAAATAGAATAGCACAGGCAATTTTTCCACAGCCCACTAATAAACAACAAGGAGGTTCAGAGGGTTATTTGCACTGCATGCCAAGTGGAAACTCCCAAGGTTAAAATGTTAACCCCCAGAAAGCGTCTAAACGAGAAAAGGATGTGGGATATGAGGTCAAGTTTGGGATAGCACTAAAAAAAAGCTTGCAGCAAATCAAAACAAGAGGAAGAAATACTATAGCTTTTGTAATATGGCAGTTAAGACACATTCCTTGTCCATCAAATAATTTTGCTTTCTGTGTTCAAGTAAGTACCTTAAACTTTAGGGCAAGTTTTATTAAAATCAGTCAAAAGCCTAAATCACTTAAATGGGGACATCATCAAGACTTTAATTTGCTCGGAAGCTGTTACATTTTTATTATTGACAATTTGAGCTCATGGAACCCATTCTCAGCCTCTCTGAAGTTGCACTGATTTGATTGTTTTTGCTTTCTTACAGCTGCTCACTCCAGAGACTACAAAAAGCAACCCAGCAGATTTTTATAAATGTTTTCTAATTATTATTGTTTCCTATAAATGTGTTTCCTCATTTCAGTGTATAAATAGCAAACTGATTATTTACAGCACTTTCTCCTGCTGAGCACTAGCCTATCTGTCAGAGAGGTGAAACAAATAACTGAGCTATGATTTGTAACAATAAAACCTATGCATCATTTTTCTTTCTCTAGGAAAAATAAAAATAAAAATCCAGTTTCTGCACATTTGCTGTTTTTGGCAGCATCCTTTTCTCTTGAAGGAAACATCCCAGCACATGAAAGAGGACCTCATGATAAAGTGTGCTTTAAAATAGAGTAGAAAATTCACTGAAAATCAAATGCAAAGGTTTGTTCTGCTTTTTCAACACCTGAGAAAGCTGGAATGCATATTTTCACAACATTGCATAATGTGGGACATACTGTTCAGCTTACTGGACCTAAGGTGACAGAAAATAATAGGGGCATTACCTCAGCTAATGTAAATCAGAGCAGCCCAGAGGTCAATGAAATTACACCTCTCTCTTCCCTTTTGTGGATCCTGTCAAATAACCTGCATTTTTCTTACTTCATTCAGGGTGGTGTGATGAGCAGCTGTGCTCTATGATGGACAATGCAAACTGCTTTTAGAGATCAGGCAGTTTGAAATGAGAGATCTCTTACGCTTTCTGCTTAAGAGAGAAAGACAAAACAGAGCATTTCAGTGTACAGTACAGTCTTCTGTAACTGATTCACAAATCTGAATCATATTGCAACATTATGTTAGATTCAAGAGGGATGTATTTCAGTAAACACAATGGCTAGAAAGAATGAGTACTCTTCACTGCAGAATATGTGATCAGTTACTGCAATGTCATACATTCAATGACTCATTTTTAGACTGCGGACAGTTATCACAAAAGGCCTCTACACATTGTTCTGAAGTGCCATTAAATATTCTTGGTTGATAATCTCTCTCTCTCTCTCTCCTCTTCCTCTCCCTTTCATTTTTTTCCCTGCTGAGACATGCTGAGATTCAGTTTCGAATGCATTCTTCCTCCGTGGTCACGCATGCCCAGCATGCACAAGCAGAAAGATTATGCCCAAAAGAAAAGCTCCCTGAAATGTTTATGACAACAATTTAACAAGCAAAAGCTGCACAGTTGTTGCAGTTTTGTGCATTTTCCTCTGCCCTCTCTGCCCATCCATAGCAATAAATACAAAAACAAAGCATTTCCCATCTCCCCACAAATGATATTTAATTTTAGATTTTAAAACCAACTAGAGAAAACAGAACAATGTCAACAGCTAGTCAAGGTCAGCTTTGTGTTCCATGCCGGAGCTCAGCTGTAACCATCCTTGATTACAGAGGCAATAGGATGCAGCAACAGAGGTTCACAGGAGCTTGCTGAACATACAGCAGAAGATGTTGATTCAGCTTGACACACACAGTCAAATGTTAATTCCTTTTAAGTTTTGCAAATGTAGGAAACTTCATTTGTGCATTTGAGCCATATTTTTCTCAACACCACAAGTAGAGGATGTCCCAGTTTTTTTTTCTTGCCTTTTTAAACACAACATTTTACAAATGGCTTTTTTTTCTTACCTTGACTCACATTGCAAAGCAGTGAGGAGGTACTGTGAATAGCTAATTCCTGCTGCTCTTCATTTTTTTGTGTGAAGATAGCCAGGCAGAATGAATACAAAACTAATCCTGCTTTATGACCACAGCACATGAGCGCTGTTTTAAATGTCTGGATTCATAAAACTTATAGCTACTGGTGAGCAACAACGTAATTTTCATAGCTCTGCAATGTTATTCTCTGTGAGTTAGGAGTAACTATAGATTACAACATTATAGCAGAGGCTGCATCCCTGTACACTTGCCATTTTCTAACACTACTCCTTGCTAGCCTCTGCTTTTACCCTCTATTGGAGACAGGATGTGAGGCTTGATAGACTTTTAAACTTGTTCCTTGTGGTTCTTTATCTGCTCTCTTTCTCTGCACATGAGAAGCTTGAATTAGCAAAAGGACATAATTAACAATAAACACATAAAATATTTTACCAACTGGTTCTTGTTAAACTGAAGCATGGTTTCCCATTAAATTATGACTGAAAAATCAAGGGTGGGCAAAATTTCCTCAGGAGTGTTCTGCCTGGTATGCCCACGAAGATGAACATTAGTATCACTTGCATTATTTTACATTTTTAAGAGGATCACATGAGATCAAATATTTAAATGTGTTTTGGACCACTGAAACAGGCAGAACTTGGCACCCAGGGAAACCAGGGTGGAGGCAAAAAACACCCTGGAAAGACATTCAGCCAAGTGGGCAAGTCTGCTCTGTACGCATAGATACAAAGAATTAACTCAGGAGAGCACCCCCTTTTTTGTGTGTCTCCCATTCTTTAAATAAATCCTGTTTCCACCTCTTGATTTTTTAACTGCCTTTGTTAAGCTCATTTATTGTGAGCTTAAGAACTCCAGTACTTCCCGTGTAAACCTCAGGAGAACTTGGTACCAAGTCAAGTTCCAGTTAAGAAGAACAAACAACAGAATCCTCACAGGAGCTCACAATAATACAGGCTTCAAATTCATGTTTCCCAGTAACAAATCACGCACTGAAATTCCTAAACTGAAATAAAGTTGGGTTAAGATCTTTGCTGAATCACAGTGTGAACAGCTGGCATGGGACAACGAATTTCTGTGACTCAGCCCAGAACAGATCCCTATCTACTGAATCTGTTTCATATCTTTACTGTCCTGCTCCCCTAGGTAAGGTTCAAACATAACATGTAGGAATAGGCTGAGAGAATCAGTGGAATTTATCATAAAAAATGTTTCCCTTTAAAAATTGTTGCTCTAATTAAGTCTTCTCCTGCACAAGATCCAGGGTTCCTTCACAGGTTTCTGTTAATAGGCATTCATAAAATTGGGACTACAGGCAGATAACTATGTAATCTATCTTTCTTTCTGCATCTATGGCATGTGTTTGATCTGTGCCTCCAGAGAGTACCAATAGTGATTTGACTGTTCAAATTCGTCTCTGCACATGATTCAGAGCTCGTCTTTATAGCTTCATTTATTTCATTGCACCATGCAACAACAGCACCTTGACTCACAGAAAAAGCTCTTTTAAATGTTTTCATTTCTGAAGTTCCCTCTACTGTTCTACACTTATAATAACCAGAATACATAAAAACTAGTACACACAAATTTTTGAAACACCTTGAAAATATCTGAAGTATCTATCCGACATTATGAGAAAGAAGTTAAATGCCTGAGAGTGTGCTGCTATAAAGTTTTCACACACACACGATTGGAATGACCAAAAATTCTTTCTACCCATACACCTCATGGGTGGCTGCTAACTGTGGTCCAGACAACAGCATTGCCTGATGTTTTTAGAGAGGAACATTCAAAAGGATATGGATTTTACTACTTTCCACATCCAGAAGTCATTGGGACAACATTGTCTATTATCTGATCAAAATTAGGCTATTGGATTATCTCACTCACCATCTTTTAACTGCCTAATTAAAGATCCAGAGATGCTGAAACTGATGAGTCTTAATGTTCTTTTTTTCTTAAACTACAGAAGCCCACAAGAAATAGTCCTTCAGTGGCAATAAATTCCTCTCAATAGCATCACTGATAATACCATTTCCATTTGACAGTACTGATATACATGGCACGCAGCACACATACTCCCATAAGCCCATACAAAATAAAATCTGGGTCACTCTGCAGCCTTTTCAGGAAACAGAAAGAGCCTCACCTACCTAAGAGAAGGCTTCAAACCTGTATCTTTGCTAAATACCTGCGAGGTCACTGAAATTTTGTCATTACAGTCTATAGAACTCATAAAAGGAGAGAGAACAAGTAAAAGCAACCAATTAATCAAGAGAAAAGTTAATACTTTTTTCTGGTTCAGATTTTAGAAGCTCTCAACACATATCATTCTCTTTCCTCCATTAGCTTTACCTTCTTCATAAATATGGCATATATTAATTCATTTATTTCTCATATTGAAGTTGTAGAGGAGTACCGTTCTTTTTATACTCAGGAAGGCTGAGGCATATGAGAAGGACATTGTTTGCTGTGAAAGGTTAGATAGAACTTATTGGACTTCCAGGATGGACTGGAAGCAAGAAATTGAATGCCCTGATGCCAGTAAGCAGCCCCACTTTTACAACTGGAGCAGCAGCATTAAATACTGTCCTTCTTAATGACCCAGTGGCTTTCACCTAAAAGATATCTTCTGAATTAAGGAAGCAAGTTACTCATGTCTCAAGTGTTAGGTTGGATTCTAAAGAGGTATCATAAAAGTTAATGTCATAGCAGCTCTTATATGATAGATATTGATTGTTCTAATATCAGGCCTTCCACAGAGGACTAATGTTTAATGTTTAACAGGGGAAAATTATATTTTATATCTCATTTAAAGCTGAATCATTAGCATGAGATAAGCAGACTTTTGGGGTGGCAGGAAATCCAAATGTGCATAAGTCAACCAGACTAAATTGTTTTTTTCTGAATGTGAACATCTGCCAGCCGCTCTTGAGCAAGAAGCCATAGTGAGATAGCTTTCCATATCTTTGACAGAAATGACTTAGTTGGAAGCTAGAAGAAGATTTTGTAGTTTTCATTGCTGTTGTTACTTTTCAGGTTTCTTCATTTCTTTGTTTTTTGTTGTTGTTGTCTGCTTCTCTGTTTTGTTCTTGTTGTTTTTAGCAAAATTGCCTTTTGAAAGTATATTGCTATTCCATTCCTTGTGTTAAGTAAATCATTTTTTATACCAGATACTGTGCTGTAATTTACATAAACAGCTGTGAGGGCCCTTCTGTACAAGTGACCGTATTTATTTCATATCACTCTGAGAAGAATAATACTTGGGCAACAAAGCAAAAATATATAAAAGCTAATGCATCCATTTTAACTTTTTTACAGCCATTTTTTACTTTGAAGTTTTCCTATCCACAACCTCAGTATCTTCTATCTTTCAGCAGCTATTGGCAACAGGTGAGCTTAGGACTGCCATTTATGAGCAAATTTCTGTCCATGGAGAGAACAACTGTGCAGCAGTAGTAGCACTAAGTACCCCAAAGATGCTGCAAGCACGAAGACCAGGCAGGTACCAGGGACTGTAAGACCTATCCCAAATTCATAAATATTACTGCCTAACCCCGTAGCATTATGGCTTTCAAAGGGAATGAGAAACTAAACATATGCTAAAATAAATGTCTGCATGCTTTGTGTCTAGTGAACCTGCACATTACAGAAAGCTGCAGCATATAGGAAACTTATATTTTAGAAATCTCATAGCTTACTATTGCAGGCTGACTCCAAATTGCTGAGTAGGTAGAGGTGGTCTTGGTGGAGGAACCTTAACCACAGGTGGCAGTTTTCCTTTGTGTTTCCCCCGAAGATTTTCATCATGTCTGTAAAAACAAAAATTAATTGATTTTCTGTGCATCACAGCTGACAAGTTACATATATGAACAGCTACCAGTTTTGTTTGTGATGCTGAACTCCTGATAACAGTGTATATGCTACAGGTCTTACAAAATTTATGTTTACTATAATTTAAGTAATAGGGAATTTTTTAAGCAGTATTTGTTGAAGAATTCTTAAGCAAGACAAAAAAGAGCTTTTTTGTGTTTGCTGTAGCCAAAGGAGTACAGTAATAAATCTGTCCAAAAAATAGGAACACTGTATAATTTAAAAGCAAAATCCAAGCTTCTTTGCTATTCAGAATATAGTTCTCCTCTCTTTTGCAACAATGCAATATAATTTATAACCTCGGAGCTCTAACGTATTTCCAGTTATTCCCTATTTACTCAGAAGGTGTGTAAAAACCCACCTGGCATCGGTAAGTCATAATCAAGGCTTCCAGTTACTTTCATTCAGCAGTGACATAAAATCATTTCCTGTCAGTATATCAAAGCATTTCCATGTAAATACTAGTGTTGAAAAGACTGTTATTGATACCAATACTGGCACTTGATAATCCCAGCCCAATGTACTTCTTTATCTTTCCTTCTCACACCTCTCTCCATTACTCCTCCCTAGCACACATACACGTATCACATAAAAGTAGTGGATCTGATAACAAGACATATCCATAGAATTCAAAATCAATTAACTCCTTGCTGACTGTGAAAGCTCTTCACAAATGGAAGTCACGCAATCCATTACAATATGCAAGCAATGAGGTTGGGATTATATTTTTGCCCACAACCATTATGCAGTACTCATAAGAAGCAGCAACACGTGGATTGGTTTTGTTAACACTCACACTGAGGCTGCATTTATATGAAGAAAATGTTCCACTACTGAGATGTGGAGGTTTCAGACCTGTAAAAAACTACATAGGGTTCCCCTGTGCAAACATGTGACACACTCTAGCACATCTTACGTGGCAGTGCAGATTTCAGAATTAAATCCAGTCAATCACGGGAGGTAAATTAAACTTTCAAACACTGAAGAAATGGGATTAGATTCTGCTTGGAATACAGTGAACATAACACAAGTGTACCTGAGAAAACGTGAGACAAAGTATTTGAAACTTGCCACGTACCGGATGACTTCTTGAGGAATATTAAGCTGGTCATATTTGAGATGTTCTCTCAGGTCGCTTAAATAGTTCAAGTAGGTGACTTTTTTCCCAAATTTATGGCTAAAAAAAAAAAAAATAGAAAAAAAATTTAAAAAGAACTGTAAAAATCAGCATGGGAGAAGCATTTTTGAAGGCTTTAGTTTCTGTTACAGAAATGTAAGTGCTGACGCAACTCAAAATTAGACTGTAATTGAAGCAGCAGGAGACATGAGATGTATTTCATTTTGTATGATCAAACATATACAGTGCATGCCTGAGAGTCTGATTTGAATAAAAATAACTGACTTTAGTCTGAATGTTTTTTGATTTGCATAGATATGAAAAACACTGCCTTTAAAAGCCACCGAAAAACAGCTTTCACACAGCATTAGGAAGCTCACTAAAATAACTGTTAACTCTGGAGAAACTGTTGCCTGGCCAACACAGTGGTTGTGTTATTTAGGTACTCCTTCCTACCAAAACACAAAATAATGGGACTACAGACACAGACCGTAAAGTATCAAATGACAGGCAAGATATTCAAAGAATGGGTAGCGTATGTCCTTGAAGTGCAGGGCGATCACATCTATCTGTTCTGAAAAGAGCTGGATAGCTTCTGAACAATAAAGCTCTCTTTGTGAGCTGAACAAAACAGACTTCCAAATTTGATGCGAGGAGGATTGCAAGTTAGGTTTCGAGCTTCAGTTAGGCACAGTCCAAACTAATTTCATATTTTTCTGCTATACAAAGCATCTGTCCTGTAATGAATTGTCAATACAAGTAGTAGGTATTCATGATGAAAACTGTACTTCGCTGCAGGTTACTTTGAGTACAAAACTGGAGAAAAATTCTCTCGCAGTAATGAATTCATCAGTGAATTTTCAAACAAGCATACGCACACTCCCTCTAGTGGGCGATGACACAAATGCAAGTCACTTGGGTATTTTGGAAGCTCTCAAGTCAAAAACGCAAAGTATTGCCAACAGACAAATGCTTTTGTGACTGATAGATAAAAAGCCAGTTGTGTAGAACTTCAGATTTTTCAGCTTGTCTTTTTTATGGGTTTTCAACATCACACGTAAGCCATGGGCTAATGAAGAATTCTCTGTAACTGACTTGAGGACCTTTTCAGAGTTAATTCATTCTTTCAATTATTTTGTCTTAATAATACTAGTTATTATGACAAAATAATGCCATAATTGCTAATACTGTTATTACCAATGTACAATTTTGTTTCTGTTGGACACAAAGAAGGAGTAGAGTGCTATCAGGTTAGACCCAAGTATCCAGGTATACCATAGTAAAAGTCAAGTACGACATGAATTGCACATTGCTATGAAAACAGGGAATTGTGAAGGACAAGATCATCATGTATCTAAGATGAAAAATGCTCATTTCAATTTTCTGTGCTGGATATGAATGCTTAAGTTTATAAGGAGCACCCATTTTTACATCCAAAAGAATCACAGAATGACCTGGGTTGGAAGGGACTTCAAGGATCATGAAGCTCCAACCCCCCTGCCTGGCAGGGCCACCAAACTTCCACATTTACTAGATCAGGTTGCCCAGGGCCCCATCCAGCCTGGCCTTGGACACCTCCAAGGACAGGACATCCACAATCTCTCTGGGCAGCCTGTTCCAGGACCTCACCACTCTCCTAGTAAAGAACTTCCCCCTAACATCCAACCTAAATCTACCCTCTTTCAACTTAAAACCATTTCCCCTATAAAATAAGGATTTAAATGCCAGTGTATTATGGTGTTCCAAGAAAAAAAAAAAAAAGAAAGAAAAAGTATCTACTCTATGAAGACATCGTAAGATCCAAGGAAAATGACTGCTTGAAGAGATAACCACATACATGTACATTTCTTAAGAATTAGCAGCAGTGTTTATCTACCTATAGCCCCACAAATATCATGAGCACCAAAGGGACTTGGAAAGTTTGAAGCACAAGGAGGGTTATAAGTGCATTCAAACTCTGGAGCCAGCACAGATTCCACGTCACAGTATGATCAGAGGCTGACTACACTAAGGCAATAGCTGTCCTTCCATATTCCACTTCTTTCCTTAGCCACACAGTGGCTGGCTTAACATCTTAGCCTGAGGCTGACTTCTCAGAACCCCACAAATCACTGTCAACTGCCTCTTAGAAAGAAGCTGGCTGTGCCTGAGTCATCTTCAAACAGGTCATGACTGCTGGTTTGTAGTGGTTATGGATTGTTGTTTTTTTTTTCTGAAACCTTCTACAAAATTCTTAGTTGCCATCCTACAGCTAATCAGGAGCAAAGAAAATCCATACAGTTCCTGAACTGCATGGATTCCTACTGCAACTCATGCTTCTGTCACAGTTTTCTCACCAGTGGTCTATGTCTTGGATTATTGACACTTATCTTACTTCCAGTTACAATAAATATCTATAGTCATTCTTATTTCACAAATGATACATTACAGAATGAGTTCTAACTGTATTTCCTTAAATTTCACATGCTTCTTGCATATTCTGATCTGTCTAAAATTTAAAATTCCCCTTTACAATTAATTAAACAAACAGTCAGAAAGAATGAGTTAGAATAACTAGATATGTAGGAGCTGATGAGGAGATGACAGGAGTTGCTTTATTCCTTCAACTTTGAGGACATTAATAATATAATCTGCAATACATTAGAATTACTTTGAAAGTAGAATTACTTTGAAGTTCGGGAGCAAAAACTTAAAGTCCAACCAACTTCCAATCCATCCATCATCGCTGGTTCCTTATAGCTACCATTAGTTTTTAGAATGAAAAGAATCCTCTAGTAAAATATAACTATCATTATACTTCCTATCTCAAATTCTTATGAGCACTTCAGGGCTTATTCATTAACTCTGAACACACTAGTAGTATCAATCCTATTCATCTCAGCACTTGAGATCAGACCCATTTATTTACCTGCTTTACCATATCACCTAGTAACTCCAGTCATAGACTGGTCATTCATGTCCACAGAATAACTACGTTTTGAAGTAGTATTTACTTTAACATACCACTGAACCTTTTATTAATTAAGAATGCATTATCTTAGAAGGAAAAAGAATCCTCTACCCTGTTATGCATACTCAAGCTAGAGTGCATCATACATACTAGTTCAAGCCAGTTCAAATGAGTGTTGTGCTGTAACTTGATATATTTTAACTCAAACTTTGTAAAAGCAACCAGTAAGAGAACATATCATCTTTAAACGAGACAGAAAAACTGCCAAGTACCTTATAAGTGGTTTAAAAATATTCCACAGAATTTTGATGAAGTTGGTTGGATGTACAACATAGAGTGCTTTAAGGTTTTTCTTATACCTAGGAAAAGAAAAGGAAATTGTTAGAAAATTTTTGAATATCATAGACTGTAAAAATGAATAGATACAACTGAATGGAAGGTATTGTTACAGGAATATCATACAGTGTTTTATTCAAATACATTAAAAATACAATTCAGGAGAAACTCAACATAAAATGATTTTTTAATTAAAAATAATAATTTAAAAAAGGGTTATTTTGATGATACAACAGTATTCCAACACTATTATAAACCTAACCAATGCCTTTTGACTTAAGGACTTAACATCTGGAAGGAAAATTATGAGAAGAAACAGCCTGAAAAAGAATTGAGAGAAGAAGGAAGTCTTAAAAACGGACTCCCTTCATCTCTCTTTATTTCCTCCATAAAGGAGCTTCATACAGGAGAAAATTTATATATTTTCAGGTGTGAAATTTTGACCTAATCTTCTTTCTCGCTACTTTTATGTTGTCTGGGTAGTCAATTCTAAAGTTGAAGCCATTGTTTTATATCAGATTATAACAAACTTAAAACCTTTCTCCATTGCTTCACTCCATGTTGTTATATAACAGTACACAAGCAACAGATTCTAGCAGGCTGAAACTGAAATGGAAACTAGGCACCACAGGAACACGCTGATCTTACTCAACCTTACTCCATGATGAAACTGAGAAAACCCACAATCAAGTGTCTCTGTATATTCTGTATAAAAACTGTTGCTTAGAGCTTTGCAAAGTTTTCTCCAAGCAAATAAATATTCTCCTGCACAACAGGTACTGCTGTAAGTAAGAACTCAAATTTAGTGATAAAAACTAAAAAGTCAAACAACTAAGTTACTTTACTGAAGTCTTTTTTTCATCTCAAAGCAGAAGGCATAAGCCTGTACATCTGTGGGATTTTACATACTTCATTTTTTCTTGAACTACAACCGAATGCCCAGGAGACTTCACTGAATTCTTGCAGTAAACCTTAAAATCAAGAACTACTACCTTGAAATTATTCCAGTTGAACATTTCCTTTCATAATACTAGCTAACTGTAATCTTCCTTTGTATTTTCCTCTTTTCTCTGACCCTCAAAATACACAAACAGGTCTGAAAGGTACTATTGTTTGTGTCTGTGTGTGTGTGTTGGGGTGGGGGTTGTTTGGTTGTTTTTTTTTTTCTCTCTGGCTAGTATAGCTAAACATATATGCTGGACTGTAAATACTGCTGTGAGCTTCTCAGTGACTGCATGCTGTGAACTTCAGCTGTGAGTAAAATGATGGGTGTGAGGTTGCCTACTTCTTAAAGCTACATGGAATTATCTGATCCTCTTTGGTCCTCTTTCATTCTGGGACAGAATGAAAATGAAGAAAAGAGATTTCTGATGTAATTGTGTGCTTGAGATATATGCAGGACAGAAGGCAACAAAACTGAGGAAGATATTGCCCCTCATACTGCCTCTCCTATACAGCTACTGTAAATTAGGCTTGGGATTGTCTCAGAAGGAAAATAATATGATAGGGTAGGCTTTCAATTCCACAGAGTGGTTTATTTTCAGGAACAGTCAAAGCACAGCAAGAAACAGTATTATAGCCCAAATTTTCCACTGAAGACAAAATATAGGAGATCCTTTGTCCTTTGTTCTTCCTTACCCTGTCCCACAAACAATAAATGCATTATAGCAAACATACAGAAGCCTACTAGCAAAAATAAGCTTTCTCTATGTGTTGCTGAACCAATATCAATTTCTCATTAAGGCAGTTAGATACCTCATATGACAGCTCATCCCTGCAGCTCAGATGGCTGCTGTTTTCTTGTATAGTGTTTTAGGGTTTCAGGATGCTACTGGGTGAGATTCAAAAGACTCTGAGCTCAGGCACTAGATAACCAAAAGTAGTTTTGCATATTTGAATTTCCATTTTCAAAGCAGGGTGGTACATAGTTCTGTTACATGCTTGTGTGTTTACACTTCACTTTAATCTAGAAATACTCATTAACCTCTTCCAGTGTCTTTTTGGAGATTTGTTTCTTGTTCCAGCTCCCAGATTGGAAAAATCAGGCACATATGATTCATCCCCCCAACACACACACACAGGCACATCTACACTTCCACTATGGAAAAACACCATTTATGAATGCTTCTACTTCCAGTTATGTAGTCCTTTTTTTGGCCAACTTATAAAAACAAGTGAAACAACTAATAACTTGTCAACAAGTATAAGCCTAACTGCTTTCAATAGGAACTTCCAGCTCTATTGATGAATGCTTGTTTTCAAAGAACGAACTTCAGAACTCAGTTTCCTCTATTGAAAAGCTATCTATCTAGGAGCTCTGGCCTAGTCAACAACCCATCCAACCACCCAAAATGTAAGTCAGCAGCAGTCACTGTTATGCCAAAGGACTAGCATATACAAGCACAGGGGTCATTTTTGTGCTTCACATATAACAAACAGCGAATACTACAAGTATTTTGAGAAACTGTCTGCTAGGATCCCCTATTTCATATGCAACCTAGAGCTGAGAAGATTTAAGGTTCAAGAAAGAACTTTGAGATAGTCCATAATGATGGCTGGTAAGGTGTCACAAGCTTCTTGTTAAATAGTGCACAGAAAGATGATAGCTCAGTTCTTGCTCCCAAGTCTTTGGATAACTTTGGATAATCATTTCAGCACCTACTACACTCATTGGTAGTGCACAGAAGACATTTATAAGAGAACCAACAGACTGAGGCCATTACAAGAATTTGTAATGGTAAAATTAACTCAGCCATTAGCTACAGACATTTGACACACACAAAAACCAACCAAATATTCTGGAGTCATACTTCCTGTCAAATTCTTTGTAGGCAGTTTGTAACCATTTCAGTGATGGTTTATTCAGACTCTTCAGGCCATAGTGAAAGTAGACAACAGTATAATCATTCTCTACATACTGGTCCAGAGTATACTTCAAGTACCTGAAAAGATAACATGTTAGTTTTAAGACTGTGTATTGGATGGGAATTTTAAAGCAGTAACTGAGAAAGCAAATGCACTGTTTTTGCACTGAGCATTCATGACTGAAGATTCATGCTTTCTTCAATGTATTTATCAAATGAGCTCATCTTGTTTTAGAGGCAGCATTACCAATAATTTCACCACATTATGGACATATTTAGTTACAAAAACAATGGTACGCACAGATCAATGCATGACTATGTTGTTTAGCAAATATTTTAAAGGATGCATTTTAACTGACGGCAGCTTTTATTTTGTTTTCTTCTTGTCTTTGTCAATTCCTTCCTATTAGCCAAATAAACATAGTCATTTTGACCTTTCAAAATAATAAGGGATAAATCTTCTTTTTTATTCTCAAATTAAAAGATTTTAAATTCTTGGAAAAATCCATTAACTCTAATTACTGCCAATTACAACTGGTTACTGTAAACTGTTTGCTTGAACGTGTTCACCTTTCTCTTGTTTGCTTTGTAGGGACTACATTCATAGATCATTTCCTTTAAAAGTAATTTAAAGAACTACTCTAGTTATCCCATCTTGAAATAAAAGTATATGTTTTATAAGCAGATTTCTGTGCATTGATTCTTTTATGGTATAGTGTAAGACACTTTTCCTTTTCTCCTACAATTGAGAACACTGTATAGTCTATTACACAGCTCAATGATTCAAATAAAGCAATGATGAAGGAGTACAATCTGGCCTCATCTCTCGCTGTGTCAGATTTCAACTTTCTCATGTCATTCTCAATGCTATCTTATTATTCTGCGACAGATCCCCAGATATCATTCTTCACTCATTCAAGTAAATAGACAGTTTCATGTGACACTTACTAGGCTGTGGCTACCTGAGAGCATCAAGGCCACATTGACTATTCACCTATGGAAAAGCACATAACTTCACTGCTATGCTGTACTCCCACAGTCTTACAGATCTGCTTACTGATCTACCATACTGAAAACCTTAAGGCTGCCGATAGTCTGGGACAAGGAATGCCATTGCTATTTATATAATACTATTTTGAGACTCAGATTGAGAATTAAACAGTATTTTAATGTTATTACCATCAACAGTAATTCAGAACTTTCAAAAAGAGTGTAATCAAAATATAAATATATCTAAACGGATACTTTGACATACAGAGAGCCTCGTTTTATTTTACAGCATGCAAATTCCTTGGCACACTGCCTACAGAAAGCCTTTACTTCTAAAAATAATTCAGGGAGTTTTGAAGGAACCAATATTTTTGTACGATCAGCTGCTTGTTACAAGGTGAGATTTAAGAGATTTAAACAATAATATTGCACTTGCTGTAAGTCACTTTATAAAAGAGGAAAGAGTAACATAAATAACAAAATGTTATTGCTAGGTGATTTAGGAAATGAAATATAGCAAACTAAGTCAAACTTGTCATCCATGACAACATACATACATAGCGCTAAAATACTAGAATTCCTTTTCCACTGGTCTTCATCATAAATTCCTTGTTTTAAAATACCAGAATTCATTAATAAAATCAAAACACCAAGTTAATTTGAGTACACAGTGAATTAATTCCTCTAGTCAAAATTCCAGATGAAGTAACTGACAGTTTCATCCACATCTCATTGACTTAATATTAACACTAGTAAGTGCATCATTTTTCCATTTCACTCGCTGCCTCCTGCTTCTCCCTCTCTGTAAACTCGTTCATCTGGAAACAAGCTAAAGGAGGTTCACATATAAATGTGATTCTGTGAATGCAAAGCAGTCCACACAGGAGATTGAGAGAAACTTACTCCAGCAATCTGGTGTGATTGAGCTGGTAGGAGGGGGGCATACGGCAGCAACTGAAGGTAATCACCTTCCTTCCAGAATTGTCATCACCTGGTGAACAAAAAAGACAGTAAATACAACACTCATTTATTCATGCAGTGGGACCTCATTGATCTGAGGGAAAAGTTTATATTTTCTGGTATTTGGAGTAATCTTTGTGTTTCTCATCTTTGCACAAAACACACTGTGAAACTTCATGAGCAAATCACATGCTGCCTACAGAAATAAATATGGCCACCATGGCAGTAAAATGATGTAACTGCTGGACAACTCAGGCCAGCTAAGAAAGACCTATTCAAAATGTGGCTGGTAGCGTGCAGTTCCTGAAAAGGAATGTCTAAATCCTGCAAAATTAAACCGTGGAAGAAACTGGGTCTTTCTTTCTGGAGCAGTCACAGAAGTCATGCATTACTTAATGTTCCACAACAAGCAAGTTAGACATCAACTCTGTCAAATACAGAAGTCAGATTTATTTATTTATTTATTTTCTTAGATAATTTTCCAAAAGCACCACTATGCTCAGATCTCATTTAAAACACAAGAAACAGGGCAATCACCTTTGCTTTTCATAACCTGAAGATTCACCAAGATTCCATCCCTTAATCCCTTCAGCAAAGCATGTATTGTGGCACTCGAGTTCATTGCAGTCTTCGGCTCATGACGCTTTACCCACTACTTGTATGGACAAAGCTGGCAATCATGCCAGTGCCCACCCAATGCACAAATTCTGCTATCTAGAAAGCCACACTCAGTACTTATAGGATGATCATATTGAGGGTAACTGTACTGAAGACTGTGAGATGTTAAGTTCTTAAAATATAGTTATCTAGCTGGAATGAAAGTGCAAAGAAGTGAAAGGAGGAAAGTTAAAGATTTAACAGAGTAACTTAACAGATAAATCATATGAACATTTCTATGAAAACTGGGTAGAACAGCTTCAACTGTTTGAATCAACATCAGTACTAACAACTAGATCAGCTGAAGATGATCAAATTATACGATCTGAATGAGAAAATATTTGCCAGCTTTGAAACATGTATTTTTTATGAAAAGCCACCAACTATATAAATATTCTTTGCCTTATATTGCTTAGGAAAAGACTGCTAATCTCAGCTAATAGATTCCACATCAAGAAAAAAACATTCTTGCATTTGCTTTACCCAGTTTCTCTCCCACGTATACAGAGTTCGTGATGGTATACTATTGTTTTTTGTTTTGTTTTGTTTTATATGGGAAGAGGGATAGAAGAGGCAAGATTAACTTTTAATAACTTTTCACTTATGAATATTGACTGGGAGACATCTTCTGCATTACCAGTTCCAAGCTTGAGTCATCACCAGCAACTGTGCCCACAACCCTTCCTGACTTGTCAGGTTTCACCTTGAAAACCAGTTAATTTTTCCAGCTCTTGGTCCTTACTGCTCACTGCTATGATAATTTGCAACCTCCTTTCTTCTGTTCCATTCTAAAAGTCGTAGCAAGTTTGTATCAGCTTGTTTGTGTAACAAAGATGTCATCTAGCTGGAACCATTCTTCTCCTCCAGTACTGTTTAAAACTGTGATGGAATCTCTAGGCAATAATCACTTCTCAGTCTTCATTTTACTGCTTATGTACATGTTACATCTTCCATCTCTTTTAAAAATTTTCCTTTTCCAATCCCACTGTTTTCTACACTACTCCAATCTGAATGCCTCTTCCCTAAACATGGGTGACAAGAATTAGGTAATGAATTGCAGATGAACATCAGAAATAGGACTTAAAGATTTTCTAATAATGTCAACACCATCTTTACTGAAAACTGGGATGAAGTATTCATTTAAATTGACAACTATAGCTGGATTATCTCTAAAATTCACCCCACTCTGATTTCACAGATCATTTCTTTCCTTTTTCTCTCTTCATACAACCAAAGAACCTTTTGCTATTTGCTTTATCATCCTTCAAAGATTTAACTCAGCTTGACTTTTAGCAGTTATCACTTTAGTCCTGTATTTCTTACTTCCAAAATGCAGTTTTCACTACTGGCTGCTTCTTGTTTTCCATTCCTTTCAGGCTTACTACTTATTTTTGCTATCTTTTTTGAACATGCTTTTTCACTCAACATAGCTTGATGCCCTCTTAGCACACTAATGATAAATTCTGATTCCCACATTAAATAAGGTGCTCGAGCACTGCTAAAGGAAGGTTATGCACAACAACATGATTATACGTAC
This sequence comes from Coturnix japonica, assembly GCF_054131305.1. Classification (NCBI taxonomy): domain Eukaryota; kingdom Metazoa; phylum Chordata; class Aves; order Galliformes; family Phasianidae; genus Coturnix; species Coturnix japonica. The sequence continues at coordinate 69,216,502 of NC_140663.1, forward strand.
TCAAGTACATGTGTATATTGTTCTTAAACAGGCAAAAATTTCATTTCCTGAAGTTATTTAAAGTGTCTTATTTGATGCTCTTGGAGCACTTACAAAGGCATTATAATTTGAAAGGCATTAATATGAACAATGTACTAAAATTAAATTAAACCATTAATAAAAGATTGTTCTCTAAATCACGATTTGTTTGAGGAAAAACTGCTGTTCTACAGTACACTGTGGAATATTTTATTTGTTAGGCAATCATTTTTATGGGCAAAATAAATCTAAAAATGTTTCCAGTTAAATTACTAAATGAGTCACTAATTGTTACTGTTGGTTACAATCCACTGCCTGATTTAAAGGGCAGAATAAAATAACTACCTTTATAAAAGAAGTGTAAACAGATATGCTTAGAACACGTGTAAAGTTTTCTAGTTCTGCTAATCAGAAAACTGGGGTGCAACAGCTTTGCCAAAACTACGAGAAGAGCAGGAAACAGAACCTTATTCTGCAACTCTATATAGCCGTATGTGCAACAGCCACAATCAGAAATGGTAAATGAGAACCTCATCTTGACTAAAAGCTAAATAAAGCACTGCCAGCTTCCTATTAATGATGACAACTGATCAAAGGAAAGAGGGTGTTCTTTTCACATAGGCATCAATAATTTTTTGTAAAGCGTAAAAGCTTTTAAATGGCATGTGTAGCGCTGATCCAACACTAAGTAGGTCTGCCTTGCCCTCTACCAGAAGGGCTGTGACTGAGCACCCTGCAAAATTCACATCGCTCTTGACCATTTGCTTCACACTTTAAAACATGCTGAAGCCCAGAATTTTGAGGATACAACTTATGCCCAAACACATGAAAGTGTAATTTGAAGCGTGGGAATATCAGTTATCTATGCATTTAACAAAGAGCATTACTTAAAGCATGTTGATTTTAAATCAGCATAGAGCACGCATGCATATATCCCACCAAAAAAAAAAAACAAAACAAAAAACAAAACAAAAAAAAACCACAACCTTAAAGTGGGCATTGACTTTAAGGTAAAAAAGAGTAGTTTCATATTAATATATTTTATTCCAGATTACTGAACAGCTTTAGATGATGACCTGTTCCATGCTTCCATGTCCCCTCCTTATCCTTCTACACTGCTCCAGCTTTCCCAGAAACATTCCCAAAGACAGAGTTCCTTAACTGCTTGAGCACCTAAACTCCCCCAGACCACTGTATGTTTGTGCTCTCATCTTCTTCAGACCACCTTTGGCTAAAATCCTTCTCTCACACACAAAAACTGTCTGAGATTTCCTTTGCCAATGGGTACGAGGACATTGCCTCACTTGATATCCAGTAACAACATTCATAGGTAAAGTATGTAAATATAAAGATGACCAGCCTCGGCATTATCAGCTGTGCTCTCTGCTGAATCACACTATATGTGTGTATTTCTCTGAAGCAGATATGATTCATACATCACTTCTGATATCAAACTTTGCAGTACAAAGGGGGGAAAAATGTTATGGTAAGAAACAAAGAGCAAGCAGGAAAATGAATTGTTCTGCTTTTTAATTAAGAATTTGGACAGCACAGCACTTACTGCATCTTGCAAACGATAAGTTTTTTCTAATGATACAGTTCATTACAATTTACAAATTAGAGATTTTCAATGCCTTAACTTTAGTGTGAGTTTTTAAAAGCCTTTCTTCTAATGATGCTAAACATTACTATTTTAGAGAAATTAAATATATTATTTCGCTGAAGCTTGTCATTATCACATGATGTAGAGATCTGAGTCCTCTTTTTCTAGCACTGATTACCTTTACTGGCCATGTAAAAACACAATACAATGGATATTTTAATACTTTCAACTTTAAAGTGACCAAAATCTGCAATAATGAGCTGGCTGATTTTCCGTTAGAATAGACATTAGATTTCCCAAATATGTAATGGGAGTGATACCAACTCTATGTGCCAAGAGTCAACCTGTTTTGATTTCACACCGTTTTCTTTTTGTGTTCATTACTCAGTTCCCTTCCTGTTCACCCAATAATTTAGGTACCAACTGTCTGTGAGAGGACTGCACCCACACTGCACCTGGTTAATTATGGAAGGTGCAAAAATTGTAATTGAAATCAAGTATATGATCACATGATTTCCTAAAATGAAGAAATTGTGAGTATTTCAGAGATTTCCTACATCAAGACATTTGCACCCTCCCTTCAGAAAAAAAGACGACCCAACAGAGATTCCTTCATGGACTCTCTCTCTTCTCACTTTTGACTAAGAGAAATGCTTTGCCACAGCACATTTTCTTCAGGCCAGCTGACAGTGAAGAGATAGATTGCTTTTGGTGTAATAAAACATTTATATTTCTCTATGCTCTTCATTAAGTATATAAAATTTGTTGAAATATAGCTAAGTTAAAGCCATTCCTGAAGCCAACCTCTAACTTCAAGTATGCCTGGCTCAATCTCCGCATTTTCTCAGACACAACATGAAAACACCTCCACATACTTCAATGCAATTAACCATGTTCTGACTTTAAAAGTGAAACTAATGCTTGCAGCCTGACATTCAAAGCAAGAAATGCCATTAAGATCAATACATTGAATTTTACATTCTGAAGAAAATAGTTGGAGAAAGAAACAACAGGAAAACTGTCTCCATGTGAAAAAATTCAACTTCAGTTCCTACCTGGAGGATCTTAACCCATGTTTCTAAAATGACAACACCCAAACGTTTAGGACAGGCTTCCTAAAGTGCAAAGCCCATATTATTGTCTGCTCTTGAGCTGCAAATAAGTGACAGAGTCCTCAGTTTCCTTCTTGAAAACTGCCTTCAGTCCTTTTGAGAACTTGGAAGTCTTAGGTCTCTCCCCTTGTTTCCCACAAGTAGGTATAATTTATGAAATAACACCAAAATTCCTGATTATAGGAGCATCTTTTGGAAATAAGACTTACTTTGTCCATTTTATTTTCTTTTAAGAATAAAAGCCTTAAGCCTTGCTCTTTATTTTGACACTGCAGTTCACACACAATGGGTCTGCTCCTGGAGGTATTGCAGGAAGTGAGAAAGCTGTCACTGAGCTGGACTGAAAATTATAAAGATTTGTGACTTTAAGAAGAAACAGTAGTGAATTACATAATGACACTAAGACACAAAAACTACATCATCACTCTTTCTTCCACAGTCTAATGGACATAACACTATTCTAATAAATTTCTAACACACTGGTTGGAAATCATAAATGAAAATGAAATGAATGGAAGCTTGAAGAGCATGGACAGTCCTTCTCAAAGAACCAATCTTTCAAATCCTTGGAGTAGATTGTCTTGAGGGAGACCATGCGGCATGTTTGGGACAACCAGGGGATCAGGCCCAGCCAGCTTGGGTTCACAGAGGGCAGGTCCTGCTTGACTAACCTGATCTCCTTCTATGATCAAGTGACCTGTCTGGTGGACGAGTGAAAGGATGCTGATGTGGTCTACCTAGACTTCAGTAAGGCCTTTGCCACTGTCTCCCACAGTATTCTACTGCAGAAGCTGGCAGCCCGTGGCTTGGACAAGTACCCTCTTGGCAGGGTAAGGAACTGGCTGGAGGGCCAGGCCAAGAGAGTGGTGGTGAATGGAGTTAAATCCAGCTGCCAACCAGTCATGAGTGGTGTTCCCCAGGGGTCGGTGCTGGGGCCTGTCCTCTTTAATATCATTATTAATGACCTGGATGAGGGAATTGAGTGCACCCTCAGTAAGTTTGCAGATGACGCCAAGTTGGCTGAAAGTGTTGAGGGTAGCGAGGCCCTAAAGAGGGATCTGGACAGGCTGAAGAGCTGGGATGAAGCCAATGGGATGAGGTTCAACAAGATCAAATGCCAGTTCCTGCACTTTGGCCACAACAACCCCAGGCAATGCTACAGGCTTGAGGTGACTGTGTAGAGGAAATGGACCTGGGGGTATTGATTTATGCTTGACATGAGCCAGCAGTGTGCCCAGGTGGCAAAGAAGGCCAACAGCATCCTGGCTTGCATCAGAAACAGTGTTGCCAGCAGGAATAGGGCAGTGATTGTCCCCCTGTACTCTGCACTGGTGAGACCGCACCTCGAGTACTGTGACTAGTTTTGGGCCACTCAATGCAAGAGGGTGTTGAGGGATGTGGTTTAGTGAGAACTATTGGTGATGGATAGATGGTTGGACTGGGTGATCCTGTGGCTCCTTTCCAGCCTTGGTGATTCTGTTATTCTATGATTCTATGAATATATCTGAAATCTTTAAATATGACTGGAAAAAAGAAAAAATAGTGAAAAGCTAAGGAAAATGTAGAGTTAATATGATGTCTTGTTTCTGTTACAGAAACTTCAGTCAAACTCAGAGGGATATAACTGACAGTTAGTAAAAGCACAGGAGTCAGAGACAGACTACTAAATCAACATATATTCAAAAATAGATGCTACAAAAAGATATCTGTAATCGTATTATAAAAACAACTTAGAAAGATCATATATGCTTGTATGTCCACTGCCAAAAACCAGTTTCCTTCCTTTTTAGGCAACAGAAAAACAGACTGAAATTTCTCCTTCAAAATAAAAATAATTAAAAAAAGCATTTTTCCATTTACATGTGATAACTAGTATCCAGATGTACATTGCCATTAGAAAATAAACCGGTATGTGATTAATAAAAAATAATTGAAGTTTACACCTTTTCAAGGCACTCCTTATTTTTATTTAATTGATTGCATTTCACACTGTATAAGAAACACAGAAATCTCCTTTGAATATAGTTCAAGCTATTGTTATTGAAAGCAAGTAGAAGTCAATTTATGAGAAGTGAAGAGGAATCATTGTTTTTTATTTTTCTCCTTTAAGTAAGTGTTGGAAATTAGATCATAGGAAGAGATGGGTAAATCACTGCCAATATTTTCACCTAAATTCTTTTTTCTTTTTCACTTCAAATAATAATCTCATTGTTTTTCAATCACAGAACCAAACCTGAATGAGCAGCTTTCAGAATTCCTCTAAAACAAGCATTCGAAGTGCTGAAATTATACTTTATCTTATTCAGAGATTATTGAAATCATTATAAACTAGGTACAAATTACTTTAAAGTGACTCGTGTCAAAAGCATTGTTTGACCTTTTCTAAGATGGGAAGGAGATTTGAAGAGCTCATCTTTTTCTCTCTTGAATGTAAATCCAGAAAGCATCCAAACCTGATTCCACTTGTTACCAGTGGGGACAAGGAGGTCTCCTTTTGCAGAGGTGAAGCATATCTTTGGATAGTATTTTACCTTTCTTTTATTCTGCATTCATGTGCACACTTCTGTGTTCCCATCTTGCACTCTACCATCAGAATTATTTTAAATGGGCATGCACTGCATTCTGAAGAATGGTCCCTGGTTTGTGCTCCACATTTTAATTGTCCTATAGGTCTGAAAAATCCCATCACTTGTTTCTGACTGAAGTGGCAGCAAAAGTCACTCTTTTCTAAGCTTAGACAGAGGCTAGAGGACCTTTTTTCCCTACAAAAGACTACAGTAGTAAGGAAAAAACCGACACAGATAAACTAACATTTCAGCAAATTTAGAATACAGTAGTAGAAACAAACACTGTTATGGAGCAAGTTCCAAAAAGGATCAACGGATGCTACCGCTACCAGAGGGTCTCTAAAAACCACTGTGGTTTCCACTCCAGACTGCACTGAAGCACATTCCCATTCTCTAATACAGGAATAAGGAGAAGGAATATACGTGAAATGAAAGCAGATGAGACTGGGAATGGGCAGGGTAATTATCACTCTGTCCCCACCACGTGTACTCTGTTTCACCAGCAGTAGAAGTGTGGAAAAGATTAAAAATTGCTGTTCCAGTATATTTCACCGTCTAATTAAAAAATGAATGAGATGGTGAATTTTGAGTTCCCCTACTGTTTTAGCTCCTCTGAGACAAATGGTAGTGTAAGTCTAAGACTATCAAAGATACCAGTTTTGAATACCACAGTAATTAGTAAACTATTACTTATTTTCTTTTCAAAATCAGGGTATGTCTCGTTGGTGATTCAGGCTGAGCATATTAAGGATACTAACTTGCCCTCTTTTCCTCCAGTATAGAGCGATAGAGAAGAGGAGCTCTTCCAAAATACAGACCCAGGCTTAGGCTTGTCATCTGGCAGCTGCAAAAATCACAGTGATTACTCCAAGCACAATAAGCACACAAAGACCCTTTAGAATTAACACTAGCTATGATCATAGAGAACTGCCTGATACAGCAGATGGGAGAGGTTCTTAGATGGACAGTTACAGTAACTCTGGTGTATCCGGTGTGTCTGTTAACACATCTATTTCACACTCTGTCAGTTTGATTTCAGTGACTTTGTTACTAACTTTCATATTAGTATTTCCTTCATCCCCAGACTTGTGCCTCAGTGAGAAACATCCTACTGGATTATAAAGTAGCAGCTATTGAGTTGCAAGAATGTGTATCAGTTACTCCCTTGTTTATGGACATAAATTTTATGTTGCAGAGTTAGTTTTGATGAAAGTAAAATTTAATTATTATCCTGTGTATAATAGCTCCAAGAAGAGAAATTACTACAAGTAAAACTCTCCTATAATCACAAGTAATTTACAGCTCTTTTCACAACCCTATTCAATCAAACCTCCTCTGAGGACTGGTTTTGCTGAAGTTCATATTCACTTGGATGGCATTCTGTTTACAGTTCAAATTCAGGAAGGTAAATACATATAACCAAAGTTCACCATTTTCCAGAAAAATCACAACGTAGGCAAAAGCTGTGCATGATATAACACAATCTTAGACTTCATTAGGATAAGCCATATTAAATATTGTTGTTTACATCTAACTGTGCAATTTAATTGTATTTGAGTATTGTGGTTAATATTACATTAATAAAAGCATTAATGCCAAAATGAAATCAAACGGGTAAAATGACATGCAATATATACTTACAGGTATACACTTCATACATATGCCTTTTATTTCATTCATCTGCATGTTCTGTGTTGCCAAAATACTCTAACTATAAAGTACTGTAAACATCAAATGAACTAATACTCAAATATGTTATATGTAACCATAGTTACTCTCCGTATCACAACAGAGAGTCTAGTGACAAATGCAGTTAAAAATTTTGTCAGTGATTTCCTTTTTGCCTTTTATTAGCTTTTATGCAGTAGCCCATATCTCTTCAGCTGCATGCCCTTTCCTGAGCAAGCTAGGCAAATGATTATGTGTTTGGCCTTATAACACTTCACATTGTTCAAAAAAAAAAACCCAAAACAACTTATCACCAAAACAAAGAATAGCTCTGTTGCAGCCACAGTTAGGCCTTCAATTATGGTATATTTTTACAATTATATTTTAAAACAAGATTAAGCTCAAGCATTTCACTCATGAGTCATCTCTAGAAAAGCAAGGGATCACATTTTACTATTCAGCTGCTTTTCAGGATGAAGGCTGAAAACATCAGTACAATTACAATGCATCACCTTGAGGAGTACAGTGAGAAAATAGTGTTAAGGGGTTTACTGTGTTGAAGTTACACTTTTTGTGCAAAGGTACCTGCTAACTGGATGATGCCATGTCTTGCAACATCATAGTAGGGATGATTGATATCTAGCTCAGGATCCTCAAGTGGTAAAGGTGTAAATGTTTTATCTTGTCCCGACTGTGTATCTTCTGCTTCATCTTTCTGCAGTTCTGAAGAATCAAGGAAGAATGTGTAAGTGCTAATGAACAAAGAAAAACTTTTGACTCTGATTAATTACTGAAGGCTTGAATTTTAGCTCAGACAAAAACACCAGTTGATATATTTTCAAAGCAGTTTCTTCTTCCTTCCCCACTTTCATGCGTGGGAAAAAGAACCCTTTAATAACTCCAAACAACCTTCACTTCTTCCTTAAAAATAGTATTTGCTGTGATAGTCATAAAAATCTTGACAACGGCTGGACAGCTGGCATGCTGTGACCTTGCTTTTCACGACTGCTACTGTTGTCTTGTCATTTCTTACACTCCCACAATCTGCTTCCTTTATTCATCTACATTATCTCTTATACTTCAAGGGTGTCCAAATGGGGAAGTCAAAGTTTCAGTATGCTAATGTGCATTGACAGCTGTTCCATAACACTCTCTGAAAGCAGACTTGCATGAAGATACCTTGCACAAAGGTACTGAAGAACCAATAGACTTTCATCTTAGTTCCGTCAAAATCTACAATCTCCTTGAAGCCAGTGTGAATTCAATGTTCAAAACTTGCAGTAGGTGAGGCAGTCAAATCTCTATCCATCACATACATTGGCTAGAGGCCAAGGTTAGATACAAATACCAGCTAAAAAACCCAATGAAATCCATGGAAATCTTTTTACTTCTGGACTAGATTCTCAAGTTAAATCTATTTCACACTAAAATTATCAACTCAATGCTATTCAGCCTTGATCCAGAGCTTGGTTTGGTTTGTTTTCCCAAAGCTTTTTCCAAACCATTGCTCGGTACAAATAAGGAAAAAAAAAAACAAAGTACCAATCCAAACAAACAGATTCTGAGAGAATTGCTGCCTTTAATGTTGCTGAACTACACAAGTGGATGTTTTCTAAAAACTGACTGGAATAACATTATATACTGGCACACAAATGACTTGATGGCTTATGGAAGGAAAAAATATATGTAAAGAGGAAAACTAATGTTCTGATAGGCTGCAGCACCCCCTGTACATCATCCACCTCTTTTATTATAAAACTTCTAACACTATGGAATCAAAAAGTTTATCTGTAACACTATTGGTGCCACTTAAAATTAAGCCCTTCAGGAACTTTTGCATTCTGATCATCTGTATATTTTATATGCCTTGATTACCACCCAACATAGACTAGGGCAGAGAGAATAAATTAGTTATTGACTTCAGCCAGACTTAGTACCAGTAGCTAGGATGTGCTGGAGAAAAACCGTCACTAAATATTTTTGCAATGTTTTTAACTCATGGTTTTCTATTCTATAAACAGCTACATGGAAGCTTCATAGTTTCATTTTTATTTCAACATGATTTGTACCAAAACTGCCTTTCAAAATGATGAAAAATGTCACTAATGGCTGGGGTTCCCAGGGACAAAGAACAGTCAGGGAAGTGCATTTTTTCTTAAATTTCTTTTTGTTTCAAATCACATTCAAGCTCCTCAGAAAACAAACCATAAGTCCTATTACTTTTAGGAAAAATAATTATGCCATCACTCCTCACACACATAAAAGTTAAATTTTGTATTATCACAAAAACATGTGTTTTTCTACCTTTTAGAAGCATATCATATATAAAGAGCTACACTAAATTCGAAATGTATTCTTTCACCTTAAAGAAGGACTTTTATTTCCTCAAGAACCAGGATTTGAGATGCCTTTGAGATGCAGCAAAGAGCTAGGGAAGCAAGATATGCATGCCCATTTCTACTGCAGTTATTCACGGGGACTAGAATAGACACACCAGTAGTCACTAACCATTGAAAAGCTAGTTAACACTAATCTAGTAACAAATTCTTTATTCTTTTTCTTTTCCTCCTCTCCACATGAGCAAATGAGAGGACAGAAGCTCCAGAGACAATTCCTAATATACACAAATATGAAAGAAGATTCAGTGTTCCATACTGAGGGAGACCTGAGCTCCATTTTTCTCACTCAGTGCCAGGAGTTTATTGCCCTGCTTCATGAGCCATAGCAGAGGATCATTTGTTACCATGCACACTGCTACTGCTGTTCAGCCCTGGCTGGAAGAGATGACAAAGGGTCTGATTGAGAGCTTCCAAAACTGACTGAAAAATTGCTTGTTGCTGAAAGTTGTGGTGTAGAGAGATCAGAGTTAAGTAGAAGTTCAGGAAACTGAGGTGGAGGGGGAAAAAGAAAAAAAGAAAACAATGATTCTTGTTCTGGGATTTAGGCTGGAATCCTCCAAAACTCAGGGGGGAAAAAAAACCAACATACATAACACTGATCTTTCAAAATGATAAGCCCTCTAATGTCACGGCCATATTGCTCATTGCAACTAACAACTTTGGAAATAACATGCAATACAGCAATCTCTATCCTCATTCAATACTTGTCTCTTTGGAGTAATGACTCCCATTTGTGCCACAATATGTGAAGATGGTGATATTCCAATAGCTTAGAATTGCACTGGGAACATCTACCAATAATTCATAAAAGCTGCATGTATTAAACTAACCTTCAACTCTAATGGCTTTAATAGGGTACACATGAGTACAGCGGCTGTAACTCATATTGGATTGCTTCAAGAAGCATTACAAAATGTTGGTGAAGCTTCTCCCTTACTCAAGATGCTCTATTAAATCACCTGTGACTCTACACAAAAGCCATTTAAAGTATAATAAAAAAATATCTACCTATTTCGGCTAACTTCTCATAGTCAATTTCAGACATGATTCCCCTCAGGAAGAAGCCTGTTCAGATCTTGCTAGCTGATTCTTGTGGGATGAAACCGTCCTCGGGTCAAGCCTACAAAAATAAACAAAAGAAGCTGTCACCATAGTGTGGTACATTTTACACAGTACGCAGATATAAAAAGAAAAGAATAAAAATGACACAAATCCTCCTGCCCATATATAACACAGAGCAATAGAAAAGTATTTTAAAACAGCAGTTCAAACCAGGAAGCTACACATAATAAGATGTTCGGCCAACTGGGGAGTGGGGGGTTCTACAAAACATATTTGCACATTTTCATGACTAACAACAGAATTTAGGATTACCTCACTTCTATAAACAACATGAATCCTTCTATCTTCTTTATTTCTCTGATGAAAAAGACATACTCCATTCTCTCACACCAAAGTAACTTCTATTGCAGGCATGTGCTTTATTACATGATAATAATAGATAATAGATAATAGTCTCGTGCAGGTTGGAAGGGACCCATTTAATACTGTTTTGATTCCATCTAAGCATGTTAAAAGGAACATAAGTGAATTTATGGCTTGGTTGTTGAGAAAATGCATGCACAAATACATTCTTCTCTCTCAGAAGGTTATGTATTGCACCACTGCTTCAATGAATGGAAACTGGGAAATCATCCTAGGCCAAAAAAATAAATAAATAAATAAAAGCACACCAAAACAACAAGGTCACTCTGCCAGCCTGCCCACTCTGTACATTCTTCAGCTTAAGGATGTTTGTTTCAGACCCACCAGCCTGAAAGCTAGATGCTAACCATTTTCTTCTAGCCAGAAAAGGATATGAAAGTAGTTTTCAAGAAATAAAACAGATGATCACATCAACAAAGCAAGCAATCAACTGCTTAACTATTTTATGCTTTTATCTATATGGCTGAGGAGGGATCAGTCTTTAGAGTGATCACAGTACATGAACTGGATAGAATCCTACATTATTATGTTAGCCTGTGACACCAGAAGCAGATGTTGGTAGCATGGCAATAGAAGTTGAACCTTCCTAACAGTGTTCTACTACATTATGTTGCCGTGTGAAGGATGGCAGCAGAGGGGCAGTCTGACAGTCTGGTGTCTGACATGGAAGTTCATATGAAGCAAAAGTGTGGGATTTAATTTTTCTGTGTGGAAAAAAATGCACCCATCGACAATCATCAACACTTGCTGAATGTTTATGGAGACCAAACAGTGCATGTGAGTGAAGCAGTGAGTGGTGCAATGCAGCAGTGGTGACAGTGACATTGGGTCAACTGCTGGTGCAAACTTTTACGAGCACAGTATGCAGGTTCTTCTCCACTGCTGGCAAAAATGCAAAGCTAATGGTGGTGACTATGTTGAAAAACAATGATTTGGAGCAGAGAAAGTGCTCTATCAAAGTGTTATTGTGGTTTTTGTATCTGCTGTACTCTCCATGAAAATAAGTAGGAGGCATTACTTCCAGAGTGATCTATGTATCTGATCAGGTTTACTAGTGCTGGCAAGGAAGAAATGGTACATAAGCATATAACCTAATAAAAAATATGTTTTTTGGAGCAAAATACAGTTGCAAAATATTCCCACGTTCCACTCACTTTTCCACTCGTCTATGTCCTCAAACTCCAGCTAGCCTTTTAGCACTTTGTTGAAGCTGGAGCTTGACCACAAGAAGATCTTTGTAACAGCACAGAGTTTGTTATGTTTTTCCATTCCTTCTTCACAGACTACCACACACACCCAGACAAACTTTCAGAATAAAGAAAACCAACTGTCAACACATTTTAATCTTTGTAGTCTCTTAATCACAACCAGATAAACCCCAAAGTCCTTATGACACAATGGATCTCTGCATTACTTCTGTAGTATTCATGCCTGGCCTTTTCATTCTTTTTAATATTATCCACAAATCATAAGTAAAACAGTACGTGATAAAAATTTAGGCTGTATCATTGGCATTAGGATGTTTTCAGATGCCACGAGTATCAGAAGTCTTGGAAAGAGTCCAGTGGAGGGCCACAAAGATGGTGAAGGGCCTGGAACATCTCCCCTGTGAAGAAAAGCTAAGTGGACTGAGCCTGTTTAGCCGTGAGAAAAGAAGACTAAGAGGAAACATGATCCAGGTCTGAGGTGTGGGGGGCAAAGTGGTGAGGCCAGATTCTTTTCAACAGTGTGTGGGGGCAGGACAAGGGGAAATGGCCAGAAACTGGAGCACAGGAAGTTGTGCACAGATGTGTGCAAGAACTTCTTTACGGTGAGGGTGATGGAGCACTGGAACAGGCTGCCCAGGGGGATTGTGGAGTCTCCTTCTCTGGAGATATTCAAGACCCGCCTGGACGCCTACCTGTGTGACATGGTGTAGGGAACCTGCTTTGGCAGGGAGGTTGGACTCAATGATCTCTGGAGGTCCCTTCCAACACCTACAATTCTGTGATTCTGTGAACTGAAGGGAAAGAGAAAAAAAAAGAAAAAAGAAAAAAGAAAAAAGAAAAAAGAGAAAAAAAATAAAATAAAAAGCCAGCTCATTATGCCTCTTCTTGGGGAGAAAAAAAACCAAAAACAGCAAGAAATAAAGATGTAATGTTTCTGCTGTTTCTGCTGTGTAGCATGGAATAAAACTTATTTTCTCCTTCATAATAATTACTAACGCTACAGCTAAGAGTAGAGGCTCCATCTCCCAGAACTTACAGAACATTACAGAACAACATCTGGCTTCCGAGCAGCAAAGTTACTGTACAAGTGAGAGCAACTATGATAGCGTTAAGCATTTGCAAACGTTTAATTCACAAAGTTACTGGGAAGCTAGAAGTAATTTAGGCAGAATCAAAGGAGGGAAAAGGAGGAGAAACCATCTGCTTGCTTTTCAGCTTACTGTTCCCTTGGGGCAGCAATTAGAAAGTTTTCAGTTACAAGACAAATTTACTGTAGCACCCTCGGAAATTGATTTCCCGTTGACCACAGCATTCTCTGTTCTGGGGAGATAACGTAATCTCCTTAACAGCGCTTCTCACAACGCCTTTCCGTTCCCAGCAAGCTGTCAGATTTAGTGCCTTCCCTCATCTCACCCCACCAGAAAGGCAATAAAAAAGCCCCCAAAAGAACCAAACTGCAAGTACTTTATTAATAATAGAAATTTGGAAGCATTTTACAAAATACTGGATCCTATATCCTTCCACAGGCAAGTTTTTTACTTACTGACAACCATAAACGAGCATTACTTTATCCAAAACGAAGGCAGCCACAAGGAAAACTGCTTGGCAATGAGCTTGCTTCTACAGATAGCCCAAATAAAGGAGAGGGATCCCTCATAACACTTGTCAGTGTACAGATGCCTTTCATGCTCATACTATTTGTTCATTCAGCTCTCAGAAATGTTCCTCAAATTGAAATAGTGGAACTTTTCTTCATATTTTTCCTGATGTTCCTTCCTCTCATGAATATTCTTACTTTATTTTAAAAGGTATGACACAGCACATCATGTAACATCAGGATGCAATTTACATTTTGATGAGACAAGACATATTCATGTGCTAGTATTTGCTGAGGGACAGAGCCTACAAAATGAGGTGAAGTCATGTCAGAAGGTTATTTTATTATTTATAATGCTGCAGTAATTTTGCTATGGAATTTATAAACACAAAACCACAGGAACTGAGCGCATAATGTACTTGTGGAAAGCGTATTCAAAACATTCTGCTTTCCTTCTCATATGTTATCTGCACTGCATATTTTCTCTTAGTGTGCTCCTTGCACAATGTGTATTAAACTCAAAGTCTATATTTTCATCAGCAATTAGTTACAAGTATTTTGCATTTTAATTGCATACTTTTTATCTACCTATCATTTCTCACTGGCAAGACATTGGAGGAATTCAGCTAGGAAGCAAATTTCAGAAGAGCACAAGGCTGTATTTTTATTTTATTTTATTTTATTTTGCACAACTTCCAGTTTAATCACAGAATGGCTCAAGTTGGAAAGGAGATGTGGAGGCCATTTCTCCGATTTCTGCTCAAGCAGGGCCACCCTGAGCTAGTGCCCATACCCACGTCCAGGCAGATATTGAAAGGAGGGGGAATAAAAGAGAGAAAAAGAAAAAAGAGAAAGAGATAGCTGGAATTGCTTTTAAAATCAGTTAAAGCAAATTGAATCTCTTGCTCACTGCAGTAACTTCTTCCACAGAGACAGCAGAGATTCACCGCGCGGCTGGGCTGCAGCGCTCTGCCAGGCTGCCAGTTGCACAGCCAGCATTACCTGCAGTGAACAGAGCCTCCTAGTGGTGTCTTGGGCTTTGCGCAGCACTGAGATATCCTGTGCAAAGTGAGCATACTTAGAAGCCGCAAAAGGCAAATACGCTGTTATTATTTCCACACATCAATATTGATGAAAAGAATTACTGAACCCTGAAAATCAGGAAAATTTAAACAGCTTTCATTTTATTATGTTTTCCATTTGGACTCTATTCCCAAATTAATTTTACTGTTGTAATAAGTTCCATTGATTTTCGTGAAGTGAGGATAAATACATACAAATTCCAAACTTTCCATTAAAAATTCATTTTAAAGGGAAAAAGTAGTTCAGAAGGAAGGGAAGGAAGGGAAGGAAGAGAATGAAGGGAGGGAGGAAGGAAGGAAAGAAGGAGGAAGGCAGGGAGGAAGGCAGGGAGGAAGGCAGGGAAGGAAGAGAAGGAAGGGAAGGAAGGGAGGGAGGGAGGCAGGAAGGCAGGGAGGAAGGGAAGGAAGGGAAGGAAGAGAAGGAAGGGAGGGAGGCAGGAAGGGAGGGGGGAAGGGAGGGAGGCAGGAAGGGAGGGGGGAAGGGAGGGAGGCAGGAAGGGAGGGGGGAAGGGAGGGAGGCAGGAAGGGAGGGGGGAAGGGAGGGAGCGAGGAAGGAAGGAAGGAAGGAAGGAAGGAAGGAAGGAAGGAAGGAAGGAAGGAAGGAAGGAAGGAAGGAAGGAAGGAAGGAAGGAAGGAAGGAAGGAAGGAAGGAAGGAAGGAAGGAAGGAAGGAAGGAAGGAAGGAAGGAAGGAAGGAAGGAAGGAAGGAAGGAAGGAAGGAAGGAAGGAAGGAAGGAAGGAAGGAAGGAAGGAAGGAAGGAAGGAAGGAAGGAAGGAAGGAAGGAAGGAAGGAAGGAAGGAAGGAAGGAAGGAAGGAAGGAAGGAAGGAAGGAAGGAAGGAAGGAAGGAAGGAAGGAAGGAAGGAAGGAAGGAAGGAAGGAAGGAAGGAAGGAAGGAAGGAAGGAAGGAAGGAAGGAAGGAAGGAAGGAAGGAAGGAAGGAAGGAAGGAAGGAAGGAAGATGATCATACATACAGGTTGGTATCTTCTTATTTACTACTAGTAAGTTATGACTTTGCAAAATTCAGTGCAAGTTGATATAACTTGTCCAACTTGTTGATTATCCATGTGTAAGATATTCCAACTGACTTTAAAAACATAATTTCTATCCTTAATTGTATATATACAAATTGATTTCCATATCACAAAACACATAAAAGTGCCCATGCTACAATTCAAAGCAAAATACTTGAAATATTTCAGTAACAGGTCAGTATTAAATTTGTCCACAAATTTTAATGTGGTTTTGGTTCTTACACCTTAATTTGACACATCTGTACACAGATCTTTCAGGATTAATAAAAATCAGAAAAGAGTTTATAACAGTTAAAACTAGCCATCTCCAGTGGAAAAAAAAAATATATATATATAATACCTACGGTGCTGTTATATTTCTGGGACAGATCATGCATGAATTTACCTGTTCATAAGGCTAAGATAAATAAATGAATAAATAAATAAATAAACCAACAAACCAACCAAAACCTATACTAAAATAGAAGAGTATAAAGTAAAAATGAAATGTGTATGTTCTTAAAAAGAATCAAAATAAAAAGACTTTATCATGTTTGTTTTGGGGGACTCTGAGCTTTCTTTTTCTTGAGGGAAGATTTAGGTTGGATGTTAGGGGGAATTCTTTACTAGGAGAATGGTGAGGTCCTGGAACAGGCTGCCCAGGGAGGTTGTGGATGCCCCGTCCTTGGAGGTGTCCAAGACCAGGTTGGGTGGGGCCCTGGGCAACCTGGTCTAGTAGACATGGAAGTTTGGGGGCTCTGCAAGGCAGGGGGGTTGGAGCTTCGTGATCCTTGAGGTCCCTTCCAACCTGGGTCATTCTGTGATTCTGTGAAATTTGATTCTTTTTATGTCACGATCAGAGAAGGAGCACACACAGAGGCTAATTCCTGCAATGGTTTGAGGCACAGCCTTGAAAATCAGAAATAAAGGAAGACAGTCGTGCTGTCACATGTCTCTGTGCTCTATCACACCAAGTTACATACTGATTGAACAGTGCTGATTTCTCCGAAAGCAATTTTCTAATAGTCTCATTCATTCAGTGCCTTGAAAATAGGAGAATGGTGGTTTTTTGTGATGTTAAATGTCCTAGATTTGGAAAGAAACACAAGTTCATGCATCTACTTTTTTCATTCTTTCTTTCTTTTTCTTTCTTTTTTCTTTTCTTTTGAGGATTTACTCTGGGGTAAACACTGAAGCATTATTCTATAACTGTCTAAAGCCTCCATGAACTGAACTGCTTTGTTTCTTTGGATTTTTAATGCCACCTTTTCAGTAAGACTGTGCTCTAACACTTAGAGTACATCCATGCAACTGTCCTGGATCACAGAAAACAACTCCATATAGCAGAGCCCCCAGCACAGCACAATTCCACATAGAGATTTCAGCTGATGTCCCATCTTGGCATAGCAAATAGTGTGAAGAGTGTGCTTGTTATTTGACACTTTGGTGGTCCTCACCTCTATGGTGCATGACACACAGTCACCTACAGTGCCTGTGCATGTTCAAGTTGCTCTTAATTATTTCTTTAGCTCCCACCATGCATTCCCATGCACCAAGTTCCTCATCCTTCCTTCTTTCCATTCAGCCTTCCTTGTTGCTTATCCCTGTTTTCCCTTCTTTAACCACAATCCCTGTTTTCCATGTTTTTCCTAGATCCTTTATCCTGACCTAATTCTTCTCCACAACTCACTCTTTTCTCTATTGATGTGCAGGTTCTTCTGCCTAAACTCCTCTCTCCTCATCTCACCCAGCACAGGCAGACTTTGAGTTTGTGGGCTGTACATGAATGAGCGAACTACCAAAGCTGCAGGAACAAAGGGGAGACAAGCCTGTAACCAGAAGTAAAGTATTTCTCTAGTTCTCTACATCACTTACAGTTATTCTGTTATCTGCTAGAGGAGAATTCACTCTGAAGTTTGCAGGAAGATCTTCTCTTATTTTGATGCTTCTTGCATGTTTAAAGCTTAAACATTCATCCCTCTATCACCACGTCACCTGCTAATGGTGAAACCTGACTGAATGAGTAAATGCGTTTGTTTATATTTCCTTAGCACTTACAATTATACTGGCAGCCACAGCTGCAATTGTCTAATCAACAAACAGTTTTCATTTGTGATATAGTGTTTGGTGACACTTAATGGCTCAATAATCTGATATGCAAACAGTTTGCATCTCTTATTAGCAGCATGAATATGACGCTTACTCTACATTCATCCAGTGGGTGTGTAGCAGTACAGATAGCAGAGGCCAGTAACTGAATAACAGAAACAGTAAATATTTTCATCAAATATGGTAAATGTAAACATTTTTAAATACGGAAAATGTAATTTTGAAACAGTCTCTTAACCCCAGTTGGTTTGACCTTGTTTAGAACACAAACTTAATCATGTTGAAGGTGGGAGATGCTTATGCGCTATGTTGCACTTGCTTCAATGATCAATCAGACTACATTTTTGATGTCTTCGGTGCGAAGTATTTAATAACACTGCATTCATTTACAACAATCATCCACTCTATACAAAATAGATAAAGTAAAATTGTTACACTGTGTAAGAAAGCATATTTTCAGCTAGGAGGATGATAAACGCAGGGTAGCACATTCCTGAAATGAGAAGTTTGGGTGATTGGAACATCCTTTACAGGCTGTTCAGGGTCACAGACTGCCCCATTATGCTGTTAAAACAACTCTCTTCCCTCCCATCTTTCCTCCAAAATGGGGAACTATTTATAGCTCCCAATTAATAGGGAAGGATGTCACATAGGTCTTGCTAACTTAAGAAAACGTCTTCTCACAGATCTACACTAGGGATAATCCCCAAATGTACTGCAAAATGCCTGCCCTTATAACACTTGCTGTGACCATCCCTTTGCAAAGTCTTTCCCCCCCTACCCTCCACCCTCAACTTCCCTGCTGGGAAAAATTAAGCATGTCAGAGTGAAATATAAATTGTTTCTCTACTGCGTAGAAATATCTGCATGCATCAGCTATTCCCAGTTCTAAAAGCACTGAAGTAAAGGGATTATTTCTACCCATTACTAGTAGGGAGCTTCTGGAAATGCTCTTTTGTGGTTGAAACACTGCAGCTATTTTCTTATCGCATCCACTCATTCATCTGGCACAGAGCAAGCACGTGGAAAAAAAGTGCCTAATGTGTAACCAATTAACAGAAAGCCATGTATGCCTGCTGTATTGTTAAAGCAAAATTATCTGAACATGGATAAGTGGTTGCAACGTGACACACTACAACACCATGTTTTGATTCAGTTTAAATGTTTATTGACTAAACAAAATTACTGTAATGTAATCATAATAAACATTAATGATCAGTCATCTATGGAATTTGCTTTCTGAATTAGTAAATGGTAATGCACATTAATGTGGCAGAATTATGTTGGCTGAACTCATGTTTAACCAGAGCTTCTGTCTCAAGGGATTAAACACTTTCAATTGCAGACAAGTATATTTTTAAGACTGTATTTTATAATTAAATTAATCTGACAACTTACTGGACAAAGGGTTGGTGTATTATGATAAAAAGGTTTTGCTTTTTTTTAATTGCATAATTATTCACCAGAGATTTCTCTAGCTAGAATAAATTAGGGCTTGTAAAATAAATTAATATTCTTCCTGTTTTTAAATAACACAGAGCCTGTGTTTCCAGTTCTTGTCAAGACGTGGTTGTAGTTCACCCAACTTACCACCATCTCTCCCATAACCTAGATATCTCAAAATGAAACAGGTCTTTACAGCAAAGGAGAAGAGTTCCAAAAGCCTTATTATATGGGGACCATGTTTAGCTACAAATCTCAATTCAAAATCAAGTAAAATGATGATAACAGCACATAACATTCCTCTGTTTCTCTGTTTACACTGGACCAGCTCTTCATCTGAGCACTAAAGTGCTGAGTTTTTTGTTTATTTGTTTGTTTGTTTAGCCTGAAATAATTATTTATCCACTAATTCACAACTAATAAGATCAAACACTTTCCTCCCAGCAGATTTGTAAGTTATCATACTTTACTTTAAAAGGCAGGAAATTTAGAACCATAAAGCCTGGTAGTGTTTTATCAAAGGTGTTCAGTGCTTGATGTCAGCACAGTTGACCAAGCAGCCCAGCAAATGTTACTAATGAGAAGTCACTCACTGATTAAGCTTGAGCAAAGGAAGGTTATAGGTCTCAGACCAGTTTGCATACTCTATAATATCAATACAATCAAGCTGCAAAAATAGCTGATAAGTTCTACCCTTGATCCCCAACAATTTCTGTAGCTTTAATTTTTAGTCCACCTCAGTGCTCCCCTTTACTCACATAATCATATCTTATCCACAGAATCTTACTTTTTAAGACATCTCCCCTGCTAGATGTCTTGGAGTTATAACTGAACAAAAAATGAGAAATAATTTTATCTCTCAATAGTTGCTACCGTTTTATTTAAGGTTAGAATTTTAAAGACAACATTAAAATGTTTATTAAAACTCACTACAAGGTCACAAATACTTCATTTGTCAGTTTTTATGAGCAAAGCTATTAGTTTGTGAGAGGTGGCATTTATGGAAGAACATGAGGAATTCCTGTAGGTGAAAAACTGCAACATAATATGTTTATCAAAGACTATTAAGTACAGAAAACTAGAGGAAGAAAAAGAAATATAAAAGGAAAGGGGGAGGGAGGTGGGGAAGTCAGATCTTTCCACAGTAAATTGTAACAGCTGGGTAAAAAATATAGTAGGTAACATTTGAAGTTTGAAATGTAGCTAAAAAGCTTCCTGTTCATTTTTTCTTCTTATCCTGTTCATTTTTTCTTCTTATCCACTGTGCCTATACTTTATAGAGAATTAATTCCCTTGCCTGATATGGCATACAGACCTTCAAAATCCTAGTTAAAATCTGCATGGGAAACATCTCATAGCACGGTTCAGTGATGCAATGTGACCTTCAACTTCTCTGTACCGGATCAGAAAAAACGAGGTCACATGAAAGAAAGAAATTATCCAGCATAAATGAACTCCATGAATTCAAATTTGCTCAAAAAAATCTGGCAGGTTAACTTTTCATCTGAAAGATTTATTTGACATCTAGTATCTCCTGCCCTCCCAATGCTGACATAAACAAGAATTTATGTCTTCTTGCTGCCCCCGTGTACTTTGACTAACTTGACAGCAATGGGATTGTGCATCACTGCATAAGCTAGATCAAATTTTTATTGCTGGGCAGTTTGCTTGCATGCATATTTGGTAAGAAATGATTGTGAGACCATTGCATCATTATGAAGGCTTCCACCCTGAACACTTCATCACCTTATCTAAAGGTTTTTTCTATATCCATATATCTTTAGCTGCACACCACGAGCATCATCCCGAGACATAATTAACATTTAAAACATCTGGAAGATAAAAAATCCTACTTCTAATGTAGAAAATCTAACAAGTCTAATCTAATACTAACAAATCTAATACTGAGGGAATGAGGCATGCTAGTCCATTAGACTGCATGAAACACTACTAAAGGATCATAAGATGGACTTAAGAACATTGGTATCCACATCTTTTTGAATTACACTGGTATCCATATCTTTTTGAACTTTCAAACATATGTGTGCTAACTACTACATAAATCTAAAGATACAAATGCATCAGTTTTACACACACTTACCTAACAAGGCCATATTGTTTATTTATTCTTCTTCCCTGTAGCACATCACAAAAACTGAAAACTTTGAGAAATTCTATATTATTTCTATGTTGAAGTATTCGTGTTGCTACAGTATAAAGAACTACTGCAACAGTAATGACGTGAAGGTCTGAATTGAAGCAAGGAATAGATGGAAAGATGGATTTTTGCTTATATACTTGTTGTTGTTGTTTGTTGCTGTTTATTATTACTATTCTTATTATTACTATTAGACAGGGGGAAAACAACCTGGTAAGTGTTCAGGCTGTAAGCCCTTCAGGTAACCTCAAAGAAAAGTTTGTTTACCCAGCAACTTATCATTTTATGCACCTTCAAACAATATTCCTTCTGATATGTTTAATAAATATTTTATAAGCAGTATATAAACAAGAAAGTGCAGAGTTTGAGGAAGATTTGAGAGGACAAAGCTAAGTCAGCAGTAGAAAGCAGAAAGGACATATAGTAGAGAAGTCAGACAAGAATTTTCTTCTATAGCTGTCATAACTTAATATAACTTAAAACTTAATCTTTTCAGTAAATCTCCATTTTTTCTTCAATTGTCTTTACTGAAGATAAATAATAGCTCTTCCCAGCGATGCAAACACCTAACTTAAATGCTATGAAACAAAACCAACCTGGCTAGCAAGAAAAAAATTGTTTAGATTGGTAAGTATTTGTGCTGTAATTAATTGTAAACAATATTAATTGGACACAAATAATAAATTAATAAATAAATAGTTAAAGACATAGCTATTCTAGCTGTGTCTCAAATCAACTTTACCTTTTTTAGAAGTGGCTTAGATGTCAATCCCTGAAAAGAATTCAGAGACAGCATGGAAAATCCTTCCATTCTCTCAGAAGGTCAACTAAAACTATGCAGCACCTAACAAAGCAAAACACAGAACACTCTCCCCCATTTACTAGCTAAGTTTTCACTTACAGTGACACATAGGTGTTAACTCTGGAAATCCCATCAGCATAGCAAAACATTTGACAGTGTTTACTGCCCCTTCCAATTGAGCATAAGATTTTTCCTTAGTTTACAAATTATTTTTAGGTGATACTTTTAATGGTACCTACTCGGTACTATTTTGTACTTAGACATCTTCACTGTCTCTTCACTACATAACTAATTCCTCTGCATGGGTCTTACACAAAAGGAAGATAAGCTTTTTTTACGTGTTAATAATATGAACCATGGCAGGTTTCAGAGGGAATAAGAAACAAATTTGATATGTGAAGCTAGTTATAATTGATTGCTTCAAAATTACTTATTTTTTTGTTCTTATAAATGCAGTTCATCTTCCTGATTTAACTGTAGTGTAACACCATTTATAGATGGGAAGCCACCAGCTAACAGCAAACAATCAGTGAGGCCACCACACACAGAACAAAACTTATGACACTCATAAAAAAAGACCTATATCACTTGTATTTATGTAACACTAGTATGCAGTATGATACTACATCCAAGCTCTACAGCTCTACCTGCACACACCTGTTGAATTAAATGGTTTTCTTCTTTTCCTTTTCATCTGGAATACTGTGTCCAGTTCTGGGCTCCCCGGTACAAAAAGGACAGGGATCTCTTGGAAAGAGTCCAGCGGAGGGCCACTAAGATGGTGAAGGGCCTGGAGCATCTCCCCTATGAGGAGAGACTGAGCGAACTGGGTCTGTTTAGCCTTGAGAAAAGAAGGCTGAGAGGGGATTTGATCCAGGTTTATAAATACCTGAGATGTGAAGGCCATAGTGGCAAGGCTGGTCTCTTTTCAGTAGTGCGTGGGGACAGGACTGGGGTAATGGGATGAAACTACAGCATAGGAAGTTCCACACGAATGTACCAAGAACTTCTTTACAGTGAGGGTGATGGAGCACTGGAACAGGTTGCCCAGGGAGGTAGTAGAGTCTCCTTCTCTGGAGATATTCAAGACCCGACTGGACGCCTACCTGTGCGACGTGGTGTAGGGAACCTGCTTTGGCAGTGGGGTTGGACTCGATGATCTCAAGAGGTCCCTTCCAACCCCTACAGTTCTTTGATTCTGTGATTCTGTGATTCTCTCTCTCTTCCCCCCACCTCCCCTTTCCAACTCCTTCCATTTTTCCTTCAGTATTTTCCTTTGTAGATCTTAACAACATATCTTTTATCATGACTAGTAGGGTTCTGACTGCAAAGATAAGGTTACAACTGTGAGTTTGTCAAGTCTGCTTAATCTTTCTGTCAAGCAAAACAGTATGTATAATAAATCCAGATGCTGAGACAAATAAAGCTGCAAACAGAACTGCAACTTATTCTACTACCCAAACTGTCTCAAAAGAATTTCCTTACCACCAAGCAAGCTCAAAAAAGAACCAACAAAAAACACTGCCAAAACAAACATCACCCAGTGGACACACTGGAACAGGGAAGATAATATTAAGCCTTCAGGCACTGCTTTTTTTCCCCAGCTTACAAGTTTAACCTAAAATCTCACCTACCCGTTTAGTGACATTCCTGCATAGACAACATGAGGTTTCATCCCCAGGGAAATCAGTCAGCACCATAACTCACACTGACCTCAAGCTAAGCAGGGATAGGATCACACATTCAGGGATTTTTTTAGGCTTTTTTTGTTTGTTTGTTTGTTTGTTTTTTGATGTTTTTTTTCTTGTTGCTGGTTTTTTGTTTGTTTGTTTGTTTGTTTTTGTCCCAAGTAGAGCATCAGTTCTTACTATAAAATTCAAAAGTTGTCCACCTTCTGTTGTGAGTCACCTTTCTTTCCCTGTAGCACTCAGCCTCAGCAGAGGCTGAAACTGTCATTTCTCAGCTTCTAAATAC
Source organism: Coturnix japonica (assembly GCF_054131305.1). Taxonomy (NCBI): domain Eukaryota; kingdom Metazoa; phylum Chordata; class Aves; order Galliformes; family Phasianidae; genus Coturnix; species Coturnix japonica. The sequence goes on from NC_140663.1 coordinate 69,240,738, forward strand.
AGGGTAAAATCCAGTAAACCAATTGAATAATTTTCAGGAAAACAACAACAACAAAACAAAACAAAACCTGATTTTTTTCATTTTTCATCCAATAGGTGACAATAATCATGATATCCATGCAAAGGTATATAGCGGTATTAAACAGATGTACATCTAGAGCTACAATGGTGTCCAGATTACCATATATTGAAGCCAGAAATAAATCAGATACTGGGACCTTCAGTATTCTCTGAAGCTGTAATGATCAGCCTGCACTGTAAAAACTTTATTCAAAGCCTCCTTGGAAGAATACATGCCAAAATTAGGAATTCTAGCCTAAGACTCTAGTAAGTAGCTTCTCAAGTTTGGGGCAGCTTCCAGAACTGGAGCCTCCAGTGACACTACAGAACACTGTTAATACAGAAGGGGGAGAAGGAGTGGGAGTTGGGAATGACCTGGTACCATTTTCCTGGGCATCTTTTGTTTGAACCTACCCAAAGTTTCACCTTCTTATCTGCATGAGCACTGTGGTGGCCAGCTGAGTGGCACCATAAATGCCTGAGAATCACAGAATCATTTATGTTGGAAAAGACCTTCAAGATCATCTTGTTTTGGAAAGTTGTGGTGAGAAGAGACGCCAATAATTCCCTACAAGGCATTCCTGGTGAATACTTCTCTTGAAGCTTTGGCCCTTATGAGCATGATCCTGCAACACTGTGCCAAAAGCAATATAATCCTCAATGGTTGTGGTAGCCAGGGAAAAGAGAAAGCCCAAAGCCTTCAGCAGGCTTGATTTCAGAGTTTGAAAAGCCTAGTGAAATACAAGCGCTGCACAGCATACATAAAATGTAAGGGTAAAAATTTACTGTATATAAGATATATTTTTAATTACAGGCTTCTGCACAGGAAAATGTTATTCAGGGGCACTGAATAACCACCCTTCCTTGCTGGTGATTACCCTTCCGCCTTGCTGTACTCACAGAGACAAGGCTTGTACACAGAGGTGCACAGAGCTAATATCAAAGATCTGAAATCTATTTTTGCCTCTGGCAACAATTTCCAATGAGATACTTTGTAAATCATGAAACAAAGCGTTACTGAGACAATTTTAAGACTACCTACAAGTTTGCTAAGTGACAATCTGTAAGAAATTTAACAGGATGGTTCCCTCAGAACCAATTCTAGCTTACTCCCTTTACATTGATAGATCCACAACGCCTTCGACATGGTCCCACACCACATCCTTATCTCTAAGTTGAAGAGATTTGAAGAGTTAACTATTCTGTGGATACAGAACTGGTTGGATGGTCGCAGCCACAGTGTTGTGGTCAATGGCTCTGTGTCTAGATGGAGGTTGGTAATAAGTGGAATCTCACAGGGGTTCATCTTGGGATGACTGCTCTTCCAACATCTGTATCAACAACCTAGACAGTAGAATCAAGGGCACTCTCACCAAGTTTGCTGATGACACCAAGCTAAGTAGTGCAGCTGATACAGCAGAAGGAAGGAATGCTATCCAATGGAACCTGGGCAAGCTTGAAAGTCTAGTGAGATTCAACAAGGCCAAGTACAAGGAGCTACACTTGGATCACAGCAATCCCAGATATGTGTACAGGCCAAGAGAATGATGGTCTTTAAGATCCCTTCCCACTCAAGCCATACCATGATTCTATGATCTGCCATGTTCTTTGAATGATGAAAACAAATACAACCTTCATTTCTGGTATAGTTTAAAAGCATGGGAAAAAAAAAAAAAAAAGTGCTCAAAGGAATGACTATATATTTAGGGTTTCCAAAAGGGAGAGAGGGGGAGAGATGATTTTTTCTTCAAAGGACTAAGAATACAGAGAGTAGCATGACATAAAGAATTGGCTTGAGAATCAAAGAAAAATGAATATAGTCACCTCTCTAATGAAAACACAGAATAATTGCTAAAAGATAGAATTCAGTGCAGGCCACTAATTCCCAGAGCCTGATGTTGGACACACAGTTCCAGATTCTCAGAGGCACCTGCAGTCTCTGGTATAGTAAATGGCAGCACTCACTGGATCCAAAATTTCTTATGATTGTGTGGTTTGACACATCATATTCCACATTCTCAAGATTAGAGGATTGCTATTTCTCACATGATCATTTGCTCTTGCTACTTACTCCCCATCTTTAGTCACTGTTTGCATATTCTGTGAAAATTATTGTCATCATAGATCAAAGATTATGCCTCCAGAAGACAGACTATGGGAAGAGGAGAAGAAAATCTCAAAAAATATTGGTTGCATCAATATCACATAAAGTGCATTTAGTAATAAAGAATGAACAAGGTAAGACTTCCAGAAGAAGCTGAGAAGAAATACTTTTCTTCCTTGAAATATTCTTGTTTCTTACATCAGCTTTTGTAAGTCAGTTATTATATTTAGGTCTCTTTAAACATACCTTATATTTTATAGCATTAGCAGAAGAGCTTATATTAGTTTCGGTCAGGGCATACTGGTAATACTAACTGCCAGCCTCTCTTTTGATAAATCAAAAGCTTTTCTTTTTTCTTTTTTCCTATAATTTTCACTTAGAAAAGGCAGTTGACAGTTTTTAAAGTGTCAAGCTTAAGTAACGTATATATTCAACAGAATTTGTGCCTTATTACAGTAATTTCCAGCAATGATTCTAAAATTAAGGTCTTTTAGCATTAGTTTAACAATTTTTCTGCTCTTCTATTGCCTTTTGGTTAGCCACTGCTGACTCCAACATTTCTTTAGTCAGCACTTTCACTCACATATCCTAAAGTTATTCCTTTATTTTTTTTTTTTTACAAAACAACAGCAACAACAATAAAAACAACAAATCAAAGAGTAAGACCCAAATTTTCCAAATTAATTTTTTGCAGTATTTTTTTTCATTAAAATGTTGATACTGCCCAGACAACTTTCTTTTTTTTTTTTTTTCTTCCCCCACAAAAAATCATAAGTTTTTCTTTTTAATTATAAATCCTACCTACACTTTTTCACATTCCTGGGCATGATAATATCTACTTCTTTTCTGCAGTTCAGCTGCACCAACAAAATCAGGGGATGTGCAGGAAAGCTGCCAGTTACAAATATCATTTATTTTTTCCTTCATAAGCAAAGGGAGTTCCAGCCTGTGTGACATGCCTTGCTCACAAGCTTGTAAGAGGTGTGTCTTGATATAATGGCTGCATTGTTTGCCTGGAAAAAAGTTATGTTGGTGCAGAAGTTGGCAAGAAATGATGAAAGATTCAATATGAGCTGGCAGTGTGTGTTGGCAGTCCAGAAGGCCAACCATATCCTGGGCTGTATCAAGAGAAGTGTGACCAGCAGGTCAAGGGAGGTGTCTCTGCCCCTCTACTTTGCTCTTGTGAGACCCCACCTGGAGTACTGCATCCAGTTCTGGAACCCCCAACACAAGAAGGACATGATGCTGCAGGAGCAGGTCCAGGGGAGGGCCTCAAAGATGATTAAGGGGATGGAGCTCCTACCATATGAAGACAGCTTGAGAGCGTTGAGGCTCTTCAGTCTGGAGAAGAGAAGGCTTCAAGGAGACCTTGTAGTGGCCTTCCAGTATCTGAAGGGACCTACAGGAAAGCTGGGGTGAGACCTTTTATAAGGGTAGGTAGCAATAGGAAAAATGAAAATGGTTTTAAACTGGAAGAGGGTAGATTTACACTAGATATCAGGAAGAAATTGTTTACTGTGAGGGCGGTGAGACACTGCAGTGTGAGGTTGTGAATGCTCCCTTCCTGTAGGCACTCAAGACCAGGTTGCATGGGGCTTTGAGCAACCTGGTCTAGAGGGAGGTGCCACTGCCTATGGCAGTGGGTTAGAACTAGATGTTCTTAAAAGTCCCTTTCAACCCAAACCATTCTATGATTCTAAATCCGAAACCTCAACTGTAGACACAGTGAACATTCGGCTGCTTGGATCCCCTCTTTTCCACCTCTCTGAGGTGCATCCATAGTCACAATAACATTTTGGTCTATTACATGCACAGTCTGGAGGCAACAATATTTATCCTATCTTTATTTTCATCATTATAAAAGTCTTTTAAGTCCCATAAAAATGTGAAACATCTGTAATTTTAAGAAAAAAAAAATTAAACAAAATTGGAGTTTTAATTGCAATAATGTCTGCCAAAGAACGAGTGTTCAATCATAGCTGAATTTCAAACTCAGACCAAACCAGTCAGTGCAGTATAAATGCTTACAGCTATACTACACACGAACACTTTTTATCAAGGTCAGTTTTGACTTTGAACATTTTATCTGAAGGAAAATAAATAAATAAATAAATAAATAAATGAACCGACTGTGTTACATTTAAAACCCATGTAAGCGTACAGAATATATACTCAGCTCTGCCAAACAATGACTTCAATCCAGATACTTAAAGAAAAGCTTAAGATTTAGTAAGAGCAGGATAAAAGTACCTCTTATAAGTTTTCCCTGTAGCTGTACTACTGTTAAACATTTATTCAAACCAGAAAATACAGTTTAGATCTCACTGTGGCTATTTACTTTTTGAATTCCTGCTCTAACAATGAAAAAGGGAAGTCACTTTCATTTCACATTTCAAAGTCAGTTCTACTGCATGTTTTTTATCTGAAGCCACTGGAACAAGCACCTTATTTGTGTTAAAGCAACTCTTAAAAGGAACTTACTTTGTTACAGAATCTTCATCTGTTTTAGTTCTTTTAAAAACCCTCTTCAGCAAACTGCTGAATTTGAGATAAAACGGCATGTTCTTTTAGAAAACATGCCAAAGATTAGTAACAAGTCTGTGAGAAAAGTCACACTTTGATCCCAAAATGCCTTACAGAAGCACAGCTCACCTCTCTTCTGAAGAGGTGTAGGGATAGAGGAGAGGTCCCTACATCCTCTGGCCCCTTATGTTGCTCAGGAAAGAGCTTTCACTCTTGTACCCAGCCACATATATTGGACTTGCAGCATGGAACAGACCAGACCAAAGCAGCTCAGTGATCACTCAACACAGGGACTGAGTAACAGACTAAGAGCTCAGCTGTGTTAAAAAGAGAAAAATGTAAAAGTATCAGCACAGTTACAACATTACAACACACATCATAAAGGACAGGAGACTCTTTGCTGTGCACTGCGATGCCTTGGTGGTGTCATCTGAAATCTGTGGGAAGGGGAAAGAGATCCATCTGGAAACAGGTTTTACCCTCAGATTTGGGGCAAACTGTTTAGTTACAGCACAGGCATAGGAAGAGAGGCTTGGCCTCTTTTGTCTGTGCTGAATTGCGGCCTCTGGATGGATGACTTCTACCAGGGTGCGTTCCCAAGGGCGGCTGTAAGGGAGGAATTGCAGGAATGCTGGCAGCAGCTCCCCAGCTGGACCGGCTCCAGACTACACTCTGGGCTACTGCAGCTCCTGTGAGCTTCGGTCAGCCTCAGCTAAACCCTGCCATGCTCCTACCTGCAAATCCTACCAGGAAATAAAGTGGCAGGACCACCAACTGGGACAGCTGGACAGGTCAGAATGGAAGTTTCACGGACAAGCCCCTTGTGCAGATGCACAATGATACAGATCTTAACGGCATATCGTGTTTTTTGGTCACTCAAGGCTGCAGCCTTTATGGTTTCATAGAAAAATATGCTGCGACACTGAAAAATCAAACAAATCATACACATTTTATGGTAGCAATGAAGAAGAATCAGTTTTTCAATTGGCTGGTAGCATGAGGAGGAAAGAAAACCCTAAAAATGCAGCATATACAGTTAGAGACATCCTGTATGAGATTTTATGGCTTCTAGTTACAGTGTTGCAGGTTTCTATACCCACAGTATACCACAGCAGTATCCAGACAACCATCTGACGCTACAATCTTACCAGCCCTTTCCCCTTTCCCAGTGACGTTTTACAGCAACGTGAGCTTCAGGTTTGAAGCAGGTCTCACATGCAGAACGTTTGGTCCTCCCACAAAACCAGCAGGAATGACCATGAGAGCACAAAGCCACCCACCAACCATCAGACAACACATTCTGGAAGTACAGAATCCTCCCAAACTGAGTCATATCCCTGTGTAAACAGCCACAGGGCTCAGTGCTGGGACAAATGAGCCAACAGCCTCATATATTGCTGGTTAGGGCATAACCCCACTGGAGGTTAGGGCATAACCCCCTTCCCTCATTGTGACCTTTAAACCCTATGATAGTGAGAGCTGTAAAAATGAAAGAGCCCTGTGAAAGGGATGTGCTCATACCTCCACTTCATGCTGGCTCCAAGTCAGCGCTTCCCCAGGGATTGTTTAAACACACACTTACCCACATGAGGCTTCACAGAGCTCTCCACGGACCCTTACAGCGAACAGCCCTCTCCCTCCCGGAGACTCCCAGCTGCTTTTGCCCTTCCCGGGGAAAACCAGAGCAGACTCCCGAGGACTGGAGCCAGGCGGGGCCGCAGCTCTCAGCCTCTCTGCCCGCAAAACCGGCGAGCCCGGGCGGCTGTGCCGGCCTCACGTACCTGGCGGAGGCGGTGGGGCCGGCGGGCACCACAGGTGCTTCTCCAGGCCGGGACGGGACGGGACGAGGCGAGCGGGCGGGCGGCGGCAGCGGCAGCAACAGCAGCACCGCCCCGGGGCCGGCCTCACCTGCGGGCGGCCGGAGGAGGAGCGAGGCCGGATCCGGGGCACGGAGCGTCCAGCCCCCTGGAGGAGGTGATGCTCGAGGCGGTCGCCCTCACCTCAGGCACTCAGGGTGGGGGAGGCCGGCAGCGGGCCCCGAAGAGGCGTGCGGGGAGAGAGTCTGCCCGAGGCGACTTAGAGCCAGTCTGGCCGAGGGGTAGGTAGAGGTACTGGAAAGTATCAGATCCGCCCTGGACTTTCGCTTTCTCTTCTTGTTGCAGGACTTGGCAAGAGGCCTGAGGCTGCTGCTGCCCCGCAGGGTCACTCACCGTCCCAGCTCCACACTCACATAGCCTAGAGTTTAACTGAATTAGTCCTGAGGGGAGTAGGAGAATAAAACCGGATGCAAAAGCAAGATATGGAAATTAATCTCATTTTAATGCCTCTATTGTTGAGGAGGAAAGAAAAATCAGATATTGAGTTTTTGAGAGTTGCCATCTGAATACAGTAGGGAGCAGTGAACATCCAAAGAAGGGCAACAAGGCTTGTGAATGGTTTGGAGAATATGTCCTGCGTGGAGCAACTAAAGGAACTGAGGATGTTTTGTCTGGGGGAGAAGGAGGCTGAGGGGAGAGGGGACCTTATTGCTGTATTCAGATACCTGAAAGATGATTGCAGCAAGAGCAGGGTTGGTCTCTTCTTACTGGTGACAGGATGAGGGAAAATGGCCTCAGGTTGCAACAGGGGAGGTTTAGGTTGGATATCAGGAAAAACTTCTTTACAGAAAGGATTGTTAAGCACTGGAATAGCCTCCCTGGGGAGGTAGTTGAGTCACCATCCCTGGATGTGTTTAAAAACCATTTGGATGTGCTCAGGGTCATGTTGTAGTGGAGGTTTGTTAGGGTAGTATGGTTAGGCTGTGGGTGAACTTGATCTTTGAGGTCGTTTCCAACCTGAGCTATTCTGTGATTCTATTGGCAAAACCACCCTCTGTAGTTCACTTAGTGATCTACAGCAGAAAAGCTAAGTGCAGCCCTTGTGCAAGGCCTGTGTGGTGGCTTTACTCCATCCATCAGGGGAGTGAACAGGTGACAACTGCACAGTGTGATGTCACAGCCTAAACAAATACATACACCCTACAAATGGCTGACACATAACTTTTCACATAGCTTTTTCACTAGTGTATGACACCAGTAACTCCTCCAGGCTACCCAGACATCCCTATGCCATTAAGATGCCAAAGTGCCATTAATATCCTAATAAAGATAAAATACTTAAGCTTAAACTGTCCCAGTTTTGCCTGAGATGTTCTGTTTCCAAAGTGCTTCCCCGTACTCATGATGAGAAGTGGTAATTGCCAGAAAGAGGGTGGGGTTTAGGAAGTGAGCTGAAATAAATCATAGGAGAAAAAAGAAAAGACACAAAAAGAGGCACCAAGACACCACTTTACTGAGTCACAACTTTCCAGATGCTTCCATGATTCCAGGAAAATGCTGCCGGACTCCCCTTCCTTGCTGCCGCTGTAGAGGAGAGGCTGGGTACAGCCAAAGCAACATCCCCCTATGGCTACCGCTGCACTGCATGTCCCTTCCGCCACATTTCCAAACAAAAAGCAGCTCGCTGTGAACTCATATCTGCCTCTCAGTAATCACCCCACACAATTAAAATTAATGTGAACTTCTGCTAAGTGTGCAATTTTGTATTTCTGCCATTAGACTGTGTATCATTTCTTTCTCCTATCCACAGATTCCTAGAATTCTTTCCACGGGGTATTTCAGTCCTTCTCTGTTGTAACAGCAGGTCTTGGCATTATGTCATCAGCAAATTTCATTAGCGTTCATTGGTTTTCGCGCCAAGGTCACTAATAAAATTTTAACTAAGATTAGTTCTGAGATCGGTCCCTATGGAACTGCAATAGCAACACCCTTCCATCCAGAGCTTCCCTTTCAGCTCACAGTATTGTCCTTACTTTTCATTTCTTACATTCATCCACATCTCTTCATCTTAATTAATATTTTCTCGCATGGCATCCTCTCTAATGTTTTACTGAAGTCCAGATAGATTTGATCTACTGTATTTTCATTGTTTGAAAAAATGATTTATCAGAGAAAGATATGGGCTTAGTCTGGTATATTCTTTCCTTGGTGGAGTCCTTTTGCATTTTAACAAGTTTTGTGTTTACCTCCACATCTTTAATTAGTTTTTCATTCGTTCTAAAGCTTTGTGTACTAATAAGGTCAGATAAAAGAGCCTGTAGTTGCTTCGATCACTTTGTTTTCTCACCACGTCCCCCCAAAAGTCTCCAGATTTTTCCAAGTCTTTCCTGAGCTGTTGTGTCCTCTAGGTCTGACCTGAAATTAAAGCGCAGTGTGCTTTTGTGATTGATTTTGGACTTACTCCTCAGGCTGAAAAAGCCAAATGTTATATATGTTTTTTGCTTCAAAGACAACCTCAGAGGCCTCTTTTGCAAAACCTTTCATTCAAATTGCATGGTGCCCAGATTTATTTACCATCATGCCTTTGTGGATTTATGCATGCAACCTGAATGCCCTAAGATTACTTTGCATATGTTTCAAATGCATTACATTTTGTCTGTAATCACAAAAGAGCAGCTGAAAACCAATGCTTCTAGTTTCTTCTTTCTGAACACTTCCAATTAATAGATGTGGAATAAAACTTATTATTTTAAAGCAAATCATTTTGCTTGTGTCCAATTGTATCTGACTGCTGTCTCAAAATGTGGTGTGGAAGTGAAGTTCATGGGTAAGAGCCCAAAGAGAGTTATTTCTCTTGCATTACTTTGGTCTAAGAGATCTCTTTCCATGGACTTTACACTTCCTAAGTTACTTCCCAACTGACATGAGACTCCAGGCTCCTTTCTTCCAGATGGTAAAAACCATAGTGAGGTCCTTGCTGAGAGTGATGTTTAATTCCTTAGAACTGTAGTGCAAACAGGATGGGAGGAAGGCAAATACGGACATGTATGTATTCTCCTCTAAGTCCTTTTGTGTGTTTGAGTAAATAGGATGTTTAGAAAGAACATCAGATGGGCACCCACCTCTGAGTCTGAGCTCAATTTTAGAAAAGATTATCTAGAAATTTGGAAGAGGGGAACTTCCAGACCCTGAGATCTTCTGAGAAGCAGAGTTCAAATCAGAGCAGTGATAACTGCAAGGATTATAGAATAATCACTGGAAGACTTTAGTGTTAACTCAGCTGTTCATCATCTCCTCCTGGCTAAATGTCTTTGCAAGGTGTATATCACTTGTGTTGATTTAACTGCACTGGTAGGTGATCAATATTCTGTAGCCAGGATCTAAAGCAAAGTGTAGAATTAGTTTCATCAGAGCAAGCAAATTTGAGTGATGATATATTGTTGTAATATCAGACTACAGGGTTTTACTTGGTAAAGGACATCCTCAGTTTTCTTTCAAAATGTAACAGGTTTGCACTGTGAATCCCTAAGATAAATCTCAGCCCTGAGGGCATCTGACTTAATGCCAACAGAAGGAAAGATCAACAAAGCCAGCAAAGTTATGTTTTTGAGTAATGCTCTGACATCTTACCAGGCTACACTTACTATGTCATACAGTCTTTTTTTTCTTCAAAATAAGGGAGTACGATAAGGGTGAATGTAACCATTGTGACTCTTAAATGCATATATATACCCCAGCCTTTTAATTCATGTGAACAAGAACAAAATATATGTTATTTATCATCTGTAAATCTAAAATTTATATACAAGTTCACTTAAGGAATATAATTCATTATTGTTAAAATTTCCTTTAGAGACTGTTGCAAATGAGAGCTTTCTAACAACAACAAAACATAACTTAATACAGGGTACTGTATCTCTTATTGTTTGCTATTTATAATGTGTATTGTGTCAGTTACCACAATGAATGCAACATAAATACACAAATTCCATATTCAGCAGTAATCTTTGTATTTATCTGCACCTTCTACAATGGCAGTGCAGCGCTACTGTAAGAGTAATAAAGCAAAAAACATCATTTAAAAAGTGAGAAGAAATTCCCATTATATCACTTAGAGTAAAAATAAAATGCACGTCATTAAAAGAAAAATAACTGCTTGTTTTCAGGTCTTGTTTCTTTCGTACTTCCCCCCTTCCTGCAGCTTTCTCAGAGCCTTTCATTGCTGCAGAACAGAATGGAATGCAAAAAGAAAGCTGCAATTTGAAAGCAACGTTTAAGTGACTGAAGAGTTGTCTGAATTTTGTTTTTCCTCTCCATTTGCTTTCACGCATGTTTATGAACTCACAGTTGGATTTCCTCAAACAGGAAATTCCATGGTAATTAGCACTAGTGAGCTATGGTGATTGCAGTTCGGTGATTTCACAGGCTCTTTTCAGTATCATTCCTTTTTATAGGAGATAAATGCTAGTGTGGGCCAAATTCTCAGTTGCTGGGTTAGCGTTACTGAATTAAGCAGTAAAACTATTTATTCTGGCAAATCATGCATGGAATATTATGATGCATAGAATAACTGCAAAAGTAGTGCTGGATGACCCACAAATACTGCTGAACCACTGCTGTACAAATACATTTGTTGTTTTAGTAAATAATGTAAACAAAAAGTGAAGTGAGCAGGGCTCTGAAAATTCCTGGAATGAAGAGACAAATAACAGCCGATGAAGATCACAGATATCGATTTTTATGTAAAATTTGCTCTGCAACCATAAAACTTCTGTAAGAAGCACATTGGTCCACCCAGCCAAGGCTCTGACTCTCTATATGAACCTGATACATCAAAACAGTTGCCCAATATTTTTTGTGGGAGAACATGACAAAATCTACCTCTTGTGAAGATTTTAACGGCATCAGTGAAAGAGCTGGTCTTCAACCAACATGTGATATTTAAATCCCATTCCAGTTTTTTTTCAATGATCTTGAAACCAGACTTGTTTTATCAATTTCTTTAGCACTTGTTCAGAATCCTATGAGTTTCTTCTACTTTGTATTTAACGCCTTTCTAAATTATATTTATGGTGATGACTTACACTTTACTTTCGGACATGCATTCATTAATCAGAATTTGTTCCCAAGTTATGAACCATGAAGATCTGGATTTTTCAGGTCATTAACAGCTTGGATCTGAATTTTTACCAAGAGCTTTACTTCAATTTGAATCAAGAGCTCTCTAACCACAAATTAGAATTTCAACCGTGAGCAGAATCTCTGTTTAAAAGGACATTATCATCAGAACAGAACTGAGAATGAAGTTCTTCCCAAATCAGTTTCCAATGCAAATAAAACAGCAAACAGTAGTATCAGCACATATGGCCATAGATTTTTATTAATTGGTTAACAATTCCAATGACATAGATGCCTACACATCAAAGTCATGTAAACAGAGCTCAGTGACCATATGGAACTAGACCAAGATGATAATGGGCAGCAAAGCAAGGCAATCATATTCATGTTCCATATGGCTTCTGTTGACTTGTATTTATTAGGCTGCATCTTCTGTGTATGCTATCATGGATTATCTTGTTTTGCTTTTTAGAGTAAGATGTATGAAATTAAAAACACAGGTACATTTTAAGTGGACCAAAAATTCAGAACTAGTATAAAAATAACCTAAATTGAAATTTAACAGACATAGATATATACATATAAATATTGCGCTTGTTTGAATCCTGCCCTTTTTTTTTTGTTGTTTTGTTTTTTGCTGTTTGTTAAAGATGCTGAGTAAGCTAAATCCTATGCTACAGCCAGGACAGACCTGGGAAGGAGCCCTTTGATTAGCTAAAGTAAAGAAAGATGTCCTTGTACTATAGAACAACTATTACAATAACAGTCCTCAGGAGAGAAACACAGCAAATCCTACAGCAGCAAATACAAGTATAGGTATCTGCTTACACCTTCCTTCATCTGCACCATTCCAAACACATACCACAGTGTAAATTATTTTCCTCCCTAGCGAGACAAAAGAACATAGATTCTTATTCCAATGATCAGAGGGATAGACTCATTAAGGAATTCACTTGAGAGGAACAAATCACTGTTCTGCAAGGCCCAGTGTTTTCAACCTGCATATATATTGACATCATTTGGAGCTAATAATTAACAGATTGGATTTTTCACGCAGATGTGCTAAGTACACCTTCTGAAAATCAGTTGGCCCTTGCAAAGTGAGTTGTCAGTGAGTGTAAGTGCTTTCCCAAGTGACATGGGTGTACAATCAGAGCACAGTGGATTTCAGGTCTGAGTCTCAGTTAGTAAAGAGATGAGGAGAAAGCAGAAAGAAGAGCCTTCCATCTAGTGGAAGCTTTCTTGTTTACAGCTGACTCAGGACTGCAACCTTAACAGTGGATTTAATCTGATGACCACTCACAGAGCCTTGTGCTACTTACTGTATACTGCAATGTTTAATTTCAGATTTGATGCTCCACTCAGACAAGGCTCAGCCACAAAGCACCTTCTAACCCTCCCTGGAATGCTCAAAACTCCTACTAAGCACTCAGTGTGCAAGGTTAAATTACTTCAGAAATGAGGTGTGGGGAGCATAGTGTTGCCTTTATTTTATTTCCTTAAATAGGAAAGTGACTTGAGCAGCAACACTGGTTTGAATTTTGAGCTAACTGCCCTGCATGTAATTTCTTTCCTCTTTCCTCTTTTTTTCATAAGATCAGAAGAAAGTAGTAACATGTTTCCTTGGAAAGCTTGTAAACCTGAAGCATGTACATGCAAAATAAGCTCCTCTTGGCTAGACATGAAGCAGAAAATTAGCCTACACCATAAAGCACGTTACTTCTCTTTTTCCTGTCTCACATCCATGATAGGTATTTGGATGAAAGACAGCAAAGGACTTGTGTGCTTCATTTCCCTATACAGATATATAACCACAGCATCACCCAAGCAGGTGCTGAGGTTTGAAGCCACTCATTTGCCTTTTTTTTCTTTTCCCTTGAGCAAAGACAGCTGGTGAACTATAGGGAAATTGCAAACTTTTAAAGAAAGGGCTTAATCCACCATCTGAAATTCACAGAAGCATTAAGTCATTATTCAAATGAAAAGCTGCTTTTACCCATTAACATATTTTTGTCAACAACAAAAAAAGGAAGATGCTGATATGAAGGGAGATACGTGCATTCTTATTTATATGGTAATTGAATGGTCAGGGTGTTTGCCTGTGATTTTCCTAAGACATGGTGTGCGTCAATTAAAACTATGTTGTGCTACTGTTATAATGGAACCTGGCACCATTAAGAAATCTTTTCTTCTTCATAAGATGTGATAGAGAGAGAGGCATTGATAGTCAAGCAATTTATGCAACCTACTTTGTAACATGATTGCTGGCTTTTGCCTTTCCACAGACAAAGCAAAATTAATAATTCTTCTCTGTAACGAGTGACAAGAGAATTATTTCTGTCTATCAAGCCCATCCTAAATAGGAATAAGAATATTGCTTCCCCTCCCATAAATTTGCATATTTAGAGTGTTCTGAATAAAATCTGTTGCCTTATAATTCAATGGTTCATATACTTTGTGAATCAGGCTTCTTTCAAGAGTGAAAATATTTTTAAAAGCCAGTGTACAGTTGCAATTCTCTTTCATCCAAACAGCGCATGCTGTAAATGGCGGTGTAAAAAACTTGGCCTTCATTTATTTCGGCAGAGTTCTATTGAAACTTATGGGGCTGTGTTGACTGAAGCAGGTCCTAAACATCCACCACACTTCCCTGCAAATGCATCCCTAACAGCAATATCAGTCAGGGCTGAAGAGGTACCCTGGGAGCACGCATCTTACTGTTCTATAGGAATCGATTTAACACCCCAGCTTCATCACTCAGGCTGAGATTACTGCTTCGCGTTCAAGCCAGGGTATCCATTCATCACCATTTAATGCCTACCTGTCTTCTATTCATGCAAATTCTTTAAGGCATCACCAAAAAGAATTCAAAAAGACAAATTGCTACCCAGTGGTATTGATAGGATTTTTTTCTGGATATGCTTATGCATATGGAACTAGTTTTTTTAACTGCGCATCCTCAAGCTGAAAAGAAAGGAGTTGAGGTGCAGGAAGAAAAAATCAGTACTCTCAAGAATTACAGAGAGCAGAAGCATCATTTAGGAGTGGTTTGATGAGGCAGTTGTAGAGAAAATGTGAGCCACTCCAGAAATTTCTAGAAAGTTGAATTACCATACTTTTAAATCAGTGTGCTTAGGCATCAAACATCATACAAAAGGACAAAGCTGAGACTCGGAAGCTGACCAACGCCCCGTCACTACACTCCACTCCTCTTGATTTTCCAGCATCCCATGAAGAGGGCATATTAGAACACAAGCAACAAGTTTGGACCTCATCTGCAATGCCCTACAGCATGATTCTTTTAAACTGATTTATCCTCAGAAACAAACAACAGGTTTCAAAAGACAAGAAGTATTCATAGACCATTGGAATATATACACTTACAGCTAAATATTGTAAGTTGGTCAAAGCGGTGACAGACTAATTATTTTGTAACTCTGGAACTGAGACAATGGGGAACTCAAGAATGTGACTGATAAGCAGTTGTAGATAATAACCTGGATAATATCTACAGTTCATCAGTGCCAGAAATAAGGAGCAAAGAAAAGCCTTGCTGGGCGCTGTAGCTTCGTAAGATGAGGAGGTGCAGAGGAGGAAGGGTTTGTCTGTGGATTGATTTAAAGTGTCCAGAGTGTTTGAAAAAGCTGAACACATGATGAATGGTGTTCATAAAGTACTTAAGGTATGGGTGGGATAAGCAGACAATTAACGAGTGAATATAGAAGCTGGTACTGTTACTGCTACTGGTTCTATTTAGCACCAGGAAGTTTGGGGAGATGAAGAGGACAAAATAATGCTATAAAAGAAGTGAATGTTGGAAGCCAAGACTTTAGTGGGGTTATTTTGTTTGTTTGTTTGTTTGTTTTCCCATGGGCTTCTATATTTTTCATACTTATTTTCTCTCTAATCCCTTTCATGCACCCAGAAATCTGTAAAGGAAGTAGAAAATAAAATCAGCCCAATCTTCCCAGCTCACCCAAGACTGAGAGTCCCTCCTGTCCCTTCTGTCCCTCCTACTGGTATCCCAGGCTTTCCTGGTGACTTATTTTTCTCATTTATCATGCACACTGTTCTGCCTGATTCAAGTTCGCTTACATGTCTCGTTGCACTGCACACCTTCTTGGACCCAGAGGCTGCCAAAGTGACAATGCATATTTCAAGGGTGACAAAAGAAATCATTCACTTGAATAACACGCTAAACCTCATGCTGAATATTCCCAAACATGTCAGTACTTGGCAGATAATCATTCTTCTTGACAGTTTCTTGCTAAGGATGCATGGAGTAAAGATTATTCAGAGTAGCCTGTAAATGCAAACTGAATTATCTTTGAGAACCAGCAAAGAAAAGGCAGCTTGATGACATATAGTTTGGAATTTCTATACTTCTATGGCCCCATGGATCAATTTTTGGAATGCCCCACTCCATTATAAATTCAACAAGCAATATTCTGCTCCTGGATGTTAACATGCTGAGTGAGGCAGGAAATCAGTTTACAGAAATCCCTGCAGAGAGAGCAGTGATATTACAAGCATCTGTTGTATTTTCAGAAGTATTACGCTGTCTTGTCTCTTAGGGCTTATTACTATGAACAACCACTGTATCTGGAAAAGGCAAAAGCCAATGGAAGTAAAGCAGGAAAAACTAAAAAGAAGGTGTGAAGTCCTTAGAAATTCTCTGAAAGTTACAGTGGTTAGACAGAAACTTCTTTCGGAAAGTCTCAAATCTACAAGGGAAATTTTGCATGCTCTTTAGATGCTGTTAATCAACCCTGGGCTGTAGCATTTTACTCCTTTATATACACTATAGGAATGCAAGCTTTGGGCTTCATTGTGCAAGAATTTTCACAAATGTAGAACAGAATTGAACTGGCTCCCCAGTAACTTAAAATCTGAGAAACCTATTAAAACCAGGCAGCAATGCAGGGGCAACAATGAGTTAGACAACCTTACTAGGAGGTCTTCCTGAGAGCACAGGCTGAGTACAGTCTCCTGTGTCACTCTGCCAAAAATCCACAAACCAATACAATTATGATCAAATAACTTGAGCACACCTTACAGCCTAAAGGGAACCTCATCCACGTGTCATTCTAACATCCCTTATCCTGTCTGCATGCCTGCATTTTAGTGCGTGATAGCAGTTTCTTATTTGTTGAGTTTGATTCTAGCAATAAAGACATCTGAGTTTCCAGCAATATCAGATAACAACAAATAGTCTTCCAGGTAGCTGAATTGGAGGCTTGATGAAGATCTTTGCGCAGAAGAGAAAGGATTTTGCAAATCTGCTTACTGCAATTAATGGTGGCTTTAGAAGCCTTTGTACACTATCTTTGGAAGCTGTAAGCTAGATAAGTTTCTCAGTACTAAGGAAAAAAGGCTGAGGCAGGAAGCATGCCTCCAAACTTGCAAATAAATGTTTTGCTTTGCACTAAAATCTCCAGGCCTATACATATATTCATACATTGCATGGTGAATTTCATTTAGATTTTCATTCAAGATTTGACGAATGTGCTTTGATATTTGCGTTGTTTTACTTCACGTTTGATCAGTTCTTGCCAAAGAGAGGGAATTTTGGGCACAGTTTGTAGTTAGTACACTTCTTTGTAAACCCATCAATCAGCATCTATTGTGTCTGCTGCCAATTGGGTGTTACTGCTAAATAATATATGCACATAAAATTCTCTGCTCAGGAAGTTCATTAAATCTGAGATGATCAAAACCCTTCAAAGCAGACCTGTAAGTTGTGCTGCAGAGTGAGTTACGTCAGCAGAACAGAGCTGATACCTTGGCTATCTTGCCATCTCATACTGCCATAGGGCCAGCAGTATGTACATCCACACACAGTGGTCGAAGCTTTTTTAGAAGTAATTGGTAACTTGCCAACTGAAAGCTAAAGTCAAAATCAGTTCCTGCTTTCTAGGAACTGCTGTTATCCATTGCTGTGAATTATAGTCAGTCACCATGAGAAATGCTCTGAAACTTAAAATATGAATCAAAAGCCTATTTAAGTAGCCATCATCAATTATATTTTGACCAAAACAAACAAACAAACAAAAAACTCAAAACATCACCCTGTACTGATTTTCCCACCTTTCAAGTACATTAGGTAATTATGGGCAGAAAGAGACCTGTAATTATAGACACTGAAGTGCATCCATCTTTCATATGTTACACAAATTCTCTTGAAATTACAATTTTTGTCCCGTTTGCTTATGTTAAGGTTTTGTCACATATGAATGCAGGACAAGAATGCCATCTCACTGAATCTCTTTTTCTGTGGTAAAGAAGAAATGAGATTTGTTGAGGACTCCATCACCAGGAAAGAACACACAGGAGTAGAAATGAGTGTTTGGCAAGAAAAGGAAATGCTATCATTTCTGTGCTATTATTTTCATGCTTATCATTTTTGTACTAGCATTTTCATTTAGCTTTGCTGTTTCTTGGCAAGACACAGGCATAGCTGAAACAACTTGTTCCAGTATGTAAAACATTGATCTCTGTTCACACATTGAAGTCCCAGAGATATTTGTTCTAGAAAGTGATCTTTAAAAATAGTACAGTGTGCATCATGAGTGGCAGCATTCTTCTGAAACTTATTTAGGAAAAACAAATTTCTCTTCTGGAACTCGTACTATATTATTATGATGACCAAAAGTTAGGGGATGCTTTTTGATGATGTTGCAAATGCATTTGGCAGGTGTGAGAGGCTAAGGAAAGTTGCACAAAGTGCTGTTACTCTCAAAGAGAGAGATTCTTCAGCATCGAAGACTGATGAGCATCCTCATGTCAAGTGAAGCTGGCTGAGCTATACACCAATTAGTGCTAATAATAATATCCTCAGCTGGCACAAAGTTTTTAATGAACAGTGGGACTGCAGTGCATAACAAGCACTCAGGGATAGATCCTTGCCTTGCAAAGCGCTCTGTAGAGTGCATCTATAGCCCAGCAGGCTGCACAGAGAAGGTGCTGGCAAGCATCAGTTGTGTGATTACTACCTTTCTTCTCGCGGGTTTACTCCGGAGGTGAAGTGTTATGTGGAAATTAGAACAAAAAAAAAAAGAAAGTTTGTACTGAAGAGGTGAGTATGTAGCTGAGGTGAAGAGGACACAAGTACACTGCATCATTCAGGCTGGCAGCATTTCATTTCAGCATTGCAATGCAGAAAACATTGCTTAAAATAAAAAGCTTTCACTGGCAGCAGGAGGCTCAGCATCACATTGTAATGAGCCTACTTTTGCTGTCTGCCAAAGCCAGATGAAAGAAGAGGTTGAGCAGATCTTTGCCCCCAGGGTAACCAGACAAAACAGACTACATGCGTTTTGTGCTGCAATAGCCAACAAAAACAAAAACGATGGTCAGCTCATAAATAAGTGAGGAAGCAGACTCCAGAACTGCACCAAAGAACTGATGCATGGATTTCCAGGTTCCAGAAAGAAAAAGATTTACTCAGACTTAATAACAGATTTTATACATTACGTCTCCACATCATCAAATCACTACCTGGAATTCTAAAGTTCTAATAAGTTTTATGCTTCAAGAAATGAACTTTATTTCATGGCATAATTGTTTCTATTTCAGAATCAAAACCTTTAGGCTAACTGAAGATTCCATCTGCCAATGCGTGTGATGCATTAAGAACTATGTCTGGTCTGAGATTATTTTAAGCACACAGAATAGGGGTTCAAGATTTTCTGACTGGTTTTCATCTTCAGTAATTTTGCTTCTGGTTGTGTGAAATCCACTACATGTATGTAGTTGTTATACTGAGGTGCTAATTAAGAGTGTGCAGAGAACGTCACTGTGGCTGCAAGTGTTGCTCAAAGTCCACTAAAGAAATTCAGAAGCACCACACATTGCTATCCATGTCAGGTGTCAAAGCAGCAACCTGAGAATCCCAAGTCTGACACACATTAAGAGCCTTTACTCCTCGTGGGCATGAACTGTAATCACAGCTATTTGCTTTGAGAGGAGCAAGAAATGACATGCTGCTCTCAGCACTGAAGCTCATTGAATTTCCTCTCACACACACGCATTCACATACCCACAACCTGACAAAGCAGAGTGAACACTATGTATTTATTAACCAAAGAGATCAGGACAATCAAACTGATCACAGAGTTGAAATATGCCATAGCATTTCTATGCCTATAAAACTTGTGAAAACAAAGCTGAAAAGATTTAATAGCCCTGAATTTAGCTATTTACACCAATGCTAAAAAGGACTCAGCTGGTATTTTCTGAATGCAATATCACAGGCACTGGGGCTTCAGACAAGGAAAGAGGCTTGCAGGGGTGGGAAGAAAGAACCAGTGAGTTGCAAGACAGAAATATATAGAATGTCATTCTCTGATAGGAAAAATAGTTAAGATTAAACTATCAATAGTTATTTAATTAGTAAACATGTAACCTGGATCTTTTCATTTTTATTTTCTTCCAATTTTACTATTGCATTTTTAGCTTTTCTATCTGAAATGCAGAACGTATCCTTGGCTCAGTCTCCTTTGGCTCATAAGTGTCTCGCATAAGCAAGGTCTGCTGAGATGGATGATTTTAAACATATTCAGTCGAGCCCATGCAGAAGACTGCCAAGGTGATCATTTTAATTGAAATCAAGCTTATTTTAGTTCAGCTGATATCAGTTAGCAACAGTCTGAACTGGTCTGGTGTCAACTGAAATAATAAAATAGAGCCAAATTCAGAAGTTCAAGAGTTGGAGAAAAACAAAAAAAAAGAAAGAAAGGAGCTATCTTCAAAACTGGAAAATTTTACCCTGGTCTTCAAGATATTCAAAGTGTTTGATTAACAGGTGTTTGTAGAAAAGCATTTGTATGTTATCATTGTATGTATAACAAAGCCTTATATGAAGGGTATAGGATAAACAACTGCAATGGCAAGATACCTGTAGAAGGCTGTTTAGAGGTGGGTAAGCAATCCCAAACACACTCCTGAATGTAAAGAAATCCACAAGTAACAACAAGAAGCTGTTCTCTTTTCTATCATTTTCATGCTGCATACACTTCAAGGTGCCTCAGTCTTCATTAGAGCAATTAGGAAAATGGTGCACTTTCTTCATTAACCACCAGAAAAGGGCTGTGGATCCTTTTACAGTCTTGAAAAAAAGTTCATTCAGGCCAAAGAAATTGAACAGCCATGTATGAAAGAACAGTTTCTGAAATGAAATCTACAACAACCCTGTTGGTATGACATACAGGAACATAGCAGGCCTTGGTACCATGAAGGCTTTCTGGAAGGAGACTTCAGAGACTCCTGCAGTTTTCTGTAGTCTCTTTCATACGTACTCTTTATGTATTTCTCTTGAGGGTAAAACAAAATAATCATCAAACTTGTTTGCAAGATCTCTGCTACTTTCTTATTGTGAGAAATTCTCGGCTCTCTGGTTTCCGTCCTCTGTTCTGCAGGTGCTGCAGGGTGTGGGCCAATACTGTGCAGTATATATTTGTCGTTGTGCTCCCCATGAGCTGAGCACAGCTTTTTTTATCACAGATATTTTGAAATTAGAGAGTTTACCTATTTCCTTTCAGGAGTCAGAGGCATTACCAAGGGCAAAGAATTTCCCAACAAAGTTCTGAACAACACTGCTACTAAAAGGGGACATTTTTGCTTTAATAAAGAAGAAGTGAGGGAACTATAACTAGGGATGGAAGATGAAAGCATCTTTCCTGCTTTGGTGATGAAAGGAAAATACAGCTTAAGAAGTTTTTCAGAGAGGAAGAAGCATATTAAAAGAGATAAATATTTCTTTACACATAACACAAAATGTTGCCGTGCTTCAGTGTAGAGATCAAAATTAGTCCTGCCATTTAGAAAATAACAGGAACAGGGCCAGGCAGGCAGGGAGCACTGCACCGTCACCTGAGCACAGTCTGGGATTCTTGTGTTAGTGAGTTGGTTTTCCTCATTGATAATGTAGTGCCCATCTACAGGCAGGACAGGGGCTTAATTCAGATTTTTAGGAGAGCTTTATGAGAATTTCTCCTAGCTTAACATAGCAATTTACTTTTTCCTCTTAACAGGGCAACATACCCAATGCTGACTATTGTTTGAACCCTTTTCTCTTTGTGGTAATGCTTTCCTAAAGGCTAACCTTGACCCAGGGGTGCCACATTTTCTTTTTCTGATACTCACTGTCTGGAGGATCCTGTGAAGCTCTTTATAGAAAGCTCTGTTGAACGGTAAATCAATCAATTTCACAGAACCACAGAATCACAGAATCTCAGGTGTTAGAAGGGACCTCAAAAGATTGCACAGCTAGGATGGGTCTTGGATATCTCCAGAGAAGGAGACTCCATAGCCTCTATGAGCAAGCTGTTCCAGTGCTCAATCACCCTTACCATAAAGAAGTTCTTCCAGATCTCAGAATGGAACATCTTCTGTTCAGGTTTTAGACCATTACCCTTTGTCCTATCACTACACACCACCTAGAAGAGCCTGGCCTCATCCATTTGTCTCCCACCTCTTTTTAGATATTTATCAGATCCCTTCTCAGTCTTCTTTTCTCCAGGCTGAAGTGACCCAGGTTACTCAGCCTTTACTCAAAAAGGAGCTGCTTCCAGGCATCTTTGTGGCCCGTTGGTAAAAAACAGTAGCAACAATCCCTTGCCCCACTTCTCCACATCTCTTAGCATTAAACAACCCACTAAAAATATTCTGCTGAAAGATGATGGGCTGAAAAAAGCACAGCATAATTGAGCTGTTGTGCTTTTCAGCACCACCTGCTTTGGTGGTGTAACAAGGCAAAATAACCTGGAGCATTAAAAGCAGAGTTGCTGTTTCATCTGCAAAGGCATTCAAAATATGTGTCTCCTGTGTCTCCATGGTGTCTCCTGTCCCTTAAATACATAGGGTTGTGTTTGAATTACTTCATACAACTCATTTGCATCAGAAGGAGCTAAATGCATCAGAACAAATCAGACACTAATCAGAAAATTACACTGAGTTCATCACTTTTCACAAGAAAATATTTCATTCGATTTTCTTCGTCTCCAATGGACAACAGAAACGAGGCTGTAAAATTCAGACTTCAAAAAGAAAAGACAAAAAAGGAAAAGGAAAAAAAAAAAAAGAGAGAGAGAGAGAGAAGAGACAACGTCATCTTCCTTCATATTATTTTTATAGTTTAATATTTTTGCCACATAAGAAGTACTAAATGCTTAGATTCCAGTTAAGGGAGGATTAATTTTAGACAGAATAATCAGTGTCAAACTAGAGTAATGCCAGTAGACTGAATAACTCGTTTAAGGAGCAAGTGATCAGATCTTGATAGATGTACTAGCAAAAGCAGTGGTATAAGGGGGGTGAGAAATAGATGGTACATCTCAGGGCAGTCCTTGAAAAGTTCATCAGTTCCTTTTACTGATTGTTGGTGTAGAACTGCTTAGGACAGTCTCAGTCTCGGTCTTGCATTTTAATGAACTGTTGTCCAAAATCCTGGAAGAACACTCTAACTCCAATGTGGTGTTAGAAAGAGGCATTCCTTTGTTCCTCATGATAGGTACTGGGCGACTTGACAAGTAAGCACAATCACTTAGAGTTCAAGTTATACGTTTGAACAGTTAAGACATACATATGCAGTACAATGACATATATATTCACACTTTTTCAAGGACTCAATATATCTTAATGCCCCTTTGGGCATACTCAGTCATAAATAGGGTGGATGAATGCACACCTACTTAGAATCATAGAATCATTGAATCACCGAGATTGGAAAAGACCTACAGTTTCATCCAGTCCAACCATTCACCTATTACCAATAGCTCCCACTAAACTATGTCCCTCAACAAAATGTCCAGTCTTTCCTTGAACACCCCTAGGGTTGGTGACTCCACCACCTCCCTGGGCAGTTCATTCCAGTGCCTCACCACCCTTTCTGAGAAGTAATACCTCCTAATGTCCATCCTGTATCACCCCTACCATAGCTTGAAACCATTCCCTCTGGTCTTATCACTAATGGCGCAAGAGAAGATGCCGATCCCCAGCTCACTACAACCTCCCTTCAGGAAGTTATTAGAGAGCAATAAGGTCTCCCCTGAGTCTACTCTTCTCCAGGCTGAACAATCCCAGCTCCTTCAGCCGCTCCTCATAAGGCCTGAGCTCCAGACCCCTCACCAGCTATGTAGCCCTCCTTAGAACACGTTCCAGGGCCTCAATGTCTTTCTTGCAGAGAGGGGCCCAAAACTGGACACATTACTCGAGGTATGGCCTCACCAGGGCTGAATACAGGGGGACAATCACTTCCCTGTTCCTGCTGGCAGCACTGTTTCTGATGCAAGCCAGGATGCCATTGACCACCTGGGCGCAGTGTCAGCTCACGTTCAGCCGAGCATCAATCAATACCCCCAGGTCCATTTCGTCTACACAGTCTTCCAGCCACTCGGCCCCAAGCCTGTAGCGTCGCCCGGGGTTGCTGTAGGTGAAACTCAGGACTCGGCATTTGGTCTTGTTGAACCTCATCCCATTGGCATCAGCCCAGCTCTCCAGCCTGTCCAGATCCCTCTGTAGGGCCTCACTACCCCCAAGCAAATCCACACTCCCAGCCAATTTGGTGTCATCTGCCCCACTTCTTCCCCATTTCCCACCATTAGCTGCAACAGTGAGATCTTTGCCTAATTTTCAGCTGCTTTTCCCCAGTTTAGAGATATTCCATTACTTCTTAAGCCAAAGTGAGCAAATTTAATATATATATATATATATATGTGGAATCCAAGGCAGATGTCCCTGCACCTCTTGAGTACAAATGATAGAAGTATTCTATTGTGACTCCTGTGCTTCTTGTGAGGCAAAATCATTGAGGCAAAAGGGAAAAGTGAGGAGAGAAGGCGATGGGGACACCTCATGGCATCATTCCAACACTGAGAGAGAGATTGTGCGTGGTAGGGAGCATTTGACCAGGGTGTGTAGGTGATAGGACAAGGGGAACTGGCTTTGAACTAAAGGCAGGGAGATCTGGATTCAATGACAAGGGACAAGGAAGTAGGGGCAGCTGAGACACTGCCTGCAATGTATCCAGCACTATGGGGCCGTCCTATGGCCTGCATCTGCACAGTGCTGGCTGCAGATGCGTGTTGGGCAGTGATGGGCTGCCTGGGGCTGCCAGTCTGGTGGCATCATCATGGCTGCTGCCCTCATGGCCATTGCAAAGTAGGAGCCCTGGAAAGTCAGGGCGGCCCAGGGAGCCTGCAGCTGTGGTGTTTCTGGGTGCTGCAGGAACTCCTGCTGAGGAGCACCTGGTGTGTAGGTAGGGACTACAAAGAGCAGAGTGCCCTGTGGTGGAGGAACGCAAGTGGCAGCCAGCTTCAGGCTGCTGGTTGGAGGCAGCATGGAGCGGAGGAGAGCCTGGCACTGTTCCAGCACTGGTGCTGCAGCAGGGCCTGGCAGGATGCGAGCATCACCTCCCTGGGCTTACAGGGGGTCAATCTTAAGGAGATTGGCTGGTGGGTGCCCCAGGGGTGCTGCTGCCTGCATGTCTTGTGGCTTCACTGCCTGCCAGCTCCTCTTTGGCCTGGCAGCTGCTCCCTGTGTGGCCCAGGCACATGGGCTGCTCTTCTGGGGGCACTCCTTCAGAGCCTCCTGCAGGGCAGGGCCAAGGGGCAGCCACAGCTCCCAGGGGGATGTGATGTTTAAGAGCAGTTTCACTTACTGAGATGCTTGGCACGATGTGGGGTTTCTAATTGAGCAGAGCGATTAAAGAATACCCCCAAACTGATGCATGGGTTGCTTACCCTTACTGAAATGCAGCGGTGGCAGCGCACCGTGGGTTCCCAATGTAAGCACAGCGTGCACTGTCAGACTCTGCGCTTGCTGTCGGGGCTGGGCACTCCTGGCTGTGGAGCAGTGTGTGGGCTGACAGCAGCTCGAAGCCCTTAGCTTGGATTTGTACCACCAAACCACGGGGTTCAGCTGGGCGTTTTGTTCCCACAAGGCTGCTCTGGCTGGACGTGTTCTTGGCGGGAGCAGCACCTAAACTAAGGCTGACTTTGCATTGTCTTCCATGTGAGTAGTAGTGAAGGTAAGTGAGTACCCAAAACCCTTCGGATACTTGTGTCATGGAATTAAGACTGGCGAAGACCTCCAAGGTCATCAAGTCCAACCCCCCCCACCAGTCCACTGCCTGCGTCCCTCAGTGCCACATCCCCACGGTTCTGGAGCACCTCTGTGGACACTGACTCCCCTAAAGCTGCCCAGCTCAGGAAGGGCAGAGCAGAAGAAAACTGACAGTGGTATGATGGAATTCAGTTTTATTGGGATGGATTCAAATGACTTGATGACTTTGTGTAGGGAACCTGCTTTGGCAGGGGGGTTGGACTCGATGATCTCTAGAGGTCCCTTCCAACCCCTACAATTCCGTGATGACTTTGGATAGGAAGCGGAGCTTGGACGCGGCTGCTCCTACGGCATCAGCGGGGCCGGCTGGTGATGCGCCGGGCCCGATGTGATGCCCGGGAGCGGCTTCGCCCCTGGGCTGGCCCTCGCCGCCTGGACCGGCTCCTAAGGCGTCTTCGGGGCTGGCTGTCGGTGTCTGCAGCCCGACGATCGAGGGGCGAGCGGCTTCGAGTCCGCGCCCGCCCCGGCTGCCCGGAGAGCAGCTCAGGCACCTGGGAAGTGGGATCCGGCTCCGACGGTGCCTGGCTGGTGGTGTCGGAGCTGCTGCTCTGCTGTCCTGCGGAGCTTTGGGACGGCCCCGGTCCCTGCTGGCTGGCGGTGTTGGGGCCAGCGCTGTCCGGGTTGGTGCCGGAGGCTGTAAGGAAAGACAGGAAGGTGAGCGGGACAGATCTCCAGCCCCGTGGTGGGACGGGCTCCCATCCGTCGTGGGCCAAAGGGACTGGAGCGAGGCCTCGCCTGGCCCCAGCCCGGCAGCACGCGGCTGTTGGCCTCTTACCGGTGCCCTCTCCAGCACAGGCGTTGCACTCCCAGCTGGTGGTGCTGGGACTCAGGTTGGAGCACAGTCGGTGCGTGCCTTGTGCAGCGCAGGAGCTGCAGAGGAGCAGCTCCCAGGGCCTGTGGAAAGCAACGGGTTGTGGCCGTGAGGACAAAGTGCCCTGAGCCAGGGAGTGCCCGGCACAGCTCTGGTGCTCGGTCTGTGCTCCCGCAGCCTGTGGTGAGGCTGCGATGCCACGCAGAGCCCCAGAGGGCAGCTGAGGTCACTCACCCCTCTCCCTCTCTCTGCTCCCTGCCATGGGGGTGACGGCAGTCGCTGGCATCACAGCGTCTGTGCCGAACTCCCAGTGCTGCGTAGGCACGGTTGCGCTCCCACTTGGGTTTCCTGCCAGAGAAGAGTGGGAATGTGATGAGCTCTGAGTGCCTCTAGACTAAGACTGAACAAAGCCAGCCCTGCAGCAAAGGGCCAGGCCTGCCGGGGCAGTCCCTGGGCGGGCACAGCTCTTGTGCCCTCCCGTCTCGAGAGCTGGCTGAAATACACCAACCTGACTGGGATGTAGATCCCCAAGTTGATCATCTCCTGTACAAAGCTCTCTCTGTCTCGGCAGAGAGGGCACTGGAAACAGCGAAGCCCAGCGCTCTTGGCCATTTTCTGCAGCAGAAACGCAAGCAGCGCTGAGTGTGAGCCGGGCCTGGTGCTGCTGAGCGCCTGCGGTGCCCGCGGGGCGAGGGGAGGGCTCCTACCTGGATGCAGGCCCGGTGGAACCAGGCGTGCTGGCAGGCTGGGCACACCATGGTGACATATGACCTGCTGTCGCCCACGGGCTCCAAGCAGATGATGCAGGTGGTGTCCGGCATCGGTGCTGTCTCCACTGGCTGGTGCGGGAGGTGCTCCCAGCAGAAGGACCTGGGGGAAGATGGAAGGGATGGGCAAGGTGAGAAGGGCTGCGAGGAGGGCAGAGGAACAGGAAGGAGCCCCAGGCCTTGGCTCTGGCTCTGTCAGGCTGCTGGGAGGCGTCACAGCGTGTTCCTCGCTGCTTTGGCTGGTGCTGACAGCAGGGGT
Source organism: Coturnix japonica (assembly GCF_054131305.1). Taxonomy (NCBI): domain Eukaryota; kingdom Metazoa; phylum Chordata; class Aves; order Galliformes; family Phasianidae; genus Coturnix; species Coturnix japonica. Next base: position 69,268,317 of record NC_140663.1, read on the forward strand.
TGGAGGCCCACGGGTGACAGCTTGGAGCCCTTACCTGTGGTCTCCAAAGTGTTGGGTGACACATTGACCCTCTTGGGCACAGGGGAAATGGAAGCTCCGCGTGCAGCCCGGCTCTGCGCAGGTGACGCTGGCCCCCATTTTGCCGCAGACGAAGCAAAGCTGGAAAGAGCAGAGCAGCCCCATCAGCTGCAGGCTCAGGGCCTACGCAGCGGGCCCTGCACCTCTGGGCAGGGCGCAGGATGCGGGCAGGGCTGGGTGGCTCTGTGCAGAGCTGCCTGGTGAACAGGGCTGGTCTGCAAGAGCAGGAATTTCTCCTGGAGCTGGGAGGAGGGGCTGGGATTGCTTTCTGGGGACCAGGCTGAGCTCGCCGTGCCTCTCCTGGCACCAAGCTCCCTGTTCCGGTCTGGTGCTCACCTTCTGCGCTGCCACCCTCATCATGTCAATTAGATGTTCATTGTGAAAAAGTCCCCTGTTTTGACTGTCTATGCCATGTTGGCAAAGACCGTTGGCAAATCCCTGAACAGGAGGAAAGAGCCTGATTTTGTTAATGCAGAAAGGAGGGAACCACTGGTTGGAGGAAGATGTCAGGAGCCACGAGGGAACTCACCACACAATATGCATGGAAACACAGCCCATACATCTCGTATCTCTTGCCGAAGATGGATGGCTTGTCATCCACTTGGCCACAGAGCACGCATGCTGGAGAGGAGAGAGTAACAGTCGTGAGTGCCTTGTGGGGCCAGGTGCCCCCGGGGGCTGTCCCAGGGGCTGCTCTGTGCCAGCTGTGCCAGCTGTGCCAGTTGAAGGGCAGGGCTGGAGGCCATGGAGGGGAAGGGATACCCTAGGCTTAGCAGTGCCAGTGGTCAGCCACAGCCCAACCGCAGCCCCCCTGGCCAAGGAGCAGATGGGCCCTGCCTGCGGCAGATGGGAGCCCCTGCGTGCCACCACCTCCTCTCTCCACTGCAGGCAGACCCCCAGCACCACTCTGCCCGGCGGCGGGGAGCTGCGTGCAGGGATTCTCTGCTCTCACCTAGCTCAGTCGAGCCGGCGGCCTCCTGTGTCCCCTCGGACATCGTGTGAATCAGCGGCGAGCACTCGCAGAGTCTTTGTCCCAGCAAAACCAGGCTTTGTCCTCTGTGTGCCAACCTATGGGAGAAGCGGGACGAGGATGAGTTGGCAGCTCAGAACCCCGAGCGCTGGGGAACCCTCCTCTCTCCCTCGGCAGCTTCAGACAGCCCCTTCCTCCCTGCTCACCTCACCAAGTCGCACTGAACTGGGCCTGGGCCCTGCAGCCTCAGCTCTGTTCCTCAGCCCGCAAGTCACAATGGCCGTTCCGTGCCACCCTCACAGTGCTGAGGGTACCCAAGCAGGAGGGTGGCGGCTCTTGCCGGACACAGCCCTTCTGGAACCCAGCGTGTTGGTGCTGCCAAAGGTGAGAGCTGTGAGAGCAGCCGTGAGAGCTGCTTTGCGTGGGGTTGATACACTTACCTTCCTATGAGAAGCAGTGGCTTCTTCCTCAGCCATAAACTCGGGAAGGGATGGAGATCTTTCCAGTTCCCGTGGCACTTTGGTGAAACCGTAGTGGTTGAGCTGCTGAACAAAGCTTTTCATACTTGTACACCCAAATGCTCTCACAGGCACTTCCTTGGCCAGGACCTCCACCACAGACAGTTCCTCATCAATTACAGTGCAGTTTCCTCCATGGCCCCTCCACAGGCTCTTCACCTGCTCACATTCAGCCAGTACCCAGAGCTCCTGTCGGAAGCTGAGTGGTGAGAAGACACTGGCTTTGCCAGTGCTTTCCTCACAGCAACTCAGAGGTAAACCTTTGGATTCCTCTTCATCAGGAATCATTGGTGAATCTTGTCCTTCCACTGTTGATGTTCCAGCAGCATGGCCAGATGGTGCCTGGTCCTGTCCTGCTGGGTCAGTGGAAGTGGAGCCTGAGGTCTCGGCCAGCTCCGGCACATCAGAAGCAGAAGCTTCCGTGTCAGTGTGTCCGCTCTCGCAATGAACAAAGGTTGCACGCGCAGCCATTTGTGCAGTGAGCCAGAGTTCTCCCTGCCTGCTGGCAAGGCGATTCTGCTGGCACTGCCAGGGTGATCCAGTGGGAGATGCCCTTGTGTCATTACAGTCACAGCAGCATGTGGTACCCAAGGCCGGGCTGGCTGGAGCTGCCTGAGCTGATGTCACTGAGCAGCACTTGTTGCTGGTCATGCCCTGAGCCACAGCTGATTGAACTTGAGTTGAGAGGCAAATAAAGCTACTTTGGAAGGTGACCAGCACTCACCGAGGCTTTGCTTCTCCTTTCCTCGTGTGCTACCAAGAGCAGCTCTTTGAAGGACTCCTTGGTGTCCCTCTGCTTCTGCAGATGGGCTGGAAATCAGTTTCCTGAGCCCTGGTACCTGAATCAAATAGCAGTCTCTTCGAAGTTTGTGGCCACCTTTGCCAGTGTTGTGCAATTTGCATAGCAGAGCTTGTGTCAGGGAGTATCTGTGTGCCCAGGCCATGCTCTGCAATGTCAACAGTGGCTCAGAGGCTGTTCTTTGTGTTCAGATTGGAGAAAGACTCTAAATACAGTGTGCTGATTGCATAAACAGGAGGTGTGCAACCAGTCTTTGGTTCCTTAGCTTTTGTTTGGTGTTTTAGAAATAGAGAATGCAATCCAACCAAGTCAATGATGTTCTCAAAGCCTTTATAATTACCCCCCTCTGTACAGGATCAAGCGCTTTCTCTGTAACTACCAGGTGTGATCTGGAGGCAAAGGACGCAGGATGCAAGGCTGGAGTTGATGCAAAGTTTGAGGACAGAGCTACCCTGGAGGAGCTTTTGAGCCTCTCAAAGGCAGAGAGGCCTTGCGGAGGTCTTGGCCAGTGAGAGGGCTGGGTGATCGGCAACCATACAGTGTTTGCTAGGAACACACGCTGTGTTGTGCTTACTGGGTCATCTTTGTCTCTGTGTTCAGATGGGCAGACAGGAGGCTGACGTGCATGCCCAGCATAGGGATTGGGTTTCTGGTGATGGCAGCCTGGATTGGACTTGTGACTTGTGGCAAAGCAGAGCAAGGTTGAAAAGCTCTTGGAGAGAGTGAAGAGGAAGGCCTCTGTGTTGACCCAAGGGCCGGGTCTCTACTCCTATGAAGGTAGGCTGAAGGAACTGGTTTTGTTTCAGTCTGGAGAAAAGAAGTTTGGGGGGACACCTCATTGTTCTGTTTTAATATTAAACTGGAGATCACGAAGTGGGAGGACACAAACTTTATGGAAGAGTTGATAGATACTGTCTCGTAATGTCTGGATGCAGGGCTGGAGCTGATGCAATCTTTGAGGACATTAACCTGGAGGAAGTATTGTTCCCCTACACTTTGAAGAGATCTTGCAGGGGTCTTTGAGCATCTTGATTTGTTGGAAGTGTCCCAGCCTCCAGCAGGGGGTTCAGAGCTAGATGGCCCTTCCAACTCAAACCATTCTGTGATGCTGTCATCTATGATTTAGTACTGGCCAGTGGAATGGCTGTGCAATCACAGCCATTATGATATGATGTCTTCCAAGAGCAAGTGCTGAATTGTGTCCGTAGGGTAGCCCTGAGTCCATGTACAGGCTGTACCATTGCCTGGTTTGGGCTCCTGTTCTTCTCTCTTGGTTTCATCTTGATACAGGATCAAAGAAGTTGCACACTGCAGGAAACACTGCTGCCCATCGCACTCATCTGCTGTAGCAGGGGACCTACAAACAGTCCAGGTGCAGAGAGGTCTGTTTTAGGCAGCTGAGTTTCACCTTTCCCTGTCACTGAATGAGGCTTACACATACTGCAGCTCCCTTCTCAAAAAGGGTCACAAAAAGAAAGTTTCAGAAAGAAAACTAGATCAGCTTTGTAGAACATAAAGGATTAATTTGACTAATGTTAACTCTGCACTAGGTTTCTACCAGCAGCATTTTCTGGGGTGGGGCTCCAAGGGCACAAAAGCCAGGATTTCATAGGAGTATAAGATTAATGATTAAAGTGTGTGTGCTGGAAGTCACGGGAGCAGCACCGAAGGAGGAAGCACCCACCTTTCTTTTTGGCATTATGACAGGCTGATATTAAAGACCTGCAAGTGTCAGAAGATGGAGAAAATCAACTGGCCTCTCTGACAGTTTTTACAGTGTAGTGTCTGTGCTGTCAAGACAGTGACTATGACAACCTTGAGAAATGACAATAATAGGAATGTTTAGGAAAGGGAACAAGCCTAATAGTGATGCAGCTGTTGACAATAACATGCTTATGTTAGAAGCAAATTCTTTGAGTTTTGTAGGCATTGAAGAATTTATGGATCTTGTTTTTCTATGCCTGGTTTTTCTTTTTGTTTTTGTACCCTTACTGTCTGTCTATTTTTACTATCATGGTAAAATACTGCTCAGTTGCAATGTGGAAAAAAGAAGCTAGTCGCTCTATAATGCTCTGTTTCTCTCCAATTATCATGGTATCATAGGCAGCATCTGAAGGCTCCACTGTACTGGACAAATACCAGAAAGAGAGGATTAAAAATCACATTATTTTAATTTGGGAAAGCTCAGAAAGAGATGGAAATAAGCCAACTTATGAGTTGGGAGAGCTGAAGTACAAGAGGCAGAGCAGAGCTGGATCCTCAACTCTCAGATGCTTTTATTTGGAGCAATGGTGCAATCCAGTGGCCAGTTAGGATAGTAACACTGTAAAACTGTACAAATCAATCCACTGCAAAAAGGGAGGATGCAAATAAAGGAAGCTGCAATGCTAGTGAGCCTGGACAGCAGCAATGATGTCTATTGATGAGTGATCTTAAGTGACACACAGAGCGTCCGCATTTCTGCTGGCACCAAGCCCAGCATCACACTGCTCAGAGCAGAAGCCTGGAGTCAGCCCTGCACAGCAGGTCAGGGAACACATTTAGAGTGTAGTAACTTTCTGAATGCCAACAACCGGAGGCAGGGAAGTGGGTACATTTGATCAGATGCTGTGGTTCAGGTATGTTCACCTGGAGAGCACATTTAGAGGACACTTTCATCCCAATAGAAAGTGCTGCAGGTAGAAGGAATAAGGAACACAGCTATTTTGAGTAGCACCACCTTCATTTATGTCTCCATCCTCAAACTTGCAGCACAGACTGTTGGAGCTGTTTGCCACTAGAAGAATTCACGTTTAGAGGAAGTAGAACAAAAGAGGAGGTGGGGGACCAGCAGTGCCACAGATGTGTTTGGACGTAGCTGGGTCTGATAGAACAACTCAGCTCTGCAGTTTTCTTCTCTGAATAACTTCTATTTTTTCCCTCAGGGAGAAAGAAACAAGATTTAACAATAAGGAAATTACAGTGCCATTGGAAGAGATGTGGGGTGGGAGCTGCATTTGAAGTCGCTTCAGTTTTCCATTAAAAGTTTTTCATCTTTGGCCTGTTTACTACCCAGATACCACTCTGCTTCCATTTTTGGGGTGCACTGTTTCCACTTCTATACCACTACTTTACCATGCAATGAGATTGCCAGAGAACATCCCAAGAGGTGACCAGCTGCAGCATATCACTGTTCCAGATGATTGCACATCCATCAGGTTTATGGTGCAAGTAGCTAAATAATTCACAGTAGATGAAGTCTTATATGATAGACAGCCCCTGTGCTGGGGAACACATGCACCTTACCTGTGCTTTATCACATGCCAGAGGTTATAAGCCAGGCACTTACACAGAGTAAGCTTCACATCTGTACCTGGCAAAAATCTGTTTGAGCGATCATAAAGAATATAATATTATGATCTCAATTTTCCACAAAACTGCTGGAAGTGGGAAGATAAATTTTCCTCTTCAGAAATCAAGCCTAATGCCTTCCTTTATTTTTTCAGCTGAAAAAGATGGATGAAGCATGAAGCAGAGATATTTGCTCTTGGGAGTCACTGAGTATATTCAGGACAGAATAGGGACCTAAACTATTTAGAAGAATGTACAGCAAGAAGCTTGATGTTGATAACAACAAAGTAATGTGTATTCAAAGGGGAAAAAAAGAAAAAGGGAAGCGATCAGAGCTCACAGTATTTTATATGTATATATATATCCCTTTACAATATTTTATGTGTATATATATATATATATGTATGTATATTTATACACACAAACATAATACTGTGAGCTCTGAGCGCTTCACACACACACACATATATATATGAAGGGATGTATATTTATGATATATATATACATAAAGGGATAGGCTTAGGTTAGATGTTAGACCTTTACTCAGGGGGTGATGAGGCACCGGAACAGGTTGCCCGTTCCTGGAGGCTTTCAAGCTTTCAAGGCCAGGTTGGATGGAGCCCTGGGCAGCCTGACCTAGTGGTTGGCAGCCCTGTCCATCCCAGAGGGATTGGAAATAGATGATCTTTAACATCCCCTCCAATGTATGCCATTCTATAATTCTATGATGATTCTATTATATATGCACTATCAGGGAAAGGAACAGAGCCCAGTGCCATTGTAAGCCTGTCAGAGGGGATTGCTGTTAAGGAGGAAAGCCAAACAATGCATCGAGATAGACAGAGGATGGATCATAAGTGAAAATTACTTAGCATGTATAGACCTAATTCAGTGCTGCGGCTCCATTAGAAGGATATGATGGCAACAAATAGAGAGAAGTTGGGACTGCACTGTTAATTTACACTCAATCATTGCCTAATATGCTGTCTCCTCTCCTCAAGAACGCTTTATTATGAAACGCTGGAGCAACAGACAATACACTCGACAATTTGAAGACTGATAAGAACATTATCCGCATGTTCTGAATAGGTAGCTGACATACAGAGTTATTAAGTGACTTAAAGCCATGTGAAAAGCCTGCTGAAGACATAGAATTAAGCTATTTTGCTTTCCCAGTTCCAGTCTGGCAATTTGATTCTGAGACTAATCTTCATTGTGAAGACACTAAGAGTGACTTAAGTATTCCCTGCAAATCCTGATTTCCAAATCAAAGTTCTAGGGTTTGTAAAGGAAGCGTCCTTTGAAATCTAGCTAAATGTCTTCCCAAAATTATTTACTTTGAAAAAATAAAATAAATGATTACTTCATCCCCAAATAGTAAAAAATAAATAAATATTCTGGAAGACTTAGCAGTCTTCAGGGTGAAAACACTGATGTAGACTACCTGTAATAGAAATATAAACTTATAATCAGATACATGATTCTTCAAAGGCAGCAACCAGTGACCAGCAGCCCTGTGGGCATTCATTGCGCACCTTTCCCTTCTCTTTGGTTTTGGCAGAGCTTGCTGGCAGCCCATCCCAGGTCAGTAATCCTGCTATGGGCAGGCAACAGCCAGCCTGCTGCTAATCCAATTATGCAGCGCAAGACCTGAGGGTACAACACGTGAGATATGGGGCCATTTTCATTATTTAATTAGCAGTCACTTTAACCTGCCTGAAGAATATTAAAAATGCCAACGTAATTATGACACTTAGACAGTAGGTCAGTGGCATGCTCCACCAGCCCCAAGGGCCATCATTTCCCTTTGCACAGAAATAGGGATCCAGAAACTGTACAAAGTGCATGAGCTCAGTTTCTCATGGCAGGACACAGGGGTATAAGGAAGGCCATGGTACTGCTGGGCCGTGGAGTGGGTCCAGCTACCAGGCACTTGCACCGCTAGTGCTTTTTCCTTGGAGAAGATAGGAATTGCAGCATGCAATTACAGCAACAGGGTGCTTGGTCCTGTGCTTGTAAACCATTGAGCACAGCAATTTGGAGAGAGAGCAATGTTAGAATGCACTTCCAGGCAGAGTACGTTCCCATTTAAGAAGATTTCCTTTTTTGAGAGATGCAAGTAAGACTCCGTTTGTTAATAAGCATTTTATTCTGCCAGAGGAGGTGAGGATTTATGTATTATTAAAATGGCTGCATATGCTGTTTGCAGCACTGCCAGCTCTAGCTTTATCTGGTATTTTTCCTCAAACTTCTACTGCTTTAAGAAAAGTTCCTGGATGGATGGAAACAGATTTCTAGCAGTCTTTAAGTGCTTCTGGAAACACTGCGATAAGACATACACAAACCTGTCAGTTGTGGGGTTACCAAGAATTACGTGTTGCTTCACATTGCAAGACATCATTAAAACAGTTGCTGCCAAACCTATCACAAAGGCCCTTCTGATGTCATCGTTTTGGAGATACTCTCACAGGATATATCCTAATAAAGAGGCAATCCACACACCTCTATCTAGAACTTTGGAGACAGACCAGATATATTCACATTCTTGCATGCCTGTATGTTATACTCAGGGCAGTAGGAGATGGACAGCTCCAAACTCTTCCATTGCTGAAGCATGAATGCCTCCATGGCTTGTCTCTAGGAATAGCACACCGCTAATTTGATCACATTTAGATTATCAGTAGTAAAGTCACAGGTCACTATGGTCTCATATCTATGTAGACTGCCACATTCAGTTTTTCAGTTTGCAGTCATACTTGTCTGCTACAGTAAGGAACTTCATTCTAGCTTCATGTTTTCAGGTTCTTCCTTGCAAGCCTGCTGAGCCCAATGCTTCCTTTAATTAAGCAAATAGTCCTGAAACTGTAGCTTGAATCCTTAGAGGCAGAATGGCTTTGCTCCCTCTTTAGTCATTATCCCACTAGCAGCCTCTGCATAGCAGACAAAACGGGCTTCTCTGAATACCTCATTTGCTAAGAAAGATGCCAGTTTAGCTCAGCTAGCTCTAGACCACAGCAAGAGCATCATTCAGTTAACATACTTAAACGCAAGCCATTTGAGATCCCCCTCATCCTAAAAATGAATACAAACGCAATCCCTTTTGCTCAGCACAAGAGCTCACAGTACACACCACCACCCCCTAAGAACTAAGTGAAGCTCAACAGCCCTGCACTCAACTTCCTTAAATAATCATTCAACCCAATTACAGCTGGTAATCAGAGGTTTGTGTGCTGGGCTGGGCTTTAGCTTTACTTTGCTTTGTTTGGCTTTGCTTTGTTTTTTTCAGTCTGTATCTGATGAAGAGTCTACGTGCCTACAGAAGATCCTTCTGCTGCTAGAGCTTTGATCCTAAACAGTCCATGTTAAGTGTAAGAATTAGGGATGTAAAAGCTCAATTCAAACCGCATGGTTACAAAGACAAAATACTCTGCAGGAGCAGCTGCTGTCTTTAGCCCCCTCCTTAAATATCCTCTCAAAACAGCTGAAGGAGGATTTTCATGTGCATGCAGAGTAGGAGCAGCTCATTCACTTCCAGCACAGCAGGAGATTCAGAATCTTCAGTCATGGAGGAGGGTCCTAACTGTGCAAGAGGCTCAGGAGGGAAGGCTCCTAGCAGTCTCTTTCTTTCTGAGTTGAAACGATGTCTAAGTATTCCCTGGTGATCAAGTAAGCTTATGACTCTCATGACATTTAATGGTTCCTAAAGGAATAAGGTGCGCAGAGGCCTTGCTTCACTGTTTTCAAAATGTTCTTGTAGGGACTCCAATCCTTTGCCCTGCCCTGGATCATGTTCTTAGAAGAAGACAGTAGATACTCTTTTTCTCTAGCCTGAACAGTGATTTGGGAAACAGGACAGCATTTGCCAGAAGGAATGAGGGCAGGTGCTGGGGGCAGTAACATGGGAGCTTGTGACAGTTCAGGAGGATAAAAGGGAAGAAAACTTGAGCTCTCCACTTTTGGTAGTCACCAATCCTGTGATATCAGATCAAATTACACCAAGACCTCCTGTCTCTCTTGCAGTTTGTACAGAGCCAAATATGGCCCCAAACATGCCTTGAGACTGTGGCCTTCCTGCACTCCTCATTGAGGACAGAATAGGCAAACACCTGTTGGCAATACCACTTTTGGCTGGCAAACATACCAATACTTGGTAGGACCCTGAAAAGCCTCAGATGTGAGGGAACTATCAGCTTGCTCTGCCTTGTAGGAGTAAAGTGCACCTGGGTGTGCTCCAGTGCAGCACCGTAGGAGGAGAGAGGCATCACCATGGTCAGAAAGCAGCTCATGAGTGCACAAGGAGGTTGTGGATGCCCCACCCCTGGGGGCATTCAAGGCCAGGCTAGATGTGGCTCTGGGCAGCCTGGTCTGGTAGTTGGCGACCCTGCACATAGCAGGGGGGTTGAAATTAGATGATCATCACGGTCCTTTTCAACCCAGGCCATTCTATGATACTATGGTTCTGTGAGCAGTGGGATCATCTGCTGTTTTTTGCAGTACATGCATTATGGAATTCCTTTAAGAATATAAATATATAATGGAGATGCCCACCGAGATGCCATATTTTTATTTACTTAGTAAAAAAATTAAGTTGAACTCTGCTGGAAACTCTCCCCTCAATGGATGCTCCAGGAATCAGCAGCACACAGATTTCTTCGAAGTGCTATGTCTTAATGCGGTCTTAAGAACCAGTTTCAAGACAACCCTCTCACAAACACAAAGCACCAACCACAAAGCAGAATAGAAGACATCAGGCATCGCACGACACCAGGTAGCACATTTCCATTTATTTGCCTTTCTTCAAGAACTCTTAACTCACCGATGGGCGAAGGAGTGCATACAAGACGTACAAGAAAAGATTAAAAGAGACTTCTTTATCATTGTATTCTGTGGTATGAAGGACTACAGCTTCTGTTTTTTTTCTGTTTTTCTTTTTAAAAGGATAACTTTCTGTGCTCTAGCTGATGTATTACAGTCCAGAGAACAACCTGCCTTTCTACGGGAGTCTCTTGAGTCATTTCCTAAGCAGCATTACTGAATAGACGCTGCCTGTTGTAGCAACAGCATTTTACCAGACACCTGTTAGTTTGTGAATCCCTACCTTTAGAAAGATGGTAAGAAATCAGAACGCAGAGGATGGAGACAGGGAGAAATCATCACGGTTTCTCCCTCCAGGCAGCTGATTCCTGCCTGTTGTAAACTGTTGCGTTTCTGTACTTCAACACAGCTGAGGTTGTGCCCTAGACACACATAGTTTCTGCCCGTGGTCTGACTCAATATGTTAGTAGCTTTCTTGTATAATTCTAAAACCCAAGGCTTTGTCCTTCACAAGACGCTCTGTCTGTTCACGTCCACATTGTATGCTGAAGATTTGGAACAGCCCCGGCCAAAATCAATAAAAATGCCTTCAGAATCAGAGTCAATTGACTCTAAAATCTGATCCACTATGTTCTCAGGGCTAGAAGAAGGAACAGGAATCAAGGAAGGGTCCCTGTCCAGCTCAAAAGACCTATGTGGGTCGTCCATTGAGTGGAAGTGTCCTTTCTGTTGCTCCACTGTGCTGAGTTTGCCAGAGCACTGTGCTGACCCAGCACTGGACCTCTCCTGGTCTGACAGCAAGTTTTTTGTGGCTGTCATGGAGCTCTTAGAACCGTTGTCCATGATGGTGGTGAGGTTGGAGTAGCCCTGGAGCTCCAGGCAGGAAGTCATTTCTGAAACGGAGTGTCTTCGGATGCTTGTCCCATTGGCAGCCATACCCTCTGTTTCATATTCAGCTACTGGTGTCAGCAGTGGATTATTGTAGCTTTTCGATCGCACCACGGGGTTCTTGGCGAGGATGTCACCTGACTTCGAACGCCTGAAGAACCGCTTCTCTGTAAGTAAAGAAAGATCCAGAATAAAATCTATGAAGTCTCCTATTTTTGTGGTATTCCTAATGATGTGTGTTCAAAATAAAAGTCAAGGTCCAAATATCAAGAAGCTGTCCTTGTGTGACAGAAACTTCTTAAAAATAATATATTTTGCTGGTTTTATAGATCCATAGCATTCCGATTCCTAGATTTCTTTATCACACTGAATGCCTCAAATCTATTAAAAAAAAAATAGCTGGAATTTCCTTGCAGTCATTCAATTTCAATGGCTGCAGTAAAATAGTAAATATTGCAGGAGACTCGATGTGAAAACACCAACAGCCTTTGGAAATGGTCTTTGGATGGCAGTGCCCACAGCACCTTACAGAATGAACGGCAGGTGGCAGCAAGTGAGCACAGAGATCCTCCACCAGTGTTTTAGGGCAGAAGCGCTCTCTGCAGCTAGATCAAAATTCTCCTCCTGCAAATGTTTTGCCTATTTCATTGCTCTGTCTCACTTGTGCAACGAATAAAAAAGTGGTGTATCTTCTGAAGCTCCTTCCCTGCCACTCACACTTCCCATCTGCATGCAAAGGGCAAGGCTGGAGGAGGGAATTGGGTTATAGTCTGGACATCAACTACAGCCACTGAAAATAAGTAAATAAAAAACCATGTTTGAAGTTAGGATGCTTGGAATATGTTCAGCTCCGAACTATGAGATTCCCTGGCCTTTCTTTTCTTCCATTACACTTTCGTGCTTACCTGGATACAAATGCCATTCACACAAATTAAAAAAGTATCTGTATTTAAGATCACAATTAATGCTGCTTCAGCATGCAATGCTAGAGATCTTCCCTCCCATGTAATCTGAATTTCTCTTGATATGTGCGCTATTCTTCTTATCTTCCACTCTGCAGAGACCTATTACATATTTGAAAGCTTATCACTTTGTCTCTTCTAAGACAAATTCTCACTTTTCCTTGCTTTAAATAATCTTGTAAAATCTTTGCACACTAGTGAACACACAATATTCAGCATCCTAGTAATTGCTTCTTGCTTCTTCCTCTCTCTGTCCATAAGGCATCCTGTGCGAAAACTCACTCCCTAAAAGGCAGAATAGAAAAGCAAAACACTCCAGATTCAAAGCTTTAATGCAGTAAGTGCTGGTTTCATCTTCTGCCGCTGCCAGATCATCGTGACTCTGCATATTGCATGACCTCAGAAAAATAGTGTGGTCATATTGCTCAGTCTCACAGAACCATAGAATTATCAAGGGTGGAAAAGACCTCCAAGATCATCCAGTCCAACTGTCCACCTATCACCAGCATTGCCCACTAAATTATGTTCCTTAGTACCACATCAATACTTTTTTGAACCTCCAGGTCAGGGACTCCACCACCTCCTTGGGCAGCTCGTTCCAGTGCCTGACCACTCTTTCGGAGAAGATTTCCAACCTGAATCTCCCCTGACACAACTTGATGCCATTCCCTTTAGTCCTATCACTGTCACCTGGGAAAAGAGGCCAATCCCTACCTCACCATAATCTCCTTTCAAACAGTTGTAGGGGGCAGCATTGTCTCCTGAGACTCCTCTTCCCCAGACTGAACAATCCCATCTCCCTCAGCCACTCCTCAAAAGACTCGTGCTACATTTCCCTCAACACCTTCATTGCCTTTCTCTGGGACTCTGACTCCTTACATGCATGCCCTGGTCCTGTGTGGACTAAGCTTTTGGTGATGTTCTCTGTACCATGTCAAATCAAGCTGCAGTTATACTTACCCAGGATACAGGAAGAGTGTGTGAAGGGTCCATCACTGGAATACAGACCATAGGTGCCCAAATAAGGTGAAACCACTTTCTGGATCAGAGATTCAAGTTTCAAATAATCTTCAGTCACACCTTTTGACTCATGAACCCCCTGAAAGAGAAACACCAATATGATGAGCACCATCGTCTCCAACCACAAGCTTTCCTTGTTCACCACAGCAAGCAGGGAGGCAATAAGCACATTCAGTAAATTACACAGCCAAGGAAAACTGTAAAGTGATATTTAAAGTCCGTGAAGATCGATTACACCAGCCCCAGAGTTCTTGTTATTTGCAATCCTATACCAACTTCCTGATGAGCACTCGCTATCAACCCAGCACCTGCAGCGGGTACCACACGGTGGCACTGCCGTGTAAGTAATGCAACAGTGTAAAGGAAAAGTTGAAACCAATTCTAAGAATTACTTCTTCCATGATATTGATTAAAATAAACACAAACAACTCCATGTCTATAGTGAAGGGATTTATAACTCCTTCCTCCCTCCTTCCTCTTATTTGTGAATGCAAGTGAGGGAAAAAATCATTAAATCCAGGCAAAATTCACATTAAAATTAGCAACTTCAACAATCCCCTAAAGACAAAATCCACTGCCCTTAGATCTCTGCACTTCCACTCACAAATGGGCTTATAAGGCTGAGGAGGTGACAGGCAAACTCCATAGATCTGCAGTCTCCTTTCCATTTAGTGTGTCTGCTCTTGTGCTGAGCACAGCTCTATTTACTCATCACTAGGATTCCTCATCCTACATAACGTGTACTCACCTATGTTGTACATGTGACAAATCTTGTTGCACAATTAAGATCCTAAATGTCATACCAACAGGAATTCTTCCTGAATTTAGTTGGATTCCAGAATGTTGTAAAAATACCAAGAAAAAAAACACATTGGGATAAAAGCCTCCTGAGAGCCAGATGCAGATCAAATGAGTAAAATTGCAACACTTTCTTCAGTATGTGATAGAATCCTGATGTTCTGGAGGTATTAGCTGCTCAGCATGATTCACCAAACAGTATCCACAAATGGGCATCAGCCTGCAGTGTGTTTGTGAATGTCTGCTTTACCCCTTGGCTGCTGCATGGCCTGAATGCCAGCTGGCACTTCCTGACAGGAGTTTATGAATGGAAAACAAACACAATCCAGCAGAGGGTATACAGAACCTCGATTCCAATTCAGTGGGTTTCAGATAATGAGTAACAACCTTTGGAGATGCGCTATGTCCTGTAAAACTTTCAGAGATTCACAAATACAAATATGAATGCAAACGCACATGCTGTGAATCTGAAAGCCTGCAAACAGCAAAATAACTTCAGGATAAATCCATAATTACCTAACCCACTAAAACCAAACAAAAATAACACAGAGATAATTCAGAAGGCTTAGTGAAGATGCGTGTATTATTTCTAAGTCACTGAGGCCTGCACCAGAGAAAAGGTTTCAAACAACAGGAGGAAGGCAACTTTTTTTGATAGTGAGATCTGCTCCACCTCATATGTCTTGGTGGGATTAAGCCAAGGTCTTTCCAGTCCTCACAAAGGTAACTTGCCTTCTACCCTAACATTTGTGACCCCATCTCACTCATAACACCAGCTGACAAAGATCAGAACATTAGGCCATGCACTCCAGGTGCCCGCTTCAGTTACCTCAGGAGCCAATTTCCTAAATGTGAAACATAAAACTGGTGGGAAAGGTGAGTGATATTTAGCATTGCCCGTAGCCAGAATCTGAGTATTAGGTATTTTTGGTGAAAGAAGGAAGCTAAAACATGAGCTGTGGAGAAGGAAACCCAGTAATTCGCCAGTACCACACTGCCCACAACATAACCCTGAACACTAGCAGAACTGAGATACTGTGGGAGTGATAAAAGCATCCTTTCACAGTGGTATCTTAATGCTGCCAGATTTGCTATCAGTTTCACATGCCTGAATTTTTGGTTCCCTTGGCAGCTATTCATAGAATCACTGAATGGCCTGGGTTGAAAAGGACCACAGTGACCATCTAGTTTCAACCCCCTGCTGTGTGCAGGGTTGCCAACCATCAGGCCAGGCTAGCCTTCCTGAAGGCAGCTCCTCCCAACCACAGATCAGAAGCAGTCTGCAGCTTCTATGAGAGAACATACAATGGAGTTTATACCACAAAAAGAGCATGTATGGAACATGTCAAAGTAGCAATAGTCAGATCTAGCAGGATGGCTGCTTAGCTTGCAGGAATTCTATCATAATTTGGAGAAAAAAATGAGAACTTGGAGCATTATCAGTAAAACAGGGACTCTAGCCTTATCTTTAATGCAGAATTTGCTCAGCAGTCATGCAAAAACTTACTTTAGAAGATAACTCTGCCCTTTTGTGAACTCAATTTCATCTTAGCAGGAGAGTTTCATGCTTCTCTGAAAGCATTAGATGTATCTATTACCTCATTATCTTTGGAAGGACTGCAGTGTACCATTTTGATAAGCTTGCCCTACTCCCAAGGCATGGATAATGGGGATTTGAGTCTTGAATGTCTGAATAGCATCGCAAACAGGAAAAGTTTGCGATCAGCATCCAGATGAAGACATGTATTTTGCATGTAATGCAGTATCTAAATCCCTGACTTCATCAACCTACAATCGAACCATTTAGAAACAGAGAATGGTATACAGTAGTTAGAAATCATTAACAGGACACTGTGCACTACTGTTTTTGATACATGAAAATATATCCATAATATATCCATCCAGAAGGGCCATATTCACAGAAGACCACTGGTCATTGGTAGCTCTTTTAGGAAGTTCCTGCCCTCTCTGCTGGAGCTTGCTCCATCCATGCGCTTGCAGTCACCAGCAGTGACCATGTCATCTCAGTGGGGACAGAGGCACTGAACTACTCAGGCTTCCATTGCTGCCAGTGCAGCGAGCTAGTCACAACTCCCACTGCCTTTTTAAAGGACACAAGGACTTCATAGGAAAGCACAGGGGACAAATAGGTGATAAACTTACCTTGGCACTGCTAGTAAACGTTCAGAAGAATGGTGTGGGGTTTAGTAAACTAGTACAGTAAACTCAGCCACCTTTTTAAAAACTAGAGTACAGTTTTAGGCTTCCCATATTCCTGTAAACATATGCAGGACTTCTTCTGGAAAAGGGCTGGTTTAAGAAACCTGACATGCATGAGAAAGGGAGCTGCTTTTGTGTCTTTCACTTCTCACTCCAACATCTGGATGCAAAGCTGCATGTCCTCTTTTTGATGGTATTAAGGTTCAAAGCGATGCCAAAATCTGTACTGTTTATTGGCAGAAAATGGTAAGAAATCTCTCCTATTGATAAGGAAGAGTGATGATAACATACAGCCCCTTAGGACCAGAAGCCAAAGAGCAGGTTGTGGGAATTTCTTCACTGCTGCTCCATGAATTGCAGCCTGCTCACACATCACTGCAATAAGCAGCACAAAGATGAAATTTTCTTCTCAATTACATTTATTGGGCAGAGCAACCACAAGCAAAAGTGTGGTCTATTCATCACTTCATCCAAATTTCTTGGAATCTTGGGGGTTGGCAAATTATTTTGGCTCAGGAATGGCTTATCCTAAAAATGTGGTGCATCACCCTCTTGATGGCAGGCAAGGTAACAGATCAGAGAACAGAGCGTATAAATTAAAATAACTCAAGACAAAAATGCTACTGCGAATGCTGTCATGTCCTCTGCTTATCTGGCACACCTGAAGGGAATGTCTCATGCATGCCAAGATGGTAGGAACAAAGCCAGCTGCTGGTTGCTCTTTTTGCCTCCAGATTCTCCTGGATGTTTTTAGTTTGTTGGTGCTTGGCTCATGTTATTCCACTTTGGTATCTTAGCAGGATTTCCACCTAGCCATCACTCTCTCATACCCAGTTCCTCTCGATTCAACCCTTAGTTTCATCCTATTGCCTCCACTCCCTCCTAAAACCCCACATTCATCCTTAGCTCCTTTTTCAGACCCTGCACAAGCTCTCCACCATCTGCTGGGTTTCTCGGCAGAGACCTCTGTATTCATCTTGACTGCCGGCTGCCTCAGTACTGGACTACTGAAACTTGGCCCATGTAACTCCTCACTCATCTGTGTGTGAAAATATGCACAAACAACCATGAACACCAAACCACTTCTAAGTAACCAACAGAAACCGAAGAGTTTTGCTCAGAACTTTTGAAAGGAGACAGGTCCTTTACAGTTTCCAGTTCTGACTAATAATTTCCACAGCTAGGAACACCCAGAAATGGAGGTCTCAGTCAGTTGCTTTTCATTTCTCTCTTTAGCACAGAGTATTACAGGACCATTTACCTAACAAATTATACATGAAAATATACTCCCAGTGTCATAAGTGTATCCTAACAACTGGACATAATACTGGCCTAACGGGCTGACTACCTCAGCCCAGCATGCAAATGTAGATATGCTCAAGTGTCATTGATTACATGACCATAGTACTCTGAAGTTCAGCTTTAATGTTTCAGCTGATCAGCACATTTACACGACTATAGTGGTGTGGGAGATTGCCTTGTAATTAAACTGTGACAAACTGCTGGGCAGCAGCACTACTGCAGGGGACACCAAGTAGGAACAGCCACAAGCCAGATCCTACTTTACTGACTTCTGGACTCCAGAAATGAAGCTAAAAACAGACTTCTGGGTTACGTAATCGTAGCAATCACTACTCTTGGTGTCTTGATGACCCACAGGAGTGAAGCCCCCGGGGGAGGAGGCTGTAGCAGGAACTGTACATGGCTCAGCTAATGGCCAAAAAACATTCCCTGAGAATTTGGCTGCTGGGGCATCCTCAGCCTAGATCTGCTGGGGCATCCTTACCCCTACCAATAAAAAACAGCCCTGCCCTTGTTCTGCATGAAAGGAAACACGAGACTGGAGGTGCTCATGGCATTAGGCCCAAATGCAAAATGAGGTCTCGGCCTCATAAACCACCTTGTCTCAACCACACAGGAAAATGGCTAAGAAATGTAGCTCTTTTCTGCTAAAGCCCAGCAGATACATTGGAGGAAAGAAAAATACACTAAGAAATGCATTTCTCTCTTTCACTGGCAAAAGGCAAGATCAGAATGACCGACACGCCTGCAACACAATAATCTGACAAATACTGGGTAGTAATAGTTGGCCATATACTCCCAAGGAATTAAAAGTCACAAGGCAGACACAGAACAGTATCTACAGTGAAAATATGTGTTACTCAGCCAGTCCTGCTTGTGGAGAAGTGGTAAGAGCTCACAGACTGCAGTGTACACCCTGGTGACCACATGACAGCAAGATCTGCCTCTTATTTCGATCAGTGAAATAGCAGGAGCCTTGCTACTAAGACATGAGTAAAAAGTTCCCACACAGACCATGTCTGCTTCTCATCGTGCTTGAGCGTAACACTTTTCATGAAGCCATATATAGCCTTCTCAGGTTTGAAGCAACACAGAAGTAATCATGATTCAGGGCAGGCATGAAATCACAGCAAGTGGGGTGTGCGGACTGCAGGCCGCTGGGCTGTCCTCCTGTGCACAGCTGTTCTTACCGCATAGTGGAGCACCATATCAGCCCATCCTCTTCACACCTCCTCCATCATCTAACTCGCACAACACTCTACTGAAAAACTCCCTCACCTTGTTCTCACAACTGCCTGGGGCTCCCATCAGAATCAGGATGCCCTAAGCTGGATACACTGTGCTTTCAACTGCCCGCCTTATGCACAGAGAATCAGGCCCACAGAGAGGATTCCCCTGTGCTATACAAATGGAATCGTATTCATGGAACAGCATCTGCCTTCACTGACACATGGAATAAAGGCAAACCCGTGAGTAAACTCCTGCAGTATCAGATGTGATAACCGATTCTTCTCAGCTTCCCCAGTCTTGACACCAAGGGCAATGCAGTACATAGCATTTACTGCTCAGTGTCAGACCAAAAGTTCACTGAATTCAACATTTTGTCACTAACAGTGACAGTGTGTGAAGTGCATGGAAGAACAAAAAAGGAAACAGTGTCTGCATGAAGGCCTTTCTTGTAGAAAATACCGATGCTTCTAGGAAGCAGTGACGTAAAAGCCTACTGTATGGCAATCTGCAGAAGCTCCTAAGAAAAAAGGATCTGTGCTAGAAACTATCTAACCATTGAAATTGAGATGGTGAATAATTGATAGGATTACTAGTTTCTAAAAATAAAGGAAAAAACAGATTAACTAGAATCAGAACAGCCCCCATTATTTTCATGGTTTCATACTGGTTTACAACCACTAAAGGCCATGCTCCACATGACATGTCTATTTCTGAACAGCAGTAGCTTTTCACGTGTGTTGAAATGATACATCCACACAAGTGATAGTTATATGTCTACGAGTCCCTTGGCAGTATTGCCTCAAATCATTTCTTCCTCACACTGCTCTAGCTTAAATCACTGGCACACCAGTAAATCCTCAAATATTTCAAGGGTTAAACACATCTGATCTTATCTCTGCCTCTCGCTTTTCTCATAGCAACAGTGCTCGCAAAGGGAGAGGCAGAACGGCTTGCCAATGCAGCATTGACAGAAGTCAGCACTTCAGATCCCTCTGACTGCCTCAGAAATAAAGATCTTGTCATATTCACTTTAATCTCCAGCAAGTGCCAAGTTCTGTCACTGTCAGCGTGAGAAACAGCGCTGTCTCTCTCTTCCTTTCAGCAGTGGCACTCAGACACAGACAAAAGATAAGGGAGACAAAGCATCAGATATGGTTTGTGTTAGGCAGCTCAGAGTTTTTCCAATGGTTCATCTGTACACAGAAAGCAATGGGACATTTCTGTCCAGAAAGGATCAAACACTGAGAAGAGGCTATTCTTCCTCTGACCCACAGCAATCTAATACACTACTTCTCTTGAAAATGTTATATGAAACTGCAAAAAAGAAAACAACCCCAAACCAACCAAAGCAAAAGATAAAGACTGAAGATAAGCAAGTGATATAAAATGATTAGAAGTAAGGAAGTCACTTAGAGACTTTGGGTTAGCATCCTGCAGAAACTGAGCAGCCAGACTGCTAAAAAAGATCCAGCAAAGAATAGTAATCTTATGTATTTCGACTACCATAGTTTTGGGCAGGAGGTTGTCTGATTCCCAGCTAAGTGTCTCCTCTGGGCACTGATAAGAACTGCAATCATTCCAGTCAAATAAGCTAATTAATGTGACTTTGACAACACATCAAATGAATCTATGCATAAGTGAGTGTCTCTGAAGAGCTGTTTATGGAATAAACTTGAGCTGGAGTTAGTCTGTCTGTGTTTCCAGATGCTGTGGCACTGCCACATAAGACTCAGAGGCAAACACAGGCATGCACAGAACAGCAAGTGCAGCCCCATGCAGAGATCACCCTGTGCATCACCGAATAACGAGGTGTGACATTCAATGGCCAAGGGAGTGAAACCTCTCATTTCTTCCAGGTTCCCTCCTGAAGTTCTCTCTGATCTGTATGCATTAAGCTCATCTCACCTTGCTGGGGGATTCACTACTTTTAACTTCAAACATTCAAGTCTTTTACAGAGTCTTGTCTCTGAGTTTCTCCTCATTGAACATTTATTATAAGAAAATCCATCACGCATTTATTTTCTGGTGGGGACTTGAACAGACAAAAAGATGGTAGAGCCCTCCCTCAGTGCATCCGGCCTCTTTTGAAGAGACATCTAAGAAATGCTTTTGAAGCTCTGTACACACTAACTTGACTGCTGTTACCTACCTATGAGGGTTTCTGATGCTGCCTTTCACAGCCACTCTCCTGTCTTAAATCATTTATGAGTATTCATCCCTCAGCATCCTCCCTGCCACTTCAACCTTTCCAGGTGACTCAATAATAGAATTAATGGAGAACATGGCAGCTGTGCCTTCTGAGGGTTTTTTTCCATGTTTGTTATTTCTGATGGTGACAATTTCCATGCCCACCAACTCACCCCCAGGAACCAGGAGGAAGCATCCTCCAGAAGCCCTATCCATCCTAAGCGGTCAGGCAGGCTGCCCATCCTTTCTTCATCCTAGCTACCTGCCACACTGATGACTCCACGTTGCAGCACAGCAGTGATACAGCAGCTCTCAAAACAACTGTGGTAGATTAACGTGGGGGAAAAAAAACGTGTGGTTGACGTCAATTGAACCTCTGATGTACCTCTTGAAGATACAACCCTGCTACTTAAACGAAAGCCATTTGTCTTCAAAGCTGTCTGATGCTGGAAGTTAATCTGCATAACCACGCACAGCTGCCTGCTGGAACAATCCTTCTACTTGCTTCTGTTTTAAATGTTAGCAATTCTGAAAAATACATGATCATATTATACAACTTTTCAGACCACACTGCTACTCAGTTCTGCCTCTAGAAAGACAGGGCTTTAGTTAAGCTGCGTTAGTTTCTTGCTGCCTAAACAGCCAGTCTCGTGTGATTCAAACACTAGGAGAAATAGTGGAAATACCCTGTTGCTTCTTCAAAGCTTTTGTTCTTTGTAGATGAACAACGAAACCACAAGAAAGGCTCATGAGTGATACAAGGAGGAATGAGAGATTTATCTTCATTCTCGGAACTCAAAAGGCAACCTACAGCCTACAGGGGACAATGACCTCATTGCCCTCTCTAGAGGACATGTGGATCACTAAGGACAACAAGGAACTATTTGCCATAGATCAGTACTAGTAGGTGCGACTCCTTGTTTTGTTATGTTATTCATTTGCCCATCCATATATTTCCCCTGTCTCCTATCAGGCTGCACAAACTTTATTGCAGAGAGCGTATTTCCATTGTGTTTATTCAGTGCCCTACACAAGACGGCTCCATCTATCCATATTGGTGAGAAGCTTGGAGATGCACTGTAGCAGCAGAAGCTGACAGCTCTCAGCTTCACAAGGAACAGAAAGTAAACTGGTGTTACGTGAGAGCTACTCCAAGCACAACAGCTGTATTTTGCAAAATATCTTTCTAACAGACTCAGCCAGGTTAAGCTGTGACTCTTTGGCCAGTATCTGCTCAATTCCAATATGCCTGCACTTTCTGAAACCGCACTTGGATTAGAAAACACTAACAAGGAGCAGTGCTAGAGGGAGAGGCGGGCAAAGCAGCCTCCCCTCCTCACACCTCTTCTCACTGCAGTTCCCATCCTGTTTCAGACAAATGGTCAGGTCTCCTAACTGAGCTTCAAAGGCCAACCAGCTCACTCACAGCCTCAACAACGCTGCTAAGTACTGGGGCCTCTCCACAGTGACCAGCTGCCTGACCCCAGGCAGGACCATCCCACCCTGCACCCCAGGAAGATTTGTGGCAAGGAGTAGGCAGCTCACTGGCAACAACAGATGGCTAGCAACAGCGAGATTTCAATCAAAGAGCATAATCCAAAGCCTGCCTAGTCACATGATTAACTGTTTGCCTTTTAATTGCTTGTAATTACTGGGTAGTGGCAAGTTAATGAATTTCACAGTACACATATCGCTGTGCCATGCAGTTGTTACTTCTGCAGCCACAACAGAGCTCAGGGTAAGGCTGCAAAACTCCTGACGGAAGGTATTTCACACTCTCCACTTGCCATGAGAGAGAGGACGGCTCCATGAGACTCACTCAGCCACTCTTCTATCTTCTGCAGATTACGACGCACAGCCCTTTATTTTGGAAGAAATACACCACAAACCAATTACCCCCCCCCCCCTCCACAAGCCTCTGTGCCACCAGCCTGCAACGCACTGTCCCATAGATTACTGGCTCTAGCTGCCACAGAAGGGGCAAGAGTAGGCCCAGGGACAGGCTTGGGTAGCATTTCAGTGCAGGAGCTTCCATATCTTTCAGAACTCTTTGCCTTCACACAGCATCTTCTAGGGAGATTTCAGAGGCGAGGAAAATCTGTGCAATTTGTTTTACGCACCCTGTCGGTTTAAATGGAAAATTATAGCTTCCCATAACAATAAAATCCTGTAGCATTGTTGAAGAAACAGGCAAACAACAAAACCCCAGGAGAAATCATTCCTGAAGGAAAGCAAACAGCTGTCAGAACTGCTTCTAAACAGTTCACACAGGAAATGATTTTTTTCTTTCATTCTTTAATTACATATGTGGGATTTTTCCACCACGCTGCCATTCACACTGATTCAGGCAGACTGCTCCCACACTGCCACTGGGGGACAGCTGTCTCTCGAACTGGGAGTGCTGGCCAAGCTATCTGCCCCCAAACCACCTGGCTGCTCACTTCACTGCGCCTGTATTTCTACTGCCTTCCTGTGACTCGCTGCTGCCTCTGGGAGGGCAGCATTTTGGGCATCACCAAGAGATGTTCATCAGTCTTAACCTAATGGGTCTTGCTGTGCGTCCTGGCACACTGCAACAGGCTGCTCCTGGGGCCTGGTCTCGTTTAACATCATGATTAAAGATGGGAGAGGAAAACTGAGGTCAGAGAATGAGCTTCCTGCAAAGACGAGCTTCCAGCTGACCTCTACACTGCCAGTTATTTCCCTCTCTGACTTTCTTCTGTGAGAAAACAGGATGGGGTCAGGGGAAGAAAAGAGTCAGGAGGTCACGTATAGATAGCCTAGTGCTCACAGATCTAACTGGAAACTGATGAAGAGTTGTCCCTGAAAACCAGTGACCACGTCCACATACACAACGCTATAGAACAACGCTGTGCGGTCAGCTTTTCTGCTGTGGGGAATGCAACATAAGCAGACCTCTCTGTGAGAAGTGCCAGGTGAATCCAAACAAGAGATACTGCCCACAGAGGCCTTGCCCAAAGCATCAGTTGGCTTTGCGACCTGCCTGAAAAGACCATGTGCATGGAGATCCTGCTGTCCTCCTTTACCTAGTGCCAAGTGTCACCACTGCTGCAGCTGGCAGGTGCCACGTGAAGTCTGGTGGCATTGGGCAGCTCACAGCTCAATGGCTGTGAGGGCTGGGAAGTGACTGATGCTTCTGGGAACCAGCTGCTGGTTTGTCTACCTATAGGCACTCAGGAAAATGAAGAGATATTCACTGAGAACAGGAACCTGTTTAGATAAGTTGTGCACTGGCCTCTGAACTAGAATTAAAGTGTCATTCATTTATCATGCCATTCTTCCTAGTCCTTTAATTCTCAGAATTAGTATCCATACAGAGTTTTAATGAGGTTTAATTAATCTTCTTTAAAAGGCAGCTAAACTTTCATACATTCCCCCTGTAGACAAGCCATGAATTACACTACTAAAGCACCCTGCCTCAAAGGATTCCTGCACCGTGGGAACACTCTCTGCTCAGTTTTCAATGGTAAAAATTTCTATACTGTCTTTTATACTGTGTTTAGTCCACTAGCCTGAGTTGGTCTACAAAAGGCATTTGTACGAACTAACACAATTAGGTAAAGCATTCTTTCTACCTCTCACTCGATAACATTATGGAGCCTGCAGGGATGTTCTAATTCAAGTTTAAAATGATTTTACCAATTTAACTCTATTTTATCAGTTCAAGATTTGCTTACAAATAAACTTGGGCTGGTTTTATTAGGCTGGGCTCATCAATGGAGGCCAACTCCAGGGCATAAATGTATTTTAATAAGGAATGCTGGGTGTAGTTTAGGTTAAACATGTATCAACCCAGCTTGAGCAGATGCATCTCCCTCTTAGGATAATGCCACAGTGCAAGGTGGCATGCAGGCAGTCACTGCAACTCTGGAAGGATGGGAACAGTCTAGCTCACGGCAGACAGCTCCAGAGCCATGCCTTTAGCATTCCTCACAGAAGCGACATTTTACATAAAGCAAGGTACTTTCAAAATGCACCATGAGCACACACCCAAAGGGAATTTGCACAGTGCAATGTGCCTTTCGACAGAATAATTGCGTTTAATCGGTAAAGGCAAGGCTACAGTCATGTTGTCTTGAACTGACTTACGCTGCCTTTCTGTTAAATGATGGACAAGATGCACATTTGAAGGATTATGCCATGGTATTCATGAGACAAGTTCATACGCAGCAAACCAACAGAACACTCTGTGCTGCTTTCCTATTTTTCCCCACTGCTTACAGTGAGAAAAATGGCAACACGTAGCGCTGTCAAGTGTTGACAGCTAGTTTTAGCGAGCACTCAGTTTCAAAATGCAATCTGTTCTTTTCACTTATTGCCCTGGACTTTCACCACTGTGGTAATAAGGAAGATCCACGTGAGCACCCACCTTTCCAAGTCTGCTGTGTGGAAGCAACTACTGAGCTGCAATTACGATTGCAGAAGACCACTGTCAGACAAACTTACGGAGTGCTCAGAAGCATCCATGCCCACCTCCCTGCCTCTTCACCTAGAGAAAGCAGCACTGTGGCAAACCTCAAACTAAGCACAAGGTGGAAACTGAACTAAAAGCATTAAAAGGGAAAAATGCCTCTGATGTGGTTTCTCTCTTTAACTACAGATCTACAGCTAGAAAAAGGTTAGCCCCCAACTGTCTCTGGCTCGTGGCCTTGTCACTTACATTGCTGTACCTATCTATGGCAGGGGAATCACTTTTCACTGACATGACACATGGTGTACTTGGCACTCCTGTCTTTGCACCACAGAGTCCACAGAAGTGTCAGCAGTACTAACACACATTTCAACCTTTTTGGTTCCTCTACGTCACACTGGGGCTGCTGATGATGTTTTTTTTTAGACCTCTTCCATCAATGCCCCCAGCTCTTCATCCCAGCCACCAGCACAGCACATCCACACCTGCTTGAAGTAATACTCCAAGACCCAGATGAAATAACTGCAGCATTTTTACTGCTTCCATGCAGAAATATATCCCAGCATCTGCAAACTAACACAATAATAAAAATCGTATGAAGAAAAGCAAAATCAAGCATGAAAAGTACTCCTCACTGGCAAAAACACCAAGATTTGCTTTCAAAAGAATTTTTTTCCTACCAAAAATGAATGGTATGCCTTGATAAAAATCATGGTCATACAAACTCATTCCAGTATAGCAAACTCCTGACAATTTCATTGCTACGAACTGCACTTTCAGAAACAACAGACTCAACAGAATAAGACAGAAGACATTGCTTAGAAATTCTTGGTTTCCTTTATATTAATATAAAACAAAGGTGGAATCTTCACTGTTTGTCAGAAACTATCCTGACTGTACAATTTCTGATGTGCCCTCTTTCGTGCCTGAGAGGTTGATGCAAACAACACAGACAGAGCATTTTTTTCACTGGGAAGGAGGAAAACACATTCTTGCACTACCTGGGGGAAGCAGGGTTTTTCTGTTGGTTGATTCTGTAGGGTCTGCAATATATTTATTTACAGGTTTCCTTTTATCTTTATTTTTGTCTTATAAACCAGGACTGAAGAGGAAAGTAGAGAAGTGTTGCGGTTTAACCCAGCAAGTGGCTGAGCACCACCCAGTCATTTGCTTACTCCTCTCCCCCTTCCCAGTGAGATGGGGGAGAGAATTGAAATAAACAAAGTAGAACTCATGGGGTGAGATAGAACTACTTATTAAGAGAAAAGGAAAAGGATAATAGTTAAGATTGTGTGTGTGTGTATATATATATACATGTATATATACACACATATATGCATCTTATACCACTCACCATTCACACCGAAGGGCCCAAGGAGCTGGAAGGGAACAGTATTAGGACAGCTGGCTTAAACTGGCCAAAGGGATATTCCACACCATATGACATCATGCAGAAGGAGTTTTGAAGGGAGTGAGAGTTCATCTCACTCTCTTTCACTGCTCAGGGGGTGAACAGAGCATCAGTGAGGGGATAGTGAGCAATTGCTTGTGCATCACTTGTTATATATACACTCATACATGATGATGTCATGTAAGGAATATCCCTTTGTCCAGTTTAAGCCAGCTGTCCTAATACTATTCCCTCCCAGCTCCTTGGGCCCTTTGCTATGAATGGCTTTGGCTCTGTACACCACTGCCTAGCAGTAACTATAATCATCAATGTGTTATTAACATTGTCTCTCTCTGAGAATGAAAACAAAACATCATACCAGACACTCTGAAGAAAACAATTTTGTCCCAGCTGAGACTAAGAAACAAAGAAAGTAAAGGTATGCATAAACCTCACACCCACAGCTCTTTGTTCAACCTATGCTTCAGGTCCGAAAGATTTGGTAGGACAACCTCTCAAAAGCTATCACCTAATTGAAAATCCAATGGCCACAGTGACTTGACTCCCATTTACAGACAACGCAGTCTTTCAGAAATTCTGATTTTTCTACAGCCAGACCCCTGCAGTTTTCCAGTAGAAAAGGGTATTTTGTTTTTAACCACTGTGCTGTCTCTGGTTTGCTGTGTGGTTGCTAAGATGGAAAAAACGGCAGTCTTTGTATCTACTTTCAGGTCTTGCAATGTGCTTTTCCACCCCTTTTTAAGTGCGAGGAGTTGCATGTATGTTTAGAACACTCTAGAGATAACAAACAGGTCCCAGTGGGTGATTTTAAGTATTTATATTGTCTCCTTTTACAGAGAGAAAACGAACAAGGCATTTCAAATGAAGCTCAGAGAAGCCAAAAAGGAAACTGCGGGTTTTATTTTTCTCTTTAGATCTTATGTTCAGTGAGGCCTCATCCCTCAGCATGAATTGTTGTGCTATGCTTTTCTATAGTTTTGAAATAGCTCTTGGGTGACCTAGAGACATTCCGTGAGCTCAAATAATCCTGATGTCAACCAAGAGATGCAGATAAACACTCTAATTCTCCACTTCTGACCTTCTCATCTCAAGAAAGATACCTAGAGATGAGATGTTCCAGTTTCAGTGGCAAAAGTCCTCTTTGACAGAACGGGTTTTGGAAATAAGGCAGAATGTTTTCCCTCTGGTGGTATTTTTGCTCTCTTTGATTCTCATAATATACAGGAGAAAATTCTTTTCTGATCTCTTGTTCTGTTTCCGCCTCTTTCTCCACCTTTCTAATTCCACTCAAAAAGAAAGGTCACTGAGGTGAGACTGATAACACAGTGTATTGACATGAACTCCAGTGCATATAGATGTGCTCAAAAGCAGTTTTTAGTTCTTCTTTTACTTCCCTCGATCAGTTCTTGAAGGTTCTACCAGATAAACAGGGTGCATCCTGGAGGCGCTTTAGCTTAATTGGCCACAAAGGATTATCATTTCAGTTCATGCTTTGTAACTGGGACAGGCCATGCTGGCAGCAGAAAGTATCAGTGGTATAAGGCGCTTCTTCCATACTACAGTATTAAATGCATACCTGGTAGACACATTTCCAGCAAACAGTTTACTCTGGATACGATGAAAGAGTTGATGTAAAGAAGGCAAAACAATCACTCAAACAATGAAGTAGGGGGTTCAACTTCATCTCAGTACCAGGAGGTCTTCATCAGAGACTGCTTTAATCTCCTTGCTAGAGTAGGGCCAGCTGAGCAAGCAAGGAACATGTGTAACTTGCAATAGGTCAATAACCACATAGAGGCCAACAAAGTTGCTCACGTGCTGAAGCCAATGAAGCAAATCACATTCAGGTAAAATGATTACTCATTGGGCTTTGCTGGATCAGCAGCCTCCTGAATAAAGTCCAAAGATTGCTGCTGCTTCTATTTCCTCTTTAAAAAGCTTCCTTCTCCCTCCATAAGGAAAGTGTCTTCTGCCAGACTGACAGTTTTCTACCTTTACTCTGTGACAAGATAATGCATGAGCAGTATCAGGTGGACCCTGTACTAATTACCAAACCTCTGCTTTTTTATTTGAGTCTAACAGGCCAGACTGGTACATGTACGCATGTGCCTTTGTCAAACTGTGACCTTCAGCTGACATTACTGCTTCTGTCCTGAAGAGTATGATCTACTCTAACTGCAGAACACTGTCAGGGACAGAAATGGGGAAATTTCATGACAAGTTCAACACTTTGTCCAGGGCCAACATCACTAGAACTATCTTCCAGCCATGGGAATCTGCTGCAGTGTCACCGGGTTTCTTATGAAAGTGATATAGATAGCAGACAGAAGAGGGATTAAACAGTGCCTACACCAAAGCATTTTCTCTCAGTCTGAGATGTTTATACACACAAGATCACCATGTACTTTCTGGGCAGCTGAACTGTTCTCTTGCTTCCAGCCATGTTCACATATTGAGTTAATCTATCTCAAGGAAATTCCATTATTATATCATAAGCATATAAAAATTGCTTTTGTTTAATGTGACTTTGCACTTGGGAAAAAGTCTTTGCTCTGAAGTTCAATTATTGACAAACACGGATAAGCATGTAAATAGCTCTTTCCCAGATCCTCTTCTGATCTTTTCCTGTAATTTCCATTAGATTTTAAACCACAAGTTTGGCAGAGCCATTGCCAATAAAGAACTTTCACCATCCCCACCACAAAACTGTAGGTAACATATGCAGAAATGAACACCCAAGGGCAAATTCCCTCTCATTTTTTTTTATTGATTTCCACCGACATTTTTGCAATGGGAATGGATTTGTCCTTTTACCAGATATCCAACTTGTTAACTCTTTTGGTTGTTGAAGGAAGCAGATTTGTCAACAAACTGTTTATTGTAGCACTGATCCTGGCTAAGGACTCCGCAAGAACCTTCTGAATCAGGATGTTGTTCATTTCCTAACTCACCATGGAATTCATTTGCAGCAGGATCATGCCCATAGCTAATGTAGGTCCTTTAAAGAAGAAACCACAACAAAGCTAGCAGATCTGTCAGTAATAACACCTCTGAAGATGGTTTCCAATGGGCAGTTTACCTTACGTCTAAGAGAGGAGGCTTGGTAGAAAACCTTCCTGCGATTAAGATTTTCATAATAGTATTCTCTCATGTGGAGTCTCTGGTGTCTATTAACACAGTTGGGTTCACAGTTCAATTATGTGAATTCTTTGAAGTCTCATTATGCAGTTAAGCTCATACTCCAGTTTTTCCCTGAGGTTCCTCTCCTCTCACCAGACATTAATTTCCAAGGAACTCACAGGAATCTTAATATCTCTGATATCAATGTCATTGTGTCACAATCAGCCTGCAGTTTCAATAAACATTTTGTGAGAGGGAGACTAGGGAGAAAGGTAGTAAGCGGCAACTGGGTTGTCCTATCGTGTAAATACCTTTTGTTGAGAAAACTAAGTTAAAACACCATTATACACCTCAACAGATGCACTCTGTAATCACCTGAGTGAAACACCACTTCTTGACTAAGTGGAGATCATCGTACTTCTTGTTCCATTTTTATCAGCAGCCTTTAGGTTATCAAGCTCTTTAAAACCATTCCAGATGCAGTACTAATTCATAGCGGTGACAAGCCAAGAATAATTCTAAGTGTGAGAAACCATATCCTTTTGTTTGCTATGAATCTATTTGTTTATTAAAAAAATAACCAGTCAAGAAAACATCAACTCCTGGGTCTCTCCCTCTCTGTTTCGCCCTTCTTCTCAACACAAAGCAATGCCTTTCTTTAATTAAGAAAATATGTTTTATATTTTATACACTTAACTTTTGACCTGAATTCCTCCTTGTGTTTCTCTTCATTACTAAAAACCTTCTAACACAGAAGGCAAGTACCAGTATTAGGTCTTCATGTTATTGTATTCACGGTTCCAATTAAATTTCATTCTAGTGACTGAATATGACTGTAAATTGTGATTTTGTTTTGTTGCCTACTCCAGATGCGTATCTTCTTATCCAGAACAGCTAATGCAGTAACACATAGCACTTCATGAAAGTCATGTTATTACTACATACTCTGGCCTTCTTGCAAAACTTCTTATTTTATGCCTTATGGTTTCAGAACCACCGTGTACTCTTGGAGCCCCTGAATCTTAGGCATGCAGCCTGAGACTCTGCAGTTCCAGACATGATCAAGACTAAGTTTAATTACATAGAAGCTATAGAATTTTGGATAAGAACATTTCAGTGAAGGATTAAAATCAGAAGCCACTAAAGCAGTCTTGAGCAATACAGTAAGGAAAGACAGATAAAGAAAACAGTCAGAAAAATAATCGATGTACCTGGAGTATTAGCAGCATTTGAATAATAGAAGGTGGAACTCTTGCTCTGGAACGTGATAATGCATCTTCTAGTTTAATGTTGAGGGTAATTATATTCCTAAAGTGCAGAAGAGCCAGCTGCCGAACTGAGGGTTCCTTCCCCTTGGAACAGAAAGAAAGAAAAATGAATAATGAATGTTGTGAAAATGAGTTTCCATGTCTTTCCTCCCCTTCTGAAGGATTACAAGAATGGTAAGCCTGAGTGAAAAGCAGAGGAAATACAACAAAGGACACAGAGCAGCCCACAAATCTGCACAGTCAGTTTGATTCAGAAGTTCTGAATGCTGCAGACAATGAATGAGTACAGCTATATATGAAGATCATGAGATATGGGGGAGGAGGTGTGGAAATCTTACCTGAGTGCAATATATATAATAACATATTGTACTTTAACATCAATAAAACATATGGTACGTTAAATAAAAGAAAGAAGGGATGAAAAAGCACGGCTGGATTTCCAGTATTTCTCAAGATTTTGAGTAGTGGCTGGGTACTCTCTTCAATTTATGGTATAATTCCCGACTCAGCCCACCTGTGGGTCCAAATGTCCTCTTCAGTTTTGGAGTTTTCAATATAAGGCAAGGACTGAGCTGAAGTCTCATATAACATTCTCCAAGATACCTTTCTTGCAGTACAAGAATCACACCTCACTTAGAAAAACCTGATCTGAAAAATGTGATGCTAGCTTTGCCCACAAAGATTAATAACACATCTTTTATGCCCGATGAGAAGTTGCAAAACTGTTTCAGTTGCTGGGATTAGGGCTTTTTCCTTGGACATATGTAGTTGTACATAAATAATCTTGCCTGCAGTTTTGAGTGCTGCCACTCAAATACCAAACCTTCTGAAAAGTCTGGTTTTCAGCTAGTACTGATGTAGCATAGCTTAGAACAAAGGCTGACTCCTCCATACCTTCATTCCTTTTCATTTTGTGTAAGTATTTATACTAGTGTAAAGACAGCCCCCAAATTTGCTTAAATTGCCAGTGAACAGAATTACCAAGAGCACATGAACATCAGCTAGGTTTATGGAACCTAGATCTAATTGAAATTACCTGGGACCAAGGGCTTTTATCCCCTTCAGGTTTCTTTGAAAATTAAAGCAATTATTTCCATTTGAAAAATAAAAATATTTGCATTGAGAGGTTATTTTCGAATGTCTCAAGAACACAACACTGAAAAGAGTTGTTTGGTGCAATCTTCAAATACGTCTGAGTTCTAATTTAGTTAAGCACTTTTTAAAATCAGGTTGAGAACCTACCGATACTACTAGGTTCCTAAACACTTTGGATTTAGCTTATGTGTCACTATGAAAAACCATGCTGTTCTAACAGATTTTAATATCAGCTTCTCTCAACCACTTTAAACTTTCTACTGGGCAGACACACGCCTGTGAACTAGCGCTATACATGATTTCAGAGCATTTCCTTTTCAGAATCAAATTTGCTGTAAAGTTGCAACTCCTCCACTGAATTCATATGTCATGCCAGAATGGTAATACTGATGACCTCTGCACAATCACTTTAGGCATAATGTCCATTCGGCAAAATTGAAGAAAGTTTCCAAAGCTTTCCCAAATATTATTAGGCACTGAACTCCCAAATAAAGCCTATAGGTATCCAAGAGTAACTCTAGAAGGTCACTTATAACTATCTGGGACAAATTCCCTTAGGACTTCAGTAAAAACACTCTTTTGACCATCACTAAGTAAGAAGTCTGAGCCCTCATTCAAATCAGACCAAGTACCTAACATGGATTATAAATTACTGGAGTCAAACTCTTAGCTCAGGTTAACTTGTCTAATTTTACTGACTACTGTTTTCCATTTTAAGTAGTATAGAATTTAACCTCCTTCTCAAAAGTGGAGGTACTTCACAGATATTCTTATGGCAGAGGAGGAAATGTGTGTATTGAAGTCAACACAGCTCCACTTATTTCCCTCTGTGCATATTTTAGTTTATCATTCATGACCTTTGGTGGACTTCTAGTGTGTGCTGACATAAGTACCAGTCATCCTACCTGTACTCTATACCTATTTTCAAAGTTCCCCTTCATCTTTCTCACCCGAGCACTTCAAATCTCTGTTTGCATAAGTGACTTATTTGCATAACTTGTCTATACAGAACAGCTGTAATGGAAGGTTGGCCTGAGGAGAGAGAGTTTAGGATTGCATCAATCTGTTGATGAACAAGTAGGGTTGCTTTTTCTGGTTTTTCAAGATTCTATAGTAACAGTGTAATTTTTCACCTGCACAGGATAGAAAATAGCCTGAAGCATGGGCAGGACATCACTGAAGAAAAAATCCCAGGTTTCAGCTAAGGTATCCAGCAGTTTCTGCCCTGCAAAAACATGAAACAAATTACTCAACTGTTTTGGTTTTAATCAGCTAACTGAAAACGTGACTCTGCTAGCTCTATATGAAGATGAATCATTTAGAAGATACTTTCAGAAGCAAAGAATTTGTATTCCTTTCAAAATATCAAAGAATTCAATATTTGGGCTCCCAGCTTTGTGGCGGGTATTTTGAGAGAGGCACAGGGTCACCAACTATGAGATGGACTCTACAGCGTTGCGCCTTTGATACTAGGAAAACCAGATTCCAGCTCTAGAAACGCACATTGACCAGAAACTCAAGAAATATGGTAATATAAAAGTTTCTGCCTGAAAGATCTCTGCCTCTGAATTAGATTCCTGAACTGCAGCTACCTTCCCATATCCTTTAGTGACTTGACATTTCCAAGTATTTTTTCCAAGCACGTTTTTGGTCAACTTAATAGTTACCAGCAGTTCTGATCATATTTTAAAGAGAAAAACATGAAATGATTCACCAAATTAAAAAGAAAAAAATTAAAAAAAAAAAAATCAGCTTGCTGAAATTTTGTATTTAATAAAAACACTCCTATATTTGAAAGCCACTTAGTGGTCTTATGTTCCACTTTATTTTTTTCTCAGCACAGACATCAAACATCAGCGGTATTATTTTTTGATTTTCAAGCTAGTAAAGCCTTCAGAGCAAGGGACTGGACTTGGTAGTTCTCTGCATCTAATTTGCCAATTTGATCCTTAAAAATGACTGTCTTTGTAATTTACAAAGCAGCTACAAAGACCTTGAAATCTTTACAGCTCTATTTGTGCTCTCCAAGCTGTTATTTCATATAACTGAAGAACTCAGTGTTCCCCTCAGAAGAGTTTGAGTACTGTAATATGAAATTTGTTCTCCTTCTGTTACGTTCTGGGCCTTTGTCTTTTTATCAGAAAAGTTGGATCCTATAGCACCATCTCAATCCCATCAACTGTGCTGCCAGTAATGAAAGGTCACATTTAAGATTTACAGATAGCTGAAACAAATGGAAATGGATGCCTCCAGGCTACTGCTAAAACAGTATATTTATACTAAGCGATATTATGACTGCAGCTCTGCTTGAGGAAAGCCACATTTCTTCAAAAAGACTCTTCAAAGATCTTCAGACAATTTACATATTCAATAATCCTTGGAAATATTCCAAAATCATGTCACTTTCTGATGCTGTAATGCCTAGCCAACATCTAAGACATAACAGCATACTGAATAACACATCTAAAAGCTGCAGGATAGCACGGGACATGAAATGAGGGTGGTCATCAAAGGAAGCATTGGTTGAAAGCTGACCAGGCAAACCAAGCCCTTGCTGTGTTTTTCCTATGCACTGTCCCTAGCACATTGAGAAGGTACCTTTCTTTCTGTATTCACACAGATTCATTCAAAAACTACTCTGGCTCAGGTTTTCGTTGCAGTGCTTACATTGAAAGGAATGAGTGGACCCAGAAATGTCGACTGGGTAAAAAATACAATTGTATCAGTGGGAACTAATTCTAATGGACACGTTTCTCCAGAATTGCATAGACTGCATAGACACAAATGAAAAAAAAAAAAATGTAAAATAAAAAAGCAGAAATTGTTTTGCACTCATAAATTCATCCCCTGCCTCTGTATTCTTCTATTTTAAATTTGGACTTGACTGTTCCAAACATAAAAGAAACTACCTTGATGTTTACTTCCACAAGGTGACACCTCCAGTAGGTGCAGGCAGATAAATGGAGCCTTGACAGTGAAAAAGAGACAGCATCTGACCTCATTTATGTAAGCATGAATCCAAAACAACTCTTAAAGCAACCCACAGCATTGCTCTGCATTTTGACAGGTGCTTCATCTAATTTGCATCCCAAAGTTTAGATTTTTGTTTATTAAAACACATCATTCAGTCTTTCCTCTTTTCTTTAATGCTGAGTAGACAGTAATTGGAGAAAGAAGTGCCTACATCCGAGGTATTAATTCTTTACTCTAGCTGCTCTGGGTGGTCACTTCTCCCTGATGAAGGTCAATGGGAACAACATCGTACGTCAGAACAACATAATGGAGGAATAGACTGAATCCTCTTAATCCACAGTACAAGGGAATTTGCAGAAAGAACTGAGCTGCCTTCAGGATGCATTGTTAAAACTCCTCTGACAGATATAGATAGCTATACTAAAATTAAAGATACCTTCATAAAACCGGATCTTGTCTCTTAGGATCACCATGCCTTTTGTGAGCAGCTGATTCTGTAAATAAAATATAAAGTTACTCAACTGTATACTTCCCTCTAGCCACCATATTTCATACTTTGATTTTTCTTAGTTTCTGACAGTAGACAAGGTTTCATTTTGATGATCAAATACAGGAGGACTTTTCTTGCCATGTCCAACTTGCTTGGGACACATTTCAAATAATGCTCCAGTCTCCTACTGCTTGCAGGACGCAGCACCCACTCTGTGCAGTGCAAAGTGCTCCTTGAATTCAAGTTGCTGACTCACACTGCATATATTCTGTCTTGTAAAGGAATACTGCTTCAATAGACAATAGGTACCTATGACTAAACTGTCTTTTCTAGGAACTATACTTACAATGAAATTAGTTGCTTTATTCAGGAATTTAAATTTTAAGTTACACGTGAATGTCTGAAATCTACTGAAAGATGGTAGTGCCGTACAAAAACACTGACTGCACAAGGCTACTACAAGCACTGGGCCTTCACTATCTAAATGTGTATATGAACCCCAGATCTCACTTACTCATAAATAACAACAGAGAAGTCGATGGAAATCTCTAAATGGTTTCAAGTGACTCCATACTGGCATTTAGAGCAGGTGAAAGGATTTTGCTCAGTACTAAATTAAAAAATAAATCTGATTTAAATGAAAGAAAGCACACACCTACCTGTAAATATTCAGTGAAGAAGGATCCCAGTTCTGTTTTCAATAACTGCCTGTATAAAACGAATAAGAAAAGGACCTCTGTAATCAACAAACTGTATTAGCTGCATGCTGTATGGAAAAAGGGAAGATACTAATAACAAAATATTTTCATACAGCCTGTCAATAATGATTAACTAAAATTCTAACAAACAGGGCCAACAACACTAAGACGCTCAACCAGCTTTTCTGCGAGGTGCAAAATACCTGCTGTTCTTTTAGACGGTTCATTGCATGAACACATATGATAAGAAACTGAAAGAGGATGCATTCCATCCTACATCTAACTCTATTTTAAAATGCCTGAGCTGTTCTCCTTCTGTGCCAGGGTTGGACTGGTGTCTGGCATTGCAAATGTGGGAGAAGTCTTGGCTTTCTGTCAACGTGGTTGAGCCAACAAACAGGCACATAACAGAGCTGAGGTGTGCTCACAGCCAGATAATCTGTTCTGTTTAACTCTCCAAAAAGAGCCATGACAAAATGTTCAGAGAGAAACCTGAGACAAGATGATGTTCTGCAGGTTTTGTTACAAGTATGAAATATGGCGAGTTTTCTGAAAGGGGTCATGATCTAAAAATCAAGTCAAAATCTAAAGACCCACATCCCCTAGGCAACTCAATGCTTTGATCACTTGTGTAGTTATGTAATTACACATTTGGTAGCAAGTTATCATCCACCCCTTTGGGTTACATCTTTAATAAAGAAATAAGTAATTAAATTATTATAACTAGTAACAATTTTCTATTAGCAGTGTGACTCCCATCTACAATAATCGCCAAAATAGATCCAGGGAACTACAGGCCAGCAGCCAGTGTGATCTCAGTGCCAAGGAAGGTTATGGAGCAGATCATCTTGAGGGAGATCACATGGCATGTGCAGAACAACAGGGCCATTAGGCCTAGCCAGCATGGATTCATGAAGAGCAGGTCCTGCTTGACCAGCTTGATGTCCTTCTATGATCGAGTGACCTGTCTGGTAGCTGAGAGAAAGGCTGTTGATGTGGTCTACCTAGACTTCGGCAAGGCTTTTGACAAGCCCATGGCTTGGACATGTACACTCTGCTAGGTAAATAACTGGCTGGAGGGCTGGGCCCAGAGAGTGGTGGTGAATGGAGTTAAATGCAGCTGATGGTGCTGGAGGACTTCAAAGAATGTTTAGATATTGTACTGAGGGACATGGTTTAGTGAGAAATATTGGTGGTATGTAGACAGTTGTACTAGCTGACCTTGTAGGTCTTTTCCAAACTTGGTGATTTTATGATTCTATGACTATATGCACCTGGACTGCTTGACACTAATCAGCAGCACAGTTACATTAACACCTCTGGTTACAGGGTAGAAAAATTGACAGCACAATTAATGCGTCTTGCCCTTTGAATCCCTAATAATACAGACACTTCACACTGCTTAATTAATTTCTAGTGAAACAGTGAGGCCCTCAGGCCACAACAGAGCGCTGCTGTTTGAAGTTCTCAGCACCACATTCATTTAAGAGATCCACAACAAAACTGGACAGAAGATATTGCTTGCTCTTTATTCTTCAATCTTAATTTAATTTCCTTTAACAAAAATCAATTAGGTTGTCATCTGTCAAAAGCTGGAAAATTCAGATTGCTGAGTAAATTTATCTAGATAAGTGGATGTCATAGTGGAATCCAGGTAAAAAACTGGTTAAAGCTATACGAGATCACTGACCAGACAGAAGAATTCAAGTGCATCTGATTTTGCTGACAGTCATTATGCAGTTTTATGATGCTTGTACATCACTATTATCAGACTTTCATTGCCTGTTTAATGACTTCATAAATTAATTTGATAGTAAAAATGTGCATAAAATACACTAAAATAGCTCCTGTCTTTTTTTATCTTCCTGTTGCTGATTCCTTGGTTCGTTTTGAGATTCTCTTGAAACATTACTCAGTCTAAGACAGTATTATAACTGATTACAACTTTCATAGCAATTAGATTATATGTAGCAAATATAAGGATGTGATTTTACTGGATTTGAACTTTTGCTACAAAAGAGGAAACACCACCAAAACGTGCTGTGTTTGCACCAAACCATTATCTTCAAACTCAAAAAAAAGGGAGCTATAAATGTGGCTTCATCTTAACACAGGATATTGTGCTTCCTTTGCATTTCCCTTACTTTAGTAAGTGAGACTGTGCA
The DNA here is from genome assembly GCF_054131305.1 of Coturnix japonica. Classification (NCBI taxonomy): domain Eukaryota; kingdom Metazoa; phylum Chordata; class Aves; order Galliformes; family Phasianidae; genus Coturnix; species Coturnix japonica. The sequence continues at coordinate 69,307,086 of NC_140663.1, forward strand.
GACTCGTACCCATTGATCCTTATTAAGCAATCAGCACATAAATAATCAGAGTATAAAGACTGTACATGTGTATTCAGCCTAGGAAGCTATATGTAAGTATTTGCCCATGTACATGATACCTGGTAATTGAACACTGTGACATTCCTGAGTCAAAATGAAGGTGCACAGACATCACAGGTGTAATGAAAGTGCTCAAATATTAACACTTGGTCTGTGAGTCAATTGGGTATTCAAGGTTTAACTATGAAAATATTCCAGAATCTACTCCAATTAGAGTGTCAAAAAAAAACCTGATTTTACCATTCAGTAGATGCTGAAAAAGCTTATGGACACTAGGTTAATGATAATCCAAACACTCCCATACTCAAATTTTGCTCCGTGGAAGTAATGGTGATGTGTTTCATTTTGTTTATGTACTTCTTAGGCAAATGCATCTAAAACAGTCTTAAGGCAAACACAGGCTTGTCCCAGTTTTGAGGTCATATTTATGAACTAGATATTTTTACACTGAATACTAGTATTAACCAAAATAAAGCATTTTGAATTAAATACCAGTAGTAGTAACTCAGATTCTTTTTGTATTTTTGAAGTTGGTAGTTTCTTTGTTATGGTTTGAGCTAAATTTAACTGAAGAGAAAGGTCTGAGTTGCAAGTCAGGAGGTCTCACAAAGTTAATAACTGTGATCAGCAGTACAATGAAGAAACCAGCAGGAGTGCAGCTTCAAGAAAGAGGCCACATCTGGACGTGTATACAAACAGGCTCAAAAAATACCACTATCATGCTTTCTTCTACAGACAGAGCTTTCTGTACTCTTAGTCCATTTGCTGTTTTCTCATCTTAGAATTCCATATGAATGAACTGCATGCAGGACACACACCAAGAAGCTTCACCAAGAAGTCCAAGCAATCACTGAGAGAAAGGGTGGAATTTGGCAATGAATTAAAAGGATGTTCAAGCTGAGTAGAAGTGAGAGGAAACAACCTCTAGGCTCCTTTAAGTAACCTGCTCTTGCTTTCCAGGCTATAAGGAGAAGGTCATACATTTACTGAACATGATTCTCTCTAGGGGCTGGATTTTATCTGCTGGGGATCAAATACCTGGGGCAGGGACACAACTGTGTGAACCAGCCACAAAAGCCATGCTGCAAGCCATTACACATTCACTCACATCGCAAGTGATGCTGCTGATGTCTTGTTTCTGGCAGCACCTTTCTATATTGGTTAGATTTTATAATATTTTGTCCGTCAGTTCATGTGTGAGTCACCAGACGTAGTTCCTCCCAAAACAGCAAAGCTGAATGATCAGCCAAGATGACAATGCAGCAGTATTATTCTTACGCTAACAAAGGAAATGGGCCTATCATGCAGCAGCATAATCCATCACAAACTGGGGACAAAAAACAACAGTCTTTTGTAGTCAGCTTGCCTGTTCTGTTGCCTCTGATGTTACAGTTAAACACAGCTGTATTAGCAAGTATCACAGGGCCTACACTCAGGTGAATGAATGCAAAATCTGAGTACTGCTCAACAGGTAACAGCTATTTTACTTCTGTTTATTGGTCCATGCAAGATTATACTTGTCTCATCAGCGGATAATTTCCTTTTCCTCTTCTGTTCCTCACCAGCAGACAAGCATCCCGAGGCAAGTGCAATGGACTGGGAAATCTCAGCCCAGAACAACCATTTTCTGTCATTCAGATGAAGCTGGAGAATCCTAGCTTCACTTACAGTAATGATCAACCATTATTCCAATAACCAACTCAAAATGATTGATGGATCATGCTAACTGACAGCCATCCTACAAAATCTATTCTCTGAATGTCATTTTCTCCCCAGTGAAATAAGAAATAACTGAAGAATAAGTTTATTTTAATTTCAGAAAGACAAAGAAAGAGGAAAAAAGAGAGAGCTCACTGGCCAAGTGCAATCTGCCTGGACTTCTTTGAAGATACTCCCACAATTATCCAGACTGGGCCAGCATTTTCTGGATATTCTATAGGTATTGTCACACCATGGTGCACAGACAGAACAGGAATAATTATGAAGTGATAGGGAGTCATTGAGGATTTATCTGAAGGCAGAGAGGGAATACAATAAGCTGTCTGTCTTTTGTAAATGCAGCTTGTTTTCCATTGCTTACTCTTCAAAGCAATGGGATGCGTTTCTAAAAGGAAATGTCCTACCTTGCTCTTGTCAGTGAGACTGAGTTTAGTAAATAATAATAGATGTTGCAAATCCATGTTATTAGCTAATGGGTTGGTAGATTTTTCTTTGTAACAAAAACTTAAATGACTAAAATGATGTGATTTTCACCTTTTCTTTATACAAAGAAAAACCCAACAGCCTACAACATTACACGCTTCACTAGTCTGTATTTAGTCTATTGCAAACAGTATCAGCACAGCATGAGGGAGAAACAGGAGCCTTAAGTTGTGTTACTCAGTTCGCTCTGCTGAAAAGACAGCTTTATAGCATCTAGAGCACATTCAGTTCACACAGAAGGAGAAGCTAGATGGAAGGAACTCCTAGGCACAATGTCTTCCCTTGTCCTGTTGCATCGAGTGCTTGGAGGTTTTACATCCTTCGTGGATGCAAAGGAAGCACCTTAGAGATAGGCTCAGCACCAACAGAAAGTATAATTGCAGTGGTACAGAGCTGCATTGCTATGCGCTCAGGACGGGAACCTGGTTTTTCCTTAGTTTCAAACCAACATAACAAGATTCAGAAATGATCCATTCTCCCCATAACTCAGCCTGCCCTCTACAGAAGGAGGAACCCAGCTGTCTCTACACATCAAGGTGCTGCACATCAGCACATCTATTCAGCCAATCCTCAATGGATTGTACTGACTGCAATGACTACTGGGGAAAAAAGAAAAGAAAACAAAACTAGACAAAAAAACAACCCACAATATTTCTGTAGAAGATTTCAACTGCAAGTCCTAGCAAATTGTACTGTGCATGCCAGCTAATAACACCTTGTGTAGAGCTGAGTCACTTACCTGACTCCTTCATTGAGGTTGTAAAGTTCATGATCGGGGAGACCCTTACGCTGGAACACGGCTATTACTCCATTGTGGATACTGAAAGAGGACAGGAGGAGTCATTAGCACCAGAATATTTGCATTAGCAAACCAGCATTTGTCAAGTCTGGACACTGAACCTGAAACTTAATTCACGAATAAAGCATTCATTTATTAGAGCAGGGTTATTGGAATCTCAAAAACGATTAGCTCTTTATAACATATAAAAGGCAGAAACACTACACAACTATAAATTTTGAGGCAATTTAATCTATCTCTCGTTCGTTTTCAAGAATGGAGCGATAGAAAAGGGGCAGTGTTTACAGCAGTAGCCATTACAGAACATTGTTCTGGTTCTCAAAAATTTGTGCTCTTGCTCCAGCTAAAGGCAAACCAAGGCTGCATAAAAAGAACAGCAGGTGGAGAGTTTCTGAGGCAGACAGCAACAAACGGAACTACATGCTAACCATCTGTCCTACAGCAATGCTCCCTTTTCATTTTCAGTGATGTATGTAACTGTTCCGAAGCAGATGTTTCTTATTGGTGGTGATTTTCTTCTGTAATGAGCCACAAGTGAAGCTATGATTGAGAGAGGCAGAATTCTCTAGCTCAACAGAAAGCCACATCTCCAGCACTGTCTGTAAGTGGAGCACATGGCCACCATCCCCACAAATACTAAGATGCTGAATGACAAACCCCTGCAAAGTGTTGCACATTTTACAGAGCAATCCACATGCGTGGCAGAGATGCTTACCAAACCCACGAATTTAACAAGACCACACCTCAAAAGGTTACTGAAATGAGTTCAAGTGCTTCAGGATGAAGCCCTGAAATGCTCCTGAAACACAGAATGCAATTAGTGTGATGACACATCAGTCTAAATCACTGAGCTGAGGTCTGAGGGCAAAGGTAAAGAATTGCTAGTGAAAGATGAGACCAAGCCTGTTCCAGTACAAGCAGAAGGAAGGTAGAAGTCTCCTTCCCTTTCCCATCCCAATTCCATCTATTTACTGCTTCACAGCAGACTTCATCTTTGATTCCAAAAGAAAAGAACACTGATACAGTCTTCCCATCTGTTAGCTAATCCCCACTCTTGTAGATGCTTGGCAGTTTTTGCCACATTTAAGCATGGAGCTAAAATCCTCAAAATACCAAGGGCTTTAAGGTTTCAGCTGGGATGGAAGGACCACCTTCAAGCAACCCCATTAAGGCTGAGTTCAGCCTTTACTTGACAGGCACACAGATTTGTCTAGCCAGGAGGTATGAGGATTTCAGACTGCCCTATCTAGTGACAAAGAGATGAAGTGAGTTCTCGCATAAGGTCTCCAGACAGAGACAACCTGATTCTCACTGGTCTCAGGAGGATTTCCAGGTGCATTCAACAGCATCCTGCAAGGCCAAGGGATCACTGCAGTGTCACGGCTTGTGGTATTTTCTGCTTAGAAGAAGATGCAGAGGGTTAGTGGGAATCGCAGAGACCCACATCAAACTTCCTCAGGTCCACAATAAAACAAGCCCTTCTAATGCTTCCTGGAAGCAGAGGAGCGAGCTGGCAGATAGGACTGGAGACCCAACAACACCAAACAGCAAAGAGAAGCTCAGTTGCATTCATCTGTGGGTAAAGGACATCAAAAATGGCAGCTGAAGGATACAACACACGGGGAGAAATGCACAAGGAGATCCAAATAGGAACTGCTATTGTCTTCTCTCTCTTGGTGCTAAGCACACCCACACACGCAGCAGCCACCCTTTTCCCCCATGCACTTATGTGCACAGACACAGACATACATGATAATCTAACCCAGTTTATTTTGGCTGGCTCAAGCAATCACATTCCATTTACAACTATCTGAAAATTGGCAGCTAAATGTCTCCAGTATATAGCGAGGTGACTCGGGTATTTTAATATTATGAGTAATATGCAAAGCACAATTAATGTAGTGAATAAAACAAGCAGTCTTTACACGCTCTTCTGATTCGGAAATGAACTTTGCAGTTCCTGCCATCCTTCTGCAGAGAGGAATGACTAAACCTCTCTCCTAGAAGCCAGTATGCTCTCGCTTTCTCTCTGGCACTTTTCTAAACGAGAGGGAGGTTTACTCTTTCCAGCCTAGCAGGTCCATCATAATCCCTCAGAGAAATAACACAGAGAAAGGTTTTTTAATGAGAACTATGAGTTGCAAGCACCTATAAACATCCTAGTGATGACATTTCCATCTGCCTGGGATCCTCCTTGCAGTGAGGGATGGCTGCCTAACCCACAGGACAAATCTTGGCCCTGCTGCCCTGCCTTCCCATCCCAACCAGCAGTGCATTCATGCAGGATGCAGAGATGCAATAACAGTGTGGGCACACCCCCGTGGTCTGCCCCTCAATGTTTGCTCAGCATAATACAGAGGAGTCAGAGAAAGAGGAATGCTATTGATCGTGTAAGCTGGTGTCAGAGTAATAAAAAGCCGTAATAAATCCTTTCGGTAAATGTAAGCTAATGGGAAAAAAAAAAAAAAAAAAGCCAGCAAATCCAACTGTGCTTAAAGTAATGCTATGGTTTCCTTAATGAGTGATTGTTTAAAAGGGTTTAGTCAGATCAGTACAACCTCTTGGTGCAAAGAAAGCCTGAGCTGCTGCTTACACACAAGAGTTCTGCAAGATGCTTGAGGTGGGTGGATCACTTGTGCCTGCAACCAACCTCCATTGAGGTTTAAGTCATGATGTACATAATTAAACTTACATTTTAATGATTATGCTAAATTGGAAATGCTTTGTAAACTGCCTTCTTTAACTCTTTTACATTATGAAAGTTAATAATGGGTGTACTCATGCACTGATATTACTGTGAACACCATCCCTGGAGCTGAAGTGCATGTAAATGTGTGCTCAAGGTGAAGAAGAAAGCAGCACAGATGACAAGAAGCACAGAGCCTAAAAGAAAACAAAAAATGGGTCTGTTCCCAAGCTACCTATACTCGGTACCAAATAAGGCTGTAATCTCCAATCAAGACAAGACCCCATATGATTTTAAGCCCAGGGTTAGGAATGTTTCTGGTTTGCTATGTTGCACCAATGGACGCATTTTCCACATAACTGCCCACACAACCTCCTAGTCCTGCATTACTGTGCTTTCTCCAGTTTAAGGAAACGAGCAGTTTCATGCAGAACCCAATCAGTATCTTCTAGTAGAGAAGGGGACTGGAAGACACTGTGCACCCGAGCAGTAAGCATGTGAAACATGCCACCATACTGCAAGAGAACACAAATCTCTGGGTTACAGAACTATTGCATTTTTGGAGAGTACAGTATTAATTCATATGCCAGCTCCTCAACTAGCAGGACCCGGGGGGCAAACTAGACCAAGAGCTGCAGCACTCAGCCCTGGCTTCCCCACTGTTTACATTAACATGGAGGGATATGGAAGATGCAAATCTCTTTGTGTTTGACACTCACTGTTGACACTCTCAGCCACCCTAATAGTATAAGTGCCAATGCAGGGAGGGTGGGGCTTATTTTTCTGATTTATACCTGATAGAAAGCCCTTGCCCATGCAGCTCACTATCACCAACACACACACTTTGTTTGAGTCACTAGCTGAGCACCCAGACACCACCACTGCCTTTTGCCCCACTGCCAGCTACTCCAGCCCTCAAATACCCCCTGTCATTTTTAAGAATCCAAAAAGGAAAAACCAGTGATCAAAACACTGTTCTCTGTCTCCCATAACAACCTCATATGTAAGCTTCAAGTGTGGGACAGATGAATGGACAGTGAGGTGGACCGAGAACAAGCTAACCAACATTGCTCAGAGGGTTGAAATCAGTGGCACAGAGTCTGTTTGGAGGCCTGTGGCAATCAGTATTTCCCAAGGGTCGGTACTCAGCCTGGTCTTCTTCAATTATCTTCATCAGCGACGTGGATGAAGGGATAGAGTGCATGCTCAGCAGGTTTGCTGATTATGAATCTGGAATGAGTGGCTGATACACTAGAAGGCTGTGCTGCCATTCAGTGAGACTTGGACATGCTGGAGAATTGGGTGCAGAGGAATCTGGTGAGGTTCAACCAGAGCAAGTGTAGAGTCTAGACCTCAGGAGGAGTAAATGCACACATCACAACAGGATAGGAACAGACCTGCTGGAAAGGAGCTCTGCGGAGAAGGACCTGGATGTGCTGGTGGATAACAGGTTGACCAGGAGCCACCAGTGTGCCCTTGTGGCTAGGAAGGTCAATGGCATCCATTGCAAAGGTCAATGCATTAAAAAGAGTGTGACAAGCAGGTCAAGGGAGGTGATCCTTTCCTTCTACTCTACCCTGGTGAGTCTACATCTGAAATACTGTGTCCAGGTTTGGGCTCCCCAACAAAGACAGGGAATTTTGAGAGAGAGTCTCACAGAGAATCACAAAGAACACTAGGAGTCTGGAGCATCTCCAGGAGGAAAGGCTGAGAGCCCTGGCACTGCTCAGTCTGGAGGAGACTGAGATCTTACCAATATTTATAAATATCTAAAAGGTGAGAGTCAAATGGATGGGCCAGGCTCTATTTAGCATGGCTCAGCAAGAGAATAAAGGACAATGGACATGAACTGGAACACAGGAAGTTCCATCTGAACGTGAGGAAAAATTTCTTTACTTTGAGGGTGACAGATCATATGTCTCAGAGAGGTCGTGGAGTCTCTTTCTCTGGAGATACTCTGGACACTTTCCTATGTAACCTACTGAACCTGCTTGAGCAGAGGAAGTGGACTAAATGATCTCCAGAGGTTCTTTCCAGCCCCTACAATTCTGTGATTATTAGACTCTATCAGATCAGAAGCAGTTTGCCTGCAGAGCTGAGAAACAACTGCAATAAGTGACTGCCTGTTTGATCCAACCAGACCACAGCCTCAGGTTGGGACTGCCTGGCAAAGCACGTGGTGTGGCCCAACATATTACTTGTGCAAAGCATACAGGTGATTTTTGTTCTCTGAAGCAGTCATTAGGTTCATATGCAAGCAGCATGTGTAAAAATATCACTGCACTTTTTATTCAGGGTTTGCAAATTTCTTTAGGTGAAATTGATGAATATAAACAATATCACATAAATGATCACTCTCTGCTAGCATCAAAGAGTTAAGAGAAAATGTTTTTGAAAGGGAATAAATGACTGAGGGCTCCTTTTCCTTTGGACAGTATTTGGAATAGATGATTTGCAATAATTAACCTGATAAAACTCCTTGAGGACACCCCAGCTCCAGAAGATACACTCATTTTTCTGAATTAGCTTAATTCAACCTGGACAATCCCACTTTCAGAACAGCTTCAGTCCAGCTGGAACTCTACAGGCTTTGTCCTTGTCAAAGGAACATTGCATCTGCTAGTCCACTGATGTCTCTCAAGTTTCTAGCCAAGGTAAAGCAATCTGCAAAGCGGGATAGGCTGTAATTATGCACCAGATCATACAACTGAAAGTAAGCTGGTCTGCGAAACTGTCAGCTAAATAAATACTAAATACTGGAAGAAGGAAGTTTTCCCAGTAGAAGTAGCTATTGCCATAAAAACTATATCTATTGAATATGGAATTGGCCTGGCATGTTTTTTCCACTAGAGAAGCCTCACCGTGATCTGAAAAAAAAAAAAACCCACTCACATTTCATTAGGAGATGAAATGTGGTTCCTGTGACTGTAAAAATTACTTTACAGGAAGTTATTGCACACATTACAACCCTATAAAAATTACCCCAAACCATAAAACTCTGATTCTGCATGCCATTTTGGCTTTACTGCTGGCATCACTGCCACAACAGGCATCTCATGTTTGTACTCTTTGCTTTTCCATCACCACCTCCTACTCCTTCACACTCCCCTTGACTTCCCCATTTTCACACAGCAAGAAGACAGAAGCACCTTCCACTGGAGGTTCTTCCACAGCAGAGCCTGGACAGCATCAGCCCTATCTGGGCAGTCTGTGCTGGCTTGCTGAGAAAGAAAAACTTGCTGCATTTTATTTGCCCCAGCAGCAAGCCCAGGATTACAAACCCTGGGTTTCTTGGTCCGATTGGTTTAGTCAGCACTCAGCCCTCAGCTTTTGCCTGAAGCAGAAGAGGGCGGGGAGTGGGGGAAGGAATTGCAGACAATTCTAGTGAAAAAATCTGAGCTATTTTAATCCAATGCAAATTCTGTGAGCTGTAATGAAACTGCATTGTTCCACTATGTTGCTGCGGGTTGCTAGTTAACATGCGACCTGTGAGTTGATGCACTGATCTTCTGTGGTTCGTGGGAACGCAGGCTCGGAAGAAGCTGTGATATAAAGCCTGATTTGCAGCTCATCACCGATTTCTCATGATCCAGCAGCGCCAAGAATTTTTACAGCACTTCCATTTGGAGGTCATGGAAAGGTATTACAGAGGAAGAAATTGTCCTTGCCTTCAACAGGCACTGCATTCCCCCTTGCGAGCCCTGTCATTAGATTTCAGAAGGCAGCAGTCTCTGGGCTGTGAGGCAGCAGAGGGGATGTCTCTGGGCAGCCGGGCTGCAGATCACAGAATCACAGAATCACAGAATTACCCGGGTTGGAAGGGACCTCAAGGATCATGTAGTTCCAACCCCCCTGCCTAGCAGGGCCACCAAACATACACATTTACTAGATCAGGTTGCCCAGGGCCCCGTCCAACCTGGTCTTGAACACCTCCAAGGACGGGGCATCCACAACCTCACTGGGCAGCCTGTTCCAGGACCTAACCACCCTTCTAGTAAAGAACTTACCCCTAACATCCAACCTAAATCTTCCCTCCTTCAACTTAAAACCATTTCCCCTAGTCCTGCTATTATCAGCCCTTTCGAAGAGTTTACTCCCCTCCTGGGAGTAAGTTCCCTTCAGGTACTGAAAGGCTGCAATGAGGTCACCCCGCAACCTTCTCTTCTCCAATACAGATAACACAAAAGATACACAAAGAAAGATACACAAAGCCTGATGGCCGAAGAGGGACTGCAGGTCCTTGGCAGAGATGGCCCACCATGACTGAGCAGTTGTCCACAGAAGGTCCCACCAGTGTGACTGCATTTTGGACTAGCTCCATCTCAAAGCGTGACACCACCAGCTCCACGCGGGGCAGAGCCTGCCATGAGGCTGTGCTTTCCCCCTCCCTAAAACCATTCATACTACACTGAGTACTGCCTTTCTCCAAAGCAGATACCCGCACGGCACGCCCAGGCACAGCTGCTCCCAAGAAAACAAGAACCGACAGTGCATTTCAATATAGCACAGCCAGGACTGGCGAGAGGGGCTAACTCTTCTGGTGTGTCCTGACTTCCTTGATCAGCAAGATCTCATGCTCAGTACTGCAAAGAACACAGCAGTACATGCAATTTGTTCATGCTAGCTCTTTGTTGGGGTGTGCTATTGCATCAGAAATAAAGAGCCTTCCCTTTGTCCCTGCAGCACAACCCGCTCACCATCTGCACGGCTTGTTGCAGTTCCAGAGAGTTGCTAGTGCAGACATGGAGATGCCCACTTGGTTTGCAAGGCAGCACCAGGTGTCTTAAAGCCCATGCCACCAAATGGTGGGAACACACGGCACAGCCACCAATGCATGGGGAAAGGCAGCCCCAGCAGAAAGCAAAGCCGGGTAGGGTTCACACAGAGTAGTGGCACGGCTGCTCACAGACACCTCCGCCTACACCAGGCAGTACCTCCCCTCCCCGCTGACTCCTCCCCGAGTACCACCACCATCAGAACACAGGAAGCACCTCTGAGACATTCAAACAGCAATTTTCCTGGGCAGGTACCCAGCCTCTTCTGTCACCAGTAGGGTTTCAGCGCTCACGTTTGTCACAAGACACAGTGATGGGTGACAGGGATGGGAGATGTGATATTTTGAAGTCTTATTGTAATTGCTCAAAACTGAAATACCTTTAAAAACGTGTCTATAGTTCCCCAACATTTTTCTTCCTGTGACCTCCAGACAATTATAAAACGTGAGTGAAACTTCCCATGCAGTGACACAATCCTCAGGACTTAGAGACTTATACTCATCTCCATTCTTCATTCACTGAATCTCTGTGCTCAGTGGCTCATTCATGACCAAATGTTTGCAAGGTCTTTACCGAACAGCAATAAAATTCAAACATATAAGAACACAATGTGCCCAAAATGCACGTGCATGAACACACATGCGAAGAGAAACAAACACAAACACCTTTTTGCACTGAACAAACTGCTTACTGCATCAGCCATCAGCAATACAGTCATGTGGATAAAAATAACATATATATGATTTTTAACAACTGTATATATACACATTAAATATAATGTATATATAATATTTTTAATATATATGAATGTGTGTGTGCGTGTATATATATATATATATATATATACACGTATATATGTGTATATATGAATTCTAGTAATTGTATATATTAATTTTGAGTAAAATAAACCAAATCCTCTTTGAATGAGAATATCCAGATGGACTCAAGGACTTATATGCAGTCAGATCCTTTGCAAGGAGTCCTTGCCCATCACAACGGAGGGGCTGAGCCATCTGCAGGAAGCACTGCTTGCTGTCAGCCTGCAGAGAAAGTCTAACAGCAAGGTGAATACAAGCTGCTCTGGTCTTTTGCTGGAGTGCATACCCATGGAATACACCAAGGCAGAGCCCAGCTAGTTCTCACCCATGCAGGGTGCCAGCAAGCCAGGCTGCCCGTGCCTTCTTGGCACAGCACGGGGCAGCATGGGGACGGCAAGACACAGTGCAGGAGCTTACCTGTTCCAGGTAGCGTTGGAGCAGGCCCGTCGCTGCTGGGTCCCCCGCTCATCCAAGGCTGCCTGCTCTCTCTTGCCCAGATCACTGAGGCTGGGCGAACTCATGAACTTCAACCTGCGAAGAGTCCTCATGGTCAAATGTGTGTTTGCGCGTGGCAGCTACAGATACACCATCCTGTTTACACACACACACGCGCAGCTGGAGCAGCAGCAGCAGCAGCAATGCGAGCAGTTCCCTCCGTTTGCTGTTCAAAAAAGAAACTTAAAAAAAAAAGAAGAGAGAACCAGTCTCTACGGAGCACACCTCTGCCAGCAAGAAAACAAACCTTTAATCAGATCAACTCTGACGTCATGAACTGTGGTTAATAATTTCTCCAGTCCTTTTAAAAAACAAAAGCCGAGCTCCTGGCTGCGGCTTAGGCACTTTGAAGGGGCCCCTATAGCCCGCGGCCCCCAGCACGGGGCTGTTCCCACCCCAGAGCCAGGGCCCAGAGCCCTGGGGCGCTCCACCTGCCCCGGGACCTGCGCTCCCCTGGGGCCCAGCCCTGCCAGCACTGCTCAGCCCGCCTCTCTGCCTTCGTGATGGAAATGAAACTGGAGGACAACAGACACACACACACAGAAGGGAAAAAAAAAAAGAAAGTGAAAAAAAAAACCAACACCCAAGCAACCAATACTGACGCACCGAGAGTTTATTGGAAAGTTTCATAACTGCCTGTGCCCTGCCATGTTACAACACCGCACTCATGTGCTCTCGCTGCCTCACTCGTACAGACATACATACAGTACCGCGGCACCAAAAGAGGTCACATGCAGAACAGCTGCAGGATGGAAACTGGAAGCGTGGTTTTGCTCTTTTGAGGAGTTTTTGGTGAGTCTGATGCCTGGTCTTTCTGTCTCTTCATAGAATAAGGTAGCAGCTGCATGTCTTGGGGCATAGGAAGTTCCTATAGAAGCCCCAGGTGCCTTATCTTCAAAGGAGAAATCTCTCAGAGCACAGCACTGGCGCTGAGGCTGTGCTGCTACAAGATCCCACCACGCTCAGTTTGCTGCCTCTCACTCCAGGTTCTGATCTGTGCCCAGGGGAAGGAGCCAACAGAACTGTGACATCTCCCTCAGAAAGTAAGCAGGCTGCAGCAGAGTGAGTTGCAGTGCAAAGACCGCTCCTGTTGCTGCAAAGCATCTGGTGAGAGCTGCGAGGGCTCCCTTGCAGAGAAGGGGGCTGCAGTACTGATGTTACTTTCTCCTTTTCTATTTTCATCTGTGATAACTTATTGTCTAGATCCAGGCTATAAGTGGATTTCTTTGTGCTCAGATAGTATCTCAAGGCTGTTATTACAGAAGAATTGGTTTTTTGGTGTTTTGTTTTTTTTTTGTTTGTTTGTTTGTTTGTTTTTTATATCATGAGATCTGCCCTCTCTGCATCAGTTATTGAAATATCTTTTTACCTTGCATGAGTTCTAGTAGCACTAGTTTTATCCACTGTTTGGGTCAGTGCTAATCCTCATTGCCCTTCCCAACCCAAAAATCTGAGTACACAAATGAGCACTGCAGCAGACAGCATGTATCACTGCACTCTGGAAGGGACCTCCAGCTCCAAATCTGACTTATGGACAAAGGCACTGCTATTCCTGGTCTCTTCCAGATGTGTGAATCCCTCAGACAAACAAACAACAATCTACTATGTACACAGCCACTAAAGGAAACAAACACAACAATATACTGCTGTATTCTGAGGAATGAGACAAATCAGACACCAAAAATAGGCACGGCAGAACACTGCTTTGTTCACAGAGGATGAAGGACACCCGATTTCTGTGGACAACACAGCCAGCAAGAGCAGGGGAGCATGACTCAGCCTGAGCTTCAGGTGAAGCTTTGGATAAAAGTGCACCTACGCCTTTAAGGGACACAACTAGTTAGACAAACTTGTGGCAATAGGATTCTATCTAATTTCATTTTCCACCTAGCTTGGTTGCTTTTGTGCTGCTCACGTGCTGTGAATTCGATAGGCCTTGCAAATGTTATTATCCTGAATTAAACCTCTGGAATTTTTTAACTCATAAAGCACTGAGTCCCAAGAGAAGAAAAATCATAGAATCATCATAGAATCATAGAGTGGCCTTGGTCGAAAAGGACCACAATGATTATCCAGTTTCAACCCCTGTGTGCAGGGTCGCCAACCACCAGACCAGGCTGCCCAGAGCCACATCCAGCCTGGCCTTGAATGCCTCCAGGGATGGGGCATCCACAACCTCCTTGGGCAACCTGTTCCAGTGTATCACCATCCTCTGTGTGAAAAACTTCCTCCTAATATCTAACCTAAACCTCCCCTGTCTCAGTTTAAATCCATTCTCCCTTGTCCTGTAAAAACAAAAATAAATCTTTTTCTCTCTGTATGCTGAAATGTTGCTCAGCAGCCAGACTGTTTTCATGCTACCCCATCCCTAGCCAGCACTAGACTCAGCATCTATCAAGCAAACAGCACACAGGAAAAGCAGCATTCCAGTTTCCTGAAACATTTCTGATGGTAGTAGCAGAGGGCAGGCTTGGTCTGTGCTTCCTGCTCCTTTCTATGACTCCATCTGATCAAATGTTGACTTACGATAAAATTAATCACTCCCAACAAGTGTTACCTCGCCCATAATGACAAAGCAATACTTCACATTTATATTGTGCTGTACGTCCTGGCACATTTTTGACTTCATGGCATTCATTAATTCAGCCCGAAGAGCTCTGGGTAACTAAGACAGAACACAGGATTCGCACTTCGATATTCCCAGTAAAGAGCAGAAAGGTGAGGTGAACTGCAGGGCCACCCAGAGAACAGGCAGCAGGGATGCCAAGGGAGCCAGGGGCTTGAAGCACTTGGTCCAGCAAAGTTCCCAGGGGATGCTGCAGGGCCATGGTGGCCAGAGGGTGATGCAGGATGGATCTCCTCAGTGGGGCCTGTAGTGCAGCTGCTCCTCTGGAGTTACTTGTGAAGTTGTCACAGTCTGAACACAGTACCCTGTGCTAATGCCATTTTACTTGCAAGAAGCCTGCGGCTCAAAGGTTAAGTGATTTAAACAAAGCCTCAGTGCAGCAGGAAGACCCAGTGGCAGCACCTGCTCCCACACTTTCCCCCAGCATCAAACCAAGCCTGTCTCTACTCAGAGCTGCTTTCTTTCATATGGGGGCCCACACTCCATGGGTGACTGTGGTACATCCCTCAGTCTCCACACTGCCTGAGATGAGGCCTGCAGGCCTCAAACAACACACAGAGACACCAATATATATTGTATATGTATAATGACCCAGCGTAACTCTGCTGATGTGCCTGTAATGCCTGAATCAATCCTGTTGGGAGCTGGGGCTGAAAACACACTAGGAAATCCACAATATATGAAGTCCTTAATAAAGTTGCCAATGCTGTGACCACTGTGGGTCAGCTGTTCTGCTGACAGGTTAGCACTGCAGAAGCAATGGCACAAGCGTGGGGACATAATGAGGAAGAGAATCTGCCATGTCAGCATGCCTCTATTCAGCACAGCCCTGGCAAATAAAAAGCAACTAAGGAAATACAAATTTTAACTGGAGAATATATATATATATATTTCCCCTTCTCTTCAGGGGAAGAGAACAGAAATCTTTACAGCAATCCTGAACAGTGCAAGCTCTGCAAGCAAAGAACGAAGAGGAAGAGTGCACCTATGGCAGCAAGGAGTTAAAAAGCTCCCCATTGCAGTTCTTCATAAAGCACACCACAGAACTCGGGGCATGCCTCAGCACATGCCAAAGCTCAGGAATCAGGCTTTGGAAAAATCACCCTTCTTAAAGGCACAGCACAGAAGAGCAGAGGGAGATGAAGCTGTCAGGAAAAGCAAGAAGAGTGGAAGGGAAAATGAACCTTATGACTCATCAGTTCCTTTGCTACAGTAGCCACATAAAGCTTCTTTATGGTCAGAAAACAAAGAATAAAGAGAAAAAAGAAAGTAT